>NC_141419.1:88536420-90936420 GCF_034619465.1 Leptosomus discolor | reverse complement strand
AAAACTGTAATTATTGCATCCCTCACCCTGAAGCCAAGTTTTCAGTATTTCCTTGATTCAGCTGTGCTGTCACTGCTGGTAGCTGGTGGCTGGCAAACTCACGGTTAACCCAGCGCAGGTTGCATGGTCAGGGTGGGATGCTGCAGCTGAGCGTCCCGCAGGTCCTTGCCATTTTCTGGGAAATATGGTCAAAAATGCACAATGTCGTTAGGAAATCTGTGACCACCCAGCTTGCATGCCTGCTGTCAAATCACCCAGGTACCCCCCAGAAACAGGGCAGCACTCAGCTTGTAGCCTGCACCCAGGACTGGGGGTCAAAAGATGAGCTGGGCTCAAGCAAGGGGCTTTTGTGCAGCTCAGAGCCAAAGTGGGGACAGGAGCACTCGAATCAGGTGAGGACACGTCTCATGTGGTAGCCGAAGGCTGGCTGAAGTGAGCGTGGGACTGCTGAGAACGCAGAGGAAATGGCTTTGGTGAGACTACCAGAAATCTTTAAAAACGTTCCTTTCTCTGAAACTTAGTACAAAACTTACTGCATCGTGAAAGGCAGCCTCATGTCCACCCTTACTTATAACTGTCTCGCCATAACATCACAAGGGACTGAAATTCTGATTTTGAAATTACTTATAATTTTCCGTATCAAGTAGCATAGGAGGAAAGAAAACAGAATAGTTTTGTGTCTGTTTTGGTTAGACAGTGCAAGCCATGAGGGATGGTTAAGCAAAGTTAACCTGCATGACACATGGACATGCCTCCCTTTTTCTCCTGGAAATTATTAACATTGAGAGGCTAGAGATTTGAATTAATTCCTAATAGAACTTTTAAACCAGTTATTATAAAAATTAGAATTAATTTAACATCAAATTAAATTAAAAGGATGAGCACTCAGAGTGTTCCAGTGTAGGAAGATGGGTACCATAAATTAAGCAGGTTTTTGGTGACACAAGTTCTTGCATCCTCCACTGATAATGATCCAACTGCTTTATCTTTTGATGGGTAAATACGCCTGTGAGGAACTAACTGTGAGCACATGCCTGGGGTTTGGTGTTTAGGCTGCTTGACTTCTCTGATGCTTTGTAAGCCATGTAGCTTTCAACTGTTTTTACACATCAGTGTCTTTTCAGCAGTAAGTGCTGAATTCTCTGGAAGTCTTTGCCCAGGAGGATGCCATGCTAATTATTAATTATATTGCAGCGGGGAAGGCAACAGTATTCCAGGATGGTCAGTGATGAGAACATCCAGCTCTGCCCCTAGTTTGCCTTGGCTTTGCACATTTGTGTGTTCCTTGTTGTGTTTATCAAACTCAAATTTTTTTTCTCCGGATAATGTTCTCGTTCCTGTGCTCGTTGTGTTTCCCTCTGCATCCTCTCAGCTTGTTTCTGTTCTCTTTTCTCTGGCATTATCACTTGTTTATTCCTTTCTCTATTGACAAGAGGGACCCACGCTACCCAGAGCTGTACCTGGATCTTTTGTAGCTGTCCCTGCCTGGTTTCTTCCTTGTGCAACTGGAGCATGACCAACTATCTGGCTTTTTACCTTAAAAATTAAAATCTTTGCAAAAAACCTACCACATTTCATTCCTATCCTGAGAAGGAACCATGAGGTGGTTACATAGGATCACCTGCAGTAATGTTAGTGCTGTGCCTCCATTCCATCCCTTCTGTAGGCACGATTTCAGTCTCAGAAACCTGGTACCAATCTTTAGCTTCCAGTTTTCTTTTAATGATGGGTATAATTATTTCTATGGGCAGAAACAAAAAAAAAAAAAGGAGGGGGAGGACTGGTACTCAATCAGTATCAACAGAGACAGCTGAGCCCTTTTGGTAAAAAGTACTGTAATAATTTTGAACGTGAATGCCACATTGAATTTGTCAATTGTAATCAACAGGAAAATGCCGTTATTTTTAACTCCTCTCTCATTGAAATATGCTGTTTAATAGATTGAAACTTGCCTACCTGTCCCCTCAGAATCAATGTCTGTCTTTTGTTTTCGTATAACAGCTAATTCAGTCAAAAAAATACTCTTACAAGGTTGCTGTGGAAGAGGTGGTAGTCCTTGTCTTGGCCCTACATGCTCAGCTTTTCAGCTGTGTTCAGCTGGTCTGAAAGTTAATACGTAGGGTGATAAACTCCTGTTCAGTTGCAAAATGTTTTTGTAACGTTATTTTTATCTGTCGTGATGCCACGTCTAGGTGCAGAGGGGCCGTAGCTTGATACTGGTGATACAGAGCAACAAAAGCACACAATGTTTTATCAGCTCTTACAGCATTTCTCCATTGTCTCATCCGAATGCTGTCCTTGGCTTTCTGCTTGTTTTTTCCTGTTTTGAAAACTCTTAAGCCTTTACAAATGTTTTAATTGCTAATTATAGGAGCGTACAGCTCTCCAGATAACATATATGCAGCACTGGGATTCAGTCCCACTTCTGTGTCTTTTATGGAGCTCATTCTTCTTATAAATGTTTTTTTTTTTTTCTGGTATAGGCAGTTATGGATAAAAATCTTCACTGAATTTCTTCATTTGGGTCCCAGATTCTTCACTTGGAACACGGTAGCTGAAAAACGGGCAGTTGGTTGTGTCCGTCAGCTTCTAAAAACTTTAAATACAGCTACTGAGCAATAATCTGTGGTAATTTAACTATTTGAAGCTGACCAATAGCAGAGTCTGCCTTGTCCTGAGATAGCATGTTTGGAGATGGTTAGCAACGCTTTCTGTTTAAACTAGCTGTATGCCCCAGTTTTAAGGTGAACGTGTTTTATTAAAATGCATTTAGTTTTTGAAAAGCAATCGTGTGGCTTGTTAACCTTTCTGGTAACTGGATAGATCTGACTTGATCCTGAATTATAATGTTTCTGCAAAAATAATGTGTTCTGTATCTTAGGATAATGCCTCAGCCACCAGGTCATCCAGCTGCATTGGGGAGAGAATTATGCTGATACTCAGAGCTTTCTAAAAGCCACCATAATATACCATATTCTGAATTAAACCCAAGTTAATAGGACATACCACTCCACAGATGAGTTAGCCAGGCCTGGATTTTTCTTCAGATCCCAGCTGAAGCAATTATTTCAGGTTTTGTCTAGTATTTTGCGTTACATACATTTCACAGCATCTAACTGGGATGCTATTTCCTAGCACGCTAACTAGGAGACTCCAGACGGAGGAGCCACCTGTGTTTTGAACGCAAGGATTTTTTCTGTCATAAAAGAATGCGATCCCATTGACAGCCTAAGTAGCTGTAGTGATAAGCTTTGTGAGGGTTTCTGCCAACATTGTTAGCTACAGTACAACGGTAATTCAGGTGGCTGAGGCAAACCTATTGAAAAAGAGGAGGAGATCCGCGTGTTTGGGGAAAAAAAAAAAAAAGTAACCTCCACAGTCAGTCAGACATCATTGCTAAAGAACAAAATTTCATTTTATTGTTCCTCAAACAAGTATTCCAAAAGGCTTTCATCACTTAAATCTCCTTTGTACGTGCAGAAGACAAGCAGTGTGGGTAACTGAATCAGAGTGCTGCTGGCGTTACAGCAGCAGTGTGAGGATGGGCACTCCCTTCCCCATGGTCCTCAGTGCCGTGGAAGAGATGGAGGAGCAGGTTAGGGGAGTGATGCGGCCTTCTGCAGGGTCATATTGATGCTTGCAGGAAGAAATGTATCTTTGCTTTCCGTTGAAAGTAGCCAGAGCAAAATGGTAGCAAAGAATTTTGCTGTTTATATGAGTCTGATGGGGATAATGACAAGTACCAGTATTCTCTTCTGCCTTGGTAAGAGCGTGTATCCGACAAGTGACAATTCCTACAACGCCAGCTTATAGTAGAAAATAGCTCAACTATGTACAGATTGACTGACAGTCCAACAAAATGCTGTTGCATGTACAGCCTTGTTATGTAGTATTTAAGTGCCTTATGGTAACTCAGAAAAGGACTGCTTTGTAGGCAGTCGGCAAAAGGAAGTGCCAGTGGTTTCAGTGTTAGTACTAAGCTGAAGAACCCAAGCTGGTTTGGTATGATCCGTGTTCTTGCCAGACCTGTAAAGTCTCACAGTCCAATGTTTGATGTGGTGGAGAGACCTGACGATAGGAACAAAGCAGATTTGCCTTTTTTACCCTATCCCAGGGGAGGACAGACCGCTCTCCAGTCTGAACAACCGTATTGGGCATATCGTGGAATCACAGGCTGGTTTGGGCTGGGAGGGCCCTTCAGAGGCCATCTAGTGCAACCCCCTGCAGCGAGCAGGGACATCTTCCACTGGATCAGGCTGCTCAGAGCCCCGTCCAGCCTGACCTGGGACGTTCCCAGGGATGGGGCAGCCACCGCCTCTCTGGGCAGCCTCTGCCAGTGCTCCACCAGCCTCATCGTAAAAAACCCCGATGTCAGTCCATGCTGAGAAGTCCAGAAGGCTAGCAGGGCTTCACATGACGGCTTGCTCAGCTTAGAAGGTTTGAGTTTAAAAACCATCAGGAATGGTTTGTCAAAAGCATGGGCAAGATGAAAAGCTCTACAAGTTTATCTTGAATATTAAGGCTTGGTGCACAATAAAAGGAGAATTCTTTTTTTCATTTATTGAAAGTATTCTTCAGTGCCAAAAAAGAAAAAAAAAAAAAAAAAAGGCCAGGGACAAAGTCTGGGGAACGATGGCAGATGTTCAAACTGCAAGGGGGTTTGATCCCAGTCAGTTTTCCTTCTTCTGTCTTTGCTCTTGTCTTTCACCAGCCACTTTTTATTTTTTCTGATTTTTTTTTCCTGTGTCTTTTTCTCCCTATTCCTCCTCCCCAAGCAGGGGCTCAACAGAAAATGCATTAAATTAAACGCGTGCTGGAGTGCTTTTACTTAGCATAGGAAGGGTTGAAAAGACTAAGTTCCCTTAACCCTTAGCGCATTTGGCCGATGGCAATACATTAATGCTTTTTGGCATGAGAAGATGGCTGCTGTTGAGAGAATCAAGCTATGAGGCTGAATACTAGAGTGCAATGCATTTTGGGTAAAAATTTTGGTTATTACAGGAGAAAACAGATCTCTTTCCAGATACGGGCATGCCAGATTTGCTCACCATTGAGACGTTAACCAGCTAATAGCTCCATTAGTAATAATTACCTGTGCTCTGTCTTTATTACCTAATATATTTTACAATGGAAAAGGGCGCTCTAACCTTTTATTCCTTTCTTAAAGGCGCAAGACCTGAATGTGATCGAGGAGGTGATCCGAATGATGTTGGAGATCATCAACTCCTGCCTGACAAATTCTCTTCATCACAACCCAAACTTGGTGTACGCACTGCTTTACAAGCGGGATCTGTTTGAGCAGTTTCGAACTCACCCTTCCTTCCAGGACATAATGCAAAATATAGATCTGGTGAGTGGTACATTATTTAGAGGATGCTTACATGTTGTTATTTGATCTCTTTATCCTTTTGAGAAGTGGAAAATATTCGTCGTCTCTATCAGTTTCTTTTAGAAAGTATTAAAATGCTGAGTTTCTTTCCCCTGTTTTCTGGGCCTCCACTGTGACTAATTCTAGGCAACATCTTTAATTCGGCAGAGCCAGGGAATTTGGGATGCCTCTGGGAAGGAATTCCCAACCTGTGATACATCTTTGACTCCCTTAAGGAAGGACAGCCTCAGATTCTTTTAACTGCCCCTTGTTAGAAGCCTGTCTTTCAGGGGAGGAAAAGCAGATTTTCATCATCAACCAGTCTTTTTCTTTTCTCTTATTTTTAAAGTTATTATTAACTTATTTTTAAATAGCTGAGAGCAGACTTGTTTCCTGGGCTGTGTCTGTGTGTTGCTTTTACCTGCAAAGTGTCTCTCCACAGCAATCGCTTTGGGTAAGTCAACATTTTAGAAGAAAACAAAAGGAAATAGCTGTGGATCAGAAGCTGTTACTTGTGTGGCTTTCCATGGAGTATGACTCTGGAAGACACTTAGTTGCTAATTAATTATCTGATAGTGGCTTTCATGTTTGTATTGAGAACCCAAGTAATGATTCCTGCTAGAAAATAACAGACTTTGAGAGCAAGAAATATTTCTCTGTCCTCTAGTCAGTATTTGCAGAGCTGAGCAAGGCTTGAAGTCATGCTCTGACCACTGGATGCAAAATCCTGGAAGAGGGTGATGAATAGGGTGCTAAATATCTTGCTGCAGCGAATAACACATTCGTTCAGTGTGAATAAAAATCTGCTGAGGTTCTGTTTCGATCTGCTTTTATTTTAAAATATTACAGGAAATTGACAGATTTCTGATGATCCATAAAGGAAAGGGATTTTAAATGTTGGACTGAAATCCTGCTCTGTACCTATCTCTTCCTCCTCTGGTCTCAGTTCATATGTTCTGGTCATGAAAGAGCTTCGAGAGCAGAGGATTCAGAGCTCGAAACTCTCCAGACTTTGGGCAGTTGCAGACTACAGCCAGCATGGTACTGCCTGGATTATTAGGAACAAGGTGTCTTCAAGTTGTGTAAAAGAGAGGATGTGGTGCAGTGAAGGTAACAGTCGTCTTCATTCCTGACTGAGACAGGGACCTTCTCTGGTTACTTGTCCAGATCCAGGAAAACTAGTGGTGGCCAAATCCTTCTGCACGACCACCCTGTGCAGGTAGCAGCACATCCTTTCCTTTTTGACACTTAAATGTAGGTTTCCCTCCACAATTTAAACAGTTCCTCCCCAAAACTGTTTAATGTTGGGTTACAGCATAATGCCAGTTACATTCAGAAACTATTTAAAGCTTTCCAAGGCAGCATGTTGAATTTTTAAATAGCTCCTTTGTTAGAGAAGCGAGGATGTCAAAAAAAGATATTTTTTTTTTGTTAAATGTACCTGTCACCAGCTGGCAAGTGGTGAGAGCTGTCAGGCTTGCAGATCTGAATAAGAGATTAGATTCAGCTGACTCCTCTCCTACGCTGTCATGTCCTCCACATCATACACAGTATCGATTAGAAGCCCGGACAGAACCAGTGTTTGTCTTGTGTGCGACAGCCAGAATGTTTTAACTGGTCTTCCTATCCCTTGAAAAAGTGGCAGCTCATGTTAACTTTACTAGACATATGGGGGGAGCTTGTCTGGGACCATGTGGGCAATATATGAGAAGAACCAAAATGCGCTCCTGGCTCCCAGACTTTGCTCAGGCTTTTCTCTGCAGTGATGGAGGTGGGAGCTCCATCCTCGCAGCCACGCAGGATGATAGAAATGTGTGAAATGTAGGTGTGCTCCAAAAGGAGTCAGAAAATAGTGGAGAAAAAAAAATCTTTAAAGTTTTAGCTCAATACATTCCTAAACTGTATGTTGCTGGAAGCTGGGAGGGTGTATCCATGGGGAGGATCTCCCTATTCTTGACCTGCTCTTATATTCTTGTTTAAGCACCCATCCCAGCCTACTGTCAGAGAGAGAACAGTGAGCTGGCTGGGTTTTTTGTGTGGCCAAGGCTGGTTATTCAGAGGAGGGTGGATCTGCCAACTTCCCATGTATTGTGGAGCTCTATTGGGTTTCAGGCTGCTGTGCTCAATTTAATTTGGTGGTCCAAACTGTGTAAATTTTAGGTATAAATGGTAAATGCTGCAGCTTTTGGTAATGGAAGGGTGAGGAAGAGAAGTTACCTTTCTGAAGCCCCCAAAGCATGTCTGTGGGAGCTGTGCTACATCCTGGCTCTCTCCACTGGTACTTTTTCTGGTCATTACACAGCAAAATACATTTGGATTCTCTTCACTCACGCTAAAGTGGGAGTGTAATTTCCATCATCAGATACCGCTTGAGCAGAAGGTGCATGTTGTGCTCTGGGTCACTCTGACATCCCTCGGTGCTTCGGCAAAATCCTTCTTACACTGGGTGTAAGATTCTCTGATCCTAAACTGTAGTCGAGATTTTCATTTCATGCAGAAGTACTAACAGGCAGCATGGTAGCGTTCTATATTGAACAAATCTGACCAAAATACAGAATATGTGCAATCTGTAACGAGTTTTGGACACCAGAACAGTTGCCAGGTTGCCTTGTCAAGAGTGTATAAAATGGATATGACATATCTTTGCTTAAATACTTACTGTTCTTACTCTGTTGCACATAATGTTTTCATAAACCAATAGGAAGCACAGAAGAGGTGAAAATGCTAAAAGTTGGATGCAAAATGAATTGGAAAATGTACTGAGAAGGTAGTAATGAGTAGTTGACTGTGCACATAGAAAGAGGCGTCTGCTGCAGTCCTGTGGGGGTATGCAAAGGGAGAACAGACCAGAGGTGTGCTCTAAGCCTGCTCATGCTAGTGACATCTTGGCTGGATTACTCTGGGTATAGAATCAGAATCATTTAGGTTGGAAAGGACCTTTAAGATCATCAAATCCAACCATTAACTGAATGCTGCCAAGGCCACCACTAGACTGTGTCCCCAGGTGCAACATCTACCCGTCTTTTAAACACCTCCAGGGATGGTGACTCCATGACCTCCCTGGGCAGGCTGTTCGAGGGCTTGACCACTCTGTCAGTAAGGAACTTTTTCCTCATGTCCAACCTGAACCTCCCCTGGCACAACTTGAGGCCGTTTCCTCTCGTCCTATCGCTTGTTCCTTGGGAGAACAGACCGACCCCACCTCACCACAGCCTCCTCTCAGGCAGCTGCAGAGAGCGATCAGGTCTCCCCTCAGCCTCCTCTTCTCCAGGCTGAACACCCCCAGCTCCCTCAGCCGCTCCTCACCAGACCTGTGCTCCAGACCCTTCACCAGCTTCGCTGCCCTTCTCTGGACACGCTCCAGCACCTCCGTGTCCTTCTTGCAGTGGGGGGCCCAAAACTGCCCCCACCATTCGATGGGCAGCCTCACCAGTGCCCAGTCCAGGGGCACGATCCCCTCCCTGCTCCTGCTGGCCACACCATGGCTGATACAGGCCAGGAGGCTGTTGGCCTTCTTGCCCACCTGGGCGCACTGCTGGCTCCTGTTCAGGTGGCACCATGGAAGAAATTCTAGGAAAAAAAAAGATCTGTGTAAAACAGGATCTCTAAGGAAAAAGAGAACAGGTGCAGATTAGCCAAAGGAAGGCCAAAGGTGGTACAATATTTTTCAAATAGAACGCTGCTGTGAAGGGAAAGGGAATAACCTTTTTCACATACTTGTGGATTCACAGATCATAAGGAAAGACTTTCTAATCTTAATAATAACGAACCTAACTGTTAATAATAACGAATCTAACTGTGGTAGGTTTCCAGAGACTTCGGCATTGGAGGCCTCTGGATAGCAGATGTTTGGCAGGATAACGGGGGCAGAGGACAGAGCAGAACATGTCTGTAGGCACACATGAATATGGGGATGGCTCTGCAGCTCCACCAGCTGCTCAGACCAGAGTGGCAATTGCCCAGGTTAACTGCGGTACAGACTTGGTCACACTAAGGACTTTTTCTCAGGATTTGGACCATTGAGGTTACTCTGGAGATAACACGTAACCTCTGTGTGCTTCATCGTTGAGGCAAAAATAGGTGAATATTTAAGGGTCATCAGTGTATAGTACACTTTTTTATTGAAAACTACTTATTTGCCTCTGGGTTTTTATAAATAAGCTAAAAATCACCATTGCCAGCTGATTGGGAACATATGGGAATGGTTAATGCTCTACAGAAGAAACTGAAATCAAAATACCTTCTGTTTCCTATTAATTTACTTTTCATTTTAGAAAGTCATCTTAATAGGATATTGTGCATCTTGTTTAGCTAAATGGGATATTCTTCCTCTGGATGGTGAACAAAGAGGAATGCTATGGTTCCTGGTCTGGCTTCCTGCAGAAACGTTTCAGCTGTGAACTGTCTATATGCCTCCGTTTCAGAGGTGGTCTGTAATTTGGTCAGCAACCTGAGATGGGTCAGGAATTTGGTGGAGACTCTTCGCTGGTAATTCATGAAGATTAGTTGGGTTTGTGGCCATCGTGAGAATTCACTGGCTTTCTTAACTTTCATATTTCCTGTGAGCTAGTGATAGATATCCTGCGGTTGAACAGGCTTAGCTAGGAGCTGGTAGAATTTTGTTTGCAAAATAGTCTGACAGAAATCGGGAGGTCGGGGGCAATGGTTTAGTGATGCAAAGGATTCGGTTGATGCAATTTCCTACTAGGAATTTAATTCTCCAAAGACGCTTCCCTGCTAGATTATAAAATCAGTTGAATTGGCTTGGCTCTGGCATAGCAACTCCTGTTTCAAGACCTGCAGGACTTGCAGTGAACATGAGAACTGATCTTTCATGGTTTTCCTTAAAATATCCATAGAAAAACTTTGATCCTACTATTTACTGCTGGCTAATAAACACTTTTAAGTGATTTTTTTTTTTTCTTTTTTTTCTCTTCTTTTTTTCTCCCCACTCCTACCCACTTTGTTTGCTAGGAGTGGGAAGATGAGAAGAGCAGAGTACCTTGAAAAGTTCATGTGCCTTTGAACATGCTCCTAGTTTCAAGGTGAATCTGAAAATCTTTAGTACTTCAAGTCTGCTGATAAACCTTTTGTGTTTCTCCTGCTGTTGAATCACCTAAAGCCGTTTCGTCCCTTCTTAAATCAGCGAGGGTTGGCTTTGCCTCACTTCGGGACAGAGGGTATGACGATCAGCTGCTGAACATAGCTGTGATTTATGTTGTCCTAAGGAAGCTACTTAGCTGAAGTGTTAATCCTGCAGAACTTTATGACAAGAGGTTTGTTTTCTCCTTTTCTTCTCCTTTCCGTGTGCTGTCAATACAGCATCTTGTTCCACCGCTGCTGAACGTGGCTGGAAATGTAAAATAGCCAATGACAAAATGTGTGTCTTTTTTCATCGCTTTCTGAAGGAAAAAAGAAAAAAAAAAAATTGACCAAAAAGGACTCAGAACTTTTTCATTTGGTGCCAAGTTATTTTTCTTTCTTTTGCCGAGTTAACCTTAACAGGTGTGGGCAGAGGAGGCAGCAGCAAATCGCGCTCTTATTTTTAGCTGGAGGAGAAAGCGAGGAGCTGCACTTCAGCATCCACTGAAAGAACCCAAGTGGAGAAAACGTCCTTGATAGGTCTGCTGCTTGGTGCATGCTGTAGTAAATAGAAATATTTCTCTACTTCAGCCTTTCAGCCCTATTGAAAACAGCAGATGAGTGAAATAATAGACATTGTAGTTATTCCCTCATAGTCTTAAAAAAAAAAAAAAAATCATCTCCAAAACCTAAAATGTCATTTTTAAATCGTTGTAGCTTTCTTGTAGCACTTTTAAGCTCTGGAAATATTTTGTAAATGTGTTGTTTAGGAAACAGAAGGAATAAAGATCAGTCTCTCAGGGAAGCTTGACCTCTGAAATGAAAACCTATTTATGAACCTCTTTATGAAAACCTATTTTGGAAATCACCATAGCAAACAGTTTTTGCTTAGAGCTCTTGATTATATTAATGGAATATTAAGACAAAGCCTGGAAATCCATGTAGCTGCATGCCCATGACACCACACGCTTGGGTGGCTTGTACAACCAGAATTAGGCTCTCTGCACAGGGCAAGGCGCTGTGGGTACACCGTTTCATCTAGACACTGGTAAGACATTCCTGATGAGGAGCTGTCTAATCCAGGATTAGACGTGCCTTTTAATCTCTGTTAATATGGAAGCCAGATTGGAGAGAGAGCTTTTTAAAACGGGTTATGGTCCTTGCAGCACACAGCATGACTTGGGTACAAGTAATTCACAGCAACTCGTTAAGTGTCTCGTTATTCTTCTTCTTGAGCCGTCTTTGCAATTACTTTCTGTTTTCTTAGACCAGTTGCCCAAATAGTTAATGAGAAAAATAAATTTCAGAATATCAAACCATGGACACCATCTCTCAGCCTAGTTTGTTTGCCCCGAGATGTGCTTTTTTCTATACCTTGCAGTAATATGCTCAGCACTGGGTTTTAAAGCATGTGCTAAAACTTGAAACTCATTTAATATTATCCACCCAGTTTGCTTTTTCTGGTTCATTTTCTTTTTAAGCGTACAAGGACTTGAAATCTGTTAATTTTCATGATTATTTTAAACGCAGCTCTGTTGCTTCTGTGTGGAAGATAATTAAAGCTCTTTCGAAGGAAAAGGCTGCATGGTTTAGTGGTGGGCTTGGTAGTGTTAGGTTAATGGTTGGACCTGATGATCTTAAAGGTCTTTTCCAACCAAAATGATTCTATGATTCTGTACTCTTCCTTAGTATCATGTTAAGCTTTTATATTTTTATATTTGGGCAGATTACTAGGTAAAACGTTAGACCTTCTGCTACCAAGGAGATGGGAGCTTGCGCAGTAGCGATTTAGTGCTGGATGCTTCTTGGTTTTCTTACTGATCTAATGGTAATAAGCAAATGCCTCTTTCAGGATCTCCTTTGTATAACTCAGGGGTTTTTTCTTTGCTTTTTTTTTTCTTTTTTTGTTTCATTGAGGTACTTATTGGGTACCTGAGTGTCTCATTGGAGTACTGTGCTGTCAGGGTTAGAAAGAGAATTACACCAATTCTGTATTGTCTGAAATAGTAAGGCAAATAACGCTTAGAGATAAATATTATTGTTAAAGTAGTTATTTTTCATTTCAGTCCATAACTGCATACCAAAAATAGCCATTCAGAATTCTGTGAAATGCTGACATAGCCTGAAAATATTGGAAACCTATCCTGCTTTTCTTCTTTGTGAAATACAACGCAACCAATATTAGTACCTTTACCACAAAAACGTGGAAGTCTTATAAAAACATGTTAACATTGGAGGGTTTGCCTTTCCAAAATAGGAAATGCCAGAATTCAGGTAGTATCTGTGAGCTTCATTCACTTTTTTATGCGTGTGTATTATGATAGTATTTTACCCTTTTGATTAAAAGCTGAATATTAAATTTTGCTTTTGTTGTGGTTTAGCAGAGCTTGAGCTAACAAGGCGGCACTAGTGGGATGGATTCTCTGCATGAGCCTGCCCTGGGCAAGAGTAGGTTTCACCAGATTACTGACATCAGAGGAGTGTTGAAATGCAGGAAGATGGTTTTTTCTTTCAGAGTTTGTGGGCAATTCTCTCGTTCCTCTATGTGCTGCGTATCCTCTACCAGCAATTTGTCCCAGACTCTATGCCAAAACCATGTCAGCGTCGCTCCAAGGTCCTCATGCTCTTTGCGCAAGCTGTTTCTTGCCATATTCCTCTGTAATTTCTGGCTGGTTCCTCCCTCCAGCTCTTTTGGTTGTGAACTCAGCACAGTTCTCCTGATTTTTTCAAGCATCAGAGATCACAGTGCCAAAGTGGGTCCTTATCGGTCAGAACATGGAACCTACCTGCAACGTCTGCCACAGGCAGTGAAATTCTCTCCTCTGTCGAAGTATGAAGATCATTGTAAGGACAGTACAGAAGGTGAAACCTGAATTTTTTGTTGACTGATTTCCACGCTTCTGATGTTTAAAACAAGAGAGAACCAAAAAGAAAACCAAACCACAACAACCCCAAAAAACAACTTCCAGCAAGCGTCCTCTGTCTCTCTCTCACTCGCTTGGTGCTTCAGTTTCTAAAGAAAATAGCTCTGCGATCCAGCAAGTCTACCTGCCTAAAACAAGGGCTAGGGTTTTGGGGATCACAAGAGAGGAACAACAAATTTGAATCTCACAGAAATCAAGCCATCAGCTGTCTTTGTTTTATTAACGGCAGCTGAGCTGGGAGGCATAATTAGGGTAATGGTTTCTGGCTCCAGCTGTGTCTCACCACAGAACAAAGAGAGCTCAGCAGAGATTTTCTACTATAATACACTTTTCCCCCCTTCTATTTGGGCGAATTAACAAAGATTACTTGATGTGCTGAAGGCTGCGATTCTGATACAAGCGGGCATTAGTACTTTTCAGAGGAGAGCGTGTTCGAAGCCTGTGAGATGTTGGGGAATCTTCCAACAACATAGGCAGTGAGCAAAAGCTGTGCTTGCCTCCAGCCGAGGGGCAGCTGGGTGCTCACATGTGCATGGGCTCTACCAAGTGGCTCTGACCATCTTGTGGTACTTTCAAAGGACTCCGAGTAGGTGTTGAAATTTTGCCCCGTACCCTTTTTGCGTTGTTTTGAGTTTCAGATCCCCTGCGTGACTGATGAGTTCCTCTGGGATAAGGGACGGGCTTTGCAAAGTGTGCTCTTTTTGGATGAAAGGAGCTATAGAAATGGAGGTTTTCTGATGTCCCACATGGAGAACTGCCGGTGGGATGTCTGCTTCTGGTGTGACCTACTGAGCTTGGAGAGGGATAAAAGTTAAAGTCTGACCTAACTGTGTTCTAGCTAATAAGGACCAGCTGGGTCACAGAAGAGGGGGTGGGGAGGGAAATATGGTGAAAATCAGCTTGGCCTCACCAGGGAGATGTGTGGAGGATGAGAGCATTGAGAGGGAACATACAGGTCCTTGGGCCTGGAATCTGTCATGGGGAAGGTATCATGGGGCACTTCAGGTGGTTAATTTGGGGCGAAGAGAAGCTTTGTGGGCTTTTTTTTCTCCCCCCTCCAATTGCTGTGGCTTTGAATGCCTCAAAACCCCCAGGAAGATATGTAGATTCTTGTATTGAGATAGTTGATAGTTATCTTAAAGCCTCCTGTCTAGGAGTCTTTGAAACGAGAAGGATTTTACTTTAATGCATGAAAATGAAAGTAAAATTCTAGCCCAAACTATAACAAGTAGACTGGAAGGCCTCAAAAATCCTGAAATACTGACAGATATAAATATAAGCATATGTCAGTGCACAGTACTTGAAAATGTAAATTTGTTGATTCAGCTCCTTGTGTTAAATTGTAAAATCATCTCTGTTAAAAATGACCACAGAAGGATACTGATAATTGTGCTAATTCGACATTAACAAAGGCTTCCTGGCTGTGACACAAGCAATAACATGATTATTCTTTAAGAAATACAGATACATTGATCCAGGGAAAGAAGATGATGGCTTCATGTGTAAATTGATACAAACATCCCTTCTTTTCTATTTATTTATGTGTTCTGGTTTTTCATTCCAGGTGATCAGCTTTTTCAGCTCCCGCCTAGAGCAAGCTGGAGCTGAGCTGTCAGTGGAGCGAGTTCTGGAAGTCATCAAACAAGGAGCTGTTGCTTTGCCCAAAGACAGGCTAAGAGTAAGTGCTCAAGACCTCATCAATTAAAGTGTACTGTTCCAATCAATTAAATACATACCCTTTGTATCCCTAACGTCAAAACATCATTTCTCCTGTCAATAGCGGCTGATATGGGATTACATTATGAATTGCCGTATGTGTATGTTTTAATTTCAGTTCCTAATTTGTGCTAAATGTTTGGGTGAGTTTTCTTGATTAGTTCTTAAATTGAAGTGTGTGGATGAATTACAGTTTGCTGAGGCTAAGGTTTTCTTCATCGTATCTTGGAAATGCAGTCTTACCTCTCCGTCCGTGCTTTAGTTAAGCTGTAACCAAACTTTGATCATTCTTTTCTTTGATTGCCTTATTCTTCTTCCTCCAGTGTTCCACACCTCTATCTGGGTCTATATAAAATGCTACAAAGATAAATTTCTAGGTCTTTAGTTAAGAATTAACCAACATAGTGAAAATCAGTTCAGGACCTGTAAGTCTGGTCAACATGATGATGAGCCTTCTGTATAAACCTGAGCAGGCCCCTCCAATCCCTTCTGAGAATCTCTCAAATCTGATGAGGGATTTACCAACTTGACAGGTTTTGTGAGGCTAAAATCCATTAATGGCTGTGTGATGTTTAAATACTGCAATAATGAAATCTATGTAATTAGGTAAGTAAGTGGGAGTTAGGTGTGTTTTTTAAACACGCAACAAATTTTTCCTCCTCCATTATGCCAAGTGTATTTGAAATAAGGTCTGCTTTCTGCAGAACCATTTTTGTTCCTCCTCCATGATAAGAGAGCGAGAGTGCCTTCTCAAGACCCATTTCTTTTGTGGTAACTTTAGGAAAATAACATCTGATAAGGGACACTGAGTATGCACGGCCGTTGGTGATGGCTGGTAATTTATTTATACCACGATAATTTTAAAACACCCCGTGGGAATTGTCTAGCTGGCTGCATATACTGTCTTTCCTACAGTTCCCTGTGTCCCTGAGATGGCACATATTTAGTCACTGAGACTGAATTACTTCGGGAGAGATTGGTCTAGAGTCTGAGTCCCAAGCTGCAGTACAGGAATAGCGAAAGTAATACCAGAGGAGTTGTTGGATCCAAATCCAGCCCTTCAGGTTGTATCCTTTCTACACCTTGATGCTGTGAATACAGAGAAACACTGGACCTTTTGCTTTTTGTATGACAACTTATTCTTACAACAGATAATTGAAAGCTCTTACGTTAAAAGGCTGCAGCGATTCCTTCTTGACATAGAGCCATGGCTAGATAAATTTGCCACTTAGAAAACAACGAAGGTTTTAGCAGTTTCTTGTTGTGCCAGATTGACTTGCACATTGGGCCACGATTTAAAGAAATGGTGTTTCTGGAGTGAAATCCATCGAGTTTTAAATTTTCTGCATTAATGATATACAGTGTTCAAAATTACATGTTTATATTGCCACTTAAATCAACAGATCAAAATTTTTTGACAAGTGCCAAGCTCTGTAAGTCCTCACCAAGCAGTCGAATACGTCGAGTTTTAGGGATGCATATAGCGTGACTTGGAGCGCTTACTTTTCCTCCGAAGGACTTGAGTTGGGGACAGGGTTACTGAGTCAACACAGACAGTCTGGCACATAGTTCTTCCACACTACCCACTTACACCTACCAGGTTTTGTCATTTTTTGCAAAATCCTTTTGCTGAGCGGCCGTTTGGCCAGAACAGGTTACTCCTGCATGGAGGAAAGTTGGTGACACTGACCCTGGTATCTGTGATGTCATGCATCAACCAGTAAACGCAATTAACGTCCTTTCTTTGCACAGACGGCAAAGATAAGCAGCGCGTGATTCCCTGCTTTAGAAACGACCTGGTGTGTCTTCATGCCCTCTGTCCTTGTACCTCTCTCCTAGGAGTCTCTCCTCAGGTCGTCCCGCTTCAGTCTCCGAGGTTTTCAGGGGAAGCTGTTCTAAAGCTTGACAAAATCATGTTAAGATCAGACTGAAGATAGAGTTACGCAACAACACTGGCAGCTCTGAGGAATTTCGGCAGCTAAATAAAGGAGAAAGCTTTAATCCACATGTCTTTAATGACACTCTCTGGGCATGTCTGGATGGGTGGGAGCAGCCCTACCCACAGTCGCTTTGCCTGCACAATAGGCTCCGTGGCTGTTCGCATCACTAAGCTCACGTCTGCGAGCTGGAAGCTGTCTGGCTGCATCGACCAACTGACAGTGGCTGCTGAAAGGACAGTTTTCGAACGCAGGCTGGTTTGGGCACAGCCAATTCAGAGAAGTGGCTTCTGGGTAGGAGTTGGCTTGTGCCTGGCCAGCTTGGACAATGTATGGGGGAATTGTGGGTCTGCTGCATCTGCTGCATCGGGGTTGACATGACCTACGTGTCATTACAAAGCTGTGAAGTTTAATCCTGAGAATTTATAGATCAGCTTTGCACTTAATCGCTAATTAATTTTCAAGCCATCCTTGCCTTTTGCCATAACCTGCTGAAGTGCACTAAAGTACAGGAGATCCTGCAGGGGTATTACTCCTGCCTCCTAGAAACCACCATCTTCGGGTGAAGCGCTCTGAGAGAGGCGGTTGAATCACAAAGAGGTTTTGGTTCGGAAAAACGAGGACTGAAGCAGCGCTTTTACTCACGTGCTTCCCTGCAGCTCAGACAATGGTGGGGTTTTTTTTGTTATGTATTAAGTACCTAATGTGCGGACAGATAAATGCAGTGAATGTTTTCAAGTTGCTTATCTTGGCCTTTGTCGAGGAAGTGAGCATGCAAGAGGCGTTGCATGTGTTCAGATCTTGAGTCTGTTGACTTGGACCATAGTTGAAACATGAATAAACGTCAACTAAAAATAACAGCACTTGGAGCCACGATCCTGATCTGCATAATGGTGCTTATCGGTTTCGTATCACACCCTGGTACTCCTGCTGCCTTTCACTGTGGGAAGCGACATGGGATGCAAAGTGAGCATGTATGTTAGCATTAGGTCATTTATATTTATATCTATCTGTGTGTGTTAGGAAAGATATCCTGCATTTTCCTAGCAAATAATTATTGGGAAATGGGAAATCTAACTCATTTTTTCCTTCCAGTCCTGAAGCAGTCTGACTGGAGACAAACAACATAATTAACATTATTTTAAGCGTATGCTTTTAGCGATGTTCTGTGGAAGGCAGGGAAAGTCCAAGCTGAATAATTAGACTTCTAGAAGACTTCTGCATAAACAGAGAGATAAAGGGCAGGTGCTGAAATCAAGAGGTGGTTATTTCTCCTTCAATCTGTGGGAGGAGATAAGTGAAGTCAATATGCCGAGGACGGAGGCAGAAGCCACGGCATGGAGATAGAGCTGTCTCCTTCGCAGACAAGCAGCCCACAGTCCAGGCTCCCTGTTTTATTGCAGAAGCTTATTAAAGGCAATTTAGAGATCATAGTGATAGGTGAAAATTGGCCTCATTCTTTCATTATTTTTATTTTTTGAGAGTTCTCAGGCTGCCTTTCTTCCTTTTAGTGAAGTATCTGTACTTTCAGCATTAGGAGCGTGAGAGAAGTGGGACTGTGTCTGGAGTCTGTGAGTTATCTGAGGATTTCAAGGGGAATTAGCCAGCAGATAACCGTCTTTTACAATAAGTGGGAAAACTTGTTTCGAATGCCAGCTAATGACTGGAAGCTGACATTTGGGTTCATTGTATGATCACACTTGGGAGGCCACATTTAATGCTTTAGAAAAGAAAAGTTCCCATTAGCTAAGCCACTTAAAGCAGAGATTTCATTTTGATGAACATGTTCAGAATTGCTTTTATTTTTCTCCCATTCCTTTTCTCCCTGTGTCAACGAGTATTTTGTCACCGGCGTGCATTCTGTCATAGGTTCTTCATGTGCTGTGCAGACATACCATTATGCCTTCAACTCGCACCTTTTTGGTCTGGTACAAAATTTCGTGTTTATTGAAGTGCACTCTAGTTCGAAAGGCATTAAAATTTCACAGAATATATAAAAGGAGCAGAGGTAAAAGCCTTCAGTCTCTTAACAGAAGAAGCTTTGCTTTAGGTGTTAAAAGCACTTCTTATACTTAAAATCACTTCCCCTTCTATGAATGATGTGCTTCCAAGTTCAACTTCCATTTATTACATTCAAAAAAGCCCCAAGTTGTCGCAGCACCAGAGCACAGGGGAAAAGAGTAGATTGTCATTGGAGTGATGGTAGCTGGGCCAGAACAGCTCTGTGTCCCGCCACATCACCCCACTCCTGGGGAAGCAGCACTGACACCAAAAGTTCAGCTACCAAAAACGTCCTAAAAACAAGTGTAGGTACTTTCAACTCTAGAAAGAAAGTATAGCCGTAAAAAAAAAAAAAAAAAGTGCTTATGGAGTCCCCAAAACTGAGGCAGTCCAAACAATCTCTTGGTTTAGCTACTGAGCTCTCTCTGGAAAGGTTGCCCTACTTCTGCAGATGCCTCTCCTAGGGAGGAGACCTCATCTGCTCGTCACCATCACTTGTACCGTCACACGAGGCAGAGGGGCAGGACATGGGCAGCGCTTGCTCAGTGCCCCGTGTTGCAAAGGGGATGGGTACCATTTTATATGTACACATCCTACCTGATGAGGTGTTGATCCCAAGAGACCATCTGTTGCCCTGCCTTCCATTACAGTTGCTCCTGATGATGTTTGGGTTTTTTTTTTTCCCGGAGTCCTTAGGTCCTTAGTCCTCAGTGGTTGTTATTTGGCCACAGCAAGATGCTGGCCTCAGAACCCAGACCAGTGGTCTTTGATGGTTTGAATTAAACCTTGGGGCAGATCTGTAATTCTAAAGCTATGTACAGCTTTCTGGCATTTGTTTCACTGCTGTAACAGTACCTCACTATGATGGGTTTTGGGTAGAAGACTGCACAAATTAACTCCGTATGACACTGTAAAGAGGTAGGGGCAGAGGCGTTATGGAGACCAGGAACTCCTTTACAGAGCTGTGGGGCATAGCACTAAGCAAGAGAGACAGAAAGCTTCCTTAAAAAATAAATTTATCAAATTCTTCCTGATATTTATGTTTTTCTGGCTGAAGGGTCAAAGATCTTATTATAGTGGAAGCCAATTGTGTCTAATACATCCTTCGTTGTGACGCTAGGCAGGCATCCATAATGCAGACTTCCCTTTGCTGGCCCTCAACTGCTGTTAACCCTTAACCTGAAGAAGATCAGATTAGTAACAGGAGTGTAGGAAACTTTTAAACAAAGTGCTTTTTGGGCCTTTCCAAAACACCAAACATATGCTAAGAACACTAATATTTGTGGATTGTGCGTTTCCTTCTGACAATTTATACACTCAATTAAGATGTCAAGCTTCCCTGCTTCCATGAGCTGACCTGTAAGTGATGAACAATCATTCACATTTCTTTTGAAGGCACTCGTTTTAGAGGTCAGATTCTCAGAGACCTCAGGTAGAGAAGAGTATACTCCCCATCCCTTGAGAAGTATGACTGGGGACCATCAAAATTCCAGGAAAAATTATCTTGAAAGGTTTGATGGGCTTTGTGGTCAGAAAATAACTTATCGTCATGAAGCTGTGAGCAGGCAGTCGGAGACATGTCTGCACTCAGATGACTCTAGTGAATCTTAAAGTGGGATTATAAACCTGTCTGTCTGAACCAGGGTAAACCCTTATGCAGGTGCTCTTCTGTTTGTATAAGCCCAGCTACTTAAATTGTTCCGAATGGGTTGAAACTAAACTGAATGACACCACTTTGTAGTGAGTGTGTTCAAGCAGGAATTTATATCATTTAAATCTGCTTAATTAAATGGTGCAAACTTGTGTGTAGGCAAGATCTAAAATATGTGAAAAACATTATGGAAAAACTGTGACTATTACAGTACTTAAAGTTAGATGATTGCTGACATACTGCATTGTATGGGAACTCTTGACTGTGGATTTCAAAAAAAAATAAAGTAAGTCAGAAATCAGGCTTTTACCTCCATAATCCCAGAAAGAAACCAGAACTTTGGGGCTATAGTTCAGAAATAAATGTTACTGTCACTTTTAGACGTTAATATGATAAGCCACAGAAATGCATCCTCAGTAGGGAGTACACCTGAGTGGCTAGTTAGAATATACGGCATGATAACAAATTTTGCAGTGAAGGACATGTATATTTTTAAGCAGAGTTGCAGCCCTTATGCGTGTTTAAACATTTTTTCTTATATGCTTGGTTATTTGTTTTAGAACTGAAGAAGCCAAGGGCCAAAATAAATTAGCTTTAGCATCTGTGAATGCGAAGTCTTTGAAATTTGGTGCCTCCTTTTGTTCCATGGTTAAAAGTGGATTTCAGCAGTCTTTAGGGAGACTTGTTTGTAGTTACATATAATGCAAAAACAGTTGATGAGTTGGATTGAGAACTAACAACACTTCGTTTTCAGCAGCATCCTTCACGTAAGATAGAAGAAATCGGTTAACTTAGAAACTTTAGGGGAAAATTAAATAAATTATACTGCAGTCCTTTGAAATGTAGTTTGAGTGGAAACTTGCGATCCATGGAAAGCCACGGAGATTCATATTGCTGGACTCAAGTCGTTTGAAATGTTGGCAGGGTCTGGTAGTGTTTGTGAGTCACTTATAAAGCATATTTATTTATTTTTCAAAGTTTGCTTTAATATTTTTAAGTAAAAAACCAACCAGAACTCTTCATACAGTTACTGTTCCAGTAAGTGTTTGCGTGGATTTTGAATGACATACATGTCAAGGTTTGGTTTTCTTTGGTGTGGTGTAAGACGAGTTCTTTTGCACATAAGGTCTTAGTTACAGCTGAGTATATTATCTGTTTGGATATTGCCAGGTCTAACAGCAGTGGTGTGTACCGTGGCATTCACAACCTCTCTTTGGTGCTCCCAAAGAGACTTAGCTAATGTGGTAACCAATACCATATTTATATGTTACTCTCAAGGCTATTTGAAAAGGGGATGTGCTCTCCACCTCTCCCCAGTTGTCTTCTGAATGCGAAAATTACACAGTATCACATTTTTGAAATTATTTTTTTAGCATTAGGAGGAAGGGGGAGGGATCAAAAAAAAAAAAATCCCATTCCCCAAATGACTCCAGGAAACTTGATTTTTCAGATGTGAATGCTCCTGAGAACCCAAACAAGTTAGGTTTGCTTTTACACAGCACCTGTCAGTCAATTTTGGAATTAAAACCAGCTTTTTAACTTTAGTTTACTTCAGTGGTTATAAATTCTTCCATGGGGCTGGAGAAAAATAAACAGTAAATTTTGGCATTGTTGACTAGAACGAGGAAAAAAAAAAAACAAAAAAAAAAACCAACAGCTATTTTATTTTGCTTGTCTGCCTGGCACAGAGTTAAAAACATATTAATGCTTTTCTGACACCTCCCTGTTGAAGAGTAATATAAACATCATTGCAGCATCAGCATAGGAAAATATGCATTAGCAGACTCTCGAATCTCTGATCTTTGAACTGTTTCTCATGTAGTATCAGTTTCTTGCTGTAAAGGAGCCAAAACCCCTTTGAACAGAAAATAATGGTCATGCTTTCAACTTAGAGAGAGCACTGTGTAAAGCTTTTCTTCACAGATGAAGCATAAAGGGAGAACTTCAACTTTGTTTTGTTCCTAGTCACTGAAACATCCAACGCGACATCCTAAGGCTTCAGAGATCCATGGGAAAAAATCCTGCTCCCACTGGAGAGTTTTGCTCTTGGCTTCAAGAGCCTTAAGGTTTTGAAGCTGTATCTTCACAGTTACGAGATGCTACCAGGCACGATGTGAGCAGGACACTGGGCAGGTGCCTAGGGCTTTGCATGTCCCGTGGTGGGGAGCAGGCGGCTCCTACTGACTGGTGCTAGTTAGGAGGGAAGAGGGACTTCACTTTTCTCTGTCCTCTCACTCATTTCCCTGGCTGCTGTTCTGTAGGAGTCACATTGATTGAGCAGTAGCTCAGGAAGTTGAGATGTGTCCTGGGTCTCTCTCCTGTGTTGCTTTAATGCAGTGGGGGTTTTTGCGTTGCATTGTTGTAGGTGTAAAGGGGACCAGCCCCATCGCCCAGATCTGCAGCAGTTCCAAGGGCTACCAAATAAAGCTGTCCCTGCCTTTGCAAGGCAGTCCTGCCAGCGGTGGTCAGCAGTCTGATGATGATCTCATGGCATGAAATCTTCGTGTTTCTTTCTATGCTGAGTGCAAACAGAGCAGCAAAAACGAGTCCATGAGCTTCTGAGCTTCAACCAGCTTGGTTGAAGTAGATTGAGAGAAGCAGCTGAAGGAGCAGAAGAGATGGAGGCAGAGCCCTGCTAACTGGTGAACAGTGAGCTTAAAGGAGCTGGGAGCAAGTCTTGGTTACCCCCACCAAATCCATTCAGCTTTTGCGAGCTCCTGGGTCGAAATGGATCATAAAATGCGAACTATTTAATGAGCAATTTGTGTTGTACAGGTTATAATTGACATAAGACACTGATGGCTAAATCCCTTCAGTGTGCTTTGACTGCTCATCATAGAAGTAGTGTGTGAACACTGATATTACAGTGCCAGTTTTCACTTGTTACAGCCAGTCTGTGATATATCATACTCTGCAGACTTACCCTCCATTTTCATGCCGCAGCCTGAAGAAAGCAGACTACCTGTTTTCCTGCTGTAGCGTTTCTTGCTCCCTCTGCAATGGTGTGCGTGGAGTCATCGCAGTATTTGTTAAAAGCATAGCAATAGCCCAAAAATTATCAAGGATACTTTCAAAGGCAGCAATACAGTGAATATCAAAATGCTCTGAAAGAAGAACTGATCCTTTTCGTGTCCCTACAGGGTGTTCTCATTGCTTCCCTCATTTGGAGTCTAAAATTTTTGTTAAGTAACATGGGTAAAATCACAGAATGAGCAGTGGGAATGGGGCTCCTGGAGTTTGTTTGCTCTAAGCTTAGACCTTGGTGTGTCTGGAGCCGTGCTCTGGTATTCCTCGAAGGCCACGTACCTTGTTTGCAAACCTGGATAGATGGTTAACGTAGACAACTGTCTTTTTTGGTACTATTAGCTTGTGTTTGTCACAGTCTTGAGCAGAAAGCACCAAAGATCATAGCAAAGCAATGAGAAGTGGTGGTGTGACAAAGGGCAGACTGAGTCAAGTGAGCAGCATTTTCCTTGGAAGCAAGAAAGAATTTATCCCAGGCTTTCCAGAGAGCTGGGAGATGCAATAAAACTGAATTTAGACACTTTGGTTGAGAACAAGCATGGTATTTCTTTAGCTTCCCCAGCTTCCTTTTTCAGATACTTTGTTTTTCGGTGAAATGATGTTCTGATTCCCAGTAAACTCTAGAACCAACAGTACTTTCTCCCTGTCACTGTGACATCTGGTTGTGCTGGGGTAGCTAATCAATTGCAGACGTTGTTGCTATTATAAGCCTGCAAGCCACTTGAAAAGTTACCCAGTATTTTGGTAATGAAGGGCCTGAAGTTATTATTTGAGCTATTTTTTTTTCCTTTTATCTTCCCTTCAGGGGTCATCAGACTGGTAATATTTTTTTTTTTTTTACAAGCTCAAACGTTAAGACTTTTAAAAGTTTAAATCCCTGTGTGTCAAGCTACTTGAATTTCCTGTAAAAATGTTTGAGTTGTGAATCAATTTGTAGTAATATGAAAGCGAACAAACATTCAGGTTACCTCTGTGTGAGAAGACGGCATTTAAACAGATTAGAAACTCACAGCTGAGCTCCTGTTGAGAAACTCGCAGCTGAGCTTGCGTTGAGGCACATTTGTCATTTGACAGTTAGGTTCGATATTTACCTTTAACATTCAGTAAGACTATCAGTCACCTTTATGAGTATAACTTTCAAAAAATCCATTTATAGTTTTTATATATATATATATATATATATAAAAATACATATAAACTGATGATAGTTTAAAACTGAGACTGTTCAGCTCTCCACGTGATACAACCTATAGTTCCTGTTGAAAACGCATCCTTCACAGTCTCACTTAATGCCAACATCTATCCAATAATGAATGATTTATCCTTCTGTATTTGGCTTTTTGCTGTTGGAAGGGCGGGAGGGGGATATTCTAGACTCCAGCATACCGAGTCACTCCTAGCACTTGGCTTTAAAACACGTAAACAACGCAGACCGTTACGAGTTACATCCCAGCGCCAGTTTTACCCAGCCAACTGTTTTCAGCCCGGTTGCTTAAATTCTAGCAGAAGACGTGGAGCTGGAGCTGGTTTGTTTTTCCAGGGGATCCCGCACGTTGATGAAGCGCTATCGCGTTGCGCCGCAGCTCCGGCTCGAAATGGAGTCTGGCAGCGCCGGCGTTCGGACGGTGCCGTTTGGCTGGGCGGCGATAAGCAAAGAGACAGTCTGGCTCCTTCCAGGAGCCTCTCGGTCATGTCTGAGCTCTCGACAGTTCCCAAAGCCTCTGGCTGACTTTCCCCTGTGGACCGTTCATTTATCAGGAAATGAAATTGGTTACAGGATTTCGCACGTTGCCAAACCTCACTGACGAAATCGGGTTCGTTCCTGGTTGCAGAAGTAGGAAAAATGCGTTAACTCTTTGTGCTTGGTACTTGTTTTTATTGCTTTTGCTGGAAAAAAAAAGCCAGGTTCCTTCTAACTTTTAAAGGTATCTGGAAATTGCTGACACACTTTCACCCTGTATGAATGTACTACTAATGCAGAGAACTTGGTAATTCAGCCTGTTACATTTGTTCCTTTGCGTCACGGTTGCCACTGTCTTTATAAATATTATTTTAGAACAATTGAACTATTTTAGAACAGTTGAATTATTTTAATATGAGATGTGCCTACTGAATTCAGTGTGTTCTTGCTTGGAATATATCGTCTAAATTAGAAGAGGGAAAATTAAGGTTTATTAAAAATACAAACAGTGTTTTTTACAAGGAGGTTTTAGAGCACGTTATATAATTTATAGAAGCTTAACCAGAATTTAATAGAAGTATATCTTTAGTTATGCAGATAGGATGACACAAAAGCCCCAAGTGCCAACAGGGTGCAGTTGTTCCTGTATTGCTGTGTTTACATGTAGTTAGAAACCCAGTTGTCTTGCGCCAGTGCAGCCACTGTTTTTTTTTTTTTTTTAGATGCTATTTGGATGTCATTATCTTCCATTATAGATCAAGTTTTCAGCAAACTTCAAAAAACAAATGCAGTTTTAAAAATCCCAATGCGTGTTTTTCTGAGACTTGCCAAACTTCGGGCTGCTCTGAAGTCTGCAGGGCAGCGCTGGCTGGCAATCGCTTCTACATGGGCAAACTCTCAGTGGGGCAAATGGCAGTGAGAAATAAGTGACATTTTAT
Organism: Leptosomus discolor; assembly: GCF_034619465.1. Taxonomy (NCBI): domain Eukaryota; kingdom Metazoa; phylum Chordata; class Aves; order Leptosomiformes; family Leptosomidae; genus Leptosomus; species Leptosomus discolor. The sequence goes on along the minus strand of NC_141419.1, from coordinate 90,910,098 downwards.
TTTTATTAACTTATTTACATTGATAAGTACTCCTAGTGATTTTGCATTTATCCAGTGGTCAACATCAGTCTCATAAAACCCCGTAATTTTTGTCCCCGAGCGGCTGAGCTGACTGCCGTCGTTCTCCTCTTGCAATACTGCGTTTGTGTGCTTGAGAGGGGACGGAGAAATGAGCATTAGCAAGTTGTCTGCTGATGGGTGTAGATGGCTCTTGCTGTATCACTTGAATCATTTCAGTTTGTGCAAGGGTGCGTTGCAGTGGGAGCATTTCTGTTGTAACATATCGATATGTTTTAAGGCAATCAATAGTTCTAACCTCTTGTGTATGAAATTAATAAGCCCAGAGGTAAAGCACAGTGCACATAGGGTAATTATTACGGCTGGAAATGGTTGCTGCATTAATTGAGAGGAGTAGCAAGTAATACAGCCTTGCTTAATTTCATTGCTTCTTATATGAAGATATTGTAAACAGAACTTTTGTACTCTGTTATTCAGAGCTGTTTCTCTTTTTTTATTAAGAATGGATCACTGTGAAAATATTTAGAGCAGCTCCCTTAGCTCCTGTAGCTTTGTCCAATTTTGGATCCTTTGTCCGTAAACAACAAGTTGCTGAAAACAGCTTGTCTGCAGCCTATGAAAGCGACAGGACAAGGGGCAACGGGCACAAACTGGAACACAGGCAGTTCTGCTTGAACATGAGGGAAAACTTCTTTACTCTGAGGGCGGCAGAGCCCTGGCACAGGCTGCCCAGGGAGGCTGTGGAGTCTCCTTCCCTGGAGATACTCAAAACCCGCCTGGACACGTTCTTGTGTGACCTGCTCTGGGTGACCCTGCTTTGCCAGGGGGTTGGACTAGATCATCTCCAGAGGCCCCTTCCAGCCCCCGCCGTCCCGTGGTTCTGTGAAAGCGCCATGTAAGTCTCATCTACCGCTCGCTGAGCCTCAGTAGGTGTCGCAGGATCAGCGTGTGGCTGATGCCAGCGAGGGGCGCCGTTCACAGCCCCCTCGCATCCTGCAAGGCTAAGCCGTTGCAGAAGAAGATAAGTAGGTGACTTGGCCTCATTGCTGACATAATGAGACTCATAAAAATTAGTTCCTTTCAAAGCTGTGTCTGCAGCTGAAGTTAACTTTAAACTATGACAAATTTAGCATTCCTTGCTTTTTAAAAAAAAATGTGGTTTAGTAGAATAAATATGATTTTCCTTAAAAAAACCCAAACATTTTAAAATAGCATACCTTATATGCTACTGAGAATCTCAGAACGTTGGTCCTTTCCATTCTGAACCAGGGAAGCCAGAGGATTGCGAAGGGCTGTGCACACTTGGAGATCCCTCATGTCTGTCAGTGAGAGGTTGTTGATGGTCAAGAGCACAGAGGCACTGACACTCAAATCCACACTTGCTTTGTATGTTGAAAAATCAGTGAACCTGTCATGGTCCCAAAAAGACCATTACTATCATCAGGGGAAGCTCCAGTTTAATCCAGTTTCTTTCTTCAACCCTTGCATAGGATTTTTGGGTTTTTTTACTGGCTACAAGGTAGATGGTTGGCTGAAAGTAGACTAATTTTGAGTAATAGATAATCATAACAATTGAATTGTGTAAATGCAAATATAACATAGGAAAACCTTACATGTAGGGTTTTCGGAAGGACTGGCGGAGGCTTTCATTGGCTTCAGGGTTATGGTGGCCATTATCTTCTTTTTAAATCCAGTATTTTACATGTGTTGATTGTCTCCTTTACATCCTTACTTGTAGTTTGATCACAGTTCTCTAGGAAAGATGCATCCTGTTCGTACCCAGGGCTTTGTTTATCTTACTGGAATCCAGAGAAGCAAATTTCATCCTGAGATGAAGGAATGCAGCCATTGCTGGGTATTGCACAACAAGACAAGGTAGCTTGGGAGGGTGGTGCCTTGAGTGAGTGACTTGAGTAACAGTGATTCTGCAGTTCAGGAATGAGGTACGTTGGCCAAGATGAAGATAAAGGGTGGGCTAGCACAGGACACTCCTATTCCCAAGCTGTTGCCTACATGGAGACTAATATTTATGTGGAGGCTTAATGTCTGCCCCCTCCACCCCTGAAAACTCTTCCAGTTACCTTCTGGAAGCTGCATTTTGGATTCAGTCTCTTCATTCCAGAGTAATTGCTTTCTTCACAAAGCTGAACAATTATACTGGAATGAAATCACCTTATTCCGAAGTTACCATAGCTGCTTCTGAACATCTAGTCAATAATATTGGTATGCAGTATGCAGGTCAGCCTTCCACAGAAGTCTGGACAGAGTTTTGGTTATCCAAAGCCAGTTTTCAGAATAAACTGAAATGCTGAGATGACGAGGTCCTCTTACCCAGCCAGGAGAAATGTAATTCATAATAATAACATATGTAGAAAATATAGTAATAGTACGTTAATACAATAATATATATTGTTAGTGATTCTGAGACTATTTCTTCAAAGCAAGAAAAATGTAAAAGGGAAAATAAACCCTTCTAGGAGCAGGGTGATCCGCAGTGCAGGAGTTTTGCTGTTCCCCGGTGTGGTTTGCCATCACCTGGGTTTAGTCCCTTCACTGCAGCCCCGTACCCAGCTGAGCTGATTAATAACTCAACCTTGCCTGTGGCAGCTTGTGGATGGTAATTAACTGCTTCCCATTAAGACAGCAGATGAGAATTCATGCAGTTACATGCAGAGGCTTCAGAAGATGGAATAGTGTCCTATAACAACAGTTGTTAAAGGGTGGGTTTTTTTTTTTCTTTCTGACCCAGGATTAGGCCATCAGGAAACTGTTGGTGCTGTAAAGTTAAGAATTCCTTTAAACCTGAGCAGGAGCAGAGCTGGGATCTGGGCAGAAGAGAAGTGGAGGGTTGGTTATCAGGATTTTTCAAATGCATCGTGTGGCCAGGTAATAATCACAGAGTCAGAGAATCACGGGATGGTGGGGATTATTTATTCATGTTCGTGATTAAAGTTCGTAACAGAGGGAAAAAAATGGAGTGGAAGAGCTGTTTGATGAGTAGCCTGGGAAAGAGCAGCACTGACAGGAGCATAGAACTGGCTGTTCAGCATTTGCTAAGGGTTTAGTAAGCATCCTTCTGCCCCCGGTGACAAAAACTAGGAAGGGAGTATGAAGGGAAGTAGAACAAATGATGATGAAAAAGCAGCAGTGGTACTCTCGTGGAGGCTGGTTACCTCTTAACCAACAGTTAACATTTGCCTTTTTTCCTGAAATACAGCAACAAATACGAAATTGGTGTTGTATGAAATATCCAGGTATCTCAATATGCATCTTCAGAAATGAGTATGTAATTCTTTGTGCATCCTGTAGGGAGCAGAAAAATATTTCTGTAATGGACGCAAGGGAAGTCCATTGCAATGGTGATCCTTGAATCAGAAGAGTCTGGTTGTGCTCTGCTGGTGACACAGTCAGCATGAGGGGGGCCCTTCAGCGTCTTCATTTCATGTCGGGTGAAAGATGCCCCAACCAGTTCCTACCTAGAGGGAGGCTATTTTGCAGCAGGAACGATCGCTGTTTGGAATATTGTTTGGAGAAGAAAAAAAAAGTGGTAAGTGGTGGCATTTTCCTACTGTCACCCAGGATGAGGGATGTTTTCCTTCCTGCTGCTCTCCAGATGGCAAAGCATCCTTGTGCTAGGCATTGCCGGTGTTGATAAATGCGGGGCCTGATGTTAGGTGCTCTGCAAACTATATGGAGGGGAAGGGTCAGGAGATGACACACAAAGTCACTAAAAGGAGTGTGGGTTGCCAAAAGAAATCAATCAGATATTTCTTTATGCACAGCTGAAGAAGTCTGGTCTTGGCCTTTCATTGCACCGTGAAGTACTCGAGACTGGATGTGAGTGTAGCAACAGAATCTGCTTTTTCCGTGTAAGCTCTTGAGAACTGCATTGCCCGTCAGTGTATCTACTTTGATTTAGCTGTGCAATTTAAAAATCATGAAATATACCCTAAATTTAATTTCTCAGTGGCACATAGAAAGGTAAGAGTCGTTCTCTTACTTCACAGGAAGGAAGGGCACGTGTAGAGACTCTGAGCAGAGGAATTTAAACTTTACACAGATTCTGACATGAAACAGTCTGTGTGTCTGGTTGTTTGTCATCAGCTGCATTAAATTGGTTGGTTTCAGTGGTTTACAGAAGCTACTACAAGAAAGACATAGAAAATATAAAGGCAGAAAGAAAGCCTGGAGAAATGGGAGGATGGAAAAGCAGTTTGAGGCTTTCCAAGTCGCTCCCCATAGTAACAGGTCTCTGACACTGGTAAACAGCGTTTTGCGTGCGTACGTTTCTCAGAGCTGCTTCCATTCTGCTAGCCGCTCGCCTGCCGTGTACTTTGAAGTCTGTTCACCTTCCAGGACAGTCCCATCTTCTGAAAGAGAGCACAGAGGAGCTTCCCTGCCCAAAGCTGCAGAGCTGTGCTGGCTTCGCAGCAGCTTGGCAGGAGCCCAGCGCTCATGAGCAGCCCATGACTCCCCGTCCAGTACATCTTACGGGAGGGCTCCAAGCCAGAGCCCGTCCCCTGTTAACTTAGGAGCTATACATTTGCTCAAGCTAAATAACATTTCCCAAGTTTCCCTCCTCCATAGCCTAGAAAGCCACCCTATACTTTTTTTATTACGTTTTTTGCTGTGACTAAATCTGCTTCGCATGTGTTGTGCAGCCTTCCCTTACTTAGTTGCATATGTTGTGAGCCTAATGAAAAGTCCAGTGCCAAATGCACTGCATGTGCATGACGTGTTGTTTCCAAATACCTTGCAACTTTGGTCAAAGCAAAGTAAAATTACGCTGAAATGCTCTGACTTTTTTTTTTTTTTTTTTTTCCTCCTCAGTTGAGAGCTATTTCCAACCCATGTGTTCATTTTCTACTGCAAACCTTCAGTATAGGCAGGGTAGCTGAAAACAGAAAAAAAGTTGCATTTAAAATGAATCTATTACTTTCTTTGATTTAAAAAACCCATGTTTTTTTTCATTCCATTTTTTAAAAAAAGGATTAACCTCTTTTAAAAAAAAAAGAAATATAAAATAATGTGGCAGAGACCAACAATTTTATGCCAGAAGGTGCAAGATTTGGCGAGTTATGAAGAACTGAATACAAGACAGAGGGAGAAAAAAAAATTCCTGTAACTCAATTCCAATTATACCGGTCCAATTGCTCTTCTGCTTTTAAGGTTTAGCTGTCTTTTCTGAATTAGTCTTTTAAATTAAGTTTCCATAACATGTGGCAGATTGAGAAAAACAGTCCTCAGAAGATTTCTGCCCCGGTTGACAGATGAACTAGATAATGGAGTATAATCTCTTCCATTTCCATGATTTGACACATTTTCGCTTCTGTGTGTATATTTAAATCAAGGAATCAAAATAAATTTGAGTACAGAATATAAATCCCAGACAAAGTTACAGCTTTCATTGCAGTGTTGGGTTGAATGTAAACAGCATGAGTGTTATAGATATCTTTTAATTAAATGCATAAATCAGAGACATGTCTTGAATGTGTACAGCAACTACACCAAGAAGTGAGAATGAGGAAGAAATGTACTTTGTCAGCTGATGGCTGCCTCAACTGCATTCCCATACGGAGTTTAATTTTGTCACAACCTTTGGTACAAGTTGCAATGCTTCGCTTCAGTTGATTTACAGGCTGTTTGTTCCTGCTTAGGATGATTAGTGATGTAGATGGCTTTTTCCTGGCCAAGCAGGGGATTTCTCACGTATATCAGCATTGCTGCTGAGGACTCTGCTGTTAGGATTTAGAGGGCAGCTGGTTTAGGTCACCATGCCTTTCCTGTAGCTGTATTTGTTATGTAGTATCAGAGGATTGCATTGAATCTTGAATCCATGTGGGTGGATTTAGGCTGGGTTTTGTGGTTCTAAGGTTGAAACGTTCAACCCGCTGTCTGTGGAGCTTGTGTGATTTTTCTTGACCACGTTCTTATGTTGACTCCTTACCCTGTCAGACCCTACTATACTCTCTCTACCCAGCTTTTCTTCTTGCACTTAATGACCATAGTAGCACTCCAGGTAGGTGCTAACTCTTTCCAGCCACCATACACTCTTATAGCAAGGGAGGTGATGAAAGATGGGGAGTCCTGCAAGATGTACCTTGCATTTACTCCTTGCATGCCAGCTAGGTAATTTATACTCGTTCTTTGTCACCAAAGATGTTTAAACTATGGGGAGAGCAATCAACCTGTGGCTCGTGAGCTGGGTTTTGCTTGAGGACAGCCAGTATAGCGGTGAGGTGAGAATTTCCCAGCTTGATAATGCTGCTGCTGCAGCAGCATCCAGAAGATCCAGGAGGAAGTTTTCCCTTCCTTTGCCACAGCACGTTAGGTATCAGAAACCTCAGCAAGGATTGTTTTTCACAGATAGGAAGCCAGAGACTTATATCAGGTAGCTCACTGAGGGAAGGTCTGCTCGATGGTATGAGCAATTGGCAGCTCCGAAATAGAGCAGGAAATTTTATATCTGTGGAGTAGGGCGGGAGAAGAGCACAGCCCTTAAACTTAGGTGTTGTCCTTAATCTGAGACCCGTGAGATTCAAGTGTTGCCTGTAGCTCTGAGCTCGGAGTCAGGCAGCAAAACTTTATTTGAATTCCTCGTGCTAATCTGTCCCATCAGGTTTTGCCAAGCTCTGTCCTCCTGTGCTAAGACCAGCAAAGACTGATTTTTGTGACCAGGGTGAGCAATCTTGACTGAATGCATGGGGAGAAAGGGGGCAGATAAGACAGATAGCAAAGGGACATAATAGCAATTTATGAATAAATCACTTAATAAATAAATAAAATTAATAAAATAAATAAAATAAATTTACATTTTTATATTTAAATAAATAAAATTCCCCAGCCTGAGGTGGGGTGTTCTCTAGAACTGTTTGATTCATGTCCTAAAGACAGTCTTCAGCAGAATCGGGGGTCAGTGAAGGCAAACGATTCTATAAATACTGTATCTAAAGCATAGTAAAACAGAAAACAAGTAATTTTCACTCATTATTCAAAGAGCAGCTCACTTGAGGCCCTTTTTCAGATTCAGGGGATTATTACATTAGAAAAAAAAAGCAGTTTTGCTGTAGGAAAGTGCTGCTGTTTAAACTGGTGGCTTCAGGAGGACCCCAAGCATACAGATCACTTTCTGGATGTAGTCAGCTCTGACTCCCCATACATAGCCAGTCACGGAGATGCAGTTGCCCAGCTTCAAGACTCATAAAGACATCCTCCATCTTGAAGGAATCCTTGTCCTGCTTATTAGTAGCTATCCCTTTCTCCCTCCTACACGCTGCTTGCCTCTATCGCTGATAAAGGCATGTTTCCAGTAGCTAATTTGAATGTGCTATCACACCCTTCGTGTCCTTTATGAATATAATAAAGTATAGAATAGAATGAACATGCTAAAAAGCCATTTAAGAAAAGGCACCCTGGTTATCCATTGAGGTCAGCTTAAACACAACCCCCCCCCCCGGCTTGGGTCTGTCTTCACAGGACTCTCAGCATTAGGGAAAAAAAAATAAAAGGAGCTGTGAAGTCCACCTCCACAAAATAAAGACCGTAAACGTCCACATTTGGCACCGATTCCTTGGCTTGTGGTCCCAGCAGAGATAAGGCTGTAGTCTGGCACCGCGTGCTATGGCTGGAGAGGTTTTACTGTCATTTCATGTTTTGCTCCTCAAGACAAATAAATTGGATTTCCTGCATGTAGCAGGGCAGCACTGCTCATCTCACGGCACGATTTGTCTGTTTGCTGAGGCTTGAAATACTTAAGAAGGGAGTATGTCCTTTGGGGTGTACATTTTCCAGTTCGGGGAGATTAGGGAGCCAAAGGTCTGCAGGCTCAATAGGGGTGTTAGTCAGCATGTCCTGAACCTCAGGCAGATAAGGGTCCACTTCCTAGGCTGCCCTGATCTGAGAGTTAACAGTTGGTGACAGCGAGTCTGTCTCTGTTCTTAAGTCATTGTTATCATTTTTTTGTAATATTTACAGGCCTGGCGCTCTCAGATTAAAAAGCACAGAATCAAAAGGAGGTCTTCCTCCACGGGCGCTGGGAGGGGAGGGCGGGGGGGAGGATGTTTGGGCTTGGCGTGCCTCCCCGCCGCCGTGCTGGGTGGGAGGGACCGGAGGAGGATGTCTGTTTGGGCTTCGTCTTTGTGGCTGCTTGTTATGTAAAAGTCAAACCTCGTAAAAGGAGCCGCGAGGAGCCCTCCGCGCGAGGAAACGGGCCGTAAATGTCACCCTCCGCGAGGCAAATGGAAGGTGTTAAAAGTCAGCAGGGTGAGGGGTCTCGTTTGGCTGGTTGATGCACAAAGCCAAAGTCTAGGCGGTGTTTCGGACCCCTGTACAGTGATAACGGAGAGGAGCTTGGTCCCAGTGGCCCAAAGGAATGTTCTTCTTGGCTTGCCGTGATGTTTTGGATGCTGCTGCAGCATTGCACCAATCTCCAGTGAAAGCATGTCTGGGACCTCGTCACTGGAAAAAAACGCAAGCTGAATCATTCTGCTCCTCTCCTGCTACCTTTTGTGTTGGGGGAATATGTTCTGCGCAACTAAATGAGAACACAAACAGCTGTGACATTGTAGTAGCTCTGAATTTTGGTTGAAAGAAGCAGGTGGGTGGAAACAGCGTTTTGACCTGTGGATCCTCTGCCTCTGTGCTTCATCTGGATAATCCTAAGACTGTATTAGAGCGACAGAGAGGGCCCATGTAGGGAGTTTCCAAAAGGAAGAATCTTTTACCTATTAAATTAGTGTGGTTTATGCTGTCAGCATGCTTCAGTCCCTTCCTTCCCATCTCAGAGCCTGAAGAGCAAGGAGATGAAAATCAGTGCTAGAGACTTCGCAGGTGCTCACCAACTCCACCAGCAGGCACAAGGTGGGACTGGGTCTGGAGAGACGGATGGTGAAACTTCCAGCTCCTTTCCCAGGGTGGGGGAGTTAAAATCTAACCCTGGGCACAACAATTGCTATGAAAAAGTGAGAAAACGGTTACATTTACGTATTTCTGGTTCAGAATTTGTACATTTGTCCAGAAGGGGTCCCTGAGGCGAGTCTCTCTTGCAGCAAGGCAGAGTGCTGGCTCCGGTGCCAGACCAAAACACAAAAACATGGGTCATGTTCTTGAAGTTTTATGGTTTCCTTCATTGCCATGCTTGTAGTGAACACCCTGTGCTCGTTTTGCATTGCTGATTGCACGGCACACACCTTGGCAAGGGTTTTGTTTGCACAACTGCTGGGTTTTCGGTGGGGCTGGGAGAGGTTGGGCAGCAGTGAGAGGTTTTCCTGGGGATTGTTTTAGAACGATGGGAAGGTGCGTTAGCCTAGGTGGAGCAATCACCAGGGATGTTACCTGGAGCACAAAGCGTTTCCACGATAAACAGCATTCCTCGTGTTTTAGACTAGTCTGCTATCAAAATCGAAACAGCTGCTGTGACTTAAGCAGTAGCACTCGCTGCTAGAAATTTAAAATACATAGTTGGCTCTAAGATTTATGTAGAGTAGATTCGCCATGTCTTTGAGCTGCACATATTAGTATATATTCACTATTCAGCAGGGTTATTTTCTCCAGACCTTCCATTGTTCATGTGCTTCATAGGCCCTTTTAAAACTTCTCAGGTGACTCTTTCTTTATTGTTTAAGTTTAATAAACTATGTCACTTAGACTAAAAGTGTGCAACTTTTCAGAAAATAGTTATCAGGTAGTTGTCTCTGATGTGACAACTGGAATATTGATTGGCATTTATAGTATTTTTATTTTTTAAAGAAAAGGTTGATGAAGGGAGCACAGATCTGTAATTTTTATCCAGAAGTTGGAGGAGACTTTGTGGCCCAGATACATGAGTTAATTGTGAGGCTTCTCTTGTCATCTACAATATTGCCTTTTTCACCCTTGCTTTACCTTCCTTCGAGTTCCTCTGCCTTGTTGCAAATAATCAAATTGTACGGGAGGAATTCTATTGATCCTTGGCAAGTCCTGAACCATAAAAAAGCCTTTTTTTGTAATATATAAGGCCGTTGCATTGAGTTTCCCTGCTGACCAGGTGATACTGGGGCTCTGAAGGTACCATGTACTTTCTCTGGATGGACCAAGCACCTCAGCTTCTTGCAGATCTGCTTGTTGACTGTGCATAACTGACCTTACCCTGCCTCCAATTTCTTGCTAAACTTAATATGTCTGTCTTTGGCAAAGTGCTCCAAACGGTGCACATACGGATTTAGGACAACTTAATTTTTTTGCCCAACTTGAGACCTTCAGAGAGTTGATTTTTTTCCCCCCTCTTGATTTATACAATATACAAAAGTGAGAAGATTGCCAACTGAGTTATTAAAGCCAATTTCTTTGTTTAAAGTTTACATATTGCGTCCTTGAAAAGTGGCAGATTTTCAACTATCTCATTCATAAAATCCTGGAAGGAAGAAATTCAGCCTTGAATCTACTTTGTTTGGTCAGAGAATGGTATTTTGGGGTTTGGGAGGTCTTTATAAGGTTGCAGGGTTTAATTCTGAGACCTTGAAATCATGGATGTCCGAGCACTTCTTTGAGGGTACTACTAAAGCATCATTGGCTTAATTGTGAGCTGTAGCAGAGCAAAGCGTCCAAAATCTACGCCTGATCTTGTAACCTTTTCTTAGCAACTCTACAAATCTTCTGTATAAAATTGGCAGTGAATGAGTGATTTCTAGAGGCGTTCCAGTTTTAAGAAAAACGTTTGCTGCAAACGTGCTGGTTTTCACTGCTGTGTGAAGCTTTGCACGCTGGTCTAGAGAAGGATGGGTTGCAAGCTGAAACACAGGAAGCCAGGGCTTACACTCATTTACATCTTCCTTAACACTGGCAAAAATAGGGTCTGCTGTTATGAAATGCGCATTTTCTGCAAATCCTGTGGTAGGAAGGCTTGTATTTCATACTGATAGAAGTTTTCTGAGTTGATAGGTTTGTCCCCATTTGTGCAGCAGTGCCCTTTAATGCTACTGAGAAGTGAGTCCAGGGATTATTCTGGTTTTCAGGTTTTAATTCCCTAAGTTCAGAAGCACACAAAGGATTTTACTTATTTATCTGAGTAGTCGGTGTGTGTACGTAACAGGATTGTGAACGCTTGAGTGAGGTCAGGCCCTAGAACCGTTTTTGAGTTGGGCCAGTAGTTTTCATCATTCCGTGTGTTTGGATTTTTTTTCTTGCTTAGTTTTATTTCAGTTTTGAAAGCATTCTCATTTTTACCTGTCGTCATTTTCAGGTTGTCCATTGTCTGCTCAGATCCCATGCCTATGTTCTTTCTCCAAAAAGGCCTCTGTATTTTCAAAGAGTTACTGTTGGTTTGGGTGAAACCCCGAAGTGGATGAAAGTTCTGGGGTTTTGTCGGTGGCACCTCATCTACACATCATGCCTTCATACTCAAGCTTAAAGTATTATTACACATGTCAGCCTCTAGCCCTTTTTTTCTTGTTACCTGGCGAAGTTGACCTATATTGTATTTTCTGCAGTGTTGCAAACGTCCCTGTCGTGTTCCCGTCGCAGTTCCCTGTCTCTCTCTCTGGTCTGGCAGCAAGTCACAGCGCTGGCTCCTAGATGTTGAACTGTCATCTTGGAAGTGTTCTGAAAAGATGTGTGTCCATCTAGACAGCATGATATACAGAGCAATCCTGACATGGCAAGCAAATTGTAACTACAACTGTCAATCCTTGAATTATGACTATATACATGTAATACATACAGTGTTATGTAGATGTTAACAGTGCATCATATGGGAGTCCTGCTTTAGTCTTCCATCATCTTCTTCAACTTTTCTTCCAAAATTTCCCCGGATAGATACAGTATCCCCGAAGCTGAGCAGGGTTCCCCTGGTTTTCTCCAACTAACCGCTTCAGGGATTTTCTCTGGATCAGTGGTGGCACGTTTTTACCCAGGTTTGCTGAAGAAGCTGCTGACCAGTGGTCCAATTTATTTACTGTCCTGTCTAGAAGCAGCCCAGAGTCAGACACTTCTGAAGTGGACCCAGGACAGCCTGAAGTGGGTACCAGGCCTTTTCCTAAGCTCAAATTTACACTTTTATACAGTGCTTTTGGAATTTGTACAGGTTAATGACTCGGTATGAAGACAAAAATAGTTTCTGTGGCACGATGTGGAGCTATTGACATTTATCAGCAGAATTTCCTAGCTGTAAGGAAAAGAAGCAAATGTGTATGTATGGGCATCCCTGCCTCTCTAGAAAGACATTAAAGCTGTCGGTGTTTGCCAACCTATCCTAGAAATAAATGCAATCTTTTTCTTTCTAGCAAAGCTTCCCACGCTGGCAGGCTTACTGCAAATATTTCACTTCTTTAAATCATTGGGTCTTTACTAATAAACATTTAGGCACAGCTGTTTGGTTGATTTTTCCAGAACTGACCAGGCTTCTCAGTACTCTGTTAAAAAAACCAAAAAAACAAACAAACAACAACAAAAAAACCCCAACAAAACCCCAAAACTATAATTGCTGAACTCTCACTGGAGGCACATCTGCTTCTCTGGTGGTAGTTCAGCATCTTACAGTGCAAACTCACCGTTTGCTCCCTGAACATTTATTTTCCTGCATCTGTAGCTGTGCAAACCTTTGCTCTGGGTGATCTGAAAACAGCAATCGCATACCAATGATCCTAACTTGCTAAAACAACTGACTCTCTATAGATAAACTTCCACGCCCTTCTGGACTGGGATGATTGTGTCTCATTTGACGAGTATGCGTTACTTATTGAATTTTACTCCCTGGGAAAAATGTTGGTTTTTTCACTCCGGCTCATGTGATTGCTTAAACTGGGGATGTTTAGCCCATGAATAGATTGTTTTGAACCTTGAGTTTTCTGATTCTTTTTCAAAACCTCCTGACACACTCCACGCCGTTGTTTTCTTCTCTGTCTTTAAATTTGCACCTGTTCCTTACACAGGTCTTTGAACAAGATGTGCAGCTCGTGCTTAGTCTAGCAGATTTCCTGTTTGCTTCCTTCATCTCCCCACCATCATCTTCTGCTGGGCTGTCTGTGCTTCAAGCCTGAGAAGGAGACAAAGATGATATCGGGCAGGTGTGGTGTACCCCATACAGATATTTCACCAAAGCCACATAGACTTTCTGTCCCCAGTCAAAGAGAAGCGCTGTAAATGCAAAGAGAACCAGAGAAAGATGAAGTGGCATTATCTCCCCAGAAGACTTAAATAATTGCAAAAAATTCAATATATCAGTATCTTAGATAAAGTACTCAGAGGTTTTCTTCCGTAAATCGTGCTGTGTCAAAGCAGGTGAGACTGTGGAGTTGTTTTCAAGATTATTAGCCATTAATTTGACTCAGACTGGGATTTGGGGGACTAGATTTCACAGTGGATTTTGCAGACCAATGTAAATACTCTTCCCCAGCCCAGGCTCCTTACAGGTTGGTATGTTTGGTGCAAGGCATGTTGTAGGGCTAAACCTTGCTGGGGTAAATACTCGTTAGGACACCTATAATGAAGACTGGGTATGGTGCTGAATCTGGGCCCTTTTTGTGTTTTTCTTTTTTCTCTGCCAGTTTATATTTATTGCTAATAAGGTCCAACCCTGCAGATGCTCCCCAGGCAATACTACTATATTTAGCTGAAGCAATATGAAACACATCATTTGCCAGCATGCCATTAGGTTACCAAACAAGACTCATGGTAAGCTTTTCAGATGCACACACATCCCGTTTTCAGAAAGACTTTGAAGCTTCAGCTTGATGGAAAGTTAATGTGAATTTGACTCTCAAATGCGTTCAGGCTCCTTTCGAAATGGTACTTCTCTGCTAAACCAGCCACGTGCTTTTGAAAATAAAGGCTCTCATTGGATTGCAGTTTCAGAAACCAATGTTTCTAACCGAGGACTCGAGGAAAAGGGGATTCTGCTGTTTTATGTTAATCCAATTCTTTGATTTCTTTCTTTCCCACAGCGGCTGCCCCATTTCTTTGATGAGGGCTGCTTTTCATCCAGTCAGGCATCTAGATCAGCGAAGAAGCAAAGACGTAGCTTCGCTCCATCGCTCTTAAAGCAGCTCCATCTGCCCTTGCTTATGTTATCTGAGTGGACATCATCCACTGACATGACACTGCAGCCTAACAGCAGCTCTGATGGTTCATTTGTGAAGGGAAGGGGATTTTTTTTTTATTTAATGTACGTCTCAAGTCTTGCAGCTCAAATGCCACGGAGGTGCCTGGAGCCGTGCCAGGTGCAGTTGGCTGGCCGTGATGCTATCTTCCTAATCGTTAACTGCAAAAAAAACCCCAACCCCGATGTTGTTGAACTTTTGCGGCAGGGGAGTTAGTGCAGTTCAGTTCTGCATCTGTTCATCGGACTTCCTGTGGTTTTTCATCGAATCCTATGATTGACAGTGCAGACAGTCTGCACTGTTCTTGGTCTGTCTAGTTTGTACCCTTGTCCCAACCACTAAATCTGACTTCTGCTTTGTCTGGCAGAACAAAACAAGATAGGGTGCTGTGGTAGGTTGATTCACCAGAGCTGATATGTGGTGTCTGTACTTGAGTTGTGCAGTTCAAATCCTGCTGTTACCTCCAGCTCTCAAGTTTTCAAGTACTGTCTCAGACTGGTTTGTTTTTAACTAGCTGGTGTTGTCTCTCTGGTCATGACTGGAGAGAAAGGCAAGTACTGGCTCTGCTGGACCCATTTGTGTCAGGGCAATGAATTCAAAAACTTAAATAGTGAAGCAAACGGGTGATGAAGTATTTGTACATCTTTTGACGTCATCCAGCTGAACTAATAGGGCTCTAAAGGGAAAAAAGGGATGATTTTTCCTGTGCCAAGACTTTTCCTCTGTTATTAAGGCTGCCATTTACGATGCCTTAGAGTGGTCCCTCTTTTCAGAAAGCTCTAAAAATCAGGTTCGTTTGGGTGTCACCAGCCGGGGAGCAAACGTCTTTCCAGGATTAAGTTGGACACAGCAGCAGCAAGGCAGAAGAAAATGCTTTTCCACATTGCTGCTTTGACGTGACACTTCGGGGAATTTTGTTAACTGTGATAAAACTCTCACCAGTCCTGACTGGGGTCTTTTCTGGGAGTGCCCTGAGACTCCTGTGACCTGGTGGTTTTACAGCTCTCCTGAAACGTTCATTTGGTGTCATCTTCTGTCTGTCTGCAGCACTTGGCGAAGGCTCCTGATCACTCGTTTGGAAGCAGAGCATGCAGGAGATAAACGGCACAGAGATGACTTTAAGCATTCCTTGAATTACCATCTCTCGAAAGTCTAAAAGCTTTATGGCGTCGGTCAAGCTTTTTATGTGGTGGTTAACCCATGGCCTTATAAATTGTTTTAAAGTCAGTCTGGTAAGGCAGGAACATTTCGAAGTTACTTAAATTTGGTGATTTTGGATGTTAACAAATGTTGTTTTCAGTAACCACCCTAGTAGTGAACCGGTATGGCTAGTTTTTTTGTCTTAACAGTGGTAAATCTTGCCAGACAGAGTCTGGTTCAGAAGTCCTCTCCATGCTGGGCTTCTAGGATTCCTCATTTTTAATGAAGGAGCAAACATGGCCACCACACAGCCATGAATCGTTGCAGTCATCTGAAGAAGCTGGGTTTGAATTACTGACCTGAAAGTCAAATTCTCCGTATCTCGTTAGCAGTGCATTGGGCTATCCTGGCTCCACTGTTCAGAGGATCCATCAGAAAAAAAATCATTTCTGCCATGACTTACCTTCTTTTTATAAAGATATATTTGAAATTGTGGGTATGTAATGGCCACATGTGTTATATCTCCCCTTAAAAATCCCACTAGACTTGTCTATGTTTCCAGGATAAACCTACAGACTGTTCCAGGCGTATGTTGAGTGTGAGAGAGTCCAGGCTGATTGCAGTGAGTTATAGTCTTTAATCTGAGATTGATTATTAAATTGCTACAGTATGATCGCAACACATGGCAACATTGATCAGTCTGAAGAAAGGCTTAATAATAAAATCAATGGATGACTGTTATTGCCTGAAAATATGAATGCTATCTGATTTATTTTATGCTGTCCTTCCAGCTGAGAGATAATGGGATAGTAAGAGCCTGGGCATCTCAGATGTAGCTATTGGAATTCCTAATACAATTCTTCCTACTGTTTTAAAGCTAAAGTTGTTTCTTAAGCTGCATAGGAGTCCAGAATGGTCCCAGACTGCTGCCCTGAGTGTTTGCAAAACCAGTAGCTGTAATCTGTGACCCTGAAGGTAAAAAAAAAAAAAAAAAAAAAAAAAAAGTTATCTGTGTTTAACTCAATTCAAATTAGCATCTTTAATCACTTTTTTTCCCCTTCCCTCCCAGAAGGACTACTACAGGCTGTAGCACTGGCGTGCAGCCACCTTTGGGGTGAAGAATGACAGCTGTGTAAGGGCTTTTCTCTGCTAGGAAATGTTGCAGTGGTTTAATCATGAGGTTTAACCATTCATTCTGCTGATGCAGTGCTGAACTGAACATGTTCCTGTCTACAGTGACCACAAGTCAGGAAGCATTTAGGAGGGAAGTGGGGAAGATTACACTGAGGATAAGCAGAGCAGAATATCAGGTTTAAAAAAAAAAAAAAAAAAAAATCTACATGAGGGCTTGATTGGAGTGAGGCTTAACCTACCGAAAAAATCGTGATATCCTGAGAGGGAGGGATGGAGTGACAGAGGGGGAAAGCAGGCGCAGCTTGAGGACTTGCAGCCAAGGTGGGAAGGGAGAGAGGATGTCAATGAAAAAGGACGATCTCACAAGGCTGATGAGAAAAAAAAACCAAACAACAACAACAACAACAACAAAACCACAAAAAAAAACAAAAACGAAAACTTGAGCAAGTACAAAAGAGAAAGATATGCTAAAGAGAGACCATAAAGATGCAGTGGAAGGGAGCTGGGGATGGGAGTAGGCTAGGAGACAGGAAATTAGAGATGGGGGTGTGTATGGGTGTGAGATACCTGAGAGTGAGGAAACCAAATGGTGTGGAAAATTAAACAAGTGGGTCAAAACAGACTTGGGGAGAGAGGTTGTAGAGAGGTGGTAGAAAATGGTTTGGGGGCACAAAAGGCTATGGGAGAGCTGCTCTACCACAAACTGCATGTCTGACGCAGGAAATGAAACTTGCTGATGTACCTTTGAGGTTCTGTGCTTTGAACTCAACAGGAGTGAGATGCAGAAGTGCCTTTCACTACCTTATCTTTAGCTGCCTTAGTTCCTTAAACAGAGATAGTAGTGCTGGAAACAGTGCTGTCCTCCTCCCCTCCCTGGTCGCTGTAGGGATGAGCTCCCCACACGTTCTGAAGTCGTCGAGTACAATAACAACAGCCACACCGACAGCCAAAATGGTTCCTCCCAGGCTAAATATTGGCATCCAGCTAAGCAGAAGTGAAGGACCTGTCTCCAACACAAGCCAGATCACGGCAGCTCCAGAACACTGGAGCATACTGGAAGGTGACACTGATGCCCTCATCAATGTAGGAGATGGCACGTTGTCCCTTGAAGCTGTGGTTGAGTGAAGCCAAAAAAGCTGTCCATGGAGACAGGTAGGAGGTGGCCCATTGTCACCTGTGGTTGAACAAAGCTGTCCATGGAGAGATCTTCCTTCTAAAGCATAATGCAGGTGGCACCTTTGTGGCTTGGTGTAATTGTACGCTCAGTATCTGCACCAAACTGCTCTAGTAACAGCAGCAACTCAAGGAAGGAGGAGAATAGTTTCCATTCTGTCTCGAGGAATACAAATCACCTGGGTGGGTACAAGTTAAATAAATACCCCTGAAAGCCAAGGGGCCAAGAAGTGCCCCCTCAAAGGAGACTGTTTCAGCCAGAAGGGTCTTGTACCCTAATGTGAGGAAACAGGACACTGTGAGCTCAAGGAAGATGATAGGGTGTCCCTCCATTATTAATGGGCAAAGAGGCTTCTTAGCCCTTGCTGTGCTTGTTCTGATCATGTCACACTGTGGAGTTTATTCTTAGTCTTAGCCACAGCCTTATAAATAATAAAATGGGTCATGTTTTATCTTACCCCAGTGATCATTGTAATGTGGCTCTTATCTGAGGCTCTTGCCAAGCGCTTGACACAGGCAGCGTTTAGAAGTAGATGAAGTGGTTGAAGAGCACAGGACACAAAAGTAGGCTCAGCTCTTCCCCAAAACACATGCTTCCTGAGAGTGAACGCGGTGGGTTTGCAGTGTACGTGCTGTTTTGGGAGGGCAGAAATGAGAAAATGGGAAAATTGAAGATGCAGCACGTCTATCCAGTGAGGATGGGCTAGGCTAGCGCATGTGATGTGTTAACTCTGGAAGTGGTTTGCTTGAAGTTGGTACTGAAAAACAGGGCTTTTGTGGAAACAATATTGTCTACCCTGCAATTTCCAGGAGGAAGAGGTATCTGCATGGATGGGCAGTGAGTTCTGTGTGCACGGGTCTTGTGGTTACAGCCTCAGGGGCTGAAGTGGGATCGATGCGTGACGCGTTGCAGTTGAGGGGCTTGCAGGGTTTTGCACTCTTGTTGCCACAGCGACACCACTAGTGTGCTCCTCAGCTACGGGAAAGCCAAGGCACAGAGGTAGTGACCTGCCCAAAAGTACAGAAGAACCTGCAGCAAAACTGGAATTGGCCTCCTGGACCCCAGGAGCCCACCCACAGAGCCTAGACACCTTTCCTGGAGGAAGAGTATTTATCTCCTGGAAACTTCTACGTAGGTAAAGTCTTTGAGAATTAGATGGAGAAAGTCAGTTTGCCATAACACTGGGTTCCTGAAAATGTATCCCAGACTGTGTTATTTTTACGACCTTTCCAAAAGATTGTCCTGCTGAGGAGCTGGGGACGGTTAATAGCAAATTGCTTTTTAGGGAAAACTGCAGTGAACAGGTCTGCACGTGCGCAAGCAAGAAGGCTTTTGTGGGGCTGCTAAAAATGGGTTTTCCTTAAGACCTTTGTGTTCTGGAAAGGATTCACATGTTTGCTCTTTGGCAACAGGCAAGTTGAGTGTGACCAAAGGTAAAAGGGTTGAATACAATATGCCAATGTAGCATTCAGTTCAAAAAAAGAAATTATAAACGATCTCTTTATCCCACAAATAGTTTCCTTCGGGTCTAATGGTTCAGTTCCTTCCGTTATATTTTTTCACCAGAGCTTTTTTCTTCAGTGTTTACGTGGGCTGCGTGTTTGCAAACAGACGTGCAAACCTTCCCTCAACGGACTTTGGTTTCTTGTTGCAGAAGTTCCCCGAGCTGAAGTTCAAGTACGTGGAGGAGGAGCAGCCTGAGGAGTTCTTCATCCCTTACGTTTGGTCCTTGGTCTACAACTCCGCTGTGGCCCTGTACTGGAACCCGCATGACATCCAGCTCTTCACCATGGACTCTGGCTGATGGAGATGCCCCAGCCAAGCCAACTCAACTCTGTCTTCTTACAGAAAACGAAACTCTGCACTGCGTGTTAATACGTGACCCCTTCCAGCGTGCACCCTCTGACCCCAAAGCTTACGGAGAATGAAGCTTGTCGCTAGTGTACAGTCCAGCGTTGATGTTTTGGAAGCAGATTGCCACCGACACGCTGGCCAGAGGCTGTGGTGTGAGGAGCTGACAGCTTGTAGGCAACCTTGTATTTATAGTCCTGTAACCTAGAGCTTGTTTGAAAATGAGGCCTTACACATGGGGTGTGATGTTACTACCAACCGCAGACCTGATTGTTCTTTTAACTTAGGGGGGTAAATGAGGAAAGAGATGGAGGACTTTGCTTTGGAAGCAGCATTTGTATTTTCGTTTCTTTCAAGCGAGGCAGCTTCGTTGGGTTAAGCTTTCCATGGTCTGTTGGGTTCTGCTGTGGGTTGCTCATTACCTAATCCCGTGCTTTCACTCACAGCCCTTTAATTCAGTGGCACTGTCGAGGCTGCAGTCGTTAAATTGGTGTCTACACTGTCATCCGAGTGAACTAGCAAGCAGCATATTAATCAGATTAGCTCCCAGGCAGATTCAAAACACTTGATTTAGATGTCAAAATGTTTGTGGGAGGATTTTCCATAGCAAGTCTTTTGTTGTTTGACTGGCAAATCCTCTATGGAGGGCTAGAAACACCAGCTTTCAGAGCCAGGTCCCTTACGGACTTGTTTTACTGTGCTTCTTTGCAGAGGTTGTTCCTGGAAATTGAACCATGGGAGGGAGGGGGGGGGAAATCTCCAAAGAAAATAGTTATAAGATTGCAAAATAGACCAATGTCCTGTAAAACTGTGTGTGATGGTGACAGTGTGTCGCGGGGATCCTTGGCAAAGTTCCGTGTTGAAACTCTCTTGTTTGCTATTGAAGGTTTTATGGCAGAAGTATAAATTTAGCTGAATGTGGAATACTTCTCTTTCTTGTTGGTTTGAAGTGTCCTTTCCTGATATACCTGTTTCTGCAGTTGGAAGAACAAAAGAAGTGTCTTGACCTGATTTTGAAAGAGCATTTCGTTTTTCAAAATAAGGATCGTTTCTTCTCCGGGGGCGCTCCTGACGGTGCCCGTGGCACATGCCTGCGAACGTGCTGCTGTGTGGAGGACTGTCACCAGTGCGCTGCATGCCGAAACCTGACTGTCAAGGAGTTAGTTCCTAAACATACATGGCAACCCCCTGTATTCACTGCCTGCTCCAGCATGTTCTGTTTATTGACCTGAAGAATCGGGTGCATTTGCTTTCGGACAGTCCTTCCAGTGTCCTTAAATTTCCTGCATCCCTTTTTTTTTTTTTTTTTTCCCTGAAGGATGCGCTAGGACTGTACTTTCCTTTTATCTGCTTATTTAGAGGTGGAAGTCCCTTTGAGGGCTACACAAATGGAAATGCTGGCTTAAAAAAAAAAAAAAAAAAAAAAAAAAAAAGCTTTCCAGATTTATTTAAATATAGCTACGAAGCGACATATACAGACCAGGAGCATTTAGGACTTTAAAATGGCAGAAGCTTTTGAGAAAAGGCAATAGTAACACTGGGGATACAGTTTTTCATAGGAAAATATAAGAAATGAATGAACCATGACTGAGCTGCGCATAAGTTTATGCTGTGGCTTGGATTTACGTTTGGGTTGTTTTTTTCTTTTGTCTTTTGAGCAAACGTCAAAAGGGGATGACTGTTCTTGGTTATTGTAGTGATTCGTAATTTTGTCTTTATAAAAAGAAAGACTTAAGAGTGTTTGTGAGCCAGCAGGGCTGCCCAGCCTTTGGAAAGGTCAGTCTGAAGATGCACTTTTAAACTGTGGATTCTGAAGCTACCGGGGCGGCTCAGTTTTCATCTCTCTTCACTGCCCGTGAGCACTTGAACCTGCCCCGAGGTGAGCACCCTCCGCCCCGCCGCCTGCAGCAGCAGTTGGAGCACTTCACGAGAGAGGGCTCAGCCAGAGCGGGTGCTTATCAGGGGGAGTGTCAGAGTGGAGAGAACCTGGTGGGTCTTTGAAAGGGCTTTTCATAAAGAGAAGGGTACCTACAGCAGCAGTCGGATAGAATAGGTCAAACCGGCTGCTGCATCAGTGTAGGAGTCGCCCAGTAAATGATTTCTCGCTGTCCTCTTGTTGTGATGACGTTGGATCGAAGTGCAGAAGGGACGGGCTTGTTCCGATCGCGTAATTTCCTTGTGCATTTAGTCAATATGCAATGCTCCCAAGGCCCAGCTGGTTTGAAACAGCTGGAGTTACGATCCAAAGCCGAAACAGCAGAGCCAGACCCAAGATTTGTGCTGGAATCCATGCTAGCCCCATTGGCTTTTCCAAGAGTTTGAGCGTTAACGTGGGTCTGGCTGTGTCCTGATGTCTGCAGTCTGGCACGGTCACAAATACTCTGTTTTCCTTCAGATCTGTAAAGTATCACCTTGGGGATCCTTTTCATTACTTTGTGTGAAAGATTTATTATGCGTAATAAAAAAAAAAAATAAAAATTTAAAACAGTAACTACAAGGTGTAGTTGTGTTTGTTTTGTGTGGTAGCCGCCACGCGGTGACGTTGGCCCAGCGGGTCTTGGTGCGGTCATCAGGCCTGACATCCGTGAGGTTTGATAACGTTCTCCATGCCGTAAAAAGAACGTGATTTTCTTTATTGGATTAAGTAGACGGTTGCTCAAATCTGTGCTTGTGAAAGAAGGGACGTGTCGTGCTGCAACGTCTTGCCAGCTCCACCTCTACGGTCGCAACAGGAACAGCCCGGAGGAGGCTCCGGGAACGTGCAGTCGTAGGGTGGAGCAGAGGAGGGGCAGGATTGTCCCCTTCGGCCCAGCCCAGACGTGATGTGGATCTGCACCCTCAGTTGCTCCTTCCTGTGGTTCTGACCACGCAGACGGTGTCTCCCTGGTTGTCGGGTTGGGTGTTGTACCGGGATCTTAGCCTTAACGTGCCCCTACTCTTGCCCTGAGTGCTGGTCCCTAGTGACACCATCCGCTTGGGCTACGTGAGTAGTGTTAGAGAGGGAGATCCGTTGTGTCAGGGTTAGGGAGGAGGAGGTGGGAGGTCTGCTCTGTCCTCCCTCAGAGCACCATCCCTTCCATGACTCTTCCTTGGGTTTGGAGCTTTCAGGAGAACGGGCAGGAAACCAAGTTGCCGTGTAAGAAGTGGAGGTTGTGCACATGAAGCCTGATGCACGTGTCCCTGATGAGGGAGAAATTGTCCTTCCCCAGTTAACTGAGGGAAGCTCTGATCTCGCGGTGAAAACGAGGTGGTGGGTTGGACGCCACGAATGAGTCGGTCAGCGGTCACGTTGTCCAAAAACCTTCCAGATTTCATGGCATTTCTTGACCCTACTAGCCTAAAACTGAAGAGTATTAGGCAAGTTACAGGAAAAAAAAAAAACCACCCAAACTGTTTTCTACATGCCTGCTAGATTGTTGACCTACCAGTTAAACAGGAAAGGAAGAAGCAAACAACACCCCTCACTTCTTTGGAAACTATAGCTTTCCATACAATCTTTTCTGCCGGGTGGCTCAGTTTTATTCTTGTGTATGTTGTCTAATTCAGCCAACTAAAGGTCAAGTGCCATTTTACATTTAGTCAACCCCAGGCTCCCTCCTGATTGATCGGGCTTGGTCTGCAAAAACCCTGGCTTCTGTGCTTGAAGGCCAGGGGTTTTTATGTATGATTGCGCTTCTATAATTGCCTGACCACCGTAAATCCTTTCCCATCTTCACCCACCAGCAGGGCCTTCGCTAGCCTTAAAAATCTGTACCATCGCTACCTGTAATGCTGTAAAATTCAGGGTCGCAGCTGCTTTTGTGATTGGTTTGCTGTTAATTTGTTTGGGGGGAGGGTATTATTATAATTACTATTCTCTATTATTATAAGACTCTAGTAACTCACAACTAGCGGTGTTTAAGGCAAGGGCTGTGCGTCTGATACAGCAACACGCATCAGCCTCGACGGAGTTACCAGGTTCAGAGGGAGGAAATGTTTACTCCTGTTCATAGCTGTGGTCTCTCCCTCTCCTCCCCAAGCCCAGGTCGGGGTGCTGAGGTCTGGATCAGGGCACTAATCTTGCTGCAACTGTTCAGTTTGGGGAGCTTTTGCTTGTACTGGAAGTTGCGTGAAGGTTTCTCCAGCCAACGTGATTGAGTTAAATTCTGTATCAAGCACGTACCCACACCCAAAAGTCCCCAAGAGGGCTCTTTTCCCTTTAGTTACGCAACAGGTAATCCATAGAATTGTCTTTAGCAGCATGACACGGAGCAAATAGTTTTTAACATTTCTGACAGTCAAATGTCGCTTGTCGTTTAAAGGGGAGGAAAATATCTATCCAGTCCTTTGGCAAGCTGCAGGCAGCTGGTTAGAGAGGAGCATGTTCTCCTTGGCTCCACCAGAGGCGGCCTCTAGATAATCTGCTGGATCCATCCGGACTGCTCCATCTTCAGCATTAAGAGCTGGTTGGGGGGCAGCCAGCTGGTTTACTGCCAAAGAGCTCTTAGCAGCAGATTTGCTCAGAGCACCTGGACCACGAAGCATCAGCTCCTGGACATCTTCTAGCACAAGCTGTGGTGGCCGTGAGCTGTCAGCGTGGTGAAGATGTCCCTTGAGACGCCTGTGCCCTGCAAGGAAGGATGTCCTGGGTGACAGGAGGTTGGTTGTATGGGTTCTGCTGGATGGGGCTGTCAGATATTTTGGGCTTGGCTAGGAGGCCGACTTCTATGAGTACCCATCCGTGGTGCCTTTGCACTGTTCATCCATGACACTCAGATTCAGCAGCAGTGCTCCGGGGGCAGCAGCGCGCGGGTGGGTTCAGGGAAAGGATCGCGAAAGCAGGGAGTTTGCCCCTTTTTTTTCCCTTTCAGGAAGAGGAGCCTGTTGGCAGGACATGCCCAGGCTGCCGTGGCATCGCTGAGACGCTGCCCGAGTGCTGCGGGGAGGTCCTCGTTGTGCGTGAGACATCGGCCCACGTCACCAGAATCGTTCCTTACGCTGATAACCGTTCTGTTATCGGAAGACGATGATAATTCAAACACAAATGGGCAAACAAACCCTTACCACCTTGTTGACCAGACCAGCAGAGCTATGCTTCCCGCTGTGACTTGGGTACCCGACGTTAGAAGCCCAGCGATGGGGGCGATGATTCAATCATAGAGATGGCTGCGCCATTGCATGAGCTGGGGTTTCAAAAGCAGCAACCCCTGAGCTACAACATCCCTTCTTTGCATGTCCCTGACTACAGAGTTTGGCATCCTTTCCCTGGGAAGACCTGCAACCACTCTGGAGTAAGTGTGGTAAACACTTGGCTCTTTGAGAGGAGTTAACCCTGAACTGCAAGGCTCCAGCTGAGGTTACAGCACAAAAAGCTTGTCAGCATTTAATCAGAGATGCTGGGTTATTGCTGGCTGGGTGCTTTTCATCTGTCAGAGCTGTGCTGCCTTCGTGCAAATGAATTACTTCAAGTAGCCGTGTTTAATATTGAAGGTGCTGCTACCACCCACGGATTGTGCCAGCGCTTACATGTACACAGATAAATGAAAATGTCACTGTCGGTGAATCCCTCCAAATCACAAATCAAATACACCGCTGAGCTGCCAAACGGGGACAATCTGAATGAGAGATTTAAAGAGAGATTTTTTTTTTCCTTTTTTTTTTTTTTTTTTTTTTAATGCTGCTGAAGCGCACGGCATAATCCTTCATCATCACTTTAAAAACTGTCTTTAAAATTAATCCAAAAATGAATGTGTCTTGGCAGACAGGATGAAATGTTCAGCTGTACATAAAGTTTTTGCCAGCTGTCTTGGCAAACTAAATGGCAGACTTCAGTCTCCCTTATAGTCACTTCGTGCTGCTGAAAACCCTGAATCCAATGGCACCAGGAGAAAATTGGAGGTCTCTGAGTATCCAGAGAGGAGCACAGAGCGGTGACAAGCTCGGTGACGTCCTCAGTGATGCTACCCCAGCCCCTCCTCCTATTTATGAAATGACGAAACAAATGCTTTTCAAAGATCAAAACAGCTTATTAAAAACTGGCAATTTAAACTAGGAACAGCTGTCCTCGCCCTGCTGCTTCTATTTTCGTCCCTGAAGCCATTGTCAGGGTCCATCCCCTCTCCCAGCACAGCTCCTGCACCCCAGTCTGCGTTGTCCCCCCTGAATCCTGCCCAGCGCGCGTCCTCAGGGTACAGGGGACCTGGGGTGCTCAGCCCCGTCAGAGCAGGCTGTCCCTGTTTAAGGACTGTATCACCCAGAGAATAATGTGAATAAACCATCCAGGGACAAAACTGCATCTGGGAACTCAAAGCCTCTTCCAAACCAGGTGCTTGAGGACCCTGAGGTGGCCTCTTCAGGTGGGGTCTGGATCAGCAAAACCGCTGGGGAAAGAGGGGCTGCACCCGGAATGGTGGCCCTGGGTGCCAGCGTGGCAAATGCCAGCCTTTTCCCTCACTGGGGAAATGGTGAATAAATGGTGGGTAAAGAACTGGTCACTGGAAATTGCCTAAAAATGTGGGGATTTTCCTAAGACCGCCTTGCGTGTCGTTTTGTTGCTCAGGTGGTTCCTACAGGGGTGAAAACCCTCCTTTATTCCTTGATGTGGGATATTCAGGATCCAGTATATTTACTTGGCTGAGCTTCAGATCGAATACTCTGCTTTGTGCCTCGTGTCTTGTACGTGTCTCTGCAGTGCTGAGCAGTGGAGCGGAGAGAAGCAACCGAACCATTTTCACCCTGAAACAAAGCTCTTTGTGATGGCTCCAGAAAAATACCCTCACACCCCCCCACCCCCCACCCCCCACCCAGAAAAAAGAGCAGCTTTGGCGTCTGCAGTCTTGGAAGTTTCTCCCAACTGAAATACGTAGTGAAAATTAAATTGAAATTCTTTCTTTTCTCCTAAATCGAATCTCACAGGCGCCAAGTGCCCTTTAAAAGGTCAACCTTTTAGCCCACAAAATACATAATCAATACATTATTGACCTAAACAATAGCCATGAACTTCAGGCTGCCTTTATCTCCTCACTTGGCTTCTCCTCCTTCCAAAAGAGCACGTTCTGGCCAGGAAAGCGGCAGCTCCTAATGAAGGTGGCATGGAGAGAGCTCATGAAACCCCATGTCTGCAGCAATCCCCGAGGAACACAAGCATCACCAGTGCCACACAAGGCAGGATTGCCTCTTTCTTTTCTTTCATTGTCTTTCTTGCTTGCTCTGGTTTCCTGGAGGACACATTAGCAGTTTCAGGGGCCACTTGCATGTCTTACAGAACCACTACTGTAGGACCAAAGAAATGGAGTTTAGCAAATGTTCTCCCAGCTATTTGAGTCTGGACAGTTTTGGACTGGAAAACGTTTCTGGTGGAGCAGCTAGTCTGGTCAGGAGGTGGATTTGCAGCGTGTCCATCCCTCACAGAGATCCATAAGACGTTTGCCAGTTGCACTTCTCCCACTCACCACAGCGTTGTGGTTCTCTGTTCTGTTTGGGTGCGCTACTCGGGACGCACCAGAGCCACACCAGCACACGTCAGCAGCAAGACCAAGAGGCCCATGTCCAGGTCACTGTGGTCACCAGGACCAAGGGTGGCCTTGAGAGGATGGAGGTGATGCTCTCCTGAAAAGTGACCCTTTACCAGGGAAGAAGGGGGCAGAGTTTGGCCCGTGGCTCCCTGCATCAGGGAAGAAGGTGGGAGGCTGAAGCACGGGGACGAATGGGTTGATGCCACATTTGAGTACCAGCTTCCCCACTGGTGTCTACTGGAGACAGATGGCCGAGGCCTTTCTTGACTATTTGGGGAAGAAAGAGTCATTTTCAAGCAATACCTTCCTGCTTGTTGTGACTGTGCAGCCAAATGAAAGTCCAGTGAGTACACAGAGGAGCAGTGCTAGAGAATAAACCAGGAACTGTGGTCCTGAGCCAAAGAGCTAGTAATTAGGAAGAAAATACACTGATTGGGAAGGGTCTGAGCCTAGACAGGCGGCTTGGATGGACGTGTGTGTGTATATATATATGTATATATATATATATAGCGTGTACATATGTCAAATGGCACATCGTTATTATTTATAATGCAATCGTTATCTACAAAATGACTCTCTTTCGTGGTACCACCCTGTCTGTGGACGGCCCATGAGTGGAGACACACCGCCGGCTGGGTTTGGGTGGGTGCCCTGTAGTAGTACTCTACGTACATAAAGAGGCGATGGGTGAGTAGTGACTAGAGGTAGCACCTCAGCTGCAGTTGGGGCGGGACTTTTAGGGGAATGCCATCCTTTTCCCAGGCTGGTTTCAGCCATCCCAGCCAAGCTGGCCGCCACGCCGGGGCTTCAGGAGGGCGGCGGGAGGGTGCCGGGGAGCGGGAGCCGCGGGCGGCGAGGCGGCGCGCCCCGTGTAATGAGGCTGCCGATGACGGATTTACCCCATCTATTACCTTGTGCGGCGCGTATGTTTATGTTGTGGCTACGAGCATTAAACGAGGGCAGATTAGTTGTGTTTGTGCAGCTGCCAAGCTCGCTGTTGTGACATTTCCATCTGCCTTGCTGTTGTATAACCCTCTGCTCCCACTGACATTAAGAGCAAGGAAGAAATCCTCTCCTTCCCTGGTCCTCATACCAGGGCTGGTGGGGCAGCTTATCCCCCAGCCCCCAGCATCGAGTCGCAAAGCCTTCCCTCCAACCTAGACCTGAAATCCCGTGTCTTGCCCCGTGGCCTTGGACTGCTCTGCAGCCAGTAGAGAGCAAAGATCCTGTTTGAACTGACGTATTTCGGTGTCACACTGGCTCTGACAGACTTTGAGGGCTGACAGTCATCTTCAGGTCAAAGTAACTTAGGACTTGGTCCTGAGAAGCCCTCATTTTCACTTCTCTGGTGTGCACCAGCAGCAGCTGTCAGCAAAGGCAGCAGCCGCTCGTGCCATGGTAGACCCTTACTCTACATCATCCACACAAAAAAAAGGTAGAGTAGGATGGAGGGCGTCTCTGAAACATCCCAAATTACAGCCTGCAGAGATCGGCTGGCAGTGGCTGGCAGGCCCAGTGCTTCTTCCTCAGATGTCCATGGTCTGGGGCTTGGATCTGGGACTCACGAAGTTGGGAAATGTGGCCAGACAGCCCTAGCAGTGCCTCCATCCCCTATCATGGACCTTAAGGACCAGAAGTTGCCCGGTGAATCCTCTTGAATTAAAAGACTCAGAAGAGGATTTGGCACCCTGCACTCCCGGGAGAAGGCCAGGTGGAGAGGGGTTAGGCTTAGGGCAGGTGGAGAGGGGTTAGGACCTTTAATGATGCCTTCGCAGCACTGCCTTTCCACGTTTTAAGAGTGTCTTCGCTTACTCGCTTTCTCCTACCTCGACAGTAACCTTTGGGATGGCAGGTTGGTGGCGTGAGTATGGGAGATGATGAAAGACAGGGAGGTGAAGAAACTTGTACTGAACATATTGTTGGCTCTTGGCCTGAGACACTGGGCCCACTCAAGGTCTTGCCAAGATCATTTTCACTGGGAGGATACACTGATGATGACAGCCAGGTATTTCCTTGATGCAATTCTGTGTATTAATGGGGAAAGTACGCGAAGTCCCATTTCCCCGAACACCGCAGGACCAAGTAGGCTGCAACAGCTTTGAGCCCAAGCCCGAGCCTGCCTGGAGCCACTCCTGCACACCCCATGGGCCTCCCCACTCCCTCACTTCACGTTGCATTTCCCCAGCTCCCTTTTCTGGTACCTCCCTGGCACTTTGCTGGGTTTCTCTTCGCTTTCTCATCCCTCTGACATAGACGAACATACACACATACACACCCTTTTGTGCAAGCAACTGCAACCCAACCAGAGCCCTGGGAGAAAGAGCAGTATCTCCTCCATCCTTTACACAGATTCCCAGGGAAATCGCTCATTTTCCAGCCCAGCTTTGCCATGGTGGTTTGTGGCCCATGTGGGAGTTTTTCCTGGTTTGGCTTTCACAGAACAAGGGTGAGAAACTCGTCTTTCCTTTAGCCCCAAGGCAACGTAGCAAACAGGCCAACGTGATGCTCAGCTTCAGCAAAACGCACCCTTGGATCAGGATGAGCACCGATGGCTGCACAACTGCAGCCTCTTGGGGAAGAGGAGGTGCTCTGCAAGGTGCCTGTCTGTCCTGCCTCGTGAAGAGGGTCACGGGGTCTCTTACCACCACCGCTGTCCCTCAGCCACCCCACAGGATGTCTGCTCCACACTGCATGGGTACCACGACCCTGGCCGTGGAGCAGAAGAAGCCAAAGAGGGGTTATGTCTAGGGTCAGCCAGCACTTGTGATGATAGAAAAAACCCATCTTGAGGTGGAGAGGAAAACCCAAGGAGATACTTGCAAAGACCAGTCCTCCCAGAGGCTGCCCAGGACTGGGAGGAACAGGAGTCTGTATAACCCATGCCTGGATATTTCTCTGGATGGATGCTCAGGGAGATACAGGGACCAACAACTGCAGCGATGCAGCATAGGAGGAAATGGAATTTATTTTGGGGAGCAGAAGTCCCCTAACCTGGTCTGCATCCACCCAAGATAAATTTGTGCGTGGGACATCCCACAGACGGCAGAAACCACTGGGCTGCTCGGGGCATTAAGTAACCCAGATTCCTACCACGTGTTAGTGTGAGATGTTTTTTTCTGGGAAAAAAACCAAAACAAACCAAAACAACAAACTTCCTTTGCAGCGTTCATGAGAGTGGCCCACGCACGAAACAACGTGAGAAGGGAATGGTCTTTTTTCGGCTGCCGTGCTTGGGACAGAGTGCCTCGGGAGTTCTGACAAACAACGAATGGAAGACAAATGTTATGGGAGTCACAGCGACATGGCTGTGTGTTACCCCATCGGGATCAAGGCATGAGCTGGGGGTCGTGACCAGAAGACTCCTCTTACACAAAGCATCATGGTGGAGATGTATATATATATATATATTTAATTTTTTTTCCTGCATGATTGATGCCTGTAGCTCCTTCATGGGGCAGTGCACCATCAAACACTCGGTCCATCGGAATGCATCACCAACAAGAGCAGAACATCTGGACATGCTGTACAATAAACGAGACGTGAGCAAATCACACCCGTCCAGATAATCCGTTATTCAAAGTGAAAGCTCACCACAGAAATTTGGAAAAGGGGGGGAGTGGGGCAGGACTCTTATTATGCTTGGAAAGTATTTAAATATGTCAATATTAAGGGAGCATAATTACCACTCAAGCAATTCCAGCAAACAAGTCGGTAACAGTGCCTACTTTACGGGAAGTGCATTTCGTCTTGGCAATCTTCTGGCTGGGAATTATCAAGTACGCAGCTCTCCTGCTCCCCTCCATCCGCTTCATCACCGGCACCGGGGGAA
The DNA here is from genome assembly GCF_034619465.1 of Leptosomus discolor. Classification (NCBI taxonomy): domain Eukaryota; kingdom Metazoa; phylum Chordata; class Aves; order Leptosomiformes; family Leptosomidae; genus Leptosomus; species Leptosomus discolor. The sequence goes on along the minus strand of NC_141419.1, from coordinate 90,879,387 downwards.
CCAGCATCTTCCAGCCAAGCAGGGCCGTGGAGTGGTGTGTGGCTGGGGTGCATGTAACTGCACAGGGAGGACCGTGCTGGTCGATGTAACCCGCTCAGAAGTGATGCTCTAACCCCCGAGCAAGGTCTGCTGCGGGTCTGAGGACATCGAGCATCCCCAGGGTGCTGGGGAGCCCCGTCCCGTGCTGTCCTTTGCGTCTGCGTCGACCATCGTTTCTGTGGTCAAGGTCACCAGGAGTAGCTCAGGGATACTTTGCCTCCCAGAGCATCTGCCGGGAGCATCCCTTGCAGCCACACTGTGGGAAAAGTCAGAGGAAGGGAAGGAAGGCTGAGGGGAGACCTGATCGCTCTCTGCAACTGCCTGAAAGGAGGCTGTGGTGAGGTGGGGTCGGTCTGTTCTCCCAAGGAACAAGCGACAGAACAAGGGGAAATGGCCTGAAGCTGCACCAGGGGAGGGTCAGACTGGATATTCGGAGGAATTTCTTTACTGAAAGGGTTGTCAGGCGTTGGAACAGCCTGCCCAGGGAGGTGGTGGAGTCACCATCCCTGGAGGTGTTTAAGAGACGGGTAGATGTTGTACTTAGGGACATGGTTTAGTGGTGTTGGTAGAGCTGGGACAAAGGTTGGACTCGATGACCTTGAAGGTCTCTTCCAACCAAAACTGTTCTGTGATTCTGTGATTCTGTGACTGCGGTTATGGGCCAGACTCTGTACCCAAATCTCCTGAGTCAGCTCCCAGCATCACCACCAACATCCCGTGTCACACTGGGTGAGTTGCTTCAGCCTCGGTGATGCCGGCTGGTGCCTTATAAAAGCCCTTCTGTGGTCAGTTGTGTGGCAACGCAGAGTCGTGCTCCAGCTTGGGGAAGTCACTAATGGTCTTTGACTTCCTCTGTTTTGAAAACACTGAACCCGAAAGTGAGGTTCCTTGAACCATTAGTCATCGAAGGAAACAGCAGCTTCCCAAAGCTGCTGAGAACCTTCCCAGGGCTCCGAGGAGGGGACAACATCCCCCTCCCTGTTGGAGATATTTGGGGCGCACCCAGGCTGGTACATAGTCCCAGGAGAGGACGAAACTGGGTAATTCCCATGAACAAAACCCGTCTCATGGGAAAGCTACCCTGCAGAGTGGCCACCCTGCAGCTGTGCCCTCTGGGATCACCGACGGGTGCTGCTGACCCCTCGGCTACCTAATGCCGTTTACGCAAGAACCCACTAAGGGCACCAAAAAACGATGTACCTACAACTAAAGTGGAGGCAATTAACCTTATCACTCCTTAGCTAGGGTCTGAGGGTTTGAATCTGAGCGTTTTTCCAGCATCCCTGTGTGTTGTGGAAGTGCTTTCATCTGCCCTTTGCAGGTGGTGAACGAAGCTTTCAGGGGTATGCCCCTGACGACCCAGGAGGCTCACCCATCTCCACCAAGATGCTGGACCACTCTACCCTCTGCTGGGACCCAACGGTGGGCGACAGCAGCAGTGACAGTCCATCTTTTGTCAAAGACAGGTCCCAAAGTCCGTGTGGGGCAACATGAGGCTCAGATGAGGTGCAGGCGTTTGGGTTGGGTCATTGGGCTCTTGACGTCCCTGATTTTGCCACCACTCTGACTAGTTTTGAATTGCATTGACCCGGCATCGCCCAGGATATTCTTACAAGCCCGATGTTAAGTATACAAGTGCTCATTTTTATTCATAACACATGGCCATGGTATGGGCCCTTTTAAATTCATTAAAAGCACTTGAATATTTTTAATTTTTTTTTTTTTTTTTTTTCCAATATCCACGCAATTTGTGTCCTAATCCCATCTAACGGCTGCAGAGGAACTGTAACAAAAGATTAGCTCATGTTTAGTGCCTGGTTAGTGCCTGATAGGCATCTTGAAAATGTAAAAGGCCACAGAAATGCTGAATAATCTTATTTTTGTTGTCAACACTCCCCTTGAGCAATGCCCTTAAGCCTGACAAATGCTCACTGCAGGCGAAGCGCATGTCCTCTCATTACATTTGAGCAGTCAAATCTTATGCCCTGACGTACAGAAAGCCCACCGTGATGGTGCCTGGGGGCACTATTTTTACCGGGCAGCCCCGGTTTTGAGTCGCCCCAGAATTTCTCATTGCAAAGCCCAAATTTCTGCCCATTGCTCGGTCGCTGCCAGCAATAGCTGCTGCCGTGTGAGGTCCAGCCTTCAGCACTCCAGCAGAAAGATAAGCGGATGGGGTCCCCCATCAGCATCTTGGGGGGGGGGAGGCCTGAGCTGAGCTGCTTCATTTTGCAGTGTTTCACCCTTCATGAAGGGTGTTGGCAAGTCTTAGGCTAAATCTTTGCTGAAAAGCCACCACTGGGACAACAAATATTTTTAAAGTGTATTTTTTCCGTTACGTTTTGCCTATTTAGGGGGAAGATAGCCCGATTCCCTGCACCCAGAAGACACCCCACTTCATATTCATCGATTTTTTTTCTTGTTGCATCCTCAGATGCAACTGATCCCGTAGCTGTGCCCATGGTTTTCTCCCCAAACCGCCCCAGCTGATGGCGTCTGGGGGAGACGGGGCTGCCCGTGGCCGCGCCCTCCACGCCGCATTGATCGGCGCGGGGGTTCCCCCCGCGGCGCAGGGCACGCTGTGCGTTACTCTGCTCCCCTTCGCGGTAATTTGATAACATTAATGCTTGGAGCCCAGCCTGCGGGAGCATATGGATGGCTTCCCACTCGCGCCGGGCTCCTGCTCTTTCTCAGGGCGCGCTGTGACGCAGGGCCGGGCACCGTGGTTTGGGGGCGGGGAGGAGGGGGGGAAGTCTCTTAATGTGGATAATGTACTCAGGAAGTCAGTGGTGGGGGGGAAAAAAAAAAAAAATCAACAAAACCTTAGAGGAGGCGATGGGACAAGGTCCTTTCCAGCAGGCTGCCGTACTGCTCGGGGGTTAGGGCGATGATGGACCATGATGGATAGGATAAGGGGTAACCGTTTCAGTCTGAAACAGGGTCAATTCAGACTGGATATAAGGAAGAAATTGTTTACGATGAGGGTGGTGAAGCACTGGCAGAGGCTGCCCAGAGAGGTGGTGGGTGCCCCATCCCTGGGAACATCCCAGGTCAGGCTGGACGGGGCTCTGAGCAGCCTGATCCAGTGGAAGATGTCCCTGCTCGCTGCAGGGGGTTGCACTAGATGGCCTCTGAAGGGCCCTCCCAGCCCAAAAACACTCTGTGATTCTGTGGTTCTGTGAAGAACAACAACGCAGATGAACTCAGGGTGGCAAACACTGAGTGCCTCCACCAGGGCAGAAAGCCTTGGGCGTACAGAGGATCTGCTCGGTGAAAGGAGGACAAATACGCTGGTGCTGATAGCGATGCCAAGGCAGGGAGCTTGCTCCCAGGCAGGACGGCAGGAGGGACGCTGACGTTTTATAGCAGGGACGAAACGATTCTGATTTGCCCATTGCAACGTCTTAATATTGCCTGGGGACTGCAGATGAGGTGGAGGAGGTAGAAAAGCACGGCCACATCTGCACCAGCACTACCTCCAGCAGCATGTGCCAGGCTGTCTCAGGGCTCTCTGCATCCACAGGGATGTAGAGAGGGATGTAGTGACATGTGTGCCAAGGGGGGGGATGAAATGAAGTGCACATTTACAAGAGGAGAAGATATAACAGTCATGTCCCCCCTGCTCTGAGGGGGGGACATAAGCCCCCGAGGTTATTCAGAAACTCAGAGGAAATAAGCTGTGGGCTGCTGTCATGTTTTCATGAGCAGCTCTCCTGGCTCTCAGCAAGCTGAGCCCATCAGGAGGGCTGCTGCGCGTTTCACACCAGGAATCCCAGCTTCTGCAAGGTGCAAGGCTGGGGATGCTGCACAGCTCTTCGCTCCCTGGCGGATGTGGTGGTCCTGGATCCGGTTGTCCAAGGCTGCGCTGACCTGGTCCCGACTATAATTAAGGTACGGGCAATCACTCCAGCCTTAGGGTTTAACTTTTAGATAGCTAAAATTAGGAGAGATGACTCCCAGCCAAAATGTGCAAACGGCCCTACGTTGTATTATATGTTATATTGCGTCATATATTGTATCATACATTATATTATATCATATCGCATCCCACCACGCTGTTCTGAGAAGAGAGGCTGGTCCGTGATGGTTGCTCCACCTTTGCCACTCTTGGTGGCCACAGGGGACACAGGCACAGGACGTTTGGGTTACTCACTGCTTTGGCTGGATAACGGCATCCTTCAGCCACGAGCTGCTTTCTTGCCCTTTCCTGATGGGACACTTGGCTCAGTAAGGATGGACCTTCTCAAGGTGGGACAATAGTAGTTGGTGGCTGAAATCAAGTAAGTTCTTTCAAATTTAAGGTCTTTTAGGAACGGCACAGCCGAAACCTACCGTAGATGGAAATGCAGGAGCTGGAAGCTTGAATCCTCCGAGACCGATGATAAAACTGCTGTTGTCATCGGTAGGACCAGAGCACAAAGAAAAGCCCAGCTGTGTTACAGGGAGTAATGGTTCTTCTGAAGCAGTGGGTCACACGAAAGAGTGATTCCTGGCTGTAATCCCAACACTCAGAGAGAGGACTGAGACAGGAATACCAAGGAAGCTTGATATTTCATGTCTGTTGTATTTGCTTGATGAAAAATTATAAAGGAACGAATGGGAAAAGCAGTTCTCCTTTTCTCTAATATGTAAATGTTATCCCAGAAAATAATTTCTCTTCCCTGTAATAAATCTTGGGGAGGAACTTCTCTGACAGGCATTTCACCTCGGCTGTCAGCCGAGATAGATGTATGGGAAGATGTAGAAACAAAATAAGGAGATTTGAAAACAATCTAGATTCCATTTCTCTATCAGACGTAATTTAAAGTGAGCCTAACCGTCCACATTTCATTGCCTGCAGACAAAACAAGGTGTAACGTATATCCCTTCAGAAGCACTTGAGCTGATTAAGAGAAAGGCTTTCATAGAGCGTATTTCCTTGAATAAACACCAGCTCTCCTTCCCGGCTTCGGCACCGAGTACCCTGCCACGGTGATCTCAGCATCTCACAGAATGAAATTTCAGCTGGAAAAAATAAACTGGGCGTGCAAAACGCACCAAGGAAAGAGGATCGCCTCCTTGGGCACTGCAAGGTCTCTCCAGGGAGACCCACAGCCAGCCCAGTTTTCAAGCAAATATTATTAAAATATCCAGCTCCGAATGGCCTCAGACACCCTTGGCCTGGAAAGCCCTGCTGAGGCAGAGCGTCTTGCTTGTGTCATGCTTTCATATGGATGCAAACTTGGATTTTAACCAAAGCGCTCTAATGGAGATTAAACAACTCCACAAGCAGCTGCTGTATGGTGACATTAAGTGGAGACTGGATAAAGTTATCAATTTAGATTGAACCGGGGAAGTTCTGCTAATGCACTTGGACAACAAAGGTGCACAGATGGCAACTGAAATGCTTAGGGAACTTCTTAAGAAAAATCCAGCTGAGTCTTATAAACAAATGTCCTTTGTAAAACCGGCATCTAAGGAGCGAGTGAGGGAGACTCTGTCTGAACTACTTTAATTATTACTTTTTTTTTTTTTTTTTTTGCCATCAGGGACCTGCCTGAAGCGTGAGATGTTTAAATTATCAGTACCATTGCAGCAGCCACATGGCTGCAGGGAGTAAAAAGGGAAGGCAGGATTTGCGTGTGGCCCATCAGTGCTTGTTAAGTAAACGGCAACGCTGGTTTTCCTAAAACAAAGTCGGACAAAGGAACCAGCTTTATACAATTCTTTCCCGCTCGTTTCCGTGGGGCAGGGGTGTTTCCGAGTGCAGCACCTTGCATCCATTTGCAGAGGTCTTTGAAGCTGCCCAAACGCAAAACATCAGGCTGAAGACCTGATGGAGGTTGGCTCGCTTGACACGCACACAACTAACGAGAGAAGAAGGCGACGCAGCTTAGCCGGTGGCTTTGGACTTGTGCACATGCCTTCCAATTATTTAAATGGCCTGCTTAGATAAACATCAGCACCCAGGGATGGCCGTTAATATGCACAAGAACAAATGTTACAGATTTTTAGCCTGTAACTTATTCGAAGCCGTTGGTTGGGTAACAGGACCGTTGCACTCGTGTTGCCTTCAAACCCAAAGCCTCCTCGTAAAGAGACTTGTCTGGCCACCTTCACCTGTCCGTGTACTCTTCTGTACAACAAGGATAGTTGCTGGGATCGAGTGATCCTGCGTATGAAAGGTCTGCAAGCGCGCTTCAGCGTCAGAGGAGCTGTTCCTCTGCGAGACGTCAACAGCAGATGACAGGGTGTTTATATTTTGATGGGGAACCGAGCAGGCTGCATCATCAGCGTCCTTCCATCGCTGCTCCCCTTGTAGGAGGGGTCCGCTCACCTCCAGCTGGAGCATGCATTTCAGTGCCGGGTCCCCAGCTGTACCAGGAGGGTGCTGCCTGGTGTGCCTCACATCACCTTGGCTGAATCCCTCTTTTGTACAAGGATCTACGGGCAATCGGGCTTTTCACGGGGTGCTGTGTGTCTTGCTGCTCATGGCAGTTTTTGAGGCCAAAAGGGTACCTGAGGCATTGATCGGTAAGTGATAATCAAATACAACTTATCTTCTGGTCTGTGGCTCACCAGGACATCTAGAGGTGGTCTACAGCGTGATTGCCACTCCCAGTGTGTGCCATCAGGTGGAATTAGCAATGTGTCTCATCAAAAGTTCATGCCAGGAGGTGGTGCCCCGAGGCAGGGGAGCAGTGCACACAACCCACTGCGATGTCCAGGAGCCCAGGCTCAGCCTGCCTTTGTCAGCCAGCCCATGCCAAGCCCCATGGTCGACCACCGTCTCCAGTCATTTGATGGCTGCCCCAGGCTTCATACAGCTCCTCCTCACGAGCTTGACCCCAACCCTGGCACCTTTGTCCATCAGCAAGGCAGTTCTCCAACACCAGGCTTTACTGCCACATCCCTCATCCTGATCAACCTTTCCACAAACCATTTAAACCACCACGGAAGGGAGGTTTGCACAAGGACTCTCCCGGAGCTGAGATGGTTGCGCTTGAGCACTGATGGCACCCCAGCTCTTGCAAGACCACCATCAGCAAGGGTGAGCTCTGAGCCTCCCCAGACGCCAGCGAGAAATGTTCTTTTACAGCCCAGGCCAAGCAGAGGACAACAATGACTATTCATTGCCACCAACAGAACCAAGGCAGAGCAGATGCGAAAAGAAAGGGCTAGCTATCACAGGCAAGCGCTTTAAGTGACTCAATAGGAAAACAAATTAAAACAAAGAGCAGGCAGCACTTTCAGGTCACCAGTTTTCTGAATGCCTGAGCCTGTTTAGCTAATTTTACCCTTGGTCTGCATGGGAAGGTGAGTTCATCCTATGTGCCTGAAATACAGCACCTTTACACAGACATGGGCCAGATTTCTAAATATATCTGATGTGGTTTGCACGTCTGTAAGTTCTGTTGGGTCTAAGCTCTGGTATAACCTGGGCTTTCCGGGGCATGAGACCTTCATTTGGTGGACACAGACGGAGGGAGGAGAAGGTGAAAGGTGGGTTCTGCAGACAGCCAAGAGGAAGTGTTTGCTCTTCCAGTTATGTGTTACCAGAGTTAAATTATTCTTTATGTACTGGTATTACTTACCTTTGCAAATACAACTAGTTGAGGAAAAAAACAAGGACACACTGACAGGCTCTTTAAAAATTGATTTGGCTGTACATTGAAGTGATACAAGCCAACTGCAGAGAAGTGTGTTGACAATTCTGGAAGCCAAGTGACATGCGTTGTGCACAGGCTGGGGTCAGTGGTTTGACTTTTCATGGGTAAAGGGGTCCGTGTCTTCATTGCTTACCCACAGCCAGCCACACTTGGACAGCAGGGATGGTCGTGTCTTCTTTGGAAGCACAATAAAATCACTCACATGCTGGAAAAGGGTGCTAGGTGGAGGAGGTATGCCATAATAATAAAAATTACTATAGAGGCTGTGCCAGCCAACTTCCCCTTTAAAGACAAGCCCTACCATGTGCTTATTCCCTGGCATCCAATTGAGAAAGTATTTCCCATTTCTTTTTTGAACCTGGACAGCAGCGGCCGTGATGTTAGGAAAGGTTGGGGGATTTTTTCACTGTGCAAAGCAATTTTTTTTAACTTCACGAACAGCCACGAGTATCAGCTTGGAGGCCTTACAGCAGACACTGCCCTATTATCTTGAAACCTTCTCGATAAAAGGACTCCCACAGCCCCCCAGTTTCTCAGCAGCCGTGGAAGTAATGCACGGGTTGTTCCTGTAAACTGTTGTTATTTAGATTAGATGCACTTCAGAGGATAGGTGGAGAATTCTTTTCCCCCCAAAAATTAATTAGATATTGATGTTCAGCTTTTTCATACTTACACATACTAATGTATCAAATGCAACATAATGGCCACCTGCTGTGAACCTTGGCCCAGGCAAGGACTTCCCGAAGTCCGCAGAGCTGCTCGCTTGAGTACAGACCACTCACATCAACGTGGACTCGGGCTCTCCAAGCATCGGTGATTAACTCGAAACACCGACGGTGGAGATCAAAACTTTTCAGAAACCCATTAAAGAAAAGGCTGGTGCCAAATCAATAAAAACACTTGTTTGCGAGACCAATTAGCTGATGTATGAAACAGAAAAGAGTGAATCGCATATTCACCTTTCCTGGACTCATTTCTGGCACAGCCTGACTGTATTCTATAACTGTCTGCCCGGGTACCTTACTCACGTACACATATATTTCAGTGCAATCATATACTGGTGGAGGGATTGCACTTTTCCTTTAAAATACTCTTTATATTGGGAAAAGAAGGACTCTCTTGTTGCATCTCGGTTGCAGCAGCCCTCTATATTTCATGGCAAATGTTTTCAGAGCAAGATAGAGTGGAGCCAGCCTTCGTTGTGTGCATCACAACTTGTGCAGAGCTACACCCAGCACCTCCGACGTGTCGTGGTGCACCAGGTCCTCGTTGGTGAAGAGCATGGGCAGCGAGAGTTCACGGCTGCTTGAGCTCTGGGGATGGCAAAACGGCCTTGATCTTCAAAAGTTTTTATAAACCTGTCCTTGAACAGCAGGAGATGGGGGTCCCCAGTGTCAGACAGGGCTGGTATCCTCTCTGCCCCCAAGGTAAGGGTCCAGTGCCAAAATCAGACTGGGAGGAGATCAGGTTGGTATTTTTGGGTACCCAAAATGTTACCCCAAGGAACTAGAATCAGTCTGTTTAACACAGGGTTGTTTCTCCAGTTGCATATAGTCACATACAAATTTTTTCTGCTTCTTTGCATGCTGAGCTGACCCAGAAGCTAATTCACAGGGTATTTAGTGCAAATCAATGCTGACAAGAGTAACCCGTCGTCTTTTGTGTTACCCAGTATGAACCAAATACCAAGATCCCTACTCTTGCTCTGAAGTCACAGCTGTTACACTTGGAAAAGGCTGTGCAGGTTTTAGTGATGCACACTGGTTGAGCTGATCTTATTTGTCAGCCATTCTTAGAAAAGAAGAAGTTGTATACAACATTTTGGACTCTAATTATGAGGTCCATTTCAGGACTCTGTCTGTTGTTCTTGTGCACTGACTCATACTGTAATATATGTTGAAAAATGCCTTTACAATTTATCGTCTGGTAAAGCAGACAGACATACTGGTCAAGTCAGTCTGAACAGGAAAGATGTCCTTACCCTCAGGGCACCCCTCCCCGTTTTCTCCTTCTCTGTGGTCCAGCAGAGCAGTGACCCTACTCATGCTGGGGTTTCCTGAGATGCTGAGAAGCTGTCCAGCTTTTATTTCAGAAAGGAGGCGCTGAGGACATGGGTACGTCTTGTGCAAAGGTCCATCCATATGTCACAAATAACGGTGGCTGCTGCTTTGTTGGGATTTTCCCGTTGAGGTGCAAGGGGTGCAATTCCCAGCTGCGCTTCACGGAGAGCCTGCCATCATCAAAAGACATTCTTGCACACCCAGGACAGGTTTCAAGGAAGATGAGCGAACCCTTGAGATGCAGCAATGGAAATAACAATCCAGTTCTGGATTTGGCAAACGGACAAGGGCTTGTGTCCGGAAACAGGGTGGAGACACGATGGGCTGATGCCACCCAGCAGGGAGCCAGGACTGCCATTTCGCTGAGAGAATGGGGATTGTTTGCTCTGGTTGCTTTCCAAAGTCGTTCTGGTGCCTCAGAGGTGAAAGGATTTCAAGGAAACATCCGAGATGCTCATTCACTCACATCCAAACCTTTTTTTAAAAGATGCCTCAGCAAAATGACTTGCCGTTTCGCACGGGAAGGCTGCGTGGTGCGTCAGCAGTGGGAAGTGCTGGAGGCAGAGCAGCACCGCGTGGACGGTGCTGAGTCCATCTGGTGTCTGGAGCAGTCAAAGGCCAACGAGGTTTTCCAGTGTCCTCAAACTGGTGCTAGAAGGAAAAATATGAAAAGTCTTTGGGGTGCGGTATGAGCTGAATAAAGGAAAGAATAAAACAAAGCACTAATTAACTGTGCTGTTAAAGGTCCATCCACTTCGCTGGAGGAAAGAGCAACATCTTCTAGGATGGATGCTTGCTAATAAATCAAGAGGGCTTTGTTCATCTGCCAGCTCCCCCACAGGCTGGCTGGGTGGTCTTGCTGCGAGTCAGATCTCTTTAACCTCAGTTTCTCTATCTGCAAGATGGAGGGGAAAACGATGTATTCCCCTCTCCCTTGTAATGAACATTGAACTCCAAAAAAAATTCTAAAAAATTAGAAAGTGCTATAGAAATCTGAGCTGTTGCTTCTATTTGTTACATAGCAAAAGACAAAGTTCTTGGGTGAGGAGTCCTTTTCCCCTTTGTTATCACAGAGGGTTTTTTTAAGATAGAGGGGATCCAAAAGAGGAGATATGTCAGCTGCTCCCTAAGGAAGGAGATGGACAAAACATGCCAAATCCTGAACAGGACCCCTTCCAAACTGGAGGAACCTGGCAGAAGTCTTCCATCTGCAGACTGATAATCTGCTGCCTAGAAAGGTAGCTGTCAGAAACTGTCTCAAAATATCTGATACCACCTTGGATCTGGCAGGGTTTCCCCCAGGAATGCCATGACCCGCTTCCCATGATGAAGAGGACGATGCATGGGAATCAAAAGGCCATTGTGACTCCAGCTCTGCCGCCGAGGTGCGCTACGAGACAGCATGGATGGGGAGGCGGATGGAGTACACCAAGCTTTGGAGGAGGAAGGAGAGACATGGGGCTGCGTTGAGTGCTCTTGCTAAGCTCTACCCCACCTCGTGAGAGAGCAGAGAGAGGAAGAGCTGGTGGAAGCAGCATAGGAAGAGAAGAGCTGGGCATGAAGACAGATGGGGTTAAAACCAAACCCAATGGCTCACACCAGCTCCTGTCAGGAACAACAGATAGCCAGACATCAGGATGTTCATTAAACAAGATCAGGTTTCCCTGCGCTTGATAAGCCAGGGCTCACGCAGTCTAGTTCTTAGTTCATAGTTTTTCCAGATCCAGTTTGGTTTTTAGTTAATTGCTTTTTACCTTGGATTATCTAGAACAAGCCTTTTACGTAACAGCCCTTGCTGAGGTAGAAAGTGCAATAGATGGAGCCTGGGTCCTGCAGTTTGGTATTCAGGCGGCTCTGTCGAAAGTGTGGTCAAGAACAGTGTAAAAAAACGGCAAGTCTGAACACCCGCAGCACCTGCTGCAACTCGAACATGAAGGCAGCCATCTAGAGGGAGCTGGATTTGTTTTTCAAGGTAGTCAGTCTAGACACAATTTTACCACCTTGCACCTTTGTATTCTCGTGCTCTCTTCTTACTGTCCTTTGGGGGAAATTCTGAGATTGCATTTCATTATTTTCTACCACCAGTTCCACAATTTGCTAACACGAACTGCAAGGTGTTAGCAAACAGCAGGAACAGTAAAAATACTTCGCTTCTGTTGTGAAAGCGTAGGTATAATGTATCTATTTACTGAGTCACAGAAAATTGCTTTCCTCCTGCAGATGAGTGTGGGTAAAATTGGTCACTTAATTCTGAAAGACTGAGAGAAAGGTAACAGCAATTGCTTCAATGTCATGGCAACACATGCCAGCACAGTGAGGATCTCAACGTCTCCTCGCTGCAGTTCTCCCTCAGAAGAAAAAAAAAAAAAAAAAAGTTGTATTTTTGGCAGCAGTTTAGCACTGAGGTTTCCTGGGAGCAGCGCTCCTGCCGAAGCATTACCCACGCTACCAGGTCTCTTGGATTTGGGGGAGCATCTCCAGCCAGCCCCATTCTGAGCATCCTTCAGGCAGCTGCCTCTGCTCTGCCCAACACAGAATTACTATCAGCAGGCATTTGACAGCACCTCCCTGCCTGCTATCGAAATCCTCCCTGAAGCAGGCACGAAGCGTTCCAATAGAGCAACCTCTGCAAGAGCACAGGAACAACGTTTTGTGCCGTCCTTGCAGCCATCTCGCACCATCAACTGCTTTAAGGGGCTCTGCTGGGTGGTGCGATGACGGCGGTGTGGGTGTAGGGGCTCAGGCTTTTGGCTCCTCCATGTGTGAGAGTAAATGTAAATTATCTTGCTATCCAAGCTAATTGTATGAGAATAAAATCCTTACAGGCTGTAAATTACACCGAGGCTCTAGAATCTACAACTCACCCTCCCAAAAATCTGCTCTCTTGCCTGCAGCCAGGACTCAGGCGAGCATATGGGTGGAGTATGGGTGGATTCCCAATGATATCATGGAAGGATGTGGGTTTGCCTGCGAATTCCTGTGTCTTCTCCTGAGCTAATTTCACTCTTTGTTTACTCTTATCAGGACCTCCGCAGCCAAGAATTAATTAGCAGCACTGCCTTAGTACATCGGGGTCCTAGCAGTTCAAGGCATTGTACACACACAAAGCCAAGAAGATCTGCAATAGCTTAAAACAATTTTTTAAAGGAAACCATAACTAGGCACTGTTACTAGTGAGAAAAAAAAAAAGAAAAATCAGCTAATTATACCAGCAAAAATAAACACTTAAGTGGGGAACATCTTCGGCTTCACTGAGTAAAGCAAGCAGTGGTAGTGGTTAGGAAGAAGATGTTTTAGTAAGGACTTTGGCATTTCTTTTGCTTGCTGAAGAACTTTTCTACTGCCCTCCACCACGCCTGGTACATGGGTAAGCCAGGCCAGATAGATGGCCTCAGTTGTTGCATCACCTGGAGCTGTGGGCTTTTGCCTTGTGTGATTTGTTTTCCTTTTTTTTTTTTGAAGAAGGATAAAAAGCACCCTAAACAGAGTGATACTGTACCGCACAGCATTAGTGCAGTTACTTGAAGTGAGACAGGCAGAGGTTATTAGCTTCCTCTATTTGCTAAAATAAATAAATCCCGTGTAGATTAAGTGTGTGCAGTGAAGGCGGCGTTGTATGCAATATTCCCCAGCAGACGTTGACATTTCCTAGATAAGATACATGGCAGCGAAGGCTGACAAACTACAGACTTTCACATGAAACTACTACTAACTACTATTACTACTAAAAATACCACCTAGCTATATTTGCTAAAATAAACATTTATATGCACAGATAATCCCCAAGCTTCAATGTATAAACCACCCGGCGGTGGATAACTGTTGGAAAAAGCTGTGCCAGTAAGTACGTCGCTGCAATGTGCCTACTGTAGGCTCTCTTCTGGCATCACGTCCAAACTATTGACAGGAATTGGGACACATCGGCAAGTGGAAGCAAATCCAGACTGCAGGTCCAAAACCAACCAAACAAGAACCCCAGAGAGATGTAATTTCTTTTTTTTTTTTTTTTTTAATTGGTTTTAAGTAGAACAAAATCATTAGTAAATATTTTCACATCGTCATTTTCATGCCAGCGAGAGCATGGGACCAAAATAATAGGAATCTCTAAATGAAAAAATGAGGCTTGGAAAGAAGCTGATGAAGTCAGCTAATCTGTCGCACAGCTCCAGGAAAGGATTACCTGCAGCAAACGGGCTTCAGGAGCCCTTTTCTTCATGGACAGTGTGCTTGGAAGCTCTGCGCAAGTCGTTCTTGGGATAAAAGCCCCCACCTAGCGCGGTCCCACCTCTGTGTATCTCCTCCTGAGAGAAAGTCCATATTCCATGCCTGGCAAGTAGACATCCTTAGCCATAAAAAGGTTCCTGACCTACAGGAGGCGTTTATTTGTTTTTCTGTTGAGTGGGAAAACAGGGCTTTAAGTAGTCATTTGCCAGAAAACATCAACTCCAGAATCCAAAAACCTTCTACAATGGGAGACCAAAAGCTGGATGAGAAACTTGTTCAAGCATTCTTGTGTAATGTTTCTGCTCAGTGAAGACTGTGGCTCTAGTTTCATCTGAATATTTTGCCAGTGCATGTGCAATGTTACTAAGGTTACCCTTCATAACACTGATCTTCTTGTTTTAATATTTTTTTTTTTCGCCAGGATGGACTGAATTTAGCCATTAACGTAATTCTAGGTTCAAGCAAGATGATCCAAAACACCTTGGAAACATCACTGAAGGGCCCCAATAAACACTTGGTTGTTGATGCCCAAAGACACAACTATCTCGGGCAAGGTGGTGCCAGATATGTTGCTATGTTTGTGCTTTTGGACCAAACCTGTCAACAGCAACCTGTTATTTTAGGCAAATCAGGTCAAATGCGTCTATCAATTCTCTTAAACCACTTTTGACCCTGGGCTTCTGCCCATTTTTGCGTGCCTGGGATGGGAATACTGCGTGTGAGGCAGCACTGTGGCCTTGAGATAAAACAGCACAGCTCCTGAAAAACGGGAGAAACCGCTGGCAGTGCTCACAAGAGGAAGAGTTTTTCAGGTAAATCTGAATGCAAAAATAGCGAGATACATGCCAAAATCATGTACTGGGGCTCAGTACATACAAATCCTTGAATAAAGATAAGCCAGCCTAACCATCTGGATATGTATGTCATACAACAGTCTATGCAATTTGGTTTTTGCTCTGAAATCCTCCTGTCCTAAAAAATGAAACAAAAAAAAAAACCAAACAACAAAAAACAACCCAAACCCACCAAAACAAACAAACAAACAAAGTTAACTTTAAACAGGTTTTTTTCTACCACAAACCTCTAAATTGGAAAATCCTCAAGCAAGCTGGTCCTTTTCTATTCCAAATCTTAAAACAAACACACCCCCCCCCCGCCCCAAAATTGAACAATTAAATTGCGCCACGGACATCAATACAGACAAGCCCCCTTTCAATGCTGGGTATTTGTTTTCCTGTATTAAGTGTTCCTAGTAGATGGATGAAAGAAAATATCTCCATTTTTGCCTTTCACAAAGTGACTTCCAAGAAGCATTTTTGTAGTGCCAAGAAAGATCAGTCGCATTGTTGCTGGCAGTAAGTAGCACTCCCACAAGTTGTTAAATTCTTTACCTGCAGATGAGTGGCTCTTCAACAGGGAAAAAACCCACGTCCTGCCTTTTGAAGGTACAAAAGGGACCCAAAAGGATTATGAAATCGCTGTGATAACCTTCGGACAGCAGCATTATCAAAAGGCAAGAATAAATGATGAAGTTCATTCAACATGTAACAGTTTAAAATCAGTAATTTCAAACTGGAGATTAATCGCCTGCAGCAAAGCCAGGGTCTACAAGGTGTTGTGTTAATGAGTACAGCGAAAGAATAGCAGATATTATGATTGACAGTAGTAAAATATATATGTGTGTGTATATATATTAAATCTGGAAATAACATACAACACTTCAGAGGAATGAAACCACAGATCTGGGGTAAAATTAAGAAAGGAGCTAGCATGATACAGAAGCCTGTTTCCCTGTTTGAAAGAAAGAATCCTACAGTCTAGACTGGGAGCCACGAAACTCCTCCAGTCACTCTGTCCAGAAGAGGGGACAATCTCTCCCACAGCATGCCAGTGCGAGAGAGCTCAGAAAGGGTCTGTTTGTTGTGCGTATGCTACAATCACATATGAAAAGATTTTTGATGGGTTACTCTTTTATTAAAGCCCGCAAGTCCACGTCTGGTGCATGTGGTGAGCATTGCAACTGGAATTCGGCTGTAGACGTGTCTCTCCCCTCCATTTTCCTAGGCCCTACCACCTTGGTTGCTCGCTTCATTTATGGCTGACCCATCTGCCAAGAAGGTCAACATCAGGAAAATGAGGTTCATGCCACCATGCGCTCCTCATGGTGTAAAACAGATCAAACCCGACTTTCCAGGCACGGACAGCTCTGTCATTACGGGCGTTGCACCCCTAACAAAAGCTGTAATTGCTTTCAAGCTCTCCCTGGTATCAGTAGTAATTGGTAATGCTCTACCTACCATGGGAACAAGCTTTGTTTCCAGGCGTATTAAAGGTACATTAGGTTATTCTGGCATCCCGTTTTAAATAATCCCATTGGATTCTTTCTTCGGCCACATGTGCTAGGTTTGTCCAGCATTCCACAGGGCACAAGGCTATGGCATGAGAACTAAGTAACTCAGTCTCTGCTTCTGTGTTGTCTTCATCTCACCCATGATATTTCGAAAATTCACCAGAAAACCATAATTGGTGTTATTTGTGGTCTGTCAGTGTTAGCACCCTCGCAATCCTGGAGGATTTCTTCATTCTCAGGAGGCGGCAGCTCCTGCTCCGTACGTGGCTGAGCGTCCAGGTGGCTGGGCAAGTCAACAGAGGGTGAACCAACACCTTGGAGATGAAAAGAACGAAAGTGGCCTGAATAAGATTAGAGGTTTTATTGGCAGAACTAACATATATCAGCAAAAATATCCTCGCAGTAGCGTTAACTTTGATTATCGACACAGACAGATAGTTCCTCCTGCTCTTCTAGCTCATGCCATTTGGGAGACCAGTTTAAGCTACACAAGAGGAAGAGTTTTAAAGTCCCTATGAGATGTGTTTTCTGAGCAGGGGTACCTGGTTGCAATGGTACAATTCTGCTGCTAACTCCTCTGAGCACAGAGAAGATCAGTTCCTGCCCTTCCTGTCCTCAGCTGGAGGGCTAAATCTGCTGAAAAGGCATGAATTCAGAACTATTCACCTGAACCCACACCGGACTGGTGTTTGCACCAGTGACCAAGCCAGAAAAAAAGCACAGACCAGACAGGCAGAGAAACCAGGGGAAGAGACAGTCTGCAAGTACCCCATGAGCAGAGCTACTGAGGACAATGAAAGACATGATGACAACCAGCACATTTTCATGTGTCCTTTAATCCCAGTCCAGATGAGCTTCTCTCTGTGCCATCCACATCACTCCATGAACAAGCTCCGGATGGGCAAAGGGTGTCCCGCTCTTGGGCTCACAGAGGGTTGAACCGTGTTCCAACAGGTAAGAGCAAGCCAGCAATTAGAGATTAACATTCTGGTAGTTAATATTTTGTCCATCATAGCTGACAGGGGACTTGGGAACAGATATGTCACCTGCAGCGACAAATGAACTCACATTTTGAAGCTGACAGCTTCCCTTGCATTCCTCTCATTACTGTATACCATAGATTGTCGTTGCTTTACGGACATCTTCTCTTGAGGCACTGCTACCAGCGTGACTGGATTTAATATTACATCACAAAATGACAGGAGGAGATAGTGATATGTGTCCCCCTGCTACATACCATTTCCCATGAGGCCTAGAAAAGATCATCATACTTTATTTTACGATCAGCGGGTCACTCGTCTATATCTGCTTTGAAGCCACAGTAGACTTTTTGCCAATCGCTAGTAGAAACTAGATAAACACAGCCAAACAGTGTCATCTATCTGTGTGGTGAGTAATTATGAGGGATTCCTCTTTAAATAGATGCTCAAGTAAATATAGAAATATCATTTTACAAGCGCTGGCTCAAGAAAAGGTGTTGGGGAATCACAAAGAAGGGACACCTCACTTACATATGTACATACTTAAGTGCAAGTGTGGCCCTACTCTGTTATCAAGTACATACCTAAGGAATTTATTTCGGCTTTTATAGTCACATGTGTGCTTTCTTCAACGCACCATACTCAAGATGGGAAAGTACTTTTCTATTTCCAAAGCTCCATTCATACAAATGACCTTTTCACTGAATGTTTTCGTTCTACTATGCAACACTATTTATTTCCCAAGGAGGCTGTTGAGGGACTATTTCATATAATACATTACGAGTTTGTGGAATATGGTGGAGGGTTATAGCGCAGCTGTATGATCCTTCTATACCCTATGTGTATGTGTGTCTATTAATGATGCTGTAGCACTGAGCCCAAAGCACTGAGTGCTCTGGCTGACACAAGTTATTCTGCTCTGCCCACTTCAATCCTCCCTCCGTGTCACCGGGATGCTGTATTCAGCCTCATCTCTGCTCCTGCAACATCAGGCTGGGCTGTGGGCCGAGAGGCGGACGTTTCTCAGGGCGGCGAGGAGCCGTTTGCTACCCGTAACGCAGCAATTTAAGTATTAAGGATGGGTTAGTTTGGGAAGATCAGCTTTCAGTGATCAGAACTCAATTAACTGCTGGAAAAGGGAAGGAGAAATCAGGAAGTGGAAGCGATGGGGAAGCAAAAAGGGTTTCAAATGCCTCTGTCATCGTCTGCGGATCAGACAAGTGGCTCGTGACTCCCGTTGATGCCTGCCAGCGTAACACCACGTCGGCTCACCCAGCCAGCTGAGTTCTACTGAAAGATTTACCGCCCAGACAAATGATGGAAATAGTGGTGTATAGGGAACGGGCAGACATGCAAGAGAGAGTAGGGCACAGAGAACTGGTGCCAGGTGGGAAACCAGGGCACCCAAATCTGGAGAAAGCGGGGAACAGGTCCCTGCCATGGGGAAGTGAACAGATGCATTTAGAGTGTCTGGGGTTTGAGCATTGACTGTCATTGTGTTTCTACCACTTGTTCTTCTTCCCTTTCCCTCCGCAGCTCAGTCCTTTCAACCTCCACACACTCATGGCCGCTCTATTCCTAACGGTAAAACTCTTGAATCAGAAGGAAGAAAAATGCAGACCTCTTGTAATATTGCTGCCATTGCATGAAAATAAGTTGGCAGGGAGGCCAGGAGTCAGGATTCTTGGGACTCGCAGCCACACAGAGGGAGGCAGCAATAGGACCTGGGCTTCTGCAACAGGTTGTCCCTACTCCTCCAGTGCTTGGTGGCTCTGAGCTCAGCAGGATTCCATGGCGAAACACCATATAATTGTTTCCTTTCTATCCAATGGGGCTGTGCCGTTACTTTTTTAGAGAAACAGCTGCTTTCTGACTGCCTGGCAGCTGTGGCCAGGCACAGGGGCGAGGTACAGCCCAGACGGCAGCCAGCAGGTCGAGGGAGGGGATTCTGCCCCTCTGCTCCCCTCTGGTGAGACCCCCCCCTGCAGGGCTGCGTCCAGCTCTGGGGACCCCAGCACAGGAAGGACACGGAGCTGCTGGAGTGGGGCCAGAGGAGGGTCATGAAGATGCTCAGGGGCCTGGAGCAGCTCCCCTGTGAGGACAGGCTGAGAGAGTTGGGGGTGTTCAGCCTGGAGAAGAGAAGGCTCCGGGGAGACCTTAGAGCGGCCTTCAGTGCTGAAAGGGGCTGCAGGAGAGGTGGGGAGGGACTCTGGATCAGGGAGGGTAGGGATAGGGCGAGGGGTAACAATTTTAAACTAAAAGAGTTTAGATTCAGACTAGACAGAAGGAAGAAATGTTTTATGATGAGGCTGGTGGAGCACTGGCAGAGGCTGCCCAGAGAGGCGGTGGGTGCCCCATCCCTGGGAACATCCCAGGTCAGGCTAGACGGGGCTCTGAGCAGCCTGATCCAGTGGAAGATGTCCCTGCTCGCTGCAGGGGGTTGCACTAGATGGCCTCTGAAGGGCCCTCCCAGCCCAAACCATCCCGTGGTTCTATGAAACAGCTGCCCCCAGATGGGCAGTGGCACCATCTGCCCCCACGCTGCCGCAGACCTCCTGGGATGCAGGAGTTCATTGTGGTGCAAAGCAAGAGTCCCCTGCATCGAACTTCACCAAGCTGCAGCACATGCCTTGCCTGTGCCTTGCCCTGGTGTCTCACCTGGACCACGCAGCTCCCTGGGCATCTCCTGGGAGCAAGCAGGGTCCCACCAAGGGTGCCTCACCCACGCTGTGATGGGTGTTGAGGAGAAGGCAGAGGAATTGCCCTCTGGAGGGATTTGTCTCATCTCAGAGAACCTGAAGATATCCTAGATGACACTAAACCAGAAGTCTAACTTCCTTCTGGCCAAATTTAGGCAAGGTGAACACAATATTACAAATGGCCTGGCCAGGTAAGTACCAATAGTGACATTAATTATTTCAATCAATGTCAAATGGTCTATGAGTTAATTGAGATTTTCCTATGCAGTCTAAGGAATGGAGATGAAGTGCCTTGGAAGACGCTGGAACAGAAATACACACTGCCCTCAGGGGTGCATATAATGGCATGGGATTTCTGTACGTTACCACATTCCTTCAAAACCATGTCATCTAATGACAGACTTTCTTCTCTTTGGGGGGGGGGGGGGGGGGTGTGTGTGTGGAAATTAGCTTTGTTATACAATTTCCTCCATCTCAGCTATTTCTCATTTTAGTTTTCAGATAGGTGCACGCCATAGAATGTGTGTTAACTGTAAATAGTAAGAAAAAAAAAGTTCTGCTTTGTAGCACCTTCCTTTTGAGAGTCTTGGAGGAGTAACTGCGCATCTCTGGACTGCGAGCCGTTCGTCAGCCTGGGAGTAATAACTCAGCGAGGAACCTGTCAGTAAGCAAGGCTACAGCCTGGTAAACTGAGGCAGGGGTGAGTCACGGCTGCCGCAGGATGCGGCAAGGCGGAGCACCGGCGTCGGGCAGGGCCGGCTGAGCGTGAAGGGTGGCGGTGGCGGCGGTGGCGGCGGCTTTTCCTCAGTCCTACCCACCTGAGAGAGGAGCCCATGGGCAGGCGGCCGGTTCAGGCTGCACCGAGAGTGGCAGGGGTCTGGCGTGGGGCTGAGCAGGGCAAGCGCCATGGGAGGCAATTTTATCATAGGATAAATAAATAGGAACTAATTTTATGACTTTACTATTTATCTTGCCAAATATTTCACGTTCGTGCAACTGAAAGATGCTCTGAATTCGTGGTGGAGCTTGCGTCTTTTATCCCAGGGCTGCATCCCAATGGGTGCAGTGTGAGAGCCTCGTGGAGCAGGGGGGTGTTGTCAGTAGAATTTTGTGTGCAGGGAGGTAGCACTTAAAACAGTTCAGATGTATAGAAAACACATCCTTGCTTCTGAGAGTCTGAGTAGCCTTGTGTTCACGGTAAGTCAAAGCAATTAAGAGGGCTTTCTGGCTTTACTTAATCTAATTTACCACATTTTTCTGTAATGAATATGTTGCAAAATAGTTTGACTAGTCCAAACTAAACGAACCTTCAAATCGGTGCCAATTTACCTTACCTGCTGCTCTGCAAACTGACACGCTCACCCGTGTGAGATGGAGGAAGGTGATGCGCTTCGACTCACCAGAGGTATCAGGGCGACATCTCATGATGTTTCTAGCTTGAACCGAGAAGCTGAGGTCTTGATGTGCCTTCTTTCCCTACCCATTCAAATTTTGCATGGAATTCATGGGTTCAGTTGTTGGAGCAGAACATGAAAAGCTGGAGTTTGCAAGCATAAATGACCAGCTCTGTATGTGCTTGACATACCTATGGGTCAAATCTGCAATCAGGCTGATGTAACTGGTCCTATCAATTAAGCACATGTTGGAATGAGCGCTGCCATCTTACAACTACCTCCGTAAGCAGGACCTTGCAAGGGCCCAAACGCTGGTGGAGGAGCCCTGAGAGCCCTGAGCTCCCACTGACACCCTTTGGAGGTGAGGCTGCTCTTTGTGGGAGTCAGTATGGTCTTGAGAAACCTGCAGACTTCCTAGCACATCACCATAAAAAAAAAGAGTGTAATAGTAGTAGTAGCAGTAGTAGTAGTAGTAGTAGTAGTAGTAGTAGTAGTAGTAGTAATAATAATAATAATAATAATAATAACAACAACAACAACGTAAGGACAATAGGTGTTGGGGCTGTGAATGGGATGGTTCTTGTGAACCTCTGTTTATGGTGCCAGTGATATCACTCAGTCTGGCAGGAGGTCTGCAGCTCGGATTTCTTAAGGCCTTTTAAGAGGTGGCAATTGTCTCACTTTTGCTTTAAACACAGCGTTAATTACGTTTTTAAACAATGGCTATAAAGTCCTCCTCTAATTCTTTGTAAAGTGTTCTTCTCTGTCTCTATGTTTTGGGGGCAGGAGTGCTGCAAGGTGTTGGGGGGGGCGTTGTCGCAGTTAAGTACCATCACTAGGGCTATCGAATGAAAAAAAAAACTTTTAATTTTCCTCATTGTAGTTGATACGCTTTAATCTCAATCAAAGTTGTGCCTTTCTTTGAAGCTGAAGGCACAGTTAGCATAGGATCCATTACAGTGCACTTTCCCTCTTTGCTTCAGATCCGTTTTCTTCTCTGTTCCATCGGTGGTGTTGGGTCGTTCAACTTTGTCCCACTAAATTACACCAGCAACAACCCCCCCACCCCCTGCCCCGACCCTTTGAAATATCCTTTGGATAGTTCAGATCCAAACTTATTTTTATGTCTTTGAAAAAACAAACATTAATACATTTGGAAAATGGTGGGCCACGTTCTGCAGTCCCTAGAAGACCCATCCAGCAGCCCACAGGTATCTCAGCTGGCACAGCTGCTTTTACCTCCTCACAGAATACGTAATTTTTACCCTTAAATGAGGAGAACAAGCCTGGGCCTCCTTTGGATTAATCATTGCTATCAGATGGCATGCCTTCTTCCCTCCAGATGAAATGAATGTGCAGGTTTGGGTAACATGCTCTTGAAAATCCAATCTTTAAATTACAGTTTACTGTTAATACATCTTTTTTCTTCAATTTATGCAATTTGGATTGTGAAATCAGGGTAGTCAGTTCCTGTCCGATCCTATATTTCTTGTTTACCTGAAACTCCCTTATTTCAGATTCAAAGGAAATTTCTCATCCTGGAGGTAGTGACGATCTAGATGGAGTCCCAATTTCATTTCAGTGCCACTCTCCAGTTCTCAAGCAATTTCCATCACTTTGATATTTTAGAGAAAAAGTTTGATTCCGAGCAGGTTGGTTTCCCTGGAACGAAGCCATGTGGAAGACTGCCATGAAAGCATTTTTGTTGGGTTTAATAGTTGTAAAAAGCTCTTAAAAAATCCCAACCCTACACTTGGACAAATGAGAACTTTTAAATTATCTGTTTTAATACACTGGCTCTACAAATTCATGAATTATCAGGTATGAAGGGCTATTCCTACTGTCTAGACTACCCACCTCAGTAACTCAGGGCAGAAAGACTCCCTCCATCCATACAGGTTTAAACCAGCTGGAGCTCATCTTCTGAATACCACCAAAACCTCACTTCAAAATTATTATTGACAGCGCACCCAGCACAACCGGTGGTTAATGACTCTACCTGGATTGTTACCGGTGAAAAATCATGCTTTGCTTCTCGCTTGTATTCTCCTAGCAGAACATTCAGCTTTTGGCTCATCCTGTATCTTTGAGAGGCTCAAGAAACCATTATCAAAACCTTTTTTTTTTTTTCCCCATGCAGGTATTTTGTGGCCAAGTCATTGTAGACCTCTGGATAAAAGATATTACTTGCCTGCAAATGTCTTGATTTTGGAGCATCTTTCAACTGTTCGCGTGCATCTTCTCAGTTCCCCCTCAAGCCCATCATAGGGGTGTACCACGCAGAGCCCAAAATGCTGCCATAGAGAGACATAATGCTCCCATAGAAATGGAATATGAAGAAGCATCCAAAAATTTGTTATTTTAAATGAGAATTTCTCTTGGATCTGAGGACAAGAAATCTAAACCGCATTCTTTAAAGCAGACTCTCACACAACTTAGTGGCGATACTCTACACTTAAAATGCCAGTGATTTATAAAGCGCTTGCATTGCAGATGTCTGATCATTGAACAACTTTTTTATGTCAAGCTGTAGGTCGGTATGATGAACACTGATCCCAAACAACCCATCATAAACTTGCGAATTTTCTTTTTACAACGGGCCGATCCCACTCTCCGAGTGGACAAAATTCCCGTTAGCGTCAGTGGGGAATTTTCCCTCGAAAAAAGTCCGTGAAAAGCGTAGGCTGGTATCTCACCACCCGTGGGGACACAGCTAAGGCCTGAGGAAGAGAAATCAGCTCCACAATGCGTCTGTCCAGGCCACCACAATAAATACAGAAAGACACGTAAATGATGGCGAGGTTACGACCTATCCCATTAAAAAGGAAGGAACTCCAAAATTACACCCCTACCTGCTAGCAATAGGAATAACAGAAGCTGGTGGTTTTCCTCTTGCTTTGCCTGCTACTCTCCCTTCCCCTTTACAACTATTTCCTCCTGCCAAAAAAGGGGGTTGGTAGTTTTGTTTGATTTTAATGAAGGAATTGTGGGTTCCTCACACTGGTGAAGTGATCTGCCCAGCAGTGGCACCTCAGTCCCCACTTTCTGGGTAGGCAGCTGATGCTGAAGAAGGGCACATCCCTGCATTGTGGCTGCCATCTGAGCAGCCCAGCTTTCAGGGTCTGATAAATTCCCCTAAAGCTCAATACCTCTGGCCAGAAGTCAGGGATTAGCTTGATAACGTTAGGACTGAAACGCTGCTTTTTAAGTGATGGACGCTCCACCCTTCCCCTGCCCCCCTGGGCACAGGTGTTGCAATGTCCTATAGACCATGCATTCAGGGTCCAGGAGGCAGAGTGATCTGCAGATCTACACGTGGGATATGCCCTGAGGTCTGCAGGCTAATCAGGACCACCAGTTGAAACCAGAAAGTGGCTGCCTCCGCCTCTACTCTGGACCCCAGAGGTTTCAGGAGAAGGAACCGTAGGATAACAGACACTCTTATTTCCCATGCCAGCACCAGCTCTTTACATATACCCCATTATCTGGTCCAGAGCTTGCCATAGGCAACTATAGGTACAGATAACTGTAGGTAACTACAGATAAAACATTGCAGTTCATGCATCTGGCTGACATACTTACTTCAAATAGAGAGGATTTTTATTCACACCACCGAAACCAAAATGCTGAAAGGGGGATACCAGCCATATTGTCCACTTTGCTTTCTGTTTCCTTACAGAAAAAAAATCCCTTTTTGAGAGCTTACACACCAAAACAAGTCTGAAAACATGTATTTACTATTTTGGACATCTGAAACACAGAAGTGCAGGTACAATACAAATGCAGGAAGAGTTAGACATAAGGTGGTGCCTTGAGGTTGTACATTTTATATTGATATTGAGCCTCCCACTATACAGGATCCTAAGGAGCTCCACAGAGTGCACACAGATCCCAAAGGCACTGGGATGTCCGAGTTGGACTGCTAGAGGAAGAAGCCGGCCTCTTCCTCAGCATAGTATGTCCCAGCAAAGGGGATTTGCAGGCTCTCCTTTATGTATAAAGTCCAGTATTCCACCTGACTCCGATTCTCCCCTTTACGTCTCCCCTTCAACAGACCCACGTCCCCTCTGTTCAGCCAGCGGCTCCTGAACGGCGTCACGTTCTCCTGCGCTGCAATCCCCAGCTCCCGGGTCATCCCCTCCCAGACTGCCTGACCTAAATCCCTTTCCTCTCACCTCCTGGTTATAAATCCCACCAGCAACATTCAGCAGGAGCTGGGCTGAACCTCAGCCCCGCTGGTGACACGGCACTGCGCCATGGGTTATTTGGGGGACGGCGGTGTGACGTGGGTAAAGATGTGTGACACGGCTTAATGGACACCGTGTGGCTGTGAGTGACCGCCGGAGAGGCCACAAAGGGCAGGCACCGCTCCTCCTGCCCACCTCGGCTTGTGTCGCGGCTGTGGGACACTAGACCCTCTTTTGCAGCAGCACTTGCCCGCCGACACCGGCCCACGTTCGTTCTTCCCTTCCCCGCAGCACACTGGGTCCGGCCTGATCCCTGCACTGTGTATATTCCTCTTTGATGGACACCATTATGCCAGCATCTTATGTTCAAAACAGCAAATTAGGGAGACATTACACTGATTTAATACATATTTTTGTACAGAAGATTTCCTTTGTGTTGACATAACGGCGTGCAGGTAAGGAGACTGCCTTGTGTTCAACCCCTCTCTAGCTACAAAACTTAAGCAATGCAACATTTGTGGGGTCAAACCATAAAGCTAACAAAGTTTCAGCTAGCAAAATACACACATAAAGTCAGTGTGAGTGCTTCGATGAATTTTGTTTCCCACAACAGAATGAGCCCACCCCCAGAGCCAGTGCCGGTGCCTGCCATAACTCCTGATGGACCACTCGATTTGGACGGAGAAAGGAGCATTTTTCCCCGTGCGTGATAGGCACAGGCAAGAGTCCATCTCACTACGCTTTTTTTCCTTTTTCTCATTTATTCTGCCCACTTGCAGCGAATCTCTTTGCAGTGGACCTTGGAGTGGCTGATAGCACGCAGGAGCACCAGCGCAGAAGTGATGGTTTTGAGCTTGCCGTGATGGGCGAGAAGAGCGAGAGCGCGTGAGGTCCGTGCCTCCCTGTGACCTGCCGCTCAGCCCACAGCAAGGCTGCTCAGAGAAGAGTTTTCTTTGCAGACCTGAGGTCTCGTAGCTCGAACTTGCTGTGTGAGATGTGAGCTGCTGGAGCGGGTAGGAGACCTCGGGTACAGCCAAAATGGCATCCTAACCCAGACTTTGAACGTTGCTTGAGAGCTCTGCTCTGAAAATAATGCATAAAAATAGAAGCAGGGCCACAAGCTTAGCTATTCCTAATGCGCACAAAAGGATGGGAGAGTGCCAGGAGCCTGCCTGCACTGCCTCTGCCCTGCCTTCAGCCTGGGTTGTTCTCTCCTACCTCCCCCAAAACGGCTTTTCACTGCTGGTAAAAAAAAAAAAAAAGAGAGACATGCCCCCAAAAGAGCAAAGCGTGGTTGTTATTGACCCTCGCCTCGAAAGTGTATGAAGAGGGATCAGCTCTGTTTGTTTGTACCCGGTAATGATGGCAGGAAAAGGGTTCCCCCCCCCCCCCCCGAGTCTGTTTTTATCCCCTTTGTTGGAAGTGCCTTTGGTGAGTCTCACACCCTGGTGCTGTTAGCAAAACAATTAGGTTAACAGTGCCTTGGCTCCAACTGTCTGTCAAAGGCTGAACTGCAATGCAAATGAACTCGGCTTTAGCTCTTCAAAGGCAGCTGAGTTCAGGAAAGGTCCCCAGAAACGTCCATGGGAATTGAGGTCTGAGGATGGGGAGTGTGGGCTCGGTGGGATTTTACATACAGGACCTAATGTGTTTCACATGAGGGATGCGGTACGTTATACAAATACGTTATACAAATGCAGTATGTTATACAAATCCTTTTGATACTTAAAGGAGGCCAACAGGAAAGATGGGGACAGACCCCTTAGGAGGGCCTGTAGCGATGGGACAAGGAGTAATGGTTTTAGACTGAAAGAGGACAAATCCAGACTGGATACAAGGAAGAAATTATTTATGATGAAGGTGGTGGAGCACTGGCAGAGGCTGCCCAGAGAGGCGGTGGGTGCCCCATCCCTGGGAACATCCCAGGTCAGGCTGGACGGGGCTCTGAGCAGCCTGATCCAGTGGAAGATGTCCCTGCTCGCTGCAGGGGGTTGCACTAGATGGCCTCTGAAGGGCCCTCCCAGCCCAAACCAGCCTGTGATTCTGTGATTCAAACAGATTTTATGCTTCTCTTGGGTTAGCAGCAACACTGGTACGTTTAGGGACAGGTTTCTGGTCCAGGCTGACATTTACCTGCCCATAAGCAGTGCCACCTGCAGCAGCACTCTCTGCGGGTATCACCCCCCTTTCAGAGCATCGCTGCGACCCAGGTACCATGCCCATTTTTATCAGCTTCATTATGCTTATTTCTGTGTTTTCCATATGGGCACATACATATGGTCTGTTTAAACAAGTTTGCAGGGTTAATTAGGAAACAGTTCTTTATCAGTTATTTAATATTTAGTGCTTCTGGAGTAATTTTCACCTGCAGAGATCACAAAGACAGGCAAGCACTGCTGGCCCCGCTCTACAGGCGGGCAGCCAGAGGTGCCAAAGCCCAGGTCCCTAATCACGGGGAAAGGGATGTGCCCAAGGTCACCTGGCAAGCCTATGGCAGGGCCAAAAAAAGAATACTGTTAACTCCTGGACACCATTCCTGTTCTGTATCCCTTCACAGCGAACACCACGTTACGCTTTTTGTCACTCCGTTCACAACAATAAAGTAATCGCCATCTCACTTGGGGGAAAAACCCCTAAAGACATCAATTTATAACAGCCTGGAAAGTTTTCAAAATTTAAAAAGTATAATGCATGTATTAATGGGCATGTCCGGTGTAACTTTCATCAGCAGATGCAGGAATGAGAAGGAACTCTTTTTTTTTTTTTTTTTTTTCATTGTCAATTTAGCATATGCATCACAGTGGAAAAGGGCTTGAGGTTCTCCAAGGAAACGAGGAAATCGGCCTCAGTGTACATGAGGTCACTCCGGAGGCTGGTCAACAAGACATTTAAACTAAAAAAATGTCATCAAATTGCCATTTTTCAGGGTGCAGAAAGTGACTGTTTTAAAAGCAACGGCATTTTCTGGCGAGTGCAGCAGACCCAGCCGCTGATGCTGTTCTGCTTTGGCACCCTCCTCTGTGACCCCAAGGCCAGAGGGCTGCACCCTGGGCACAGTGCAGCTCACCCAACCTCTGAAACGGCTTCAGCTCCAGCATCAGCAGCTGCAGAATTTGATGGGACATTTAATGGGCAGCTTACAAAGAATCCATCCCCTTCTTCGGACTCTGATTTAATAACAAACCTGCCCCAATTTTTGTGTTTTTTTCAGATGCCAGGAAATAATGTTCTTCCCCGCCTCAATTTTTTCATGCTATGCATCACGAAGCAGATTTGGGGCCTAGGCTGGTATAGTCACATTAATATTTAATAAGGCTGCCCCAAAATCTAGCCCCTTCTAGATCTAGATTCAGCAAATACCGTGAGCGATTCCAGGCCTGCCAGGAGTCTCCCTGGCCTGCTCACGTGAATATTTACAAGACTGGGCTCTAATCCCTGCACCAAAGGCAGGCGTCCGGGATGGACAACGCTGGGAACACGCTGCCTGCACGGCGTGTCCGTTCTGTTGTCCGCCCCGCCGGCATTTTATGGCTGGTGTCGCGGGGGCAATTGTTTTAAAATCGGATTTGCTTATAGCAGCCACGATTTAAGAGCCTCGGCTTCTGCTTCCAACGCGGTAACTGACTTACCCAGTGACCTTAAGCAACTTATCCGCCCGCGCTTATTATATGATAAAAAAAGGAGATGCTCACCGGCGGGAGTGCGGGCGGGATGGGGACCTCTGGGGACTCCTCCTGCCCTCCAAATCCTGGTCCCAAGCAGCCCTCGCCGGCCTTCCCAGCACCCCTGCGGCTCGCAGCAGGGCTGCACCAGCCGCACAGCCTCTTGGTGGCTCAGTTTCCCCATCCTCGGCGGGTTCTCGCTGGAACGGGGGATCCGCAGAGTACCCCGGGCGCCAGAAATGATCACCCATCACAAGAACAGGGGCAGCGCTACGCGCTCCTCAGTCCCGCTCCTCATTTTGGGAGAAGCGGGGTTATACTTACCCTCTAAGAAACTCATTCCCTTCCTTTGGCGACAGGTGCTGTGAAAATGCGATGTATTATTAGCATCATTTTATGTGTTATTAGCAGCATTTTTGTGCCGTGCCCTCTTTCAATGCCCAGAACCACACATAGATCATTTTTTTAAATTTATTTTTTATTTTTTACGGCTGAGTCGGCTTTAATACTTCAATACTTACAGCACACCCAGGCTTCGGGGGCTCCCCCATGCTGTTCCCAAAGGGCGGTGCTGGGGGGGGGGGAGTGGGGGTGGGTGGGAACGGGACGATAGCAGCCGCTCCGCACCCTCGCAGCGCTCACGGCGGGAGGGGGCTCCCCCGGTCCCCGGGGCTGGGGGGGGGGGGGGGGGGGGGGGGGGCAGCACCCCCGGGTGGAGGGGTCGGGGGGGCGGTTTCGGGGGGGGACACGGACGACCCGCAACCTTTCAGCAACCCGAGCCGCCGCTTGCGCAAGGCGGCTTGAGATAAATATAATATATATATATATATATATTTTTTTTTTTTTTTTTTTTTTCCCGGAGCGACACGGTGTCTAGACACCCACGTGATGGGGCCGGGGCCGGGCCGGGCCGGGCCGCTGCGCACTGCGATCCGCCGCCGGGGCGGGGGGGAGCGGAGGGAGCGGCGGGGGCGGGCGAGGAGGGGGGGGGCGGGGTGGGGGGGGGGTGGGGGGAGGCGGGAGCGGGCGCGGCCGAGCGCGCAGGAACCGCACCGCTACCGGCTTCGCTCCCCGCCGCCGCGCCCGGCTCCGCCGCCGGGGCTGCTCCCCCCCCCCCCTCCCCAAACCGCAAGCAAGGGAAAAACGGAGGCGCTGGTGCGGGGAGGAAGGTTCATTGCAGCGAGCGGAGGGAAGGAGGGGGGGGGGGGGGGAAGGAAAAAAAAGAAAAAAAAAACCACCAACCAACCAACCAACCCAAGAAAGGAGGAGGAGGGGAAGGAAGGAGGAGGAATATAAAAAAAAAAAAAAAAAAAAAAAAAAAAAAAAGGCACGGAGGCAGACGCGCCGGCAGCACGGAGAGGGTCGCCGGCGGGTTGTCCCCGCACCCATGTAAGCACCGGCGGGGAGAGGCGGCGGCCCCGGCGCGGAGGGGCGCGGACAGGCGCGGAGGGGCGGGCAGCGCGGCTTTCCCCCGCCGGCTGCACGCTTCTGGGGAAGGAGGGGACACAGCCCCACTTTTTTTTTTTTTTTTTTTTTTTTCCCCTTTCTTTCTCAGCAGCCGGATCAAGACTCCGTGTGTGCGCGAGTGTGGATTAAAACCTTTGGGAAGAAGGAGGAAGAAAAACAAAAACAATCACACATAAAAAAAACCCATCCTCGAACCCCGCATCAGGACGACCTGGGCTTTCAAAAGGGATACAACACTCTGGATGCGCTTGTTCTTCTCTTTTGTGACAGATGCTTGAACCGGTTCCGACGTCGAAATCTTAGGGTTGGTGTTTTAGGTGTTTTTTTTTTTTTAACATTTTTTTAATTATTTTTTTTTATAGACATCCTTTCGGCTTGCTTTTTGATTTTTATCTTTTGATTCTGCCCTGCGACGCATCAACCCGGGCTCTCCCCCCCGTCCCGCCGTCCCCCCCCGTCCCCGTCCCCCCCCCCCGCCGCCCAGCACTGGCGGGTTGATGGGAGCTGCGGCCCCCGGGAGGCCGAGGATCCCCCGCGGCTCCAGCCGCGCTCCGCAGCCGCGCAGGGCGGCGCGGCGCCGGCAGGCTCAACCCGCCTTCCCCAGCGCGATGCTGTAAGACGGGCTTTTTTATTTTTCTTCCCTCGGCAAACCCAAAGCGAACAGCACTCCTCGCCCTCTCCACCACCCACCCCCTCCGCGCTTTTTTTTTTTTTTTTCAATTTTATTTTTTTTTAATTTTTTTTTTTTTTTTCGCTTTTCGCAGCGGGCAGAGGCGCGGGCCGGCGCAGCCCCCCGCGGGAGGCGGCGGGACCCGCGGCCCCAAGCGCGGAGACTGGCGCATGCCACAGCCCGCCTCGGCCCCGCCGCCGCCGCCTTCCCCCCGCCGCCCGCCGCCGCCCGCCGCTGCCCGCCGCCGCCGCCGCGTCTCGGCTCCCGGCCCCTTCATGCGCGGCGGACGACATGCCCGTTTTGTAGCCGGGGTCCCCTCCTCTCGTCCCGCATGTTCAGGACCAAACGCTCGGTGCTCGTTCGGCGGCTTTGGAGGAGCCGTGCGCCCGGCGGCGAGGAGGAGGAGGAGGCGGCGGCGGGCGGCGAACCCGGCGCGGCGGCGGCGGCCGAGGCCCGTTCGCATGTTGGCGGCGGGGGGCGCGGGTGTTGCCCCGGCGGCAAGGCGGGCCGCGGAGGTCGGGCGTCCGCGGGCGCGGAGGCGGAACTGAAGGCGCTGACCCACGCCGTGCTGAAGCGGTTGAAGGAGCGGCAGCTGGAGGGGTTGCTGCACGCCGTGGAGTCCCGCGGCGGGGCGCGGACCCCGTGCCTGCTGCTGCCCGCCAAGGCCGACTCCCGCTTGGGCCAGCACTGGTACCCGTTACCGGTGCTGCTCTGCAAGGTGTTCCGCTGGCCCGACCTCCGCCACTGCTCCGAAGTGAAGCGGTTATGTTGCTGTGAATCCTACGGCAAGGCTCACCCCGAGCTCGTCTGCTGCAACCCGCACCACCTCAGCCGGCTCTGCGAGCTAGGTAGGCGGCGGGGGAAGGGGGGGTGGGGGGGGGGAGTAGAGCCGGGGGGGGTGGGGGCCGCGGTGGGGTTGGGGGATGCACCCCCGCTCGGCTCCCTGCGCGCTTGAACTTTTTAATTTATTTTTTTTTTCCCCCCCGAAAAAAACCAAACCAAACCCTTCAAACTTTGCAGCGCCGTGTTGTATGTATTTTTAAAATTTTTTTTATTTTTTTTTTTTTTTGTTTAGGGGAGGGGGGTGTCACCCCCCCCCCCCACCCCCCCCCGCTTGAACTTTTTTATTTATTTATTTTCCCCCCCCGAAAAAAAGCCAAACCAAACCCTTCAAACTTTGCAGCGCCGCCGCGTTGTATGCATTATTTTATTTTATTTTATTTTATTTTTTTTTAAGGGAGGGGGTGTGACACCCCCGCACCCCCACCCCCCACCCCCCCCTCCCGGAGGGGAGTAGGGGAGGGGGGGTCGTCCGGCGCTGCCTCCCCGCGCGGTGCCGGGGGATTAGGGGCCGCCTGGCGCGGCCGGTCGGCCCCGGCGCTGCCGCGGCTCCGCCGAGCCAAGGAGGCCCCGATCAGACAGCCCGAGCGGCAGATAGCAGGGAGACTGGCGCCAGACGGCCCCTTTTGTTTATCTGACAGCTAAATATCAAGGCAATCACCGCCTCGCTGCCCTGCCTCCAACCCCCAGAGCTAAGACAAACAGTTTTGCTAAAAGAATGCCACTGTTATCATAAGTTCCTATCTTTTTTTTTTTTCTTTTTTTTTTTTTTTTTTCTTTCTCATGGCTCTGCCTTTATTTTCTCTGTACTTTTCTAATTCCAGAGTCTCCCCCTCCACCCTACTCCAGATATCCAATGGATTTTCTCAAACCAACTGGTAAGTGGACTTTTTCCATGCAGACTGCAGATTAAAAAAAAAAAAAAAAAAAAAAAAAAAAAAAAGGGAGAACAGCCCCTTTCTCAGGAGGGGGGGAAACGTCTCCTGCCTTTTGTCATGCCGCGGTGCATTTCGCTTTTGGGCTGGTGGCATGCTTCTCTGCCTTCTGATACCCCTGGAAGAATTAACATGCGATTTATCTGTGCGGAAAGTAGGGTTTTAAAACTCTGGCAGGAAACTTTAGGAGGGATTTCACAGTGCAGCGCAGGCCTTTGCTGCTCGAGTCACTTGGAAAGCCAGGAAAAACGTGGGCTCCAGTTGTAAATGGCAATGCTCCCGCACCCCTGGGTGAATTTGTAGGGATTTAGGTTGAGATCCAGCACGGCTCGGGTTAGCATCTCCCTGATGGCTGGGAATCTCATTGAACCTTGACAAATGGAGTTGGTAGAAATCTTTCTGTGTTTTAAAGGAGCCTAATCCCACCTTGTCAGGTTGAAAAAATTAGGAAAGGGGGTTGAAAAGTTGGAGGGTTTTTTTTTTTTTTTTTTTTTTTTTTGAGCACCGCTCTGCATGCCTGTTGCTTGTAATTGAATGTCAGGGTGCCAGGGGAGAAGCCCATTTGAGGCTGGCACCAGCTCTCTTGCGGTTGTCTGCATAAACTCTTGGTTGGCAGCGAGCTCGCCGGGTGTGAGATAAATCGGGATGGAAGACGGAGGAGAGGTGGAGGGGGAGAATCGGAAACTGGGGGGGGTGCTTGGAGGGGGAGCAGCTCCTGGCTCCCCGAGGGTTAGTGGTTCTGGAGAGTTGACTGGAGCACGGTGGTCTCTGTGGTCAGTGTCCCTCGGTCACAGCAGGCAGGAGGGGCACAGCGGCGCAGGGAGGCAATGATAGATGTTATTTCCAAAGACAACTATCAGGTCCCTTTTTTTTTTTTTTTTGGCCAGTGGAGTAGTTTCTGTGAAATATTCTCTGGACTAAAAACCCCAAACTTGAGGGTTTTTTCAGACATGTGGGGTACTCTTGTGGGGTCCCGTCCTGCCCACCCTACTCCCTCAGAGGCTGGGTTGTTGTTTTCCCCCTCTGCAAACTCTTAAGAAAGACTAATGAGCCTTTCTATGCCTTGTGGAAATAAGCAAAGCTGTTTAACAAACAATCGGGTTGCAAAGCATGAAATATTTTGCCTCAGCATGAAAGAACAGGGGATAAAAGCTCACGAATGAAAGAAGAATATTGGGAGGAGGTTCAACATCCCGAGCACGCCCTGGGATGCAGAAGGGTCCTTCCATAATAGATTGTGAGGGTCTGCCGGCGCGCAGAATTTTGTGGGTTTGGGTGAGATTGGCGTCGTTTCGACTGTGTCCCTGCTGGGGAATGCTCCCCTAAAACTTTGTATTTCTGCCTTTATTGCTTTTCTTTCTGCCTGGCCATGATGCTGGCATGGGATGCAAAGGGATTTGGAGCTGGAGGAGAGAAGGGTTAAAGCTTGCCTTCGGTTTCCTGTAAAGATGTTAGGATAAATCTATTAGCAGGGTTTAAACATCCAATCTGCCTCTGCCAGGACCTCATTTTCGGTTAGCAGAGTGATATATTTATTCATTAGCAAGTGTTGACATAAGGTAGCAAAATGTGTGTAAACAGAAAAGCCGCAGAACATGAATGTGCCATTTCGAAAGGAAAAGTTATTCCTATCGGCCAATAGGAAGTGATTAACGCTGCCCATCGGAAACGCAGAAACAACTGGGTTACTCACCAAAAAGTCCTCCTTTTTTTTCCCTTTTTAAAAGAAAAATCCGTTTGGCAGCTGAACTCTGACTAACGGGGCCGCGACAGGCACAAGTGGAGCCTGGGAGTCTGTTGTTGCAGGTGGGTTTTGCAAGCTCAGGGTTTCTTGGCGTTTCCTCTGCGGAGGGACCGAGGGTTTCCCGTCCCAGCGTCGGTGCCGTCTCTTGCGGCCATTTCCGAGCTGGGTATTGAGGATTGCTCGCCCTGGGCTCGCTAGAGGGAAGAGGGGCAGTAGATGACGATGGGAAGGTGCGAAGCCTTTTACCTGGCTGATGCGCATGGGGCGTCTTGTCTCCTGGGACCTTGGGTGGGAACAGTCCCTCCGTTTAGGCTCGGGCAACTGCATCTGCTAATGGAGCTGGGGACTGCATCCAGCAGGAAACTTTTCCATCAGATGTGATAGTGGTCATAAAAATAGTTAAGCATTTAGTGCTGCGTCTTGTAAGTGCTTCATATGGTCAAACAGACAGGAATATCTGGACCAGCATGGTCTCTGTGCCCGTGATCGTGGAATCACAGACTGGTTTGGGCTGGGAGGGCCCTTCAGAGGCCATCTAGTCCAACTCCCTGCAGCGAGCAGGGACATCTTCCACTGGATCAGGTTGCTCAGAGCCCCGTCCAGCCTGACCTGGGATGTTCCCAGGGATGGGACACCCACCACCTCTCTGGGCAGCCTGTGCCAGTGGTTCACCACCCTCATCATAAAGAATTGTGTCCTTCTACCTAGTCTGACTCTCCTCTCTTTTAGTTTAAAACCATTATGATGAGAGTTACATTATGGGTTTTTTTGAGGTGATGAAGAGTGTAGGACAGTGTTGCTGGCTGGAGGAAAGCAGGGAGCTGGGGGGGTCTGCTGCAGGCAGTGAAATCTCACATCAGTCTGTGTGTTGGTAGGGTAGATCTGGTGTTCATATACTTGCTGCAGAGTGGAAAGATCTGCCCTTGACAGCTGGGTAACCTGCAGGAAGGCTGTAGGTCCAGGCTGCCTGGTTCATCAAGGAGAGGACTTTCCCCCCTCCTTACATGGGACAGTTGTAGGGGCGGGTGGCGGTGGCTTGCACGGAGCCAGGCTCACCCTGAGATCCTGGAGGCATGTGGGCGCTCAGCATCCCCGATGTCTCTGCAGGAGCTGCCACTTGTGGCTGTGTTGGAAGCAAGGTGAATAGTGGTGCCCTAGAATAACTCAAGCAGATATTTTGACCCGTCGTTAAGTGGGACAAGGGCTGCAAGTGGCTATGTCCATTGTGCTCCTGGGTGGCTGGTCGTGGTGGTGCTGGAGTATGAGAGTGCAGGAAGCCCGCTGAAGTGCTGCTGCAGAGCCGAATGCCCTCCTGTGGCATCCTTTTTCGGGGGAGTCGGAGGTTTGGCAGCTTCCAGGAGCTGTTTGGCACCTTGCGAGGTTGGGCTGGTGGCCACCAGGAATAATTGTACGTCTCTGCGCTGGCTTTATATTGCAGGAAGACAGTTTTGGGAGGCGATTTCATGTGTAGTGGGCTTGGGTAAACCTCTGATCCTACGGCCTCTGCAGTGCTGAAGATAAAATGAGCCCGGGTACCCCTTCCTAGTGAGAGCCCTTGGCAGATCCGTGGGCGATGGGAAAAACGCAAGGATGAAACTAGCCACATATAGGGCAGAGAGCCCGGGAGGGTCCTACCTTTGGGCTTATCCCACGCCTGACCATCATGCTTGGCCTAGTGTCGAGGTGCATCAGCTCTGTGTCCTCTAAAGAGACTTCAGAGGGTGATTAATTGGTGACGGGAACTGGCTTTTGGGTGATGGGACATGGGAAGGGAGCTGACAGTGGTAAAGAAGTCGTGAAAGTGCATCACCCTATTGCTAGGGTTCTGCATTTTAAGCTGGGATAGCATTCTGTCTTGCCATCCTGTCCGATGGGCTAACAGAGGACCTGGTCACGTATGATCCCTAGGGCGAGACAACATGGAAAGGGCACATTAACATCCTTTGTCCCCCAGGGACTCATCAGCGAGCTGTAACTGGGGGCAGATGGAGCCCAGCGCAGGGCAGCGTGGTCCAGCCTGAGTTCAGAAAGCGTCTGTAGCCCAAGCAGTTGGAGCCATCTCAGGGGAAGGGCAGGGGGAATCCTCTGTCTGGACTAGAAGGTGTTAAAAAAAAAAGAAAAAAAGATTTCTTTAAAGCATAGAAAGCACGACAAGGCATTTAGAGAGTATATCATATACAGTATTTCACAAGTAAGTCCATTTCCTGTCTCCCCTATTGTTTTTGGTTTGATTAAGTATATCCTGTTAAACTGTATATTCCTGTTAGGGCTTCTACTTTACTCTGATAAAATGAGATTGTGCCGGCAGGAGTTTCGTTTTCGCTGAGATTTCAGGGATGAAATCTGGAAAAATGACTTTATCAGTAGGGAGAAAATTGTCTCTGCTCTCCTGGTGGTGGCCCTTGCTTTGAGATACAGCTGCGAGCAAACGATGCCAGTAGGGAGCCCCGGTTTGATGAAACCCACTGTCCCTGAGAACCTGCTGAGGACCAGAAGGTTGCGTGAGCTTCGCGGATCTTCTCAGGCTTGTCCTTGAGCTTACCTCACCCACGGTAGTGACCAAAAAGCTAGACTTTGCCTGTAGGAGCAGGGGATTGGTGTTGGCTTCTGGCTGTTGTCACCTGGAGGCTTGGGATGGGAAAGTCCAGACATTGAGCTTGAGCACCTCCATGCATCAGGAGAGACCTCTAATGGGACGGCCGGTCTAACCCTGCCCTTGCCCTTTGGTGGTGCGTGGAGGAGGAGATCCGGTTGCCTGCCTGTCCCAGGAGGTGACAGCAGGGTGTAAGATCCGCCAGCAGCTGGCAGTGGCAAAAATTGAGCGGGGGAATGCAAACGTGGACCGTTTGCCGCGAAAGGGCAGCGATGAGACATTTCCCTTTCGGTTCCCATTTCGGTGAGTTACAGGTGTCGACTAAATTGGGTGAGCAAAGCCACGATTTAAGCACTTTAGGGAGCTCGCTTACATCAGAACAACGACGACCTTGATCTCATTATGCGGTGACTTGGCCGGAGAGGTGGCAGCCAGTCTGTAATTTTTGCTGGTCTATAATCAGCGTTGGCTGGTGATGAAGCGCAGCGCGCAGCCTTGATTGAGGTGATGAGTTAGGGTGGGTGCTTCTTGATGAACTACTGTCTCTGCGAGGACAATTAGTAATCGCTTCCTGCTAAACCCTTTGGAATGTGCGTTCTGCTCGCAGCGATGCTGGGAGCCTGCGAAAAACTGCCTATATACTGATTTTTTTTTTTTTCCTTTTCCTCTGCTCCAGCAGATTGTCCAGACTCTGTGCCTTCCTCCACTGAAACAGGGGGAACTAATTGTCTAGCCCCTGGGGGGCTTTCAGGTAAGACATCTCTTCTTGCCCTTGATTTTGGCCGCGGGTTGCGTTGACCGAGGGAAGGTGAAGCGATGCTGGGGAGTTTTGGGGTTGCGCGTCGTTGAGAAAAGCACGCTCAGAGGGGGAATTGGGTTTCGTTTCAGTAGCAGCTGCCTGCGTACCTCTCATGCAGAGGATGTGTTGAAATCCCAGGCGAGGTTCTCCATCCCCGAAAGCCTGTATTTCCTTTGAATTCCAGCCTTAACGCTCCATTAATTTTTGGAGTGAGGCAGGAAGAGGCGTGTTGGGGAAGGCTAAGCGATGTTGGCCGCCCGTTCGTTCAGGTGTGTGGGTTTTCGGAGCAGGTGTGGTTGTGTCTTGCAGAAGGATTCGGCGTCAAGCTCTGCTTGACTTGGTGGTGGTGGTGGCACCTCTTGTCTCTGGGACGAGAGCCACGCTTGGGCTTTGCTCATGGTAGGGTCACCAGCATCCCACATCTCGTGCGTGAGGCTTGTGGTGCCCGGGGAGGAAAAGTGACCCTGTTTATTGCAGAGGATGTTGCAGAGAGAGTTGAGCTCAGTCATCCTTGTGGGTCCTGTCCAACTCGAGATATTCTGTGATTCCCTTGTTTGCTCGTTTGACATCTCCTTCAGCCTCTGGGTGCCGTTACAGGATGGGGGTTCAAAGAGTGGTTTCCCCACCCGTCTTGGGCTTTTCATAGAATCCTAGAATGCTTTGAGTTGGAAGGGACCTTTAGAGGTCATCTAGACCAACTCCCAACACCTTTTCCAACGTGTGATGTCTCCAGCACCTCATCTCCCACCCCGGGACTGGCCGGCTCTGTGGCTGGCCTCTGTCTCTACCAGGATTAAAATGTCTGAAACCATGTACCTGCATGTACTCGCTGATGTTTGTCGGTGCTTCCCTTTGTGGGGACGTCTCCCTGATGTATGATTTATTCATCGCCCTGAAACTGGAATTTCAGAGAGAGGTCGGCGGCGGCTGCACGCACGCGTGCATCTGCCTCTGCCTCTCTCCAGGAATTGCATTTGGTGTGGATGTCTTTAAGTGAGCCTTGTTTGTTTTTCTTTGGGTGTAATATATACCCTGTCTGTTATTTGAGAGGGGAGCATATTGTTTGTTCAAAGGCCCTAATGAGAATTAATCAAACGGAGGGGGAGAGGGAACAGAAAAACTCATCGCTGAGGTTTTTTTTAATGCAGAAGGCTTTGGGGTTTTTCTTTAATTTTTTGCCATTAGAGCCTATAGCTTTAGGGAAGAAAAAAAAGAGACTGTAAAAAGAAAAAAAGACAAGCAGCAAAACAACACAATAAGGATGTTGTTAGATCTTTTTTTTTTTTTCCTTTTTCCTCCTGAAATACACCCGTTGCGGAGGGGAGGAGAGAGTTCAGTTCCACAGGATACCACATGAAATAAGCAGAGGAAGTACTCGCTTTTAAAAGGGGGCTTTCTGTAAGGTTCAGCCTATTGATAACATCTCGTCTGGCTGCTCTGCTCCCGAAGGGAAGGCGGGAGGTGGGGGCTTGGGCTGCAGGAAATAACACGGCTTGTTCCCGGTGCCTCCCGAAGGGCTGCGGGAGCGGGAGCCCCAGCTCCTTCGTAGAGCCTTCCCCCAAAAAGAAACCACGTTTCCCCCTGAAAATACGTTCTTAAACTTACTTTATTTTATAGATATATTATTTCATTGATTTTTTTTTTTTTTCTGGTTTTCCTTATCAAAGGTTTCCCCCCTACCTCAAAGCCTGGAAACAGAACCTTTTACGATCATTAACCGTTCTTTTTTCCTCCCCAAATGTAATTGTAGCCATTTAGTTTAATGAGGAGCTGATAGGAGAGTTGACTCATGAGGGGATACGGTTAGCTACCCAAGCCCTGAAACAAAGCCGAATGCCTCCACATGAAAGAGCATTTGTTTTGAATTTGCTCTGATTTACTGGCATCTCCCTTCCGCGCGCAGAAGTGCAGCGCTGAAAATTCCCAACTGGAGAGACCCAGTCGAGAAAGGAAAATAAACGCACTTTGCAGCCATCCTCCAAAGCTCACTTTCTCCTTCTTTTTTCTACCCCCCTCCCTGCATATTTTAGTTAGAGTAGAAGAGTGTATTTGGAGAGGGCTTTAATGAGTTATTGTCAGGGTACGTGGGAAGCTGGCTTGGTCTTACCTGAGTTTGGGCAGGTGGGGATTGGTGATGCTGGGTGGAGAATCCAGCATCTCTCATCCCCTCCGGACCAGGACTGTGCGCACTGGATTGGCAGCTCCTTGATGAAAGGATGGCTTTAAGAAAAGCAAAAAACCTCCCAATTTTGGTAGGCTGTGAAACTAGAGCAGGAGGCTTTGGAAGACATTGTGGGTGGATGGCGGGTGGTGGGTTCCTGCAGCATCGTGGGCAGGTTGCTTTGGCCGCCTGGCACTGTAGGCTTTGGCCACCAGTGGTGGGCAGTGGATGCTGGCGTAGTAGTGGTGTTCAAAGTCAGTAGACCTGCCCTAATGTCTGGAAGCTGGAAGGACAGGATTTAGTGAGGGATATTGCTCTCGGCACTGAGAATTTGGGAACGGGGCCAGCCTCAGGTTCACAGCCGCTCTGACAGGGAAACCACATGCGGATGTTGAGAGGGTGATGGCAAGAGGAGCATTAGAAAGGGGATTGAAGCAAGCACCCTTGCAGTTCTCCATGATGATCCTTTGATGTTGAGGAGTCTCAGGTCTGGCCGCTGCCAGGGTTGCAGTCTTCTCTTGGAGGCTGAAGGCAGTTTCATTGATGGATACCAGAGGCACTGGAGGATGTGGGAGGGGGAGCGGCATGGCTGGGGGGGATGTACGGGGAGTGTTTCCCCCTTGTGATAAGTGATCTGGGCCGCTCTTTCCCTCCCTCCTCTTTCTGTTCTCCTTCCTGGCCCGGGAATGCAATATTGAGTAGTTCTTCACAGTGTGCTGATGTTCTCTTATCATCTTGCCTCTGCTGCCTTCCCCAGACATCCCCTTCTCCAGCTGATGCACCCCTCACTCGCCCTGAGGCGCTGGCTCTCGCTTCCGTATTCTTGCCTTTATTTATTTTCTTATAACTTTATTTTTAGAATCATAGACTCACAGAATCATTAGGTCGGAAGAGACCTGTAAGGTCATCAAGTCCAACCGTCAACCCAACCCCACCGTGCCCACTAAACCATGTCCCGAAGTGCCACATCCACACGGTTTGTGAACACCTTCACAAGGGATGGTGACTCCACCACTGCCCTGGGCAGCCTGTTCCAGGGCTGGACCACTCTTTTCGTAAGGAAGTTCTTCCTGATGTCCAACCGAAACCTCCCCTGGCACAACTTGAGGCCATTCCCTCTCGTTCTGTCGCTTGTTCCTTGGGAGAACAGACCGACCCCACCTCACTACAGCCTCCTTTCAGGCAACTGTAGAGAGCGATAAGGTCTCCTCTCAGCCCCCTCTTCTCCAGACTAAATGGCTTTTAATGGTGGTCGCTCTGTCAGTAGGTCAGGACTCCTCGCTCACGGTGTCTCCTCACTCATGG
This sequence comes from Leptosomus discolor, assembly GCF_034619465.1. NCBI lineage: Eukaryota > Metazoa > Chordata > Aves > Leptosomiformes > Leptosomidae > Leptosomus > Leptosomus discolor. The sequence goes on along the minus strand of NC_141419.1, from coordinate 90,837,629 downwards.
TGTCTCGTACCAAGATGGTTGTGCTGAGGTATTACCGGTCCAGATCCTTTCTATGCTTGACGAGGTTAGAGAGCAAAAATATCCCATTGGAGATAAAAGTAATTTCCATAGGTAGGAGACAGAGGGTGATTTTTCCTGTATTTTGAGCCAACTTGTTCTCAGCAGATGTGTTTGGTTATAGCTCTTCTTTCAAACAAGCAAATCCATGCTTGGAGGGCCTGGAGGTAGCCAGCCCATGGTCCGGTGGCATCTGTTTGGTAGGAGCCGAATTCGCATGTGAGCCATGGAGATGCTCTGCTCTGAGGGTGGAAGTGAGCTGATGGTGCTTGATGGTATTGTTGCTGGGTCTCCACGGAGTGCTCTCCATCCAGCCCTGGACATCTCCCTCTTGACCCATGTGTGGTGTGGGACTGGTGGCGCTTAGCTGATGGAAGGTTGTGGTGTCCGTGTGGGTGAGAAGGTGGCTCTCCTGTGGGACAGATGAATGGTGCTGGATCTGCTGGCAAAGCAGAGCTCTCCCAAGAAGCCCAGAGCTGGCCGTCACAGAGGAAAACCAGGATGACCTGGCTTGTGTCCTCGCCACTTCTGCTGCTTTTTTATTTATAGAGGTTAATCATAAAATAACAAATCCAAGAGTTTACCCAGTTTTCAGCCTAGTCCTGTTGACTTGCCTTGACTCTGGAACCACCCCCAGGGTCTCCTGGAGGTGGTAGATGTTCAGTGACGATGCTTGGTGGGTGCTGGACCAAGGCTCTGCAAAGCTTGAGGCTGGGAGACCTGCAAGGCTCTTCTGGAGTAAGCGCAGCGTCAGTTTCTCCCTCCCAACTCCTCTGCCCCAAAAAGGTGGGAAAAGACTTCTGGAAGCTGGAGAAGCATCAGAATTGCTCCTTGCTCCGGCTCTCGCAGCGATGGGACCTTGTCTGGTTTAAGGGACTGCTTGGCTGAGTGACATTTCATTCCAAAATTGCAGGCAGGCCGGGAATGTTTCACTATGCCTCTGATCCTGGCTGGTATCTGCTCGTTGGGGAAGGAGCACCTTGTCCAAATCTGGAGCTATTCGCCCCCCTGAAGCTGCTCCCCATTGCATCCCTCCCGCCATGTAAACAGGATCCCGCGTGGTTTCTCCGGCAGAGTCCTGCCTGTGTTTTCCCTCTCCCCCCTCCTTCCACCTCCCTCTCGCACAGAGTTTATAACCTCCTGTGAAATGCCTTTATTTACAAATTGGCATCCTATTATAATCTGAAATTGAGACATCTTCCTGTGGAACTAGGATTGTATATTTGTCCCAAGGATAAACAATTGCTTGGGAATTTTTTTTTTTTTTTAAAGTCACTTATTCTTGGTTTATTTTTGAGCATTTGTCCTTCTAATATTTTTCTTTTATTTGCATTGAGCGTTGCAGGGCATAGCACCCTTTCCTTCCCAGCCTCCTTGGAGACATGAAACGCCCCCCCCCCCCCCCCCCTTACCTAAAAATCATTGTCCCATCCTGGAAAGGACAAGGTTATCAGGGGTTAATGCCAAGATGACAGCACTGGAGCCTCTGGAGCAAAGCAGGCTGCCTGCCAGACTAGGAGCCTCCCGGCTCGCCTCGCACATCATCTGACTGTGGCCAGTGGGGAGGAGGGAACCGGCGCTTGGCACCAACCCGGGGCTCTTGGCTTGGCCACCCGCTCCAGCTCCTTCGGCCCTGTGGGTTTGTTTTTTTTTTTCTTTTTAAGGGGGATCTCGCCCTGCGGGGACCCCCCCAGGGACATGTCCAGGATAGCCCCTGTGCTGCTGTGGGGATGCTGGGGGCATCCTCCTCCTGGCTCCTGGCTCTTAGCTAATTAAAATCCCCCCAAGCAAATAGGACCCATTTAATAATTCATTTTAAGTCCTTTAGAGCTTTTTGATACTCTTGTAGGGTGGGTTTTAAAAAAGCCAACCTGATGACAGATGTGCTCCCCTCATTAAAGGCCAGGTTTTTCAGTCTATACCTGTACAGCTCCATTAAATCCATTTTTCCGGGTGCCAGTGGATTTTCCCATTGAAACAGTGCCTTGAGAGCAGTCGACAGCAAAACATAGAAGAAGACCCCCCCCCCCACCAGCGAGTCCTTCATGGTGTAGACCATGTTGGAGACCGCTTGGTTTTTATCCTGCAAGCCGGCTCTTTTTAGGGAGGAACGAGGGCAAAAAAAAGGTGAATTTTGGAAGTTAGGTGTCAATTCAAACCACGCTGTGCTCGCAAGAGGTGTCCTGATGAGCGCTGGCAACTTGATCGTAGGGGGGACATTTAAAACTCGGCTCGACGGGACAAAAACACTCGTAGAGGAGCAGCCCCGGGTTGGCAGGGATGCGGGCTGCATCGTTTCCATCCCCGCTGTCTGCCAGCGGGTATCGCTTACACTAGAGGAACCAGTAACATTAACCACATGCATTTCCCCGCCACCAGCATGGCGGGGGGGGGGGGGGGGGTGGGGTGGGGTGGGGATGCCGATTCCTAACCGCCGCAGCCCAGACCGTCGACCTCGATGCGGGGTGAAAACGGGCTACACCCCGTTTTAGGGTGCGCTGGGAAAAATGGGGTGTGTGGAGCCCCTTAACTGGGTGCTTTAGGAGGGTGATGGGCTGGGTGATGGGTGCAAGCCAGGGGCGGGCGTGGGTGGGTGCCAGCCCCACCGCCGTCCCCGGCCGGCTTGAATGACCCACGCCGCAGCCTGGCCGCCTGCCTACTGTCACAAAGGAGCTTCCTTTCCAGTTTATTTTCAGCACTGAGATATTATTAACCGCTGAGGCACGGTCTCTGTTCTAACCACCCTCGCTTTTTGCCTAAATCGCTTTGTTTTCACCCCGCCGTTGGCGTGCCGAGGCCACCGGCTTGGCTCCGGTGCCGCCGGGGTACCGGCTGCGTCACGGCTGCTGTTGAGGAATGGGAGGGCACGGGGAAGCGAGTGGCGCGATCCTGCGCGGGGCTGAGGTCAGGGGAGGGAAGGAGCTCGGCGTCTCGCAGGATTTCCGCCCACTGACTCTGGATTAGCCCCTTGGTTTGGGCTTTCTTTTATTTTTTGACTTGCTCTTTTAAGAAAAGCAACATCTTGGGTGTTGCCGCCTGCCTCTTTCTCTGCAGTTTACTTTGTTCTATTTTTTAAAATTTTGTTTATTTAATCCCCTCCCTCTCCCCTCCCTCTCCCCTCCCTCTCCCCTCCCTCTCCCTCTCCTCCCTCTCCTCCCTCTCCCTCTCCTCCCTCTCCCTCTCCTCCCTCTCCCTCTCCTCCCTCTCCCTCTCCTCCCTCTCCCTCTCCTCCCTCTCCCTCTCCTCCCTCTCCCTCTCCTCCCTCTCCCTCTCCTCCCTCTCCCTCTCCTCCCTCTCCCTCTCCTCCCTCTCCCTCTCCTCCCTCTCCCTCTCCTCCCTCTCCCTCTCCTCCCTCTCCCTCTCCCTCTCCCTCTCCCTCTCCCTCTCCCTCTCCCTCTCCCTCTCCCTCTCCCTCTCCCTCTCCCTCTCCCTCTCCCTCTCCCTCTCCCTCTCCCTCTCCCTCTCCCTCTCCCTCTCCCTCTCCCTCTCCCTCTCCCTCTCCCTCTCCCTCTCCCTCTCCCTCTCCCTCTCCCTCTCCCTCTCCCTCTCCCTCTCGTTTTCTTTTCTTTTTTCATTTTTCTTCTTTATAATTTTTGTTTTTCTTCTTTTCTTTTTCTTCTTCTTCTTTTCCTTTTTTTTTCTTTTATTTTACTTTTTTGATGCAAGGCAAGAGCTTTTCTGGGCAAGCATTGCAGGGATTTTCCATCCCCATCCAGGGAAGGGTGGGGGCTCCCATCCCCTGTGCACGGCCCTGCTGCAGGAGCCACCCTTGGTGGGGTCTTTGCCCATGGGCTAGATTCATTGTGTCCAAAAAGCTTTTTCCAGGGGGTGTTGTGCTACTGGGAATGGGATGTCGTGTTTGCTAACTGACAGCCCTTCCCTCTCCTTTCTTTTTTATTTTTACCTTATTTTTTTTTCCCCTCCCCTCTTTTGGGTAGCCATTTAAATATGTGATGATAACTTTCACCCTGTTAATTAACAGGAAACATTGGGACAAGACAGGAAATTACATCAGTCTTTTATGAGGAAAGAGCCAAGAAAAAAAAAATTACAAGAAAACATAGTTATTAGTGAAAGGAAAGAAAGTGCCAGGGAAGGAGGAGAAAGAAAAGGAGAAAAAAGGAGAAAAAAATCCCATCCCATGGGCCCCACTTTTCTGAGGGAGGCTGTTCCAGTACTTGATTTTATTTTTATTATGTTGAAAAATATTTGACTAGCAGGGTCACCTTTACTTGAGTGCGACACTTGAGCTTCCCGAGGAATCTTTTTTTTTTTTTTTTTTTCATGCCTTTTCTCAGCTTCCTTCCCCAAACTGTGAGGCCTAGGAAGCTCTTGGCCGGGAGACTAATTTTGGTTTGGCTGCTCAGCCCTTCAAATTGGTCCCCACCCAGTGTCATTATCTTGGTTTTAACTTGCAAGGGGAAAAAAAAAAAAAAACAAAAAAACCCAACACAAAAAACCACCCCGTAAGAGCTGGCTCAGCCCTTCTCTACCCTTTTAACCTCACTGCATAAAAATCCTCCCGGCTTCAGCTCCCCAGTTGGGTCGTACCGGCAATGCGGAAGCACCGCGGGGTGGTTGCAGGAGGTCCCGGTGATGCTCTTGGTGATGCTCCTCCATGTGCGATGGCGGGTACCTGGCTCTGTGGTCCTTCCTCTTCCTCCCTTGGGCATGAAGTAAGATGCCTAGTGGGGTCGTTGCAGGAGGTCTCGGTGATGCTCCTCCGTGTGCGATGGCGGGTACCTGGCTCTGTGGTCCTTCCTCATACTCCCTGGGGGATGAAGGAAGATGCCCGGTGGGGTGCTGGGTTTTGGCAAGCCATCTTTGGGGTGAAGTCCTGGCTCACGTGGGCTTTCCTGGCTTTTCCTTTAATACTTGAGCAGGTGGAAAGGCAGGTTTCTCTGTTAAACTCGGAACTGCTTGGGCTGTTAAGCCTTGTTGCAAATACGTGTCTATATGTGCGTGTAATAAGTGAGGCTATGGACAGTTATGTATTCAACATAGTCTAGTCAACTCATATACATGTGTATAGGTTGAATATAGGTAGCGTATATTCTATATGTTGAATATATTATGTGCGTATTTAATATATATTATGTATTCAATATGTAATGACTACAGTCTACATATATAATTATATAGAATATATATAGGTTGGGTATGTTAAAGATATTCATTATATATTGAATATTTTGTATATATATGTAGAATTATAGATTTTATGTATGTATAGGTTGAATAGATTTTTTTTTGTAGAGGCGCCAAAACTGCATCAATAAGAGCTGGCTTTGCACTGGAGAAACTCATGTGTTGGGAAGGTGGTGAAAGTTCAACCATCCTTTGCTTTTACAACCATTGAAGTTGGCTCTGGATCTGGTGATTTTTTGATCATGGAAACCAGTGGGTTGAATTTACAGATGCTAAAAATTGCCAGGCATCGCTGCCGAGCGGGAGCTCCCTCCGTGGCGGGTGGAAATAATACTGGAGGGGTTATGTGTCTGGTTGCACGTTGGTGTGCATGGTGAGATTTTGAGTAGAAAAGCAGGGATAATAGCAAAATAGTCAAGAAATTAAACGGTGAGATGGAGTGCTGCTCACCCACGCGGGACGGCTGCCGGTGACCCCGTGGCTGCGCTCCGGCAGCACCTTCCCGGGCAGAGCGGATGGAGTAAATAACTCCATAAAATCATCCTTCGAGCAGGAATCAAATAACAGGAGTTTTATTTGGAAAAGGAGTTGGGAGCCTGAAGTTACATCACTGCGTTTGAACTGATGAATTCATTTTCTTTGGAAGCCGGGCTGAGACTTTTTAGCTCATTATAAGGAACAAACCCATAAATCTTCCTATGCAGAGGCCCGTAGTTTTCCTGCTCTTTGTCACAGCCGAGCATGGAAAATGTATCCTGGGTGTCAAGAGCATGAAGCCTTGACACACCTGAGACGTTGCGCCAAGGTTATTTGCTGGAGCCGCTGGCGTGGTGCTGGGTTTGCTGAGTGGTGGTGCCGAGCCCCAAATCCCCTGGGTTTTGACCCCGTGGGAGGATGCTGATGGGTCTCAGCGATGCCCGAATCCCCTGGGCTTTGCCCCCCAGGGGAGGATGCTGCTGGATGTTGGCGATGCCACCCTGGCTGTGGCACAATGTCCACCTGGTGCACGGCTCTGCTGCTGCCACCCAAAGCAGGACAGAATGACCCCAACGAGCTGTTTGGGTTGGTTTTTTTGGTTTTTTTTTTTTTTTTTTAATCTGGGTGCTGCTGACCTGCCCCATTTTATATATCCCGGGGCAAACCTCTGCCAGCCTCCGTCTGCGAAAGGGGGGTGCCAACTCCGCCGGAGCGCCGGGAGGGTTAATTACTTAATGAACGTAATATTCTCTATAATTGCTAAGTGTTATTAATCCTGAGCCAAAGTGAGAGGCGAGGGGAGGGGTGTGTGCATGGCCAGGCTTGTGAACTCCGTCCAAACGCTGTCCGTCCATCCCTCGCTTGCCCCCTACCCAGGTAGGGGGCCGATGCTGTCCGTCCGGTCCATCAGTCCGTCCGTCCCTGGGCGGTGACCCTGCCTTGAGCGTGCTTTGCCGCCTGCTCTTAGGAACAGGCCGTGATTAGATTATGAAGCAGACAGAAGTAATGATTAACTTTTTCAGTCTGCATGCTGTCTCCAGTCTGGCGCTTGGGTGTTTTTTTTTCCCCTAAGTAGGCCCTGCCCCGCGTCGACAGGGTATTAGGTTGTAAAGAAAGCCAGGAGGAATGAAGGCAAGGGAGGGAGGCGGAAAGGGGGGGGGGGGGGGGGGGGGGGAGTCTTTTCCATCGGATCCGGGACTGGAATTTATTGGCAGGAATGCAGTAAATGCTCCAAATGCCAGCCCAGCTAAACAGTTTCATAATTGTTACGGAGCAGGGCACGGCAAGCGTGAAAAGGACTTTTGTTCCAACCCTGCTTTTTCCGTGGGTTTTACATCCCTGTGAGGGATGCTGCTCTGGGAAAGGGAGCTGGGGGAGGGTTTGGTTTTTTTTTAAATTTTTTTTTTTTTTTTTTTTGGCGGGAGGTGGGGGAAGCACATATTTACGTGTGTTTCCAGTCTTTAGGGAGAATTCTAGGTCGGTGTGCTGTGAGGAGGGGGCTTTTTTTTTTTTTTTTTTTCCCAGTATTGAAAGGATAGCAGCAGCAATGCCACGTGTGTGCGTGAATGCAGTTTGGGGCGGGGGGGGATGGGGGGGTGGGGGGGTGGGAGTCCTAACACACATCTGTGTATTAGGTATCCGTTTTTGGAAATCCTAGACTGCTCTGCTTCAGGTTTTATTAAGGCCTTTACAAGTTTTTTACGTGTAACCCGCGTAGCTACATGTTGTCAGTGGGGAGCTGAGGCTTTCCTGGGGGCTGTATCCCTGCCTTCCCCAGGGCATTGCCGGTACCAGGTGACCTCCCCCGGCTTTGCAACAGTGGAGCTTTAATTGCAAAAACTTTTTAAGGTCTTCATCCTCGAAAATGAAGCTTGGTGGCTGCCTTGCGGGGGCCTGTGGCCCCATGGCTGGCATGGCCCGGTGGCCTCTGGTGGCTTCAGCATCCGCCTCAGTGGCTTCTCCCCACGCTGGAAGGGTGATGGGCAGGATGCTGTCACAGGAAGCCTCCAGCACAACCCAAGCCGGGAGAGGTATTTTGGCAAGCTCATCCTCAGGTCTGATTTGCATTGTTGTAAGTCAGGAGCCCTTTGTGTGCTGGTTTCTCCTTCTCAGAAGGTTTCTGGTTGAGATCTGGGTTGGGTATGGGTGGAGAAGAGGTGCGTCGTCGTAGCCGCCAAGGACGGAGCACGGAGGTGTTTGCTCGTCTCCCGGAGCTGGGGCTGGTACCAACCCCGAGTCGCTTGGTGGCCGCATGGCAGCATCTCACAAACTCTGTCTTGGGCTTTTTGCATTTTCCAGAGGATCCTCTTGGCTGATTGTCGTTAAAATACGATTAATTCCAGGTTGCTATCAAGGCAGGGTAGGAGGTCAGAGGGTGCATGGGGCTATGGAGCATCCTGCAACACTTCCCGAGCCAGCAAGTCCTCTCGGGACATCCTCACTGTGGTGGTGTGACCTTGGTTGGATGCCAGGTGCTCACCAAAGCCACTTTATCACTCCTCCTCTCAGGTGGACAGGGGAGAGAAAAATACAACAGGCTCGTGGGTGAAGATACGGACAGGGAGATCGCTGAGCATTTACTTTCATGAGCAAAACAGACTCGACCTTGGGAAAAAAATGCAATTATTACCAGTAACTCAGAGAGGAGTACTGAGAAATAAACCCAAATCATAAAACACCTTCCCCCACTCCTCCCTTCGTTCCTGGGCTTAACTTTGTTCCCGATTTCTCTCCCTTCTCCCCCTAAGTGGCACAGGGGACAGGGAATGGGGCGTTGGGGTCAGTTCATCACCCTGTTGTTCCTGCCGCTCCTTCCTCCTCAGGGGGGCGGACTCCTCACACGCTTCCCCTGCTCCAGTGTGGGGTCCCCCTCACGGGAGAAAGTCCTCCATGACTTCCCCAGCATGAGTCTTCCCACGGGTTCAGTCCTTCATGAACTGCTCCAGCGTGGGTCTCCTCCATGGGGTGCCGTCCTTCAGGAACCGACTGCTCCAGCGTGAGCCCCCCCACGGGGTCACCCAGCAGCAACCTGCTCCAGCGTGGGCTTCTCTCTCTCCACGGGCCACAGGTCCTGCCAGGAGCCTGCTCCGGTGCAGGCTTCCCATGGGGTCACAGCCTCCTTTGGGCGTCCACCTGCCCCAGCGTGGGGTCCTCCACGGGGTGTAGGCAGTCATCTGCTCCACCGCCCATGGGCTGCGGGGGGACAGCCTGCCTCACCGTGGTCTTCATCACAGGTTGCAGGGAAATCTCTGCTCTGGCACCTGGAGCATCTCCTCCACCTCCTTCTCCACTGACCTTGGTGTCTGCAGAAATGTTTCTCTCCCGTATTCTCACTCCTCTCTCCAGCTGCAATTGCTGCTGTGCAATAACTTTATCCCTTTCTTAAACACGTTATATCACAGAGGCGAGGTGTTACCAGTGTCACTGATGGCCTTGGCCAGCAGTGGGTCCGTCTTAGAGCCGGCTGGTGTTGGCTGTATCAGGCATAGGGCAGACTTCCTAGCAGCTGCTCGCAGAAGCCAACCTTGTAACCCCCCTGCTACCAAAACCTTACCACGCAAAAACCCATTACACCCTGCGGCATAGGAGAGCAGCAGTGGGGACACATGCATCAAAAACAGGATTTCTGGCAGTTTTCCATGTGGACCTGCATGCCCTCGTGCCTATCCAGGTGGCCTGGGGGTCTTAAAAACCCCATGGATGTTAGCAGCACGCCTCAGGAAGGGTCTCTCCTCCTGAAGCATCCCTTCGTCCACCCAACTGCCGGCTTGGAGCTTGGAGAAGGGATTCCCGTCCTACTGCTTTTTTGAAACAAGGGAAAAGTTTTCCCACACCTTTGAGGAGTGCAGAAGGAGAGGCAGATAAAGAAGGTTCTTTAAATTAAAACTTCAAAAATAATTAGACTGACTGTATACTAAACAACAGCAAAGAGGCCCATTTACTGTAAATATTATGAATGGATTTGGCTGGCTTCTTCATCCCCACCCTTCCTCTAAGGCTTTTCTCTGAGCTGAGTCAAAATTCGGCCTTCAGACAGCACAGTACTCTATAATTTGCATGGCTGATGAGGCCCAAAGCCTGGTACGGAGGAAACCGGAGTCAGCTGGCTCCTCTCTAACCACTGGAGACAGGCAGACAGGCATTTTTGGTGTGTGCCTGTGTATTTTATTTTTTTTTTTTCTCCCTTGTAGCTGCAGCCTTGCGTGGCTTTTAAAGAAAATGGGCACAAAAAAGGTTCTTCTCTCTCGAGTCGTTTTCAGCCGTGGTAATTGATTAATCGCTGTAATTAGACAGTAAGCAGTGACTAATAGGATGTTATGAATCAAACTTCTGGTTTGGTGGACTCCGTGGACTCAGCAGTTTCACTTCAGTTCTTTCTTTGCCATCCTCTGGTGCAGGGGACATCAGGGAGCTGGGCTTCCTTCACACGTCTATATTGACCACCCTGTATTTTTCGGGCTTGGACATCCCTCCTGGGCCAGCCTTGGTGTTTTCCGTACTGGTGCCTGCTCCTGAGTCTTTGTAGGTGTGCAATGACATGCTTGCAGGGACCTTTCCTGAGTTTGTTTTCTTGCTTTTGTGTCCCATCCCTGAATTAACCCTCAAAGGTCAGGGCTGGGTTCCAGGTTGGGAGAAGGTTGACTCAAGGCGCCACCAAGCTGGGGTGGGAACCTTAGGGGATGTCCTCAAGGATCAGTCATGTCTACCCACTGTCTGACCTGACTCGTTTTTGTCCTGGTTTCACAAGAGGGTTTCCCAGCCATGGTGAAGGTGATGGAAGTTCTTGATTGGGTCATCAGAGAACTGAGCAGAGCACTCCCAAGCTCCTGTGTCGCTGGTAAGATGAGTCTGAACCGAAGCCCTGGTTACAAATACTGGGAAATCCCACACTCCTTCCCCTGATGGGCTTCTGCCAAATTCTAGGCTCTGTGTCCTCATCAGGCTCGCAAGGTTTCAAATCTGTTGGCCACACCTCGGCTTCTGGATACCAGCCCTTAGAAAAACTTCAGCAAACTGAAGTCTTCGTGGGGCGGGGCGGGGGGGGGCGAAACTCAGGTGGACATTTATTTTCATACAAGGTTGACTTATTTTGCTAGGAGCAAGGAGCCTTTAAGTAACTGGGTGGGCAACTTGTTAATAAATGAAAGAAATAATCTTAAGGCTTTTCAGCCTGCATGACTGCTGTGTATGCTGAGCAATAAGAACTGCCTGATTAGACGTAGACACAAATTTATGGTCTAGCCTGTCAATCTGCGGATTAAGGACTCTATAAGTACCTACTGACACGATGGGCTGTAATGGCTTCTAAAGAGATGTTATGGTCTATCGTGTCAATAATCCACAGATTAAGGGCTCCCTAAGTACGTGTTGACGTGACCGACTGTCCCCAGCTCTTTGGGGGCTCTTCAGTTGGCGTGGCAGAGGGACCCCACGGGCCACCTTGGGCAGTGGCATCCCTGCAGTAGGTAAGGGTTTATTTTCTCTGCAAACAGCAGGATCTTAACACATGACTGTCCTCTAAATTAGCCTTTCAGAAATCATCCCAGCCATCAAAAACAGGGGCGGGGTGGTGGTGGGGGGCGAGTTGAGGAAGCTGAAGCTGTCTAGCCCTTGTGTGCAGGGAGGTATAAAAGGGTTGGGGCAAACATTGCCGTGGTTGGTGTCTCCAGCCTGCCCAGAAACTCCACTAAAGGCACAAAGACCCTTTTCTGCAGCAGGATATATCCTTTAATTTGGATTTTTTTTTTTTCCTTTGCTTTTGCAAGGCATAACTGGAAATCAGGCTTTGAAGGATTTTTCTTGGGTTTTTTTTTTGTTTGTTCCCCAACCCAAGTAGCCCGTAAATTACCCGAGAGACTAGAAAGGAAGTAAAATCGCCCTTTTTGGTGCCCGTTTTTCTTTGCTTTGATGAGCTGCGTGGTTGAACGTCATGCTCAGTGTTCTCCTCACCTGTAATGCCTGTTTGCTTCTCAAATTAAGAGTTAGGGGTGTGCTTTTCCTGAGATTCTGCGCTCGCCAGTAACACGAGGGGCAAAACTGCAACTGGAGTGACCCGAGCTGCCCTGAGAACCGTCGAGAAGAGATGCAAAACCCAGTAAAAACCTCCGGTATTTGTGTCTCTATCCCTTCCATCTCGATGAGCAGGAGAAGATGGGGGGCATGGCTCTGCCCCAGGCTCACAAATGCCGCTTAAGGTCAGCCAAGAGAGATTACCAGGCGCGAGACGCGCTGAGCTTGGTCTCAGCCCTGGCCCCAGCCAGACGACACGTTGTGCTGACACCAGTCCAGCCAATTTTTTTTTTTTTTTTAAGCACAGATGCCCTCTGTGCGCGCCGACGGATAAAGGAGGGAGGACTGTAGGTTCGTCTGCTCGGTGGTGGTGCCCACATCGCTCATTTTCCAGCAGAAAGCTGCCTCCTGGGAAGCCAGGCAGGGATGCCACCACCCTGATGCCCCAGGAACTTGTGTCTGGGTCCTGGTCCTCCTAGGAGAGGTCCATAAAACTGATCTCCTTTTGGTGCTGTCATTTCTTGGTGGACAGCTACATCAGTTTGTCTGTTGCCTTTACCCATTCATGTTGGGTTACTGGTCGTGCGTGCAGTGTCGCCTCTGCAGGTGGCTCAGGTGAAGGGACCACAAAACCTGAGCAGCCTGATCTAGCTGAAGGTGTCCCTGCTCATTGCAGCAGCGTTGGGCTAAATGGCCTTTAAAGGTCCCTGGCCAGCCCAAAGTATTCTGTGGTTCTCTGAAAACGAGGAGACTTCTGTTAGCAGTTCAGGGTACATGATGCCGTGGTGAGTATTGCATCAAGGTTGATGTTTGGTGGGAAATCCAGCCCCAGGGATCACAGAGGAATGAGGGAGGAGGGGGTGTGATGGTGAGAAGTTTAGGAAGAGCATGAGAAGATGCTTTGGGTCAAAGCTGCTCTTCAAAAAAAAAAAAAAAAAAAATTATAGATATATATAAAAAAGTATAAATACGTAGTTCGAAACACTTCTGCGGTTGGGTAATTTAGTTTGCATCTAGTTCTAATGTCACTGAGGAAAGATCCAATTACAGGCATTTAAAAACCTAATCAGGAGCGCAGTTGTATTCCCATTTTCAACGACAAGTTGTTACTGTCACAGATATGAGTGACAATTCAGATAGCTCTTGACTTGATCAGATGGGAGTAGTCCCGGCGGGTGGGATAGCTCAGTGTGTGCTAAACTCGCTGTTTTCTTTAGAGGTCGGTTGATTACAGGAAAACCTTTAGCTATGTCAAAACAAAACAAAGCAAAACAAAAGATCCCCAGCCCACCTCCCCTCTACATTCATTAACTTGGCACTGGAACAAGGCTGAGATCCAAAATCCAGCCAGGACCTGAGTTGTTTCCTTTTTTTTTTTTTTTTAAAGTCAGTTTTGCTGAAATGTTTCGGTTCTTCCTGAATGAAATAAGAATTTTTTTCTTCCCAAACTCCCCATAAAACGGCTGGAGCTGGGAAAGAAAAAGTACAGATGACGTGGTTTCATCATCTTAAAAGTGTTCATGGGATGAGGAGAAAAGCAGTACTAGACATTTTCTGCGGCTTCCAAGTGATGTGAGTTGTGAGTCCTCCTGCCACAGCTTGGGAGGACCAAACATAGGCCCATTACTGATAAATCCAGGTGTTTCCATGGTGTGAATCTCCCGTACCCACCTTCCTCTGCACCCCTGTGGTTTTAATGTTTTGGGGTTATTGCTCCCGTGTCCCACCTTCCAGGATTTCTGTATGGATGTAGCATTTTCTTCAGCGTCACCCCCTGGAGCAGGATGATGCCCCGAGCCCGTGGGCAGTGTTTGTGCACACTTGAAGCTAGAGAAATCCTGGCAGTGGCCTTTTACTGAGCAATTTGGGGCAGGACTTGATGTTTGCGAGAGTCAAGGCAGGTGGTGGGAAACCTCACAGCCTCTCATGCTGGTGGGTGTGTCGGGAAGTAGCTGGGATGATGCTTTTGTGGAGGATGCTCCTTCCTCACCAAGGGATGCGCCAGTAAATGTCAGGGCAGCCCTTCAGGAAGGTCTAAAAAATAACGGAAAAACAACGTTTTTTTAATGTCAATGTGATGTTGAATAATGTGGTTGTGCGGGGGCATCCCCGTCTTCATCACCACCCACACCAAACCTCCAAAAAATGTTACCCCAAAGGCTTTGGGGTATATTGCCTTAATTTCTCCCCGTCATGCAGGAATGTGCTTTGCTTCAGATGGCCGTTCTCCTTAGATGCAACTATAAGTGATCAATGTGACTAATTCTCTAAATTCCTGAGGGCAGATTTGCTCTATTTTCACTTTTTTTTTTTTTTTCCTTTTTCTTTTTTTCACAATAAGCTTGCACAATGCGCTGGGTTGTGACGGAGCCCCTAGGCAGGCTGTAAAGCAAACCATGGAAAATAATAATAAACCAACGATAGCAGCAAACGGAGGGATGCTTAATAACAGAATAATACCGCGGATGTTTATAGCATTAAACATCATCATTGTTTGCTGGAATATGGGAAAGCTCCCAGTTCGCTGGGAGTTTTCCAGGCATTTAGAAAGGGATGTCTTTGCTCTGAGGAGCTCGTAAAAACACTGCTTTTAACTCAAAACAAGAATCCCAATGCATTTCTCAGCCGTTTCTGGGCTGTCACACAGAAGGATACGTTGCGGGTGACGTGGCTGAAAATTTCCTGGGGTCTGGGTTTTTGTGTGGGTTTGTGGCAGATGGAGACAGGAGGTGGATGATGGGTCAAGATGAACCCGGCAGGGCCTTTTGGGGCAAAATGCATCTATTTGCTTCATTTGCCCAGACCCATGGTCATTGCCACCAAAAAAAGCCTTTTTGGGGAAAAAAAAATCTCCATCCCCGTAGGAAGCATCTCTGCGTCATTTTTCCCTCCTCTTCTGCAACCTCCTCTCCTGCCTCCACTGCCCAAGCGATGCCACTGGCTTTTCCCACCCCTTTTCCCAGCGGATGCCAGAATCAGGGAGGTGGGTGGGAGCGGGGAGGCTCCGCCGGGGTCCCAGCAGCCGTGAAAAGCGGCTTTGGTGGCGGCTGGCAGGGAGGCCTGATCCTGTTTATCCGAGCTCAAGCCTTATATTCTCATGGCTTTTTGACTAGACATCCAGTCAACAGCCGAAGCCCGCAAACGGAAGAGGCTCTGGCATATTTATACTGTGTGCTGGCATTGGCTCCTTAAAAAAAAAAAAAAAAAAAAAAAAAAAAATAATCCCGGATTACCTAAGACTTGTCCTTGAGGTCTGGTCACCCCATGTCATTGAAAAACCTAGTGGGATTCATTCATGAACTTCCAGCCCTCCATAAAGGTCTGTTCATTCATAGCCAAGGCAGATTTTTTTTTTTTTTTTAAAATGCGCTGGCAATTAAATAACTCTTTGTAAGCGGCAATGAGCTACTTGTTAAGTGGTCTTCACTAATGCAAGCACAAATATCAGGTGAAAAAGTCTTCCGCCCCCCCCTGCCTGCCTGCCTCCTCCTGAAAGGGATGCTTTTATGTTCAGATAAATAAAAACCTATAGGAATTTCGGCAGGGTTCAATGGCTGCTGCTCCAAAATTCCCTCAGCTGCTGTAAAAACAAACCCAGGAAGCTCTGAGCATTGCCGGCAGGCTGTCAGCAGGGAGGGTGGGGCGGTGGGGTGGTCGAGATGGGGATGGATCCAGAAGCATCATCCCCTTGGATCCAGGAGCATCCCCTCCTGCATCCCGGAGCATCCCTCCGCAGGTTCCTTGATCTCCTAGGCACCCCCACCCCACAGTTTCCTCATGTCTCCCAGGCAGGTGGGAGAAACACCATCCTGGGGGTGTTTCTTGCCCCACTGGGTGCCCCCTTGGGTGGGGGGTGCCCCATTTGGGTGGTGGTGGTGGGGTAACCCAAGCCACCCGCCCCGTCCCCCATTGTTCCCTCGCACAGTGCCAAGTTTCAGTAGGATATAAAGTTATCCACAACAAAGTCTTGGGGGGCACGGAAAAAGTTGAAGGACTAACAGGGGCACACCTCAATGATGCTGTCGTGGGGACCCCCCCCCCCCCCCCCCCCGCTACCAGCACCCCCATCCCCAGTTTCACCCAGGAGTGAGGATCCCTGTTTTGGGGCATATGCAGTCAGGCCAATTTTTAGTAGCTGCCTCAAGCAACTGGAGAAATATTTTCCTCGCTGGCATAGAAATGAGGAAATTAAAAGTGTGTGGCTGGGCTATTTTTTTTTTTTTTTTTAAAGCACAGTGCAGGGCTTGAAGCACAACTGAGAGACGGGAGAAGAAAACGCCTGCGCTGGGGAAATGGGCTTGTTAATAGCAAAAAAAAAAAAGTGGTGGCATACTGGGAAGAGAAAAAAATACAGAAAACAGGGCAGCCAGTGTGGTGCTGCCATTGCTTGTGCCTGGGGGGAGGTTGGGGGGCTGCTGACGTGATGCAAGGAGAGCTTTGGGGTGCTGGGTCACCCACCATCCCTGGTCCTATAGCTGCTCCCATGGTGCAGGGGATGATTTCAGTAGCGCTCACTAACTCATGTTCCCAGCTTGATTTTTTTTTTTTTAATTATATATTAATTTTTTAAAAATACAATTACAGAGACGAATAGTTCTCAGGTCTTAACATGCCTACCGAGGTTGGAAGGAATTACCTGCTGAGCCGCACTGGGCTGCTGGGGATTCTCCGTCAGGAAAAGGGGTTTTTTCACATTTCTCAGACGCTCTCCGCTTGCTTTTTCCTCCTGTGTCTTATCCTTGCTGCTCCCATGGGGTATAGCTATGGGCAAGGGAGTCAAAAGAAGGGCTACAGAAATAAATTTTCGGGTTTTTCAGCAGTTTTTTAGGCCATTTTTGTTAACAAGCGTGAGATTCCTGGTCCCCACCCTGACGCTGTCTGATGATGCTTCCTGCGGGTTGGGGCTTCATCCAACATCTCCATCCTCTCCGTCACACAGGCTGTGCCTATGGGCATGAAAATGCCCCATGAACTAAAGCAGGCGAGTCCTTGTCCCCTCCTGTCCCCGTGGGTGACTGTCAACGTGGTTTTCTTAGCAGCACCTCATTTTTTTTCAGTGTCTGTGCACAGTAGATGATAGTTTATGGAAATGAATCGGTTGTCTGGTGGGTGCAAATAAGGGATTTTAGGGTGTTTGGACTTGCTGGATGCAGCTGGCTGGCACATCTCATCTTTTCCTGTTGGCCCTGAAGGTGGTCCTAGTGATGGCATGAGTGAGGGATGGCCGTGCCGTGGGTGCTGTTGATGGGTCTCAAGCCACTTCTAAAGGTGGACCTGGTGATTTAGGACCCATAACTCGAACCAGAGCTAGGCGATGAAGCAGCACGGGAATCCCCCAAACCTGGGTCAAATTGTCTTAATAGTGGGTTTTGGAAACGGTGGTTGTGCTGTGGGCCTTGATGTGTGCATGGAGAGCATCATGAAGACATGGGCAGGCAAGGACTTGCCAGCATTGCATCACTTTTGGGTTGTATTATCCCCACAGTGCTCAATTTCTCTGTTTCTTCTTTTTTGTTTTTTTTTTTTGTCCTGTTCTGTAGATTCCCAAGTTCTTCAGGAGCCGGGGGATCGGTCACACTGGTGCGTGGTGGCATACTGGGAAGAGAAGACGCGTGTGGGTCGGCTGTACTCTGTCCAAGAGCCCTCCCTGGATATCTTCTATGATCTACCTCAGGGGAATGGTTTCTGCCTCGGACAGCTCAACTCGGACAACAAAAGCCAACTGGTGCAGAAGGTCCGCAGCAAGATCGGCTATGGCATCCAGCTCACCAAGGAAGTGGACGGCGTGTGGGTGTACAACCGCAGCAGTTACCCCATCTTCATCAAGTCGGCCACACTGGACAACCCCGACTCCAGGACGTTGCTGGTTCACAAAGTGTTTCCAGGTTTTTCCATCAAGGCTTTTGACTACGAGAAGGCGTACAGCTTGCAGAGACCCAACGACCATGAGTTCATGCAGCAACCATGGACCGGATTTACTGTTCAGATCAGCTTTGTGAAAGGCTGGGGCCAGTGCTACACGAGACAGTTTATCAGCAGTTGCCCGTGCTGGTTGGAGGTTATTTTTAATAACCGATGACTCGAGACAGAGTGGACTCATGACATTTATACTACTTTGCTGCTATTATTTCCTTCTGAGTGCTTGCTTTTCATGCAACCTTTTTGTTTTTGTTTTGTTTTGTTTGTTCCCTGCCCGCCCCCTGCCCTGTTTTGAGAAATAGCTTATGGAAAGATTTTTTTTGCCTTGGGTATTTTGATAAATATATATATTTTTTAAAAGTGTGAATGACCAATAACTCAGAAGGGCGAGAGAAGAGTGCAAGGGGATGGATCGCATACGATAATTATTTCACGCCTCTGAAAGGATTATTTTATGTGATCAATGGCATTCGGAAGCCACTTGATATACGTTACAGCTCCTTCTCTTGGATAAAACAACAAGATACCTGTATTTTTTATGCACCACCTTCCCCTTACCGCCAGCCATCCCTGGTGACGGTGACACCGAGACCCCTTCCCCAGCGGTGCTAACCCCACATTGCCGCCGAAGGATGGTGCAGAACTTTCCCAACCGGGTCTTTACCCACCCTTTTTATTTTATTTTTCTAGTTGCTGGGTTCACGTCTTGTCACTGTGTTCATCCTTCCACTGCTTTTATTTTTATCGTCATGGATTGATGCAAGGGGAGAAAAACAACAGCGGAGAAACCTCGTGCATGGCCTGTTTGAGCTGAGATGTGAAGCAACAGAAGCCTAAGCCTAAAAGAAACAAAACCAAACCAACAAAACAAATGGGAAAACAGAAGAAAAAGTGTTCACGATAGTTGGTCTGTTGTAACCTGCTTAGATCAGGTTATCCCGGTACCATCCTATCTGGAAATGCAGTTGTGCTTTCATTTCTTCTTGAATTCATACACGAGTATGATACTTTTACACTGTTCTTAGCTCAATGAGCATGTTTAGACCTTAACATAAGCTATTTTTCTAAATATAAAGGTTTAAATGAACAAGAGAGCATTCTCATTGGGACTTTAGCATTGTAGTGCTTTGGAGATAAAACACACACACAAAAAAGGACTCCTTAAAAAAACCCCGAGATTTATTAAAGAAAAAAATGTATTTTATGTTATATATAAATATATTATTACTTGTAAATATAAAGACGTTTTATAAGCATCATTATTTATGTATTGTGCAATGTGTATAAACGAGAAAAAAATAAGGAAGATGCACTTTGCTTTAATATAAATGCAAATAACAAATGCCAAATTAAAAAAAAAAAAAAAAGAACACGAGGTTGGTGTTTTTTTCTATGGGTGTATTCATCCAGATGAATGTTTTTTTCTAAAGGAGTTTATGTTCCATTAAAAAATAAAAACGTACACTTGATCCCAGGCTGTGCTGAGTGGCTTTTTTTAGTGGTGGGGATGAGGCAGGCAGGAGGGATGCTGCTCTAAGTGGGTACCGTGTAGCGGCACCCACCCCAGCGCCGTGTGGGACTGTTCTGGCGTGGGTGGCGCCCAGACAGGGTCAGTCCTGAGCTTTGGGCTCCCTTGCTTGGATGCACCCAGTCAGCCCAAGTCTGGAGGGGCTGGCTGGATCTGGGCAGGTTGCGCCAGGGTGCCCGGATCCCTGCTGAAAATCTGCCGAGGTTTTTTTTTTTTGTCATTATTGCGCTTTCTCATAATTTCAACTTGAAAGAACCCACATGCTGGGGGTTTCCCTTCAACACTGTCCCAGTCCCTGAAATACCAGGGGAGGCCAAGCTTCTGCGCTGTGCTGGGGCATGGGTGGCCCATGCCACCAGGCGAGGAGGAAAATTTGAGAAGAGCAGAAAGCCAGTCCTTGGTGGGTTTTCCTCAACCCTTTCCTGCCCCCTCACTCCCGTGCCTCTAGAAATAAAAGTTTTTTTTCCTTTTGCCCCGCTCACCCTGTCTTCAGGTGTTCAATGGTCCACTGTGTCACATCCCCCTTGCACATGTCCTCTGCCAGGGAGAAGGTCCCTACAGCTGGTTCTTGCCTTTTGTGGGGAAGGACCTTGAGTGGAAGCCACCAGAGTCCTGGAGACTGAAGGATTTGGAGAAGGAGAAAGTCCAGATGTGCTCATAAGCTCCCTCCCTGCCAAAGCACTGGAATGTAACTTCCAGCCTCTGCTGTACTTCATGTGGTCGATGGCCGTAGCAGTAGATCAGGCTTTGTGAGCAACTAGACCAGGTTCTGTACCTCTGAGGTCCAGCGCAGCCAAGCTAGTATTGATAGCTTGCATCAGATGCTCAAAGAAAAGCGCTCCCACCCGTGT
Organism: Leptosomus discolor; assembly: GCF_034619465.1. Classification (NCBI taxonomy): domain Eukaryota; kingdom Metazoa; phylum Chordata; class Aves; order Leptosomiformes; family Leptosomidae; genus Leptosomus; species Leptosomus discolor. The sequence goes on along the minus strand of NC_141419.1, from coordinate 90,817,640 downwards.
CCTCGACACCCACCCAGGCAACGCCATCAAAGGCTCTACAGATGAAGGGTGAAGCAGATGACTTTATTACAAAACCAGCTGTTGACTCCTCTGAGCTTTTGTAGCCTTTTGTCTGCAGGGGCAGGGCTGTGCAGGCGATCTAGGAGCCACCAGGTCGATGGCCACACCAGGGTTATGGTCAACTATCTGAGAAGCTGGCTTGTACTCTCGAGTAACGAAAAGATAGGTAATATTTGGGTCACTAGTACTTTTCCCACCTCCAAGCTGTTGTGCCAGCAACTAGGCACGGGCCTTTACCCAGAAGAGATGAGGTGATAGTTTTGTCCCTGATGTATGACACCCAAGTAGCAACTAGACACATGGGCACACCAGAGGACTCTGCGTTTAAGAGATGTTTTGCAGAAGTTTTCACCTTGTTCCGTGGGGTACATACCAGATCCTGGTGGTTAAAGCCCTGAAGCCAAATTGCAGCGTAGATGACGTTGTCCCTTGAATTGACATCTGGGACCTTGTCCTTGCTCATTGGTCCACGAGATGTGACGAAATCATTTAACCTTGCTGTTTCTCAGGATTTCCACTCTTGAGATACAGAGGCTACAAACAGTTGCTCCTCTTGCGAGCTGAAAGCAGAGGGTGGGAATACTGTACCCCGAAAAGAACACTCTTCACAGCAGCTTTCCAAAATACACAAGGGTCACAGTAATGCTTGGAGGGCTGGAGCACCTCCCCTGTGAGGTCAGGTGGAGAGAATTGGGGTTGTTTAGTGTGGAGAAGGGCTCTGGGGACACTTTATTGCTGCCTTTCAGTACTTAGAGGGAGCTTAGAAGAAATACGGGGGCAGAGTTTTTAGCGTGGTCTGTAGCGATAGGACAAGGAGTAACGGTTTTAAACTAAAAGAGGGGATATCAGACTACAGACTGGATATAAGGAAGGAATGTTTTACAGTGAGGGTGGTGAACCACTGGCACAGGCTGCCCGGAGAGGTGGTGGATGCCCCATCCCTGGGAACATCCCAGGTCAGGCTGGACGGGGCTCTGAGCAGCCTGATCCAGTGGAAGATGTCCCTGCTCGCTGCAGGGGGTTGCACTAGATGGCCTCTGAAGGGCCCTCCCAGCCCAAACCAGCCTGTGATTCTATGATAATGTGAAGAGGAAAAATGATCCAGCAAAGCCCAGAGGTTGGCTGTTGAGGTGTCCCCATGATGGGCGCAGTGCTGGTGGGCTGTTGTATCGCTTGCAAGGTGCAGCAAGGGTCTGCTGGGCCGGGGATATCCTCCACATGCCCCATTTTACACCTTGTCCTATGTGATTACCCCGGTCATGGCTGGAGACATGTCGAGCTGCCCGGACATTCACCCGGACATGGCTTTCCAGGTCAAATGTTACAGTGATCATCTGGAGAATGAGCTGAACCACCACGCAGAGCACTTTATTTTATGGGATCTTTACTTGCATTTGTCTGTCCAAAGAAGAGACCAGGTGATGGTCCCGTTCAGAGTAAGAAAGCTGGGAAATAATCAGCAAAACTATGGCTTTTTAATACTATGGCAGCCTTAGCTAAAATGTTCCAGTCTTCACCTCCTGCTGAGCTAATTATAGCCCTCATTCAATGCAAGAAAAGAAAAAAAGAAAAGAAAAAAGAAAAGGAAAGGAAAGGAAAGAAGGAAAGGAAAGGAGAGGAGAGGAGAGGAGAGGAGAGGAGAGGAGAGGAGAGGAGAGGAGAGGAGAGGAGAGGAGAGGAGAGGAGAGGAGAGGAGAGGAGAGGAGAGGAGAGGAGAGGAGAAGAAAAAAGAAAAGAAAAAAAGAAAAGAAAAGAAAAGAAAAGAAAAGAAAAGAAAAGAAAAGAAAAGAAAAGAAAAGAAAAGAAAAGAAAAGAAAAGAAAAGAAAAGAAAAGAAAAGAAAAGAAAAGAAAAGAAAAGAAAAGAAAAGAAAAGAAAAGAGAAAAGAAAAAAGAAAAGAAAAGAAAAGAAAAAAGAAAAGAAAAGAAAAGAAAGGGACAGAACGATTCTGATCATTGGCTCATATGTCTCCTCGTTCACCCAGAGCTTGTTCAGCTCTAGGGCTGGTAGATGCAGGGTGGGAAGCAGTCTGAAGGTCACATTAGAGATTGGAGGTTAAAGCAAGGAAGCATTTCCCCTTGGCTGGGGTTTGCCAATGCTGTAAATCCATCTTTAGGGCTCAGAAAAGCTGCAGCCACATGAAGCGAAGTGCTGACGTGGTATAAACCTGGTCCACTGTGATCCCGCTGGAGTTCTGCTGTCTGGCCGGAGACTTCTCCTGGCTGTACCACTCTCGCTTTACGTGAGCCCCTCTGCAGCTGGCACAAAGCCGGGCTTAAACACACCTAAACCCCGAGTGCTGGAGGTAATTTGTCAGAAATGCAGTTGTATGGCCGCTCCTGATCCGGTCAAATCTGGGAGACCCAGTAGTGCCTGGATTAATGAGCAGAACCACGGCCCCAACCTGCCCTTGGGCAGACGAACTGTGGGTGAGGGCAGAGCCGGCTCCGTCCCAAACGAAAACACTTGTGTCCAGCCTCCTGGTCACTCCTGGGCAGCAACAAGATGTCCTTCGTGCTGCACGCCCACAGCACCGAAATTCAGGTGCCTCCCCAGGTATGAGCACCCCCAGCTCCACAGACATCCGTGGACATCTTCCAACAGAGCGGTGGTGGTCCTGGGACCTCACGTATCATCATATCTGTACAGCTTAGCTGTGGTTTCCACTCGTCCCTCCTTGGAAATCACCTTACAGAAATCTCATTCACGTAAGAGGCTCAGACGTTAGCTGGTTGAGACAGTCTGAAGTCCTGATTTCCCAGTGGACGGCGGGACACGTCTCCCTCCTTTATTCCTCATGAAAGGATTTCTCTGGAAGTTTGGGATGTTTGAAATCAGTCTGTTCTGGTGAACTGTACTCTTGCTTTGAACCACGGCTCCAGCATAATCAGTGCTAAATCTCCTAATGATATACTGCAACACAGTAAATTACAGCACGGTTGGGCCTTTTTTTTCCTCAATGTTGCCAAGTGGTAATTGAAGAGTGAAATAAAGAAGAGTCAAATGATGTAACTTTTTGCTGCTAAATCATACGTGAAATATGCTTAAAGTGTCAACTGCTCATAGAAGATGGTGTCTATAATGGCTGATGTACTGCAAGAGAAGAAGGAGGTAATACTCCATCACCTTGAGATCACGGTTTTCCACATGGGAAAACCGTTTGAAAATGGGTTTCTGCTGTGATCACGGTACAGAGCCATGATCCCAGTCTCACTTGGGTGTTGGTTGGTATCTGATTTGTTCCCCATCCTCCCCAAGGCATCAATGGGCTCTTCTTGCAGGTTGTTAGCAAGCCCATGAGGTGAATGGACCCTTCTGTCCACACAGCCCTCAGGACGATGCAACGGTTATGGGTTGGCAGCTCCAGACAATTCTAAGAGTGAGTCCTTGGAAAACTGTTTGCTTTATGCTGGTTGCACTTTGCTCTCACTGTTTACTGGTGTAAAGTTGCCCCAGTGGAGCTTAACTCAGTCTGCAAACGGTATCTCAGCTGTGTCTATGTATGTATATGCATGTCCTGGTCTGCAAGGGCTTCTGGAGGCTAAGTGGTGAGGAACTGGCTTAAGATGAATTAATAAAATCCACCCATACACGGAAACAGCATTTGGTTTGTGTTGTCCACACGTGTTTAAAAAATACATCCTGGTTTGCTGGGCACATGGTTGGAGACAAGACGTCAAGGTGGGGTTACATCTCTGATGGTTTAAGGGAGGAGACGAACGTGGGCTGGGACAACCGACCGGGAGAAATGTTCACAGCAAGAAATGATGGATGGAGCTTCTCCTGTGTCATTTGTTTGTACGGTAGTAGGGACTCACATGGGGTCCTGAGCCTTTTTGGGCCAGGCATTACAAAGAGAAGGACCTTGCCCCAAGCAGCCTGTGCACAAGCAGCAATGAGAGGTGTTGTGCTGGGGGTGACAGCGAGGCCAGGATTGGACCTGAACCCCCAGCCTATGGCTGGAGAGGTCTATCGCCCACGACCCCACTGTGTCACCAGGCTTTGCCCAGCCTTTACACATTTGCACAGCAGAGCCAGAGGGACATCCCTGGGCACTCCAGTGAGTCATTGTATAAGTTTTGGGGTGCCTTAAAGATGAAATGAAACAGAACCAGAAACACTGGAGAGGCTCAGGTAGCTCTTGTGGTTAACAGGTAAGTCACCGCTGTGTCACGTTTACCGGCCAAGGTCCCTGTCATCAGCTTCAGTGGAAAAGCCTGGGACATTTCCTCTTCATCGTGCTGACTGGACCAGCGTCACAAACTGCCAAATTACTCCTGGTGACGAATCTGACCATCCTCTTTCTTTTTTTTTTTTTTTTTTTTTTTAAAAACAGTCTGGTTTCTGAAAGCCAAGAGGCTCCAGTGCTCACACATCACACATAGAAACATCAATGTTAATAAATACGTAAAGGGCGAGTGTCAGGAGGATGGAGCCGGGCTCTTCTTGGTGATGGCCGATGACAGGACAAGGGGCAACGGGCACAAGCTGGAGCACAGGAGGTTCCACATGAACATAAGGAAAATCTTTTTCCGTGTTTTTTCCCTTTTTCCCCTGGCAGAGCCCTGGAACAGGCTGCCCAGGGAGGCTGTGGAGTCTCCTCCCCTGGAGATACTCAACCCCCCCCGGACACGTTCCTGTGTGACCTGCTCCAGGTGACCCTGCTCTGGCAGGGGGTTGGACTAGAACATCTCCAGAGGTCCCTTCCAGCCCCCGCTGTTCTGTGATTCTGTGATCCATCTGGCTGTCAGCTGCACACGAAATAACTGCTGAACCTTGTCACAATGTCAATCAAGCCTGAAAGCGTGATAAGGGTGAATTCAGTTCCCACTTTCAGAAGTGAAAAAGGTTGGGTGGAAGGAGAAGACCTAAATTACCAGCTGCCCTGAAGCAGAGGCACGTCGAGCTGTGCCATGACTAGTCCTCCTAGAAGGTGGTGTGATCGAGGGTTTGCTTCGCTGTCCAGGCTGGGGCGATGGTCCTTTGATGGCCAAGCTTTTGAGATGCTCATTGGATCAGTGAGAAGGAAAAGCAGGACTGAGCAGGAGCAGGACTCTACCTCAGTGGTTAAGGTACCCTGTGCAAAAGGACATTGATGTCCCCGTCCCAGCCCCAGTGTGTGCCTGGTGCCATACGCAACAGTGAGGTATTTATTGCAGAGAATGGGAAGCCCGTGCGTTCCCTCCTGTAAATGCACACCCACTTGAGCTGAAATAAGAGGGGGTCCCCTTACACCCTCCACCCACACACCTCGGTCTGTAGGCACCCTCGGGAGGTGGGGGGCTCTAAGCTCCTTCAGCCAAGAGGTGTTGAGCCCCTTTGGGCCTGGTGGAGCCCAACGCTGTGGGCAGATGCTCGAAGCTCTTGGCTCTGTCACTTGCAGTCTTGCGTCTCTGCAGGGTTAAGGCTAAAGGAGGGGAGGCTGAGGCCCGCTGGGTTTTAGAGCAGCTCTGGGAGTAAAATCTGGCTGGTTTCATTAGCTCTCAGTGGCGATGAAGTGTCTGCAGTCTTTCTTCGTATCAGACGGGAACAAAGCAGCATAAGTCAGACGACGATATGGGTGCTGTCGGTTACCAGGGTTACAACACGCATGGGAAAAAGGAAAAAAAAAATCTCATATATTGCAAGGAACTAACGATTAATTTTGCTGTAGTGGCAATACTTACGACTGGCATTACCATGGATGTATTTACATCTTCTGTCTTGAAGAAAATATGTAAGTTGTTCCGAGGCATGTGCGTACCCAGAGCTGGAGCAGGGCCACCAGAGACCTCTGGAGAGTTGTGTGAGAGCTAAGGGGGTTCCCTATTATACCCTACAGCTGCCCAGAGGAAGATGCCAATCTGAGTATTCTTAAATCACATTCTAACCCCAAAGATATCTGTTTTGCAAGAGGCATCCTGCAAAGAAAGGAGTAGCACAGCTCGGGGTCCCATCATTCAACCAGTGAAAGGACATAACTGGCACCCAGTATCACACCTACTGAAGCTCGTCTGCTCAGTTTAGAGCTAATGTCCAGCGGAAAAAGGGTCAGAAAACAAGTTCTGCCTCCCAACAGCAAGGCAAACGAAGGCTGGGAGCTTGCAACAGGAGGAAAACAGGAAAAAAAGCCGTCATAAAAGGGGTCCAGTGAAAGAAAGCAGAAGCCAGGTGTCAAGGCATTTGCTAGAGGCTGATGGAGGCGAAAGAAGGGCAACCAGCCCTTGATCTTGATGGGAGCTGGGGCAGCTGGGAGGCTGGTGGGACCCTACAGAGCAGCGGGTGGGCAGGGCGCTCGGCCGAGGTGGCCGTGGAAGCCAAGGGGGAACATGGGTGCCAACAAAACCAACCCTTTGGAGATGCCCCAGCACCCCAAAACACCTCGCTAGAAGTCCTCCCCGGGAAGCTCAGGCCCTGCAGTCTGATTTTTCCATCCCAGCACGCCATGGGGAGGCTGGGATGAATTTCACGGTTGGAGAATTTTCTGGTTTTAATAATTGATCAAGAGCGAGCAGTGGGACGGAATGGCCTCGTGCGGCGACTCACTGCCTGCGGGCTCCCCGGCCGAACCGCTTCCAGCGGGGAGACGACGTCGAGCGGGGCTGGAGGCAGGGCATTGCCTCCGCAGGACGGGCTATTAAGGGCTTAGTGCCTCCACAACCAGGCAGAGGGGATTGCTTTCATCTTCCTGCCTGCAACATCTGGGGCCTGGACTCGTAAAACTTTCATTGTTCCTTTAACCCTTCAGGACCCTTATTTTTAGTTTGGTGGGGTTTTTGTTGGGTTGTTTTTTTTTTTCTGGGGGGACACATGAGGCTGCAGTTGGTGGAGCACTAAGCCCGTGCATCAACGTCGCTAGTTGGAGGCACTGCTGGCTCTGCTGCCCGTGGAGGGGGGGACAGTGGGACCTCAACTCACAAATGGGATCATCCCCTGGAGACCTCTGGCCTGAGTGGGCTGGACCACAAGCAGGCACTGATGTTTTAGCGGGTGTCCTATAAATAAAACAACATTTCTTGGGACTTCTGAGGTCTTTTGCAGGGAGGCATCACTGCTCTTGGAAGCACGGTTCTGGGGTTGGATTGATTTTCAGTACAGTCAACCCCGATGCTCCTAATCCAAAGCCTTTCAGTTCTTGGAGGTCACGCTAGGTTCAGGAGGCAAATTTCTCACCTGGGGCATGTTGCAGGAAAACAGATCTCCAGATAGGGACTTGCTTTGTTCAGGAAACCGATCTCCAGACACAGACCTGCTTGTAGCTTGGGGAAATCCAGGGAGATGGAGACAGGGCGACTTTGGTGTTCAGAGCTCAGGAGTTTCAAATACATTAGCCTCCTTCCAGTGGAGATGGACAGTCCAGTTAAACAGCCTCAGATGAAGCACTAAGGGGCAGAGGATCACGGTAAATCAGAATTTGAGGAATGTCTAAAACGGGCCTGAAAGTGGAGATGGTCGACATGAAGAGCAGGAAACCACAGGGAACAGCAGATCCTGGTCATACCTTTCTGCCCCAAAGCCTCAGCTGCTTTTTTAAGCTCTGTGCAGAGTTCCCACCTGTGGGCTCTGCTTGGTGCATCCTGGGTGTCTATCAGAGGCTCACAAGCATCTGAGCAGCTCCAGGAGGTGTATGGGCACAGAAAAGATGAAAGCACACACAGCTCTCCAGTTCCCCAGCTGCAGAAGAAATTTGAGAGGTGCAGGCTGAAGGCTCAAAGGATGTATGGGTGAGGAAAAAGAAAAAAAAAAAAAGGGTTATTAGGAGCTATCCTGACTTTTAAGTCAGCCTTAGGATATGGTTGATTTATTTATTTATTTATTTTTTATAATGGTTTCATTGGCAGGGCTTGGCTGGGCCTGGGACTCTCGATGGAAGAAGCTGAGGGACAGTACCAGGCTTGACATGGCCAGAGGTATGCAAAAGCTCCTCCATCAGGCACTGGAACCTCCTAAGCTGGATGATGTGAGAGATTCACCTGGTCCAAGTGAGGTGCGCTGGACTGAGTGATGGGGGAGAAGGAAAAATGGGAGACCTGACGCAGAGACAAGAAGTCACGCTGGATACGGATATATCCTTCCATATCCATCGTCGCCTGAAGCAACGAATCTCTGCCCCTCTGCGGTTTTGCTTTAAGCGGTTGTATCTCAGGGTCTGCCCCAGAACCCTAAAAGCCGGACTTTAGGCTTGGCTTTTGGTGTCTGGCCTGTGGGTGTGATCTCTGCCTCACATCTCACGGTTACACAGCAGCCCGTGGTAGCCTCGCTCTGCCAGTTCCTCCCACCGCTGCAGCCTTTCGGATGCGTCCCTAAGCTTGTCACACCACAGAAACCCTCTGAGCGACCTCAGGCAAACTGCTTCTGCCTCAGTTTCCCCTTCATCCCAGTTATCAGCCCTTGGACGGCATCTGGGGTGACTTTCCTCCACCAGCAGAAGTCGTTTATTTTAGAGGCTGGCGATGGCTTCTCCCCAGTCTGTTTGCACACCTGTTGCCCGGCTGAGCGCTGGGGATGAAAGTTGCGTGGCTTCCCGAAGGAGAACGCGCCATGGGAAGGGTATTTGCAGCAGGCACATTAGTGCTGCCGCTGCCGCCGCCGCTGCCAGTGTTTGTAAAAACCTCCACGCCAGGAGACATCAAAGAGGGTATGGCACCCTCGGCTCTCAGGCAGCGGGGAGGTGAAATGCCCTTCCAGTTCAGGCATGTCTCGGAGTTTGCTAAAAAAAAAAAAAGAAAACCCCGCTTCTTATTAATCTGTGATTGAAACTGTAATTATGTCATCGCTCTGAACAACCCCATCGACAAGTTCGGGCATGGGGAGAGCCTGAACGGTCGAGGCTGGTGCACCGCGCGCTGCGCGTAGCTCAGCCCGGCCTCCTCTCCAGCGCTCGCCGCCGGGGTTGTTCAGGCTGGCAAAGCCCACTGCGGTCCACAGCGTCCTCTCCAGCGGGGTCCAAAACGCGTGCCAGGGTCCTGGGGGACAAAGATGCTTGTGGGAGGCGTGTGGTGTGTGGTCACCATCCCCCCTGCACCGCTGCGGGAGTCCTTGTGGTCGTCCCCGCCCTTGCGCCGCAGATCTGGGTGCCCATCGATCATCACCTTGCCTTCACCAAGGTCGGCTTCCTCCGCTTCATGACGGAATTGGCATGAAATAAGCAAATGTGGGGCTCGGCTGCTTCTGCAGGTTGCTTACTCCAGATGGCACCTCAGCTGTGGGGCGCCTGGGTCCCAAAAGAGCCCCAGTTTCTGACACTGCTGGTCTCCTAACTCCCTAGCTGCCACCTCGGGTGGCAGGTGCTGCCCTTACGCTGTGCACAGCCCTAGGAGCCAGCATGCACATGGCATCTCCCATCCCGGGGATGCTCCACCCAAGGCTGTTTGACCTGGTAATCCCCCAAAACCATGTCTCTGAGCTTTTCTCACCCCAGGAACTTCCACCTCTTCAGGCGCCCCTCATCCCCTGGGAAGCCAACCCTGCTCCCCCAGCCCTTCGCTCGCCTCTGCTCTGAAAATGCTGGTTTCAGCTTTCATTGCTCTCAGATGTTTTTTGGACCTTATTAAACAACACTGCAAATGCTGATGTTAATTAAAATTCCTCCTAACCGCTCCCCGCTCACCCTCATCTTGTAACCCCTCCTTAAAACCTCATTCATTTTTGGGACCTTCCCAAGCTGAAGCTCTCCAGACCCGGCTTTATTTGGAGTGTTTCTCCGTGCTGCACGCCTCCTCCGTAAAAAGCTCCGAGATGTAAAGCACTGTCTGCTTTTTCTCCCTCACCATCCTACTACTGTTTTGTCTGTCCTTCGAGCTCAAGCTTGAGGAACATCAAAAGGATTTATCGTGCTTACGCTGGTCTTTATCTGTGCCACGAACTTGAGAGCCTGCACTATCGACAGATACATAACACCTCATGGAAACAAGTCTTCATCTCCCACGTTCAGGGTTGGTACTGGGTACGTCTCTCCAAAAGATGACATTTTTAGGAACCGAGTTCCCATCTGTTCAGCACTGGACCTTAAATATCTGGAATAATGTCTAAAATCCATGGGGTTTGCCATTAGCAATCTCCGCTCTAGGGTTTTTTTGGTCACCCTGCGTGTGCGAGGTGTGTGTCCTTTGGAGATTTGTTAGCCTTGCTGGAGGATAAAACATCTTCCCTGCAGGCAGACTAGTCTGCAGACAAGGGAGAAATACGCTAAAGCGAGACATTTCCTTAAATTTCAAACTCCAGCCCAATCAAGGAAGAAAAATAAACCGAATAATAGAAAATGGGGCTGGAAGAGAGCGCTGAAAAATCGGCTAATCTATCCCTAAACCCAAGGGCAATTCAGCTGTCCTTAAACCACCTGTGATCGGTGTTTTTCCAACCTGTTCTTAAAAATCTTAAATGCAACTCTACTGTTTTTTTCAGGCAATTTTTCCAGGCCTTAATGATCCCCTCCGCTGGCAAGCTGCCCTCTGTCACCCAGGCTACATCTTCCTTCCTGCAGTTTAAGCCTATGACTTCTTAGCCCTTCCTCTGTGATTATGAAGAGTTTATTTCCTTTCCCTCAGTAGCTATATTTTACGATTTGTTGTGTCCCCTTGCTGGTTTTTCTTCTCTAGACTAAACGAACCCAGCTCCTTCAAGCTTCTTTTTTGGGGGTATTTTTTTAATTTTCTAAGCACTTTACACACTCTCCTCCAGACTCCCCGTTCTATGATTCTGTTACTAGTTCACCACCCTTATTACTAAATCATTATCTAGTATTCATTAGACATTTTGCTTATTCAGGTAAGCGATATTTATTAAAACAGCTTTATTCTTCTCATTATTATAGAATATAATAGCTGTTGTCCAGCCATCTGCCAGCTCTTTATGGCTTTGCAGAGGTGAGGGATGGGTGTGTTAAGAGCAGTTATTCTCAGCACCAAATTGCAATAGGACCCTGGGGAGCTTGGGGGGGCTTTAATGAGAACTAGCTCAGCGGTTCCCAGACTCCCCGACCATCGCTCAGACATGCTTGAGGACCCCCTTCCCAACGAGGTGTGCAACGTGCACCAGAAATTTACGGTTCCTCAGGTCTACATGATTTTGGGGAACCTCTGGGCTGGTCCCGTCTTGACTTGCAGGGTCCTGTGGAAAATCGGGGTGAAGTCCCCAGATTTGCACTGGGCAGGGAGGAGCACAGCAGCCTGGCCGAGTGTTCAGTGAAAGAGCGGACAAGAACACCATGTTTTTATCCGTTTTCAGACGATGTTTTTTTCCCCGCAAAGGCACTGTGATAAGAAAAAGAATTTTGTGTCATTTATTGCAATTAGCTCTGAGTATACAGTTGACTCCACTGAAGATAAGGACCCTGGAACTGCAGAAACAGCATCACCAGTGAGATAAGCAACAGCCACCAGTGCACAGCGGGTTTCCATTTCAGATGGAGGACGTCAGACCCCCTGCTAGAACAAAAACGTCCAGCCCTACCCAAACGCAGGCTACTAGAAATATTTTTTCCAGTTGAAGACCTGGACTGGGATCTGTATGATAAAGCAGCAAATCGCCGTGCGTGCGCTGCGCGTCTGCTAACGATGTTTTGCACGCAAACACAACTTTTTCTTTTCTCTGCTTGCAAGGTAAGTTTCTGATGCAGATTGCATTGCAGAGGTTTTGGTGAAAACACTCCGTTTACTCTCCTGCAGATTTTAATTCAGGTCATTTGACATTAAAATACATCTAACTGCGCCTTCGCTAGCATTTAACCGTGTCAGCTCCGTCAAGGATGATGATCCCAAACCCAACTTCCTGAGGCTCCGTTTCAAGTGCACCGTTGCTTAAAGAGGTGGGAGGAGGCGAGGTGTCCGTGGAGGGGACACCATTCTGGAGTAGACACACCTCTGCTAATGATGGGCAGAGCAGTGAGCTGCCGACAAAGCCCTGCTCTCTGGAGCAAATGTGTCGGGTCCGGGAAGGGGCGGCTCCCAGGGCAGTTTGGACGTCTGAGATGCTTAGTCGTGTCCTGTGAGCCCATCACTTGAGAGGGGAAAGATGCTCTGGCAGTGGGGAAATGGAAGGGGGAACGTGGGGAGCAGAGGGCCGGGAAGGAGGCATGAACTTCCCCGCAGGATCCCGGTGGCCTTGTCACTCCTTGCTTCACCTTCCTCCTCTTTTTTTCGCTCTTTCTCCCTCTCTCAGGCCAGGACAAGATTTTTTCTTTTATAAGTTCCAGGTACCTTTGTGAAGTGACCCTTAGACCAAGTCGGTTTAGGTGGGCAAACACTCTGACAGCCACTGCCAATTAATTATTACTTCCATCCTCCTGCTTCTCAACCTTGGGTTAAAATGCTCTGTATTGGGTAATTCCTTTTTTTTTTTTTTTTTTTTTTTTGTGGGGTTTTTTGGTTTTTTTTTGTTTTTCCACAGACGAACCACAGTTGAAATACAACTTGCCCCAGGCTTACAAAATGATTTCCTACCAAACCTGCAGGCCAGAGACGTGAGGCCCTTTTGGAAAGGGGTCCAAAGATGGAGGGATGCCCATGGGGATGTCCCACCTCCGAGGCACAGGTTAATCAACACCAGGGCAGCCGTATTTGGGAGCAATATTTCGTGGTGACATCAGCAGCCTGGCAAAGGGGCATGGCAGAGGCTGGCTGTTACGACACTGAGCAGCTCAGCCCTCGGCACGATTTCCATCGGCACCTGCGCCGGGAGCCAAACGGGAGACCTTTGCTCAGCTGCCTATTAACCATTTAGTTTTAATTAAAGGCATTCACCAGTCAGCTGTCACTGACCAGCTGGGAGACTAAATGGGTGGTCCCTAACCATCACACCCGCCTATTTTGTTATTTTTTTTCCCCCCTAATCTAGTAATTTTTGCTATTACAGGGGAGGGGAGGGAGTGGGTGCAAAGCGGGTGCTTAGAAAAAGAGGTGTGAGGTTGTGCTGGAGCTTTTGGGGAGGAAAGGGAAGAAAACCCTTACGCTGCAGCACGCATAGGGATGAAGGACTGAGCGATGCAAAAGCAGCCTTAGCCCAGCCTGAACTTGAACCCTCTCCCTGTGTATGATCGTGAACTGCCAGTTTTTGGGCGCGCCCACCCAAGAAGGAGGCTGACAGCATCACCCCAATCTCCCCCAGGTGCTTCGGTCCCAGTGCTACCTGGCTGTCCCAAATGCCTGGGGAGCTTGGGCTGCCGATGTCGTGCCCACCCACCGGCCGCAGGGCTGCAAGGGTGTCCCGGTGTCCCCCCCACCCCCCGCAACTGACATCTGTCCCTTGTGAGCCGAAGGGGACAGCAGCAGGGTGACCAGGCTGCTGGACGGTCCTTATCTCCTTCCTCTGCCTTATCTGCTTCCAGTAGAAATTGGATTGGGAACGGGCACCTTGGGAGCGAGGCGGGGAGCTCGAAATGGAGCGGCCGATGGGGGCGGCTGATAACGGCGTTTCCTGGAGACGGAGCACTTGGGCGAGGACTCCTAGAAACAGCTCGTAGGGACAGCAAAGCCGAGATGGGCGAGATTAAAAAAAAAAAACCAACCCAAAACCCTCTGCAGTGCTGGATTCCTCATCTGCCTGCAAAACAGCCGGCGCTGAGATCCTGTCTGACACCTCGGAGGAGAAACAAAGCGGTGGGAGACCCTGACGACCTGGGCTGACCCCCCACGAGGCTGGGGAGGATGGACGATGCTGGTGGCCAAAGCCGCAGCTCCCGTGAACTGGGGGAGTGAACAGGGCGGCTCGTTGCACCCAAAGCAGCGCAGGAGAAGTGGGTCACGGCTGGAGAACAAGACTTGTCCTAAAAACCAGCCCGAGGCAGCAAGGTCGGCTAGCTGCCTGTGGGGTGAGTGATGTGGGTCAAGCTGTGGTAGATACCCCTCCGTGGACCAGCACAGGTACAGTCCCCTGGCACCAGCGATGCAAAAACGAGAGGGATTTGCCCCAGGGGAACCGACCGCCATGTGCTCTCATCCCATGCGCAGGCGGTCCCACGTGGCAGGGTGCAAATCACAGCACACCCCCCCCCACCCCCCCCCCCCCAGCGAGACTTTGGGCTGATGTGGGGTTGGGGTTTGCACAGGCAAGGGTGACAGTAAGGGACAGAGGCCACCGGTTGTCCTCCGGAGACCCCAGCTAAAAGCCCCGGGTGGAAAGCGCGGTGGTGCCCTGCCGTCTGGGCTCCCTTCCAGGCTCGTCATGGGACTCCCAGCAAATCCCCCAGGGCAATCCGATCTGCCGGACTGCCGGGGCACCTATCCCTCCCTCCAGCACGTCGGGTTTTCCACGGTTTAAGGTGCCAAAGTTCATTGACAGTCCTGGCAGCTCGGGCACACCCACAGCCTGTGCCACCCTTCATGGGACAGCGCAGGTCGCCCAGCGAGGAGGAAAGAAAACAAGGTGCGATAGGAATGAAGCCGCTTTGCACCCGCATATAAAACCTTGGGGGGGGGGGGAAAAAAAGTACCAAATCACCCTCGTGACACACCGTATGTAAACACCAGAGGTTATATCGCTGCTGGTAGATGTTAGCCGGTTTTATTTCACGGAGCAGTCAGACTTGATGACGAAACTCTGTCTGAAGCTTCATGGAGACAAATGACACATGTTTCCCAGTAGTCCTTGAATGGCTATCAAATGTGTCATAGTTAGGAGCCAGCCTGGAGGGACTTTTTCTCCAGTAGCTCCTATTCCAGGAAATGAGTCTGCCCCGCGCATTCCCTAAATTTGTCTGTGATCTAGGAGGCATCTTTGTTAAAATTAGAAGGTCCGTTTCGATAAAGTTTCTACTAACTCTTGAGTAATTTAGGAGGTGAAATAACCACGCAGTAAAAGTCTCCCATCTGTTCTGGGAAGAGATGATCGACTCATTGGGAAACAGAACTTGCCCGGGGGCGATGCAGTGCCGTTTGTCCCCTTGCACCTCTGCTAGGGGCCCGATGTGAAACCTTCACGACCGTATCCTTGTGCGGCTGCTTGCACCAGCCCCCACGGCCCCGAGGGGACCGTCACCCCGTGCCCAGTGAGGTGCACAGCCCCGTACGTGCTCTCTGCACCACCCACACACCTTCGTACGGAGGCCAGCAGCTTGCACAAACCACTGGGCCGGGGTCAGGGACGTAGAGCACGGCTCCGGCTCCCACGTCCCTTGGTGCGTGTCCAGGCGAGCAAATCCATCTTTGCAATGGGGTGGCCAACAAAAACTGAGTCTTGGGAGCAGGGTCAGGTCCTGACGAGCCCCTCGGGGGTGCTGGAAGGTTGCCTGGATGCGCAGCTAGTTGGCATGGGACAAAACTGCCAAAAAGCCCTCGAAGCATCCCCAGTGTGGAGTACTGTGGTCCTTTTGCACAGTGTGGTACCCACCAAAACCACTCCAGTTTTTTTTTTTCCCCTTTGCCTTCCCATCCTGGGCTGGGCTGGGACAGACCCAGGGCTGAGCTCAGGGCGGCACAGGGAAGGCTTGGTCAGCCCTGCACCACCCCAACCCCAAATATCTGACAGGAGATAAACGATTGCGGCAGTGTTTGAGACACCACATCACCATCTCGAACAGCAAATACTGTGAGAAGAGCCTTTCCAAGCAGATGAGGCGGTCAAACTCCAGCAAAAGGACAGAAAGACCGAGTTTAAAAAAAATAAAATCCAGTGCTCCCCCCCCCCGCCCCCCGGCCCTCTTGCCTCCCTACCCACGAACTTTTTTGAACTTGGATCAACCAAAACAAAACCGGGCCGAGTTCAGCCTCAGTTCAAGCCATAGATAAAGTTCAACCTACTTCTAATTTTATCCTGATGGTTCCCACCAGAAAATAGGCTCTGGCACAGCGCCATGGGGGTAAGCCAGCCCTGGCCCTCACCCCCTCTGCCAGCCCCCCTGGGTGTCCCCAAACCCCTCTGCCCACCAGCTGCCACGTCCAGGTGGGACAGCGAGTGTGAGGCCACGTGCCCCAGACACCCCGTGGGAGCGCCTGGAGGTGACCGTGGTGCATCACCACGGGCTGGTTGTCCCCCACCATGTCCAGCCAGGGCCACCTGGGTTGGGCCAGGTCCCCAGGCGATGGCTGTTGTTGGACTTGCCTTTGCTCAGGGCTCCTCTGGGTTTTTTTTTTATTCATTGCTTCCCAAGGAGCGCTTTGATCCATCACCACGGGGGCAATTAGGTAAAGTGGAGGAGGGGGTAATTAGAAGAGGAATTGGGAGGCGATGGGTTGTGCACGGAGGGGCGGAGGAGCAGGGGGTGAGGGGGTTCCCTGCAACCTCCTTGCAGCATTTCCATGGGTGACGTCGTTGCACAGGAGGGGTGGCGGCGACTGCCGGTGGGATTTTGGGATGCAAACCCAGCGCACCCCAGGCAAAGTGTTCGCAGCAGCAGCAAAGCGTTAAAAAGGGAGAAAACCCTTGTGCAAGGTGCTGGGGATGTAAATGGGAACTGCAGGGACCAGGGATGGTCACCTCTTCCCAAAAAGGTGAGTGCGGACCCATATAAGGACGACCCATCATTCCTGAGGAGGGGACAGCCTTGGCTGTGGAAGGGGAACTGAGGTGGCCAAATGTGACAGCATGGAGATGGAGAGGGGAAAGAGCCCTGTCTGCAAACACAGAGCGAGCAAAGGGAAATTTAAGTTACAGGACAGAGAGCTAATGGGGGAAAAAAAATGCATAAATTGGGCTGGAAAACAGAACCCAAGCAGCAAAGCTGGGTTATTTGGGCTTAACGCCCCCCCAGGAGAGCAGTGAGCCCCCACTGCACTGCTTTTCAGTGCTCATAGAAGCAACAGAAATGCAGGGTTTTTTTTTTATAAAGAATATGTACAGGAGGATGTGTGTGTGCAACGACTGCAGTCCCCACAATGCAACACAATCCCTCTCCCAGATGCTTCATTGCACCGAAAAAATAAGACCGCATTTATCTTTAGGAAATCAGCACAAAACCTCCTTTTCTAACAAACACACCACATTTTTTGTGCTTTAAAAGAAGAGCAGAGCAGACCTGCAAACTGGGATTTGATTTCTTGCACGAGTTGTAAAATACAGCCCTAGGGATAGAAGTTACCTTAGCTGTAAAACAATCCACGAACTGAATTTCACAACCTTTGTCGTCTTTCTCTCCCCAGAGCAATATTTTACAACGTTTGCCCCCAAACCAGTTTTTCATCAGACGACGTAATTACCGCCAGACAGGTTTTTGGTGACCCGTCTCCTGACGCAGTTTTTCCTCCCACCCTCGTGCTGCGCAGCTGCTGATTTATCGGATCTGACCTCTTCCAGGCTCGCTTCGAAAGGCGAATTTGAGCTCTTTTGGAACTCAAAAAATATCAAAAAACATAATTTCAGGACTGATCTCGGAGCTTTAAGTGTGCTCTTCTCGCCCCAGCGTGCTGGTGGCATTAACTACTGGGAGACGTGGTGTTGCTTCTCTGTTGCACTCTCTGTGGGCCTGATGGGTGAGGAGAAATGCTTGGAGGTTTCTGTAGGATCGAGGGTTGGGCTGGGAGTTTTGGGGAGGGCCAAGGCCCAGCTATGGTCCCTGATTGCCCAGGAGGGTTTGGAGAGGAGACGGTCGGTGAAGAGGATGGTCCTGCAAGGCTGCTGGAGGGGATGACCCTCCAGTAGACTGGATGCATCCCATTGCTATGGGTCCTTCTGCAATGCATTAAATCACAGATTTCCCCTCGGCACCGGTGCTGGGACCTGTTTGGGACACACTCACCTGCAGTGAGGGAGATCTGCAGCTCTCGTGCACGGCTGGGCTGCACACAAGGAGGATTTGCCCCTACCCATGATAGGTTCAAGAGAGACCACCAGGATTCAGGAGGTGTTACCAAGGCAGGGAGTAGTAAACTCTGATCAGGATTCCTTTTGGGGTTTATCCCGTGGACAAAAAAGTGCCAATGACAGATAATTTGGCTGTGGTTGACACGTGGGACCTGGGGAACCCGCAGCTGAGCCCGTGCCTGACCATGGCACGTCAGGCTGATGCTGCTCATGACCCACCTACGCACAGGACAACAGGCAGAAGGAACTCCTCCCTGGTGCGTGCATGAAGCAAAAGCCGATGGGATTTGTCTCTTGGGCCAGGAAGCCTAGGGACACCACTGGTAACTCTGAGTACCCTCCCCAATTAAAAACTAGGCTCGGTGCTGCCTGTAGAAGTGTGGAAATGGTCTCCACAAAGCCACCCCTTCGGACTTTGCACAGGTCCTAGATGCCAGGGAACCTCGTGGACTGCTTTCTCCACCTTTCACGCACACGCAGACCCTCATTGCGGTCCAGTTCCTCAGCCGTCTGCATCCACCACATCTCTGCCAGTTGCAAAGTCACTGATCTCCTCCAGGACCTGGTTTCTTCTCATGGCTCCACCATCAACGACCGCCGTGGGGTCACCAGCAGCACCAGCAGGGTCTGTGCAGTGCCCTCCCTGCCTTGGCTGCGAGGCCACGTGTTCATGAGGTATTTGGAGGTCAAAGCATGACGTGTAGGGACAGACACCAACTGCGGACGCGTTTCCCTCTGGCAGGGCTGGGAGAAGAGGTGCAGAGGCCGAAGCAAGCCCAGGACCATGCAACACACGGTGGAGGCATCAGACCCTCGCCACCTCCCAGCACCGCTTTCCCAAAGCGGAAACTTTTGATGGGACAGCTCTACGGGAAGATACTGAAAAGGCCTGTGCTAATGAAGTCCAAACGCTTTGTTTAAATGTTATTGCTACAGCAACATAACATACGTTGAGGCGAAATGCTTTGTTTGGTGAAAAACTCGGACAATTTAGGACAGAATGGAATTTCGAAATCTCGGCATTTCTCTTGAGAGAGACTTCGCATTTTTTCCCCATTAACTCTGTGGCATGGCTATGACTGGTGAGAAATGGTTAGCCGGCTCCGATTTGGCACGGGATGAGGCATCAGCTTAGCATCCAATCCACCGAGGCTTTGCCCTTTGTAATGCCGCTAATCCCCCTTGAAGGCTGCAGCTCCAAGGGGAGCAACGCCTTTGCACAGGGTGGAGGAAGCCAAACCTCCCTAAGAAGGCTCCATTTCGGTGGCCCGCCCTGGGACCATCCATCCCTGAGACCGTGCTTTCATCTTCAACAGCGAGGATAACCAGAGCTCTGGTTAACTCCAAGAGTTCCAGGCAGTGTCTGCATCCCTGGAAATGTTAAAGTCATTAAATTATAGCCCAAGGATGGGATATTTTTTGCAGAAATCTGGCTCTAGGAACTAACCCAGAGAAGTCCTGAGGAGTGGGATAGACACAAAGCTAGGCTCAGTCCTCACATTCATGTAGCCACACCAGAGGTTGCAAAGTAGGACCCAAAAGGAAGAGGCTGCACAGTCCTGTAATGCGCGTTATTGTTTGAATATCGTTGTTCTCCTTGCTGCACCCCAAGCAATAATAATTTAAGCTACAGTTCAGCTTGCAAACGCGGCAGCAATGCTGTTACTTTAAGCGTGAACGTGCTTTGTCACTTAGGATTTATCTTTGTTATCCATTTTGTCACCAGCACGAGCATTTAAAAACTCCACTTGTTATTCAGTATTAGAAGTGGAGCTGCTGGAAGACGAGAACATCCTGGTTATTTGCAGGTTTGCCATGTTTCAGGAAAGCCAAGAAAACTTACTCTGATTCATGGCGTTTCTTTGTTTGCTGCTGTCTGGGTTTTTGGCAGCCACGAGGAATTCACAGAAATATTCCTCTATATTGAAAGCTTCAGATCTGCAGCAATGCCCATCCATCTGCTCCAAAATCTTGTGTTTACTGCGGGTTATTGTCTCATTTAATATATCTTGGTGGTCCCATGGGCCCAGGGACCATCCACACTCTTGGCTTAGCTGCTCCCAGCCCAGCTCCAGTGTTGACAAGCTTTTTTCAAAGCCGGTCCAGATGCTCACAACCTTGACTTAGTGGAACAAGCCAAACTCCAGCTCCAGCACACCGTGGACCTGTAGGGTCTGCCTGTAGGTCGGGGTGGTTGATGTGGATGTTTAGGGATGGATCCTTGGAAAGGGTGGCTTTGGAGGAGACACCTGGATGGTTTTATCTCTTATTTACCATCAGTGATTTGCCTTACTTGCTGCAAAACTTTCTCCCACCCAGGTTGATGCAGCAGCAGAAATTGTAAGAAGGACCCAGGAGTAACTAGAAGCAACACAACAAAACCAGTTCCTACTGGGTCAGCTTTTCAGCAGCAATGGCATGAACCACATCATTGTTTTGCCCTGTGCTATCATCAAAATAACTCAAAGCAACATCTGGTGATCTGAGGGAAGGACTAAACAGGGGATTTATATATTTCTAATTTATATCCCTATACAAATGTTCAGGAATGACCCCATCGTCCACCACAAGACACTTTGGGGAAGCGATGGGCAATCTGCCCTCTGTCACCAGAGGTTCTGCGAGCAGGTAGGGGCAAACTCCCCCAGGAAAGGTGCTGGTGCAGTTGGTCTGCTTTGGGGCAGAAGGATGGACCAGGTGATGCCCCACATCACGAGTAACGCTGCCTGGTAGGTCATGCCATCTACCTTCTGTGTCAGTCCAGAAAAGATCAGGTGTGGGGACACCACTGTCCCTTGGGCAGGGGACCCAGCCTGGGTGTGCCGCACCGGGCAGCTGCAGCAGAAATGGGCTTTCAGGGTCAAACGGACCACAAGGGGTTATGTAAAATGAAAGCAAGCACCATGGATCAAAGCATCAAGAATGGGTTATTTAAGGACACGGGTCACTCTAATTTACCAGCCTGGATGCTGCCTAAGATGGATGAGACCTCGACTGCAGGCAGAAGAGCAGAACAAGTGAGCTCTTTGGCAAATCGAGTTAAACTCATCTCAAACGCTTTGCATGGACTTTGAGGTCAATATCTAGCTTCTAGGAGGTGCACGAGCAGATGATGCTGAAAGCCAGCAGCGCAAGTCAGGAAGCATTTAATAAACCCAAGGCTCTTTTCCCTGAGCAGATGTGGGGTTGCACAGAGCACTGGTGACTTCCACCGGCTGCAAGCGGCCTGCACGTTTTTTTTAACCTCTGCTATTTATTCACGGCCTTACAGCAACGAGCTGCGCCCCCACCCACCCAGCCACGGGCATCCCTCTGCCACGGGGATCCTTTCTTCCACCTCCTTTTTATCTTCATTTTGCAGCTCGGCTGCATTGCAGTGAGCTCTGAGCGCGCGCACACACACACACACACACACACACACAGCCATGCAGAGCATTTCGCAAGAACACTTCTTCAAAAGCAGGAACCATTTCACCTCCAGTTTTCTGGCCGGAGCCCGACGACACACAGGCACAAACCACTAACCTCCAGTGACCCGCGTGGCTTCCCGGGCCAACGCGCACACTTCAATTAGCCAAAAATTAATCGGCTGGGGCTAAAGAAAGGTTTTCCGTAGGAGACTTCTTAGAAAAACTGCTTTTTAAATTTATTTATTTGTTTTTTTTTTTTTTAAAAGGAGGTTGAGAAGTGGTTTGCGAGACCACATTGCTGCTGCGTGCTGCGGTGTTGGGATAAGTGGGGGGTCCTCCAACAGACCCCCGGGTCCAGCCGCGGTAGGAAGCAAATAGATGGGCAATCCCCTTCGGAGGGAGGCTGTGGAGCAGGGGAAGGGGCGGGTGCGGAGGCAGAGCCAGGAGAGGGGCCTGATCCCTCACCCACGGACCGCCGAGCGCTTCGCACCGCTCCCACGGGCTTCCCCCTCACGCCCGTGAGGAGCGACGGCACCAGCTCCAGCTGGAGCTGCAGCGCAGCGTCCGACCCGGCGCCGGGAGCGTGGGCTGCGCCGTCGCTGCGGAGGGAAGGATCAGTCCCCCTGCCCCGTTTCCGAGCAGACACCATTAGGGGTGTTACACCCCCTCCAGATCCTCCTTTTCTTCCACCCTGAACAAAAGGAAGGGCTCCCCCAGGCCAGCTCGAGCGGTGGCGCGTACCCACAAAGAGATGGGGAAATGTCAAGCTTTAAACATTTATTACTCAGATGATGTATTTTATAGCATACAGTGGGTCTGGATGTTCTATAAACAAAGACTGAATTGCCACAAAGAGTTATTAGCTCCCTTGTTTTAACAGTCTCTGAAAACGCTGAAAACGATGAGTTTGTGTTTTCTCTAGTATGAATATCTAGTCCTTATTCTCCCCAAAACCTTTTTATTTTTTTTTCTTTTTTTCTTTTTTTTTTTTTTTTAAAGCGCTTAGTTTAACAAATATGATTAAATTAAAAATGTCGCTTTTTCAAATGCAAATAAATACATTTAAAAAAAAAAAAAATAATGAATTGCTAGCGTTAACTCTGTAATTCTGCAGGACACCGCAGCTCCCTTGGCTATCGACAGTGGACTTTGCAACCTTTAGTGTCATTTCTCCTGAAAAAATACTGAAAATATCACCGGGACTGGCTAATAGATAGCTAACACCAAGAAGAGCAAAATTAGTGTAAAGCCATAAGATACTCAGTGGGGAAATAAAAAAGAAATAATCCTATTTAAGATTTTGAGAGACTTCCAAGTGAGGGATGTTATAAAAATAAGCACGAAAATAAATCATAAGTTATTCTGACAAGTATTCCTTCAAAACCATCAATCATGCCAAGAATAGATACTAATTAATCTCCTTCGGGGCAAGAGGGGAACTAAGCAAATCGCTTACTTTTCCCTTTTTTTCCCCCATTTTTATTTCACCTCCATATACATGAGACTTCTCCAACAGGGGTGAAACCCCTCACGGGGAAACCGAGCAAATCACTCGGCGGGTAGCAAAAATCTTCGGTTTGGAAATAATTTCACTGGGAATGAGGCGGATTGGATGCCGGGGAGTCGGTCAGGGAGCCGGCAAACCTGCCCTGCATCCGAGGGGGACCGGCACGACGGGGGTGCAGAGCATCGCTCCTCCGCAGATGCTTCAGCCACCCGCCTTTACACCAGTCCAAGGTTTGGCCCCACACGTATTTGGCCCGAGGAGGTTTATTTTCCCCTTTGCTGATGTAGCCGTATTAAAACCCCACGCAGGTACTTTTAGTGAGCAGCAAAGGTCGAATCTGGCTAATTCGGGGAGATGTAGCTGGTGGCTTCACACCTTCAAAAATGCACGTTGTAGAATTACACTTTTTCTACAGAAAGCCAAAAAAAAAAAGAGAGAAGAAAATACTTGGCGACATCCCTAGGTGCTCTCATCAGGAATCCCCAAAACATCCCGGCGCTGCTCCCCATCCTGCCCCATCAAACGACCTTGTGGTACCTCTTTTCCCAACATGGTACCGTGGTTCATAATGCTGCATGCCCGCCAGCTTCTTACTGATGGAGTTCAGAAAGATCCCACTGGCAGCACATAATTCTGGGGGAAAAAAAACCCCATTTTTGGTCGACATTTTGATTCTCACATATCAACGCAGCAACTGATGTACCGAAACAGTTAATGGCTGGATGAACATATGTTAATAGTGGAGATAAATGGCAAGACATTAAAAACCAACAGGTTTCACATAAAAGATCTTCAGTGGGAGAAATCCTGGTGTTTGAAGGGGAAAAGTCATGGGCCAAGCCTGGTCGGTGGGGGTTGCAGGGTTGCACCCCAGTGGGAAAACGGAATAAACCTTCACGGCTGGTAGGGGTAGGGAAATGCTTTAGGAGAAATCCTGCCACGTGGCTTACACTTCATCTCTGAATGCCTCCTGATGCACTGATGGGTGAAAATTCAGGTTTTTAGAAGAAAAATCTCCAATTCTCTGGGATTTTCCTTTTTTTTTTTTTTTTTTTTTTTTTTTCCTTCTTTCACTACAGCCCGAGGGCAAATTCTGGGGGAAGGGAGAAGCTGCAGGGGCCAGAGCAGTGGTCTGGATTGCTGCTGGCTGGATCCCTGGCACCCCGACCCATCAGGCTGTGCCCCCCTTATAGGACTTTTCTGTTCTTTACCAAATTAAAAAAAAAAAAAAAAAAAAAAAAAATCAAGACAAAACTGGTTTTCAGGTCTTCTCCCAGAAGACTGATGCCATGCCTGGGCATGCTGCGGTGGGTGTTAGATCCCCTTCTCCTCCGCTCCCCGAGAAATCTGGAAAAAGCCAAGAGCAACAGGCGCAACCCTGAGCCTTGTAACACTGATGGGCTTTGCCGCCTTCATCAAGTTCAGCTGCTCATTAACACTATCAAACCCCGTTGCTGCTAACGAAGCCGACCCAGCGCAAGGCGCCGCCACCGCACGAAGCTCCCCGGCTCAAAGCCACGAAGCAGAAACTAATTTTTCCAGACAAGTCCAGCGCATCCAGCAATAATTTTGCTGCTTTCCGGGTAGACGGGAAAACGGAAGCTCCCGTTCCCAGCTCGCTCTTCTTGCTCCATGTGCGGACTGGAAACCGCATCAGCAGACGACCAGACGGAAATTCAAATAACACTGAACCGCAGCATCAGGGCTCTCACCTCCTGCAACGCGTTTTCTGCTGAAAATTTCTGTCCTTTAAATCTTGCAGCGAAAGCTTCTTCCCCATCACGGACAGACCAACACATTCATAAGGCACCCAAGAACACACTGCACATCCGAAGAGGCTGGGGTGAAAAATCTCTCTTTTCTACAAGCCACCAGAAATTCAACGTTTTGCTTGGAAAAATGGGTTTGAGCTTGAGCTGCTGAGTTCAGAGCCAGCCTGCCTGGTCCAGGCTCTGTGCATGCCGGCGCTGCGGCATAAATTCTCTTCTTAAGACCAGGAAAGGAAAGGAAATTGAATAACGGGAATAAAATGGAACGGGCTGCTGGCATCGTGGGTTTCCTCAGCTCCTCTTCCACTGCGCAGACAGGACGGGGCAGCTCGCACTCCCATTAGGCTTCACCAAAATGAGCACCAGAAGTGATTTAGTCGGTAAAAGCATCACTAGACAAGCAAGTAAGGAGACCACCAAGTCTTGTTCGTGATCTGGGGAGCGGCGTGGTGTGTCCCTCCGTACCAGCCTCCTCACCCTCTGGGCATCTCCTCGCCCGGGCGGCATTTTGCCATCACACCCCGTCACCGCCGCCCTCTCCCTTGGGATGCTCCAGCACGGAGCAACCTGGGGATCCTGGAGCAACCTGGGGATCCCCGAGCAAACTCTCCCCCTCCGAAAACACCACCCATCCTTCCAGGACACGGTGCCACTTACACCGACCCCAGGACAGAGCCGCTTCTGTACACCGCACACCTAGAAACACCAGATAGCAAATTCTGCTAGTTAGAAGCCAGGCTCAAACCCTCTATTTTTGGCTTTTCCTATTTTTCCTCTTCTTTTTTCCTCCGTTTTGCCATATATTGCTTGTCTTCTCTTTACCAGTCTCCAAAGAAGAACATCAAACCTTCATTTCTCCCTCGCCCTGTACATTATTAGGCCCGACTACAACAGGCCTGGATTTAAATGTATAATTACAACCATGACAATAATTACAATAAAGCACTCCTTCAATGGAAACAAAAGAAAGAAATTACAAAAAAAAAAAAAAAAAAAAAGGGTTATAGTGGCTGAGGGATAACGGCAACTTGAACAGCAAGAGCTGCAGGATCCCCGGTTTCTTTGAGCTCCCAGCTCAGAGGACATGTTTCTCAGTTCATTGAGGAGGTTACTGGCAAGAAAACGGTGGCTACTTCACTTCTGCAGTGGCTTTTGGACTCCTTTAAAATACTCCTTCTGCTTCAGCATCTTCACGTAAACCGTCAGTCAGCTCAAGGGAAGGCGTTGCTTTCCCCGTCTCCGAGCTGCTCGCAATTGTCCGTTCAACGATACGATAAGAAGAAAATACAAATGCTCGAGAAAAAGAAAACCCAGTGCAAATAAGAAAGTCGTCCTGCTCCCCGACCCGCTTTCAAAGGGGTGGTGAGTAGGGGGACACACAGAGAAAGTCGAAGACAAGGGTGGAGGGGGGGAAACCCTAACGCAATCCCCGCTCGACAAAAGCCATCAATTATGAGCGTCTGGTGTCGTGTGTGTCTGGCTTTGTCCTCCCGAGACATCTGCTGCCTGCTGTCTCCTGCCAGTTGGCCGGGGCAAGGCAGGAGGATGGCGTGAAAACAATGCTAGCCCCCGCTCGGATTCATTTGTTTTGTTTTGTTTGTTTTTTTGTCCTTTGTGTTTTTTCCCAAATTCTCCATCTTCTTTTCAAAAGCCAAACAATAACCCGGTGGGACGCGTGGCTGCTGCTTGAGCAATGAGTTCAGAAAAAGAAACCCCTAAAAGAAAACCACAGTGGGGAAGAAGGGTGGCACTTGGCGACGCGGCTGAAAAAAAAGAAACATGCTTCTCCCTCCCCACCCCACGAACGTATTCTCGAGCATGCTGGGGTTTGGTCTGCTGGGGGATTTAAACTGGAAAAGCTCTTGCCAGGTCCCGTCAAGGTGCACGTCTTCTTCTCGTCCCTTCCCACCCCACCTCGCCCTGACCCCTCAAGCCGTCAGTTTTTGGATGGTCTTGTTGTAGTACTGCGTGATGGTGGGCGTCAGGGGGTTCCAGTTGTTGGCGTGCAGCTCGATGACCTCCAGCAGCAGGGACCGCGTCAGCATGGACTCGGAGGGGCACAGCATCTTGTCGCGCGCGATCGCCAACAGCTCCGTCATCATCTCGGGCAGCTGCTCCTCCAGCAGCCGGCCGGTGCTCTGCAGCTGTCGGGAGAAGAAGGGTCAACCGCGGCATATCGATCTTTACGGGTCCCTTCCGACTGGAGAGATCCCACGATTCTGCCGTTCGACGACACTAAAAACACGCCGCCAGCTTTTACGGACAGCCCTCCATCCCCCCAGTTCTCCCCTGCTTGGCGTGGCAGGGTGAACAGGTAAGGTTAAAGGCGTCGTGGCTTTCGAAAACCAAAACCACCCGGGAGGAGGCTCCAAGAGCCGAACACGAAGGGCGAGGTTTTCAAAAGCATCCGCGCCGGGCTGCTGGAGGCGCGAATGGTTCGGGTCCCACCGACTTCAAAGGCGGAGATGCTGGATTGCTTTTGGGAAACAACAACAACAACAACAAAAAAAAACCCCAACCAAAAAAAAAAAAAAAACCAACCCAAAACCCACCTAAAAATCATGCGATTGTCAAAACAAAGCGCAGGCTGTGATGTGGTATTGCTGCCTTCTACCTGGCCCTTCATTTACAGGCTGATTCACAGCTGTCAGCGACTCCCAGTCATTAATCGGAATCAGCAGAGCTTTCCTGTATGCATAACAAATCCTGCCCTGCCGAGATCTGCATTTATACCTGTCGTGCCGCTTCTCTGAGGACAGCCAAGGGTTTTTTAAAACCATTACTCCTCGGAGAGCCTCCACGGAGCAGCATAAGCCCTAGGTGGTCCCACAGAAGAGAAGGTCCAAGCTTGGAGTGGACAGCAAATGAGTCCACCATCACTCCTGGAAGGCTTGTGGGGCTTGAACACAGAGCCCTACAAAATCCTAACCTTAAAAATGCAAGTTCCCCTCCCCGGTTGCCTGTCGCTTTGCTGAATTGCAAACATTCAGGCTGCAATCTCAACTGCTCTCTGCAAGGAAAGCATCCATCCTCACAGGCCAATCACTTCCCAAAAGCAAAACTAATCAACCTCTGCTATATTTGTACCAGCGTTTCTCTGCAAAGCTGCTGCTGAGCACAGCAAACCTCTCCGTGTGAGCCGCGGGGCAGCTCTTGCTCCAAATACAGGTGCTTTTGTGCTTAAAAAATAAATGCAGGGTGAGATGTGAAGGAACCAGGATGATAGGATTTTGTGATGGGACCCCAGCTACCAAACTTTTTGCAACCATTTCTGTGCATCAAAAGTCCAGTGACAGAGTCCCAAGGGCCATCTCTTATCTCATGGTGATGTCTTTTATCTACTCTGCTCTCATGAGACCCCCACCTGCAGGGCTGCATCCAGCTCTGGGGTCCTCAGCACAGGAAAGACACGGACCTGCTGGAGCGGGTCCAGAGGAGGGACATGAAGATGCTCAGGGGGCTGGAGCAGCTCCCCTGTGAGGACAGGCTGAGAGAGTTGGGGGTGTTCAGCCTGGAGAGGAGAAGGCTCCAGGGAGACCTTAGAGCGGCCTTCAGTGCTGAAAGGGGGCTGCAGGAGAGGTGGGGAGGGACTCTGGATCAGGGAGGGCAGGGATAGGGTGAGGGGTAATGGTTTCAAACTGAAAGAGGGGAGATTCAGACTGGATATAAGGAAGACATTTTTCACAATGAGGGTGGTGGAGCACTGGCAGAGGCTGCCCAGAGAGGCGGTGGGTGCCCCATCCCTGGGAACATCCCAGGTCAGGCTGGACGGGGCTCTGAGCAGCCTGATCCAGTGGAAGATGTCCCTGCTCGCTGCAGGGGGTTGCACTAGATGGCCTCTGAAGGGCCCTTCCAACCCAAACTGTCCTGTGATTGTATAATGCAAAGAAGCAACACAGCTCTTTGGTTTTGGAAACACCTAACAGCTGCTGGACATGTGCACAGCCAAGGACAGAAGGGGCAAAGCAATGAGGACTGGGGTGGGTGGTGCAGATGCTTCCCTACCTCCATGGAGCAGCAAAGCACAGCGTCTTCCTTCACATCCTGAGATTGCAACAACTGCAAAACAGATAAGAGAGAGGCAGTGAGAAACGCGTGACCTCCTCCTCCTCCTCCCTTATGACCTTCCTTCCATCTCTTCGTCCAGCTTGGCTCTTGCCACTTCCAGGAGGAAAGGACAGAAAATCAGAAAGAGGGGAGGAAAGAGATTATCAGCACAAAAAATTAAGACTAACAGTGACAAAATTCAGAGCAAAGGGCATCACCAGCATAGCTACTGCTGAGAGCGAGCAAGTGGTGCAGAACACAGAGAATTCAAATTAACAACTTTCAAAATAAATTTTAGTTAGGTTACATCGCCTTTTTTTTATCCCACAGCAGGCAATGAGAAAACGCACTTGTTTCACACACACAGCAACTAAATACAGCCATCAGACAACAACATTCCGGCAGCACAGCCCTGGGAGCAGCTGTTTGGAAGGGGAGGGCTCCGCCAACCACCGCTGAACCTCTCCATCCCTGTGGGGACACTTCTAGCAGCCACAAAATTACCTGATGGGAACGCTTTACTTCCAATACACCGTAATTAATACAGCTCCTTCTAGACTGACTATGCAGCGGTGCAAGTGCAATGGGTTGCAGCGAAACTCCAGTGTCTCGGCTGCACCAGCTCCAACCCTGCTCTGCTCTCCACGAACTCTGCGTTACCAACACGAGCTTGGAAGCACGAACAACTTTCACAAGAGACCCAAGACGCTGCTGTGCCGTGGCACGGGGCGGTGACGGAAGATGCTCGCCCCTCTTGGTTCAGACTCAGGGCGTGCGGTGAGGGTCAACAGCTCTACCTGGCAATGGCAAAGCGTAGGAGCTCAGAATGCCTCACTCCACAAACCCTGAAACCAAAGACCCTTGAAACTGGATCAAAAATACATTTTTTTTCCCCCCTTTGTTTTCATCTTTATGACTTTGTCACCCACACAAAGGTGCCGCTTCAGGTCTTTTTCTAAAACCGTATGAGAAAGCACAGTTGTCCTAGCTGTTTTTCAAGAAAATAAAACGCTGAGATTCCCAATCAGCTGACAAAGTGAGCTGGAGCATTACGAGGAACGCTGCACCGTGAGGTGGCTGATAAAATTACAAGTGCTGGTAACGCAGCTACGGCCACTTCCATTCCGTCACCTTAGGCTGAACAAGCCCTGCTGGCCCTGAGCTAATCTCTGTGTGCAGCGGGGAGCTGAGTCCATGCACTAAACACTGAGAAAAAGGAAGAAAAAAAAATGGGAAAACTGGCTTCGTTAGTATCTGAAATTCATCAGGGAAAGGCAAGTGTTGGAAAAGCGGTTGGACTAATTGAAACCGCCCATATAAAAATTGCTCAGTGTAACTAAACGTGCTTCAAAGTCACATCCTTTAGTTAAAATCACAGTTCTGATTCTCTGCCTTACCATCTCTCCTTCCCACTCTCTCATTTTTTTCATGTTTCCTTTCCTTTACAAATAACGCCTATTTGTTTACCAGCTCCGCAGCTGCTGGAAAACAGCTAGGGGAAAAAAAAAAAAAAAGGTAATTCAAGGAATTATCAGTTCTCTCAAAGTTTTGTCTTCACCCTCCTCTGTTTTCAGCAGGCAGCCGTTTGTTTGCTTTGAAGACAATGTTTATAGCATCTCGAGGAGCACGTGTTCCATCGGTTTTTATCTCGCGCTAGCCAAAGGTTCAGCCAGGGTTTTGAAGACATGCAACAGTGTCGTGTCCCCCCCCCCTTCACCCTGTTGATCTTTCTGCCGAGTTGTTTGGAAAACGTTAGTTAAGCCCAAGCCACATGCTCTGAGATAAGTTCTCACAAACGGTTCACAAATTCTTTGCAAAAAAAACATGACGTTATTTTAAACCCAACAACAACAAGGAAAAAAAAAAAAATCAATTAGGGACAAATACAAACAGGCAGCAGTCCAGAAATTCACTCCTGGGGTATTTAGCTCGTGAGCATGGCATGAAGCAAGGCTGAAAATTAAATATATATCCACCTTTCCTATTTTTGCTATTTAGTAAAGAACATAATGTGAAAAAGAAAGCAAGAAAACTGGAGTTAGGATTTATTAGGAAGGATCTATTGGGGCCTGATTCCAGCCCTTCCTCTGCTGCGGTCTCCTCGATGATCCTGCTCTCTGCCAGGAAAACGCGGTCAGGGAAAGGCTGCAACTTCACTTGGGCTTTCCTTGCCCCAGCTTCCCACCTGCAGAGTTGGGACAGGCTTCCCTACCTCAAAAGGTGTCTGTAAGGATACGCCACTGTCAAGTGCGTGGATGTTTGGCTAACGAGGCATAGTCTCAACTACCTACGATGAATCAGAGACTCTATCCTACCCTTAGAGCTGGGCAGGCACCCTCTACCTTCGTGCTGCCCTCCTGGACCTCATCTGACATCACCTGGCTGAACAAGGAGAAGGCATGTGCTCCATCTTGTCCATGAGGGCACCATGTGCTCCACCTTGTCCATCAGGGCACCATGTTCTCCCCCTCATCCATCCAGGTACCATGTGCTCCACCTCACCCATCCAAGCACCATGTGCTCCACTGCTCCATGGAGGCACCATGTGCTCCACCTCATCTATCCAGGCACCATGTGGCCCACCTTGTCCATCCAGACACCATGTGCTCCACCGCTCCATCGAGGCACCGAGAGATACTCACGCCAAGGGCCACAGTTGAACCTCTGCCCGTGACAGGCGAGTTGGGGAGGCCCACAACTTGCCCACCAACAGGCAGAGTCCAAGTCCCTGCCCACAGATGGCTGCCAGCCACCTGCATCAGCGCAACAGCCTGAAGCCAGGAGGATCAGAAAGGTGTCACGGTTTCTCTGCGTGTTCCTGATCGTCACTGTTTCTAGCACGCTGGAGGGGGGCTCTGGAGCTTCCAGTTATCCACTGCTGGGACAGCAGGAGATCGAGGAGCCCAGTTTGCTCCTCCTAGCCCGGCATGGGCACTGAACCACTGCTGAAGGCAGACCAGCAAGGTTTGCACTGCAAGGACCACACTGCCTGGGGTCCTGCCGTTGATGTCCTCACCCACCGATGACAGCCTTCACGTATTTTTCAAAGGGTGCTTTGTCCCTACCCGCGGTTGCCCTAAGCAAGCACCAGGCACCCCAAAGCAGCGGGGTGGTTGCTGCAGCAGCAGCACACCATTTCCCAAAGCTCTTTGACCCCCGTGTCAGCCCTGATGGCCCTGCATGAAAAAACGATGCAAACGCTTTGAGACCTCCAGGGAAATCACAACCCTGAAGTACCGGCGCTTGCGTGACCATAAACCTGAACCCAACCAATTGCATTCATTGTTTGCAATCTCATTCGTATTTACTTAAAATATTTTAACATAAAACACGCTATACCCATTAAATTAGCATTCCACACGGGAATTATTATTTATTTAACTCTTTATAACTGCTCCTCCCTGCTGCATGCATCTGCCCAAATCCCACCATGGGCATCATCCCATCCCACCCCATCCCTCTCCCCCAGGTTCCCACACGGTTCAAAATCGCTGATGAACATGGGGAGGGAGTTGAAACAGGAGCACAAGGCAGACAA
Source organism: Leptosomus discolor (assembly GCF_034619465.1). Lineage (NCBI taxonomy): Eukaryota > Metazoa > Chordata > Aves > Leptosomiformes > Leptosomidae > Leptosomus > Leptosomus discolor. The sequence goes on along the minus strand of NC_141419.1, from coordinate 90,785,598 downwards.
CAGGGCAGGTGAGCCCAGACTCACAAGCTTCTCGGTTTAACCTGTAATCATCCCCTGGAGGCTGGGGCTGTCTGAGAGAAAAACTTCCCTTTGCTCTCCAGCCGGTTTCCCCCGTATCAGGCGAAGCCAGGCAATGAAAGGAGCAGTTCCTGCTGGAAAGCAGACAAAGAGTCTGCTTGATTTCCTAAGAGAGGAGGCTGCATGCCAGAATCTGCCCGGCCAGTCATACAATACCCAACCTCAGCTGTGAAAGGCTTCTCACTTTTGTTTCTCGTGCTGGACTAGCAGCTTTGAGAGTGGTGGAAGATACTGGGCTCCTCCTCGTCCAAATTTCTGTGTCCTGCTGAGAGACGGAGCGCTGGGCAAGGTTCTCTGCGAGGCCAGCATGCCCAGGTGGGCTCTGGGTGCTAAACATTTTCATGAGTGACCCAAAACCTAATTGTAGGGTCTGCTCCTGGAAGTGCTGCGTGTGGTGGAGGAGCTGCAGTGCCTTTTAGGGCGGCTCCTAAGCGCAACTGGTTTCCGCGGCATGCCACCGGGACCACGGCCCCAAAACCTGCTCTTTATGTCTCTGTAGAGATAAGCATTGTAAGTCCCACGGGGTGGACAGGCAATGGTGGTTGAGGGGGGAAAGAAGCCCCAAAACTGCAGCTGTGCTTCATCATGGAGAGAATTTGAGCTAGGCTGACGGGATTCACATACCCGCAAATATTTGGGTTTATCATCTGCTTTCTGAGATCATCTGGGCTGCTGAGAAGCTGAACTGCTTACTCGGTTTTCTCAGGAGTGCCCATGCCACCAACCTGCCCCACCATCCCTTATCACCCAGCCACGCAGGTTTAATTGTGTTCTTTAGCAATTCTCCTCAGGAGATGGAGTGGGAGCAGCGCAACGCATAAATTACCCTCTCCAGCTGCAACGATATTTCTCCTGCAAGGCACAGCACTAATTATTGTGTATGATATTGCAAAATGACATATAAGCAACGCTTGCCACAAACTACCTCTTGGCATGCAGGGTTTCCTGGTGCTTTGGTGACGACCCCAGCGTGAAAGCACAGAAAGCTTGAAAATACCCACCCAGAGCCACGGAGAGACTGGGGTGTCCCTGAGACCCAGCGGAAGCTGGACCGACTGCAGCCCACGTGCCGCTTGCCCCAGCTCCCTGACGGGCATCTCCGGTTCACCCATCCAGGTGGCAACACGCACGGACACCCAGACAGCCTTGGGCGTGAAGCTCCAGCCCCACCGCCGCTCTGCGGTCCCTGCCCACAGGTATGCTTTTCATCTAACACGTAGGTCACGAGGAGGTGCCTGCTGGTGTTCTGCCTGGGGAGCGTGGACCACGACCGCAGAGGAACCAATGTATTGCAGATGCATCATGCAGGTGTAGCAATCAGCTCACCGGTGTAACGTGAGGCAACGGGTGAAAACAGAGACGCGTTTCGATTAGGAAGAAGGAAAAAACCAGCTACTTGTGCCACTCTGAGCTTAAGCATTACGAACATACTGTACTTGAAAGGGTGCAGGAGAGGTGGTGCTTCCCAGTCCTGTTTTTAACCAGAGAAGCCCTTGGGAAGGACTCTGTCCTCAACAAGATGGATCTGTTCCAGCTCTGTGGTCAGGATCATCATGGAAACCTCCTTATAACGGGGGCTTACCAGAAAGGTGAGGGCAGACTTTTTAGCAGGGCCTGTAGCGATAGGACAAGGGGTAGTGATTTGAAACTAAAAGAGGCGACATTCAGACTGGATATAAGGAAGAAATTCTTTACAGTGAGGCTGGTGAAGCACTGGCAGAGGCTGCCCAGAGAGGTGGTGGGTGCCCCATCCCTGGGAACATCCCAGGTCAGACTGGACGGGGCTCTGAGCAGCCTGATCCAGTGGAAGATGTCCCTGCTCACTGCGGGGGGTTGCACTAGATGGCCTCTGAAGGGCCCTCCCAGCCCAAACCAGTCTGTGATTCTATGGTTCTATGATCATCCCCTACAGCTGGGAGCACTGTTACGGTGCGGGGTGTGCTGTCCTGCTGACACGGCCCTGCAGGCACTTTTGGTGGTCTAATGGACCACAGTTGGGGAACTCCTGCCCCAAAAAACCTCCTCCTGAAAGCCCTGCAGTCTGCTAGATGGGTCCTCCTGGGAGCACAAGCCAGTTCTCCTGCAGGCTCTCTGCAGAGAGACGTCAATAGCAATTTTCTGCTTTTCCAGTGGCCCCTTATCGACCTACTGTCACAAGTCTTTAAGGAAGATGCCTGAGATAAGATCCATGGGAGTGCTCGGCTGCTCTGCATGGGGAAAGTCACGCACTTCTCTGAGCTACAAGCAATTGCTACAGCTCCACTTTTCTTACTGTCACAAGGCACGGGGTAGTGAAAAAAGCCAAGACCAGGGAAAACGCAAAGTACAAACGAGGGTGTGGGGCATGAGTAATTACAAAATACTCCACCAGCAAGGCCAGTTTCAGGATTTCTACAATCTGCTCCCATTAGAAGTATCATCTCCTTGACCAAGGACATCAGAAGGGGTGGCTTGCACCCACCAAAAAGCTGTGCCAGCACCAACCTCTCTAAAGGGGCACCGAGTCCCTCTCTGGGCATACCCTGGGAGATAGTGAAGTCAGGTGAGACCTTTCCCAAGAGAAGAAACAAGCGAGCACTTGGAAACAGAAGCCCTTTAGAAGTCCACAGGCATAAGCGACAACTTCTCTGCTCACCCATTTGATGCTGAGGTTGCCCAAACACAAAAGTTTTGGTGAAAACCTTTGCCTTACGGAGCTGCCTGTGCTGATCTCTGCACGAGGCATGGGCTCTGCTGTACTCCAAAACATTATTTGTTGGGCTCTGAAAACCCAGCCGAGCTGGGAGGAGCAGGCTGCACTGCGCTGCAGCCGCTAGCAATGGTGCTTCTCTCCGCATGACCTTCTGCTCATGCCTCTCTAGGGATCTGGTGAAATCTTCTGAAGATGTACAAGGTGCCACCAGCCTATGAAACTCATGGAGGGGTCTCTCTTCCCAGTCCCTACTACCAGGGTGGTGTGGTCTCAGCCTGGGTGAGAACATGCTGACAGCAACTCTCAATGCTCGATTAGGGAGAGGCCACCAGCATGGGTCACTGCTGGTCCCACAAGCAGCTGCCCAGAGGAGGTGGCACAGGGTGAAGGTGCTCTGGGCTGGAGCTGCTTGCACCAGCATGGCTGAGAAGGCTGATGTTCTAAAGGGCTTCTGTGCCTCAGTCTTCACCAGCAAGGGCTCTAGCTGCACTGTTCAAGTTGCAGAAGCTGAAGGTGGGGACTGGGAGCAGGAAGATCTGCCCAAGTGAAGAGCAGGTCTGTGACTATCTAAAGAACCTGAAGGTGCACAAGTCCATGGGACCTGATGAGATACATCCACGAGTCCTGAGAGAACTAGCAGACCAAGTTGCTCGGCCACTTCCCATCATATTTGAGAAGTCATGGCCGTCTGGTGAAGTGCCCACTGACTGGAAAAGAGGAAACACTCCCACTTTCAAAAAGGGAAAAAAGGAAGACCCCGGCAACTACAGGACTGTCAGTCTCACCTCTGTGGCTGGCAAGATCATGGAGCAGATCCTCTTGAAAGCTCTGCTAGGGCACATGGAAAACGTGGAGGTGATTGGTGGCAACCAACGTGGCTTCGACAAGGGAAAATCCTGCCTGACGAATCTGCTAGCCTTTTGTGATGGAGTTGCAGCATCAATTGACAAGGGAAGAGCAACTGATGTCATCTGTCCCGACTTGTGTGAAGCCTTTGACACTGTCCTGCATGACATCCTGGTCTCCAAATTGGAAAGACATGGATTTGATGGACGGATGACTCAGTGGATAAGAAATTGGCTGGAAGGCCACACTCAAAGAGTTGCGATCAACAGCTCAATGTCTGAGTGGAGACCAGTGACAAGCGGTGCTCCTCAGGGATCGGTGCTGGGACTGGTGCTATTTAACATCTTTGTCAGCGACAAGGACAGTGGCATCGAGTGCACTCTCAGCCGTTTTGCCAACGACACCGAGCTGTGTGGTGTGGTGGACACGCTGGAGGGAAGGGCGGCCATCCAGAGGGACCTGGACAGGCTGGAGAGGTGGGCCCAGGTCAACCTCATGGAGTTTAACAAGGGCAAGTGCAAGGTCCTGCACCTGGGTCGGGGCAATCCCAAGCACAGATACAGGCTGGGGGATGAGTGGATGGAGAGCAGCCCTGGGGAGAAGGACGTGGGGGTGCTGGTGGGTGACAGGATGAACTGAGCCAACAGGGTGCGCTCGCAGCCCAGAAAGCCAACCTCAACCTGGGCTGCATCAAAAGGTGTGAGGCCAGCAGGTCCAGGGAGGTGATTCTGCCCCTCTACTCTGCCCTCATGAGACCCCACCTGGCATACTGCATCCAGCTCTGGAGCCCCCAGCACAAGACAGACACGGAGCTGCTGGAGCGAGTCCAGAGGAGGGCTACCAAGGTGGTCAGAGGGCTGGAGCACCTTTCCTACGCTGAGAGAGTTGGGCTTGTTCAGCCTGGAGGAGAGAAGGCTCCGGGGAGACCTTAAAGCGGCCTCCCAGTACCTGAAGGGGGGCTGCAGGAGAGGTGGGGAGGGACATTTACCAGGGCCTGCAGTGACAGGACAAGGGGCAATGGCTGGAAGCTGGGAGAGGGCAGGTTTGGACTAGGTACAAGGAAGAAGTTCTTCACCCTGAGGGTGGTGAGACACTGGCACAGGCTGCCCAGAGGAGCTGTGGCTGCCCCCTCCCTGGCAGTGCTCAAAGCCAGGCTGGATGGGGCTGGGAGCAACCTGGTCTGGTGGGAGGTGTCCCTGCCCATGGCAGAGGGGTTGGAACTGGATGGTCCCTTCCAACCCAAACCATTCTATGACTCTATGATCCATAGGAGGCATTTTCCCTAATGTATTTTGGACAACTTGAAGGAGTTTGGTTGGTGGCACCTACTCCTTTTACAGTGATGTGCTGCTCTCAGCTGAGGAGGAGACTTCTGTTCTCCTGTTACCCAACCAGGACTCACTGGGAGGATGGTAAGAAGAGATTAGTTTGTTTATTGCATCAAGTAAACCAAAATGTTGGTTATCCTCCTTGTCAGGCTCCTGAGGAACTCAGAGATACTTAACAGCAAATTGAATTAAGGGCAGAAGAACAAAACCCTGTACACAGTCATGGGAAACTCCTCCTACTCCTTTCCACTGTAGACAAGGGAAACCATGAAACATGACTCTCTCCCCCCAGATCTGGAACAGCAGAAGGGATTCCTGTGAAGATGGAAACCATTAAGAGGCAATTACTGGAGACGATGAAGAAAATCTGGTCACTCATCAACCCAGACACCGCAATCCAACAGCAGCCTGGTGGTAACACATCCCCTAGCTGGAGGTGGACCTTCAGGACCTGAAGGTGGGTAAGACAGATGGACAGAGCCACCCAGTCTGTGCGAACAGGGAGACCGAGCCACCCAGACGGCCAGCTTCATCCTGCCCAGCCAGAGACATAATAACTCTGGGAGAGGAGGATGTGATCTCATCCCAAGGGTCCCGGGGAAACACAAAACATGGAAAGAAACAGTGGCGAGACCATCGCGCTTGATTGCAACGGGCTCCACCCTGGCTCGCCGGATGCTCTCTGCTTTCCTGGCTCTACGGAGGGAGAGAGCGCATGGCGGCAGACACAAATAGTTGTGTTTACATCCCATTGAAAGGGTTTTTGGGAACTAACAATGCCTGGTACGGAGGGCAAAGGAGAAAAACAAAGCCACGCGAGGAGGAGGGACCATCCTGTGAGATGGTATCTAGCTTCATTTCTTTATCTGCCCTAATTGCTTCCTCTGCCTTCTCCATGGGTCCCAGAGAAACAAAGGTGGCATTTCCCCTCCCCTACTTAAAATATGCCATTACGGTTTTAATGCTGGGGCTAAACGAGTCCTGTAGCTTTCCAAGAATATATGTTCCTGCATACCAAATACTCAACAGCGCAGCTGGGCTCGAAGGCACCGCGCAGCCCTCTTCATTTTGGCCTGTCCTCCTCCTCTCCCATATAACACCCGATCGCCTTTGCCTTAACTCTGCCTTTTGACCGAAACGCCGCCGATTAAGGGGAAATTTTTTTTCCCCCTACAAGCTGCCTTCACAGGAGGGTTTTTGGCAGTGCAGCTACAGGGGTCTGCACGCGCGGGAGCTTTTTGCACAGCTATTTGTTTGTTTGTTGCACGGCAGGCAAGCAGGCATGGGGACATCCATCCCTGCCGGGAGCATGGTCCTACAGACAGACACGCACCCGTCCCTCCTCTTTGCAGAACCCTGCTCCCGCACCTGCCACGGCTCTGAAGGTCCACATCACCCCACACATCAGCGCACCCTGCTCACTCCAAATCCCAGACTTTTCTCCCAGCTCTTCCAGGTCTTCAATCCTCCTCTTCTGGATTCCCACGACATTTCCCCACTTGCTTGCTCTCCCCATTTCTTCTTCCTTCCCGTGTCCCTGACACACAGTTTCCTCTTTCTCCCTCCCTCCCTGCCATCCCTTCCCTCCCATGTCCGCATCCCTCATCCTTCCTCCATCCCTTCCCCCCTGCAAACCATTTCCCAGTTTGTCCAAGACCAAATCACTGATTTTTGCAGAACCAGATGGGGGTAGCACAAGGGGATTTTTATGAGGAAATAAGTCCCTTTCTTCACAGAGGATTTGTTTTCTCCGGTCAGATCATGGCCTCGTGGAGCTGCCTGGGTGGAAGGGTGGTGCGGGGTCAGGATCTGGCCCCCTTGGTGCCTTTGCTCATTTGATAAAGGAAAAATTCTGTCTGATTCTCTGACTAGGAGAATAATCTTAAAAATCCTAGCATCTCATTATACTGTCAAAGACCCTTTTCTGACTCAAAAGGCTGACGCTTTTTAAAAAGTGAGAGTGATTAAAAAAAAAAACCCAACATGTTAAAAGATACAATTTTCTTTTCCAAACAGCACCACCCTCCCTGCTCATCTGACTGCAGCCAGGAAGGCTTTCCTCTCTCTTCCTCTGAAGGAGACAGTGAAAAGGCAGTGCCCTCTTGAAGTTTAGACGTTAATTACTGTGTTAGAATATTTCGCTAAATTACACAGCATGGCCCCAGGAGATAACAGGCACTAAGAGAAGGGAGGGGAGTGGATACCCGTCTACATGCTGCACCACAGATGCAGACGTGGGGGAAAGGCAATTAGACGGGGAGTATTTATCCTCCCTGCACCACCACCCCGAGGCTTTCAGTTAGCAGCATGTACCAAGGCAGGGAGGCGATGGGAGCGTGCCAAGATTTTAAACGATACCGAAATGGGACCGTCTCTGCCAACCAGACTGGAGGTAGGAGACAACTCCTGCAGAGGAGCAACTGTCCTGCCTGCTGCCAGCCTGCCGGGTCTGCTCCCTGCTGCCTCTGTGGGGCTGATTCACAACTCCTGGGTGCTGCTTTCAGTCCTCAGGGTTGGTAATGTGACCATAAAAGCACCTGTCTTGGGTCAGGTCGATGCCCACATCTCCCTTACGGGTGGTGATGCTCAGGGTGATACCCACAGGGTACCCATCACCAATAACAAGCTGGAGGGACCTCTGCGAGCTGGTCCTGCAGCCACAGCCTCCTGCATGAAGGAGTTTTGCAGTTTAATTAGTCTCTCTGCGATGAGCTTCTTCCCGGGGTTTGCTCCGAACCTGCCCCAACAGCCCTGTCCCACGCACCCATGGGTTCGGAGAGTGGGATGGTGCCACAGCAAGGCTGCTCCCTCTCACCCCTGGAATCCAATCCCCTTGTATTCCAGCTAGGACACCATGGGTGGGCAACCAGATGGGTAGAAAAAACCTCGCTGGATGGTTGGTCTCAAGAGGGTTGTAGCTATTGGGTTACAACCCAACTCCACCCGGAGGCCAGTGATGAGGAGTACCAAGGCATCTATCCCAGGACCTGTGCTGTTTAGCATCCTTCTGCATGACCTGAAGGAGGTGAGAAGCACACCCTTGTGAAGTCTATAGAAGACACCAAGGTGGGGGAACTACTCAACGTGCTCCAAGAGGTGCCAACCAGAGGGACCTCAGCAGGCTGGAGGAAGGAGTCAAGAGGAACCTTAAGCATTCAAACAAGAAACAAGCCCTGCGCAGCAGAACAGCACAGGGGCATGGGTAAGGGGTGGGGTAGGGTTATTATGGGGGGGGGGGGGTGGTGTGTGTGAGAGGGGGCAGAGGCCACCCTGTGCTCCTTGCCCTTGTGGGACCCCCATCGGCAAGGTGCCTTGAGGGGACCCCAGTGACATCGCCACCTGGCATCTTCTCGAGCTTTAGATCCCGCGAGCCAGTTTTTCCACCTCCTCGCTCTGCTGCCGTAGGCAACTGCTCAGGTTACCTGGCTGTAAAGCCAGGTCTGACTGCTGAATGGCGTCATAAAAATAAACAAATGCATCCATAGCAGCGCTCGACACCAACCACCTTGGCTGGAAGCGGCTCCTCCTGGCAGAGGGCTGGCAGGAAGGTGGCAGCTCCCAGGCCCAGAGGCACCTCGTGGGCTGGCGTCCCAACAACGTCCGCCGAGGATGAGATCGAGACGCGAGAGGAACCAAACCTCCCAACACCACTCATCTGCCCCAGCTTCTGCCGAGCACAACCGTGGCTCCAAGCTGGCTGCGATCCTTCGTTCCCTGAAGACCTCAGACACCACCAAAGGCTGTGACAGCTCCCTCGAGACCCAGTTCTAGTGCTTCTCCTCCCCAGCAGCACCAGCGGATAAAGCAGGGAGGGCAGCAAGCTGGGCTGGCCCACGCCAACCCCACTGACACACACGCAGCCACGGGCAGCGCAGAGCTGGATGAAGAATAGCCGTCTCCAAGCACGCTTAGAAAAGAGCTAGGAAAGGCAAAAGTGGCGATAATCAGTAAACAACAGATGTCACACAATATTACCGATTATCTCTGCACCTTCAGTAGCCATGGGGCACTTGTTGCACCAGGCACAGGGCTCTGGAGTGCTCCTGCCCCACGGATGGTTCAGCTGAAATTTGCTGGTCCCTGGTCTGAACCAACTTTCTACCTTTTGCTGACTCTGTTGAAGGCCATAGAAAAGAATAAATACGGCCAGGCTGCGAGAACCAAAGTCCCTCAGTTGTTCTGGTTTTAGCTGATCTTGGGAGACATGCAACGTGAAGTGCTGTCGGAGTTGGGCTGAATGTGGTCCTTGGTGTTTGGGTATGGGGCAGAGGCTTCGGGGCAGCAATGATGTTAGCATGTTCGCCCCCCACCATCCTGGAGGGGCAGGAGATGTACAGGGGACAAATATGACATGGTTTTGCAAAATAAAGTGAGGTCAGAGTTGAGAGCACATGGGCTGTAGGGCTGGGAGAAGACAGTGGGACATCCCTCTTGCTTAGATCATCAAGCGTGGGAGCCAGGACAACTTCCTAAAACTGCTAAAAGTGTTTTCATCAAGGCAGATAAAAGACTCGTGGAGGAACGTGGGCCAGGAAGATGCCACCATAGGTCCTATGTGAGGACAGCCAGGGCTGGAAGGAGGCAAGGGCCATGTCTGTGGTGCCCTGGCTGCAGCACAACCATCCCTGGGGAAAGCCTTTCCCTGGGAACAACGCCCTCTTCCAGCTCGCCCTCGATTCCCCGAAACTCCAAGGGAAGAATAGGAGGAAAGCTCTTTCTTTTACTTCTATTTAACTTCTCTGCTTTGTTATTTTTTTTCCCAAGCTCCCCAGATTCGATGGCTACAATAGTCCTCTGGTTCTCATCTGCAAAGGGGAGCTCCTCTGCTTACTGTAAAAATCCCTCCTTACCCCCAACCATCTTCAATGCTGATCTTTGGGCTGGATTTGGCATCCCATTCCCCTTCTCCAACTTAAACTATGTACCATTCCAAGCAGAAAAACGTGTTTTGATCTAAAGCACCACCCAAACTCACCGTGCTCCATCAAACCACTTTAACAAGAGCTGGTCCCACCTTTTGTCAAACCATCTCTTTGCCTAAAATCCCAACGCTGACCCCACCAGACCATGTTGTGAAGGCACTCTCCGCCTGCACAAACCTCACCCCAAACCCTCAGAGTGGTTCTGGAAATCAAACTTTTTAATTCTTTGGGGATCCAGCTCCTGGTAAAGGCAGTCACCATATCGGACATGGTGACGGACTCTTCTGTCTCCCCTCACCCTGTTTTCCAGCAGGCAGCTCAGGTGATGGACGCAGAGGAGGATGTGGCAGAGCTCCCCTGGACGGGGGCTTGGTGTGGACCACGTTTCTGCCAAGGGGCACAGGCACCCCCTTGGCTCCTGAAACGCTGCCCAGGCAAGGCGGTATCTCTGACCCAAATTTCCTTTGCTGTGATCATAAACACCCATTCCCGTGGCTGACAACGAAATGCAGCAGCCTGCCTGCTTCCCCGAGGATGGTGATGAACGCTGGTTCGATTAACCAGCAAACCCCAGCATTTATCACTCCAGCCTTGCCTGAAATGAACTTCTCTTTTGATTTTTTTTTTTTTTTCCAATGCACAAAACCAACCCATCCACACCGCTCAATAAATAACACTGCCATTGCCACCCAACACCCCAGCCACGTCCCCAGCTGCTCCTCACCAGGCCACCCAGCACTGATGGCCTCACTGCCATCCTCGCTTCCTCCCATCCAGCCTAGCTCCACAATTAATGATGGCGCTTTTACTGGAGGGGAACAGAAAGGAGCTGGAGAAAGGAAGCTTTGCAGGGGGAAGGGAAGAGACATTCCTGCCTCAGTCATCAGGCAACTTTTCCCTTCCTCTTGCTCACTCTCTCGCTGACCTTTGGCTGAGTCTTCCAAAGCTGTAAAGGAAAAGTGAAAAAAGGAAAAAAAAAAAAAAAAAAAAAAGGACAAGGAAACTAAAAAGCAAGAGGAGTTGAAAGGACAGGCAGAACGAGAGATGTTATCTTGCCTCTGGTAATGATTTATCGTCAAAGGACGGCTGGATGGAGACAGAGGGAGCTAAGCATGATTCTGGGCAGCACGGAGGGGTTTTGCCGGGGGACGGCCAAGGGGGGAAGGAGTTAGGGGCAAGGGTCTGAGATCGTACACAGGGATGTATGTGCTGATCAACAGGGAGGTGAAAAAACCCATGGCGAGCGCTACTACACCTTGTGAACCTGTCCCGAGGCAAGCGGAGGTCCCAAACCTTATAGTCTATGGTGAAAACCCCTCCTGCCCTGGGACCCCAGCCCATGTGCTTCATGAAGCTCACCAAGGGAGTTTCCACCATCTCACGCAGCATCCAGCAGGGCCAGCCTGTGCAAATGTCCTCTCTCGGGTGCAGCTGGAAGAGCTCACTACCACCTCCTTGGCTGTGTCTACAGCCTGGCTTTGGCTCTGGCAACCATCTCAGAGCCTGACACCTATCACTGCTGATAAATAGGTGCTCTTGTTCTCCTGGGTTGGCCCTGTGGTCAGGATTAGCTAATTGCAGCAAAAAAAAAAAAAACAAACCAGCAGCAAGACAAAAACCCATCTCAGAGCCATGGAAGAGGAACGGCGTGAGTCAAGGTCACGAGCCTGTGGAGTGAGCAGTCGCAGATCCACCATTTTGGGGCAGGAGAGCTGGAAGACTCAGGCTCCCCCATGTCAGCTAAGCTAAGAGTCTTCTCCTCTGACAAACGACACCATGGGGATAGAGCCGAACTGCTAAGGAACAGAGAGATGTATTTTTAAGAAGCAAATTTATGCATGACGTCTTGATATAATTAGTAAAGGCTTTTTATGGACCTGCCTGGTAGCAAAAAATATCCCTGATACACGAAATTCATGTCCTTCCGCACACCTCCAGATTGCCACCGTGCCCCCGTGTACTGGCAAGGCGACAAGAGGGACCATGACAGCACGACGAGGGCAGACAGGAGTGGGCAGGGAAAAATTGTGGCAGAATCAGGGCTGGGTTGTGTCACGGCTGTGATGGGAAGTGGAGGGGAACAGGGACTTTGCTAGACGCCAAGATCTTCCCCATAAGGTGACACATACCACTGTGGGCAGAGATTTTGGGGAAGTTAGGCTATTCTTAGCATCCTTATCCCACCTCCTCCTCTGGATATGTGTGCCTCATCACGATGCCTGGACCCTTCCTCACCGCCGCAGTCATTGTCTGTGAACCCTACCCACGATATTACTGCGAAGACAAAATGTTTATGACGTGTTTGCATTCAGAGGAAACTTCCTATGCATGTAAAAAGGTCATTGCCAGCAGTTTCTTTATCCTCCCCTCGCCCAAGGTCTAGCGGAGAACCTATTTTACAGCAAGTTATTTATGGCCCGACAGAAGCACTACCGACAATTTGAGATTCACAGCTCCAAACCTGGGCAATGAGGCAGATTTTTCTGAGAAAGGCTTCTACAGACAGCAGCAGGAGACAAAATCATCTTTAAAATATGATGGGGGAAAGCCTTCCCCTGCTCTACTGAATATTAACGCTTGAGTTGCCTTTTCTGTTTGTCCTCACCAAGGTTCCTGCCACCACCCTGAACCATGGGGAGCTCAGGCTCTGAAATAAGCTCATCAGGAGCTCAGGTTCTGAAATGTCCTCAACCGTGGTTGCAGGGCTGGGTTTCTGCTGCACGAGGTGGGAGGTAAGGACATATGGGAATCTCACCTCTCTCCCTCTTTCCTCCCCTCGGCCTGTCTCATCTCTTCAGCTGGCTTCACCTGCTTTCAAGAAGCTTTTTGAACCCCTTTTTCGCAATGTTGGGATTTGCAAACTCAGACATGGGGTTTGGAATCCCAACTGCTGGGCTTTGCAGACCTTTGGACAAAGGGGCCTTGCTTGGAGCGTGTGTTTTTAATTAGCAGAAACACAATATGCAGGAAGAGCCAAGCACCCCTGCAGACGTAGGTACTTTGGGGTAAGGAGTGTTGATGCTGGCAAAGCAAACCTCTAGGAATGGCAAGGCAAACATCTACGAATTATGGGCACCTCAGCGCTGCAATGCAACGGCTTGTCCCACAGGTGGAAAAGGACAAACTCGGAAAGCATTTACCTCCCTGAGGCAGGTATAAATGGGGCAGACAAGGACTCGAAAGGGCTCCCCGGTGCTGCTCCTCATGGTGCCGAAGACTTCGCAGAGGAAGGTGATGAACCCCAGCCAGCGCTCCACATCCCGCTGCTGCAACTCCTCCCGCATGGTGAAATCCTTCTGCAAGAGGGACAGAGACAACAGGCTGCATCAGCAAAACCGCATCGCCATGGGAGAGGCAACGGCTGTCTAGAGAGAGAATTAGGAGGAAATTGAAACTCAGGGTGGGGGGAGGAAGACAGACAGACTGACTCTTTAGTAACAGTGGGGAGATTACTCAACGCACACGGAGTGGCTGGAATTTCAACACAGCAAAGCCACCAGAAAGCAGGTACTGTAGAAATGTCACCAACCCCTGCAACAACCGCCACGGCTTGCGCTAGAGACGGCGTCCGCTGTGCCCTGCCCTCCCCCTCGTACAGACACGGGGACTCCTTTCCGTGTGCACAACCAAGACCGAACAAAAGCAGCAACAAAGAGGTTAAACTCAGGGAAAACGCAATGAACGTCGACGGTCAGGCCGGGCTTGGTGGTCCAGGTGGACCTGCCCAGCCCTTTCATTCCAGTATCTTCAGCAGAGCCAGTGTCCATCTGGGGACATCCTAATGGCCTGGCTGCCCTCTGGGGTCTCACGAAATTACAGCAGAGAACTGGCTCCCTGCCTGAGCAGAAGAAGATCGGGGCAGCCTGGGCTTGGCACTAAAAGGTCACCCTGCTCCTGAGCTGATGGCTGCCACGACCGAGGATTATCGAAACGACGTGACTTATGGAGCAACATCAGGAGGAAGCATATAGGGAGAAGCAGCCTCCCTGTCGGTCCTCCAGCTGGGGAGAAAAAAAAAAAGGGGTTTGCCCGAAGGCTGGATATGAAAAAGGACGTGTGTGTTGGGAGTGTGTGGCTAAGAGCAAGGGGCAACACACAAAAGCAAATAAAAACCTTTCTAGAGGATGGCACAGGAGAGTGCACCGTACTCAGAGCCAAGAGGGTTTCCCTGGGCTCCAAGCAATGCTGCAGAGCTTCTTGCAAGATCTGCCATGCAACTTTGCTTGTCTACCTCCACAGTGACCTTTCCTCGGAGATAAAAATTAGTAGATACTAAGTAGGGGAAAAATCAAAGAACAGGACAAGTTTGTTCTCAAGGCTGTGTGTTCCACAACATCTGAAATCCAGCAACTAAATAAATTACCTTACATCTTTTTTCATCTCAGTTTATTCTTACTGCCTGAGACAAACGGCTTTGCTGCTGCGAATGCTCCGACCTGCAGCTGCACTCTGCAAAGGCAGGGAGATATAAAAGCCACCACACCAAAGTTCGCTCTCATGCCCTGGACAGCACATGGGAGATCTTTCTTTTGAAACAAAGGTAAGTAAAGCAGCTGCTAAAGAAAGTGAGGCTTTTCATGACAACCATATGCATAGAAGATGCAAGACAGGAGCTATTTATATGTTTCATTACAAAAGGAAGAACAAAAATACGTATTTGCATATGCAGGAAAAAGACTTGTAAAATAACTGAGGCACTTATTAACCAGTGATGACTAATTCCTCTCTACACCCATTTCTATAAGGGAATTGCCCAACTGTGTCTGTGACTCTGAAGTCAACTTGCAGCCAAATCCTGCTGGGACTTTTCAGACTCTCCGGGGGAGTCTGCAGTTCGTCCTTTCATTATCCAGCCAGTCCCAGGATGGTGATGGAGAAGAGAGTTATTTGCCAGCTCAGGTTATCACCCCAGGGTTACCAACTTACTCTTTTCTGGAGTTTCTATTTGAATTTTAATTAAAAAAAAAAAAAAAAAGTCAAGGAGAAATGACCTCCTGACTATTGAGAAATTAAAAAAAAAACAAGTGAGAGCATCCTGTGCCCCTTGTCTGCACCGAGGGGAACCTCCAGCTTCACCCACCCGTAAGGTCACCCACCAGCTATCTCCACCCCGGGACACAAAGCACCCTTTGAACCCTGGAGCTCTTCCTTGGTGCCCTGAGACCTCTCCGTCCTCTGGCACTGACCTGCCTCCTGCACCTCACGCAGCTTCCCACCTGGCTCCAGCCCCCGAGCCATCCTGCCCCTCCCAGCCTGGATGCCCCCCAGCAGCCCTCCTGTCCTGCCTGGGAAGGACCGCACTGATGCACCCAGGGAGCTGGGCCACATTTCGGGATCCCTGGGGCATGCTGGGAAATTCCCAGCAGCTCGGGATAACCACATGGGCTCTGCGGTCCCAGCTTACTGGGAAAGAATACAAACCACCACAGGAAACTCTCCTCCTTCCCATTCCTGCTTTAAACACACTGCCCTGCTCTGCAGACCTGTAAGAGAGAAAACTGACTCTTCAACATTTTCTCTTTAAAAAAATATTTTCTGTAAAAAACCCCATCAAACCAACTAACCAGACAAAGAAATTTCCATAAAACAACCACCAAACCAAACCAAACCCATCAGGCCTGGGATGGGAGCTGGGCAGGAAGGGATGCCACCACACAGCACCTTCTTTTTTTCATCCTACAGCACACAGTGCGTGATGCCACCCAGCAGAGACAGCAATGAACACTCTGCCCCCAGCTCTGCAGCTGAAGAAGACCCTTACAAAAGAAAAGG
This sequence comes from Leptosomus discolor, assembly GCF_034619465.1. NCBI lineage: Eukaryota > Metazoa > Chordata > Aves > Leptosomiformes > Leptosomidae > Leptosomus > Leptosomus discolor. The sequence continues at coordinate 90,769,960 of NC_141419.1, read as the reverse complement.
GACTGGAGTCCTCTCCCAACCCTCCCAAAGTCACGAAAAAGCTTGTGCAGACTTTGATGGACCCCCATGAAGGATGGGAATGGGGGATGGATGCAGAGGTAATGTGGACATTTTCACCCAGAACGTGATGCTGCAGTGGGAATGATTTTGCTCCATTTGCAGCCTCAGGTTGGGACAAATTTCACAGAAGGAGATTGTTCACATGTAGTCTGCCCTTGGTATCTTGGGGGTGACACTGATTCCTTTGACAAAGCAGGAAAAGCACCTTGCCAGAGGTAGGAATTAGGTGTTTTGGACCATGGCTGCCTACAGGCAAGAGTTGGGTTTGCCAGGAGCTGAACCTCCATGGTAGCTGGACTTGCAGCACCAGGGCTCTCCTGAACCATCCTGAGATACCCATCTGCTTCGGCCCCACAGGGCAGTGCTAAACCACTGTCATACTGTGCATGAAGAAGGTGGCCCAGGGAGCTTTGTCCTTAAATTTGTCCTTCAGACAGCAGGTCTGACCGGTACCACGGCACGCACAGACAGGCAAGCCAACATGACTGCCATCCGCGCAGAGGTGTCCCACCTCCCTCGTGCTGTCCATGTTTGAGGTGACCACTGCTGTCATCTAGGTAATTTGGTCAATGGAGTTACGGGTGAGATTCACTTGGCTGCATGTTGGCCATGCTCCCAGCGGGACCCACGACCCACCACGCTGGGCATGGAGAACGTGGAGAGCAACTCAAATCACTTCTCCAAAGGGTTTGGAACCAAAACAGACGAGCCAGACCAACAATGTGGGAGAGGTGAAGAGCTGGCCAGCGGCGAAGAGCGGCTCAGCAGAGAACAAAACTCATGTCCCATGTGCCTGGGGATGTGCCCTGACCCACAGACCTCCGCACCACTGATAAGAAGCCTTGAGGAGGCTGAAGAGTGCTGAAACCAGACGGCTGGGTCACTGCCCTGCCCAGTGAACTTTATTTGCTCTGGAAATGCCTCACGGAGTTATATAAAAATAACCTGTGGATTGGCTTGCCCCATGCTTAGGTGGTGATGTCAGAGCAGTAAGCAAATTATCTTTCATCAGTTTGGCTGTATTTTTAAACACGAATTGTATTACTAATTTGGGGGTGCCCTGGCCTGTAGATAATCTGGGTGCGTTTACTGGATGACCTTCCTTCAGCACCTGTAGTTTAAAATAAAATGTATTTATACCAGGTAGCAGGGTTGACCTCCCTTCCCTGCCTGGTGGGGGACCAGAGTTCTTTGGGAAACCATGCAGCAAGGCGGGGGGATGCCAAGGGGACCTCTAAAGAGGTCTCACACAGGACAAGTCTGGGGTACAAACCTGAAGGCTAAGCACGTTCACCGCGTTGGGCCTCACCACACGTGATGGGTAGGTCAGGGGTGGCCTGTGTTCACGCATGATACAGATGGGCAGAGGTTCAGCCCACGCTCTGACATGCCTCCTTGGACCATTTCTAAGCTTGGCTAAAGTCCTGCCAGCAATGAAAACAGAAAGTGCCTTTATCTTGGGGCCCGCCACTCCTGCACCCAAGTGAAAGCCTACTCTCATCCCAGTGCAGATGTAGCTCATGCAATGCTATCCTTTCTTGGCCCAGACATGAGACCTCTCCAAGACCAGGATGAAGCTAGAAGAGCCAAGAGGACTGGCCACTCCATGGGAAAGCAAGAAAATCCTTCCTCTGCCATTTTCGGTGGGCAGCAGAGCCAAGAAGGATGAGAAGCAGCATTTTGCCACCGGATCTAAGCCCTCGCTCCAGCCCAGACAGCTGCAGCTGAAAATTCATCCCTTGGGAGTTCGCCACGCTTTTTTTAAGACAAGTCCCAAATAACTTTTCCCCAGATCTGGGCCCACCGACTCATGGCTGACTCTGTCAGCGGCAAGTTAGAGGGCAAAAGTTTAGTGTGGGATAAAAACGAAGGTTAATTTAAGCATTGCCACCTTCTGATGGAAAAAAAAAGGACACACTTGGGCTTGTTGCTCTGTAAACACAGGGCTCTTCCTCTGGCAGCTCTGTTGTTTACTCAGTCATTGTCAAGGAGGCAGGAAATTCTGAGTCAGAAATACTGCGCAAAAAGAGATATATAATGCTTGGATATCAGTGCTAGGCGCTACATAAAAAGCTGAGAGAGGCTGTGCTAAATACTTGATCTCACTGGAAATGTGCTACAAAAGGTTGGAGCCTTAAATGGCTCTTTGGAAAGGGCCTGAGACAAATAAAACGGGTTGGAGGAGGGAGCTGGTGGGTAGAGGCTAGGACAGCATCCATCCTCTGTTGCTCTCCTGGAGGAGCACATCCTCCACCTGCTCCCTCCTAGAAAGTGCTCCAATAAATGACATTTTGCACACTTAACATTGCTGCATTATTCCCTGTTTATAATTTAAATAATACTTGTATTTAGGTCCTGGCTTGGAGGAGAATCTGGAGCGTAGCTTTGCTTTCTGGGGAGTATAAACCAGTGAGATGAGTATTTTATAGCACAGGCATTCAGAAGAAGCTCAGGAGGTGCTGTGGCACCACCAGGGAGTGATCAAACCTCCACCCATGGATGGAGGTCTCACTGAGCACCTCTGAAGCAGAGCTACCACCCACAGCTTCATCGGGAGCATCTCGCTCCACATGGACATCACTACACAAGCCCCTCTGCTGTGCTAAACCACTGGTGGGACACGAGGCGGGACCATTAGCTCTTCCACGGGCTCTTTCCTTCCTCCAAACACCCACAGCAACACTCCCGGCCTCTCTGCCTGCACCTTGCCGACACTTCTTGAGCGTCCCACCACACCATCCCTGCCCATGGTGCTCCCAGCACAGGGACAACGAGACAAAGCAGACTAAGACGACGACTGAAAGCCTGCTTTGAGCCAACAGCTTCCACGCAGGACGAGGAAGCAGCAGCACAGGAGACTGAGATTTATTTCCAGTCCTGTGCGGGCTCCCATCACCTCCGTACCCTAATTTCCCGGCTGGCAAACGGGAACGATTTACTCATCTTCCTCTGCAAAGTGCTTTGGGGCATGTGACTGAGACATGCAAATCATGGCAATTATTATTACTCCAACAAAGGAGCTATTCACATTTAAAGCAGATCAAGCTTTTAAATTACAGATGACACCCTGTGCCCAGCCTTGAAAAGGTCCTGGCTTCACCCAGCCATGAGGCATTTCACTCCCACAGACTTTCATCACACACATTTCCTCCAAGCAGGATCTGCACCTGATGAACGTGCACCGGCTTCTTCTTGGGGTGTTTTGGACACTTTGGGAAGAGCAGCAAATCCTACTGGTGGCCTTCAGCGTGGACCTGGTTTCATGATGGCCACAGCTCTGTGAACCTTTCTAATGACAGAGGTCTCCAAAATGCATCCCATGCTGAAGGTCCAGGTTACCAGGACTGTGACCACCACCCCAGGGGCACCTACCACCCATCGGCCAACCACCAGACGTTGTATAACTTACATTAAATGCCACTGACCGATTCTACAAGAACAACTCACCAAAGATCCTGCAGCCATCAGACAGACAAAAAGAGTGCTTATTCCTCTCAAAGGAATTTGGGCAGGAAGGGGAAAGTAAGGTCAGAAAACTGCTGGTTCTTCTAAAGGAGATGATGAGCAAAATCCCAGGATGAGGACCATCCATGAATTCTAAGTTCCTCATGCTTGGGTAACCGCAGCAGCTGATAACCAGAATCAACAGAGCTGTGGGTACTTCCCGTGTCTCCAAACAACCTGAGGTCACCAAGCGGGTGGTCACTTGAACCTCCTGTCCCCTGCTCTCACCATGACCTCTCCGTCTGGCTCCAAATCTGGGATCAACAGCAATTACCCACCCAATGTAGGCGTCTCACAGCTTAAGCCAGCGATGTCTCTGAGGTCCTCGTGGGCTGCAGAGGTGCAAGGAGTTAATTATTGATTTAGTTGAGGTTTAAAGCACCCAGGAGGGAAGATAATGATGGATGTGCAAACACAAAAGCGTTGCTGTTAACCTAGCAGCTGCTAGAGATCTTGGAGCACTCTTTGAGGAAGCTCTAAGATGACCAGGAGGGTGAAGCAGCACGGTCTGAACACCATGAACAGCAAACATCAATTTGTCCTGGTGTAAAAATCTTCTTTAATGACCCTCGGAGTGCAGAGAAAGCAGAGTGAGGAGAAGAGGCAACCCAGAGGAAATCCCGTGGTCTGCTATTATCTCCTTCTTTTCTCTCGTAGAGGGGGAAACTGAGATGTGGCCACGTCCTGGGAAGACACCCTGTCCCACAGGTCAGCAGAGCTTACTGCTGAATTTGAGCAAACCTCATTTCCACCAGAACACATTCGCACCTCTGCGGAGTTACCAAGGCTTTATGCCATGTTATTGCAGGACTAGTTCTCCAAATAATTTTCAAATGGGATAACGCACAGAGCAGAAATACTCTGGAAAAGAGTGCAGGATGCTCTGGGAGCTCTGGTTGCTTCACCAGAGGATGTTTGCCAGCACCTCCTCCAGCAGTACCCAGGTGACAGAGTTGTCTTCCTCGTTACTTAATTTTTATTGCCACCCTTCCTATCTAGCACCTTTCTGGATTCCCAGACATGTGCCAGGGTGTCAGCTCAACTGGATAACAGCAGTTTATCACCACTTTAAAGCCCTGTTATTCCATGAACCCAGACACAATCACCCAGCAAAATGTCATCGCCTGCCCCAGCCAGACCTTACAGGGAGCAGACGGACACGGGCAGACAGCAGGACGCATGGGCACAGGGAACTAACGATACCTTTGAGAGCCAGAAGCTGACCTCTCAGCCCCATGAAGAGGGACTGGCAGGGAGACAAGGGACCACAAAGAAACACAAATTCATTTCCTTGCTGGGTTGTCATCAGAGCAGCCGGGGCGCCTGCTCAACCTGGCCCTGCAGACACCCCATGGCTGTAACGGCCGGAGGAGGCAGCTCCTGCTCGGCAGGCTTGCTCCTCTGGAGTACTGCAGGAGGTCCTCGTCATCTTCATTGAACTCCTGGTGCTGCGGGGACCCTGAGGCAGCGCTGTGCCTGTTGTCTTTGTGAGTGGGAAAACCTCGGGTTACCTTTTTGGGTGATGGAAGACACTGCGGGTCCTCTCCCCAGCAGTCGTTCCCTGGGACAGGGGTAAAGCATCTGTGTCCCCAAGAGCATCCCACCCGCAGGCCAGCAATGCCCTCCCTGCTACACGGAGGCGGTAGGAAGAGGGGATCAAGCACAGCAGATCCCTGCCCATCCCAGCATCCGCAGCAGTGCTGGCACCCCCACTGCATGGAAAAATATATTAATATAAAACTCTAAGCCCATGGGCAGCACTCCCCAAAGCGTAAGTTTAGTGTAAAACCGTGCTGGTTTGAAGAAATCCCCCAAACAAGCGTAGAGGGACTGTTTTATATGGGTGGGGATGGTTTGATGGGTGGTTTTTCAAGCCCTTCCCTAAAGGGGAAGTCTGAGCCCCAACACCACCCCCAAGCATCTTCCCGAAGTCTGAGCCCTGCCACCATCCCCAGCATCTGCTCAGACGCCACTTCTGTGCCTGAAAAAATCCCCATCCCACACCTAATGCCAACTTGGGATGATGACTGGGACCCCAACGGAAGCTGCTGGATTGGGTCCTACTTGCAAATGCTGCAGCCAGAGGTGCCCAGCCTTGCAGCCCGGGGGGGATGCACCAGGGACCAGTTGGGTTTTACCAGCAGGCTGCATTCTTATTTTAAGCTCTGGACATGCAATGTCTCCTCTTTACACGGTGGAGGTGCCAAGGGGTCTGTCGGGCAGGGCCAAGTTTGCAAACAGGGATAGAAGAGGAGAAAAAGCGGCCATGGAAGCAGGTGCTGCTTCGTCCAGGCACTGTGGCCGGAGAAATTCCACTTGCATTCGAAACGAAGCTGAGCCCATTGAAACGCCATCCTGCCCGCGGATGAATGCAACCAGTCACGGAAAAAAAGCAGGCAGCTAATCCCATTTGCCACCGGGAGCTTTTCTGCACGGGCGCTCCTGGCTTACATCGGCTCAGTCCTAGGAGGGATTTTCCTGGGTTCCTGGGAGCTGGCAGCAGGATGCTTTTCCCTGTGGGATGCTAAGACCTTTCTAGGGAGGATGCACTGGGTGGTGCTTCACCATGGGGTCGGACCATCAACCTACTAAGCTGGCTGTGGAGTGCAAGACACGGAGGTTTGACCTCTGCTTCTCTGCAAGCCAGGATCGATGGATGAACGAAGCCCCAGTGGCTTCCCCCATCCCCAAAACCTGCCCCTGAAGTGGAAGCCCCGAAGCTGGGTGGCACAGGGAAGCGGACAACCTTTGGCTGGACCTCAATGCATACAGATGGCTATAAATAGGTCCAAGAGGCACAGGGTATCGTAGAATCATAGAGTGGTTTGGGTTGGAAGGGACCTTTAAAGGTCCAACCCTTCTGCCGTGAGCAGGGACATCTTCCGCTGGATCAGGCTGCTCAGAGCCCCGTCCAGCCTGACCTGGGATGTTCTCAGGGATGGGGCACCCACCGCCTCTCTGGGCAGCCTGAGCCAGTGCTCCACCACCCTCACTGTAAAACATTTCTTTCTTGTATCTAGTCGAAATCTCTCTTCTTTTAGTTTAAAACCATTACTCCTTGTCCTACTGCTACAAGCTCTGCTAAAAACTCTGTCCCCACCTCTCCTGCAGCCCCCTTTCAGCACTGAAGGCCGCTCTAAGGTCTCCCTGGAGCCTTCTCTCTTCTCCAGGCTGAACAACCCCAACTCTCTCAGCCTGCCCTCACAGCAGAGGTGTTCCACCCTGCTGATCATCTTCATGGCCCTCCTCTGGAGCTGCTCCAAGAGGTCTGGGTCTTTCCTGAACTGAAGACCCCAGAGCTCCATTATGGCCAGAGAAAGAAAAAAAAAAAGAAAAAAGAAAAAAGAAAGATGGATGCACAAAAAAGTGGTGGGTGGGAGACCATGGGGGGCCCTGCAGGCAGCTGGCCAGATTCACCGTAGGATGAGGTCTCCCTTTATCTGCCCAGAGACTGAACAAGACACAGGCGAGGAGGGAACCAGAGGAGTTAACAGACTCCCCAGACAGAGATATTTGTGGCACCCAGAGTTCGTGTAAAGTTTCATACCGGGACCCTTTTCTAAATTCTTTCAGTCATGGGAGAAAACATTGCAACTGTTTAGTCTGCAGGGAGGTGGTGGCTCTGGCCCAGCACTCAACGTCGCTGAGCAAACATGCTGGAAAGCAAAGGGGCTGACAACCCTCTTATCTCCTCTGCCTGCTTTTCACCCTGTCTCTCCCACTGCTGTGGCCAAGCATCCAACGGGCATCAGATACCACTGCTTGCTGCTGGAAAGACAGCTCCGGGCTCCCTGGGATGGGTGACAAGGAACCACTGAAAGACAGGACTTGGGCGTGAAGTAACAGTCTGCTAAAAAAATGTTATTTACACAAAAGAGCTCAGAAAATCTTTCTCGGGGGCTAATATTTACAAATCCTATGAAGCCAGGGAGCTTCTGCTGTAGCAAATGTTGTATTTGGCTATTTTTTTTTTTTAAAAATGGATGAAAAAATGCTTTAATATTTTCTGGTCACCCCCCCAAAGCATGCAGGTACGGACCACCCTACAATGCCTCCTAAGCTGCCCATCCATGCTGGAAAAGCTGAGATTACAGGAAAGACCTGCAGAAAACAACATCAACCTGCAAAAACCGTCAACCCCTCCAAACTTTCTGTCTCTAAGGGGATGCTCGTGTTTACCACGGCATATTTTGCAGCATGTTGTCAGAGCAGCTGACTGTGAGCAAGACCACCGGACGGCATGGGCTGTAATATCAAAGAGATGCAGGGAAACACACCTTACTCTTATTAACAAAGCAGAAATGGAAAGGTTTTGTTTTTCCAGCCTGACACTATTTCCTAAGCTGGTGCACACTCTGCTCTCTGTTTTCACTTTCAGTTCCTGCTGCTCCTCGACTAGAGGCGACATCGCTGGGTTTGGATTCCCAGCACTGCCAGAGACGCTCCTCCTAGCTACTCTTTATTGAAAATATAATATGTAGAGCAATAGTAATCGAAAAAAAAAAAAAAGGGCAAGAAAAGTGGAGGAATTTATCACTGGGAGGGGAAAAGGAAGCATTGGTTTTCAATGCTCAGCAAAGCGGGGAGAGCACGGGGGGGACCCCACGGGTGGCAGCACCGCTGATAAGACCAGAGGACGTGTCATGATGGGGTGGCATCATCCAGCCCTGCGTTGTTTGCGCCTGTCCTCAAGACAGTATCTCACACTGGTATCAGCCCCGGCCAGGCACGGGACAGGGAACAATTCTCACGTGTCTCATTCCCCACCTGCCGTGTATCCTCGGGCTCCTCCGCTCCCAGGACTTGTCCCCCCCAACGCCTCCTCACACCATCATTTTGCATTTGCTTGTTTAAATGTCAGCAGCAGGAAAAGATGAGGCTGTGCAAAATGATACCCACGGGGGAGATACAGGGGATGTGAACTCCACGGCAGCATTGATTCTCCAAACCCAGATTTTGACAGGTAGGTACGCACAAAAACATCCAGCAGTGGAAAAAAAAAACCGAGCCTAAGCCTGGCCGGGGGATGCTGAGGGTGCCCGCACCGCGACACCCACGCTGCAGGTCCCACAGGACCGTCTCTCCGGGGTGCCACTGCAGCTGTAAAGACCCGCCAAAATCTGCTTGGGGCAGCTTGCGCTTCAGCATGTCAACCAAGTCCACCGAATTCGGTACAAATTCTTGCGGCTCAGCTAGAAATCCTTAAAATAAAGAGAGACTTCTTGCTGGCGAGCACAGGAGCACCTCCTGTATCCCATGTGCCTGCTGCCAAGCGATGTCACGGGTGGGCAAACACAAGCTATCCCATTTTTCCCTCCTTCCCAGGAAAGAAAAAGAGGTGCTGCCCTCTCCAACACCCTTCTACCCAAACCCCAGCTCTGGGCTGGTGCTGGTGCCTGAGTCTGCTCTGGCCTTGTCTCAGGAGGTGATGTCCCTGGCACCTGCTTCTCCAGCGTGCTCCTCTGCCAGAAGGATGCTCCATCCCCCCCTAGCAAAGTGACTGTGGGACACGGGGGTTTGCAGGATGATGGATCCCAGGCAGGGCGATGACTTGCAGGGTCCCAACAAGCCTCCGAAAGTTCTGTCCCCAGGCGAGACAATGGGAACCAGCGAACAGCAGGGCTGGGGATGGCAGGGCGGTTGTGGGTACCTTCCAACCCCACAGCATCCCGAAATCCCCACCCCGGGGCAGCCGCAGCAGCCTGAGCTGGATTTATGCTGGAGCAGGCAGGAGCAGATGGTCTGGCAGGAGGGTGCCTTAGGCCAGTTGAGTCCCTGGACTGGCAGGAACATGCTCCTGCATCCCGAGGTTGGATTTGAGCCTTTCAGGAGAAAAAAGAGAGCCGGAGCTGACGCCAGTCCAGCCTGATCTGAGGAGATCTCAATGCTGAAGCACCCCTGCTGCCTCCAACACAGGAGGGGGGATCCTTAGGCATTTCCTCACCTCTCAGTCAGCGGATAAAGTGATTTTGAGGCTCTTCTTTTTTTTTTTTTTTTTTTTTTGCTGCCTTTTCTACCAAAATTCCAGGGGGACCTTGCGTGGCCCCAAGCCTCCTCACCCACCAGCCATGGCTGGGAGCAGCTAGGAGCTCACCCCACCGGTAGCCTGCGGCCTGGATCGGGCCCAGAGCTGCAGGCAGGCTGCAGGCAGGCTGCAGGCAGGCTGCACAGTCTGCAGTCTCCACCTAGAGCCCGGCGGAGCCTCTGCTCCGCGTTGCCTCCACGCCGCAGCCCATGTGTGCACGGGTCCCACCAACCCAAACCCCCCCCCCCCCCCCCGGGTCTGAACTTGGCCGTGTTTTTAGCAGGAGGCGGCAGCAGGCAGCACCTCAGCCAGGGCTGCTCCTGACATTGCTCACTGCCAGCCTGCAGGACCAAGAGGAACCTCCGGCTGAGTCCCACCACCGCTGGAAGATGCCCAGATAGTCCACCACGGCTGGTGGAGATGATGGCACACCAAGTACCTTCCCAGAGCAGCGGCTGGTCCCCACCATGGCCTTGCAGCCTCAGCCCCTCCAGGGTGAAAAGGAGCCAGGAGAAACCACACACAACCTATTCACGGAGTAAAGGTGACGGCTATTTTTTCACGACACGCCTGAGCACTGCAATATAAAATCTTACCAGCACATCGAATTCAAGCCAAATATGCCATTCTTTAAGGCTTTTTCTTTTCTCTTTTTTTGCAACTTAATCCTGGCTTCCCGTCAATCTCTCAACCGCGCAACGCTCCACTACTCAAAACTAAACATCTCTGTGCAGAGCCGTGAGCGTGGCTGTGTCGGATGGACTCCAGCCCCCAGCTGCCTGCAGGGCAGTGGGGATGACCCCCTCGGCACCCCCTGTGATGCCCACTGGTATGTCGGTGGCCCTATGTCCACCTCCAGCTGCAACTCAACTTCTCGAGGGGCTGTGAGCTCCGAAACCCTCCCCTGAGCTTGGGCTGAGGACTGATGTGCAGTGCAACCCCGCAGCCAATTTAATTTGGGATCTGGCTCAGCTATTCCCAGCTCAGAGGGCTCCCTGTGCTTGAGGGACACAGCTCCTGTCCCCATCCCTTCCCTCCTACCAGTGGGAAACTGTTGCTTTTTTTTTTCTGTACTCCATTTAAAACCGCAGATCTTGGGTTAAACCCTTTTTTGCCCTTCATTAAACCCCCCCTCATCCCACCATCAGCCTCCGAGGAGGTGATGCCCAGCGCTCCCTCTCCCCTGCCATGTTCCCACGTCATGGAAAGGCTGCCGAGGAGCTGGACGGCTCCTACAGCCTCCGCTCCGCCCGGGAAAAGCGGCAAGTTTAAAGCACGCGGCTCGACATTTAATCCGGAGCTCTCCAATAACTCACGGACCCACAGGGGACCCGCCTGCCAGCGGCTCCCGTAACCTCAACACGGCAAAGCCGAGCGAGCGTTATTACTACGGGCAGGCGGCGATGGTTTGGCCAGACTCACCGGTAACGGCGGGGCTGGGCTCTAATTGATGCCCAGCTCTGCCCTTCACCTGCTGGCACGGGCAGGGTGCCAGCCTGCTCCCCTGGCTCCCTCTCCTGCCTGCTGCTAACACTTGCACGGGTTACGTTCGGTCCCAGATGACTACGCAAAATAATTTTTAAATGGCAATAATGAAAAAGTAAAGAAGAAAATATAAATGTAACGTTATAAAACCAAGAAAATCATAAATAATAATAATAAACATAAAGTAATAAATATTCTGCCACAGAATTACAGAGCCTCTTCAGAGACACGACAGAAACGAGAGGGAACACATCTCCTTCCTGCTCCTCCTTTTCTCCGTGCTTGAAAGCAGGAGGATGCAAGCAGCTGGTGATGCTCCTTGGAGCCACCTGCGGGGCTGTGCTCCCTGTCGCCCTCCAAGCCCGTATAAACACATGCATCTATGTGTCTGCATGAATTTAGAACTGCCTTCGAATTCCCTGGGAGTACAGAAAATAAATCCCACCTGCAAAGCTGCATTTAGCAGGCAGATTTCCCTGGTGAGTCCCACTACTTTTTCCAAAACCAGGACAGCGCTGTCAACATCAGCACAGAAAAGTAAGGAAGGTGGTTTCTTAAGTTCTGCAAGTTTCTGTAACTTCTGCGACATCATTTGCTATTTCTCTGCCTGGGCTGGGCTCCTGCGGGGCCGGCAGAGCCCGTGTACACATCAACTCTGAGGCTGACCACCGAGATGTCCCTCAGCCCTCCAGAAGAGCCGTGGGGAGCGGCTCAACCCGAGGAGGCTTTTCCCATTGAATCACCACCTCACCTCGGGAAGAGCTTATCAAATTCTCCTGGAAGAGAAACCAAAGGCAGAGACATTGGGCTCATGCACAGGTGGAAGAGACGGATGTGGTGCTGCTCCATGGAGCTGAGTGTGCAAACCCTCACCACTGCAGCACCCAAGATGCACCTTTACGGCTTTAGGGTTTGCTCCAAGGACCTTGGGACCCTTTTTTCCCCTCATCTTTCAGTGAAGCAACCTCTCTGATGTCTCCTGGTCAATGTCTTTTCCGAGACAAGTGGCACCACTGTGTTTTCTGTGCACAAACTGGACCATCTGTAATTAAATTAAATTATAAACAGCCACGGGAAGAGCACCAATGGGTTTTGCAGTCAATGGTGGATATGGCGTACAGGTCAGATGATCTCTGGCCACGCTCAGATACTTCTGCTTCTACCTCTGTCAAACCACAAACGGTTCCATGCTGGAGATCCAGACCTTAATCACGTTAAGGCAGGGGGGAAATCTACCTTTCAGCATTAACCATGTGTATTATTTCCTTGTTCCAATTCCCGCAGTACCCACTCACGTTACCATCCTTGGTGTCTTCATCCTCAGAATCGACAGAAAGGGCTCCTATCACTGGGAGGTTAAGTCGTTTGCTCAAATAAAGAAGCAGCATGTGAGAAAGGAGGGATTTCAGCTCATTCCTCCCAAATCCTCATGCTCAGCAGGGTAAACACTTCCTTTTGCACCCTGATTGATTCTCCAGTACCTAATGCCACAACACCTACCTCCCCAGAAGCGGTTCAACCTAAATTCTCCTCTTTCATCCTCCATTTGGCCTGACAACAACAGGTTTTTGGCCACCTCCCTGGCTGAGCCCCTCCAGAAGTGGTCACACCGATCACCTCAAACCCAGTCAAGCCCACTTTTCCCAAAAACCATGGGATTTCGACTCGAGTTTCTACAACCAGAGCGAAGCACAGCACTGAACCAAGGGTCATTTCTGGGGCATCAAGAGATTAGACCGAGATGATGAAGAAACCCCGCGTGGGTATGCAATGGGGTATGGATTAGGGTATGCCATAGAGTATCCAACAGGGTATCCAACAGGGTACGCTGTAGGGTACCCAACAAGGTACGCAACAGGGTAGGCCACAAAAATAGCCCTTCTCCACCGGCACCAAGGCATTTCCAACCGCAGGGACGTACCGGGTGCTGGCTCTGGTGTGCGCTCTCTGCTGCTCTGTGTCGAGATGTTCATTTCGTGGTGGTTCTTTTTTTTTTTTTTTTATAAAAAGAAGGTATCAGCCTTCTGTTTGATGTGGTGTTGGCCACGGTTGCTAAGGGGAGCAGTGTACAATTACAGCCCCAGTGATGTCCACTCTAATAATACACTTGGCTCTGCATAGCTCAGATGCAGACACAGCTCTGCTATAAAGAGCACGGCCATTTCAACAGAGGAATACTCCAACTTATGTTACATGTGGAGGGTTTGTGGCACATTGCTTAACACCCCCCTCCTTCTGAAAAAAAATAAAAGGCACTGCAGCCTGGACATGCCAGTGGGTGAAACTACGACAAGCAAAAAACCTCTCGCAGGAATCTTCTTTTCAATTTATTAATTAAGAAGGTATTTCTAGAGGCGTGAAGAAACCATACATGTGTCCAACTAAGATGTTCTTGCACGCCCCCATCAGCCCAAGCTCCCCAGGCCCAATTCGGCCACGTCCATCCCAAGGGCTTGCACAGCCCAAAACCACTCCTAGTGTCAAACACCAAACCAAACTCAATGCGCAGGAGACCAAACCCAAATGACCCTCCCCGGTGCTGAGCCCCTGCATGGCAGCGTCTCCCCCAGCCTGACCGGCTGCCCACCCCATGACTCCCCTTTCCGTGTCTCTCCCTTCAGCATCCCAAAAGGTTCACAGCACCCAAATTCCAGACTCAACTCAAGATTTGGGATCAAAACACAGAGTGAGGGTGGAATTCAAACCAGAGTTTTCCTGATAGATCCCCTTAGAGCCTGAAACGGTGCCATGATGGTTGGGGGGATGCTCTGCAGAGGACCTGCTGGCAGGGAGGGGAATGATGTGACAGCATCCCCGTGCCCTGCCGCCAGCATCTGTTTTGGGATCGAAACAAGCCCCCTGAGATCAGCTCCGAACATGTGCAGCCCCCCAAGTGCAAGCACCTTGTCAACAGCTGAAAATATAAGAGGAGCCAGGTTAAAAAGACAGTTTATTCCATTTATTGCCTGTTCTGTGGGAAAACCCCTTGCTGCTTGTTTTAAGGTCCGGCTGGGTATAGGGATGCTGTCTATAGGTACTGGGATGTTGGTAGGGTGGCTTAATGGGTTAATGTATTAATTTATGAGGTCCTCCAGTGGGGCTGAGCTGTTGCCACTGCAGTCCCAAGAGAAAGGGACAAACAAGCCCCTACAAAACAGGAGCATCTGCCGGGAGCAGGTGGGGGGAGGGGGGGGGGGGGGGGGGGGCGAGCGATCCGGCCCCAGGCGCCAGCAGCACTGGGGGGGGATCACGTTGATCCCGATTTATCACACCCCAGCAGAGTAATTCCCCAGCTCGCCGGTGCCCGGCGAGCCGAGCTCCTTACGTCCAGGGATCAGATTAGTCTGAAAGGTGCTAGAGAGACATAAATCCAGCTCTGGAGTAAGTGTTTTATTAAAGTTCGCTTGTTTGTTTTTCTTTCAGTTAACGGTAATTTATCTAGAAATAGCTGATGGAAAATACCTGATGGTGGAGGGGCCAGGACTGGACCTGGGTAATCATAGAACGGTTTGGGTTGGAAGGGATCGTAAAGGTCACCCAGTTCCAACCCCCCTGCCCTGGGCAGGGACACCTCCCACCAGACCAGGTCGCTCCCAGCCCCATCCAGCCTGGCCTTGAGCCCTGCCAGGGAGGGGGCAGCCACAGCCTCTCTGGGCAGCCTGTGCCAGTGTCTCACCACCCTCACAGAATTCCGTCCTAATATCTAATCTAAATCTCCCTTCCTTCAGTTTAAAGCCATTACCTCTTGTCCTTTCACTACATGTCCTTGTAGAAAGTCCCCCTCTAGCTCTCTTGTAGTCTCCCTTTAGGTACTGCAAGGCTGCTATAACATTATATCATCAAACATATATCAACATAATATACTGATATATTAATGTATCATATTGATATTGATAGATCAACACTGTAACATCAACCATATATCAATATGATACCCATATGAATCCGTAACATCCACGTATTATCCAATATTACCATTTTGACATTGGTATTGTTAACATATCGTATATCAACCCCCTTATTTCACATCAAGGCAGCTGCAACGTGTCTTTCGTGCTTCATACCTGGGTCTGTCTCCAGCCAGGGCTACCAAGTCTGAATGCATCTCAAAGAATTCCTCATTTAGGGCTTGACCAAACTTATTTCACGAACCTGTGTGAATGCTTTTGATTATTTTGGTTCGACAAATAAACTGCGCTGGAGAAAAGTAAAAAACCTTTACTATCGAAAGGAAATGTTAGATTATTTAATCTCACATAGTACTTTGCTTTTGGCCTGTAGTGATCTGTCACCTTTTGTCCCACCAAGACATTTTTAAAAGATGTGCAGTTTGGGGCCGAGCAAATCCCTTTTGCATATTTTTCTGTGCTCCAGCACATGAACTCAGTCACCCGTACACCCTGCTCAGTCTTTCCATTTAATTTCCTTCCAGCTTTCCACGATGGACTTCATGCCCCCATCGCACCGAGACTGGCTACATGTTCCTGGGAAGCACTTCGGGACTCTCTGGAGATATAAGATATATTATTTATCCTACATTCATGCTATGAAGAGCTGAATATGAAGTCAGTTATTATGGCACATGACACTTCAGTACAAATCATTCTACTGGGTCTGTTGGTAGGGCTGGAAATGCTGAGGCAAGAGAAGAAAGCAAGTTGGAAGACACCTCCCTAACCCAGAAGGACTGCCATTGTCTTCAATTTTTTGGGTAACACCCTGCTGCTCCCTGGCCATCACTCCTGGACTTCATTTCGGATTCCTTAGCATCGCTCAGCCAAACGGGGGAACACACAAGAGTGACCTGGCATGGGAGGAGTGGGATGCTCAGATGGGTTAGAGGCCCTTCCGGCCCTTTGCTGCTAAATCGGGGACTGATGTTGACCACAACTTATCTCCTCCTGCTTTATAACAGCTTTGGAAATAAACCAGTCAGGAAAAAAATCACTGCCTGGCACACATGACGGGCAGATGTGCGTGCTGCCCAAGGGCTTTCCAAGGGAAAGCGGAGAAGGAGTGGGCACAGGGAGAGATGCTGGATTTGATATGCTCCCAGAGCAATGAGAGAAGCAAAGCTGGACGAGTGACCTTGCAGAATTACCTTAGGTTATATTAAATATTGATTTTCATTGTTTTCCTGCTTTCTGTGTTGCCCAAAAGCCAATTCAGCCCGCACAAGGTACAGGCAGCCAGGCACAGCACCCAAGGGATGACCTCCAACAAGAGCAAGAAGGGCAAGAAGATGTGACACAAACTGGAGCGAACGTGTGCGGAGAACAGAGAAATGAAACGAGAGCTTTGAACTGCGGATGACACGTGTGTGTGAAGGAATGTCCCCATGGAAACATATATTAAATTAAGGATGGAAATTCATGGTTTCAGCGCTACATGTCCTCTTTCCAGAGCGGCAGAAAGATGGAGCTCCATGTGACACCCTCCCCAGAAAGCAATCCCCCCCCCCGCAGATGGTGGTGGTACAGTAAAACACACTTCTCCCAGAGACCATGGGTGGGTGAGGACAGTTTCCCCATCACACACCATTATCATGGACCAGTTATTGGAGCCGCTGCTTTTTTCTCCCCTGCAACTTTGCTGTCATCGCTGGTTTTGGAGCAGAACAATCAACCAGTGCTGTGTGCACCAACAAACAAGTCACCCAGAATAATTAGCAAATACACAGGTTGTTTCAGTCTGGGTTACAATCAGAAACCCTTCAGCCAGGTGATGCAAGCAACAGCCTACTCAGGGACCATGACTTAACTTGATACCTCTGGTGCTGTGATGGACTTCAGCTGAGAAGAGCGGCAAAGGCGGTCCACTGTAAGACCCTCCAAGTTCACTCCTCTTCATGCCATGGGGGTGCTGCCACAAGCAACCCACTCATTTCACAGATGGCCCTGGCGTGAGACGCTCTATTTCCACATACAGCTCATAATTTTAATCTCATTACCTGCAACATGTTGAGGAGCAGGCTCCGGAATTTGGTTCCTTCCACCATGAAGAGGGCCATTTTGTCACAGAGCTTGGCTGCCGTGGAAGCAAAGCTGCGGTCCGTCACTGCTTTCTGGTAGATGGTCTTGACTATCTCCCCCAGCATCTCCTCAGAGTTGGTAGAGTTCTGGGCCTCCTCCATGAAGGTGGTGAGCTTGGCGTCAACGTCGCTACTGTTGTTCCTCATGCTGTTGAGGATTTCAATTAATTTGTCCATTTTGTTCTTTTCAGGATTGGTGGTTTCCACCGTGACTTCGTCCTGGTCCGTGAAAAGGGAAAGACAAGGCGTCTGTTACACAAGGAAAAAACAGACATATCAGCCCTTGTCCTTCCACAAACAGCAAAGGGGGAAGGGGACTGGGGAGACATACAAAGAGACATATAAAAGTCAAAGCATCTTTTAGAAGCACATCGGTCTCATCTCAGCTTTGAAAACCGCAAGTGAATGAGCCCTGCCCTGGAAATGTTCCCTTTTCCCATTTCCCACAGCACTCAATCCCAGAGTCCTCCCCCTCGGCTCAGGAAGAAGATGTGCTCAAGGGTCCTGAGCCAGGATGCCAAGGTCTGAACACCCCTGATGGCCTTTAGCATCTTGGACAAGTTTCTGTGGGTGTCTGCAACATAGTGATAATGGACTTTTTTTTTTGCCTCTCATTTGAAAGCGCATCGACATTTGCAAATGCTCAGATAACAATCCTACAAAAATATCTGGTTTTTAATACATATTTAATGCTCTAAATTGAGATCAACGATGTCGCATGATCCCAGCATTAGAAAAACTCTTTAACTTTTCCATCTTTTGGCTGTTACAGCTTTCACTTCACGTCACTGTCATAGAATTTACTGCTTCTTTTCAACATTTGATTACGCATTTGCCCCTTTCCCCCAGTGTAAGGCATGCATCCTGCTTGCTCTGGTCTGCTCCTTTCTCCTCCTCTAGTTCAATCTTAAAACATCCTATAAAATACAAACCCGTAGCAATTTTTCAGACAACGCCAACCAGCAGCTGGAGTTGTCCAAAACTCCCATCAGGAGGCCACTTGTGTCGACAACACCCACCCAAGAGTGGGCGCTTATGCGATGGGTTTCTTGTAAGACCATAAATTAGCAGGGAGAGTATTAAAATGAATACTCTGAAAGTCTCTGCTATACTCCTATCGCTTTAAAGAACATAAAAATAACTAACAAAATCTCTTCCTCCCCCTCATGCCACATACATAAATAGTAAATGCACATGCATTCAGAGATATACATTTCCAACGCGCACTGCCATGGAATTGTATATGTTCAGGTTATTTTTGCTACGCATTTTGGAAATCTCATTGGAGATACCCCCACGGATGCACTTTCCAGTCTGATAAAAGAATCCCGAGAGAAAGAATCTGAGTTTCACAAGGGGCAAATGGAGATATCATCTCCAAATTCCTCAGAAATCTGAGGCTGAATATTGTTTCCAAAAAGGATTTCTCCTCCGTCACTTGCATGCAATAGTTTTGTTATTGTTGGGTTGTTGGAAGGAAGGGGGAAAGATAAGGGTGTTTCAATTCATTGCTGAGATAAATGGATATCAACTTTTAAGTAACTGACTCCAACTGTTCAGCACTCAAAAGTCAAAGCTCTGTAGCTGTGGAGACAAATCACCTTTTTTAGACGTCTTTGCAAAGCAGATGAGCTCTGCAGACTGGGAGGCAGTCAGCTGGGATCGGCCACTGGGGAAGAAGTGCCGACACTGTAGCTCACATTTGCATCAGCCTTCCCCAAGGGCCTTTTTGTGCGCAGGGAGAGAGTCCCCAGTCCTTCTTGGAGAACTCACACTGGTAGCAACCTCAACCAAGAAGTCAAGCTAAGAGCCTTGGCTCTGTGTTAATAAAAGGCCTCCTGAAGAAGACACTTCGAAAGAAGTGTTGATGCTGGGTGATTAAGTTGGGCGTATTCACGGAAAGGTCCCTCGATCCCTACCCACCCTTTGTATGGAGAACGGCCAACGGCCAGACTCTGGGAAAAAGGGAAACTCAACACTTCCCTAAGAAATAATACCTTTTCTTTTAGTCTCCTCCGCAGCCTGTCTTTGGAAGACTGAAGCAAATTGATCTTGGGTCTTTCCCCAATGCGCTCGTGAATACTGTCTTTCCGTTTGGTCTCCGACTCCTGGATGTACTGCTGAGACTGCTTCTCCACAGCCTCCGGGCTCCGGTGCGTCTCCACAGGAATATGCACCGTACAGATGGAGCTGTCCTCAATTTTCAAATTCTCAGTCTCTTTGGCATTTCTGTGAGTTTCTTTGTCGTTGGGCGAGTGCTTCTGGTTGTGGTGCCATCGCCGGTTCTGGCTGTAGCCATGGTGGCCCGTCCTGCCTGAGGAGTGAGGGGCCTGGCCTCCTTGGTAGAGTTTCTGGTGGTCCCTGTTGTGTTTGGTGCCACCTTGCTGATGATCTGTGTGCTGTTGAGACTTGTTCCCACCGGGAAGTCTCTGCTGTCGCCTGGAAAGTCAAAGAAAAAGTTGTTAGCTCACCCTTTCCTGCATGGTCCTGTTTGGTCAACACAACTGTCCCACCGAACAGCCTGGCCCTTGGCAGGTGGGCTCTGTGATTCTCCCCACCACAAAAGGGGAGCCTTGGCATCCCTTTTTCTTGGCATCTAACACAACCTAGTACCAACTCATGCCTCCCAATCTCTTTCAGTAACAGGCCTGTTTCAGCTGAAAGTTTTCATGAACAGTTAGATAACATGACATTGGTTCCCAGGAAAAGCTCTCCCAGGTTTGTGTGTTTTCTGTGGTGCTTCCACACTAAACCAGGGAAGACCTGGTTAGTCCCAGCTGAGCAGCGGGAAGTCAAGCAGGCAAGAAATACCAGATTTTTTTTTTTTCTGAAAAGCTAAGCAGCTCCTGATGCCTGGCCTACAGCATCGCTTGCTCCTTTTGCCTGCCACCTCTGCTGTGCTGACATGGCATACTGCTGCATCGGCTTGCAGTGAACCATTTTAAGTGTACCAGGAATTTCTAAGTGGAAAAAAAAAAAAGCTGAAAAGCAAGTTACTGAGCAAAAGAGATGCCCACACCAAACGGTTTTGTTTGGCCTTTCTTCATGCATTTTCTTCATCACAGCTACACCTGGACAGAATGCGTGCATGGATGAAGAAGATGAGGACCACATTTGGCTCCAGCAGCACTGGGAACCAGGACCATTACCTCTGGATAAGAGCCTATGTGAATACAGCTCCAAACGGATAACAAGGAAATTCAACAGCCACAAGGAAGAAGAAGAATTGCCCACAAATGGTTTTTTTAAGAGACTACAGCAGCTCAGAAGGGGCAAGCAAGCCCCTGTGTGCTGGCCATAACTGGTAGCTGAGATGGCAGGTCCCCAAAAACCCAGTGATCGAATGGAACAAATGCTTTGGCAGCCTCGGACACTTCAGATTTCCAAATGGGCTGCCGCCTGGCTGTCCTGAGTGGAGGAGGCAGAGCCTGAATGCCATCATCAACGACGCAATTAAGACGGAGATGGTCCTGGCATCGGCTGCCTTCACCCAGGACAGCGCAGGGTTAGCCCTAAGCACGGCGGCAGCTCCCTGTCTCCTTGCTGCCTTTCCAACACTCAGCATTGGCTCTGACGGCACATGGGATGCTTCAACGCTTGGCTCCTTACAAGGCTGCTGGGAGCAGCGTTGGAGGCTTGCACAGGACATCACCCCAGCACCACCCCTCAGAAGAGGGAAACAACTGTGGCCGCTGCGGTGAACACACCGGTCTGCATCTGTACTGGTTTTGTAGCCGTTATAATCCCCCTGCTCAGCCTCATCCCACACCCCAAACCATGGCCTCTGTTTGGATAAATAGCAGCCTTTATTTTAAACTCGTTGCACAGCAATTAATTTTATTTTCATCATCTCCACCGCTCAGCTAAGGGCGCTCCGACGAAGGAAGCGGCCATTCACAAATGCATTTCAATGGTCAGCGGCTAAACAGTCTCCAGCCCTGTCTGCCAAAGCCATCTGCCCATCAAATCTGTATTCCTTGGCATCCCCAGGAGTTAAAACCTATTTTCTGAGGCCAACTGGCTCTTAACCATAAAGAGCGAGGGCTCATGTTTGGCGAACGCAGGACGAAGAGGCTTGTTCATGGTGGTGGTGGAAAGAATTTGTATTTTGTCTCAGACCACCAGATCCAGTTTTTTGAGATATTCAATGTGTTGGGGGTTTTTTTTGTTTGTTTGTTTGTTTTTTTCAAATGAATGGCAGGGAATTAAAAAACAACAGAGGAAAAAAAAAAAAAAAAGGAGGAGATGGGGGAAGCTTTCCTGTTTGCTGGAGCTTACAAGCATTTTATGAGTACAGATTCTCCACATCAAGTTTTCCTGGCATTTCTTTGTTTCCTCTCAGTAACGCAATCACATAAACCGCTTTGTAAAGAGCAACGCTTATTAAAAGGGGAATGTCAAAATAAAAGTTAGTTAAACCCCTTATCTAGTATTTAGCCCCCCCATGCTAAGTGTGCAAGAGGTGCTGACAGTATTCAGCGTTTGCTTTCTGTGGTTTTGCTCTTCTCTCCTCTCAAATGTCTGAGTTTAACTGTTTGGGTGCACTTTCAGCCTTGGGTTATAAGCCAGACAGGCTGCTACTGTATTTAAGTTGCAAATATTGCACAGAAATGATAAAAGTTGCACACAGACACGGCTTTAATTTAAGCAGAGGTAAGGCAAAATGCCTGGAAATGAGCTGGGAACCAACCTCTGCTGTAAATTCCTCCAAGAAATGTGTGCAGGGACATTTTTTTTCCTAAAGACATAATGATACTATAAACCATTTCTGTTTACAGGCTGTGAAAGAAAAAAGGTTTAAGATTAAAAAACCCCAATCAGTTAAGCCAATGTGGAATGTGAAGATTTTTCGGTTTGTGGCTTTTGCAATAGGACAGGGAGAGGACAGGCAGCTCCATGCCTGTACAGGACAGCTAAAAGGCAATATCCCCATGGCAAGGGGGAGAGCAAACACAAACTGAAGCTCTGTAGTCACTGACCACAGGATGGAAAACATCAGAGTTAAATAAGTTAAGGGAAAAAAAAAATTGCATGAAATAAAAGGCAAAGGAAGGAGAATGGCAAACAAGAAGCAACGTCCGTGACTTGGCAGCAGACAAGGGTCTAGACAACCATCCAGCGTCAGGCAAAGACTCGTTTGTACTTTTATCTTCCCAACACCCCAGCAAAGAAGAAAAGCCAAGAAGAAACAGGACTCTGCAGCGAAGAAGAGCCAAAGCAGGGAGAACAGGGCCCAGATCTTAAAAACTTTTTTTGACTGCAGAGCATCCCAAAACACAGGAGGTTGGGGTGACTCTCAGGTGTGACTGAGATGCTGGGAACATGGAGAGCCCCAGAAGGGGCCAAATAGGGACCAGGGCACCCCACCACACGCATCCACTGTGGACTGGGTTGATGGAAACAACCTCGTGCTTGCTCGAGGGCAGGAGAGCTGAGATGGTGGCTTTGCGTGCCCTGCAAAGCTTAGGGAACCGGACCGTGTAGGAACCCAAGACACTTCCCAGCCAGGGTTAAAATGATGCTGAAGGGAGGATGCTGAAGCTTGAATCATGCAGCAACATCTCTGAGAAAAGGAAGAATTCACCCCAGAAAAACGCCACAGCGACTGGGAAATCCTTCTTCCATCCTCTCTGACCACCCTTTGCTGTAAGGACACGGCGCCTTGCTACTTCAGCTATGAGTCTATAGACAGCACAACAGTCTCTTATCTCTGGACTCTGTTTAATGGTAAATAACTATTTTCACTTCCAGGGCCAAATTCTGATTCAGTTCAAAAATCCCCCCCCCGACTTTAGTGGGACCCAGGATTTGGCCATCAGTCAGCGTGGAAACTAATGACACATTCAGAGTCACAAAGAAACTGCAGAAGAACTAAAAACCAAGGGGAGACATTCAGGGTTGACAAGCTGGAAATAGGATGGTATCACTTCTGCTATCGTTTCTCCACCGATTTTTTTATTTAATTAACTAAATGAGATACCTTTCAACAGAATTTAGATCTGACAAATGTCTGCTCTGTTGGAGGAGCCTACGCAAACAAATCTAAGGCTTCAGCTGTCTCGGTGATTACAGCCTACGTGCTCAGAAACATGGGATTCCTACAAGTTTTTACTACATCGTTTGCTCCCAAGGAAAGGGGCTGGAAGACACAAGCCTGGGGAAAATAACTCCAGACACGTGGACAGCTGTGGTCTAAAACACAGTTGCTCCGTCCTGTCAGCCCTGCTCCTATGCCGGCCCCGAAGTGAGACAAGTCCTCTGAGAGCCCCCACCATTTGTCTGGCATGTGGAGAGCCGGAGAACAATGCGGGGTTACATTCTCCTGCTGGTTGCACGAAGATTCGGTTAGGCAATTGCAAATACCGAGAGGTAAGGAGCTACATCTCCAACAGCACTTGAGACATTGACCCTGCGGCGCAGAGCAACCCGTACAGCTGAACGGACAGAGATCTTGTCCGTGGGCTCAGGGACTGGGTGCTCTGGACATCCCGGCTGTTGCCTTTGAAGAACTTGCCTGGACACCACAATTGCCCTCAATCCCAGGCAACTCTCTCACGGGACAAACCCTCCGGGGCATGCTAAGCTCAGGGGAAGGATGCTGGTTTTGTGCTGGTTTTGTCCTGCTTTTGTGCAGAGCCTGATACCTGGTGGGCATGGCCAGGGCCACCCAGGAATCAATAGCTAATACAGACTTGCAGCCACTTGGGCAAGGGGTTGAGAATGAAGAGCGGGTGCCGTGGCCAAGGTCAAACCTTCTACGTCCCCTTCATCCCTCTGGTGCTTGAATGAAAACATTCCTCACCGCATTTTGCAAACAGAAAGGTTATCTCCACCCTTTGTTCTGCCCAGGCAGGATCTCATCTCTGTGCCAGGATCAGGCCCAGGAATACGATGATAAGTCTTGGGAGTATCTCATGATCAGCTTTGCTATTAACACGCCTGCAATTAATTCACAATTGCCATTAAAAGGTACAGACTAAGATCTGCTGCAGAAACGGACTTTGTGGGACCTTCAACTCCCATGAGGATCCCAGATCCCACTTATCTGTGACACTCCTCCAAGCCGGAGGAGCAGAGCACCCCCAAGGCATGCAGCAACTGTACCTGCGAAGGGTGGACTGGTGGGGCTGGTTCTATGGAATGAAGGGTCACCTCTCTCCACCTTCTTTTTCAAAATTCCAGAGTAATTTTCCACTGAGGGAGGGAAATTAAAAGCCAGTACAGTCAGAAAGCTCTTTCTGGCTGTACTAGCTAGCTCCCCAGGATACTCAGCCTGAAAAGGGAAAGGGCAGGAAGAAGCAAAGTCCTCCGAAACGTCCTCTGAACAAACCAATCTCTCCAATTTTCTGAACTAAGCACATTCCAGCTGCTTCACCTTATGTGATGTGGCCCCACAAATAACGGGACTGGCACCCCTGAGCAGGTGCTGCTGGAGGTGTTTGGGCACGGCAGTGCTGCTGTGGTCAAAAACACCCACCATCACTGGCTTTGGACACCCTAAGGGACATCGTTGTCCAAACTGGAGGACTTCAAGCATCCCAGTTAGGAGCTCGTGGAATTTTATAGTGTCTAAAACTGGTCCTGGAGGTCTGGGGAATATTGCTATTAATATAATGAGGAGAAATTTATCTGAATTTCTATTCTAGAGGCCTGACTTCCCTCAAAAGTATTCTTCACCAAGCCTACCTCCCATCAAAGGCACGCTGACGTTTTATGCACACGTACAATGGTAACTCAGCGTTGCTTTGGTGCAGGGAGCATCACAGTCCAGCCAGGGATGTTTTCTATCCTCACTATGATTGAGAGTGGGAAACAAATAAGCTTGACGGTTCCACACAATTTAATCAAAAACCTCAAAACCCCACAGAAAGCAACAACCATCAGCTCCAACAACGAAGAACACAGGAATTCTGTGTGTTTTCCCTTTGGCTTTCTCTCTCAAACTGGTTTCACTTGGCTCCAGTTTCATTTTTGTTTGCATTTTTCTCAGATGAGAAGGGAACAAGATGTCATGTTCACTCCTGAAAACAAAAATGAAATTATTCACACTTCTTTTATGCTTTTCTGTCACTAGGGGTAAAGGCTATTCCAATCACTAGACCCAGCCTACACATCTGGATGGACACAGCATTTTGGAAGTGTGGAAAATCCACCTGTCAAAATAGTGGTGATCAGGACTTAAAATCATCTTTAAACAGCTAAGATGTAACGTGTGCTTTAGGTCTTACATGCATGCATCCTTGAAAACATACAATGAACTCCAGAAGCCAACAAAAACAATGAACACTATGAGGGTAGAGATAATTTTGATGAGGTTTACAGCACCTGGTTGCTGGGAAAAGCATTATGAAAACTTCAGATGAGCTGCCTACCTGGGCACAGCTTGTCTTGTCACCACCTTGGTCTTGGGGTACAGCCACTGCTGACAATCCTCCCTTGGGCCTGGACATCACATCTGTCTTTGCTTGCTAGAGATCATTTCATTCGGCCTTTACAACGTAACTAGACTCACAATAAACCAACAGGGTAGCATTGATTTTCACAATGAGGGTGGTGAGGCACTGGCAGAGGCTGCCCAGAGAGGCGGTGGGTGCCCCATCCCTGGGAACATCCCAGGTCAGGCTGGACGGGGCTCTGAGCAGCCTGATCCAGTGGAAGATGTCCCTGCTCGCTGCAGGGGGTTGCACTAGATGGCCTCTGAAGGGCCCTCCCAGCCCAAACTGCTCTATGGTTCTATGATTCCATGATTGAAGGGCTTCACACAGACACCCAAGGTGCTCATGCATCCAAAAAATGGGTGTAGGATTGACACAAAGCACGGTTCATCACGGCATGCGCTATCTTCTGCTATGGGATGCTGACTGATTTAGCCTTTCCAAACGCAGAAGCAGACCTGATTTCTCCTTGTGCTTTCCTGTAGCATCACGCCACACCATCAGCGTCCACTTCTTCTCCCACCGCAGCGACGGACACCCCATTCACAGGACCACCAGATGAGCACCCAGCCCGCAGGCTGCGCTGCAGGAGCAGAGACAGCACTGCTGGGCCGAAAGGACACGGCACCAAGTCCACCAGAGCAGACTCGGCAAAGCGTTGATGAGCAAACCTGTCTACTGATGAAGTCCAACGAAAGTCCTCACATTCTGCAACGCTTGGCCGCACAGCCTGCCTGAGTCAGCTATTTTCTTCTAAGCTTCATGGAAACGAATCTTCAGGAGGAATTTCAGTAGCTGTTTTGCAACACCAGCTTGGGAAAGACATCCCAAGTACAGATGGCATGTGAGATAGCTTCGAAACAGCTCTTTAAACGCTTTCCTGGATCTCCCACAAATCATTCGGGATGTCCAGATGGAGGCCCTTGCTGCACGGAGTGGGCAAACAGCTAGGAAGACACCCCCTGGACTTCAAGGCTGACTGCCCAGACCAGTGTAGAAATCACTGCAGTGATTTAATGTAGAAATTGCTTGGAAATGGTTCTCCTCATAAACTACATTACTTGGAATTATGTTTTTGGATTCTTAGCGTACTGTAAACACGATTGCAAAAACCACATGAAAACCATAGGAAAATACAGTGACAAGGACCTGAATCCAGTTTAGTTGAAACAGTTTCAACTCAAAAGACACAACCACAGCACACAAAGTTTCCCAAAATTCTGCTGAGCACCAACACACACAGAACCTGGACTACTGGTAAGAATGTCACTTGAATGAATATAGATTTGTCTTTTACTACTTTGCAATAAAAGAGCTTAATATCTCAGACTCCAGGCTGCCTCCTTTAAAAATACACCAGGGCTGATCAGTTATCCCGAGGTCTGATAATCCTCCAAGAGATATAAACTTTAAACCCGTGCCAAGATGCACAGACACAGCCCACCACCATCCCTCCGTGGTCCTGTCCCTCAAGACACATCCTAAATAGTACATACGAGCCCCCACCTGCTGCCTTTTTGTTCAGCTGTCTTCCTTTAGACCTCTGTGACTCTTTGACCTGCAGCAAGGAGACATCCTAGGTTTTTTCCATATCCTATTTATACCAGTGCTTTCTAGTGAAGAAATGAATGTCTTTCCTGTAGAAGCTGAGGCAAGATTTGACAGGATCTCCTAACAGCTGTCCAGACATATGAGATGACCCAAAGTCAACGGCAAGCAATTACTTCCGACATCGGGATCTGGTAAAACACCTACCCAAGGAGCAGAGATGCTTTGGACTTACGTGTGCCAGAGGCCTTTATCAACCAAATTAAATACATTTCTTTAAAAATGATGCAGCATGCTACAGCATTTAGCGTAGAGCTTTGGGAGCCAGGATCAATCTGGACATTGACTTACTGCAACCTAGTGACAATCCTGAGCAGTTTCCCAAATATTTACCTAAGTCTGTCCCACTATCAAAAGAACAGTTTTCTCCTCTTGACCCCATTCCTGCCTCCTCTTGACCCAATTCCTGCCCCCTCTCTCATGCTACCCCTAAGGCTCACTAGGATGCGCCGAGCTGTGCCAGGGCCTGACCCACTCCAAAAATATACTTTCTCTTTTCTTTCCACTCATCAGTTCGGATGGGAACATGCTGCTCGGGGAGAAGAGCAGAGCTGGGTCACCTTCTGCAGCTCCAGTGCCATGCAGCTGTTGGCCCTTGCTGCTTGGGCACTAGCACCCCCAGCTTTAATCAGGAAATTGGGACGATCCATAGCATCTGCACAATGCTGGGAATGGATGAAGCAATGTTAGTTTAAATGAAAGAAAGAAGCCTGTTGTCCACTCATGCCCCGGAGGCTGTCACGCTAAATAAAGACATTATCAGAAAAAAGGCAGATAGTCAGTGCCTTCATGCCTGTTAATGACCCTGGCACCTTCCAAATCAATCTAGGGACTCTCTTTCCCACAGATGGTCCCTTGGAGACAGACTGCTGTGGCTCTAGTTGGAATAAATGGAAACAAAACAGTTAACAAATATCCAAAAATAGAGTGTAGTTAACTTTTTTTTTTTTTTTTTTTTTTTTTTTTTTAATATGGAGACGAAAAATCCCTGGGTGATTTACGTGCCTGCAGAGATATTAGCTGCATATAATAGATGCAATATTTTTAATACTAATATTTTGGGCTGAGACAAGAGCGGGAATGGAAAGTATTTCCAGTGCCTTGACTTCTTTATTTTGCAAACATCAGTTGCTAACTGGGGTCAGACAGAAATATTGTTTCTGCAACAAAAGCCCAAACAACTTAAGCTGGCAACTTCTTCATGCACTAACCATGCCAGGAGGCCCTGCAGAGCTTCAGCACGTTGCTCCCTCCCAGGTCTCTGGGGCCAATGTCCCCAGCTTGGGCTTGCAAGAAGAAGGAGCCGGTTGTGAATGCTCTCCTGCAAAGAGGGTGGCTACTTGCCGTGGCCAAAAACTGGAAGTCACCACCCAAACCATGCAGCCACACTGCTGAAATGCTGCTGGGCTTCTTCAAACGGGCCAGGTCTCATGGAAAGACCTCGTGTGACACAGGGGACGCCATAAAACCTTTTTTTTTTACCCATTGCAAGCATCAACCTCTGCTTGCCCTTGCCTCTCAGTTCAGTTGCCAGATAACTTTGGAGAGCAACCCGGCAGCAGAAAAACCCTGGTGCTCGTTCCAAGCGATCACCAGCAACAGCGCATTTATATTCAAAGATTGAAAGCAGGAGAAAGAAACTAATTATTTCATTTTATATTCACTCCAGCAACCAGCTGCTGACAACATCTCCATGAACTCGTGCTGGAAAACAACGTGTAGATGGGCTTTTTCCAGTACTGAGGAGCCGTGCCGGAAACACTCCACCAAAGAGAAAGCCATTTCAATAACAGATCGGTTTCCTAGCGCAGAGGAACCTGCCACTATATTTCCTTCCCTCAATTCTGGCCGGCTGAAATAGCATCACGTAGACGGTTGTGTTTTGCACTACATGACACCAAAAGAGCAGCCTTGAAGGACAGTCTCATGGGTGATGGGGTTTGCACACACAAAGATCTGGTGGCTATGGGTTCACTGCAAGGTCTGCGGTGGGGGAAGGTCCAACCACAGCAGCCCCTTCCCTCCTTTCTGCCTCAGGGCAGGGAGATGGGGGATGCAGAGAGCAGCCCTCTGTCAAAAAGCACTTTGAGGCTGACGGACAACAAAACACCGCAGCGTTGTTTCATCTCTGGCTGTCTTCCCTGGGGACAGCTCTTGCATTGCTTCCCTGGGACTCTTCCTACAGCTGACTGACCCAACAGCACCCTACACTTGCCCAAGCGATAAGGACTTTCCCACCAGGTTGGTTGAAAATAAGTAAGTCACATCAATAGCTACCAAATCAACACCAACACAAGTCCAGCCGTTAAGAGGAGGAGAGCACTGGTGGGAAGCGGCACTACATGCATTCCCTGATCTTCTCATGCTTCTCCCGGTGCCCATTGCTGGTCATCAAGCCAGGCGGTCTGCTGTGACCCACCACAGCTCTCCTCCTGACCAGCCCCAGCACACACTAGCACCTCTAGCTGCAAAGGAGAAACTCCTGCCCCTCTGCAGATGCAGGACGGCGCGGCAACCATAAGATAAGGCAAGTTACCTCCCAGCTGGGTGGAGGGGTTGCAGGGTAAGGCACTCTGCACGCACAGCCAGCGGCATGCGCAGGCAATTACCACCGCCCAGCTCACGTGCCGTTAATTCATTAAGCCACAGTAACGCAATCACCCAGCGGAGCCCTTTCAGGAACAAACTGCCAAGACAATATTGTCCTCTGGGGAACCGCAGTTCGGAGAATTAATTTAGTGTAATAACTCCCAGCAATGTTGCGGACGATCAAAGTGAAAGAAATTACGATCTGCCTCTAAATTGCCCGTAACCAACCCCTCGGCTGATGCCCTGTGACCGCTGGCTCTGCTCGGGCAGGCAGGGCAAGTGCCGACTGTTTACTTGGGACTTTCATGCGTATGAGCACTCAATCCTTGAGGAACCTCATCGTGAAGGACCAGCACTCCAACAAGGAGTTCTTCACCTTGCTCTGCAGGATGTTCAGCTTCAGCTGGCACAGCTTTCTTAGTCATATAGGTTAGTTTTAGGTAGCCCTGCGAGGAGCAGGGAGTTAAGACTCGATGATCCTTATGAGATCCTTCCAACTTGAGATATTCCATGATTTCTTTCTGAGATGCACCTTTAGTGTGGTTGTTCCTGAAAATGTGGCCTGTCTGTCACCACTGGTTCAAAGCTTCTAAACCTTAAGCAGGAGAGTGACTATTATTTTAACAGCATCTCTGCTTAGGTGCTTTCAGCTGCATAGAAGAGTTTTTTACATCGTTACACTCTAAACACTATGATTTAGCTCGATGCCATTATTGCTACTCGTTGTAGCAGGCAAGTACACCAACAGACACTTACTTTTGTCCTTAAAAAGAAAAATAATTATTGGTCCTCAGTTTGCTCAGAGGAAGAGCTCTCCCATGAACAGCAGCAGCTTTTCACAGCCACCATTACACTGGCTCAACTCCTCTGCACCCTGCTCAGCACGGATGACCATGACATCCTCAGTGGGTTTGGGATGTCCACCCTGCACCCCCAAAGAGAGTCTCCATGGTGGCTGCGGTAACCCCCATCAGCACCCAGGAGGGCATGGAGAGGACACTAGCATAAGGAGGAGGATGAAAACCTGATTTCCAGATGCTGCTTCAGGGGTTCAGACCCACGTGCTGTTAAACCTAATTAATCTGACTTGGAAATCCTACTGAGAAGGAAAAGGGTGTTTCAATCTTTTCAATTCCTTCCCTTCCTCTCTCTTTCTTCTGCTTCAACACCATTTGTTGGGTTCAGTAAAGGCACTGCAAATCATTTAGCTCGATGCTAGTTTTCAGCAAGTACCCAAGTCCGGCTGATTTTGTTCCAGCTAGGAACAGCATTTCGGCACTAAAATAACGTCTTGGTATTGTTGCTTTCTTTAATAAACATCCTCTCCTCTCACTGCAAAGCCCTCAGTAAATGGCCCTGGAAGAACAAAAGACATTTCTGTATTGTTTTAAGTTCTCTTCCTCTCTGAAAACCTCAATTAAAACAGTGAAAAAGCAAACGTGTCACTACTACACTCTGTAATTATGAACTCATTTCTATTCACTCACCCAGCAGGAGAGGTTTGTCCCGGTGACCTCTGAGAACGGGTTTCTAAGGCTTTTCCAAAATTTCACAGCCTTAAAAACGACACGTTCATGTCAGCCGTAAAACACGTTCACTTTCGCCTTCACCCAAAATATCTTGCAATCTTAAAATCCAGAGTGAGGGCCATTCCTGTGACTATTTTTATTTGTGAAAGGAGCCCTAGCGCTGGCCATGAATAGATCGGCATGGGAGCGGCTCTGGAAATAGTGCAACCCTTCAAGACAGCATGAAAATTGCATGAATAGGGGCTGTCAGCTTATTGTAAAGGGTTTTCAAATAAATACCGTGCATGGCACGCTCCTGAGTGATGGTCGGGCTTTTCTTAGCAATTTTTCCAGCACAAAAACTACCTGGCCTGAAAAGGACACGCGCAACTGTGATCCCAATCTCTTGACTTGCCAGTGTGATGCTTGTGGGAACAAGCGCGGAGTTTTCTTTTGGTAAAGTCCCACTGAGAAAACGTTTTGCGAGGCAAAGTGCTAGGGCAACTTGGTAATACATACACATATATCTTGATCATGTATGTCTGTGTATATATATATATCTTTGAGCAGAGAGTGAAAAATAAGGAGAGTGAACAAGAGGGAAAACCATTTTTTCAAGAGATGAAACAGTGGACATGAAGATGATGTCTGATAACTCAGAATCAGATAATAATGAATGCAGAACAGCAGTTTTTCCCATAAAATAAAGTAATACTGTCCTTTAAGTATAAGCTAGAAAACAGCTTTAAAATTCACACATAGGACTACAAGCCACACTGCTTTAGGGTCCATTGCTGCTCCTTCCACGACTTCATGGGCCCATGACACACCTAGGCATATGTATTTCTCTTAACATTTAGGACCAAATCCACGGGAGCACATATGCATCCACAACACAGCTTTGGCAGAGCTGAGGACTCTACAGTTCATTAACCAATTCCTAAAATCCCACCCAACCCCAAGGGTTTGGGTCAGCTCACTTTTTGTTGGAAATATAAGTGCCAAAAACATCACTGCCATGCACGTCCTGAGATGCCACCATCTCCTCAGACCCCTCCAGTTCAGCCAATTCCTGCCTTAGGACACACCAGATTCGTCAAGCGGGCAGCCACCCACCAGCTCCCTTCTGGAGGAAACTTTCTAGAAGAAGGTGCAGATTGTTAATCAAAGTGAAAACGAGTTAGGGGTTGCAGCAAGAGCTGCAATGCCTTTAAGGGGCGCAGGGCTAAACCCTTCCACCAGTGATAAGTTCTGTTGACACCTGTTTATGAGAAACCAAGGGCAAAAAAAGCCTTCTACACACTTCACCCAGGCTGCTGAAACACCAGTGACTGGTGTCAACTCCTGCCCATTAGTAGCACCAGGCCAGCTTGGCTAGTAGACCTCAGTTGTGTCCACCTACCCAGCTGGTGGGCAAGTGGGGCTTGCTCTGGCCAGCGAAGCCAGGCAGCCTCAACAAGGGGTTGAGCTAAATGTGGGTGAGGGAACTCATCAGCCACGTGTGTCTTCCAGGTACAGACACAAGCACGTTCTCTTCAGATACCAGCCACCCTTATGGCAAGCATGGTCTGGAGACTGCTGCCCCTAAAGCTTCTCAAGAAGTGCCAAGGTGGCACTCTTTGCAAGCATGAAAATGTCTTGGTGGAAACCCTTGCATTCCTTGGCTGAGAGGAGATTTCTCCTCCGTGAGATGGGAGACAAGGGGATGCCCAGTTTCCAGTCTTTGCTCCTGCTGGAGAGCGCAGAAACAAATCCCCATCCCAGTGCTTCCTATGGCGTGAGGTGTTTTGGCTCAACTCCTCCCACAGCTCTTTGTTTTTCAGACTTCCTTGGTTCTGGTCAACATGGGAAGGCAAAATAAAGCAAGGAAACCTGTTCCCATGAGATGGCCAGACTCATTCTTCTTATGTGGGGGACAGGAGATCTCAGTGAGAAGCTTTCCAGGGCTTTCCAAGCACCTGCGATTGCCACCTTTGGGAATACTGACCTTGTCCCCGGGCAAGGGGAATCCTCCCTCCTCTCCACGCAGCACCAGATTATTGTAGGGTTCCTCACAAAGTTCAGTCTAGTGCAGGACTTCTACTAGAATGCCACAGTGGAGATCCTCAGGCCCTGTGCATACGTGCTTGGTGTACAGAATAACTGCTCCCCAAACAGCTTACGGCACCAAGATGCATTTAACGTATGCAGAACATAGGCACGGGTAGGGGGTTACACAGCATCACGCAGAGGGTGGGTTCAATTTGCCTCATTTTAGGTGTCTGCGATGTCAGAGGCCCAAATGTGAGGTGGGAATCCAAACTCCACAGCAGCCCAATCCGTTACAGGTGGTGGAGACTGGGGAGGGAGTCACCTAGCCAAATGCCCGCTTCATGATGAGGTGAACCATCCTCCGAACAACACTGACTTCACCCCCTCCCAGCATAATGGGAACTTTGGCACCCAGTTCATATATGGTCAACATAGTTATGGACACACGCAGCGGGATTCAGACGGTGGTGTCACTGGAGATGCTTTATGGCATCTTGTCTGGCTGCCACACCATTTTGGTGCAGGTTTCACAAGTTCCCATGTCTGTGAGCTCCTTGCATGGATTTCACGATATGCTAGGGCATCTGAAATAGCACCTGTGATCATAGAAGTGAAGCCCAGTGATCTCTGATAAAGGTGAGAGCCGAAATGAGGTCTCCCATGTCCCTCCCCAAGGCCTTGGACACAAGAGTGCTTGCTTTGCTAACCTTCTCCCTGCTTGTACAGCCACGAGCTCCTGTTCCTAGTTCCCTAACACTCATAAGAACGGGCAGCAGCAAACAAGGAGTTAAGAGCCATCGGTGTCAACAGCTCACTGTCCTCCAGACCAGCCCCTGCTGCCACACAGAACAACATACCTAATAAATACCGAATTTTGATGAAATCAGGTGTCCCTCAACCACAGCTGAAGTTCTCCTGGAATTTTTGCTGGAACAATTATTTTGCTTTCTGCGAAGTAACATCACAAGACCCTGAGCTTATCCAGCAGGCCATTACATTTCTATTGAAGTTTCATAACAGTAAAATGTTTTGCTGGTGGTACATAAAGTCTTTCAATCAGCTGCAGGGATGGAGAAAAACAACCTGCAAAAGCCTCTTGATGCCATAAAGTCTACTGGCAGCTTGGCAATTCAGGTTAAATTTAGTCTGCAGGACAGGGGTCACTTCAGTCGCCAAGATCATAAAAAAAAAAAAAAAAAAGGGAATAAGAAGTCTTGTGTTGTAGAGTTTTTATGTAATGACAAAGCTGCTCTCAATAGAGAGGTGGCAACCTTGCAGCTGGGAAACACACCCGGCTCTCTCCTGCCACTGCCTCCTGGCATTAAAAAACAGGAACAATGGAAGGAAAGGATTAAATTTGCTTAGATGAGTATCTTTTAACCCTTCTGCACCATGCCTTTAGCTAGGCACACTAGCCTAGCCTCTAGCTAGCAATGAGGACGGAGCAGGTATGGAGAATGGTAATGGATCTGCATCTCCTGAAGTCCTGCTCACGTGGAATGTGTCCTGTTGAACTCACAAAGGCTTATCGTTCTCTTTACATCAGTCTTGAGCCCTCAGAGTGCTCTCATATTTACAGAAGTACATCTTCCCTACATCACACGAGATGCAAAATCCTTTTAGTCGTTGCTAGCCTTGGGAAAGGAGCTGTAAATACAGCATCGCCCTTCGCGGTGTGTTTTGCCGGCAGGATCGCAGCCGCACCATCTGCCTTCAGGGGTGACTCATGGCTGGCCATATTTTCACTGACACCCTCAAGTGCATAAGGGCTTAGCACTGATCACAACAGCAGAAACGAGAGCAGCTGGGTGGAAAATCTCTACTCACCCTGCCACAGCTCGAGGCACGGGTGACAGGCAAAACAAACTCCCTGACGGATGCTAAATACCAACTGCTCCACCTTACCGCGGCCGGTGTTTCACCCGGACCGCTTGGGTAACAGGAGGGCCCTATGCATGCAGCTCTGGAGACGGTGCTGGGATAGGCAAGTCGCTCTTAGGTGGTCCAGGCCAGGACTGATGCTAGATATGAACTTGGCTGAACCTCAGATGGCTTCTGCAGAGCTATTTGATCACCTCTGTTCTGTAGGTACTGGGTCTGGGATTACACAGGGATGGTGTTGGACTGTTACAGCCCTGTGCCATGCTGTGTCCTGTTCACTGAGCCCAGAGCGCAATGCAAAGGCAGTGAGTGGTCTTGAAGGAGCCAAACCTCCTCCAGACCTCAGCTCCAAGAGGTCCCTCTCGACAAGAAGTTGCAGTGCCGCCCAGCAGCTCCACCCACGGCTGAGTCACCCACAGCCAGATGCCCAGCAGGCGTTTTGATCACTTAAGGACTGCTCCTTCAACACGGAGCCTGGAGCAGGCTTTGTTCTCAACAACCTCCTCCCAGAAGTGGGGTCCCACCGCTGTGACCCCTGGCAGAGCCTTCTCCTCGACGCCGGGAAGGAAGGGCAGTGGGGCTGGGAGATGCCAGCGTGTCTGGCCAGCATGGCTCTGTGGGTCAAAGGGGCTTCTGTTTGACCCCTCCTGATAATGTCTCTGCACTGCTCCATCACCACCTTGCCCAAAGAGCAGCTGATGGACTAACCAGGTCCCAGCCACACCAGGTCTTTGTACGGACCTACCTGACAGCCTCGAGAGAGGGTATGGGAGTAACTACAAACACAAGGAGGAAGGACCTTGTGCCACTGCAACCCTCTCCGGTTCCCTACACTTGTTACTCCCTTGGTGGCAACCGAGGCAGACCCTCCTCTGCCTTCCAGTCTTAATCAGATGTCCAGTTTTATCTGCTTGCTGTTCACAGCAGCGTGTTTCTTCAGCAGAAATAGCCCTTCTCCCCCTGCTCCGTTTGCCCCAGCTACCTCGAAACCATCTGCATCTGCTCTCAGCCTCTGCTGGGCAAGGCTGAACCAGCCAACATGTGCAAAGCAGCATTTCCTTCTCTGGGCTTTCAGGTTTATTTCATCCTTCACCTCCCTGGATGATCCTGGATCCTGATATTAACAAACAGAAAAAAAAAAAAAAAAACAAAAAACCAAAAAAAACGCAGAAAACTTTTTGTTTATGTCTCATTTCAGGCTCCATCTCACTCCAGCATTGTGTGGTCCTGCAACTCCCACCCAACTCTGTACCTTCTCCCTGAATGAGGAGATCTTGCCCTTGAAGGAGCGAGCCGGGCAAAGCTGATTGCTGTGATGTTTTATGACAGGGTAAAGTGGTAGAGTACCCTTTATGATGTTTTGAAAGGAAATTGTACAGGAACAATGTCCTGAGCAGCGTGGCTATTGAAAACCCTTCACAAAAGGAGTTTGCCACAAGAGGAAAAGCAGCTTAATCAGTCGAACTAATCACCGTAGGTGGTTGAGTGTCCCTGAGGGTCTGTAAAATCAAATATAATGGGAAAAGAAATATTTCACAGCTTGCCTGCGCTCCTCAGTGGAGCCGCTGGCGGATCCAGGACGTTCCCTGCCTGGCTCCGAGCCCACTATGACCGTCCTTTGGGCTGTCCCTATGCAGGACCATGCTTGCCTCCGTGCCAGATCCTGGCCAGGGCCAAGTGGATGGGCTGGGATGAGCCCTGGGAGGCCCCTCAGCAACGTGGACTCCAATCAGTGAGTGAGGGCAAGGGTGCCCACCCCTCTGCACTCACCCCAGCTAACCTGGTATTCGGCGTGGGCGCGAGCAGGAGGGGTCGGCGGCGCTTACACAACCCTCCTGCTTCAGGAAGAGGAAACCGTCCCTGACAGCCACCCAGGGCTCTCCGGGGAAGGAGGATATTTCTGCCTCCCCCAGCTCTGAATCTAATTAAAACCAGAAAGCAACACACACAAAAAAGAATAATCCAGACTGTTTTTTCCTGATCATTTAAGTGTAAAGCCAAGTTAACAGTAGGAAGCAAACTGGGACAACGCAAGAGAAAACTTGGGGACATTTCTGCAACCCTGTTGTCAAAAGCTGTAAGTATTTGGGGCACGCTGAAGGGAGATGGGGAAAGCACATGGGTCTCTTTGCTCCCACCTCTTCTCTCCATGTATAAGCCAGGAAGACCTACACAGTCTTCTGCTCCAGCTCCTTAGCCCCATGCAAGGGCTTTATGAAGGATGGATTTCCCTGGTGCAGAAACACCCCTCTTAAGCCCTCATCCAACAGGAGAAGGAGGAGATGACACAAAGCTCAGCCACAGCTAAGGATGATGGCCCTTCACCTGGGGCTTGCTGTGGTCCCCAACAGCCCCGGCCAGGACAGGCAGAGCAGCCCCTTGTGGCTCTGGTCATCCCAACGCCTGGAGACACACCAGCTGCACACGGAGGATGCACAAGGGATCTTCACCTTTTTGTACTGAAAAGACGAATTCGGATGTCTTTTGCAAAGAGGGGATTGATTAACTCTCAAGCTTTTACTCCGTCCTCTCCAAGACATGCAGCTGCGTTTCCCTCTGCCACCCTCTCCTGTCCTTGCCCATAGACTGACTACCAAAACCCCGTGAGATACCAACCAGCACCAACACACACATGAGGTTTTCCTTTTGGTAAGGTGTCCAGCCTGATTTGACTTTTGAATCCAACACGATGTGATCAAACAATGTGAGCAGTCCTGTGCAACCTGCTCTAGGTGACCCTGCTTTAGCAGGGGGTTGGACTAGATGATCTCCAGAGGTCCCTTCCAACCCCCATCGTTCTGTGATTATGTGATTAGGATGGTGCAAACTTTTTAAGACTTCCCTAGTAACCTTTTCCTGGTCCTCAGCAAAACTGTCCCGTTCCTTAGGTGACACAGAACAATTTCAGTACTCCGTTAACCAGAAGACCAAGAAGTGGGTACAAGCTCACCTATCTTAAACCCATTGCAACTCCATATATTCCTTGTAAATCTGATGTAAACTGGACAACATTTCTTGTCACTGCTACAAGGCTGGTGCAAACCTCTGTGCATGCATTTTGGGGCCTTGGGGTTTGGCCAGCCGGACCTTCCATCCCAAAACATATCATACCAGGATGCCATGGGACCTGCAGAAACCCCGTGCAGCACCAAGTTGACTTGCAATGCTTTGACAGATACTTAAGAAACTGTGATTTCGGGAACTTTTTGAAAAACAAGGGGCCAGAGCCTACCTGCCCAAGGAGACCACATCCCAGCACAGCTTCTTCTCCACTAGCAGAGAGGCATTGGGTTGTGAAGGGTTGGAAGACAGGACTTGAGCAATGAGTCTGTTGTGCCCCACATCCCAGAGTATTTTTTTCTCTCTACTGCTTGCAGGAGAGAAGGGCAGGAGAGGTCCTGCCACCACCCAGGGAAAGTCCTTCCTTCCCTAGAGTGGTTGCCTATGGGAGGTCAAACTAAGCTGCCTTTCAGTGATACCTCGGTAGGGTGGGTCTTCTGTGGCAGCAAACAGTAGATTAGCGTTTGGGACAGTAAGACCCTCACTGGTGTTTAACACTTGCTCACAAGGACATCTACGAAAAACCATGTCTCTGCTGCTCTCCTTCAACGATCCCATCCAGTGGTGATGCCCTCCGCCAACCTCATCAGGAGGTGGGAGTTACAACTCATGAGTCTAAACCAGCAGAGGAAACACCAGGTGTGGGATTTCTGCTGGGTGAGGTGGGCAGGGCAATACCTCTTCCTGGTCTCCTGCCCTGATTGTAAGTTCTTTGCAGCAAGGACCTCACCACCTCCTGTAGGCTTTTGCAACACCTTGTGCAACCAAACCCTTCACCAGATGTGGCTCTGATGTCGATCGCTGTCACCTAAAATGTGTCCAACAGTGGTCCTTAACTGGGAAAGTCGAAGCCTGTTTCAATGACGCCTCTAATGCTCTCTTCGTATCTACCTTCAGCAACAAAGGGAGCATGCACCCCACGGAAAAATGACTTGCAGAATGTAAAAACATACCGTATACGCAAGGAAAGAGCTATGGTTGCACGCCCATAGGGCTGCTCCTCCCCAAGGGAGTGAAAGGTGCACGGCAGAGACCTCAGGGTAGGTGAGCCACGCTCCTCCGCAACGCCATTACAGCATTTCCCGAGGAAAGGTGACGGGAAGGAAGCGGGGACGGCCGCTATTTATAGCATGGCCGGACGTCAGCGTCGTTTCGTATGAGAAACAAAAGGTGCTTCGCTGGCCCGAGACTTGGCCAAGTCTGAATGTCACTGTCAGGGAGGGGAGAGGAGCCCACACCCATTATGGGCATGAACTGGTACCATTTATAAGACCAGCTGGAAAAAAAACCAGGCAGATTTCTGGGTACCAATGTGATTTATCAGCTCCTCTATAATTGCTACGTTATATAAAGTACCAGCCAACCTGAAGGTCAGCTACAAACAGGCAAGGCCAGCTGGACCTGTGCATCATGCAGAGGTCAGTCAACCTGGGGGTTTACTCCTCGACCCAAGCTGGATGTCCACTTGCAAGCGGTGACTCCTGCACATGGCAAGAGGTTGCCCACCATGGTCACCTGGACCATGTCAGCCTTCTCGGATGAGGCAGGTCCTGGGCAGGGACAGCTGGTGCACCACAGACAGGCATTGCTCGTGGGGTTTGGGGTGCCGCTTAATGCCAAGTGCTCACCACCTTCAGGAGAAGGGGAAAAGCTGCCCGATGACAACCAGACCCAAATAAGCCAGGGCTTTGTCACCACACCTGCTTCTAACCCACAGAGCACGACAACTTCTTTTCTTCGTGCAAATCCATTGCACGCCAACCCTACTCCCATCCTTGGCTGCTACCAACCCCCTTCCAAGAAATCAGCTCTTCTTCCCTTGGGTCCAGGCATCCAGAGCTGCTCCCTAACCCTCCTCCCAACCCATGCACCACCAAATGGCCCCGCTCAGCCTATGACAAGCCTCGCTGCCTCCGATGCTCCATCCACAATCTTGCAATTTTTAGTCTCTCCATATCCAGGTGAGGTTTAAAACAAAAAGCCCGTAACTCCCAACTGTTTTGCTGGCCATAAAATCTCATTCTGAGCGATGTTTGTAACACCTGTGTGGCCCCAAAAGCTCTGAAATGAAGCTTTTCTCCACCAGAACAATGCCTGGAACATTAGGATAACAGCACTGCAATAAAGTGTGAACAGCTTTGTAATCCGTTTGTGCTCCAGTAGTCTAGGTTTTTTTCTTATTCCCTGTTTCCCCTACTTTTAACTTTCCCCCCAACCCATATTTTTATCATGCTTTTATCGTAAAATAACCATTCCAAGACCTCACTTACTGCTAGAAACCAATTTTAAGAAGCAAGCGAGCTCTGGGGGCATCTCAGCAGCACTAGAAGGACTAAAACTCCCCCTCTAGTCCCAAACGCATTGCAGAGGCAAGGGGACCCTGAAAATCCCCATCATCAAACCATGTGGCACAGGGAGAGGGGGGGCTGCTGAGGTTCCCAGACGAAGTCTAGGGGATGAGACCATGTCTTTTCCACTTAAATAAAAAATTATTTATGAGATTGTTATTTCACTCCAGTTCCCTCTACCAGGGCTTCTTAGCTTTTTGCAATTAAAATGAGCATGTTTTTCTGTCTAAGCTTGAACACCACCATGGATGTCCATGGAAGACTTGTCCAGGACGGCATCCCCACTGCTCTTTCCATCTTATTTCATTCGTGACCGCTTCAGGCTGAAACGGTTCCATGTCTCCACTCACATGATGCCATATTAACTGGGTTTTAAGGCTTCTGCCTCTCCTCCTGGGATATTATCCCAGTGCTACTTGGTCGGGGTTGTATCTCACCCTTCGATCTTCCAACCCCAGCCCAAGGTAGTTTCCTTCGCTATCTCTCCTTGCCATCTGTGCAGGAGGCAGGAATGCCCTGGGGGGCTGAATGCTTCTGTCTGCTGATGGTTTATCTGAAGGGACCAGAAAGAAATAGAAATAGAAACCCATGTCTGGTGTGATCCCTTGGACCAGCTGGTTTTTTGGATGGGAGGGAAGAACCAACATGCAGTTCCATGGCTCTGGTCCAGCACAGCTTTGGGCATGGGGCTTCAAGCAGGAGACCCCTTGGCTCTGCAGGTCTCCTCTCCCATGGCATCATGCACTCTTCAGATGGCAGAGAAAGACCTGCTCATTGAGCCAGGATGGGAGCAGGATGCTCCAACCCCTGCTCCGATTTCCCGAGTAGCCCAGTCCAGCGCTGTGAGGAAGTCCACTCAGCTCTCTCTTGCAACACAAGCAAACTGCAGGTTGGTTTCAACCATGTTTCAGTGATCACAGGGCTGCAACCCAGCTGAAACAAGCCTGCCTTTTTTTTTTTTTTCTTTTCCTAAATCCCAAGACAAAATTGTATTTTAAATTGCATACAGGAAAAAAGGAGAGAGCCTTGAAGAGGACAGAAATTGGAGTTTGCTGCTGACGAACCACCCTGCCCACAGAAGAACGTTTCTAGGATGCAAACTCTTTTCAGCTGTTTTTTGGTCCCTTGGTAAAATTTGGGAAAACCAAACCAAGCAAAGAATTAACTACATCATGGCTGTTTACGAGTCAAGAAGTGACGAGGAGATTTGAGTACACAGAATCACAGAATGGTGGGGGCTGGAAGGGGCCTCTGGAGATGATCTAGTCCAACCCCCTGCTAAAGCAGGGTCACCCAGAGCAGGTCACACAGGAACGCATCCAGGCGGGTTTTGAGTATCTCCAGGGAAGGAGACTCCACAGCCTCCCTGGGCAGCCTGTGCCAGGGCTCTGTCACCCTCAGAGTAAAGAAGCTTTTCCTCATGTTGAGGTGGAACTGCCTGTGCTCCAGTTTGGGCCCGTTGCCCCTTGTCCTGTCACTGGGCACCACTGACAACAGCCTGGCCCCATCCTCTTGACACCCACCCTTTAGATATTGATGAGTGTTGATAAGGTCCCCTCTCAGCCTTCCCTTCTCCAGGCTGAAGAGCCCCAGGTCTCTCAGCCTTTCCTCGTAGGAGAGATGCTCCAGTCCCCTCATCATCTTCGTAGCCCTCTGCTGGACTCTC
This sequence comes from Leptosomus discolor, assembly GCF_034619465.1. Lineage (NCBI taxonomy): Eukaryota > Metazoa > Chordata > Aves > Leptosomiformes > Leptosomidae > Leptosomus > Leptosomus discolor. The sequence continues at coordinate 90,727,729 of NC_141419.1, read as the reverse complement.
TCCAGCAGTTCCCCGTCCCTCTGGAACTGGAGAGCCCAGAACTGGACACAGCACTGCAGGTGTGGCCTCACCAGGGCAGAGCAGAGGGGGAGGAGACCCTCCCTCGACCTGCTGGCCACACTCTTCTTGATGCACCCCAGGATGCCATTGGCCTTCTTGGCCACAAGGGCCCGTTGCTGGCTCATGGTCAACTTGTTGCCTGCCACAACTCCCAGGTCCTTCCCTGCAGAGCTGCTCTCCAGCAGGTCGCCCCCCAGCCTGTACTGGTGCAGGGGGTTATTCCTCTCCAGCTGCAGGACCCTACACTTGCCCTTGTTGAACCTCATGAGGCTCCTCTCTGCCCAGCTCTCCAGCCTGTCCAGGGCTCGCTGAATGGCAGCACAGCCTTCTGGCGCGTCAGCCACTCCTCCCAGTTTAGTATCGTCAGCAAACTGGCTGACGGTGCGCTCTGTCCCTTTGTCCAGGGCATTGATGAGTACGTTGAACAAGACTGGACCCAGTACTGACCCCTGGGGAGCACTGCTAGTTACAGGCCTCCAACTAGACACACTGCAACAACTATTACAGGCGTCTGAAGGACTCCCCCTGAAAATCCCTCCATGAGGCATCACAGCTCAGACAGATTTCAGATCACTCTAGGAGAAAACATTGGCCACTTTTCCTCCTGTTAAATTATGTTAACCTTGCAAACTCCTGGAAATGCTATATTGTCCCAGTTGTGTTGTCTCAGCCACAGCAGAACACGCTGGCAAACACAAAGCTGCATGTACAACTAACTCCCTTATTCCCCACTTATTTTCCCATTTAACCATAGTCACAATTCCTGTCAAGGACTCTAGATGCCCTCATATAATTAAATATGCAATTTACACAATTAAATATCCAATTGACCCAATTAAATTAACTCAATGGATTGAAAACGCCAATGCCACAGGAACTCAGCTGCCTATTTAGCACATCCCCTCCTTCATGCAGACACGCATCCGATGCTTGCTGCAAACCCTTCTCAACCATACCCACTTTGCAATCATCAACCCTGAAAATCAGCAAATTTTGCTTTGCAATAGAAAAAGAGGAAGCAAGTTGCAAGGACTCAAAGCTTTTACAGACAATACCTTCCCAGCTGCCTCTTCTAATACAAGTGGGGGGATCTGGCTATGCTGGAAGTATAAGGGGAAGAGGCGGTCCTTAAGATACTCCTGGAGGAATATAGGGCATACCAGGGGGATGGACAGACTCTGCATTTTTGTAACATTAGAGCTCAAATAAGGGTTTATGCATGAGCCCAATGCTGGCAGCTGCTAAACAGCACATTGCCCAAAACACTCCATGAGAGAGCAGGGGAAGATGTGCAATGGAGAAGAGAAGATTAAGAAGCACATTAAAGAGGTTTCACCTACCTCCGGTCGTTCCTCCTCCTTCTGAACAGTTTTTTGGTGTGTGCGATTTCAGCTTCATGAGGCAACGGATGGTAACCCTGTAAAACAGAGGGAAAAGAAGTGATCAGCTCCAAGATGCACGAGGCATCAGTATGGAAGGGGTCAGAGTGAGACAGATCTGTATGCCCAACATATAAGCATGATAAAAGAAACAGTTCCCATCCAAACATCCTTAACAGCATCTCAGACACTATCGAAGCAGGTCTGGAAATCCAGAGTCTTGCTGAACCCTCCCAGGGCCATTGCAATGAGCAGGGAATGAAGTTGTCTGCAATTTCTGTATGGGAGAAACCACACAGGGCAGGTAACTGGACCACGTACGGATGGATCCCAACATACACCATCTACAGGGAATTCACCCACTCCGCACATGACACTGCTGATACTGGTGCACCTAAACCATCTACTTTCATTGGGTTGTTCCCTTTGGATTTATTTATTTAACCAAAACTCCGCTGTAAAAACGTGTGTAGAGGGACGATGCTCAGCAGCATTTTGAGGATATCGGAGTAAGCAAACACGAGCCACAGCTGACTGGTCTGTTGGGGCTGTGCGCCCACGCCATTAGCAAGCCCATGACTTTGTCATGAGCATCTTGCTGGGCTTGCCTACTGTGAGCTGGTCAGCCCATGCCATCCCTAGGGTAGGGACGGGTGGCATCCACCTACTGGAAACAACTGAGATGACCGGGACATTAAATGCTTTGTCCTGGTCATGTCAGTGGAAGAACTGTGTGTAGCTCAAGCTGCTGCCTTGTCCTCTCTTGGCTAAAGGTGCCAACTCTCTGACTTGGTATGTTCATCTGATAAGGGGGATGCTACATTTACAATCCTACTATGGGCATCGTGAGGCTCGTTAATGGGCGCAAAGAGCTCTGAGGCTCCTGGATGAAAGGCACGCTGTAAGTGCAAAGTATTATTTATTTTCCAGGGACCACAGAGCTGTCATAACCATAATGAATTTTATTTATGCAGCATTGTACTTCCCCGGCTGGCAATAAAAGCCCTGTAAAAAGTTGCTCCTTTTATTTCCATCGCAATCTATCTTAGCCTCAGAGCTCCAGCCACGGCTGGTGAATCACCACGCATGAGGGGCCACGAGGGAACAGCCTGGGCAAGGGCAAGGACGGGGTGGGAATGCGTCTTATCGAGCAGCAGCTTTGTCACATTGGCATGACAACACAACACACCGACTTGAAAAAATAGTCCCTCTCTCTCTGCGTGAAGAGCCTTAATTAAACCAGTTAATTTTAGTAGTGGTTACTGAGATAATAACATTTTGAGTTCCTCTGGTGGAAGGTGTAACAGAGGAGAAAGGTCGCTGGGCATGGTAACGAATTTAGGCGTGCAGGCCGCAGAAGGTATCCCCAAGTCCAAGACCAACAGGGTTTACTGTGACCATCCATCCTGGCCATCTGCAAATTGCCTGGAGAAACCGCTACTGCAGCAACCCTACAGCTCCCACATCAGCCTTCTACTTCAGAGACCTTCGTTCTTTGAGACTTCAAGCAATGAAGAACTCACCAAGCCTTTGGGTAAGTCCTGCTGTCGGCTTGCACACCCCTATCTGAACCTTGCTTTGGCTGAAGTCTTGACGTGTGCTTCCTGAGACAGTGGCCTCCCTTTCAACTTTCTTCTTCACTTTTAACTCTTCCAGAGAAAATCTGATGCGCCATGATCATATAGTTTAGCACAGGCATTAGAAAGCGTGTTCAAGAGTAGTACACGCTCTTGGTGACCAAATTATCCTTCTCTCCCACTAAAACACCCTTAAGACCCAGAGATGCCACACCAGCCACAGCATCCTACACGATCCCTCATAGCAATGGCAATGGCACAGGGGCCATCGTCACATGAAGCTGCCTTAGCTTTCCTGCAGGTCTGCTCATCCAGCAAGGATCTGCTCAGCAATGCACGTTGTTCTGTGGTCCTCTGCCTACATCACTGCACCCAGCACCAGAAAGAGCTCTCCTCACGCTCCCTAGACCTCACTTCACCGCTAAAACACAGCACATCTTGGACTACTAAGAGGTAGTTTGGGAAGGATGGCAACCTGCTCTGCTGGGGCTGTGGTTGGGTTATCACCTAGTTAACCAGGTCTGACTTGGGTTTCTCCCACAGCTGAACACCCCACGGTTAATACTGTGCGGCACCTTTGATGTCTAATAGCTTAGAATCACACTGAACCTTCTTCATTACCGAGGGCTGTGGTCTGAGTCTTCCTCATCACTCATTTTCCAATCACATACTTTCACTGAACGCATAGGAGGAACTTAGTATCTCTGAGATCTCTGTTCCCCTGAAAATTTGCTTGAAATTGGCCAATGGGTGCAAAGCAAATGAGAAAAGGAAGGGAGGGAGCAGACACACACAGCCCAATCACATCAGCCGCGCTAGTTTAGGAAATCAGGCTAAAAATAGTACAAAACTCAGCGAGGCTGTTTCCAAACGCTGTACTACCACAGCAGGCTAAAGCTTGGGGCATTTTTAAGAATTTAAGCTGCACTGCAGACACATGTGCAAATACAATTAATTACCCTGGAAAAAACGAAACCATCTCTGCAGAACACAAGGACCTAAATCACTCATTTCTGCAATGCGGAGCCTTTGCTCAAGTCTCAGGAGATGCCTTTCTGCTCTTTCCAACTAGAAACCATACTTACGGTGGTGCATTGCTGCATCTCCTCCTTGCAGAGCACCCCTGTGCTTCCTCAGACCTCTGCCCACCAGCAGCAGAAAGCATCGGGGTGAGAGGTGCATTAATTACATGGGAATAAGGCTCCTAATCTAAGAAGTACTCCTGGACTCTGCCTGTGCCTGAACAGAGGAGACCTTCGTGCCCCCATTAGGAAAATCAAGTATCTCTCTTCTCCAACTGAGCAGCTCCCTTCCTTAGTCCTAGTCATGAGACAATGTTTTGGAAAAAAAGAGTCACCAATCTCTACTCTTGTTTACTTTGGTGCCTAAATAGAGCTAAATTTGGAAGGGAGAAAAGTCGACTTTTTTTTTGTGCAGCAAGCTGATGTAAAAGGAAGTATCAGCAACTTGCAAGAAGGGTGGAGTGGTTGGAGAAGACTGAGGCTGCTGGGTGGGTGGGGACGTGTCAGAGTCCCAAGGGCACAGTAAGTGCCTTGATGACACGGCTCTCGGGCTTGTCTGGAGGCTGCTCCCTGCCATGGGTCATGCAGGACAGCAATGGAAGTGCCTTCAATAGAGCTGGCTCACTGAGGCCAACGTGGACCTGAAATGTAGCTCTTCCATTTTTCAGTTGACACACTCTTTATGAAGCTGAAATCCCTGAACAGAGCCAAAGGGTAACATCTCGCAAGAAGAGACCGCCCTCTGCTCCACAACGGGTCTGCAAGAAGACCTACACAAGGAGGATGTTTTTTTTGCTCCTGCTTGGGCCAGAAGACACCATCAAGCCCAGATGCTCATGTTTTCCATAGGCAGGTTTGCAACTTCACAGTGAGCAGCAAAATCACATCTGGCCCCTCTCCCACATCAGTTTTATTTTGACATTTATTTTCAGGTGGCTGGAGGGGAACATAACAAACCAACATTTCAGTGCTGCTGGTTCTGGAAGCGAGGGGTGTGGGAAAAGCAAAGAACAAGGAGCCCATGGTCTCAGGAAAGATCACTAATAGGGGTCATTTTCAATTTTGGAGCTAAACGCTCCGTGGTTTACATGGTGGGAAGCCTGGAGCGGGACCCGAGAAGCCCATGGGACTTCTAAAGCATGTATGTGTAAGTCAAGTTTAAATCGTCAACGTGCATGCTCTAAGAAGAAAGGCCAATAGCTCTAGAAAGGAAGGGGTGTTCAGGACTGGTCTGCTCTCTGGGCCAGTCCCCTAGAGACCAGCTATGTTGTGATATGCATATTAATTTTCAGATGTTTCAGGGAAAGCAGCTCTTGGAGAAGGGAGGGTGGTGTCTGGCAAGCTTAGGTGACTGTCATATGGCCAGCTAGCACACGCCAAGGGAAATCAGGTCTGTCATCTACCAAAATCGCTGCAGACAGCAGAGGGGGAGCAGTTTTGACGGCCACATGCATTCTTTTTGTGCTTTACCTTCCTAATGAAGGTGTCTGCCCAACCCTCAACCCTGTCCGCCTCCTTGCAGGAATCCAGAAAGCTGGCAGCTGCCTCTCCACTGCCCTAGACCCATTTACATCAAGGTTTAATGAAAGAACAAATAAAAAGCTTTCAAGACCTTGTTGGCAGTCTGCAGCGACCCAAGAGCCTCCACCTCTCCCCTCACTGATACCTGCCTCTCTCCAGCAACACCCCTCTCCTGAGCCATCCCACGTCCCATCTCAAGCAGGGTACTGGCCGTGGAGGGACACAAGCAAGAGTGGCAGGACTAGAGGAGGGAAATGGTTGGTTTTAGACCTACCCTGCTATGAGCAGGAGCTTTGCTATCATTTTTCTCACACCTCCGCTGCAGCAGCATCAGCAGAACTCGGAGGCACCAGCTTTGCTTCTTTTACTGGCGACGGTAAATTGCAGGGCAAATCACAAGGAGGTAAGCAGAAACGAGGCAGGGGTTTTTGGGGCTGGTCATTCTGTGACCACCCTTAGGTAGCAAATCCCAGGGACTCCTTCAGCACCTGAGAACAACTGCCTTACAAAAGGGATGGTCCTATTTGGGACCAACCTGTACCTTCCTTCCTTGCCCGCCGGTTCTCTACATCTCAAGCGCGACTGTTGCCTGGGGTGGCCAAATCCACGCATGGGCACTTCACAAGGACTCTAGGGGCTACGAGAGGTTGGGGTTCGTCACTTCATCCCTGTGGTCTTTAGGTCTCACGCAGCCTGACTTTCAGAGGTCAAAACCTCACCGCACGAAGCGACTGTGTTCACTCGCACCCACTCATTCAGCTTCTTCCATAGAAGTTCCCCACGCAGCAGAAATGCTCCCAGCCCGCGATGGTCAAGCAGGTGAAGACGCCTGAATGGGAACCAGCAACACTGAAACCCTGAGAGTGAATGAAAGGTTGAGAAAAGCAAATGGACCGATGATAAAAACCAAGGCTGGGCTGATGAGAGAAGGAAAAGAAATGATCCGGCCATATTGCAGGCTGTATCGCAGGGTCAGTCTGCATGAGCTTTATCTCAAGAGCCTTTTGTGCCCTCAAGAAACATCTCCACCCTTGCTTATCTTAAACAAATGGTTGCAGAAGGTCTGAACTGAACAAACAGGTTATTAGGCCTGAGGTAGGCACCGGGAGTTTTTCTTGGTTTTATTGCACACAAAGTTCAGGGTGGGATTTATTTTCTGGGGAGGTGGGAAGGGCGAAGTGGGGCTGGGTTCACAGCAGCCTCGAAGATGCCCCACCTGCCTGTGTAAAGGCAACAACAGAAATAGCGAGGTTGGAGGGAGCATAAAAAAACAAATATATTGTGGTTCCAGAAATGATCCACAGAAACGAACCCAGCGACTTGCAACACCCTGTGATAAGGCTTTTATCTCCCTATGGGATTGATTATCCATGGCAGGAAAGTCCAGGACAGCACAGATGTGCAGATACATTTAACTTTTATTGTGCCAGTCTGATGCCTCCGGGGGTTGAATGTGCCGATGGTCACTACAGCCACCCCAACCATCAAATTGCACACAAAAAACATGGCAAAGGCGCCGCTACCTGCCCCCACCAGCATCATCCCCATCACCCAAGGCCAGCATTCATCAACACACGTAAGTCCCATGGGCACTTCCAGTAAAGCCATCTCCTTGGAAGCGACTTGCCATCACTTCTTCCCCTTCCAGGAACTCCCACAGTGCTGGCTGGCCACCCATTCTCCTCTCTTACACTAGGGGAATTTTTTTACCTCTTGAAAGGAGAGGGCTGAGGCACAAACCAAAGCCTTGACCTGCTTTGGAAGCCATGGAAGAATACCAAACAATGTCAGGAAGCTGCTTGGAAATTATTTCCTCTCCATTAAAATTTAAGTGATAAATCTGTTCCTTCAAACTGCAAGCTATTCATTTTTCCTGGAAGGTGCTTATAATAACAGTTGCTTCTGTATAAGGAAATCAATCCGTGTTCAACATCAGCGGAATAGAAAGTGTAACAATTTTACAACATACTCTTCACCCAAGACAAAAGGCAGGTAAATCCTTACAGCACTTCACAGTTGTGCTTCCCCCATCACTCCTTACCCACAACACAGCACACGTGAGTCCCGGCCACCTCCAAGGATGCTTCCTTCAGCCTCAATCACTGGAGCCAGGGCTACATCAAACTATAAAGTTGACAAAGAGGACTCAGTTTCCAGCCACCCAGGAGCTGGAAAAGGAGCAAAACTCCTCCAGCTTTGCCACCAACTGATCCAACAAGCTCCACAGTGGAGGAGGGATGCTCCGTGGGACCTTGACAGCAGGATGTGCCTGCCTGATGAATCATGGCATGGCGCAACATGCCTCAAATGGGAGGCATAAGAAGTTGTTTCTTGGGAGATGTCCCAGTTTAAGAGGATCTCCTGATTAACTGCACCTTTGGGGAGCACACCTTAAATTGTACATTGCCATCAAAGGCCGAATGTGTAGCTGCAGAACACGTGCCTCGGTGACGAGCACCTTGGAGAAGACACTTTTCCGAAATAAAGGGTGTGAGCACAGAGGAGCGACGACTGTGAAGGTGATCGTGACTGTCACAGCTAAACACCACTCTTCAGTTATCTTTAAAAACACCAGCGCTATTCGCTCTAGAGCTCTGCCCTCCCATGTTGCCCCACGGATGCAACCTCCTGAATTCCCACTTGCTGCGTGTTAACGCTGCTCCATACGTCCCCTCTCAAGAAATGGTGGACATTTCAACGAATTACAGGCTCTACACATGCAATCCCAGACCCAAAGAAGTGTCATTTAGACCCTTATCTTCCCATCACCTTTCCTTGGTGTTTGCTATCCTCCTGGCAGAGAGCAGACACCCAGCTAGAGGGAAGACAGCATTTAAAATGGCATTATATACTTGGCGGCATTAAATACTTGGTGGCAGCTACGCTGTCCCACTTCATCCCTCTGCAGCCAGCTCTGGGATGAAACAAAAGACACACAGAATGGCAGAACAACCCAGCGTGAAACTCCCTGTGTGGGGTGAAGGATGCAAATGCAATTAAAGCACTAGAATAATTAGGCAAAGCATCCCACGTGAAACGTACCCTGAACCTTCCTCAGTGCCTTCTGCTGATTATTGACAGTGAGTTTTCTGGGGTCTATTTTTAACTCTGGGCCCCACAGCTCCTGAATTATACATAACTCAGACATAATAAAACTTTAAAATCCAGGACAAAGTCTCCTAGGATGAACTGCCGCTGCCAACGCACACGTGCTCATCAGTGCAACCAGGATGGGCAGGAAGAAAAGCCCGACCAGTGCCACCATGCCCTGGCTAAGCCACCGAGATGGGGACAGGCTGGAAACGCTGCTGAATTGAAACAGGGTGCTCCAGACACACCGACACGGACACGCGGTGCCATAGGAAGAGTATAAATAACAGACAAAAGAAATCCCCTTCTGTTACAAGAATCCGCAAATCCAAAATCAGTTACAAGCTGACTTAGGAAATGGAGTTTTTTCCCATGTTACAGCAAAATGGGAACAATACTTTGCGAGTGGAAGTAACTCTAATTGTTTTAACTGATGTTATTTTAGTGTTGTTTAAGTTTATTGTTTATTTGTATGTATTTCCTCTACCCAGGTCAGGCTTAAAAACAAACCCTACTGTCAGCAGTAAAGTGTCCCATCCATAAATAAATACATTCATCCAGTAAATATAGATATAACCGCACCATTGCTTGGAGTCCTTACATGCAGAATATTTAAAGAATCATTAAAATAAATAGTGTTGGTGATCAAGGCTTGCTTTCCTCTGGAAAACGGAGCCTTCTTCAGACAATATTGGGAATCAACGCCGCCCATATCACTTGCGACCAGGAGACACCACACCTGGTATTTGGTTTGCGGTCTGTTCAGGTAGCCCAAGCTCATCCTGTGCTGCTCTGAAAAAGATTGTCCTACATATTCCTTGGCTTGTGCTAGCTTGGGAGTGAGGGAGGAACTGCTTTAGCTGGGTCTTAGAGTGTTATGAGGTTGCTATGGGAATATTTGTAACTCAAGCTATTTCAATTCCCCCTGGGACCTCGCATTTCTTTAAAGTACACTTTTCCTCTATATTTTTCACGTTCCCTACTCTGGTTTTCCCTGTCTCTTGTCCCCTTCAAAGTCTACCACCCCCCATTTGTACACCTCAATGTGCCATTTGACCATCCTCTCCAGCCAAGATGAAGCGGGCAGATGAGATGGCAGGAGGATCCTTCGTTCACCGTCCACTCTCAACACCTCCCGCATCGTGCCATTGTGGTGGACAGTGTCAAGAGGAAGAGACCTGCAGGCAGAATAGGGACCTTCCTGATGAATTTTTAAGGTCACATATAAACAGACTCCATAGGACATCAGAGAGTTTGGGACCAGAGCCCAGGTCACCTTCTAAGGCGGAGGGGTCTGTTGATCCTCTGTGCAATTCCCATTGTTGGTACAGCCTCGTCTGGCTGGGTGTGCTCACCTCAAACCTCAGCATTGCTCTCAGCAGGAGGTAAGGGCAGCATCCAAGCATATTTTCTTTTCACCCTTCTTAACAAAAGATCGTGTGTTTTCCATGTGCATTTGTGTAATGCCCCAGAACCAGGCCCTCACAAATCTTCTCCTCTTGGGTGGACTGGGATTTCAACCCATAGGAGCTCCAGCTCATGCAAGCTCCCAGGATCGGCAGAGTGATAACTCCACAACCTTAGAAACAAGAGATGGCTTCTCTTTTCTTTCAATGTGGGTAGATCCAGAGGCGCTAGGAGAACTTTCTCACCGCTCAGCCCTTGGCACTTCCCGTTGGAGGCCTTCCAAGTGCACGAAGTTTCGCAACACCCCAAGATCGCAGGCAATAGTTAGTAAAGCCAATGAGAGCATTTTTTGCCATGATCCATATCATTGTGATCCATACGCTGCGCCACCGAAACAAAACAGAATTTTGCCACCAAATAGGGTCATAATGGTGGCAGCCCCTCTGGGTCCACAAGCGGACCTTTCTTGTAGACCTTCACGGCTGAAGCAAGCTGGGCTGAACACCACCATCCTTTTCTTTTCCAAGCCCCACATGTTGTGCTGGAAACATTTTCACCCAACAGATATTCCTGTTTGCCGTCGGCTGAAGACACAGCCAACAGACTTTCCCTGGGACTACACCACAAAGAAATGTTTTTTCTCCTTTCTGAAGTCTATGCTTAGTTTAGCTCAGCCCAGAGAGAGCAAGCGAGGATCCCATGTCACAGCCGTCCCAACTTGGAAAATACCCCAATGTGCAAATGCCAATTTAATCCTATAAAAGCCTCCTTCTTCCCTTCGAAACATCCCATTCCTTCACAGGAGTGTGGGCTGTCTAACACAAGGGCTTGACTTTCTCCTTGCCAGATTACTGGCAGTTTGTACCTGGGCAGAAGAAACTGCTTCTTGAGTGTCTGTCTGCTCCATCCCCGGATTTTCCTTTTATGCACTGAGAACTAAGATTCCTCACGCTGTAATGGGTGTTAATGCAGGGACAAGCACAGAAAGCATCATGCACTTGCCACAGAGTATCAATCATATCACGTCATCTATTAATTACGCTGGTGGTTCTTCACTGGTGCTTTGCAGACCTCTGGGAGCCATGGACTACTTTGAACAGTAAAATCAGGACGAGTAAGAAAAGCATGTTTGTAGCTGCTTTAGAGCAGTCTCCAAAGAAGACATTTGGAAATGGAGCTGGCATTTCCACCAAAAAAAAACCAATCCTGAAAAACATTTTTTTTTTATCCAAAGTCACTATAAGACAGGCAGCAAGATGGCTGTATCTGCTCTTCCCTGTCTTGCAAAGGCTGAACCTCAACCATGACAACTCCAAAGACACAGGTATCATTCAAACACCAGCTTTCCTGCCACTGAAAGCGTGAGTTATGTCTGCTTTTGTGATGACTGCCAGGAGCTGGGTGAAGCCCCTTCAATCCATTTCGTGCTGGCCAAGAGGACATACCTTCAGGTGAAAATTTCTTCACTGAAAGGGTTGTCAAGCACTGGAACAGGGTGCCCAGGGAAGTGGCTGAGTCACCACCTCTGGAGGTATCTAAAAGACCTGTAGTTGTGGCACTTAGGGACACGGTTTAACGGTGGACTTGGCAGTGCTAGGTTAACAGTTGGACTTGATGCCCTTAAAGGTCTTTTCCAACCTAAATGATTCTGCGATTCTATAAGAATCAGCACCAAAACTCAACAAACCAACCCAACTCCTGGACATTTTCACGTGCCAAGCAGACAGTGTCGAAGACCTTGCTCACTAGGATGTCTTGCGTCATGTTGCCCCTCCTCGCTAGGGCTTTTTTAGCATCTTTCTACTTTCCTTGGTGCCTTTCTTGCTGGCAGGATTGTGCCTATGTGAATGGGCTCAGCTCCAGAAGCTGAGAAGGGCCTGAGAGAGAGGTCACTGAGAGCGGTACAACCAACAAGCAGAAAAGACAAGCAGCACGACAGGAAAACCACAGATGCACTGCGTTATGAGCAACTCAGAAGTGGCCAACAAACTGCTTGCTACCCAAGAGAGATGGGAATTTTGGCAACCAGCACATCCCCTATGTCCTTTAAGCCTGCTCTCTTCTCCATCCAGGATCCCTGCCCACCACCATCAGCACCGCAGCCACGAGCATCCTACGGATGCTAGGCCTTCGCGGCGGCTCTGAAGTCACGCAGAGACCCTACAGCAGCCCCGGGATGCAAAATGAGGTCTCCCACGCTACACCCCATGCTTACCTGGATAGCTCTCCTGTGGGTCTACCTACGGCCTTAAATTAGGTAGCCAAGGACTTCACCGAAAGCAGTTTTAGACATCCTCACTGGCAGATTGCTCTTTGCCCACTGCATATAGTTACACCCACGTACAAGACGCTAAAGGCACATGGGGTCTTTCCTCCTGACTGCATCTCTGCTGGGATTGGAGACAACCCAGAGAGCGGGGATGGCTCAAGCCTGCCCTTCCCAAAACGAAGTCATCCGACGCCTGTGTCTCTGTGCTTGGCAGCCTCAGCCTGTCTCTCCTTATCACTGCCAAAAATTATTCATTTAACATCCATGGCCTTTTGCCAGCAAGAACACCGCGCGAGGAGCAGAACAGTCTCCTCCACTCCTCTGACAAACCTAAGCATCAAAAGCGAGGCTCTTCCTCGTGCAAAAAAAAAATCTCACCAGCTAAGAAACGCTGGAGGTTAATATAAATTCCATGGGTTTTGAGGGGGAAACGGAGCTGCATTCAAAGACACGACGGCTAACCACGCTTCCTTCATCTGGCAACTGCCCGCTCCCCCAGCAGAGTTATTGAGGAAGTTAGACGAGCTCTGTATTTGTTCCAGCTGCAGATTTCCCTTAACCCCTGGCAGTGGTGTTTTCAAAAAACACAGACCTTGTTTTCTGACGGTGGCTTTTCATTTTTGTGCATGCCACGGCTATGGTTATTAGCTTTAAGCACTATCATTCATAGATTAGAAATAAAGACAAAAAACTCCTTTGCCATTCTAAGAAGTCCAGGCTGGATGAGCAACAGGAGGATTAAAAGAAGGCTTTCAGGACTTAGCTTGGAACAGGAAAGAAGAAGATAAAGCCACTATAAAAGCTTGTGCTAATACAGGAGTCCTTTTTGTTGTAAGTGTTAATGCAGCCACGTAAATTCCTATGAAGATTTATTAGTCAGGTCATATAATCTGCTCTCCTTCCTCTTCTGATGATAAAATCAAGGATATTTTCCTCCACTAAAATGTTCCTCTCTCCATTAAGAGGAAAAAGATTTTATTTTTTTTTCCAAGACTCTCTCTGCGGTATACACAAGTCTACGGGTGAGCCTGATGCCTTCAGAACAGCAAAATACAGACACTGAAACTAAGGTACCTGCTTAGAGACTACACTGCGAGGATGCTCCCCATATATAAAGAACAGCCCCACATCCGTGGTACCCAACGCTGAATAACTCGACGGAGCAGGGATACGCAGCACCATTCCCTTCAGTCACCCCAGACCTGCTATAGCACCCGCTGTCCCACAGGACTTCAGCCCAGTAAACCATTTACTTCATGTGAATCTGCTCCTAAGTCTACTATTTGCCTTGGCCCTCAGCCAGCCAAGCACTTAGGCACATGCTTAAAGTTAAGCACAAGAGTAAACAGATTGAAGTCGGGGGGACTTAAAATTAAGCACATATTTCAAGGATTTGCTGGATAAGGGCCTTAACCCCAGTGTGCGGCGTTTAACTGGGATGATTCCCAGCTGATTAGCTCCCCCCTTTCCCCGACCTCCCTTCCATTGGACCAGGCAACAAATGGTTTCTGTTTCACCACCACGCTAAAGGCTTGGCTTTAAAGAAACTTTGTCTAGCCTCCAGGCAAAGCATGTCTTTCTTTAATTATACCTGCCTGTGAAATACCTTCCAGAAATCCCCACCCAAACAAAGCCTCAGGAAAGGAAATAACGGAAATTCTTGATGGTTACCACGGGGGAAACGATCCTAACCAGTGAGACGAGGCGCACGTAAGATGAGGCTGATGACTGTTCCTACTGTACGCAGCTCCCAACCCGAAGACTCCTGAAAGCTCCAGCAGAAACCCCCAGCTACCACAGTCCTCATCTCCCAGGCAGGAGTCTCCTTGAACCTGGCCCCTCGATATGGCTCTCTGTACGTATTAAGACCTGAAAAGCCTTTCAGTGGAAGAAATGTCCCCATGCAGGGCAAGAAGAGACACGTGCCAACACAGAATCCATGAAACCACCGTGCTCTGCCCCGTAGCAAAGTGCAGCACCCAACGAGGAATCTTACAAGAGGCCACACAGCTTCTAAGGTCAGGAGGTCACCCGCATGTCTTTTTATTTTTTGCCTTCCATGCCCTTTCATATGAGCTTTCTTACTTTATTTCAATTGCATCTACCCATGCTAGGGCCTCAGTGGCTGTGGGCATGTATGCAGGACTGGCAGAGCAAAAGCCCTCTTGGCACAGAAAAGCAACCACTCCAAACAGGCAGCACAGGCAAGACTTAGAAGATATGGACAAAACAGACGAGCAGAAGACTGGAAACGTGAACACAGAAGATGAAGATTTGCTGTTGATTTCTCCAGAAACAGAAATGCTCTCATCAAGGAGCAGCAACTTCCCCAGACTTGACAGTGGACTAATGGAACAAGTCCCACTCCCATCCCTTACCCATCCCCATCCAACTCACTTCTAACCACCCTCTGCTGCATTATCATCTGCTCCTGAGCAGTCACTCCTTCCCACCAGGCCACGAACATCTGATTTGCCTGTGCTATGCATAGCAATGACACTAAATAATCAAGTATCTTTGGAAAAGCACTTGTGAAAGACGCCTGGATTACTCCATCCAAACTGCAAACGACTCTAGGCAACCACTAGATCATCAGTTTTCGCTGCAGCACACGCAGAAAGACTTCTGTGCTGCCAAAACACCTTCTCTTTGATCCAACCTCACGTCAGGACCTCCCAGAAGAAGGGCACAGCCAACAGCTGCCGCGCTACAGCCTTGCCCTTCCTGAACCAACAACTCCCAGAAGCTGAGGACTGGCAGAATAAATTCAAGCCCTGTCTTGTATGCAAATCGCACCATGAAAAGACGTGGCAAGTACGAAGCCAAACAAGGCGATCCGCTTCCACTTCAGACAGGAACAGCAGGATGGTCAAGTAGTCAAGGAGCTCCACCTCCAACACAGCAGGTTCCCAGACTCATGTACGCTTGCAGCCCTCGGAACTACTTGAGACATATTTTCATGGCCTTGCTGGCCATGGGCAGCTGGGCACTATTTCTCCTTCTAGACGAGGAAGAGCAGCAAGTGAGCTGTATCGTGGAAGTCTGTCACACTTCACCTGCCCTCGACCAAGGACAACACAGCCCATGTAATTATCATTTATTACCTGCATAGCTACGCTGCTTGGAAACACCACCGAAATCCTGGAGCGAGGTGCTGTACGCAGACATCAGAAAGCTGCTCACGTACCAAGAGAAAAGCAGCAGAACACCGAGGCTGAAACAAGAACTCACAGCTTGCTTGCCTTTACCTTCCATCTTTTGTAAAAAAAAAAAAAAAAAAGACTTTAGACAAAAAATCCGTTTGCCCAAGCATTTATAAATTGAACTAAAAATAGTTTTCCTTTCAACTAAAGGACCCCATAGTGTGTGTAGGCCCAGCACTGTGGCACTGTAAGAGGGGCGCGTGTAAGACCCTGAATTTCTCCCTGGCCATGAGTGTTTCCACCACACCCTCGGGATTTCAGGCAAGACACAGGATGACTGCCCCCCATCTCCATTGCCAGGGGTCCTGGTCTTTGACAGTTTTCTATAACCAAGTTTGGTCTTGCTTCAGCCCTCAGAGCATCTGGAGAAGAAGAGGGGTTCCCACCCGCCTGCACTGGCAAAGCAGATGGGGAGAAAGGGAAGCCACCGCGGTGCTCTTCGGATCATGTCAGGTCGCACGTACGTTTGGCGTTGGCCACCCAGTTCTCAGCAGCCAGGAGCAATCTCGTAACGGCTACTTCCTCCACTGTTTGCAGAGCTGATCTTCAGGAAAGCTCTGTAGTGTGAGGAAATCCTGACCATCGCCACCAAAGCGTTATTGACACAGCAAGGAGATAATAACGACAGGAACTGCCTTACGGCAAATTCACCACCATGATTCATGCGACTGCTTGGTGCCAAGGTCCAACAAGCTGGAACACAGCGAGAGGAGGTCACACATGCTGTTAGCTGGTTGTCGTGTTTAAAAAAAAAAAAAGAGGAAAAAGAGGTGGGTTCCTACAATTTGATGAGCATCATCCACTCTCCCTCCAGCAAATGAATCAGGTCTTCAGTGCACATCACAGCTTACTGCATTGAACTCACCTTCTTCTGGAAGGCCACAGGTCCCACCTTCCTTTGGGAAGGTAGGTGGTATCTAGCCTGGCAGACAATAAAATGCCACCTGGGAAAAGTATCACCATTCACGATGGAAGAACCTAGAGTGGTCTGCAAGTTTTCTGACTGCTCTGGATTCACAAGAAGTATCACACTATCCCTCCGATCCGTGTACAACCTCCCCCAACAGAGAGATGCAGCCCGCCTTAACGATGGACAGGCCTGGTGGGCACCCTACTGTGGGTCAGGCTCCATAGCACTTCTCCAAAGACTTTTTACTCCAGGGATTGCTGGCTCAGACCTTCCTGGTCTGTGATACACATCTGAGGAGTAGCAGGCACACCATTAAAGGTGCCAGCTTCAAAAGCTGGATGTTACCAGATGGTGGTCAATCCCTGGAGCAAGCACAACATGGCAAGCAGTTGTGCCTACTTCAACCCTATCCTTGCTGGAGACCATACACCACCAGCACTCAGGCTTTGCATGTGCACTGTGAGAGCAGCAGAAATTCCTCATCTTGGACAACCAGAGAAACGGAGGAGGTCAAGGGCTGGTGAGACACGAGGGTTCATCTACCCTCTGTGGGGATTTGGCCACTTGTTGAGCAGACACTGAGGAAGATGCTGCCGTGGCATCATGGAGGAGCACCTACGCCCAGTAAGGGGGCAGATTTCCCCCCACCATGAGAAACATCCATTGGTACTTTCCCAAACGCAACACTACATCAGAAATAGACCACCTTGGTGACTTAATTTTGTTTTTTCTTTCTCTTTTTTTTTTTTTTTTTTTTTCCTTTTTGCAGCTCGGGATCACTGAGTTTGCAGAGTCTCTCTTTAATGTCACATGTGTGGCTCAGGTCCCTCAGGCCCCAGCAGAAGCAGCCTGGGATATTTGCACAGACCCCTCACAATGGAAGGAAGAGGGTGTAGGAGGGAGGATCAGGCTGCTGACCCCTTTATTGTTCTTGGGCCAGAAGAAAGCTTCCTCCTGGCTTAAGAACCACGGCGCTGAAAAAGTTTTCCAGCCAAAACGAGTCAGATGGAGTCACTGGGTGGTGGTTTTTATTTTTTTATTTTTTATTTTTTTCTTTCTCCTTCCCCTGCCTCCCCCTTCGGTCAAGCGACAGGGAGTCACAGGGTTGTGCTCCATTCACAAAATACCTGCTCCACATCACGTAGTCCTTCCCCCCGACGGCGGGGAAAGGCGCTGTAACCCAAGCAAACGAAAATAAACCTTTTTTTTTTTTTCCTTTCTCTGCAGATCTGGAAAAAAAAAAAAAAAAAAAAGGAAGAAAGGACCCTGCTCCCAGACTGACGCCTCCAGCATGAGCCTGCCGGGGAAGGGGTAGGCGGGGGGGGGAAACAAGACGACGATATGAAAGAAAACAAAAACAGCAAATTCTGCTCCGAAAGGATTAAATGGAGGTTTTCCAAAAAAACACCCCACCATTATATAATGAGGCTTAACTCGGAGTCACCGGGGTCACACGATGCAGCAGACTGGAAAAACCAAAGCGCAGTGTAGCCTTTTAATTGTTAAGCCAACCATAAAAAAAAATAAAATAGAAAAACGATATTGTGATTGCACGACAAGGTGGCCGCTCACACACTAATGGTCAGGGTATTTTTTTTGTCCCCTTTGCTCTTTCTGGCTGAAATACCATTTTAGTGTGGGTTCGACTCCTTGCCTTTCTGCTTATCGGGGTGGTGACCTGTTTTGCTGGGACGCGGCCGGCGCTGGGCAGCGATGCCGCGAGGAGCACAGGGAGCACACCAGCTCCTGAAGCCTTAAGGCACATGGGGCTGATTCGCCCTGAAAGCGAAGTAAAGCACAATTGGAAGCTTCACTCTAACAATCGAGGTATCAAAACCCATCACTGGGTTTCCAGATCAAAGTTTGGAAGCAAGATCATTTTTTCAGGTTTTTTCAGCCCGTTGCATCTGTAAGTCCAGCCATGATCCATGCTCACCCACAGGTTCCCCACAGCCTTCAGGCCGAGTTGGTTGTACAACCACAGGCAGCCCTGAAGCTTCTCAATCCTTGACATCCCCCAGTGCTGTCTACACCAGAGGCCCTAGGTGTAGGGCTGAACAACCTCCACAGATAGAGCGGCACAGATGGGAACAATCCAAACGTGAAGAAATCTTTAAAAAAGCCCACCCCAGCTCTCTCCTTCTGGAAAACCAAGCTTTCACTGACCACAGGCCCAAGACCAGCCACCACCGTCTTGCCGCGGCAAGCCCAGGAGGTTCAGCAGCAGCAGAGGGACCTGCTGGTACCCTCAGGCTGGAAATCTGGAGATCATCCTGGACTCATGTTTTCTTTTAAATTACTACAAATGCCAATTTGTGCTTCACATTTGAACCTCAAAAACGGGCTTAGGTCCAGATTATCATTGCAGAGCAACCATGAAACAAGAGGACAGGGTGTCTCATCCCTCCCACTGCTTCTTCAAACTACGTCCATGCAACTACCAACACCAAACATTTTCATTCTTATCTAGTAAACACGCAGCAACCTCAACTTGAGGAACACAGAATTTTATGCTGTATTTATTCACAGCTGCAAGAGAAAGGCTGGCCAAACAAAGGCATAGCAGCCCACCAGCATCAAGGAACAAAGTTGCTCAGAGGCGCGTGATGGAAAAAGTGTCGGCAGCTCCCTCCCCAGGACCAGCAAGCAAAAGCCATCCATATCTCCTTATTTTGCCCAGCCAAGGGGTCTTATTTTGCCCAGCCAAAAGGAAACAAACGGCTCCTATAAGCATACATATTTTCTTTCCGTTTGGAGAAGGCGCCTCAAAAGAATATACAATGAGAAATGAAATAATCAAGCGGGTCACAAAAGCAGGAAGAAATGAAGCTTTATCATTCTCCAGTGGTTTCTCTGCTCATACATTACAGGAATTAAAAAAAAAAAAAAAAAATTAAAAAGAAAGCAAGCCAACAATGAGGAGTTTCTCCACAGTGATACCAGCAGGTGAAGGGCAGAAAACAACCCTGGGAGGCACAGACACCAGGGCAGCATCGTGTGGCCGACGGTGTGGAGACCACACTCCTCTCACTATTTCTATTAGCCCCAACGGAATTCTTGAACCCCACCATCCAGCAAAGGCACTTTGGGGATGGCACAGAGTTTTCTTTCACTGACCATGCCAGCACATGTACAGTCGAGCAGCGGCCACTTTTAGAGCCAGCAAAGAAGTTCATGGAGTATCTTCAAAAAAGCAAAACAAATCCCAAAGGTATTTTTAAAATCATAAAGTGAGGGACAATATGAACGTGGGGCTAGAAAGGATCTCTGGGTTACAGAGCTCGGTCTGCTACAGCAGGTGAGGACATAACTTAATTCCCTTCATAAACAGTCTTTATCTTCCCTGCAGAAGAGACATACAGGCGTCATGTGCAGCAATAAATTTCCCACTTAAAGGACATTCTTTGACCAAACCACCTTGGATTGCAATAAACACTTATCCTGCCATTAAATACCTATATTTACACCCATGGCTATATATACATCTCCCCAAGCTGGATGCGATTCACTTACCTGCTGCCTCCAGGCAGGAAATTTGCATTTTAAGAACTTCTGGTCTCATTTATTGTATTGGTTTCTACTTCCACAATATCAGAAGAAAGGCAGCAGAAAGTGTGTGGGGAAACATCTCCCGGTTAAGAAGGAATTTTTAAATGCAACAGGAAACATTAACCTCCTATTTTGTCAGACAAGGGACAAGGACATCCCCCACCAGCAAGATTTTTAGAGAGTGATCTGTTTCTAGGCTCTGTAGGTCCCTCTGCCCACAGGGGCATATGCACGTCTCTCTTTTCTGGTCCTGCGGTATGTCTACTTTTTTTAGAGAGAAAATTCCTTCCTTCCCTTTATTTTATTAAAAATTCAGGTCTTTCACTGAGAGTGGGGAAGGGGATTAGGATGTGGAAATAGCCGAGCCAGCAGAACTAGCTGCTTGACCAAAGAGACACTGAGTTTTTATCCAGGTTCTTTAGAAATCTGCATTATTTTTTTTTTCCTCTGCTACTTTTAATAACTGGTTTTTAACTTAATCATTACTTCACAACCTGCTTCAGGAAAATATACAGCAAATTCAAGGGAATGCAGCAAAAGCCCTCTCAGATTTCTAACGAATCACCTGGGAAAACAAGGGAGAAAAAGATGTAACACTATTCAGAATTTAAAATTCAGGCAGGATTTGCAGGGGGTGTGTGGGGTGTGTTACAGTCTAAAGAAAGGACTGGGAAAAAAACAAACCAAAACCTTTCAGGCTTGATTTGGGTATTATATAGCTGCACAAAAGCAAACCTTTTTGAAAGTGAAGTCAACTAGAAGGCTGAGAAAAGCCCGTGTTGTTCCCCAGTGTGTTTAAGCCAGAGCTCAATGTGGTGACATTGTTGAGCCTCAAATGCCTATTGAGTTGTTATTTATATCCTAGCACAAGTCCCCATACCCAAATCAGTTAATTCCCCCGAAAACTTCAGTTTTCAGGTCTAAAACTACTTGTGAACTCCTTAAAAGCAAAATAGAGGATTTTTCTTCATTATCCTCCCAGGAACAGACCTATCCATCCATCCCATCCTCTCTTTCTGGTCCCTGATCATGAACCCAAAATGCACCACATCCTATTGGTACGACCAGCCTAGTCCTGCCATTCTGCTGCTTTGTGTCTATCCCTCCATCAGCCTGGCCCAAAGAAAAGCTGCAAAGCAGCCAAAACCTCATTATTCATCTTCTTTTGCAGCACAAACCAGTGCCTGGCAAACTGGGGTCTAAGGAACAGAGATGGTCCAGCAGTGGACATCACCATGGTCTCCATCTCCCTCCTGCTGAGGTTGGCATGTCCTTCAAAGTGGGGTGGGGACAACAGGGTAGGTGGGGGACAGGGACAGATGGATAAATGGAAACGTGGGTGTTCAGAGGAACACGCTACATTTGATAGGGCAGCAGCATCGCCTGGGAAAAGGGAAGACCCCTCGGTACATCTGGCCCTGCTCCTTGGTGTGAGGAGCATTGCTTCAGACTCAGCCCTGACGGAGCATCCCACAGGGAACAGGCAGAGTTGAGGATTACATTTGCAAAAGTGGGATTTCCAAGAGGAGCCGGGGAGGTGTCACGATGCAAGCAAGGGAGACCTGGGCTTTGGGGCATGTCAAACCCCTAGGCACCAGCTCACCTAAGGGTCGTGGTGCTTGGACCAGGCAGTGATAGGGGTAGGGGGTGGTGGTGTTCACGGACACCTTCAGTTTTAACCCTGCTCTGCTCAGGGCCTCCACCTGCTTTGAGGCTCACCACGATGCACAGTGGTAACCCCCAATTCAGTCCTGGGTGCCGAGAAACACCCTCCCACTCCACAACCCCCAGGGTCTCCCATGCTGGACATGCACCCTGAGCTTGAGGTGGGCACAGTGGGACGGAGAGCAGCGTGACCACCAGGGAGTGAGGTTTCTGCTTGGAAAAAGCCTTTGGAAAAAGCCTCTTGCTTCCTCTGCGCAGAGCAGTGTTTTGGGGCCGTGCAGCGAGGCCGCAGTGCCCTCTAGTGCTGCAGGGCTCCCTTCTGCCACCAGCCCTGTCCCCTCGGCCACCAAACACCAAGCCCATGTGCACAGCTGCAGTGTAAGCCACCCTTACCCTTTCCACCCGCCCTCCTTGCACATCCCAAACCCGTGTCTCCGAACCCAGCCGACCCAAAAGCGCCCCAACGCCTCCCATCTTGGCAGGAGCTCATGACAGACCCACCACTCTCCAAACAACACAGCAGCCCGGCCCCAGCCCTGCCAAGCTGACCAGTACCAGCTCCAGGAAACACAATAAAAAAAGGCAGCTCCGTGCCCACCAGGTTGGGAAGACACCTCCACGAATTACAAGCCAACATTCCCAAGTCTGCTTGAACTGGGTGATAGCCAGAAAAATAGAACCAGCCCTGAGAAGGGAGAGTCCATCTCATTTGTTACAATCAGAAATCAGCTCTGAACCCTACTACTCCTACTAATAATAATAATGGAAATGTCAAAGCTCTTGGCCATTCCCCTGGTGTTTCCTTTGTGCAGTGAATAAGTCTCTCATATGATACAGAAGACCATCATAACCTGAAAAATCCACTGGAAGGTCTCCCGTTTTCTTTATGTCCAATAAAAACAATGGTGTTTATAACCTGGTTCAGGGCTCACAGCAGCTGTGCTCTACTGCCACAGCCCAGCTTGGACCTTGCAAGAACCTGTGAGCTGGTGACCTGCATGGAAGATAAGCCAGCCTTGGTCCAGACGTCTCCTCTCCAGTGCTTTGGAGATAGCAATGGTCTCATCTGCCTTCCACGGTCAATGGTGGCCTTAACTGTAACATGTGAGTGATGCTGAAGGGGTATATAGGTGACCATGGCTGTTTGCCCTCTCAGGCCAAGGAGACAGTCATTGTCAGTTGGGTTAAATGCAACAAAACCCAGGCCACATAAAGACCGTATCTTACTGGAAGTCACAGCAAAACAAAAGCTTTTTACTCAGCAGTGGAGATCTGACTCCCAATACGTTGTGACCTATACTCAAGTAAACCTTGGCTCTTTGACAGGGACTTTCCACAGTGGTTTTAGCAGTTACAGTATTGGAAAGACCCTTGGGATATGTGAAGCTGGCTTGTTAGACTAGAAACCTTCTCTGAAAGCAATGCCATGCCTACACACTCTGGACGGAGTCCAGCAGGATCTAGGGGTGGGGAGAAGAAATCCCCCTGGTTTGGGGCTCCTAGGGAGCCATCCCAACTTGTTCATAAGTGTTTGGTTTATGTAAAGGACATCAGCGTTAGAGCTGACAAGTGGCAGGAGGGATATACAGCACACAGGGCACACCACAAGGCCCAGGGCACTCTCAGTGGGAGGGGATGCCAGACAGAGGTACGAGTCCGTCCCAGCTCCACTGGTGCAGAACAGCTTACTGAGAGAGGGCCACACTGTTGTGGTGAAGGCTCGAAAAGGGGAGGGATCTGAGCTGCCTAACAAGCTTGCTAAAACGAGAACTGCTCAACCCTGCAGTGCAGAAAGAGCAGGCAAGAGAGGATGTGGAGAGGATGAAGGCTCTATATGGTGATAGTAAATAACACCACTCCGCCAAAGAGCCATCCCTAAGCTCCAAAGAGACCTGTCCCCCTGCCACCACCACCCTGGAAGAGTCAGCGATCTGTAGGGTCTGGGAGCAAACCCTTACACCACTGCTGGATGCTGACCTCCTCCCCTCACACAGAGTGACAGCAGAGGGGATGCTCACCCACGGTCCCCCCCTTCTCCCCCTGGACACCTGGGTTGGCTTCATCCCTTTTAAGGAACCTACCATATCTGACAAGTCCATGTGTGAGCTGGTCCCTCTGGACACCTTGCAGAGCTGACAGGGAAAGGACGTGGGTATCAACAGGTAAGAATCATCCAACCTTCCCTAGACCTCTACACTGAGATGCAACAAACCATGCCCCAATGTGTCCATGCCTCTCCTACAGCAGGAACGCCAAGTGACCAGCTCAGGCACAGGTCCCACCTTTACTCACATGATCTCTGCAATGAATTGTAAGGTCTGACTTGAAAATACTTGTCAGTGAGGAAGGATCCCAAGGAGACTGGGCCTGTTATGTGCCTAAATTCACATCAGATCCCAGCACGGTCAGGAATCCTGGTGCTTCTAAGCCTGTTTGGACAGAGTCAGGAATACAGTGGCGCTTAGAGGAACACGAACAACTCACAGAGTCTGCATTTCTCCTAAGGAGCTGCTGCCTTGTTTCACATCCAACAAGGAAGCCAGAAGAGAAACAAGCACTTTATTGTAACCCCAAGCACATGACAAAAAGGGTCAAAAATCAGTAAGGAAACAGAAGGAGATGAGCTGCAAGGCAATTAAGATGCCAAACCAAACAATATCAACACTGTCTTCCACATTTATCCCACAGCACCAGTAAAGCCCGGTACACCTTTCAGAATCGCCACTAATTTCTACTTCCTAAAACACAGGACAAGGAGCACCTCGCCAGAGAAGGCACAGCCACACTGTTCGGAGGAAGGCAGACCCATCCTGAAGGCACAATTCCAGCAAACTAAAAGCCAAAAACTGCAAGATGCCAGTCCATAAACCACCTGGGATCTGTCCCAGAAGCCTAGCAGCGCTCACAGCACGTCCCCATGACAAGCAGCCTCCTGTATCCTCCGTGAGCCACAGCAGCTTCACAGGGAGGATGGGAGTTATCTTGTAGGACATGACCCCTTGGGTTGTTTTCTCTGGTAAGCGCAGAGTTTGCCAAGGGGTTGCAGACTCAAGACCGTACCTAGGACTGGGGCATTCTGCTGTGACACATCCAAGCCTGGAAACCTTTCCTTCCAAAGGAAGCAAAAGCAAAATGCATTGACTCAGCCCTTCCCGTGACGTCTTCATGATGCCAAGATGGTTACATGCTCTCCTCCAACAAACCAGCTGAGGTGAAAACGGAGATGACGATGAAGTCTGGCTCTGCACCTGAGCTGTGCCTCCCCAACGCAGCAGACAATTGATCTTCCCTGGTGTGCAATAAAAAGTAGATCTTACGAATGGGGAATACTTATCTTCAAAAGATTATTTTCTTCCAAAGCCACTTTTTGGCAGCACTTACGTGAATTAGTGCACAAAACCAACTACAGACTCCTGCGAGTAAGGAGAGATGAAGAGGTTACAGCTCATGAGCTGAGCCAAAGCAACGACTTCATGAGCTCCTAGCCACGAAGCGCTCAAAACAAAGCCTATCTACCAGTAAAAACAAGAACCCCAGGTGAGCTTTCAAAAGATGGGGCAGGAGGAAGCTTCAGAATGCTAGTTGGGGTGAAGGAATCGCGCCCAGCGCCGAAGCAGAGCAGGATTCGCCCGCCTGTGTGTGTCCACGAGATGGCAGAGTGCACCGTGCCGCTGCCAGGACGGGATCACGCCTGAGGAGCAGGGTGCAGGCATTTTCCAATTTCAAAACAAAAGGCTGGTGAGGAGCATTTTTCTCCTCAGACAGCTATGAAGAAAGAGGGGTTTGGGGGACGTTGTTTTGGGTTTTGTTTATTTTTTCACCTTTTAATGGCCAAATAGTCATAGGCTTTCCCTGCAATAGTTTGTTAAAAACACTATTAAGAGATTCCAGCAGCAAAACTCACGTGAATATATATTCAGATATCCAGAATATTCTGCTTAACCCATTAGGGGGTCTCACTGTACCTCTCTGTAGAGATACACATACAGGCCCGGCTGTACACTGGAAATTAGTTCTAGATTCATGTCCTATGTCTGTCATGCCTTGTCACCAAATTTCCAAAGCAGCCTGCAAGTAAGACTCGCTACCTCTCTCAAACTTGGTGCTCTTCACCCTGCTACAGCTGCTGAGCCACATTCAGCAGCAAAAGATTTGCATCTGAGTTGTGCTGGAGGAAGCTCGGACCGGCCCAGTCACGCTGGAGGATGCTCAGACCAGCCCAGTCGCGCTGGAGGATGCTCAGACCAGCCCAGTCGCACTGGAGGATGCTCAGACCAGCCCAGTCGCGCTGGAGGATGCTCAGACTGACCCTTGATCCATGAACGGCTGCTGTAAGCAACGCATGAGCTCTTAAACACAGACAGACCAAGAGTTTACGTATCTCCAATGTGAAAAGCTTCTTTTTCAGGCTATGACACAAACATAACTGCAGCGTGGGAAAGCCCCATGGAAGGCGAAAGATTTTTCTTCCACAGACTCACATGAATATTTTCCCTTACGGCCCCACGCACTGTGCTCCACAGAGCCGTTTGAAACAAGGGATAAAGACCAGCAAAATCACTGTTGGCGTTGCATGACTGCATTCAAATCCAGTTAACAATGACATGTCAGGATTAAACCAGCTGCCTGCAAGTATTTCGCTTGTCAACACCGAACAAGATAAATCCTCACCCAGAACTACCCGGCTCCTAGTTCCCACATGCACATATTACTGTACATGCCTAGGTAAGTGCGTCTCCAAAATTACGCTGCGTTGCATGAGTCTGCCCAGAGGCACAAACAAAACACCAAATCCAGCATTCCCATTAGTCCTTCCAGCTTAGAGGTGCCACACTAACAATTAAGCTAGATATTAAGACATATATATTGAAATTAATTCACTGGAGTCAATGGACTCAACCTGGTATTAGGACAGGATGAGATGACAAACCGGTGTTAGGACAGGATAAGATGACAACCAGACCAGGAGGACCTGGCTTACTTAATAGCTGTTGATTAGAAAAGAAGTTAAACACTAGAGAAGAAAGTCATCTCCTCACATCAAAGATGGTTTGGCTCCTCATTTCCAATTATTCCCCAGGGAAAATAAACTTATTTTGCAGAATTACCGGGGTCTGTATCAGCCGAACCTGATGTTTTCGCCCTGTGACCTAAAGTCCAGACATACTGAGCATGGAAGAGACTGAGCAGAAAGCAGCTGCAGGCAGCGCTCCTCCCTGCTAAAGTCAGCAGCACTTCTCCACTCCTTCCACTGGTTCACGTATTTATTGCCAGCTAGCTCACCCAAAAGAAATAGTAAGGCAGATCACATGGTCTGCAGCATGAGCAAAGCTTTTCCTCACATGATGCATGAGCAAGAAGCTCAGTGAGCTCTTTGCTCGGTGCTGAAAAGGGTAACGCTACTCTAGCATATGACACGTCTCTACCCTTCCCTCTGGAGGCAAAGGGGAGACTTCAGCAAAAACATGCTGAGCATCCTCAGAAACTTGCCCAGCTCAGGACACTCAGTTCTTTTCAGGACCAGGGCTCCGGAAAGTGAAAAATTGTATGATGCTGACAAATTGACCTATTCAACTGGACTTTTTAACTGAGGGTCTCATCCTGCCATTCCCCAACATCAGAGCATCAAAGGTCATTTAAACCAGAACTACTGGAACTGGGCTACAAAGACAGATCTGGAGAAGGAAGAGGCTGGAGGAAACATACAAGTGTAACATACTGCAAATGAAAACATACTGCACATAAACATACACACCCCCCCATATAAACATACACACACCCCACAGGGGAAACATCTGGGTGAGCACACCATCGCTGCTGGCTTCCTGGAAGCTATTTATTTTGGAGCTGTCAGAAGGGTCGATGCTTCCCAGAATCTCCTTTCATACAACATACGAGCCCTGTGTACACGTACGTATGTACATATGTATGTACATACATAGTGTCCTCAGTGTTTCACATCCCAACGAAGTCTACGTGGTTACTGCCCTTGCCCAGCACTAAGGTCCACAGCAAGGCTTGCTGAAACCACAGGCATAATCCTCCATCGCAAACCGCACAGGACCACAGCTCAGCGCATCCAGCCCAGAAGCTTTCCCACTTCTGGAGAGGGTTTCCTAAGGAAAGGTAAAGCCAGGAGCTGCTGGTCTCCACCATACCATGGTCAGGAGATGTCCTCATCACCTACCTGCCACACTGGAAGGACTTTCTCTATGTCGTTCAAGTTGATGCTGTCACCATCCTCGTATTTCCCTTTTCCAAGCCTGTGGCAAGAAGAAAACAAACAAAACCACGTGAAACCTCGGTGGAGCCAAAGTTAATTTTCTGTCATGGCACATGGGGAAGATTAGTTCGTACTGCAAATGACCCTCATGAAGACAAAGAGGCTCTCTGAAGTGAGTATGCTGTGCCTCCAAAACACTCCCATGCGGGCACAAAGCCGTTAATACAAAATTAAATGTTTTTCTCAGTCGTCTCCACCTGCACCATCTGCCCCAGCATTCGAACGCTCTTGGTAATAGTAGCAGCGAGAAAACCAAAGGCAGTCCTGGGGAGCAGCGTTGCATGATTTAATTCCCAGACCAAGCAAAACCGAAAGCACAGCCCACCTGCAAAAAACAAATGAGGATACAAAAATACAACGAAAAATGTCTCCTTTGAAGCACTGCTCATTTGCTGGTCTCCACGGCAGCTCCTGTTTCCCTGCTGGGAAAGGTGTCGGCAAACAAGCACAAACACACACCTCAGACAGCAAACTGCAACGGATATAAATACAAACATACAATCTGAAATGCAAAAAAATTGGGGTGAGAAGCCAAGCACTGAGAGACCAAACACATAGCTGGCAGCTGAATAACTTTCTTGTACCAAGAAAGGAAAAAAAAAAAAACATCCAAAGATAATTACTAGCTGGATGCAGACAGTTTGTAATGATACAGAAGAAGAAAAAATGGTCAATAAGTATCATCCTTCTGCATTTAAAAACAATTGAGGCGATTTGTTTTTATTATGCAAGAATGACAGTGTATTTTTTTGTCAATTACTGACAGGATATTGTCAAACAACATATACTAGAAACTTTGATAGCAGCAGACTCAGGTAATCAGTGCCTACAAGTCAGAGAACAACAGATCTTGGTGGAATTACAGCAAATGGAGGGGAAAAAAAAAAAAAATCAAGAAAAATGGCACGTGCTAAAGCACCAGGCTCAAAAATCAGAATGCCGAGTGGAAATACTTAATTTAATTAACACCCTAACTGATTTATGGGAAATCAGAGGTGTTCAACAAGTGACTTGCCCTCATAGATGAAACAGCGACTTTGATTTACCAAGGCAAAAATAGTGTATGTGCGTAGATACATAAAATATATACCAAAAAAAACCCATTTGCTTTTATATATACGAGAAAAATTGAGTCAAACATTTGGGGACAAGTAATACTAGCCGCAGGTACAGAACAGGCAAGCATATCGCAGGAAAAGGTTATCTGAAAAGGATGGGGACTGTCCCAGGATGGACGTCTGATGCTGGACTGTGGCACAAAGGCAGGGGACGAGGAGGCACGGATTAGGGGGTGAAGGCAGCCTTCCTCTACAGGCAGCACGGCTGAGCTGAACTACAGGACTGCAGGCAGCTTTGGCAGTCACGTTTCAACGAGGTGGTAGAGAAATTTCTTAAGAGTATGGGGAAAAATAAAGTCATACACCAGCTTGGGAGATACCTGGAACGAAGAGAAAATATCAGCTACAACAGGTTGTTTGAACGGGAAGAGCAAAAGCACAGCAAGGGCCAACGCTGGAAATTAAAGTCAGACAAATTCAGGTCAGAAATGAGGTACAGTTCCCCGGTTTTCCTGAGCCACTCCACTTTGACTATTCAGCACACCACCAAACTCAGTATCTTCCAATAAAATCAGATGACTTTCTGGAGGAAAATGCTTCAGCCGAGCAAAAGACATTAGAGGTCAATCAACTGGATGCAACCACATGGCCAACCTTGGGGCAAGTGATGGGACTAAGGAATAAAATGGTCCCTTTGGTATCCACAGCACAGAAAACACATCCTGAAGAGCATCTTTCCTTCTTCTTCTGTTAATTTTTTCACTGCACAGCTAGCATGTTAAGACCCCCCCACTCAAGCAAGAGGAAAAATGCCTAGCTGGCATGTGGAGATTCTTGGGAGGTTCAGCCAGGTGAATCATGCTCAGCACAGATTCAGCACGGAGAGCTGATGAATGCACAACAGGGACAACTTTAAAAGTTAACAGATGAAACCAATTTTGTCTGTGCTTCCTCTATTCTAGCGCCCTACTCGTGTGACTCGCATTTTAGGAGACGCACTGCTTGTGCTGACAGCATTTGTTTAATTTTTCTGCTAATTCTCACTTCCTTCTCACAGCTGTAATATTTAGGAGTGATTAAATATCTCACCTCCATACTGCCTGCTCTTCTGCTTGCACCCTGGGCATTCGCAGCATACCAGGCATACGGAGGCAGACCACAAAACAGACCCTGCTGTATCCTCCCTATACGTAGCAGGTGTTGCTGGTAGTGACATCAAACACGGGGCACATTTTATCTTATTTTGCAGAGGGAGCATGCTACATCTTATTTTACTGGGGGCCCTTCATCTCATTTTTGAAAACTACCCATAAAAATGTGAGTAAAAATAACTAAGGCACTTAGTGACTTAGAAATTTAGTGTCACATGTTCCAAATATTCTGGAAATGACTGTTTATATACCTGCAGTAAATAATTAGAGTGCAGAAAAAAAAAGCCTTATACAGTCGTGTGAGTCTGCCTGTCACTATATGGTACAGGAGCCTCCTGCAGATGCTGAACCTGGGCTGGGGTGAGATTCCTAGCCTGGTGTTTCTAAACAAGGTGTGCAACCTGCGCATATGGCATCGGCCTGTCCTTTGGCAAAACCAACTTACCAACAGAAAAACTTCTCTGAGAGAGGACTTCCACCCCTACATACAATACGGCAATGAGAAGTCACCTGCAATCTTCTCAACCCCACCTTTCAGACCCGTTCTGGCTTTTTTCCTTCCTCTATGCCCTGAACAATAAGGAGAGGAAAACACAAACTACGATTGTTCCTCAGCCTGGAGAGAATCTGCAGAGAAACTGTGATGTCCATCTAAGCAAGATCTGTGACCCACTTTGTGCCACTGCGCATTTATTTGGCTTGACCAACCAACAACTAAAGAGGAATCCAGCAATACCGTGGAAGGCCCTGGAGGCTGTCACCACCAAAAGGAGCTGTTTAATGTTTTCACATGTTTTACAGCTAGCAGATGGGGGAGGAACACTTGGATCTACATGGATCACAATGACGCTCTCTCCTTCCCTGAAGTCTTACTGGCGACAACAGCAGAAGCCCTGTCAGTCATGGGAACTGTAATCAGAGTACTAAGCCAGGATCCCTCCTCCAGCATTCAGAGATGTTTACATCTAGGAGACCTGGATCTAGAAGACTTGTATCCAGCATGATTTAAAGACTGAACTCTACCAAACAATGCAAAATACAGTGAGCAACTCTGCTCCGGCCCAGAACTGGATGATACAACAGCCAGATAGACTGATCGTGGCATCCTTAAACCCCACACGTGCTCCAGCGCCTCTTCCCCATGTCCTCCACACGATCCATGCCACCAAGCTGGCATTTCTGCAGCAAGGAAGAAGTTAAGAGACCTTCCTGGAAAGCACGGTATCACACAGACGGCACTCACCCTTCTCTGTCTATGTGAGGCAACGGGTGTTTGGAGGTGTTTCGCAGCTTCCTGTGAAACTGGGTGAAATCTAGTTTTTCAGGCTGCAAATCCCACGTCGCACCACTAGGAGAGAAAAACAGTGAAAAACGAAGAAAGCAAGCCCACTACCAATTAAACACCACCGAGCTGAAGAGCAGAGGGCACTCTGGAGCCTGCAGCTGAGGAAAGCTGGTACTTCTGGAAGCATCAGTCCCTGCTGCAGAACACACAGATGCGGGCCTCCAACCTTCATGTTGCTGCATCACCTTTTTTTTTTCATTTCTTCTGGGTTTGGTTTTTTTTTTTTTTTGAGATGCTGAGCTCCTGTTGCTTGCACTAAACTGCTAGTTTTGAAGTATGATGCAAGCATGATGCAGCACACAGCTTGAAAGCTATACTTGGTCTCTGTATCAAAGGCGTATTGCAACAGGTCGTGGCCTGGTCCACACAACGGAGATGTCCTCTCTGGTCCTGCACAACCTGCCCGCTCCAATGGCCTGGAGCAAGTCCACGGTGGAAACCCAACTTCTTGCAGTGCTCCAGGCACAGAGAGAGATGCATAAAACTGGACAGAAAGCGTAATTCACCACTTTCCCCACGCTGAAGCAGCAGCTGAAGAGCTCTTCCCAGCAGCTGCAAAGCCAACACATGATTGCACCTCCAGTTAACGGAAGAGTAAAACCCTGGAGCAGTAGCTCAGAGCTGCTTCAGGTCTGGCCTGTGCAGCTCTTGGATGATTACCAATAATCACATCAGTACTGGTTTCAGATGTTTGGACTGCAAACCCATCCAGCGGCCTCTCCTAAGCACGTAGGATGCTTTAAGTAGATCAATTGTGTTTAGTGCTGCAGGCTAAATGGGGATGGGGAGGAGGAGGAGGAGCAGCGACGTGAGCATCAGCAGGGTACTCACTGGTGCATGGGTACCGGCAGGATGGACACACGGGCAAAGGCCAAGAGAGGGCCCAGTCCATCTCTCTCGTAAAGCATTTTAAAACTGTCTTACCTGAAGGAGTCAAAGGTGTTGGCAGCCCAGATGTCTGTGCCCAGCATGTCAAGGGAGCTCTCCTTGTTGCCATTCTAGGAGGGAGGGAAAGGTGGTTACTTGCCAGAAGGCACACGGCGCTATCCGGACCACGACACAGCCCGGCACAGCCTCTCCTACCGCCAGCCACAGAGGTGTCCTGGCTCTGCACGTGGGCTCCTCCGCTCCTGCGTGAATCTGCAATGCAGAGTCCCGCCCTTGCCCACTGCAAGAGCGCACCGTGAGGGCAAGGAGTGACACAGTTTCAGCCTTGGGGACACAAAGCTGTGGGCAACACAGAGCTGACAACCTGTAGGCTCAGCTCTGACTCCAGCCCTGTCCTCCTACCCCAACATCCACAACCCCCAAGACCCACCAAGGTCCAGCGGGCAGGTTGACATCCCAGCCATGAAGACAATTCAGCTTCAGAGTGACAGACCAGTTGAGTTGGGAAGGGACCTCTGAAGCTCACCTGGTCCAGCCCTCCTGCTCAAGCAGGGCCACCTACAACCCACTGCCCAGGACCACATTCATATGTCCAAGGATGGAGGTACTCTTCACCAACAGCTACCAGACCCTCCTGTCACCACTAAGGATGGGCAAACCCATCCTGCTTCTTTAGGGAGTCACGGTGGCATGACTTCTCCTTGCTCTAACAACAGGTGAGGGGTGTCAGAACCCTGCACCGTGCCACTCCTGCCATGCACACCAGCAAATGAGTTCACGCGGTTATTCTAGTACACTTCCCACCAACGCTAAGGGGATGGTTCCTTCCCCTGAGAAGCAAAAGCATCACAGTATAATCACGTAAGAATTATGAGAAGCATCCAGCAAACTGCAAAAGACCTTGAATTTTCCTGTGCAGCTGCTTTTGGCAAAACGGACGACCCGAAGCAAGAGCATCTAAAGCAAAGACCTCACACTCAGCCTTCATGGCCCCTTTACAGACATCAGCCTACACACGTCCTCCCTGCAGCGAGAGGGCTGCCCCCTCCACCCTTTACGGGCAAAGAAGTAAAGCAGTTGGATTTTTGCCATTTAAGACCATTCAAGAAATCAGACTTGACCCAGACTCATCTGGGATGGACACGTAAATGCATTACAAACAGGCGAATCCCATATTACAAATTTTCCCCCAAAATTTCTTACATATATTCAGATTATTCATAATCTTGCACGTACTCAGATTATTTAAGAATTTCAGATGAAATGGTCCCACTCTGGTGAAACATGTGCTGGAGAAGGTGGCTTCCACATATTCCCCATCCTACAATTTCTACCATTTTCAAGTATTATCAATAATAACCGAGACACTAAAAACTCATTGAAAATGTGACCATTTCTTAATGAAGTCCCAGACCTCAATCTGACCATAAAGTGAGGAATCTCTTCCCAACGAGCAGGACGCACATACTTAGTGCACACTACAGCTGGTCACGTTTTGCAGCCGTTTCCAGTACAACAACCAATTTAGACACCACATGCTCCAAATGCAGCCACATTGCTCCCTTTTTTGTCTCTTCCAAGGTGTCTATGGATTATGATTTCAACCTCCAGGGATCTGCAGGTCAATATATCTCTGCGCAGAAACAAACTACCAGAAATACGTAAAATTCTCACAATCAGTTATGGAAGCAGAGCTTTTTATTTTAGGCAAATGTAAGCGAAATTTTCTCCCATCAAGAAGATAAATTAGCTTTCTAAATGCTTAAAAACATGAGTATAATGAAAATATACGTGCAGGTCTCTATAGAGCTGTCACCCAAAGAAGAGGTACTTCTTGCAGACAGATCCATTTCTCTTTCTGTTTCCTATGGCATTGGGAAATTTTAAGCACTTGTCAAAGAGCCAGCTACAATAGGATTTCCTAAGAGTAAAGTATTTGGGCTCAGGGAGGAAGACTGGGAACACGCAGTCCATTGCAACGAGGCTGAGACAAATCAGCAACAAAGATATTAAATAGCAAAAATTTAAGATAAAGTGGGTTCCTAATGCAACAGGTTGCACCCTAAAAGTGTTGCCCAAATTCAGCGCGGTACAGGGCTTCTGAAGACCCCCTCCTTGAGCCCTGAAGCAAAGCACCTAGCAATTACCCTCTGACACTTGGCTTGGAATTTGTTTGGGTGGGGGTGGCACTGCCACCTCCTAACCCATGGAGCAAGCAGAGGCAGCACAAGCTGTCCCACCCAGCTCCCCTGCATCTCCTCGGCACATCAGCTCATCGACGCTTCACCGGTGAGCACAGGCAGGTCAGCCCCAGCACTAATCTGGGCAATTAGGGGAAATCACGGCGGTGGTTCAGGTGGTGCGGGAGGTCAGATGGGCGCAAGCTTCTAGGCACCAGTTGGACGCTCCTACCCAAACTGGGCTGCAACTCCTTATCCTCCTAGACGATGTCACCATGACCTCTCAGAGATGCTCCAAGCATTAGCCAGACTCCATAAAGACGGCGCCAGGGCCAAACGATAATGCAACCCGTCATTAAGTTGTGAGCCACTAATAGTCCTTTCAAGACGTCCTTTTGGCCTTCAACGACCTGTCTTTATGACCGGTTTCTGTCTTGACTCACGAGGCAGGGACCAGGCTTGCTGCCCAAGGGAACCTGCGCTGCAGCGTGTTTACTAAAATGCTCACAGCACGGTACCAAGACTTCATAATAAGACTTTAAAAAAGCCAATCCTGAAGTCCGGGGACGAAAAACAAAATAAAAGCGCGTATTTAAGAAAAGAAGTCAGTTCCCCCAGGACTACAGTTACAACCATAAGCAGTTTTAATGTGAAGCTCCCAATGACCCAACCCTCAGCTTTAGGTAATCATTTCCACTGCAAAGGGGTTAGTACTGCTGAAAATTAATTAAGCCACCAGGAATGATGATTGAGAGACACACTGACAAGAATAACATCAATACTCAGAGCGATCAGAGATCCGGTAGAGCAGATCCTACACGCAGTATGGTTTAAATGCACGTCCATAACCACTGTCCTCCAGCCCCTGTGAGCACACATCATCTCCATCCACCGCCGCCCAACCCCTGCAGCTGCCCACACAAACAGAGGGATGGACCACGCCACCAGCCACGTGGACTCTGACTGTTTACCCATGCATGCAGCTTCAGCAAATTCCCCACAAATTCAGCATTTGCATGCACACAGCAGCTTTTCAAAGCCCAGCTCAGCATCCCACCGGTTCCTCTCGCCACTCCTCATTACCAACCTCCAGCAAACCACTACAAACACAAAAACATGCTCTTCATCACACGATTGCGACAGCGTTAGCTCATCGCTGTGCTTGGCATTCATAGAACAATGCCAAGTGGTTGGCTGTGACCGTGGTATAAATTCAGGGATTATCTTGCGTCACGTGCTACTTCTTAAGCATTTTTTAATTCTACATTTGGGAAGATTCCCCCACTTGCCTCCTTCTCAGCTGCCTACATTTTGGCAGAAAACAAAACAGATAGATAGACACTTAACTGCTCCAATTAAAGGTCTCCCTGTTGAAAACTGCAATTTTTTGTAAGAAAAATATAGACATTCTGAGGAAGACAATATTATCCCTGCTCAAAGCAAGAAGAATAGGCTGACTCTTGTTCCCACCAGAAAGGACCATCACTTTCCAGCAACATCGCGGTTCTGTGGGTCCTCTCCCATGACAGCATGGCTCAGGAGGACAGACTATTTCCTCAGGCTCTCCAGGATGGATGAGAAAGACGAGGGCTTTCACCTCTGGCCCCAAACATCCCAGAGTCTGTCCTCCACTTCTGGCACCACCAGTGCTGACTTGTGCAGAAGTAAAGCCACTAAAACACATGGAAGAGGTCCCTCATCTGAGTTCAAGAAATGGACCTCAAACCAAATCAAAAGCAAATTCTTAAGAGTCTTTTGCAAGGCAGGAAGGTAACTTCCCATCTAGCCCTGCTGATGGCTCCCACAGAAAGCAGCCGGACTCAAGGTCACCATTTAACACCATCTATGTGGTGTCCACTCACATATCAACTTCTAATGAAGATGCCAAAAAATAATTACAGATGTCTCTTAATTTTCCAAAATTAAAATACTCCAAGACTTCAAATAAAGAAAAAAACCTAATTTCCCTTGCACTAAACCAGCTGACTAGGGACTTCTTTCCCAAGATTAAGGCACTCAGCGTGCCTCAACCGACTTCTTGAGGCTGAAGGACAGCTACAGCCCTCAGCAGCCAGGTCACACATTATGTGTGAACGAAGTAGGTGTCTGAGGTGTCCTTCATAATCGACGTGCACTCACACCCTACGTGTAGACACACACCACACACGTTGTTAGGAGGGTGCCTCTGATAAACAACAAGCAAGGGACACGACTTCAGCACGTTGCTACCAGGTATACCTTGGTCGATTGCCTGAACTGGCTGCTTCTCCCATGGCTGCCAGACCTGGATCCAGACTCACGCCTGGAGCCCAACCCCGGCTGGGATCCTGCGCTCCCACTGCTGCTGTGATCCCACTCTTCCTGGAAACAACAAACAGCTTGCTTTAGTCAAGGGCAACGCTGTCCCACACCCACAGAACCCACCAAGCTGGTGAGCCAGGAGAGCTCCAGCTCCCAGACCGCACAAGCACCTACAGAACCATGACCATGCTCAACGCCCTCATTTTGGCGCTTTCTCAGAGTCCTTTAACACAGGCTACTTACACATTGCAAAGGGATGACGTTGTGGGAGGCTTCAATGAGGGCAAGGTTTGGTTCTAGTGCTCTAGTCTATGCATGGGGAAAAAACAATACTTACCTCCTCCATCTTCAAGAGGTTTAATTGTGTATATGCAGCAACCCCACATCCTCTAAAACTGCTTAAGGGCATTTGGACAATGCCCTTCACAACATGATTTAACTTTTGGTCAGCCTGGAATTGGTCAGGCAGTTGGACAGGATGATTGTTGCAGGCCCCTTCCAACTGAAATAGTCCTGTCCTATTCTATTCTAGTCCTGTAATTCCCCTCCCAAGCCCAAATCAGCTTCTCAGTTTTTCCCTCTGCTTAGCCCACCGTTGGAGTCCAGCTACTCACATACCTGAAAACGCCTGGAGTTCACCAGGAGACGCATTACACAAATAACCATTTTTGCCTATTAATGAGCCATCCCCAGTGTTCTCCTTTATTCTCCTAACACTTGTTCTGCTGTCAAGCAACCTGCAGGTTTCTTGTTCAGCCACCCTCAGGGCATGATGAGTCATCTGAAAACCAGAGTAACTCACCCAACCAGCCCTATCTACCCAAATATCCCATAAGGTGCTTGCGGGGAAAGGTGGGTATTGTCACTGTAATTGCTCCAAAAGCTTTGCTCAGAGGCTTGGGAAAGACCTTTGAAGTGACATAAGATGATTAAAAAACCATGAAATCACAGAGTGCAGAATATTGAACTCTTTCAAGTACTCTGAAAATCTGGGAAATACAAAGTGGGGGATGCATTTTAACACGGGTGTGAGAGCTAACACTTAAAGAGGGCTTCTCAGGTCTCAGACACCCTCACAGGGCTACACAAGGCCCTGAGGACCCTGCCACGAGCTAAGACAATGGCAGAGCCACCTTGGCCTTCAAGAGCCAAAAGGATTCACCAGCAAAGCAAGGGATGAACTCCTCTCTGCACACAACAGCCAAGTTCAGGTCACTAATTTGGGGGCGCAGACCAGGTCCCAGCTCCACCACTGCGACCCGGGTTGGATGGAGCAGGGAGACAGCTGCATAGCAGACCCCTAAGCTACCTAAGGTGATGCTACCCAGTGGTCCAGCATGAACCTTAGCGCACGCGAAACATGTTAGTATTTACCCAACATGAAGAACTGGAAGCAAAACCCATCAGTACTGGTTTCTGCGTTGCTCCAGCTGCACATCCTCCATTCTCAAACCTAGCAAGTCTCAAGCAAGCTCAAATATATTGTGGTTGCTCTAGCCTAAAATCAGGACCGACTTCAAAAGAGGAGGTCAACTGGTTTTCAAGATGTATATAGATGAAATTTGAGAGGTTGTGGCTATCCCCACTACATGTTAAAACAACGGTAGAAAGCACCTTCTTCTCTCCTCACTACACTGTGGCCCGAATCTCCCGATGTCTGAGAAATACTGAGAGACACAAAGTTAAGGTAGTCGTTAAACTGGGGGGAAAAAAACTTGATTGATGCCACTTGTGAGACATGGGGGCCTGGTGGCCACTTTGGGAAGCCTTGGGGAACAGCCAGTCTTGCAGGCATCCTGAGAAGTGAGAAATACCTCATCTGATGCGGGAAAAGACGCGCACCACCTGAAAAAGTGGTTGGGAGAAACGAACCTTTACCACCTAGATGTTCAAAGGATTAATTACCAGTTTGCTGTATCCTAACATCCTAACGGAACACCTTGTTCATGAATTTACGAAAAACTTCCGTGCCAAATGCTACAACGGGACCAAGTCAGCATATGCACCCTTTGCTTTAAAAGACACACTGAAAATAAGCATCGCCATTCGGTTATATTCAGTTGACCCAACTCTTGGTCACAGTTGCCTGCAGACAACACGAGGTTTTGCAAATTCCAGAAATCCAGCTGGCCACAATAAAACCCTTGTGAGAAACGGGGAGATTTGCACCACCACGCACCAACATCCAAACTCACCAAGACAAGCCGGTGGATACGGCATGAACCAGTTAGGTAAAAATCGCAGACACCCTTTCACAAAACCAGCTTGTCTCCTGGCTCTAACTCACGGCCTGGGGTCTTCTCCCTGTTCGTGTTGCTTATCTGTATCACACCCTATTAATATTGATATTTAAAATAAAATTATTTTAAAAATAAAAATGGTTGAAACTTCTGTCGAAGCTGAAACAGTCCAACCAAGTATGGCCTAAATACATGCGTGTTCAAACTCACCAGCACAGTCAAGCTCAACATTTCCCCCAAATTTCTGACTAACTGCCAAAGAGGAACAACTTTTTACTGCTACCTTACTGACAGGGCTTCAAACCTCCAAAGCAGAAACGTGTACCAGATGTTTGGGCTCTCTAACAAAGCCCTTTCATGCTAAAATGAACCCTCTCCACAGACCTCCTTTCTGTGGGAGCAGGGAAGCTCACACCAACCTCATGGGTGATGCTGGAGGAGCGTGCGAGAGTACGCGGGTAACGATTGTTCCTTAAAAAACAACAACTGAGCAACAAAATCCCTCCACCAGCAACTTCGCAAAACCCACAAAAACCCCATCCCAAACCCGTACATCAGCAGAAAGCAGAAGCTCCTCAGTGGCGAGATGTGGCACTGCTCACCCCCCATCCCACAGCACGGCCACCTACGTGTCTCCCACGCAGTGCTCTTGTTAAATTAATTCAGCACGTTGCGGGAACAGATTTGCCCGCAGCTCTGACAAAAGCTGAAGAAACAGTTGTAATAGCGCAACGTTCTCCATCCCATGCCCTTGCCTCTTGCCAACCCAATCCCCCCCATCATCTGGCCCTGAGACTCTCTGCTGTGCCCTCAAAAGACCCAGTCTCCTCTAGTCTCTCCCAACACCCCAAACAACACATGAACTCTTGCGCCCAGCTCTTATTTGGGCTCCTCCACCTACCATTCACGAGCAGGAGATGGGATCTCTGAGCCACGCTTTGGGGCTGGGAGGTAAACACCACCCCCTCCAGAGACTGATTCCCAGCAGCTGCTCTCATCCATATCCATGCCAATCCTTCTGGCCAAGCTCTGCACCCTCTTGGGAACAGCGAGGCTGGTGCACGTTAACACTGCGAGCCACTCTCCTTCGGAAACTAGCTGTCAAATCTAACATTTGCATTTTAATTAGCAATAATCATATGTTTCACTTACACTGCAATTTTCACCTTCACAGCTAGCTCTTTGAGGCATGAGCTAATTAATCCCACTCCCTTTGCCAGCTCAAGAGTTAATACTTTCTGCTGCTTCAGTGCAAGTTTGAAAATCCCATTTGCAGAAAAAGGAGATAACTTTCCCCAACGCACAGGCAATAAACAGAAACGTGGTGACCACCTACGTGGCTGCACTCAGTTATGATAAGTATGATAAAGCTGGCTGTGCTAATAGAGGCGTAGACCAACAATGGCAATACCACAAAGACATCAGTGGATTCTTGGCGGGATGGCGTGTTCAGTTGTAGGTAAAAATCTCAAGATGCAGTGTAGAGCATTCACAGCCTAAGGCGGGCAAGAGAAAAAAGGAAGAAAAAAGGAAAGCTAGAGGACTTCTCAGGACACAGAAGCCTCTGAGATATCCCCCAGCATTAACAAAAGTCTCACCACTGTACCTACAAGGAGCTCCCTAAATCAAGTTGCGAGGTGTCCTTCAAATGACTCCCAGACTTTGAGGCTTAATCCTGGTCAGAACAGAAGACAGCAATCACATACAAGGTCCTTTTTGAGGTTTTCATGCAGCAGAGGTTTTCACGCACCCACTTTGTGCTGCAGCTAAACGTTCCCGGTTACGCAGAGTTTTGACACTGGACTCAAGTACCTCCCTGCTCTTCTAGACCTACTCAAGAACAACCACTCTGATTTTTCTATAGAAAAATGATTTAATTATTCTAATAATTTAAAATGCACCTTTTAGGAAAAAACCATAATATTACTCTAAACATTTCAGCAGGGACAAATTTCCAGCTTCTTTCTTCTTAATGCATTGCATGAAGCTATACGAAAAACAGAAAACTTACCCTTATAAAAACATCACGCAGAAAAACCAACTACTTTGGCGCTGCTCCTTTCCTCCCCAGGTCCACGTCCCCCTTCCCCAGCCCTCTCCAATCTGGCACAGTACCTGATCACTGCTTTGGTAAAGGCACAGCAAAAGGGACATGAAACATCACTAGGAGCTCTTCTCCCACCAGGAAAAGCAAGGTTTTACCTATACCTGTGCCGCAATACAGGACCACAGGACCTGACAGGCTTGGAGGTAGGATGTTAAGCCTACAAGATCTTTCTGGACCCCACAGGAAAGGGTCAAGCCTGTGTGGTTGTGTTGCTTCCAGACAACATCGGAAGAGACACGTTAGCCAAGGATGGGCTAGAGAGCTCATTTACGCACAAGGATGAAGACGAGAAAGACCACTGAGAGCACTCGGAATGACACTGAGAACTTCAGTCGTGCCATGGAACCACAGCAGCAAGCCCCTACCCAGGCTTCAGAGGAAATGGCTCATGTCATCCCTTCCCTGCCAAGACCTTTGGCACCTGTTGACCTATTCAACCAAATCTGGAAGAGGAATGGAGAGACCATTTCACGTTTCATGAAAACAGAGAGTGGGAAGCTCTCCCTTCAGTGGGCAGACCAGCATCACACTGTCTGCTCAACACATGTGGAAACAGGGTGACGAGATGTCTTCCTGCGTCAGTCACTAGGGACACCAGGCCTAGAAGACAGCTTCCTCCATCCTCAGTAACCAGCAACAGTTCTCCTAAATCAGGCTGCAAAGCAGTGAAGCATTTCACTCCCAGATCTTCAGACACCCAAGCACGTGTCTGCTTCACAAGGGGCAGTGCTGTTTCACGACGTGTGTCCCAAACAGAAGTCCCAGAGAAAGTTAAACCTACATATTAGCTAAAGGACTTGATTTCTTTCCCAGCAGTCCTCTCCAACCATAATGGAACAGGGCTGCACTCACTACACGGAGGGAGCGTCACCCAGCAATTACAGGCAGAAAACCATTAAGTGACTGGTTTTCTTGGAGTTGCTCTTTGATCATGGGCAGGTCACCCCACTTAGAGATTTAATTTCTTCCTCCATCAGGCAGGGCTACACCAACCTGTATTCACTGGCAAAGCCTCAAAGTAACTCCTGGTCTTTCACTTTCTCTTTTTCTTTTGGAAATGAGACAACAGCAACTGTAGCATCTGCCAGCACCCACTTGTCCCAACAGGTCTTCAGCATGGTGGCCAACTTCAACCAAATTCGGTGTACAAACTGGCCCTGGGCTATGATATAAGCGGGTTGGTGAGACAGAGAACCCCAAACTGCCCCCAGGATCTTCCCTCATGTTTTGCTGAGCAAGAAAATCACTGTGCTTCAGATCCAGACCCCAGGATGGGCACAGTCAGACACAGGGTGTCTACCAGCATGGGGAAATGAGTTACATCTTCAGCTGGGAGACCCTGCCAGCCTCTTCACAAGCAGCACCCACCCACTCTCCAGCACTGATCTGGTTAGCCAAGGACTTGGGGCATCACATGCTGCCTGCTGATGTCAGCGGGATTAAGTCGGCAAGAAGACAACTTCACGGTCATCTTGAGAAGTTTATATGATGGTGGTGCTGGTCACAGGAGCCTTAGTCCAACTCTGGACGTAGTGATATGGCCAGTGCACGAGGCAGTGATCCCTTGTCACTTGCCTCTACAGCATCCATCGGGGAGGATTTCCTGGTGTTTGATCCCGGGCAGTCAGGCAGCACTGATGCCTGCAAGAAAAATCTCTGGAATTGCAAGAGAAATCTGTACTGACACTTTGGCTTTTTCACTTTCCATAAAATGAAGTTCTACTGTGCATTGAAATCTGCTGTTTCCCAAGAGACAACCTTCACACATCACCCCATCCCCACTACTGCCTTTGCTTTGGCAATGTAGCTGTTCTTCCAGCCATGACTCCATAGTGTTGGAAGCCAAGTGCTCATCATCAGAAGGGGCTTTGAGGTTCAGGTGAGACACATGAAAGAGGGACCTGAAAGGTTTAAGTGGATCTGCTCTGCTCCCACCCCACACACAGCAGTCAAAGACACTTCCCCCAGGTATACCTCCCCAAACGCGGGCAGGCCAGATGTCTTCTGCCTACAGTCTGAGCTCACACGACACCAAGCATCTCCTGCCTGGAAATGTTTTGGCACTAGCACAGCACTGTGCTTCTTTGAGTCACAGAGAGAACGGAGATAAAGTTTCGTGTGATGTTTACTTTTGCCTCTGTGGGAGCTTTGCATGCTTTCCTGATCAGCAAGGCTCGGGCTTGGGTTCAGACACCCTTTGGCAGGACATGCCGTGCTCGGTGACAATGGCACACAATCCCTGCAAAGCCCTCTACATCTTCACGCCACCGAACGGTGCTGGGCACTCAATATCTTATGCTTTTAACATAATAGTGCAGCCCTTGGGATGCTCTTGACCCTGGGGCCAGCTAACCACCTCCAACCAACGCCCAAGAGTGGAAACCCACCACCTCTGCCTGACACCGGTGTGCTTGCTGCTGTTTCTACTGGCTTAATGGTAAGGCAAAACCAAGTCATCTCATCAAGCCAGCTCCTCGGGGAGGACAGACGAGGGTGCTACCAGCAGGGTGTAGGATAATCCAGATGCGATCCTCACACCCTGCCTCCTCCTTCACCGCTCAGCAGACAGGCAACATGGCCATCAACTGGAGAAGCCTGAGAGGACCCCAACCATGCCACGAGTCCCTGCTGCACCTGGTGGGACACGGACACACATGCAAAGAAGCAGTAAAATAAACTGCAGTCCCATTTTCTGCCAACAACACAGGCTTTTGCTTGGTGACGATGAGTGACAGCCAGCCACCATGGGGAAGGGATGGACTTGGCTGGGAAGGAGGATTTTCAGCTTTCCCTCTCCCATTGCCTGGAGAAATGGGACAAATGCAGAGACTTGCTCTGGCTCTTGTTAATGCCCTTTACATAAGGGGAGCCTGGGATGGAGCTGCTGCCAGGCCTTTCATATACCAAGAGCTCTGCTGGCTCTCTAAATACATACCATACCAGAAGTCTTTTACTTAATGAATTGCTCTCAGAAACATATCAAAGAGCTTCCTACTTGCAACAGCCTCACAAGGGGAATGCAAATAAAGTATTATATAAAATCTTCCCACTGGGTCTTTTTAGAAAAGAAAAAATAAATCCAAACATAAAAAGATCTAAAAAGATTCCATTATCTAAACTCTCCTCGTTTATAGAGGCAATACAGTGCTCAGATAGTATCTGGTGTACATCGATGGAGTGGTTTTCACCTCAAAGCCTCACAGAGTGCTAGCAGACCTTCTGGGGGGTATTGCTCAAAATGCAGTGGGGCTTACTGGAGCACAGCAATGCCATGCAGCAAACAAAAGCATTCACAGTAGGAAACACGGAGAATTTTAGATGAGCTGAACATAACGGTGAGGCCAGGGTTTTCTCAGCACAGCAGGAGTTCACAAAACGTATCTCATGAGATCCTCCACGAGCAGACCATCTTCT
Organism: Leptosomus discolor; assembly: GCF_034619465.1. NCBI lineage: Eukaryota > Metazoa > Chordata > Aves > Leptosomiformes > Leptosomidae > Leptosomus > Leptosomus discolor. Next base: position 90,683,110 of record NC_141419.1, on the reverse strand, counting down.
CACAGCCAGCTGCCCAGAGAACCCCCAGGTTTCCAGGGGAAATTTTCTCCATTTTTAAGCCACTGCTTTGCATGGGATGCACAGCGCCAGCCTACGGGCACTGGCCCCCATGTAGTCTCCCACAGCTGCTAACAGCAGATGTCTCACCAAGGAGTGTAAAAGCAGAGCAAGTATGGGGTGGTCCTTCACAGAGATATCCGACAACGTCAGGGAAACAGCAATTTAGGAATATCCTGGACTGCAACTTTCATCAAGACACCTTATTTTTACCCTTAAATTGCACATTATCCAGGAATTGCTCTCAGCCCCACACTTACCCATTATCCTGTGGACGCCTATATACACACATATGACATATAAATGTCTCTATAAATATATAATATACCTATACACACAAACACATACAAAAAAAAAAAATCTTTCTTTTATTTGCATTAACCTTGCAATTTCAAAGGCATCAGGTGCTTAGGGATGCGGAGGGTGATTTTCAGGCATGGGAAAGTCAGCTTCACTCTAGGCTCCCCTATAACCTTTAGGAAGCCAATTACTTCTGAAAACGTGGCCCTGGCCTACTCTGCCTTCGCAGAAAAGGAACCAGATGCTGAGTATATTTCCAGGACTAACCTGGTTTTCCATATAAATGCCCTTTCTGACTGCCAGGTTAGAACTACGTGAGGCATATCACGGTCACCAACACATAACCTGCATTTTCACAGTAGCTGAAGCCAGCAGAAATCTCACATCCAAGTATTTTTCAACTAAGACCGGTGTGTACTGCACAACCAGCAATGCAGAAATCTCAGCTGGAAATAAAACAGGAAAAACAGGAATTTGAATTTCCAACCAAACCCCTCAAAATCCATTAAAAATTGCTACACCCCCCCCCAAAAACATCCCTTGGAAAACAATTAGCCAGCTTTTTCCTTAGCAGGTTTGAAGCGTGATTGATAATCTACATTCAAGACAAACACCTTATTACGATTTTTTTTTTTTATTTTTAATGTTTAAAGCTACTAGTGAAAAATCAACAGTGAAAAATGGTAATAAACTGAATGTAGTCCTCACCAGCAGTGTTTCACTTGTATATCAGTAACAGCAAGAGAAATGCTTGCCTGGACAGAAGAACAATAGCTTGCAGCTCCTCTTTGGTGCCAAGGAAAATTTGTTACTTGCTGCTAAAGGAAGCCCAACATGGAGAGAGATAATTACTAGCTCTGCTGCAGGCTGGGAGAGAGCCCAAACACAGGGAAAATAGCTTGGGCATCCGCGAATGTTATTTGTACATAGAAAACAAGCTCTGTGCTGGAGGAGATCAAAGAGGTTTAATGCCCAGGGAAAAAAAAAAATACAGGGGGGAAAAAAAAAAAAAAAAAAAAAGAACCACAAGTGGAAACAAAAGAGAGCACGGCACAAAGTAGATGGAAGATGTCAGGGCTGCATTGATTGGAGTCAGGAAAGCATCACTTGTGTGCGATTCCTGCATCCTCCTGTGGTACCCACCACAGGCTGGCATGTCAGCTGAGCCTTTGACTGAAGAGCCAGGGACCTTCTTCCCCAGGGACAACACCCGGTCCTGCTAACACCCAGAGCAGCCCGAGGAGGCTCAGTGGAAACGGCCAGCCTCCCAGCTGAATTTCAAGCAGCCAGCTGCAGCGGTGGGAGGGACCCCAGCCGGGGTTTTGCTGCTGAATATTTCAGAGCAGATCAAAGCTGTAATAAATCACATCCACAATTCCGTCTGCCACTTTCAAGAGGTTCCTCTGGAGCAGCATCTCCGTACAGCACGCACCTTCCTACACAACAACGTCTTGCCTTTGTCAAGATGCTCGCAGCATCCTCGCATCCGGGCACATTGCGGGGAGGGGATGCGTGAGCCCCCATCCTGCAGCCCAGCAGCTTCCAGCACGGCTCTTTGTGCGAGGAGAAGCCATGCCCAAAACAGGACGCAGGACCTGCAGCACGCACTGCTCAGACCAGCCTGGCCTCTTGGACCGCCCCGCAAGGGGCTCCCAGGCTTTTTCCCGTGGCAGAGGCCGGATCCCACGCATGGGAGGGCATCAAGCAGAGCAAGAGCACCAACACCACCAGCCTGAAGTCCAGGAGGGGCATCCCTCAGCCACGGCAGTCACAAATGCTGCTTCACCCTTTCCTGCAGCCACCTTGGTCTCATCTCTCCTCGGGTGAACGTCGCTTTCACAGGGCTCGGGGTCTCACGGTGGCACAGCAGCTCCCCAACCAGGTGACAACAGTCAAACCCACGCCTCCCCCCTCAGCAACCCTCTCCCATGCGGGTGGTCGCACAGAGGAGGGACGGCCACCTCCATTGATGCCAGCAGCGCACAGCAAATGCTCTTCACTGATGTTCACACCACGTACAACCACCAAAACCGGCGCACACCTGGCTTGTCATTGCAAACCCAACACAGGCTCTCAGCACGTGCAATTTTGCTTCTTCTCCAAGTTCACCCTCTCAGCTATTTAATCCCCTTCCCTGCGACACAATCCTTGGGCTGCAGCGCGTAACCAAGAAGCACAGCTACACAAAGATCCCTCATCCCAGGTACATCTCACACTTCCAAGTCAGCTTTGACGCTCCGAACAGCTCCCTCGCACAGGCGGCAATAAGAAGTTCTTCAGGAATAAATTGGACACTCCGTATTTTTTCCATCTTGTTGCAGAGCAACAAGGTCCTGGTCAAAGCATCCATACACACATCGGGAGGTTGCCCATCTCCCATGGTTTTGGTGTGAGCGAGCTTCCGCATGCCAGGCAGAGGAACATCTCCCCTTCCACACGAGAGGGAAAGCTGGCAGCACAGGCAGGCTCCCCGCTGCCAGATGAGGCAGCACAAGAACAAAAGCAAAGGTTTAGTGAGGAAGAGCTAAACGCAACCCCTACCTGATTGTGTTCGTGAGACGACGAGCTCTTCCCTCGGGATGGGGAACAGCTGCCATCAAGCTGCTCGCTACAATCCGCCGTCCACTGTAAAAGGGATAAAAAAAGGGATTGTGTAAAATAATAGCTGGGCTGGGGAAAACTGCTGCGTCAGTCCACAGTGCACAGCAAACACCATCCGGCCGCGGGCATCACTGTGCATGTGCAGCCCCCCCTGCTTTTGAGGGTGATCCCAAAGGCTTTGGCTTGGAAACACTCCACCCGCCGACGGTGAGCAGAGGGAAGATGCAGAAACAATTGCAGGAAGGCATCTGAAATGATGCTTTGCATTAAAATCCATCCCCAGTATTTTCTTCTGGTCTCCAGCAGTGTTTGGTGTTTCAGGCATGTGGTATGCACCAGGGCAGCTTGACTTGATTACACTTTCCCATGGAGTCTTCCATGGAAAGTCGGGAAGTTTCTGCTTTTCCCAACTCTGTTCGCTTCTGGGACAGATACGAGTGCTCAGCTGCCAAAACCCTGTGTTTTTATTAAACAAAATAGAAAACAGAGCTCAGTGCTTCAGGTTTGGCCACTGCCACACGCCGCAGCTGTGATGGGCAGCCTGGACGGCGGCGCTGCTGTTGTCCCATGGTGAAGCACACGGGCATCAGTGGACTGCCTGTCCACAGAGGATCACCAGCTGCTCACAACAGCTTCCCCCAAGGTTTGACAGCAAGGTGCCTCCACCAAAACAATTCAGTTTGGGGTCATTTGTTCGGGTTTTTTTTCGCTCTCAGAGAAATGAAGGGCTGTGATCTTACTGGGGGAAAAAATAAAAAATAAGCCATTTTCACTAGACAAACATGAAAGATGCTGCTTAATCCTAAAGTCATTTTGTCATCCCCCCCAAGAAAGCTGAGACTGAACCTTGCTGATCAGCCCCATTTCTGAGGTCTTTCATCCTGGAAGCGCTCAGCTGCTCCAGAGGCACTCACCTCTTGGATGCCACCACCAAGGCTGATGTGCCAAGAAAATGAAAAGTCAATTCCATACAAACAGCAACTACCTGAGAGCTTCTTGACAGGTATGGATGAGGCCACAAAAGAAGAGGATTATGTCTTTCTTGAATGGGGGACCCCAGAGTTGGATGCAGTACTCCACGTGGGGTCTCCGGGACTAGAGGAGGAGAATCACCTCCGTTGACCTGTTGGCCATGCTTCTTGTGATGCAACCCAGGATACACTTGGCTTTCTGGGCTGCAAGTGCATATTGCCAGCTCACGTCCAATTTGTCACCCACCGGTGCCCCCCAGTCCTATTTTGCAGGGCTGCTCTCAACCCATCCACCCCCCACTCTGTACTGATACTGGGGATTGTCCCAACCCCAGTGCAGGACCTTGCACTTGGCCTTGTTGAACTTCGTAAGGCCCATTCCTGGGGTGGAAAGAAAGCTCCTCTCTGCTGGACTCGGGGACATCGGCTTTTGTGATCCCCACCATCAGCACATGGGGTGCACGGGACAGGGTAGAGGAGCAGTAGGCACGTCCAGCAGCTGTCAGGATAGTGCCTTGCTCTCGCTATCCTAACTGGTCCTCCCGATCCAAAGGCAAAACAAAACCTTATGGAGGCAGGACCTCATTTGTAGGCAATTAATGGACTTGAGTGTCAAACAAGAGATAAAATGACCCTGCAAGAAAACTTCTCTGCATGCTGGAGGAGGTCATGGTCCTGGACAAATCCAGCCTGGACTCTGCTCTTCTCCCCATCAATTGTACCCCCAGCTTGGCTTTGCCACACAGTCTCGTTAGCTGTTAAGCTAACGTTAAGGCTTAATTCAAAGTTCTCAGGATCAGCCTCCCTTGCACCTCATATAAAGAGAGAAAGACCCAAATCAGACCAGTGGAACCCTCCAGCAGCTCAAACACATCTCAGCTATCCAGCGATGGCCATTTCCTTACCCTTACGACTCTCCAGTCTTACTCTTATTTCATTCTCATAACCAGTACGTAAGTGGTCTCTAATCTAAATGTTTTATCCTACTGGGAGCCCTGTGGGGTAGGAAAGCATCTCTATCACAAATGGAGGATCACAGCAGCCTTACAAGCCCACAGGCAATGGACTGGTGCTCACCAGTCCCTGCACCACAGCTCCCTATCCCTATCTTCAGCACTCATCTGGCACACTGTGGCACCAGAATACAAACAATTTCCCCCCGAACAACAACAGCAGTTCAGAAGGTTTCATTCCTCCTTGTGTTGGACCTAAAATGTACATTTTAGGAACAAATTTAACTAGGACCATGTCATTCCTAATGACAACACCAAACCACACCCCCACTAAAAACATTTGTTTGCTGGGTATTCACATCCGCTGAAATTCAGCAATTTCCTTCTCTGACACAAGAGCCGTGAAGCAAGCAAACACGTTGTTATACATGTTAAAATGCCCATAAAAACACACTTTTGGGGAGCATTTGGGTCTTTCGATTGACCTCTGGTCTTGCGTTGTTTCACTGACATCCCTGGGCATACGGATGGGAGCACGTCTGACTACTGAGCATCCCCCCGCTGCAGCCCCTGCAGCTCTTCCCAGTTTCTCCAGGACTTCTCCACCCTGGAGAAGCAGCATGCTGTCTGCGATGGAGAGAGGCACTCTTCATTTTATAAACGAAATGTCCACCATTTATAAATGGGAACCGTGGAGAAGTCAAAAAGCTTCAGGGCACACACCTTGAGACCATGGAAAAATGGAAAAACAAAACCCAGTTGGCAGGAGACCTCTACCAACTGGTTGGAGGCCTCATACCTGGCTGAACAAGTAAGCTGCCCCAAATCTAGTCTTTTATGATGTCCTGCTTTACACCCCAAAACTCGAAAAGCTGCTTCAGCTGGATGTGCATCCCCAACCCAGGTGACAAACCACCGGCATCCCCTAGCCCCTCTCCCACCCCACACTGTGCCCTTTGCCCACCTGTGAGACGTGGGACTGCGTCTTCTCGCTCTCGCCGTCCCCCTCCGTTTTATCAGTCAGCAGCCCCTGGACCTGGTACTCCAGGACGTAGCTGTCAATGAAACGCTCCAGCTCCTCAATCTCCTGAGAGCGGCTGCTCCCCGCCTCTGAGGAGGCTGATGCCACCGACGAGTTCTCCATCCCTTCAGGAGAGACGCCGAGAATGGTGGGGGCCTGAGAAAGTAAAATTAAAAAAAAAGGGAAAATTATTTCTCAGTAATTATAAAAAGGTTAAAAAAAACAGTAGCCAAAGCCTATCAGTTACCACAGGCAGGACCCTTTTGCTGTACACCCAACAACATTTATAATAATCCTAGGAGGTCACATTTAGAGTTTCCGTGTGTGCACAAACAAAAAAAAAGTCCCATTTCTGTAAAATTCCTACATCTAAGGACAAGAATGGACACTTTTCTTACCCTCCTTCTTAAAATCCAAACTACTGAATGCCTCCAGACAGGTTCACAGCAGAAAAACAAAATTAAAAGGCTTGATTAAAAAAGCCCACAGCATCAGCTGTGCTGGATAAGGGTGATAACGCTGGGGATGACAGAGACGGGTGTGAGGAAGAGGATGGTAAACGAAAAGCTTCTCTAGGACCGCGGCAGTAAACAACCCTGAGTCAACGGTGTGACTATAAATGGTCCCAGCGAGGAGGTTTGCACATGGAGGTGAAACAGAGATCACAAGAGAACGTGTTTGTAAAACCCCCCTCTCTCAGGAGAACGGCTCTACAGAAGATATACAGGCTTTACGACGCTCTCCTCCTTCCTATTTCTCCATGGCTGAACGCCAATCGCACCTTAAAGATAAGAAACCATCAGCTCCTTTGGATCAGCACCTTTGGTAAGACTCACACACCTCCTTCCCTGTGGTTGGGAGGGAGAAGACACGGGACCTCCCACCCCATTGCAGGACACGACAGCTTCATCCCTCACCCTCTCCTTCACCAGGAACTGGTATTTACAATCTGTTTTGAGACAAGTATGAAATTACCAGGCAAATTTGGAGTGAGTCACATGCCATCCGGAAGGAAAAAAAAAAAAAAAAAATCTGTTTCCAGCTCATCTAATTTCCAGCTTCTGAACTATTTCTCATCTGTCACTTCTGAACAATTGTGGCTTCATTTGGAAACTGCCGAGAACGAGCAGTTCTGGCCTAAGGATTTCATCTGCTCAAGGAATTATTCCCAAATGTGTCTGGACTGTCAAAAAGGCTCATTATGTAGATCAATATCACACATTAGCTCCTGAACAAAAATCATGTGGCATACTAAAAAAAGCAGAAAGAAAAAAAATACACGAGGGGGAAAAAAAAAAAAAAAAAAAAAAAAAAAGAGGAGCCCCAGAGAGCATGGAGCCCTGGAGGAGGGCATGCTTCTCCCCTTTTATCTAATTAGTGCTAATTACCAAATGGAAAGCACCAATTATTAAACAGAAAGCACTAAAGAAAGAGTTGGGAGAATAGGTGGCTGCAACGAGTCCTGGAAGGCACATGGGGAGGTGACCAGATGAGGTAGGGGACAGCTGACACAGGTGGCATCACCTGGGATGGAGCGAGCAGAGTCAGAGGGCATCCTCCATCCCCTGGGGCCACACAACACAAACACAAAGGGTTTTTTTTTGCCTATTTTTTTATTTTTTTTTCTAAGGTGGCAATGGAGGAAATCAAGCCCAGGGCACCACCCTGGGAATGCTCCTCCCTTGAACGCTCATAATAAAGCAAAAAGCAGAGCGAGGGCTAACACATGACTCCACTTTTGGGGTGCTCACTGCCATGCCCAACCAGTATTTTGCTGACTAGCAACAGGAAAGACGGTGGGCTGAAAGGGAATGGGTTTGTCAGCAGTCACCAGGTCCAGTAAATGAGCACAAACCACGTATTTGAGGTATTTATGTATCTCTAGCAGGAAACTCTAAACCCAAGTCATCTTGCCGCACCTTCATCTCTCTGTAAAGGAAACCAGAACTTAGCAGGAAGAAAACTCCCCTGCGTTTAAGGGTGATCGGTTAGTACATACACCTGAGACAGGATCATCATTGTACACAAAGATCCCCACAGCCAGGTATGGACAGCGAGTTGGTTGACATCTAACCCTTATAATAAGATAGAAGACCAACAAGTCACAGTCTGTAATCCTCTTTATATGCTTAATCTGCACCAAGTCGCTGTGAACCACATAACGACACAGAGACCGGTCACCCAACGTGGACATCCCAGCGTGCCGGCTGTACCAGGGCCACTGCCAATGCGGCACCATCACCCAACCCAGGGTGTCAATAAAGAAGCCCAACAAGCAGAGGAACATCTTGACTTCGTGGCATGTCCTGGCATGCCCTGGTAGCGACCAGCTCTGGGTTTTCTGAATTTGTCCTTTGAACTCCCCTTCTGACCACGCTCCCTTCCTATACCAGAGTCCATGGTTAGAACCATACATGCCTGATCACTACAGCAGTGAGGTCATGTCTGAACTTGATGTTGACTCTGCTTTGGGCAAGTGGTTGGACTAGAGACCTCCTGAAGTCTTCTCCAACCTGAATGGGTTTACAATTCCATGAGATGATGGTCAAGCACTTTATCACCTAAGAAACCGTCCTCTGCTCTTTCAGTCTACCTTCTGTACTGCTTTCTGAGCAGTCACACCAATTTTTGAAGAGTTTCTCTCACTTATCATGCAACTGCCTTTCCAACTACTTCCCAGAGGCGCCCTAGCTCTCAAATGAGGGTTGTTTTGGTCACCATCCTCTAGAAGATATTTTTAAGGCAGCGCTTTTTCAGCTGTTACCCATTGATTTCTGGGCTCTACCTCATTCTACCAAGTGAGAGATGCACGTATATAAATGTGCTTGACAAAATAAAACCAAGACAATCACAGGCTTACACAGGCCCATTTGCTGAGTCCTGCAAGCTGGTTCCTGCTTCAAGCAGCCTGGGCCTTCAAGAGGGACAAATTTTGGAGCACAAATGGTGGCCCTTCCTCCTTGGCAGGAGGCACCTTGGGAAGGGAAGCATCCACCTAGATCCAGACCAGTTCAAGTCCACCCACAGAAGTTTACTCTCCACACTAATGCTAAACCTTCTCTCTCTTTCCAAAATTAACCCCCTCCGCTGGGAAGGCGGCACGGGCTGGATGGTCTCCTGCTCTTCTTGGTGCTGCATGTCAGGAAAACACTGTGCCTGAAGCAGGTTTCCCATCTTGCCTCGCCCTCAAAACATGTACATACAAGAGGTTTGAAAAAAACCAAACCCAAACCCAGATTTGAGCATCAAAGCAGTTGAAGTCTTCCCAAACTAAGCAAAGCATGTTCTTGAGAGCTTTTCAGGGAGTGGTGATCCCTTGGATCTGAGTTGGCATAGCGCCTACCACCAAGGATTCCCAGACACCAGATACATTTCTTAATGATAATTAGTAGAGATCAACCTCAAATCTGTATTCTTTGCTGTTCCCCCCTCTTCCTGCTACTTTGTCAAAGCACAGCCTGTAAGTTTTGGGGGGTCTGAAAACTACCTTCCAAACCTTTCCTATGAAGCCCAGGCCGTGTTCACTACTATGTCCGCAACACCATAAAACAAGGAATCACTAGCAGAAAAAGTCAATAGATGTGCAAACTGCTTATTATAACTTAGTAATTATCAGCATTACTGTAATGTATAATTATTATTAATAACTGTTATTTTAAAGAGTGATCTAAATGGGGTTGCTCTAGCACGATGATACAGTTTATGGCAATTACACAGTTTTACCTTTAATCAGCAAATAAACTCAGTAAGAACAAGAGTTTTTTATGACATTTGTACATTCATTGCCCTTCTCCCAAAGGTCCTCCAGGCTCGCTGAACTTGTGGAACCAAGCGGTGAGCCTGACAGGTGAAGAGCAGCAATTGAGAAGGAACCCATTTTGGGCAAGATGGGTGGGAGGCAACAGCACAGGGGAACTTGCAACCAAAATGATGTAAGAAAAGGGGTGTCCGTGACAAGAAGACGGCAGACATGCAGGGACAGCAATGCATTTCCATCAGCTCACTGCAGTCTGGGTGAGAGGACCCCACACGTACATCCTCCCGCAGGGAAGATGCTCCAGCAATCCTCTCTCCAGCACGCCAAGACCAAACTTCTCCAAAACCTGTCCTGCTGCAGCCTGGCAGCGCCACACAGCTCTTCCCTGGGGATGGGACCCACCTGTGCCTCAGCCATCCCAAGGGAGCAGGGACACCAGCCCCATACAAACACCACTCCTTGAAGTGAGGAGTGGGGGCTTTTATCCAAAACATCCTGACATGGCAACCTCGTCAGCAAGACCGCTGCCCATGAAGAGATCTTCCTAAAACAACTCTCGCTCCAATTCAGCAAGACAAACCACCATCCTAACGTAAAACCATTAAGCCAACAACTGCACACCTTCTCGCTCCTACCCAAGGTCCAACCTGGCTGGGCAACAGCAAAAGAAACAAAATAAAGAGGTTGCTTCTGCCTTTTTTTTTTTTTTTTTTGCTTCCATCGGATGGATGCTGAAAGCCTAAAATGCTTTCTCGCACGCGACAAGTTTCTTTGAAGGTTGTGGCCTTCAAAGACAAGAGGACCAAAAGCACCACACTATCACATGCACCCAAACAGTGAAAGCTGGAAGTGGATTTACCCGATTACACTGCCAGGAGTTAATACTCAATGCTAACACCTAGGTAAGATAACTGGAAAAGGTCTCTAAAATACAGATTTCAGGCAGAATTGCTTAATGCACTGCTTAGCACCAGCCTTCTCCAGATTTAGGCACCTGTGCCAAAATCCAATTATCAAAAGGTCCAATGACCACCAAATCCCAACAAATGGCAAGTGCCCAGCGCATCTTTCCAACCACCTGGCCTCAGCTGTTTAGATATGGGTTTGAATGACTCACTCAAGGCATCATAGTTGGAAAACCCATGTCTCTTCCTTACCTAGCCTCCAGTTCAATGCTGAAAAGGTTCCCATGCCAATCCTCTGTTCCTCTGCGATTCCAACGTAGGGCAGGAGGAATGCAGAGCAGCTCTCTCTGCAGAAGATTTATTCCCGAGAAATGCCATTGCAGGCCAGCTGCCAGACAGGCAGGCTGTGACGGGCTCCAGAGCTACCCTGACAGATCACCGAAAGCCTTTTTCTTGCCATGTGGGATTTATCACCCCAGGTTTTTCCAGGAAAAAGATGAGATGCTTCCTATAAAAGGCAGCCACCACGCAAATTCTTCACGTACCAACAGAGCCACCTCCTTCCAGAGTCTTCTGTGGTAGGACGTCCAGCGTCCCTCTCGCATTCACTCTCCCTGGGGAGTTTATCCTAAGTAAATTTTAAATAGTGCTGTGATGTAGCAGGTCCCTTCTGCTCCGAGACACCTGGGACATGAACAGAGAAGCACCCCAGCTGCCCACAGATTTATTTATCTGTGCCTGCACGGAACGACGGTAAAACCAAACTGAAGAGACCCCCAGGGAGAGGCTCCAGCCCAGTCCCAGCCAGCAGACACCATGTCCTGCCCCATGAAAAACAAACATCAATTTTCACCTCTCTTGTCCAGCCTCCAAAACCCACCCCACTGCTCTTCACTCCCTAGACCTGTTGGACATTACCTCTCAACGAGATGACACCTTCTTCTGCTCAGCGCCTCTCTGGGGCTGGGCAGAGAGGAAAGGCACATGGTCAAACCCTCTAGCATCACCTCCCTCGCATTGTCTGCTCATTGTCTTCTCCAAGCCAGGCTTCCCAAAGCTGCTGCTGAAGGGCACAACGTGCATAGGGAAGGAGGAGGTCCCTTCAGCCCCAGTCCTGGGAGGTGAGGGGTGTTTCGACCACACAGACCAGGGCAGAGCGGTTGGTGTAGGACAACTCTCCTACTACTTATCTGCTTCTTATCAGCACCTTCAGGTCAGGTGAAACCCTCTGCACCCCTGACTCTGCAAATAACCAAGCACTAGCTAACACTCTGGCAGCAGTACAGGCAGAAGGACCTTTGACCGTCTGCAACTGGGGTTTGAACTTCTGCCTATCAGCACAGCCGCATGTGGCAGGCAGCTGTCTCGCTTCCCAGCATCTCCTTTTAACGAGCTCCTTCAGCAGCAATATTTCCCCTCTCCGAATCCAGCCCATTTCCAACAACAAGTAATTAGCAACGTGTCTTTCTAAAGCGGTGAGAGCATCTCGGTGAATTAAACGAGCAGTTTATCTTTCTTGACAGTGGCCAGCTTTCATATCCAGCAAACTGCATGAACAGTTACCATGCGAAACGAAAGCAATCGAGGTGAACCATGACACCTAGTATCCAGGTGCTGCTGCAGCTCCATGAGCACAGATGAAGGATCGCATGTCTGGTTTGGAATTGCTGCTCCAAAGCCAGTATCTTTCCAGATGCCAAAACACCAAGCGAAGCAATGCAAATTATTATATCCTGGATCTGAGCCTTTTCCAATTAAAATGTAAACACCTCAGAAAGCCACACTGAGCGACTGCTGCTGGAGCCAGCCTCGGGCTTTTCTGATACTGCTGCATCCATGGCTGGCTGAGCATTTTATACATCTCATCATCCCTCCAGTCTCAAGTCTGGTTTCTGGTACCTGGTGATGCAGAAAAGCCCAAGCGACAGGACAGCAGCCCAACAGCTGCCACGTTGCAGCGCCTTCCATGAGCCCGGCCTGCAACAGAGCAGGCGAACACCACAGCGCATCGAAACAGAGACACTAAAATAAACGCAGAAATAAATGGGGAGTGGGGGGAAGGAGACAGCCAGGAAACAACCGCGTGCAAAAGGCCACAGAATATGACCCAAAACAGCTGCCTTGACACAGTGACCCAGCAAGGAAGGGAGAGAAATAATCAGAAAGCCAGAAACGCCTTGTTCTCAGCCAGACAGTAATTTATTACGTAGCCTGCTTCACTGCAATAAGGATCTTTTCGCGGTTGGGAGGTGGCTTTGTTTTTTTTCTTTTTGAACAAAACCAAAGCCTCATCACCTTCAGAAACACCAAGTCTTTTAGCACGTCAAATCTATGCACGAGGTTGGAGCCATTTCCCACCAGATGGGCCTCCTTGCTGGGGGAAGATGTTACCTTTGGCTTGTGACTGATGTTGCAGAGAAAAAGAAAGGAAAAACCAGCACACAACTAAGAAAACCACTGTCTGAGCTTCAGGAGGTGAATGGAGGTGAGTCTATAGGCCATCTGATGGAAGCTGGTCCCATCCCCTGGTGGGATGCTCCACTGCATAGGATGTCAGGGCAAGCAGTCTGCTGGGGCATCACGACAGCAAGGCACACTCCCTTTCCCTTTTATACAAATTCCGCACATGGAAATACATCAGCATTTCTAGAAATAAAACCTGAAACAGGTCACAAAAATCCTCCAACGACCAAACCCTGAATCAAGAACAGCCTGAGTTTTATAACCTGTCCCTGCATCAGCTGATACTACAAACTGTGACTTAAGTCAGACATAATTGATTTTCACACTCTTCTCCTTCTACTAAAAGCTAACGGAACAATTGCACACATTACATCTCACCCTCGTTAGTTTTCACCTTCACAAAGAAAAAGTTGCCAAATAAAAATATCTGAAGAAACAGCAAAAAATGCAGATTTCACACATGCTCCGTGATCTCCTCTTCAGAGCTGCACCGTTTCTCCTCTGAGAGCACACAGCATCACACCAGCAGGCTGGGTAGGACACGACGGCTGCAGGAATTACGCTAGAAGACGTGAATGAAGGATGTTCTCCTGCCAGAAGAGCTTGCACCGTGCACACGCGCGTGCCCCGCTGCGACGCACGCCACAGGTACCACACCTCGGGCAACCGGCACGCGTATTTTGCCCAGCTCCTCCGCAATCCCAGGGGATGAGCCCTGATCCCACGAAAGCAGCAGCCAGGGTGCAAAACTCCCTGCGCAGGCAGCGCTCCGCAGGCAGCTGAGAGCACAGCCCACGTCCTAAATAAAAGCATTATAACAACGAGCTGATCCGTACACTTTGCGATCGCATGTTTCGACCGTGCGCTCGCACGCTGGCGCCGGCTGCCACGCACCACCTTTTGCAAATGACCGAAGGGAAACCATCATCAGAAAGTAAATCTTTTCTTTCCAGGCACCCAGGCAACATAATGAGCACTTGGGCTGTGAAAAGCCCCGTAATCCTAAAAGACACATCCAACTCTAAGTTGAGATGTCAACCTGCTGAAGTAATCCATCCTACGGGTCGCTGCCGGTGGGAGGGGTGGGGCGGGAGCGGCGTCCCCAGGTCAGCAGCAGGGCAGGCACGGAGGGTGCTTAATCCCTATTAAACCATGCCCATAGTTTGCTGGCAAAGAGCATTTTTGCGCCTGTACCGCTGGCTCTTAGCAGCATTCAGAGGACACAACTCGTCCGCCAGCCAAAACGCCAGAGCTGCCACTCCAGAGGGATGGAGGGGATTTTACGCTAGGAGGAGCCAGCTGGTCCTCTCCTCCCAGTAGTCCACAGAATGGTTTGGGCTGGGAGGGCCCTTCAGAGGCCATCTAGTGCAACCCCCTGCAGCGAGCAGGGACATCTTCCACTGGATCAGGCTGCTCAGAGCCCCGTCCAGCCTGACCTGGGATGTTCCCAGGGATGGGGCATCCACCGCCTCTCTGGGCAGCCTGAGCCAGTGCTTCACCACCCTCATCGTAAACAATTTCTTCCTTATATCCAGTCTGAATTTGTCCTCTTTTAGTTTTAAAACCATTACCCCTTGTCCTATTGCAACAGGCCCTGCTAAAAAGATTGCCCCCACCTCTCCTGCAGCCCCTTTCAGCACTGAAGGCCGCTCTAAGGTCTTCCCAGAGCCTTCTCCAGGCTGAACACCCCCACCTCTCTCAGCCTGTCCTCACAGGGGAGATGCCCCAGCCCCCTCACCATTTTCGTGGCCTCCTCTGGACCCGCGCAAGCAAGTCCGTGTCTTTCCTGCACTGGGGACTTCAGAGCTGGACGCAGCCCTGCAGGTGAGGTCTCACCAGAGCGGAGCAGAGGGGCAGAATCCCCTCCCTCGACCTGCTGGCCACACTTCTGATGCAGCGCAGGATACAGTTGGCTTTCTAGGCTGTGAGCTCACATTGCTGGGTCATGTCCAGCTTTTCACCCACCAGCACCCCAAGTCCTTCTCGGCAGGGCTGCTCTCCACCCCTTCATCTCCCAGGCTGTATTGATACCGAGGGTTGCCCTGACTCAGAGGCAGGACCTTGCACTTGGCCTTGTTGAACCCTGTGACATTCACATCCTCATGGCATCTTGCCTCCAGCCCCGACAATTGCTTCTCTTCATCATGGCTTTCCTCTTTTTTGGACACGAAGCTCTCCTGTGCGACAAGGCTGGGGGCAGGAGAGCCTCAGGTGCCCCCCCATATTCAAGGTCTTTGAAAGATGAAACAGGAATGAGGAAGCAAGATGCTTTTTGCAGCATCAGCCACCTTCTGCACTATCAGCAATGGAGAAAAGCAAATCATCCCTGCATTCCTGCTGCTCCAACCAAGGGGTAAATTCTCTCCCAGAATCGGATCCGGTGACTTTTGGCCTTGGGTTACATGAGGAGTTTCAAGGAGTAGATTTCAAGCAGAGACAACTCCTTACAACCCAAGGCTGGCTTGTTCATAGGGGAACTCCTGTGTCGTCTGCCTAACATGAGCTGCTCAACTGGAACTGGAAAGAAAAATCATCCAGTAAACCTCTGCCATTTTGCAGAGGAAAGGGAAAATAAACAACTTACCATGCCCCTCTCTGAGCTAGTTAAACTCATATGAAAGACTCCATGCACCGATAAGTATATTCAGAGATTTTCTGAATCTTCAGTGCTAAAAAAAAACCCACACCCCACCTCTAAAAAACCCCACTCAACAACACCCACAAACAAATAAAATTTCCTAAACCTGCCTCTGGATCCTGGACCGCCACTCCTCCACCACATTCAAATGTTCAAGTTATAAAACAGCAGCAGATTGGCCTTTACATCCCGGCCACCCCGGGAGCATCAGTCGTGGGCCTTATCAGTTCCCATACAGGCAGCAGCCACAGCACTGCCATCGATGAGATCTTCTAAATACTCTAGGGGGAAACAACAAGAATTGGGGAAATCGGCAATTCTGTACACACAGAAGGAAAAGAAGTCCCTTCCTCCTCTGGTCTAATAATAATAAATTAAGAGGCAGGGAAGCAAACGAAGCCCCGGGGAAGCACAGGGGGACAGGGAACCCTGTGGGGTTGGTGTTCAACACCACGCAAGCAGGTCTGCCATGGCAGAGAGCTGGCCAAGGAACGAGGACATCGGCATCACAAGAGCTGAGATTTCCAGGACCGCTGTCCCTGCTTCTAGCTTCTTCCAGATTTAAATACACCAACAGAAGAGCTGCAACCACTTGCAAAGACATGGAAAAAGCCACGAGCATCATCTCCCATGTCCTACCTGCTTGTTGAACCTTCTGCTTGGGAAAGAAGGACATGGCCCAGCAAGGCACACAACCCTCCACATATTTAAGGACAGGTTTTTGACCCAGGACTGAGTCGGTGACCAAAGGTTTCTGTTCCCCCAGAGCTGGACGCAGTGCCCTCCTTAGCTCCTGCTCCTAGACACATGGACTGGACGTGGTCTAGACAGAAGGCTTCCATCCAGCAAAGCGACTGCATTTCAGAGAAGCGAATCTCACTCCAACCAGAGGGACCATTTGAATTAAACCCAGCTACCTGAGACTGCTGTGGGAAAAGGGCATCATCTAAGAGGTCTCACAGCTTGGGAAGATGCCCCAGCTGACCCTAAATCCATTTTTCAGCCTACAGGGATCTCCTGCACCTTCTCCCACAGCAATTAGGACAGCAAATGTGACACCCAGCCCAACCCACAGTTTGCACTGGGCTCCCAATAACTGCCCCAGGAAGGGATATGACCCAGCGCGGACACCGCTGTGGCTGCCAAGGGTCCCACTGAGTCGAGGGATGCTGCCACGTGGCAGGGTTGGGCTCCAGCTCCCTGGGGACCCACCACCCCACCGTGCTGGCCAAAGCCACGGCAACAGGTGATGCTCAGCCCTGGGCAGGTGGGGATCAGACCCTCCTCAACCTTCGCTTTGCCCAAGCAGCATGGCATAAGCCCACAAGGTTAACCTTCCTCTCTAATCCATCCCCAGCTTTTAGCTCCTTCCAGTGGCTCATGAGACAGCTTGAACCAATCCACCAGAATAACTCCTCCCATAAGGAACCGCCCCGAAAATACCAAGCAAAGCACCTCCCCAGACAGGAATTTTCGGGAGTTACTGCCCAGCCACCAGCCTCCTTTTTTGAGGCTTGAAGTGCATTTTTTCGCAATCACTCCCAGATTATTGCTCTGCTCGCTGGAAGCTCTGCAGCAGCAACGCAGCCGTGCATCTCCCCAAAAGCTGTTCCCGGGCAGCGCCACTCTTCCTTCAGTTATTCCCAGCCTAAATCGCAGCAAGTGAGGGGTGGTAAGAAGCCACCAATGGGGATGGAAAGAAGAGTAGCCTGCCAAACCCCAGGGGGTAAAGATGCTGCAAGAATTTTCACAGCTACATTTATCGCCCGGGGGACTTCTGGGTTTGATTAACTGGAGGTAAATGAAGCAGCTCAACTTGGCTGAACCCCAGCAGGCGGGTGGAGGACAGGGAGATTTTCATTAATACAAAGCAAACAGAGAGACAGGTACTTCCAGGACACGATAGCTGACCTATTTTGAGAGGAACATGATATCAAGCGAGCTTTGGGAGTGTCTGTTTACCTCCACCAGCAGCGATGACAGTCTAGATGACTGGCCCCAGTCAAGACAGCCAATGTTCAGCCTTGGGATCCACCAACCCTGTGTCCAACATGCCCTGCTGTCAGTGTCCTTGACACCTGCGCCTTTTGCAAACCTCAGGTCTTGGATGCCCCACTGAGCCCCAGTATTGCTGCCGGTGTACTGGCGACAAGAACCTCAAGTTTGTCCCAAAACGTCCTTCATCTGCTCCTTGTGTCCAAGGGCTCCATCCATTCCGGACCCAAGTGTGCCATGCACTGCACATGTGATTGGGATGTATCACAGACTCCTCCGGAGCGCCCCATCTGCCTCTCTTGCAAAGCACAACAAGCCTTGTTAGGAGTTATCTTAAATGGAGCTTCAAGGTGTTACTGTGGGGAAGGCATCACAGACTTAGAAGATCTTTGATGAATACTTAAAGTTTGGCCTTAGTTTTCTGAATGCCTCTGGGGTGATTGCACTGAGTAAATACCCAGCAGCTCAGGAAAAGCAGGCCAACAAGGCATCAAGAGAAGCTTTTCCTCTACAAACACAGCCTGGTCAGGGATAGTGCTAGAAATACTTATTTTGCTAAGTTTGCCTCCTGACCCAAAAGGAAACGCTGTTCCTACAGCGCTGGATGATGACTAGAGGACTCAGGACCACCTGCAGACATCAAAGACCAACAGGATCCATCTCTCAGGGCAGCTGTGTCTGCCCCAGGACCCCACTTGCCATGGAAAGCCCACCAGCTGCGCCCAGGACTGACCCGCCCCCCCCCCCAACAGTGACTGGGGGACCTGCAGGCATGAGGACCATCCAGAAACACATCCACAAATGAATGTTACACTATTTTTTGTTCTTTTGTTGGATGGTCCTTCACGTTCATCATGATGATCTCCACTACGTGGCTATCCCACCGAACACGGCTGCAGGGACTGAAAGGGCTCGTCTCAGGGCGCGTCAGCATCTGAGCAAGTCCCCTCCTGCAGTGTCCAACCTCTGTTTACACCCAAGGGATTAACAGCCCCAAAGTTAATCATAATGAGAACAGGGGGGGAGGACGCTAATTGCCACAAAGGGGAGCGGCATCAGCAGTTTCAGCAGAAACACCATAGCCGGACGCCTGCTATTGATGTACCTTTGACCTCAGGGATGCAAATAAAGAGCCCAAACTATTCAGTTTTGGGAAAAAAAAAGAAAAGAGGTAAGGGAAAATTTGATTAATCAAGAGACTGTACAATGCTACATACCCAGATGGTATCTCACCTTAAAGGGCCTTGCAGGTGGAAGCCCATCATTGCCAGCTCTCGGGTGCCTGTACAGTGCAGGTCAGACGAGGCCACCTGAGGGATCTTTATAACCCACCAATTAAGTAGTTGAGCTTAACAAGGGACTGGAAAAGCCACTACTGGAATAAATTACACAACGTGAATGATCAAGAAAATGAACTCCGTGCTTAGCCCTGAGTTACTGCAGGCACTTTGAGACCTCAGAGGAAGATGCAACCACTGCTTACAGAACCACAGAACGCCGGGGCTTGGGGCAGACTTTCCCCACTCCCACTAGAGCCTTCTTCAGGGGTTTTCTGTCCTGGAGGGACCCTGAAGAGCAACTGTGCTTGCTGAGGACCCCCCATCCATGGGGACACCCTGCTGCTGGTGAGCATCCCCACGTGTCCACGATGTCCAGAGGAACCCCAGTGCCTTCCAGCACCAGGAAGCAGAGGTGACACCTGGCACTCAAGCCCCACGTGTCCCCTCCTCTGCTGTGCGGCGAGGGTCATGTCTCTCCCCTGCCACAGTCACCCGAGGAAAAGAATCCACCTTTGCAGATGCAAAAGTCTGAACCCATATTTTAATAATAGTAAACATCATCATCACCACCATCACCACCATCACCATCATTTGCTTGCCAGCAGCCCAGGTTTGGCTTGGTGAATTTCAAGTAAAGTTTTGGTAAAGTCACTGCAGCCAAAACACTGGGAAGAAAATGCTGGAAAAGGTTTTTTTTTCTTTTATGGTTTGGTATTTTTAAACAAAGGATTTTTACTTTTATTTCATGGTGACGTACACTAAATTTCCACAGCTCTCCACTATGGTGTAAAATACTTAAAAACAGATTTCATTTTGGATTGACTTGACATTATTTTGTTTCCTGTTTTAACGAAATAAAAATGCCTACTCTCATTGACCCCAGCTAAAACTCCTCTTATCCCCCACGACTATCTTTACTACCGTGATTTTCCTACAGGTAATTAACTGGGGAAAAAAAAAAAAACAACAGTTAGCATCAATTATTTGTTCTATAGGAGGAGTATTCAGAATATCTGAGGATAACTTTGGGTACCCACCCAAAGGATGCAGCGGTGCTCCAGGGCAGAAAACATCACTTAAAGTGTTATTGTAATTCACATATATGTTAAAAAAGTCACAGGAACCTCATGGAAGTTCACATATCTCTTTTTTTTTTTTTTTAAAAGAAGAGGGAAACAAGGAAAATGGGAACCCCCCTCTCCCCAAAGAGAGGGGGGACTGCTGCAACCCCAATTCTGCAGGCAAGGTGCGACATGGGACACAACCCCAGTGCCAGAGCCCTTTTGGGCTTCATCCTCCCAGCGATGTCTCTGCTTTGGCTTGTTTCCAGCTCCTCCACAGGCAGCTCTGCCCCAGGAGAAAATATTTACTCTCTGGAGTCTATCAGGCATTGCACAAGATAACACCCAGGGCTGCAGAAACCCTAACGCAGACAAAGCCTTGCTGAAGCTCGGATGATGCCCTGCTGCATTCTCTCCTGCTCCCTTTCAGGTCGAACTGGATCTTGTACATGACAAGGGGAAGAAAAAACCCCCCCGTTTTCAGCATAACGCTGCTGACTTGTTGTTTTTCAAACCCTCTGCCATCAAGCCCATGCGGTGCTGCTAACCTCTGCTGATCCCATCAGGTGGTTTAACCGGGAAGCTTAGTGGTAAGCCCTTCCCTGCAAGGAGGCACCAAGTTACATCAGGTTATTCTCTGCCCAATGTGGACCACACAGGCTTTCAGATAGCACGGGGATAACCCCCAACCTAAAATTTTCAGGAAAAAAATTAAGTTTGTGAACGGAAGGAACTCACCCCAAGGTGCAATGTTTTGTTGTTGGGTTGGTTTTGGTTTTTTTTCTCTCCCGGGCTTTATTTTATTTATGCTGAAATAGCTGTTAAAACCTGTTAACGTGCTGCAAATCCTTGTCTTGTTGAAAAAAGAATATGTCACCTTTAAAAGGTAACTGGCCTATATCTGTACTCAAATAAACCCCCTATGGAAAGGAAAAGGGGAGGTAAGGAAGGCAGACTCTGCAGCAGGGAGGGCAGGGCATCAGAAGAGGTCTGGCAGAAGGAAGAAAAAATGGGAGAAGGAACGAAAAAATGGGAGAGGGAACAACAACAACAAAAAAAAGGGATAGGCAACAATAAAGAAAAGGGACAGGCAACAACCCTGCATCCACGAGCAAGGCAGAAAGTGGCAATGCAGTTTTCACCCATGAACTCCAGCAGCCAGAGGATTTCCACGGTAAAGAGGATGTGTGTGTAAAGCCGGGGCAGGGGGAAGAGGAGGGGGTCGTGATGAAGAGCCGGGCTGCAAGCAAACGCATGCAGGGGGACTGCCTGGAAGGTCTGGCAGGTTGGGGCCACCAAACTCAGCAGGACGGCCATCAGAGCAGGAAAGGTAGTTCACAAGCACTGCACTATACCTGGCTACAAGCCTTATTCTTTGGCTTTACCTAGCCTGAGTGAACAAAGAATGTTATTAAAAGACAGACAAAAAAAAAAAAAAAAAAATCAAACAGCAGCTTGGAGAAACCAGGGAAGCCTCCTGAGAGCCAAGGAAACCTGCACTATCTCAGGAAGAGCAAGATTATAATAATTAGGTCAGTTGGCGATAAGCCTTCTCAGTGCACACAGGCACACACACGCTGCCGTCCTGCTAGAAAGTGGTGATGTCCCCGAGGAGCTCAGAAACACAACAGTGATGGGCCAGGGGCATGGAAAAGACCAGTAGCAGAAAGTCTTCTGTGGCAGCAAACCACGGCAGCTGCCCACCTCAGGGTCTGAGGACGGTGATTCCCTGCAGCGTGGGAAACTCCGACGGCAAATCAGAAAATTCCTTCACTGTGAGCCTGGTTCAGCACCCAACAGGTGACCCAAGGGGGTGTGAGGTCTCCATCCTTCAATACAGCATCAAGATTCAGCTGGATGAGACCCTGAGTGGGCAGGTTTGACGTAGAAGCTGGCCCTGTGCTGAGCAGAGGGCTGGACCAGAAGACCTCCAGAGCTTACTTCAGTCCAGAATAACTCCAGGACCTCGCCCAGGGAGACCTTCTCTTAGCCCAGACTTCCACGACAAAGCCACCAGGTCTTTCCTCCAGCGTAATCAAAGCAGAAGAAACTTCTTCCCAGCAGCAAGTGGCCTGAAGTCCAGGCTGACCTCTAGGAGAGGTAACAGAGGTTGACATAAAGCTCGAAGACACAACAATCATTCACAGCAAGCAAAGCCTTCTGCTCCAGGAGGCAAAGAGGATGGTCCTATGCAGCAAGTGCTGTACAGGGTATGTACGCACTTCTCCCTGTAAAAAGGGAGCTGGACGCTTTCTATTACCCATCTTTTCCTTCCTGGATGGTTTGACATCAGCTCTGCCCATCCTGGCAGCATCAGAGCTCAAGGACTTGAAGGAGCCCTAGCTACAGCCCCAGAGCAGGAGCTGGACCGAGCTCACATCCAGATGTTTGACACGGGACCAAGCAAACAGGAAAGAGGAGGATGTGCTCACTGCCCTGACGCCCCTTTCTCTCTTCCTCCCTATCTGTACCATGCCAGAGCCATCATCTGTCTCTGATTTGGCTGTCCAACACCGGGGCCCAACCTCCAATCCAGGCGACAGAAACCAGTCACCCGGGCTTTAGGGTCTTCCTCCAGATGGTTACTTGAATCATACACCCACCTTCCAAAAACCACTTGCTTTTGTGTCGCGGTAGGGACTGACACTGACAAAAATATATGCAAGAAGGCAGGCTTTATTAAGTTACAAAAGCCAAGATGGCCGAGCTGGCACAGCAGAAAAAGCATTCCCTTTTATAACTTTTCTGATCTGCCCACCGGTTCGCACACTAAGGCTGCTAAAATGCTCGATAGCTCTGTCCATTCGCCTCTATTCACGTACTGATTGTCTGGAGCTCCTACTGTATTTCCCACTTCATCTACTCTTCTCTTGCCAAATTTAGGCTCTGCGGTATTCACTTGTTTAGTCTCTTCTTGCTCAGTCTCTTATCACCTCCTCAGACCTGTTTACAACATTCTTCACCCACTTCTTTCATCTTCTCACGGGTTTATTGGGATGCTGTCAAGGCCAATTTCATCTTCCTCAGTCAGGCTATCCCTGACACTTTTATTCACAGTGGAGGCAGATACCCCTTCACTGGTCTCTCCAAAATTTTTTCTAAGCTGCTTCTTTGTGAACACCTCACCAATATTCCCAGCTCCCTCGACAGCTCAGGGCGCTCCACACACCAACCGACAGTATGAGATGCTCTTGTGAAGCCTCACGCTTCCAGACCACACAGCTGTCCCTCCAGTAAGCTGTGCTGATACCAGCAAGCCTTTCCCACCACCCAACTGCCGAGTACTCCATCAATACCTGAAGTCCCTCAGGACTAATTGATTGATCCAAGTTAAACCCAATCTTCGTGCAAGAAGAACATCCTACAGACTCAACTGTCCTGTGCATGCTTCACCCAACCATGAAGCTCCTGCAGTCACTACAGTTCCCAGCAGCCCCCCTTTCGTATACACAAATATTTTCGTATACACAAATATTTTTCCATTCTCCTAGGTCATGCAGAAGACCTCAAGCACGATGCTCATGTTCAGCCTGCAAACTCCTCTCGTTAGTTTCCTGACTGACGCTCTGATTTGGTTATGCGCTCTGACATTAGAAAGCAGCGGCTACAGTTTCTCATGTACTTTAATCAAAGTTCACTGCTTTTTTGTTAAAATAATTGGCTAATCAAACCCATTGCTTCCAAGCTGACATTCCTCTTAATGCTTTAATCAATAGACAGAGATGCTCAGGAGAGAGCTAATCTAACCCGAGCTAAGTGTAGGTGCTGCGAGGACAAGGCTACAGCTTTTCACTTATGTGGCTGGATGATGTGGAAGAGACTCGAGAAGAGACAGGCTGGAAGAACATGATGGACGTGTCCACTGTAATGTAGTAGATAAGATGACAGAATTAAGGAAGTAAGTGGAAAATAATAGTCTGAGGCTTATTAGCCTATGGAGAGAAGGAGAGGAAGTCTTTGCTGGCTGACACTTCCCATCAAGCTCAATGTAACGCTTGTAGACACATGGAAAAGGTCAGAAGCATTAAGGGACAGAGGGGAGGACTCGCCAACAGATCCATCTCTTGACATCTAGGTAGACAGATCTGAGAGTCACACCACCTGCTGCTTTACAACCACCACACTGGTTAACTAACGGCCTCTGACAAGTTGATGACTTGGATGGATTTCTTAAAAGGAAAGAAAAAAGATCAACACAAACAAGCAAAACCCAAGCTGGGTTACTGAAGCATTTCCAGGTGACGGCCAGCTTCAGACTTCCCAGCACACCCTGCACCTCCACACAAATGTTCACCTTGGCTGCTAAATTTCCACAACTCCTCAATTACAAGCTTTTTCACAACATCAGCCACCACCTTATCATGAGGCAAGTTTAAAGCCCT
The DNA here is from genome assembly GCF_034619465.1 of Leptosomus discolor. NCBI lineage: Eukaryota > Metazoa > Chordata > Aves > Leptosomiformes > Leptosomidae > Leptosomus > Leptosomus discolor. The sequence continues at coordinate 90,658,726 of NC_141419.1, read as the reverse complement.
TCCCATAAAACTTGACTTTAATGCCTGTATCGTCTCACAACAGCCAGAACTGCACAGAAAAGACAACATGATGCCCCTGGGCACCCACACTCCACCCGCTGCAACGGGCTGGCCCAGGGCAAGGGCCAAGGGACTCAAGGAAGGAGAAGTGTGAACTGACATGGGTATTACAAGAAGCAACAGGCTTTGTTTTCTGGGGTTTCTTGTAAAAACATCTGGAAATTCTCAGAGTTTGCACTTACTAGAGGCAGCCTAACCACTAGCATACCCATCAGTGTACCACCATACCTGTTGACTACCTGACCAAAGAGATGGCTTCCTTCCAAAGTGCTTCCTCCATCTTCCCAACCAGTCGTTTTCCCTGTATATTTATGGCTGGCACCACCAGGAGAGAGCCTCCTCCATGCATTTCTCATGGCAAACAGCTCCTCAGGAAGGCCAGTGATGCAAGGGGCAGGTGAAACCTACCTCCTGCAAGGCTACCACACCTTCTCCAGAAACATCTGGCTGAACTGGATGGGTCTGATTCAACAGAGATCTCAATGAAGTTCTGACGTAACTTCTGGGTCCTGGGCTCTGTGCTCTGTGCTCCTTAACCCCAAGATTTTGGGCTAGTCAAGGCCCTGTTTTGGGGCACTCAACACAATACTTTTGCTACCAGCAAACCGCATTAGCTGTTCAATATGAGGACTCCCAGGTAGCTCCTATGTACTTGGAGATACCTTAGAAGTGCATCAGCCACACTGCAGAAGCTTGGTCTAGCCCTGCTGAGTAGGTCTCCCATTACCAAGCTATTAAAAGCTCTGCTGGTACCGATTCCATGACACGACACCACCACCTGCCGTGCCAAAAGGCTTTTTCCGTTCTTCTCAAGCACCTGGCACAACTGGGTCATGATGAAGGTCCATAGCAACAGCTACAGTCCTTGGTGCCAAACGAGGTGTTAATAAACAGAACAAAAACCTTGAGTCTTGTGACCACCAGAGAAGTCCTTGCTCACAGCACATGAGCTTCAACAAGGCCATGTCTGGAGTTACTGATGTTCTACCAAAGGCTTGTGAAACCCTAAAATTCACAACTCACTGGAATTCAGCCGTGTCAAAGTGGGATCAAACTCCACTGCATGCACCAGGCAGACCAAGAGTGAGGACAGACCTATTGTCACAAGCTACCAGAGAAACAGTGTCCAACCTCCAGCAACACACACTCACAAGACATTGCTCCCAGCCAGAGCCTACCCAGGAGCTGAGAGACCACCTGGGAGAGCCGACCGTCGGCAAAGGACAGCAAAGGCACAGGACCACTGCCGTGGAGTTGCCCAGCAAGGATTCCATCACATACATCCTCAGCAACGAACCCATCACATACAAATTATTACAATTATTTGAGAGAAAATCAAATTTGAGAGAAGAATAATTTGAGACAAAGATAATCCCTGCCCCAACAACTTTATAAAACAAAGGAATAAGTGGCGCATGTTGGAATTTCCTGCGCGGATCAAAACTGCTTTCAGGGTTTCAGTCTCTGGGTTTTGGAGGAGAAAGGAAGTGTTCTGGGGGTTTAGGAGCTGCTGCTGCTTCTTTTTTATTTTCCCTTCTCTCCTTTAGAAAGAAGCAGAGTTTGCAGTCAGCTCTGCTGGCTTCCAGGACAGGAGAACAATTAACCTGAAACTAATGCACTCATTTTTAATACGGTACATGGCACACCAAATGCCTGGTACCCCTTAAAGACTGGCAGACGATTTAGCGACTCCCTCGCTGAGCAGCAGCACCTGAAAGCCCTGCAGAGAGCAAGCAATGCTTCCTCCCTGGGATTTAGCAGTCGGTTCAGCTCTGCCACGAAAGGCAAGCTGGCAGCAGTCCTGCACAGAGGGAGCGTCACCACCCATCGATCATCCACGCAGACCTCTCCCATCAGTGCCCGGGTGAGCGTGGCATCCTTCAGCACCGCCAGCAGCATGACCAGAGTCACCTCCTCTCCCTGGTGAGTCCATGCCATCAAATTTCACCTTTTTTTTTTTTTTTTACAGTGTGGCTAGGCTAGGCCCCAAAATTTCCTTCGGCTGGACTCGCCTGCCTTTCTGCAGATGTCCGTGCTCATGGATGAGGAGCAGAGCAGGAGACCTGGAGCTCCTGCAGGTCTGTCAGTGTGTCCTCCTCGCTGCATCACTATGCTTCTGGCACAGGGAAAGCTCCTGCTGACGGCTCATCCTCCCCCACCGTGCCCTTCCCCACCAAAATGTGCAGTGAGGAGGCAGACAGGCTCCCGCTGAATGAAGCGGGTGTAACTGGAGGTGCTCAAGGAAAACCTCGGCAAAGCCAGCAAGGGATGACTGTGCAAACCAGAGCAGGGGAAAGGCTGAGTCACTTCCTCCCCCACAGCCCTAAATAGAGAAGAGCGTAAGGAAAAATCATTCTCCAAGCTGACAAAAAAGGAAGAGAATCCCCAGTTAAAAAAAAAAAAAAAAAAAAAAAAAAAAATCAAAGTGCACATAGTGACGGCAGAAGGGGAAGGGACAGAAAAGGCAGCCTTGTGCTGCAGCTGTAATGGGAAAGGCTGTCGGGAGCAGAGAGGGGCAGAGCAACACCCCAGCTCCTTTGGGAACAGGGCGCTCACTAATGACTTTTAACAGCAGCTCCAGCTCCAAGGCAAGGTCATGGACCACCGATGGTGCCGAAAAGCCTCCGCGCTGCTGCCTTGTCTCCTCCAGGCTATGCTGCCAGCTGTGACCTCGGTCTCCATGGGAAACCGCAGCAAGCCTGGGCAGAGCCTGGCCAAGATTTTGGGGACAGATTTTATCCACTCCTCAGTGTGCAAACACTCTGTGCGAACTTCTAGGTGGCAGCACGCGAAATGCCACTACGAGGAGCAGTAACAGCCTAGTACCCAATCATCCATCCCAGCAGATAGGCAGCAAGGCGAAGCTCGAGGCAGGAAAACCCTTTTGCGCGGTGTGATACCTGTAAGGCAGGAGACTTTGGAAGTCAATCAGCTTTTCGCTGCGAGCTCGGTGGCCGCGCGCAAGCACAAAGTCCTGGGATGGCAGCGTGGCAGCACAGAATAGTTTGGGTTGGAAGCGACCTTTAAAGCTCATCTAGCATCCTCCCATCACACCCTCCCTGGCAGCATCACTACAGCCAGCAACTCCTTCCCCACATTCAAGATAATTCGGCTAATTTCCTTGAAGAAAATCTAGTGAATTACTAGAGGTACTTCTGAGTTAACCGACCCACTTGCACCCAGACAGATCGTATTTAAGCTCACAACAGCTGCAGCCTCTCCTTGTAGGCAAGAAGAAATTAGGTTTTTCCTTTTCCGCCCTCTTTCTTACAGCCTGTAAGTTCTTATCTTTGAGACCTGCACTCCTCTGCCAAATTTGGCTGAAATTAGTCCCCAGGTTAAAAAAGCTTCTGGAGGAACCACGAGTGACAGCCAGTCTGAGTGCATAAGCCTCATTTCTGTTAATTAAAAAAAAAAAAGCAAGGACAGAAACACGGAGGAGAAGCTTCAAAGTGTCTGTTTGCAGCCGATAAATAAATCTTCTTTCACCCCTGTAATGAAAATATATTTTAAAAAAAGAAAAAGCTGTGCAAACATCCTTTCTTGGAGCCAGTTCTGAGAAAGACGATACGTGCTCCACAGATGCTCCAAAACCCCAGAGGGAGGGAGAGGGACCAGCACCCTGGGGTAAATCTTCGCATTACAAGCATCTGAGTGGGGAAGGATGCTGCGGCTCTGCTGACAGCCAAGCGCTCCATAGGGCTGCGACGTCCTGCCTGCCGCCGATGCTGCTCTGAGCGCCCGCACAGGCAGGAAAAACGGCTCCGCTGCCTTCACCAGGCCAGCTCAGGGATGGACAGAACAGGGATGCCCAAAGGGATGGAAAACTCAACGTTCACCAGAGGAGCTTTCCAGAAGCACATGTTTCGTAGCAGAGCTGCTGTTGGGATGAGAGAAACGGCTGGTCTCGAAAGAAGGGGAAAAAGCTGTCAGAGAAAGCCATCCATCACCTCATCACACCCGGTCCCCTGCAGCTCTTCAGCCTCTTCGTCTGCATCCGTGGCCACCTCTTCCTCTAGAGGCATCTGCAGCCATCGTGGTGGGACCCCACGGCCCCTGAAAACTCCACCTACCTCACCTACTAGCTCGCAATGATGAGATACGCACGTGGCAAGAAAAATAAAGAAATGATTTCCAAAAGCACCTCGAGCCTCCACGTCCTGCTGTAAAGCCTCCAGCTGCAAAAATTACTGCTGCAAATTTTAGGATTGCCAGCTCAGCTTCCTGACCTGGAGAAAAAATGTAATCAAAGACGCCTCCAAGCCGATCGCCCGGCTGGGAAGAAGCATTTCTTGGATTACCGATATGCCCTGATTTAAGGGAATACGGCTCCCATGGGTGCAGGCATCCATCCCGTCTCTTCTCACCATGCAAAGCAAACACCACCTTAAACGTAAAACATTTATCTGTTATTAAACTCCAGCTGACACCCACAGCTCAACCACAACCCTTCCTGCTCTCTTTTCCTCTCCCGCCCAGACACCCAAGATGGTATTTTTGACGGCACGTTATTAGAATCCCCTCCAGCTTCACTGCAGCCAGACACGGAGCTCTCTGGCCCAAGGTTTTTGCTTCTGGCCAGGTGATGGAGGGAGATGCCAGCACCCAAAAGCAAAACAGCATTTGCAGACCACTGCTCCAGGCTGGCTTGGCTGGACTTAGACTACACCAGAGTCCCGTCAGTGACCAGAGTGCGTACTTCTCTGCAGGACAAAAAGAAATCCCTTGAAATTCACTCCATGATTATTCCTCCAAGATCCCCCATCAGCAAACACCACGATGCATTTTTCGCAGACCTGAACACCCTTTCCAAGCCACCTGCACAAGCTGGTGGCCCCAAAATGACGATTCCATGGACCGCATAGCGGAAGGAGCCGCTCACAGCCACGACCACGGGCGAGCCCGGCTCTACCAAGCAGCTGCCCGAGCCCTTGGTCTCGCCCAAGGCTGTGCCACACACGACTGGCTCCACGCTGGTTGGCAAAGCTTTGGCTTCACAAAAAGAGACGCTCAACGCTCTGCGACGGCCGAGACCCCTGAAACACCTGCAGCACATGACTGTCCTAGCTCGGATGTATTGTGCTTGCAAAGGCAGATTGGTGAGATTCAAGCAAACGAGGCAAAACGCTTGGGATTGTACCTACCAAGACCTTCTCAACACTAGCTTGGGGATGGACTGGGTGCCAGCACAGCTGATCACAGAGACCCGGACTGCTGTGGCGTACCGCACTGCCATGCCACGGCCACCCATGCTACCCCTTCCCACGCCAACCCAGCCGCTCGCCTCCCGTGCCAGCTACCACCCGACACAACCGGCGGCAGAGGGATGGCGAAGGCTTGGTTGTGAGCACCAGCTTCTCCCAAGGTCCTGGTGAACATAAGCCAAGCCACACGGCTCCTCCAGGATTTCATGAGTTCAAAAGCGTTTTCCAGAATTAATTACAAACCTTGTTAATGGTTCCCCGTCGCAGGTGGCTGGGGAAGCTGGTGGCAGCTGTGAGTCTCCCTGAAGCTTTTGCTTCAGCACTGGGTAGGCTCCAGTGTTGGTGAAGCCTTCCTGGGACAGCACACAGTGTACAAACCAGTCCCAGAGAGCCAGGTCAGATCGAAAGAGAGGGGGAAGGTTGGTTGGGGTGGGTTTTGGTTTGGTTTGGGTTTTTTTTTTTTGCATTAAGGCCAATTAAAATCGCTGGTGAGAAACAAGAAGTTTGTGGGCATCCTCATGCATCCTCCAAGGTCACCACCAAGGGATGGGGCACACCAGGCAGCCGCCCACCTCTGCTCCCCATCCCAGGGACATCCTCATCACAGGCACGTCATCCCACCCATAACCTTTTCCATCCTGCCACCTGAGAGATGCAGATGACTTCCACCCCGGCAGCGTGGTGGACGCAACCACGCTGGGGAAGAAGGTGAAGCTGAGCTAGTGCTGGTGGCAACAGAGCACACGCCCTCGATAAATGGCTGCACGTTATGAAATACTCCTGCGGCAGGCTCCTGGCCGACAGGCATGGCAGGATTTGGTCCTGCAGAGATAGCAGAGGCAGAAGTCACCACAGCTTCTCCCACCACCTAAGAAACCAGGTTTTTCTTCTCCTGTGCCGCAACTGCTACATGCCTGAGGGACAGGGGAGGCCAAGGGTTGCCTCTGCAGGACAGGAGAGAGGAGCAATGGCTTTCCTGAAGCAAGCACGAGACTACTCCTAGTCAATCTGCAGTCCCAACTGCCTCAGAGGAGTCTCCAACAGCTAATCCAAAACAGCAAAGATCCCAAATCCATTATAGAGACACCATCCCTGTTCCTGGCCAATGTTGGGGCACTTCTACATCGCAGAAGACCGACAATAACAATGCAGAGTCCGGCAAGCCAAGACCGACCATGGCACAGCCCAAGGCAGACGTGGAAGAAACGAAACCTCTCTTTTCAGCAGGGAATTTGACGGTTAAGGGCACAAAATTTTGCAAACCCCCAATGTCATCCCCATTTTAGTCTGAATTGAGCAGGAAACATATTTCTCTCAGGATCACCAGCAAGGCATCTATGTCATAAATGACTACATATATATATGCACATACATATATAAAAATAAATAAAAATAAAACAGCTGGTCTCTCAAACAAACAGAAAATGATTGGTTAGCTACACCAGCCCTTTATTTTGGGTGACTCAGTAATGACTCAGTAACCACATTCAGGTAGCAGAACTGCACCTTCTCCAAGGAGTTTCACAAGAACAGCCCAAAGCATTTATGAAGATTACCCATGCAGAAGCCTCAACGCTTCCAGATTTCCGAGACAGGAACAGTTGTCCTTTCTCCAACCTGACAAAGACCATGAGCTACCCCAAAGACAGCAGCAGCCTGTTAACTTCTGCCAAAATAAAGAACAATGAAATAATTCGCAACACTTAATTTCTCCATTAAAATAGTCAAGCAGCATCCCAAATGCGCCCCAAACAGCTCCTGAAATAGCTCATCTTCTGCCCCTAGCTTCCATAGGAACCACAGGGTCTTGCTATACTTCTAGGTGTAGCTCCTCACAAATCCACAGGACCTCGAAGACTCAACTGAACACCATGAACGTGAAATAAAATAAGGTCCAAGAGGGTTTTCTTGCTGCTTTGCAGAGACCTATGGGCAGAAACTCAACCAGTGATAACTACTGCAATTTCACACCACTCCCGCTGGGAAAAGACCGAGTAGTAGCAAGGATGGCTGCAAGGAGAAACATGAGAGAGAGACCCAAAATGAGAAGGAAGAGGAGAGTCAGTGTAGCAAAATTTCTCCTCACCAGGAGACGACAGTAGAGTGAAGCCAACGCAGCACTTCACCCGAAAGTGAGGATGATCAGAGAGCAAAAAAAGATTATTTTTCCCTTCCAAGACAGAGCGCTGAAGGAGGGACGTCTGCAGACAAAGCTCATCATCTTCCCCTCCACAATCTGGGTCAAGGGCTAACAACTGTGAAGAATGTTTTCATGCTTTGCACATTATTTTTCACGGCACTCAGGAACCCTCCATAGACCACTCCCCTCCCATTTGTGCACGAGGCTGACTGAGCTACAGGAATGAAGGTGTCAAAGCCAGCCAAGCCCCTCAGGTAGCTCACTCCTCTCCCACATCCTCCTGCAAAGGCAGAAGTGGTGTTCAATTCACCTCCACAAATGGTTTCTCCAGCCTCCCGTTGGCCAGAGATCTCCCGGGTGCTGGGCTTTACCCTCCAGCTCACCTGAGAGAAGTCACATTCCCGCTTCCCCTCTGCTTTCCTTTAAAAGCAACCTGAAATCTCATAAATGATTGAAAAAAAAAAATGCTTCCTAACAGCTGGACAAGTCCCACGCCACTTTAACCACGACATCTTAAACTCGCAGAGCCTTCTGGTTCAGTACCTGCTTCACAAAGAGGGCTCGGACAGAGCTCAGAGGGAAAGAGTTCTAAACACAAGCACAGCTTGAGCTTCCCAAAACAGACACTGCTCATCTCTCTGCCAAAGATAACACACTTAACGCAGGGAAGCCACAGCCTACAAATTTTACTCAAGGCTCAAGGGAATAAAATCCACTGCAAGGTTTTGCTCTTGGACCTCAGGATCAGCAAGGGCAGAGCAAAGCCTTTAGGGTTCTTACGGGGAAACATAAGGCAGGTCGACACAATAAAATTGTTTTCTTTCCACTCACTGGAAACCAGGTGTGAATATTTGCTTGTCAGAGTCACAGAAGCCATAAGTGGGGCGGGATGCTTATCCCTCCACCCCGCCTGGCACCCTCCTGCCAGCATCTGGATGCTCAGAGGATGGTCCACCCTCAAAAAGCCTTCCTAGATTTTGGAGAGGAGGGACTATTAAATCACCTGGTGTTATTTTGGTAGCTTTGGGTTCAGAGAAACAACCTGAAAGCTCAGCGTATCTTCTGCTTCCTCCCATCTCTTTTGTTTCTGTTAGCAAGGCCACGACTTCAAGTTTCATCCTACGCCTGCCTGAGCGGTGGAAGAATGGCAGCGTGGAGCGGGAGTGAAGGTGGCACAGACGGACACATGGAAACAGCCTATTTCAGGGGAGTCACTAGGTCTGCAGAGAGGCCTGGGGCACTCCAGCCCTCCTCATCGTGCTGGGAAACAGCATCTGCCCCTTTCCAATCTAATGGGATTGCTACCTCATCTGGTGTGGGGTCTTACTGGTGGGGGCTCATCGCTTCCAGAGAAGTCTGACACAGGGAACAGCTCCGGGAGATGAATCTTAGTCTCATTTTATGGCAAAAAAAAAACCCCAACAAAAACCAAAACAACCCCAAGGACCAAATTTTGAAGCACTGGGACATCAGGGACACCCAGCAACTGTGCCTCCAGATGTATGGCACTGCTGGGGGCAGCTGCAGCAAAAAATGTCCCATGACTGCCGGCTGCTCCGCTGCCACTAACATCTGTTGTCCCCTACTGTCACCCACGGTCCCCAAGAACACGTGCAGCCAGAATGACTCTGCAGGAAAACGATAACCATAAAATAACAACAAAATCTAGTCCCTGGTGAGTCCTCGCTCGCTACACCCAAACCCAACCCTGCGTCACGGACGGGGAAACCACCTCCCGGGAGGTGCTCCCACCTCTGGACCACGCAGCAGCTGGCATCCCAGCCGGGGATGTGTGTGTCCCCCCCTCCTTGGTAAAGATGCTGAGGGTTAAACCGAGTGGTACCTGCACGCTCTGCCCACCCGACACACAGGGGATAACGATGAACAACGCTCATTGCGATGGGGACCATCTTTCCCTCTCCTTTTTGTCTTTGGGGAGGGCGGGGGGGGGGGGGCTCGCCGGGGAGGAGACAGAGGGAGAGGCCAGCCCCTGCCCTTCCTCAGGGCTAACGAAGCTGACCGGGAACCTTCCAGAGGCCAAAAGTCGTCCCCAAAACCCAGCCCTGGACCTCCGCCGCCCGCGTTGCTGCCCTTCCCGCCGGTGGCCTTGGCGAGGAGAGGGAAACACTGGGGGGGGGGGGCGGTCCACGTCCACGCACAAATTGTCAGCGAAGGGGAAAAAAACCCCACAACAACAACAACAACAACAACAAAAAAAAAAACCAACAAAAAACCCACACACGGGACGAGGCCGCTCACTCAACGCGGTTACCGAAACCAGCCCAGGGGCCCGAAATCCCCCTCTCCCCCTTTTAAAACCCCAACGACCCCACGGCGGCCCAGCCGGCCATGCTGTTTGCAACCCAGGGCGCACCCACGCTGGGGGGGGGGGGGGGGGGGGGGGGCGTGTTAATTATTTCCAAACGAGACAAAAGGCAGGACGTGCCCCCCCCCACCCCCCACTCCCTCACCACCCCCCACCCCCCGCAGCACCGGCTGCTGTGTCACGGCCCTCCCCGGCCTTACCGTGCGGCGGTGCCGGGCGGTGTCAGACCCCCGCCGGGAGGCTCATGGGCGCCGCGCTGAGGTGAGGGGGACAAGGGAGGGGGGACGGTGGGGCCGGGGTGGGGGGGCGGGACGGGACACACACACACACGGAGGATGGGGGGGGGGGGGTGGTGGTGGCGGGGCTGGGGGGGGGGGGGCCACCGCCTTCCCGGGAGGAGACACCCGGCTCCGGCGGAGGGACGGGCCGGGGCGGCCGGAGAGTGACGCGGCCGCCGCCGCCGCCGCCCCGCCCGGCCGCCGCCGCCCCGCCCGGCCCCCGCCGCTGCCGCCTCCGCCGCCGGCCCTGCCGGGAGATGTAGTCCGCGCCCCCGCCGACCGGAGGGGGGATGGGGGATGGGGGAAGGGGGCGGGGGCGGCTTCCCTCACCTCCCCTCCACACCACAGGGGTTCTTCATCAGCCACCTCCCCCCCCCCCCTCCCGGGTCGGAGCCCACCCCCCGCGGAAATGTCAGATCGGCTTTTTTTTTAATATATATATTTTTTTTATTTATTTATTTTTTTTCCGGGTTGAACGCTGTCATTCCCGTTTTCCCACCCGCCGCACCGTCTCCCTGGTGGCATCCTTCAGGATTCAGCCCGGGAAACCATCCTCTCCCAGCCCTCCTCCTCCACGGTCATCCAGCCAGGCTTCAGCGAGTTGGGCTTTAAGCTGAGCTCAAAATAAGAAAATGGCAAATGTTTCCACATAAATCAAGTCTTTCCGTATAAACCAGGCGTTTCTATGCAAACACACAACCCCCTGGGTCGAGAAATGTAAAAAAAACCCCAGAATTTAAAGACCCTTCCAGCCAGCTGGAGCCCTTCGAAGCCGCTTGGAAATGTTCCTACGAGCGATTTAAACCACATTCTCGCCCCATCAGGCTCTCAAAAACCCCGACCCACCCAATCAATCCCCTTTTCTTGCTGTTTGGGTTATATTCCAGAGGTAACTTTATTTCTAGCCATGGGTCCTTTGTAGCTCTCCGTTTAGTTCTGCCGTAACATTCACCCGGATAAAAGGATCGCGTTAATGAACATCAACGGAAGAACCGCAGCCATAAATTAACGAGAAGAGCCGGCCTCTGAAGAAACCTTAATTCTACTTTGACGGCAAAATCGGATTCAAAAGATCTCTGTGCCCGCTGTGCTTTATTTTTGGCCGTATCATTTGCTGGGCAGGTTGCCATGACAACCTTGTATTCACCGGAGGGTGGCTATAATTGGGAGAGCACGTTGTTAATTTAGCTCCAGATTATTTTTTTTTTTAATTATTTTGTCGTATTTTAAGCAAAGGGGAACTGCCTGGATTTTCGTATTTTTATCCGTGATCATACTACGGTTTAATTATTAATCCGAGCGCCGATAGCATCGCTCCAGCGAAGGCTGGGCTGCCGTGCCGAGCTCACCGGGCCAGGCAGCGGCTCTGCCCGCATCCACTTTTCCCAGCTCATCTCCTCCTCCAGCCCCGCCGAACCCCCTCCAGCCCCCCCCAGCCCCTAAACTGAGACACCCCAGGACAGGGATTTCCCAGGGATGTTCCTCATCTATGAGAACGGGTTTGGGGAGGGGGGGGAAAAGGTAGGATCCACTCTTGCATTAATGAGCGTTTTTTGAAACATGAGTGTGAGGGGGATTGTCAACTTTAACCTGACAGAAATTCATCTCAGCTCCTTATTTATGGCAAATCACCCTCTTTGGAGAGCACCGGCCTACGGTATTAATGGTGTGAACGTGCTGGCGTGTGTAAAGTCCTGCTCCTGGGTGGGCACATCAGGCCCTGGCCCCAACCTGGTGGGACCTCTCCGTGCATCCCACTCCTGCCCTGACCCGCTCAAGGCATCCCTTGGCCTGGTGACATCGTAAAATGCCACCGGGCATCCCGGGTGCTCACCCCCAGGCTCCAAAGAGCAAAGCAAAGCTGGGAGTAGGAAGGTGGCGGAGCTGGGGACTGGGGGGGTGTCTGGTTCAGGATCCCAGATGGGTGCTGGATCAGGGCACACAGCTTCCAGCCTGAGATTTTTTTTGGCGGGGGGGGGGGAAATGACCCATCCCACAGAGCATGGTGTCTGCGGGAGCATGGGAAGGAGCTGGATTCGCTCCTTTAGTAGGGGGCGGGGGAGAATCTGAACGGGGGTGACAGCAGGGTGACTAAAGGAAAACCCAGGGAACGTGGCATGTGGGATGGGTGCTGGGCAGCATCAGCCTGGGACTCGGGAAAAGGAGCCCTCCCCGCCAGCTCACCCCCACCCTCGTGTGGGTTTGAAGCTCCACGGCCACGCTGGTCGTGGTGTTTCTTATTAACCCGTCCCAGCAGGAAGAAAACGCAGCTTTACGGCAGGCAGGGACTTTTTTTTTTCCAGGAGCTGGTGCGGCTCCAGGTCCAAAGAGCAAAGCGGAGCTGCTGGTCCCATCCCCCAGGTGGGTGCTGCCCCGCTGCCCTCCAGCCTGGTGCTTCAGCCCCTCTGATGTGGATGCTCAGCGGCTCGGCCTCCACCTTTTCGTCCCTGCTTCTGGCTTAATCCCATCATAGCTTAGAAAGGGGGAAAATTGGGAAAGGAGAGGGTTTCCGCTTAAAAGAAAAAAGAGAAAGGGGTTGTGAAAAGCTGGGCATGGAGGAAGGGATGTAAACATCCTCTTTCAAGGAAAAGACGCTGCGGCTGCCGTTCCGGGTACCATACGCCAGGTAATAACACGAGATGACTCAGTGCTTGGGAAATTAAATTGGCTCTTCATTAAAAGAGCGTGTTTAGGGAGGTAGCGAGGCGTCAGGGGAGTTCCTCCATCGCCTCAGCAGAGGGAATTGAGGCAGGCTGCCTGGCTCTCTACGCTGCTGAGCACAGCGTCCACAAGATGCTGGGACCCACGCGGGCAGGCCCATGTCCTGCCTCAGGGTTGCTCCCGGGACAGCACTGAGCATCTCTGGGAATATATTAAGCGCCTCCCTAAGGTCTCTCCCAATTCAGCGGGAACTGGTGGATCTCTGCCAGTGGGAAACGCTCCAGCTTCAAGATTTTTGTCCCAGGAAAATAGCAATAGACGGAAAGAGCAGCCGGGGACGCAAAGATATTTGAGAGCACAGACTGCAACCAAAAAGATGCCGTGCCAAACTCTGCCTTCTCCCTGGCAATACTGTTTAAAACGGCTTAGCAATGATGGGAACCTGCTGCTTCGTAGGGGAAATGAAGAATATTTACAAAGTACCTTGCTCATACCTGCGGGGTGCTGGTAGCTTGGCTCTCCCTCGCTAGCTTGGAGCAAATCTTGGCTTCACAGTGTAGCTGAAGGCGAAATTCAGCGTACTGTGTTCTGCTTAAATTATACATCCCCTGTGTGGAAAGCTCAGTTACACGTACAGGTAGGTACTGAAAAAATAAACTAAAGAAGAGAACTCCTTTCTTCTTCCCCAAGTGCCTCTGGCACAGGTGGGATCATGGAGACGTCTCCCAGGGTGGAAAGGCAGTGATGCCCTTACTAAAAAGTGACTGTGGCCATCAAGTGCTTAGATGCTCCATCAGAGACTCCTGCAGGAAAATAAACCCTCAGAAGAGTTGGATCAACAATCTTCTTGCCAGAGTCAGAGAGATCATTATTCTGGCCGGGCTGCAGTTGAGTTGAAAGCAAATAGACCTCCTTTAAAAACCCAAATAATAGCCCTACTGTAGAAGCAAGGACTGGAGACAGACAAGGTCTTTATTCCAGCCCCAACAGAGCCTGAGCAAGCGGCTCTGCCCTCCTTCCTGAGCGCAGAGATGTCTGTCCGCTCCTGGGGGGCCGGCGGAGCTGGATGTGGGGCTCCAGTGGTTCCTCCTCCACCCAAATCGTATGGGGTGACATAGCCTGGCTGCAAAGGTTGAGAGAAACTGAGGTGGAGGGACGTGAACGCGGCCAGCCAGGATGTTTGTGGCAAAAGAGACAGCACAAACCTGTCAAAACTCTCTCTTATACATATATATATATATATATATATACACACAAAAAAAATGAATTTCAGAGCAAGGTATCCCTGGGTGAAGCAATGTTTTGCTACGGCAAAAGGAGAAGCTGGTTTTGAAACACCGAGTGCAGGGACAGGCTCCTTCCCCCACTTCTGAGATATTTTTAGAAGGGCATTTGTATCCAGCGCAGCGATTGGTGCCAAGGCTGTTCTCAAGTCAACGCTAAATTCACTGGTATTCCGTGGAGGTCTGAAATGGGATAGGCCCGGGCTCCAGAAAAGCTGGGTTTATGAACATTCTTTGCTGCAGAAATCCAGGACTGATGCTGCTTTCCGTACTATGGATGAGAAGATGCAACTCAGAACATTTAGATTTTCTCCTTGACCTCCCATGTCACTTAAAATAATATCCCTAATTTCCCGTATTTCACATAACTCAGCTGCGTAATGGGGCTACCTGGACATAACTCATTACTCTCCTCCCCTGATTTAATTCACAGCTACATCTTTGGATGAAACAGGCCCTAGAACGCTTAGTATGATTACCCAGGTAAGAACAAATTACGAATTTAAACGATTGCCACTATTCTAGCCCCAAGGAAACACCCGGGCATTTGCAAGAGTCAAGCTGCGGAGGAGGCTGGGCTGAGAGCTGGCAGAGGCATCGCAAGGACTTGGGGTGAGTGATGAAGGATGTCCTTCCACACCAGGCAAGGCGGATCCTGTCAGATGCATCCGCAGGGTGACAGAAAGCATCTCTGACAGGAACATCAATAACTCTGGGTTTGCTGGAGAATGAATTCAAATTAACCACCGACGATTTTGCAGAGGCAGGTCCGGCCAGGAAATGTTCCAGTAACCCAGAAAGATCTCTCTCTTCCTCCGGTTGCGAATGGGATTTTTTCCATAATCCCTTATTGTGGATATTAATTGCATCAGGGGATCGTGATGCTGCTTAGAGGGGTGCAGAGGGAGGGGATTGCTAATCGGTGGGGCGGGAGAAGAGGCAGGGGTATTTCACCGACATTGGGGTGAGGGGTGTGGAAAATCCAGGGCGCTGGATGGAGGACGACAGCAAGGCACTCTTCCAGTTTGACTCTTGGGGGAGACCTTATTGCAGCCTTCAGTACTTAAAGGGGGCCTAGACAAACTTTTCGGTAGGGCCTGTAGTGATAGGACAAGGGGTAATGGTTTTAAACTAGAAGAGGACAGATTCAGAATAGATAGAGGGAAGAAATGTTTTACAGTGAGGGTGGTGAAGCACCGGCACAGGCTGCCCAGAGAGGTGGTGGGTGCCCCATCCCTGGGAACATCCCAGGTCAGGCTGGACGGGGCTCTGAGCAGCCTGATCCAGTGGAAGATGTCCCTGCTCGCTGCAGGGGGTTGCACTAGATGGCCTCTGAAGGGCCCTCCCAGCCCAAACCAGTCTGTGATTCTACGACTTGGCCGTTTCATCACTCAGTGTTCTACTCTGTACAGGCATTTTTATTGACATCGTTGACTTTCAAGCAAGCTATATCCCCAAAAGACTACCTGGAATGAAGTAGCAGCAAGAAGGAGACTAGAACAGAGAGGCTTTGGGGGAAATCCATGCTTTAGGCAAGCCAGAGGCTAGCACTCTGGCCCTGGGTACACTTTTCATTAGAAATAAGGCTGAAGAGAGCAGGCTTGGCACCGCACCGAGCTGCGATGGCTGCACAGTGTGAGCTGGCTCTACCAGAGCCAGGGCAAGTACTACCGTGGGGCCGGTAGCCCAGCGCTTGGCTGAGGACAGGTGGAAGGCAGCATGACCCAGTGGGCTTGGGTCTGGATGACCTGGGCTCTGTCCCTGGGGATGATAAATGGAAGACTTCAGTTCTCAGCTTCAGTTTTCCTCCTCTGAAACGGACACAGCTCTACTTACCCAAGTACCTTCACCAGGTGTAAACCACCACCAGCACGGGGAGAGCTGCCAGCAGCCCCGGGGTTAGCAAGAACTGAGAAGGACTCTTTGGACATCTGTCTCTGGTCCTCAGGACAAAGTCCCAGGAGAAAAATCTTCATTTTGGGGAAAACGAGAAGTGTCTCAGGGTGTTCCAGTCTTGTGCTACATCTCCCTCAGGGTGGTGGCAGCTTCCTTGCCTGACCTTGGGTTACTCTGCGGTCTGGTGGGGAAAAGTACAGAACCCACTAAGGAGGCTTTCACCATACACCTACTCACACCAACAGGCCAGCTTCTTGCTTCTCCTGCTCCTGGGAGCCCACATCCTCTGCAGTCACCTTCCTGCACCCTGTTATCTCCCACACATCTTCTAGTGATGCCTTTCCTGGCCCTGACTCACCTGCTGGTATGGAGATCCTCCCTTTCCCACCAAATCCTCTCTTGTCTCTGCCTACCGGCAGAGCCACCATAAACAGGAAGGGGGGTTGGCAGCAAACAGTGCTCCAGCACCATCAAGCATGGGTAAGCTTGGAAAATATATATGTTTTTCTCAGATAATTACAGTTTATATATCATATGCAATGGAGAAACCCTCTGGGTCACTCAGACTCCGTTCCTTCAAGGGGAAGGGCTTACATACCTATCTCCACAAAGGAGATGTGACGTCTCAGAGCGCCCAAGTCTTTCCTCCTCTTTTTCCCACTGGGCATCTCCACACTATGAAATGATAGTCCATAACCACATAATAAAGTCCTACTCTGGACAAGGCAACTTGTGGTTTCCACACGCCAGAAGGTCAGGCTGAGCCATGACAGGAGCCCAGGATTTATCCTTGGTCTGCTAGTTAAACAAGCAAGCTGATCTTCACATGGGCTTTGCTTCTTGTCACGTCAGTTTGGTAAAAATACACCCAGCTGAAGGCCTCCCTTCCCCAGCAGCTGCCGAGGGCTGGTATCCCAGTTTAGACCCCTTTGCCTTCCCGGTAAGGTGAATGGGGGGGAAAGGGAAACATTTTCATTCCCTGCTGCAAAAACTGTTAGAAGAAAAGGGCTTGATATGCTCCTGCTTTTGATAGGGGAGAAAAGGTGATAACAGTATCAAACACCAAGTACGCTGGGCGCGTGGCGGGAATTTTATCATGCTGTAGTGTCCTTGTTTGGGCTAAACCAGAACAAACTCTGCGTTAGTGCTTTATCTTTTCAGTTCAGTCTCCTCTAACTAACGGCACTGTCTGAACCAGCAGCACGTTTCCCCAGACAGGGACTGCTCCAGCAGTGCCAACCCCTGATGGTCACAGCCAGCACCAAGGAACGGGATGCAGAGAGGCCCTGGCCGGGACTGGTTCTTGGAGCGACCAAGGTCACTGCTGAGTCTTGTGCCCGTGTTGGGGTGCGGGAGGGAAAAGGGTCCCCAGCCCGAAAAAGGCCGCCCCTGCAGGGAGGAGCGAACCGGCCAGGGGACCCAAACCTGACCCACAGAGTGTTCCACCCCACGGACGGCACGGTCAGTGTAAAGCTGAGGGGTCACCAGGGTCAAGCTCTCTCCTTCGATGGCGACACCTGAGGAGGGCTCTGTCTGTCCTTCTGTCGTCGATCCCGACCCGTGCGTCCCTGAATCCAGGGCCTGAGCCCAGCTCCTGCATCCCGTCCCTGTCTGCTGCCCAGTCCAGCCTGGGACTGCCCCAGTGCCAGCCCTGTGGCGTGCTGAGGACGTGTCATCATCGGGGTGGGGGGAGCTGGGTTTAGTATTGGTGTTGTATTGATTTGTATCTATTTGTACATATGCATGTATTTCATTATTTCCTTATTATTATCTTTTCTTTTATTGTTATTGTTTCATTAAAGCTGTTTGAGTTTTTTTTCCAAACTCTCTCCTTTTGTTCTCTCTCCTTTTCCCTTTTGGAAGGGGAGAGGGGTTAACAGAGAGCGTCTGTCATTCGTTAGTGGCCGGCCCAGCCTCAACCCGTGACACGTAGCCTTCAGGAATTAGAGTGGGGCAGAATTATATCAACCACGCTGGGACATGCTATAGATATCCTCATATTTACACACAGGGTAGCGTGTACATGAGACGGAAACCGGCAGCTGCCAAACAGCCCACAAAGTGAAGGTACATACTGACCTGCTCAACAGAAGTTAGTTATCCCCTCTAGGATAGGCATTGGTTAAAGATTTGGCTGGTTGAGAGCAAAAATTCTGTTTATTTACCCCAAAATACACAGTGCACGAAGTCTGAAATAACAGAAATAACAGAAGATGTTTTCACCTGGGTCCGACCGACACTTTTCTCCCCCCGTGAGCTGGAGTGTGTCCCTGCAGCTCAGGGCACTGAAGGACCAGAGGGGCTGGGGGGGGCTTCCCACCCCCCATCACCCCTGGGTGCTGCCGGCCACCCACCCCTTCCTCCAGTGGCTTAGGATCACCCTGCTGCCAGGCTGTCTGGCACATATTAATTTGTTTTCCAAACAGAGCAACGCCTGCCAGCTAAACAGCCTCCTTCCCTCCCTTAGCATCCCTCACCGCTCTCACCAGGGGTACCTCGTCACCTTTCTTTTTTCCTGGCTCTTCCCCCAAAAGCCTCATTTGACTCCACACAGTGACTAAAACCCAGGAGGGAAACTGAGGCACTTATAACAGCTATTAAAAAGCAGCACCTGGGGCTCCCTTCATCTCCAGGGTGGTGGGTAGCTTTTGCACCAGAGCCTCAGCAGTTCATCGGCATACCACGCTGCACGCTGAGCATGTGCTTTAGCTAGATCAGGTTGTTTTACCCGAATCTCCTCAAACCACCCCATCGTGCTGACTGGTGGAGACAGGAGGAGCTCTGTGCCTGGGGGCTGGCTTCCAGGACGCTGGGCTGGGACTTCCCAGGAATGTGAGGATCACCAGGAACCTTCATCTCCTGATGCTTCTTCATCTCTCTAGCCCCATCAGCCAAGGACAACAGATGAGCTCCAGGTACCTGATCGCAAATCCACCAACCCCAAGGCTTTCTCATCCTTGAAATTCATGCCCAAGGAGGATTCAAACACCCTTTCTCCCCTCTCCTGCCTCTCCCTCCATTACCAGCACCTCTGAGTCGCCTATTTCCCAAGTATCTGGTAAGAAAAAGGCAGCTGAAGGACCACGGCCGTAGGAAAGCTGCAAATCAAATCACATCCACAGCTGTCCATAGGATATTTCGACTCGTACGGTTGCTAAATATTTTTTGTTGGGCTTCCCAGCTCGGACAAGAAGCCAGCTCCTACTTCCTGGGAAGGGACGTGTTTCCCCAGGACACCCCTCGTGGGAAGACATGCGTGCGTGGGTAGGAGCACTGAAG
Organism: Leptosomus discolor; assembly: GCF_034619465.1. Taxonomy (NCBI): domain Eukaryota; kingdom Metazoa; phylum Chordata; class Aves; order Leptosomiformes; family Leptosomidae; genus Leptosomus; species Leptosomus discolor. Next base: position 90,639,599 of record NC_141419.1, on the reverse strand, counting down.
GCCCCACCCTGGTTTGCTACGGGCTCTCAAATTGCCCATGGGGTTTTTTTTTCCTAAGAAATCATCCAGATGCTATAAAAAAAGAGGCAAGCTTTTTCAGAGCTTTGGCTGTAAAATAAACTTGCTTTTCTCATTTGTTGCTATAGCACAATGGTTTTCCAACCCAGCTGGGGACCCCGGGGCAGGGATGGTCCCACAGCACCCTGGCTTTCCTGTGTAGCAGGACTCGACCGTTTTCCTCAGGGATGGGACAGGAGGAGGTGTTTTCCTGCGTTTCCTCCCTACGTTGAGCGAGGAGAATCCCTTTGTTTCGGAAGTGACAGTAAAATCTGGGAAGACGCTGAGTTCATCTCTCCTCAGCTTTGCTCCTATGAATAAATATTAGCGGGTCTTTGGAGCCAGACCAAGAATGAACAGGCACAGCCCTTCAGTCAGCAGTTATTCCAGTGTCCCCTCTTCTTCTGCTGCTGAAATAAAATATTTAACTTAATTTCTAAATTATCCTAATTAAAAAGGGCTAGCAACACAATTAAGTGCACTCCACAGAGAGAAACTGCTTTCTTGAAAGGAAAGTAATCATGAAAGACCAGGTTTTGGATTCCAGATAATATAATTTCCAGCAGATAACGCTTAATTTCTGTAAAATAAACCCATGTTCCCCAGCTGGGCTTCATTCACATGGGCTGAAGTGCAGGCAGTTATAGCAATAGTAGACTCAAACCTTCGTTAGCATCTTTCAGGTCCTGGAGCTGAGGAAAACCTTGATGTTTAGAAGTCCCTGATGTTTGCATGGCCCTTCTAGCCATTCGGAGAGGCAAATTATTGCAAAGCCGAGCACCTCAAAATCCTCAGCAACTTCCAGAAATCCATGAGATTTTGGGTTCTAGAATAGAACTAGTCCAACAACAATCCTCTCGTCCAACTTCTCTCCTGCCCAGGTTCTGAGCACTTACAGGGCGCTCAGCAACCGCACCAGGTAAAATCCTTTCTTAATGATCTGTTCAATCCATTTTTGGATTCTAGCAAGTCGTAAGGAAAGGCACCAAATATTGCTGGAGTCATGCTACAAGTCATGGGAGAGCAAGGTGATGGGAAATCGTTTTCTCCAGTTTTCAACAAACAAAAAAGCTTGGTCACATCTCCCAAGTAACATATTCTCTTAGGAGGGACTGGACTTCAGAAAGGGCTACAAAGATAGCCCTGAATAAATCTCCTTCTATTCGTTCTGTCCAGGACACAGCAATTATAATGGATGAGAAATTATCAAGAAATACAGGGATGCATGGCAGGACATGAAAGATGGACAAATCTAGTCGCAAGCGTTTAGCAGCAAAGGCGATTAAGGGTGTGGGACCTGGGGCTGTGGTGTATTCCTCATCAGCTGGAGTCTTTAATCAAAGTTGTTTGGTTTTTGTGTGCGTGTGTATTTAATAAAGCCTTCTAAAATGGCATGCTGGGGCTTAAACAGAATGGTGGACATTGTGTGGGGATTACTGGGTGCGGCGCTTTGGGCTGTGTAAGAGAGGGCACCAGAGGAGTCTGTCCCTCCGGGCCTTGAGCTCAGCAAGTCTATTCCTGCTCACCTTGGGAAATAGCTACACGCAGACACTGCCTCAGACATCCCGGAGAAATTACTTGGGTGTGCTCGGGTGCAAAGGGAAGCGTCAAACCTTGTGTCAACCCAGGCTGCGATGGGGCTGTGACCACCCTGCAAGGACACCCGCAGGCTGAGGGCACCGGGCAGAAAACACGCGAAGGAAAAGAATTCTATCTGGAGAGACAAGAGTTTTGGGTCTTAACAGATTCGAGTCTGTATGAATGAAATGGGCTCTTTGCAAAGGGTTTGTGCATCAACCGGATCTCAGGCACTGGGAGTACCAATATCCCTCACAGTGCTGCAAGCCTGAAGATAGATAACATTTCTGATGGCCCCAAGCAGCTGAGATGCTTTCAGCATCTATAAGGAGGTTCCTCTTTCCCATCTTCAGCATTAAATTATTGCTGGTGCACGCCTTTGCCTTCTGCTGCCCGACTCCCACGGGGCCAAAGCGTTTGGCAGAGGCATTGATAAACCACATCCACGTAATATGTGGGAATATATTCTTCCCCATAATATATGGGGATAGATTATTCCCCATAATATATGCAAATGCGTTATCCCTCATAATAATAGGAACACATAATTCCTCATAATATATAGGAATTATAGGAGGACACCTCAGAGGAGCAAAGGTCCTTTGTGTCACTGGAGGCATAATAATTCCACCAAGGACCAGTCTGAGGAGCTCCTCTTTGGTCCCACTGGACTCGTTAAATAACACCACATCAAGCACATGTCCTGCAGACCCACAGCCCCATCTTTCCCCACCCCCTTCCCTCCTCTCAACTCCACAACCTACTTGAGATACGAGCAGGGAATTGGCTGCCTCTCCTGCCCCGGCAGCAGCGCATCCCACACCACATCCGACGGCAGCTCCAGCTTTGAACACCGGCGCAGACAGAGCAGGCGTCAGCCTTTGAAACTGCTGCCCTGGGCTCCCGTTGCAGTTCACGGCAGGTGAAACGTGGCAGCAACGTTTACACAAAGCGTCGTCAAACAGAGACGGGTTTCTGCCTCTGAGCCATCGACCGGAGCAGCTGATATTTGGTCGGTTTTCCAGAGGTTTCATGCAACAGCCGGTGACACGGAGAACAAATTATAGGAATGCTCGTGACCACGGTGAGAATAGGTTCGCGCTACCGTGACCCTGATAGAGCAGTAGCCCCCTCTTCCCAGCCCTTTTCCCACGTCTGAGCTTTTGCCAGCAGCAGACAACCCCCAGAGCAACCGGAGTCAGGTCCTGAGCAAGCACCGAGAGGAGTTGTCCTGTTCCCCTGCGGCCGTGGGGCACAGCTTGTTCCAGCCTTGGACATCTTCTGCTTATGAGACGGAGGCGTTCACTGACATGGGTTGTTCCTGCTCACTGTCTGGCCTGAGGGCACCCAAGCAGAAACACAATTCTTGGTGTATTCACCCTGATATTCAAAAAACTCACCTGGAGGCACATTCCTCCAGGAATGCTCCTGAAACACACCATTCATTAGACGGTTAGACCATATCTCTTAGAGACCCTCACCACCCAGACATACCAGAACATACAGTACCCCATCCCTTTTCCCACACAGATGTTCTTCCCATCACTCCCATACCCATCCTGTGTCCAGCTGAAGTTGCCAGCAGCGGTGAAGTGCGGAGTGGACACCAGGACGTCTTTCTTTTGGATTTGGGAGGGCAGGGAGAGAAATCTTGTTTTGGAAAAAAAAAAAAAAAGAGGGTTTGTTTTGTATTTAAATCTTTTCCTTCTACTCAGATTAAGTCTGGTGGAATCCCCCTTTACTGAGTTGCTCTTTGGTTTAGCACATACCTAAACACTCCTACATCTGCAGAAGAGCACTTGCTGTCCTAGCGTGAGTCCTGGGGATGCTGGTTTCTAGCCAAAATGGCACCAGCATGACAAATAGAAAGGGATCTACTTAATTGCCCAAACACGGGTGTCTTACGCCAGCTGAGAAACCCTGAGATATCTGCGTGGGCCCACGGTGGCCGCATGACCTCCGTTACCCATCGGTGGGGGAGGTCTTAGAGCGTCCCAGGTGGAGCTGGATACCTGCGCTCTTGCAGTTGAACCAGCTCTAAAACACCCGGATTTGTAAAACAAAATCAAACGGTACAAGCCCAAAAGAGATGCCTGGGCACACCATAAACTGAGGAAACACTGGAAAGTCATGCCCAATCCACGTCGAGGCGTGCGCTTTCCCTCTCCACCCTCACCCTGTTTTTTTAGGGTCTAACTCGTTTTCTCTTTCCCCTCCCACCCTCTGCTCTCGGGACTTTGAGGTCGCCTTTGAGGTTCAAATTAGAAGCCGTGTGACATCATGATTTCTCCAGATCTCTCCCCTGCAGTTTTAAACACCGTCCTCTAACTTAAAGATTCTTCAGAAACCTTCCAGGTTTTTCTTTTGGCCCCCCTCAGTTCATTCAGTATATGGAAGCCCAGGTATTCATTTTTGTCCATTCCACTTCATTTTCATTGCAGGATAGACGTTGCTTTTTGCATAACTTCTCTATAATTAATTTTCAGGGAAGGAGGGAGGAAAGAGGTCTCGGTGCTGTAGATCCCAGCTCCATCCCTGCACAACACAGCCTTGGGAAGGGCAAGAATCCCTCCTTTAGGAGACGCCCAAGCTCTAATTTGGGCATCCCGGGTCCGCGCGGGGGTTCGGTGGAGAGAAGCAGTCTCCTCCTTCGGCAGGAACGAGCCTCTCCCCGCAGAGACCCGGGAGATGATCAGGCGCCTACGAGCCTCCTTTGTTGTTTGCCTGCCACGAAGCTCCCTGCCCCTTTGACCTCATCAAGCTTTAGGATTTGAGACACACTAAGTCAGCTGAATCCTTTCACATCCCAAATGCCCAGACCCCCTGACTATGTTAACAACAGCACTATTGCACAGTTGTTTCCAAACGCTTTACAGTCAGATCAAGCCCAAAGACCAAGGTTTATTGTTTACCCTACGTACAAGCTAGGGGAATAGAAAATCAGGAAAAGGAAAAATAGAAAAAACAGGATTAAATATTCAGGTTCTTAACACTGAGTAGTTAAGAGAGTGGGAAGAAGCATGTTTTAAGTAAAAAGTCCGTGCTTCTCCATGAGCCTGCCCTTGAACAGAAGTTAGGATTAAATATGTAGTTAAATGTAGAATTAATGTGTCTATATATGAGATAGTATTTAATGCATATGCTAGATATGAGAAAAAAAAAAGATCGCCAAGCAAACCGATGCTCCAGAAGAGGTTGCCATTAATTAGTGCACTGAATTGAATGATCTCTTCTTCGAACGATCTTGAACGATCATGTCCTTCAGGAGTTCAGAACAAGCAGATCTCACACTCCACCCTCTAAGTCTTGAGTTAAAAACAACGTCACGCTTTCCCGCTTTTTCAGCTCTCCCTGCTGAAGGCAGGGATGTGTTCTCTCTGTCTGCTAAGGAACACCGCTGTCAGACCTAGGTGATTCAAACCCTGTCCTGGGGCTTCTCTAGCTTGAGTCCAGCCTTCTGCACCAATTTCTGCAGCGAACACGCTCCGCTGTCACACAGGTACAATTTAACCAGACAAATGGATATTAAGCTAAATACTTCACTCCCATCCGAGATAGTTTTCTTTTAGGAAAGATCCTAGCGTGGTACTTAAGCCAAACCGCATCTTACATTTAAGACTCAACACATCCGTATTGGCGGTGCTGTGTATCCATCCTGGTCTAGAACGTTATCCTGAAACCAAGGCGCTCCCGTTGGCTTCATCTTCCTGCAAGAATTAAATCCATGGGTTTGCATCTGCCTGTGCCTTGCCAGCCGGCTGGGGCTGTTAAGACTCACGACATAGTTTCAACCTGCTGAGGGAAGAGCTATCTCCAACAGCTTATTGGTGGTTTTTCTTGGGTGCAAAGCTGCAGGAGCTTCCCAGAGCACCTTTTGCAAGCGTCTGGATCTGCTCTCGGTAGGATGCCCCACAGTGACGCAGGCAGAGAGTGCGGGAGATACTCAGACTGCTTTGCCATGTGCAGGGACAGCTCTCCTCCTTGCAAGCCTCCCTCCAGCACCCAGCACTCCCAGGGTCTTGGGGGGCTCAGCAGCAGCAGGAGAGCTTCCAGGATGGAGTTGGCCGCAGCAGCTGCCTTCACTATCCCACTCCCATCCCTGGTGTTTGGGAGCTTGGTGTTTCCAACCCACCTGCCCGTGGTTTGCGTCACGGAACCAACCGTGTGTCTCTGTTTCCACCTATCCCTTCTCCTGCAAAGTTTGGTTCCCCTCTTGGCTTCTTGGCCTGCTCATTAACATCTCAAGTAGGCGCCTTCATGCTCCCCTCCCTGAGGACTCCAGAAGGTGTTGCTGAATGGCACATTATGGTGAGGATCAGCTGCATTTTTCTATCTCCATGCTACGCTGAGAACTACATCATGGTCAAGGACAGGAGCTGAAATGGCTGGAAAAAAACCCCAGAGCCAAGCCAGGGCTGAGCTGGCATGGCTTGGGGCAGCAGCTGCCACAACCACCAGCGAGGCACGGCGGGACGCAACCTCTGCTGTCACGGTACGGCTGCGTGGGCCTTGGCACCGTGGCCAAGGTCGATGACAACCCAGGGAGCTACGGAAGAATTTGCCACTGCTAAACCCCAAGTGCAGGGCACGAACGCAGCCCCACACCCTGCTAAACCCATCCCAGCTCTACCACGAGCAAATCTGAAGGGATCTGAAGAGACATCGATCCTTTCTAGGCCAGACCTGGCATATCCACTTGAGGCATATGTTTTAGTTCCATCTCAGATTTATTGGGACTTGACAAATCCCAGTCTCTGGCCTCAGCTTTGCGTCTTACTCGAAGTCACCATGAGCATCTATCTGCAAGCTGGCACGTGGTACTCCAGCTTTGTCACCATGGGCTCATTGCACATGCTGACCACCTCCATGAGCATCTGGTACAGGAGTTCATGTCCCTGCACAACAAAACAAGTTTCTCTTTGGAGTCAGGAGACTCTTCTGTAGACATCAGAGGTGCTGGGCAGCCCCAAATTCCATATGGGGTTACTGGAGCTTCTCCTCTGCCAAGGCATCTTGGAGGTGAGTGGCGTTTCCAGGGAGGATACTGAGATTAAAGACAAGTCTCATTTTTTAGGAGCAATCACCTGGTTTGGCTCCTGCAACGGATTACAGCGCAACAGGCCCATGAGGAGCACATAAGCAAGAGATTTCATTTCAGCTATGTTGTTTGATACGCAACATCCTCCCTTGGAGGCTGTTAAGCCACTGTTAGAGAAGGAATTGTTCTTGAGAGCTGGGTTTAGCGATGAAATCGGGTTCACCCTGGCCATAGGCTGCTGCTTGATCCTACATATGGGGATGTCACTACTTGTCAAGAGCCTTGACACTTTTGCCAGCTCAGAAAGGCCGGTTTGAGGAGGCATTCAGAGATGAGGTGAGGTCTACCTGCTCCCCCAAGCCACAGTGCCCCTCATCCCGCTTCAGAGCTGCTAACGGTCACCATGACGCCCCAGCCAGGACAGCCTTCATCCTCCAGGTTCTCCTGAGCAAACTCAACCCAGACACGGCACCGTGCTCTGCACATGGGTGGGCAGAGGAGGAGAGCTGCCTGCCTCATGTGTGGAGTGACTCGATCTGTGAAAGAGAAGAAAATCAGCTGTTACACCAGCGTACCTGCTATTCACTACACCTGCGGGTACCTCGCAGCGCCCACACGCGCAGTTGGGCACCTCACGGTCATCGCCAGGCCTTCAACACCACACCCCACCCCACAAAGATCACCTCTGTGCCCCACACCAGTTATTATCTGCAGACGTTCTAAGAGGTGGGTTGGAAATGGGCTCGTGTTTGGTGCTTCCCCACCCTGGTGCTCCCCCATCCCCGTGCTCCTGCATCCCAGCAGCCCCCACCCCCCCATCCTCACGCTCCACATCCTGGTGCTCCTGAATGTCTGCAATACCCCTCAGCCCAGTGTTCCTGCATCCCGGTGAGCTTGAATCCCGCTACCCACCCCATCCCGGGGCTCCCCATCCCGGTAACTCTTCCATCCCGGTACTCCCCCCGCCATCCATCCCGGTATCCCACATGTTGTTGATCCTCATCCCGGCACCTCCGTCATGGCACCCCCGTCCCTGTACCTCCAGACCAGTATCCTTCGCCCCGGTGATCCCATCCCGGTGCCTCCCCCACCCCTCCCCCCGCCCCCCCCAACACCGCCCGCCCCCCCCCCCCCCCCCGCAAGCGGCGGGCCGTGACGCCGCGGCGCCCCCTGGTGGTAACAGGCGGGGACTGCGGGCAGCGACTGACTGCACCCCCCACCTTAACCCCTGCCTGCACCCCCACCTCAGCCCTGCCTGCACCCATCCCAGCCCCTACTTGCACCCACCTCAAACCCTGCCTGCATCAACCTCAAACGCTGCCTGCACCCCCATCCCAGCCCCTGCCTGCACCCACCTCAACCCCTGCCTGCACCCCCACCTCAGTCCCTGCCTGCACCCACCCCAGCCCCTGCCTGCACCCTCCACCTCAACCCTGCCTGCACCCCCCACCTCAGTCCCTGCCTGCAGCCACCTCAACTCCTGCCTGCACCTACCCCAGTCTCTGCCTGTATCCACTTCAAACACTGCCTGCACCCACCCCAGGACCTGCCTGCACCCACCCCAGGACCTGCCTGCACCCACCCCAGGACCTGCCTGCACCCACCTCAACCCCTGCCTGCACCCCCACCTCAGCCCCTGCCCTGCCTGCACCCACTTCAACCCTGCCTGCGCCCACCTCAACCCCTGCCTGCACCCCCACCTCAGCCCCTGCCCTGCCTGCACCCACTTCAACCCTGCCTGCACCCACCTCAACCCCTGCCTGCACCCCTGGGATGCAGCACCTGCAGCTCCCACCTGCAGCGAGACGGCATGGGGGGGCGGGCCCCCTCCCACCTCAATCCACAGGGGACATCTCCCAAACCTTCCCCTGCAGCACCACGGGGGATGGTGCGGAGGGGCCGGCAGCGTTACGGAGCATCCCACGGGAAGGGACGAGAGCAGGCGGGATGCTGAGGGTGGTGGGGACGGGAGGTCAGCAGGTGGGTCTGCGGGGAAGGACCACGTCCATGAGCCGCTAAGGTGCACGTACGGCCTGTCACGCTGCAGGTCCCACCCACCACATCTCCTCCACCCGGCACAGCGCAGAGGGAGCCCAGACAGTCACATCCCAGGAGGAGGATGGAAGGCATCGTGCTGTCCTTCCCACCACAGCCACCTTGGCCACGGGAAGGCCAGTGACCGCTCCACGAGCTGCCGTGAGGGACCACCTGGGACAGGCTGTCTCATTGCAGTTTGGTATCCACCACGTTCCCCAGCTGCTCGCAGCCCCCTGGGCTCAGCAGCTGCCCTGCTCTCAAACCAGATGCACGAAATCTTCTGCTCTTGCAGCCCTTCCTGCAGGTCACCCCTCCCTCCCTGCCCACGGTCTTGCACAAGATGAAGTTCATTCCTTGCGCCTTGGAGCCAACGAGGATGTTCCTTCCCAGTGACCCACTGCAGGGTCCTACGGCTGTGACAAGCAAGTGGGTCCCTTTTCCACCTCGGTGTCAGACCATCCTGGCAGGGTTCATATGTGACCAGAGGAAAACTTTAAGATTTCTTGCCTGGAGCTTTATTAGGTAGCTCTGCTTCGGGGAAAAGTTTGGAGAAGGAAATGGTCAGCAGGAAAGAATCACTGGCTGATGATGGAGATGGGGACACCAGAAAAGCCCACAGCACGTGCTCCCATCCCAGCTACTACACTTGGAAGATTGGATTTACTGCCAACTGCGTGTCAAAGCTGATTGCTGTCTGGGCTGGACATGCCAGCTGCTGAAGGCACTGAGATTTCAGTGCCCAGGCAGGGTCCCAAGCTGAATGCTCCCACCTAGAGCAGTTTGGGGGTTGTTTCCCCTGCCCAAATGCATCCTGAGGCTGAAGACACCCTTCTGAGATCCCTCCAAGTCTAACTGTGGTCAGAACCTCTCCAGAACTGGTGGCAACCTGGAGGCAACAGGCTGCAGTGCTCAGGGTGACAGAGCAAGCTCTTGACCCACCATGGGGACAGATATCATCTCCTAACCCTAACCCTTTATGGATGGAGACTGCTTGGGGAAACACTGCCAGGAACAGCATGGTAAGAAGTGACCTAGCTTCCAGCAGCCAGCAGTTAAAGGTGTGAACTGGATGCAGCTCCCAACTCACCTCCTTTTAACCGCCCCTTCCTCCACGAATGCAGCTCAGGGCCTCTCTGAAGCCAGGGCTGGAGATGAAAAGGTGGAGACGACCTGCAGCAGCAAGTCCCATAGCTGCATCTTTGCAAAAAGATACTTTAAAGTTTGTTTTAACATGCTCCTTGACCTCCTTTGGTTGCTGTCTTGTCCTTCCCCTGGAGGTAATGAGTATTTTGTTCTCCAGAGGCCATCTCCACAGTCATATGTGAATGTATCTTCTCTGCTTTCGGACTTAAGACTTCATGGGTGTAGCCTGAGACCCTTTCTACTTCCCTGGACATCATTTGCACTGGGGAAAGTGCTGCAAGAGGTAATTGGGGCTGCAGCTTATTTCAAATAACGACAATTTTAAAGTACAGGACTCTGACAGCAAGCTGAGAACTGGACGGAGGTACGAAGGTCTTGTGGGACACTAGGGAGCTCTTCCTTGCACAAGTGAAAATCCAGGGCTGCATCTACACAGAGCTGGCCTCGCTGCCGGAGCATCTGACCCTGCCCCAGCGACACAGCTCTGTACCGGGAAGGATCTGGACCAGGAGATCTCTTCTGGGTTCCACTCAGCAGCCCAAAAGCATGAGGGTCTTTGATTTTTAAGATCAGGACCTTGCCTCTGCCTGTGACTGGTGAAGCTTGCTCAGCACCGGCGAGAGGTCTGCTGGGTGCTGACAGGGTGGGTGATGCACAGGCTGCGCTGCTTGGCCCGGATGCCTTCCCAATGCCCGTGGTGCCACACAGAGGGTGGCATTTGGTGGCTCTGAAGTGACGCTGAGCCCACTGCCATCTTTTTCATCAAATGCACCTGAGCCAAGGCCCTAGGTCCCACTCTAAGCCCGAGGGGTCTTATCTACACTCTCTACCATTTGGAGAAGAGCCCTTCCAGGCTCTTCTTCCTCCTGCCCACCACCTGCCTGAGCATGGCTGCTCCAGGGACCCCCCTCCCTCACACATGCAGACCCCTGCTGCCCACACATGGCACAGCTGGGCATGCCACATGCCCACCGTGTCCCTGCAAGAGGCCCAGGAAGGACCAGTGTTTGCAAGGGCCAGCCCTGCCCTTGGCTATGGTCAGCGCTCGTCCAGAGGCAAGAAATCTGGGTCCTGCCTCCAGCCCTGACACCTCTGCAAGGTAAGTCTAACCCCTCCAAGGGATTCCCCACCTCTCCCAAGAGGCATGGGAGAGGGGTAGGAAATGGGGTTGGGGAAAAATCCGCCTTTCCTGAGTTCCCTAGGAAGGGAAATTAAATTAGGGAGCAGCTTGGGGAGCAAATGTAATGAGAGGGCTTGGTTAAACAGCAGGATAAGCTGGAGGCCAGAAGAACGAGGGTGGAAGGAGCTCCCTGTTTCTCAGGGCACCTTGCTGGAGCACCATGCTGGAGCGCACTGCTTCTGAGCCAGGCTCTTGCCTGCCTGCTGGGATCCAGTGATGTGTGGGAGCAGGACACAGGACACGCACTGGAAAGGGACTGGAAGGCTTCAGAGGTCCCCCCGACCTTGGATAGGAGTGTGTGGGGGGGGTGTCTCAGCCCTCTGCAGAGCTTCCCCCCTGCCCAGTGCCTGGCTGTAGTCCCCGATGCCAGCTGGGCCATGGGGAGCCAGCTTGCAGCACTGGAGTTGTGGTTTTGGTTATTTTTGGTTTCTCAGCTGTTTCACCAAGAAAGTAGTTTGAGGGGCCAGACAAGAGGGTTAAACTCGGTTTACAGCATCGCTGCTGCAACATCCATATCCTTCCAACACCAGCTTTCTGCTATTTCAGTCAGATTACAGCTACCACCGTAATCTCTCCGTGTACATACAGGTCATATCTCCACTGATAGCAGTCCATCGGCATTAAAAAAAAAAAAAGGCTCATTTTCCTGCTCCCCTGCCCCAGCTGTAGGAGCACAGCAGGTTGCACCCAGGCTCTGCCCAGGCACTGAAACACAAAAGCCTGGTCCCTTCCTCAGTGCTTTGCTCCAGATGATGCCCACGTCCGTAAGGACCCCCTGGCCCTGCACGGAGGACAAGAGGTCTCCCACCCTTCACGGGGACTTGGTGGCTCGGCAGACGGGATTTAACGTCCCCTCTGGACCCTTCAGAAACGCTTCTCTGCCTGCTCCCCGGAGAAGGCAGCGGTTCCTCCCAGCTCCGGCGTGTGATTATGCTGGTGGCCACACAGGGGTGCCAGACACTGACTGTCTGCCGGCATCAAACCCATCCCAGACAGCACTGTCCTGCTGCTCGACAAACTGTCCTTTCGGGGTCCGGCACGCTGGACCCTGCAGACCCTTCAGATCCTGCAGACCCTTCAGATCCTGCAAGGTGTGACAGCCAAGCATGCAATGCTGCTTGCAACATCAGAGTTATGGCCTGCTGTGAGTCTCACCAACCATTTTCAGAGCAGAGCAGGACAGCCAGCACTAGGATTCCCGGCAGTAAGCCGTGGTAGTTGCAAGTCAGCCCTTCAATAATCCAGGAATAAGGAAAGAATAATGCTGAACGCTGTTTACTCAAGTTCTGGCCCTTCGGAGTCATATTTTCCTGTTGTGTTAGCAGAAGGTAGCAAATATTTGCAGGTAAAAGGAGTCGTATAGGGCTTGGAGCAAGATGCAAGGAGCAACCCGTGGTTTTGAGGAAATCCCCAGCCCCAAACCCTGATCTTCAGGGAGAGCCGAGGAACATTCGTTTTGGCCATCCATGAGGAATTACAAATCTCTTTCATCGAGTCCCGTGAATGAAGAATTAACCAGTCCCTGGGATGAAGCTGCTTTTAAAGCGCGCACTACAAATGTAGGATGAAGATCCCCCAGCTGAAAGTGCCGTCTGTTTCCTGCAGCTGAGATGCTGCGGGATTCAGTAGACTCGTGTGTGCTGCTTGTTGCATGCAGGCTGCATCCTGGCGGGGGCTATTTCTTTATTCAAAGAACTTGCTGGATGGTCCTTGGTCTCCGCTTACTTGTCTTCCTCTTTGCTTCCTTTCCTCTGAAAGTTTCAGAGGAAGAAAACATTTCGTGGACCACGATTATTAAAATATGCCAATTTTAATGAGCATTTAGGATGCTGCTACAGTGAGTGTGCTTGAGCAGAGGCATTGCATAAGGCACCTCGCAAAGGCGAGGGAGACCAGAGTCAGCTGAAGGAGCTGAGGATAGGGGAGAACAGCTGTAACAGCTGGATGAACAAGGAGGGTTTGCTGGGAGGCAAAGACAGAGGTGTTTTAATAAGCTAAGTACGCATCCACAAATCCCAGAACTCCTGCCAGTATCTTGACCTCTTGTGTTAATGACAAGGCAGGATCTGCAGGCAATTAAATAAGGAGCCAGACTGAAGCGCTGCCAAATCGCCCAAATAAGTCACATAACAACGTTACTTAGGGCCCCGCTCCAGGGATTTAGAGCATTGCATCTCCTCTTCCTTTTAGAAACAACCCCCCCACTCAAAAAACAGTTAAGTGCCTGGCCTTCCTAAAAGGTGCGGGAGAAGAGAAGCACAGAAATGTGGAAAATATGAACCAAGTTTCACCTCACAGTTCAGGAAAAAAAAAAAACAAACACAGAAAGGAAAGGAAAGGAGACTTGGAAGAGTTGGGGGGGCGGGGGGGGGGGACACGACACGACTGACTCATGGTATTTAAATGCCGGGGGTTGGCAGCGCTGTCTGTGGCATTTCTGTTCAAGTCCAGCTCATGAAATCCTGGAAGTTTTGCAAGACACTGTTAGATGATTTCTAGAGCAAAACTAGGCTTCAGTTCAGAGAGACCACCCAGCCCCGCTCTGACTGTGGTTTGTGACATTGATTTTTCAACCTCTGCTCAGGGATTGCGTGGAAGCGTCACTGAGGACTAACATCCCTGCCATTACCCTTGTCCTCCAGACAGCGTTGGAGACCCAGAGCCGCGTGCTGGAGTGCAGTTTTGGCACCGGTTGTGAACAGCCCGTTTTCTAGCACACCGGCTGCTCCAAAGGCCACGCAGTCGCTTCAGGCACAGCCTGACTCGGGGACAAACCCACAGAAAGCGTCTGTGTCCCCCCAGCACTTGTGGCACATTGATAACAACTCACTTCTTCATGCGATGGAGGGAAGCCTGTGGGTTTCACAAGGGCAGGAAGAGGCGTACTCCTCTTCCTGGATTTCCCAACGCAGGCAGTGCAGGAGGGCGGGAGTGAGATGCGGAGACCCCAGTGGGATGAGCAGCTCCATCTCGATGCTCAGGCACTAAGCTCACTTGCAAAGATTTGCACCAAGGCTAAGATTGTGCCAAGAGCGGACCTGGAGCACCGGGTTTGGAGATCTTCACTCTGTGAGATCGGGGCAGCGTACCACAGCCACCAGCCGGGACCATTAGGAGGAGGTGGAGGCACCAGTCAGAGGGGAGAGGGAGAAATACTGAGGGCAGGCTAGCTCTCCGCGTAGAGTACGGCTCGGAGCCGGCTCACTAGATCTGGAGGTGCAGGTCTCCTGACACCACCACCCGAGTTGTTTTGCTGACCCAACCCAGCTAAAAGTAAAGAACATCACCTGCTTTACTGACAAAGCACATCGGTAGCTAAGGGTGGCCTTGGAGAACCAGATTAGTGTGGCATAGCCTGATGCTCTGCAGCCTGCCCGATTCTCGTCCCGTGGCCAAGGACTTCCAAAACACCACCTTATCAATGCTCCAGGGACCTCCCCTGACAGCTTTCCCCTGCCTGGGGCACTGAAAAATTCTTTATCTTTTATCTATTACCTTTTTTCCACGTAAGGTGTAAGCGTATTTCTGTGACTCCTAACCCTTTGCTAGCTTGAGGCACATCTAATAGCTTTAGAAGGGGAGACAGGCAGAAGATGAAGTTTCTTTAAGAAGGCAAGTTTAAGCCCACCGCACTTTCTGCCTCACCATAAATCAATAATCACAGGAACACACACCACTACAGAGTACCAGGACGCTCCTAGCATCGTTTCCAACACCACATTTATCAGGCTTAAGTGAATCTTCTCCCTGGGAGACCCCGGCACAGCTCTCGGTCACCGAGCCTCAAAAGACGGAGAGGTAATTCATAGCAACCTGCTCTTTCTTCCCCCAGACTTTGCCCTTTGCCTGCTCTTGGGGGGCAGAGGGCTCTCCACCACCTCGCTGCACAAAGGAGGAAGATGCTCAGCCTTAAGGGGCTCCTGAAACCCACTGAAAGCCAGCAAGAGTAAAACCTCCTTCTGCTTTTTTTTTTGTCAGGCTCATAATCTGGCCTCTGCTGAGCCTTGTCCTCAGCCAGAGCAGCCTGCCTCTTCCCCTGCTGTCTCAAATTATGCAACTCTTCTTTACTCCTCTCTCTTTTTGCTCCTGTTGGGCCTCCTCCTCCAGTCCAGGGCTGCAATTAAAAGTCCAGGTCTCTTCCGTTTCCCATGGAGAGAGTCGCAGAGAGTCACCCCTGCCAGAGGGGGGATTTCAAACCTTCATCTGTGATGTGTCTCACCTCCAGTCCTTGGCCTTGCCTAAACTTTCCCAGCCCTTTCTTGTGGGTAGGAGGAGAGCTCTTCTTAGGATGCATCATCAAGAGACTTGGGTAAATCTGGAATGCAGGTGCCATTTCCAGCAGTGTAGGCTTCCCTGGAGCAGTTGGCTCCCAACCTACTGGGAAAATTCTCTGCTAGGATGAATCCTTGGAGCTTAAAGCTCTGAGCTCTTTGAAAAACATTATGCCTGAGTCTACCATCCAAGGCAGGTAAGTAACACGGTTTGTGTTTGGGTTTTTTACCTGGAAAAATAACCAGAGATGCAAAGATCCTGAGCTACACAACACAGCAATCGCAAAATTTTAGATATCTCCCAGGCTTCTTGTTTCTGTCATCCTTTCCCGTTTCCTTCTGTGGCACTACAGAAATGCTACACACAGCTGGAACACAGCTCGCATGAAAGATGCTGTGTATAATATCCTCATGCTGCACACCAGCACTCGCCAATGTGACCTTGGTTAAAATTGGAAGCCATCCCAGATCTTTCTCCTTCACTAATATATTTAGAAGCCTTTGCTGAGCCTGGCAGAGCAGCACTAACCTGCGCACTCACAGGGTGTCAGAAAAAATGTGCTGTGATATATAGCTTAGGAATCACAAGGCTACAGCAGAGCAGCAGGCAGGGAATTGAACTGGGCATGAAGATCCAAGAGTCATCATCTGGACCTTGGGTACAGGCTCGCTGAGAAACAAATGACATACTGCCTGTCCCAGAGGATGGCCAGTGATGCATAGGCTGGGTTTGAGGGAGTCTAACGTACTCCGCTGGTGGGAACTGCTCAAAGACACCTCTCTGAGTTGCACATGCTGATGCTCAGGGTTTTGAAGCCTTGCTGAGGTGAATGCCAGGGTTAGCCTCTCTTGAGCACTTCCCAAATCTTTTTTGCCACTAGAGCGAAATATCTTGGCAGGAGATTATTTCTCTTTCAGGAGCGTGAGAGCTGGAAGCAGCAAGCGGGGAGCTTGCTGGGGGAGGTCATCCCACCCTGGCTATTCTGGAAGTGCCTGATAATAGTTGTGAGTAATAACACTTGAGTTTATCAGGACTCAAGGGAAACCGTCAGGTGACGGACACAAGGGCTGTCACCACCTCCTACCAAGCCAGATAAATCCGTGCTTCACCTTCCTAAACCTTGCTCTGGGTAGGTACCACTTGAAAAGGGGATAGCTACTCTCACCCCATTCTCCAGCCCTTTCTGGTGCAACCACCATTTAAACAGGAGCATACTGGTGTGATACACTGATGCGTGCAGGGTAGCTACGCTCAGAATAAGGAAGCTGAAAGTGCAGGCATAGCTAAGTAGAAAAGCCCAACGATATCCTACCATAGCTGTGCAGCTGTAACTGTCTTCACGCATAATCCAAGCCCAGAACAACTGCTAACCTACTAACTAGTGGTCACTAATGGGCGGGATATAGGTGTAGAGCATACACCTAGAAACCACAGCTCTGCTGGTGAATGGTAACTTGGGTATCTCAACCTTCAATCCTTTTGACAACCTGAGGTACGCAAGCTTAAAATCACTCAGGGTGCTGAACCCTTGTAGAGCCTCACTGGTGCCTGCAAAGAACCCTCCCTGTGGGCACTGGCGGTGTGGTTACTTACGGGTAACCCCGGAGAACTCTTCCAGGAATCAGGGTCTAGCTGGGTGATTGGGGATGACTGAGACAAACTCATTTCTAGCCCGTATGATGTAGGTTCACAACGGGCTTTTAGTTCATGGTGATTTTTTGGTGATGAGAAGCACCAGCCTGGTCCAGGCTCTACAGAGTTGTATTTGCTGTGTTCACACATGCTGTGTGTAACAGCGCAGAGCACCTCCTCGGTGCTGGTCACAAAGTGATAGTATTCAGGGGCAACGCAGACGCTTACACGCTTCAATCAGCCTTGAAGAACCACCTCAAAGCTCAAAGGGTTCAGTTTCCACGCTGGTTTTGTCCCTTGGACTTCTTCCCAGCAGTATCATCTCCAAACCCAAACCACTTAGCATGTTTCTAGTCTGTTCCTGGCTGTGTTGAACCAACCACCAAGCCCTCTCAGGCACCTGGCAATTGGTACCCATGCTCATCTGGTTGCTGCTACCCACTGGCTGGTTTTATCTGGTCTACCTGCATCTTATCACTGACATCCAACAAAGAACTTGCAGCGCTGTTTGTGCCGGGCAGATCCCTGGCTGAGATCTGCTTGCATTGAGGTAATGCTACATCCAACTGCAGACGAGCAGGACTGAGAGAGTGACACCAGTGATAATGTGCTTTACAACGAGTCATTAATCAAGAGAAAAGTGCTCAGAGGCGACAAAGTTCCTTTTAAGCTTAACAGCACTAGGCCTGTTTAGTTAAGTTTAAGAGGTAATTCCTATAGTCACATTTCTAAAGTGCAAAAACAATAGCTCCTTTTTGCAAATGTTAAGACATTTCTCTTGGAAGAGAAGGGAGAAAAGAATGAATGAATATCAGCTTGGAGAAACGAAGGTACATGCATCACTGGAGAAAAAAAATGAAGATTTTAGCTTGGAGGACATTTTAAAATAGAAATAGGAAAAAAAAATCCAGAGACCTCCTCTGTATGAGGTTGTGCTCCTGCTGATAGAAAGGGCTGCCTGCTGCAGTCAGCCCTGCTTGGGGAGTGGCTTGGTACCTCTGCAGCAGAGATCACCCTCCTGAGCATGTTATCAGGTGTTGGAAACCTCCAAGGTCACAGCTACCAGCCCAGGCACCCTGTTGATGCCTGGTAACAACCTCAAAGTACCTTTTCATAGCAGCTTAAACGGATGGAAGGGGTTGCTGCTGTGGTCCTGCCCTTGGCCATGTGCCAGAGATGTCATGTAGCGAGTCAGAAGCTAAATTGGTCCAAAAAAAGAGAATCACTTAAACATCATAGAACCACAGACTGGTTTGGGCTGGAAGGGACCTCAAAGACCATCCAGTTCCAACCCCCTGCCATGGGCAGGGACACCTCCCACCAGACCAGGTCGCTCCCAGCCCCATCCAGCCTGGCCTTGAGCACTGCCAGGGAGGGGGCAGCCACAGCCTCTCTGGGCAGCCTGTGCCAGGGCCTCACCACCCTCACAGGGAAGAATTTTTTCCTAGTATCTCATCTAAATCTCCTCTCTTTCTTTTTGAAACCGTTACCCCTCGTTCTATCACTGCACTCCCTGATGAAAAGTCCCTCCCCATCTTGCCTGTAGGCCTCATTTAAGTACTGGAACGCCGCTATAAGGTCTCCCTTAGAGTCTTTACGCCAACCGAACCCACCAGACACCTAGCTGAGGGTTACTCTAGCCAGCTGCTTCCCTCTGCCCACCTTCTACCCCATTCTGCCCCTCCTAGGACATCTCATGCACCTCTTGGCTTCAGGTGGCCTAGATATTTCCCTGGCCTGAAGAAGTCTGTGCGCCTGAGCTTGTCTAGTTTTTCCGACTCTACCAGTTGGCCTAATAAAAGATAGCATCTCTCCACATGCACCACTGACTTCAAGGAGACCTCGCATGTAGCTGGTTCTGCCCAAGATAACCTGTCACTCCTCGGGCTTTGTGCTTATCTGTGGGAACAGGGTGTGTGCAGCGGGAGCCCCGCCTTGGTCTCTGGGTTTCCCTCCCTCTTCTGCACCTGAATGCGCTTATTGTTTGTGCGTCTTTGTCTGTTGGAGGGGAAGAAGGAGGCCTTAAATGAATTGGGTCAAACAAGTTTTTCAGCTGCACGCAGGTTAGGGGAGGCCACAAGAAAAGAACCACAGCCCTTTGAAGTCAGGCTGCTCCTTTTCTTTTTCACGGGCTGTTTTTTAATTCTGACAGTGAGTGATACTTTCTCAGATGGAGATCAGTTCGCCCAACACAAGAACAAAGGCTCTCCAAACACACCACTATCTAAGGGCTCGCGTTGCAATGACATATCATTGATGGAAGGCCAGGAGGCAGCTCTAGCTAAATCATGTTTATAATAAGGGCAAACGTTTCCTCCAGGGCCTTTCACACTAAAAAAAGCAGGAACTGGGCAAAAATGAGGATATGTCTCCATTCCTAAGAAAGGCATCTCCTGTCAACAGATGTTAGTAACTAGGAAGAAAATTAATTAATTGTTCCAACCAAGTTGGGCTGGTGACATGCCTTCCACTCCCCGGGCATCAGCTTTACCATTCAGAAACAGAGCAGGAACCCCTGAGCTCCTGCAGGACAGAGCTGCATTTATGCTTCACCTCATCACCTCCAGTTGGACCTTTGGACGTGAAGTTGCTGCTCAAGAGGACGGAGACAATGTCAGCCCACTCCCGAACCCCTGTGGTTGTGGAGGTGTTGCCTGCAGAACTCCCTGCTCCCTCACTCTTCTGTCTTGGGAGGATATTCTGCTGGGATCTTACTAAGGGGAATGAAATGTTTTTAATTTATTGTTTTAAATATTATTTAAATATTATTTTAAATTATCAAAAATTATTATTTAGATGTTGAGGTGGCAGGTACCTCCAAAATGCTTGGCCATGTTGATGACATTCAACCCATGAAAAGACTTAGGGCCCGAGGTCCACAATTGAGATATGTGGCCTCCAGGCTTCACTGATCCCTGGGCAGTGATGCCAAGGAGGCCACTCTTGACCTGGAAACTCCTCACTCGAGTCTCCTTGTTAGTCTTGGTTTAACTTTCTGGTTTCCTTTGGGTACAAAGAAGGTCCTTGGGCAGAGTCAGTGGAGTCACGCACGGTTTTCTATTTAACTCAAACAGTCTTAAGAGCAGGGACTGGGTCTTTCCCTTCTAGATAAATACCTAGGCAATGAGCTGTAAACTCACATGTTCTCTCTGTCTGTCTCTCTCTGCCAGTTAATTATTTTATACAAAACAGAGAAAGAAGCTGAACAAGCCCTGCTCCAGAATAACTTGCCAGGTGGCTCACCTCCTTGAAGCTGGGAAGGGGTCTTCAAGGTCTCCTCAAGCACTTCCAGATGGGTGTGCTAACCCATGGGTTATTGAGTAAAAAGGCACAGCTTCCCCGTGACACTATTTTGCAAGAAAGGATTAGCTTATACATTAATCTGCAGGAGATGGTCCAGCACAGACCCCTCAGAGGA
This sequence comes from Leptosomus discolor, assembly GCF_034619465.1. Classification (NCBI taxonomy): domain Eukaryota; kingdom Metazoa; phylum Chordata; class Aves; order Leptosomiformes; family Leptosomidae; genus Leptosomus; species Leptosomus discolor. The sequence continues at coordinate 90,619,244 of NC_141419.1, read as the reverse complement.
AGACTGCACCTCCTTGCTGCCTGTGGGTCACCTACTCCCCATGGCCTCATCGTCCCCACGGTCTCATCTTCACCTCCCAGCCAGCTAAGGCAGCTCACATGAGCAGCCACTCAGGCCATGACTATGGGATCAGCTAAGCACACACCCAGACCTGGTCTCAGGATTAGATTTTCCCACTGCCTTGGCTGCAAATGCTCGAACTCAGCCTAAGATGACGTTAGGATGACCTCTGAAGCTCTTGCCCTTGTGGTATAGATGTAGCCCATATTCGTCCACACCGACCATCTCACTCGGGACTGAGGGTCTCCTACAAACTGAGCTGAGCTCTTTTCCACAGCATTTTCATGTATGCAAATGAGGCTTTGCAGTTGTATCTTGACACAGGCTGAAGAGTTGGCATCACAAAACTAGGATTTCTTCCAAACCGCCACCGGGCCTCCCTATGGACATTTTGGAAATACCAGGGCTCTTCCCTGGGGTTTTTAAAGAGCCTTTCTGGGATGAATAACAGAACCTGCAGAAAGGTTAGCATCAAAATAGCTGCGGAGCAAGAGCATCTGTAGGGGATGTGTAGCCAGGGGTTCAGTGACGCCGATTCTGCGCAGCTGTCCTATGGCTAATGTGGAAGTCTGTATTCTGAAAAGGTCAAAAAGGCAATTAAAGAGACAAAAGACCAGCCCTTTCCACTATTGAAGGAGATGCTCAGCCAAAACATTTGCCTGTAAGACTGTATTTCCTTAAGGTTTATTAACCATTAAGTGTTTTTAGGGATGGGATCATAAAGATAATGAACTGAATGACAAGTACAGTCAGGATTCCTCCACAAATTATTCCCATTGGGTTAGACAATCGTTTGAAAAGCAAAATGCTTTGTTAGATTTTACAACAACAGGAGACCCTGAGCTCGTCCCTGGCAGCTTGTCTCCACTTTAACTTGCTGGTGAAGCCAGGCAACCTGCTGGGTTAAGGGAAAGCCGAGCAAAGCAGCCGCATTGAACCCGCAGCTGGATGATTTGCAAGGACTTTCTCCCTTGCAGCAATGCCAGCTTAAAAAATTTCCGCTCTCCCCACCCTGACTGCTCACTACATCACTCTGTGCTCTTCAGCCTTCCTGGCACTAAATCAGGTCAGCAAACTGATCCAGGTTGGAAATAAAGAGTGAGGGGTTTTGGGGTGCCAAGAACAGTTTCAAGCAAATTACCTGAATTTCCAAATGCAGTTGTATTTGAAAACGCTATTTTTGATCTTGTTTTGCAATGAGATTCCCCCCACCACCCGACATTTACTAGTAACTATTAAAATATGCCAATTTCTGACTAAATATAATATTTTGCTAAATTTTCAATAGTAGGTAGGTATGCGATCGAAGCGGAGATCATGCAATATCCATCACCAGAGATCATGCAATATCCATCACCGGAGATCAGTAATAACACAATGACATGAACCTGGTCCAGAAATCACAGCTAACCTTGTCTTGGGTGTAGGGAACGGATGAGCTGAACAGCCAAGGTTCCATCCCAGCTCTGTTTTGGTATGACTCTAGAACAGAAACACATATTTAGGTCACCATACAAATGAACACTGATTTTTCAGAATTTTGAAACATAGATGTTTTACATTATAGAACAATGGACGTTGCACATGTATTTACTCATTTGTACCAAATCACGGAATTTAATGGGATTTAACCAAAATGCAGTGGACAAATGAGTTCATTCAAATTTATTCTGACGGACCTGAGATTCGTGCCCCAGCAAGCAGTTTGTAGAGGGCCACCCTGTTTTGAAGGATGAGAGTCAAACAGCATGGGTAAGGGTTGCTCCCGACCAGAGCTCTGTGGGATGAAGCCTATATGTGTTGGATAAATAGAAAGGGAAACGTCAGTATGTTTAAAACCAACTTAAATGAAGAAAGTCCTGTTGTCGATGACCTGACTTGACAGATGTACGTAGTGACCCGAAATGAAGATTTTTAGAACTAGAGGATCTTCACACCTCATTTTTTTTTATCTCTGGAGGATTAAAACACACTTTGTTGCTTATTTCAACTGCCAATTCTCTTCTGAGTCCTGGATGAAGAAGTCATTGAGCTGAGCTAGGCAACCGAATGGAAATAAAGTAAATAGCCTCCCTGCATCTGCAGAGAGGTTGGCTTCTGTCAAAAGGTGCATTAGTTCCTCCAGGAACCAGGACTTCGTGTGCTTTGCCTGGACTGTGACTGCTCCACTGATCTGGTAGCATTTGCAAGTTTGGTAATTAAGGAAATTTAATAGACTGTAATAAGCCTAGGACTTTCAAGAAGTTGTAATCCTCTATTTTTAAAGGCGTATGTAATTTAAATACAAAAACCTGCTCTAAGGAAAAACTTTTAAAGGAGATTATTTTTGGTCTCCAACATGCTGGGCTTACTCAAGTAGGAAATGGGGCTGTCTTGTCTGTGTGCAGGGGAGGTTGATGTCCAAGGGGAAAATGAGGCTCCCGGAGCGAGGTCTTGGGGCCATAATTTGCCTGAACATACCCACCACCCACCACATTTGGCTGAACATACCCACCACCTTCCCATGGTGCACTCATCCAGACAGCCCAGCAGAATGGAGAGCCCAAGAAAGTTACTGACAAGCAGCAGAAATGGCACGTCTCAGGAGGACCTGCATGCAGCATGAACATCAAGGGGTCAATTCAGTTGCCTAAAGGTAGGTCTCCAACGCCATGTTGAGATGCTCTAGGCACTGAGATGGAGCCTGGTGAGCATGACACAGGGCTCACAGGAGACATGTCATGGAGTGGCGGCTGAAGGCAAGGCCAAAGATGGCCTCAAACTTCTCAGATAACATGGGAGACCCTCGATTAGCCAACACAGAGGCCCATGGGCCTGAGCTACAGCCACACTCCCCTCCAGTAAGGATGGGAGCCATGAGGGTCACAAGACTCCAGTTGTTGTGCCTGTTCCAATTCACTCTTCCCCTTGCAGGGCAAACAGCCCTGAAGGACTTCTGGGCAAAGCAGCTGGATGGAGCCAACAGAGAACCCCCCCAGGACCTCTCAGCTAGAGTAGACCTCGCCTGGTTCCTGCCTCATCCACCACCCAGACCCAGGGGCAGAGATGTATCCAGGGCAGCAGGGGCTGGGCAGGGTGTAGGGCTGAGGCTCTTTGTACTCTGATTGTTCCCAGATACCGCGTGGTGCATTAAAATACTTGGCACGGTGGGGAACACGGGCTTGTGTTCACAAAGCTCAGAGCACGGAGAGAGTAGTCATCCTAGACTCTGCCTTCCTCTCCTCCCCATTGGGGAGATGCCATTCAATCAACTCAGGCTACTTCATATAAGCAAATTAAATCCACGGGCCCCTCTTGCCTCTCTACCCCCTTCTGCCCCCCCCCCCCATCTGTATTTCTTGATTGTACCTGCTAACGGCAGCTTCTGCTGCACCCAGGGAAGGCCAGTAACAAGCCCATCCGAGGAACTGGCACCCATCCCTTTGCGTGGATGAGCTCAAGAGGGACTCTCGGCAGAGTTGTGCTAAGCTCTTTTTCTCCTGGAGGCAAAATCCTCATTCCCAAAGTACACTGAAGCCAATTTACCCTGGCCCAGAGCCTGGGAACAAGAGACTATTGCTAAACTCAGACAGCCTCTTGAACTAGGGATGCTGCTCCGTGCCATTTCCCCCAAAGGCAGTTTGTGTCAACGCCTCCATTCTTAACAACCTTGCCTCCACTGGATGGCAAAAGCGCGTTTTTGGCATCTGGTTTGCAGCGTTATAAAGGAAGACAACCTTCTTGCCAGGACAAGAGAGTCAGATGCTATCTGCGCTCAAATCCGTGGGGCACGCTGTGGGGCTGTGTCCAGACACCCAGTGCAAGCTTTTAGATGTCAGAGGCAGGGTGCCGGGAGGAGCAGCCCAGAGCTCCAGTCAGCTTGCCCCACGTCTCTGCAATGCGGTGGCAAACGCTCCCATGGGCACCCCGGATCAGTCAGCGCACCTCCATCGCATGCCAGCTGAAAGTCCCCTAGACATGCTCCTGAGGCATCCCTGCTTTCCCTCGGAAATTGCCTCTGGGGTGACGGCATGGCAACCAAACTGTGAATTGCTTACTGCCATCCCTGTAGCAGCTATGAGAAGAAACTCTCCCTGCATGGGAAGGTTGCTTAGCTCAGGAGGTGACCCAATGTGGAGGGCATCTACCCCTCCTGTCCCTGCCGCCAAGGGGAAGTGTTTCTGGAGGAGCAGGGAGAGGGTGCCTGGTCCTGCACCTCTCACATGAGCTACTTGGTCATTATTCTTTCTACACCAGCTTGTGTTATCCCTCTCATAGAGAGATCGCCAACAGTACCTACACATTTCTGACCCTGTCCCAGTGCTTCCCACACTCACCGCTGAATCCCTCTGCTCTCCCCAGCTCTCCTCCTTCCCCAGCTCTCCTTTCCAGTGCTGGAAGCGGCTGTGGCATACTTGAGCCTTTGCAGCCCTGGGCTGGAGCGTGCCTGCTGCAGATAGTCCTCGGAGAACAGAGCTGTTAATCTGTGACTGGATCTGTTAAGCTCATGCAAACCATGATTTGCAGAGCTTGTAAGTAATTAAAAATTAAACAAACTTTCCTGGAAGTGGCTAATGGCACTTTTTGACAGCAGGATGAAATTTCATGCTCTTTCTTCAACACATGGAGGCTTTTCTCTCTTATAACATTTTCATGGAAATTATTTGTTTTCAAAATCTGGGTAAAACGCTGTGCTTTCCCCCTTATTCTTGGAAACGGTCAAAATAGTTCGGCTGAAACTTTCGAGAGAACTTCAGCCTAAGGCAGATATCTGGCACAGAAAAAATTTTGCCCAAGCAATTACGGTTTGATGAAACTATAGGCTGAATTACCAGCCTCTTCAGTGCTGGGCTCTATTGCGCTGGTAGCTCTGGCTGCGCTGGGGACCTGTACTGGCCATGGGCATGCTCTGTAAATATGATGAAGCTTCAGGGTCTTCCGCTCTAGGAAGAGGTAGGGGAGAGCATAGCCACGAGAGGGAGTGCCATTCCTTATTCTCACCACGCAGCACAGCCCCGCTGCTGCTACCCACACCAGCCCTCCGGCTTTAAGCCGTGCTTCAGCTGAGGATGGGTTCTGGTGCGGGCCCTGTGCTGTGGCGAGTCTCACCCCGTGAGAATGACGAAGAAAACGATGAAGCATCACAGTATGCTTGTGTCACGTCTAACAAACGGCCCACCCGCAATGCCAGGCTATTTCAACATCGGGCATTTTGGTTTTGAAAGCAAAACCAGTAGGGGAAAAGTTACCAGGCGATTCAAAGAGGTCTCAGTGCTGGATCTCAGGAGCTTGGATTTGAACACGTGGATGGATCCTAAAGAGGACACGGAGCACAGCACATCTGTCCCGCCTCTTTGCAGCACCAAAGGAAGAGGGAAGAGCAGACCGTGATCTTAAATGGCCACTTGATAGGCAGCAGCAGAATCAATCCACAAAGATCCTGGCCTCCCTGAAGACGCTGGAGAGATGACGGGCTAGGTCAGGGGAATCAGATCCCCACGCCACGGTTCGCTACCCAAGTACCTCTACGTGGACACTGGTCTCAGTCTCATTTTCAGAGTTACGAACTCAGTGAGGTCAGAACTGCAATGGACTTTTTGTTCCACATCGAATGTAGAGGAGATCGTGCAGGGGACCTGCTGCATCCGAACAACACCGCCATCGCTGTGTGCTCCAGGCGTGTTTTATTCACTCAAGGCTCAGGCCAAATCTGAAACACGTCACCAAATGCGACCATGTTATTGTAATATAACGAGTTACAGCCCATGAGTTGAGCTGCTAAATCGTTCCTGTGTGTGCTCATGGCCTGTCCATGTGGTGAAGGGAAATGTGTCAGCCGAACTTGCCATGAATGTGGTTTAAACCACATGTTTTACCTCACAACCAGAGGATGTTAAAAGCTTACACAAGGTCAGCAGCTCCAAGACAGGTTGGTAACTTAGGCGGCCAGGGTAACAGTCAACAGGAGAGGTTTGAGCTGAAGCACGTTATCTCACAATGTGGGTTATCTCCTAGCACAGGCCAGGACAGTCACGGCAGCTCAGCTGAGGGGCAGCTAACCTATTAAGCCACCATATTTCAGTAGCATTGGTTCAGGAACCTAATGCCACTGAGCCTCGAGAGGCACAGGCAGGGAAATTTTGCAGGCGCTGGACTAGCCACAAGAGGGGGATCACAGTGAACGCAAGAGATGCCGAAAACCGTCTGGAAAACATACCAGAGCCCCAGAGTTCAGGGGCATGGATCTCCCTGCTCTGGCTGCTTTATCTCCCATTCACAGACCAGTTTCTCTAACAACACCTGATACTTTGCTTAAAATTACAGGTGATGGAGAACCGCACTTTGTCCGCTGGAAAACCAGGAACACCTCTTTGTACTATTTCAAACACAGCCTTTGAAAAATGTGTAGGTTTATGCTGGCCAAAGCACACATGTCCTTACCCAGGCTAACTCTCACGTCTTACAGCCAGGCAAGAAAACGCCCTTTATTCTCTTATCCTGTGCCTTTTATTATTGACCTACAGCTGAACCCATGAGCATTACACATGTGACCACACAGGGACAGCAGGCACAGCCGTATGGCAAGGAGGACAGACTCCGAGGACTCCAGCTATCAACTAATCACCACGAGCTGTCGCGGGTGTAGGAAGATGTCGCACAGCCAAGCAGGATCGGTTTTTTTCCTCTCAAAGGGGTGGCACACAGGCACACTAGTCACGGCAACTGTCATCTTGGGTTCGATCAGCCAGGTTTTTAATTGGCTTGCAGATGTTGTGCCCTGGCCATATATATTATTTTCACTTAAGTTTATGTCAGCAGGAATAGGACGCTACTAAATTTATCCCCGGTCCTCAAGACTAACGGCATAGGCCTTGAAGGGTATTTTTAATAGGAGGTAAACCTCATCCACAAACAGCCTCTCATTTCAGGCCTACAAATGAGATATTTTCCAGTCCAGTTTAACTCCAACCCTTCCCCTTCCTTCCACAAGCCCCAAATGACTGTTTTCTCCTGATTCTTTGGTCATTGTGTAAGTGTGATATCCCTTGGCGGAGCCTACAAAAGAGCTGGGGAGGAACATGGTCCTGCCTCTTTGGCTCCTTTTAGGGTTAAAGCCAGGATGGGTTTTGTGCCTAAAGCAACATCCTTCACGCAAATGCCAGTATAACATAAATTGTGCTGGGCTCTGAGGAGAAGCAAATGTCAAAAATTAAGTTATTCTTCTGCTTGACTCACAAATCCAAGTAGCATGCAAATAAAGAGGAGCCATCTGTTCAGTCCCTGGGCCATTTCAAGTTAAGCATCCAGCGTCAGCTTCAGCTCCCAGTTACATCAGGTCAGCCCTGCTGGCTGGCCTCCACAGGACGTGCTCAGCCTTGCCCAGGACCGCCTGTCACAGCACAAGTGTCCGTAACCCTTCACACTCCTCTCGAGCTCAACTGGCATTTTGTCGCTGAAGGTGCTTTCGGCCGCTCACACTGGGGTGCAAGTTTTCCCTACTTCCAGGCAGCTTTCACCAGCAGATTTCAGGGTTTCTCCCATTTTAGTTCCTTCATTGCACGCATCAGGCTAGGTCCCTTGCTGCCCCATCCTACTTTGATGATGCGTCAGGGCAGTTGATCCGAAGTCAGATTTGTCACTAGCTTCAGTGGAGCCTGCGCTACTCCCATGGTTGTTTTCTTGCATCTCCAAGGGAACTTTATTACCATCAACATTAATGTAGCCTTCGAAGAGCACGCTGAAAATGTAGACCTCTTGGGCTAAATGTTGTTGGAGGAAGCAAGGATTACCACCTCATTTGAGAGAGGAGGCAAAGCGAAAGGAGACCTGACCATACTGCAGATGGGTGCAGAGATGTTTGGTAAGCTGGCTGTGACACAGTATTTAAGCATTAGCTTGCAAGAATCGTCATACCAGGGACAGGTCACCCCCCAAGCACCAGCCTGTACGTCCTGAAGGACTTGGGCTGCATTAGGTCCACCAGCTTCACTATCCCAGCTCTCCCGTTCGCTGGGTGAGACACTCCAGTTGCAGGAACGATGGCCAAAACTATGCCCACACAGGGTGCGCAGTCTGGCACGGAGTGCATGTCAGCCCTTGAGTGGGTTTTACTTCCACACGCCAGGCTGAGGTCCACCAAGCACTCATCACCATGGTACGGCGAAGGGACCAGAGCAGTATTTAAAGCTGCTTAAACTTGACAAGGAAGGCTCTAGGTGGGAGAGATGGTGAGAAGAGGATTTGGGATCTGTGCTAGGGGCCAGTTAGTTAATCACTGAGGAGCAGTCGGGGATATGGTCAACAAGCGAGTGCTTCCATCTCACTCAGATGGAGTAGTTTAGGCCATCGTTTGTTGGAGATCTCACAACAGACTCCAGTCGGTTGCTGCCCTTCCTCTGTGCTGCCTTCCAGCTAAAGCAGCCTGGTCCAGCGCCTCTCAACTTCCACCTCCTCTCTGTGGACCTCCCCCATCCCACCCAAACCAACAGAAGCCCTAGGGTAGCTCCAGGAAAGTGAGTAGAATTAAAATTGCTGTCAGCGCAAGCAGAGAACAGGAGATATCAGTGAAGGAACACTCCCCACATCCTCAAACTATAAAACAAGTAGGAAAGAATCCTATCTAGCTTTGTCACTTGTTGAACAGGCAGCTCCAGACCAAAATCAACGACCAGGTTATTGGAGTAAAGCAAATAATGTTGCCACGGTAAGAGAAGGACCGTTGGATTTCTTGGCTGAATCCCGCACTTGAGCGGGAGCACTCGCACGGGCAGCACACCCTGTTTAGAAAGGCTGACCCTTCAGAAGCACTGATGGGTATCTGTGATGGACATGACGACGTTATTGGAGAACACAATGGCCAGTTCCTCACACAAACACGAGGGAAGCTAGGAGCGAGGTTCCTCTCTCCTGCAAGATGGAGTGGGTGGCCACAGCTTGTGCTCCCCCAGCCATGGGATTCCTGTCTATGCTGCTGGCTGATATCTGCGGCTGGACTGAGCTGTATCACACTCTGCCTCATGCAGGCTGGATCTAATCCAGACTGAGGGCATCTTGATCCTGGCAAGAGCCCCACACGTGCTTTGGTGCCATCCCTGCAGAGTCTGGGTTTAGGGATTTCCCTGACAGGGCCTTGAAGGCTTACAGGGGTGGGATGGAAAACAGACGCAGATGTGCTGAAGCAACCATGACACACTTGCTGAGAGGTAGCAGCGGGAGCTAACCAGAGAGCTTTCACAACGTGAGTTGCTCGCTGAGCTCCACCTCATGGCATATTAAGCAGTATGAATGAAAGACTGAAAATGCAGGGCATGTCTTGCCCTACAAAACCACCATCAACCACTTTACTTTTTCAGTAATGATTTGCTATTGATTGTGTGCACAAAGATGAGGTAGTTCCCTACCTCTCCTGCCAATTTCCACACTCTCAATCACATCACAAGCAAATGCCAGAGTTGAGCCATCTCTAACAGAGCTGAGTTACTGCTCTTAGGAGGAGATAAACTTGACATGTCAGAAATCTCTGGGTAAATGCTTCAGAGCACTTGAGTTGACCGAAGACTTCCATAAGTACAAGTGGAACAAGCATGGGAGTAAGGCAGGGGTGGCCACATCTTCCTGACCCTATAACCACATGCTAAAGTCTTCACAAGTCCAGCAGCCACAAGAGCTGCCAGACATGCCTTGGAGAGTTAGGTAGGGAACGTGGCCTAGAAGCAGGGTGCTCATGTAATGTGGTTCCCAGGTGCTACGGTGCGTTCAGGCTCAGTGAACCTTCCTGCCAAGGGGGGGTGAGCCAAGTGACAAGATGACCACAGCACAGGCAGTGTCCTCACTGGTGGAGAGATAGTCCCTCCAGATCTGAAGAGGGCTGGCAGGGCTGGAGATCACCGAGTCCAACCCCCTGCTTAAGCGGGGTCACCCAGAGCAGGTCACACAGGATGGCATCCAGGCAGGTTTTGAACATCTCCAGTGTAGGAGACTCCACCAACCCCCCCGGGCAGCCTATTCCAGTGCTCTGGCACCCTCAGAGCAAAGAAGTTTTTCCTCATGTAGTTGCCGGTGAAAAGAAACTACCAAGAGTTCCCGACAAGGTGAGGGGAGGAACTGGTTCCAGGGTCCACTTGGGAACAGCAGAAGCAGGACTAGAAACAAGGCCACAATGTAGGTACAACACTGATTCAAGACCCCAAGCAGGACTACAGATAGGTGCTCCTCCTACAACACAGCTCAGGCAAGGTGCCCAGGCCTGAGCTTAAGTGGAGCCTCTGCACTAATGAGTGGAGGATGCATGGGTGGAGGTGAGGTTGGTCAGGGTAATCAAGGCCAATTAGTGCACTCAGGACCCTGACACAACTATATGCAAAGTGGAGAAGGAAGTTATGTTTTTATTTTATCCATTTCTAACCTCAGGCTAAAGTCTTCTTTGGTTTGGTCCCATCTCAAGTTTGCCTGTGGCTGGGCAGGAGGAGACAACAATCACCAGCAGATACAAGCGCTGCTTTCTGCCCCATGACATGCCTTGTCTACAGCTGCCCTCCCTCGCAGCCTCTCGCCTGCCGTGCTGGTGAGTGTTTGCCAGATGAAGGCGTGCAGGAGTCCTTACTGCACATCTGTCTTGTGTCACACACTCTCTCCATGACGGTTTTGCTGCAGTGGGTTTGGGTGCTTGGGAAGGCAGTACCACCTCGATGGATTTTTGAAGGCAGGACGTACACCAGGGAGATCAGGGGGTAGCATCACGTTGCTCCTGTCAGCGTGTTTTACACAAGCTTGTTGTTTTAAAAATAATCAGGTGCTAACTCCGGTTCTAGAAAACAAGATAAAGTGTGGGGTTTCTCTAGAGCCCCTGGAAAGCTTCTGTAGCTGGACTGCATCCTCCCTCTGGGTGGAAAAGGGCTGCTGGTCCTTCGTGGCTGCTCACCCCTTGCATCCTCCCTCTCCAAAACCAGGTGACAGAGGACTCATAGTTTTACCGTGTGACAGCTCCCTGCAGTTCTTTGGGGGGTATCCCCAAATCCTGCCTCTGCTTTCTGTTGGGAACACACATTCCTCCATCAGCAGAGAAAAGCCACAGCAGCTACTCCTACCTTTTCTAATTTACACCTTCCCTTTAAATCTAGAAATGCACTAATAGTGAAGGATTTCCACTGAAATCGGAGAGTTTTGACTGAGTGAGGCATTCAGTGTCAGATCCCAGGCTGGATCAGCAGTCAGCGGTGGTTATGCTCGGTCTTAGAGCAGAGATCCCAGGCTGAATTGGAGCACCGCTGTGCTGGGGTCCTCCACCTGAAACAGACGCATTGCAGAACAACGTACCCCAAAGGAACAGCTTGAAACGGTGTTCCATTGGGAACACATCTTGGAAGTTTGCTGCATCCACCATGGAAATCCTGGGAAATAGCGTGCAAATATGCTGGAAATGTTCTGAACGCACACAGGGAGGACACCTCCCCAAACAGCCGACATTGAGGGTGAAGACGAAGCTTCTCAGAGTTTAAGCTGACAATGTTCTCCCGTGACTCAGCATCGTGCCGACCGCATTCAAGGACCGGTGGGAAAGCACGGAAGCCTGATGGCCGGGTAGGCTGCCAGATGAAGTAAAAACAAATTGTGATTTTGGCTAGGTTTGACTTAAAAAAAAAAATATTTAAAAAAATCAAAAATCCCAAATCCCCTAAACAACAGCCTGCCAAGGAAAACAATCTGTGCTGTCAGGATCTTGATATTTTTTTTTCCTTTGGAATACCAGTTTTGGGACCAAGCTGATTAAACGTATAAAGGAGGCTTCTCGCTATCCCAATTTCACGGAGTGGGACAGATTTAGGTGCATTCTTTGCCTACTTTCTCTGCAAGTTGTATTTTATTCTCTCACAGCCCAACCCTTAAGAGGCCAAGGAGTGATATGGGATCATCCCCAAGTTTTGTCAGGCTGGCTTCAGGGTTGATGTCGGTATAACAAAACACAGGGCAGGTGGCACCCTAAGCTCGTGATCCACATGAACATGGAAATGGATCCTTTCAGGAAGTTTGTTTCCTCAGAAAAAAAGACTTTCTTCTTAAATCCCCTTTCCCAGCGCCCTGGAGAACATAGGCACACAGGGACAATTAGGAAGGGGATGGAGAGGATCCAGACCTGCTGGATACCTGGGAGGGCCGGGGCAATGCTGTGAGGCGTACCCCACTCCACCATGCTCTTGCCTGCGTCTGGGGCCTGGGGGGTCTCGCAGCAGGATGACGACGCTCTGTATTTTGAGGGTTTTTTTCCCCATCTAAGGGTTTATTCAGATGGAATTAGCTAACACTCCAAGACACGACAGCTCGCTTCCTTTTTTCTCCAGAGGGCACGGCATTTGCACAGCCGGGCCTGCAAACCTCCTCAGCGGCCGGTGGCTGGGGAGGGGTGGGGGGGGGGGGGGTGGGGGCGCTGAAGGTGGACGCCGGGGACCTCCCCCCTTCCCCAAACTCTGCCCGTTTGCTGCGCCAAGGGGGCCTGACGCCAGCCCGCAGCCCACCTCCAGGGCAACCTCCCTCGGGCACGGCCGCGACAGCCCCCCCGACTCGTGTCGGCGGCCGTTACTCCCCCTCAGAGAGCCCCCTGAGGGCCCTCAGGGGAAGGCGGGCTCCGCTTCCCGCCGCCCCGGGGAGCGGCCGCCGCTCACACCGCGCTCCCCTCACTCACCCGCCGGCCCCGCCCCTCCGCTCCGATTGGCCGAGCCGCCCGCCCGTCCGCCGCGGTTTGTTTGGTCGCGTGGACCTGTCAAGTCCGCCGCGGCCGGGAGGGGGGGGGAGGGGAGGAGGGAGGGGCGCGCCCCCCCCCGCCCCCCCCCCCCCCCCCCCCCCCGGCGGTCCCACGTGGCAGCGCGCAGCGTCCCGACGGGGCGGGCGGGACGGCGGGACGGCGGGACCCCCCCCTCCCCCCCCCCCCGTCCTCCCCCCGCGGTTCGTGACATCCCCCCTCCTGGCGGGGGTGGGGCCGCCCCGGGGTGCGGCGGCGGCGGCGGCGGGGGCGGGAGGGTGGGGGGGGTGGGGGGGGGCGAGAGCGAGGCGCGCTGAGGGGAGGGAGCGGGCTACCGACATCCGGGCCCTTCGCTGGCCGCCGCCGGGAGCCGCCGGGAGCCGCGGGTCAGCGCCGCCGCCGCCGGACGGGGCGGGCGGCTGCCGGCACGCAGGTGGGTCCGCGTCCCCATCGTGTTCCCCCGTCCCCAGCCGCCGCCCGCCCACCCACCCTCCTCCCCTCGAGGTGCGCGTCGCTGCCGCTGCCCCGTCCCGACCCGTCCCACCGACGGGGGACCGCGGCGGGAGGGGGTGTGTATGTGTGTGTATGCCCTGGCGGGACGTGTCTCCGTCCCCCCGCCATCCCCAGCGCCCTCCTCCCCGCCCCGCTTGGACCCTCATGCGTGGGCAAGCGGCGGTGTCTTCCCCCCCCCCGTCCGTCCGTCCGTCCGTGCCCGGGACCGGGGGGAAGGTGCCCGGTTCTCCCAGTGGTTCCCCGAGCTGCGGCAGCATCACGCAGAGACAGCACCGCTGTCACCGTCACCCCTGGCTTCCAGGTCTGCTGTGCCCTCCCCCACCCCCCGCTTCTTTTTCGTTGAATTATTAATTTTTAAAAAATTGATTATCATTATTAAATTTTTTTTTTTTTTTTGGTTATTATGGCAAAACTTTTGCCGGAGTTCCTGCTGCCTGCGGTTGCTCTCGCTGCAGCCTGAGCGCTGCCAAGCGCTCGCTGACTTACAGCATCAGCTTTTACTCGTAATTAAGGACGGGATGCGGGGTGTGTGTGACCCCCATCACAGCCCCATCTCTTCTCCTCTGCACCTTGCACCGGATGCAGGGACCCGGTGGCTCAGGGTTCCACCCCACCCCCCCCACCCCCCCCCCCCCCGCCGGTGCTGGGGAGTCCTCGGTGGGTTTTTATTCCCGTGGTTTATCCGGCTGCTGGCGGAGCCGGGGCGAACTCGGAGGCGGCCGTGGCTTGTGCGCGGGGTTAGGGTGGCACCTCGGGCGAGGCGTTGTCCCCGCTGATGCTGAAGAGCTTCACGCTGTATCATCGTGTCACTTAGGTTTGCGTGGCGCAGGATCCCACCCCCTCCGGATAACCCCGCGTCCTGCCTCCTCGGCGAGCAGCACCGAGCCTCGGCCATGCGGTACGTCTTGCCGGCGCAGCGGGGCTAGCTGCCCTCAGAGTGGGCTACCCGGAGGAAGGGGAACGGGGGGAGCTGCCCGTTGTGTCCCCAGCCAGGGACCGGTGGGCCTGGTGGCCAGCGTCCCTGGGATGGGGCCAGTCCGGGTGCGGGGAGCGTGGGGCGAGCATCCCTGGGACGGTGGGTGAGCATCAATGGGATGGGCTCAACGTGGGGCGAGCATCCCTGGGACGGGCTCAGTCCGGGTGCGGGGAGCGTGGGGCGAGTATCCCTGGGATGGGATGGGCTCAGCGTGGGGCGAGCATCCCTGAGGCGGTGGGCGAGCATCCCTGAGGCGGTGGGCGAGCATCTCTGGGATGGGCTCAGCATGGGGCGAGCATCCCTGGGGCGGTGGGCGAGCATCCCTGGGACGGGCTCAGCGTGGGGCGAGAGCATCCCTGGGACGGGCTCAGCATGGGGCGAGCATCCCTGGGGCGTTTGGGCGAGCATCTCTGGGGCGGGTTCAGCGTGGGGCGAGAACATCCCTGGGACGGGGTCAGTCCGGGTGCGGCGAGCGTGGGGCGAGCATCCCCGGGGCGGTGGGGGAGCATCCCCGGGGCGGTGGGCGAGCATCCCCGGGGCGGTGGGCGAGCATCCCCGGGGCGGTGGGCGAGCATCTCTGGGGCGGTGGGCGAGCATCCCTGGGACGGGCTCAGCGTGGGGCGAGCACATCCCTGGGACGGGCTCAGCCCGTGTGCGGGGAGCGCGGGGCGAGCACCCCAGCCGGCGTGGGTGCTTTGCCACCTCCCGCGCTGCTGGCGGCGGTCCTGGCATCCCCAAATGTCCCCGCTGTCCCCCGGCTGCACACGCGGTGCAGCAGGAGGGGGAGCTCGCATCGCGCTGGCTGAACAGGACGGCGAGCTGTGCGGGACAGGGGTCCCCAGCCTGTGCAGCGTCCCGGGAGCCCCCCTCTGCACGGAGCAAGGGGAACCCCTTTTCTCTGAAGCCCCCCTTTCCTCCAGCCCTCGCCACAGCTCCGACAATGAATTTCCTCCGAGCCCTCCTGCCCATATTGTGCTATTGATTGCTGAGCTGAACTTCCTCCTGAAATCATTAAAGCTTAAAAAATTGATGGCACAATAGAGCTCTTTATTAGCCACATAACTTTTCTGGCTTTCTTCCTTTCTTCTTAATTTTTTTTTTTTTTTTTTTTTTTTTAATCAACACAAAAGGGCAGAGCCTGATCTCAGATTTGTGTCCTGTGTCCCTGCAAGAGCGAGGCAGCGTGCCCTCCTCCACCGCAACTACCCATCAGCACGGCCGTGCCGGGCTATTTATTAGGAAAAATGGCAAAGAAGGAATCGATGTGTGCAGGTTTTTTCTTTTCTTTTAAGCTCAGCCTCCTCTCTTTGCAGCGTGCAGATAGGTCTCTTTATTTCTGCTCTTATAAATAAAAATATTTGAATGGGGAGTGTAATATTTTATTCCCTGTCATGCCCATCCTTTGGTCTAATGGCAGCTGAGTTCTTGCTCGGTATTAACTTACCGTTTTAGTAACAGTTGAGTTTTCCTGGAGGAAATCCCTCTGGGCTGGCCATTACCGTGTCATTGTATAACACAGCAGAAAGATGGATTACCTGGATGGATCTCCTCCAGTGTGACTTATACAAGTGACAGACTTCATCCAATTCACCCCTGCTCCCGTTGCAGTCGTCGTGGTGGGTTTTATAGCTTCTGGGAAATATTTGCAGTATCTCCCAGCATGCGGTTGTAAATACAGGCGCTGATTTGCCGGGTGGGACTGTTGGCAGCATCCTGCTTCATGCGAAGCACCAGCTCCTGGAGTCAGGTCAACCCCTACGAATTCTCCTTTAGGGGAGAAATATGAAGTTTTTACTTTTCCTGGTTATTCAGAGAGGTTCTGAGGTGTGCTTGAGTGCATCTGGAAAGAGGAGAAAGGAGGAGGTAAAAAAAAAAAAAGGACGTTATGTGAGTGTGTATGGGTGTAAGATAAATCACACGATTTTGAAGCCAATAATTTGTTGAAGGATCCTTTAGTGATCCTGTGCTGGAGCAGGACTGAAAGTCACGTAGAGGGGACGCTGCCTCGCTGTGTGGCCTTGGGCCAGTCATTTATCTTCTCTGCTGCAGTGTCGGTATCTCAGGAGTGTTGCTGCCTGCGCTGCCCGTGTTTTCTGCTAGCCCTGTCTCAATGTCCCCCTCCTCCTCACTGCAATTTTCACGTGGGTCTTGCAAGCTATTATTTTTAGGGTGCTGCATCAGGGTGGAAAGCATCGCCCCCCCAAATGCTTGCTTCTTAGGACAGGAGCGATAGGTGCATCCCTTTGTGCTCCCCGTTTTTTGGGAGAACATCGGCTTGGTTCTGGGTAGTGCCGACCGCCCTGCGTGCCCCCCGTTTGCCATCGCTACAGAATATGCGTGCTGCTGCTGAAAATGATGAAGCTATAAAACAGAAATAGCTCAGAGGGGTTTATATTTGCAGACGACGCCAAGCTGAGTGGTGCGGCTGACATGGCTGAGGGACGGGATGCCACCCAGAGGGACCTGGACAAGCTGGAGAAGTGGGCCTGCATGGACCTCAGGAGGTTCAACAAGGCCACGTGCAAGGTCCTGCACCTGGGATTGGGCAACCCCCGGTATCAATACAGGCGGATCTAGTGCAACCCCCTGCAGCGAGCAGGGACATCTTCCACTGGATCAGGCTACTCAGAGCCCCGTCCAGCCTGACCTGGGATGTTCCCAGGGATGGGGCATCCACCACCTCTTTGGGCAGCCTGTGCCAGTGGTTCACCACCCTCACAGTAAAGAATTTCTTCCTTATATCCAGTCTAAATCTCCCCTCTTTCAGTTTGAAACCATTACCCCTCACCCTATCCCTGCCCTCCCTGATCCAGAGTCCCTCCCCACCTCTCCTGCAGCCCCTTTCAGCACTGAAGGCCGCTCTAAGGTCTCCCCGAAGTCTTCTCTGGGCTGAACACCCCCAACTCTCGCAGCCTGTCCTCACAGGGGAGCTGCTCCAGCCCCCTGAGCATCTTCGTGTCCCTCCTCTGGACCCACTCCAACAGGTCCATGTCTTTCCTGTGCTGGGGGCCCCAGAGCTGGACGCAGCACTGCAGGGGGGGTCTTACCAGAGTGGAGCAGAGGGGAATTATGCCCCTGATTATCGAATAGGTCTGAGTTTGCCTAGACTGGGGCTTTGCAATTACCAGAACCGGGTGCCTGAATCACAGAATCACAGAATCACAGAATGTGTTTATGAAAACATAATTTAGGCAGCTAAATCTATGTAAAACCCTTCTCCTTCCTGGCTCGACCAGAGCATCCCTGCTGTCCCAGCTGCCATCCCACTGCAGTGGCACGCTCTCCTCGGCAGTGAGGACTCTCCGTTCTTTTCTCCTGCCACGCTCCAGAAGCTTATACAATTTTTTTGGCGCTTTTCCCTGAAGTCATTATTCTGGGTAACATGGTTTGTTTGTTTATGCTTTTTGGTTTTAATCATACATTTTTTTTTTTTATTATTGTGTCTGAAAAGCTCCAGGGCTTCCTTTCCCCTCCCTGCTCCCAGATGGTTGCCTGTGAAAAAAAAAAAAAAGGAAATATTAGAATAAAAAAGGAAATAGTTTGGTTCTGTAATGAATGAAGTTTGGCTTTTCCAGAGAGGATGTGGGAGAGAAAAAGGGGGAAAGTGGCAGGTGTGTTTGGAGGGAAGGGTGTGCCCTGCCGTGTATTTTAAGCTCTGCTGAGTCTGTGCCACTCGTTTTACAGTGCTCTGGTGAAAAGGGATCCGGGTCTTGCTTTGCTTTTAATCTCACCGTGACCAGAGAAACAACCCTCCCCGTTCTTACAATCTGTTTCATTTATTTAATTAGATCTTAGTTCTCCATTATCATCGTTGGGAGGAGGTGCAGTGGCTTATTTACCTAAGCTGGTTGGTCTGAAAGGGTTTGCTTTTGGTTTTTTGGAGGTGGAAGGAGCAGGCGGGTGGGGACCAGTGGGGCTTGCCAGGCTGCTGGTTTTCTCTCCGGTGGATCTCCAGGAGCAAAGGGAGTTGCTACAAGAGCAGGACTTAGAAGAAAGACTTCAAAGGGTGACATGACACTGCCTGTTCCTGGTGGCAAGGAGAGCCAGGAGCCAGCTCTTCCTCCATTGCAGACCATGGTACAATTCCCAGGGATCAGGACCAGGATCTTAGCAGACCTCCATGGTTTCGAGGTCCAGCCCCTCCTGGTGACACTTTGGCTGCTGAGGCTCGGGGTGGCGGCTGTCACCCACAGCCATGGTGGTTGTCCACACGCGCGGTCCTTCATGCAGTGAGACGAACATCTGGCACAGGTAGAGGAGGTGACACAGTGCCTGGCCGCAGATGTGGAGTTAGCCCGCGTCCCCATTGGTGCCGAAGGGCCACGCCAGCCTGCCTCTGGACAGCATGTTGGCTTCATCAAGGGTGGTGCAGGTCCACACCTTGCCAGACCAGAGCTGAGATACTGCAAAGCTGTCCACCGCTTCTGCATTGCTAACCCACAGCAGGGCTTGCACGCTGCCTTGGGGCACTATAGAGCGGAGGAGCGGTACGGGCTGATAGCATCTCATCCTGCCAGTCCATACAAACCAGCGCTGGAGCATGTGTTGGGTGTGCTTTTCGTTCCTGCAGGGAAGCAGGTCTCTGGGGCGGGTAGGGAGGCTGTCCCAGCTAGGACAGCTTTATCTGGAGCTGGCTTTGCAGAGGTGAGAGCTGATGGCCTTTAGTTGATCCCGTCGTGGCCTAGGTGTTTTGGTGGGACACGCATCTCAATGTGAAAGGTCTGTTTCTGAGACTCTCCTCTGCCTGAGATGGGGCTTCTGTGGTCCTGTTGTGGTTAAATGGTTAGATGGGTGCTTTGTGGATTTGGGTTCTCTTTCCGTTCATTTTGCTGGGGTTTTCCTTGGGATTTGGGGACATCATCTAGTTTTACCTCCATTCCCCACTAACATCACAGCCATGATGCTTCCTGTTCTCCGTGATGCTTCCTGTTCTCCTGTGTGGTCTGTAGAGCCGGTGCTGTCTCTTGCTGCTGCTGTCAGGCTGCATATTGATAGCATGGCCTCACTCATGGTTGGCACCTGAATAAGTTACTGCAATACAAGTAAATAAGGAAAAAAAAAAAGTATTTGCAAGAGCAACAGGCTGGAGATCTAACATTTATGCAGAGCCATTCATCAGAAATGACACCCAAATGTTGTGTAAACTGTCATGTGCACATAAAACGCTGCTCCCAGGCTTTGAGGCAGCACCAGCTGTTTAATAACAAAACTACATGATGGTTCGGGACCTGAAATGCAGAATTACTGCCTCCACTTGGAGCTGCAAGGAAAATTTGAGTCCACAAATAGGATGAACCCTTTTGGAAACCGGACAGGACACCCCCCTATGAACATGGTGTGGACATTTTATTTATGTCTTCCAGTGGGCAAAACAGCAGCTCTGTGGCTTATCCGTCGCCTCTGCCAGAGAAGCAGCCTCAAGAAGGACATGGCTCCTTTTGGGTTGTGGGGTGAACGATGCTCTAGAAAGTCCTAAGTAACCTTACGGGGTTCTGATTTGCTAAGTGAAGTGGTGTCTCCCAACCTGTTGTCACTACTTATTGCAGATTTTGGGTCTAGTGCGTACAAGATCTACTAGTCTGCAAGATGACCTTTGCCTTGTGAGACCTCTTGGTCTCTGTTCCTGGTGGAAGGAGCCTTTCCAATACTATCTGAACCTTTTCTTTGCGTCACGTTTAACAACACGCAGCAGAGAAAGGAGGTTGGGAGGGAGGAGAAAACTTTACTTCTTGCCCTCTTTTTTTTCAGTTTAATCCAAAAATGATATTTTTGTTTATTTATTGGCTCAGACCTTCTCCTTTCTCCAGGCTTCGCCTAGCGTAAGACCTGAGGATTTGCATGCTTGATCAAATCTGATGGGAGTAACCAAATCAGCATTAGCAAATGTATGGACCCCAAGCTAATTGGCAGGTGATGAACTCCATGACTGTAATGAAGACAAGCCCTTCTATAGAACATGTTGTACCTTGGCATAGGAACATGACTAAGAAGCCGTTGGCAACTTTTAAGTATAAATCCCTTTGGGGGATTTATTTTTAGGTTGCCTTGCTCTGTGATGAACACACGATCAAAGTAAAACCAAAAAAGGGTGGGCAGGAGCATGGTGACCTCAGCTAGGTCACCAATGAGCTTGAGGTTTAAGTCCAGAAGATTCACCAAAGCTGGTGACTGTTTGCGGCTTGGGAATCAAGTTCCAGAAGTTAATCACGGTGATGCAAGAGAAAACATTCAGGGTATTCATTGTCACGTTTAAGCATCTTGATTGTCAATTAAACAGAGGAGACAAGAAACATGACTGATGATAGTCGCTGAAGTTGCTCAGCGGGGATTTGCAGGCAGCGTTGTTATTGCGTTGCCGTCTGCCGACAGCACTCCACTTGTCAGCCTTGCCTTTATAAATTGTCCTTTTTTGGATGTTTACAGCCTGGAGTTTCTTTTGGGGGCTGGAATTTGGTATTGGGGGCCTTGGGCTTCTCTTCAACCCAAAGGCAGCAGGGTGTTGGTGCACTCCTGGTGTTGGCCGGTGCCCTAGATTGATTAAATTAATCCCTGATATTCTGTGTTAGAATCTTCCCCCCCCCCTCCCCCCAAGAAGAGAAACACTCTTTGGTCAGCCTGTTGAGAAGCATAGAGATGCTCTGTGAAATTGTAAGTGGGAAACAAGCAGCAGGGTTTCTTTAACGATCACCGTTTCAAATGATAAGGCTATAAATGATGCCTTTGATAATGTGCAATTAGTATGACGATGCATGAATTTACCGAGTTCAGGTTGTAAATTTAAAGTGACCCGTAATAATGATGGGCTTCACAAAATAAACATCAACTTGTAAATTAATTTAGTGTCAGTTTACAAATAGCTCGTTTTTTGATTCCCCTTCAAAATATGAAAAAGAATGTGTTAACCTCATTTTTGTGGTGTTGATGCAACTTGAGTGTCCCGCTTCAGCAGCTTTGTCTGTACGTGTACATATGCACTCCTGCAGCACTGTGTTATTTTTTGATGCCTTTTTTAATGTCTTTCATTATGGACTGAGCTTGCAACACTTCCAAGTGTGAATGATTTTATTTGCCTGGCTAGTCCATTGATTTCAGGAGCAGACCTTCTCTGGGACTGTGCATGTGGGGTTATTCTAAGCGCGTCGTTTTTATTGGGCTTTGAATTATAAAGAAATGCCTGGCCATCCTTGTAAAATACCCGTTTGTTCTTGTCTTGAGCGTGCAATCCCAGCTGCAAGCAATAGGTAGAAAAATTATTGTGTTAAAACACAGTGTGTTTTAAATGTGCATTGGTCTAGGGAGGGGGAGGACGGTATCATCACAGCAGTTGCTGCTGTAGCTGTGGAGGTCACCTTACACCAACAGCTAGCTGCAGACCTGAGACTGCTTTAGAGGAACATGTTGGAGCCTGGAGCAAAGTGCCATCAGCCTTGGCTGTGGATGAGCTTAGGGTGGTGGCATCTCAGGGCTGGTGATGCGGAGCAGCTCTTCACACTGTGATCCGTATCGGACCTGGACCCCTTCCCTGGGGTGCGTTTGCTGCAGGGCTGGGAAAAAAAATATGCAATATTGGAGCTGTTTGTCCTGTGGCCAAGCTGAACTGCAGGATTGCTTGGTTTTAGCACGGTAATAGAGGAAAAAACCACTTTTTATTTTGAAATGTGAGTAGTGGGGGAATATCCTGCTGTGCCAAGCGCTGAGCCTCCCTTCTTTGGGCATCTGTGAATAAGTGTGCTGTTGGGATGCTTCTTTTCTGGGAGGCATAGCTCAAAGGCAGGTAAAGGTACTTAAAAAGAAATAAGTAAATCTCCACCCCCCCACCCCCCCTTGAAAAAAAAAAAAAAATCAGAGGGGGAAATTAAAGTCACAGTCCAGTCTTGAGTGAGTTTCCTCTGTTTTGGCAAGAGTTGGTGCAGCGTCGGAGGGGAAATCTGCTGCGACTTTCCACTGTTGCTGCCCGGGGTTGCTGGATAAAAGGGACGGAGGTGTGGGGAGCGAGGGTGGGGAATTGAGGCGCTGGTGGTAGGATTTTCGGAAGATAATGCTCCTCTTCACCCCACCCAACATAGGGTGGTGATGCCTTCTTGATGGAATAGAACTTGGAGTAGGGGCATCCTCGCCTTCACAGGTGGTCCTGCTGCGTGAGCATCCTTCATGAGATGGACTTTGGGGGCCTGATTTTGGATGGAGGAGTGGCCGGTGGGTGCGTGGGGGTTAACCACCATAGGGTGTTGAGCCTTCCCTCACCCACCTTGACCAGGTGGTCTCCATGCAGCTATTTTGACCCTGGTCCCTATGGTCTCTCCCCGGTGCCTCCTAGTTGCTTGGCAACCCCGGTGCTGTTCGTGGGACTTAGTCATTCCCCAGTGCTCCTCTCCTCCTCCTCCTCCTTCATCTCCCCAGGAACAGGAAAATGCCACACAGACAAGCGGGTCCAGCATGACCACGCTCCCCTGCCAGCCCCTGGGCTCCCCAAAATGTACTCACAGCTCGCTGGGCTCCTCTCTCTGCGAGGAACTCCAGACCTCTGCAGTCACCAGAGGCAAAGAAGCTTTGCCTGGAAGAGTGTCTGCTTGTCATTGGGGTCCACAATCCCAGGAGAGGACCTGCAGAAGTGTGAGGAGCAGGGTCAAGCCCCCCTTCCCACTGTCTGTTACCACAAATCTGTGCAGCCCACTGGGTCCTGCAGGGATGGCTTCCAACCAGGTTTGTTGGGAGGCTCTTTTCCTTTGTGATTTCTTCCCTGGCTGGACTCTACCAGGTTGTGTCTAGAGGTTAAATAGGAGTTTGAAGACACCTGCTGCCTCCAAGTCGGTGGGGATGGCTGGTCCTCACCAAAACCCTCTCAGTTCTCAGAGCGCGTGTGCTGTGGATGAGTAGTAAAAGCATTTCCATTGCATCTTCTAACTGGTTATGCCAAATGTTGTATAAACTGGCCGGCTGCTGACATGCTTGTGTAGGCATGGGATGGGTTCTCCATCATCCTTAGTTCAGGATCGATTGTCTTCCTGAGAAATATGCTTTAGCTCAGATGTCACACGTGGGCTTTATAAGGCTCTGCTCTTCAGGTTGAGGTCCTCCATCTTCATCTCAGAGGTCCCTTATAGATAAAATCCTGTGAATTTATTGAAAGCTGTGAATGTTTATACCTCATACTTGGGATGGAAGCCCACGAAGGAGCTAGAGAGTGGTCTTGAGGTTGGGAGCAGAACTTGGAGACAGCCCATCGGCCGGACCGCTTATCAAACCAGGAGAACGCTCCATGATGAGGCCTGAATTTAGAAACAGCATGCATGCAAGAAGGAAATCTAATTGGCCGATTGCATACTAATTCAAAGTAATTACTCATGCAAATTAGCCGCATAATTTTGCATTTGTTTTGTGCAGGCATTTATGCGCAGTGTTTCCTGCAAAATGCTGGGATGGTTTCATGCCAGATGTGGTCCTGGATGGGGCCACGCTGGTGATCCCGGCGGCGGGAGGGGTTGTGGGTGTGACATGCTCAGGCATGAGAAGGAATCCGTTTTTCCATGGGATTTCCAGAGCCGTGTGCTTCCCTGCCCCTGGAAACCTGCTTCACCTTCAGCTCGGTTCTTTTGATGGTTGTGGGGGAGAGCAGACGTGCAGGAGGGGCATCCCTGAAACTGTTCTAGGAGATGTTGCTTATTTTCTTTTTTCATATAAAAATAAATGAAATAATGACTGAAGGGGCTTTTTTTTTTTGTTGTTGTTGTTCTTTTAGAAAGCGCTTAGACTTTTTAATCTCTGCTGAGTGTGTCATGGGCTGGAATCTGCATAGACCTGTGCCTGCTTCATTCCTGCCTGCTTTGCCTGTCTGAAGAAGTCGCATTAGACGCAGTTTGCTTCCTGCGCTATCCAGAACCACCGTTATTGCTTCACGCTCCGGAGCCTGATCTGGGATGTAAATCTTAAGTCTGCATTTTCCCTTTCAGTTCATTGCATCCTGAAGCATGTGCCTCTACGAGGGCTGTCCTAATGATCTCCAAAAATGTTTCCTAATCTCTGTCTGCATCTCTCTGCTTAATAGCTATGTGTATTGATGGTGGGCAATGAAGATGTTTCGATATTCATCTAGCAGGCCCGGGTTGCCACGTAGTTAGGAACATCGGGGTTTTCTTCTGTAGAAATAGGTCCCAAATAAACACCAAGAACATTTTTAGCCACATCACGCCACCATATATTAGATATATGTTGCAGTTTGTTTTATGTTTTGTATGTATTACAGGTATACCTTGGGAATCCGGATGCTTGGTCATATTTAGACCATATCTATGGGGACTTCAGGAGGAATGGGGAAGCGGTTCATTTGCACCTCCTCTAAAATAATCTAAAAATGGGGTGCTGTATGTAGTACAGCTGTAGTTGTGAATTTTTAGGGTCATCGCTGTTGGAGTCTGGTATGCCTGGGAACTATAAAATAAAAAGTAGTCCCAGTTTTCCATGGCTGCATATCCCCGATGTTATTTTCACGTTGCAACAATTTGTACTTTAAAGGCACCATTTTAGTAAAGCTTAATATTGCCTCTCCTGCATTTTAGACTTACATAGTTTTGCAAGAGATAATTGCCTGTTTGGGAGACAAAAAGCTAATTTTGCCTAGGGCTCTAATCTTTTTCTTCACAGAGTTGATCCTTATTTGGAAGCGTCTTGCAAGTAGTGAGCGTTTGGATGAGTCTGGCGGGGAACGAATGGGTGGACGATGTGCAGGTGTGGCTTGTAAAAAAAGAACACAAACCGTTTTTCTGCTGCCCTGGATACCGCTGCTGAACACCTTTTCCCTGCGTGCTCTGCCTCATCTCATGCTCCACCATGAGCTCCTGGGGACAGGGACATCTTTGTGGGTTTTGTCAGCGGGGTGCACATCCCCAAAATAATTGCAGTTGCACTTCTCTTTTGCTCTTAAGCTATTTTTGTTAGTATTAGGGGGTGGTTTTATGTGGTTCCAAATATGCAAACCTTCAGACAGTGCAATTTGAAGCAGGCAGCTCCACGCAGCCTTTCAATGCTCCCTCAGGGCTCCCGCATTGCGCTGGCCCCGGGGCTGGTGGTGCCTTGGGTGGCTGAGGTGGCTAATGAGTGTCTGGTGACTCAGGTCCCCGGGGGACACAGACCCAGAGGGCTAAATCTTTTCTCCTCATGCTCAAAGATGTCCTCTCCTGCTTCCCCATCTCGGCACCTCTCCATCACATTGGCCTTGTGCTGTGGGGCTTCCCCAGAGTCCCTCACCAGGATGATCCCCTCCTCACCGTCACATGGGCTCTCCTCCTCTGTCCCCACCTTCCCATGGGCTCTCCTCCTCCCTCCCCACAGCTAAAGCTCATCATCTAGCCACCTTCAGATCAGATCCTTCAATAGCTGAGCAAGAGGAGGCTCTGCTGCAGGCACGGCAGGTTGGCTGGACAGCTATGCCTATAGGTTATCGATAATAATTCATTAGGAATGTAAAGAGATGGTGTATCTGCATGGAGCAGCTTTTCTGCATGGATGGGGGATGGATGCTGGTGGGAGGATTGCGGTAGGTGGCTTTAGCACACATTTGCGTTTGGGAAGCGGGCTGTGCTGGTGTTTCTTCTCGCTGCTGCTTTCTGGAGGGGCAGTGGCAAGGTTTTGCTCATCTTTGGAGCTGAAGATGATCGAGGTGAGCCTTCAGGGAGGGCAAAAGGAAAAGGGAGTCCTCCTGAATCCAGGCTGAGCACCACAGAGCCCCATGAGGGAGGTTTGAGCCCCTCCCAGTTGAGATCTGATCCATGTGGAAGTGGCAGACCCTCAGTCTTTACTTTGGATTCACCTTGCTGAGGCGTACTCAGTAAGGCGACCTCGTGCAGGCTGGTGCGACATCACCTGAGACGTCTGCACAATTTCTGACCCTCTTCTGCCTCTAGTTTTGGTTTTCAAAAGGGCTGTACCTCGCGGAGGCTCAAGTCAGACCTGACAAAGGCACCAAAAGCAATCCCCCAGTCATGTGCTTGCTCCCACCCCACCCTGCACTCTGCCAGTGGAGGCGGGGGCAGTGGTGGGGGGATTTCACATTAACTCTGCAAAAATGGATGTAATGGAAAAAAGCCAGACCATTTCCATCACCCAGCTCACTGCCCAGCTTTGCAAAGCCCATGGTCTTCCAGTTTATATTAAACTAAGGGCAGGGCTGGAGAGCTGGCTTTATTTTTTTTTTTTTTAATTTTGGCATGAAAATTTAGGAGTCCATATTTGAAAAAGGAATAAAAGGGGGAGCTGTGGGTTTGAGCAGGTGCCTAGAGAAGCCCAGGCAAGGGTATCTTGCCCTCCTGCATGCATCCTCTGTGACCGGGGCAGGTCGCTCGGGCATAGCGTTGCTGTAGTTATCCTGGCTCACGTGGGCATAGCTGAATTAGCTGGAATCCTGTCAACAGGGAGCTGCCGCCGTGTGAGGCAGCCGTGCGTAGCTGTATGCTTCCCTGGGTTGCTGGGTGGCTCTCAGAGCTGGGACTGGGTGCAGGTGGGGACGGGACATGCAGGAGGGGCTGTGGTCTCCTTGTCCCTCTTTTCTGCAAGATGGAGGGAGAGCCCCATCCTGCCTCGGGAAGCTGAGGTAAAAATGCCTTAAAGAGGAGCAAGCTCTGACCTGCGAAAGAAACAAAATATGACTTAGATGTATCTGCTGCAAATGAAAATTTTGACTTTTTTCTTTGCAGCTTCTAGCGCTGAGGGCCCCAGCCAGTCCAGGGGTGCGCAGAGGGTTTTATGGCTGGAGCAGGCAGAGGAGCCCTGGTGTCTGTAGAGAGCAGAGCCAGAGCTTGGGCCCAGCACTGCTTTGGGCTGAAGGGATGCTTTGATGTTTGGCACCAGCTGAAGATGGATTCTGTGGCTTCCTTTCTGTGCCCAGTGCTTGGTAGGGTGTGCTCATGGTCTGGGGCAGAGCCTGGGAAGCAGTGATCGGGGCTGTCATCCAGGTCTGGGCAGCCCTGCTCTGCCCCAGGAGGTCCCCTGCGTGGGGAGGTTGCTCTGGATGAGGGTGTCCTGTGTTTCCAGGCAAACCCAGGTGTCTGCGAGCGGCTCTTTCTGCATCCTGGTGTCTTCTCCACCATAAGCTTTGAGTACCTGGACTGAGGCTGGACCAAGCCTTGGATGTACTGGGAACTAAAGCAGGAGACTTTTGAGTCCCAGGGTGATGAGTAGAGAGCCAAGGAGTCCTCCTTTGCTCAGCCAAAAGCTTTTCACTCTGTTCAGGTTAATCCTCACTGTCACTCCACTCCTCCACTAGTACTGGGGAACATCAGTTGGGCTTGCCTTCCTGTCCAATATGGGTGCTTCTGCTGCCAAGTTGGCTTTCGGTTATCAGCTTTTTTGAAATCCTTTTGAAGTCCCACCAGAGTGGTTCTGTCTCACAGTATTCACCTTTCCCTGACTCCCACACTCCCCAGTCTGTCTTTTGGCTTAATTTTGCCTGAGCCATTTTGAAGTGCTGGTGTGATGTAGGAGGAGAACTTGTGTCCATGGACAGTTGTTTAGTTGTGATTCCTTTGGGGTTTTGTTTTTAATAAGATGTACCATTGATATTTATATATACAATAGAGATTTTGGATTCCTTTCGGGGTGACCTTTTTACCTCAATTCATAAGAAAATGGCATTTGTGCCTTGCTTGTTTTCATCATGCCTGAAGAGAGAAGTGAAAGGTGGCACAGATATAGAGATAGTTTTGGCTGAGGAACAAAGTGTGAGTTCTGGCCCTTTTACAGCGGAGGATGCAGTGGGTCAGATATCAAAACAACAGGAAGAAGAGAGATACAGAAAATGCGATGCCGTGGAGCGGGGCTTGAAAGGGTGGTTGGGCATTTAGGAGACAGTTCATGAGCTGCAGGTGAAGGATCTGATCTGGAGGTGGCTGGATGACAAGCCTCAGCTGTGGGGAGGGAGGTGACAAGCCTGTGGGCAGTTGGGGAGGGGATCATCCCAGTGATGGACGCTGGGGAAGCCCTACAGCACGAGGCTGTTGTGATGGAGGGGTGCCCAAGATGGGGGAGCAGGAGAGGATATGCCTCAGTGTGGGGCGCAGTGGAGGTAAGAGCAGACCTCACGGTCAGCGGTGGGGCATTGGAAAACACCACGTTTTCAATCTTTTCTTTGGAATGATGAGCGTGAAGAGTTTTTAATACTTTGTTTTTTAGGTGGGCGCAGCTGGGACTCTGCTGTGGTCACGGGCTTTCTGGAGATGAGGCTTGGGGAGAAGCACCAGCATGGGCACCACGGCCGGTGTGCTTGGTGGCACCTCGTTGCAAGGGCAGCACGGGCAGGGCTGGAGGACGCTGGCTGCCCCTCCCTGCCCACAGCGTTTCGCTGGCAGCTCGCCGCGAGGAGCAGTGGAGCGGGGCGTTCCCGCGCCCCGGCTTTGACGGCCACCCAAACCCAGCACCGGGTGGCTTCGTGGCCGTGATTCTTCGTTAAAAAGCAACAAGCAGGGAGAAACCTGGGGAGCATGAAAGTAAAAGCCTGGTGCTAAACCGAACCAGATGCTGCTCAGGCCACAATGCCCCGTGGTCTGCAGGAGCGGGGATGCGGAGGCGGTTGCCCGTAGCCTGCATGGGGGTGGCGGGGAGGGGTGAGGAGGGAGAGCAGCACAAGCAAGAATAATCCCTTTTTGTTGTCTTTTTTTTTTTCGTGTGTGTGGGGTTTTTTTTTTCTTTCTTTTTTTCTGTAGCGTTTTGGTCTCACCCCTGGACAAAAGCAGGATAGTGCGGTGTGTCATTTCCTCCCCAGCAGCCATTCAGCGTGGCACCGTGTGGGCTCTGCCACCCCCTCCCCTGCCCCGGGCACAGATTGCTTCTTGTTCCAGTTGTCTGTACCACCCAGGGTTTCCTTTCCAAGTTTTCTCACACCCTTTTATAGCTGTGCAGAAGAAAGCTTTAAAGCCACACAACCAAAGAACCGAGTAGGCAGGAGGGATATCTTTAAAAACCGGGCATGTTTCTCTGCCGAGCCGCGGTGCTGGAGATGAGCTGTGTGAGCTCTGGTGATGCCTTGCATGAAGAAGATCAGGTTCAGCCCTTAAATAAGCTCCGTTCTTGTAGCCAAGGGGGTGGCTGGTCAGGCGTGCTGTGTATCATGCTTAAAAATCATCACTTGAAAAATGGGAGCAGATGCATTTTTGGGTCCTGGTCCAGTCACAGAGGGAGACTGGGAGAGCAGGGTCCTGAGTGGGGTGAATCTGAGCTGGAGAGCACTGGTTGCCCTTGCTGGAGAGCTGGCACAGTGAGGTGACCCTGATGCTGGTGGTGAAAGCATCAAATACGGTGGTGTCTTACGCATTCTGGGAACAAGGGGGAAATCCAGATTTCCTGATCTGCGCACAGAATCAGCATTAGGCTGTCCTGCTTCCTATTTTTCTTGAGCTGATCAGCAGCTCGTTTCATGGAGGAACCATCCCAATGCAGGACCTTTTGCCCTCACCGGTTTGCTTAGGTGGCAATCAAACAAATGACCTAGAGGCAAGCAGCAATTCATTACGGCCCTCATTTAGAATGTGATGAAATGCGCCGTACACCTTGTCTCTCGTCAATAAGTTGTACATTACACAGAAGAAGTGCAGAAGTCGATATCTTTACATCAAATGAAGCCTTCTTGCAGGCTCGTTTTTGCTGGAGTCTCTTGGCCTGGATGACGGATCGCTGCTCAAATGATGGCGAGTGATATTGTTAAACAGTAATTGGTTACTGAATTATTTAGCTGCACAATTCCTGTAGCAGCAACAACACCAGTGAACGCTTAACTTGCAATTGTCTCAGCTGGGAAACAAATACAGGGCAGTGCAAACGCAATGGAGCCTGGAGGCAGAATAATTCTATAGAGACTGTGCTTTAAAAAAAAAAAGGTTTATAGTTATTTTGTTGATGACGACCTCATGCAGTGGAAAGTTTATGCTAATAGCTTATCGGCTACTGCCTTTTAATTTGTAAGCTGAGTTCTGCTGCTTTTCTAAGGAAAAGGTTATGTTAATCCCTTACAGGTTCCCCAGATTAAAGGCCAGCATCTCCCTGTGCCTTCTGAATTCAGCAGCGTTTGCTGCAGATGCAGTTGAATTGTAACTCATGGGTTCCTGACCTGGGTCCCTGTAGGAGGCAGGCTAATTCTCAAAGCAGCCTGAGTTGGCAAGCAGAAAACGCAAACCAGAGCAAGTGTTATATCCCCCAAAGCCTTGTTGCAGCAGCTTGCAACTGGTTGAAGACCACCAGCTCTTTTCACACGTGGTTCAAGACCAGGTGTTGCAGTGGTGATGCTCATCTTGCACTAACCTAGAGCAGAACCCCACCACTCACCATCCTCTCCTCAGTTTTCAGCTTGGCCGTCGCTGAAAGTCCTCTGCCTTTGAGGTGCGCCTAGAAAACCCACCAGCAGATACTGCACCAGCAGAAAACCCACTCTTGGTTATATTTGCCTGCAAGTTGCAGGCAGTGGAACCAGGCGGGAGGCTTTGCCCACTGATACCTCTTAGTACCAACTCCACCATGAGTGTAACTCTTCACTTAGAGCAGTTCCAGTTCCTCCCCTGCCAGGCAGTTTCTTCCGTCCCTTTGGTGTCTGTGTGTGTAGGAGTATCTAAGAACTACCTAGTGACTCTTCAGGGTTTGCTTTGAATTGGCCTGTGATCTGGCAGCTTAAACGTATTTCTCCCATGTAGGTGCCGCCTGTGTTCTAAATGTGGTGCTCGGGAAGGGTGGTATGACCCTGATTCAGTGTGTTAGGCGCTCTTCTCTTTTAATTAAAAGCCCAAAGCTAAATTCTTTTGCTCCTGTGGATGGAGGGCAAGGGGAGGAGCGGGGGTGGGAGGAGGTGCAGGCTGTTTGCAGGGGCTTGTTTGCAAGCTCCTTGTCCCAGCAGTGCCTGGTGTTTGCTGTGGGATGGGCTGTTGCCTCACCACTTCATTATTTGGGTTTGTTTAGGGCTGAGGAATTGGAAGGTTCCCCTAATTTAGGCTTGGAGGCTGCGATACGTGCCATGGCACACCCCAGAGCAGCAGTGGGCCTCCATGGGCATCCCCAGGGACTAGCAGCTGAAGCTTTCCCATCCCACCGTGTAGGCACGGCCACTGGTAGATGCTCCGTTGACTTTCCCAATCACAGTTTGGTTTTTGCTATTGCTCAGTGATTGACTTGCCCTGGTGCCTGGCAGACCCAGCACTGGAGCAGGGCTCTGCTTTGCTGCATGGGGCATAAATATTCTGCTGAAATGTCCCAAAGAGCTGATTTTCTGCTGCCTTGCTCCCGTCTAGTCCCACAGCAGGAGGTCTGATGCTCGCCGGTCCAGCCCAGCTTTACTTGTTCTTGCTTTCACGCAATTCTGTTGCCGCCGCGTAACTGACAGCAGGATCCAACCCAGTGATTCAGACCTTCCCAGAAATGCATCTTGGGGAAGATTAATTTTCCTAATGGAAGCTGGGCCTGTGACAGCTGTGACTTTCAAACCTCGGTCTGTCTCTGTACCAAATAAACCAGGGAGATCTGGAAGGCTTGTAACTTCCTGAGCAAGTGATGTATAAAGCAAAATAGTTATAATTAACTTCAAAGCATGAAACAGTCTGTCTTTCAAGAAAAAATAAATAATTCCTGCCTAGGCTTGGGTCAAAAATGAGTGAGTTTTTATGTCACATTAGCTGTTCCTTTAAAAGAAAAAGAAGATATTTTTTGAATTCTGAGCTGTAACTGGTCATGAAGTTCTCCTTTTCATAGGAACAGTGTGGTTCTGTCACTGGGGCAAGCGGCTTGAAGCCCGCTTGTTTGGAAGCAGGGTTATTGTTGTGTAAATCAGTGTGTGGTCACTTAATTAAACACAATCAGCGCTTTGTGGGTCTCTGAAGTCGGCATCACTGAGCAGCGGCCGGGGCAGAGGGGGCAGCAGGGCTGCTGGTGGTGCAGAGGATGGAGATGGAGCATTTTGCACAGTCCTTGCATCTATACATGACCTGCCTTGTAGCTGATAGAGGCGAGCATGGTATGTATAGATGGAGAACATGGGAAGACCGTAAGGAGCTTTAGAATTTGCCCATCTTCCCCATATGGATTTTTTGGGACGCCATGCATGCGGCACAAACTTGAAGTATTTGGCCCTTGCTTTCCAAGCACCATTCAGCAGCTCTGGCTTTGCTGCCCCACCGTCTCCTTCCTGCATGGAAACGCCGGGTGAGAAGTTTCTTCCGAAACAAACCCTGCGTTGGCAAGGTGGCCCCGTCTCCTTTTCGTGCATCCTTGCCTTCAGTGTGGGGCCGGAGCTTGCATCCCAGGAAAATAATACGTATCCAGGAGGCCAAGACAAACACAGTCTGCCTGCGTTTTTTATGACCGCTTGTCGTTCCTCCCAGCCATCAACACTATTCCGTTAATAAAGGAGGTTTTGATCTCCGTAGGGGACTTCCTTACTTCTCATGGTTAAAGCCAAGGCGGTTGGCAAAGGGAAGATCTGGAGACACCAGGGGATTCTGCACGCCGCAGCCCTTTTCGTGGCAGTGTTTTGGTTTGGATCCTCATTCCAGTTCAGAACTGGGGGTGATGAGCAGGTTTTAAACTGAAAGAGGGGAGATTTAGATTAGATAGTAGGGACGAACTCTTTACTGTGAGGGTGGTGAGGCCCTGGCACAGGCTGCCCAGAGAAGCTGTGGCTGCCCCCTCCCTGGCAGTGCTCAAGGCCAGGCTGGATGGGGCTGGGAGCGACCTGGTCTGGTGGGAGGTGTCCCTGCCATGGCAGGGGGTTGGAACTGGATGGTCTTTGAGGTTCCTTCCAACCGAAACCATTCTACAATCCTGTGAAAAAGACTATTGGATTTTAGTGGGAAATGTAGGTGGTACATCTTGATGAAAGGCGAGATGCCTCAGCTGATAGCCCCTGGGACTCACCCGGTGGCTGGTCTCATCCTGGTCATTTCAGGCACAGACGGTGGCCCCGCTACGCCCAGGATCCTGTGAAAACCCTACCAGGAACGTTGGGTAGGTGCAAATAATTCAGCCCAACGCTTGGGACAACGGCGTCAACACTCTACTTGAAGGCCCGGCTCCTGGCATCAGATGTGAGCCTGGGTTGTCCGCTTTGGCCAGTGGAGTGAAGGGGAGAGCAGGATGCACTTCTGCCTTCATGGTTTGGAGGAGAAGCTCAGAAACTTGTCCGCCATGCAGACTTAGAGGCAAAGAAGTGATTTGTTTAAGCCATGGGAATTTTTTTTTGGAAACTGCCAGAGGGGTTTTGAACCTCCAGGGCTTGCAGTTTCAAGTGTGACAATTAAAAGTTTGGGGTATTTAGTGAACTCTGCATAGCTGTTTTTCCTCTTTCATAGTTCCATCATACCTTCTAATTAATTCCCTTTAATTGCTTTTAATTTCCTTTCCTCCTTATTTCTCCCTCTGTATAACTAGTGCTGTCATCCTTTTAGTTTGCCTTTCATGTTGGAGACTCTCTATTTGATTTTGTTTCACCCACGTTGTGTCTTGCAGCTATTTCATTCCTGGAAAGCTCCGGCTCCAGAGATAAAATCTAAGTGGATTCAGAGAACGTAAAAGGATCGCATGCTTCATGGCTTTCCCTTTAGTAATACAGGAGATAAACAGAACGTAATAAAAGATCCATCCTCCTTGGAAAAGGGCCATTTTCCATCACCTGTATTTTTGTGGTACCGTCATGCTATGGATGCTCTTAGTCACTGGTGACAAGATAAAGAGCCTCCTGGTATCTAACGCTGGCGGGTGTCTGAGGCCGAAAGGGGCTCTTAGGATGACACACCGTCTCGCTGTATTTTGATTTACTCACCGCCGCCGTCCTACCTGGCAGCCACCCCCAAATTCCCACTGCTGGGATAGCTGGCACAGGGGCTGGCATCTTGCTGGCAGCCGTGGTCCCTGCCTGGACAGAGGGGACACAGAGAGTGTGGCAGGGTGCTGGTTTTGACCAGATGAGGATGTAGCTCGTTATTAAAATTTTGACATTTGTCTCTGATAGCTCTCGGTTTTAATGTGTGCTAAAGGGCACGGTGCATTTTGATTGAGGTACTTTCCAGCCCAGTCAGAAGTAAAAACCAAAATTGCTGACAAACACTCAGAAGAGTCCTAGAGACCTGGATCCATCCAGATGGGTGGCTGTCAGCAGAGCTTCATGGAGCTTGGCCAATGCACCCCATCTGAAGAGGTGGCTGAGGGATGGAAATCCTATATTTAAGTTTTCTACACCATCTCCCTTCTCAAGTGAAATTGTTTTATCTGATCTAACCTTTTTTCCTGCTGCTCCTCCATTCATAATGGTATTTAAACACTTGTCTACCCGTATGTTTTCCATGGTCCAAAGCTACCAGGCCTTCAAAACCACCTTGTCAGCTTTCCTCCCCGCTGTTGAAGGATTCATGTTTCCAGAGCTGCTGTTTAATTGCCTCCAAGGACCGCGGGAGCGAGCAATACTCTGAGTACAGAGCTACATTTCTACTAGGCTGCGTTGGTGCTCAACAATTGCTCTCTAGCAAAGGTGTTGGCTGAACAACATCCATCCGACAGAGCTAAGTGAAGTTGTGGGGTCTTCCTCTCTTCTTTGGAGGAAAAAGTGACCAGCAGCATCTACTTCCCTCTGGAATTGGCACAGTTGTCTACTTTATATTGTAATGCTGCTAAGCCCTGGAGGGATTAAAGCTGGGATCACAAGGAGTGTGGTTGGGAGTCAGCTGAGGACTTCAATGGTGAGGAAGGTCTTGGTAGGCAGCAGAAGATAGTGTGGAGCAGCAAGGGCTGTCCTGGCCTCTGCCAGCTGGGGACGTGCACCTATGGTGGCGTCGGGTTGTGGGACAATGTCTCACAGGCTGGAGGAGCAACTTCTTTTGGCTAACTGGCTAATTCTGGAAGGAAAGAAACAGCTTAGTTCGGGTGGAAACCATGATAATGGAGTGAGCAGTGGGAGGAATGTGGTCCTGGGACTTCAAGGTGCCAAGAAGAGTGGTGCTAGAGTCAAACACATCTTCTGCCACCAAAAAGACTGACTGATGCTACCTTGGAAGTTTAGTATGGATTATTATTATTCTACTAGCAGTCTGAATAATAGTAGTAGTAATCTAGTAGGGTCCCCAGCTAGTCCTCCCTGAGTCAATAGCCTGTTCTGGTGATTGGCTGTCATGATGAGATGATGGGAGATGTTCAGGGCTGGTCTGTGAGCTGTAGGGTCTGATTTTGGAGATCCTAGCAGCTTGAAGTCCCCTTTTATAGGGTGGTGCAGGGCTGTTAAGGAGGTCTTAGTGAACTGTCCCTCTTTGACAGGGGAGAGGTATTAACAGCAAATACTGCTCGGTCCAGGTGGGACCGAGCTATGGCTTGAAGTTGGGAGCCAGGTTAGCCCTGGGGCTCCCCCCACTGTCTAGAAGCCCAGGACCAAAGTGGCTTTGGGCCAGACAGTCACCAAGATGTAATATTTTGCAACAAGCTGATCAGAGAGCTCTATGCCTTTGCATTTGTGGGTGAATCATCCTGGTGAGAGCCGAGAGCAAGCAAGCCATCTCTGGAGGCACTGAGATGGCAGTGGTGCAGGTTGCTGGCAGCCCCAGGCTGGGTGAAAGTTGGGGGAGAGCCGTTGTCCCCATCCTGTCTGGGCATGTCCTCATGGGTGAAGGTGGGGCTGAGATCAGGGCAACTGAGGAACAGCAGCCAGCTACAGGCTTGGCCCCTGGTCCCAAGAGCAGCATCTTCTTCTTGGGACTTTGGGGAATCATGGAATCACAGAGTGGTTTGGGCTGGAAAGGACCTTTAAAGGCCATCTAGTGCAACCCCCCTGCAGTGAGCAGGGACATCTTCCACTGGATCAGGCTGCTCAGAGCCCCGTCCAGCCTGACCTGGGATGTTCCCATCCAGTTTGAAGCCGTTACCCCTCGTCCTATCCCTACCCTCCCTGATCAGGAGTCCCTCCCCACCTTTCCTGCAGCCCCCTTTCAGCCCTGGAAGGCTGCTGTAAGGTCTCCTCAGAGCCTTCTCTTCTCCAGGCTGAACAATCCCAACTCTCTCAGCCTGTCCTTATAGGGGAGGTGCTCCAGCCCTCTGACCATTTGTGTGGCCCTCCTCTGGACCTGCTCCAACAGGTCCAAGCAGCAGAACCTCCAGATCCTTCTCCAGGGTGTGGTGAGGAGATGCATGTCTCATCTTTGGCCTATCTCTCCCCCCAAAAAGCACCACAAGAAAGTTTAAGGGAGCCATCCTTGGGCTACCACCCATCCAAGAGCTTGGCAGACCCTCCATCACCCCTGAGCGAGGCAGGGTGCTTTATTTCCTCAGCAGGAACCAGGTCAGCTTCTCGGACGAGCATCCCTCGGTGCTGTGCTCCTGACTCTTCCCGTTCCCATCTTAATAACTGTAAAGATCAGGGTTGCCAAGGTCTTCCCGTTGCTATAGTGAGATTAGATAGGGCAGAGCGCTGCATTCCCTCTGCCGAGGGGAGAAAACACTCCCAATCCCTTCCCTGGGCTTCATCAGCGAGCTTTTTTTCCTCCACCAGCGGCTACTAATTGCACCTGAAAGACACGCTCCATATTTCACCAAAATTAATATTTCATAGCCTTTAAAGAAAAAATTAATTATCAAGGCATTTTCTTCTGGAATCAACTTAAGAGACTCTCGGGCTGGAATGAGTTTACAGCACTAACTGTGAAGTTAAAATATTTATCTTCATAAACACGTCACTCGAGCCATACTCTTCCTCGCAGGGTAATTAGCAAGAGGCACGTTAGTCCAATCAGCAGGTGCCTGGGAGACACAGATTTGCCTTTTGCTTCTGGGCGTGGTGAGGAGATGATTTATTAAACGAATTTGAGAGCTGCGAGTCTGGCCAGACCTCTGAGTCAAACTGCTGTAGGAAAAAAACCCGCCAGCTGGAGTGTTTGCAGGCAGAAGATGGGGCACAGTCGTTTCGATACAGTCGATTATTTGGTGATGTGGAGGTGTCCTCCCCAAAAACTCCCGAGGACGTACAGCAACTGACCCAGGGACCGTCGGATTGCAGGAGGTAGCTTTTAATTTCATTTTCTTACTTTTAATTTTCATTTTCTTAGTTTTAATTTTCATTTTCTTGGTGCACCTGGGGACTTGGGTTCGTTTATATAAGAATTTGGGTGAGCTTTCCCTGAATATAGGAGCATGCAGCTTGGGGGATAGAATATTGTCCCTCCACCTCCTTTTTTTGGGTTTAAAATGTTATTGTTGAGGCCATAAAGTTTAACCCTCTCTAGCCCAGTACCAAACATGCACTGGAGAGGGATCTGTGCTATCTCCTGGGTGTTTGTGTGGGATGGAGGGTTTAGGTAAAGGTACGGTTTTTGGACTCGAGGCTGTATTTTGTGCATGTTGGTTGCTGGTACCTCAGGGTGGTGGGGAGTAGGGTGAAGGATACGGGTCTTCTGGACACACTGCTGTGGGGTGCGCTTCTCAAAGCTCATGTCTTTGCTGGGGAGCCAGAGATCTTTGTGTCTGTAAACCTCTCTGGTCTTGAGACTGGTGAGGAACATGCAAGGGAAAAGCTAGTGGTGGCCCCTTAGCCTAGGAGAAGGTCCTTGGCTGGTGGCGGTGGCAGCCTAGTGAAGAATATTCAATCTGAAGGTCCGTCGCTGGGTTTTTCTCTCTGAAATCTCCTTCTGCTCCTGGGTCCCCCGTCAATCGCTTATGCAAACCACACAAGCAGCGACACACGACCTGACTGAGATCATTCCAGAGTCTTGCACCCCAGTCGATGCGTGGGGCTTGCCGTTTGCTGCAGCTTTGGAAAGCTGGAGTGGGATTTGCAGAAGAGGTGCCTGATGTCTGACAAGTTTCACAGGTTCAGAGCAGAGAAGTGGAGAACACAAGTGACGCTGGGTTTGTGGCCTGGGAAGGGTCTGGTTTCTCACCCTCTGAGCAGACAGATGTATTCTTAGCAAGGGTCGGGATACATCATTCTTCCTCTCCAATAGAAAACCTCTATTTTCAGTGAAATTTTTGAAAACAGATCTCCTGAGTGGCATTGCAAGCTCTCTGTGCACAGAGGACTGTTGCCAGAGATCCAGTTTTCTCTAGGAAGCCAGATCTTAAGGAGATTTTCTGATGGGCCCCAAATTACGCTGCTGTTGATGCTTACCTGCCATCTGCCTTTGCTTCCTCAACTTGCCGTCTGCTGAACTTCCCCAGATGTGCTGAGGCTTACAGCCAGAGGGGATTGTCAGAAGGTCTTTCCCTTGGTTTATTTGGAGGATTTGTTGTAGCAAACGTTGCTCGGTGTTGATTGCCTGTCCTGCTCCACTTAAGCAAACTCAAATCTTGATGTTCTTCTTGCTCCCACCCGTGCTCTTCACTTGTGGTTGGGCTGGGAAGCACTGTCTGGTGCTCTCCACATGCACACGTTTTTTGTTAGCTCTGTCATGACTTAATCTGATCGTCATTCAGCGGTGATGGCTAAATGGCATGGAGTGTGCTCAGCACTCATCGCTTGAAGGAGATGTATTCAAAGGTTACATCCTGGTGGTAAATGTCATGCCCTGTGCAGTTCAATCAGCGCTGATATTTATGTGATCATGCTCCACCGTGCTGGGTGGAGAGCCCTCCTCCCAGGGAAATCCAGGTATTTTGGCAGCAGCAGGATCTAACCCCCATTTCTGGGAAGTTTTATTGGCTTCTTCCCTGCCCTTTTCCAGCAGATGTTTCCTGCTGCCACTTGGGTTGCAGCTGCCACAACCATCCTTGTTTTACAGCAACAGAGATCTTTTGAAAGAACAGCAGCTTCTCCTTCACCACGGTGTGGCCAAGAGAGCAAAGTGTGACATGGTGGCATCATGGTTGGTGCCCTGAGTAGGCAGGAGGAGGCTGAGTGTGGCCAGGAGGATGGTTTTTGGTCCAAATCCTGTATCTTTTTGATATAAAACGGAGGGGGGACTTCCCTGCATGTGCTCCCTGTGTGGCTCCTGTGCCAGTGGACAGAGTTTGGTGGACGTGTGGTCGTGCATGTGGAGGGGACCAGGTAAAACCTTGGCGCTGGCATGAAACCCGCCCACAGGCATCCGGGGGAGGAAATCTCTTTCCTGAAAGCTGGGTGAGATGAAGGGCATGATGGTTTATTATGGGTTTCAGGGAGAAGAGCATTTTGGGATTGTGCAAAACTTGGTATAAGATGCTTTCAGGGGTTTCTAGGGATGTGCAAAACTTCCTGGGATTTTTAGGGAAGGACCAAGGGCGCAGGGAGGGTGGGATCGGGGTGGATTGGGAAGAACACACAAGGGAAAATAAAGGGGAAAGGGGATAAAAGCAGCTTCCCTGGATGGGAGGATAAGGAGGGAGGGTCACAGCTGGGATGAGGACTAGATCTGATGTCTGCGGGGATGTACTGGTAGCTGGATAGCAGGAAACTAGCTGAGATGGTGAAGAGGAGGTTGATGGTGGCCTGGCAGCAGGAATGGGAAGGAAAGTAGCAGCAACAGGCTGCAAGGGAGCCATTGCATGGGGTTCTGAAACGGCCATGGAGACCTTTGAGTGTGGGGCTCAGCCCTTTGAGCTGGAGTACTTAATCGTGCTTACAGCTGATGAACTACTCAATAAGCTTTTTTAATACTGTAGGACAGAGGGTGGATGTGTGTGAGGAAGATTCTCAGCCCTCATCCGTGCTGAGGAGCAGCAGATATCCACCAGCACCTAGGTACCAGCCACCATGAAACCAGCCATGTGTTGCTGCTGCACGGGGGATGTGGAAAACAGCTGCGATATGGCAGGGGAAACAAGGAGAGAGGGAAGGATATGCTCCCAACTGCCTTCAGGATTGTAGGGGGCACTTGGAGCTCTTCTTGGTTATTCAGTTGTCCAATTCTTTGGCATTGCGGCCGGTCCTGCCGGCTGTGGTGCTCATCTCCCGCTTCCCCAGAGATGCCAGGAGACATGCATTATGCATGGCCACTAAAACTCTCACCCTGTTGCTTCTGATTACAGAGAAATTACGGGTTACTGGGCCAGACTGTGCAGCCGGTGATGTCTGTGGGGCTTTGATGCCCCGAGCAGAATTTGGTCAATGATGCATTACTAAGTGCAGGTGCTCAGCAGCAGCCTGACCTCAGCCCTGGAGCTCTTGGTTATCCGAAGCCCGTATTTCACAGGGAATTTGCAAGCCCTGAGACTTGCTTCCAATCATTTGCATAATTTTTTTTTTTTTTTTTTCTTTCAGTCCTCCAAAGCTTTGGGCAAGGCATGTGTTTTGGGTGCTGTTTCCAGTGACTCAGAGGATAACTAGCAGTTGGCTGCGCTCACCTGGTCTGCTTGCTAAAAATGAATGGAGAACAGTTCAGGGGTTTGTTTCCTGGGAAGATGGCTTCTATTTCGGTCGAGTTCATCTGTGATTACGGGCTGTCAAACCTCAGAAATTCCTAGCTGCCTGTCCACTCTCTAATTTTTTATTTTATTTTTTTTTTTAGATGGAAGAGAAAAGGAACATAGCCCTCTTTTAGTGGAAAGCCAGATATATTCATAAGAGCAGGTGGATTTTGCAGGACTCCTCATGTACAGCAGATGAGGATGCGTGCCTGGGTAATGATGCAAGCTTGGTGAGAGGCCCAGTTTTTTGGCAGTGGACAGTAAGCACTCAGAAGCCGTATCACAGGCACATTAAAACATGCTATGTCCAGCTCCGCAGATCTCCCGTGGGTCATTTGTTGTGTTAAGTCATACTGGGAATGTCATGAAGAGGACTGTCTTTCTCTGCTACATTTGGGACCTACCAAACTGTAATTATAGTCATTATTTCAAGGCTGTTGGCCATTTTGTGGTGTGCAAGAGGAAAGGCAGAAAGACGGAACTGAGTGATGAAAATGTTGGAGCTGGTTTGGATTTATATCCAGGCAGGGCCGTGCTCGGTGTTGGAGGAGATGGGATGATGCTGGTATGAGTTTGGGGGGAGGTGGTTGCACAACATGAACACAGAAAAGTGAACGGTGTTAGTTTAGGTTTGCAGAGGCAGCGCTGCCCTGCGGGGAGGAAATAACTTGGTGTCAGCGTTAACCTGACGTGGTGACAAAGCAGCGTCACCGCGTCCCTTTGGAGGCAGGATCGCTCAGTGACGTCTGACGCAGGGATGTCCTGAAGCATGCAGATGTGGGCAACGAGGTGGCAGCCCTTCCAGCTCCCAGTGAGTGCACACACGAGCGCACTTACACACATTATTTTGCTCTTACGTTGGACCATTACCCCAGAGCAAAGACTATTACGCATCCCTCTGCCCTGTGCTGGAGCTTGGTGAGATCAGTTTGGCTTGTAGGGGACTGTAGACAAGACGTTGGTGTGTTCCCCATCCCTTCTACTCAAGGATGAGTCTTCCCTGTCTGGAAGGACTCAGACTGTGGGCTTGGGGCTGGTGCTGGCTCCTCTTCAATGTTCTTCCCTGTCCCCAGCACAGGAGGCCCGGCGGTACTTGGCAGCAGGATCCCTGTTGCTCCACAAGCAATATTTGCGTCGATCGGTTTGCACAGGACTTTGGGCAGCTGAGTGCTTGTTTGCATTGGTCTCGGCGGTGCCTGATGATGATTAACCCTCGTACGGGTTTTCTTCTGGCAGAGGAGTGGCCTTTGAGGACACAAGCTACGGAGGGTTGAGGAAGGCAGGTGTACCGGGAGAGGTGCAGAAAGGGAGCCTGAATGTGAAGTCGTCTTTGAAGAAATGGCTTGAGGCTGGTCTTCCTTCTGGAGGTGATGGCAGGGTGGCCCTGGGGTCAGTGGATATTTCCGTAGCAGAGAAAAAGGGAAGCGGAGGAGAGAGAAGGAAGCGGTGGGTGGTGAGCGAAGGGTGTGGGAGGGCGGCTGCCTGCAAGCCAGAGCCAGGAGGGAGGGGCAGAGTGCTTGGCATTCGTAAGCAAGATGGTTATATTGGGCTTTGGCCATTGCTGCCCCCGCAGCTCTGCAGGGTTCGGTCAAGCCTCGTCATCGGGGAAGCTGCTGCTCTGGGCGCAATGTCCCATCGCTTCCTCAGACTAGATATATGGAAGAAGTTTTTTTACAATGAGGGTGGTGAAGCACTGGCACAGGCTGCCCAGAGAGGCGGTGGGTGCCCCATCCCTGGGAACATCCCAGGTCAGGCTGGACGGGGCTCTGAGCAGCCTGATCCAGTGGAAGATGTCCCTGCTCACTGCAGGGGGTTGCACTAGATGGCCTCTGAAGGGCCCTCCCAGCCCAAACCAGTCTGTGATTACTCCTGGGTCCTGGCAGCAATTGGCCCTTGTCTGCATCTGGGAACCCTGCTGATCTCCATGCGTGCTGCAGAACAGGCATCTACTGACAGGTCAAGTTGGGGGAGGAAGTAACGTAAGGACAGGTAGCAAAAAGCTGTTGTTGAGGACTGGAATTTGTCCCAGGAGGTGAGGTACCCCTGGGGACACACCTG
Organism: Leptosomus discolor; assembly: GCF_034619465.1. Taxonomy (NCBI): domain Eukaryota; kingdom Metazoa; phylum Chordata; class Aves; order Leptosomiformes; family Leptosomidae; genus Leptosomus; species Leptosomus discolor. The sequence goes on along the minus strand of NC_141419.1, from coordinate 90,576,606 downwards.
GTTGTTTCCCTGGCTTGGCCACCACCTGCCTGGGTGACCACAGCAGGTCACTCCAGGTTTTGTTTCCACTGCCTTGCCTGTGGAGAATATCTTTGCTTTTCCAGGGCAGGCATTGTCTTTGATGTTGCAAGTAAAACATTAGTAGTCTGCCTAGCATGATAATAGGCCCTCTTGGCTAGGTCTGTGGACCTCTCTGTAATAGGGACAGTGAATTGTAATAATACAGCATTTAGCCAATGCCCAAAGCCAGTAGTTGTGGTTCTTAAGATCTTCCACCTCCTTAAGGAGGGAGACATCAGAAGGTCTGCAGTGAAATGACCCTGATTTGCACTAGCTACTCAGGCTTTTAGATTGCTGCCTCATAAAACTCGCACAAAATACACATAAAGTTCAAAATAACACAAGGCTTGGATTTTCGTCTTTCTTCTCAAATACAAGGGACCGCAAAGTTTGTTATTTTGACCTTTGCAAACTTTGCAGAAGGCAGTGATGAATTTGCATGGGTGGAATAATCACCTGGAAGGAAAGAGGTCAGTGAAAGAGTTTTTTGGCAGTGAAAAAGAGATGGGGAGGGTTAGACTGCTGGTCATCCAGTTAACCCAAACTATAGCCAAGGAGTGTCCATCTCCCCAGGGCATGGTAGCATCATTGTGTATGATCTAGCTGGTGGTAGATGGGAATGGCTCCAGAAAGAGAGGACATGGGGTACGGACTGGGCAGCATAAGGAAGGGGCACACGGTTCAGTCCCATCTGCTAGGAGGCTTGAGCTGAATATTGTGGTGGTGCTAATTTCTGCTAATGAGCAAAGGCAAGGCTTGAGATCCAGCTGCTTGATGGGTGGGTTGATGTTTTAGAGCAGAACGGGCTTGGATTAATGCGAAGTAGTTCAGATCTGAGAGGCAGAGAGATTTTATTCTCCCTTTTAAAACCTCTCTGGGTTCTTCACAATTAATTTCTTAGTGAATTCCATGTGTGAGTTCTGCTCAGACTTCGGTGTGTGACCTTGGCCAAGTCACTCTAGACCGAGATACATTAACTTGATTTTGATGGGTACCTAAATAAGGGCTGGAAGCCATGTGGATCTGTTCCTCATATGTGAAGCCCATGAGTTAATCCCATGTGGGGCTACCCATGCATGTAGGCTTCAGCATGTTTATTGGCTAATTGAATTCCAGTGCTCTCTTTTCCCAGCTAGGGGAGCAGAGATGGTAGTTTTCTCCCAAGCTCTGGGAGGTTTATGAGGCATCCAGAAAGATGAGGCTGCGACAGCATGGAGCTTCCCGGAAGAATATAAGGGAATTAGCCATCTGCCCCTTGTGATAGTGATTTCTAAAGCTGACTGGTGTCCGTGTACTAGTGATCACAGACTGCCGAGGGTGTATCTTGCAGGTCCCTCTGATGCTCTGGCTCTTTTCTCATCTGCAGGTGGAGGTGGCTGCTCCACAGCATGGGTGGCTGAGCAGGAGGCAAGCTTTTTCCTGTACTGCCATTGCACAGAGCCACTTAAATGCAATTAAACTCATATCAAGGAAGGTTTTCTGTTGCAGAGAGCAAAACCAGCATGGCCAGTAAGTGTGGTAGGGTCCAGAGTAGCCCTGTCTCTCTTCTTGCTCTCCTTGCCTTGCCAGGTGATGCCTGCAGGCAGGCTGTGCTCCTGGACACCCCCTCTCCTTCAGCTCTTCCCAGGCTTGTGCATGAAGGGCTGCAGCTGTCACCTTTGGGCTCAGAGCTGTGCCCGGCACTCGCTGGGAGAAACCAAAGCCCTGTCATTGATTTCTCCCTGGTCTTCTGAGGGTTGATGTGCAAAGCTCCTGACTGGGCTCTGATGCAGCAAAGTGGCTGCCAGCTTCGCGTTGGCATTTCAGGGCCCGGAATCCCCAGGAGAGCATCTGAACAAGTTGGTTTTGCTGTAATTTTTGCTTTTAGTCAAAAGCCCTCCTCCCTTCCCCTTCAAACCCTTCCTCCGCTCTCCATTTCCTCCACCGAAATCCTGTTTCCTTCTTCCCACCAGGATTCCCTCCCTAGCAAGGAAATCCAAGCTGCGTATTTTAATGCTTGGGATAGATAGAAAATATGATCAAGGGTCCGAGCACCTCCATTTCAAAATGCCTGCAGTGCCTTTGGAAGGTTTCTCCAAATAGCTACTGCCTGCAGATACTGGCCTGGAGGAGTCTGACATCTCGGAGAGGGGTGTTTCTCAGGAGGTGACCGCATGCTGGGGTTCAGAACGTCGTTAAATGCAGGCTGGGTGGTTCCTCGCCCACCGATGGGTTTTCCAAGCCCTTATTTCCGTATCCACACACCTGGGGTTTATCCCAGGTGAAGAGGGAACAGTCTGGAGGAGTCCCAGCTCTCGGTACTGCTGGTGTAAGTCATCCTCACCAGGCAGCATCCCTAATTTTGCTGTCATTTACAAGGGTGCAGCTGTGATCCGTGCTGCTGGGAGCGTCACCCGTGCGTGGTGATGGAGGAGTAGTCAGAGGTTTTAATCACTTATTCCAAGTGTAATTCCCAGGCCGTTCTGAGTCACGTCAAGAACTGCAAAACAAGGCGTCTAGCCTCTGTCCTTCGCATTGGTGGCCGATGACATCGCTGCGGCGAGCGGTGATGTAGAGCGCACCCAGCCCTGCGCGCTGTGCCTGGGCTTCCCACGCACCGACTGGGAAAAAGGAGGTGCACAGCACCCTGTCTGGTAGGGAGGAGAGATGCAAGGGGAAAAACTGGAGCCGAAGGGCGATTTGCAGCGATGGCAGTAAGTGTGGCTCTTAATTGTCTCAGGGTTGTGTTGCCGGTCTGCGGCGTAATGTAAAACACAGGCAAGCAAGAAAAGCCACCTGGCAGTTAGAGGAGATGTTGCATCTCAGGAGGTTGCCTTGAAGGCTGTGGTTTAGCAGGCACTGCCTGCTCCCTGCAAAGACAGGTTGCTGTTAGGGAGCGCAGATATACAGCTGTCAGAGAAGAAAAGAAGAGGGATTAATTGTGCTCTCTCCTCTGTGCAGCTGTTCAACCTTATGTGGTGATCGGTGCATGGAGGTAGAAAGACTCGCGTGGTTGCTTAAAGTTTTAGCTGCACCAGTGGGAAATGAGATGGTGAAACCAGGAGGAGGAGTAAAGGTACAGACCGGGCAGCAAGACCCCCAGTGACTTTGCAATGAGCTGTTAAAATCAGGGTTCTTCTTGGTTTTGGCTGGAATTGTGCAGTGGGGAGGGTAAAGGAGATTAGATACAAGTTGCCTGGTAGGTGTGAGGGAGGCTTCCAGTTCAGAGCACGTCCCTGTCATTGAGATCTGACACAGTGGATGACACATTCATCTAAAGGCCGATCCGCAGGAAGCAATCACCAGATGAGCTACTGCCCACTGATTTCCCATGTGGGTACTTCGGGTCTGAAGCAAAAATGAAATAGCTTCCAGGATAACCTGGGACTTCAGATTGGAGTAGACCGTGTCATAGGCATCCTGCTCCAGGACTGTCCCCTGGATGGGTTAGTGTGGAGTATGTAGTATACCCCCAAATGATGGTTCGGTGCCTTCCTCAGCTCACCCCTTTGTAAGACACTGCATCCAACCCTGAGACCATTCCCAGAGGGATGCAGAACCATTGCTTAAGTTGGAGTCAGTCCTCAGGTCCTCACTCTCCCTTCTCCATGTTCACTGGCTTGTCTTCCTTATTGCAAATGTCAATCCTTACACCTTGCTGGGTCAACCTGTGCACCTTCGACCAGGCCATCCATCTGAGAGAGGTCCTTTCACCTGGGTGCTCACCACCCCGTGGTGCTCAGCCGTGCTGGCTGTCCCTGGCTCAGGGACCTGTTTCTTCTGGCCTGGGAGGGGTTTCTGAAGGAGACTGTCTTCTATAATCTGGGCAGGGTGGACCTCCAGTGGTCCCCAGTGAACTGTGCACCAGACCCTAGGCTGGTGACTTGGCTGTCTGGGATGAGCTCAGACGTCGGAGAAGTCTGGCGAAATCGTCTCGTTAAACTGTACCTTGAGGGGGCTTTACCTCGTCTAACTGCACACTCATTAATCCCATGTGAAACTTTGAGCAATAGGAGCAAAAAATGGGATAGGAAAATGGCATGCAGAGGAGAACTTGTGCTTAAATTCTGATCACTTCTTTGCAAGATCTCATTATGTTTGCTATGGCCTTGGCTCTTGCATGAGCTCAGAGCCCTCCTGGCTTCCTGGTGATTTGGCCCCTGTGTCTGCTCCTCCAAGGTGGAAATGTGATGTTCATTCTGGCGATGCTCTTCGTCCTCGCCGACAGCGACCTGCCATCCTCATCCCGTGGCTGAGGTGGTGTTTCTCATCCTCCCCGACAAGTCTGTCTGGTAGTTGTCAGGGCTGTCACTGAACCATTGTGAGATCCCTGCCAGGATCCTCTCTGTGCGGGAGGTCTTGTGTGGGGAAGAGAGGAGGACTGTAGGTGGAGCAAAGTATCACTATGACTGCTGTCCTCTAGCTGTGAGTAGAAGAGATTGTTGCCGTGAAGCGCTCAGGAAAAGCTGCATCTTCTCATCCAGCAAGTGCAAGTGGCAACCTCTGACATTGCCACCTCTGACAAGCTCCCAGAAATGATCTCGAATCTACAAACATCTGCCTGGATGTTCCATGTCCTGGACCTAGTGTTCACTGGTGAGACCTGAGCTTAGGCAGGTATGGGTCCTGCATGAGATGAGCCTTAGCAAGGTGCTGAAGTATTTGTTTGTTGGTTATGAGTAGCAGCAATCAGCGTTAATGAAGAAACTACCAAGAAATTCAGAAAGGAAATTAATTCATGAGGTTGTGATGGGTATGGAAAAGGAGACAACCAAACGAAAATGCACGCAGTGAAGTGAGGTGTAAATACCCATCTTCTGCTCCTTGGGATTGTTCCTGGTGGCAGGAGACCTCCCGCGTGCTGCCCGCAGAGCCAGGTCCCATCAGTCCCCACTGGGTGAACTTGCAGTGATAACTGGAGCCTCCTGATGCCCCACAGCAAGTCCCTCTGTCCCTCCGGGCTGTCGTCAAGCCAGCTGCTGCAGTGTCACGCTCAATGGTGATGGGCTGCTCAGATAAATGTCTAACCAGGGCTGTTGGTGCCCAGGTATGGACAATGGGGAGAGCGGCCTCCTGGAAGAAGGATGAGGTTTCTGGGAAGGAAACCTCCCATCTCTCTCAAACCAGTGGGCTGGGGGAGGTTGGGTTAACATCTCGCTATTGCTGGCCTGCTCAGGAGACAAGGCTGTTCTACTTTATTTTATTTTATTTTGATATTAGAGACATCCTTTAAAGAAGTGTCAGCTCATAGGTTGTCACTTTTATGATTAAAAAAATTTTAGCTGCTTGCCTGGGGTGTATTCGAGAACAGCAAGGAAGAGACTGTTTTAGATTAATAAGTGAGGGCTTAATTAATTTTCATTATTTGCATAATAATGTCCTCTAATTAATAGGTAATGGGCAGCCTCTGAATTAATGCAGGAGTGGGGTCTCCAGTGCTGCCATCAGAGAAGAGTTTTGTTGCTGGGAAGTGGAGCTTTGCTTAATCTTTCTGGTAAATTTAGTAACCAGGAAAGCCAAAGGCTGTCCATGCCAGTGTGTGCTGTGCCTGGGGTGGCAGGGTCTTTTCAGGGACAGCATGCATCTTCCCTAAATGCATCACACCTCAAATGCAACCAGGGTCTTGTTCAAGCCTGTTGCTAGTCTATTGCAGGCAGAGGCCAGCCAAGAAGCTGCCCTTATGTTTTAATGTGTCTTAAGTAGCTTGCTTGTATCATGGCCATGATTTTTCCCCTCTTTTTTTTTCCCTTAAAAGCCTATCATGCTATCATTTTGCATGTCCCTTCTTCAAATGGCAGATACCTTACTGCTGGTCTAGAAGCATATGAATGGTACTTCTCATGTATATATGCTGGAGGGGGATGTCTCTCTCTGTCTCTGTTTCTCTCCTTTTCTATGCTTTGGTTATGCCAGTGTTTGTGATAACAGTGGAATGGGATTGCATTGAATGACTTGAGATACAGAGCTTGGTGTGAACCAAGAGAAAACTTGGTAAATTTTAGGGGCTGGGAAGGAGATAGAAGATAGGAGGACAACCTTTTTGCTGGAGGTGGGTCCTGGCAGTAGCTAGGACTCCAGGCTCAGTGACCTAGGTGCTGTGCAGGGAGCAAAATGCAATCAGCATCCTGAAGAGCTCCTCACCTTGTGAGATGAGACAGTCAAATGGATGCAGATGTAGAAGAAAGCTGGGGAAGCAACAGGGCATAGATGCAGGATAACTGTTTGTAGGTCTTCACCAAACTGCCCTAGGGCTCTCCCACCTTAATTTGTGACTATTTTGCCCCTTGTCAGTCTAGTGATTAAAGCACTCTTCCCCACGTCCTAATGTATGCTCAGTGTTTCCTGCAGTGACAATCCCGCTGCCTTCAGAGAGATGCTGTGGATGTGGCCTTGGCTCTGTGTTGGGATTTGCACCCACTTGTACCACCGGTGAGCTGGGACCTTAGAGCTTACTGGTTTTCCATTCAGTTAATCCACTGCCCCTCCTCAACGGGAAGCTTCAGATATTTACCCTGAGAGTTTTTCCTCTCATTTTGCACTGAACCCTTGTGAGATACCACGGGCTTTGAGTGACAGTTAAAGGCCCTGACAGAGGAGAAGCGCTGTTCTGACAGACAGCAGGTATTTTGGAAATAAATGACCAAAAAAGGGATCACGGAAGTGGAAAATGTGCGTTTTTGTTGCCTGTGCAGTTGTGAACCGTGTCTCCTCACCAATGGCAGCTCTTCAAAGAGGAAGCACAATTTGGCTAAAATTGCTTGAATGAGGTAATACAATTACACTCCCATGCAAAGTCCCATTATTCACAAAGCACATTTATTTGGATGCAAATTACTGAAGACCTTTCACTGTTACAGTGGAGAAAAGAGAGAGTTTTCATGAGTCTCCCACAATTTAGCTGCTGAGCATATTAATACTAATGTAACAGCCAAATACCCTATTAGAGCCCATTTGTACTCTATTATACTCTGGGGGCTGTTGCTCTTTGGTTGTAATCTTGAACAGAGCTCATCAGATACTGCTTACAGGAAAGTACATTTGTATAATACCTTAAATCTCAAAATGTGTGTCCAGGAACCCCTTTCCCAAAGCCTGGAGATCTTCCTTGCTGTTACTCCTTTGGGTAAGTCGCTGCTCACACAGAGGATGTTTCCAAATGTGGTGTTGGTGGGAGAAAATACCACGTGCAGTAGGATGCAGAGGATTCTCCACTCACCTGGAATGACAGGGAACTTCTCTGTGAGCAAAATAGTTACCGAAATTACTAGCTGTGCCAATCAACAAGGTCAGGACTTATTCTTGCAGAAAAAAGTCAAGGAACCTTTAACGCATCTTGCCTAGAAGAGTGCATGTGCACCACGTCTTGGAGATGCCGATCTCCAAGACAGCCCAATGCTTAGTGCATTGGTCCAGTACTAACACGTGCTGGCATGCTCAAGAGTATTTCCTTCACTGCCTTGGTTCTCAGCTGGAGGATTCTTGTTGAAGAAAAGCCCAGATCTGACTTTATACCAAGAGGTTTTCTGTTTAGGAGTCTAGAGAAAAGGAGCAGCCTCCTTGGGAGTATTCCCAGGAGCTCTGTATTTCCCATGAGGTTTCTTTTTTTTTTTTTTTTTTTTTGTTCATAGTTCAACAAGAGAAGAGCCAACTTCATTTAATAAGGGGTGTTGGCTGAGCTCAGGAATCAGCGGTTACAAATCTACAGAAGGGCATGGATTAAATACAGAAATATGTGGAGAGTGGAGAAAAGGCTGAATGTGAAGAGGCTTGTTCTTCTCCTGTCCCTAACCTCAAAAAGAGAAGAGGTAAAGGGATCCAGAGAAAGGACAACAGGAGAGAAAAGCGAAATATAGATTACATTTTTTTCTATTGGTGTTAATTCTTTTTCCTCCAGCTGTCTCATAAAAGCAGTGTTTTGTCATCTTCTGTGTTTCATACCTCCCATGACCGTATGGGGATACCTGCTTTTATATGGCGGACAATGGGAGTGCAGTTGGCGTTGAGCCGAAGCCTGAGCTGTTCTGCACCTCATGTGGATTCGAGTTCAAATAAATAGTTTGACTCACTCAAGGAGTGAATCAAAAAAGGAACTTGAGCCTCCAGCCTACAAGCACCGTGCTGTGCAAGCCAGGCTTATAAACATGTAAGATATTCTTTAGTGTGCAGTTCAATGCAAAGCTCATGCTGGAGGAGAATCAGTATTTCAGACCTCCCGTAGCCCTTTTCAGGGTCTCGATGGGTGCAGGAAAGTTTTGGCTTAGACCCTTTAGGAATGCAGGAGAGTGGAATTTTGTTCTCTGTCCTAGGCAGGTTGGTTGTCTGTCCTCAGTTTTGTCTTTGGTGCTAAGTGCTTTCAGTCTGAGCAAATTACAGTGTTAAAAAGTAAAACCAGGAAAAACAGGAAAAACAACCCCCCCTGAGCTATCACAGTAAAATGGGGATGATATGTTGCTAAAGGCAGGGGACCCTATGTTCAGATTTCTTGCGTGGAGAAGGTGATACCTTGCTGATGATGCTTGAGGACAGATTCTCCTGGCCTTGGCTGACTCGAAAGCACTTCGGTCCATCAGTCACCCAGGGAGATCACACCAGAATGGTGACAGTTTAAAAGCCTAATGGTGCAATTTTTCGTTTAGCCACTGTCTATCCAAGCTGTTTTGAAACCATCGAGAGTGACATCTTCTAGAAACGTGGTTGTAGGCAGCTCCACCATGTCGGACAGCCCAAGTTCCTGGTGAGCATGGCAGTGGCCTTGGGGCTCTGCTGGGTTCCACCACCAGCCTAATGGAAAGCAAGTATGGATGTGACCGCTCTCATGTCCCCAAAACCCTTCACCAAGGCCTTTGGTTGATGGATGTGCTTACCCGCGTGAGTATTACTCATCTGAAGAGGGGTTGTGAGACAATACCCTTGGTTGTCATTGCTGGCTGGTTTTGTCATGCCTCCAAAGCCTTGCAAATCACTCATGGCTTGACGTGGTTGTCTGTGTATGCGAGGAGAGATCTACTGAGAAATTGTTTTTATTATATGTTAGCGCTAGCAAATAAATAATGTTCCCCCTGTCTTGTGCATGGGGAGTTGGTTTTCTCCCGTGCCTTCAAATCAGGTGATTAATAACAACCATTAATCCCCATGAATGACAGCAGTATATTAGGAGTGAAGCACATGTTAAAATAATTTGAGAGGCTGTTGTCGGGTCACAGGCTAACCCATTCTCTTCATATATAATATTTTCATTAGGTGTAAATATTTCGAGGCTTGAGATGTTGGCTGGAGATCAAGCTTTGTGAATGCACAGACCTATAAGGGTATCACAGGGTCTCAGCATCACAGTCTGGACCAAAACCGAACTGAACTTCCAGTGTAAATTAATTGAAAAGTTGAATTTGGGAAAGCCTGGACTATTCATAAGCTCGAGTTGAATTTGGCAACTGGATACGTTGAAAATCCCTGGGGGGAGTTAATTTATTTTTAATGTCCAGGCATTTCATTTGAAATGTCAAAATGAAATGTGTCATTTTGGAAATGCCAAAACATTTCCTTTTTGACATCTTCTCAATGAAGCTTTTCAACTTTTTTTTTTTTTGGAAATGGCAGTTTGCAGTTAGAAGGAGGAAAGGTTAAACGAGACTTCATAGTGAACGAAGACGTTTCATTTCAGTTCAAACAAAACATGGCAAACTCTTATTTATTTTTTCATGTCACCAAACCCCTTTCCCTCCCCCCCACCCCCAGTCTGTTTCTCATTGACCCAAAGCCTACTTTTAGCACAAACAGGAAATGTTACCAGATTAGACTTGCCCCCTTCCAGTGCCCAGAGTGTCCTGGTTTGGAAATGGTGAAAACCACTGATGGAAAACTTATGCAGGAATATGTAGAACAGCCCGTTAACATCTGATGATCCTAAATACAGGATTTCATGGCAGGGCTGTAAGGATGCCCAGGGTGCCCAACACAGCATCCCAGCCCATGTTGACCATCTGGGGCTTCATGGTAAAGCAGGTGAGGCCCTAAATAATCCAGTGGCAGAAGCTATTGCAGGATCACTGCGGGGCAGAAGGAGGTGACGGGGCACCTTGGGGAGCTGGCATCACAGCTCGTGGAGCTTTGTCCTAGCTAAGCCCACCGTGCCCAGAGAGGCGGTGGGTGCCCCATCCCTGGGAACATCGCAGGTCAGGCTGGACGGGGCTCTGAGCAGCCTGATCCAGCGGAAGATGTCCCTGCTCGCTGCAGGGGGTTGCACTAGATGGCCTCTGAAGGGCCCTCCCAGCCCAAACCAGCCTGTGATTCCTTGATTCTAAGCCACTGCACTGCCCGTCCTCTCTTACACCATCTTCATACCTACCTAAAGGCAAACTCTGTGATTTTTTTTCAGGTCAAGGCTCCTTTTTATGGAGTGTAGGCTCAGCGGGCGGCTTGGTGATGCAAGATATGTTTTCCTTTGGCAGGGTCGTTACCACCGGTCTGATGGTGGAGTGAGACCATGCTCGCACTGGGGACTGCAGCAAGCCATTGATCTTGATGTACCCTCTTTTCAGGCAATAACACGTGCTCTTTCCTTAGTATTTTGGGCAGGAGATGCATCATGCTGCCTGCTGGAGCCCAGCAAGGAGCATCATCAAAATGAGGGATGCGAGAGGCTTAATTGATCTTTGAGGATCAGGCCGCCAGCTTGTTCCCATCTTTGGCTGCTTTCTACCATAGTTGTTCCTCTTGGTTAGAAGAATCAGTAAGTAAAAAACAAGTTTTGCGTCAGAGTCAGCCTCTACTAATTTTATTCTGGAGGGAACTGAATGATATTCAGTAGGAAGGAAACAGGTGAGATTTAAAAAAAAAAATAACAGGGTTGTCCAGAAATTAATCTGAAAATGCTGCTGAATTTCCAACCCAGAGCCTGAAACACTTTGTATTCTTTTTTTTTCCCCCATCTTTAGACGGTCCTTTGGCAGTCTGGTGCGGGGAGGGGATGCATTTGTCTGTCATGTTACCAGTCATTCCAGCGAGGCAGAGAGCATCCTGTTTGGGCCAAAATACTGGAGTGCTTTTTGCAAGGGCAGCATCCCCAAATGGAGGAGCTGAGGACGTTGGAGGGCAGGGTTGGACATGTTGGCTTTTCTTTGCGCTAATTAACAAGCAAAGCTTCCAAATGCATCCCAAAAGCAAGTCGGAGGAGGCTGGAATGCAGGGAGGGGTGAGCGATCCCACTGGAATCGCTGGAGAATCCCAATGCCCGCTGGCAACTCAGAGCTGTCAACACCACGACATGTGAGGTGGAGGTCGCAAACCTCCGGAGGAACATTTTGCACAGCGTGGGTCTGGTAGCTGTCATCCAAAGCTGAGGTTTGGGAATAGCCATGTGCAGGGTGATGGCAGCATCCCCATGGCTTTTGTTTCTTTAATTGCTAACAGCAAGGCGTTGCTGTTTGCTGGAGGAGAGGGGGGATGCTTGAGTTTATTATATTTTCTCTTCTCCCATTACTTTTACCCGACTTGCTTGTCTTTGCTGCTGAGCTCTGGAGGATTTTTGTGCTTTCAAAATACATTTAACTAGCACCAAAGCAAGTTAATTTTTTTTTTTTTTTTTTTTTGTAAAGCTCATTTAGTGTTGAGACGGCGGCAAGAGGGAAATGTCACCAAACATTTGCCTGGTTCTGCCTACGTGTTGATGTAGCAGGGCTTTCAGATGGTTCCCCATATGTGGGGAAACACGTTTTCTGTTACTCATACTGGAAACAACTGTGTCTGGAAAAGGCGACTTGTACCTCTCTTTGCTGCAGCGTGCAAGACAAAATTTCTTTTAGGAGTGAAGAGACTTTCTGTGGCAGCAGCAAACTTTGGATAGGGTCTACAGTTGATTTGGGTAGCTGATGGTGCAAAAATACACCTTCTCTACATGTTTCTTCTTCTTTTGCTTTAGCTGGTACGGCCCTAATCGTGCAAACATGCTGAATTGTCACCCTGGGGCCGTTTTGTGCAAGTACGTGCTGGACAGGGGATTGCAAGTGGTTGCTGGAGGAGATGTTTCTGTTCCCACAGTGGGGACAGATACCACAGAATCACAGAACAGTTTGGGCTGGGAGGGCCCTTCAGAGGCCATCTAGTGCAACCCCCTGCAGCGAGCAGGGACATCTTCCACTGGATCAGGCTGCTCAGAGCCCCGTCCAGCCTGACCTGGGATGTTCCCAGGGATGGGGCACCCACCACCTCTCTGGGCAGCCTGTGCCAGTGCTTCACCACCCTCATCACAAAACATTTCTTCCTTCTATCCAGTCTGAATCTCCCCTCTTTCAGCTTAAAACCGTTACCCCTCACCCTATCCCTACCCTCCCTGACAGAGTCCCTCCCCACCTCTCCTGCAGCCCCCTTTCAGCACTGAAGGCCTCTCTAAGGTCTCCCCGGAGCCTTCTCTTCTCCAGGCTGAACACCCCCAACTCTCGCAGCCTGTCCTCACAGGGGAGCTGCTCCAGCCCCCAAGCATCTTCCTGACCCTCCTCTGGACCCACTCAAGCAGGTCCATGTCTTTCTTCTAGTGAGGTCCCCAGAGCTGGACACAGCCCTGCAGGGGGGGGTCTCACCAGAGCGGAGCAAAGGGGCAGAATCCCCTCCCTCGACCTGCTGGCAATATCTCCCCAAATATCATCTGGGGAGGAGCATCCTCCTCCCACACACCCACGGGCAGGCATGCAGCACTTGTGGACTCTGGGATCTCCCATGTTTCAACCTGGGCACCAAGTTGGTGTCTTCAGGGCCGTCAGAGCTTTCCCTTGCAACCTGTATCTTAGTTATCCTTGTCCAGACGTAGCAGTGTGTGTGCTGAAGGAGTGCCAGCTTGTCTGGCTGAAAAAAAAATCCTCCACCCGTGAGTCTGTTTTGGGTGCCTGTGATTTTTTTTTTTTTTTTTTTTTTTTCTTTATGTAGTGCAAATGGGGAGCGCCTGCGTGGCGGTACAAAGCAGAGAGGAAAATGCTGCTAAATGCTGATTATTTCTTCACGTGGGCGTGGCAGGGTTTCAGAGGTCTGGGATTTTTCTGATACTGGAAATGGCTGCGCTCAAAGGAGGTGATTTGAATTTCTCTGGCCCCTGATACCTATCTATCTATCTGTCTATCAGTCAGGGTAGAGCCAGTGGTGAGGCTTTGGCTCGCATCCCCCTTGTTTGTGGGATGCTTTCTGTTTTCTTTTGAGATGAAAGGTGCCCCAGAAATATAAAGCACCGATGAGCCGTACTCCTTTTAATGTTAAATAGTAACAATAAATACTATCCTGCTGTTCCACTCATCCCTTGGGGTCACAAAGCACTCCATAAATTGCACTCCAGCCTTTCGCATTCCAGCTGTTGTGCATACCGAGATAGAGCTGTGCGTGGGAATAGAAGAGATACTATCTTTGGGGCCATTGCTTGTGTTACCCACAGGTTAATGCGAGTGGTTCCTATTTCCCTTCACTCCCCCTTATCCCAGTCTCTGATGTGTGTTGTTTTGGAGGCTGAGTTCAACCTGCAGCAGTTCATGCCTTTATTTCTGTGGAGTCCTTAATACCAGCTGGCACAGTGGCCATCTTGCATCCCTCTGGCTGGGACAGAGTTGTTGACCTGGTCTCCGCTCAGCAGGGCGTGAAATACTGAGTGTTCACCTATCCTACAAATGGGGCAGGGTCATGTTTTTTTGCCACCTTGCTTCGCTGCCTTTTCCCCTGGATCTAAAAGCGGTGCCTGGCCCAACGCGATGCTCAGATTTCCCTTTGGCAGGCTGCGTTCCCCTCCCTCCTCAGCTTGGGTCTTTGCTCATGGAGGAGAGGTCTCAGCCGTCACTGAATCACGTTTCTCTTTTGTCAGCTGCACCTCCTTCCCATCCAGCATCCACTCGGAAGATGAGTGTTTTGGAAGGAGAGACAGGTGTGCCTGAGCTCTGGTATTTCTCTGTGGGGACCTCCTGGCTCCTCAGCACATCCTCCAGCTCCCTGATTGTCCTTTTTTCTTCATCCTCATGCTTTTGGCCCAGGAGAGAACACGAGCCAGCAGGTCAGGTGCTGTCCTGGCCCACACACAGCAGCCTAATTTCCCCCAGAGAAATTAATTTTGTATTTTCATCAGACATCCAAGACCCTTCCCTAACTCCGAACCATCCGTTTTAGAATCACAAAATAGTTTGGGCTGGGAGGGCCCTTCAGAGGCCATCTAGTGCAACACCCCCCCTGCAGCAAGCAGGGACATCTTCCACTGGATCAGGCTGCTCAGAGCCCCGTCCAGTCTGACCTGGGATGTTCCCAGGGATGGGGCACCCACCGCCTCTCTGGACCTTTTTTGTCCTCCAAAAGCAAGGGACTAAAGATGTAGTTGAGGTCCAGCTGCAAACTGGCCTCCACACTCTTGTTTGGTGGGGCTCAGCCAGGAGCAATATCCAAATTATCCAAATTCAGACCAGGCTCCCGTGGGCTGGCAGCAGCCTGGGGGACTGCAACCTCCATCACAAAGGTCCAGTCCAGCAGCCTAGGTTATTTTCGAGCGGGTAAGTGGAAGAGCCCACCAAGATAGACGCTCAGGTAATCACACGGGTCCAAACTGTGCAACCACCTTATGTCATCAAAGCAATTTGAAAATCAATTTGATGTCTGGCAGGGAGGCAGACACGCCAGGTCCCTTCGGCGTTCATTAGCATTCAGGTGGCAGCACTCTGCCGAAGCTGCTTTTTCTGGGAAAGCCGTTAAAAAAAAATAAATTAAAGGAGAGTGGAAAAAAAAAAAATAAAATAAAGCATCAACCATAATTTCCTCTCGTTAAAGGTAACAGCAGCCCTAGCGCCAGTCTTGAACAGGGCTGGTTGATGGGTTTCCGAGATGGGGAAGCAGAGTGCCTACCACAGAAGTGAAGTGATGATCAAATAAGAAAGCAAATGAGGCTCCCCCCTCGTTTTTAACAAAGGCAGGAACAGGGCCAGTGGCAGAGTGGTTTAGCTGAGCAGTTAGAAAATTGGAGGTCAAAGCCTGACATGGCTATTGATGAATCGGAGGGTGATGGAAGAAGAGTAGCAGACATTACGAGTGGGCTGCAGGGACTGAAACATGAAGCAAGATTAAAAGAAGTTAAGTACCTGGAGGTGGTGTGGCTGCGCGGCAGTGAGGCGAACCGTAATTACAGTCGCCGTGTGCTGCAGACTGGAGAGGCACGGAGGGAGAGAGGATCAGAGCGGGGTAAAATAGGTGTGAGGCAGAGGAAGGGGGTGAAATTCAGGCTGTTCTCTCCAGATGCTGAGTTTGGTCAGGTTGTGTGGTCCATCACCTGCTGGTCATCTGGTTTTGGCTGTCTCTTCTTGTGTTATTCTGGTTTATAACCTGATGTTTCCAGTATAGCCTCAGGTCATTAATGAAGGGCTGGATTCTGCTCTGCCCACAGAGGATGATCCTGGTTAAGGCAACCTCCAGTGCCTTTTAATGTAAGGCATCCTCATGGGCATCGGGTTCAAAGCTTGAAGGAGCAAATCCTTTGAAGATTTGGTCTGCCCTTGGTAGATCCTGCTGTATTGGTGTTATTGGGCAGGGTGTTGGGATGGAGCTGGCTCAGGGCTGGTATTGGCTCTCAGGAAAGGGTTTCTGCTGTGAATGGTCAGATGTCAGGCTCTCATTGCAGCTTTTCTTGCAGTGGTGTCACTTAACTGGCTCTGGCTTGATGAGGTCGCTCATTTTCATCAAGACTTTATGAGCTTCATAACTTCCTATCGTCACACCTGCCTTTGAAACTAGAGTGGAGATGATGCCCTGGGCAGGTGACATACTGAAAAATGTAGATGCAGAGACTTGCACATATTTTATTAAGCTTGCTGCTTTACAAAGCCAAGCTCCAAATAAATCCCTAACCACTATGACTGCAAAATTGTCTCTGCAGATCCAGGCATAGCAGCACCTTCCTGAATCGGCAGGTAGCTCAAGATAGTAAAAGAAAGGATGAACTCCCCTGCTTTTACCAAATGCTTCGGGGAGGTCAGCTTGGTGACTTTGCCTTGGTTGGTCTAACTAAATTTTTCCCGATGATTGTTTCAGTGGCTGGAGTGGCAAAGGGAATAGATTAAGTCTCACAAAGCCTCTTAGTGTCATGGTTTTCCATGTTTACATTGATTGCATGTTCAATTGATTGATTGAATCCATGATTGCATGTACCATTTTTTAGCCTGGCTTCCAAGGAAACAAATATGAGACCTGGCTCTTTCTCTGTCCACGTGTCTCCCTCCGGTAAGTCTTGAACGATGTGGTGGCTGAGGGTCAAATTTGATGTAGGGCTAAGAAGAGTTTGAAATCCCTAGGTTTCTTGAGAATGAATATCTTGCCAGAGACCCTACTAATGACCTGATTGAGGAAACACATGTGGTGGTATTAGACACTGGTGAATCTGGTGATGGTAGAGCCATGAGATGTGGTTGCCATCCAACTGCAGAGGCTTTCTGGCTGGATGCTTTTAACAAATGAACTTTAAATGAGCCTGCAGTCTCTATACAGCCAGACACTCCAAGGATAAATTCTGGACCTAATTCTGAGCTGTCTGACTTCTCATGTAGTCATTCAGCTTCCACAGAGCAGGGACAAGAAGCAGCCAGACTGCTGTTTGACTGCGAGGCACTGAGGGATTGAACCTTTTGCATGTGTCTGAGCTGATCAGACGTGAGTCTTGAATCAGATAAAAAAAAAACCCCAACTTGTTAGTTCGTTAGACATGACTAAGGGCTGCTTGGGTTAATGGAAAAGTCGAGCACAGCTTAATTGTTCCTGCATAACGAGTGCATGGAGGAGCTATGGAGGCAAGCAGAGGCGATGTGTGTAAGGTGTTACTTGTGCGCTTACAAGGGTTGAAGGGAGTAGGTAGACCAGCATCACTTTGCACGAGAAGGAAGAATATAAAAATAAAGCTCAAAAGCTTTTATTTTGAGGGCTGTTGGTGCCAGAGCAGCTGCAGCTGGGAGCTGGCCTGGGATGCTTTGGGTTCAGCTGCGGTCCAGCATATTTCTTCTACACATTTGCTTTATGTCAGGGGATTTTGTGCCAAATGAGACACTATTTGCTTGTGGCGATCTCACTGTGCACCACTCGGGGCTCAGCTGCTCCCCACAGCTGGCACAGAGCCCGTCTATAAGTGCTAATGGGTGGAAGGGGCATCCATTTGTCTGTGTGCTTTGAAACCCATTTCAGCTCACTGCTGGTGGAGAGGTGGACCAAGCCAGAAGTCTCCAGTGCTGCAGCGGATGCTGGGCAGTGATGCAGAGTGCGTCAGTGCCGGTGACCTCCTCCCTGCAATGATTTCCCAGTGTCTTCTCTGGCCACATCCAGTGAGAGAGCAGTAAGGGGCAGCTGCCTTTTCCTGCTGCCCGAGGTGGGAGGTGAGCAGCCTGCAAGTCTCACAACAAAGCCTCAGCAAGGGTTTCACCTCCTTTCCACCTAACAGCTCCATCTCGTTTTGTGGTAACAGGGGTTTTTGCCTCCCTGCATTCCCCTCCTTTAACCCTTGGTCGACACAACCAGCCTCACCTCCTTTGCTGGCGGATCAGATCAGCAAGTGACGTGCAACTCCTTGGCTGCTTTTTTATCTACCCAGGGAAGGTGGGAGAGAGAAAAAGAAGGGAGAAAGGGATGGAAAAGGCATAGCGATAGCTGGGGTCACTGCTCAGGTCACTGGCACTGCCCCGGGGGGGAGAGGAGGACACGAGGGTGAGTGTGGGAAACCCCAGCCAGCATCCTCGCATTGCACCGGCGAGGAGTTGAGGGGAGTTTAGTGAGTGTTATATTGACACACAAAAACATACTTGATGCAGAAGCGAACTGACCGTGAGGTGGAATAAAAATTTTATGCGTCATCTCTTTTCCTTTCTCCCTCTTTTACACCTCAATAGCACGCATTGATGTTGTCTGGGTGGGTCTGATCTCAGCGCTCGGGTCATTTTACGACTGTTCTTGCTGTTTTCATGGGAGTCAAGTGATTTATGTGCATCTTTGCAGATCTGGGCCTTTAGATAATGTCTAAGTGCACACCCACACATGCCGCTATGGCAACATCTTAAAACCCCTGTGTAGAAAAATATTTCCTTTTCATTGTAGCAGTAAAGCTGGAATTTCTGAGAGGGCTGATGGCGTGAAGTGCCTGACTCCCACCCAGGTAAACAAGAGTTGAGCACCTTAATTCTTTCTGAGACCCTTTTTGGAAAACTCCTTGGTGTGTGTGTGTTGTCTGACAGTAGATTGCCACGGGGAGAGGAGGCAGTTGGAGCTTGGGTAGCTCACTGGTGGCCGTGCTTGCTGGTGGCTTTGGCATGTCCAGACGTCACCCTGGAGGTCCTGTGCTGGGAAAAATCATCCAGCCAGTGCTGTGCGAAGCATGGCTGTCTTGTGGGGCTCAATGTGGGGGCACACTGAGGTCCACCCCTGGATAACTGGTTCTCCTCAGGGTGGTTGCAGGGCTTGGAGTCCGTTTTGGGTAGCCTGATGCTGAGATGGCTGCTCTACCCCCCCCCCCCCCCCCCCCCCCCCCGCTGCCTTCAAGGTCTACGTCTCCCCTGGAAGAGGTTTGCACCATGGTGAGATCACTTTGGTCCTGGGATGGGCTCCTGATCTTTAGCCATCAGGTCCCTTGTGCTCAACATGGTCAGGTGGTGCTGGTTTATTCTCAGGGCTTAAGATTTCAGAGCAGCATTTGGCCCCTAAGTACTGTCTTGCCCTGGGTAACGCTGCGGCGTGTTACATGTAAATACCAGGAGGAGATCCTTGAAAGTGTTTTGAAGCCAAGGGGGCAGAGGGGAGGAATAAAATAAAAATAAGAGACTGTTTTGTCCCTCCCCAGCCAGCAAAGCAGCTTTAATGAAATTCTGCAGAGGGCAGAGGGAGGGCAAGCCAGTGCACTCAGCAAAAAATGAATCTGGAGGGCTGTAAGATACATATCAAGGGGAATGGAGGGAGCTGGAGACACTGCCCTGCCCTGTGCCATGCCGAGCATTGT
Organism: Leptosomus discolor; assembly: GCF_034619465.1. Lineage (NCBI taxonomy): Eukaryota > Metazoa > Chordata > Aves > Leptosomiformes > Leptosomidae > Leptosomus > Leptosomus discolor. The sequence goes on along the minus strand of NC_141419.1, from coordinate 90,557,594 downwards.
GATTTAAGACTTCAGTGTCCTACTTAGGAGAGCAGCTGTCTGCACACGTGTGTACATGCGTATGCACACTCGTAGAATAGTAGAATGGTTTGGACTGGAGGGGCCCTTCAGAGGCCATCTAAGTGCAACCCCCTGCAGCGAGCAGGGACATCTTCCACTGGATCAGGCTGCTCAGAGCCCCGTCCAGCCTGACCTGTGATGTTCCCAGGGATGGGGCATCCACCGCCTCTCTGGGCAACGCATTTTAGTGAAGCCTGCCCCTGGTCTGGCTAAGGTCTTACTCTCACTGATGCCCCAGGGTGCCATATATCCCTCTGTGTCCTCTTCTCCCACCCACATGGCCCACTCTATTTTGGGAGCCGCTGCAGATGCAGCAATGCTATGGCTTTGCTGTGCTCGGACTTGGAGAAGGATGTCTTCTTTTTTCACGGCAGCCATCTGGTGTGTAAGGATCACAGATGCAAGCTGCAAAATTTAGAGCCAGATGTCCAGGGCCCCAAAGCTCAGGGATGTCTGGATGGAGGGTTTTGGGTTCTGCCTTGAATTTCTGATTGGATTAAACCTTGAGTCCTGGGGGCCTATCTCCCAGGAAGCCAAGCTCCCAATTAGAAAAATGCACCATGTCTGAGGCGCACACAGACTGCCTGGGTCTCTTTTGGTCTTTGGACTGTGTCTGTTGAAGGATCGTCCTGATCCAAGTGGTGAGAGATACCATCCCAGCCTGGACCTGTGCGGGGCTTCCTTTGCAAATGCAGAGCTTGGGTACAATCCCAGGGGAATGAAGCGTTCCGGTTCCAGCTTTACTTTGAGGTTTTGGGGGACATCAACGTGAAGGCTCAGAATTAGGTTTGAGGAGAAGGTGATCCGCACCACTGTGCCCAAGGCTGCGTGGGCAGAAGGCAGGAGAGTGATGACCCTTGTTGAGATGTACATAGCTGTTCTTAGATGACCAAGCTTGGTGGCCCAAAGGGGGTGGGAGGTCAAAGAAGAATCTGGAAAACAGGGGAAGGAAGGAGATGCTCATTTTTCACCGTGGCTACCAGGGGAATCCTACAGGGGTGTGCACTAGTACCTGAGCTATTCAACAGATTCATAAATTATTTAGAAACAAGACCAGGGAGAAGACAATATTTACCAACTTCAGTGAGTTATTTCAGGTAGTTAAAACCACAGAGAAGGGGGGAAATATCTCAGCATCACTATAGATACTTTTTGAATTGTCAGCTCAACTCTCAGTCACTGTCAGAAAGGTGAATCGAATGTTAGAAGTTGTCAGGATGAAGGTTGAGAAGAAAAGGAGAACATGAGACACGTGGCTGGACTTCACGTTGCGGGAACATCTTGGACAATGTGCAGCCCAATGCAGAAGGAGTGATGGAGGTAGGAAGAATGGAGTAGTTTCTGTAGAAAAAGAAGCTCAATGGATGAGGCCGCTTAGGGCTGTAAAAAAACTGTCCTTGGAAGTTTCATATAGGCAGAAATATCAAACGATGACTGGTGTGGAGCAGGGGAGCAGGGAGCCGTTTATTCATTGTCTCTTTTCTAATCCAGAAATGAATGGCTGTGAAATGAAATTATTTGGCAGCAGGTTTAAAGCAAACAAAAGGAAATAGTTTTTCACACAGTGTGTAATTAAATTGGGGAGCTTGCTGGCACCAAGTATTTTGGAGGCCAAAGGTATAAAAGGGTTCAAAAAGCAATTAGATGAATCCAAGGGCTCAGCAAGGACTGCTGGCTCTAGGGTTCAGAGGCAGCCTCCAGCCTGGGAACCTCTCACAGGTGGATGGATGGTCAGCAGCCGACAGGTTGAATGGGAAAGAAGCATCTCCATACATTCATACCTTTTGGTACATTTCTCCTGCATATCCCATGTAGGCCACTGTTAAAAACAAGATATGGGGCTAGACATCCCTTTGTGAAGGTGTTTCTTCCCATGGTGCAGACCTGAGTTGATGTGTTGTGGTCTCGTGTAGATTACTGATCTCTCACATAGTGTCCTTCAGGTCATCCCTTGTGGTCCCCAGGTTCATGTAGCTCTGGCAAACACCTGCTAAGGCTCCGAGGCCCATCTCTGACAGTTATTTCCAGTCTTTGCTCAGCTTTTTAAACTCCCTGTTGATCTGAGCTTGCTGCTCATCTGCTCTCGTTTCTGCTGGAGAGCACAGCACGCACGGACTAGAAGGAAGGGCTGGCTGACACGTGGCTGTCTGAGCCTGAATAAACCTACCAGTGGACCCGGTGGAGGTGGTTTGCCCATCTCTGGCATTCAGTGCCACGCTGCTCTTTCTGCAAGGTGGAGGCCAGCAAGGGCTTTGACCTTAACAGAGGAGGGATTTCTGAGGGTATTCACCATTGTTCTAGCGCTTTCGTTTTTGTGTTGTTAAAAAAAAAAAAAAAATAGCAAAGAACATTTTTTGCCAATGTGCATTTGCTGTTCCATTCAGTGGAAGCAGAATTAGCTCAACGCTGGCTGTATTTGAAGCTGCTGCCAACCTCAAAGGAGCTTATTCAGTATCCACTTTGTTTCAACAATTAGCAAGACGAAAGAGCATCTGGCATGCAAATTGTATGCTAGGACAAATGCTCAACTTGAGGTCCTGCACTGGCAAGCAACAGTTCAAAACAAACAAACAAAAATATCTCTTTCAGTCAAGAGATCTGCTGCTGGGTTGTCTCCAAATGCCTGTACATTGACACAATACGTTTGGTTTTTTTTTTCTCATGGTGTCCCTCCAGAGCTGGCCTGTGCAGCCAGAAAAGCCGCTCTGCTGTGTGCATTAGTTGATTACCAACTTCTAATCACATCTGGTGTGGCTGTCTAACACACCACATCTTGGCTGTTGTTGCAGCATGGTGCAACCATGCTAAAGCTGAACCTGCTCGTCATTGCAGGTTGCCCAGAGAAGCCGTGGCTGCCCCCTCCCTGGCAGTGCTCAAAGCCAGGCTGGATGGGGCTGGGAGCGACCTGGTCTGGTGGGAGGTGTCCCTGCCCATGGCAGGGGGATTAGAACTGGATGGTCTTTGAGGTCCCTTCCAACTCAAGCCAGTCTGTGATTCTATAACCCCTTAGCCTTTTGCCAAGATGCTCCTGCAAACACCTCTGGATTGCTTTGGAGGGGAAGGGCTGGGGGAAGGCTTGGGACACCATTCTGAAGGCTGATGCTTTTAAGCCCGTGATGATGTTCCTTTCTTACCACTGGGTACGTGTCAGGTCCTGTTACAGGGCCCTGTGCAGAAGGGGAGGTCCAGATCGCTGCTTAGCTTGAAAATGCAGGGTGGAGAAGAAAAATGGCTTTTCACTCCTATCTGCTGATCTGATGTAGGAAATGATGCTGACGGGGTGAAGCCACAGCAGTGCGTTGCCTTTCTGCAGGGGACCTCCCTGTCCCCTGGTGAGAGGTCTGGGAAGGATGGTGGTCTATACCTATGGAGAGCATGAGGAGAAGTATTTTCAATATTGTCTTAAAATGCATGAAAAAACCAGGCTTTGGGGTCGGTATTGCTGGAGCATCGGTGAAAGGTAGCAGATCTGTGCTGGAAATGGAGGCAGGCTTTCATGGGAGCGTGTGGGCTTGGCTGTTGCTTTCGTGTTTTATTGTCTAAGGCAGGGTCGACCCAGTGGTGGTCACCGTCTGGAGTGTGTGGATCCTCGTGGCAGGGGTTGTGGGTTGTCCTGCTCTCGGGTGTTAGGACTGCTTGAGGGAGTGACCCTTTTGATGGAATAAAGAGAAAATGAGCGGATGACTAACCAAACAAGTTCTGTAGGTACTTGCTTGGCAAGCAAATGATTGGTTTCTTCTCTTGAGGGTTTTCAGACACTTTCTGCGTTCAGCTTTGCTGCAAAGTTAAAGGGAAAACACTGAGAAAGATGAAATTTCCTATTCAGACCTCTAAGATCTTTCCCTGAAGCTCGTGTAAGGATCTCTGGAAGGTCAGTGACAGCTTCTGCTGTGGCGTGATGGACTCATTTCCCTTTCCCCCACCATGTCCCCGTAGATAACCCTGGCTGCAGACCTTGCTGTCACGGTACAGCTGTGCCAGTGGCAAAGTGCAGATGCTAATTTTTACGGGCTGGCCGAGCCTTCTGCTGTCCTCGCGCTTTGGCAGAGGAGGCTGCAATTCAGCTGCCGCGGCGACCGGGCGCTTGGCGTTGCATGAAAGCGAAAGTGAGTCGCAAGGCCAAGAGGGAGGCGGTGGGGCGGTCAGGGCTGGATGTGGCCTCAGGAGGGGTTGGAGGCACGTCCCGTCACCACTCCGTAGCTCCCGTTTTCCCTTCTTCTCCGTCTCTGTTTGTGTTGGACATCCCAGCAGATTGTGCCCTCTGCAGATGGGCTTTCACCTTGGCTGCCACCCAGGCTTGCTCTGCTGGGGCAGGTAGAGATAGGAGGAATTCAGAGCCTTTGCGACCAGCAATCGGCCCTTAAGCATTTTCTAAACGTTATAAGCTGTGATTTAAGGCTGGTAACTACTTTTTTCCACTGTGAAAAAAAAAAAAAAAAATTCGGGGTTGTGGGAAACTGCACTTGCTTTAGCTTGAGGTAACTTCAGCTGAGCTTGTTGAAGTCTCTGATCCATCTCAAAACTCCTGAGCTTAGAAAATAAAAATGAAATGGTGATAACAACAATCCCGATGTGCCCCGTGAGAGACAAAGCGGGGCAAATAGCAAGCGTCTGGGGGTTTTTAATCTTGTAGCTTTGACGTGATTCATGGGAAATAAATGTACTACAACTTTAAGGCTTTGCCTGCAGCTAAATATAAGGGTGTGCTGGCTCCACCCTGCTGCTTTGTTAGGGATACAGGCATTTATTTTCTTGGGTGTTTTTTTTACTTTATTTTTTTCCCTTCTATTTTATTTTTTTGGTGAATCTCCACCATGAAATAACCAAAAGTTCAAGCGAGTGGTCTTGGAGCATGCAGGAGAGAGAGCTCCTGATGTTTTCCCCATGGAAAGTTTAAGGATTGGGACTTAACCAGATCCAAATTTCAACTTTCACGTAAGTGCTGCGCACTCTCGTCTGATGGGGAGATGATGATGGCTGGGGTGAAGGCTTAAGACAGCAAGTCTGTCTTAACCTGACTTTCACGAGCCTCCAGCCTGGTTGATGTTAAGCCAACAGCCAGGTTAGCCAGGGGCAGCTGATCTTTGCATCCAGCCCTGAGCGGATGACTCTTATTTTCCTAAATATTCTTTTAGGTGAAAACTCAGTGTGTTGGTAAAACTCAGAGAGGTGATGGCAGAGCGTGTCTTCTATCAGCGTTTGCTCAGTCTAAACTTAGTTTGTCTCTGACTTTGTGTTTTTCAAAGAGAAGCTGGTTTCAGCTCCATTTTCTGTAATCATCTGTTTATTTTATTAGCTTTTTCAGAAAAGCTGTATTTCCCCTGATGCCTGGCCACCTGTTTTATATGAGCTGCTGAAGGTCTGAACTGTTGCTCTGTTTGTGCAGAGCAGATCTCTTTCGACAAGCCAAAAGAAAAGACACAGCTATATACTAAAAAGGGCAAAAAAACCCACATGCTGTGCTATTTTGGTAGTAGCAAATTATGCGTCCTACAAATTACCATTGGTTATGAACATCGTCCGTCTGTCTGGATGACAATGTCCTGCTTTCAGACCACCACTAATACAGTTAGAGTTAGGGTAATACCCATTGAACTCCAAAGTATCTCTTCTTTTCTGAGCCCTGATTTATTCCCGCCAGCAAATGTCACATGTAAGTAGAAGTTTTATGGCTGTGTAATTCACAGACTGTTAAGCATCTTATTAGGAAGGACTTGGACTTTTAAAAAAAATGACTTGAGGTTGTTCCTTTAGTATTTGGAAACTATCAATTCTCTAGATTTTCTTGCTGGCTGGTTTCCTCCCCCCCCCCCCCCCCCCCCCCCCTTTTTTTTTTCCTTTTCTTTCTTTCTTGCTTATTTCTCATTTTCCCGTTTTCTCATATGTTTTCTTTTTTCTTTCTGTTTTCTTCTTTCTCTTTCTTTTTCCCTTTTCTTTGTCCTTTTTCTCTTTTCTGTTTCTTTTCTCCTTTTCTCTTTTCTATCTTTTTTCTTTTCTCTTTTTCTCTTTTCCCTCTTTTATCTTTTTCCTTTTTCTTTCTCCTTTTTCTCTCTTTCTTTTTCCTTTTTCTCTTTTTCTTTCTAGCATATTTTTCTTTCAGTTTTCTGTTTATTTATTTTTTCTCTTATTTTCTTTTTTCTTTTTTTTTCTTTCTTTCTTTCCAGTGAAGCACAAGTTGAACTGAGGATTTACTCACTTTCAATCTTAGCTTCAGGAACATCAGCTCTAAAATCCCAGTCTGAATCCACAGTGAGGACTGTGGTACTGTAAATACATTAAGAAATAGACTAGATTTGGTTATATATAAGAATTTCCCCACCTGTAGTATCATGAGCATATTCATCATTTGATACTTTACAAACATCTTGTTAGCTGTAATAAAAAGTGCTAATTTGCACTCCCTCTCTGTTTGTGCTTCAGGAAGATGATAAAATCCCAAATATTCTCGTGTGCATTCCTATCTCTCTTGCACACTTATTTGTGGTGGCATGGCAGGCTCCCTGTGAACTACTTTCCAGGCTGCTCTGCATTGAGAAGCTCCAGCAGCAGTTTTCTGGCTGGTTTTGAGTAAGGAACAGAGGATTACCACGAGGGGACATCTGCCCATCAGAGCAGCGCTTCATTCACTCCTGCATCCTGCTGCCCACTGCCCCACAGGTCGCCTTTCAGAGGTTGCTCATGCCCACGTCTTGCCCTGTGGTGGTCTTTGTATGCAGTGGTTAGTGAATGCCCTAAGCAGATGTTGCCAGATGTGAGGTCGCAGGGGGCTTGTGGCCGGGGGTGAGAGTGGGGTCGCCCGGCTCGACCAGTGTGTGTGTCAGCTGGATGAATCCCAGAGCAGAGAGCCCAGCAGGCAGCTTTCTCCTCTCCGACAAGCTGTCTCTGGACCAGAGTGTCCCTTGCAGCCACAGCAAGGGCAGGTTATGAGCCTTCCAGCTGTGAGGCTGCAGAACAGATGGTGTCTTGTCCCACTTTCACACCACCCATGGTTTCCTTTCCAATTTTCCTGAGTCACCTTTTTCACAAATGGGATTGAAAGAAAGAAGGAAAGTGGCACGTCCACGGGGGCAGGTGGGTTTTCACCTTCCATGCTGTCTGGCACGTTCCTTTTAGAGTGTCTGGTCGGTGTTTCTGCAGCATTTCTCCCCTATAACACGTCTGTCCTTCTCTTCGGGGTCTTCTGCGTGCTGGTTGTCTGTGCCAAGGAGAGGACAGGAGGTGAGCTGCTTTACTGGCTGCCTGGGGATAGAACAGTGCTGTGGCCTTGTTCCATGCTGAATAGACATGGATCCACTTCCATTAAATATATTAATGGTTAATACAGAGACCTCTTCCTTCTTCCTCCTTTTCCCTTCTCCTCCTCTTCCTCCACCTCTGTTACAGCCATTACAGCATACTAGTGCTGCAGCAGGAGCTGGGGACAGCTAGATCAGGTCCCAGTGTGCCAGATGCTGCACAAAGCCAGAGCGATGTTCCCAGCTCTGACTGACGCATCCACAAGCCTTATCCGATGCCAGAGCTCTCCTTGCAGAAGGGAGACCCCACGGCGTCTCGGCAGAGGGGTGGTGGTGTGGGACTCCTGGGAGCTGTTGTGAAGGCTCATGTCTTTGAGGGCCTGGGGTGTTTGTTGCCAGGATCAGTCCCACCATCAGCCCCTTAGCTCCTGCTAGGGTGTCTCGGGGCTTTGGGTGGCCAAACAGGACAGCAGCCTTGTGCCTGCTGAGTTGTGCACACAAGGGGGAAAGGGAGGTATGAAGCACCCATCATTGCAAAGGTGCTTGCAGAGGGCTCTGTGCGTGGGAAGCCATTTTAAACAGGCTTTTACCCATCGCAGTGATGAGTGCAGAGTTGGCTGGGCTGCGTTCTCAGATGCTCAGAAGCTGCTTTGCGCGGTGTTTCAGGTCATAAAACCAAAGCGCCGTGCCTGGAAAGACAGATTGCCGCCACAGCGTAAGCAAATCTGTCGAAACCAGACAGCTTGCTAATTCACCCTGTGCAATGTGCGTATCTCTTCACCCCTCTCCTGCTTTCCTGGCCAGACTGAGAATGGCTTGAGCATTGCTGTCTTCTCAAAGAGAGAGAGAGAGAAAGAAATTGCGCTTCGAGAGACCAAACCAAGCAGGATTCATCACTTGGGTTCTGGGGTGATTCCCCGCTATGCTCCCAGATCATGGCCCAAAGCTCTTGTTTTGAGTAAAATGGGAGTGACAGCCACCATCTGGGTGGGGAGGAGTGCTGGTCCCAACAGTGATGAAGGACTCTTGGAAGTAGCCTGGACTGATGATTAAGGCTTTAGCCTTAAGACTCTGTGAAATGGGTTGGTTTGGGTCTCCAAGGCTCAGAGAAACAGCCAGGTGATGACAGGGTAAGCCACACCATGACCCACACTGCTGGGGCTGCCATTGAGCTCCCTGTACCTTGGGAAGTCCTCTGGGGACCCAGCCCCACTCACAGCCACCATGGGAGAGAGGGTGGGATGTTGTCCCCTGGCCTCTCCATGCCTGGAGTGCCGTCATGGATGGAGCAGGTGCTCCATGCTCTGGTGCAGATATCCTGCCTGGGTCGATGTGGGTGTGAATGTCCTGCAGGACGTCTGGATGCCCTCATCCACCAGATGCCTCACGCAGGGCTTCTCAGTGCCTGGATGAGGTGAGGAGGAGGAAGAGGAGGAGAGACAGACCTGGGCAGGTCCTGGCAGGTGGAGAGTGGAGGAAGCACCACCAACACGTTTTCAACTGGTAGTACCGGGCAGCGTCTGCTTGAGACCAACCATTTGAAGGCTGCACCAAAGCACAGCAAGCCACTGCGGTCAGCGTGGACTTGTTTGGGTCCTGGCAGCAAACGGGGACGCTTTGGGCAGTAGCTGTGGAGATGGAAGCACATATAAGGGACCCATCACTCAGGCTACTTAGGAGCTGCTTTGGTAGGACAGCCACAGCAAAGGGAACGAGCTCTCAAGGCAGTGCTTTGGTTCGGCAGTGGCATTTCTCCAGCCGTGCTGGTGGTAGCTACGTTTCCCAGAAGGGAGAGCATGGAGGGGAGAAGCCAGCCTCGATCTCAGGTGGCTTGGGCCACTGGGAAGTGCCTTGGTTGTGCTGGGAAGCTGTACCCGCACGTGCAGGGAGCCCAGAGGGAATGGCCAGGGCTCCCCTGATACCAGGACTCACTCAGAGTGACTTCATCTCAGTCCAGCCCTGGCAGAAGAGACAGCATCAGAAGAGGGGTGAATGTGGAAGGGTGCTGCCAGGCAGCGCGGGTGAGCTCTTGGGACAGGAGCAGGGTGTTGTGTATAGATGGGAGGTGCCTGTTAGTTAGAATGAGCTCCACATAGATCCCACCGAGCTGGTACTGGCATGAGATGGCACTAAAGTTTCTTGAGAGCCTTTGTCATTCTGTCTGGGTCAAACCCCTTGAGGTCCTTCTCCTCTGGGTGACTTTGGAGGAGCTGTGTAATGATTTCTGGAATGTGTGTATGTAAATCTCTACCTATGAGTCCCTGAACTTTTGGCAGCAGAGAGAAATTAAAGGCTGTTTTCATTTAAGGACTGGTGAGCTGCAGCTGGTGTTTCTCATTTATACTATTTTGATCTTCTAATGGAAGGGGTGCAGCGTCCACTGGCAAATTGAACAAATGCTCTACAGAGCACCCGAACAGAGATGTGTGTGTGTGTGTGTATGCTGCAGAGGGGGAGCGCACATCGACGTGAGCGTTAGCATTTCTAAGAAATGGCAATTCTCTTTGGAAGCCTAAGTGAACACCACTTACTGGAGGTTGCCTAATTTAAATCATCTTTGCTCTGTTTTGTCCTATCCATTATTTTCAGCTGTCATGTTAAGTGCCATGAAGACTCTTCAAGAGGCTTCTTTCTGCTTCCCTCTAATAATCCCAGAAACAGACACTGGTCCCTTTGTCCGGGGCTCTCTCTGATGACTCTTAGTGTTCAATTTGCTGGAGAGGAACCACTTTGTGGAACAATAGGACAATCAGCGCTGCAGCAGCTCAAGTGCTGCCATCCTGCCCTTGAAGAGGCAGGAGAGGAGCAAGGTGGAATTGTGTTTTGGCCATCACAGTTAATGACTTCTAGGAAAAGCTTTGATAGTGGCTCAACAAAGGTGATCCTGGCTTGCAAAAATAGAAGCCTGCATTTCATTTGCTATGGAATTTGTTGGGGTTTGAGGTGATCCTTGGTGCTCAGGGAGAGCAATAAGCTCTGGTGTTCAGGTCTGGATTAGGGCTTGGAGTCTGAGTCTGACAGGAGGGTCCAAGCCCTGTGTATCAAGGCCAGGATGAAGTCCAGCAGAGATAAAGCATTGCTTGTTATGGAGGAGTTGGTAGGGTCCAGTGAAGGGTCTTCACATTGAGAGCAGATCCTTGGGGCAGTAAAATACCTCTAAAGCAGTGGCTGGTGAAACACCAGAGACCCGTCAGTGCTGTGGAACCATCCTTGGCAGTCCTGAACTAGAATCTCCTGTGTGTCCTGGGAGATCCCTGCTTTGGGCCAGGGGTGAACCATAAGGCTTCTTGAGGACTCTCTCAGTACTTTGGTGCTATAGTTTTTATATATTCCTGTGGGGCTGTGTAAGGCATCCTGTGCCTAACTCAGTGTAGGCTTGGGGGAACTGTGCCTTGGTTGCTTGGGGAGAACGCCCAGCCTCCCACTGGAGTGGAGGAACAGCAAGTGCCCCCACTGCCCAAAATATCGCTCCGTGTGACTCCATACTGACCTTGTGCTAAGCTTTCCTTGTGCTACACCAGCTGCCGCCCTCCGCTTTACCCATCTCCCCATCTCCTGCCCCTTGTGCCATCAGTTATTGGTCCAGGTCTGACCACCCAGTCGCACACCAGTCTGCTTCGAAAATTCCCTTTGCCCATCAGCTCGTGGCAGCTAAAAGTACCGTAAGTACATCTGAAAGTACCCTATCGATGCTGTGCTGGGGGTTAGAAGGCTGTTTCTATCCGTTAAGAAAGGCTCTGTGACAACCCTTTTCTGGAGGTATTAAGGGGAAAGAGGTGTAAAGATGAAGTTTGAGGTACTTCTGAGAAACTCGTTCATGCATTGCCTATGATTGCTTTCTCGTCCAGCCCTCTGGTCCTGGATGTGATGTGGTAGAGGAAAGCGCCAAGAGGGCATGATGGAGGGAGTCCTTCCTCTCCCAGCTCTGTCTCGGGGATGGCTCGGAAAGCAGACGAGGGAGGCTGCAGAATTCAGCTTTTCTGTACATACATAAAGAAATCAGCCATTATGGTGGCAACTAGGAGTTAATGCTTTAAAATACATCAATAACAAGGAGGAAAATAACTTTTCAAGAAGTTTTAGAAGTGGAAGTAAATTTTTATTTTTTAAATTCGGACTAAACATACAAAAGCACAGGGTGGTTGCTTCTGAGTCTATTTAATCATGAAGCTTAATCCTTACAGCAGTCACTGTCAGAAGTTGTTTTGCATTGGTTTTTTTTGTTGGCTAGTTCTGCTTTTCATCCGCCATCGCACTGCTTAGTCCCTTTGCCTGTTGCTTGGCTTTCTGGAGTCCTGCTGGACTTTCTCATGGGTTTCTGTGGCCTTGAAGCTTTATTAAACTTCTCTAAGGTGCCAACCTCAGGAATTAAAAAGAAGTTAAAAAAAAAGCTGTTGGTGTAAGGTGGTTTTGCTCAGTCCTATATGGCTGGCGTTGTCCCAGGATCATAGAAATCCACTTAAAGTGGGCTCTGTCTCTGGGCAAATCCTGTGCAAAATATCCCGTGGTGTGTTAGTATGGCCCATGAACACACTTGGGTGCTTTCCATGAAGTCCCAGGTCTGGAACTGGGTGCAAAGCTAAAAATCTAAGGGAAACTGTCATGACAAAATCTGGGTTTGTTTAGCCCATGTCGTTATGCAAAGAAAAGTTGCGAACTGAACCTCTGAGCAATCCCAAAGGAAAAGAAAAGAACTCAAATGTATTTACGAGAAAAAGAGAAAAGGACCAGTCTCTCCGTGTTGAAGGCAATCTCTGGATTGCCTGGATGGTCTGAGCAGTCAGTGCTGCAGCCTTTCCTCCTGCCCCCCGGCAGTTCTGGCTGGGGCTGGCAGTAAGCCGAAACTGTGGTCGGGGAGAGAACTCGCCCTCTAGCTTTTCTTGGGAGACGAGGAAGGTGGATTGTTTTCGGTGATGAAATTTCCTATTGAAAAATTGAATGCTTCCTTCTTGCACTTGTGAATGGGATGCCCGGGAAGTGGAGCACGCTGATTCCAATTACCAGCTCAGTGAGGCCAAGTGCTGCAGTTGGGCAGGAATTGGTACCTTTAAATGTGTACTTGAAAAGATAAAAACTTTTTTTTCTTCTTTATTTTTTTTTTTTTTTGGTATATGTCATGAATTCAGAGCAGGAGCCCGGCCAGCCAAGCTGTGTTGGACTTGATGATCTTAGAGATCTGTTCCAACCTAATGATTCTATGATTTGTTCTCATATTAATATTTTATGTCTTAATATGTGCCTAATTGCTCAAGTTACTCAAACTTGCTACCTCTGTTGGGCCGAAACAAATAGTCCTGAGGAATGAGGGCTCATTCCTTGCTCTCCTTCACATCAGCTGTAGAAGTGGCTTGTCTATGTCTGGGATTTTTTATGGAAGAAGACTTACTTGGTAGCACCTCTGCAGGGAAAGTTCAGAGTGGTTAATATGGATCCCAAACCCAAAAGTGGTATCACGAGATCATCAAGAAGGTAAATAGCATTGTGAGTGCATGAACAGGAGTGTTGCTCCCCTTCAATGGTGCATCCCACGCGCATCGAGTGCTGTAGAGTTGAGCTCATCTGGGATTTCTGGCTATCCCACAGTTACTGCTCTGCCATAATGTCCAATGTTTTCCCTTGCTGCCTGGGCAAGATTTCGATGTGGAAAAAGATGTTTCTTGAGATAAATTGGTGTAAGAGCTGCAGGGGGGGTAGTCAGGACCAGTGTGTATCAACCATGAAGGACAGGGGTGTCATTAGAAACTGGAAGGGGTCTCAGGAGATCAGGGCTTGATTTCCACCTTGAGCACAGCTTTTCTGTGCAATGTTTCTTACACAGTGTCTGGCTGACACTTTCCCCCTGGTAAAATGCCTCCCATGATGTGTCTGTGTAACCCATCTGAGGTGGGAACTGTTGATGTGCAGTGCCTAACATGCTGTGATGCTGCCCTTGCTTGGGGCCGTAAGTCACCTGCAAACCGAATACTCGAGGTGGCAATGGCAAGAAATTTGTGGTATGAGGCTCTTGCCCTGGGTCTAGTTGGCCATGAGAAGATCTGTTAAAAGCAACAGGGGTTTCCTGGTCCTGTAGTGGTGCGTCTGTTTATTAATCCCAGTGGATCATGCAGTCTTTCCTGAAGCCCATGCACACTTGCTCCTGCAAGTCCTCTGGGCAAGGATTTCTGCAGATCCACCATCTGCTGCAGGGAAACCATCTCTGCTTGTCTTGAACCTCCTGCTAGCTTAACTTCGTGGCCTTAGGTGAATGAAGGGAGGCTGGCAGTAATCACAAGGTGGTACAGTTGCCCGTCGTAGCAGTTGACCCAGTTGATGGCTTGTTTGTTCCGTTGTAAGAGTATGAAGAACCAGTCTCCTTTAGGTACTCGAGTAGAAGGGAACTGGGAGGGAGCAGAGGCACTGGTTTTAGGAACTCGCCCTGAGCAGTGGTCTGCATGTGTGGAACGTCGTGGGAGATGGTATGCCTGTCTGAGCGTAATAGAGGTAAGTTGGAGAAGGGGACAAGAAAGGGAGGCAGACATAACTGGGACATAACCAGCATAACAACACGATATATTGTCTCATTTTCAATTTCAAGTATTTAAAGGGGGTGGAACCACTGGATCCAGGTGTTGGGATGGGCTGGGATTGTGTAGCTGCCTGGTTTATTTGTACAGGGACCTACACCAGTGTTCCTTGTGTAGACAAAGCCACGAGGAGCACCAGCACTGCTTGCCCCTCCGGGACCCCTTCTACCCAGATCTTTCCCTGCCTGCCTGGGCAGGGGTGGCTGGCACAATGTTTAGGCGGCGCTGCCTGTAACGGGTGCTAGTTGTGACTGCAGATGGGGCCGTAGGCATGCTGCCTTCTGCAGATATCTGGCAGAGCACAAAGACCTCGTTGAGGTGGCTAGTCTGACTACGAGTGCACACCCCTTCCAGGGCACACTTGAGGCAGGTGGTGCTACTGCCCTACCAAGCTATTGCTTCCCCACGTTCCTCTTGATATGTAAAATAAGAGCATGCGTCTCTATTATTGTTTGCATCCCGTATCACCTACCGGTCTTCAAGCAGGATCCCCGCTTTCCTATGGGGTTGCACAAAGCCTCCGCAGAGCCAAAGCTTGCCCTGAAGAGATGACAGTCTGAGGCAAGGGGTGACAGGCAGTTGAACTAGCTGGAGGAGAATGAAAAAAAATAATGATCCTGAATTGGTCACGGGAGATGCAGAGGTCCCACCACACACAAAGCAGCTTATAGTATATGGAAATGTTGTGTATACGTCTATATTGCAAAAGATGCACGTTGTTCAGTTGTGTTATTGAGAAATAGTACATGATCATTAGCAGCGAGCTAGAATGGGAACACCTGGAGGGGCAGAGTTGAGGGTGATTATGCAGCCCAGCCCTGGTGTTTCTTCACTTTGGAGAGCTCCGCGGCATAGTTTCATCATAGATTTATATAGAGCTAATTGGCACGTAGTTTGATATGCAAATAAAACCATCATAAATATCAGAGAAAGATTTAAAGCTGTGCTTTCCGCTGTCATACTACAGTCCTTGCTTTTCTGGTCAGTCTAATCTACTCGATTACTCCTTTCATCATCTTGTGTTTTGAAGACACGGTATCTCTTTCAAAGAACATCTGTCAGACAAATATTAATTAGTTAATTTTTCTGCATGGAATGAAAAAACAAGGGTGGGGAACCCAGAGCTCTGAGGATCAGATGCAGTGCGTGGCCAAGTAATTATTTTGGGGTAATGTGGAGATGTGTCATGTGTGGCCTGCGCTTGGTCTATAAAGGCCTCTAGCTCTTGGCAAGAAACAGGTTTCCTACCAGAGGTACTCAGTTTATGCTACAGATTGAAGTGAAATTTTCTTAATGTGGGTAATAATAGAGCATCTGTAGTCGACACCGTCGAGACGTCACTTCCAGGCTGAGCTCTCTAGATCAAGGATGCTACAGGCAATGGTGCTGAAGGAAGGTTTTAATTCAGAAGATTAAGTAGTTTAAGAATGGGATAAAGTGTGGGTAGAGTCAATATTTTTATGTTCAAGGACAAGCGTAGGCTTGTCTGCTGGAAACATCAAAGGTCACAGATAGCTTGGGATGGCTGGAGCCTTGTCATCTGTTTTCCCCGAGCATGAAATTTATTGGGATTTTTGTGTTGTGATCTTAGGTGGATGCCTTTTACTGTCGCTGTGATTTTTGAGTCAGATACATTTCATTCAATATCCAGAAATACGTTTTATGCGAGGGGACTATGACCAGGTGTGTCAGCACTATGCACAGCAGTTTTCTTCCAGCTCAGCTGGAAAAGAGCTTGGTGTGCAGATTTGGGGCCAAATCCAGGCCTGGCAGCAGTGCAGCGCAGAGGAGTGAACTGAAGCAGGGTAATGCACCTGTAGGTGCAGGGCAGGAGTTCCCAAAGGGTGTCAGTAGTGGTGGAGCATGTCTTTCCATCAGGGACCTTTGGAAATCCTGCTAAGGCAGGGTCCTCTCCATCAAATCCCTCCTGGACACCTCTGATTCTCCAGGGATGAGGTGTCCCCTATTTGTGTTTTCCTTTCAGAATAAAGATAAGAGAACATCCCTTATCCCTTCTTCCCTCAGCGCTGCCCCCACCCCCTAAGAGACTCTGAGTGGGTCTCTGAGCACCCAGAGGTGTCTGTTCCCACAGAGGTCCCTGGGGGTGGGAGGAGGCCTAGAAGTTGATAGCTGGGGTGAACCCTCAAAGGAAATACTTTTTTGTTGTTATTGTTGGTAGATGCTTTGTGTACTGCATCCAGCTCTGGAGTCAGTACAGGAGAGACATGGGCCTGTTGGAGTGGGTCCAGAGGAGGGACATGAAGATGCTGAGGGGACTGGAGCAGCTCCCCTGTGAGGACAGGCTGGGAGAGCTGGGGTTGTTCAGCCTGGAGGAGAGAAGGCTCCGGGGAGACCTTAGAACGGCCTTCAGTGCTGAAAGGGGGCTGCAGGAGAGGTGGGGAAGAGTTTTTAGCAGGTCTTGTAGCGCTAGGACGAGGGGTAATGGCTTTAAACTAAAAGAGGGGGAGATTTAGATTAGATATAATGAATAAATTGTTTACGATGAGGGTGGTGAAGCACTGGCAGAGGCTGCCCAGAGAGGCGGTGGGTGCCCCATCCCTGGGAACTTCCCAGGTCAGGCTGGACGGGGCTCTGAGCAGCCTGATCCAGTGGAAGATGTCCCTGCTCGCTGCAGGGGGTTGCACTAGATGGCCTCTGAAGGGCCCTCCCAGCCCAAACCAGTCTGTGATTAATGTAATTATGCAGTGGACTGCTGGTGGGTACTAAAGGTTTCCAAAAAATGCATCTTTTTCCCCCACCTGCCCAGCCAAATAGTCACAAAACTGCCTCGAGGAGAAAGAGAAAGTATGCTCATCATCAGCTGGGGATCTGGTAGAACATTATATATCACGAGATTTGCACGACACTGGCAACGCTAGGCTGAGGATTTTTGTTGTTACTCGTGGTTTCCTTGCCTTGCTCGATAAAATAAAACCTGCCAAAGCAGCAGTGGTGAGCTCCCATCTATCTGTTCTCATACTTCCAGCCGCTTCTGCTTGAATTATTCATGTTCGGCAAGTGATCTGCAAACAGCTCCTGTGATCTCCCTCTGATCTGTGTGTATGTGAGACTCACCCCTGCTTAGGTCAGGGCATTTTCTTGTTTCCTTCCTCGAGGCAGGGAGTCTGTGGGAATCTCCAGGTTGCTCACCGCCTCTTTCTGATTAACTGAGCCGTATATTTATTATTTACACGGTATGATTTGTTTGGCTGTCCCAGGCACGTTGTATTATCACTGGATAAGTGACAGGACTCTGTGCAAACATGTGTAGCTGTTACTTGACAAATCCTATTGTGTAAATACTACTATGGAGCTGCGGAGGCGCTTTTAGGGCAAATGCCCTCACAAGTGAAGGCAGCGCTGCCAGCTTCTCACCCAGCATAGGATGCATTTCAGCTGCATGTGCATCTCAATAGAGCTTTAGTGGGCTGTTATATATATGTATGTATGTGTGTGTGTGTATATGTATGTGTGTTTTATGAGTTTGCTTGTTTTCCATAATCTCTGCTCTGTGTTTATCTTATTTTTTTTTAAAATGTGTTCTGCTTTGGTCTTGGAAAGAGGTTTGTAAAACCAGTGAGAAGGGCAGTTTATGGTTGGGCAATCGGCAGGTGTCCTATTTATTTTGCAGTCCGTATCATTAGTGAAACAGGCTGTATGCCCACCTTTTCCAGCACACCCACCCCAGGGAGATCTCGTATCGGCGCCTCCAATATCCTCTACTTCACCCCAGCATGCTGCGATAAACCAGTGTGCATTTTGGGATGAGGACTGGAATGCTTCAGGAACCCATTGCCGAGTGTCGCCGGAGCTGGTGCGCTGAGCAAGGCAAGGTGCAGCAGAGAGACAGAGTCCCCCAGGTCCCCTTCCCCAGCTGAGGGTGTCCTTTGGGTGAAAAAAGCTCCATTTAGGGTACCTGCTTTTTATACAGTACCTCTGAGGAGGACCTGTGCCTTGCTGAGGATATCCCTCACCTACGACATAACTGGAACACAGTAGCAAGTTTGTTAAAAAGTCCTGCCTCTCTGGAAAGAAGATTTTTCTATTAAACCTTAGGGAAATTACTGGCCTTGTTAACTAGCGGAGAAGTAATGAACCACAGCAGGGTTACTCGAGAGATTTGGGCCCTGGTTTTGTAAGACTGCATTGTTTCTTTAAATGAGAGAAATAATTTAAGCAAACAAACGAACAAAGAATTTCTGGAAATTAAAGTAGGGTATGAATGGGATGATTTGCTCATCTTCTGTTTAGTAGGAGCAGCACAGTGAACAATTGCATGGTCGACCTCAGAAATCTATCCATGGTAACTAGACACAGGAGAGAAAAATAGACAGCCTGCCACCAACTTGGTATTAAAGTTATATTTTCTGGTTTTTCCACGGTTGCGGGCCAGTCGGGGACTTTCCATGAGCAGTCAGCACAGCAGAAATCCCCTTCTGCTTTGTAGCAACCACCGCTGCTGAGCAATGAAAGGTCTGATGCTGGTTTTGCACTGGTTTTGGCTTTAGGGGGTTTTGGTCCCAGTTTCCAATGGGATCGTTCTGGGGCAGACTCTTCCTGCCAGATGCATCCTGCTGGACCAGGGCTGTGGGTGGGTGATGCCCCCTTGTCCGTTCCACCCCATGGCTGAGGCTTGCTTGTGACAGGGCCTGGTGGAGGAACCTCACCTTTGGTTTCATCACCTCAACAAGGTGCTGGATGTTAAATCCCCGACTGGGTTTGGGGTCTGTACAAGCCCTGCATGATCTGTGCAGCTCTGGGTGAGTCCTGCAAGAGCCTGGAGGAAGGACAGAAAGATGCTGCCAGGCTGGAGTTCATCCAAAATGAAATAAACCAGAAATACTGGGCCTTCGGGCTGGATCGTCTGTTCCTCAAAAGACATTTTTGGAAGGGATCACTGTGCTTTTGTTCTGCCATTAGGCAACTGAGGAGAAAGCATTGTTTTCCTCCCTTCATCCGTTCCCCTTATAGGGGAAGAAGAAGGAGGACTTGGCCACCCTGAGCTGAGCATCTCAGGGGACCTCCCAAAACAAAGGGCCGTTTAGGAGGAAAGTGCCGTCATCCTGTCCCTGTCATCCTCTTCCCTCCCTTCACCCCGCGCTTGGCATGGCCGTGCCCGCCCAGGGCTGGTGTGCTGCACGTCACTGCCAGCCGGCAGCGATCACGGAGGGGTGTTCCTAGGCTCACTCCCTGGAAACCTGGCAAACTTCTCTTATCTCTGGGTTTATCACATCCCGTAGACTTGGCAAGGCAACCCTGGAGTTTGTCTTCTGCCAGGGAGGTGTGTTAGCTCTGGGATGGTGTTGACAGCGTACGTGTCCTCATGTCGTGGCTTGGATAAAGGAGGCCTCCTGAGGAACGTCATTTTGACGTTCCTGGATGTGGACCGAAGCTCTATGGACACTTCCACCCCCGTGTAGTTTCTCTCCCACGTGCTGCAGGCGTCCACCCGTGATCTGCAGAGAATGCCTGTGGGTTGGAGAGCATCTCCCCAGCCTCGCTCTGGGTGGTCCTTGCATCAGCTCCCCACGCAGGAGTATGGGGACAGCATGTGGAGCTGGGATGGGTGGGAGTTTGTTCAATGATGGGTTGTAATGTTTTTTTTTTTTTACAAAAGGCTGCGCTAAGACCAACCTATCTTGTTTTGCCCAGGCTCCAAGGCTGACCCTGCTGAAAACCCCTGAGATACTGAACTCTATGGGAGCAGAGACCACTTGGCAGCACTCAGCACCTTTCAGGATCAGGCCCTAGGTAATTACTGTAATTCTCTGCCTTGATGATGGGTGAAATTTGATGTTCTGAGCTATGCAGACCATCTGAAATGTTATTTCTAGTTGTCCGTCCCATAAATCCATGGATTTTTTTTCCCCTGAAGGTTGACACTACAATATATCTCCTTTGCTCCAGAGAGGGAGTCAGAATGGTTTGGGCTGGGAGGGCCCTTCAGAGGCCATCTAGTGCAACCCCCTGCAGCGAGCAGGGACATCTTCCACTGGATCAGGCTGCTCAGAGCCCCGTCCAGCCTGACCTGGGATGTTCCAAGGGATGGGGCACCCACCACCCCTCTGGGCAACCTGAATTGCTGGATGACCGTTCTGGCAATGGTCACCAGCTCTTCTGCTTGGGAAGTTCTCCTGAAGTTAACTTGCAGAAAGCTGTAAAAAGAAACCAAAAAAAAAAAAAAAAAGAAAAAAAAGAAAAAAGTTTTTCACTGCCATCAGAAGCAAAGGCTTGAAGTATTTGTTAGCAAGGATGCTTGTTTGGGTCAGACTTTAAGAAGGGCGCAAAACATACAGCTGGAGGAGCCTGCTTTTTAAAACAAATATTATTTAATCTTTTAAAAAAATCTGATTTACCTGGGTTCACAGCAACTGTGTTCTCTCCTCCAAACCTGGCCTTGTGGTTGTGACTTTGAGAAACTTTAAATCTTTCCTCCAAGGTGGATAGATGGAAATCAAAGATCCTAGGGCCAAGCGATGCCCTGCTCTGTGTCCTCATGGAGATGCAGTGTCAGCCCGGTGCCTTGCCTTATGGGGCACGGGCAGGATTTGGTCCAGGATTTGTTCTTCCAGCCCAGCAAGGCCAGCTCAAACTCAGAGCGTGAGCTTGAGAAGCGAGGATCTCAGCGGTGGGTTTTAAGAGGAGTAAGAAGGAAGCCAGCAGGATGCTGTGGATGTTACTCTGAAACACTAAGGGTGAAGGATTTCCTGTAGGGTTGGCTTCCTGAGCGAGATATTCCCTACGAAATTCTCTATGCCGGTAAAAATATTGGTCAACAGAGGGTATAATTTTTAACCCCATCTGTCAGATTTTTTTCCCACAATAAATTGGTTAATAAAAACCAACTTCCCACTGATTTTGGCAGAGGTTAAAGCCCAGCTCTCAAGATCAGGGTGGTGTGAGGGCAGATTGTGTGTCTCTCTGCCAGAGCATCCTCTCTCCATGCGGGAACAGACGGCTATTCTCCATCCCTTGCAGCTCTGTACAGCGACGTTTTCAGGACCCAGGCCTGAGGACTTTGACTGGGCTGTTTCCTGTTTTGACAATCTCCATTTCAAATACTCTATACACAGCATTGTGCAGGGAATTAGAAAAAAACAACCCCTATCCTTCTGTCTTGAATGTTGCAGTGGGCAGTGGGGAGCTAAGCTCACATTTCCAATGGGGAGGGAGAAGACACAGATGGTGAAACAGGCTCAGAAAGTGAAAGAGGGGAAAATGAAGAATGGGAAGGAGGAAATATGTCCACCATCAGGGCTGTGGTGAGGTATTTTTCCCCATCTACTCTCAATTTGTGGGGATGGGGTGCTTTCCTGGTGCCGAAGCTCATATGTTCTGTGTTTAAATCGCTGCTGTCAAAGCTTGGAGAGTAACTAAAACAAAAATGTCGCAGGTCAAATGGATGTTTTCCAGTTGACCAGAGTGCAGTGTAAATCCTGGGGAAGGAAATAACCCACCCAACACCCACCAGCCCTGTGTCTGCACCCCCCAGTGCTGGCTGCTAGTGGCAGGTACCACTAAGACCTCCAACCTGGTGGCAGAGCCAGGCAGGCAACTGCCTGCCTCAGCATCCCGAAACTTTCTGCAAGCGGCATCCTCTCCCCACCGGAATTTTTGTGCAAATTTGACAGTATCAGATCCAGATTTGATCTAGGTCAGTGATTAGGAGGATCAAGAGGTTGCTTCAGGTGAGCATGGTAGGAGAGAAGACATCTCCATGTTGAGGAGCCTGGGCTGGAGGCTCATCCTAAGCTCCTGCAACACATTTTCAGCCGATGGCTGATCATTGCTGCTCTAAATTTGGAGCATTTGGATAGGCGATGCTCCTGGGGAGCATCAAGGCAAGCATGCCTCTGTCACTGCTTTGCGCCATCCCTCGCAAAGTCCTCCTTAGGTTTCGGCGTGTCCGATTGCTCTTTGATGTGTTGTAACCTGAAAATAAGGATAGATAAAGGCAAAATGTTCTGGGAGCAATGCCAAGCCACAGGCACTGACTTATTAAGAGATCCGTATCTGGATAACGGATTTATGCTCTTTAACAACTTCTAAAAGAAAATACGGTGTTTGCAGGATCAGATTTGGATCATCCTAAGAAATAGTACTCTCCTTTTTATATTGTATTGCTTTTATTGTTATTATTTTCATAATAATAATATTTCCCCAGTGAAGCCATGTGTGAGAATACTATTTGCGTAGGAACTGGAAATGAACCTGAAATGGTCGGCGTATTTTTTAAAGGCACTTTACAAGTCACTCAGCATTGGAAAAGGTACAACTATCCGTCAAAGCAAGGCTTGGGGATAAAATAATTAGAAATCATACAACCATAGCAAAGGAAGATTAGTGCTAAAATTAGAAGCCATGAAGTTGTTTTTAGATTAGGCTGGAATCTGGGCAGGCTGTTTTATTATACTGTATTATTTAAAAATGCAAGGTGAGAGATGTGAATTGCCTGCATTTGGTTGTGTTGCAATGGAAATGCTATCGCTAATGTTAGGTGTGATGATCTATGGGACGGTTTTCAGGGAAATCCTTAGGGAATGGAAGTACAATCCACCGTGGAAGATGACAGGCTGCTAAAGGAGCTGGGTTTGGTGCTGGGCTCTCCTTCCCACTCCCCATGGATGTCCTGTAAGGTTGGTTTGCTCCTAGTTTTGTTTCAGGCTTGTAGTGGCCAGATGCCCACGTTGCACCCAGAAACCGTGGTGGGATGGCTGGGTACGGAAGGGTCTGCACCCGCAGGTGGTGTGGGTGGGAGCTGCTGTGGTTGCGGGACCTGAGCTGTCTCTTTGGGGCCAGAGAGCAATGGTAGATGGGGCATAGCCCGTGCAACTTCATCACTTCATGTATGTGCTGGAGTTCCATACGTGTGAACAGGGATGAATCCTCTGTCAGAGAAGCGCCACAAAGGTGGTCAGAGGACAGGCTGAGAGAGTTGGGGCTGTTCAGCCTGGAGAAGAGAAGGCTCTGGGGTGAACTCAGAGCGGCCTTCAGTGCTGAAAGGGGCTGCAGGAGAGGTGGGGAGGGACTTTTTAGCAGAGCTTGTTGCAATAGGACAAGGAGTAATGGTTTTAAACTAAAGGAGGGGAGATTCCGACTGGATAGAAGGAAGAAATTTTTCACCACAATGAGTGTGGTGAAACCCTGGCACAGGTTGCCCAGAGAGGCAGTGGATGGCCCATCCCTGGGAACATCCCAGGTCAGGCTGGACGGGGCTCTGAGCAGCCTGATCCAGTGGAAGATGTCCCTGCTCACTGCAGGGGGTTGCACTAGATGGCCCCTGAAGGGCCCTCCCAGCCCAAACCAGCCTGTGATTCTGTGATCTATGGGGGAGGCTGTGATAGGTGGAACCCACCTTTACTCTCAGCTGGCATCAGCTTGTAGAGGTGCCTGTCTCTAGGAATGGTCTTCAGCCTCATTACACTATTAGTTTCCAAGGGACCTCCTTTGATTAACACCTGTGCCCATTAAACCTGTTGCAGGGTGTGTTGTGTTTTGGGGATGGGGATGTGGGTGTTGTGCCTTAGTTCATGTACCGGGGACATTCTGCCTGTGTGGAGGTGCTGGGAAGCTGGGTGGGATGCAAGGATCTGCTACCATGCTGGACAGCGGATGTTTTTTTGGGAAAGAAGGAGCCAGAAGTGTGTCCCGTTCGGCACGCGAGGACTTGTGGTGTGACAGGAGTAGGACAGAGAGGGGGACAAGGAGGAATGGCATGAAATAGTTCAATGTGAAAAGTGGCTGAACAGACTAAGCCCTTCAGTCTGGAGAAGGAGCTGAGGAGGTATCTAAGTAGGGTATATAAGCCCTATGTGATGTGGAGGTGGATAGGGAAGAGTTACTTGGTTTTTTTCCTCGCAGCTAGAGAAAAACCGTGAAACGATTGGGCAGAGGCCTTAAACAGGAGGACGTGGGGTTTTTTATAAAACATGTAATTCAACTGTGGACCTCCTTGCCACAGGATGTTGCAGATGCCAAAAGTATAAATGGCTTCAAAAACCAATTAGAGAAACTTGTGGATGAAAGGTCCATCGAGGGATGTTAGTGCAGTGCTACAGGTACAGCCACTGGATTGGGAAGCATCTTGGCTGCTCGCTGGCCATCAGAAGCCTATACCCAGAGGAGTACTCCATGTGTGCCCTGTTTTGTATACCCCTTGGTCACCCTCAGACCTGTTATCTTGGGCTGCAGGACCTTCTCTGGTGTTTAAACCGACTCAGGCTGGCGGGTCACAAGGAAAGCTACATCTGCTGTCCTTCTCTCCTGAGCTTCCCATGGCAAATGCACACCCATACCTGAAGATCGGGTATTGCCAAAGCAGGCCAGCTGGGTATCATGGGGCATGATATTCCTAGATATACTGGCAAGCTTTTCTCTGTGAGTCAGCTCGCTCCGGCATGCCCAGCCGAGGCAGGAGCGCAGGTCCGGATGGGTTGAGATCCTTCAGTGTAAATGTCCTACCACCAAACTCCTGCTGAGTCTGAGTGAGCATCCCAAGAGGGTATGGGATGGAGAGGAACTGGCATGCTACATGTATAAATGCCTTCAGGAAAAAGTGTCTTGATACTAAAAGGCTTTCTGATACAGTTGGAAAGGCATGACATGAGCAAGAGGTTGGAGGACAAGGTCAGGCACCTCCAGGTGTTTTCACTGTGGAGGTGGCCAACTAAAGGTCCCTGTCACCCAGAGAAAGGTGACTTCTTCAGTGCTGGTGCCTTGAAATGGGCGGTGGGGTATTTCTGGGAGAGAAACCTGAACTTCGTGCTGCCTAAATGTGGACGCGACTGGAGCCCTTCACGTGGTTCTACCAGAGGTACCAGATGAAAGGATCTATAGGTTCCCTCCTGGCCAGGAAGCACCAAGCCCCCCCTGCGACCACCCACAGCATCTTGTCAGCATGTGCATTTCCCGGTGCCTGCAACAGGAAAGTGGAGTCAAGCAGACTGCCTGCTCCCCCCAAAATGCTCCCTGCCGCGCCTACAGCTCAGTGAAAGCAGGACAACTCCTCATGGACTCTTTGTAGCCTGAGAACAGAGCCTTGTAAAAGTCCGGCAGCAGGAACTTTACTAATTCCAACTAATGACTCTGAAATACTGACTGAGGGGAACAATTGGGCATCATCAAAAGGCGCAGACAAAAGAAATGCACTGTATTGTAGTAGCAAACAGAGCTGAATTTGGTCTGATGGAGCACCTTTCATATTCAGAGCATTTCAAAGCGCTTTGCAGAGTAATGAGCTGCATGCTGACGACAGGGCCAGTGGAGCGGTCTTTATGTGCCCAACAATAGCTGGCACAGCCGGCGGAGGAGGACCTGCTCGTGGTGGGAGAGGGGATGGTGGCCGGGATGCTGGGGTTATCCTGCACTTTCCTGGTTTTTCAGTGCTGTTAGATCTCTTATCTACTGTTTGGATGGACACTGGAGGTGATCAGGCAAGATCTATTGGCCTTTCAATACTTGGCTTAGAAGAAAGATGGAGACAGACTTTTTAGTAGGGCCTGTAGCGATAGAATAAGGGATAATGGTTTTAAACTAAAAAAGGGGAGATTCAGGCTGGATATAAGGAAGAAATTGTTTACAGTGAGGGTGGTGAAGCACTGGCACAGGCTGCCCAGAGAGGTGGTGGGTGCCCCATCCCTGGGAACATCGCAGGTCAGGCTGGACGGGGCTCTGAGCAGCCTGATCCAGCGGAAGATGTCCCTGCTCGCTGCAGGGGGTTGCACTAGATGGCCTCTGAAGGGCCCTCCCAGCCCAAACCAGTCTGCGATTCCGTGAAGGCCTGGCTGTGATTCCTCTGATGCTTTTGTGCCCATAGCTGAGATGTGCCCGCTGCGTGTCTGTCTAGCAGAAGTCCATCAGCACTCTGAGCTGGGCATGCTGGGGAAATGTGGAGTAAATGGGAGTTGGTTTGGAGGGACAGAGCGGCTTGAGGCACCCAGGACAATCTGTGAGATGGGATTATTCTTTCCTTTTGAAACTGTGCAGAAGTCCCTAGGTTTGCTTATGGATCTGTTCCTCTTGGCATCGCTTAGAGGGACAGTGAGCTTGGCCTGAAGGACTGGGAAAGCCTCTCCATGCTCTAGCCTCCGAAAGCAACTGAGCTTTCGGAGTGCAGCAAGATCAGTGTCTGGTCCTGCCTGTGGATTTACCTGGTCCTGTGGACCTGCAGGTCCTTCACGTGTAGGTCTGCGCTCTTGATGGTCTCAGTTTCTCTGCTGCTGTTTTATCTTTGGGGAAAGAGAGGTTGAGAAACATGTTGTGACTCACACGAGAATCCCTTGGTGCAGCTGGGAATAGACCTTGGCCTCCCAGGTCACCGTCTGGTCCTCTAATCTTGTGGTCTCCGTGACAGTTTCATGAAGGCCCACATACGACTTCAGCTCTTTAATTTTAGCTGAGCCAGAATAGCATCGGCACAGCTGCGTGAGCAGATTTCTTAGTCCCAAAACTGTTGCTGTGGCAGGGATGTTTCTTGCCCCTTGCAGGGAGTGGAAAAGGTTAAATGCTTTTTTTTTTTTTTTTTTTTTTTTTTTTTGGGAAAAGAGGAAATAAATGTACCTACCCCACCCTAAAGGGGACTGCACAAATCTGTCAGCCCTTGGCGGGTGGGGGCAGGCAGCTGGGCTGTGTTAAGGAAGTCGCCCTTGGGAGGGAAGGGATTGGGGGCATGGGTGGGGGGCCTTGGCTGCCTGCCCTCCTGCCTGGTGCTGCAGGCAGGGAGGAGGGTGCTGTACTGGGCTATATTTGGAGAGCCCAGGCTGTAACGCTGTCTGCAGAGCCGTGGGCACTTGTGGTGAGTTAATCTTACCCAAGGTTGGAATAAAAGTTAGGCAGCAAAGCCTGGTTTGGGGTTAGAAAACGAGCTTGGGGGTGAGGAAGGAGATCTCAGACCTTCTCCTGTCTGACCTGCGTCCTTCGCTACACCAGCTCCCTGCTGACCAAGATAACCAAATCCCAGCTTCGCTGGAGGACCACGCTGGGCTGGCGTTGGGTTCGTTGCATCTCCCCCGTCCCAGCAGAGAAAGGAGGACGGGAAGCAGGCAGAGATGTGTTGGAAGGCTGGAGTCTCCTCGCTCTTCCATCTGTGTTTCTGTGCCGCTCCAACTGGGACGGGCTGATGTCATGGCAAGACTTCCTCTTGCAGGCGGCGGTCTCGTGTGCTGTCATCCCGCAGCGGGGATTTGATGGTGTGCAGACGGCTCCGCTGTTTCCCTTCCCGTCTGCCTCGTGCTGAGGCTGGCTGGCGCCGCTTTCCAAGCAGGGGTGCCTCAAAGGGACGTTTGACTGGCAGTGGTAGCAGAAGCAGGTTCTCCGTGATGATCCAACCTTGTATGGGTATTTTGGTACCGCTCTTGATTTAACGCTCAAAGGAACTTATAAAGACCCAACATTTTAAGTGTCTTTGGGAGCTGACTGCAACAAAAAATTAAGTTTCGTGTGGTGGAGCCGCAAGGCCAAAGCAAAGTAGCAGGGTTATGTCTTGAAACAACTCAAAGCAACTTTCAAGCTTCTTGTCTTGTTGAGCTTCAGGGCATCTAAATTCAAAACTATCGTGCATATATCACACAGGGTGTGCTGTTTGCACAGACCCTGTCCACATCTTTCTCATTTTGCTTTTGTATCGGCACTGGCTGGTGCAAATAACCTGTACTCATCTTTTGAGCATAGTAGGAGGCAAGCCAGCTCTGGAGGCTCAGGGGAGACTGTGCTTGGAGGAGGACCAGGGCTGAAGGTGGACGTGATGTTGGTCCTGGTGGTGTGTTTGCGGTGGATTTTCATCCTCAGGCACTTAGCCAGATGGGTGCTTTGCCCATGGTTCTCGTTGCAGCTGAATGGCGTGGTAGGGACAGGAGGAAAGATGTTAGGAAGGCAAGAAAGAGGTTTATAATCCTAAACCAGCACCGCTTGGTCTAGGAAAGCGTTGGTGGAGCCTTGCTGGTGTTTTCCAGTGGAGGGGCAGAACTGCAGAGTCTGGGCATCCCCGTGGGGGCTGCGGGAAGATGCGGTGCCTGACGGTGAGGCGTAGCCTGGGGTGGAGGGGGCTCTCACTGCCCTCGCTGGCACAGCGCTGGGGTGAGGGGCTCATCTGGATTTTGCCAAATAGGTTTCCTTGCCTCCTGACTGGGATTCACCATGTGTTTGAGCTTTTAATATCACTTCATTCTCCCTCCCTACATCCCACGCCCCTGTCCCAGATGTATTTGTTTAAGTGGCTTTAATTAACTTACATTTTCCTGTGCGTGACAGCTCCTTGAGGTTTTGGTAGCTGTTTTTTGTCCTTTCACAGTTGTCACTGACATGTAGCGCTTTCCCTGCGGACTGGCCTTCAAGCCTACCGTGTTTTTTCTTTGCTCTGAGGAATTATTTTAACATACTGGAAGGAAATGGTTTCCATGTGAGCCTTGTTACACCACTCAATTGATTATTAGGTGTGATTTTCCTGATCCCTGCCGGAATCTACAAGGATTTTGAGTGAGGAAGCCAGAGGGGCATAGGATGATGGTTTAGGTCAGTTAGATTTATTTTCACAAGTGACAAGACTGATAACTCTGGAGTGGCATGGCTACAGGTGTTATCATTTGGGTGTCTCCTCAAGAGTGAAGGTTAATGTCTTGCCACTACTGAGCCATCACGGTGTTATCTTCAGGATTTATAGGTCTTCTTGTGCCTTTCCAGCAGCAGCGAATTCACTTTTCCAGAGCTAAGAGCTATGTACCTGCTCCCTGGTTGCAGCAGCTGTAGTGGTCACATCAGCGAACCCCTGCTGTCCTGGGTTCGTTCGTTTTTAAACCTAATGTTAGGAATAATCTCTGCTTGTTACTGTGCAATTCTGCACTTCCCCAGTGGAGGGAGGTGGGATGGATGGAGGCAAGCCCAATGTTTCAGTTCTTTCCCAAGGGAAGGTGTCTAGCAGATAGAAGGCAAGACAAGCTGTGATTCTGCCTTCCTGAGGATCACACGAAGAAATGGGAGCAGGAGGATGGCAGGGAGCAAGGGGGCACTCAGGTCACTCTTTAAAAAAAACAGAAACAATAAATCCAACAAATTAAAATAAAAAGGCAGCAAACATGAGTGATAATTGTACAGTATCAGATAATACCGCATCCTGAATTCCAGTGGGATAGGAAATATGAAGCAAAAGTCGCTCAGGTGCTTCTAGATAGCGATAAGGAAAGCAATTCCCATTTACTGGTAGAAATAAAATAAGAGGTCCTGATAAACCCTCCATGACTAGACTGGATTAGGGCTCTAGCTGTGAAAATTCATTACGGGCATGCAAAAGAATGCGTATCTCACCGAGCTAAACTGACTACAAACACCATTTATCTGGAGAAGAGCAGATTCACTGAGAATAAATAGATTTCTTTCAAAGGGAAGGAGGGGGGTGGTGGTGGTGTCAACCAGAAATCTGTATCCTTGCCTTGTAATTTATTACGCAAATAAGTCTCACACCTTTCTAAGCCTTGTAGGATGAGTTTGGGTTCGAAGAGCGTTCTTAAGCTGTTCCAGCGACCCCAGGGCCAGGAGCTGCTGATGTCAGGAGGGCTTCTGGTGGTGGGAAGTGCCAGTCCTCGTCAGTGAGGGTAATGCAATTTGGTCGGATGTTTTCAGGCTTCCTATAAGCAAACCCATTGCTTCACGTTACTTTGTGTTTTTTATGATATTTTGTTTTATTTTATTTGCCTGTTCTCTGTAGGAATGAATGACTTTGCATCTGGGTCACGTGCAGAAGGGAGCCCGTGGCGTGTTCTGCTCTGTCCTTGTCTTCAGCTCCTCTTCCTTTTGGTGCCAGCGCCAGTTAAAGCTGCACTGCTCTGCTGGGTAGGGCTTAGTGGAACGGGACGTGTTTGAGCTTCAGTCTGTGGTTGACTCTGAGGTGGTTGTAGGTGGCTGCAGAAGCACTTAGCATGGTGTGCAGGGACTGAAACATGATCTAACACCTTTTGTTCTAGTAATTAAGTGTCTCAGGATGCTAATTTTAGAAATACAATTGAGCTGGTAGGAGCCACAAGTAGTGGATGAAACCTCGATGTTCCCTTTGGTGGAGAGAGTGTTGAGCCAACATTAAATGAATGAAAAAAAAAAAACAACCACAAAAACCCCCAAACATACAAAGTTCTCTAGAAAGTTTTTCCTGACAAGGAGTTTTTAGGGTTTGGTCCTGTAATTTGGAAAGGCTCCTGATGAATCCTGTGGCCCCCATTTGGTACGTGTGAACAGAACTCCAGAGGTGGAAGCCTGACCCCACAAACCCGCAGAACTCCCACCTCCGAGGCAGACTCTGAGCACAATTTGGGACAAGTGAGTCTCCTCTCCAAGGCAACAGGAAAGTCAGGGGGATGCTCAGAGAGAAGAGGGATCCAGGTGGGACATTTTGTGTGTTCCTAAGCAGGTTGTAGGACACACAGAGAGCCTGGGTTACAGAAAAGCACATTCAAAGGACTTTACTAAATGCTTGATCACAGATTTCTCGGGTACCTTCTCCATCACAGCCAGTAGAGGTATTTGCTCTCACTTCTGGCTCTGGTGGCCTTAGGAGACCATGTCAGTAGATGGTTTCTGGTGGGGGAAGAGCGGGAGGGACCGACCACCCATCACCTGCTGCAGCCGAGGGGGAAGGCAGCGCACGTTGATGTTGGCCGTCGCGTGAATCTCTCTCGCTTCTTCGGGGGCATTTTACACTTGTGTTTTGCCCTCAGCATTTCTGCAGCGCTGGGCTAGCGGGGCTCTTGCAGTGCTCTGGAGTGATTCTGCTAATGGGATCTGACCTGATGGCTTTGCATGTTTTAAGTAAATTAAACACAGCTGCTAGGAAAATCCAGTAACCTTAACAGCACCATGGCTCCGTTGTCTGCATTGTAATTACAGCGGCAACCGCCTGGAAGTTCTACTTTCTGGTTTATTTTTAAATAACTTCTGAGCTACCCTTTGATCAACTGCTTCATCCCCGAGTCCTGCCTGTCCTCTTCCTTGTTCTGGGTTTAACCCTTGCTGCTTCTTCAAGCATCCATCTCGTTGCAGAGTTTAAGCCAGTCGCGAATGCAAGCAGCTGGTTGCAAAAATGACACTCTTCCTGCAATTTTGAGCTGAGGGTGAATCTGGGGAGAATTATAAGCCGGAGCTTATGGGGTGAGTGAATACCGCTGGCATTCAGAGAGAAGCGTTTTATGGATGCTGGGGAGAAATATGCAGCTTTTTCTGTTGCTTCAGATGAAATCCTTTGTACCCCTTCAAAGGGTCGGGCTTTCTGTCACAGTGACAACACTTTAATCAGAAGCTAGAGGAGTTAGTTTTATGTAGGAAGCGAAACTAGGAGCCTAATTAATTTTGCCTCATCAACCCATGAGTGGAACCCATGCCTGCAAGAGCTAACAATCAGCTTCCAGCACAGGTGTAGCTTCATGCTCCTTACCTTCGTTAAAAACTCAGTCCATCTTCACTGCAGGATCTACATGGGCTTAAGCTTCTGGAGGAAACCCAGACTCAGGGAAATGACTTGGGGTTTTGCATCAGAGCCTACAAAAGGGCTCCAAAAACGACTGAATTTTAACCATGTCCCAGTGCAAGGAGGGAGGTTGGCTCAGCATCACGGGATGCTGGTCGCATCTCGAGGGCACCAGAGCTACAGCTCCCCAGATGTGCTCAAGGTCACATCATGTTTGGTTATGGAACCACAGAATCACAGAGTGTTTTTGGGCTGGGAGGGCCCTTCAGAGGCCATCTAGTGCAACCCCCTGCAGCGAGCAGGGACATCTTCCACTGGATCAGGCTGCTCAGAGCCCCATCCAGCCTGACCTGGGATGTGGCAGCCTGCTCCAGTGTTTCGCCACTTTCATCATAAATCATGGTTCTGGCTACTCTTCGTCCTGCTCATACATGGGATGAGCTGTCTGTCCCCTGGAGATCTGAGGGTACTTCCAACAGAGCCATTTGCCAGCTTGTTTTCCAACCCGACTTCTTTTCGACTGGGCTGTCCAGGACAGGCAGGTCTTCGCTGTGATTCCCCGCTTTCCCATCTGCTGTCTGCGGCACGTCGTCGTTTGTCTGCGTCAGAGAGCGAAGCGGGTGCCTGTGCGTTTGATCTGGGCGAAAGCCACTGAGTGAGTGTGATTTGGGTTGTAAAGTTTATGAGATTCTGTGTTTTATGGTGAATTTTAAATTGACTTTGCAATCAGGGGACATTACAGTTTGTAAAGGAAAGTCGGTGTGATGTGTTGCAGAACACAACGTGGTAATTTCCCCTCTTATATTGATGCTATCAACAGTAAAGAATGAAGCAGCTGCTTTCTTGGAGGATTGGGTTTTTTTAATGTGTTCGATTTATGTGATTTATAGACTATTATTTATTATATGGGGTTTTTCCCCCTTTACTGGCTTTCCCTCTCCCTCCATTACTAGACAAATGCACTGCCACCTTATCTACCACCTTTCATCTGTAGATTTCAAAGCCCTTTCCAGTCACAGCCGACGTCATTGTTTCCATTTTCACACAGGAAGGGGAAAATTGAGGGCTGGAGATGGGAAAGGATGTCAGCCCAAAGGCGCAGCCAGGCCACTCCTCCTCCCGAGTACAATCCACACACTCACTTCTCCTTGGGTTGGGAGGGATGAGCTGTCTCAGGGCATTTTTGGCTGGGAGACACAGTCCCTAGCAAGCCCTGGTCCAGCAAGAAGAGCCCCGTGCCACTTCTCTGCCTGTGTGGTGCCCTGGCGTCTACCGTGGGTGCTTCCAGCATCCACTCATGTGGCAACTATCAGGACCCTATGAGCCAAAGCAGCTTTTGTCCACACACATAAAGGAGTTGCCACTAAAACTGGCAATAATCACCACCAAAGCTCTCCTAGGCAATGAAACATCAACATGTGGCAGTGCATGATAGAAGTGCCTTTTCAAAGTATATTTGCCAGGTGGGATTTTCTGCAGGAATGCGGGTGACTCGGTTCCCTTGACTCTAGGACACAGAATCACAGAATCATCACAGTGACACTGCCCTATTCAAGGCCACACAGGCTTTCAGCAAGGCTCAGGATCTGAAGTTGCTCTGTTAGTTGCCAGAAATGGGGTTTTCAGCCGAGCAGAGTATTTTCTGGTGAGGCGGGATTCATTTAGACGCCTGGATGGTAGCCACCTCTTCCCTGGTTGCCCGGGCTGCCTTCACCATTGATGGAGAGCAGTAAGCACAATTTCAGTGGTGTGATTTCTCTTCTCCTAAGGAGACAGCTAGCTGAGATTAGCTGTATCTTGACGTAGCTTCTCTCCTTTGCTGATGGACTCCAGCTAACTAGCCCAGTCTAGCTAACTAGCATTTTTCTGCAGGTCCATGAGGGGTCTATGAGCCTGGGTGTCTCCTTCCCACCATGCGTTTCAGTATCTCGACATAAAACTGAATGGCTGGAAGGAGAATCATCCCCAAAAGGCAGCATGGCATGGGTTTTGCACACCTGATGTCGTGTGCTCTGCTTTTCCACCATGGCCGGGCTCTGTGGTTGCACTGCAGGTCCTGATGCATTGTGGTCAGGTGTCTTCTTACCTACCTCCATGCACCTCCAGTGGGATGGGTCCACCCTGGTCTGCCCACCTGACCGGTGAGCATTACTAAAGGAAGCTGTAGCTTTATTTTTTTAGATGTTGAGGGGGCCAGTCTGTCATTTTGTCGCTACTGGGACACCTCAGATGCTCAGGCTGGGATGGCAAGGCAGCACTTCATAGTTTTCTGCTGATCTTCACTGAAGCCAGGGTTCGCCCTCATTTCGGTCTGACAACATGCCAGTGTTTGCCTGTAGCTCCATATTTTGCTTGCCATTATTAAGCCTGCTAGAAAACGGTTCTGACACCTTCCCGATTCACTAATGTGTCTGGTGAGGTCAAAGAGTCTTCGGAGCACATGAACGAAATGGGCAGAGTCCTCTGGGAGGAGCCTGGGGTCGCCCAGGCGTGAGGCAAGACAAGAGATGAGCTCTTCCCCAGGCTTAGGCTCGTTCATTAAAGCTGAATCACAGCAAAGGTGTTTTATGATGTTTGGTTTTCAGATATGCCAAGAAGATGAAAAAACCTAATGGCGAAAGTCCTGGGCATTTAAAAGTAATATTTGATGGGGATTTATTGATATTATATGCAGCCTGTAGCAGCATCCGCTTTCCAGATTAACACGGGGCTCGCAAACGGCACTTTGGAAGCAACCTCCAAGATTATTTGAAAACTAGAGAGCAAATTCCGTTTGGTGAATGATTCATGACATGGGTTTGCATATCAGTTACTCCTTCTCCTTTCTTCGTGAAATTTATTCTCTTCAGTGGTATTATGCAGAAGGCATACAAACACTGGAACCATCCTGGAAGTGTTTATGTGCCAGGACTGTGCCACTCATCACAGCAGGGGCCTGAGAGTGCAGAGCTGGAGGGCATCCTCATCAAATGGTTTTTATTTTGGAGCTGTTGAAACTTGGACCAGGAGCTGGAGGTGGGCTGCAGTGGAAGATAAAAATAGGAGCTTGGTGCCTGATCTTCTGTTACAGTCGGTGAATGTTTGGTCAGTCTGGAGGATTCTTCATACCCCAAAATGGATGCTGATATTCAAGTAACTGTATGGCTCTCCAGACACCCTAAATCATGCTGACTGCATCCCCATGGACTGCAATAAGACCTAGGACAGACACCACACGTGTAGGTCGTGATTCAGCTGCTAGACATAAGTGTCTAGTTTTGCCCTAAGGTGTATTACCTTAGTCTCCTGCTGCCAGTCAAGAGGGATGCAGGTTCAGGGCCATATCTGGCAAAGCCACAGACGGGTCTTGGATAGCTTTGGGAGTCTAACGTGGTGATGGGAACCTGCGTTTAGGCAACTAAATCCAGGATTTACATGTGGGCACCCAACTGAGATGCCTTAATCTGGAGCTGAATCCTACCCAGTATGCCAGGGACTAGTACAGATTTATCAGGCTGTCCCCGAGGATCACCACATGTCATGGACCCAGGGAAGGGCATGCCCGTGGTCCCTGCTGCTGGCTGCCAAACCAGGGCCACGCTGTGCTTCAGGTGAGCTGAATTTGAGCTGCTGGCTGGTCAGGGCTAGAGCATGGATGGATGCCTTGGGGGATGCTCCCTTGGGAGTATGTGAGTGCTTGTTCTGTTGAGGGTAGGGCTGTCCCCAGTGTAGACACCCTGAAGAAGGGCTGTTTTTTCATGTGGGGTTGACCTCGAAAGCAGGACAAGCATGCCCCATCCCCAGGAGGCTTGGGAACTGTCCTTCCCAGCTCTGCAGCTCGCCCCAGCCAGGAGATAGAGAGGTCACTGAGCTAAAGAGACGCAGAAGCTCCCCTTCTAGAGACACGTGGTGGGAGGAACAGACCCACAAGTGAGCTGATGTGGCATGTTAGCGATGTACTCAAGGACAGTAATTAGAAACCTTAACGTCATACCCAGGAGGGTGTGTTTGATTCATCTAGAAACCACCCCAACAAGCTAAAAGGGACCTTGTGGCTGAGGGGAAAGCCACAGGCTGCTCGCTTTATATCTTTTCAATCCCGTGGGTGCTTCGTGAATAGGAGAACGAAGCCTGGGCTGCTCTCAGTAATGCCCATCCTATTTTGGAAAATGCTACAAGGGCACCAGGGCATCCTTCTCAGCTCCATCCTAGCTGGCTCAGAGGGTGGACCGTGAGTGCGGTTGTTCGGAGGCACTGTTCTTCAGATGCCTCTTCGTGGCAATGGGTTAATGAGACTGTAATTCAGGTGCAGCCTTTGCTTAGCCCAGAAACTCCCTTTTATAGCCTCATCCCATGAGGATTCTTCTGAGCATCAAACAGTGATTTTTTTCAGGTGTTGCCTTGTTGTGACCCTGAGTTCCCCTTGCCATGGGGAGAAGCCAATGCAGGACTCTGCCCATAGACAGAAGGAGATAACTTTAAGTAGGAGTTAAAGCTGAAGCCCAGCGTTGCTCAAGGGAAACGTGGTGCCAGCCCCCTCCCTGACACGAGGAGGAGGTTGTGAATCGACCTTAGCAGAGCTGATGAGCTCCGGCATGAAGCCAGGGCATTGCAGGGTTTTTGCAGCCTTCCCTGGGAATTTTGCCCAAAATAAAGACAACGGCACTCGCCCACATGGGCTTGTTGACAGTGGCCTGCATTAAGCTCTTTGCCCCCTTGCTGATCACTTTTGGCTGTTGAGCAGCAAACGAGCCGTTAGTCGTCGTCAGCGGCGGTTACTCATCAGCTAATGATCTGAACTGGGGCCGGGGCTAAGGAAGGAGGTCGCGCTTAAGTGTACGAGGTCAGAGCAGCTGGATGCTCTCAAAAGCAGATGGACTCATTAGTCTTCTTCTTGGGGCTGATCATGGCCCCGGAGCTTGGCCAACCTGCATGGCTGCAGTCACCAGGCTGGTCTGCAGCTACTGTGTGCTCTACCAGTCGCCCGTGCTCCATGCATGGCTTGCTGCCTAAATGTCCTCGTGTCGGTGGTCATAGAGGCATGAAAAGGAAGAACACAGGCCATCACAAAGGTTACCCTTTGTGGGTTTTCTCTGTTCCTTGAGTGTGCACGCACAGCAATTGTCTTACCAGTTTAATAAAATGGGTATTGGGTGGTCGGAGCCCCTTGGTTCCTTGGTCCCAGGACAGTCACCCAGGTGTCAGCCTGACTTGAAAAATGTTGTTGGCGCTTCCCCATGAGGGAGAACGCTGTAAAGGCTGACCCAAGGTTGGTGCCTCTGTCCAAAAGCAGGAAGAGGGTGGGAGAGGGTTTGCAGTTGCTTGCCTGTGTCACGGGTAGTGGGAGCCACTGCTGGGGGACCCTGCCACAGTAAACCCATAGCGAGGGCTGCCTGGAGAAGGAAAGGAGGGAACGCTCCGGTGGTTGGTTCAGTTGGGAACTGCTTGGGGACCCCAGCAAGAGGAGGCAGCGTCTCCATGTCCAGCTGACCCATGATGACAAGTGTCTCCTCGCTTTGGTTTCAACCTTCTCATGTAAAATTTACGGAATGGGAATGCACTGCGTTGGCTCTGCCCAGCTGCACACAAAAAATGGCCGTTGCCCTGATTTGAGTGACTCCCAACTGACTGCACACCACTAAGCCTTGGCAGAGAGATCCCTTTTCCCTTGCAGCTTCCACTAGTCGTTGGGAACCCCTTGACCCTGGCCAAAACTCAGGTACAAACCCAGGTTTAAGGACAGGTGTGAGCTGGTGGTGCCATTTTGGGGAAAATACCCCGGATCATGAGTTTATCGCTTCTTTTGAGTGCAAATAACTGCTTCTTCAGCTGGCTGCTGGACCACGGGAGCAATTTCCAGCTATGCATTCCTATGTGTGTCCAGCTGCTCTGGTCTTGTAACAGCCATGGTGGCCTTCCTCTCTGTCCTTACCACCCTCAGCTGTACTAGGGAGACTCTGGATCTTATTAATACGATGGCTGCTTGCTAGTGGGAGTCTCACACCTTGAGGCTTTGCTGAAGCAGAGTCAGGTCTCCCAAAACATGCTCGTGCTGATCTCCTTCATCAGCCCTCTGAGTCCTGCCCGCCTCCAGCCCAGCTGCTGGCCACCTCATCCCTCATCAGTCACCCCGAAGCCTGTGTTAGCGTCTGTCAACATGTTTTGTTATCTCCTCTGGCACATGCTGGTGACAGTCCTCCTCACCTAACACCTCCTGCGTGGAGGCGTCAGCTCCCTGTTCGAAAATGCCACCCCTCTGTCTCCATCATTTGTGAGTGCAAAGTGATGGCCAGGAGCTTTTGTAGACCTTTGTTTTTCCAAAAAGTTTTTCCCAAGCTACAAGTGGTAGAGCTGGGGGGATGGCCGGTTGTACGCCTTCCCCCTGCTGCACCCCGTCACCTGCTGGATGTGGGTTTGTTGCAGGTACTGCTGCGGGTGCCATTGAGCTACCACTGACAACTGAGCCGTGGGTGTAGGATGACCCTGGAGGAGGCTGATAATCCCAAAGGGACCAAGGTGTTAACGTTAGCTGGGAAGTGGGGTGGGTGAAGCAGCCAACGCTGCTTTGATGGGTTCCATTTCTGAACTGTTCATCTCCCAGCTGTCACAGGAGATGTGATACAGCGGGAGGATGGGTTGGATTTGCACCTCCACGGCACGGTGTTGCTAGGTGGTTTTGTGATACAGGCACAAGGGAAGGGTGGTGAGCAGAGAAACAGCCGAACTGACCATGAAAGCACGTGTGGTAGGAGAGCAGGAGCTGCCCTGGTTTGGTGGTTTCTCACCATCCCAGCAGAAGGTTTCTCCAGAGCTGGCCCTTCTTAACCAGAAGCTCAGCTCTAGTTCTGATGAAGGTGTTCTGGTTTTGGTTTTTTTTTCCTCTCTGTTGTTCCTTAGGAAATGTTCAGAGGAGCAAAGGGAGCATCAACGGAGATTTGAAACAAAAACAAGGGTACCGATGGGTATGCATTTGGGTGTGCTGAGCTGGTGGCTCCTCACAAGCGGGACCTGAGTCGAGGGGTATGGTGTAGCTGTCTTGATGTCTTTCCAGGGTCTTGAGTGCCCCTGCCCTTCAGTTACTGGGGACTCCTGTGGGAGAGGAGGTAGTTTGTCTTGTTGATGGATCAGCACAAATCATCTTTACCCCCACCATGATTCTCTGCTGTTTTGAACAACTGAACCGCTAATTGCTCTTTCTGTAAATCCATAGAAGATGCTCTCATGAATATGTGTGTTCTCCAGGCTGTAGTGCTGGAAAGAGCAGGCAGCAGATACGCTGGCAGCTGCATGGGAGTGTGCTGAGCAGCAATATTTGTTAATGCTTGGAGTGCTTTTGGCTTTTGTTGTGCTTGGCCCCGTTGCAGACCTAGTCACAAGGCTGCGATCTGGGTGA
This sequence comes from Leptosomus discolor, assembly GCF_034619465.1. Classification (NCBI taxonomy): domain Eukaryota; kingdom Metazoa; phylum Chordata; class Aves; order Leptosomiformes; family Leptosomidae; genus Leptosomus; species Leptosomus discolor. The sequence continues at coordinate 90,518,918 of NC_141419.1, read as the reverse complement.
CATTTCAAGTCCTCTCCAGACCTGTTTTCTGCAGCTGTCACACAGGAGGCTGTAGCTTGGGTGTTTGCCTGGAGGTCTTGAATAGGAAGAAAGGAGCATCCTTCTTTTATCATCTAAGCTGGTTCAGATACGCCAGAGCCAGATCCTGAGTTGATGTTGCTGAATCACGTTATCTTGCGTTCCACCAGGTGGGAGGACGGTCTTTTTACACCATCTTCTCATGAGCAGCTGCCAGGTTTGTGCTGGCCAAACCCTTGGCAGAGCTGTGCTGTGAGTCCCCATCCGTCAGGGACCGAATCCCCACATCTCCCCTGGTCCCCGTACTGCACACGTGTTACAGATGCTGAGGAGCACCTCGGTGCTGGGTTAGCATAGAATCACAGAATAATTTGAGCTGGGAGGGCCCTTCAGAGGCCATCTAGTGCAACCCCCTGCCCTGAGCAGGGACATCTTCCACTGGATCAGGCTGCTCAGAGCCCAGTCCAGCCTGACCTGGGATGTTCCCAGGGATGGGGCACCCACCGCCTCTCTGGGCAGCCTGTGCTGGTGCTTCACCACCCTCATTGTGAAAAAATTCTTCCTTACATCTATTTTTGGGTCTGTGCTGTAGCCTGTACTTTGTGAACATGCAGAAGTGGTGCTGGTGGTGGGTGGATCATGGGGAGAGGTGGATTTTAAGACTCACCTCAGCTCCTTATAGTATAGGTATTAGCTTAGACGAAGGGAAGAGGTGACACAGGCAGAGATGGTAAGTGGCTTCAGGAAGGACTTTTCTTCAGACATTTAACAGTGTAGAGGCCCTTTATAGTCAGTGGGGATGTTTTTAGCCCATGTTACATCTGATCTAGTTTGGACATCCACCCTAGGATGAAATAGAAGCCTGTCCTTCTCCTCTGGCTGCAAGAGCAGTCCAGGTGAGGGGACAGTGTGTGTGCCCGGTCACCTCCCTGCAAGGCAGGCAGGGAGGGTGCTAAGACCCTCTGCTTCCCCCTGCTCAGCACCCCTCACAGCAGCAGAGCCTGAGGAGTGATGCTTTGGTCCCAGAGATCATTGCTGACTCCAAAACAGGCACTGGAGCAGAAACCAATCTCTTGCCTGGCTCCCACACCTCCCACTCCTTCCCTGCTGCCTCTCTACAATCAGATAGAAAATAAACTCAGACCATCTTCCTGGGAGCAGGAACCCCCTTCCCTGTAAACAAGGCAGCCTGGAAGGCCACCAGCCGCAGAGCTGAGCGCCATCACCTGCCTGGAGGTGTTGGACCACGTCCTTGCAGCGATCTGCTCCCAAAATCCAGCTGTTTCCCCTCTGTGCACCCCAGCCCCGTACACCTGGCAGAGTCGGTGATAACCACAGGGACCGGCGTGTATCTGAAGCACCAGGTATTTTATAATGTTGGCTTTCCTGATTGACACCAGTGGGGGTTTGGTCCCTTGAGCTCCTACAATCCTGGAGTGATTCCGCTTATTAAACATCCGTTTGCACCGTCCTTAGCATTAAATAATTGGCTCCTCAGCATATTTGAGTTGGAGGCTATCTAATAATCCTGTGAACTACCCATCAGGCTCCATTATCATCTCTGCACTCCTGCACCGACTGCCTCGTGCCGGCTCTGCCTGGGGTTTACAAATAGATTTAGTTTTTCCTGCAGTTTTGCTTCTTTTTTCTTTCACTCCTTCTCAAAGAATCGGTTTTGGGCTCCTTACAGTTTGTGCAGACACTCCCGTTGGCTGCAACAGCATCTTGCTGTTGACTCATGAGCAATGGGTCCCATCCTTGCCCTGGCTCCATTCTGCCAGAGTCCCCAAGCAAAAACTCTCATTTGCCACAAAGGAACAGAACTGTTATCTTGATTGAAAGAATTTCCTTTTCCAACCTACAAACTGATAAACCATCACATTGTTGGAGTTTTCTTATCAGCTCAGAGAATTTGTAGGACACACAGTAATGACCTGTCAGCTTTCCCCTGGCAGACCAGCACTGCACGGCTCACACACAGAGCAAAACCCCCAGCTGTCTTGATGGTATTTTAATAAGGATGCTTAAGAGGGCTTCTAAAACGCCTCCTGACCGGTGGGTAATATGAGATCTGAGGCTTTCTCGTATTATTTTTGGTACCTGGTGCTGCCACCACAGTACCAGCGATGGGAGAGATGCTTAGTACCTCTGGAAATCAGGCTCGTGCTCACCTCCCCAGGTCTGCAGCATCCTGGAGGAGGTGGACAGGATGGGAGATTGTATCCCTGTGGATGAGACTTGCTTTTAGAGCTAATCCCGCTGGAATCACATACACCAGAGCCAGGGGCTGCGGTTACACATGTCCCCCTCTTTACAGGCTCTGGAGCTGCTGCTGGATGTTTTGCCAATGTCAGGAGAGACGTATCTGGGTTTTGCTCGTGCAAAATCAGCTTCTTCCTTTTTATGTAGCTTAAGAAATGGTCTTCCTGGTGAAAAGTGGGGGTTATCAAGACTCTGATGTATGTTTTCAGCTGACAAGCTGGGATTGCAGGCATACCAGGGCGTAGCGCCGGGGCAGGCAAGGGGCATCACAAAAAAAGGACCCGTCTCTCTTACAAACATCTCCCCTTATAGTCTGAACACTCCTTTTCTGACTCGTCCTAGAGACATGTTTTGCTCCTAGGGTGTAAGACATGCAAGGCAAATTCAAGCAGCTTCTAGCCATTTAGGAGCTTTTCAGCTCTTAGGTTCAATTTTATCCCTGCATTTCAAGATCACCCTTTAAAAAAAACCTTTCCTAGTTCTAACCCGTCAAGAGGAGATTGATAAGAGGAGATTAATATCCTTAAAATAGCAGCCTGGTAGTTTTGTAGAAACACGTTGGTGCGATTGTCTAAAGGACAAAAACATTTAATTTTGTACTGAAATGTGTTTGTTTTTGCAAGGATAAGTTTCACTTTACCTCCTTGTCCTGGGTCCTGTATATTATTGGGCAGGAGCCATCTCTAAACTGGCGAGCTTGCAGTGTAAACAGAAAAAAAAAAAAAAAAGGTGAATTATTATGGAACAAGAGCTATTAATTCTGGTTAACGTGTGGAGACCGATGCTGGATGGTGTAAAGTGACCCACCAAAGTCCATGTACCTTCAGCAGAGGCAGAGGCCTGGTTATCTGAGATGTTTGCAGGGTCTTGAAGGCTACAAATTTCTTCTTCTCCGGAAGACGTGACAGTGCTCCCATGTAACCGTAAGACAAAAGCCTCACTGATTTCTGCGCCCGTGCCCTAATGTCATTACTTTCCCTCTTTTGCAGATCCGCATAATGACATTCATGGTCACACACACACACAAAAAATACTTTATATAAAGAAAATGAATCTGGCTTCAACCGGCTCTCGCCTCCTGCTGCGGTTACCTCCAGACCCCAGCTCGCCCAGGGTGAAATGAAAAGGGGAGTTAATGTAGCGGGGTCATTTCTCACTGCTGAATTGGTCAGCCATCTACGGAGCCAATTTCTGCGGCTTTTCAGTGGCGTGGCAGACCCCTGGGTAATATTTGCCTGAATAGAGCCATAAGTGTTTAAGCTGTATTGCTAGGAATGGCTGTTTTATCCTATGCATCTGAGATTTCAGCCCATCAGACATGAAGCAGGTCAAGACTCTCATGCCATTGTGTGGATTATAGCGAACAGAACAGAATATGCTTGATAAAAGAGAGGACTTAAAAGGAATGCTTCTTTAGACCTGCAACTTTCAAGTCCCACAATGCATCAAAGACCCCTCGTACAGACTTTGAAAGGGGCGAAAGGCATTACCTAATATTTGGAGGAAATGAATAATAAAGCATCCCAAGTGCCTGGAAACTAGTTTAGGAGTGCACATGGCACTGGATTGCCTCTGCTGGATTCACTCCCTGGAAGAGCTGCTAACAAAAGATTTAAAAAAAAAAAAATAAATTACATTTAGAGACCAACTTTTCTGCCTTGAAATGCCCCCTTTTTTGTAATGTTTCCTGGTAAGAGTTACTTACGAAAAGATGAAACGCAGCCTGTGCTGCAAACACCAGGTCTCAAATGAAGCTCGGGACCGTGCAAGGTTTCCCACCATTCCCCTCCCCACCACAGCCTTTTGTTCCTTCGTGTTGAAAGCATTGCTTGCAGGACGCTTGCAGGATGCTGAGGCACTACCTGCTCGTGGAGTTTAGTGATGTCTTAGGGAAAAAAAAAAAAAAAAAAATCAACCTATTTGTGTGGCCTTTGCTTTTGTTCCAGCGAAACCACGTTCGGGCAGAGTTGGGACCGCTCTGTTGCTGACCTGTTGCTCCTTGCAGCAGGAGCTGGGAGCCTGGTGCCATGCTGAAGGTACCAGTTATGTTTCTGGTATCCCCACGGATGCTGAAGGTGCTGTTTGGAGCCTGAGGTGCTTCTTGCCATCACTTGGTTTCTGAGATGCAGTGGTTCCTCATGCAGTGGTCTCCACAGCTGGCGAGGCTCCCATGGGACTTGGGAGCTGCAGAGCTGGTGTGGGCTCAGCTTCTGCCTTGTGTCGCAAGATGTGGGGGTCAGGTCCAAGCGTGGCTGAGAGGAGGTCCACCCTGTTGGGACTGGTGGGATTGGAGTGAGCTGGGATGGCTCTGGGAGCATGGGACTCAGCAGAGGGGAGGTTTTCCTCACCAGGATAACCTGCTCCAGAGCAGGGGTTTCCCCTGAGAATCAAACCCCGTGGCATGCCAGATTTTTTCAAATCCCACAAAGCGATGGGAGGTGAGGGCAGCTGGGAATCCACGAAGGCAAGAAGGGCTCTGCTGTCCTCCTCGCCCTGCTCGTGCCTGTCCCTGCTGCCCACGCTTGTCGCATCAAGCTCCATTTTTACCATCTGGGGAGATCAGTTAAATTTGAGTGCTTTCTTACCTGCTCCTCCCCCAGGCCACAATTAATTGAGGCCAGGAGGGCAGGCAGGAGTGCTCAGGCAATATTTACAAGAAAAAAGGGATGTTAATGGGTCACCGGGGCTGGACAGGGGTGTGGATGGAGATGATGGGGAGGCTGTGTATCCCCCCTCGCCCCAGGGGTGATTAAAACCTCAGCATTGCATCCAAATGAATCAAAACTGGCCTCCCCCCCCATTAAACTCCTGGTGCTGGGGCTGCTCTTTCAGTGAGAGCTTCTAGGGTGGGAGGGTGGCGGGCTGTTGGGATGGGGGAGGATGTCTTTGAGTTACCGGTCGCTGCAAGGCTGGGGGATGGAGAGTTTTTAAGAAAATTGTGTTTTTCCTCATCAGAGCTCAGCCCAGCAGCCCTGTCAGGCTGAGCCTAGTTATTTAGCATTCCTCCACTTCATCCTTCATCAACAGTGCCTGCTCAGATGCTGATGGTCTCAGCCACAAACCCCAGTTAGGAGATGAGGCACGGAAAGTGGTGTACAGAGGATGACATACCAGTTCCCAGCCTTTCCACTGCCTTTTTCACTAACACTGGAGAACACTGCCTGCTGGTGAGCCAGGCGACGACAGCAATAAGAAAAGAGGATAATTTCCCGTGGAAAGGGGATTTGGCAGTACTGCAAGGGGAGGTTCATACCCTGCCTTAACGATACATCAGTGTCCAGGGACTTTTTAGTCTTGTGCTTGGGCTTTATGATCCATGTTACTTCTCTTTTAATTTTTATTGCTTCACTTTAGTTTTTGATACAGTGCTGGAAGCACCTCGGTGGGCAGAGACGGCTCTGCTAGCACTAACTGTCACCTTGTGGCTTGACCTACATTTAAGTGAGGGGCAGAGAGGAGCCGGACGGAGGCTCGACAGCCCTTTAGCACGGTGACATCCCTGCCTGCCTCAGCGTTGGTGCAGGCAGCCTTTGCCTTTGCCTGCCCGCTGCTGAGAGCTGAGAAGTGGGTCTTGCGGGTCTCCCGTGCCGATGCAGCAGTGCCAAGGGAAGCTACGTCTGGCTCGGTGACCCCCCCCTGGACAACCTCTTAAACTTGAGCTTGGGCGAGGAGTCACACTGAAAGGTGTGCAGCAACAGAGCCGGGAGGAAGACCTTGGTCTGGGTCTTCTCTTGAGGTGAGGCTGGAAAATAACCAGTGACTGTTGGGCTCAAGACGCTGTTTGCTCCTGGCCCTGTGGTGGGCTGTGCTGCTTTCTCCTGGTTTTCAAGCAGAGCGTGGCAGGGCATGATCATTTCCTCTGCAGGACATCTCATGCAGGGGTTCTCTGGTCCATGCTTGGGTTCCTAGGGCATTGCTGAGCCAGGTAAGCAGTAAGGGATTGCTGCTGGGTGGCCCTGATTTCTTCCTCCCAGAAGATCAGATGATGTTTGCTTCTCTTCTGTGTGCATCACATTTGCTGTAGTCCTGTTTCTGGCTTGCTATCCATTGTGGAGAGAAATAAAATCTCCTCTAATGTCACCCCGATATATAAAGGTAGTAAAATGTGGAAAACCATGAGGTTCCTCTGGGAAACTTTAACACCTCAGGAGCACAGAGGGTCATCCATGCTCTCCTGAGCTGGAGCCCTAAAGCCTAATCCCCACAGGTTTGCTGGTGGCTCTTGTCTCAGAATAGCTCTGGATAAGATGTGCTGTCAGGGGAAGGCAAAAGGAAGGGATTTATTTAGCTTGACTGGGAAGCTGACACTTCCCAAGCTGTATGGTCACGCGGTGACTTCTGTTAAGGAGACAGTCAGACTGGACAGGTTGGCACCTTGGTGTGAAGGGACGCCTGCCCTGAGTGTCTCTTGGGGCTCACTCCATGCCAGCTGGTAACCCATGTCATTTAGGAGAGGTTTTGCTCCTTGCTGCTCTGCATTTCTGCCCAGTGCTCCAGGACAGATCCAAACCCCACCGGCGCCGGGAGAGCTTTTTCACTGGCTTCAGCTGGCTCCATCCTCTCAGGAAGAAGATGTGACATGACCTCCGTGTAACAGTTTATTCCTGGTGACAAGTGCACCTTCCCCAGTGACCTTGCACACTGCCCAGCGGAGGGAACGGGATGCTGGTCCCCTCCCAGGCAGCCCAAGAGCAGGGCTGTCAGAGCTGGGGAGCTTGCACACCGTCAAGAGAAATCCTCCCTGCAGCACCCAAGGGACTTGAGTGCTGGTTCAAAAGGTTTCGAAGCACTGTCAGCTCTTGTTTGGGGCTGCTGCAGTTGAAGGGAGATCCTGCCAAGAAGGTCATAGGCTGAAGCAGGCTGAATTTGAAGCAATTGTGGTTTGAAATGATCTTTCAGGTTTGTCAGCCCTGTCGGGATGTAACTCGCGTAAGGGCAACCAGGAGCCTGGGGTGCATTGGGTTGGGCAACCAGCCAGCCAAGGATGGGTGTCCCTGCAGGGGACATAGCTGGGCCCCAAGCTTTCTCCAGCAAGGTGGTGCTCCAGTTTGTCTGCAGCAAGGGGGGAAGTGCAGGTAGCCACAGGAAAGGAAGGAATAAGCACAATAAACCTCAGCGTTGAGTTTGCAACAGTGTGTGCTGAGGTCCTTCTGACAGCAACAGAGCAGCAGGGATCCATCCATCCATCCATCCATCCATCCATCCATCCATCCATCCATCCATCCATCCATCCATCCATCCTTCCATCCTTGTGTCTGTTTCTCTACTCAGACAGTTTCCAGACCATGAGCCTCCTTCCCCATGCGTGTGGGTGCACCCGTTTCCCCTCTTCTCAACAGATCATGTCAACGGTAGAACCTCCATTGACTTCCAGGGCACAGGGTGAAGCTTGCTGTGCTTATCTTCCATCAGCATTTCATTTACAACATAACCAGCTCATGAATACTATTGCTCCAGGTTTCTTCATCAAAACGCCTTGTAAGAATCTTTAGAACAGCTTTTAATCAGAAGCAGCAGAGTGTGACAAAAAAACCCAGGAACGTTTCTTGGTATGGAAAAATATCCTCAACCAGCCAAAAGCCAATTTGTTCTGGTGGAGCAGAGACAACCCAACAACCTCCCTTTTGTTTTGCAGTTCGCAGATATTGTTATATATAACCTTTTACTGAAAATTCAGCATCATTTCTTCCCCTTTTGCCCAGGGAACTGGTAGATTTGAAGTGGCTTCATCCTTTCTGGTTCTGCCAGAACTGATTACTGCAGAACAGGTAGCATCAGTGGCTTGGGAACAGCAGCCTGCATTTCATCGCCTACCAGAAGTCCCATCCGTCAGTGGGAGCTGAGTAGTTCTCCTCTGCTAACAAAATTATTTATTTTGACCTGTCATTAAGGATATTCATGCAGCAGGGTGAAAGGTGGGAATGATCTATGCTTTGTGAGTTTTACAAGCCCATTTTGTATTTGTCTTGGTGGTAGAGGAGCGGTAAAGAGCTCTGTGCTCGCGCCTGTTATGATAAGTGAGTTTTGGAAGAGGTTTTCTGTCTGATAGTCCATCTAAAACTGTGGGGAAATGCCATTCTAAAGGCTGTTAAAACACAATTGCTCGCTGATTTACACAGTCGAGGAGCGCCTCTTTAGTAGGAGATGTATGCCGAATAAAAGCAGTTCAAGTGGTGCTTTTAATAAATAGATAATGGAATGGCATTTTATCTTCTGCTTTAATCCGTTATGTTAGCGTAAGGTAGCATATCCCTCTGATAGATTTTGAGATAGCAGAAACTGAAAGTCAAACCACTTTCTTTGTACCTCTCTGAAGCCGAATTGCGCGCTGGCAAAAGGCACTGGGTTTGCAGTGCTTGCGAACTGGGATTTTTTTTTTTTTTTTTTTTTTTTCCCCATTGAGCAAAAATGGATGGTTTTTGTTGGGTCCCACTGGGCTGGTGCGCAGGGCACTGATCATAGAATCATAGAATATCTCAAGTTGGAAGGGACCCGTAAGGATCATCCAGTCCTACTCCCTGCTTCTCACAGGACTACCTGAAACTAAGTCATATGACTAAGAGCACCGTCCAGATGCTCCTTGAACTCTGACAGGTTTGGTGCTGTGACAGCTTCCCTGGGGACGCTGTTCTGGTGACCAACCACCCTCTCAGTGAAGAACCTTTTCCTAATGTCCAGTCTGAACTTCTCCTGATGCAGCTTCGTTCCATGATGCCTTGGCTTTGGCCATGGGGCTGTCACCTTGCTGGGTGGCGGTGCCCATGCTTCGCATCCCCAACACCATGTGGGGTCCCCTCCAGTCCCTGGCTCCCGTGGGTTTGGGTGAGAAGGGTGCAGAGCTGCGGGGAAGGAGGTGGCTCTGCAGGAAGGTCCTCTCCAAACCCTTGGGCTTCCCTGGAGGCTCCAGGTTGCTGGGGCTGAGTGCTGTGGAGCTTAACGAGCAGTTGGCTGCCAGGTTAGGAAAGAAATAGGGCACTTTGGGAGGCAGGAAAAAGGTCATTTATCCTGTCACTGCTCATCCTTGCTAATTCATTATTTCCGTTGAAAACCCGACACTTAGCTGCTTCATGAATGAACCTAGTGTTTGTGCCTCCAAAAACAACTTGGTCCGGTGAAAAATAAGAGCTGCTTTCACCTCCTGTCTGGTCTGCTGTGCTTTTTTCCACCTTGTTTTCTTCTGCTTGCATCCCTCCTGCCTGGATGGCAGTCGAGGTTTTCCCTGTGGAGTGGGGCTGGAGCCTGGGGGCTGGAATCATAGATTCACAGAACGGTTTGGGCTGGGAGGGCCCTTCAGAGGCCATCTAGTGCAACCCCCTGCAGCGAGCAGGGACATCTTCCACTGGATCAGGCTGCTCAGAGCCCCGTCCAGCCTGACCTGGGATGTTCCCAGGGATGGGGCACCCACCACCTCTCTAGGCAGCCTGTGTGAGTGCTTCACCACCCTCATCATAAAACATTTCAGCCCAGGGGCTGCTTCATGAGCACAGAGGACCCCTCCATGGATGAGGTTTGGTGGGCTGGGGCCGCAGAGGCTCTCACAAGCCAAAGGGGATGGGAAAGCTTGAAGAAGAGGTTTGGAGAGGAGGAAGTGACTCAGCTGCAGAGCAGGAGGGGTGTCAAGGAGGAAGGGTGGGTGGGGAGATCCAGGTAGACCTGGGAGGCTTTGGATGGAGGGCAGTGGGGCTGGAGGGTGACCCAGCTGCTGTGGTGGGACCAAGAGATTGCCCAGCCGTGCTATCTCTGGTGAGTAAACCCTCTTCCAGCGATGTCCCGGGTGTGAAAGGGCAGATGGAGTGGAGGAGCCGTCTCTGCTGAGTGGTAGCTGGTCTCCTAATGCAGTTTAGCAGCTGGGATTGAGGAGACTTGGCACCACGTCAATAGTGAGCTCTCCGAGGGCCATCTGTGAGCGAAGGGCAATGAGAACAATTGCCAGCCAGTGGAAAAAAAATCACCGAGAGAGATACTGGAAAAAGCTGGAGGGGGGAGGCATGTAGCCAAGCAGAGGCAGAGAAAAGGGGATCTCTAACCTAATGAGTGGTCAGAGAAAGTACCTTGGATGTTTCTGATCTCCCTATCTCATAACACAAGATCTGCTTAACGAAGCAGCTGTGTCCGTGAGAAAACGCTCTCCATCGGGCTGGGTCTGCGAAACTCGATGCTGCAGGATGCCTCCAAAGTTGGGAACTTAACACTCAAATAAGGCTTGGATGTTGTTTGGGAATGGCAAAGAAAACAAGAGCTATGTATTAGCAGGATGTAAGATTTGCAAGAGGGATCAGGCTTCTTATTCAGGGTTTAAAACAATCTTGAGCTGGTTGGGGTTGAGAGAGCACCTTCCTGGAGGTACAGCTGGGGTTTGATGCATCAGCCTGTTGGTGTTGGGCCCTTTAGGGCACTTGATGGACCCTGGATTTGTCCTAAAGCCGTAATGCCAGGTTGCTTGAGCTCTTCAGATTGTTGCTGGCCTTGTCCACGAAGATTTGCCTCTGGGAATCCTGCCAGTAAGGAGAGCGGCTTTGAAGCTCTTCCCAGAGTAGGGAAGAGACCAAGAAAAGAGTAGTTATTTCCTAAGAGTAATCTGGCTGGTCCATTTGGTACTCCCAAAAAGGCTGGTAAGATGGCACAGCACCAAGGAAGGCTGTAAAAGAGGGAAGTGGAGTAATCAAAGTAGAAGGTGATTAAAACCCAAGTGAAATAGCAGCAAGGATGGCCTCAAGGGAGGGAGAAAGTCTGGCAGGGCTCCATAGGGGAGGGTTAGCAAAGGGAGGCTGGAAATTAAAACAGGGCAATAACGAAGGTCAAGCGTATCCCCAAGGCTTTGGGAACTAGGAGTAATGCTAACTCTGAGCTGCAGCAGCTGCTGCTCCAGGGAAGGAGGGTGAGACGGAAATGTTGGTTTGTTAAACGGGTAGAAATAAATTGATGTATAAACCTGTGATGTTTGTTTCCCCCGTCTGAAGGCGAGAGCTACGGTTGAGCCTGGTTAGGCTGATGTTAACAAGGTTTGCTGAGGTTTTGCAGTTTCTTAAGCCACCCTTCCTTTTGGATAACCCTTATACATGTATTATAAAATCCCCATCTCTGTAACGGCTCCTGGTGAAATGAAAGGTGGGCTGGAGATGGAGCAGGTGCTGCTTTTCTGACCTCTCACGTGGTTGTTTGGTGCTTCTTTTCTCCTACAGCCCTGGAGTGCTTGGGAGGCAGAGGGTGTCTGAAGGGATTAGGTAGCACAGCAGAGACGGACTGACTCGGTCACCTTATCCCCGATATCTCCAGTTCAGCAATGTCACTCCAACCTTGACCTGATTTACGCTGCAAACCCACCTCCCACCCCCCCCTCCCCCAGAGCCTGTCATCCTCCTGGGACACTTCCCAAGCGCCTCCCTTCCCAGAGAGGTCAGGAGTCCTCCTTTCTCCCCTGCTGCATCCCCCGCCTGCATCCCTACCCAGCTGCAGAACAAAGTCCTCCCCCTTAATGAAACTCGTTAGGCTAACGTGGAGGAGTGGACATGGGGGGGCCCCACTACATCTCCCCTTCTCCCGGCCGTTCAGCCGTTGCTGCGCCGGGACAACGCCTGCTCCAGCACTTGGAGCGAGGGGCTGCCACGGCGAGGTGCGGGGCCGCCCGGCAGGCCACCGCGCTGTCCCCACCACGAGCAGGAGCCACACGCTGGTGGGGTACAGAGCGGCAAGGGCAGGTACTGCCACAGCTTTTGGTTCCCACTCTTCTGCTGAGCTTTCTGGCGGGTTATCACTGCACCCACGAACTTTCTAGCCTGAGCAGCCTCCAGGAGAAGGTTGTGTCGGTGTGACTTGGTGTTTGAATGGCTCAGGCTTTGTGTCAAAATGGCTTGGAAGTGCCCTCACGCCAGGCTGTGGTTGTGGCTGATGGGGGGCAGCTCTGGTCCGTGCAGGTTGGCTGCAGGATCGGAACCCCACTGCCCTTCCCTGGGGACCCACCACAGCCAGAACCACCACCTTAGCCCAGAGCAGCCAATGTTTGGGTGCAGGGTGTAACTCCCAGCTAACCCCGCTGCCAACAGGGTGGTTGTTGAGCTGCCATCTCTTCCGCGGCAAGCAGGGCATCACCCAAGTGGAGAATCCCTTAGAAAGCCCAAGCGCTGCAAAATAGCTTTTCGATGTAGAGTGCATCTCTCATGATTACACTCCCCAAAGCGACTTCTTTTCATTTACTGTATCTTGACCTAAAGACCTGTCCCAGCAGGAGAAGATCAGGTGGAAATCATGGTGCCCTCCTGCTTCTGTAAAGCTCCTGATTGCCTTTTTGTTTCTTTGCTGACTATCTCTGTTCCCATTATCTCATGATGGGGGATTTTTTTAAATAAGTAGGTTTGGGAACGGCAAGGCCATGGAGATAAGAGTGATCTCCTGCACGCAGAGATTCATTACCTCCTCCCATCTAAGCCAGGAGAGAAGCAAGCCAGCTTTCCTTTTTCTTTTTGTTAATAAAAATACGACACTGGGATTTTTTTTTTAAAATCAAATTAAAGCATAGAAGGACTTGAGAAAGTGTGGGCCACAAACTAGTGCTGGAGCAAAAAGAACTCATTAAAATACAAATTATTTAGGAGAACAAACTGGAATGCCATTATACAAAGTGTCACTGACTCATTTTCATTTCACTGAGTCCAGCCTCGGGTTTGGCTGCACATGATAAATGAGTCCATCCTACTGCTCCTTCTTTTTTTTTTTCTTTTTTTTCTTTTTTTTTTAATATGGGGTGGATGGGGAGGAAATATGCAATTACAGTTTCAACCTGTTGAAAAAACCAGGTCCCGCTGGAGCGGTCAGAGCTGAATCTTCCACGAGTGCCTGGGGGGACGTGGGTGCTCCCTGTCTGCTGGGATTTGGGGTGCAGCCGTAGTGAGCTGGAACCTCATGGGGCCAAATCCTGTCCCTCGTGGGGGAGAGATCTGGTTCCACAGCAGCGCCCGTGTCTTACATGCCTTCCTAAATGTGAAATCTGGGGTCCCACCCATCTACTTAAAACTGGGTGAGCACTCAGGGTCCCTGTTGCTGAATTTGGGAGGGTGCTGCAAGAGGGTGCCCGGACCAAACCTGACACAGCCCCTGCTTACACAGCAACACCTGATCGTGGAGCCAACCTACCCGATGTGCTGGCTGAGTAAGGGTTTTAAGACAAGAAGCCTTTGTCCACTGTGGTTATTTAATTTATTTTGCTCCCCCCCACCTCTCTTCTAAATAATTTGCTCTGGCTGCGCCCGTCTAGGGCTCGGCTGGAGCCGGGGGGGGATGTTCTGCCTCGTCAAGCATTAATTGCAGCGGAGGAAAAACACGCTGGCCAAGCAGGAAGCTGGGGCAGAGGCGAGGGGGAGGTGGGAGTGGAGGTAATATCTTTTTTGGAGGGATGGAGTGCTTGCGGTTGCGTTATGCTCCTTGCCCTGGCTGCTCCTGGATGTGGAGCGAGGGAGGAAAAGGAGGTGGGAGGCAGGCAAGGCAGCGGGCAGGCGAGGCAGCAGGCAGCGTGGGGTGTTCCCTGGCGAGGCTCTCACCCGCCAAGGACTTTGTGCAAAGCACAGATATTTAAAGGGATGCTCGGGAGCGATGCCGTGGCCATCCTGTCTCCCCGCTTTTAGTGCAGGGAGACGGGAGCAAAGCGCTCGAGGGCAGCCACGGGGATTTGGGTCCTGCCGGTTTTGGTGCATCCTTTCTGATCAATTCAGGTGAGATAGAAGAAGCAATCAAAATTGGTGGCTCTTTGGGGAGATGGGGTCTTCTGCTTGGATGATGGGAGCCACAAGGGGGAAGATGATCGCGGTACCCACTGCGTCTTCCCAGTAGCATTTGCAGATGAGAACCCAGATTGTCTTTTTTGGAAGGGCACTACCAAATTTCTGCCTCACACCTGGGCAGCCTAATGAGGTGGCTGCAGCTTCCTTGAAGGAGTCTCCACCATCAGCATGGATCGCCTCACCAAAATCGTGTGTGATTTTAAGCCAAACTGGCTTTATTTTTGCCCAAGTTTGAAACGTTTCGTAAAGTCTAGCGTTAGGTAAGACTTTGATTTAGTGCCTTATCTCCTGAACTCACCTTCAGCAATAACAATGTATTCTAATCCTCTGCTCAAGTGCTGATGGATGGGGCCTGTTTGGGTTAAACATCTGGGATTTGAATTGTCAACCCCTTTCTGTCCCTGAATCAAGAGCAGTCAGAGGAGCCCTTGAGGAACGTTGTGAGCAGCAAGTTCTCCATCACTGGTTAGTGGTAAAGTCAAATGGAAGCAGGAGGCCAGGGGAGAGGGTGCCCTTGGCCAGACTTTGTCTCTATCTCCCACGGTGAACCCTGAAGGTTTAGGACACATGCAGTGGTAAGAAGCCCTCTGCAGATCCTGACAGATGCAAGAAGATAGGTTAGAGGCTAAATTCTTCCTTGACTGGGTTTCAGGAGGACAAAAAGACATGAGGACAAAAAAAAAAAACACCCTTGCTTTTCTGTAAGTCTTTTTCCCAGAGACCGTTGCCCACCTCTGCAAGGTTGGTGCATCTGGAGCTGAGTAAGCCTTTGGGTTTGGCTCAGGGGAGATGAGAGAACAAACCTCCCAGGTCGCTCTCCAGGTGCCTGGTGTCGTCCTCCCTGGGAGACACCGCAGAGTCAGTCCTGTATGAGACCCTCCTCCCCATTCTTGCTGCTCCAGCGACTTGCTCTCTCACCCCACACCGAGGCCTGGGAGACTAGGAAGAGAGCAGCAGCCCCAGGAAGGGGGTCTCATAAGGTTGCCTAACCTTCATGTGCCTGGTGCGCTCATGAGATTGCTCAGGAATCGCTTGGCTTTTGAGATAGAGAGATTTCCCCTCATCTTTTGCATGATTAAGCAGGTTTGGTCCCTTCCAAGGCAACTGCAGAAGCAACAGAAAGAAGGACCAAACTGCCCTTCCAGTAGAAGACACAAATGAAGGTTGGACAAGGAGCCCTGCTC
The DNA here is from genome assembly GCF_034619465.1 of Leptosomus discolor. Taxonomy (NCBI): domain Eukaryota; kingdom Metazoa; phylum Chordata; class Aves; order Leptosomiformes; family Leptosomidae; genus Leptosomus; species Leptosomus discolor. The sequence continues at coordinate 90,503,680 of NC_141419.1, read as the reverse complement.
CTGTGACCTGGCGTGGTGTGTCCAAATCACTGAGAAGGGACCTGTTCCTTGCCCCTGCAGTGCCCTGAAGACCAAAGACATGGACCTACCCTTGGGATTTGAGAGTGAGGAGCACACATCAGCCGATGGGCATGCACCCTCCTCTCCCCTGCAGGGCCCTTTTTCGCTCTGAACCTGGAGAAAAGCAGTCTCCCGTGGATTTGCTGAGCCCCACATCTCATCTCCAGGGTTCGCCCAAGCAAGGGCTGGACGATGGCTGGCCATGCCTAGGACGGGCAGCTCTTCCCGCACACCATGTGCCCCCTGCCCTCCGCCTTCATGCGTTACATGGGCACCTTTCCACCAGCTGCCCATCACTCAGCTTTCCTCCTCGGTACGGCATCAGCCACCTGGTCCTTTGGGCAGCGCTGCCTTTGCTGAATAACTTATGTTTTTCTAAGATGGGAGAGTAGAAATGAAAATGAAATTGAAGACGTGGTAGCGCATGACTTCAGGTGGAGCCAGATGATGCCTCAGAAAAAAGGTGGTGCCCTTTGAGGGAGAAGTAGTGGTGCTAATAGGATGCTAGGGGTAGTGTGTTACCGGTGTAACTGGGATGCGGAGAAGCTGCTTCATGTAGGATTGTTTAAGCATTTCCATCTTCTTTTGCTAATGGTTTCTATAAACCTTTTATTTCAGCTCCTAGACTTCTGGTTTTGGAGCAGCGGGCAAGACCTAGATGTCCAGGTCTGCGGGGCTGCCTGCAGGGATGCTCGCTTCCATTCCTGGCACCCCTGCGCTTGCCTTCGAGGTGTCACTGAGGTGTTCACCCATGCGTTAAGTGTTGTGGTTTTTCCAAGGGGCAGCTAAGGCTTGGGGATAGGAAAGGTCAGGTGGAAGCGTTCCTGTTACAAAAGCGCTGGATCAAGGTTTAATTGATTTCCTCGGGATCACAAAGGTCAGCACCAGAATTAAGCCCTGCGAGGAGCACAGAAAGGGCTGGTCTGGGTCATGTGTCCTCTCCTAGGCGATGGCCAACCCCAGGCACTGCAAAATCCTGCGGTGCGGAGTCCACTGCTCCCGACCCCTCTCCTTCCAGCCTCTGATTTACCTCCTGATACCTCTTTCCAAGGATTTTTCCTTGGAGATGTTGAGGTGTGCATAACATCCAACCCTCTGCCCTCCTGCCAGGCCAGGTGTCTGCGTTCCTCTGTGGGGACGTGGTCCCCACCGCCACCTGCCACCTCCCGGTTTCTGCATTGATTCTGAGCATCCCACCACTGTTTTTTTTCACTGACTGTCCCCTTCTTCTCATCCTCTGAGGTGGAGTGATGACCCCAGCCAGATGCTTGGCTGCCATCATCTCCACCCTGCTCAGATGGCTTGGCCTCTCCTGTTTGTGTAGCACATAGCTGATTTATCAGCAGCGATGGTATATTTGCTTACAGATAAGAAAACGCTGAATATTGGGGCTGGGATTGTGCCTTGTGAAATCCCCCTGGAAACAGCCTGATTCCCCTCTCACAGCTATTTGTTGAGATCGGCTCTGGATCCCCTGCAGATGTGCTTTATTCTTATAATACAGTGCTCATTTTTTAATCAGCATGTCACGTCGCAGTAAATCAAACATCGTACAAAAGCCTATGTATATTATCTCTAGGCAATTATCTTTATTAAGCAAACTTGTAATCTCCTCGAAGACCAAAATCAGCTTTGTTTGACATGATGTGTTTGCCACAGAACCTCTCTGACGAGCATTAACTGTATTCCCGTCCTTTAATTCCTCTTCTGGCTGACTCTCAGGAGGGTTCCCATTATTTTACCCGTGATTGATGGCACACAAGCCAGCCTGTTCATCAGGCCATCCCGCTTGCCCCTTTTGCAGATCAGTGCAGCATTTGCATGCTTCCAGCTGTCTGGATCTTCCCTGGTATTCCAAGATTTATTAAAAATTAACATCAGCGGGCCAGAGAGCTTCTCAGCCAGCTGTTGGAGGGCTCTTGGGAACAAGTTATCCAGGCCTGCTGATTTAAAATTGTTTATCGCTAGTAGATGCTGTTTAACAGCCTCCTTGGTTACTAATGGACTGGAAAGTACTTCATCCTCCTCATGTGATACAAGCATCTCATCCTGCTTCTTTCCAAATGCGGAGCAGAAATATTGATTGAACACTTCTGCCTTTTCTGCATCATTACTTTTCTCCCCATCTGAGGCTGTGCTACTGATTTATACAAAGGCATTATAATATTTCCAGGATTATTTGCCGTCCCTTTCCATATGCAGCTGCACATCTTGTTAGCTTTGCAGCTGCAGCTGTGCATGGAGCAGAGGTCTCCACTGTGTTGTCTCTGTTGCTGGGAGGTCCTTTTACTTGGTTTGACCCAGTTTAGGACCCTGGAAGGTGCCCAAGGAGCAGAAATTCCTCTCCCTGCTCTGCATCGCTTTGCATTTATTAAGGAAAAGTTATTAATTTGCTGCACTATTCACCATCCGTTTGGGTTGCTGAGCAGTTGGGCCACCTCCAAGAGCTCCAAAACCGGTGGACCCCTCAGCCCTTCCACAAAGGATGAGGCGTGCCCTCAAAACCTTCAGATTTTTTTAAGTCACGAGCATTCTACATCTTGATATATGTTACCTGCCCCCCGGCCTCCATGTTGCCATGCGAACTTGAGGTTAGTCGTCCACAGATGTACGAGCCCTCATCTCCCCTTTGAGTTTGTGACTGCTTGCTCACTCCCCTGACCTAGAAGAAAGCTGCTATTTCTTCCTCCCATCTTATTTCTGCCCTTTTCCTTTCCTCCCGTTTCCCCAGCTCCCTCCTGCTCAGGGTTTCTGCGATAATAAATCCCAGGGGTTGTGGCAGGGAGGGCAAATGCACTTGGTGTTGGGGCAGAGCTCTTCCAGGGGCTCCTCCTGCAAGTAGCAGAGCCCTGGGTCTGGTGTTAGCAGTATGGGTGGGAAAGGGGTGGTGGGTGCCCTATAGAAAGGGCAGCCTTACTTCCATCCACAACCCATCTTCACCGATTCCTCTCCGTTTGCTGCTTCGCTCGCACCTTCGAGCGGTTCTGCGAGACGAGCACAACATGAGTGTCTCACGTGCAGGTTGCGCTGGCTAAGCCAGAAACAGAGTTTTTCCACTACGATGCTCTTGTCCCCTTCGTTGCTGCTGATTCAGGAAGGTGGGAGGTGATAAGGGGGCTCTGGCCTGTGATGGCTGCACATGCTCTGGGGCAGTGCCCGAGGATGCCGGGGTGATGAGACAGCCCATTCACAGCATAGCAACATCATTTGGGGCTGTTAGTATTTTTGGCTGATGGGAATTTCTTCTGGTGTTGTCCCTGTTCATGCCTCGCCCCTTAGCATCCGTGTGGCAGGACCACGTATATCTGTTGTCGTTTAATCTGTACTAAAGGTGTTCTCATATAAATACCTTTTCTCCCACTATGAGTCCAGTATCATGCTCTTCAAAGGGCAATACAGGTGGGCTTGACCTAGGAGGTAAAAGGATCATGTTTTGGGTTTGTTGGAGTTTTTTTTGCATGAGCCTGCTGCATTTTGCCTTTTTCTCGGCTGAGTGGAGAAAAATGGGGTCTGGTGGTGAAGTTTGGGGGTATGGAGGGTGGGCATGGGGACCCGGTGTGTTTTGTTGCTCAATGTTGTCCTCGTGTCAGGCTCCAGCCCGTTCAGGCTGGGAGGAGGAGGGCAGATGGCCTCTTTCTCTCTCCTACTTAGGAGAAGATGGGGCTGTGCCAGTGTCACAGTTTGAGGCTGGGCCGGCCACTAACGAGTGACAGGCGCTCTCTACTAACCCCTCTCCCCTCCCAAAAGGGAAAAGGAAAGAGAACAAGAGAGAGAGACTTTATGGTTTGGAAAAGAAAACTAAAACAGCTTTAATGAAACAATAACAATAAAAGAAAAGATAATAATAAGAATAAGGAAATAATGAAATCTATACAGTATGTACAAACAGATACAAACCCAATACCAAACCCAACTCCCCCCACCCCGATGACAACACGTCCCCACCACGCTGCAGGGCTGGCACTGGGGCAGTCCCAGGCTGGACTGGGCAGCAGACAGGGACGGGAGGCAGGAGCTGGGCTCAGGCCCTGGATTCAGGGACGCACGGGTCGGGATCGACGGCAGAAGGACAGACAGAGCCCTCCTCAGACGTCGGCCATCGAAGAAGAGAGATTGACCCTGGTGACCCCTCAGCTTTACACTGACCGTGCCGTCCGTGGGGTGGAACACTCTGTGGGTCAGGTTTGGGTCCCCTGTCCGGTTCGCTCCTCCCTGCAGGGGCGACCTTTTTCGGGCTGGGGACCCTTTTCCCTCCCGCACCCCAACACGGGCACAAGACTCAGCAGTGACCTCGGTCGCTCCAAGAACCAGTCCCGGCCAGGGCCTCTCTGCATCCCGTTCCTTGGTGCTGGCTGTGACCATCAGGGGTTGGCACTGCTGGAGCAGTCCCTGTCTGGGGAAACGTGCTGCTGGTTCAGACAGTGCCGTCAGTTAGAGGAGACTTAACTGAAAAGATAAAGCACTAAAGCAGAGTTTGTTCTGGTTTAGCCCAAACCAGGACAGCCAGCTCCTCCTGAACATCACTCGCTGCTGCTGGCATTTCCCCCTCTGGCTTTCCCCAGCATGGGGAGAGGGGAAACTCAGGGCTGAGGGGACCTGGCAATGCAAAGAGACCACAGGGTTCAGCTTTTAATCAGTACAAGCCTCAGCCCACCTTTCCGTGGCTTTTCTCCTGACCAACCTCCATCCCTGCTCCAGCTCTCCGTAGCCACATCTGTTGCTGGCAGAGGTGTGTAGCCCAGCAGTGAGATGCTGTGGGAGGGAGATGCTCACAGCTCTCATCTGTGTTCATGGGATCGTACCCTGCAAGTCCTCACTTTGGGAAGAAAGCCAAACTATTTTCTTGAGCAGAAAAAGTCTTAGTGTGATTGGATGCTCGGAAACTAAAGCTAGGCAAAAATGTTCAGGCAAAAAAAAAAGAAAAAAAGATGCAAATTGTTAAATACTGAGGCTAATAAACTGCTAGAAACACTTGCCAAGGATCAGGGCAAAGCCCCCATGATTTGAAATCTTTCAGCCCAGATTGCCTTTGCTTCTAAATGCTGGAGGGCAGGTGGGAATGAGGGGTTTGCTGCAGAAGTTACTGGGTGAAGTGTTTTATTTTGTACGAAGCTGGAGGGCATAATACATGATCATAACGATCCCTGCTGCTTGAAAGTACCGGTACGAAATAAACCTTTGTTTTGTAGCCTAAATTTCTTATGAAGTGTGGTTCTGAAAGTTAGCATGGATGTTAAAGTCTTGAATAATGGAGTGAATATTACGAGGAATGGGCAAAAAATGTTCTGCTGTAAAGTTTCGGACAGCGAGGGATGAGGATGCTTGGGGAGTGAAGAGGCGAGCTGCGAAGGAAAATACTCTTGCACCCAGTAAAGGGAGATTGATCGGTTGTGTTCAATATTGTGTGTAGCTCAGGTCCTCCCTCCTGAGCACGGTGAGAAAGCGGAGGAAATAAAAGCTTGGCTTTTGCTGAGGAAAAGAATGACCCACAATGTCAATTTTTCTGCGGGAGGAGCGGCTGAATTCAGTGTTTTCCTTTCTCGCTCCATCCTGCTGCAACGCTTCGCTGTGCGGCTGGGCAGGCTGGCGAGCAGATAATGAATCTGCCGAAATGTGGTTATTGATATAGCTGAGATCATTATACCTAAGGGTCTTGTGAGCTTTCCCATCTAAAGGGGCATTTTTCAGAAGGTAGCGGTCATGACATAAACAGTCTCATTTTGTATGAAATCTCAGCTCGCGAAGTCCTCAGCCTGGAAGCATTTTTTAAATACATTATCAAGAAGGTAAATCAGGTCAGCTAGTTTGGTTTGGGTTTGGTTGGGTTTTTTTTTTTTCAGCTAGGAGAAGTAAAATAGTTCGTTTGCCTCTCACCATTACTGTGATACTGTGCTAGGAGCTGCGGCCTGATCCGCAGCTTTGGAAAGCAAAGGAGATTGTTTCCACCCACATCAGGGAGCTTCTGCTAAATTTCTCATTCCTGGATAAGGATAACTTTCTGGATTGTGAAAATGAAAGCAAGTGGTCTGGGCAGAGGGTTATCAACACCCGGAGGCTGGCACGCTGGTTGCGTGGTGGTGGGCAATTTGCTTGGTTGTCCTTTAGCCCGTTGATGGGTGGGATGGTGCGAGCGGACCCAGCAAAGAGTCGTGGCTCGTTTTGTGTGTGAGAGCAAAGCGAAAACATAACCCGTCGAGAAATCACGAGGCAGGGAACGCGTTTCAAAAGCTGCGTGTGGCAGTTGCAGTGGGGCCGTGAATTGCGCAAGGAGGTTTGAAGTGATTGCAGTGGAAGTCACGCTGAAGTCTGCAGGGTCTGGGTCTTTGCAGATGCTCCCCACTGCCTGCCTTTCATCGCCCAGCAGACTGTATTTGTGTCACTTGGGGTTTTTTTACCACCCGCCTCAAGTTTGCTCTGGAGTGCTGGGAAGATTTTTTTGGGAGCGGTGGGATTTGGGAGCGGTGACTTGTGTAAAGTAGACGTTCAGAAGCCCCATGTGGTCTGAACCTACCTGGAGGTCTTCATCTCACCCAGCTTCGGCTGCCCTGGGGTGAGAGAGGTACCTGCAATAAAGCTCTGCGCTAGCCCGTCGCGCTCTGCAAAGTGCCTCGTACCTTTTATTATTATTAACATCTGTTTGTGTTCAGGATTCATCTCATGATCACTTATTTTTAGTTGCCCCCACGCAGTCCCAGCCCTGCACAAGCTGAAGCAGACTCAAAAATCTTTCCTGACGAAGAGGAAGGGGGAACTGAAGCATTAAAACTAAGTAAAGTGACCTGGCTACTGCCTTCAGGCGTGTGTCATCTAACCAAGTAATCAAGCGGTACATCAAGTACTTATAGAGGTTGTGGGATCAAGGAGTTAGGTGTGCGCGCACTCCGTTTGCAGCACGTGCTCTGAGGAGCGGGAGCTGGTGTCATTCCCTCCTTGCTGGTGGCTTCAGGGATGAAACGAGGTTCCTGGCCCCTGATCTTCAGCGCTAGGAACGGCCGTTATCGCAGATGAGCCGGCTACAGCTTCGTTTCGGGAGATGGAGGAGGATTTAATGCATTTAGCCTTACAGCACCTCTCTGGTGCCATGCCACCAAGCCTTCCACGTCCTAATCTGTCGCCCTTGGAGGTGATCTTTCGCTCCCACTGAGCAAGAGATTGCACAGGCAACAGCCCTGCCCGGCTTCATCTTCTTTCATTAGACCAAGAAAAAGACCCAGTGGGGAAATGTGGATGTTTTCCAAGCAAAACACAGGTTTAATTCAAAGTTTGTGCAGCAGTTTAGCCATGTTCTTGCTAACGTGGGATCATTCTCGTGCTCCTGTGGCACCATGAAGCTGCAGGGGAGCGAAAAAGACTGGGAGCTGTGGATCAAGAAGGAGTGGGAGCTGTGGGGCCAGCTTCACCCAGAGGTGACTGCATTTCCAGAGCTGGTACCAGTCCCTGCTGGAGCAGATATACTGGGGCAAGAGGGGAGGTCAGGGTGCAACTCTTCCTCTGAGAGCTTCCCAGTGAAACTGTGTGATGCAGCAAAATCCCACCATGTAGCTACACATACAGTGTAGATCTACAGTATCATCTTGGCTGCATCTGGTCCTGTTCCCTCCATCGAAATCAAAGTGTGTATTCATTTTCTGAGGAAGTCTCTGGGTAGCATAAATGACACTGTTTCTGTTGACGACACTGGAGCCCCATTGTGTTCCACCATCCACGTTAGCCAAAGCACTGGAGATCCCTTAGGATCGATCTGTGTTATGACCATTAAGGTTTCAAATATGAAATCACTGAGAGTCTGGCTAGATTGTTTTAGCAAAGCACTTAATCGACTTTGCTTTTCACTGATTTGCTTTAGAGTTTTTTGTTGAGCTTTTTTTTGTGTTTTTTTTTTTTTTTTTTTTTTTCCTTCAGTAGGAATATTGTGGCATCAGCTTTGCATGTACACATAGCCTGGACCAGCAAATCTACCCAGTCTGTTTCATGGGGTGACTGGTAATTCAGCCTCTCGCTGGAAACTGCTCCTCGTCTGCAGAGCATGGGGCTACTAGCAAGGAAATCTCTTTCACGACTCACCCATTCACCCTTTCCCAATGTCCACAATTACCTCTAAAAGGTGAAAAAACAGCAGCTCTTACCCGAGCCATGAGCACCAAGACCTTCTTAAACCAGACGGGTCATTTCCCCATCTTCCTTCCCCCTATTTCAGCTGACCTGGTGGTACCCCAGCCATGACGGTGTGCATCGAGGTTGTGGGCTCACATCTCTTCCTCCCACTTACTCTGTCACCGTTAAAATAAAGCAAACATTCGGAAGTGCTTAGGCAAGGCTTAACTTTATTACCTGGGGAGCGGTGTTGAAGTTAACGGGGATACACACCATAGCAAGCAGAAACACGTGCGGGTCTGTGGGATAAACACCTTGGTGGGAAGCTCGTCAGGCTTTTCCAAGTTTCCCATTTGCAAGCAGTTTCTGTGAGATTTGGGGGGAAAATATGTTGCTGGGTTTTATTTCTTACCAAAATTAACCTGAAAAAGAATCCTCTTTAGTTTTTACCAACATGTTTTGGCAGTAAAATAGGGATGTTTGAGGAAGAAAATTATTTTCCTTTGAAAAATATGACTGCTGCAGCAAAGATTGTTGCAGAAAATATCTCCCTCTGGCTCTCAGAGAGCTGGATTCCCTGAGCTTGACTATTGGGCTGCAACTCACCAGGGTTTAAAACCAGCCTGAAGAACTCAGATTCAAAAGGAAAAATTGCAAAAAAATCACAAAACACTTGTGCCAGTTTATTCCTTAAAAAAAAAAAAAAAAAAGGCTGTAGAAAGCAAAACTGCCAAAATTTATTTTGCCCATGAAAATCTTTAAATTTGATGAGCCCTTATTTTTCTGATTGGACAGGCTTCCTTTAACTACTCTTTCTTCTGGAAAGCTTTCAATTCAATATACTTGTAACTAGAGCTTTCCTGACCTGGCATAAGCAATCGTTACAACCTTTTCTATTATTTTTTTTACTGGATGTTTCCTGTTGTGCTTGTGAACCGAGATGGGGTCTGGCACAACCCTTTCTTCTCCTCTTTCTCATGCTATTCTTATTTCACACCCTGTTAGAAGTAGTTTAGTCTCTCTTCCTTTATAGTCTAGGAGACCAGTTCATCCCTTCATTAACCGTGATCAAAAAATGGGAACCAATTTCATACGGAAAATGGCAAATTATTTCCCGGGTTCGGTGGGGACCTGTTGGTCTGCAGTGGTTTTGGACTCAAAGTCATCACTGAGGTGTTTCAGTTTTCACTGTCCGCCCCGAAGTATTCTTCTGCATGAAAACTTAGGGTTTGGTTTGTAGGAATTTGGGGACATTTTGAATCATAGAATCGTTCAGGTTGGAAAAGACCCTTAAGATCATTGGGTCCAACCGTTAGCCTGGCACTGCCAAGCCCACCACTAGACCATGCCCCTAAGTGCTACGTCTACAGGTCTTGTAAACACCTCCAGGGTTGATGACTCCACTACTGCCCTGGGCAGCCTGTTCCAGTGCTTGACAACCCTTTTGGTGAAGAAATTCTTCCTAACGTCCAACCTGAACCTCCCCTGGCACAACTTGAGGCCATTTCCTCTCGTCCTGTTGCTTGTTCCTTGGGAGAACAGACCGACCCCACCTCACCACAGCCTCCTCTCAGGCAGCTGCAGAGAGCGATCAGGTCTCCCCTCAGCCTCCTCTTCTCCAGGCTGAACACCCCCAGGTCCCTCAGCCGCTCCTCACCAGACCTGTTCTCCAGACCCTTCACCAGCTTCGCTGCCCTTCTCTGGACACGCTCCAGCACTTCAGCAGGGCTGAGGACATTTCCCTAAAGCCATCTTGTGAAACAGCACCATGAACAATGCACTTGAGTAGCATGGGATGGACATAATCGTTTCTTCAACAGGTTGGCATTGGTGGATTGATGGGGGCAAGCCATTTTGATGGGAAAAAAGGTGGGGTTTGTGGGAAGTTAAGAGTCGCTTCGTTTTGTGCTTGGGGAGCTTGGCTGGGGTGCAGGTGGGTGGTTGCATGGGTGCTCCCATCCCACAAGGGAGGCAGGGTGTGGGAGGACCAGGAAAAGCAGTGGTGGCAATTGGTGTTCCGCTCCGTGCCGTCTTGGCAGTCGCTGGATGCTGCCCAAGTTTTTCTTTACCCTTATCTGGGGCCAGACATATTGTTCGCACCGACTTCATTTACTGATTTACCCAGACACTCCTTAGAAACCCAGTAGTCAGAGGAATTACAGATAGTGGTTTGGGTGTGGGGATGGAAGCAGTATATATTTTTTTTTTCCTACAGACCAAGAAAGCATGTAATAAAAGTTTCAAAAGTAACCGTGCTCTGAGCACGGAGCTCTTCCAAGCTGTGCCTGGGAGTGCCAGGTTGCCCCAGGCTATCTTACACTTGATTTTGCCTCGTGCTTCAGAAAGATTTCCCTTGTATAAACAATTTCGGTTGTGATTTGGTTTTTTTTTTTTTTTTTTTTTTTTTAATGTGCTTCTTTAAAGGAAAACCGGCAGAAAGGTATGTAACATGGAATTCAGTGTGCAGCTGCTCTCATTTTTTGTATTTATTGGATTTATTGTAATAACAAAAAAATCTGTATTTCCTCATTGACATAATACCTGTGACAAAAAGGAACTAGTATTTCGTTAAATGCACTGTTCAACTTAACGCTCTGAGATGCGCCTGCTTAATTTGGGGCAGAATCTTGACAATGAGCTGATCCTTGATGCCCCCAACGAGGAGAAGAGGCGGGAGCTGTTCTTTATCACTCAACACGATGTTCAGCCCTTTGGGGCTGCACACATGCCGGCACGCCGGGCTTCCCCACGTTAGGCTGCTTGCGGCGGCGGAGGCGGCATGCTCTGCTGAGCCGGGCTCTGGCAGGGTGACTCCTCTCCTGGGGACCTCTTCTTGGATGGGGACCGCAAGAGGTGGGTGCAGGACAGGGTCATCGGCCACGTGGGTGCAGCTGAGGTGGCCAGGAGATGTCTTCCAAATCTGGGTGCTGGGGGGGGGGGTGTCTTTGAGGCCCCGTGCTGGGCACTTGGGAAGGGCTTTCAACGTCACTCGGTCCTTGGATTGAGCACCCAGTTTGCGCCCTCAACACCTGGAGAGCACAGTGACTGGGGAGCTGGGTAAGGAAACCCCGCTTTGAAGATGCCTTGCCTCCATCTTCCTGCTCGCTTGGGTCATTCATGTGCAAAATATGAATTTTTAGTTCAATTATATCCAGTTATTTTCAAAAGAAAAGGTTTTCATCCCCCCCTGCCTCCACGTTTACCTTGTTTCAGCCAAGCGGGAGCACGGTTTGCAGGGAAAGTGGAGCAGATCCGTAGGAAAGTCACCCACAGCATCACCTCTGTGGGTGCAAACCAGCGCATGGTCAGGGGTCACCGGTTACACCAGGGAAGGGCTTGACCCACCGAGTAGAAAACAAAAAAGGATGTGATAAATCTGCTTTAAGAAAAATTAGATTTAAAAAAAAACAAAACAAAACAAACAGAAAAAAAAAATGCAGCAAAACCCCCAAATTTTTCTTTCCAAAGAACTTTGTGTGCTTGTTTAAAAAGGAAACATGAAAAGATCCCAGTAACATCAGCCGATGTCCCGCATGTTGTTCAGACATTAGTACAGGTGGACGAGGAGGGCTCCGTGCCAAATACTTTTGGTTTAGAGGGAGTGGTGGGAGTGAATTCTCCTAACCGCTCCTAGAAAGGCTTAACTTTCCACACACAAATCAATGACAATCTCCGCTCGGCTGCAGACACCCGGGGAGCGACGCTGCCGGATTCCCCGTGCAGCCAAGGCAGGCGAGGGGAGGACGAGGATCGGCACCTGGAGCGGGAAGGTGGGTCGGATGCTGTACTTTCAACGTGGTTTTTAATTATTATTCTTTTTTTTTTTTTTTTTTCCCCTTTTACGGCTTTTGCGGTTTATTGAGGGGAAGGAAGGGTGCTTGAATTTCATGCTCGGCGGCTAATCGTGTTCGTGTTAGAAATCTTCGGCGTGTCGTAGCGATCCTCTGTGCTAATCTATCGCCATTTACATGCGTTTTTAATTGCTGTTTGAACTCGAACCGGTGATTCTCTTTCTGATTTCTGTGCTTGGTATCTTGAATCTTTACCAAGTCTGGAGATTTTGGCTGTGTATCAACACCTGTACAATACAACCTCTTCATTTGCGGGGTTTTTATTTTTGTTAGTCTGGCTTAGTTATTTGTTTATTTGTTTTAGATAGGAAATATCAGTGCGAAAGCACATCTGCTAACATCTCCTGCTGGGTAGGCAGAATGGCTCTGATGAGGCAGATGATTATTTATAATAGAAGAGAATAGAACATCTATTCTATTCTATTCTGTTCTATTCTGTTCTATTCTATTCTATTCTATTCTATTCTATTCTATTCTATATTTTTATTTCTTATTTATTAATATTTGGTTTAAAGTCATTTTTGTTTCGGTTGTTCTTTGCAGAAAACTTGCAGGAAAAAAACCCCACTCTCCTCTTAAATAGTTAAAGCATCTCAGCAGATTTAATGCGGGCAGAGAAATCATGATTAAAGACAGGCTGGGAAGTGTGGTTGGGATGAGGCTGCTGCTCAGTGCAGGGTTAAGCCTGACTCAAGGCGACCTGCTCCGCGCTGCCCGTGCTGCAAGCGGGGGTCGCACAGGGAAACCTGAGGTGCTCTATCTGGAGAGCCCCTACCTGGAGTTTGGGTTTAAATCTCAGTCTATCTCGGGAACTTTTGGCTTCTTTGCTAGCAAACAGGACACAGCAGGATGGGATGTTATACCCAGTTAAGCTTTTAATATTTTTAACAGTTCCTTCGTGAGATTAAATGCTGTTTCAGCAGCACAAACCCCCTCTCCAGCTCCCCCAGCCCTGGGTAGGTAATTCCCAGAGCTGCACCGCTGATAAAAACAACAGCCGTGGTTTTGTTTAAGGTTGGGCTGAATGAAAACAGGAGGGGAGGAATGTGCTCAGCAGAGGAGGAACCGGCGCTCAGCCATCCCGGCATTGCTTTCCGGAGCGTGTCGGGTGGACGGAAATACTTGGTGCGGTCGTGCAGGGACCTGCAGCTTGTTCTGCCCTCGAAAAGGGGATGTGGCAGCCACCTTCCAGTTCACCCAGGTACAATATTGGAGGGGGGGGGGGGGGCGGGGCTGGGGAATGAAACCGAGTGGGACTTTCCCTTCCTTTCTTCTTGGTAGAAGTGGAATCAGATGGAGATTTCTCCTCCTGGGAGGATTTGGAGGTCGGAGGCAGTAAAGGCAGCTGGGACCCTGGTCGCAGAGAGCTGATGCCGTGGGCACGGCCAGCCTTCAGCGTCTCCAACACCCCACGCCGGTGAACAAACCTTTAGCAGGCTTCTTGGCATGTGTCGTGGTGTATCCACCCCAGGACAGCCCAGCAAATAACTCCTGGAAGGGTAGATGAGGTGCTCTGCCGTCTTTCCCTGGTCTTCCAATGCCGTCCGTCACTCCCACCACTGCAAAAAGGACATTTCAGACCCGTGCTCTGGAGCAGGCAGCATTTAACACCGATTTTATGCTTGTGCTTGACGCTGTTTACTTGAGGTGCCAGGCAATGAGGAGTCAGACCCAACGTGTTTGAGCACTGAGCAACCATTAGCCATACAAACCTGGGATTTTCCAGCGAGCCCGGGGCTGTCCAGCACCTAACTCCCTTAGCCTGCTTTGAAATTCCTCCTCTAATTAATAAATAAGTGGCAAGTTTCACTGACATAATTTCAGAGCTATTGCTCTTAATTAAATAGCAAGTAATTAAAATAGTTTCAAAACACAAGTCTTCCCTCCCCAGTTCATAGTCCTGGTCTTATTCCCATTAAGTGTTGCCGGTGGAATGGTTTTGTAAACTTGGAAGTAAGGAGAAAAGGTGAAGGACCTCAGACCACATCGAAACGTGGTGTTATCGAGTGTGTGTGGATGGTCCCAGCGAAGCGGGCAGTGATGGGAGGGCTCGCCCCTGCCCCTGCCCTCCCAGCAGGTTGGGGATGGGAAGGCAGCATCGCGCCGGGTCCCACCTACATGGCGCTGCCCATGCAGCCCCACATAAAATGTGTATATTTATGTATAAATATATGCTATAAATGTACATATGGTATATAAATTTATATAATATATAATGTATATATATTGTACACTATTATATTCATATATAATGGTGCAGAAGGGGCAGCCAGCACCCAGCTACATCACGCTGCAGGTCAGGTCAGTGAGGTAGCTGCACGGTTTATTTTCCTTTGGCTGAGAGCATTAGCAATGAATAGAGGGAGGGGATCCGGGGCTGGGATGCTTCTGCCAAGAATGATTTGGAGGCCTCTTTATATTAGTCAGAGCTTTTTTATTCCTTACTGGAAGCCTGAGAGGAGCCGCGCGCCTGATGGCATCGTTGCTCACAGGTCTGCATAATTTTCAAGTATCGCTCATGTGAGCAGCTTGCCTTAATTACAGATTTATTTCTTGCTGTGGTTTGATTGCTTTGTTCCTTGTCCCTCAGAAAGATGTCCTTGCCCCTAAGGAATGGGTGCGTGGTGGTTGTGAGTGCTTTTTTGAGAGGGTGGAAGGATGCTGGTGGTTTTGCAAGGGTCTCAGTGTGCTTGGCAGCTGCGGAAGAGGAGGAGGAGGAGGGGTTGTCCCACACCAGGAAGGCCCTGCACCATCTCCGTGTAGGTTTGGGCAGGCACATGGATGTTGGGACCATCAAATGACTTCCACCTCTGGGGGAGCGGGGAGAGGCAGCAGTCCCCCACCCTGACCTGCCTAGCAGAGAACCAGTTTGGGAAGTGCCTCTGTGTTGCCCGCGCGTGAGCCAGCCCAGGAGGAGGTAGGAGACCACTTTGGATTGAGATCCTGGCACCGCTGGGAGGAGGCAGGGTGGAGGGATGGAGACCAGCCAGCTTCCTTACTATGCAAACAACCCACACCCATGTTCGGTGTTTATCCCCGCCGAGCCTGTCACCATGGTATCTGAGCACCTTTTGCCAAGGTGAGTTGAAGCTGATGGAGCAGATCCTCTGCCAAAACCCAGGCTCTCTAGGCATGTGTCTGGGAGGTCTCCTAGATCAGCTGGATCTTCCAGAGTTACTGCTGCTTGGATAATCCTAATCGTTTTGCGGCTGCCTCTGGACCCCCTGCCACTGCCTGCCTGGTCCCTGGGTGGCTCCTGTCTGCCGTGAGCTCATGAGCTTCTCAAAGCAGATGTGTCCTCACGTCTGCCATGGGGTTTCCTTACACCATTTCACACCAGGGTGCCAGGCAGGCAGCCGGAGAGGTGGTTTCACAGCCCTCTGTGCTGGGACTGCTGCCTTGATGCAAAATTTGGGCCTTTCTCCCCAACGTGGCTGTGGCTCTGGACGGCTGGGGAGCGATCCAGGTGGTGCCTCTGGGAACACGTGGGCTCTGGGTGCACCATTGGGTGACCAGCCAGTGATCTGTCCTGTTCTCCTCACTGTTCATGTTGCCTGTCAGTGTTCTCCTGTGTTTCGGGGCAAGTCGTTCCATCTGCTATGAGCAAAATGGAGGTGAGAAGGTTTGACAGCCTCCTGGGAGTAAATTGGAGAGGAAAGAGGAGAAGAGAGAGAGGATAGAGGAGAGGAGAGGAGAGGAGAGGAGAGGAGAGGAGAGGAGAGGAGAGGAGAGGAGAGGAGAGGAGAGGAGAGGAGAGGAGAGGAGAGGAGAGGAGAGGAGAGGAGAGGAGAGGAGAGAGTCTGGAAAAAGAAAATAGCAAAGAGGAAAGGAAAACAAGAACATATTTTTTCTGGAAGTTATTTAGCTGGGGAAAAAAGAAAAAGAACATTTCTATTATCAACATCGAGCAATTTTGAAATGGGAAGTTTGCCCTCCTGCCCTACTGGCAAGTCATTGCCCTGGCCAGTTGCTGGTGGTCTGCAAGAGGAGATGAGTCACATCAGCTCATCCCTGACTCCCGTGTCCCTTCTAGACCTTCTCCCCAGCCTTGCAGGGATGCAGACTTCTGGTGCAGCTGCCTTTCTCGCACAGAAATAACTGGTCAGGGGACGAGGCAGCCTCACATGCATTTGGTGGCTTCTCGTTTCCTGGTGGCTGCCCAGCAATTGCAGTACGGCTGCTTTTTTAGTCGGCGCCCAGAGGCAGAACACCAACCAAAAGGGGACTCTGAAAGTCCACCTCAGCCAGGATTAGTACCTCCATGCCATGTCTAGACGCTGGAAATGCTAGAAGAGAGGAGATTGCAAAAGAAATGGGTCAGATTTGCTTTCCTCTATCATCAGGTCCTTGTGCTGTGAGCAGGTCTTGCTGCCTCTGTCTTTAGGGAGGTCTTGGATGAGACAACCTTCTCTGTGGAAGGTCTCAGCCCCTTCGAAGTGCTAGGTGGCTTTGGGAGCTGCAGGGGAACATGAGAATATCTCAGCATCCCTGGACAGATAAAAAGGTGGTGATTTACATCCAGGCCCAAGCTTGGTTCCCTTCTCGCACCTCCTGCCCTCTTAGTCCTGTCTGACGAGAAATTAAAGAGATTGGCTCCTCTGCGCCTTAATTTCCCTGGATGTAAAATAAGTCAGTAGTGACCTTCCATGGGTCTTGGTCTGGTTTTGAGAGGACTTGGAGGTGCTCTGGATATAGGGTGGTAAAATGAGTGTCAAGTATTATATTGAGAGTTGGAGTTTTTACGCTGGTGGCTGCAGAGGAGCAGGCAGGTTGCAATATTTCAGCCTTTCCACTGTGCACATGCACTTTCCAAACAGTTTTGTTGCAATTAATTATGCTGTAATTAAAGCAGAACGACAGTGCTAACTAAGGGCAAAATCTTGTGAAACAAATAGTGTTTGGGCTGATTTTGTAATTGCTTCAGGTTCCCCAGATACAAATTACACTGTCAGGGCTCCTGATTTATGGCAGAGTGATATACGCACAGATAACTCAGGGCAAGAGCTGCCTGCGTGGGTTGCAGGTGCGGAGGTCCACGTCCCATCGGTTCTCCTTGTGGGTGACCCGTGAAGTGTGTGGTTCTCCTTGAAGTGCTGGTTCTTCTTGAAGCGTGGGTTCTCCTTGTCGCATCCCATGGCCAGCTGGACACAGGCTTTTCCCCTCTTCCCCATCCCCAAGGCTTCTCGTGAGGCGTCCTCACCAGGGAGGTGGCACCGCTGCCCTTAGCGCAGCTCGATCCTGGGCGGAGGGACGCAGCCAGCGACAAGCCACCAAGGGGGGACACGGTGGGCAGGGGGATCTCATCCATCCGCGGTGGTCCAGGCTGTGGGATGACATGGCTGATGGAGCAATTTAGCCCTTGGGTCCTCCCATTTTCATGTCTGCAGGAAGTCCTGGTGTGAGTGAGCCGGCAAGGATTGTCTTTGCCAAATTGCAGGCAGGTTGTGCTGCCTGATCCTTCTCGGGCTATCTGGTGGGGCCGTGATAAATCGCCTCGGACCGTGGTGACTCAGCAGGGGACGGTGACCTGCAAGGGGAATACAAAGAGGTTGTGCCCTTATCTGCTTCTCGGAAGGGGACCGGGCATTTTGTTTTAGAGCTTTATTTCCTCTGCTCCGGTTTTCCAGCTGTACTGGGAATATCACGCTTTGTTTTCATGCAGGAAGTC
The DNA here is from genome assembly GCF_034619465.1 of Leptosomus discolor. NCBI lineage: Eukaryota > Metazoa > Chordata > Aves > Leptosomiformes > Leptosomidae > Leptosomus > Leptosomus discolor. The sequence continues at coordinate 90,486,007 of NC_141419.1, read as the reverse complement.
CCTTTCCAGATTAGAAAACTGGAGTGGGTGTTTTCTCACCTTTAATTAAAAGGAGTGAAGCCGTGACTTTTTAGCAAAGAGATCCTGCCTTGCAAGCATTTGGAGGTCATTTGAGTTAATGTATTTCAAGAAATACAAAGAAAAAAAACCCAAAGTATCCAGACATCGTTGCCTGGAGTTTAAAAATAAGGGTGCTACGCTTGTGAGAAAAAGTCACAGGATCAAGTGAAAACCAAGGAGATGAGCTAAAAGCATCAGGTCCTACAATTAAACTCCTCCGTGTTCATTTTTTATCACTGAACGCTGGGGTTTGGCCCATGAGTCGCTGGCACGAGCCTACTGGGTCACACCAAGGACTCTCCACAGGATTCAGCCGTGGAGTGACAATTTCTTCACCAGCCACCACAAAATCCCGTGATGCTAGTAAACGTCCTTTGCTGTGGGTCACGGGGGGGGGGCTTCCTGCTGTACCTGGGAAGCTGTGGTGGTTCACACCACCATCCCGGCTGTGGCTAAGGGTTGAGCATCTTCCCCCGGCAGGTTTTGGGGTCGGGTACCAGTGCCCCTCACCAGCACATCCCACCAGCAGCCAGCCTCCTGCTCCGAATACTCAATCCTGAGACAGAGAGAAGGAGCCTGTATGCTGATTAATTTGAGCTGCTCTTATCCTGGTTTCAAAGTAATTGTCTCTCCTGTCCACAATTTTCTCTCCTTACATTTCACTGCATATTTATTAGGTTTTTGTGAGGCTATCTGCAGCCACATTAAACCAATTTACTCCTTGAAATGTCTGACCTTTGATCTGCCAGCCACTGCCTTTCGGAGCCAGAAAAAGAGCCTTTAATAACGTGTCACATGAAAGGCTTGCTGCAGAGCCTGTCACTTGCAAACGTGAACTCCAGTTAATAAAGTATCGGATGAATCAATTATTGCCTAATAATTGTTACCTATATTTTTGTGCTAGACAAGGAGAGTATTTTTCCCCTCTTTTCCTGGTCACTTTATAATTTTCCACTAGAGAAAACTAATAAGGCAAATACATGTACACAGCTATAACTAGTATTTCTCAAGCAATATCTTCAACCTTTGCAGCCAGTTCTGATACTAGCAGACGTGGGGTTTTTTTGCAGAGGTGTTAGACTATCTGGGTGCTTCTCGTTTTAGGAGTCCCTTCAGCATCCCTGTGTGCTCTGCTGTGTGCTGTGTCTCCTGAGCCCCTCTGGCTTCCCTCTGCAGCAGGCACTGGAGACGAGAAGGGCGTTAGTGGATTGCAAAGTGCTTTTCTGGGGTTGTTTCAGCTGTTTTCCAGGCAAGGGCAGTGAGGCAGGGGGGTGTCATGACTGGTCTAGCACAGCAAGGTTGCACAGCCACCCTTCACCATCACCTCCCAGCACCCTGGGTATCTCCCAGTGTCCTTGTGCATCAGGGCTAGATGCTCCTGTGTCATGGCTGGAGGACAGGCGTCCTGCTCCAGGGGTGATGCCTTCACCTCCCAACCCGTGGAAAAGACACAATGGGGACAGGACCCCTTCCAGTGGGCTGCTGGCACTGCTGACACTGCTGGCTTTCTATGCCATGAGACTGGGCAGCTCGCATCCAGACACACTGGGTATCTTTTGTTTTACATTCTTATCATGTATTTGAAGTGGGCAATATGTTATCTCTTACTGCTATGGAGCCATCGAGCTCTCAGGGGGTTGCTGAGGGAAACAGAGGCAGATGTGGCCAAGCTGCTGCTGAAATAAGGACTTGGGGACGGAGCTGGTGGGGTGCAGCGTAGCTCCCTTGGAGTCTCTGTGGCCTTTGGGCACAAGGTGCAGCTGCCCTGAACCCCAGGAACTCATCTGTAGCATCTCACTCTGGGTCTGAGACCGCCTTTTGTCAGGCTGCTGGCTCTCTGCACCTGATTTGGACTGCTTTGGGGGACGATGGAGAAGATTGTTCAGATCCTCACAGAAGCCAGAGCGTCCACGAGTCCCCAGGGGTATAAGACGGCACAAGGAGCCCTCTGCCCGGGCAGTGGGGCATTGCTTACGCTTTGGGGAGACGTCTCCCTAGCGGTCCCAACCTCTCCCCTGTTAGGGACATCAATCCTTCTTCTTCTGAAATCAGCGGCAAAGCTGGGTTTCACAGGGGTGAAACGGGCTGGTGAAGTTTAATCACAGCAATTACAGTTTCTGTCACCTGCAAGGTTCCCCGATGCATCACTCTGAAACAATGTCTTGCCCAGGAGCTCCATTTCACTCCTGGTGACATCTCTCCAGGGCAGGAGCAAGCAGCCATCTGGAGGGGAGCGTGCCTGGGTACAGATCCATCCTGGAGGTGGCCTTGGCAACACACTTCAGCATTTATGTATTATTTATTTTCCCTGACGCTTTTTGTCTCTTATGTAGTTGCTTAACAGCACTAGGCTTTCACAAAGTGATGGAGAAGGGCTGAAAAATGCAGGAGGCAACCCAGGTCTCCTCTCTCTCCTTTAATCTTCCCGGGATGACTTCTCGCTTGCCATATGGGGAGGGACGTGCTCCTGACATCCCCAGCCTGCAAAACACCGCGGCGTTGAGCAGAAGCAAAGTCTCGAGTTTCAAGGGAAGGAGAAACCATCTGCATCGCTCTCTAGCACATCTGTGCTGGCTTGGCTCTGCAAGGACTTGGTTGCAAGCCTGTAGGATTCATCTTCAGAAAGGCTGGTATTAATTGCTGTGGAAATGGGAAGCGTTAAAAGCTGGGTGAAGAAGAGGTGAAGAAAAACGGAGAAGCTTGGAAACACTAGGGGCTGGTAATTCTTGCCGTCACTCTTGAGTGTATTAACAACGTTGATGGTTAAAATAGTTACTGTAGAAGGCCATCTGCTAGGCTTTGCCTACCATGAATCAGGAGGGGAGGTGGAAGTGAACATCGCTGGGGAGGTTTCACACCAAATCCCAAATTTGAGATGAGATTCAGATGGTTCTGAAGACCTTCATAAACCTGCATTTCCTTATTTGCCTTAAAAAATAGTCGTACCAAACCAGATCTCATTCTCTGTATTGTCAACTGCATTTTGGATGGAGGCACCTAATCTACTTTCCAGCTTTAATACTGTCTCACACCTCGTGTCTTCATCGCTACTTACCCAATGACAAAATTCACAATCAGGGGCTCATTTTGCCCAGAGCTGTTTCCAAGTTGAGCTTCAGAGGGGAAGTTAGCCTGGAATAAGACAGGATGGGGAGAGGGACCTGTGTTAGTCCTGGCCATGGAAAGCCACGCTACCATATTGACCTGGAAGTCCCATCCTGGAAGACCCCGCAGAGACTTGTACCTTGTCCTCGGGTTTCTCAGAAATCAGCACTTCGGTTTCACACCTTGCAGCAAGGAGAGCCCTGGCATCGTGAGTCGATTCTCCTTAAAATGATGCTGTCACTTTTACCTTCATCTTTTACATTCCACATCCTGCAGCATCCAGGCAGGAGCATCCCAGCCGAGATGTTCCACATTATTTTCCATCCCTAAATCCATGGATGCTCAGCTTGTGGCCCCCACCATACCCCATCTGTGTGGGTAAGGGGAAATTCAAGCCTTTTTGTCCTTTAGTTTTCCTTCTTGGGAGGTGAAATTAATACTCCCTGCCATACCTTGCAGGGATGCTGCTGGGATGAATTAGTTAATAGACCAAATCTCACTCGCCTGCCTCTGCGAGGGCAATCGCCACATGGCTGAGCCTTAACGCTTGCCATTCCAATGACCGCAGGGGACTTTGGGTTGGGATGGCTGACATTTTGCCACGACTTGGGCAGGACCACCCCGCGGACCCCACCAGGATCCGGCCCTTGGCTGGCGAAGGGCTGAGGCTATTGCAAAGATGCTGCAGATGCCTCCCTGCAGCCCTGCACTGCACAATTTCCAGGCTCGCAGTGCTGTCTCTGCAAAGGTAGATTTGGTTTCTATTAATAAGGGGATAATAGCACGGGAAACCTGGCTACAGGATGGCCCGTACCCAATTACCGCGGTCGCTGGGCTACAGCAGCTGTTTTCCTGCAATTATCCCACCGCGCGCCGGTGCAGCGCAGCCCTCTGCATTTTATTCTTAGCAACAGAGCCCCAGGCAAGGTCAGGGCGGTCCCTGCAGCCAAAAGTCCCCAGCTGGGGGGATGCAGGAGCTGAGGTCGGGATGGTAGAGCCACCTCGGTGTCACTCACAGCGATGTGTGTCCCCCCCCAGCCCCAGTGGATGTGACCATGAGGCTGGCAGCAAGGCAGTGCCTTGTTTTGTCCTTATCTCAAGCCAATTGGTGCAAGGAGGGGGGTCCTGGTGACCCCCATGGGGCACATTGGCCACTGTGGGGTCCATAGCAATGGTTTTGGGGGGCACAAAATCCCCGATCCAGACAAGACATGGTTTAGTGGTGGACTTGGCTGTGTTTGCTTTACAGTTGGACTCGATGATCTTAAGGGTCTTTTCCAACCCAAACGATTCTATGATTTAAGACTGGACGCGATGCTTGGTCTTGCTCCCAGTATAAAACAGGTCTTATGGAAGCTCTACTGGTTTGCACCTACTGGGGAATTGGCTCATCCAGCTTAGCAAGCCAATGCGGGACTCACAGAGGCAGGAGGGACAGGTGGTGGTCCGGGGGTTGAGATTTGGGGAATCCAGGGTGAGTTTCTTTTCCAGCACGTTCCTTATGCATCTGTAGGAAGCCACTTGGCTTCTTTATCCCGCAGCTGGGTATCCGTAAACACGAATAATAGCCTGACAGGGGGATGCAGCGAGAAGAAATACATTACAGCCAGGGAGATGCTCAAAGGCAAGCTGCCCGAATCACTCTAAAAACACGGAAGACCCTTCCTAAACCTGTGTTGGTTGTGGGAAAGCGGTGAATGGAAAATATATGTCAAGGATAAAAAAGTGATGCTTAAAGGGCAGGTATTGAATAAAGCCTTTCTCGTGAGAAAAGCCCAGCTCTAGTCTGTGCTGTTTCAAATTAAGTTTTCAGTTTCCTAAAGGCAGCAGACAATGCTTCACTCAATTCTCTCCCCACTGTCATTAAAACTCGAGTGTGTTGTCTGGATATAGTATTTTGCCCTACCTTAAGAGCTCTAATCTTTTTAGGGCCATTTCTTGCTGCTATCTGCAGACACTCGAAAGCCTTCTCGACCGCGGAGTGAAATACAATCCCTGTCTGGGGGAGCTTTACCTCCCCTTTGTCTTCTGCAAAGACAGAGGGAAAATAACCACTTAACAAATCTGCCAGGTCTGAATTTTCCCCCCCTCCCGCCCTCCATCTCCCCTTTTGCAGCTATCATTTGTCGTGTGCTGCTTTCTCCCATTGCCACCCGCCTGTTGCAGGGAGATGGCGAGGAGCCTTTTGTTGTTTGCCGAACAATTCCCTGCAATTTGCTGTTCGCTATTTCTTTCGTTCTCCTTTAATCCTTTTTTTTTTTTCACTTGCTGCTGCTTATTTTTAGCTTACGCGCCGTTCTCGTTTCTTCCCCAAGACTGTTTATGTTTTGAAAAGCCACGCTTTGCTGCCGGTGGTAGCTTTTTTGGAGCGTCCCTGGTTGCCTGCAAAGCTCTCCCTGCCTTCTCCCTCCTCCAGCGCCCTGCCAGGCTGGGTTTTGGATGCAACGAGCTGCCATTCTCAGCTTTCCTGACTTTCCCTGTTTTCCCCTTGGGAGGTCTCCTCCAGCCCTCCTTAGAGAGGCACTTTTTCTTCGTGCCCAAATCATTTTGCTTTTGTTCAGTGAAAATCCCAGGAACGCTGAGCTGCCAGCGATGCCAACAGCCCGAACCCCACCGTCCCAGCTCCTTTGGGTGATTTATGCTGTCCTGGTACAAACCAAAATCCTCTGGCTTTGCTGGGTGCCAAAACGCTACTGGCAATGGGTTGGGCCAGCCGGATGCCGGGCTGGTGCCACCGACCCACGAGATGTGGGCACGAGGTTCAGCACGTGACGACCTCCTGGCATGGGAAGCCCATGTGGTGGCCCCGATCTGGAGCCCCTTCGAGCTTTTGGCTGCCTCTAGTCTTAGGATAAACCTGAGCCTCAGGTGGGAGCCAGCTGATCATCTAGATAAGGTGGTGAATTGGGATTTGGACGAGCTAACTCCAAATTTTGGCTCTGCCATGGGCTTCCTCCATGGCCTTCGGCACATCACCAAGTATCTCTGTTCCCCATCTGTACAAACAAGGTAATCTTTTTTTTTTTTTTTTTTTTTTTAAATTTTTTCCTTCCACTGTTTATTTGGAGCACAAGCATTTAGGGGTGGATTGCTTCTTCTTTGGTCTTGTGTATTCAGTGCCTATAAAGGGATGAGCATCCTGCTTGTAGCTGAAAGACACTGGTGCAGAACAAATGGTCACTGCAATTAGGAATAGTAATAATAATAATAAAAAATAATAATAAACCCTGCACCTTGCACAGTAGAAAGTTAGTCTCATTTGAAGATGCTCCAAGCTATCATCAGCAAAGGACAGTAGGGAATATCTTTATTTCCTTGCCTGTATGTATGCTAGTAGGGCTAGGCTTTGCTCCTGTTACTCGGATCTACAGCTGGAGAATTAAAATCCATCCTTTCTCCTGCCCACAATCAGGATTCAGAAATTCAAGCAGGACTTTCTTATCTGTACGAACACCTCCTGATCTGCCCCAGTTGACCGCCTGGAAGGCAAATAGCAACGTCCAGCGTAACCCCCTTGTTCTTGAGCTATCCAAACTGTCCCCGCTGTGTCAGCCGGGAAGATATATTTCATTTCTCCCTGGCGGTCCCATCTCCTCCCTCGTTAATATTGCAACAAGCATTCCTCCTCGGGAGCACCGCCTGTCCCTCAGGAATGCTTTGAGCCTCCCTGTTTCAGGCAGGTGTATGGCAACTCTGCTAACTCCGTCCTTCACGCAGACACAAAGCCAGTAGCATCAGCTCTGCCTGTTTCCTGGGATCACCCAGAAGGTAGATTTATCATAATCTTCATCACTCTTTGCCATTGTTTGGTTGTTGGTTTTTTGTTTTTTTTTTTTAATGAACAGGTGAATTTATGTCGGAAAAGCAACTTCCATTTCCTGACCTAATCAGAAATTATCAGGAATAGGTCTGGAGACATTCTTATTTTGGTGCTTTTTTGGTTTGCCTCTAAGATGCCACTGGCAGCTGGAGGTGCAAGCCCAGGGCTGCATCTTTAATTGCTGTTTTTATGAGCATCATGGCAACTGCGCTGTGGATTAGGGGGGCAAAAAAGTGGGATCTCTGTTAATAACCAACTGGTCTTGCTGCCGGTATGTTGGACTGGCCAAAAAGAGTTCTTTCTGCTATCTCCGAATAATAAACTGATTTTCTCTGTTGTCTTTCAACATAGGGTAAGTTCTTGCTCCCATTTCCCTTTAGTAAGTGCTATTTTGTTTCCACTATTACTCAATAGTAAAATCTTTTCCTGGAGTCTTTACCAGAAGTAGATTTACAGCTATGAAAATAAACTTGGGTGTGATGAGATCTTGTCATTTTATTATCTATAAAGCACCGCGCATGACTTTGTAGTTATCAAAATGTAATTATACATTTAGATATTTCCACCATCTCTGTTTGTTGGGTTTTTTGTAAGAGGGAAAAGATGACAGATCCAAAATCCACGCTTAGATATAACTCAAAATACAACCGCTATTGACTTTACCTTGGCTTCTTCCAGAAGAAAGGCAGAAAATAAATCACCATGCGCTGCAGTGGTGCGTGTCTGCCCAGAGTGATGTTCATGTTAAGACACATCTTCGGGGTTTTTTTCATGCGCAAGGAAAACGTCGACGTTTCCTGGTTCAAGATACGATATTTACCAATTCTTACGCGGGGCTGGATGTTAATTGTCATCGGAGGCTCTGGGTGTGGGCGAGTCATTGTATAATGCCCACACCCTTCGGGTGGCTTAGGGTGCGGTGCTGTCTTTGCCTCACCGTGCAGTTTTAAGATGTATTATTACCCAAAAGTAACACACCCTTCCGTGCTTCGTTGTTTTTATTAGGGATCGCTCTGAACCAGCGCTCCGAGCACCTGGCAAAGCCGCCGTTGGATGTGGAGCTCGTAACTTAGGCTTGCCTGGGCTTCCCGCTGGGATTCCCTGCGGAGGAGCTCTCACTGCCGATGCTTTGTGGTGGGAACGGGTCAGCTAGGGCGTCTGGATGGGCACGTGGGCATGTAGCCAAAGGCATCTGGCATGGTTGGAGACAACCAGGTACTTGGGCTGGTCTTGCCTAGGCTGAGCTCCTAGATGGAGCTTACCTAGATAGAGCTTTCCGCGATGAGTAGTGGTAGGAGATGGAGAGGAGGGAAAGGCGAGCATTTCTGTTGGGACTGGACAGGGCAGGAGAGGATTACTGCTTTGCAAAGGACTTCCAGCCTGAGCCCTGTTTCAGGGACTTTGGTTGGGCTTTTGAATTTGCGTGCTGACCCGCCTCTGTTTCTCGCCTCTGCAAGATAAGGGTCAGGATAAATACCCAACCGCTTCTTCCACATAGTGCCGTCTCCTGATGGTGGCAAATATAACCAGTTCTTTTGCCAAATGAAGCCTTTCCTTGCAAACTGTTTAGGAAAGGGATGTCCCATTGGAGAGCCCCACTTCATACATCCCCTATGGCCTTTGGCGTAAGCACTCCAGACGTCACATCTGCTCCACCCTGGCACGGCCACCGTGGTGGCTCTTCCACCATCTCCACCTGGCCAGCCCTCAGGGCCATCCGTGGTGTCAGTGGTAACACCCCCCCATCCATGATGACCTCTTTGCTCACCTCTAGGCCGTCACCTTCTTCTCTGACCACCCAGTTCTCCTTCTGTGGAGGGTTTTATTAGTTTTTCTTGCCTGAAGCAGGGGGCTGTATTTAAATGAAACACATCCAAGGCAATCTCGCAGAGAAGTCTCACCTTTCCCCGTGCCACATGATTGAATAGGGGGGCAAAGATGCAACCCCCTTATTAGAGTGATATAATTTTCCATCTCAAATAGGAACCAGAGATGTTTTAATGATTGGGCTCATTAGATGGACTTTCCACTTAAAGTGTCTGTCTGGCAATTAAGGCTGGGAAAAGCATGACTGATGACCACACCTTCTGTGACTTAATGGGGAGTCTGAAGGCTGATCTTATTATCACACTGATACAGTCTGTGATAAAAAAGAATTTAAGATACTCTCCAGAGATTTATTTGCCCATTAGGAAGCTGCCAGGAGAAGGTTAAGGGAACTTGTAAGGTCAAAGCTGAACAGAGAAAAGTACTAAATGCTTGGGATCCGGGTGGGCAGAAACCAGAGGACGCGGTTTCTGGTCTTTGCTCTGCTACTGACCTGTTACATGGCCTTCAGGAGGTCACTTTGCTTCTCTTTTTTTTTTTGTTTTTTTTTTTCTGATGTGGCTGGTCATTACCTTCTTGGGCACCATGGTAGCCCTGCAGATGTTTGATGTAACAGCTCCACGGCTTTGCCTCGATGGCACAAGTCCCTGCTGCCATCCGCTGCTGGAGAGGCACGTGGGAAAAAAAAATTGTGTTGAGTGGAAGGAAGCACCTACAGTCGGAAAGAAAAAAATGGTGTTTAGGGCAGGGAGGTGAAAAAAGGGTATGGCAGAATTTCCCTGCTCCTCCAAGAGCATCCTCATGGGTCCTCAGTGATTCCCTAACCTATTCTGTCCACTGTAAAACGTGACCCGCTGTAATATTTTATTTAAGCCTGGTGTTTAATGGACTGGAACTTATTGTAGAGCTCACTGTGCTGGCGTCAAACCTCCTGTTGGGTACCATTTTACTGACATTAGCTTGCCATAGCTTGTCAGTGATTTTAACTGTGCTGATGGGTTGAACGCCCCAGGATACAGGAGCCGGCTCTTTCAGCTTTGTACTTCGCTGTAGCTTCCTTAAGTACAGTTGGAAGAGATAATTCAGCTAAACATGTTTTAGAACGAAGTGAAGTTTTTGATGACAAAAAAACTACCGCGCGTGTGGGTCAGTTTTGTCAGAATAATGGAGGAATTGTGAAAACCAGAAGCGTTTCATTTCAGCATCTTCAAAGCGAAAGTCCTGACTTTCACAGGCGACATGATCTGTTTGCCTCAACAGATCTGTTTGCCTCAACATTTCCTGTGTTTTTAAATAAACAGATGCCCCGAATTTATGGAAAACATTTTTGTTTCAGGCCGAGCAAGTAATTTTTTGACAGTTTTCAGTTCCAAAAAGAAGAAGTCCTGCTCATTCCCACCCTCCTGCTCCCGAAAAGCCTGCTGTCCTTTGCTCCGCATCCTTCGCAAGGGAGTAGCACTAACTCCAGCCCAGTCTGGTCCATTAGGAAAGCAAGGAGTCCCAGACTTCTCTCATCGTCCCCTCACTTCATCTTCCCTTTGTGCCAAATTGAGTGTTGGGAGGCAAAAAAACCCACCCATATATTACTTAGTTTTCTGTGGAAACTAAATAATTGAATATGAAGACGTTGGCTTTATGTCTTTTAAGGAATCCTTTTGAAGTTGACGCTTTTGACCTTCGAGGCCCTGCATAATTATTCCTTCTCCTCTCTCCTCCTCTTTGTTGTTCCTTGCACTCCTGTAATCTTCTCTCCTGCCTGCTTCCTTCATCTCCTCCCACCTGCTCCGCGACTCCACTTATCTGTGCCCCGTGTTTGAAGCGCTCGGTGGCTCATGCAGCCAGCAGCCTCCTCTCCCCCTGCAAGCCTTCCTCCCAGCTTCTCTCTGCTAGGAGCCTCTCCTACCCACCCTGTTTTCTCCAGCTAACATTTTACCTGGGCTCTTTCCATGCCCTGAATTGCTTTTTCCCTCCTTTCCATTGGGGAATGTTAAATTAGGGGACCTGCCTTAATCTTTTGGCTAGCCAAGTGCAATACGTCCACCCACAGCTTTCAGCAGGGGATGGGCTCTCTTCCCTCTCTCCAGACAGAAGTGGGACTCCACCCTCCCGTGCTAATACTGTGATAACTGTGTGAGCTTCCTGAGCTGAATCCACACCATGTCCAACCCCACCGTCCTCTCTGTTGGCCTCATGGTCTCCCCATGGGCAGTGGGGAGGTGATGTACGTTCCTACACTGTCCGGCACGCAGTGGGCTCCCAGCATCCCATCAGCAGGCTCTAGTGACCGTCTAAAGTCAGAGTTTGGAATAATTCAATAGAATAGGTTTCTGCCAGTGAAAAAGATCGTTTAGGTAGTATATAAAAATCGCTACGGAGCTCCATTTTACCAGTTAAGGGAATGGTTTTCTCTGTTTACCAGGAGTCGTAGCTTCGCTGAGGGGAATGGGAGGACTCAGCTGACTTACAGAATCACAGGCTGGTTTGGGCTGGAAGGGCCCTTCAGAGGCGATCTAGTGCAACCCCCTGCAGCGAGCAGGGACATCTTCCACTGGATCAGGCTGCTCAGAGCCCCGTCCAGCCTGACCTGGGATGTTCCCAGGGATGGGGCACCCACCGCCTCTCTGGGCAGCCTCTGCCGGTGGTTCACCACCCTCATTGTAAAAAAATTTCTTCCTTCTTTCTGACTGCAATGGGACAAGCAGTCTTCTTCCTACAGAGTAAATTTAGCTCTGAACAAAGGATGTATTCTCATACACACGCCTGTTTCATGGAGATATTTAAGCATGAGAGTGCTGGTATTGGAGGGGAAGCAGAACTCTCACCCTGCATTTATCTGGGCAAGGTTTTCTTCACTATTCCCCAAGAGGGAGGAATATGGATTTACTCCTGGTGCAGGTAAATATTCATAGTGATTTCATGAGGACTTGAATTCCTCCTGCAGGAAACGTGTGAGCTGAGAAAGGGCAGCAGTGGTTAGTTTTGTGAAGAACTGCTCTCCTTCCTTGCCAGGGTACAGGGTTCATTTTTCCACTGACGCTTCTCTGACAAACACCCAACGAGAACGTGGCATGGGGAGCCAAGTGATTGTGTTGTCATGGCAAAGACTAGTGAAAGAAGAGCAAGATTTATATCGTGGCTGCTCAGAGGGTTGGAGAAAAATGGCCCAAAGCCAGAAGTCATGCAGGCATGGCTGATACTGTCTTCAGTTTTTGCCAAGTGTGGGCTGGTTGGTGGCTTATGTGAAATGGGCTGCATAGTGTTGGTCCAAGTCTTGGTGGGCATGATTCCACATCACAGAAACCAGCCGTACAGTTGACACTCTTGCTGACAGTCTTAGCAGAAAGATGAGTTGCTGAATTGGCCCTGAAGATTAAAAAAAAAAAAAAAAAAAAATCCAAAGAATTTTGCAGCTAGAGAAGCGCTACCTTCTACCAGAGAAGCAAGAAGAGCAGATAACCCAAGAATGCCTGGCACACACACACGACTATGGTGACGTGTTTAATTTACCCAAAAGCAACAAGGGGAGGGCTTTAGGTTGCTCTCTGGAGATGCAGCCTCAGGTGCAGGATCCCTGCGTGCCTGTGGTTGTATTATTTCATCTCCTTTGTGCCTTGGCTCCCTATCTGCAAAAAACAAAGCGCAGAGTCAGAGAACGGTTTTGGTGGCAGGGACCTTTGGTGGCTCCTGATTCAAATTCCCGGTCTAGGTTAGGCTCATGCCTTTGTGTGGGTGAGTTTTGAGTGTCTCCAAGGACACAAATCCCAACGTCTCTCTGGCTTCATGGTTCAAGGCTTGGCCAGCCTCTCACTAAAAACATGTTTTTCTTACATCTGATCTGAACTTCCTTTGCTGCAATTTCTGTCCACAGCTTCTTGTGCTCTGAGAAGAGTCTGACTCCATCTTCTCTCTAGCTATGCGTTAGATGAAAAAATTAGATTCCCCCTTCACGCCCTCTCCTCTGGGCTGAACAAACCTCTTGTCTTACCTCGTGCGCTCCAGCTCCCTAACCATCTCGGTGTACCTCCACAATGACAGTGTCTGTCTGGAGAGCCCAAACTGGACACAGCGCTCCAGCTGTGGTCTCACCAGTGACGAATAGAGGGGGAGGAACACTTCCCTTGACCTCTGGGCAGCACTTTTGCTAATGTAACTCAGTGTGGGTCTGGCCATCTCTAGCGTGAGGGCATACTGCTGACTCCTGGGCGTCTTGTTGGCCACCAGGACCACCAGGACCTTGTTGGCCACCAAGACCACCAGGTCTTTTTCTACAAGGTGGCTTTCTAGTCGAACACGGGTGGTTCTTCCTTCCTACCATGGTGGCATGGGCAGGAAGTGCCAGGGTCTTGGCAGAGCTCAAAGGGTGAGGAGCAGACTATCCCTGGAGATGCAGGACCTGGAGGATCAGACAGCGTATGAGCTTGGCCACATGGTGTGTTGCCGGCTACAGCAGCACTTGGCTCAACCTTCCTGTTTGAGAGCATGAATCCTGTTAATGACACAGGTGAGATGGCTGTAGGAGCAGGAAAGCACTGTAGAAAGCCTGAGGATACACTGAAGCCCTTTTTTTTTTGGTCTCAGGGTTGTTCTTGTTCAGAGGAGGTGCAGCTTGTGTAGCTGCTGTTGTTGCTGATGTGGTACCTGCCCTGTGAATATAAAAGGAAGATTTCTGTCTCCACCGCTGCCCATCCATCACCTTTCACAAGCCTAGAAGCAAAAGGAAGAATAAAAGGAATAACAAGAAAATAAAGAAGCATTGCAGCCAGAAAGCTATCCTCTGTGTTTCACAATTCTATAAATTATGCCCTTCCCTTCCTCTTTAATCGCCAGGCATATAAAATACGCTTGCAGCAGAATCATACTCTTCCCATTAAAGTTTCAGAAGAGAAATACAGGTCCCATCTGCCTGTTTAGCAAAGCGGGGCAGTGCACAACCATTCCTTTTTTTTTTTTTTTTTTTTTTTTTCCCTCGAAGTCTGCTTTATGGCAGGAGTTTTCTCTTTTAGGACTGGCCATTTATTTCATTTTCTCATTTCAGTGTGTGTTTCCACAGTCTCCTCTTTATTCTCACACAGGGCTTTCTCCAGTGCCTTCAAACTCAAATGCACCTAAATAGCAGAGGTGCAACCTGCCCTTGGTGAAGGTCAAAGAAAAATGAAGGTCATTTAGGACCTTCAGCGGGGTTTCTAGAGGTGGGTTTCTGCTCTGCAGACAGGACAGGCACTGTCTGAAGAGCAGGAGTTGTCAGTAATGAGGAATTAATAAACTAGATTGAGGAGGCACCCATGTGCTTCACTGCCATCCATCCCTGCTTGCCTCCAAGGATACTTGTGTTGGTCTGGAGTCAGGATGGGCTTGAGATCTTAGGGATGGGTTGTCTGCGTGCTGGAGGAGTAAGCGTGGCATCATCCCGTGCCATACAGCGGCTGTGCCCAGGACCGACCCGTGCAAAGGGCAGGGAGGGGAGGCTGCATTTGCGTGCGTAGTCCCTCGGTGTGTAGGGTCGGGTGGCAGAGTGGGGGTGTGTGGAACCTACGTCATCTCGGGTTGAGCGTGCGAACGGGGAAGGCTCACGGCTTTTGGAGAGCGGCGGTGAATGTGGGCACATGACAGCCTCCACTTCTAATTCAACCCACCGGGTCTTTAGAGAATCACAGGCTGGTTTGGGCTGGGAGGGCCCTTCAGAGGCCATCTAGTGCAACCCCCTGCAGCGAGCAGGGACATCTTCCACTGGATCAGGCTGCTCAGAGCCCCGTCCAGCCTGACCTGGGATGTTCCCAGGGATGGGGCATCCACCGCCTCTCTGGGCAGCCTGTGCCAGTGCTTCACCACCCTCATTGTGAAAAATTTCTTCCTTACATCCAGTCCGAATTTGCCCTCTTTTAGTTTAAAACCATTACCCTTCATCCCATTGCAACAGGCCCTGCTAAAAAGGTTGCCCCCACCTCTCCTGCAGCCCCCTTTCAGCACTGGAAGGCCGCTCTAAGGTCTCCCCGGAGCCTTCTCTTCTCCAGGCTGAACAGCTCTCAGCCTGTCCTCACAGGGGAGGTGCTCCAGCCATTTTTGTGGCCCTCTGATCATTTTTGTGGTGTCCTTGATACTTGTTCTGTGGCTTATCATGGGTTACGTGAGGCACGTGCAAAATGGCTTGAATGATTATTTATAGTGCTGCATCCTTAGAAGTCCCTCCTATCTGGCAGAAGGACATGTCCCTCTTTTTTTACCATAAAGCCTCATTCTTATTCAGTGGCATTCAGAGTAGAGCAAATTCAGAAGACCAGGGCTATGCAGCTGCTTTTTCCATGCCTGGAGATTTACACCCCCACTCCTGCTGCCGTTAAAGTTGCCCTGCTCTAAGTATAAATCAGACTGTGCTCTACGAGATGCCTTATACATTTCCAAGAAGTCATGTGCCATGGTAGAACGGATCCACTGCAAATTTTGCTGTGGCTTTTGGGGGCTGAAATGTGCTGGGGGAACACAGCCACAGGGGGACTTATGTGCCCCTTTTCTGATGGGTTCACCATAGAAGAGGCTCTTTTTTTTTTCTTTTTTTTTTTTTACCACCTTGGGCAAGAAGCTGTTTGGTTTGATAGAGGTTCAAATTTTATTTTTAAGCAAAATATGAGAAATGCAGGAGAGGAAACCGCATTCTGTTCCTTAAAATAAATGGAAGAAAAGACAGGGCTAGAAAAATATTCTCAGATGCACGAACTTTGTAAGGCATACACAGCACCGAAGAGCTCTGGATGTTAAACTGGATTGTACCTTTTCCTCTATAAGGCGCTTTTTCTAAGGGCCTGGTCAAGCTTTTGGGCTTACAAAGTCCTATAGCCCGTCTCTGCGTGTAAAATGCCAGCAGCTCACATTGAGCTCTGATTCTGCAGTACCATTTGGAAGAGGGAGTGGAAACCAACCCTAGCTCATGACCTACCTCAGCAAGCCTGTCTCCAAGGCCATGACTCAGGGAAAGGGTAAAGAGAAAGGTTTGGATATTTTGGCCATCTATCTTGCCTTAAAACCCCTCTTGTTGCTGCTAGGCAGCCATCCCTCCCAGCTTTTTTTTTGGCTCCATGCTTTTCATCCCCTATTCAAATGCCCGATTCAGTGCTCAGCCTTCAACA
The DNA here is from genome assembly GCF_034619465.1 of Leptosomus discolor. NCBI lineage: Eukaryota > Metazoa > Chordata > Aves > Leptosomiformes > Leptosomidae > Leptosomus > Leptosomus discolor. Next base: position 90,470,074 of record NC_141419.1, on the reverse strand, counting down.
GCTGTGGAGGGAGACTTCAAATCCCCACTTCCACCATCCACAAAAGGCTGGAGCCACCAGCACCACCTGGGCAAGGGGAGCAGCCCTGCTCGTGGCCTCCCGCACCCACATCTGCGCTCCACTCGCGAGCACGCCCACAGCACCATTACCTTATAATTAAATCTCTTTTTTTCCCCAACTGGAAGGATTCTGCTACAAACAAGGGTTTTCTCTAACCATAATTGCCCTCGGCAGAGGGCAAAGCTCTGCAATAACTCAGGGCTTTGTTCTGTGTGCAGGGAGCGAGTCCCTCTGCTTATCCTCAGGTATGCCAACAATGCGAGCATAACTCCCCTCGACCTGACATGAATCTCAGGGCAGGGTTTGCAAATAGAGGCAGTGGTCAAAATGGGGCTTAAGTGCATTTATAAATATTTTGAAGTACCGACTTGGAAAAGGAAAGTCCCCGGTGCGCTGCGGCACTGGTGTTTCATGGGGCGCTGGTGTGGCGCTTTGAAGTGCGGCGTTGGCAAGACGCTAGGTTCCTGCCCATTCCTAGGAAAGGCTGAATGGAGAGATATATATATATATATATATATAAGTGTGTAAAAAACCATGTAAAATGCAAGGCACAGCATTTAGGCTCCTTTTTTGGAGAGTGTCTTCATGGACAAACGGGGAGAAGAAATGAAAATGCTGCAAGGGGCGTTTTGCCTATGTGAGGTAAATATGAAACAACTTAGTGTGGCTTAGAAATGCCAGAGGTGGGAGGCAACATGAGGATGGAGAGGTAGATGTTTCCAAATGTCTGCTTTTGTGGCGGCCCCTTAACTAATGAATTTTCCTCTCCTAGAGAGAATTCACTGTAATACGTTTAACTAGAGACTAGAGGTGCAAAATACAGGCAGTGAAATGATGGGGGGAGTGGGGTGAAATGCTGACGTTTTCCCACCCAGGATGAAAAGTACGTCCTGCAGCAGTGTGCATGATTCCACATTTCTGCTGGTGCTTTTCAGGGTATTTCCCAAACGCAGCTGCCCAGAGCGTACTCTGGTCCTTTGCTTCGGAGCTGGATCAAAGCTGCGCCCTGGTGAGAGTGCGCAGAAGCAGCCATGTGCTCCCCGTGCACGTGCGATGCCTTCCTCCAACACACAGATACTCGGGGTTGCTGCTGTGTTAGAGGTCTGCATTTCTTTTTTTTTGATGTAAGGTAGCAAGAGCAAAGCAGCTGCTCCAAAGATACTCTCTGCCTAGGAGCTGAGAGCCAAAACCTCCGTGGGTTTGCGTATGTCGCACTGCACTGCGAGGTCAGTCTGTAACATCCCACAGGTTTGCCTGGAAGGTGTAGCACTTTAACTAGTTCTACTTGTACTGTTCCCCCTCAGCAGATGCCGTCAGAGCTGTACAGATACTGCCTTACGCACCCCGCTGTGCCAATGGAAGACAATGCCTCTCTCCTGGAAGCTCCTGCCTCTATCACTGTGCTGCTGGAAATTGCACCAGCCAAGTTCCCTTCACTCAGCTGCCCATACCAGTTGGGAGAAACTTGGTTGCTGCTTTTTCCCAGCAGAAATGGAGATTTTCACAAAACCAGCCTCAAAGGCAGAGCTGTGAGGGGTAGTCACCTCTGGCCTGATAGTGGATGAGAAGCTGGGGGTCATTTTTTATGCCTCTGGCACATCTTGGACCAGGAGAGAGCATCTGCCCTCAGTCTTCAAGTGCTGTATAGGGGTGTGTGTAGTCCTTTGTGTGAAAGGGAATCATCCACCTTGACATAAGGTGCTTTTGCAGTGGTGTAGCTGTCCCTGTTGTAGCTCTTGTGCCCAGGCAGCTGCTTCTGTAAGTCACAAACTAGTTTCAGGTCCCGTGCCAACGTCCTCATGGTGGCAGCAGCACAGAAGCTCATGCCAGGGTGGTGCAATTCAGATCCATCTGCAAGACTGTCCTGCAAGACCACTGTAACATCCTCGTCCTCTTTGCAGTGGTACAAATCCAGAATAGCGTCACTTAAATCCCTGGAGTCAATCCATAGTTGCACCAGGATAAATAAGAATATGCTTCACCCGACAAGGCCTGAAAAAAAAAAGCGTAAAATCCATCTGTTCGGCTCCAGCAAGGCCAAGTTCTGGCTGTAGCCAGCACCCTGTAATTCAAAGACTTCTTTGGACATCCCCTTTGAATCCAGACATGTGAGCAGTGTCCCTTGAAAATGTTTCCTTGTAAAGCCTTTGTGAACTTGTGCACGCATTGATGTTATGGTTATCGCACATGTAATTTCATCTGACATTGTAATGACAGCATGGGGAGTTCAAAATGTAACAGTAAATATAGTTGTTAGGGGAAAAGAAAAAAAATAAAAATCTCAGCCCATCATCCTGAATGCCTCTTCACGTCATGGGATTGATGCAGACCGACTCCAAACACCATCAGCATTTCTGGGTTCCAGTTGGAAACTGCCTGGAGTTCAGGATAGGCCAAAACAAACAGGCGAGACTGTCTCTCTTTACATGGCAGGGCTGCATTTTCTCCTCTTCCCCTTTTTTTTTTTTTTTTTTTGTTCTTTTTGAAGGGACACCCCTCCAAAATCCCTAGTATGGGAGAGGCTGGGGTTTTCTCCCTGCTTCCTTGGGCTGCTTTCGTGGCCGATGGCGTGATGCACCCCTGATCCTGCACTCACACCCAGCCGAGAGCTGAATCCTGACTCGAGCCCCAGTTATTTTTGAATGCCGTCGGTTTGCAGTGCTGTATTGAAGGGTCATTTGCCAATTCCATTATAAGCCTCATTTACAACTCAGCTGTTTTAAATAGATTCAGACTGTGAGTTGGCGTGCACACGTAGTCAGCTGGGGCGTAAGACTTCCTTTCTTGGGGGCCTGATCCTGCAAACCCCCTTCTTGCTTGCGGAAGCATCGGTTGAAAAATTAATCCTATTGATTTTCAATTTTTTTTTTTTTTTTTCATGCATTTGAGCTGGAACATCTAAGCAGTAGATATTTTTCTTTTCCTTCTTCCAGGTTGTATCTTGGGAAGAGTTCAGATGTTTTTTTTTTCTGTTGGTCCTCCACCAGCTTTGACTATATTTACCAAGCTGGGCATGGGTGGACCCCACCGAACTGCAGATATGCCCAGCCAGATGAGGCTATGTAGGATCAGGGCTGAGCTGTCGACTCAGCTGCTGTTTAGCTTTCTAGCAGGTTGGCAGAGAAGCCAGGGGCTTCACTCACAGAAGGAGTTGAGATACAAATGAGATCTGAATCTGACCCCTGATCTTCAGTTAAATTGCTCTGTAACCTTGAGAGCTGGATTAAATTGTCCCCTGAAGATGGGGAGTTGCCTCTGGATATTCGATGCTTGGGCCACACTATAAGGTTATGCTCATATATTACCTGTGGTCTTCAGAGAGCTCATTAGCTGGTTGGTTTACATACCAGAAGTCTGGATGAAAGTCTCATCCCGCTTCCCTGAGTGTCCTCTGCCGAAGCCCGGCAGTATTTTCTCTAGAAGCGCCCAGCTCAGGGGTTACAGACATGATGCACCTCACTTGGGTTTCAGTGTGGTGGGGACGTGTCATTTAGAGAAGTGTTGGCTGGCAGAAAAATGATCATACAGTCAGAATGGTTTGGGCTAGAAGGGACCTTTAAAGGTCATCTTAGTCCAACCCCCTGCAGTGAGCAGGGGCATCTTCAACCAGATCAGGTTGCTCAGAGCCTGACCTGGAATGTTTCTAGGGATGGGGCATCCATTATGCTCCTCCTCGGGTCAGTAAGGGATGGGGAGATGCAATATTCACCTATTCTGCCTAACGCCCCTGTGCGATGGAGCTGGGGCTGTAGGTGACTCTGAGGAGACATCATATGGGTAAGAACTGGGTGGGTTGTGTCCCCTCCCTAAAGACAGGGACTTGAATTTTCATCCTGGGTTGGGGTTGATCGCGGTGGCATGGTCCAATCCCACGACTAGACTTCTGCCCGTGGTACAGATGATGGGGTGGTGGTGCTGGAGGGGCCGTGTCTTTGCAGGCTGGATGGCTGTCGCAGGACAAGATGCTCTGCAGAGGCCCCTTCCATGAACACGTCTCTCCAAAAGCCACTTCATGTCCACATGGGAGCTGTTCTGGCCCAGCCGTAGCAGGGGAGCTCGTGTGCTTAGAGCTGCAGGACTTAAATGGCAATTAAAAATGAATGAGGCTGCAAAGGCTCTCATGAGAGCCAAGCAGGAAAATAATATTTTGGGTTATGACAGAGTAAAATAGACCAATCTGAGGCAGCGCTGTCATAAATACCCCTGGGTCTGTGAGCCTCACGAACACCAGTGCCGTGTAAGCTGCGGAGGGCACGGTGGGAGGTGAAAGGTGAGGCTGAGCTTGCGTTATGGGGCTTGGCCAAAAGCAAGCTGGGTTTTAGAGACGTGCTAGCTCCTCGTGAGAGGCAGGACGAGGCTCCTGCCGCTGCCTTAGTGCGAGGCTGGAGATGCCTTGGCTCTTGGCAGTGGTCACGTCTTTGCCAGCGCATGGGGAGGGGTGCTCCTCCTGGAGGGACGGTGCTGGGAGGTGCAATGGTGACCAGCAAGAAACTCCCCCGAACTGGGATGTGCACGACTGGGGATGCCCAGTGATGCTGTTGGGGGAGCCCGGGGAGGGTCCGGAGAAGCAGCCCCTGCCCGGGCAGAGGGGGTGGAGCGTGGCCGCTGCCAACGCCATCGCTGCCGAGCTGAGCCTTCCACCCCACCGCTTCTGGAGCCTGCCCGTACCTGCTCCCAAGCTGATATTAAGCCTGCTCAAACACTGCACCGCCTTCTCCTCGCATTGTTTTCTGTACCCCACACCCAGCACCAAAATAGCGATAACCCCCCCCCCCCCACCCCCCCTTCCCCACCCTCCCGCGGTGACTCAGGCTGGCGAGCAGGCACACATCTGCTTCTGATTTAACGTGCTAGCGCTCTGACCCTTTTATTTTTACTCCCAAAGTCCTCCCTTCGGTGGCTTCCTCTCTGGGGGCGAGGGGGGAAAAGAGAAGGCGGGGAGCTGAATCCCCATTCTTTGCCCCCCCCTGCTCTTTTGGGGCACCCAAAAATTTGTTTTATTTTGTTCTGGAGTTGTGTTTCCGCGCAGGCTGGTGACAGCCTTACCCGGGTGCGCATCCAAGTCCCCTGCAATCCTGTCCACTCCGGAGGGATGCCGGCCAAACCAGTTTTCCATGGTTAAGCTGGGCACATTTTTTTCCGCCGTTTTTTTTTGGTGGTTTTTTTTTTGGTTTTTTTTTTTTGGTCAGGAAGCAAACCCACCCAGTGTGTGCGCGCTGTTCAATAGAAGCCTTTTTTTAATTTCTTTTCCTTTTTCTGCCTCCAAAGAAGAGCAGAATGAGGAGCGAAGGGGCCTGCTTGTTCTCCCAGGAGAGCTCAGAATGGGAGGAAATGGGGCTTTTTTGCTATTTTTAAGGCCGTGCTGGAAGGAGGTACTCACCACTGATGGGCTCCTAGCATTGTAATGTTGTGCACCCTATAGGGGTTTATCCTATATAAATATATATATATCCTATATAGCCCCTTATAGCAGTGGCTGGGCAGCTTGCACAAGGCAGAAGGTGGTGTTGGAGGAGAGCAGCTGCAAACACGTGGGCAGAAGTGCCACCAACAGTGTCACAAACCTTTTAGACCCTCATCCAGGTCATGTCAGAGATGCTGGAGGGACCAACAACTTGATGTTCCGCCAGGCCAGCTCCCGCGTGGGCGCAGCTCTGGTGGGGATTTTCCTCTCGCTCTCTTTTTTTTCCTCTTTTTTTTTTTTTTTTTTTTTTTTCACAGAGCACAGCGTGGGAGGGGGGGACGCGTCACTTCAAGTGTGAGCGAGTTTCCATGAGAGTGGGGTGGCTGCACAGGATGACTGGAAACTCTTCTGTTTCGCTTGACATAGTCCCCCTCCCACAGGATTTCTGTGCGCACACAAACACACACGTACAACGTGTATCCATCTGTGTGCGTACAGATATGTAGGGAGGGGAGATGTTCAGCCAGGATTGTTTCCTGCATCAGTGGCATTGCATTTGAAAGTCTCCTAGATGCTGGAGCGTGGCCTGGAGAGCATCAAGGCTAACACAGAGTCATGTAAAGAGGGACCATTGAGGGTTTCCAAGAAAAAAAAAAAAAACATAACTAACTGGATATTGAGCACTTCCAGCCTTGCAACATCTCCTGACACCTCAGCAGGTAGAAGCAGAAGGGACCTGATGCCCAGAGCACCATCTCCTTGAGCTCCAGACCTCCAAGGACCTGCCTGGATGGTGGGGACAAGGCTACAGAGAAACACTGTGGTCAGATGTGACCACCCTACAAAGTCCTCTCCCACAGTACCTGCCAAGACACTGTGCCTAATTAATTTGCCCCTGCTTTGTGCGTAGGTGTAGCCCTCACAACACCATCTGGAGCCAGGCTGTGCCTTCGATGTAGCTCTACTAATTATGTTTATTTGACCATTTATCACTGGGATCCCCCTTTGCCAAAACCTGCTCAGATGCGGCATGCAGACTTAATCAAGCTGCCACCCAGAAGTGACCCAGAGCTCCTGATTTTGGAGATTTGTACAAACTCCGAAACTGGGAAGCGTGCTGGATAATTTAAAGAAGCTGGAAAGAAGAAACCAAAGTGAAAACGTGGCCCTTTCAATTATAGGAGGCACTGAACTCCACTCTGGCCCTGCCAGAGCTCCTGTTTGCTTTCATCTGGGGCCCAAGAACTGGTTTCAAGGAAACCGGCGATGCCATCTTCCTACCGTTAGTCCCGCAGTGTGCAGAGCTGCCGGGTGGCAGGTCCCTAAGGGCTCACCCAGAGGCAACGTGTTGATCCACCAAACTTCACACCAGAGTCTGGGAGCTCGTTATAAAGTGATGTTCAGGTCATGCCAGGGTGGGAGACCTTGGGGTGGATCTAAGGGGATGCTGGGGCTTTTTGGATATCTGGTGCCTGCCATGATGAGCAATGAGAGAGAGAGGAGAGGAGAGGAGCTCAACTGTTCATTGTCACGTGTCAATGGAGGGGCTAGCTTGAGCAGCAAGCCTGTAGAGGAGCTGAGGCCAGGAAACTAAGGCCTTAACTTAAATATCCCATGGACAGGGGTTGGGTCTTGGTGCTCATGGAGCAGTGGCAAATTCCCATTACAACCAGTAGCACCCAACCATTCAGCTCACGGGGGGAGGATTTGATTCATTATTTGCAATTTTGCCAGATTGTATCTACATAAATGAAGCTGCTGAACTACAAGATGCCCCGTGTAGGCTCTTGGTAGCTGGAGCTAACCTGCAGGGATAGACTTGTTGAGAGGCGCATAGTACTCGCTGCAAAGTATAGCTAGCCTCTAAAAATTCCCAAGGATGGATTCCCGAAGGGCATAGGAGGCATTTGTGCCTCCACACCTTGGCGAGCGAATGAGTGGCACCTGTAATCACTGTTTATCTTCTTCAGCAAATAGTCCTTGTGGTACTTCCCAAATGATGTCGTACCAGAGAAATACAACAGATCTCTAGGACTGACATGCCCCAGCTCTACTTGCCCGGCTAAACTTCTGCATGAATTTTGGAAAACGAGAGGAGTGGCTGTTTCTAAAATGAAGAAGGGGTTAAATATGTCATTGTAGGGATCGTTGGACGCTCTGCAGGTGGTTCTCCAACACCTTTTATTTTGAATTCCCTGACAGGACTTCAGGTGAAGACTGCTTTCTGGTGGCCTGCTTATAGGAAACTAATAGTTCCAGACCAAAAAAAGAGACAGTTTTATGTAGGATGTATAAATATATATGGTTCACATGGGCTCAGTCTGCCAGCCAGAAGCTGATAAGGATGAATCCTTGTATGCCCAAGGATTTTGTTCAGAGATTAGTATTAATATTGAAAAGTCCAGCAGGTAATGGAGAAATACCAGGCTGAAGGTCACCCATGTGATCTCAATCCCTGAAGCATAGCCACTTTAATTATGTGATCAAACCACGCTCAGCTTCCGGGGCTCTTTCCTCAGGTAGGAGCCTTCTCACGCATCCTTGGCTCTCTGGAGGCTGGCCAGAAAGGGTTGGACTGTGCCCCTGGGGCTTCTTGGCCATCCATCTCCTCCCAGCATCAGTAGGAAGTCTCCATCTGTGTCTGCGTCACTGAGGCTCTGGCTGGCCATTATAGGTGGCCTTTGCACCAGTGTCCTACAGAGCATCCCCTTAAATTGTATTGACCTGTTCCGTTTATGGAGCTGCTCCCTTTCTAGGAGACACCTGGGGTGATGCCACCTCTGCATCCATAGATGGGGCTTCTTCCCCGTCTTGCAAGCGACCATCTTCCACGGCCAGCAGGACCCTCTTTGCATCCTTCCTTGCCAAAGCATCGCTTTGGAAATCTCTGCCCTTTCCTACTTTGTCCAGATCCAGGAAAAATCCATTAATTTTTTGAGGAGGGATCCTCAGTTTTGGGTGGATGAACTTATTACGTACCTCTTAAAAACCAAACACCCCCAACTTTCCCGGCTCAACCCCATACTCCCCAAGCAAGACTGGTCCCAAGGGGAAGGCTGGTCTCAGTTATTAGAGGCTGGGGTGGGTGCCCAGCCCAGCAGTAAACCCCTGGTGCTGTTGCTGGCGAGCTGGTTCCCTCCCACAGCATCATCTTTGGGTCCGCAAAGTGGCTCATCTCCTTTGAAAACCCGGTGATTTCCTTGGGAGGGAGGCAGCGGTTGGTGTCACCATGTTTTCCTCATCGTTTCGGGCATCTTGCAGGGAAGTGATTGAAAGGCAAGGAGTGCTCTCTGCCCCACCTTCCCGCCGGAGGGGAGAAACGCTAGGTACTGGGGTGGGTGGTTTAATAACATGTTCTTCTGGAGACAAGGTGTTCAGAGGGGAGGTGTGCTTAAGGAAATATTTGCCTTTCGTGAATTTTACACTTTTTTTAAAAAAAAAAAAAATAAAAGCACCCCTCTGCCTGCCTTTCAAATAGGCTTTGAGGGATCCCAACTCCTTGTTATGAAAGAAGCATCTTCCAAACTGGAGTGAAGCGCTTGGCCAAAGCAATGGTGTCATCCGCATAGGGCTGGCTTCGGATGGGGTGTCAGTGTGGGTGGCTCTGACTTGCTCAAGGTCATGGAGCAATTGGTGGATGCAGGAGCAGAGCCCCAGCATCGCTGTTTCCCAGAAATAACAACATGGCTGAGGAGCAGGAGCTATCAATCACTGGTCAGCGTGTCCCATAGAGAGCAGCTGTAATATTTTGACCGATTAGGGTAATCTCACATGCACATCTTAATTGCCTCATTATAATGAGGCACAAACAAACCTGGGAAAAAAATAACCCCACATATATTTACGGGCTGATGGATGTAGCAGGCAAGTCTACATACACAGGAGCACGGGTAGATGCAGAGGGAGAGCAGCCAGCCCACCCTGGGTGCTGCCTCCGCTCCCGCAGCCTGGAGCAGGGATTGGGAAAGAGGAGCAGGTAGGAAGGCAGCAGAGCCAAAGCGTCTGTCCCTCGGGATGCCGAGCGCCCCGGGCAGGGGAGGGAAGGAGTTGGTGGCAGAACATAAATCAGGATGGGGAAAGCTGTTGAGACCTCCTCTGAACTCCCTCTCCTGCTGCGGGCAGCAGGCTGGGGTGGCCAGGGGTGCTCAGCATCCCGAATCCAGGTCCAGCCACCTCTGGGATGCTTTGCTGGATGGTTTCGTGCTTCGGATATAGAGCTTGAATCCCTCCGGGGGTTTTGTGCCTGCAGGTACCGAGTGTGAGGGGTGCTGTGTTGGGGTGGCAGGATCAGGCCGGGGTGGTGGGGAGGGGAGCAGTGGTCGGGGATGCTCAACCCCAAGCTTTGCCCCTGGGCTTGCACCCCAAACCCCTCTCCATGCACAGGCTGGGTGAAGGGAAAATTGGAGGCATCGTTTGTTTTGCCTGGAAAAATGTCATTTTGACACTGGTAGCAGGCAGAGATCTGCCGGAGCCTCAGGCTCCTTCCTCCACTGTGCTGAATGCAGAATGAGCACGGCATGGGGGGACAGCCGCTTTGCACTCCCCAGCTTACCCTGGGGACCCCCAGTATCTTCGGGGTGGCACTCACAGGGAGAGTGAATATAGGCACACCAAAAAGAAAGGTCGTCAGGAGCCAGCACCTTCCCACGGGGAAAATCATAGCAAAGAGAAAGCCAAGCAATGCACATTTGAGGAGGACATGCTCCGAGAATCTCTATACCGATATCAAAATATATAGAAATATAAAGATGTAGAAATATATAAAATATTTATCTGTAAATATATTAAAGTATAAATATACAAATATATAAATATTCAATTATTAAAATGTTAGAGTAGTTACATATTAAAATATTAAAACGCTGCATGTTATAGTAATGATGTTACATGCCAGCATACAATTAAAAGCCAAAATTGCCACCTCCCAGCTAAGACTGAGGTTGTGAAGCATTGTCCCCACGGATGGAGCGGATGGGAAGGGGACATCCCGCAGCTCTGCTGTGGCCCTGAACCAGGAGCTACGCCGTTGCACAAGCCTGGGCTCTTCCTGGCAGCCTTTATCTCCTCCAAGGGCCCAGCTTCGCAGGGCGTTGTCGCCGGAGATGAGGAAGGAGATGGGAGAGGGAAACGCTGATGAGGAGCCCTCACAGGTCACAGGTCTCCTGCTCCTGGCTTTGGGCAGGACCCTGTCCCACCTCGGGGCTGGCGGAGCTTTGCCAGGGCTCTTCCGAGCTCTGGCAGTCCTCCATTCCCAGTCATACCAATGAATACAGGCAATATTCTCTCCCCCTCTGCTCCACTCGGATGAGACCCCCCCTACAGGGCTGCATCCAGCTCTGGGGCCCCCAGCACAGGAAAAACTTGGACCTGCTCGAGTCGGTCCAAAGGAGGGTCACAAAGATGATTGTGGGGCTGGAGCAGCTCTGAGGTGGACTACAGTGTCTGATAGGAGACATACACGAGGACAGGCTGAGAGAGTTGGGGGTGTTCAGCCTGGAGAGGAGAAGGCTCCAGGGAGACCTTAGAGTGGCCTTCAGTGCTGAAAGGGGGCTGCAGGAGAGGTGGGGAGGGACTTTGGATCAGGGAGTGTGGGGATAGGGCAGGGAGTAACGGTTTTAAACTGAAAGAGGGGAGATTTAGATGAGATGTGAGGAAGAAATTCTTCTCTCTGAGGGTGGTGAGACACTGGCACAGGCTGCCCAGAGCAGCCGTGGCTGCCCCCTCCCTGGAAGTGCTCAAGGCCAGGCTGGATGGGGCTGGGAGTGACCTGGTCTGGTGGGAGGTGTCCCTGCCCATGGCAGGGGAGGTGGAACTGGATGGTCTTTGAGGTCCCTTCCCACCCAAACCATTCTGTTAACTTTTTCTCTGTACACATATCTCTGTAATCTATTGAGTATACTTCTATTTTTTACCTATCACAATGCTAAATGAGCATTTCACCTCTCTCTCTGAGATATTTCAGTTTTATATTGTTGCTTTTCAGAGGCTGTATCATACTGAAGGAGGCTTGACGTTAAAACAAGACTATAAAGCAACCGAAAATAAGAATCAGAAGGGGCTTTTGAGCAGCAGAGTGCCCTGGATGGGCTTTGGGTCATCCAGGGAGTGTGCATCGCAGGCAGTTTCTAATATTGCTGCGGCCCCTGGCTTGTATCTGGGTTGTATCACCCACGTTCAGGCAGGCAGTGAGGTTAGACCTCAGCGTAGCAGCTGAGACTCCTGCCTGCGTCTGCCTACGTCTGCCTACACAGCTCCATCGCACCGGTGGGGTGGGTGCCACCCCAAGCTGGCGAAGCACTATCCTTCCCAAAAACGGATGCATTTTCACCCAAAAAGGGGACAAAGCTCAGCTCCTCGCAATCCCCCTTTTCTCCTCAGGTGCCTAAATATGCTGGTCCTGTATCCGAATAGCATCTCCCAGTATCATTCTTTTATTAGTGGGTCTTTTCATGGCAAGAAAGTAATGAATGAGTTTTAAGCATGCCTAGAAGTGCAATGCTTCATGATGTCATTTGCAGAATACGTTTATTTTAGGTGCCCTCCACCCTCTGCCCCCCCCCCCCCCCCCCGAGTTTATTGGTTTATTTGAACAATGCTGTAATTTTCTATTATAAAATGGGATTTTTCCGTTTAACTCCATGCAGGCCATTCAGCATTTGCATGTGTGTGTGCATGCCCTGGTGACGTTTGTCACCATCAGATGCTATTTTTAGGCCTGTTATTCTTGAGGACCCCACCCTTGGCTTGGGGAGGGGAAGGGGGGAGCGCAGGAGGAGGGAGAGGAGGGAAGGGGAGGAAGAAAAACCGTCAGCCTCAGCACACTTCCAGCCCCTGGCCATCAACCTCCCTGGGGGCATGGGAACCATAAGGTCATTTCTCAGGCTTGTTGAGCTCCAGAGCTGTCAAACCACCCTGCAAGTTAAAAAAAATGCAAATGTATGCAAATGAACGGGCTGATCCTCTTTCTCTGCCCTCCTTCCCCCCCCCCCCCCCCCCTCCCCCCCGCCCATTTAAATGACATGAATCACCTTCAATTTTGCCAGCATCCTGTAAAGTTATCGGCTTGCCTAAGTGCTTCGGTTAACAGAACTGCGTCTCAAGAGGACCGGGAGGAGGAAAGAAAGGAAAAGGAGTCCATTTCCACCAAAAGGAGCTGTACATCGGTTTAGTTTATAATCAGATACCCCCTGATCTCCTAATTCAATTTTTTCTTGCTTTCTTGCTGCTGAGTAGATAATCCACAAATTAGGGAGGATGGAGTTTAATGCCCAGGGAAAAACCTCTATAAAAACAATTGTCAGGGTAGTCTAATATTCTGCTTTTCTGATCTTTTTTCACTTAGGGTGATCTGGCAGTAAAAGATCAAAACAGATTCGTAGGAAGGCACGTTCCTTCATGCAAGGAGCTCCTTTAACAGTAATGCTCCTTCCAAACAAAAATAAATGAGTAGAAGATAAATGCAGCAATAGAAATTTAATTGCTTATGATTATTATTAAGGATACAAAGCCCTAAAAAGGAAGTTGTCTTTTCCTCCCTGGCTCAGGGGTTATTTATTATCTTACACTCCACTTGAAGAACACAACAGATTTACTTTAATTTATCAGCTATTTTCAAGGAAGATTTGATATGGAGCCGGTCGGGCTGGTAGAGGAGCGTAGCTAGTTAACATGGTTAAGCACAGCACACTGTAATGAATCAATTTGTTTCAGACAACAGACATAATTAGCATGGAGCTAATGGGCACACCGCGGGATGCGGGGCTGCAGCATCGTCCCTCGGCTGAAAACGTCGTCAGTGGCTGGAGCCGAGGGAGGGGCTCGGAGGGGTGTAATTCCCATTCCCTCTCCCCATCTCTGAGCACGGGGAGGTGGCTGGAGAGGGCTTCCCATGGTGGGGGCTGCCCTCCAGCCCCCCACGAGGCTTCACTAGCTCAGGGACAGCTTGCCCTCCGTCCCGGTGTTGCTCCCACCAGGCTGGTGGTCCGTAGCCTTTCTCTGGGGTGTGCTCCATCTCGGTTGTGCCCTCTTCCCAGGGCCTCCGCTCGCCGGCTCCCACGCAGCGAGCGTTCAGCAGCGCTGATTAGGTGCGAGGGAGGTATCTGCAAGGTCTCGGATGGAGATTGACCCTGCGGAGGGGGGAGAAGGGAGATCGCATTCCTCCCACAGGATTGTTTGCTGCGAAGTCTGAACCCTTCTGCGTCTCCCCAGCCTCCCCCCAAGGGTCACTGGCTTGCTGGCCAAGGTGAAGCAAAGATTTCCCTGGATTTTCTCCATCAGACCAGGCTCTTTCCACCCTCAAGGGCTGGAGGCAGGCGGTAGGGTGGGAGCCAGCCCCTCACCGTGAGGCAGACCAGGTCCCCGCAGCTGGTGGAAGGAGGTTTGGAGTCAGCGCAGCAAGAAACCGAGCAGGAGAGGACACCTGGGACGTGGCGATGGATCCCAGGAGAGATGAGGAGGTGGCGTGGGATGGCATTGGGAACCTGCCAGAGATGCAGATGGTGGGACTGGGAACCTGCCTGATGGTCTCAGCCTTGTGAAAGGGGCCAGAGTGGTGCTGCAGTTTTACTCATGTGTACCCTGGGCTCTCTCGGAGATTAGCCACTCGGCTGTGAACTGTCTACCTGCAGCGGGGCCACGAGCCGGGGCTTGTAGAGGTGACACTGCATGAACGCATGCTCTGTGTCCTGGGGGTTTCCAAAGGGTTAGTGCATTCAAAGTTATTCTGGCTGTTTGATGTATTCTGTGTGTGATGGGATTAATGTATTCATCGCTTGCTGGAGGAAGGAGCTCTTCTTTCCTGGGATTTCTCCTGTGGAAGGGCTGCTGGAGCCACGTGAAAGAGGAAATATCTTACAGATTAAAAAAAAGGCAAAAAAAAATCAGGTTTTCCTTTTGGGTGTGGGCTTTTCGCTTCCGATTTTCCCTTTGAAGCTGGAGCTGCTCTAGCAGGGGAAGGTGTCTGCCAGATGCACAGGGCACTTGATTCCATGCTAACAAGTCCGAACAGGCTTGGGAATGGAGCAAGCTCAGCTCCAGGGTGAAGACAGCAGACAGCCATCTGCCTCTGGCCAGGCCCTTGCTCCCTGGTTGTCTTTCTCTGAGCGTTTAGGTACACTGTGACACACAACTCCTTGCTTGCCTCCTCCATTCCCAGATGCCTCGGGAAGACATCCCTATGCGGATTGTCCACATGCAGAGGTGACATGGGATAGCTTCCAGGTGTGAAGTAGCAGGAGGACATGGAACTGGAGACCTGCTGCCCCATAAAGACTGCTCTCCTGCTGCAGCAAACAGCCATGACCAGCAGTTCCTCCTGTTTCGGACATCCAGTCGTACCAGTCCCAAAACCAATTGTGTAGATGAGGTGGGCGCTCTCTGGCCCACCTTGTTTAAGCCGTGTAGGTGCTGGTGCCTGGCAGTGTGAAGCACTACAGCATCACCCTTTCCCCACGTACCTCCTGGCAGGGCAAATCCAACATGTACCTGGGAAGATGTTGGCTCTGGGAGAACGTGGAAGAAACGTGATGGGGAGGGAGTCAATCGCACAAGGTTCCTGGGGGAGGGATGTGAAAGAGAAGAGGGAGCTTGTGGTGGTTGTGAAAAGGTGGGTAGGGTGGGAATTGAGAAGAGAAGGATGGACACAAAGAAGGAGTAAAAGTGATGTGGAGGGAAGCAGAGGTTAAATCACAGAGGACATGGAAGGAGTTGAAGGTGACATGGAGATGCCCTGGGGCAGTACAAGCAGAAGGTGATTACAGAGGTCCAAGTCGGGTAGGCAAGAGGAGGACATTGAGAGAAGGCAGGGTCATTTTGGTGTTACTGATTGGGAACCCCCCTGCTAATTCCTACTGTCTGTGTTTTGTCCTAGGGCACTAAATGAGAATATGGCCAATGGCATTGAAGATCTTATCGGGATCCCATTCCCGAACCACAGCAGTGAAGTCTTATGTGGTTTAAATGAGCAGCGGCACGATGGTCTCCTCTGCGATGTCATCCTCATTGTACAAGACCAGGAGTACCGGACCCATCGGTCCGTCCTTGCTGCCTGCAGCAAGTACTTCAAAAAACTCTTCACTACCGGCACTTTAACAGACCAGCCCTATGTTTACGAGATTGACTTTGTCAAGCCTGAAGCACTTTCTGCCATCCTCGAGTTTGCCTACACCTCAACCCTCACCATCACCACCTCAAATGTCAAGCACATCCTCAGCGCTGCCAAGATGCTGGAGATCCAGTGCATTATCAATGTATGCCTTGAAATCATGGAGCCTGACAGAGAGGCAGAAGAGGAGGATGACAAAGAGGACGAAGATGATGACGAAGACGAAGATGAAGATGAGGAAGAAGAGGAGGAGGAGGAAGAAGTGGAAGATTTTGTCAATCAGGAGAACCTAACTGACGTCCAAGAAGTAAGCTGTCACCAAAGCCCTTCTAAGTCTGATCTTACTGAAGAAGCATATACGGAAGCACCTAAAGACTTTCCAAATCACTACCCGGCCAATAACTCCTCTGGGCACTTGGGCGTGATACGAGACTTCTCCATCGAGTCCTTGCTAAGGGAAAACTTGTACCCTAAGGCAAACATCCCAGAAAGGAGGCCAGCTCTCTCTCCTTTCACCCCGAGCTTCTTCCCCCATCTATGGAACGGTGATTTTAGCTCCTTCTCCCAGCTCGAGGAGCCACAAGTAGACAACGGCCCCTTGGATCTGGTGATCAAAAAGAGGAAGATCAAGGAAGAAGAGGAGAAGGAAGACCTGCCTCCACCTCCTTTCCCTAATGACTTCTTCAAGGACATGTTTACCAACACCCCAGCAGCTTCCTTAGGGCATATTAAGGCAGAGGCTGACTATAGCGCTTATCTCAATTTCCTAAGTGCTACCCAGTTTGGAGGAGTTTTTCCCCCATGGCCCCTGGAGGAAGAAAGGAAGATAAAGCCCAAGGCGTCCCAGCAATGTCCCATCTGTAACAAGGTCATCATGGGAGCCGGCAAGCTGCCCAGGCACATGAGGACCCACACAGGAGAGAAGCCGTATATGTGCAATATCTGTGAAGTCCGCTTTACCAGGTGTGCATTGGTCACCTCTGCCACGCGTGGCTGTGTGTGGGGAGGGGGGTGGTGGTGGTTGGAGAAGCCGTGTCATGACCCATGGCTGATTCCTAAGCTACACATCCCTTTTTACCCCCAAAAAAAGTAGCAAAGCAAGCAGGGCGTGATCTCTATCCCTTTGGAAAAAAAGGGAGGGCGGAGGAAGAAAACGAACCTACTGATTTTGGTGGGTTGTGGATCACATCCACAGCTCACTGGATCCATCTCCTCACTCGACAAAAGCTTAAATAAGTAACAGGATATTTTCAGCCCCACCATCGTTCACCACAGTTGGACCAGAGGGAGCTGGAAAATAGTGGTCCAACAGCCAAGGAAGCTTTGTCTCTAATGTGCTGGGAGATGTGTTGAGCTGGGAGGGCCACTTAGCTGCGGGATGTAATTAGTTTGGGTTTGCACGTTTTGGCATCAGTGTAGACCACGATGAAGTTGCACATGTTTAGACATGACAGCGTCTAGGCTTTCTGAGGCTAGTCCTAATTACTATACGTTAGTAGTGAGGTGGGTGTTGGTCTCTTTTCCCAGGTAACAAGCGATAGGACGAGAGGAAACGGCCTCAAGTTGCGCCAGAGGAGGTTTAGATTGGACATTAGGAAGAATTTCTTTATGGAAAGCATGGTCAAGCACTGGAACAGGCTGCCCAGGGCAGTGGTGGAGTCACCATCCCTGGGGCTGTTTAAAGGATGTGTAGATGTGGCGCTTAGGGACGTGGTTTAGTGGTGGGCTTGGCAGTGCTGGGCTAACGGTTGGACTTGGTGATCTTAAGGGTCTTTTCCAACCTGAATGATTGTATGATTCATCACCCTGAACGCTGGCCACCCAAGAGCCTGGCACCTCAACTCCCTCCGTGGTCAGTGGAAGGAGCTCAGCACAACCAGAGAGTCAGATGAGGAAAGAAGATGAGTGAAGGTGGCATCCCTGACCACAAAGACAACCGGCAGGGCTTACCTAGGGCAGCTGACTTTTGGGTATCTCCAGTTAGGTGAGATCAGCCCCAACACGGGCTGCTCCAAGGCAGGCATGACCAGCCAGATCCACCCCTCGTACCAGTTTCCAGCCTTCGTACCCCTCTTCACCCCAGCGGACCCCCCGATGGTAATAAGTGGGAGTGGGCTACGCAAGTCTAATGCTACAGCTTGCAACCCTTCTCTGAAAAGCTGGGTGAATTTAATCGGTGAGCAGAGACAAATAGATTCCTGGACCTGCTCTTGCTGGGTATAATTAATACCTAATGAGTACAATCTTTACCATAATAATAAAGCTTTCTGACAAGAGCATAGTATTTCAGCTCCTGGCTGCGTGTGAGAGAGAGAGCCCTATTAGGCTGGGGTGAGCAAACCAGAGCAAAATTATATGCACAGTAGGCAAAGGCGAGCTCCTGACAATGGCCGGACACCTGGGGTGCTCCCACATTCAGCCTGTCTTTTCTTCTCCCATCCCTGTGATAATATTCGAGTGGAAGTTATGCAGATGATGAGGATCTGACCTGAAACTAAAATTCCATGCTCCCCTCCGTTAACGCAGCAGACGCTGCATTACAATGCGGGGAGCATCGTGCCTCGGGCGGGTGTGTGCAGTGTGAGCTGGCTCACCCTGGTATTTGCAGGGGAAAGGCCACTGCCCGGTGCTAATTCCTGCCTGCAGGAATTTGGATCCGGCTCCTGCTGGTGCTGCATCCCCAGGTTAGCGCTGGGTCCTCACCTCCAGCCAGCCGGGCTCTGCTGGGAGGAGCGGGATGCGTTCAGCCCGATGAGTTTGGCTGCAGCCCGGGCTGCAGGGACCACCCAGCCAGCCTCGTCCTGTGGTCCCCCATCGCTCTCCTGGGTGTGATGCGGCGGGTGCCAATTGCTGACGAGGAAATAGCTTGGCTTGACCCATCACCAACACCTTCCCCGTAATGGGAATAATGGAGCTGAGCCCTCCCAAAGTCCTTTGCAAGCAAGGGCAGCATTGTGGCCTTCATTTGGGGAAACTGAGGCACAGAGAGATGTCGATACTGACTCATAGTCGCTGCAAAGGTTAGTAGGAGGGTTCAGGTGGGAATTCAGGTATCCTGACCCCTAATCCAGACAGGTTAAATCAGCATCTTGGAGGTTAGAAGCTCCGTGCAGCGATGGCCTAGCATGGCCCGTGACTAAAGCAGGGTTAAACCCGAGAGCTTCTACATCCCCCCATACTCTCAACAGCTTCTAAATACAAAGCACAGGGGTAGGAGGACTTTAAGCCAAGAAAATAATCACAAAGAAAATAGGGACTAACCCAACGTTGCAGTCTCCCCTTGTCATTCACGAAAACGAAGCCGTTCATTTGAGTCACCCCGCACAGAGCAGAAGCCTGGAGGTTTTTTCCTTCTCTAACAGCCTGAGCAAAGTGGAAATTTTCGAAACATTGGTTTATTTTTAAATGTATTTGAAAGTATTTTGAATAGCACACAGCTGTTTGTTTTTCTTTGGGTTTGGTGGGGTTTTTTTTAGCCATTTTCAGCATTACTCTGATGTGAGAGCTCTCCTTTAGGGGAAAGTGTATTTAAGCAAAGTGGAGTGATTGAGATGTAGAAGGAGATTTCTGCCAGGATTTCCTGAATGCCACTACTTGCCTTACATGTTCTACTCTCTGGGGGGAATCTCATGCTTCCCGAAAGCATCGGGCTCGCACCCATGGCAATGAGAAGTGCCTTTGCTGGGCAGATGCAAGCCCGGACAGTCTCCCTTGGAGTTCCCCTGGGAATGGGGGTGCAGGGAAGCAGAGGTTCCCAAATGGGATTTCTGAATGAGTCAGTCCTTTGCCTTATTTCTGAGCTCGAGGAACTGTGGAGGAACAAATTTACTGGAGGGAAACAGAGAAAATACATTTTTTTTCCTGGGTGGGGAGTCCCCCAACCTCCCCATCAGATCTCTTCCCCTTCGTATCCCACGGCACCTGGATCTGCCACTCCCAACTTCCAGGGACATCTGATCGCAGGAAGCAGGACTTAATTTAATAGCTCATTAATTTTTTTCCTTAAACAAAGGCTGCTCAGCTTCTAGTCTGCTGTTTTACCCTGCTAAAACTGCAAATATGTCAGCTTTTCCACCCCAGAGTGCTCAAGGAGAAACTGTTCCAGCCAGAAAGGTTAACATTATTTGTTCCTATTATTTGTGTTGTGACAGCTCGCAGAGCCCTAATCGCTCTCCTAATGCAATTGCGTTAAGGTTATTCACACACACGGAGCGCGGTTCCCCTTCGGAGAGCCTGCGAGCCCGGCTCCCATCACAGCAAGGCCTGTGTTCCCCATGCCTCATCCCCCCCTGCGTGCTTCTCCACAGCCGGAGCATCTCTCCCCCGCCAACCTCTGAGCTTCTCCAGGTAGAGCCATAAAACCTCTCTTCCATCCCACGGAGATGGTGCCGGGGCAGGGAGGATTGAGTTTCTCCCCGTCTGCTGCCGGAGATGGGTAATAACCTGAAAAAAGCTTTGCCTGTATTTACATTATACAGTCCTGGCACGCTGCGTGTTTATTAGGAAAAGCGATCCTGCTAGGTTAAACATTACATCTATAGGTTTAAATTATATTATAGGTGGGGCTGGTAGCTCTGCTTTTTATTAACGTTTCCCAACTCTTCGCGTTACGAGTCCCTGCGTTGATCTGCTTACGACTGCGCTGCGCCTTATCCGTTTGGGATGAAATTTTCCACGCTGCTTTGCCTGCTGCTGAGAACTGATTTCAGCCCTCTCAGGGGAAACGCGCCCTCGTTAAAATCTTGGGGTAGCAGCATCTTTGAAAATTTCGGAGTGGGAAGTTGGGATCTGGCCCTGGGCTTGGCGTGGGGACCGAGAAATGCTTTTCCTTTTTTAAGTCTCCCTAAAAATCTGCGTGAATCGTAAACCTCTGTACAGGCAGGGAGCACCTCCACTGCCTACACTGCTGCTGCAGAGGTAGGAACAGGCTGAGACCACTTGCCCGAAGGCGACAAAGCATCAGCTGTTGAAGAAGTGACTCTCCTGCTAGGGATACTTCTCTGCATCCTTGATCCCGAGGGACTGGTTTGCAGGGATGCCCAATCCCAGCACTGCACTCCTCGTGGCGTGACCGACACCAGTCACGTCACCAAAAACTATTTCAAGATGCACATGGGCAGAGCGGCAGAAATAAGTGCAAAGGCAGCACCTTGCAAGTTTTCAGGGCTTGACCTGCCAGCCTAAATAGATTTTTTGGGCAGTTTTTGTTTTGTTTTGTTTTCATGCTTACATATTTTAGAAGTAATAACAGCACGACTCCATATATTCTACATATTCTTAGCCACGTTACTAATGTCTTGGAGGGATCGTACTGAAAGCATTTTGGCAAACAATATAAATTCTCTCACTTTGCTGTTTACTTGAACTCCACTGGTGCAACCTTAGGCAGCGTGGTCGGCTCAGTTCAGCTACAATCGGTTTTTATAACCGTATGCCTTAGCTGTGATTTTTGTAGACTGCAGAAGGAAACATTTATTTATTGGAAAAAAATAATAGCGCTTCGACTGCCAGCTTGGGAAAATATCCTTGCTTTTAGATGTGCCCCTTACGAAAAGAAAATAAATTTGTCAGTAAGTGCCATTGGGATGGGTATCATGCTGTCCCATGGCTATATTTAAAACCCTGGGTGAGGCTGGATGGGTGCCGGCCTTGGAGAAGGTGGCGGGGAAGGACAGTGGGTGCAGAGCGCCCGGGCGCTGCCTGCACCTCTGCCTGCCTCACCCTGTGCCAAGCTCCTGCTGCAAACGAAAGCTCCTGAGACACCCAGTGGTCAGCGCAAGGATAAAAGGAAAGGAAAATCATCTCCAAGGGGGACTTCATCGGAGCAGCAGTGCCCCACAAGCTCAACTGATTTTGTGATTTTCAGGCAGGAATATAGCTGTACTTATTTAGATATTCCCATATGCTTTGGGGGGTTATTCAAGAGGGTTTTTTTCTTCCAGTCTAGGCTGTTTTGAATTCTCTGGGATGGACTGCAAGCTGCTGACGTGGAGGGCTGGGTGTGCGCGATGTTTAGGCGCTGTCACGCCGGGACGGGGGAGGCGGATGCAAATGCCATCCTGCGAGAGCGTCCGTCGATGAGGGGAAGCCCCGGGACGAGCTCCCCACCTTCCCGTTGCTTTTCCCTCCCCTGATCCAAGGAGCAATCCCAACCGCACCCCTTCCAGCCCACACCACCTGACCGAGGGCCTTTTCTTTTTTTTTTGCAGGCAGGACAAGCTCAAAATCCACATGCGGAAGCACACGGGGGAGCGGCCGTACCTGTGCATCCACTGCAACGCCAAATTTGTGCACAACTACGACCTGAAGAACCACATGCGCATCCATACGGGCGTCCGTCCCTACCAGTGTGAGTTCTGCTACAAGAGCTTCACCCGCTCCGACCACCTCCACCGCCACATCAAACGCCAGAGCTGCCGGATCGCGCGGCCCCGGCGAGGACGCAAGCCAGCGGCGTGGAGGGCAGCCGGCTTGCTTTTTGCTCCCGGTGGCCCACCGGTGGAGAATAGCATCATGATGCCACCGACGCTGGAGGAGATGAGCAGCCACCTCGGCAGTGCGGCCATGTGCCTTCCCGGCCCCAGCCCCAAGCACTTTTTGAGTGGGGCCAAGACCTCCTTCAGCCTGCAGGAGCTGGAGAGCCAGTTCGAAGAAACCCAGATGAAGCTCTTCAGGCGAGCCCAGCTGGACATGGAGAGGAATGCGGGCATCTTCGCCTTTGCCCTGGGCCATAACGAAAACCTCGCTGCCCAACCTTTCTTCCCACTCCCTGATCCTTGGAGCGCGGGGTTCAGCGGCTTGGCGGGGCTCGGCCACATGGCTCCCATCTCGGAGGCGAGCAATTAAACCCGTGCACAGTTTCACCATGGGTCCACTCCCTTCCCAACAGGGCGACCAGCTCCCTGATGCCTTTAGGATCATTTGGCTCCCAAGAAGCTCTTCATCCCTTTGCTGCCGTGGCCTGCCGTGGGGTTTGGGGCACGGGGACATCCCCGGGCTGAGTAGGTGGGTGGGTGGGTGCTGCGCCCTGTGGCCACCGGCACTTTAGACTCGGTGATGCACTTGGCTTTGGGGCCATAAGGCACTCGCTGACCCACTCAGTCACCCACTGCTCACATCTCCGTCTGGGAAGGCCAGGCCAGGACTGCTGCTGTCTCCAACGCTCCCGAAAATGTCACTTGCCTTAGTCCAGGGCATGGCCACCACCATGAGATGGCTCTTTTGGGGGACATGTTCCCCATTTTCCATCTGCAGGGCCTGCTGGACACGGACAAGCCGTCCAGACTGGGTTTTGGTATGTTACATTCCTTGGCCCTTTTGGTCAAAAGGACTTTTTTTTTTTTTTTTCTTAAAAACTAATTCCCGTGTCTGGCAACAAAATTTATTCTACAAGGTATAAACGGGAGGGTAAAGCATCCACGTTGGGAAAGGGAGAATCTGAACATTGCCTTTCTCAGTGATATATCAGATTTGCATGGCTGCTGGGAGCCCTGCTGTGCAGGATGAGTTGGGACCCTAAAAAAAAAAAAAAAAAAAAAAAAAAAAAAAAAATCGCCCAGGAACAAAACTGGGTGGAGAAATGGGGATTTTACTTACTTTGGTTCTCTGGACATTTCAAAATTTCAGAAGGAGAACCAAAGCCTATTTTGAGTATTTTAACTTAAGTTGCTTGAAAAGGTGAAGGAAAATTTTTGGAAGGATCAGAAATGTTTCGATTTTGAGCTTTTATTAAACCCTTGCTTTGCGAAAATAAACCATGTGGGAATTTTTAAATTAAAAAGTAGTTTCAAACCAAAGAGTCAGAATTTGCCGCTGCTGACTGTTCTGAAATGTCTGGGGTTTTGTCCTTAACTCCCCCCAATACCTATATATATTTTGATGATAAAAAAATTCACGAAACACTTGAGTTCCCCACTTGATGGGGAAAAAATTAGTTGTGCAAATATCCCTGCTGCTTGTCTCAAGGGATCTTTGTGGAAAATACGTCCACTAAAGATGTCTTGCAGATGAGATTGCCTCCTTGCAAGCAAGCAGAAATACTATTTCTTCACCATTTGATGGTTCAAAAGATGAGGCGGTAACATATGATGGGGTGCTCCAAGCTGGAGGTTGCCCATGGTGGCCACCAGGTCTGAGGTCCTCCCCCAGCATCCCCGCAGACCCTGGGCTGGCCACCCCTATATAATATTTCTTTTTGAGACCAAAAAAGTGGCAGATTGGCTGAAATCGCCACGTCAGCCTCCTTCAGCCCCTAAAAACATGAGCTGCTCTCGAGGATAAAGGCTTTTGATGGCCATCTGCCTTTGATGGCTCCTTTTAGATGTGGTGGGACCCCGGTTTCACCACCGAGATATAGCTTGCGGTGGGTGCCCTGGGAAGCTGGTTTTACAGGAAACCAGCTCTCAAAAATGTAAATGTTACAAATTAGGGCTTTTTCTTTCTTTTTTTTTTTTTACTGATACCTTTCAATGTCAGCAGAAACAAGGGGAACGAGAGGAATGCAGGTTCATCAGTTTTTTTGGTTTGCCCATCAATGGTGTCACTCTGAAGCTGTGGCTGGATGAGGGTCTCCCCACCGGAGCATGGAGGGGACACAAGGGAGTCCAGAATCCACAGCCCCCCATGAGGGCATGAAGGACTTCTGCTCTGAGACCATCTGTAGCAGAATTGTGCCAAGGAACTGCCCGACACTCGCTTCCTCCTCCAAAAAGAAATCCACAAAGACTCCGTGTGCAACAAGTCAATGGAGTAAAAGAAAAAAAAAAGATTGCTTCTCGAAACCGCATCGAACTTTTTTAATCCATATCAACTTCTTACACAAGCAACGTTTTGCAGATGACCGGTTACTTCAGGTGGTTTTTTTGTCTAAGATTTGGAGTCATTGTAAGGTATCCAAAGATGCTGAGTACTGTATAATCTACAAGGACTTGAAGCAAGGTGGTTTTTCTGTCTCGATTTGTTTGTTGGGTTGATTGGGGATTTTTTTCCTATTTGTCTAGGGGGGAAAAACCTTTGCAATTTTTCTATTTATAACTATTTTTATGTGATTGCTTTATGTACAAAACAATGGAAAAAATCAAAACAAAAAAGGAGAGAGAAACATACACACACACAAACAAAATTGCCTTAGTTACTCACGGGACAATCACCCTTAACTTTCATTGATGCCAGAAAGTGGATGGAAAAAAAAAGAGACGAGATCATTTTCTGTATTTATTAGACTGTATTAATTGATGCTCTTAAATTATCAGCAGGACTTGGTTCTCTTGCCTGTGGCCATGCTGAGAAGGCTAAGCCACTGCAGATGCTGAGCTGCCTCCCTCCTCGGGCCGGCGCGGCCATCCCCATGGCCTCAGGTATACGGATGTTTGCCGGACACACAAATTTGGTGCTTTCCAAATGCACCTTTTGGGAAGCCAAAGTAATCATGCATTAATTAAGCATCTAGCTGGTACAGGCTCCCATCCGAGGGAGCTGTTGGCATTGCGATGCTGATGACAATTAACAAGTTAAGGTTGATTTTCCCGCGTTGCACTGGGTTGGGTTGGATGGAGCTGGGTGCTAGGGGCGATCATGTTTTGGGGCGGGGAGGGAGGACTAGAGAAAACCCTGTTTCTTCCCATTTTGATGTTGTGCGGTGACTCCAGGCCACAGGTATCCACGTGTGAGCCCAGGGAAGCGTGAAGGTGCCTTCTCGGGGCTCTGATCCCCTTCCCTAGCCCCGGCGGGTGTGATGAGCACCAATCTCTATGGGGTTTGTGCATAAATCTATGGGGCCGGATGGGGTACATCCTAGGGTACTGAGAGAACTGGCAGGGGTGCTCACCAAGCCACTGTCCATCATTTATCAGCAGTCCTGGCTGACTGGGGAGGTCCCATCACGTTGGAAGTCACCCAATATAACACCCATATATAAGAAGGGATGGAAGAAATTACAGGCCTGTCAGTTCGACTTCCGTGCCAGGGAAGCTGATGGAGCAGATCATCCCGAGTTCCAGTATGCAGCACATGCAGGACAACCAGGTGATCAGGCCCAGTCAGCATGGGTTTATGAAGGGCAGGTCATGTTTATCAAACCTGATCTCCTTCTATGACAGGGTGACCCACTTGTTGGATGAGG
Organism: Leptosomus discolor; assembly: GCF_034619465.1. NCBI lineage: Eukaryota > Metazoa > Chordata > Aves > Leptosomiformes > Leptosomidae > Leptosomus > Leptosomus discolor. Next base: position 90,444,388 of record NC_141419.1, on the reverse strand, counting down.
GAAAGGCTGTGGATGTCATCTACCTCGACTTTAGTAAGGCATTTGGCACTGTTTCCCATGGTGTTCTCCTAGAAAAATTGACTGTTCTTGGCTTGGATGGACATACGCTTTGCTGGGTGAGAAACTGCTTGGATGGCTGAGTCCAGAGAGTTGCGGTCAATGGAGTTAAATCCAGCTGGCGGCCGGTCATGAGTGGTGTCCCCCAGGGCTCAGTACTGGGACCGCTCCTGTTTAACATCTGTATCAATGATTCAGACGAGGGGATGGAGGGCACCCTCAGTCAGTTCGCAGATGACACCAAGCTGGGTGGGAGTGTCAATCTGCTTGAGGGCAGGGAAGATCTACAGAGGGACCTGGACAGGCTGGATCGATGGGTCGAGGCCAGTTCCATGAGTTTCAACAAGGCCAAGCGCCGGGTCCTGCATTTTGGCCACCACATCCCCAGCAGCGCTACAGGCTGGGGAGGAGCGGCTGGAGAGCTGCCCGGCGGGAAAGGCCCTGGGGGTGCTGGTCGACAGCCGGCTGGACATGAGCCGGCAGTGTGCCCAGGTGGCCAAGAAGGCCAACAGCCTCCTGGCCTGTATCAGCCATGGTGTGGCCAGCAGGAGCAGGGAGGGGATCGTGCCCCTGTACTAGGCACTGGTGAGGCCGCCCCTCGAATGGTGGGTGCAGTTTTGGGCCCCTCACTGCAAGAAGGACACGGAGGTGCTGGAGCGTGTCCAGAGAAGGGCAACGGAGCTGGTGAAGGGTCTGGAGAACAGGTCTGGTGAGGAGCGGCTGAGGGAGCTGGGGGTGTTCAGCCTGGAGAAGAGGAGGCTGAGGGGAGACCTGATCGCTCTCTGCAGCTGCCTGAAAGGAGGGTGTAGTGAGGCGGGGGTCGGTCTGTTCTCCCTAGTAACAAGCGACAGAACAAGGGGAAATGGCCTTAAGCTGCACCAGGGGAGGGTCAGTCTGGAGATTAGGAAGAATTTCTTTACTGAAAGGGTTGTCAGGCGTTGGAACAGCCTGCCCAGGGAGGTGGTGGAGTCACCATCCCTGGAGGCATTTAAGAGACGGGTAGATGTTGTACTTAGGGACATGGTTTAGTGGTTTGGTAGATCTAGGGCAAAGGTTGGACTCCATGATCCTGAAGGTCTCTTCCAATTGAAACTGTTCTATGATTCTGTGGTTCTAAGCCTTGGGCTGGAAGGACACAGTGCTCTCTCACAGCTCATGGTGTGGTGGCTTCTTGTTCATTGTCTCATCACGGCTCCTAAGGCCCTGCTGCAGGAGCTACCGAGGGAGAGGATTCTGCCCCTCTGCTCTGCTCTGGTGAGACCCCCCCTGCAGGGCTGCGTCCAGCTCTGGGGCCCACAGCACAGGAAAGACATGGACCTGCTGGTGTGCGTCCAGAAGAGAGTCATGAAGATGCTCAGGGGGCTGGAGCAACTCCCCTGTGAGGACAGGCTGGGAGAGCTGGGGTTGTTCAGCCTGGATGAGAGAAGGCTCTGGGGAGACCTTAGAGCGGCCTTCAGTGCTGAAAGGGGGCTGCAGGAGAGGTGGGGAGGGACTGTTTACCAGGCAGGGTAGGGATAGGACGAGGGGTAACGATTTTAAACTAAAAGAGTTTAGATTCAGACTAGACAGAAGGAAGAAATGTTTTACGATGAGGCTGGTGAAGCACTGGCACAGGCTGCCCGGAGAGGTGGTGGGTGCCCCATCCCTGGGAACATCCCAGGTCAGGCTGGACGGGGCTCTGAGCAGCCTGATCCAGTGGAAGATGTCCCTGCTCGCTGCAGGGGGTTGCACTAGATGGCCTCTGAAGGGCCCTCCCAGCCCAAACCAGTCTGCGATTCTATGAACTCAGCTGACACAAACGGGAGCCCTGTAATTCATGTTGCCGCTATGGAGTTGCAGAATTTTCTTGTTATTTGTGGAAGAGGTGCAAAACCCTGGAAAACAGGTCCCAGGTATGAATGGGGGGACTCATCCCACGTCATTCAGCCATTTGGAAGTGAAGTAACAGACACCCTGTGCACGTTGAGACATCTTCATGTTGACACGTTAATTTTGGGTGTCCTAACCTGCAACGTGATTTCCAGCCTTCCTCTGAAGGTGTCCTGGCTCTGGAGGGAGGCAGGTACTGCTGGAGGGTGATTCACCCCACCTACGCTGGACCTCCCAAGGGTGGGATGAATCACTTTCGATGACACCTACCAGCATGGTTTGAAAAAAAAAACCCGAGCTTACACTAAACTGCTTTCCTTTCCCATAGCTACAGTGAGATAAAGTTAACCACGGGGAGGGATGTTCCCATCACCGCAGATCCCTCCTTTCTGATCAGCTGATGGTGCAGTCCCTGGCAAAACCTTTCCCAGGAGGATGGGATGCTAGCACAGCCCAGGGACCTTTCCCAGCTTGGTTGGCTTGGCTTCTTCCCAGTCTGTTTTGACTGGGAATGCAATGGCAAATAAGGGTCCAAGCCCATCCTCCCAAGCCTGGGGACAAGGGACTTGGGTTCGTTGGTCATAAGCCCCACTGCAACCCCCAGAAAAACACCCTGAGCTCTCACGGCCACGGGTTATTTTCCTTCCCTCACGCTCCTGAGAAGCACTCCACAGCATCAGCTGCTTGGGCAGAGGTCTGGACCTGTGGGCACAGTCCGAAAATGTGGCTCCAGAAGACAGAAATATCAATATCCCCCTCCTAGGGCAGGTGATCAGCTGCTGAGCATCTCATCTGTGCTCGAAGCCTGTGGGATCACGGCAGGGTCAGCACATAACCAGCATGTTTCTGGGCACAAAAAAAATACAAAATGAAATTATGTGAGTTACTTTTTAGCTATTTAAATACATTTTTTTTTTTTTTTTTTTTTTTTTTTAAATCTTGTGGCTTTTAACCCCATTTTATGCTCATACTGTGGTGGGCTTATAATGCCAAACAAAAACAAAAAAAAAAAAAAAAAAAAAAAAAGAAAAAAAAAAAAGATTTGCAATGAGAGGGTGAAAAGTCTGAAAATTGCTCGGAGGGGCTGTGCGCTAATCAGACACATGGGAATCACAGAAAGAAACCCGCTTCAGTAAATGCTTGTTAGCAGCAACATATGGCTATGCTCTTTCTCCTGAACAGCTGCTGTTATCTGCCGGATCATCCAGACCACGGTGGGGGAAGCGGTGCCGGGGTGATGCTGCGCACACAGCATTTGCTTGCACCAGGTGTTGCTGCAAAAGGAGCATCTCCTGTGTGCGAGCAGCGTGGAGCTGGGTGGGCGACTCCCTGCCCTTGGCTCGAAACCCTTTGGCGAGCAGTTGCAAGAGCCTCTTCCTCCAGTCGTGCAGGAGAAGTGAAATACCAAAAAAATAAAATTAAAAAAAAAATTAAAAAGGTAAGAAAGAGCCTGCACTTTGGGAAGTGAGATGCTTTTCCATTTGGCAGTCACCTGCAGGAAAAAAAAAAAAAAAAAGAGAAAGAGTGAGCAATTTCTTAAAATTTATCCTAAAATGCTTTAGAGCCAAATGTGTGGTCCTCAGCAGCACTCCCAGTGACACCAGTGGGGCTGCAAACACCACGCCATCCCTGCTCCGCTCCCACCCTGCCTGCAGCCCTGAGGGACATGGTGTGCCCCCATCCTGGGCTTTTTCACACCCATTTTGGAGGGGATTAGCGCTTTATTTACAGTTTTGGTGCCCTGAAGCTAGAAGATTGGTTGCAGGGGAAAGTTTTGAGAGAGTGAATGAAGTAAGACCCTAACCATCTGGTTTTAAGAAATGTTGTCTCGCAGCAGGTCACCCACGGTTGGGTTTTTAGGGTCTGCCATCACCTTTTGGCACTTCTGACAGCCTGCACCTCCTTGGTCCACACATGACTTTCTTTCTAAGACAGAAAAAAAGGGAAAAAATCAGAAAAATACCCTTCTTGTAGAAGATACACCTACTCTGCCCGTGTAGCCCAAGCGAACACAGCCCCATCCCACCTCCCAGCCGCACCTCCGGGATCCCTGCCACCCCAACAGCAGGAGAGAAAATACCTGTGGCTTGGAAATGCCTTTTTTTCCCCTTGTTTTCCTGTGTTGAACCAACGTTTTACATGACTTGCACTAATTGCTGTAGGGCAGGATACTGTTAGGTTTCTTTGTTTCGGTCTCTTGTTTGGTTGCAACTCCTCTTGGCTAAGAAAATGGCAGTCCTATACACGTACCTGCTGCACATTTTACACCCCTGGAGAAAATAAACTGTTACCTGAAGCAGTGAGTGGCTTGTGTATCCTTAATGCTGCTGTGGGGCTGGGGGCTGGAGACGTTACGGCATGAAATGATGGTGGGATGGGTGATGGACCACCTCGTGGTGGCCCTCCAGGGTGACTCTCCACGTGGGCTGTCACTGCGAGGGCGCTTGGGCTGAGGAGCAACCGCTGGCAATGTCGATACCCCAGCATGAAATCTGTCTGCAGGAAAAAAAAACAAAACCACCCAACCCGTAAGCACAATTTGGGACTTTTCTCCTCATTTCTGCTCATCTGCTTTCCGCAGCTCCCTGGCACGCTCAAACTTGCACTGCCCTCGTGTGGTGGCCTGGTGACAGCTCTGTCACCAAGCGATGCTGGGGACATTGGTGGTCCGGTACCTGCATCTGGAGGTGTTTTGGGGGTCTTGGTTGCACCAAGATGGTTCCATCACCTCCTGTTGTGCCCAGACGCATCCACCTGCCAGGCAGAGGCAATATAAAGCTCAACCACATCAAGATGGAGCTTAATGGTTGGACTCAATGACCCTATGGGTCTTTTTCAACCTACGTGATTCTATGATTCTAAGAATTTTCTGCACCCCAATTAACCACAACCAAATAATTAGGCTGGTGAGGCCAGGGACGTCCCACCCACAACCATCGGCGACCTCATGGGGACCCTAATTTTGAGAAGGTTGTTCCCTGCAGCCCCAGGGTGAGCCAGGACTGAACCTTCTGATGCCCAACTGGTATTTCCCTCTTCCCCTTGTGGTACCACTAATAAGGTTGCCCAGTTCAGCTGAGGGGGCAAATGTAAATCTTATGCAACTGTATAAAGCTCATTTCCTTAGGAACTGAGGCTAAAAAAACAGAAATGCAAATACCAAGGAAGAAGCCAAACAGCAGTGCCAAGCTACAACCCCCCCCTTTCCAAGTGGAAGTTTTATTTTGCTTCTTTCTTCCTGCGGAGACGACACCAACTGAGATGTCACAAATCTGATCGGGCTTCCTAATAGTTCATGCAGCGCCTCGAGCCTCAGGGGTCATCATAAATTCAGGCAGCCAATTTGCAGGCAGGCGATGCAAAGCACGCAAGACGCTGGCTTGCTCAGACCAGGCAGGGGCTGAGGTTTTAAGGACAGACCCCGGCTGTCAGCAAAAACCCTCCTCTGCTCTCAGGTAACCTCTGGCAAATCCTTATACCGGTGGCTGTAAATCTGCCTGCCTTTAAGATGTGGCTGTTCACTCAGTGTCCATAATAAACAGGAAAGTGTTTTCTCCGTGGGACCAACTTCTGGAGTGTTAGCTGGAGTTTTGCATTGTTTGGGAAATATTTAAGGCTTTTGCCTTTGAGTTCTCAGAACTGGCTTTTCGTTTAAGCAGAGTTTATGAGACATCTCTGGCCCTTGCTGTTGACAGGAGGTTTTGCTGATAATCACTGAAAAATCAGTTGGAAATACAAAGTTCTCCCCAGGTACTTCGCGGCCCACCAGCATTCACAACCTTTGTGAGACGCGGTGCTTGGATCTGAGGCGAAGGTGAGCAGTGATTTGCTCCGAGTGTGGCTGCAGGGATGAAAGAGCCGGGCTGCAAAACACCGAAATTTGAAGACAAGAGCTGGATGAGGGAAGTGAAGAGCGAGCGGAGGCTCTACAGTAGGTGGAAGATGATCTCCCGCGGGGAGACAGTGGAGCTGAGGGCAATCGCCGCTGCCGGAGCAGCAGCCCCTGCGCAGACGTGCTCCTCACCCAGCTTGCCAGTGTCCTGCTCTTTTGTGTTCAAACGGCTCGGCCCATGACAAAGATTATTGTAGCTCCAAACACTAGGGATGTTTTTTCCCTGAAGCTGGATAATGTATGTGCCTGCTTTAAGACAGATTCAACAACCCTGGTGCACGTGTAAATACATATGCAGACTTACATACATATAATATGCGTTTAGCTGTTATCCTCACTAGATCTCAGGTAGAAGACAGTATTATTTCTCCTTTTTTGGGTGAAACGAGGCACGGTGAGGCACGGGTGCAAAGCATCACCGGGGAGTGGTCGACCTTGGCAATGGCTTCGTCAGTCTGTTAAATTTAATGCTAGGAGGGAGCACCCCCATCTCCTTGTCTCCAGCAGCCCCGTCTGATACAGTGGGCCACTGTGCAAATCACTGTCGGGCTGGTGAGAAAGAAATTTGGAGTGAGAGGGTAAAAGAAAGTAACCAAGAGAGGACTTTTTTTGAAGGAGATCATGCTAAGATGAGCTGGTGAGAGCAGCGGGAGCCATCAGGGACCCGTGTGGCCGTGGCCGGTTCAGAGGACCATGCTCTGCGTTAGCAGGCATCTGCAGTAAAGGTTTGTTTCCAAGAGTGGAAGGCTGCCAACCCCCTCCAAAATAACAGAGAGGACATAAATGCCCATGTCCCACGCAGGAAAGCAAACGGGTGAGAACGAGGGAGAACAAAACGTGGGGATGAGTCCGAATGCCAGTGAGGAAGGAAACCCCTTTTCCCAAGCCCAGACAAGCAGCATCAGAGTAAACCCCAGCAAGTGGGGAGGGGATGCAGCCGCTGCCACCAACCCCCCTAACTGGGCAGGGATGCCCAAAGCGCAGGACGTGGTCACGTCACGGACAGGAGTTTCTCGTTCGCAGTGAACGCATGCGCCCGCCGGGCTGGAGCCCGGACCGCTCCGTGCCAGCTGCTGCATTAACGCCCCGTATGCCAGCCCGTATGCTCGATCCTCGCACGGGAGGAAAAGGGACATCTGAGCACATGGTTAGGAGAGAGTCCCTGGGGACCAGAGATGCGGGAAGGATGCTCAGCGGGTGCGAGAGCCCATGCAGGAAGGCACGGGGTGAGGGGCTCCATGCCCAGCAGCAGCAACGGGCCCCTGATGAGAAACACCTAAAAAAAAAAAAAAAAAAAAAAAGGAGCTGGAGGATGTTGAGGGGGCTTCAGAGGGCACCGCCGACCCTTTGCAATGTGTCTCTCAGGAAGCTGCATGGGCAAAATTTGTTGTGAAAAGCGATATTTCAGGACACCATCACGCTCTGAAAAATATCACGCTGGAAATCCGAAGGTGCTGGGTGTTTCTGCACATTGCGAGCATCTCCTGCCTGGGTGGCAGCAATGGGGTGGGTGAAGGAAAGGGAATCATCTCATCTAGGTCAGACACTCACAGCAGAGGCACCGCCATCTCAGTTTGCCATCTACGTTCCTCCTGTAATCAAGAAGAGAGCAATCCCTCTCGAGGTAAACATCTCAAATGGGTCAAAGAAACCACACTTTTGAAGTGTCGGTTGCTCTCCAGTGGCTGGGAAAGGAGGATGTATATCCCCAGTGTCCCCTCTCATGCACTGGCCCTTTGGTTATCAGCCCCCTGCCACGCACTCTCCACCGGGTCCTTTGCATGGAGACTCAGCATTGCTATAAACTCCGTTCAATGCTTTCACTAATCACCACTGAAGAGCCTGACACATTTAAGTGCCTGGGATGGGATCTAGCACGGTACTAAAGGCAAAATTCCCTGTTCAGCTCAGCAGAGCAGAGAGGCAGGAGGCTAACGAGAAGAGCTAACGAGGACCACGACCTGTTCAAGTTCCACAGGTTCAGCCCAAAGCACTGAAAAGGGGCTTGAGGCTGGGCTGAGTTAATCCTAGATCCCCGGGGAAGGGGATGGTGGGATCTGCACCTCCTTCAGCCCTCACTGTGGGGTGAGTGGGATTTCTCGTGCATCCTTGGTAGCTCAGCCAGATATGGGTGAGAGAGGATACCTGCATCACGCAAAAGGTTAGTTAAAATACTTGAAAAGCCACTTTTTGGCTCGAAATATCTATCAGTTTATGTGGATGAGCTAGACTTTTGGCCTCAAACAAAGCAGGTGACCTAAGACAGGTGTCTTCTCCCACCAGCCCACCCCAGGCACGCTGCCATTCCCAGCCCACAGCTGTAACCTACCCCATGTCCCTGCTTGGAGAGAAACTCATTTCATTCAAGTTCAGGCCTGAGATTTGGGCTCCTCGAGGGAAGGCAGCTAATCTTTCTGCCTCAGCTCCTCTATTTGTGAAATGGAAGCGATGACTTTATCCATCTTTGCGGGCTGCCGTGAGGATTACTGCTTAATCTGAGTCTCTGCTGTGGCCCGATGATGGAGCCTGGTGTGAGAGCGTGTATTAGTGGTATTGATTGGGATGCTGCTTCCCTGCTACGGCCGTAATCGCTCCAGGGACGTGGTGGGATTTGCGAATGGAGAAGGTGAGGGAGGGATTTGGGAGCTAATTTCAGTGGCAGGGTGAGCAGGGGAGCAGGTACATGCTTATTGCTGTTGCCAACTGGGGAGCAGCTTGCTCAGGCAGAGATGAGGAAATTTAACTATAGGGAGGGATAGGTCTTGCTGTGCTCTTAACCCATGTGCCTGTACCGATTCTCTCGTGTACAGGTCTGCAATTGGCCAAGACATGGGAAACGTCTCCAAGCGCCGAGGAGCATGAAAAGTGCAAAAGAAGCTGTAAGAAAAGGCAATCCGGGGCAGCAGGAGTTACAGGAGCCTGGAAAGGAGAAAATATCAAGAGATTAAGGGATGGCAAAGACGTGCAAAGTGTCCCAGATCCATCTAGAAAGTATAAGCTAAGGTGTCCAGAGTCCTCCTCTCTGCCTTCCACCAAGTGCTGGGCAGTGAGTTTATGTGGACAGAGATGTGCTTTGGTCTCAGAAGGGGGTTTGAGCTGGAACTTAACCCGGTAGCGTAGGCAAACCCCTAAATTCACTGTACACACCCAAGTTTAATGTCCAAGTCAGGACGCTGTCTTGTCTCCTGATGTCCTGCAGAAGTACAGGGGCACCTCCTGGATAGATGTCAAACTCTGGGTGAGCAGAAACCCTTTGGGAGTCGCTCATTTCCCCTTGCCAGATGCAGCCAGGGCAAGTACAGCACTAGCATGGGAGGGTGAAGTGAGACGGGATGAGTGCAGCTCAGGGGCTTGCAGGAACGAGGGCCTGATGGGGGGGATAAACACCACTGAACATGCCAGACTGACCTGACATCCAGTCTATTCTTCCTATTACTGACCAAATTTCCAGCTAAATGATTAAGCTTAAAAAATGATGTCTTTTACAACACAGTTGTCATGGGTAACATGGTTGATAATACCCAGAATACAACCAGTTTAGGTGCCCCAGACCAGTACTCTGACCAAATACTTTTCAGTATTTAAAGCCACCATCAGCTGTTTAGCATTTTTGGTCCAATACCTGCCCTTGCTCCTGTTGCTGTGGCATCCAAGGGAAAAAGCTCAGCCTGCTTCAGAATTGTTAATTGCTAGGAGACGTTTAAAATCCCAGCAACACTATTGTGTACCGCTAAGTGAAGCCATAGAACCACAGAATGGTTTCGGTTGGAAGGGACCTCAAAGACCATCTAGTCCAACCCCCCTGCCATGGGCAGGGACACCTCCCACCAGACCAGGTCACTCCAGGCCCCATCCAGCCTGGCCTTGAACACTGCCAGGGAGGGGGCAGCCACAGCCTCTCTGGGCAACCCGTGCCAGTGCCTCACCGCCCTCACAGGGAAGAATTTCTTCCTTACATCTAATCTAAATCTGCGTCTTCCAGTTTAAAAGCATTACCCCTCGTCCTATCGCTACATGTGCTGATCAAGAGTCCCTCCCCAGCTTTCCTGCAGGCCCCCTTTCAGTACTGGAAGGCCACTGTAAGGTATCCACAGCCGTGGCTGGTTGTGCTCAGAGACTTGGGCAGTTTGCAGAAACTGACCCCAGTACGGTTGGGGTTTTTTTGTTTGCTTCAGGTTTGGAAACCTGGTCAGAAAGGAGAAGGGGATTTTCTTTAGTAAGGCATTAACCCAGGATGTGTAAAATCGGTGCTCAGTTCTCTGCCCTGCCCAGACTTTCAGCGTGAACTGGGCTGTGTTCTGTCCACCTACAGCAAACAAGGACTCTGGAATATGGCCGTGTGGTGGGTTGACCCTAGCCAAAATGCCAGGTGCCCATCAAAGCCACTCTATCACTCCCCCTCCTTAACTGGACAGGAGAGAGGAGAGAAAAAAAAATAGCAACAGGCTTGTGGGGTTGAGATAAGGACAGGGAGATCAATCAGCATTTACTGTCATGGGCAAAACAGACTCAACTGAAGGGAAATGTGATTTATTACCAATTAACTCAGAGAGGAGTAATGAGAAATAAACCCAAATCTTAAAACACCTTCCCCCCATCCCTCCCTCCTTTTCCTGGGCTTAATTTTGATCCCGATTTTACTCCCTCCTCTCCCCCAGCAGCACAGGGGAAAAACAGGGAATGGCGGTTGGGGTCAGTTCATCACACTGTTGTTTTCTGCTGCTCCTTCCTCCTCAGGGGGAGGACTCCTCACACGCTTCCCCTGCTCCAATGTGGGGTCCCCCTCACAGGAGAAAGTCCTCCATGACTTCTCCAGCGTGAGTCTTCCCATGGGTTCAGTTCTCCATGAACTGCTCCAGCGTGGGTCTCCTCCATGGGGTGCCGTCCTTCAGGAACCGACTGCTCCAGCGTGAGCCCCCCTCACGGGGTCACCAGCAGCAAACCTGCTCCAGCGTGGGCTTCTCTCTCTCCACGGGCCACAGGTCCTGCCAGGAGCCTGCTCCGGTGCAGGCTTCCCACGGGGTCACAACCTCCTTCGGGCATCCACCTACTCCAGCGTGGGGGCCCTTCACAGAGTGTAGGCAGTCATCTGCTCCACCGCCCATGGGCTGCAGGGGCACAGCCTGCCTCACCGTGGTCTTCACCACAGGCCGCGGGGGAATCGCTGCTCCGGCACCTGCAGCATCTCCTCCCCCTCCTTCTGCACTGACCTTGGTGTCTGCAGGATGTTTCTCTCCCATATTCTCACTCCTCTCACTCGCTGCAATTCCTGCTGCACAACAACTTTTTCACTCTCTTAAACCCGTTATCACAGAGGTGAAAAATGCTGTCGCTGATGGGCTCGGCCTTGGCCAGCGGCGGGTCCGTCTTAAAGCCGGCTGGCATTGGCTGTATCTGACATAGGGGAGACTTCTATCAGCTTCGTACAGAAGCCACCCCTGTAACGCCCCGGCTACCAAAACCTTGCCACGCAGACCCGTTACAGGCCGTGTGGTGTTGAGCTGGATTGATGATGGGGCTGGACCATCGGAGCTCATTGCTGTGGCCTCCCCAGGTAGTCACTGCAAATAAATAGGCGCTTTTAGGACACGATTCTTCTTATCCTCCTTTAAATGTCATGAATGGGTCATGTCCCAAAGTGCCTGTGGTTCTCCACTGATTCCAAAGGGAGCCCAGGGTCTCTTGATCAAGTGCAGTTCTTCTTACTAAGATACCTAAAGCTAAGAGAGATGAATATCACACTCTGTAGACACCAAAACTAACTGCGATATCAGGTAGTGCATCCAGGCGCTACGGCAAAACGAGCAGCCCTCAGTAAAAGTCTAGTCCAACCTCAGCCTGCCCCCTGCATCAGCTCAGGAACCCCCTGAAGGGGTACAACGTGCTCGCTCTGGGTTGCGTGCCTGAGGGGCTGCCACGGGAGCCATGCAGCTGGGGCAGCTTGCATTTTTGAGCTCAATTCTTGTAAATGAAGGGATCCAGCTGGGGAGGTCTGCCTGGTACACGTGGGCGTGGAGGGAAGCAGAGTCCCCGCAGCACTGTGAACAGGTAAGCACCAGCCCTGTCCGTGTGAGAGGCTCCAGCTGTGCAAGCCTTGAGCTCGGTCAAGGCAACAAGACAGAGCCGCAGTTGTCTCTGCTGGTGCAGGACCAAAGCCGAAGAGGATCTGCATGTGCATGTTGTCCTCCAGCGTCTTCATAATTCACCATGGCATGCCTGAAACAAGCTTCTGGCACTGTGTTTTCGTTACCGCCCTTAAAATAGGATGCAGAAGGAAAGGTTTATGGGAGATAATTCATTTTATTGGCTCTTCTGCACCAGAATTAATTGCAGCCATATTTATTGCTCAGGAAAAGTAGAGATGAGGTAGATAAGGGAATGTCTTTGTTTAGGGCAATGAATAATTTATGTCGTAAATTCACCAGAACCTTGAAATCTGAAGGACTGATTTTGCTTCCTTCTGTGTCCAGGGAGTGAGACTGAGCCTTAACCCTTCTGTGTGACGGGTGTTTTATGACTTTCCCATCACTGCAACCATCTGCTCAACCTTCTATAACACAAAAACGTAGAATTTCCCTGTGTAGGGTGGCTTGGGCTACCTATAGGGTTGGCATCCAGGCTGCTTTTGTGTGTAGTGATGAGAGGCGTATGCAAGGAATAATCCACCCTGCCCCATGACAAATATCTAAGGCAGAATAAAACATACAACTGGCTATAGAGGGAGCTTTGGCCAACAGCTTTGATGGCTGATTTCCCATCTGCCAAGACAGGGGTTATGTGTCAAACCCATAACTTCTAGTTGAGCTGGAGGAGATGGTTTTAGAAAGACACCCTGAACATCATGGTCTAAAAATCTCCCGAACATTACTAGAAAGTGGCAGTTTCTTTCCCAAAGTGACTTTCCCCAAGGCTGTAGGCTCCTGATGAGTATTAGGATTTGTGTCCCAGGAAATCCCTGGGATATCTGCAGTATCTATTTTTTCAAAGAGGACAAATCTGTCGTTGAGACCTATTTGAAGCTGGGGTGGGCACCACTACCTGCCCGCCTCCTTGAAAGCCTGCTCTGCTGTGCAGGTGGCACGTGTCCTGATTCCCAGGGTGGGAATCAGATGGTTTCGTAAGACTTTGCCTTGGAGACGAGCGGCAAACGTTGGTTTATGAGCCCTGCCTGCTTGCACTCTGGAGCAGAGCTGGAGGGCTCTCACGCATGCATACATTGGTGTCCCTTGGATGATCTTTTACTTTAAAATGAATGAGGGGGGCGGGAAGGAAAGATAGTGAAAGTCAGAAACTGTAACTTCAAAGAAAAGCTGGGGTGGGAGCCTGTGCCAGCTTATGAGAGGGAAAACGGGGATGGTTTCGATTAGCCAGAAGCTAAACATATGGTTAGACTGAATAACAGTGTCCTTTCATGGCTCTCTTCTAATCAAGGAATGGACACTTGTGGGGGACACAGGTATTCTTAGTAGAAACTACTGTGTCTTGGGAGAAAAAAAAGTATCTATTTCTTTTAATCAACTGAGAAATAGGTCTATAAATCCCTCTGCCTTGGAGAGGCTCTGATAGACCAATGCTAGCTGGACCCTTTATGTGTGACACCAGCGTTGCCACCTCTGAAGAGGAGAGGACTCTGGTATCAAACTGAGCTTAAAAAGGGAGACCAGGGGAGGAGAAGGACATCTCTGTGGCCTAATCCTGCCTCCACAGAACCTCACATTGCTCTAAAAAATCCCAGTTGAAGGGTAGTTGTCCAGATTTTCCAGTTTGAAGGGAAGTCACCAGCAGATCTCAGTGACCCTGAACCATTCAACATAGGCAGAAGTCCCTTCAGAGCACGAAAAATAGGTGGACAGGCATTGGCAGGGAATATATACTTTTCAGTGTAGCTGAATGCAAGAAGCAGCAGAGGGCTCATGGTGTAGAGCAAGCAGGCCACAGGATGGCAGAGGAAACTCAGGCTTGATAAACAAGAAGTGCTGAGCACGGTGGTGGGGAAATGATGCCACTGCAGTCACTTGGGTGGTTTAGCCAGAGTCCAACAGAGGATGACAAACATCAACAGCAGCTGAAAACACATATTCAGGGCTTGGATTTTGGATGTGGACACCTAAAATGGGGTTCAGCTGCCTGGTTCGTCAGTGAGTCATCAGGAGCTCCCCTGGTTGCCCTAAGCGTGGCCGCTGTAAGGCCAGCTCGGTAACTCAGGCCCCAGTGTCTGTTGGTGCGTGTTGCCCTTGCTCTGGTCAAACCTGAACTAGGTCCTGAAGCCCTCAAAGGTCGCTGCTTCTAATCTTCACATCCGAAATACAGCTGGGGCAAAATACAAATAACAGGGGGTGTGTGTGAGAAGGATCTCACTGTTTTCTGGGGTTTTTTGAAGTAAAATCTTGCAGGTCTTGCTTTCTTTCCCCGGGGGAGCAAGGAAGGCACAAGCCTGTTCCCTCTCCTTGCATGCCCGGCCTCCAATTTGCAAGTCAGCATTCATCTAGCAGTTGAATTTTCAGCTGCAATAGAGGCAGAAAGGAGGGGGGGAAAAAAGTCTGATAACTAAAAAGCCACCTGCGGATCTTTCACAACCAGACAGACAGAGATGGAGGCTGCTGGGTGAGCAATTTTCACCGGCAGAAGTGACCAAATAGGAGGCAGCATTTTCTCTTGCTTCGTTTTGAGAGTTGTCAGACAGCTGGTGAGATGGTCTTTAGCTTGTGCTGGAAACTTCTGGGACAGGAGGAGAGGCAGTCCATCGGCTGCTGAAGTGTGTGAGCCCTCTTGCCTTCCTGGACATGGCCTTAAAACTCATCTTCTGTGGATGGGAAGACTTAGACACCCAGGCACTGGCTCCTCCAGAAGGATATGCTGCTGTCCTGGTGAAGCAGCTTTCAGGCAAAAGTTTAGCATGTGTCAGGGCCTGAACACCAAACTCTTTTAACAGTGTATGTCCCAAATCTGCTAACCTCATCCATGCTGTTTGCCTTCCCCTCTCCTTCCCTCCCTCAGTTTTTCCTTCAGTATTTTTAACTCCCATTTACTCTGGTTCTTCATATCCAATAATTACCCTTCCTTGGCTACAAGAACAGCCAAGTTGGGGTTATGTTGGTTAGAAAATAGTAGGTCACCACTTTTTGAGCCAGATGAGAGATGTGGAAACCAGAGGAAGGTTTGGGCAGGGTTTGACATAACTGTGCTCCCATGGGCTCCAGGCAAGTGCCAGAGCTGGGCAGCAAGGTCTGCACCCTGCCCGCAGCTGGAGAGGGGCGAGGCTGGAGGGCAAGGGGAGGCATGGATCATCACAGGTGAAAGGGTGAAAGTCTCTCTTTACCTTGTCTCAGCAGCCCATGGTTTACACAGAGGCTTCAGGCTAGCAGGAGAATGAGCGCGCCAGCTTACCGCAGCGTTAGATTTTGGTGTCGGGGGGCATTCCCCAGCAGGCGTTGGCCATAGGAGGCATCACGCCACAGGCACACCCCTTGAGTCACCAGTCCTTGGGGTTATGATTTCTTTTTTCTTCCCCAAGCCTGAAATCACTTACAAGGCAAATCATGACATTTTCTCCGCTCTGGCATAGGCTGACTCAGGCTCATGCGCTCCTTAGCAAAGCTTAGACCTGTTTCTTCCCCGTCGCTGCCTCCCTCTGCCCACTCAGCCATGGAGTAGGTCCACAAAGGCTTCCACTTGTTCGCATCCATCCAAGGCTCTTCAAGCTCAGGTAGGGGAGAGGGCTGAGCCCATCTGTGCTGTAGGTCCACACAGAGTGAGAGGCAGAGCTGCAGCCCACGCCACCAATGGCCAACAAGGTGGCCACACCGTGTTGTGTGACCTCTTGTCTGATGGGCTGCAACAAAACCCTGACGTTATTGCAGTCACTGAGTGAAAATTTGGAGTTACAATTACATTGTACGGCAAAAGGAACTTCATCATCATCCACAGCCAAGTGCTTGATTTTGGTCCGGCCACTTTGCACAGCTTGGATTTGGGGACAAAAAACCCGGTTCAAATCCAGGCAGGTCGTATGAACTTTGGGTCCCTCTTAAGATAAGCCCTGACTCCTCTCCTCCTGGTGACTCCAGAACTTAGTCCAAGTTTGCACTCAAGCATAAGCAAGCTCGGTCTCATGCTTAACCGCTAGCATAGCATCTCCTAGCTTTTATTGCGTGGTATTGGTCCTCAGCTGGACTTTCCATGCGCTGCCTCACGAGAACTGCTTTAACAGTATCCCTGGACTAAGTTAGAACAGGCTTTGGGGTGTCCATCAGAAAGACGGCTGGCTACAGCCTCTACCACTACCCATCCGTGTCCATCTGCTTCAATACTTAGTGCCCACCTGGAAGTCTCTGAAGTAGCCAAGATGCTAAATTCACAAACCAAGGTCTGGTAAGGAAGCAGTTGGGGTTACCTTAGCACCAGGCTGCACAGTGGGGATTTTTTCAACACTGAAAACTAAAAATAGAGAACAAAGTGGGTTTTTTTTTTAATCTACCAAGAGAACAGATATTTAAAACTCAATAGTTAAAATCATTGCAATTTAAAGTAATGCTCCAAAGAAAGTTAGTGAGAGATAAACTTATTCCGAACAATATGAAGGAAAAAAGGGAGTAATTACTTAGCTAAGCTGTAATTTCATTCACTGCTATTAGGTGGATTTAGATTACTCGCTTGCTTGAGATTAGAGATTTGAAGTACATGGCTGAAATCCTCCTTCTAATCCAGAATTGCTAAATCCTTGGGTATTTCTCCATTATAACGCTTTGATTCACATCTATGTTCATGTTCAGGACATAATTTCAGTTCTCTGCCAAATATTTGTTCCTTTCTTCCCCCCTGAACACAGTCCCCTGTTTTCCTGATAGCAAACACTGTAGACAAACGAACAGCACCAACTCCTCCCAGGTCCCCCAAGGCTCCCAACACTTCATACCTCAGCAGGGTGCTGTAATTACAAACTTCAAAGCAAATGATAATTAATTTTATTGAAACAAAAGAAGCCAACAAAGAGAAACCACTTGAAAAAGTGATTTTTTTTTTTTTTTTTAACTTTAACAAATGTGTACACAGACCTGACAAACCTCCTTGTTTGGATTGCTCCTACCAGAAATTAAACCTAACCCCCGTGCCCTGCTGCTGGGCCCCTTTGGCCCTGCCTGGCCGAGAGCTGTTGATGGATATGTGGATGTGGCAAAGGAAGGAGGGAGCAGATGGACCTGGTGCTCCAAGAAATAGGGGCTAAGCCTCAGCTGGTCAATGAGGGTGGCCCTGATGGTGTCAACAGAGTTATGCCAATTTATGGTAGGGAAGGACTTGGTCCTTCATTTTTTGGAAGAGGGTTCCTAGACACTGCTCCTACTGGTTCTCATATTAACCCGTTTCCCTCGGTGGTGTAGGTACTTGGAGAACGCCACGAGGTGTTGCCTGTCTGTCCTTGTCATTGTTAGGGGAAGAGGTGAATGATCTCTGGGTGCTCGTGCAAAGGGGTAAGATGGAGTAGCTGGTGATTTCAGCTTGCACAGTCAAGGGGAAAAGCATCATGTCCCCTGATTCTGCTCAGCTGATGTCCAACCTGTGGACTACTTCAGGATAGCAAGATGTTACTTCATGTTTGTTGCCACATCCTAGCAACTGAATCTCGCATCAAGACAGGGAGTTAATGAAGTCTTGTGCTCAGAGACGAGCTATGGGGGACAGTTGTCAGGCAGTGCTCGAACTGTGGCACTCACTCACCTGCCCATCAGTGTTGCTGGAAAAGGCATCCATATTTTCCTATGTAAGGTACCATAAAAACAAGAATTGTATAGGGGAAAAAAACCTCACATT
This sequence comes from Leptosomus discolor, assembly GCF_034619465.1. Lineage (NCBI taxonomy): Eukaryota > Metazoa > Chordata > Aves > Leptosomiformes > Leptosomidae > Leptosomus > Leptosomus discolor. The sequence continues at coordinate 90,426,762 of NC_141419.1, read as the reverse complement.
TTGTCTGCAAAAAAACAACGCGGTGGAGATCTACCTCCAGCCCTTTTGGTTTTTCATCTGTTTAAACGGTCAGGGTGCAAAGGGAGTGGTCGGGTGCTGCCCAGCATCGTAACCACACTGGTTAATGTTTCAGCGCTCAGTCATGTCTGGTTTCTAGCTGTTACCTGCTCTCGCTCAACTGATTTTTAACTCGCTTGGCGTTTTCCGTGCGTGCGAGATGTTTGATTAGATCCCTTATTCTGTGTGTGTGGAAATAAAAGGCCAGCTAAGAACAGACAAGTGATTAGGCATTAGGTGAGGTATAATCCTCCCTAATCACATTTCTAAACCTGGTAGTTGGAGGTAGGATTAGAGTTATTAACATGCGGACACTAAGGCATATAATTTATTTAACAATTACTGGCTCTTTGTGAAGGGGGGTACACACAAGCTGTAACCGCACACCGGCTCCTCCATCTCGTGCAGGATGAAGCTGCTGTCAGTGACAAAGCTAGCAGATACAGCTTGCTGTCCGCTGCCACAAAGGGCAGCAAAATAGGGGTTACCTTGGGTATAAGCAGAAGCACATCTGAAATCCCCTTGCGGGACCCCTGTGCAGTCCTGTAGGAGCATACCTGAGATCTAGATATTAAAGTGTGTAAATATAAACAAATAAAATATCACAGGGTGAAAAAAGTTAGCCAATGTTTCTTAGTCTTCGCTTCCTGAACACACTGCAATACAAATGTAAAATAGTTTAAAAAGCTGGAACTCGTATGATGAAGAGCAGGAGGCAAAGGCGACAACAGGCAAGAAGCAATAGTGTGCAAGAGCAGCAGGGAAAGGATTTCCAGACCTCCTGGACCAAACCCTGTCCTGAGCTTGTCGTACAGTTCTCCCAGCTCAGCTGGGCACTACGGTGTTACACCAGAGATTCACGTGCCAGGTAGACATCCTGGTAGTCAACAGATTTGTATTTTATTTCTTCAGTCTGTCATGCCAACGTACCTGTCTGCCTTTGGCAAACTAAGGTTTGATCTTGTGATCGTGCTGAGGATGTTTGGAAACAGCAAGGGTTTTTTTTCCCAATTTGTAAAATAAAAATAAAACTGTGCCCCAGCCCGTTGCCTGGTATGCGTTCACCTACTGAAGGGTAGTTTCAAATTGCTCTAAGAAGGATGTCAGGACTGCTCGGAAGCAGAAAGAGAGGACGCCAAAGCCCTGGGGCAGCTCAGCCTGATCCCAGGACCACGTAGATGCAGGTGGGAAGTCCCAGGGAAAGCCCAGCGCTCAGAGCTGCCTTGTCCATGCTCTTTGGTTGCCACAGTCCCTGGCGAAGGCTTGGCCCTGGGCCAGTTGCACTCTTCCAGACAAGTCTTGGGCATGGTTTGGGATTTAGGTCAAGCCAGGGACCATTCGCAACAACATTTTTCATGTGCCCGCCCTGTTTTGAAAGCCGAAAGTCTAAGTACTCTGGGCGTTGCTCATTTCTCACCAGTTGGCATCTCTGGCTGCGGCCAGTTGGCGTGGTACGTACACCATGCACTGCTCTGCACTGGTATAGCAGATGTGCTCATGATGCTGCAAGAATGAGAAAACAATACTGCTGTGGTCAGGTTTAGACCAGGTTCCAGGTTTAGACCCCACAAGTTTAGACCCCGCATGCTCTGTGGGCTGTCTGGGGCCAGGCTTGCAGATTTGAAGCATCCTGAGGTATCTAAAAATTAAGAGGCTTCCTTTATAGTCAGTGCAGAATAACAGCAACTCCAACTCCAGGTGGTTACTCATCCCACCCTACAAGAAGCTCTAAAATAGGCCGGATGAACTGTGCTCTAGACAGGCCTCTTTTTTCCTGATGACTGTAGAAAGTTTAGGGCGACTAACTCAGACCTTGACATCTAACTTCTAGCATTTGGTGAAGTGCATCCAGCCATCTGTCTGCAGCGATAAGGCGCTGGTGTTAGAGGTAGCCTCAAGGCACCCCTCAAAAGACACTACAGACGTATATTTGTAAATCCCACAAATGCCTTTTCTTGTATATATTATAGTGCAAAACCATGTTCCAACTGTTCTTTTCTGGGACTGTAAGTACGATGACACGGCCAGAGAGGTTGGCCCTGTTTCTCTGATCTCCCTTCTCTAGGCTTTGTTCTTGCCCCAGACAGTGGCCATGCGATGCAGCTCCCGGCTCACAGCATGGAGATCTTTCAGGTAACGCCTCTTATGAGTGACCTGATGGCCTTGCCAACGTTTCCAGCTGAGACTGTAATGGGCCGTGTCACAGGTTTGAGTCTTATCAGCCCTGTTAAGTCAACACACTCAAAGAAGGGCAAAAAGTCAGGAGAGGGGAATGGCAGGATCCCCTCATGGCGACTGTCTTATCTGTCTGGAATTGTAAATGGTGTTGGGATGATTCTCTTGCTCCTCTCCACCCCTCACCCTTTTTGCTGAGAAGCAACCTAAGCAAAGAAGCTGATGAGCTGTTTCAAAATAGATGTTTTCTTCCAAGCCACTAGCCATCATTTTAAAATTTATGCCAAGTATAAAATGCCATGGTTTTTCTTCTGGCTTCATCTAGCAGCAGGAGACCATTATCTACTGACATTACCTGTTAAGTAAGTGCAAACTACCTGTAACTGCAGCATTGCATGTGCCTGGGGAATTTATGTAAGCCTGAGCTGACATTGGGGATGGACTTTGGAAAAAAAACCTGGAATGTCTTAAAGAGGCAGAGTTGATTAATCAAATCATGTCTTCATCTGAAAATGTTGTACCTGCCACTGACACAAATAACCTCCAAGACGATGACTGAAAAGAGGATTCATGGGGAAAATATTCTCCCCTATCATTTTGTTAACTTTGTGCATTTGACAGCACATCACCTCGTCTAGACAGTTTCACGGGTACGCTGACAATCAGCTGTCTGGCACTGACACGTGGTAGGTGAGATGCTACATATGCTTTTCCTTCGGATTAACTGCAGGAGAAATAACAGGAACATCAGCTGAAGGATGAGAAGATAGCAGCCAGGAATGGATAAGCAGAAAGAAGCCCAAGCGCACTCGCTGTCAATTCTCAGGAGAGGGCAATTCACACAGGGAGCATCCTAGCTGCCGCTGCCCATCAGTGCAGCCGTTGGAGTTTGTGCTGGGCACTCTTCTGGGGCAGAACGACTCCTGGTCTCAAAGCTCGCCCGAGGCATGTCTCCACTGTGTTTCTTAAGAGCGGACAGAGTTCAGACTGACATTCCCGGACTCTCTTCCTCCCCAGATAGTGTAGTCACCTATAACGCCAAGTTTGGTGCATTGCAAAATCCACCCAGGACCTGGGTAAGCAGCCAGCCCTCAACCCTGTCTTGCTTTGGTTACAGCACTCGCAAACCCTGAGCTACTGAGTTAAATCAAGAGGTTTTCAACTCTGATTAAATTACAGACACATCCAGGAAAGGGCTTTCCAGATGATTCTTCAGTATCCTTTAACTTCGACAGGGCTTTTTTCTCACTGCTGGGACAGAGGCAAGCTGAGCTTCACACGCAAAATTTAACAGCAATAATTGCAACCAATTCAAGGTCCTTCAAGGCTTTGCATTGTGATAAAGTCGCCTATCAGGACGACTTGGGGCTTCACAGTGCCAAAATTATCAGTCTCTGTCCTGCAAAAGCACAAACATCTATCATCTGTGTTAGCTAAGAAGCCTATGGTTACGCTATACACATGAAGGTCAAAACCACACACAGAGGGCAGCTGTGTCCTTCGACTCCAAAATTATCTGCCAAAACTTGCCTTAAAAGCTAAACTTGATGGTAAGGATTTATGTTTGTGCAAGATACTTGCATTCCACACGAAGAAACACACAACATCCTTGGAACATCTCTAACATCACGTCTTGCCAGTGCTTGAGATGCAAACTACTTTATTTTTTTTCTTTAATCTTCAAGCCAGTGGACAGGGAGCATGACATTGCTTCTCAGGGATGTTACTGTTTGTCTTCAGCTGCTGTAGATTACAAATTGCTGCAGATTACTGTTTATATAGACTTGGAAAGCAATTTATCTTGGAATGAACACATACAACACTATTATTGGACGTTAGCCTCTTTCATTTGTTTCTTGCTCTTTGCAGACCACAGCTTCTATTTCAGCTGCTGCTCCTATTTATTTGTACGTGGCGTGCATCTTCCATGTTTTCTAAGGCTTCCATCTTTTGCAGCTCTTTCCTGCCCTGTCCCTTGCTGTGACATATATCAACAGGCTGATTAAGTTCCAAATCTGACTTTTGCAGCCCGTGAGCTCTGCTTTCCTTATCTCTGGTGCTTAAAACTCTATGATCTGTAATACGTTTGCCAGCAGTCATGTCAAACTTGCATGAAGAAGCTAACTTAGCTAGTCTGAAGCTTCAGATTTTGTTTGGTCGCACCTATCAGAAGACATACCTCTCTATTTCCACTTTCACTAGCAATACCACTCTAAAGCATTTAAGATCTCATTATTGGCTGACCTTTCTTCACCTGTAAATGTTAAGGCCTGAAAAATCAGAAGCTGTCTTTGCCTGTGGCTGTAAGCTGGGAGTCTTTTCCTACTGCCATGTTTCATAAATATTGACAAATTACTTTTATAGAGCGATCTGCCCAGCGCAGTAAATGCAGTCACTCAGATTGGTGGTTTTAAGACAGCTGTCTCGAGGAATCAAGGCTGCACATCTCAACTTTTAGAGCAGGGACTGCATTTTGGGAAGCAGTGACTTTAAAAAGGATTTACAGGTCACTGTTGAAAACACTGTGAGCATATATTCCTGGTTTTACACAGGAGAGGAAACGGGGCCTTTGAATCTGTAAGGAGAAGACAACTGAATAAAGGCAGAGAAGTGTCACAACGCTGTAAATGTGTTAAAGGACTGTTCATGGTTTCATTGCCCACACTTCCAAAAGGAAGTTGCAGAGGTAAACAGGATTTGGGGCAAACACTGAGGTTTGGAAACCCTCCTTGTGGAGAAAGACCAAAGCAACTCAGTTCAGTTTCTTTAAGAAAAACGCTGAGATGCAACTCTGTCCCAGTCGCCAAATGCTTATATGCAATAAAGATTTCTATGCGAAGACATCAGTCAAGCAAAAGAAAACCAACAAAAAGGTACAGTGAGATCGAACAGCATTGAGCTGAAGCTAAACAGATCCCCTTCAGAGAGAAGAGAAAGGCTCTCATTTTCACCACAACAACTTACCAGGGAGCTGGTGGATCCCTCCCACCACAGGCTTGTAACCGGCGTCGAGCTGCCTTTCCCACAGCTGATACGCAATAGCTCAGAGCTCCAAAGGTTACAGGCTCGAAAAAGGATTTTGGGGGGGGGGAAATTATTTGGCCTTTGAAATGAATGATGTGGAGCAGATGGTTGTAACGGTCCAATTTAGTCATAAATTCGAAGACTCTGGTAAAACGTTGATTTTTAACCCCTCAGTGCCTTAAATCCTGCAGCCAGAACATGGCATCAGGACAATATCCTCCCACACACTGGTGAGAAGCTGGTCTGTATTGCCAGAAAGGCATTTCTGAGTACAACAGGGCAAAACCTACCTTTGTCCAGAGAGTACCTTTTGCTGCGCTGAGAGAGGACACGTGCCCAGCACCACCTTGATCCCAAACTGGGGGAGGACAAAACCAGCCGATTCTTACACCAGACTGCAGAGGCAGGGATAACTCCTTGAGTTCTCCCCAACGTCCTCTGTAAATAGGATGGCCACCACCGTGTCCCATCAGGGCTGTCCAGAGCGAAGAACTCCTTCTTCTGTCACCCCAGCCAAAGAAATCAGCCTGCCTCCCCGGTAATGCGGCATGCCAGGGATGGAGGCTCTAGCACAGACTTCCCTGTGGATTACACAGAAAATGCTATCAGTTGGCTTCAAGCGTTGTTAGAAGGATAGAGATTTTTTGCATCAGTTATTCATCATGATAAATGCCAAGAGCTGAAATAAACAACATGACAGTTCTGTAATGATGAAGTCTCAGTATATTTTTAAGGCCTAATTTTTTATTATGGCAACATTTTTATTTGGTGGTAGCTTCACCTGCATAACAGTAATACATGTTTTATATCTCAAAATAAAACTAAGCAAGAAAGGATTTTTCAGGTGCTTTGAATCCTTACTTGATCTATTCTGTCCATCAGAATAACAGTAACTTTAGAAATAATATTGTCATAAATTATTAGTTTTGAAAGCACAAAGAGAATGTTCAAAATACGTAACTAATGCTTTGCAAGACCAATAATAACATAAATAAAACTTTTACCTCAAAGGATTCTAAACACTTCTTCCACTAATATAGACAATATATACAGAGATCACTTCCAACTCGGCTACCAATCTTGCACAGATGGTGTAGAAAACTGGGGTAAATCTCATTGAGACTAATCTATACAAACATATGCTTAATTAGCATAGTGCATCTTACACAGTGTAAAACAGAAACAGACTGTATTGCAATAACTGATCACAGCATAAATTGGTTTATTTTGATCCTTCCTAGGGAGGCACAAACTATTTTTTCTTTTTTTATTTTGCAGATTTCCCCATAATGAATTAATTTCGGCTTGCTGGAAACAGCAAACAGAAGAAGGAAATAAGGATGATAGAAAAATTAATCACACCAAGGTTTGCATTTATGCTGAATTTTGTTCCTATGACTGATCCCATTGCCTTCAGCTGGCTTATTCACCGCACAGATTTAAACACGTACACAAATCCTTGCTGGACCAGGGCCTACCATTAATTCGGAAACAAAGCTATTGTCCCCCAGGCCTACTCACAAATTACACTTGTTTATTTAAGTCAATAAAGATAAACTTGTGTAAATCTCTTTGTAAACAAGGCTATTTCACTTTAATGATGGCTTATTTGGGGTTAGCATAAACGTGTTTCTAATCAACTTCAACTAATCCAAAATAAGGGATGTAGGCAGATGAATGGTGCAGTATTCGGAATAATAACAAAGGACAGAGGGATAACCCGAGAAAGAACAGAAATGCTGACCAGACGAAATGTTTCTAATCTATAAAAATCAGGAAAACAGGGGGAAGAGAAGCCAGTTTCAGTGACTATTGATGACTGAGCGTGGACATCCCCTAGCTAGCACAGAGTGGAAGGGGTATCTCCAAACGGGTCCCCAGGGAGCTCATGTGGGGAATCCCTGCCCCTCCCTGTCTTGGGAAGGACCGGCGAAGTGCTGCTGGGCCCGAGGGAGGTCCTGCGAAACCATCTCGGGGGCACTGCAGTCTGCTCGATGGCGACCTGCGGTGCCAGCCAGGCCCAATTAAAAAGCGTCTTGAGTTCAAGCGGCGCAAGACGTTGCTGTTCCTTGGCGGTGGCTGGCCACACCTGAAGTTGGGCGTAAAACGGAGGCTCTGAAGCCAGGAGACTAGTACGACGTTGAGTTCACCAAGCTTACGTGTAACGTCTGTGATTGCATCTGAGCTCCCGAGCTCCCAAGATGGATCTGGGCCTTCGGGATTTTCCTGTAGCAAGATCTTACTGCCCGATTGCATGAAAGCCCCTGATCCATTTCGGCACAAAGTAAAGCGAGTAAACGCAGCAAAAGAATTCAAAATTTGAGTCCTCGTCTGACTACGCCAAAGTTGTCTCTCTCAACTCACTCCGCTTTTGGTTACTCAGGGCAACCGGTTTTATGTGCAAATAGGCACTAGGAATTAAGATAAGGTAGTTAAATCATTTGCTCATCAGAATTATACAGCGTAAATGAGGAGTGTGAGCAGATACATAGATCTTCTCATTGCGCTATGAATTTCTTAGAGGAGATGTCACTCCTAAGGATTACTGTCGAACCTCGTTCCATCTGATAAATGTAATGTGCTTTATAACACAAACATCCACCAGTTTGTACTATGATGGGTCAGAAAGGCGTATCTTTGCTTTTAGCACATTATTTTGAATACTAGTTATTTCTTAAGTCCACTTTGACAAGGGTACAGGACACACACAGCAGGCTTACATCAAGGGCTGTCAACTTTTTCTGTGCTGTGGGACTGTTTCCCTATTTTTTTTTTTTTTTCCTGCTTTGCTTTGCTTTGAAATCCTTAACAGCCCAGCCTGAAACGACAGTGATTTATGTAATATTGGAAACATACTTCTGCATTTCAGAAGAGGTAGTGAACAGATTTGAGTTGCAACATTTCACAGAAATTTCATTACTGAAAAGATAAATAGAAGAGCAGAAATAGGAAATGCCTTTTTATGTATTTTGCTGTTACTCCCAGCCCGAAGTTGCAGCATTTTTTAAGTCTGAGGAGTACTTGGCCCCTCGCACATATATTTAATCTAATATACACTGGTACAACGGAGTGAAAGTTCCTATTCATTTTGGAGATTTCCATGCCTCAGGCAATGGCTTCCTTTTTATTTATGATGTTAAGGCTCTTCTCTAGCCACGTTAACGTAACGCCTGCTTGGACAGCATGCCAGCAGTTTGTCGTCTTGTAAATCGACCGACGTGCTCCTCATTACGTGGCGGGAAAAGCAGAGAGCGGCATCCTCTTCCACCCTCTTTGTCCTGCCACCAGAAGCGATACAGTGTGAAGCTGCTCGCAAACCTCACGCGATACGAGCAGAAGGGGTTTAAGCCCATATTGAACCCGCTGAGGGAGAAACAGTCTCAATCCCAGAGGAGTTTGGCCACGCTGTTACCTACACGGGGGGAAGTTTGTTCAAGCGCTGCCCTGCAACGACACGGAAAGGCCGCTTTCACGCCATTTGGCCGTGAAGTAACGCGGCGTGAAAGGGAACCTCTCCCTTTCGCCGTTTCCAGATCCAGCTCCTCTGTGCGCCGCCCTCTCTTTCATGATCTTTCGCAGATTTGTGGAAGATGAAAGCTACCTTCACTGAGGTTTAGAGAGAAAATAACGTGCTGAAATGGCATTTACAGTTAAGCAGGGAAGCAGCACTGCGGTTGCTGATGTAAGGGACAAAGCACTTATTGAAGTACGGGTTAGCACTCCAATAGAACGAGCTAAGAAATCTGGGAGCATTCAGCAGTGGTTCTCCATGGATTTATGGTCATTTTTGTCACACATTATTTCCTGTCTTGAATGTGCTGGCTGATCTTTTGTATCGCAACTCTGTCCAAAGATCTTCCCTTTTTTTTTCTTTTTTTTTCAGTTTAGTAGATCATTTTGACATATTGGTAATAATGACCTCAACACAAAACCTGCCTGCTCTGCCTCCAAGCCCTGCCTCCCTGGCATTGCACTTCATGCTCATCTCCACCTTCGTGTAGTGACATCTGATAGCGTCGGGTCATTTAGAAATCCTAGGTGTCTTTGAAGTGATCTGATATCGATGTTTTATTTCTTTTACCTCTTGGGGGATTTGATCACAGCCTTTGGGAAGTCAACATGTCTTCTCTGTAGCATAGTGCAGCCGCCTACTGTTCCACCATGTTTTCTTTAGATCTTAGATTATTTCCCTTATTGTTTCTAGCACACAGGTGATTGTGAAACACCACTGTGCTGTCTCTGTCTCCCTGTCCAAGAACGCCGTTTGTGAGGATGTTGATCCCTCTGACACATGTTAGCCCACCTTGGGAGACATGCTGATGCTTTCCACTGCAGGTTCAACTCCAAACAGGACTGTCAACCGTCCGTACCCAACCATCAACATCCAAAGTCTGCTGAGCTGCTCAGTTTAGCAGGACCTAGCAGTATCCAGCTTCGGTATCAGGGATCGAGTTTTGCTGTTGGTTTTTACCAAACAGAGTACTATTTCTGCAGTTGCAGGTGTGTGGCTGGGAGCCCTTTCTAGAGCAGCGTTCAAGTTGCAGGTGGACATCTTGTCTGGCTTCTCCAGGGCAACCAGCGCTTCTCAGGTAACTTCTGGGCTCTGTGATTTGCACCCCCGATGCCGCCTTCTTCCACCGGCTCTATTTCTCCTGCCTGTTGCAATTCGCTTTCTTAAAGAAAGGAGGTTCGTGCAGGTGTTGGGGTTGTTTTTGCCAAAGTCCCCCAATATAAGCTTGCCAACCTTCTGACCTATTCCAACCAAACCTACCAGAGACGCGGTGCTTTTGCAAACACAAGGTCTGTCGAGTTTCACGGCAAACAGCGGCCGCATTAGAAAAGAAAAACCTTATTAGCGCACCGCCCAGGAGCAAGGCAGAGAAACCTCGGCCCTTATCAGCAGTGCTTGGCTTCCTTGGCAGTAGAGAAATGGTGGGCAGCTGGCCAGCCAGTGCATGCACAGCCCTGAACCAGCCATAGCATGTGCTGCTCCGTGCGTAGACAGCAAGCCAATAAAAGTAGGTTGGGGACATAGAAGAGAGCTTTGGATATATCAGAAATTAGCCTCAGGGATGTAAGAGGAGAGGGGGCTGTGGATTTACTGCAGCAGAGAGGTGAAGGGAATGCCTGACACAAATCCATAGAAAAACTGAGGTTAATTAACTTGCTGTTCGTAGAAAAAAATTATCTCTGAATGCAGTGAAGCCTCCACAGCACAAGTGCTGCGCTGGCTGAATAGCCTGTATCTGTTTCCAGGTACAACATGCCTGGAACACCTCCTTATCTTTCAAAAACATGATGGTAATCTCTTAGCAGCTCTTCATTGTCTGCAGCGGGTATCTTCTCTGTTTTGCTTTTTTGTTTATTTCATGACCAGCTTCAGTCTCCAACTGACAGAACTGGAGGAAAAAATAAAACAACAACAACAAAAAAAAGAATAAGATACATGTCTGCTTCAAGCTGGGAAAATCCAAGCACAGATGAGGCAAGAGGGAGATTTCTGCGAGTCCACATCTATCATTCTGTCAGAAGGGCTAAATGATGGGAGAGGTGCCTCACCTGGCTCCTGAGAATACCAAGCCTGTGGAGATGGGATACGTGCCCAAGGCGCTGAATCATAACACCTACGTCACCGAGCGCAGAAACCGTTTCAGACTGGAAGAGGAGCACGTGTCTGAAAAGCAAGCTGTTACGTTGGCGAGATGTGACCTCAGGTACAAGAGAAGCGGCCTGCAGTCGAGTTATACGGAGGTGGGAATAAGGAAAAGTCTCAGAAAAGTGCAAGTGGAAAAACAGAGCATCTCCAACAGACTTACAGCAAAGCAGGAAAAGACCTTTTCACCCAAAGAAACCCCATCTTGTGGCTTCCCACCCATCCTTCAGGGAACCTGCTGGGCATCACTGCGAGGACCTCTGCAGACAAAGCAGCGATGGGTTTCGACGGCCGACAGGTCCCTGGCTGTGCAGGCGTGGCCAACAGGCTCTAATTTACTTGTGGTGAGCTTGGGGTTTTACTTAAGACGCAGGAATTTGGTTATGTCACATCATTACCACACCACAGGTTGGTTAAAGCTGTCAAGCCTCCTGAAGGCAGCCGCTAAAAAAAACCAACACCCCAACATGAGGGGAAAAGCGCTTTTTTTAAGAGCTGCTGCATAGGAGGGTGGCAGCACCCCTAGGCCACGAGGTGACGCCGGCAGCGCCCAGGCCGGCGCAGGCAGCAGGAGGCAGAGGGAGGCTGGGTGGCCTTCCCTCGGTTTCACACCTTGGGGACTCCTGGGATGGCGGCAACGCCACGGGGCCCGTCCCGGCCTGGAGCTGTTAGGCCGTCGCAGATGATGCCGCCTCGGGTGGTTTAAATCTGTTTTGGGATGAGATCTGGGAAAAGAAGGGGCTGGGGAGCCGGGCTGTGCCGCCCTCGCTGCGGCTGCGGGGACGGAGAAGCGTCGTGCACCCTGAGGGGCCGCCGTGGCTGCCACCCCGCAGCGGCCCTCTGAGGGATGAGGTTTCACCCTCCTTTCTCCAAGGAGCACTTAAACCTCGGTTGAGTTACGGCTTTATTGGCGGGAGGCCCGGAGGTGTCCCCCTGCCGAGCCGCCGCGCTCCCTGAGGTAATTTCTGGCGGGAAAGAGTGCACTACTTTTTCTCGGCTCCCACCCGCGCCCGGCGCGGAAGGTTACAGGAGCTGGTGGCGGTGCGCGCTCACCCCGCCAGTGCGGCTGCGCTCCCTGCGGGTCACTCAAACCTCCGCCCCGCTTCGCCTTTCCCGATCAACCGCCCCTGGCGGTCGCGTGGGCCGGGGAGTGACAGCCCGCGCGACCAATGAGCGGCGACACCCCGCCCCCGCCGCGCGGGGCACGCAGCACCGCCCACCCCTCTCCTCCTCCCTCCGCCTCGCGTCTTTTTTTTTTCCTTTCTCTCTCCTTATTTTTTTTTTTTCCACCGCCGGCACTCGATTGGTGGCTCGATCCGCCAATCGGCGCCTCGGGCCGGGCCTCGGCGCGCGTTGCCCAATCCTCGCCTCCTGTTTCTCAACTGACGGGCGGCGGAACCAACGCGCCGCCTCCCCGCCCACCGCCGGGGGCGGGTCAGGACGGGAGCCAATGGCGGCGGGGAGGGCGGGCGCGCAGGGGAAGGTAGCGCCGAGGGAGGAGGGCGGCCGCGCAGCTCGCCGAGGAAGAGGTTGGTCCCGGGGCGGTTTCGGCGGGCGGCCCGGCCGCGCCGCGGGACCGGGGAGGAGAGGGACACACCGGGCGGCCGCTCCTCGGGAAGGGTGTGCCCCGCTGGCGGTGTACGGGCTGGGCGGGAACGGGACGGGCCTGGCCCCGGCGGGGGGACGGGGGAGCCTCCCCACGCCCTCCTTCTTCCCCCCCACCCCCCCCCCACCCCCCTTTGTTTTGGTGGGACGCGGCCGGCGCTGAGGGCGGTGGGCCCCGCCGGGGGCCTGGGGCTTGGGTGGGGGGTGGGAGTGCGGGGAGGGGGGGGGGGGGGGGCGGGGGCTGGGTCGGCGGGAGGAAAGGGTCTCGTGGGGTGGGGGGGCGGCTGGTTGTGGAGGGGAAACGGGGGGGGTGGGGGGGCGACACGACACGTCGCTGTCAGCCCCCCCCCCCTCCTTCCCCGCCGCCCACACGCCGGAATAGCCCCCGATGCGGGGCGGTGAAGGGTGGGAAGGGCCGGTTTGTGGCTCCCTCTGTGTGTGTGTGTGTGTGTGTGTGTGTGTGTGTGTGTATGAGGGGTGAGGGGAGGGGCGGGGGGGGCGCTGAGGGGAAGTTCTGCTTCTCCTTCCTTCCTGTCCCCCTCCTTCTCTGCCCGGTCCTTTTTTTTTCTTGCAGAGATCAGGTGTGCAAAACTTCGTGCCCGGGGTGGTGGAGAAAGTTAGGAGCAAGTTGCAAAGAAGTGTTTAGGATTGCGAGGCCCCGCTTCAGCCGGTGCCTTTTTGTCCGTTCCTCTCTTAGCCCAGAGCCCTGGATGTGAAACACACACATGAGACGTGTACATGTGAACTGAGATTAGTGGTTTTCTTCGTGACAGGAGTTTTAATGCTGCAGCTATCTGTGCGTTGTGAGATGTAAACAAACATAATCTGTTAAGTGTTTCATCTACCTAGATAAGCACATGGGAGAAGTGGTGATGTGATAAATGCAAGTCGTTGGTGTTACTGCAGAGCTGTAGAGTTCCTAGCTGTAATTTTTTTTTTTGTGGGGAGTGGAGGGGAAGAGAAAAAGTGAGACACAGTATGGTCTTTTAGGCTTCACTCTGGGGAAATGAAAGAAGGAAAAAAAAAAAAGTGAGTGAAGAGCCTTGTGATAGGTTTGGAGAGCTGTTGAATTGAACAGCTGGGATTCAGACTGCAGCCTAGTCTTTTTGGTTGTCCGTCCCAGTTTTTGACTAAAAAAAAACCCCAAACAACCATGTGTGTTGTGCTCTTTTCAAATACTTTATAATCAAGTGGATAGCATTAAGATAAAGTGTTGTTTAATGGGTTTACCAGATAAATATTTCTGAAAACGGTGCTAGTGAATGCTGCAACCTGGGTATATTGTGTGTGGAGCTCATGCTATCACAGTTCTTGGTTATAAACGAGTCAGATTCCATCTGTAGCAAGAAGTTTATAATGACAGCTTATTAGGAGACCGCACATAACAGCAGGCTTCTTAAGTGTTCCTCTCTTAGCCTGGAGAGCAGTACTTTTAGACTGATTCATGACAGTATTTCTGTGGGGGCTGGACTCGGTAGTGAGAGACTGATTAGTCTTTGCTCTGTTCTCCAGACTGGGGAAAAAAAAAACAACCCAACAAAAAACACCTCTTTATCTCAAGGTGAAGGGCTTCCCATAGCAGAACAAGGTTGCTGTTTAGACTTTCTTCTGCTTTGTGACAGTGTTGGAGCTTGTATGGTGCGTGAGTAGATTTGTGTGTGTTTGTTCTGAGGCGTAGCTTTAGAATGTTAGCATTTACAAACTGTGGTGAATTAGAGGGGCATGGCAATATCAATAAAGGGGAGGTTTTTGAAGGCCCCCCATGTGTTTAGCACTGTCGTGATGGTAGATAGCATTAATTACAAGTGTCTTTAAAAAGAGGAAGGTGAGAATCTCATTTAAGGTGGTTTAAACTTAACTCAAAGATGAGTCTAAACATGTATTTAGCAATAAATTTGTCTCTTTAATAGAGTAACACAGTAGTTGATTGTTGTTCTGCAGTTGTGTGGGTCAGACTTGGACTACACTGACAGTCACCAAAATGAACGAAAGTGTTTGAAGATCCAGTTTTCTTTATGGAAGAAGCTGGGTGTGTGTGTAATAGAATCTTGGAGAAGAATTTGTGAACTTCCCTGAGGTTCTGTTTGATGATAAAAAGGAGAATGTAATTGAAAAAATGAGGCTAAAAGAATTGGTCTCTTAACTGATCTCTTATTTTTCCTCCACCCAGAAGCTAGGTTCACGAACAAAATCAAATAAGCTTGAATTACCCAGTGAATCTCCAAATGAAAGGCCCTCCTGGGTCCTCCTCCATCTTCGTGTTCCACTTGATCTTTCAGATGTGTTGAGCACCAGTTGATATAATTGAGTTTATTGGAGCTCGAAAAAACCTCTGCTACCGAGAGCAACTTTAAAAAGCAAAACTTGTTTCCATCTCTCTAATCCCTTTCCCACAAAAGTACTGGGAGAACAGGCTTTGTAGTAGGTTCTGGATAACAATGAATCTGAGCTCTGCTTGAGACCGAAGAGAATTCTTAAGTTTTGTTTGTATGAAGAACAGTACGCAAAGTTTTAATCGTTATAAAAAGTATTCTAGAGCTTTCAAATGCATTTGGTGCTGCCTTAATGATTGTGCATGTAAATGCCCTGTAATTGAAAGCATCCATTTATGGGCCTGACTTGCTAAGTGAGCTGTAAATTCTGCTTTTCAGATTGGATTTAATGACTTTTATCATAAAGCCACAAACTGGTTGTGAACTGTGCCGAGAGGCAAACAATACCTAAGCTTACTTTGCCAAAATATTTGTAATTGTTGATTTGTTAAACTGAATTGCTGCAGGTCATGCGATGGGATTAGTTTTTTTGTAATGGAATGGAGAGTGTGGGCAGCCCCGTGCTCAATACTCTCTGGGCTAGAAGAACTTGGCTACTGCAGAAAACCTTCCTAAATATTGTTCTCCACTTCCAGTAGAGAAACTGTGCTACAAACAGGAAGGCTTCATTCCAGATGAAATTTTATTATAATTATGTGTGTTTGACAGCTGTAGTGTGAAGGAAGACCAAGAAGACACTGCGAGAGCACAGTTCCTAGGTCTCCTGTCAGTTTAGTCTGGGGCTAAGCTTGATTTAAATTTGCTGGAGCAACATAAGATGGTCTTTGGTGCAGAGTGGGCTCTGCCTGTCAAGGAGGTGAGGGGCTGGCCTGCTTGAAGAACGTTTATGTTAGGCCTGTTTTGAAAGTGAACTTGGCATTAGCTAATTGTTAAATGTAATTGTTTGCGATTTAGCAAAGTGGAGAAGCTGCTAACCTCTACAGATAAAAACTGAAACAGGTACCTCAGTAGCTGATAGTTCTGTGAATATTCCTGTCAAAATTTAGCCCTGGAGTATTTATTTTCCAAAATAATGAAAGTGACACTTGCTACACATGGAAAAATGTGGTCAAAACAAAGGAGGTGAGAAGGGCTTAAACTGCTGTGGTTTGGAGTGCTTATTCGGTGCTTTTGTGGGGCTGTTTAATTTTAAGGTCTTTTTAGTTTTGAGGAGCGATACTGTGAGGTTGTTCATAATAAGTAAGTGGAAGAAGTTTTCTGCTTTGCAGAGGCAGGTGGATTGGCTGACGGCAGTTGTGGTAATTTTCCTCTTTTGCAATTCTAGGAGAGTTGCTAAAATACATCGTTCCTATAAGTAGTTTAATCAAAGGTCAGTAAAATTAACATCTCTTCAGTTGCATGCCATTTTAGTATACCGTGAATGGATGTGTTACATACTGTGTGCTGGTTTTCTAATAGCAAGATAGCTTTTCATTACTACATCCGTCTGTAATTTCCAGTAGTCCTTAGCAGTTGAAGAACAATCCAGCTTCTGAAGCATGATTTCATAAGATCACGATTGTGCTTATTTTAGTTCTGTGTATGAGAAATAAGAGTTTTCTCATTTGATTCATAATCAAACTTCATGAAATGAATGAGCGGAAAAAGGTCTGCTTTCAAAGTAGGTGAAAAAATTCTGTTTTCAATGAGTTATATAAAGATAATACAGTTATGCAGAGTTTCAAGATGCGTTGCAATACTGGAGCATAATAACTTTAAAAATTAGTGTGTAAATTGAGTCTATTTATAGGCATGTTTCAAATTCTCATTCTAAAGCTGACCCAGAGGAAGAGTTGCCTTCACTCCTCCAGATCACAAGCAACCTGCTTTGAACTTCATCAGCTCGTGTCAAAGCTGAACCAGGACCTTGGCTTTACTCCTCGGAGCTTTGGCCTCTGAGCTGCTCAGATGGAGCTGTGGGCCAGATGGAGCTCCTTGGGACAAGAGCTCTTCAGAGCTGCTCCCCACTGCTGGCCTAATTGGCTGAAAAGCTGAGCTGGGGGGGTGGATCTGAGGGCATTGCTCAGTAGGGCTGGATTCCCCTTCCCCCAGCTCTCCACCCGCACTTTCCCCAAAGTAAAAAACCCCAAAGACCCCAAAAATGGTAAGGGAATACTTGAAGCTGTCCTACTCTGACCCAAATATGAGGAGAGAAGGATGAGCACCATCTCATTTTCTCATGTTCTTCAGGAAAGTGTGTTTGTGGCAGCAGGTTTGAGCTTCTCCGGTAAAACAGAACCAGGATCTTTAATAAGTGTTTGTAGGGGAAGAAGAAAGACTTAGCCATTCTGGGATCTCAGAGGCAGTTTTTGGAGGGGTTGTGGCTGCAGTAGAAGTAGTGAAATGTCTCCCCTTGTCTGTTGCACTGAGTGGTTTAACTAGAGTGTATTGTATCTGAAAGGGAGAAGACTGGCTTTGGTTTGTAGTTTGAACTTCATACAGAATTCAGGTTTCCTGCGAGTTGAGATCATTAACACTGGGGAGAACTTTCTCAGATTCCACTGAGAATAAACTGCCTCCTTTTTGTTTGGAATAAGACAGCCTAAAGGATCCAGAAGCAGATCATAAATTAGTTTTGTTTTGCTTCTGTTCAGTGCGAGATGAAATACTCGTTTTATTGTTTCTCTAAGTCTTAATGACTTTGGCTTAATATAGGAGACGTACACAGTACTGCATAAGCTATGCTCTTTAAAACTTCGATCCTCAGTATTGTTTAGCCTCATGTAAAGTCTTGATGCTGCCTTAAATAGACTGCTTCAGTTAATGTTACTGTATTGTGAAGCCACTGATATCACCGAGCTCATGTGTAGGGAAAGGGTGGATATTCTCTCCTCTTCTAAAAAAGACTGCACTTGGTGCACTGGGTGAAATTGGTAAAGAATCTTGTCCGAATTCCAGGATTAATGAAAAAAACATTGCCTTTAAAAAAAAAAAAAAAATCGCAAAAATGGGGCTAAAATAGGGAGGGAACAAGCTTGTAGACTCTCTGTCAAATACCACAAATTATTATCCTCGATCTTCTTTCCTCAGGAGCTTAACTTCTGTCCTCTTTATTCCAGAAGAGCTCTTGCAAATGAAATTCCTCTAAGCCAGAATACTTCTAGTAAAACCAGGAGAGATCATGTTTCTTTATTTCAAGTTTAAGATGAATAAGCAGACTGATATGAAATATGTTGCATAAGGCTTTAGAATAAATTAGCCAGAAATCACTTGATATTTTTGGTAGCACCAGTGTGTTTATAGTATGTTCCAGACACTCAGGAAAGGAAAATTTCCCTTGAAGATTTTAGTCTGCTAGCATGCTGCCCTTAAGGTTTTCTTCATCTCATATGCTTAGTTATTGCTGGGATCATGGGCTTAATATTTAATACTTGTTCCAGCGAACCGCAGTAGAATGGAATAATAGCAGACATGACTCAAACTGTGACTTTAAAAGTTGCCAACTATGACACTGTTTGACCAACTATAGAAACATGTGTGCATCAGGAAGCAGAGATACGCTATGGGGGCAGAAATGAAACAAATACCACCAAAGTTAGGCAATTTGTAAATTTTCCAGTACTAATCTGTTGGGAATAACAGCACGTGCTCCCTATGTTCCAGCAATCTGAAGAAACACTTGTAGCTCTCTGGGCAACAGTGAGTAGTACTCTTTGAGTATTCAAAGCTGCAGTTTTAAGGCACAATCTAGAGAATGTGGGAAGGGATGAAATAGTAGAAGTCTTCTGCTATATATTGCACTGCTGCTTTGATACTAATAGCTCAACTGTAGTTGAGCTCAGAGAGGGGTCTTGAAAATCACCCTGCAGTTGCACAGAGTCCCAGTATCATAGAATCACAGACTGGTTTGGGTTGGAAGGGACCTCAAAGACCATCTAGGTCCAACCCCCCTGCCATGGCAGGGACACCTCCCACCAGACCAGGCTGCTCCCAGCCCCATCCAGCCTGGCCTTGAGCACTACCAGGGAGGGGGCAGCCACAGCTGCTCTGGGCAGCCTGTGCCAGGGCCTCATCACTCTCAGGGTGAAGAACTTCTTCCTTGTACCTAGTCCAAACCTGCCCTCTCCCAGCTTCCAGCCATTACACCTCGTCCTGTCACCGCAGGCCCTTGTCAAAAGTCCCTCCCCAGCCTTCTTGTAGCCCCCCTGCATGTACTGGAAGGTCGCTCTAAGGTCTCCCTGGAGCCTTCTCTCCTCCAGGCTGAACAAGCCCAACTCTCTCAGCCTGTCCTCACAGGGGAGCTGCTCCAACCCTCTGACCACCTTGGTAGCCCTCCTCTGGACTCGCTCCAGCAGCTCCATGTCTGTCTTGTGCTGGGGGCTCCAGAGCTGGATGCAGTACTCCAGGTGGGGTCTCATGAGGGCAGAGGGGCAGAATCCCCTCCCTCGACCTGCTGGCCACACACCTTTTGATGCAGCCCAGGTTGAGTTTGGCTTTTTGGGCTGCAAGCGCACCCTGTTGGCTCAGTTCATCCTGTCACCCACCAGCAACCCCAAGTCCTTCTCCTCAGGGCTGCTCTCCATCCACTCACTGCGCAGCCTGTATCTGTGCTTGGGATTGCAATATGCAATCCGTTGCAGTATGTTGGTGTGTTGTAGTAGGAATACTACACAGCAACGTGAAAGATGAAATTTGGGCTATGATGTTGGCCTCAGTAGAAGAGAGTGAGCAAAGGAGAGACGGTGCAAAGAATAAGCAATGGTGAAGCACATTTAAGGTCCTTAAAAGCAGGGGCTGTAAATGAGTACTCAGTTTTTGGAGGTGGTGTGCTCTAGACTACAAGGAAATCACAAAAACTAGCGGGGAAGAAGGGATATTACATATTTAGTGTGTGTTTAATCTGTGGCCGTTTTAGTAATGTGAAAATGTTTCTTGCGGTGTTGGCAAAGATTGTTTTCTGGGTGCATTTGGGGGGGAAAGCATTTTATATTTTTTCTGTGGGTGAAGATATTGTACAAGAAAAAGACTAGGGGAATGGTTTTAGCTAGTGGCTAATGTCAAGAGTGACGGTGTACGAGCGGATGATCCTTCAGGAGCAAAGATCAAAACTCCTTATATGACTTATCAATTTGAAGGCAAAAGTTATGGGTGATGAATTGAAATGGGATTTGCTGGTCAAAAATGAGCTGCAGCAGTGACTGCTAAACTCGTTAACATAAACATGGTGTCTGAGACTGTCTAGGTGGGTGCAGTTAGACCCAAATGCAAATGTAGGGCCCCATAATTTTTGTTTGAGCTCCTGCCAGATATTTAGAAGGAGACATTTGCTATCTGCCTTCTATCTCCAAATTCCTCATGAGTTGTAGATTTCTGTCTTTGTATTTATTATTTTAATTGTAATCATGAGAGCTTTAGGATGCTATGATCAAGAACATAAGTGAAAACATAACCGTAGACTGATAAAATTTTTCGGTGGCCTTCAGATCAGTCCTTAAGCAATGTCTTCAAGTACTTAAGCAATTTAATTGAAGTAGTAAAGCTTTCAGGCATGATAGCTGTCTAGAGGAGCTTCCCAAACTGTATGAGCTGTGTTCAGATACTTTCTTTGTGACAAAAGGCCTCTATTTGAGGGAGGGACGTGATTCAAATGTACAGAATCACGAAGCTTGTGGATGAGATGAATAGAAATAGGTCTTCAGCAAAGCTTGCAGTGGAGGCACTTTCTGAAACTAGGAAGAGAAATTAAAATAGCTAAAAGTATGTTGTGGAGAGAGATTCAAAAAGTGGTTAGATGAATTTGTGGATGACAGGTCCATAAGTGGCTGTTAAAGGGAATAGGTAGGAATGTAGCCTTTAATTTCCTGCTGTAACAGTTTAAGATGCTGAAGAATTATGAGGAGAATGGGCTACGTAGAACAGCCAGGTTAATGTGCTTTCCGTGAGTAGCGTGCCCTTTTGCCACCTTTGGAGAGAGCACTAGGCTAGATGCACCACTCCTCTGACCCAGTAGGGTATTCCTTATTAATTTATTTACCGCTGCTTTTTCCTTGCATAATTTGCATTTATCCAAATTGCTCGCATTTCAACCTAACCATGCCTTGCACTTTGCAGTGTCTCCTCTAGGCTTGGAGCAGAGTGCTCCTTTTGCATAAATTAAGCTGGCTGAAGTATTCTCCTGCGAGTACTCGTCGGAATCAGCTGAAGTATTAAGCTGAATGAAGCCCTGTCCTACTTGTGTCACATTCTCTCTGCTCAGCCTTTGAAAGATTTGGGGCCACAACTGCAATAACATAGTGAAATTCTTATTGATACTCCTTGCAAATCCCTGACATGGCAAAACAATAGCTAGAAGGAAGAAGTTCGTTTCAGCCTCCCAGACTCTTAGTCTGCAGCCATGCCGCATGTTGTGTGTTATTTTTTAAATAGCTGCTCAGCTACAATAATCATTGTAATAAAGGTGTGTCCCTTTGTGGTTTTGTTTTTGGTTTTTACGTTTAAAAAGCAAATTTTGACAGGGGTAGCAGATCAACCGTGCTTTCTGACAGCTTCTACAGAAGCTGGATGAGCGCACATCTGTAAGGGAAATATCTGGAAATTTCTAATTAGTTAGGTCTGAGCTTACAGTCTTTTGGAAATGGGAAAAGAAGGATTTTTTTTTTTTCCCCTGAGTATGTCGAAATAGTATGAGAGTTCAACTATAAGGAAAAACTGAAATATATGGAGTTTCTAAATTCTTTCCTGCTGCAAGACTTAAGTCACTCAGTGTGTATTTGAAGCAGAAAGGCAAATCTTAGTTTAAAAAAAAAAAAAGCACCAGAGAATACCGAAAATGATATATAGATCAGTGTTATGTCTTAAGGGAGAGAATACTGCAAAATTGGACACCTCATCACAAGGCGTATTGTAAAGCTGAGAAATTAGATAAAAGCATTGAGAATGTTTAGAGGGCCTGGAAGAATAGGCAGTTTACCTTGATGGTAAATGAGACCCTCCTGAAGTGCGTGTTTTATAAGGCTTACAATCAAAGGAGTATTCTGGGGCATTGAAAGGTCTCAGAATTGAAGCTAAAGAACAGGAAACATGTATATTATGTGTCAGTGAGCCCCATAAATCGGAGAAGAATTGGTGTGTGGATAAGCAATGATAGCGGTACTTGGTTGCCTCTATCTGTCAGCATTGAATTTAATGTTCGGATATTGCACCATCAGTTGCTGGTGTTTAAAACGTGATTTTGAAGCAAAACAGTCTGTCCTTTTTGGTTTGGTCTTTTTGAATTTCTTCCATATGCCTCTGAAGCATCTAATGTTGGCCTTGCTTGGAAGTCGAAGTGTTTTTATAAACCTCCGAGGGACTGCCGTTCCCTGTTTCAGAAACCTGGTGTGAGTGTTTCTCAGAACAGCAGAGGCCGTGCAAGCCTTCTGTTCCACCTCTAGAGCTACTCAGTGTGCTGGATTAGGGGTCTCATCTGTTTCACTCCCAGGCCCGCCAGCAGCTCCCAGTGTGGAAAAGAGGGTAAAGCTTCTTCGTTTGGCTTTGCCACCAAAATAAATGATCTGAATTAAAGTACATGCCCAGGTTGCATTTCCAGTGATGCAGACAATGCTAACACCACTGGGGAAGGCTGGGAGTAGAGTCCTCCATCCACACTTGTGCAACTCACCTGACATCAGCTTGAGTACTTACAGGACCATGCATGAGCCGGTGCAACTTGTTAACCTGGAAGAGATTTAACTTAGGAAAAAAAACCCACCAAACCCCACAACCTTCATCATTTTTTACTTGGTTATCTAGCCAAGTCTCTGCAGAAAGGTATCGCCACTGGCACTGAGGTGATGGTGGTACCACAGGAAAGAGAGGAAGGGGACGGGGGCTTCTTGTGGCAGGAAGCTGTTGCATTAACTTGGCTTCCGATGAAACTGTACCCAAGAGTGTCCTGGTCAGTGTTTCATTGGAGAATGTTGGATATTGAGTTAATTTTTCTTGTGTTTGCTGCAGCCAGGGCTCCAGTGCTTCTTCAGTCTGCAAAACCTGCGGTCTGAAATACTGGGGAAAGTTCTTGAATAATTTAACATTATTGAAAATATAAAAGTTCTTTTTGTATTATGGTCTTGTGTGAAAATGAATGTTTTGACTTTTTACCAAGGCCTCTACTGACCATACAAGGGCAAGAGTTTTCAACTGAAAGACAGTACATTTAGATTGGATATAAGGAACAAATTTTTTATGATGAGGGTGTTGAGGCACTGGAACAGGTTACCCAGAGAAGTTGTGGATGCCCCATCATTGGAAGTGTGGAAAGTCAGGTTGGACGGTGCTTTGAGCAACCCAGTCTCACGAAAGATGAACCTGCCCGTGGCAGGGGGATTGGAACTTGATGATTTTTAAAGGTCCCTTCCAGCCCAAACCATTCTGTGATTCTCTGGTTTAGGATAGATGATTTTCAATCACTTGCATAGAGTTATGAGTGTTAATCTTGATTCCCTGATAATTGGAACCTCTTCTTGACCCCAGAAAACAACGGTTCTTGCTTCAGTCATATTTTTAGGCACTGTCAGAAGCTGGTTTGTGGAGGTATGATTTAGTTGAAACTTGAATGTCATTCCTGTTGAATGTTTATTCTGTGGACATTGAAAAGTTATGATTTAAAGTTACTTGTAGAATATAATTTAGTGTTTGTTGACATGTTGGTCCTCACTGAAACTCAAACAATACAAGGCATTGATTAGCTGTGAATACTGTAGCCTGAACTATCCCAAAACGACCACATTGCTGTTTTGCAGATGGGAAATTTCAATAAGATGAAGTCGGTCTATTTTGGATAGAAGTGAGGAGTGTGCCTGTACAGGATGGACAGGCATGGAAGCTGCCTTGAAAGCTCAAATCAAGTAGCCTGAAGGTAGTCTTAGCTCTTAGCTAAAACAAGGTATTTTCAGCTCACTGAACTAATTTATACAGATTGGAAATAAGGTAGTTCTGGAGTTCAAATACCCATTTGCAGCCTGGAAATAAGGTTGGTTTTGACTTCAATGCCATACTTCTGTCCATAGGACCATTATGTCCTCAAGCAATTTCTAACAGCTGCTCCCTGAAATAATATGGTTGATTTGGGGCTTATGTTTTAATACCTAAGACTAGCCTAATCGAAGCTGTGGAAACAAGATGTTTTCTTCTAAATGGCTATCATTTCTCTTTTAAATGATTTGAAGTCTAAATTGCTGTGAATGCTAAACGTAGCCCGAGTTTCAGCGTCCCTTCTAGTCTTTCATTTTATATAAACATTCTGATCAGGTAGTTGATACTGAAGGAAAGGCTATCATAATTGAAAACGGACAGTTTTACTACTCAGGTGCCTGCAAACTAAGGTTTTAAGTATCGGTTAATGAATTTTGAAAGACTTGATGATTTTAAGTACTGCCAGTTGAGAAGTCTCATTATCTGTAGGCCATTGAACTCTAGATTGAAAGATGGGAATAAACCTACTACCAAAATTCTCCATGAATTTCAAACTGGTGTCCCCAGCGGAACAAAAATTGGTAGTTACCTAAAACATGACAAACAAAATGAGAAAAGGCTTGTGAAATGGCTGGCTGTTGGAAGACTTCTGTTGAGCCGTAATGACTAAATGACCTTGCAAACACAATTTTGCTTGCTAAATTAATTTGGAGACAGGCAGGACATGCATATACGTGTATGCAATTTGTCAGTCACTTGTGGGAAATTTTAATAAATGGCTAAAATCAGCCAGCCTAGGTGCAAAGCTAGACTCAAGTTACCTTCAGTGTTTTCTGGAGTTGGCTTTAGCCAGGAAAGACTTCAGGAAAAATTAAATGTCCAGCCTAACAGTAGCATTAGTCTGCACTAACTGTTGGAGAGTCTGCAGCAAACTTGCTTTTTAGCTTTATTGGTGAAGTACCTAACCATGATGCAGACTACTTCTGAACTGTTACCTGCCTTGTTTTGGGGTGCAATGTCCGATGGCGTTTGGTAATGAAAGGTCCTAAGCAAGGTGTTTGTTTCATGTGAAACCTCAGTGCTAATGTGTCTGTTTTGGTTTGTGTTTTTAGGGATCAGACGGGAATCTCTAATTTATCGCTGAGTGTTCTGTCTGGTGAAAGTCATGTCATCCATATTGCCATTCACTCCACCAGTTGTGAAGAGACTTCTAGGGTGGAAAAAATCTGCTAGTGGCTCTGTCGGGGCTGGTGGTGGCGAGCAGAATGGTCAGGAGGAAAAGTGGTGTGAAAAAGCAGTGAAAAGCTTGGTCAAGAAGCTAAAGAAAACGGGACAGCTGGATGAGCTTGAGAAGGCCATTACCACTCAGAACTGCAATACAAAATGTGTGACGATACCAAGGTAAGTGCTGTTGTGTTTGAAATGGTTACAACCACTTAAAAGTAACTAAATGGATGTTTAGGCTGTCCTGTGAACAAATGACTAAAAAAATCAGTTGCATGCTATTCATTCTTTAAAAATTCTTTAAAACCTATTTCGGTTTTATATAGTGCTTGCTTACAACTGAATCACATGCTTTGTAAAGTCACAATTTCTAATAATATGTTTACATTTTAATTTTCATTACTACGTAGATTCTAATTTGTGTGTATTTTGGTGGTGCCTAGCGCAGCTTTTAGTTTGTAGCACTGCCTTATGCTTTTATTTAATAACCCTGTCTATAATTGGAGAGGCGTACTTGAACCTACACTTCCACTTTAAAAAAAAAAAAAACCAGACTAGTTTTTCCTTGGTCAACACTTCAGTCAACTAATTATTTTCAGTTGTATCTGGTAGTTTCATTTAAATTATATAAGCTGCATCCATTTCCCCTTTGAAGGGAAGTTTTATCTTTGGAGGCAGGTTATCTGAAGGCTAGTTTATTTACTGTAATTATTATTTTTTCATTGTTTAATGAAAGTGCTTTTTATTTAATAATTCGGAGTATTTCTAGAACTGTTCTTCTGCTCCTGATGTGTATGTACATTTAGGTAAAAGACTTGCGTTCTGCCCTTTGGCTTTCTCAACTTAATTCATAGCAACTGCTGTGCGAGAGGCATGGGTTATGTTTGTAAGTATAATGCAGTCTGCTCTCGATCGATGTTATATAGAAGTCCCATTAAGATGCCTGAGTAACCTCATTATGTGCGACATAAGTATCAAATCACTTCACAGGTGTGTTTTTCTAGGAAAAAGTTAGAGGATCTGGTGGCCCAGGAATATTCTCGGCACTTAGCCCCTCAACACTCTAGGGAAGAGAAACTGCGTCTGGTTTATGACCTTAATTTCTGTATTAGCACATTCATCCCAGCTACTTTTAAACTTTGATTTAATCATAGCACAAACTAGGTTTGTGTTAGTAATGATTCCATATATCAAACGTGTTACAGCTGTTAGCTGATAATGGTTTTAGCATTCTCTTTTAGACTTGACACAGCGTTCTGGGAAAATCATGAGTATGCTCTGAATGAATGACCACTTTAATTCTGTTCTTTCACTTTTCTGTTCACCTTTTGTTTCTAATGCTGGCCTCTGCTTGTATTTTCTTCCCTAGAGCAGTCCCAAAATTCACTGGGTTTCCCTTCTGCTTTCTTCCTCTTGCCAGCTGGAAAACAACCAGAAATAGACCCTCTCTTGTCTTTGTGTGTATCAGTAGACTAAGATTGGAATCTGTAGGGATATATGCTTCTTGACTTGAGTTGACTCTATGTATTTAGCAGGTCTTTACCATAACAAGACCAAATGCTTAATTGGAAAGCATTTCATGTGTCAGAAGCTGAATATGCCATACAGAGATTCACTTGATATTGAATGTGTATCTTAACTTTTAAAGCTCTTTTAGAGCTGTTAGAGACACTTATAGAGCTCTCCTGCAGGGGTACTGGGGCAGTAAATATTGCTACTTCAAAGAGTGATTGTCTAAATATAATTTTTAAGGTGATGTTAGAAGATACAAACAGTACGCTGATACGTCATTGTCTTCGTAGTCTGCTCGGAGTATGTTGTCCTGCTTGCCTGACCTTTTGTGTAGACATAGTAAATAATTATTTGAAACAGAATATGAAGCTCTATTATACTCTGTATAGCCTCCACGTTGTGACCAGCAGTTCTTGCTGGGCTGTGATGTACTGTTCTCATTTATCCTCCAGTCAGCTGTAGAGAGGAGTGGACCTGGGTTTTACTTTACTTGACTATCTTAGGAGTATGCTGGTACCTATACAGCTCTTCAGGTGATGGCTATTATACAAGGTTTAATTTCAAACTAAGAAATGGCTTTGGTATTAAGAGGCAAGATGATATCAGGGCTGCCAGCAGCACTATACGGAATTCTTGAGTTTCGTAGTTGGCTTTTGGACTGTTGATACTATTTCACTTTGACAGCAGTAGTCTGGGTTCCCAAGAAAGAACAAATGTCAACTCAGTACTGTAATGACTTCTGGCAATTCTTGTTCTTGGATTTAGTAAGTTAATGAAACTGCTGCTTGGGACCCGCTTTAATGAATGTCTTAAAGATCTGCAGATCAGCAGGGATAGATAATTAAATGCTGAATTTGAAACTTTATTTTCTTCTTAGTCAGCAGGAAGTTTGAGGTGCTGCGCTGCTGAGATGCAGTTCTGATGTGGCAGCTGGGCTAACGTTCCACAAGTTGTTCTGCTTGGGGAGGGTTTTTGTGTTTGTTTTTTTGTGGTGTTTTTTTTTTTTTTAAAGTAGC
Organism: Leptosomus discolor; assembly: GCF_034619465.1. Classification (NCBI taxonomy): domain Eukaryota; kingdom Metazoa; phylum Chordata; class Aves; order Leptosomiformes; family Leptosomidae; genus Leptosomus; species Leptosomus discolor. Next base: position 90,399,292 of record NC_141419.1, on the reverse strand, counting down.
TTTAGATTTACTTATTAATACTGTTTAACTCGGTGTAGATACTGACAAGTGTTGTAGGATGCTTCTGTTTGCCGCTGATGCATTATTCCCTCAACAGAAGTTTCAGTTTGTGATTTCACAAGTTTCTGGTCCCCTTGGAGATTTCCAGAGTGTTTGATACAGTACTTAACTCTAGTGTACTTTTTCATAATTGAATCCTAAAGCAACTAAACACCTAGAAGCTTTTCTCAAAACTGAGAGCAGCTTGGACAAAATTTGAATTAAATTGCCTCTTCAGAAGTCTGCATATAGTTACAGTGTGTCGCTGGTAATGCTGCTGCGATTAGGATTGTTCTGTTTCTGCGCTGTTTGTCAAGGTGGCGATACACTAAGTGAGGCTGATACTGTGTGTACTATGCAAAAGCTGCTCGTGTGGTAATTAACACAACTTCTTATGCAGACTAATAGAGGTTCTGAGAAAGCAGAAGCAAACAGATGGAGTGGGTGTTGGCATCGCGCAGCAGGGGTGCTTAGCTCTTCATAAGTGGGTCAGTAATCTAGAGCAGAGGCTAAATAAGTACAGAGGTCCTTTTGACACTAGCCCTCTAAGTAATTTGTAGTTATCTTGCTGAATCCTCCTGGCAAGCCGGTGGGATTCTAATCGCATAATCCCTGTGTATCCTGAGACTAAATGTTGGCGCATGAGTTCACTTTTCTAAGATACGTAATGAATTTGGTAGAATTTAAGATGCCGTCTTTATGATCTCCCTTGCAGTTTTGACACAAACGGGGCACAAGAAACAGTCAGTGAAGAAACAGAGCATGAGCATCCATTTATATAAATCTTCCTCTAATGGAGCAGTTTCTTTCTTATTAGCATGGATTGCTATGCTGAAATAAATACTTTGTAAGTGGTGGCAGCTAAAATGCAAGCCTTTAACAAACCAAACCATGCCATGTAGTGAATAGTCAACTGGCATCTTCATAGTCTGTCATTGTCTGGGATAATGTTGACCTGGGCTGTTGTAGCTCCTATGTTTTTAAAATTGAAAAAAAGGCCAGGGGAAGGGAGGTGTTATGTTTAGACTCCTTTGTCCAGAGATGAAGGGCAACATGTCCAGAGAGGGGCAATGAAGCTGGTGAAGGGTCTGGAGAACAGGTCTGGTGAGGAGCGGCTGAGGGACCTGGGGATGTTCAGCCTGGAGAAGAGGAGGCTGAGGGGAGACCTGATCGCTCTCTGCAGCTGCCTGAGAGGAGGCTGTGGTGAGGTGGGGTCGGTCTGTTCTCCCAAGGAACAAGCGACAGAACGAGAGGGAATGGCCTCAAGTTGTGCTCGGGGAGGTTCAGATTGGACATGAGGAAAAATTTCTTTACAGAGAGAGTGGTCAAACATTGGAACAGGCTGCCCGGGGCAGTGGTGGAGTCACCCTCCCTGGAGGTGTTCAAAAACGTGCAGATGTGGTGCTTCAGGACATAGTTTAGTGGTCATGGTGGGGTTGGGTCAACGGTTGGACTTGATGATCCCAGAGGTCTATTCCAACCTAATGATTCTGTGATTCTTTGTGACGTGTTTGTTCCTCTGGAGCATCGTATCTGAAAACTAATGCAGAACTGTGTCCTTCCTGAGCTGTAACTGGGTACATCCGTTTCACATGTTGAATTCTGCTTCCGTGCCAACATTTGGGTAATGTGACAGCTGTATGAGGGCTTTATCTTACATGAAGGATGAGTAGTAATGGAGATGACCTGCTTATACAGAGTACTCGCCAGGTACAACGGTAGTTCTCATTTGTTGCATGTTGTAACCCATTCACTCTTCCCCAGAAGATTCCATCTTGCACTGTGCTCTCCGTTACCTGTTGTGGAACCCACAGAGCACTGCTGTACCTCATCTCCTTCTTGGCATTTTCCCTGTTCTGCTGCTGACACGGTCTGCCCTATGCAATGCTGAACTGAGGCGTGTGAGATCGCTCAGGTGTATCTCTTTTTCTTGCAGTATATGTGGGAGGATAAAGAAGGGAAAGGTGCCTCCCATCAGTCTCAGCATCTCCAGCTTTCATTCATTTTAGCTTTGTGTAGTGAATATAGCTATCATGCATGCCCTGGCAAAGGCTATTTGTAGTTAGGAGGAAGGGGGCAGCTAAAAGATGCATCTGCAACAGTGTACCTCTATTTTCTCTTGCCAGATGTTTGTGTACTCATCTCAGTACTGTAGAAGGGTTTGATACAGCATCAGACCACATCCTGATTGATAACTTAACAAACTTGCTTCTTGAACAGATAAAATTTTTTGTTGACATCGATAGTAGTAGTTGTATTACAGTTATTATGTAAACTTGCTTTTGATACTGACACTTGAATCTTAGCTTTAATGGGAGGTCCTGAGTTTCTGCAGAGGAGGTGAATTTTGTCACTGCTTTGTATTAAGAGGCAACCACAGTGCAAAATCAAAGGGGTGTTGAATGTTGATGAAAAGTGATCTTGCAGATTACTGGCTGAAGTAAGGTTTTAAGACCAACTTCCTTAAATCCCAGTTTGGAGATTCTTTGCTGGGCTGCTAGTACCATGCAAGTGCTTTAGAGTCTTAGGTGAAATGCTAGCAGGTGCTTCCAGCGCAGAGAGAAGGCTAATACTCCTGTGAAACCCTTACTTTCCAGCCTGCTGTGCCGTTAGAGTTTTAGAAGGTATTATCTCAAAAATGTTTTTTCTTCGGTATGTATGTAGAAAATGTAGTCTTACATGTGCCTTCTGGCTTTCTTGCTTAACATGAGGCTAGCATCCCTGTGCTATATTGCCTGGGTTTTGGAAGCTTATTTTTACTTTTTCTGCAACACCCCAGTTTTTACTTAAGTTAGAGGGGTATTGAGAGGGGCTCAAATCCTAACGTTTTTTTGAAGAATGTAGTTGATTTATGGAATTTGCAGTCAACAGACAGACATCTGAAGCTCCTGGCTTCTGCCTCAAATACGAGATGAATTCTGAATTTTTGTACCATCCAGAGGCAAAGAAGAAACCCTACAATGGGTTCCATGGTTTTGGGAATATAGAAGATTGTGAGGGAATGCAAAGCAGACAGCTAGAAGTGAAGTGGTTGGTTGGAATTGAAATTAAGAGGTACTTACGGACCAGCTTCACTAACACTGGTATTTCTTTGAGCTTGTTAGGGTGAAGTCATAGTATATTAATGCCATACCTGCTGCGTATCTGTCACTTCAGCCAGTAGTGAGGTTGGTAACTTTTTAAACTGCTACAATGGAACTAATCACACCCTGATTCTCCTGGGGAAATAGCATGGCGGTGGTAGTTAAGCATTACTTTCAAAATACCTTTTTAGTATTTTTTTCCTTAAGAAAGTAAAAATGTAGTAGCTTATATTGACTGCTTCTGAAGGCTGTAATGTTTCTGGAGGGTTTTTTTGTGAAGCAAAAAACCTACATGTCTGGGAGTTTCTTTTCCCTGTGATTTCTGATCCTAAAAGGCTGCGCTTGATGTTAAAGTGACTAATGCTGTTGACACTTGGCTTCTTTTCTTACACTTGCTTACAGTGTGCAGGAAATAAGACCAGTACATCTTAATTTTGTGTTATTTCCAATGTATTCTACAAGGATTCAGTTACTTTAAAACTGCAGAATCTGTTCATCAAACATGTGAAGGCAAGACCATTTGACGTGGTCAAAATTCTCTAAAGAAACGATGAATTTCTCTGTTGTGCTGGTGTTATTCCTTCACTTGCTCGTGCTGCAGCCCTTTCTTCATCCCCTGCAGTGAGTTAGCTCTATGGATGAGGTAAGCAGCCTAGGCATAACGTACAGCACGTGTTAAAATTGTTTTCTGAGGGCTGGCTGTCTTTATTAGTTAACATGAGCCTCCATACATGGAACTCGTTAGTGCTGATCAAAGTGTCTGCAAAAGTTGAACAGCAGAAGTTAACAAGCCAAAGAAAAGACCTGTTTAAAGATGGGACAACGGGCATGGAACTGCTGTTTGAGAGCAAACATATCTTTTAAAATTAGGACACTTTGATACCTTTTTCTTCATGTAACTGAGTAAAAAGTAATTTCTAATTTAGGTGTAAAGGGCACAGTTTCTGTTGAATATAACCTGTGCTACCATTTAGCATGGTTTTTTGGATTCCTTGGGGATGTTTGTCAGGAAAGTGATCACTTGGCTGCACGCAGTAACCTAGTTTTAAGGATGCTTTTGATCACCAGTAGAGCAGAGTTGTCAAGCTATGTGGCTTCTAGAATAGATTGTTTTCAAGCTTTAAGATCTTTCCCTGAAATAGGTTACTTCATAGGAGAGCAATACAGCAATTCCTTTGTTCCTCCTCCTTAAAGCCATAGGAGATGGATAATTTCAACCATTATACTGCGGGGGGAGGGGGGAGGTTCCTCTGGAAACTGTTTTAGGAGAGTTCCCAACATCTGCTGCTAAGCTATGTGTGAGTTAGCTAAGGGGACAACAGCAGGCAATTGGACAGGCACAGTAGATCCTGGAATAACATTGCTGTCCAGACAGTGGTGAAGTCTGTTTTCTCAGAAACAGAACTTGGCACTGTCTGTAAGTTTGTAGTAGAGCTGGGATAATTCTCTACTCAAGTTGGGGATGGACATTGATTCTTAATCGTAGCTCATGGGTTGAGCGCTACCATGTATAGAGAACACCCTTAAACCATGTATTGTATTTCAGTCTGGATGCTTTCACTTAGATATAAATAGGTTCTATAAACGTTTGAAGACTATAGTTGAACATCTGAAACTTTGTAAAATAAGTATAGATATTTAAGACAGGACATCAGAATACACTAAAGCTCCATTTTTATTGCTGAGATTACAGGAAGAGGATGCTTGTAAATTGTTTGTTGATATGCTGACTCCTTTTTCGCATGACAGGATTATTGAGGATGAAGCAGAACCCCCTCTGCTTTTCTCTTGTTGGAATTTCAATAAAAATAATACTTTAGAACAAAGCCAAAGAGGTCTTTCCTGGAGCTATAGCCAGAGATGACTGAGATTTTGGGGAGTATTAGCCAAGATTAGCTTCAAAACCCCCTGATCCTCCTTGTGATAGCTGGTGCTGTGAAGGCTTTGGATGTGTTCACTGGAAAGGTATAGCAGGAGGATCAAATTGCCCTTGCTGCTCTCAGTCCCATAATTATGGTGGGACTTGAATGTTGTCTCTGTGTTCTCTGTAAAACGAAGTTCTTGGTGCTTTCTGAGTGTGTTGCACCAGGCTCTGGCCTCTGCAGGGCAGTAAGGACAGAATGATGGTGTGCTTCACAGTGGTTTCCTGTTGTGTGTGACATCTCTTCACCTCTGAGCAGGCCCCGTGTGCACATACTCCTCTGGCAGCTTGCTGTGTAGCTTCCTGACTTCCTCTTAGTAAGTGGTGTTGTGCAGCCTGAATTTCAAGCCTAGCAAACATCCAGGCAGCTGCTTGTCCGGTAAATAAGAGCCCACCTGCATTGCCTGGACATAAAATCTGAAAAGATGATCCTGCAGAAGAAAACAGCCTGTTGTTGCTGAAGGTGGTGAGTGCAAAGCAGTTTAAATTTAGGAGTGTTTTTCTGATGTTTTGCAGTGTCTTATCTGTGTTGAGACTTTCTTTCAATAGTTCTACGACAACAGCTTTCAACTGGCCCATGTTCTGTAGTGCTGTATTGTGCAGTCTAGATTAGTGTGGAGAGAACAAGAGCGCGCTGAGGGATTGCAGTCGTTTCCTCGGAGCGTTTCTCAGAACTGGGGAGGCAGAAGCTGGCATCTGGTTTTCCAAGACCATCTCCTGACCAAAGATCGATGGGTCCAGCTCTTCCTGGTTTCTAAGTGGTGTGGCTATAGACAAAAGGATGCTGGCCCTAACCACATCTGTGTAAAATGACGTGTTCAAACTCTAGGTTGCAGAACACCTCTTAGATGCTGCCTGGACATACGGGAAATAAAAATTGATGTCAAGTCTGACTTCAAGTCTCTGTGAAACTTGAGGTTAGCAATCAGTAAGACCGTGTTGGTGACATTAGCTGCATGTGTTTGAAAACTACTCTTAGGCATTTCCTTTTAACTACAAAACGATCTTAAAAATCAGCTTAACTGGTGTTCTGTCACAAAACTGAACTTAAAAATGAGGTAACTGGTGGTCCCTCACAAATTTCTCTATTTCTTTTAAGCTGGTGAAAGAAAAATAAGTCTGTTCAGACAAACTAACCACATGGAAATAGCAGCTTGTCTGGCATTAATATTCCTGAATTATATGTATTTTTTTAAATGCTTACTCCGGGAAGGAGCTGGGTGACTGTGCAAGTTCTGTTGTGCTTGTCTTCAGAAACTGGCTAAAAATGAATGCCTTCTTGAAGCTGGACTGTGAATGCAGTGCTTGGAGCATTCCCTACTAAAAATGTTTCATGAACTGGTCAACACTGTCTTGAGGTCCTGTTTATTGAGAGTAGCAATCATGGACAGAGATGTGACAGAGTACAGTGAATGGTCAAAGCAGAGCAGGCGAAAAAGTTAAATACTGTCATTCTCTCTTTCCTTATCCCTTTCTACATAACTTCCCTGTTACAGCCTAAAGTTAAATTTTGTTCACTTTCTCCTATTTGATTCATAGCATCAGTGTATTTGCTATATAGAGTAGGATGCAGGGTTGATAGGAGCATAAGAGAATGCTTGTTTTTCTAATAGCATATTTTTCCTCTACCAACACTCCTGTTTGAATGGCTGCTTAGCAGCAAGACCTTATTCCTGATATCCATATAGAGAAGAATATATGTGCATCAGTAGGGCGCTGCCCAGACAGTGCACACTGCGGCAGGTGGGGCCGTGCACTCGTGTAGGTAAGTCATTCTTTAGAAGATGGAATTTGAAGACTTAAGTTTTCTAGCTTTCTAATGCAGTATTGATTCATTGAAATTAAGAGTAGTGATTGTGTTCAAGTGCAATCAAGTGAAGTTTTATTAATAGTAGTAAAACGTGACTGTTAACTTGGTTTGTTGCACAGCTGTGGCTGATGTTGAGGACTGAATTGCTGTAACTAAGGTTTAAGCTTTCGTGTAGACATAGTTCAGGTTACAGCATCTTATAATATTGATGTCATCCTGTAAAAGGAAGTCTTAGAGTATTAAACAAAGATACTTAGGGCTGCCAGTTTTAAGCTCGTGCAATTCAGGAAGCCACGTGACTTACCCACATAATTTGTTACTGAGTTGGTGTGCCAAGCAGAAAGTATTGGCATGTCATTTGAGGTAGGTCAACATATAAAAATATAAATGTGCAAGATATTTAGCTAATAGCAAAATGCTGCATAGTTCAAAGGAGCTTGCCTCTCGAGTCAGGAGGAAAAACTGTTGAATTTGGTGGACTGTATTGTACACTAACTGGAGCACTCGATAAAGGCTTGGGGGATGTGGATTTTGGCCTTGGCTCTGCTGCTTTTTCCCAGGTAACTTTACAAGTTTTTAATTTGCTGTCTTTCTCAGTCTGTAAATTGAGGTGAATTTTTGTAAGGCGTGTGATAATGCCGCCTCTTCAAGTCACTGGTATAAGCTGTATTATTTGGTTAGGGAATGTAAGTTTGAGGCTTTGTTCCCATTGACAGTGGTGTAGAAAGCAAATTTGGGGGTGATGTGTTGTTGGAATTTGAAGGTTTTTTATCTTCAAGTTACTGTTCTTCCTCATTAGGATTGCCTTAATGGTAAGAAGCAGAAAGAGTCAGAATCAAAAGTAAATGTTAAGGATTGCTTGATTTTTATATGCCATTGACTGTATGTAAGGATAAAAACTGATGCTGGGGCTGTTGACTTTTAAGCAAATGAAAAATAGCTACTTTTGATTACTTTAGCCACCTACCTGCTCAGTGGATCCAGGTACAAAGCTCTAACTAAGAAGAATAATATCGGTGTCTGACACTTCATGCTACCATTAAAAAGATGTGTTGGTCGCTCAAGAAAAATGTTGACTGTGCTTTATTAAGCCCCAAATGATCTCATAAATAGTTGTTATTTTTCCTCCTATAAAGGAATTGGGGCTTTAGTCATCCTAAGTCAATGCTAAACTATTACCTGGTTTACTGTGGTGATTAATGTCTTTATATCAGGGCAGCTATTCAGTATGGCAAAGATTCCTCTTCTCATTATGTTCTTCTTTTGTAGGAGTCAGCCAATTTAGTTTTCTCGGTACTCTAACAAAACACCTGAGCACTGTTTTTACTAGTGTGAATCAGAGTAATTTTACAGGAAGAACTTCCCAATTGTGTAACTCAGGCAGTTAGTCTAGGAAGAATTTATAGGGTAAACAACATACTGCAGTTCTTTTTCTGCTGCAGCTTCGAACACAAATAGCTGGTTAACAGGCTCCCTACTGATTTAATCCCGTTTGTAATCTATACCTGCTAATTTAATAAAAGTAATTTCCCATGTCTTGTTTACTGCTTGTTTCTGTTCACTTACTCTGACTTGGTTGCAGTGCTGATTGGTGGAAAGCTTGTAAAATTTACTGTATACAATGCCATAGTCTCATCATGAACAGCTTTCATTGGCTTCTGTCATGCTGCATTGTTTGAAGCAGACCGGCAGGATACAAGAGAACAATTGGGAGCTGGAATAAGTTCACATCTCGCTGCATATGTTTCAAAATTGGCAGAACAACAATGAGATTGGGGAAATCCCCTTGGATAAGTGCTGCACAGTAATCTGACTTCAGCGTTTATTTGGAAAAGGTCCCCCAAATTGTGGCTTTTTATTCTGAAATGTACAAGCAAGTTTCAACAGATCAAGAATTGGAAGCTTTCATTTGGAGCCTTTGCCTGTAATTGTAGGTAAACTGACCATTTTTTTGGATACTTGGTTTACATTTTCTTAGATACTGGATAGAGAGAGGCCTGATGCAAAAGAAGCAAACTCTTGAGTTTTGCTTAAATGCAGAATTTCACAGTTACTGTTTAGTTGAATTGGTGCATTATGTCCCAGGACTGGTCTTCACTTCCTTTTAGTTTTGTTAGAGGCTTAAGTCAAGTTACTCTGTTGATATTTGAAATAATTTTAACTCATGCTATAGTTTTGAAATGGTGAACACAAAGTCTGGTGTCAATTAATGTGGAATCCTGCAGTTTTGTGGCTTGGAAAGCTGTGTTTGAAACAGTGTTTGACTCTTGGGTGTTTGGTTGATAACACAAATGTTAATTTCATGGATTCCAACTACATTTTCCAAGAGTGCCTTCTGAACTTCGCTGTGTTTGTGTAAGCCTGCAGCAGCACAGCCTCCAGTCACCAAAGCTTATTGATAGTTCTTTGCTATCTTTCTCTAATAAAACTCCCCTTCTGTTATAGTGGGGGCGAACTTGAACGTAACCTTAAGGGCCATATGAGGGAAGGAATTAAAGTGTGTCCGTTGTGATGAATTCCACAAAGCTAGTATGAAAATACCTTTCTACTTCCTCACATTTTTAGTGTCTAATGTTCTGCATATGTCCCACATACCTGTCTTGCAGACTGATGCCTTGTTTAAGCACAGTTAGTAACCAAAAATCAATTAGATGCATATAGTAGGAGAACAGAAGGCCTGCTGAAGTGATTGTGGCTGTTGCAGGCAGCATTGGTGGCAGCCACTTTAACAATGCCGTAATAGTCTTGTTTGATGGTAGTAAGACATTTATACTGGAGCCCAGTGTCAGCATGTTTGTTCATTGTGTGGGAGCCCTTCAATGTTTTGGCCAATAACCACAGACATTCCAAGAAAGATTTAAGCAGCTCTTCTTGCAGCAAGAAGCCGCGTAACCGTTCACTTGAAAGCTGATGTTCCTCAGGCCTTTGCAGCTCTCACGTTTTTGGCTGCAATAGGACAAAGAGCAGGGCAACTGCCGTGTCAGCAGAGGGCAAGGTGGTGGTAGATCAGGGTTGACTCCTGTTAGGTGGAGTGAGGAGAAGAAACTGTTGGATGTCCTGGGAAAGCGCTTTAACTGTTAAGCAATTCCACGTGAGGCAAGAGCGCTTGTGGGCATCGTCTTCAGGTGCGTATTCTGGGTGTGGATCGTGAGCAAGATGCCGAAGACTTCAGGACTTGTCCGTGATCTTAACAAATGTCCTTTCTGTCTAGCTCTAGGCAGTGGAGCTCAGGAGATAAATTTTGATTCTTGTTCTGAGGGTGTCCCCTGCACACTCTAGATTTTCTGTCAATAGTATGTAATATGGGTCCCGTATTCTGTTCTGGGCCTGAGGACAGCAGAGGCCTGCAGTTAGGCACCTTGGCTATTAAGTTGCTTTCTTGATTTTGCCTTTGCTAAGCGCATAAGGCGATATAATGTGTCAGCAAACATGCTAAGTTCATTTTAAGAATAAAATACTGCTTTCTTGTGTCCAAACTCTGAAAGTCTTCAAGCTTTTTTATGGCTTCCTTGCTACTTGTGAATTTTCAAAATATGAATTTTAAAAAATTTTGAAATATCAAAGTATTTCTCATAAAATATGGACATTGCTGTGAGTGGTGGTAACATCATCTGACTTAATTTTTGTATTCACTTAGCAAAATGAACAGTCACGGCACAAGTACTATTCAGTTCTCTTCCCCAGTACATTGCTTGGGGAAGCTTACTCAAACCTTAACTTCATTTGAAATACAGGAAACACTGCATGCCTTAGTTATATAGTACTTGATGGTTTTTTGAATTTTCATAGCCCTCACCTTTAGAGATAGTCTCTTGTTTGGGACATGGATCAAGTTCAATGTATTCTCTGTTACACCAAGTTTCTGCTAGGTGTATGTGGCTTTGGCTGCAGCATGGGTCAGTCTGGGTGTAGGGGCTTCCCTGCATTGAGTACTTTGCATTATATATCGTGTGTTCATTTGCCTTCCTGGGTTTCTTGAGATGAGTGTGTAATTCATAGGGGAAGCTGTCCAGAGCCAGCTTCAGTTTGAAATGAGGTATTAAAAGGTCCTGTAACAGTTCTGATCTTTTTGCCAAGTTAGCGTATTTTTCAAGGAGCATGGACAAGACAAATGCCTTGCAGAGCTAATCCCTCCCCCTCACTACCTCAAATACCCACTGGTTTGAGAAGGTTAATCAAAATGTCACATTTTTTTCAGCTGTCCATCAGTTGCAAATCAGCGCACTTGTGCAGTAGCATCAGTGGCTCACTTTCTTGCAGGATGATGGACTACTTGACAGAAATTATTTGACTTAGCCCTTGGTAGCTGTACCTGTTAGCTTGTGGGAAAAGCTTTTACTGCACCTACTGTGAGTAACAGTGGTTAGAGAATTTGAGATAAAGGTCATTTTTTAATGTCTTGTCTGGTGCTAGTCCTGAAATGTGCATGTCAGGCTCTGTTTGTGTCTCTTGAAAGTATGATCTTTAGTGAGATTGCTATTTGCTGCTAACAGACCAATTTGCTGTGGATAGATCAGCCGGAATTGTGATGGATATGTCTTCCTATAAAGGTACTTTGTCCTTTTATACTTCTGATTCTGTTAGGTCTATTAAGGATGATAAAGAGCGTTGATCTGTGAAACTGTATTGGGTGTTGTCTTAACCCACGGCATGATATTGCTTACTAATACAAACAGGAAGAAGTAGTAACCACATGTGGTGTGAAATGAAACTGAGATGAATCTGTTAGGTTCTTCATTCTTTATGTAACGTGTAAGTAAAAGAAAGGTATTCAACAGCTTGACATTGCTTCTGGTCTGGAAGAGCATACTAGTCATCTGTCTCTTTAGTTGGAGCATTGCAGTGGTAATTTAAGTATTAGAAAGCAGTTGCTTGATCAACAGTTTTCATAGGCATCGTATAATGAGAGTGGAGGACAGATGGCAGTTTCTCAGCTAGACACAGTTGCTGATTGTACTAGGTTCATAGCTGCCTGCTACATGGTGTGGTGCAACATCTCACTAGCTACGTGGAGCTCTGACTCTTTTCCTAAATGGATGTTTTTGGAGCATGTGTTCCTGGTTATGCTTCCTTTACCCTGACAGTAGAGTTTTGATCCTTTCTTTCAGGATGTGGTGGTCTTGTGTTCTGGAAAGCTTTCCTCAAAAAGTCCAAAGACATTTTCTGGTGTGGTGTTCTCAGATGAAATACAAATAACTTAACCTTCAACATTAGTTCGCTCAGACGTGTAATGAACAGTACTTTCAGCTACAGGAGTTTCAAACTTGCAAACATCTATCTCAGTTGAAGCTCTGTATTTATGTTTCTAAAGATGCTGTGAGAAACTGCAAAAATAATACAATGATCAGCAAAACTTTATGGAATAGAACAGTGTAACAAAAGAAAGCAGTGTAGGAATTCAAAGTTGTCGTTTCTTACACTTAAGAGTGCCATCTTAAAGTACAAACATCCATGCTCTCAGAGCTTGTGGGTCCACATGATAATCTGTTTTTCTTTGGTGGTGGTGTTCATGTCCTCTCCCCGCCTGATTAGCCTCTGGGGAGCTGCCACTGTGAATGCTGTGGTATACTTGTCGTCCTCACTAGATGCCCGGCATCTAGTAGTCACTAGTTGAGATGGCTTTTTTCTGAACATGTGACTCGGGGGGAGTAAATCCATGTTATGTTGAGGGCAGGGAACTGTAAGGCAGGTTTCCCAGCAGAGCTGTTAGCTCATGATTTCCATAGGCTGCTTTTGCATGCTCCCTGTCTTCAGTCTCTGAGCAGAAGGCTTGTGGCCAGCTCCCTGCTGACTCTTGAGTGAGGCCAACCTGTATTGCATGCCTTTTATTTCTCAGTCCTGAACACCATCTCTGCGCTTTTTGACCTTGCCATTTAGAAGCTTACAAGTTTGCAGGCTGCTCTCCACCTGAGTTTGAATGGAGAGTAAGTAAAAACTCCTTGATAGGATCTGCGTGTGAACAGACCATATGGGCAACAAGAAAAGAAATAAATATTTTACTTCATCTTGGTTTCCATGGCATCCTGGAAAAAATTGCTCTTGAACTTTGAGGTGCTATCCTTCCAGCATCTCCTAGCATGGAGAGAAAAATAAAGGTAACACCGGTGGTTGTTGGCTGCTTTGTTTTGTCTGACAGCACTGGGCTAGCATGTCAGGATTTGGGAGAAGGGAGGAAGATAAAGTGCTTTGAAGAGGCCTGCCTTATATCTGTATTTTTGCCTTTGTAGGCAGTTTGTTGCACATGTGACCAGGAAAAAGTGTGCCTTTAGAAAAGGCTACAGAAGCATATACTGTTCATCAAGATGACTTGTTGGCCTGGCGCTCTGCAGAGCTGGAAGAAACTAGCTACTGGCCCTGAAATGAGCAATGGGTGGCTCAGATGTTAGGCTATAACAGAGTATCTTTTGTACCTCATGTTCCACTTCTGCATCCCCTGTGGACATCCTTAAAGTTTAAGCTGAAGTAAATGGGAGTTGTTCAATGACTTTTTTTCTTTTCCCACAGTTTTAGAAAGGTTAATTGTATCCTGTGCCTCCTGCTTTTCAGGCTATTTTGATGTGTTAATTTTTTAGCATACGTGCATTTGTAAGGAAGTTTACTTAAGTCTTATTTTCCTCAGTTCAGGTGCTGCATTTTGTATTTGATGTAATGATTTTGAATGTACTGTGTAAAATTCTATGTAAACTTTATTCGTAAAAGGGTTCTGATTATGAGAAGTTGTGCAATGGTTCCTGGTTTATATTCCATTAAATATGCACATACATAAACATGTCTTTCTTGGATGTACTGTGTCCTGAATGTGCATGCGGAGAGGAGGGAGGCAGGGAGAGAAGGTACAGTTACTGTTTTGAGCAAGTAATGTCTCTGTGTTGCATATGCTTGAAGGAAAAAGGTCTGCTTTTAGATTCTGGGGGAGAGGGAAAACCAAGCTTTTTTTTTTTTGCTTTGTATGTAAGACCAATTGCTTAAATCTAAGGGGTTGGAGCCATTTGGGGAAGCAGTCATGATTGTGAGAGCTGAGTGCCCCAGCTGCAGGTTTTACTATTGTTTTTTTGAGTTTGTTCGGAGAAACCTGTCCCTTAGTTCTGTAAGAGCTTTCTTTTCTGGAGTCCATGGCTCTCTTAGACATATTTAGTGTCCTTTCTGTAGACTGAACAGGCTGTGTTTCTCCTTTGAAGAGTGGGAGAACCTGTTAGTAAACTGCCCACCTGTACTTAGATGTAAATATCCATTTACTCTGGTTGCTAATACTACCCTTTAACAGAGCTTTTCTGCCCCACTGTCTATCAGAGAATGATCTCTGTGGCGGAATCTTCTCCAGCTTCTCTTCAGGTTGTGTGCCACTGCAGATCTGTGTAAATTGTTTTTAAGAAGAATTCACACTTGTGCTTTTTATTTGGCATTGTATAAGATATTAGCTCATCCCTCTAGCAGGTGCTTGGAAGAAAAAATCATTATTTCATGCTGAATTACTGAATCTTTACATTTTCTGTTGCAAGAAAATGAGATCAGGACCTCTGTGTTACTTCATGTCATTCACAATCAGGAACGAACTGCTGTAGCTTTGAGCCATGCCATTTGATGAATGTTTATGCCTGGTTGTGTGCATTTAAGTGAGTATAAGACATTTTGTCACTGAAATATGGGATGGTGGAGATGCAGGTAAAAAGATTGGTCAGATCTGCAGGACTGCGAAATGATGTAAGATTCAAAGAGGAGGAGGGTAGGTATCTCATGAAAGTAACTTAACCTTTGCATTGTTATTGCAGGTCTCTTTAGTGTTTTCTAAGTGAGCATAGTGCAAATAACCTTTTCCCTGCCACCCCCAGCGTGGGGAACATAAACTATGAGCAACAGACATTTCAGTAGTTGGCACACCTAGGCCAGCCAAACTGCATTTTACATTAAGTTTTTGTTCAGACAGCTGGCTATACAGCTAGCTGAGGTGCTGTTTGCAAAGACAGGTAACATAATTAGCATTGCCACTGGCTGGTACATAGACATTTTAGGCTGTAATAGGGAGAAATGCTAATTGCCAGTATATAGAAAGGACCATCAAGTCAGAATATAAAAGCAGCCACGCATATTTTCATTCAAAACCTAGAATTGAGGAAACCATGATCAGGCAGATTTGGTAGGGACTGTCATCTGTGCTGAATACAATACTATATGTAAGCCAATGAACTTTTTTAATTGCGGATTTTGTTTCATCTATATTACACCTGACCCTTTGAAATCAGTCTTTCCTATTGCTGTTGTCTTCAAGATCCTCTCTGAGCTAGTTCCAAAGGCTTGGTTTATCTCCCTCCAAGCTGTTCTTAAACCCTGGTTGCATCAGAAAGAAGATAACTGGTATGAGAGAAAGAATTCCATTCCTTCATCCCTCAGTTAATCGATCCTTTTCTCAGCGTTAGTATCAGTGGAGTGTCATGGACAGTGTCTTCACTGCGCTGCAGCTTCAATCTGGCTACACCAGTGATGCACCAGAGCCTAAGTCAGTATACCAGTGTTCTTGCCTTGGTTTCCTGCTCAGCATGTTGCTGTGTGAAGTCTTGCATCTAAGATCTTACAAAGCAAGATATTTAAAAAAAAAATAATAAAATTTAGTGTTCAGGGGTACAGATCTTCAATCTGCAGACTTTAACCCATTTTCTCAGGCAAATTTTACAGAAGAAGCCATGAGCAATGTTAAAGTAATGGCATGTGCCCATTTGTTATGAGAAAGTGGGATTCCATAAATCTAGCGGCCATTTCTTACTGCTCTAACTCCATTTTGGATAGCTTGGTGTAGCTCTTGAAGCAAACTCTGCACCCCTTTTCTGCCTCCTTGTCAAAATACCAGCCAAGGTAGTAAGTCCTATAGATGTTAGGTTGATATAAAGGTGTTTGGCCTGTGCTAAGGAACTTCCGTAGTTCAACTGAAAACCTGATCATCTTTTCTGTTGTTGCATTTTTCTTGGTTAGTCTTTGAAAACATGAGTGAAAACAAATGTCAGGCACAGATCTATAGGGAACACTTTGCATGAGAATTCTAGAATTTGAAAACTGTCGTTCTCGTGTCCCATTTTAAAATGGATAAATGGGGTACTGTCACAGTTTACTGAAACTGTTTTTCATTTCGGTCACAACTCCAGCACTACAAATGCCTCAGAAATGTAGGGGCAGACAAATTAGATTCAGTGGAGGAAAGGCTTCTTATTATAAGATGCAGGAGAAAGGCAAATGGAGAAGATTGCCTTGAACATGGACTTGCAAACTTGTTAGTGGCTGTAGATTCTGAAAGATATGAAAGATTCAGGAAAAATGTTAGGGGTTCAGTGTCGTGCTTGACAAATAAGCAAGTTAAATGTCCAAGAGCATTCTGTAATGATTCTTGTATAATATAGGCTTTGACTACTGCAATGCCATTTGCATTTTGGGTTTTATTTGTCATCTTTCTAGTGCTGTCACTTCAAGTAAAGAGGAGGCTGTCAACTGAACTCTGTGCCTTTTCTCTCCGTTAGAGCTGTTCCACTTTGCAAGACTTTGAAGAAGAAAGTGGAATTGCGGTTATGTATGAATTGTGACAATATTTAACAACTTCTGTATAGAGTTTCTGGTACTTCATATATAAGTGTCTTTGAAAGTAGACAGAACCTCTTCATCGGCGGTCATACTTGTTGCGAGCACTTCATTTAGTACAAAAAGTACCTGCAGCATGCAGCATTGCCAGTATTGTAAATACTGGTAGGATAGTTGCTTTGTTCATTCTGTCTCTCGGTAAAAACTGGTAGTAAATTCATAGTGGCAACAACCTGTAATATACAGACACCAGCCTAAGCATGTGCGACCATTTTGGTGCACATAGGGTACTGTTTAAAACTGTACTGGCTTCAGGGTCTTTCACCTATAGCCTCAAAAAAAAAAAAAAAAGAGCTTCTCTATAAAACTGAGTATTATTGACGAGACCTACCACCTTTATCTCTGGTTCTATCTTCTATTTTGCAAATGCATTTAGAGAAAGTACACAGACGTCTTGGAGTGTGTGCAGCTCAGTGCCATGCGTAGGCACCGGCTTGTTCGGTGCTGTGGTCATGACTGGACACTTAACTTGCACGTACTTGCTTGGCTCCGCGAATTGGTACACCCAACTTTTAACTGTGCTGAGAAACTGAACCTAATAAAGTGGCCTAGGCTGAGTACCAACATGAGGCGGCTTTATGAGTTGGCACCTGGACATCAGGGAGGGGATTGTGGGTTGTTCTGTGTAGCTGCATCTCCAGCTGCTTAAGTTTCTAATTCAGAACTACTGCCGCTGCAAGCCAGGGTCCAAATGGCTTTCTGAATTCACCGAGATGGGGTTGTACTGTCGCAGAGTAACATTAATACGCTAGTTGGCCACGGTCATCTTATCCTGTTCAGCCTCATCCTGTTCCTTTTTTCACTTAGATGGGTCAGCATCCTTTACCACTTAATAGTATTGCAAATGCAAGGATCTAATTTTTGGGCAGCGTGTTCTGCTTGAGACGATGCCCACGTGTATTTTTGGACTCTTGAATGTGACTATGGTGTGTTAGTTCAAATCGTTCCATCCCATGTAGTTTTTATCTGGTTGTTACGGATTTTGATACGGACTTGCGATTCCTCCAATAGGGGTTTAATACATTAAGGCAAGTGGTCATATTGCTTAGTTACAAGTGTGGCACAAGCCACATTTGTACATGTCCATTCTCCATGGGCAGATCAATAATTCATCTGTATTTGAACTAGGACTTGATAGTCCAGTTTTGTAGTAGACTTACAGATACTGTTATTCCACTAGGACAGTTTGCACTGTTGGTGCTGGTTAGGAACGTCATCCATGATGTGTAGACTAGGCAATACAAGTATTTCTTGGTTGTCTTTGATATTTAGATTTTTTTCTGTGTCCACATTTTTCTTAATGTGTGTCAGTATTTTGTGTCTTACTAAAGAAAGGCAGTTTTGGCACTTTGTCTCAAAACTGTGAAGCATTGCTACAGCTCTTTGCTGTTTAGGTAATTTCTTGCCCAGAGCAGGGTTTTTTTGGAACTCAGATTTTCCTGTTAAAGGAAATGATGAAATGGAAGAAGTGAAGGCATACTGTGTGCTGCTGCATGCTGATAGCCACATTAAAGATTCTTCTTGCCAGAATTGTACAATATCATCTAAGATACTGCTCTTTATAAGCAGATGAAAATTCAGGTTGAAACACCAACTCTTGCAACCCTTTCCACTTAAGGAAAGGCTGTGACAGAAGTAGCATTGATTCCACCCAGTAATAACCAGTCTGACCCTTTCTGCACCACATCAGTTCTCAGGTCAGTCCCGAGATAGGAATTGCGGGACTCAGTTGTCCCAGGTTTAGTGTGGCAGCTTAACCTACCAGTCTGCTAGACTTGTGACTTTCCCCTAAAAATCCCTGGGTCTCAAAGAGTAGTTGTTACTCCTTGCAAGTATCCTTTGAGCATTTCTCCTTTCTCTAGGAAATGGTTTTCTTTTGTTAAGGGTTTCAGAACACCTGGGAGACTGAGCCAATTGGATGCTTTATATCCCTGAAGTCCCTTACAATAAAGTCACTTATTTTGTGGGGTCTGCAAAATGCAGCAATCTAGTATTCAAGCAAGCTTGCTCTGCGAGTGCTAGAGGCCGCAGAACATGGTGATTTGCTCATCTAAGGTAGTGTTGAAAAGATAAAAACATTAGCTTTTGTATAGTTGACCTTGTTTCTGTCAACAGACAAATTGTTTTGAGAATAGCAATGAAAATGTTCCTTGGAATAAAAACTATCCACTCTGGTGGGAGGAAGTATATTAGCTTTAAGCTTGTATTTCAGAGTATATTTAAGTGCTGTCTACACAGGAAAGACCTAAGTACAACTTGGATGCAGGAGCCAAATGGTATTTTGGAAACAATGATGGCTTACCAGTGCCGCAGTACAGAGCGATTTCAAAACCAAAAACTGCTGTTTAGTAAAACATGAAGCCCGAGGTGTGCTTCTAGACTCGGGTTTGCGGGCAGTCTGCTTACTAAAGGTGAAATGGTGATAGGTCTTGGCTGCCTCTCTCCTAATGAATTAAACGTGCCTGGGAATGTTCCCAGGCACCGTGGCCAACTGGCTCAGGACTGCCTCATCCGTACTCTTAAACTCTTAGCTACCAGGGCAGGGTGGCCGCATCTGAACTGCCCAGAGCGAGTGGTCCCGATAGTGTGTGACTCTCAAACCTGGGAATTGTGTGGGAGAGCAGTAGTTGGCACGGTGCGGTTCTAGGGAATGTCCTAGCTGCTTTCTAGCATACACAATCGTGTTCAGGGCCTGGGAGTGTTTCCAGACAAGACTCCTTACGAGTACAGGTGTTGGTCCTTGATTCTTCTGAATTCTTTATGGACTAAGGCGTAGAAGGACACATCACATCACAAGGGGTTTAGGACGCTTCAGAAGGGTAGGTTTAGGAGAGGATGCCTCGTGTTTATTTTGGGGCAGTAATTCTGTTCTTCTAAAAAGTCTGTACCTCCTGTCTCCCTTTTAGATGGTTTTAGTGGTTGTTCAAACATCTTTCAGAATGCAGTCGCCTTCTTTCCAGCCACCACTTTTCTGGGATGAGTAGGTGTGTCTGCCTTGCGTCAGGCTATTGCTTGTGTATGAATGAACACACTGTGGCCTTTCAAGGCAGTGCTGTGTATGAAGTGTGCCTTTTATGGTGGCGAGGAATTTCATTCTGACTTAGTGTGCGTGTGTGTGAATATTAAGAGCCCTGGTTTACTGTCTGGGTGACATGGTGGGGGGACGGTCTTGCATCTTTTAGTCAGTGGGTCTTTTATGTGAGCAGGAGAGTGGGGAGATAACTTTATTTCCTCAGATGTTTCTTCCAGTGAACAGTAAAAGCTGTGTTGAGCTGACTTTATTGATCATAGGGGCTGATTTTCCTGCAGGCTTTTCAGCATTTGATTGTGGATTATTGGAGTTGGAGTATAGTCCTAGTATAGATAAGCCAGTAAAGCATTAATATTAATCCTGGCTCTAAGTAGATGTACACCCTGGAAGACAGCATATCATGTAAGCTGCTGAATATTGGAGCAGTTTTGCTCTAACTGATCACTATTTCTGTACCTCCTGGCCTGCCCTCCCTCCATGGTGTCCTGAGTTTCACTGTGAGCTATGGCTCCGTCACACAGTCACTTCAAGATACTCTTTGTCTTTCTGTAGGTTGTGGAATATGCTGTCAGCTTTGATAGTTTGAATATTTTTAGAGAGAAGAGGTTAGCAACGTAAAACGCTGTTCCTGTTCATTGTGCTTTGTCAAGGGCTCTGAAATTTTACTTTTACATGTGCTGTCTTAAGTCTTGTGAAGCAAATGCGTGGCATGTCATGCTTACACCAGTGATGCACCCCCCAATTTTGGGAACATGTATTCTGTGTGACAGCATTAGTTTTGGAGCACTGCTTTGAGTAAAGGATCCATTGCTCAAAGGTAGTAAGCTGTCAGAGCTGACTGCGTCAATTAATACACAGCAGGCTTTGTGTCTACTGATGGTTCTTCTAATTTAATGTGCGTGATGATCTGTCTTAACCAGCAGTAGTGGTACGTATTTAAGGACACAGCACAGTGTAGGGTTGCTCCCTGGTGTCCCACAGGCTACCTGTGTGTTTTCAGGTCAACTATTTCAGTCCTTACGCAGCTTCTGGCAGCCCACTGTCCTGGGGGCATCTTAAGGATATGAAAAAGAGAGGCTGCAGGCTCTACTGATGCAGTGATGGTCAGTATCCCTCTCTGGCACACTTCTTCTGGAGAGCTGTGATGCTGCCTGTGTGAGAGATGGATGCAACTTCTCCAGAACAGTTGGCTCTTTTGAAGAGCTGGATGCATATCAGAGCGTGGGCCTTTGCATGTGGCTCTGTGCTGCTCTCTACTAGACAAAGTGTCACCTAGTATAAGATTTTACTTGGGTCTGTAATTAGTAAAATGTCAAAGGCTGTACTTTATTTAACATTTTTTATTTTCAATAAATGCAGGCTGCTGCCCAAAATTACGCTCTCAGAATCACAGAACGTCGGGGGCTGGAGGGGACCTCTGGAGATGATCTAGTCCAACCCCCTGGCAAAGCAGGGTCACCCAGAGCAGGTCACACAGGATCATGTCCAGGCAGGTTTTGAGCATCTCCAGGGAAGGAGACTCCACAGCCTCCCTGGGCAGCCTGTGCCAGGGCTCTGCCACCCTCAGAGTAAAGAAGTTTTTCCTGACGTTTAGAAGGAACCTCCTGTGCTCCAGTTCATGCTTGTTACCCTCTCGCTCCTCCGTTGTAGAGCTTGTGTAGCTTCACAGTGAATAGAAGAACTGATCTGGCTGAAAAGTAACTCTCAAAACGTATGTTTTCAGCTGTGTATGTCCTGTGGTCAGATAGCCAGTTTAGTGATTTGGATTGCTGCTCAGAAACAAAATTTACGTGGACATTCAGCCTCTCTGGGATGGCATTAGAAATGAGGCGTGTGGGACAGGCAAGAAAGGGACAGGAACAGTTCATTCCCTTCATCAGTAGCCTGCACTTAGGTTTTGTTTAAGTCATTGTGGAATTGAGGTGATTGTCAGCCCTGACAGTGGTTTTAAGTACAGTGCTGTGCTGTCTGCTCTTTTGTCTCGTAACACTAATGAATTTTCTCTGTATAGGGAGGAGAATTAAAAATACCTACCTCACTTCTCTTCCCTTAAGCACTTAATCCAAACTTTTGAGTGTGTCAGCTAAGCTCAGTTTGAATTTAAATCACAACACCTGTATTTAAAACCAGGAGTTTGGTGAACTTGTGTTCTTTTATTTCTGTGGCGACTTTTCAGGGGTTGTTAATTTTAAAGGTAATGTAGCAGCAAGTCAAACTTCAGGATTTGTAGTTAGGAAGTGGAGATGTAAGTTTCTTGTGAACCAAATTCTCTTAATTTCTGAGGTGCGAAGTCTAGGTGTGTGTTACATAAAACAAACAGTTTTCAGTGGTCACAGAGCAAGTCTATGATAGAGCTGAGTTTGATTTATGTGTCTGAGTCTGCTTCCCATTTACAAGCCCATGCTGTTTTCTTGCTTTGCTTAAATCTGCTGCTGCTTTTAGTTTGTGCTTGTGAAGGCCATTTTTACTTGTCATTGAACCAGTTTAGTAAATAATTAGTAGTCTGTCATTTCTTCCTGCTTGATTTAGCCATTAAAGTTTTGTTATTCTATAGTTAAGTATTGAAATACTGTACTGTAAAACTGTTAAACATTCTGTGTTTTGTATACAGTGGAAAAGAACATCTAGTTCTTTAGTCAAGGAGAGCACATAACACAGTGAGAAGTATCAGCTACGATGTGCTTCTTGAAGGTCCGAATTTTCCTGGTTTGGGAAAAGCAGCAGATTACTATGTGAGAATGAGATTATTGCTTAAGTGGTGGTAGCTGAAAGTAAAACTGTGATGTTCAGTTTCAGATACACATGGCCTTTGTTTGAGGTCTTAGGGAAGCTTATGTTTAAAAACAAACAAAACCAAAAAAAACAACCCAGAAACTACCCTTAAAAATTTTATTTTATTAAGAGCTAGGCTGAGGAAGTTTTGCCTGTTTTAAGGAACATTGCAACTGTACTGACTACTTAAAACCAGAGAACTTGTTCACCTTTTAAAAACATTACCATTTACCTTGAATCACATGTTCCATTTTGATAGCCTCCTTCATATAGAAAATATAGCATGAGATGTCAGTTTAAATGCAAGTTTAAGAATGCTCTATCTTCTATGTGAAAGGAAGTATTCTGTACATTTTTCCATGTTTGACATCATGGTGTTTTGAATAACCATGTTCCATATTCATATCAATTTTTTGTTTTTGTTTTCAATTTATGCACAGCACTTGCTCTGAAATTTGGGGACTGAGTACACCAAACACGATAGATCAGTGGGATACAACAGGCCTTTACAGCTTCTCTGAACAAACCAGGTGAATATTCTGCCCTCTCTCGCATCATAGGAATCTTGTGGGAGGGATTGGCTTTGGAGGGTCTGTAATGGGATGCTTTAGCTGTAAAATAGACTAAAATGCTTCCTAGGCCTCTCGTGGTACAGCATTTTAAAATATTTGCTTGCCAGTGTAGAAATCCAAGTGTTCTCAGCTGATGTTTTGACCAATGAAACTCTAATTCTGGAATACTCCTTTTTCACGCCAGTGCTATTTAAAGAATGGGAAGACTTGAGTTAAATGCAAGCTCTAATGTGATTTGGTATTTATATTAATAAAGTTGGGAAACTTAATTCTTTAGACCTAATCTTACAAAGTGTTTAAACTGCTTTGTATGCCACAAGCTTTCAATTAAATCTTGCTAATTGGCTCAGATACGAGCTACCAAAGAATTGCTTGTAAATTCTTCAGTAGTTAATGATGGGCAAATTCTAAACAGGTTCTTTATTTTTTCATGTCACATTACTTGATTTGTGTATTGAGGTTTGTCTCCCATCCCATAACAGTCATAAACATCTGCATTTGTGTAAGCATATGCAGTCTGTCTTAAAACTAGCAAAACGTTTTCAGCTGGTAGCAAGGCAGACAAAGTCAAGAAGATAAACTGTATAGCCCTTACAAGATGTGCATTCATGCTTTTTGCATTACAGTTATACTGCTGTGTGGATCACTTGGGCAGCTGACTGCTTATAGGCTTATTTGCAGTCCTGTGGGAAACCTTATGCTTAAAGCCATAAAGCATCCATGCCACAGCAAAGCCTTGAGGTTTAGCAGTGGAAGGGACTATTAAGTGTGTGATTTTTTTATTTATTCTTTTTTCAACAACTGTCTTTTGCATTTAAAAAAATTTATATGAAGCAATCATCCTAAATACTTGGTTGGAGGTAAAGTGGCTTTTAATGAACTCTAAATTCACTGGCAATAATTTGAGCATCTCAAAAATAAGTTAAGACACTGCTTGATACCATCATTTTTATCATATTTGAAGCTTTTTAACAAGACTATAAATGTCACTAACAGTGTCACTCCACTGAATTCCAAGAATAAATAAACTACCTATCCCATGTGTGTAAACTGTTGCTTGAGTGATTAAGAGACAGCATGCAGTCTGTAAATACTTCTCAACATCTTTCCCCTATAGATCTCTCGATGGCCGTCTACAGGTATCTCATCGTAAAGGATTACCACATGTCATTTACTGTCGTTTGTGGCGCTGGCCAGATCTTCACAGTCACCATGAACTTAAAGCAATTGAAAACTGTGAATATGCTTTTAATCTTAAAAAGGATGAAGTATGTGTAAACCCTTACCACTACCAGAGAGTGGAGACACCAGGTAGGAAGACGGCTTCTGACTTTGTACAGCAGCATCTGTGTGCACTTGTTCAGCATAATGTCTTAGATGGAAAATAGAGAAAGGCGATGCTTTCTCTTGCCAAAAGTACAAGATTCTTAGAGATACAGCTTTTGAGAATACCACCTCCTGGAAGTTTTGTAAAGACTTTTCAGTATCTTTACTGTTAAAATGTGTTGAATACCCCTGATAAACACTTCCAGTACTGCTAGCAGTTTCCAGCTAGCTAAGTGCAGTCCGGACTGAAAAGGGGACTAGAGATGACTTACCTTTGCTAATACGGAACAGTCTTACTCAAAAGGCACCTCAGGAATCTGATTCTTCTAGTAACTAGCAGTACAATTGCAATATTAGCAGTGCAGAGAGTCAGAACATTTCAAAACCTGTTAAAATCTAAAACATCTAGCAATTTCCTTTTTTTTTTTGTTTCCCCTTTCCCCCCCCTCCCCTTTTTACCTCACAGAACGGTGTATTTTGAGGGTCTTACTAATGCTTTGAATTTTGCTTTTCCAGTCTTGCCTCCTGTACTAGTGCCACGGCACACTGAGATTCTAACGGAGCTTCCACCTCTCGATGACTATACCCATTCCATTCCTGAAAACACTAACTTTCCAGCTGGAATTGAACCACAGAGCAATTACATACCAGGTATTTTCTTAACTCCCACCACAAGCAGTACACTTAACATTCTGCCGCTGGAACAAAGACGGCAATTTCATCCTCCTAAGAGATCAAATTAATTGAAAGATGCACCAATAAATTAAATCTAGTTGACTTCATTTAGTAATTCCAGTGGAAATGCCTGAACAGTATTGTTTGCAGAACATGATGCTGTGTAAAACCACATTGCTGTGGTTTCACAATAGCTTACTTGGTTTCAGTAGCTTATTTAAGCTTCAGAATGTTAATGAGTACAAAGTAGACCTTCACCTTATGCTTTAAGGCTGTTTTACAAACATGCAGGGGTTGCTAAATGCTGTGTATTGGAGATTGAGTAGTGAACTGCTGCTCAATCTCACCACGTGTAGTATGTGGAGAAAACTTAAGTTGCAGAATAGTGACTTAAAAAGTGTTTCGATCTGTCATTCACAATCAGTCAAGGTCTGCTTTGTGTATTTCTTACTATTGTGTGCATACAGTTTTGTCTTTTTAGTATTAAAGAACAACCTAACAATATTGAACTCCTAGAGAATTCCTCCTCCTCCTCTTTGCCTCTTCCACACCCCGAAATAAAATACCAAAACTAATCTGCTCCAGTGCACCCAAAATCCTGTACCCCTATTGAAACATAAAATCGGTGACCTTTGTTTCCTGCCCCAACTTCCTGTCTCCTGTCTCTTCAGGAAGTTGCCTGGAGCGTAAACCCAAGCAAAGCTGAAGTTTTCTCATAAATGTCTAATGCAGCTACGTTAAGAACAAGCTGAAAATTCAGATCTGGTCTCTCTTGAAGGATAGGATGACTGCCTTGAAACTCAAATATGTGCAATGTGCAAATTGCATCTACATGCCTTAAACAGGATGTTGCTTATGTTTTCTTTAAATGCATCCAAGAATTGAAACAGCACCATAAAAAATTTCAATTAATTTGACCTCATCTGTTTAATTTGGGCCACATTTGTGGCCACCTAGGAACAGCACATCTTTAAAGAGCCATTTAAGGTGCTAGAAGTTGGTGTTGCTTTCTTAACTTGTGTATACTTTTTTTGACTCAATCTGTGGGCTTTTGATAGCATTTGCAAACAACTTACCAGAAAGCCACCATTTGAAAATCCAGTGCTATGGAAATGAGCTACAGCCACTAGGTGGTTGTTTGCAGGAAGTCTGTTCAAGGTGATTGCGGGTATTCACGTGATCTGCAAATATTTATGCAGCTAACCACACCTTGCCACCTCCTCTTTGTCGCTACACTCCCCTGTTGTATTCATATCATGACATCTTACTTTATTTGACCTTGTTAACTTAATCTTGAATACTGAGCTGGGTTCTGGAAAGTCTTGTGTGTCTCGGCAGCCTGCTTCAGAGAACTGTTTTCTTTAGCGGTCGGACAGACTGACAACCCTGCTCGTTTTGCATCTCAATACTTGTCTCTGTGCTTGGTGTACAGAGAGGTTGGTTTTACCTACAGCTGGGGAGACGGTGATTGTGAAGGTGCAGGGTGGGCTTCGGGGCTGTATGTTCCCTTTCAGGTTGCGGGTGTGCTAAGCTGCCTTGTCCAAACTCCTGGCAGTGTTCAAGCTCTGCTAAGAATTTTTAATGCTGCACTTGGGAATTTATTTCCAGCTGTGGTGGTGCTCAACCTCTGACTCTAAAACAGTATTAGTAGTACTAGGTGGAGGAAATCTTCTCTGTTCAGACAGAGACTAGGTACGGAAAATAATCTGTGCCAAAGAGCCTAGATTAGCAGCTGGAAACAGGAGGCGTGGATTGAGTTGGATTGGAAATGGTTATTGACCTTTTACCATGGCTGTGGGTTTAACTGTAACGACTGAGTTTGAGATGGGTGGAGTCCACTTTATCACAGTGAATTCTATAGAAATGTTTGAAACAAGGATGATTTTTGACGTCATACTCCTTGCTAGTAAAGATTTCCCTTAATCTTCCTTTTGAATTCTCACTTGAATTTTGTCGCATCTGTTTTAGCACACTAGTTTTACAGAATCAACCGAAGATAGCGTTCTTTCAGTTCATTTTTATTTGGTCAACTGACTTCGTCTAGTTTCCTCTCACTGACTTCCTTCTGATCTTACTATATTGCTGAAAATCTCGGACATGGTAGTTGATATAATTTGATTTTCATTCTAAGCAAAAGGCTTTCTCTTTAAATTTCTGCTGTTTGGTAATAATATAATTAAATGCGTTTAATCCCTCAGATATCTCAGACAATTCCAAGGCAATCATGGAGGTGGTTAGCTTCAAATGCTTTCACTAAAGAAATCCAGGTTTTACCTGTAATGTATAGGAAAAGACGTTTGCCCAGTTCAAAGAAAATTATTTCCTGGAAGGCAATTGGTTAACTCATTATCTGGATTACAAAGTGCATTTTGAATGGGGAAGAGGAACAACCGTACTCCTCTGGGTTTTGAAGATATTTCTGTGGAATTAGACACAGTTTCTAGTATCAGATTGCTCCAGAGTTGTTAATGAGTTTACTTGGGTTTGTGAAACTCCGTTTTTAAAGCAAGCTAGTTAAAAGATAGATGACTTTTTTAATAGAACTTGGAATTACTACTAATAATAGAGCTTGTGCAGTGTAACTAGTTAGATAATATAGTTATCATTAATGAGTGAAATCGTTGGGTGTTGAAGGAAAATGGATTTGGGGACTGAACTGAAAAATAACCTTTAAATCTGGCAACTTCTATAAGGTGTGGGAGGGTATCTGATCTGATGGTTGTGCTACATAAAGACAGCTACTGCTCTGTAGAAGTCACCAGATGGTTTTTTTTCATTTGTAATTCTACTAAATGTGAAAGCTGTTGATCACAATTGCAAAATTGTTACTCATTGTAGTGAAAGTATCTTGTCTTAAATGGAACAAACAAGAGTTATCTGTTAATTATATAAGATATTTGAGCAATTGACTGGCTTACAAGAGACGATATATTTTACCTAGACGACAAGGCAGGTAATGGATTTGAAGTCCTACTGGAAGGAAAAAGGGACAGCAAAATGAAATTCTAATTCAGTGTTCAGGTATCATTGTGAAGACTTGAGGACAAAAACCCTGAGTGCTAATAAATCTTACAAATTTCCCCAGTCGTTGAACCAATAGGTGGATTTTTTTTTTTTGACAGAAACACCACCTCCAGGATATATCAGTGAAGATGGAGAAACGAGTGACCAGCAGTTGAACCAAAGCATGGATACAGGTAAAATTTTGTTTTTCACTACCTTGAAGACTTGAGATTACTGGTTCCTCTGCATGGTGGCATGATTTCATCCTGAGCGATGAAGGCAGAAGCCCTCTGGACAACCTGGTGTTTTCTGTTTAAAGTATCACTTTCAGTCTTTTGTGAACAAAATAAATTTTTTTTTTGCTAGGGGAATGCGTTTAAAACGTTCTGTGCCATATTAAGAACATTTAGTTTGTTTCATAACAAAAGCATACAGGCCTAATTAAGTCTTCATCAGAAAGCCTTAAAATAGATTTTAATAGCTGACGGGTTTGAGTCTACCCCTAACTTTGCCTTCTGGCAACAGGTTCATTGAAGCAAAATGTCTGTTGGCCTAAACAAGTTACAGAAATGCTGCATTTTGAGAACCTGTCTCTGAACTCTGACAACCTCATCACTTCTGCCATGTTCCGAATTAATTCTTGTGTGGAAGGCTCTGTTGAAAGAGTGGTAGAAACATTAAGCATTTGTGCCTCTGAATGAAAGGGTTTCTAGATAATTTGGTTGGCCTTAGACTTGGACAAAACACAGTTAGTGTGCTGGATAAGAACCTCCTGCTATGTGCTGGCAGACTTGCGTGTGTGTTTGATTAGCTCATGTTAGCAACCTTTTTCAGTTAATTGGAATCAACTGCACCAGTTTCTGTAAGAACTGCAATATTTTCCCACTATGTGACAGTAAGTACCTTAATTAAAAAAGCTGGACATCAGCAGTCCTTGTAGGAATGTTCCTGTGCAAAGTCTGCCTGTATTTTGCCTACTACTGTGCTAATTGTGTTGGAAACTTGATGTTTTTCTGAGGTTTTTTCCTTCCTGCTTCCAGGAAAGAATGATTTCCTCAGATGAGGAAATTCAGCTTGTTCTTTTCTAGAGATAAACCCTCTTCTTTGAAAGTAGAGAGGTAACACCTTGATTGTCTCATCCACTTTTTCTTAGCTTTTTTTCCACTGAATTTGGGAAGTCGTCACTACCTTCTCACTGATCAAGTGCATAATTAGTTACGTTCACAGAATGTGCATGAGGTGAGAGCTGTGACAAATACCACACTAAGATGTTAATTGAGTCTTTACGAGGAGGGGTGGATTCCCAGGAGTCTAGAAAATTAAATGTAATCTTAATTCAGAATAAGCATGTGACACGCTGGAAAACTGGTTGTAGGATTTCTGAGGTTTCTTACTCCAAAGAATTTTAATGTAAAACTGTATCTAGATAGTGGGTCATACCTACCCGTCTGAAACAACAAGAATCATTTGCTCTAAAACAATCTCTATTGCTTTAACAGGATCTCCAGCAGAGCTGTCTCCTAGTACTCTCTCTCCAGTTAATCATAGCTTGGGTAAGCTGGAAATACTTCTAATTGTTTCTCTGTGTGTGATGACTCTTCTTTATATATATAATTACATTAAAAATGAACATGTACTTAAAAAAAAAGTAAGAGATATATTAGGAGGAGACTATGGCTTGGCTTCCTGATGATAAATGTAATAGGGCTGGGTTAATAACTTTTTAATAACTGTTTCTGTAACTGTTGAGCTTCTAGCAAAGAGAAAGCATAATATGTTTGTGTGTGCAGGGGTAGCATTTATAAAACAAATAGTTTAAAGGACATTAGCCTATCTGTAGTGCTGCCCAGACTTGCTGTCTCCCTTGTGTATGTGTTCTGCTGCTCTTCTCATGTACTGCTTCGCTTGTGACCACAACATGATTGTTACTCCCACATTAGTGGCCCACCTGCT
This sequence comes from Leptosomus discolor, assembly GCF_034619465.1. Taxonomy (NCBI): domain Eukaryota; kingdom Metazoa; phylum Chordata; class Aves; order Leptosomiformes; family Leptosomidae; genus Leptosomus; species Leptosomus discolor. The sequence continues at coordinate 90,369,486 of NC_141419.1, read as the reverse complement.
TTGATCAGGTGCCACGGCTGTGTCTGTATAAATGCCTGGGGAAGATCAGATTCCCTTGCGTTTGTTGAAAGAATGGTGACAGTATGTGACAGGAAAATGCTGTTCGGAACACTGAGTAAGTAATTAGGGTAGGTAAAAAGGGGAAGCAACGGAGGAAAAGCTGAAGATGCATGGGGAAGGGGAAGGTACTGAGCTCTAGTAGGGCAGAGTAAAAGGAGCTTCAAGCTGCCTTTAGATAAAGAGACGGTATAAGATCCAGCGTAATACAAGGGAACATCATTTTCATATTAATATTTTTTTTTCCTTTGTGTGGCTCGGTGTTTGATAGTTTCATCTTTTCTTTAGTGTTGCCAAAATGTTTGCAAGTTATAGAGAGGCAGCAGAAGTGTCTCAACGTCTGGCACTCACAGTAACATTAGCTTAATCATTGCCGAGCAAAATGCAAGTACTGAAGTACATGAGCTGTGGTCAGATTAGATCACCCCTTCTTCCCCTCCTCCTTCCCTTGTGTGGAATATTGAATTCCATTCTGTTTACCAGGGTAGGTGAAAATGACAGCAAGCAAAATATAATTTGAGTTGTCATTTCTGGAAGAGACGAATAGCAGGGCAGATAGGTTTCTTTTCAGCCTCAAATTCTGTGTTAAGGTTATTTTTTAATTTTTTTTTTAGACTTGCAGCCAGTTACTTACTCGGAGCCTGCGTTTTGGTGTTCAATAGCATATTATGAATTGAATCAAAGAGTGGGAGAAACCTTCCATGCATCACAGCCTTCCCTGACCGTAGATGGCTTTACAGATCCATCAAATTCAGAACGATTTTGTCTAGGTCTGCTTTCCAATGTAAACAGAAATGCTACAGTGGAAATGACAAGGAGACACATAGGTAAAAATCTCTGGTCTTCTAACTATTTAATTTCATTTTAGCCACTAAATTATCTGGAATGATCCAGGTAGGATGGGCAGATCTGTGTGATGGGATCCTTTCACCCTTGTGCAGCCAGCCATTGAACTCTTTCAAGGCTTGCCAAGGAGAGCTTGGTCTCTCTTGCTAAGGACAGAATTGGGAGGGCGCAGAGATCACCACTTCTGAAATCAGGGAGAAATGTAGCAGCTTCTGCTTCCACAGCCAGTTGCAATTGGAAAGACATGTAGTGACGGCTGGAGCTGGAAGGAGCTGCCTTTCCCTAATCAGGAGTCCGTAAGTTGGCGGCAGCAGCAGTCACACAGCTGTCAGGCTGCAAGCAGCACTGGAGGAAGCCTCTCAGCTGTGTGGGATTTCTGTTGCTCATGTTGCTGTTCTCTGCCTTCTGGAAAAAGATGATGCACCAAAGCATCCCGAGGGGCAGGTTTTTAGCTTTCAGGCTCCTTGTTGGACCACTATGCCCTGGGTAGCATTTATATTCAGAGTTGCTTATAATTGAAGTTGAAGCTTTAATTACAAAATATTAACGTGTTGCTTAGTTTATTCTAATTTATAAAATGCAGAATGGACATGACTAGTACTTCATGAGTTCTTTTCTAAAATGGGAAAAACTGCCATTGAGATAATCTCATCGTGCCAAAACAGTGTGTTTTCTTTGTAATGGTTAGTAAAGAATACTGTTTTCCGCAGTGCAGCATCTTGGCTTTAAGTTCTTTAGTAAGCTACATTTTTTTTCCCCTGGATTCTTTTATTTAGCAATATTAATGAGATTTTTTTTGTTGTTCTTCTTCTTTTATTAAAAAAAGTTCAACCTGTTTAGTAGAACCTTCTGGCTCCCTCTGTGCCAAGTCCACGTGCTTGTCGAATAAAACTTTAGGTGTGCAGAAACCCAGGCTATGCCTGTACTGACTGATCAAAAAGATTGGTGATGAGGAAGATGTAAGGAGCTCTCCCTTTTTTTTTTTTTTATAGAGCAGCTCACATTTTGTTTGAAAAAGAGTTTTAAAGAAAGAGGAGAAGAGAAGCTGTGGCCTTTAAAGGACGTGTTAATTATAAATAGTTTTCTGTGGGAGATCGATTGTATGTTACTTATCTTACTTCTGCTAGAAATAACCCATACAGATTATTTTCGACTCAGAGAGAGAACAAGATCACAATTTGAAAGTGAACAATAGGATTTCTTATGGTATTTTTTTGTCATGGGGCTAAACGAAGTCCTGTTGTTTTTGTCAAAGTACTACAGAGGAGGAGTGTGGAGTGGGTTGTGAAGTAGTGTGGGCGCATGCAAGCCAAGCGTTGAAGTGGCAAAAAAGGAAAACACAAGTATACCACAGTGGCCTCTGCCACATACAACACTTTAATACTAGCACAAGTTTTAATTCTGTTGAATCTAGTCTTTTTATTTCAATTTTAGCATTTCTTTAAGCAAAAGTTACTTGATAATGGACACTGCTTCCTAACTTGAATCGGGTTACAAGCTGTTACATGGCTTCAAAAATTCTGTCTCGCTCTTGACCAAGAATTATTCTGCATCTCCTTCAAATATTGTGCGTTCATGGAGGAAAAATGCAAGTTAATTGTGTTCTGCTCCTGCTGCAGCTGTCAGTCCAGCAGTGTGGTCCTGTAGATAATAGATTTCTGTTGAAGGTTTCTGAAGAACCTTGGCCTTCTCTGGAAAAAAAAATATTGCCTTGTTTGTTAATCTGCTTGGGTCATGCCATAACTAGAGTTCGTTTGAATTTTGCTGCAGGGAGGGGAGTACGTCTCTATTACATCGGTGGAGAAGTTTTTGCTGAGTGCCTAAGCGATAGCGCGATTTTTGTTCAAAGCCCCAACTGTAATCAAAGATACGGCTGGCATCCTGCAACTGTGTGCAAAATTCCACCAGGTTCGTAGCCTACCAAAGGTCTCGTGTAAAACTATCCAGTGAATGTATTCACAGGGTGGCATTTGCTTTCCTTTTGATAGTTTCTTTGTAGTTTCGGGCCTCTGTGAGCAAACACGAGTATTCATTGATTGTACCCTTTTGACTTTTTTTTTTCCCTTATAGGATGCAATCTAAAAATCTTTAATAACCAAGAATTTGCTGCTCTTCTGGCTCAATCTGTGAATCAGGGTTTTGAAGCAGTTTATCAGCTTACTAGAATGTGTACCATAAGAATGAGTTTTGTTAAAGGATGGGGAGCTGAATACAGGTAAGGAAAAAACCCTTTGGTTTTAGATAGAGAGTTAAAAATTTTTCTTCTTTCACTAATAGACTACTTCTGTCTGACTCGAAAGCCATACATACAGGCTTCTTACCACTATTGTAGATCTGCTGTCTGCAAGTTGAACCCATATTTTCCTTTTTCTCCCCGCTCCCCAGCTATGGAGCGCCTAAGGCATGAGGAGCAGTAAACTGATTTCAGTATTGCATTGACGTCAGCTCTTGAGCAAGGAACGTCGTCAAAGTTCCCTTTCCTCGCGTGGTCGTGCTTCCTTGCTCGTTGTGGCGAAATCGCTGACGGCATCTAGAAGTTTCACAGTTTGTGCTATGAAGTTATTTGTTGTTTTAGACGTACAGTCATTTTGGTCTCTGTCCTGTTATATGGAGTATAACGAGTTCGTTAGCTTGTGGTGCTGGATGCAGTTGATAGTACCCGATGGAAAGAATTGGAGTCGCTTGGAGTGCGTTCTGCAGAATAAAACAGCTGGAGAACACACATTTTTAAGGGATGGGAGATGTTTTGGAACTTGTAGTGGAAAAAACTTTGCAGGAGTAAGATGACTGTTTATGTAGTAAAACTGCTAAATGTTTCAGTGGAAAAAATGTCTTTTATCTGCTTCTGAATAGATTCCAGTTGTATTGTCTATTAGCACAAATTAAGAGCTGTAGTTGAGGACAGTGCCTGTTTTTAATGTAGTGTGGGAATTTGGGAAGAAAAGGAATTGACTTCTAACTGAGCATTATTGAAGATTTCATTATTTTGGAGAGCTAGGGATGTGGTTTTAAACAAATCCCTTAAACCTCTCTAGAAACTGTCCACGGAAAGAATGAAGTCTGACATATCAATACCCTATTGCAATACCTACAGATTTTTTTAAAATCCATATCATTTCTGAAGTTGAATAATGGCATGTAGGTTCCACATGGGGGTTTGATTCTTTTATCTGCTCTTGAAATATATGCATGTAAATAGCAGTTTCAGTGTGTGGGGGAGGCTTCTCATCTAAATGAAGGCAATTTTTTAAAAGCCTAATTAGACGAAATGAGAAATTTGAGTAATGGAATAAATTGGTACCTCTTTGTTTAGCAAGAGGTACACAAGAAAAAAAATCTGGCTCAAGTTTAAAGAACTGTTGAATTTGGCTCAAAAGGAGTATGTATACACTTATGCATAATTAAATACAACATTCAAATCGGAACAGAAGAAAGGCTCAATCAGATTATATGGAGACAACTTGAAGTGAGTGTGTGTGTGTTCTGGGTTAAAACAGCGGGGAGGCTTTTGGTAAAGTTATTTCGAAGAAGGGAAGATGTTGGTTGTAAGTAGTCTGTAAACCGTTCAGAGATCGTAAGGTTGAACAAGCTGCAGTGGAAGCACTGCCAGAACGGCACAGAAACTGGTAGCTGACGTAATGCTGAACTAGTTTCTTTGTGTCTTTGTTTAAGATGGTGCTAATAAATTATTGATGCGCGAAAGTTGGAAGTTGTGCTGCAGTTGTGATTAAAGCAAGAAGAGGTTGCTCCTGCAAACACAACCTTTAACTGAAATGAATGTAGTCTGAATTGTCCAAAATAGACCAGGAAGCACTGTAGACTCCATCATTCTTGTTAAACTTCTGTGCTTCGTTATTACGGCAAAAATATTTCTCATAGAACAGGCTTTGGCAAAGCCAAAACATTGTAGGCATATGATAGATGTGCATAAACGTGCAGATATGGCAGGGTGGTAGATTTTCTACGCTTGGTAGACAAATGAACATAAAGCTTTTTGCTTGACACATGTTGGCTTGAGTTGAGGATGGTGGTAGAAGTTCAGATCAGCAGACAAGTGTTCACGTTAGCGCAGGAACTATCCAGTTCCAGGATCATCCTCTGAAGAAAGTTAAGTAGAGGTAATTACAGCAAAGAGACTTAGTGATCCGTGAACTGGAAATCCATGGGTAGAAGAGGCTGAGGTGGCTGCTAAGTGACTGTCACTATTTTATCAACTTTTGCCAGTGTAGTGCAAAGCCAGGGTTGTTGAACAGAACCAGTTATAAAATTTTGAGGAAGTGTGTGGTGGAACACGTTGTAGGGGAGTTGACAGCGGAGAAATAATGAACTTCCTTCTTTAGGAGAGGATTTGAGACTAAATGGAACTATATTTCCTGTGGTTTAGATTGTTCTTCTGTTGGATCACTTTGTTTTGGCATAGGCATTCAGGGCTGAGATGACAATGTTTTTTAGAGTGCTGAGAGAACACAGTCCCCAGCCACTTTCTTCTCCTAGAAAATGTGAAACCACAGACAACTTTTGAAATCCGTCCTTGCACTGGCTTAGTCTTTCTGCCTTTTCAATTCCTCTCTTTATAACCAGATTTCCTTGAAGTGAAGGGTGGCAGTGCTGATAGTAAAAATGAAGGAGCTGGGTTTATGCCTGACTAATCTGCTGCCTTTGAATCTTAATGCCTCCTTGCTTTGACTTTGGGATAGCTAGAATTACTAGGAAAAACTGGCTTAGCAACAGTAGTCTTGCCAGTCTAGTTTGGGAAAACTCCTATGCCTGGAGTGCGTGCAGTGAAATAGCAGGATTTCTCAGACAGAGTATGTCCAACACTGATTTCTTTACTTTGGAGATGAGAAGAAAGATTTTTGAATAACAGGTCTCTGAAACAAGGTTATATGTGAGAGGGAATGAAGCTTTTATGGTTGTCAGCCCTTCAGCTTTACTGGGGCTTTCTATATGGTGTTTAATTAAGGGCTTCTACCGTGGAAAATTATAGGCAAGTTTATATAGAAGACAAGGGAAACACAATTTTTCCTTAAATTGTTTGTGTGAGGCTGTTACAGTACAAAAGATATAGAAGCGTAGGATTACAGGACATCAGAGATAAAGTTTGGTGTTCCTTTGAGATAACATCAGTTAGCAAGCATAGCGTAACCACACACAGTGTTTTGACATAGTGTTTCTGACAACATCTAGCTGTTTCCTTATACATTTGTCTTGTCGATTGCTCCAGAAAGCCAGAGCTTGATGGTCACCATAGTCTTGTGCTGTTTGGCCACGCTGATAGCGTGGAGCCAAGCGTCCCCATTCCATATTTCTCAGTAGTTGTCTACAAAGTTTAAACCCAGTTACGCATGCAGGCTCTTTGAAGGTTGAGATGTAGCTGCACACAGCCATCTGTGATGTGAACAACACGTTGGTTGGGCAACCTTCAGCTTTTAGTTTCTTCTTAGCAGTAAGGCTCTCGGTGCGCTGCTGCAGTTCTTGTCTTATTCTCCAGGGCTGAACGTTCTCGAGGTATTATGGACAAGAATGTAATTATTGATGGGTCTTACAAATGTGGGGCGTTCGGGGTTTTTTTGTTTTGTTTTTTCTTCAGAGACAGTCTAGAAAAAAGCTTGGTAACAGTTACGGTAATGGTTGCTGATTTTTGTCTTCCTGTGGAGTAAGTATGGATGGAAACGTATCTGATCATCTGATGGAGAACTTTATGGCAGCCAAAGCTGCTTTCTGACTTTGCTGTTCTTTGTTTTCTAGGCGGCAAACAGTAACAAGCACTCCTTGCTGGATTGAGCTTCATCTGAATGGACCTCTACAATGGTTGGACAAAGTATTGACTCAGATGGGCTCCCCTTCAGTACGCTGCTCCAGCATGTCGTAAAGCTCCTTCCTCCATTACCAGTGGGCTAAATATCCAGTCCAATCAACAGACTTAATATAACAGCTCGTCTGTCGTAGTATTTGTGTGTGGTCCCCATGAACTGTTTACTATCCCAAAAGGTTTTTAAAAAAAAAAAAAAAAAGAAAAACAGCACTTGAGGTCTCATCAATTAAAGCACCTTGTGGATTCTGTTTCCTATACTCTGATACTAGATGAAAATTTAGTGTATAGAAATGCCTTCTTCAGAAAGAAGAAGGGACAGTTCTAAAGACTCTTAATGGTGTTTTTATTGGGTATATAATTGAGTGTCCTAATGGTTTATCAATAACATGAGTAGCTAAGTGTATGTACAGGTAATGTATCATGATCTCAGATATCACAGTATTGTGCTGTTCTACATTTTAGTTCCCATAAGTAGTTGTTTGTTTTCTTGATTGGGGCAAATCTCTCATAAAATTCCAAGACTCTACTCCTTTATTCTTTTATATTTTTTTATATAAGCAGGTTTTCAAGTTGTCCTAAACATAAAAAGCAGACTTTCCTTGTAGAAAAGCTTAACTTTTTGCTGCCTTCTTAAAGAAAAAGAAAATCCCTCCATTGGAAGGGAAAGAAATGTCTTGAGATTCATCTGCGAAGTCTTAAGACACTTTATATGCTTAATGGGGCCTAAAATGAATTCATATGATAAATTCTGAGTATCCATCACACTAGGAGTCTACTTTTCCCTACCCATCTGAGTTGATGCATCTGTTGCCAGCAGTATTGCTAGGACTGATGTAATTTGGGACTTTTTTGTACCTTGAATCGTTGAAATCGGCATTTTTTTCTCATGGAATGAGAATTTACCGTAGCATTGGATATGGAATTAAGTACACAAGGTTATTGGCTTACCCTTTACGTCTGTATTTTTTTCATTAAACGGATGTCACTAAAAATCATGGGGTTTAGTTTTTGGAGCCAAATACCTTGAAAAATCCTTTCCCAGGGTAAACTAGACTCTTTCGTATAGGTTTTAAAATAGATGCAGCTTCTTAACATATTTCAGTAACAGAATTTAAATTTCTGATCTGAGTGGCTTTGTATAGCTTACTTACATACCAGATCATACGCATTCATTACGTCATAATGGGCCTTGTTATTAAAAGTAGTTGCTTCTGCAAAACCTCTAGGATAGTGGTTGCTGAGGTATGACCAGCGAAGGAGGACTTCTAGGTTCTTCGTGACAGTGCATGTTATTGTGAACCCTTGGACACTACAGGCTGCACCATATTAAAAATATTCTGAAATATATTCTACAAATAAGTCTGGGTTGGGGAAGGGTTGGGGAACTGTATAGAAGGGTTATTCTGACTTGAAAAATATACATCTTACTAACAATCTTGTGATCTAGCTGTCTGTCATTCTTTTGTTATTGTGGCAGTAGCAGGATTGCCTTTGTCTGTTTTTCCCATTGTTTCATCCATTACACTAGTACTGTACTTTGTAAGTACAGCTAGTGATAACTTAGCTTTGAGATCAAAAATGTGGCCAGTGTTACAGCTTTTAATCAGTTGACTGAATTGATGGTAGTGATGGATATTTTTATGCCATAATGACTAGGGCATAGAAGCAATACCAAAAATCAAGCCTTGAAAAAGTGGGCCAGACACCTTTAGAAAATTGGCAAAGCAGTTACCAGTTTGTGCTAGTTTTACCAGTAGACTAATGTATTGGTAGAACTTGTGAACCTAAGAAATAAGCTTCATGCGTGTTGCATTTGCCTAATATGTGAATACACTAATAAAAGTTTTAATTCTCATGATGGTGGTGGTTTTTTATTAATTGTCGTCTGTATTTTCTGTTGAAGGTTAGGAATCATTCTAACCCACCAAGTAAATGGCACCTGTGTCCTGCATGTTGTGACTGGAAAGCTGTAGTTTAGGTGTTAAAAACACTTCTTGCACAGCTGCCGTGGAGCTTCTGGATCTGTGTGTGTTTTAGTGATACAGGCTTCTACTTCAGAGAGAGTTTATTGAAGGAGTTGGTTTATTTTTTCCTGCCACATTCAAACTACATCCTGCTAGCTCAGATATTTACCCTCACCATATCTAAGGGTGAATTTTCTGGGTGAAAGACTCCATTGCATTTATGACAGGTTGCAGCTTGAATCAGTTGGGTGACCTAACTCTGTAGTCTCCTCGCTGTGGATTTCCAAGAAAGAACGTAACTCTTCTTTCAGTTACGGCGATGCTACTTTCTTTGCCTTGAGCATGGTGGTAGCCTTGACCGTACCCTTCTTTTGGTGCACACCTACACGTAGCGTATAAGGGCGCTGCAGATGTTATCTGTGGACCTGTGGTGCCGCCTGTGTGCAAGGCCATCTCGGTCTCTGTAGAAGACTTTTTCTTAGTACCACTAAAATATTCCCCTCCTGCCATTACTGTTTCAGCCACAGCTTAGCGGAACAGGGGGACTTAGATGCATTCAAAATTTTTACTTGCATGTATTTCATTTAAATGCCTTTGGTAAGTTCTTGAGTAACTTTAACCTACTACCTGTTCCTTAATCCAGCCCCTTTGTGACTTACCCCACTGCTGTTCTGCTCTTCTTCAACATCTGACCAGTGCCTGCTCAAGCACCTCAGTGCGCAGTGCCTCTGGTACGTGAGGAATGTGACTTCGTCCCTCTTCTCTTCTGCCGCTCAGAGTACTGATGTCCAGAATACGAACGAAAAGTGAATTATTTTTTTTCCATGAGGCTGCTTGGTTAAATAAAATGCTTACCAAGCGGGGAGTACGCAACTGGAGATACTTCTGAGTGTGGGTAGCCAGCGCTGCTTGTCTGTATTGTGAAGCTGGAAAAACTCTGTGTGTAACTGTTGCCTTAAGTTTGGACTGGGATTCCACGTGCTTGGGTTCTGATCTCTCTCCTGTTCACTAGCCCTGCCTGAGCTTGATTTCTGCAGTACTGCCAAAGCCAAATGATCAAAAATGAGGTAACTGATGTAAATGCCAGAGCCTAAAAATTATTTTTGAGTTGACTTTTAGCAGCTTGGATGCACCAAGCTGACATTGCCGAACCCTTCCCCCTCCAAAGGATAACCCAGTTTCATTTAGAAGTTGTTCCAGGGCTGAGGCTTCGAGAACAACGTCAAATGCCTGAACTCTTGCGCTTTTAAGCTGTGAGAATTGATAGTGGAGCATCGTCTCTGTGTTTTTCCCTCTTCCTTTTGTGCGTGTTTCCTATCTAGGTGGTAAGCTCTCTGCAACAGGAATTCTGTGCTTCACTGTCTTGCACAGTCCTTTGGCTTCCAGATGCTGTTACACAGATCTGGCAGGTGGTGAGAGCTGTGGTGTTTTATTCTTATTTGGGACACTGTGCTTCATCAGAACTTAGCCTCCTTGACACTGATGGCAGGCAAAGCAGCGTAAATAGTTTTAACTTCAGTCTCCCTGTGTAATCAGCAGGGAGGGGTGAAGTCTGAATCTGGGGGTCTGAGTGGCTCTCTGGTAGAGCGCCTAGGCTGTTGGCTGGGGTGCCTGATTTAAATGCGTAAAGTAAGTATGGATATCTGCCTTAGAAGGTTCTTGGGTGCTATCAAAGTAGTCAGCTTGGATGTTTAGGAGTAATAGCTTTAAAGTAATTTACACCGTAAGAACCATATAAATCACAACTACCCTACTTCACTGAGCGTTTTATTTTCTTGTGTCCAACTTTACTTTTCACATTGAAGTGGGAGGGTGTGAAGTTGGGGGGTTTGATAATCATCTGCAGCTCCGAATTGTTGGCACAGTGAACTGTGTTTTGTTTTAACCTTCAAATTTGTCATACTTCGTTGCGGTTACCGCTTTTTTTTTTTTTTTTAGCATTGCAAACTGAAATTTTACTGCATCTGGGTTTTGAGTTAAAATATTGTGAAATAGAGGATTTCACCATACTCCACCCACAGAGTGTTTTACTTGACTATGAAGTTCTGTTCCTTTTACCAAAACAAGTTTAACTATAACCTGATTTGGAGGACGCTGAAGACTCAATACTAGCTCTGGAGAGTCAGTGAGGTACTGGCTTCGTGAGAAGAACTCCACATACAGCAAGGAACACGCCAGCTGTATTGGAAAGTGCTTCTAGAAGGACCTGCTCAGGGAATTAAATTGCATCTGGTCTGAAAGTTTATTACTATTAAGAAAATACAAATGTGTGATTTCCTGACCTCCTAAGCTTGGCTAGTAAATAGCCATCATAAACTGTATTAAAGGAGGGCGTTTAAAAATAACCTTCAGTCCTGTTGGTCCCCTTTTTCAACCCTCTCTTGGGTAAAAAATTCTCTACGTCAGGATGCTGTTTCTTCTCTTGGGAAAGCACAGTTTGTGGAGTAAGTTTTAGTACTAGATTGTTAGGGCTACTAAAACTAGAATCAAGGCTTCAAAGCTGAGAACCGTCTTTGATGTTACATTAGCTGTTGTTTCATTAACTGTAATCAGGATTAAATCTAGCTAGTTGGCAGAAGAAAAATGAATGACAAATAATGGATATGTAAAGGTGTCAGACCTTGATGTTCTTGATCCCTTTCCCCCATGTGGAAGATCTAGTCCGAATGGATCCTTTTGGAACAGGATCCAAAGTGGCGATGGACGTAGATGCTCCAGCCCTACTGGTTTTTTACTTTCAATTTGCAACAGGGGCAGTTGAAACAAAGCTTCTGTCACGCTTCGTTTTTTCTGTTAACGGCATCTAGCTATTTGCTTGTCTAAAGCTGTAGTGAGGTACCGTAAAAAAATGTATGTATGCCTCATGAATTAATTGAGCTTGTGAGCAATGTGTACCTGAGGCTGCAAATTCCGTTTGATTTTTAAAACCTACCTTTGCTTTAAAGTCTTACTTGCCTTTTCGTTTTGAAGTGAAATTCCAAGAACAGCTGTTGTGGCAGCAAGCATAGGAAATGATTAAACTTAAACTGCGACGGCTGGCAACCGATCTTTGGTGGGTGCTCTCCGTCAGTCCTTGTTTAGTCTTCGAAAGGAGCTGTCTAGGTGGTCGGTCACCTTTGGTCAAGGAATAACAAGACAGGGAGGCTGGACCCCCAAGCACCCAGGCAGTTCAGAGGGAAGCTGTTAGAGGCAGGTCAAGCTGTAGAGCCGCACTCTGGGCCAGCGAATTTTCCTGCTCCCCAGGGTTATTTGTCATATGCTCCAAACCCTTCAGAGATGCAAAACAGCTGGACAGGGAATAGTAAACAGGTACGCTTAGGGTGTCTAGATACGTGGATTACTTTGAAATAAAGCTAATACATAATGAATTTAGAAACACTTCAGAAGTCCTGTCTCTTCTGTTCGTGTTGCGTGTCCTTGAAGAGTTGATCTGTAGGATTCACAAAGTGAAGCTGAGAAAAATATGTGCTTAAGCTCTTTTGGGTGGGGGTGATTTAGCATGGACTCCCCAGGGCTTTCGCAGCTGGGTGTTGGTGCATTTTTTTTTTTTTTTTTTTTTTTTTTTTTCCTGTGGAGTCACTGATGGAGCCTGTGGTTCAAAAAAAAAAAAAAAAAAGCCTCAGGCAGCAGAGGCAGGCTTCTCAGGAGAGGAGCAAGATTCGATCCTACTGAAGCGCTGAGAAGAGCAAATCTTGCCACAAAACAGTGGCCGGCAGTGCCGAGGTTTGTGAGCTGGAGGAAATCTGAGTAACACCAGACGGAGGAGGGGATGTATACTGTCAGAGGGGATGTTAGTTCAGGTACGGGTCCTAGTGGCGTTTCTTACGGACCCAAGACAAGTTGTGTACGGACAGGTGTGCTGTGCTTCCTCACGTGCTTGGTTCCACAGCTCGCCAAGGCAGATGAGGCTTGGGCTTGTCTCTGCTGCTGGTGTAGGGGGGGGTAAGAGGTCAACAGGGTCCACTTGAGGGTTGGATGAATGTTCCCTACCCCAACTGCTGTCTAAGAGTGGAGAAAGGACTTAAGAATTGGTTGCCATGTATGTTTTTGTAAGTGATCAGCTGAACAGCGAAGAGCATAGACTTTGGTAGAGGAGGATCTGGAAAAAAACGTGATTTGTAGTGGGGAACAAACAAAATTGCCTTTTGGATGAGGAACTCATCCAAGGAACAAAGGATTCTCAGAAGTGTGGGACTGTCAGGCACTGAAGCAGGCCATGGGTTGGGAAGGACTGTGGTTGCTCTGGAGGGCACCCGCCTCCGGACTGGACATACCTAAGAGGATCCTGGTTTGCAGAAGAAATGCATGTACAGCAGTGAGGTGTACATTCATATGCCAGTGTAAACCTCGCCTCTCTTTATAGTTAAACCTTGGAAATGGTAACTAATTTAGGAACAATAATCCCCTTCTAGACAAGTAGACTATCTCTTCTTTTACAGCTTCAGAAGTCTGAGAGTCCAATGGGAAGGAAAACCACAGCTATTAGCAATGCTGATGCTAGTACTGATGTGAGGGAAAATATCTTCATAATGTACTCAGGCTTTGAGGTTTGTGCAGCGTATGAAATTAAAATGGGCAAAGATCCAGGGCTGGGAAATACTGAGGTTTAGTAGAACAGGAAAAGTGGTGGTGGAGCTGAAAAAAAAAAAATGAAGGAATGGCTGGTGCTCAGCTTCAGCAGTGATACGCGGTCACAAAAGCACCCTCACCAGTTATCTGAACGCTCCTGATGTCTATCTGCTGGTAAAAGATCACAAAACGAGTTCTGCTTTTGTTACAGCGCTGAAAGAGCTGTTGGTGCACAGGAGCAGGCTTAATGGAAAGTGAAATCTGTGCTGAAGGGAGCACAGATCCAGTTTTGCATCTCTGTTGTTGTAAAAGCGAAGGCTCGAGGTAGTCCCTTCAGAAGCAACCTGAGCTCAGGACTGAAGAACTGACCCAACTTGTCCTGCAGCCTGGTGCTGAGTGGAAGAGACTGTTACCTGACCGCAAGGAGAATGACTCTTACAAATAAATAAGTAGTAATAAAAAGCCCAAAACCTCTGTGGGAAAGAGCTTTGGTGTAATATCTGCATGAATCCTGATTCTGAAGAAGACAATTTTGCTTTTTCTTTAGTGAGAATGCTCAGACAATCCTTGGGAGCGTTCCTCAGCAAAGAGTACATCTCATCCCGTGGAGTGATGAAGGTGTTTTGTTGTGGGTTTTGGGGAGGGGGAATTTTTTTTTTTTAGGGACTTAACAAAATCTGAGTTACTGAAACTGCAAGACTTCTTAGTGTCCTGATTTTGTTCTAAAAATGCTTAAATCCAGAGCTAGTGCATTTTTGCATGACAGACAGCAGCTGTCCTTGTTAAATATGGAGAAAACACTGTGCTCTTCCGAGGCCCTGAGGAAGAGTATTAAAGAGGACTTTTTTCCCAAAATGCTTATTTGCTAATAGCAGGAAGTCATATTAGAAGGGGGGAGGAAAACTTCCCTGCTCCTGCTGGCCCTACCATGGCTGATACAGGCCAGGAGGCTGTTGGCCTTCTTGCCCACCTGGGCACACTGCCGGCTCATGTCCAGCCGGCTGTCGACCAGCACCCCCAGGGCCTTTCCCGCCGGGCAGCTCTCCAGCTGCTCCTCCCCAGCCTGTAGCGCTGCTGGGGGTTGTGGTGACCCAAGGGCAGGACCCGGCACTTGGCCTTGTTGAACCTCATGGCATTGGCCTCAGCCCATCGATCCAGCCTATCCAGGTCCCTCTGCAGAGCCTTCCTACCCCTGAGCAGATCAACACTCCCACCCAACTTGGTGTCATCTGCAAACTTACTGAGGGAGCACTCGATCCCCTCATCCAGGTCGTTGATAAAGATATTAAACAAGACCTGCCCCAACACTGAGCCCTCGGGGACACCCCTTGTGACCGGCCACCAGCTGGATTTAACTCCATTCACCACCACTCTCTGGGCTCAGCTGTCCAACCAGCTTCTAACCCAGCGTAGAGTGCATCTGTCTAGGCCATGAGCGGCCAGCTTTCTTAGGAGAATGCTGTGGGAGACAGTGTCAAAGGCTTTACTGAAGTCCAGGCAGATAACATCCACAGCCATCCCCTCATCGACTAGGCGGGTCACCTGGTCATAGGAGGAGATCAGGTTGGTTAAGCAGGACCTGCCCTTCATGAACCCGTGCTGGCTGGGCCTGAGTTCCTGGTTGTCCTGCACATGTCCTGTGAGCGCCCTCAAGATGAACTGCTCCATAACCTTCCCCGGTACCGAGGTCAGGCTGACAGGCCTGTAGTTCCCCAGATCCTCCTTCCGGCCCTGCTTGTAGGTGGGCGTCACATTGGCAAGCCTCCAGTCATCTGGGACCTCCCCTGTTGACTAGGACTTCTGATAAATGATGGAGAGTGGTTACTTAAAAAAGAGGGGGAGGTAGGAAAGGGATTAATGTGCAAATAACAGCCTAAATATTTTAATTGTGATTGGATTGAGAGCACTGGGTTGAAACTTGCCTGGCTGATGGACTAAAGCCTAGTTGAAGTTAAGCGGGGAGGAGCTTAATTTCAAGTGTAGGACACTTGATCATAAATGTGTATTGTATTTTTAGTCTGCTGTGTCAACAGACACTGTTGTTTTGTGTAGTATCATTTGGCTGACGAACAGTATGGCAAAGGTGTCCTGTCTCCAGGGGAAGACACTTGAAAACAGGTCGGCCATCAGCTGAGTTATTAATTTTGT
Source organism: Leptosomus discolor (assembly GCF_034619465.1). Classification (NCBI taxonomy): domain Eukaryota; kingdom Metazoa; phylum Chordata; class Aves; order Leptosomiformes; family Leptosomidae; genus Leptosomus; species Leptosomus discolor. The sequence continues at coordinate 90,354,087 of NC_141419.1, read as the reverse complement.
GTGATGTGAGAAATGGATTTGGTGCATCTGAGAAGGCAGTTCTGACCTTGGTACCATCCCAAGGGCACAAGCTAAAGCTCACTAGCCCCATTTCTCATTCATGTGTGCATTCACTCGTACCCTCTCAGACATTATTTCTGATCATCTAGTTGAAATCAAGGGGGACTAACAGGAGGCTCTGCTGCTGCTGTAGTAACGCCATAATTACATGATAATGACCATAATCTGTGTGTTCTCTCTGAGCTCTACCTGCTGTCGGTAGAGCTGTGGCCAGTTTACACATGAGATGATGCTATTTGGAATCAAAACGCTTGAGCGTCGTCTTTGTTAGGGAACCAAAAGGCAACTGTAAAGTTGTGGGATCTGTACCCAGTGCTTCCTCCAGATGCGCTGTGAGACCTGAGACACTTAAATCAGCAGAAAGAATGATTTATCGTGACATCGGGAGGACGAGCAGGATTTGGGCAAGTTGAATTTCTGACCTGGGGTAAGCAAAGATGCTTCTCCTCCTGCCTTCCCCCAATCTCCCACGTCTGGTGCTGTCAAAAGATCTCCCCATGCATTCAGAAGAAGTGATGTGCTGTTAATTAGCGCTGCAGTGGGTAGCACTGGCCGCACTGATTGCTAACGTTGGGACTGTTATGTCCAACTGGGTGGCTTACAAAGTAAAGGCAGATGGCAATGGATTAACTGGCTTTTTTGATTGTGGTTCAGATGCTGTCTTGAGGAGATCCAGTCTGCTTGCAGAGGCTGCTGGTAGGCTGACTTTGCTAGGGCGCTGTCGAAAGTCAGCTCAATGAGTCAGCTAGGTGTTGAAACACGCTTGTATTTCTTTAATATTAGGGCAAATCGTTGAAAGATGTCTAGTTAAAAGAACGTGTAGCTGGATTAAAACAGTGGGGCAACAGGGAGGAATTGGTGGACTCCTTCCTATGTCAAGGGATGTTTAAGTGGCAATTCCAGTTCAACACAGAATTCGTATATCAGAAGCTAATATCACCATGTCTGCAGCTATGGAGCTCTGGCCATGAGCCTTTTCCCCAGCTATGATTGAGCTAATGCCAAAGCTAATAATGTTTAAGATGTGCCTTTCGAGGTGTGTGGGAGATATTCCTCCTCTTTCAGTGTTCTTCACTTGTTCTTAAGTTCTTAAATGTCCTATGCTCTAACTGGCATTGATGAAACCTAGCCTTTCACTGAGCAGTCTGGGATCTTTTTTACGCGTTGTGTTGTTATCCATGTGGTCATCTGTATCACAAGCCAAGTCCCTTAGAGCCTCTTTCCCACAGAAAAGAACTAATTAAGTGTGAAGATTATAAAAGGGATGAAATACTGATATTGAATATGATAGAGGTAACATGATCATAATTTCAGAAGTTAAAAAAAAAAAAAAAAAAAAAGTGGGAGATCTCTTTCTCAGCCTCCTTCCCTTAAAAGGTGCTTGCATGGGTGGTTTTGTACAGCAGAGGCATCAGGTTCTCTCAATGCGGGCATCAAACCTCCACAGCTACGGAGGAGTAGGGGGAAAATGATCTGTTAAAAGTTCGTGTGGAGGAGTGCCAAGGGAGGCAGAGGTAGAGCGTGATGAACGACATCTGTGTGCAGATGGAAAACAGATAATTAACAGTCAGTGGGCAGTCTTTTATGTCCTTGTTTTGCTGGGGTCCTCAGGTACTTCTTGTGTGTGTCAGCCCTACGTACTTTCATATAAGTTTAAACTCTTGGGGAATTTCTTGGTTGCCGTTACCCGATGCTGCAGCAGCAGAGCCAGCATTAAAACCCACATCTTCCTGCCTTCCAGCCTCAGGCTGATTTCACTAAGCCACAGTGGGGTTTTTTTGACAGGGTACCACCGTTGGCAGCCCGTAGCTCTGAGTCATGGAAACTTTGAAGTAGAGATGCGTTTTGCTTTGTGTCCCCCTTCCTTTGGCTTGTGGGATCGGTCTGGTTTCAGCCCAATGAGACCCATCGGGGTGGCTGTCTTGGCCTTAGTTAATGAGACAGCGGTGGGGGTACTGTGACCAGACTGTAACTCAAGATGGGTTTGGCTTTCTGACCAGCTGAAATAGGAAAGTATCTTCTTCAAAGAGGCAAAATAATGAGAAACAGGTGCTGATGTTTGTGAAACTGGTTGTACATCAGTTGACCGACTATTTTTGGTTTTAGTAGTCTCGCAATTTGCAGATGTGACACTACTACGAGCCATCCTTGCTCATCGTAAGGGTAAAGCTACTATGTGTAAGGACTAAGGACCTTCGCTGGCCTTGATGCCTGATGTAAGACAAGCTTGTTTGACCTTAGGTATCAACCCAGTGTGTGTTTCCAAAGCAATGTGATAAACAACCTGTGCACTTCTCCCCTCACAGAGAAGGTAGGTGAGGATGACCAGTGACACGTGCTGTTTCACAGCTAGCTGGGCTTTAAATATAACCTGGTGCTTGTAAGAGTGAAGAAGTTTGAAATAACAAAAGCAAATTAGCACCTTGGCTTTAGTGTTGCGTTGAGAATAACTCAATCCTTTGAAAATTACTACTCTTTAAAAAAAATAGAGAGGGGTTCCTTTGTTGATTACGATGTTTTAAGGAACTTTAAATATCAAGAAAGCCTTTGTTGAACAGAACTAGATGATAGTTTTCAGTCTACACAGGAGAAGCAACCAGATTTTGTTAGCTTCGGATTGAAAAAAAAAAAAAAAAAAAAAGCTCAGGCACTTTTGACAGAGTTGAAACATTACACGAAAAAGTGTTGATTACAGGAGACTGTTGAATAAAAGCAAAGCAGACAATTTGGTCCCTTGGTCATCTTTCCAGCCAGGCAACCTCCCTAGCTTGTGTCACCCTGTGCGTCTCCAGCTATTTCAAAATGAAATTTTTCTGACAAGTCTTCTACTGAATATTTCTCACTTTGAATTTTCCTTTCCTGTATAACATGAAAATGATCTGTCTCCCTCCACATTGGGTGGGCATTCAGTTCTAAAGTTCCTCCAGCTGTTGTTGTATATGGCACAATGACTTCTGTTTGGATGTGAGCATTTCTCTTTCTCGAAGCGATTCCATGAATTCCAGCCACTTCTAAACCCCGTCATGGTTTTCACTCCTCTCCCTACCTCGTAACAACAGGACTGCCTTGTCTTCCAAAAATTGCCTGTGCTATGCTATCATTTAACTCTCCAGCCTCCTTATCTTACAACTGGGGAAGCAGTCTCTTGATAAATGCCATTGAGAGGTGTTATAGTCCCCTCTCAAGATGGTTTGTGCAAAATCCTAGCTCTCACAAAGCCTAAGACAGCTAGAATCTGGAGAAAGACCACAAAAACATGTTATGAAGACATCCTAACGGTGGTTGCAGGTCTGACCTTGAGGTCTCAGTAGGTGCCAAGCTTGACTGGAATCATTTATTGTGAGAATTACTGTGTGTATTATTGTGAGAATAGGGTTTGTTAGAGCATCTTGTGACTCCTTGGCAAGACAACCTTGGCTTCCTATGGGCAAGGTTTCCACTATGCTAAACTTGATTCTGCAGCTGACATCCCAGCCGACCATCGTGGTCAGATGGTGTCTGTCGCTCTTGGGCACACGGTCTTTGTTCTTCACATGGGATTTCATATATAAGCTTCGCTTCAGGTGTTCCCAGATGGAGCAGCGCTCTCTTTACTCTCCTGCCAGACTTTCCCACAAAAACCTGGTCACCTTTCGTGCTGTGGCAAGACTCGTTCAGTGGTTGGGAACAAAAGCCTGTCTCTCCCCAGGTTGGTGTTAGCAAACACCATCTTTTCTGGTTGGAGTAGCTCGTATGGGCAACTTCAGTAGCCTTGGTATAGTCTTGGTAGACACAGAAATTTCACATTCATGCCCTAAAGCTCTGGGCTGTTTTAAAAGGCATTCATGCAAAGCTTTCTGGTCTGTCAACCACAGTTTGCTATATCAAAAAGATTACCTTTTCCTCTGTCAGGCAGTCCCAGTTTCCCTGTGGGTTTGGTGTAAGGACAACAGGATTTGCTTGTCTCAGCAGCTCCCCTCCTGCTTGTCCTTGAATGCTCTAGGAGATGAATTGAGTGGAGTTTTGCTTTTTTTTCCCCCCCAGGTAGGAGATCTATTTTGAAACTATTTCAAAAGCATGTGATGTGGGGTTAGCCCAATGTAAATAAACTCAGCCTGCTTATTTCCCATGTGACTGGGAAACGTTGGTGCTTCTGCTTTTGAGTAAGTTCATGCCCAGGGTCTTTCTGAGTTGGTTCAGATTGCACGGCTGAACCCTCCTGGAGTTCGTCTCCTGAGCTTTGCTATTTCTTGGTGAAGCTCTGAAGAAGACAGGATGATGGGCTGATCATTCTGGTCAGTGAAGCAGTTTGGAGGCAGCCTTCATATTGCAGTCTGGTAAAGACTGTTGAGGTCCCTGAACTCGATCTGGGGCAATCCCTGACCTCCTAAGCCAGAGATCTGCCCACTTGATTCGTCCCAAATCCAAAACACTGTTCCTCACAGCTGGGATGTCCTACAGATCTCCTTGCTTGCTAACTCCACTTCCCCTGTAGTACCAGAGGTCAGAGATAGGGAAAGGAGGTCTCCTAGGAGCAGCTTTCCCCTCTCTCTGTTACAGATTCTGACTATTTTGGAATACTCGGTGGAGCCAGCAGCCTGGGTTTCCCCTTCGGCTTTTTTTTATGATCCCTTTTGTCCCCATGCCTTGTTGTGGGTTAGGCATCTGTTTCTGTCATCTGCTTTCTTAGCCTGTGGTGGGAGGATGGAGGAAACCTGACTCCTCATGGCTGGCACAGCTTAGCTCTCAAGGGAAGAGTGTTCCTTCAGAGTCTACCCGTATTTTTCTCTAAGACTGTGTCTAATTCAGCCAAGAGATCAATCTTGTTTCCTTCCCCAAGCATCTCACCTCTAAAGCTCTCTCTTTCACACCCTTCATGTTAGGAAATTTCTCCCATTATAAGGTCTTTCTGGTGGGTCACTGGCAACTGTTGCTACAAGGTAAGAATTTGACAATTCCAAGCGAAGGTGAGAAGGGTGCCTTGAAGCTTGCTGCCTTATTCCTGAGGTGCCTGCACCACCAGGCTCGGCTGCCGGGTCCTTTCATTCAAGTTGAAGGACCCGAGGTGCTTCCTTCTCCCACACGGGTCATCTTCCGTATCTTCTCCAAGCAGCGTCCTGCCTGTGAAGTCCTGAGGGCAGCTGCAATGTTGGGCTGAGCAGGTTCGAGGTTGCATTTTGGCGTGGAGGACTGACCCTCTGCCCTTTAAATTGGCGACATAGGGAAATTGCTGGGATTAGACGAGGATTGTCACTTTAAGATCCAGCATGGGTGAAAAGCTGCTGTACACAGGGAACTGGCTGGTTAGCCCATTCCCACCTGTTTGCGTGGAGTCTCCTGGCGCTGTATTTGAGCAGAAAATGCAAGAGGTGTGGTGGACTTTCACCCATCCATGCACTGAGCTGCGGGTAGCTCAGGTGCTGGTCCAGGCTCTGCAGAAGTCACCGCACCTTTTCCATGTCTCCAGAGCTGCACTGGGGCTGTTGGAGAGAGACACAGAGCTTGCGACGCGAACCCTCTGCACAACCTGTGAATAAATCTGTAATAAAATATTACAAAGAATGTAATTTTTGTCGTGTAATGACACGAGGCAATTCAGCTAAACAGTAATGGAGGGGGGAAAAAAAAAAACAGGAAATGGTTTGTGAAAATGTCTTCAAATTACAAAGCACTAAAGGCCTCCACACACACCAGAAATTTATGGAAATGATACACACCAAAAAAACCTCTATAAAAGGGATCTGGGTCATGTTTGGTTTTTTTTATTATGATTATGGCCAACAGTTCTTGGTTTTTAAATCACATTTAATGGGGAGAAAAATTTGTGGTAGCCCTGAGTCATGAAAATTCAGATTTTATTTTATTTAAAAAAAAAAAAAAAAAGAAGAAAGCACACAGCAAAACTTGAAATGAAGAAATTAATGAAACCCATACCCTGCAGAGCACTTACACTGAAAATTTGTAAACATGAAAGAAAATATTAATAAGTAAGCTAATACTTATTGAACAAGAAGGACTTTCTATCATCCACTCTGGTAGGGTTTGAACCAAGCTGTATTTCAGGCAGCTGAGAAGATAATGAAATTTTTATGTCAACCGATATTTTTCACCGTATTACTTAAAGCAAGTCATTCCAGACATCGAAAGGCCAACTTCTTAGTTGCTGCATCTGTTTTGTAATATGCAATTGTTTTTTTTTACTAGCTGTAAGAATCTGGCCTCCAAAATTTCTAGGTTTTGGTTTGGTTATTTTTATTATTTTTACATAGATAAATGTTAATCTAGCAGGCAAGGCTTTCATTGAAAGGGGAAGGGTAAATATGTGAAGGTTTCCTGGGAAATACACTGCATTGCAAAAAAAAAAACACAAAACCAAATAAAATGAAACCTTGAAATGCACAGGCATTATTGCCATAATGTCATAGATTGGAGAAGCCATCAAGCATTGGCTAAATGCTAGTTAGGAGAAGTAATTTTTAAAATTCTTGTCAACTGGGACAATGTCTGAGCTCCCTGTGGCCTTGACAAGCCGTAACACCCCGCAGAGAGACGTACGTGTGGCGGAGCGCATCAAAACACCCCAGCTCCGACGGCAGGGAAAGTAAATTAAAGGAACAGGTTTGATCGTAAAACTCCTGGAAAACATGAGGATATTCAAGCCGGCTGGATAATTAGCATAATTACATCATAGCGAATGCAAAGGAGATGATCTTAAGGGATATTGTATTGTGGGAGCTCGGCTTCGACTGGTAGTGCATGTTGAACGACAGAATAATAGACTGCTCCAGGGAATGGAGCAGTAAAATGTTGTTATGAATTTGTTTATCAAGAATGCAGAGATAGGAAGGAACAATGATGGCAGTTAACTGTCTGAATTATTGCTTTTTTAACCTTGCTTTCTGCTGGTAGTCTTTTGTCAATGCCTGAGCACCCAGTTTACTTCAGGGGCAGAGGAAAAATAGGAGCTGACGGGGGACTTTCAGGCCACGAGCACTTGGTCTGCCTGGAAAATAGGAGCCCGTTTCTGTGTCTGCCTCTCTCTTTCTCTCTCCTGTTGCTTCTGCCACGCTCTGCTTGTGGCTCAGCAGAGGTGCTGCTGGTGCTTCAGGAAGTGGTGCTGGCTCCTGCGTCGTGGTCGCTTTGCTTTCCTAGCTCCAGTTTCCGCCAAGATGGTAAGAGAAGTTCTTGACGACTCGTGGGTGATCGAAATCTACTGGGAAAAATTAAGATACCTTCTTCAATAGCCTGATTTGCTGCTTTGTGCTTTTTCTGCCTGGCTCGAAAGTGTCTCCTGTGGTTTTTCTGTTGGTACAATTGTGCCCGTGCTGTTGTCAGTCCGGGCTGTCCCCTCCCATGGTCTTTTGAACCCAATCACCAGTTAAGGTCATGTTTAACAGAGGATGCTGAGTCTTGTTGGATCTTCTAGGGCCACCTAGAAGGAAGATCCACACCACTACCCTGCTGCAAAGTGAGCTTGATATTTCTCTTCTGCTTGGTCTGCCACTGGCAAACCAGTATCTACTGGCCAGCCAGGCACGAGCATGCAGCCCGGCAAGAGGGGATGCGGCGGGTGGGGAAACTATCCTTGGTGACTTCCTCAGCGATGGCAGGGGTTGAAATGCGATGGCAGATCCGGCAATAAAGCCCCAGAGGTGGATGCTTGGAGGTGATGGGGAAGCAGCACATCTGTGCGAGGTCAGCGAGTGAGTTGGCACTGTTGTGAACTACTGTACGAAAACAGCGCGTTGGCCTGAATTGTAGGTGACACTTCATGTCATACTGCATCAGCACCAAGTGTCTTGACAGCATCCTGGGTCAAAGCAGGATCAGGCTGGTTGACTCCTCCATCAAATTACCAAAGTTTTTCTGCACAAGCACACTATCTGTCCAAATTTCAGTACCGACATAACAATCTGAGCTTTTGGTGCTGCTGATGATGATTTACACCTTTTAAATTAGTTGCTGCTTTCCACGGTAAGTACAAAACGATTCCAAAAACCTTTAAGAATGCTGCCGTTTGAAGTAATTCTCAGAAGTCGTGTGGGAGGGCATGTTTCAAAGAAGGTGCATTTGTGGTCTTAGGAGCTGTCTGTGGCAGCTTTTGGCTGCTGGATGATTATCTCAGCAAAGATGGCTGGGAAATTAAGATGTGCGCTGCTTTCCTTTCTCTGCCAGCAACTTCACTTCCACTACATTCAGCACCAGAAGATCTCCAAAAGGCTGTGCTGCCCTGCTCAGCACAAACCCTGCCCTGTGTCGTTTTGGGCATCCCATGCCAGAGACTGTGCAGAAAGTCTCCTGGCCCTGGGGTCATGCCAAGGTGGGTGCTAGTGCTAAATCCTGTTGCTGCTTAAAATCTTACCTCACCTGGGGTGGGATTTGCAAGAGATGCTGATGGCACAGCGAAGGCGAGCAATAAATCATGCCAGTCGACCAGGTGGGCTTGGTTCCAGACCGCTGACTTAGAGACAAGACCAAGACGCAACAGTGCTGCCTGTTGGGTCTTGCCAAGATCTCTGTCATGACCAAAATCGGCTTCTTCCTTGGAAAAGGGAAAATTATCAGGGACAGTTCTGTTTCTCCAGACTCCCGTGGCTTTGTCTGCATGGCCCACGGCCAGGGAAACCACTGGCCGTGGCCAACATGGTTGAAGCCAGGGAAAAAACGCTGGGATTTTTCAGCTTTATCCTGAAGAAAATCAAACATCCACCTGATGGCAGCAGAGAACGGGGAATGGGGAGAGCCTGGGCTGGGTGAGCGGTGGCTAGCCCGGCTGTCTGCTCAGCGCCGAACGTGGGCTAGGGATTTCTGAAATGCAGAGGGTGGTTTGGCGATGTGGCCATCCCAAGGTGAAAGACTATGTCCCCTGTCCACAGGGAGAGCTCGCCAACAGCATCTCTGTGCCCTCTTGGAGAGGAAAAGGCCACGCAGGGTTCAGGTACCACTTTTGGGAGATGCCGCGATGCTACGAGCGGTGTGAAGTGTCCTGTGCGCTTGGAGGATCGCTTCTGCCAAGCATCAGCACCTCCAAAAACCAGGTGGTGAAGAGGGCTGCCAGGGTACCTCTGCAGTCTGGGTATCTGGTGTCTGTGGTTGCCCCTGCGAGTGGTGCTGGATCCGGCCGTGGTCCCTTCAGCCACGGGCACTACTTCTGGTGGTGGCCAGAGGTGTCAAGAGAGGAGTGAGAATGGGACATGGATGGATGTAATGGGGAGTTTGGGAGCTTACCATGGGGTGTTCAAGCAGGGAGCTGTTTTACAAGGGCTGGAAGTACTCAAAACTGAAAGTGGGTAGATTTAGATTTAGATTAGACATGAGGAAGAAGTTCTTCACTGTGAGGGTGGTGAGACACTGGAGCAGGTTTGCCAGAGAAGCTGTCTATGCCTCATCCCTGGCAGTGCTCAAGGCCAGGTTGGATGGAGCCTTGAGAAACTTGGTCTAGTGGAAGGTGTCCCTGCCCATGCCAGGGGGTTGGAAACATGGTCTTTGAGGTCCATTCCAACCCAAATGTTTCTGTGATTCTATGATCCATTCTATGATCATAGATATCATATGATACTCAACAGCAGAAGTCTTGGTACCAAAGCATGGGGAGACCCACCAGTGACTGCAATTTGGAGCAAGCATCTTTCTGCATAGCATAAATGGCATTTTCTGGCCATACTACCAGCATCTTTCCAGGGCTTGGTGGAACAGGCAGGGATGTGGGTCTTCCCGTCTGCCATGGAGTTGTGGCCATCCATGTCACAATACATTAAAGGAAGCCTGGGATAACTTTCTTAACTGAGACTCTTGTTGATGAATAACCCCAATGCTTCGATTTTTAACGTCTGTTCTGCCAAACTGCTTGGATCACAGGAGGGGGCTTTAAGAAAAACTTTAGGGAATGTCTCAAACGAACACTCTCAAAGCAGAATAACTCTTTCTATTCAAAATATTTTTTTACTTTGAATTTAATTCTATTGGGTAAAAATATACTTGTAAATTCTCCGGTTGAAAAAAAAAAAAAAAAAGGTTTGACCCCTAATTTAACTCTTAAACTTAATACTTTTTGCTGTTACACCCCCAGTTATGTTGTGGTTTTTAGTTGCCAGAGAACGGAAAAATCTGCTGTACATCTGCAGTGACTAGTGCTGTTGCTGGCACCTTGTGGCATATTTGGCACTAAGCAAATAAATATTGTGGCAAGCGAGGAGATGAAGTTACATGAAGAAGGAGGGCAGGGGGAGCACAGAATAGTTTGGTCTGGTTTGTTTTTTTTTCTCAGAATAACTTTTCTCTTCCCCTGTGCAGATCCCACGTGCAGGAATGGCATCAAGGCAGAAATGGGGAGGTAGGAGCCTTTTTTAGGAAAGGTCTCTGGTGCAGGGACTGCATCCCAAGCCCGCTCTGCCCAGCCCTTCCCACCTGACCTCTCACACAATGCGCTGTGACGATGGCAGGAGGTCTCTATAACGGGAATTGGCAGCCTCTCCACCAACCTGTTATATATAGCGCCCATCTGTAAGTGCCTTAAACTCTTAAATGAATGTGCAGAGGCATAAGGAAGGTAAAAAGCATGCACTGGGTGCCACACTGCTCAGTGTGAATTCCCTCCCCAGATCCCCTTAGGTTGTCCCCACCATTGGTATCAGCTCAGGTCACCAGCCGGGAGAGGGGAGGCTTTGGGCTGGTGCCATGAAAACGGGGTGCCACTTCGACCCAAAGCCCCTTCCAAAACCAAAGAGTGGGTGGAAGCTTGTCAGCACCCCAAAGGCAGGAGCTGTGTCCACACCCTGATGCCTGGGCCCTCCTTTCGGTGCCTTTAAAAGAACCAAAGGGAAAAAAAAAGAACAACAACAAAAAACAAGAAGGAAAAAACCCAGCTTAATCATTTGAAAACTACTGCATGCCGGCAGCACAACGCAGAAGATGTATGAACTTGAAAAACTAAATTTGGATGGTAATCGCTGCTGTTGTTAGCTTTAAAGAACTGGCTGGTCTTTGCTTGATCACTGTCCCATTTATCAGGAGAATTGGAAAATAGTATTTATATCCATATGACCTTTCAGTGACCAAGTAATCAGAGCAACAGCACGTCAATGATTTGGTGTCAGGTGAAGAGCTGCTGACACCAATAGGGAGTGCGGCAGCGACGGGCTGGAGGGCAGCCTTGCTTGAAGACCAAGGAAAGCTGAACAAGTTGATTTCAAAGACAACCTCATTCTGCATTCAAAGCAAACCTTTAGCTAATAATATTAAATGCTAACAAAAGAGACTATGGTCAGTTACGGGTAATAAACTATTAATTAGAGCTTTGTCATAAACGACTCCCGACCTTTGAGCCAGGACAATAAGCAGTTGGGGACCCTTTGTTTCGTTCTCTTGCCTCCAGCAGTGTCAAATGTTGGATACAGGTGAGTTATGTTGTTCTCCCGCTTTGGGAAAGGTGATGCCCGGTAATTTGAGGATATTCGGCAACTTAGAAACTAATTAGCTTAAAATTAAATTTTCCACTCTACCAGACCAAACACAATAAGACAGGTCTTAAGACACAAGAGACCCACTTTGGAAAGGACTAAAGGGTGAATGGGCCCATGAAAGAGCCGGCACGCGTTTCAGGTGGATCCGGCCACCCTAATTAGGTGGAACACAAAACCGTCCCCCCCTGCTCCTGCAGACCTGAGCTGCTGCCAGTGCTCGTGGGGTCTCACAGCCCCCAGTGCTGCCGGGGTTGGGTGAGGTCGCTGTAGTCCCCCTGATGTCCCCAAATCCTCCCTGTCCAATACTTTGCCACGGGATGATCTCTGCCCGCCTATAACTTCTTGTTCCTTTCCAACCCTCTCCCTTGTGCTGGGGCTCACCTTAATATGCTCAGCAAACTGGAAGGGTAAAATAAGCTAAACTGCCCAACTATTTAATTTTATTTTTTTTTAAATCAATTAAATTAATCATGGGCTGAAGCGATAGGCTTGCATGGCACCACTGTGCCCATTACATCCCATTGCTGATCTGTCTGAAATCTGCCTTAGAAGGGTAGCGGCCCAAATCCCATCTCTTCCCTGGTGCTGGGAATTTCTTTCTTTGTGCCTTTTGCCTGCAAAGAAGAACTCTTTGCGTTAACCTGTTGCTCCCCATGTCCAAGGTCCTGGTGCAGCTCTGGTTTGCTGGGAGGGCATTTGTGGTCTCTTTCCCACCCCATGGCCATCCCAAGGCTGAGGGCAGATGACAACAAGGCTGCTTTCCACAGCGGCCAGGGTCACATCTTCCCTTCTTGGCCAAACACACGGTCATCATGGGATGTACTTCAATGAGCGTGGCTGGACGTGCAGTGCCTGCGATGAGGAAGGTGAAGTTGACTCATGGGATGTGCTTCACTGCCTGGAGCCTGTCCACAGCACCAAAACTCTGGAAGTTTTTGCAGGATTTGGCTTTGGTTGAGTAAATCCTACCAGGTAGGAATTCCCTCTTGAGTGTGATCAGGTTGCAATTTATTTGAGTCCCTACAGAAAGTTCTTTTTAAAATAAACAAACAAAAAAAAAACCCTTCTGAATGTCTCAAAATATTTTTTTAAATACACAATACCAGAAAGGGTTACGTTACTACTGCTAAAAGCCCTTCCCTACACCCCCAAAAGCCCCAAGACCCTACTCCAAGCCAGCTCTGTACCGTAGTCCTCTTCCCTGTGGTTAGCACTGCTGAATGCTAGAGAAACTGTAATTGTTCATAACCAAAGTAGCACTTCCCAAAGTACAGTATTTGTTTAATGGATCGTTAAACCAATATAAATAACGCTGAAGCACGCATGGAAGCAATGAGGATTTAAATGTAATTACACAGGGAAACTTGGAGCGTGACTGTCCGCTTTCTGAGGCTGTGGTGCAGCATGAGTAACATCACCAAAGTAAGAGGATTAAACCAAGCTCAGGAGGGGTTTGACTCTCCAAAGCACTGCTTTAGGTTTCTACATTTCTTTTCTGCTTGAAAGGAAAATTTGAGGGCAGGCCCTAACCATCTTACTTTGTTCCTGGAACCATTTCCTCTGTAATGATTCCATCAAGATCAATGAAATTAAATCAAAAAACCCCAGCCATCTCTTCTACAGCCATGGGAGCTGCTGGAAGTGAAGTGAATTAAGGTATCACGCCATTTGGGACCAGTTTTGGAGACCGTTTTGGAGTTGTCCTGGTGTGTCTGGTGTCCCCTTTGTAGATTCAGGCTCTGAAGAGGAACTCAATGACCTTTCCAGGCAACCTGCCTGGGGCTTTGCTGCACCATCCTTGCCTCCAGCCTGGAAAACCCCTACCCTGAGGACACCTACCTGCCTTTTTATTTATTTGTTTGTTTGTTTGTTTGTTTGTTTGTTTGTTTTGCAGTCAAAGCCAAATTTTGCCGCCAGGAAGGTCTAAGCAATATGAGTGAAGTGTTCCTGGGACCACAGCACAATGTGTGGCGTTTGCAGTGCAAAATGCATGTTCGGACCACAGCCAGTAGTGAATAAATTTTCAGGGCTGTTTTCCCAGGTACTGGCCAGCCTGGCATCGACAACCAAGAATTCCGTGTTGGGCTGGTTTTGGCTAAACCTATTGGAACCTGCGCCATAGTCACCCAGGGACAGGGTGTCATGATCCTACAGTCACCAACCTGGCACCAAAGGCAAAGCTCCCAGGTAAAGGTCACAGAATGCCCAAAGATGCGAATATTTCTATTTTATCAGCGAATAGTGGCATGTCACTGTGCTACAGCTTAAGTATTGTTGGATTAAATTAATCTGTGCTGTTAAAGCAGGTGAGAACAGGGAGGAGGCACCACAGGGTGCTGATGGGATTATTCGTCTTCAAAGCAAAGTACCAAGTCAAGGATGGTTTTGATTTATGCAGGCACATAGGCTGATACCCAAATGCAGGGCTTCTCACTCTGCGGCAAATTTAGGTTTTTTTGGAGAAGGAAGAGCTCGGCATTGCAGTAGGGGAAACCAGTGAGGTTGGGCTAAAGCCCCAGCTGTACACTGGCCATCTCCAGTCACTCTGAGCTTGGCTTTTAACTTCTCTTTACTGCATGGGGGTTAATTTACTGCTCTGAAAGTGCCAGTTATCAACCCTAGAGCAGCCTCACAGGCTGGTACAGACACGTAATCAATGAAAGTTTGTTATTCTGTTCATCATTACTTAAGTTAGTGTAAACAAATTTGCCAATAGTAGAAATACCACACGAGAGCATCATTGCACTAATAATTTCAGTGCTCTGCATACAGCACAGGGGAGCATTTGGGTGCTCCTAATGTCCAAAACCCAACTGTAATCTGAACAGTGAAAAACACAGAGTCCTCATTATCCTCATCTTCCTAACCATGAGTTTTAAAATTAAATTCTAGGAAGCCCTTGCAGAGAAAGGGCTGATTCGATCCTCATGGGCCTGCTGAGTGCACCACGAGGACCTGAGGTCTTCACGCACCTCTGCTACACGCATTGTAGAGGATCGAATATTCCTATTTTTACATCGAGAGCTGAGGTCTGGGCTCTCTGCTGTGTTTTTGTGTCTAAGAGCTGTGGGTTTCATCCCTTCTGTGCTGCTGTGTGTCCGTGGGTCCCCTTGTCTTGTCGAGGAGACATGGGGAGAGGGTGGCCCCAAGGAGCAATGCTGCTCTCCAGCTCTTTGCTCCGAGCCCCCGGCTGTGTTTCGACATGCAGCCTTACAACTCTATAAGCAACATCTACAAAACCCTGGCCTGTCTAATGTGTCCAAACCACTAAGCTCTATTATTTCTGTTTGGGCAGATAAATAAGCAGCTGGATGTCCAGAGGGACCTACCAACCCTCCTTGCATCTCCTCAACCACCCCAATCCCAGCTCTGGATCCCAGCGCAGTGTTTTCCAGAGCCAGCGGCATTCAGGTGATGCTATCAGGGATCCCAGGCTGAGCCAAGGCAGGTTGGGATACCCAAGGATGCCCAGGGTGCAGGATTTCCCCTTGTCTTTTCCCGGGATAGGAGAGGGGACAGCTCTTCCACCTTCCTGGACCTGGAGAGGGCAGCAGAGAAAAGCGGAGCATCCTTGGCTGGATGGAGCAGGAGCAGCTGCGTTTCAGTATCCAAACACACTTCTCTGTGAGGAGGGTAATTTAGAGCAATTACACCGATTATTATTGCTTTTCTAATTAGTGCTTTTCCTACAGAATTAGCTGAGTGTTTATTAGGAGCCGCTTGTTGCCAATAGCTTAACTGCTTCAGTACCAGTTTTTATCAAACATTAGAGGGGCTTAATTTTATTATTATTTTTTTTTCCTGTGTGTAACTGGTTTTGTTATCTTGTTTCACATAAAAGCCCCAATTAAATATTCATTTTGCTTTGTTACATATGGCATTAAATTTTCATGAGCTGTGTGTTCTCCTTGAAATTTTGGGGGGGGGAGGAGAAGGGTGAAGTAACCGTCACTCTCTTGAAGGCAAGGGTGCGCGCACATGTGTTTGCTTTAGTGATAGGGAGGGAACGGGGGAAAAAGAAAAAAATAAAAAATAAACCAACAGAAAAAGCCTTTTCTCATGCACTGCAGAGATCCAGCCTTACACCCACCAGCAAAGGGGAAAAAAAATTGCAAGACAGATGCAGTTTCAGTCCCTGCCCTCTTGTGTTTCGGCACAAGACTGCGGCATCAGGGCTGATCCTGGGGGAAAAAAGGTTTCCTTGAGGGCCAAGAAGATGATTTTTCACTCCCAGCCCTCTTTTCCACCTTCCTAAGTGCCTTTGAGCAAGTTTTGTTGGTCTGTATCTCATGCAATCCTTCCTCTGTGCAGTCGTGGTGTAAACTTTTATTCCTAGGAAGCGGTTATCGTTCAGTGAAGCTGATAGAACGGTGGATTGACCAGGGGATTAAAAAAAACCAAATCAACAATTTTTAAAAAAAAATCCACCAAATCAGCAATAATTAAATCCTTACACTTCTCTCTGACAACGGGTAAGGATTTAAAGAGCTGAATTTACGTTCCCCAATGCATGAAGTTTTAATTTACCAGTGGTGGATTTCTACCCCGCAGCTGTAGGGCGGGCTCGCCTGCCACCATCCCTGTTCATAAGGTTTTTTTTTACCTGGGCTTAGCTGACCTGCAGCGAGAGCAGGGCTTTGGGGGTTGTACCGAGGACAAGATCCAGCAAAGCAAGTGGTTGTGGCCCCCTGGCGTTTCCCTGCACCCCAGCAAGCAGAGGCAGGCAGCTGCCAGAGAAGCTCGAGATACCCCATTTTTCCCCCCCAGCTTCACCCTGGGGAGCCCCAGAATATATTTCATAGAGGAACAGCAAAAAAGTTTGTACTCAAAGCACAAGTTTCTAAAAATTACATTGTACTGCGAAGCAAAAAGGGAGGAAAAAAAATGCAAAATTCTTACTTTTTTATTTTTGAGCCAAGAAATTTAAATTACAACGGCAAAGTCAAAACTGCTTTTGAAGCAAATGCCTTTCAATATAACCTATAAAAATCCAATTAAATACTTTCTCTTAAAATAAAACTTGTTCTTAAGACACCTTAGAGGTTTGGCTTTGGGTTTTTTTAATTAAAAAAAAAGTTTTTATTACTTTGGAAATAATAGTTTCCCTTGACTTTTATTTTTTGTCAAGGGAAAAGTGTGGTTTTGGTTAATTTTTTGAACAATTCTCTGTGGTCAGTTCTCAAGTAGTGTCATGACTGTAATACAAATTGAGCACCCTCCTCTTTAACCACAGAAAACAGTAACACTTCCCACCTGTACGTGGAATTAAAAAGGGAAAGAAAATTTGAAAAATGAAGTATTATTTTCAATTTTTCTTCCACCCCGCCCCCCCTTTACTTTCAGAGGGCAGATGGAGGTGGTGGGCCATGGAGACCCAGGAAAGCACTGTCACCTTTTTTGTCCTGCTACCGTTAAAACTAGAGAAAATAATCCAGTTGTTTTCAAAAAGCTTGTATTAAGAATATTTCTGAGGACTTTTAATAGTAATATGTCTGGTTTTAACAGGATACAGAGGAATTCCCACATCCCATCAGCTGCAGCAGGTGACGGTATGAGCCTATGGGCTCCAGCTCTCCAACAGAAGGATAGAAATTATTGTCCATAATAAAAAACTTTCTAACTGGCAGCATTTCTGCCAATTCTGGGTGGCACAGTGGTGCCTGGCTGCCCATCACGAACTTGAAGAGCTGCCTCAAACAAGGGAACACGTTTGTGACAATTTTAGGGTAAAATAGGCTCAAAATGCTTGTCCGGTATAGATAGGCAAACCAAACGTCCTCTGTATTTCTGTATGTTTGTGTTTTGTATGTCTCTAATTTTATATATATAATAAAAGGTAATGTAAGTAAAATTATATACATGGTTTCAAGGACATTTTTCTCCACAATATCAGGGCTCGCAATATAACTACTTGACAAAACATTGACCATAACATCAAATCCTCCGAATTATGCCCTACTTATGGGTTTCCAAAAGCAAGCTTTAGAATAAATTCCTGGGGATAAGTAGGATGGGAAATACCCAGGCTAATATGTGTACACGCATCGCGAGCGATGCTGTTGCAACTGCTCAAACCAAGGAAGGTGGTAAGATAAATGAAATTCATAGTCAATAGATCATTTCTTATCCCCCTCTTGGGGCAAGGGGTTCATCTTTTGTTTGGTTTGGATTTTTTTTTTTATTTTATTTTTGCCTGTATGCAGCAGTGACTTCTCAGCAGCTATCCCTGAATGGGAAAGTAGGAGCCGGGGGACCTTGAGGTGCCTGGTGGGACCATCTTGACCTTCTCAGGGTCTCCAGGCACATCCGTGCTGCTTGGGGATGGGCTCCTCTGAGGTACCAAAAGTCCTAATTTTGGGTAATGTCATAAATTTCAATTTTTCGTTTGTGGTTTGTTTTTTTTTTTGCTGACACGAATTAGTCGTTCATCTCTTTGTTTTAAATAACAATTTTTAAAAAAAGATTAACTGTAAAGAAGCTAGGGAGCACATTAGAGGTGAATGAAAGCTGGAGGAGGGAGAAGACAAATCATTCCCATGTCAAAATGTAGACTTGGGGGTGAAAAAACTGTTCACAAAACAGCATCAAATTGGACTCATTTTGTTTAGAAAAAAAGTGCGTCAAAAATTTAGAGGTAAAACATCATTATAAGTTAATCTACATGGGATATTTACGTTTCTAAATACTATTTTGAGACTATCCAAAATTAATTTGAAAATGTGAAGCCTCTGACCCCACTGCTGTCTTGGAAAAAAACAAATTTAAGTGACATAATCAGGGTTAAATTAAAAAATCCGTTAATTTAAAATATATGTTCTTAACTTTAAGAGAGAAATAAAAAACCTGTGAATATGAGTTGGACAAGCTGTTTTTCTGCAAAATTTTGTAGGGCCTAGAAAATAAGACGAGCAGTTCAACTCCATCCATGGAACATGGGCAGGATGGGCACCGGGGTGACTCTGCTCTGCGTCAGCATCCCTGTGAAAGGGGTTTTGCTGCCTCAATTTTCTCTCCCTGTTGATCTGAGTGTGGCTTTTTCTGGGGTATGTGCACAGACACATTGCGCTTGGAGGGTTCATCCGGGTCTGGCATTTAAGTTTTTCTCTTATATCGCGTGCATCCACTTTCAGCTTAATTCTTGGTAAATGATCCTAATGTCATCCTCATCCTTCCAAACCTGTTTTTTGTTACAACGTGAGAGGTCTTGTCTGAACAAGGCATTTTTCCAGGGCAACTTGTGCAGCCCTGCTGGTTTTTCCTCAAGAAGGTGAGATGAATGGGACCGTAGCACTATAAAAAGACACAGGAGGCGGCTGGGATCCCCTGAAACAGAGGGATTTTCATTAAAAACTGGGGGTTTTGAGCATGGAAAAGCTAGCTGCCTATTTTCTGCCCCTTCTCAATGTTGTTTAGGTCTCTTCAGAGCTTTGTTTCGGACGGGGGAAAACACAAACCCCATCAGAGGGCAAGTTCATCGCTCTGGAAAGCCATTTGCGATAATGGTTTGCATTCAATTAGGTGAGCCACCATTTAAGAAGTAACTCTGGGCACTTTGTCATGAAAACGGCTTCAGTTTTTCCACTGGTGTTGCAAATTTGGGGGCCGGGGCCTGCTCAGGCCAGGAGAGCTGCCTGTGTGCCAGCCCGCAGAGCTGCCCACCCCGCTTCACCCCCAGCACCTTTTGGAGCCACCCGCAGGGTCAAGGCTTCGAATTTTGTGCTTTCCACATTGATTTTTGTTACACTGAAGTCCTTTACCTTGTATTTTATCTTCCTGTGAGTCCAAAGAGGATTGTGTGGGAAAAATTACATTCAGCCTGGGAAAAGCAAGAACCCCCCAGCTCCATTTCATCCATTAAAAAGTGTGTGTGTGTGTGTGGGGGGGTGTTTAAACTTAAAAAAATTAAAATATAATCTATTAAAGGAAAGAACATCATTTACAATCAACCAAATTTTGCGTATCTAACCAAAACTTCTCAAAATTACAAATTCAAGGAAAGGCTTCTGGCTTAGAGCGAAGCCTGAAACCCATGAGCCTGCTTAGGTCTGTGTGTGCTGTGTTCCCAGTGAGTCCATCTCTCCTAAGCACTAACACGAGTGGGTGCTCGTTGCCGTGCGGCGGCTGCTCTGCACCATGTGGGAGCCGGCATCACCGAATGGCAAAGCGTGGCCACGCTGTCTTCAAACCCTTATCATACATAGGGGTCTCCAAAAGCCAGATTTTAGAGCAAATTCCCAGGGATAAGAGGGATATTAAAATTCACAGGTTAATATGTGTACACACATGGTGAGCAAAGCTATTCTCCTAATGGTTTAAATAGTGCAAGGCAGCCAGGGGTGAATTTTGGTCATTTCAGTTCATCTTCACCCAGTGCCGTGGCTCGGTGCTGCCGGGAGGACCGAGTCCGTGGTGCTTTCGGTAGCCGAACAGGTACCGGAAGGGGTTTGCTGCCGGTTTGTGGGATAAATCGGCCCAGCAAGGCGGTGCTGGGACAATGCTGGTGCAAGAGGGGACAGCTAATGAGGGCTGTGCCTCGTTTGGAAAATAAAACATGTGGAAATTGTGGTTTTTTAGAAAAAGCAGCCAATTTGGGATGGATGTCACTGATTGCCAGCTGCAAACCAGCAGTGGAAATAGTAACTGGCAAACATCACCTTGCATGTAGGGCTCTAAACTTCCCGGGACGACTTTGGCTGGTGAGCAATTAACTACATATCCAGGTCATCCCTATCTTCACCCTGGAGCTGATGAGGGCTGTCTGCTGGATTGCCTTCCCTTGCTTTCCCCTAAATGGATTCCCCCATTCCTTCCTCACTCAGGAGGGGCCGTGACTCCTTCTTTCCCTCTGGTGACAGCCACCTTTCAGGGATGCCAGGCATGAGGAGCACCTTGTCCCCTGGAAAACCCCACTTTCGGAGGCTGGTGTGTAATTACCCAAGCTGGAAAGCAGCCAGGGCCAGTGAGGGAACCCTAAAAAACAGCAAGGACCACCTCTCAACTGTATGGGCCCCACCAGGGAGAGACAACCCCAGCAAGGCAAGGGCATGGGACCCCGATCCTCCAGTGTGAAGACCATGTCCCCGTAGGGCTTCGGCTGGAGGTTTGAAATCGAGCTGAGTTTCCTGGCCCGTGGCTCGATGGCATGGAAACAGAAACACCCCAGCAGGTTAAGAACAGGCTCTTCCACCTAAAGGATGAAAAGAAGGGAGAAAAAAAGAGAGAGAAAGAGCCACTGCCATTGAATAATAGATGAGTTTCAGACCAATCAATGCGACAGCAGAGCAGGGCTAATTAAAGGTTTCTAAGGAATCCCTGTAGTAATTTACTTGAATGTAAGAAGTTCATTCTCTCTCTCCCTTTTTTCCCCCTCCCTGTTCCCAGGAATTCCAGTTTTAGGCTTCGGCGGTCTCTAACCACCGCTCACTTTTCCCCTCCAGGGGGGTGTTTGCTATGGAAATATGCAATTAATATTGCAGCGATCATAATTGCTAATTATTAAAACAATGCTACCCCCTTTTTCATGGCCTACTTTCTTGCTCAAAATGATTTAAATAACAGGGAAATGAAAAAAAAAAAAAAAAAAGGCAGAGACAAAGTGGCTGGGGCTCAGCTGAGCCAGGATTAAGTGCTGAGCATGGCTGGGTTTGGCTGTAATTTGGTGCATTCCCACCACGTCTGCCCGAAAACTCAGGGCGAGGTGTCGCTGCTGGCGTGTGCCCCTTGCCATAATCTTGGGCCATGCCAAAAAAAATGCCCCATGATGTTGGAGCGACCCTAACCCATTTAGTGGTCAGGATATCTGGATGGTCCGCCCGCGCTTCTGAAGCAGCCGTGGCCTCCCGATGCTGGCTGCTGCTGTGAAATATTAATAGTCGGTGGTGAGGAATTAACTGTCAGAGGTGTAGGCTGTCAAGGGAAGGAAGAATCAGGCAGGGGAGAGGAGCTCAGTGCCGGGGACCTGGTCTGGGGAGGGGAATTGCAATTCCCTCCCGCGCCTGGCCAGGACCTGCAATCCCACCACAGAAATAATGGGGCTTTTGGGTAGCTCAGGCCTTGGGATCCTGGGGGAGTGGAGGAGAGCACGGCCGGCTCATGGTGCTTCCTGCAGGAGTTAGAACCCCAATGTCATAGTCTGGCGGGCAAGAGACGAAATGTGGGGCTAAGTCGGGAGAGGAATGCTGGGGCTGGCTCCGTTTGCGCCCCGTGCTTTGCGTCCCCACACTTTCCTGACCCATTGCCTGAGTCACGTTACAGGGGGAACAGGATGAGGCTGGGATGGGATGGAGGGAGCACACATATGGCATCATATGGGGTTGCACGGATTTGGGCATGAGCAAGAGGCCATGGTAAGAGCTGCTGGTGCAGGGAGCTCCCGTGGAGCTCCTTAGAGGAACTCCTCCATGCCTTGGTAGCTGCTGCCGCCGTTGTGAAGGTGGGCGACTTAAATAACAGGCCGCACTTGAAACAGCACAACCAAGACGTGAAGAGCACTGGCATGGTTTTGTTGCCCACATGAACGCAGAAAGGATCAAAAACCTGCTCCCGAGGGTGCTGGCGGCATGTCGCAGGCAGCCGTTTGTGCACTGAGCAGCAGACTGCAGGAATCTGGAGGAGATCTGCTGGGGGTTTCTGGAAGCAATGTATGTGGAAATAAGGCTAAAAAAAGTCCCCTTGTGTGTTGAGGCTAGCAAAGCAGCCATCTTCTCCCGCACATAAATGAAAGCAAAATTCGGCAGGGTTATAATAAAACATGAAAGGCTTATGTGTAAGCTAGGAAGCAAGGCTTTGAATGGGCTCCTGGTGGTCTCAGGTGGTTGAAGGTGTAGCTGTAATACAGCTAGCAATTAGAAACAGGTTTTCTATTAACTGGCTTACTTTGCTGGCTGCTTTGATGGAGCTGACCTTTCCCTCCCAGCCTTTCCTGGAGAAGGCAACAGGTTGGAGACTGCCTGGCCCTCACCCCTCAGTGTTAAGCACAAGTTTCCGTCCCAGGTATCGTATCTTTTCCTGCCAGAGGGGAAAGATTTGGTGTCTGTAGAGCTGGTGGTGTGTCAGCTGAGTCCTTGCTCTAATTGTGGCATGTGGGCAGGGCAAACCTGTGATTCGGAAGGCAAGAAAAATGGGCTGATCCTCCCCTTCATTCCTTCAAAAGCAAAAATACCCTGGTGGGTCTGGGATGTTTTTAGGAACTTTTTTTTTTCCTTTCTCTCATTGCAGTGGATGCTTCACCTCTAAAAATCCCTGTTTACTTTGTGACACTGTCAAAGGGTCATTACAGATGTTACCAGCTGATTTGCCTGGAATTGCTCCCATTTATCCTGGACTGAATGGCGGGGGGGAACTCTGTTAAGAGACTGAAATTTTCCTGATTTGCTGAATTTTTATTTTTAAAGGACTTGAACTAAGCAATCTTTTCCTGCAGCTCATGAAGCTGCCTGGAACTTACCTGATCTAGTTTCAAATCCACCACTGATCCTGTTGGGATTTGAACCAGTAATTTGAAGAAAAGCTCTCTGCTGCTTTTCTTAGGTGTGCTCTGCTTTCCACCACCGGCTGCCTTGTTGGGTCACCCGTGATGAACAGGCAGAGCGCTCAGGCGGTGGCTGACGGTTGACTTCTGCAGAGGGAGAAAGGGAATTGCTGCAGGCTCCAGTTTGTAGGGCCGAACTGGTTTTAGACTGGACGTGGCAGAGGTGGAAGAGCGGCCTCCGTTGCAGCCTCAGCCAAGTGGCTCCTGCCTCCACGTTGATGTTCGACACGCCTGAAGCTGCACATTTTTGGAGTGAATAAATCTAAAATACAGATGCAGAAGCGACTTCCAGGAGACACTCAAAACTGCTGAGAAGCAAGGTGGGTAACCAGGTCTGCTTCAGGTCTTCTCTTCACCTCGTGCTAGTCAGAGCTTTGATCAACATGTCTTTCAAATCTGTTCCCTTTCGCTTGGTGATTTCCTCATCTCCATCACACTAACACCACCTCAGTTGCATCTCTCTCTGTCTGCAGGTTCGGGCAAGATTCATAGTCAATTATTTAAAATAATTCCCACTGTTGGTGCTTGCAGGCTTGAGTACCCCTCCAAAACGCTGTCAAGCAGATCCACACCAGGCTCCCAGTGCTGTGTCTTCACTCCTCTCCTTCCAAAGCCGAACCGTTAAGTCTTCACCCAGAGTTGGTACTTGAGGAGTTCAGACCTGCCCCTGACTTCTGAGGGTCTTGGAGTCCATTGCTGGTTTTGGGGAGGAAATTGAAGCATGGAGGAGGCCATCCCTACCTTGGTGTGGGCCAACAATCTGATGGGACCATGTACGCCAAGAACCAGCTCTGCTCTTGGAGAGCAGCAGATGGTTGAACAAACTAGACCATTAACCCAGCCAGATTATGGCAACGTGTTTCGAGATGCTCACATTCAAATTTAAACCGTTACCCTTCTTGGAGGAACCAGGCAGGATGAGGATGTTTGTTAATTAAAAGGTGGGGAGAGGGAAAAACGAAACAAAACCAAAAAAAAAAAAAAAAAAAGGTGATTGTACCAAAATGCTGGAAGGTTTTCCACTACCTGTAATCAGATGTAAAGGGAGGAGAGGTGGACCTTATACAATAAAAGAACAGCCCCTGCGCTCTTCCTGCAACCCTCCCGGGGTGGATGGAGCATCCCCAAAGGAGAGGAACTGGTTAAAACCTCAGCTCCTGGGTAGCAGCAGGATCCACTGCGTGAGCAGTGAAAGATTGGTGGGCTGTAATGATGCGCGCGGGCCGTATGGAAATGCCCACCAGCCCTCGGCAGCAGCGGCCGCCGTGCAGACGGGGGGACGCAGCACCGAGAGGCAGAGGGAGCGTTATTGATGCGCTTGCCTCGGGGAGGGAAGCGGATAATGGATGTGGGATGTTGGCCGTGCTTTGTCATCAAACGAGGGGCCTGAAAGATGGTGCGCTGGAATATTATCAGTCATTCCTTGATCAAGATGTAATGCTCTCGGGGTGCTTCTCTTTTTCTCTTTCTCCCCCACTGCACTGGGGAATGCTTTTATTTCTCACTCTTTGACCTTTTTGCTCTGGCGTTCGGGATGCTTGGATCCACCTCCCTTTTAACCAAGAGCGCGCCCGCCCTCCTCTATCCTCTTCCCTCCGCTCCCCTAAGCCTGAAGATACTGGCGTGAACTCAAGGAAACCATGTTTCCCGTTCTGCGCGGCCTCATCTTAAAAAGGCTGCTTGCTTTTTATACTCCCCCCCCCCCCCCCGTTAATAGATTATGTGTATGCATACACATACTTAAGTTTTATTTCTACGGTACTATAGGTAAGAATAGCGCTTCATAGACAAATAAAAAGGTCAGTCCCTGCTTTGAGTTTGCCATAACACAGCAAGGGATGGCAAATAAGGGGTTTTATTACGTCTCACCTGTATTTAGGCAAATCAAACAATTGCATTTTTTACAGCCCTGTGTAATGGCCTGATGCAACCAAATGAGACCTCTCTCCCAGGGAGTTTAAGCAGCATATTAGCTTTATCATTTGATGACCCATAAAATGCTTGTACACCCCTTAGTGATTACCTGAGTCTCTCAGCACAGCTCTGCAGGGAGGATATTTAAACATTTTTTGCATTATCAATTTCATAATGTCATAGTTCTAGTCATCAGCCTTTTAAAGGCAGTGACTTTCCTTTTCGTCTTTGTATGGGGTAGTAAACCAAGGAAGATGGGGGTGGGAAGATAAAAATTAGGTTCTTCCATATCTTGGATTTGGAACTAGAATCTGGGCATCTTCTTTTCTATCCTGTCTCCTCTGATGATATCTCGTTGCATGAGAAACTTGGTAGTCGTGAACGTAATGGTGATGGTGGACAAGGTAAATGAAGAAATCTGCCCTCCCACAGGGTGCGACAGAGCATCAGTGCGTGTTGCAGAGCAGTGTTAGGACGCAGAACAGGAAAGCGGCGAGAGTAAATCCTGCACGTCGTCTCTGCAGGCTGCACGTGGCAGGAGAGCCCAGCTCATGGGCTGGTCTTCCGAGCTGTGGAGCACTTTACCCACCTTCACACTCTGCAGCTGATTTTTGTGCATTTGTCATCATCACTAATGATTTGTGAGCCCAAGGTGCCGCAGCACCATGTTCAGGCGTCTCAGTATCTTGACTGGGGTTCATGTGTAGAAATGCTGGCTTAGGGGCTGCTTCCAGGTAAAGGCTGCCCACAACTGGAGCAGATGCTGAGCAAACCCTCGCCAACATCCCATTAATTCACTTCTCATAAATGAGAAGCGTCGCTTTTCTGTGGCTGACAGAGAAATTTGTAGTTAGGGAAACTCCCTGGGTTGGCGTTAGAAGGAGCATTTCAAAACTCTTAGGCCAAATGTCACCTCCACTCCATTTGGAGTCATTTCTCCTTTCTTGTGAATAACTTACACTCCAAATATTCCCAAATAAAGTGTGTAAATGATGACAGCACCAGTGTTCGTAGTTGAATTCCCATAAACTGCAGCTGGAAACCTAAGGAAAAGTGATGCAAAAGGCATGTGCTTCAGAGCAGCTTCTGAGAGAGAAACAACAAACAGAGAGGAACGAGACCCAAAAACAAGCCCTTAGGACAAGAATTTGTAATTGTAATGGTTTTGAGCATCTCATTTTTAGGGAGCTGCTTTGTATAAAGCGGGTTTGAAAAAAGATATTTTAAAATTTTGTTAAAAATGTCAAGGTTCCAGAATTTACATTTTACCAAATTTGAATGAAAAGCCAGTATTTTGGTACCTTTTTGAAATTAGATTTTGGGGAAAAGACGTCTGACAGCTACTTCATTGAAAAAAAACCTAAATTTAAATTGGCGGGGGTGTGGGTGTGGTGGTTTTCTACTGAAAAGATGACATGAAATAAAGTTTGTCTCAAGATGAAATGGAAATAATTGAAGTAAGACACTTCAGTATTCTAAAAGTTTTTTTCATTTCTTTTATAAAAAAATCTAGTTGTGATCAGTATAGACATGAGAATCTTTTTGGTACCACCAGAAGGGCATTGCTTCTGGGAAATGTCTTCTAATGATAAACTTACAGATCGCTCTGATTTTTTAGGTAGGCACCATAGACCCTGCTGCACCCAAGGCAGTTGCTTCCTCTGGCATGGGCTTCTCAAAGGTCAACCCCACCAATCACGTGGCCCAGGATTTCCCCCAGTTTGTCCCAGTCACCATGCTTGTGTAGGCAATGACTGCAGGGCCTGGAGTTGAGTTCAGGTGAAAACTCAGGTGTTCACTCATAAATGAGACACCTCAATGCACCCAACATGATCAGCAGCTGCTGTACAAGATGTCTCCTGGAGGTCATGACTTCAATCTGCCATTCCCTTGAGAAATGTTTTGGATAGTCTTAAGGTATCTGCTACTGGATATCTGTGTTTGGGATTTTCATTCCCGTCCTCTTTGCAGTTTGGCCAAGAGAGGTTGTCCAGCTTCTCCTGGTTGGAGGATGCATTGAGACTCCATCCAGCTGACCTCCATCACTGTGGACTGGAGGAGCTGTCTGAGCATCAAGGCTACCGAAAGCTCCTGCACCATGTTGCCAATGGACCCAAACATCACCAATCTTGAAGTTGAGTCCAAAATCACACCACCTTTGGACTGCAAAGGAGGTTAATCGCGGGGGTTCTCCTGTTGGTCTCTCAGCGCGGCATCTCCCTCTGCCCATGGTTTGAGAAGCACCAAATGCCAGGTATGAAGGGTAATCTTCCAATCTTTGTGGAAAATTTTGAGGGGATGGGGTGACCTATCTTTTCTTAAATAATTCTGAAACTGCACCGACTTCCCTATTTTAGTGATTCTCTTTCATCAGTCATATTGAAACTTCGTCTGCCTCTGTGGGAATTCAATAAGTAGAAATCTCAAAGGGTTTGCATGGCACAGTGATAGATCATCTATCCTGAAGTATGCACACTGAGCATATCAGTACCAAGATTTACTCCCACGAGCAGTCCCCAGAGATAGATCTCAGGCCTTAGTTAAAGACCACTGTCTCGATTCATTATCTTGTCACTGGTTCCAGCATTGGTTTGATCTATAGATAGTTGCATAGGGAGCAGAGCTCAATAACTGAAGGAGGAGAACACTTTGGGGTTCTGTCGTTGACCAGGTGGAGTCACCCTGGGCAAGTCACTTGCTCCTAGATCACCAAAAACTTGTTAGTGCTTCAAACTTGTTGACGTGGATGGGAGATTACGGGGTTTTTTGAGGATGTGGACCCATTAGAGGGCTTCGGCTTCCTTCATCTCCTGAGGTTCAGTGCACGGGAGATGGAGGAGGTGGAAAGGCTGCAGGGTCTCACACAGAACCTGTAAGAGAAGGTGTGACTTGGTGGTATTTAGAGCAACATTGGGATGCTGCTGTCCGTTGGAGAAACACACCTTGGGGCAGCTGTTGGGAAGAAATTTGTAGGGAAAGGAGGCTGGCAAATACGTAATGGGGGTCTCATTTTACTTGGAGATTTTCTGCAGGT
This sequence comes from Leptosomus discolor, assembly GCF_034619465.1. Classification (NCBI taxonomy): domain Eukaryota; kingdom Metazoa; phylum Chordata; class Aves; order Leptosomiformes; family Leptosomidae; genus Leptosomus; species Leptosomus discolor. Next base: position 90,326,108 of record NC_141419.1, on the reverse strand, counting down.
GAGAAGGAAGAGAGACGTCAGCTTCTACTCCCATTTTTAATGGATGTTTTCTCAAAATCCTATCTAATGCACCAGTCACTTTTGCAGTTCTGACTTGATTTGGTAGGCAGTTAGACTGCATGATCATTGTAGGTCCCTTCCAATGGAACTATTCTATTATTTTTCGATTCGATCCCATCTATTTTTTTCATATCTGTTAAATCCATGGTAAACAAGCAACTCATCCAACCACCCTAATTTTTCCTTCCCTGGAAAAATTTCAAAGGGCTGAAGACTGCTATCTGTAAGTCACCAACTGGAAAATCCTCCAGTGAGTAAGGGGTAAACAGAGGTAGGTGGCATTAATCCATGTCTGATTTGCTCACATCAACACATATTCTCTTTCCATATGCACAAAAGACTGAAGTTTCCTTTCCTTTTTCTGTTTATTGCTGCTCCACTAAAACTGTCTATCACCTTAGAAATTATATCATTTTTCATCTTGCTTTTGAATGTCAAACCAAACAAAAATCTAGGCTTCTGAGACCGATGTGTCTTTTTAAGCAATTTTTTTGTTAGTCTTTGTAACACAACTTCACCCAAATGCTTCCTAAATCAGGAGTCTGTTCGGCTCTGACAATTCTTTGGTGATTTTCGAGACTTATAGCGAACAATGCGGCTGGCTGGTGGGGGGTCTGCTGTGGGTGTTAGTTTGTGGAAACAAATTTCTAACTATTCTGGTCTATAAATCCTGAGCCTAACACCACGAGACTTGCATCAGTGAGTTCACTCCCAGTGTATTGGCATTTTAAGATTTGACAATCCCATTTATATTGATTGCAGGTTTGGGTATATACAAAGGAACATTTTCAGGAGGAATTTGAGTTACATTGGAGTAGAAGGAGAGCCCCAGATCACTTCAACATGCTTTGACATTTAATTGTCAGTCCTAGGATAGTGTAACTTCAATTAAAGTGAAGTCATCACACATACCTGTCTACTGACCTGAGTTCCTGCCTGAACATGACAATGTTTGACAATGAGCATGGAAAGCACGGAGTAAAACAAGCCCAAGGTATCGAGTCTCCTTAAGGCACCCTTTCCTTTGTTGTTTTTTTTATTATTCTTTTTTTTTCCCCTGTAGTGGCTTTACCCACCTGTAATTGCAATAGAAAGAAGGAGCCAGGAGATATTTCTTTGCAGACGAGACAGTGGTTGTGTTATTATGGTGTATAATGTTACTTTCCATTAGACCAAAAACTTTTCATCTCTAACCCTAGGAGGTGACCTACAGTAAATACAGTGTCGTATTTAGCTTTTGTAAATAGCTTAGCTCTCATGAATATTTTATAGTGGGGTAAATATCACGTTCTCTCCACTTATTTACATCCGCACAGCATCACAGAAGACTTGTTGGTATTAAATATTAATTGTAAGCTTCAGTGAATCTATGCTTTTGTCAAGAGTGCACTGGGCCACACATCTTTTTTGGCCTCACACATTGAGAAACCGCATGATCTTCCAAAGAAAGAACTGGAAGTGCATTATCAGTGTTTTTAACTGAACTGCCCCTCAGCTTGATGGCTACAGCTTCCATTGCTTTTGCTCAGCAGGGAGAAGGGAGAGAAGTCATGAACAAAGACCTGCGTGGCTGTCCCAACACTTTGACCTTAGTCTGTGTCTCTTTTGCTTCCCAGGGAAAACCCCTGTGGAAGGATTTTTTCAGATTTATGAAGACCAGAATGGATCAACCAGTCTGGCTTGCTCTGTATGTCGGTCCAGTGACCTCCCTGATTGAGCCAAGAACTTGTGTCTGCCTGAAGTATACCTTCCAGAGATGCAACCACGCTTTTGGCTGGAAGACATCAATCAATGGGGAATCCTCCATATCCCTTGGTACACAGCTATTACTTGATGCATGGTTAATTAATTTTAGAATTACCAATGATTTCTAATGCCATGATACAGTTTTCCTGGCTTTTGCTTCCAGACGCGGATTTTCATTGTGCCTTTCCTGGTAGATTTACGGATCTTGCCTAGTACCTTGTACTTTCTCCCTGTGAAGGGCAGGTTCTTGATCTCATGATGGAGGGCAATAATTTGTCTCTTTCTTTTGGTATGTTAAATGCATGGAGCTCTTGCTCTCTGTCAGAAATTTCCTCCGGTTACAAATTGTCCATGGCACTTTTTTGTATCTCGGTCAATTTTTGCATCTCATCTGTTTTAGAGCTGGAGGGATGTACTCAATACTCCAGGATCAGTCTTTCCTTGGTGCATGAAATACATTCCTCTTCAGGCTGATTTTTCAGTATTGAACCTTCCTCCAGAGCGACCATGACAAGTTTTGGTTTCAAAGGATTTTTTTTTTTTTTTTATTCTAATCCATCTAATCCGTAGTTTTTCATAGATAAATTTTGAAGACACTGCTCCAAACTGAGAGCCAACTTTGGACATCAATGAGACTCTTAGAAGTGCTGTTATTGCTGTGTACGAGCACAGCTTATGTTTTCCGCTCAGATTTCAGAATAACTTATCTCAGGCAATGAGCATGGGTTATTGATGGTCCACATGTTCTATACACACAAATAAATTTGCACCGAGGTGTCATTTGGGACAGGTAAGTTGGGTTGCACAGAGCTGTGGTGTTGGTTGACTTCAGTGGCCTCTCACACACCTGACATTCACCGATTTCATGTTCACTCATACTGGTGCATCTCTGTTGCTTTCCCTCAAGTCTCTGCTGAACTGTACAAAAGTGGGAGAGTAGAAAATAGGCAAATTGGGCAGAGGAGGTTTAAAGAACAGGTCTCAGTAGAGGGGACAAAGACCTTATGTCTTTGAGGAATTAACTTTTAAACAATCATCCAGAATGCCTCATCTGAGAGATGACTTCTCTCTTTTCCTGCCTGTTGCTGGTGCAGGTTGGGGTCACTGTTTTTGCTCTGGCTGGGATGGGAAAGGTGGTTACTTAGGCATGGAGGAAAGCTAGTGTAATGGAGTTTAACAGCATTGATTTTACACGGAAGGCTCATTCTGCACTTAAACCCCTCCTTTCCCCATGAATACCTTATTTAAATGGTTGGTATATAATTTTTTAATGAGATGTTCCCTAATCCATCCGACCAAAGACTAGGAAGACTATGACTATACAAGAGGGACAAAAAGCTTCTGGTTTTGTTAACTGTCTGATTTTCTGATTCATTGACTTCGGTGGCCTTCATTTGGCAAGAAATGCCTTTTCTACCCCACCTGACCCCAACCCATTAAAATGATTGCAGAAACCAGAGCAGTTGCTGGTACATGCTGGAGTTTGTCAAGTGACTCTTAGCCCAGAGTAGCAGCCTGGTTATTTTTAATCAATGCAAATCAAGTTTTGAAGCATCCATTATGTCCTGGTCCAGGGGCAAACTAAACTACATTACAAAACACTTAAGCCCTGTAAAATTTCCTGACCTCTGAAATCTCTTACGACCTAGTTGCAGCTTCACAATGTCTAGCACTAATCTCTCCATTAAAGCCTTTTCACCTATTTCCTAAACTGCTGCACAATGTATGTATTTAGACAAAAGCAGCAGCTTTCAGAGCCATTAAAGGCTCAAGCCAAAAGTAAAGATGATTTTCTTATGGCTGAGGATGTCTGACAGCCCAGGGGGGTTGAACAACACTATGTTCTTCAGCTGACCCTTATTTAAGATAACCTGTGAGTGTCAGGATTATGATGCTAAGATTACTGTGGTATTTAAATATTATGTTATTAGTCAAATACTGGCATGTATAAACCCAAGATAATTGGGGGGGGGGGGGGGGGGGAGGGATTGGGGAAGGGGGGAATCCACTGTCAAGGCTCAGATTTAAGCTATTAGATTCAGCTCACAACTGAGTCTTTAAAAATATGCTTGTCCCTTCTTATAAACGACTATTTGTATTTATGGCACAAAATTAAATCTTTCCTTTCAGGTTTGGTGACCCTGACATGCTTTCTTTTTGTTTACTAACCAGAAAATGACCTTTCTAATTAAATCAAGTGAGTTCTGTTTGTGGCAGGGTGTGTTAAATCTGCCTTTTCACTTCGAGGGAAGGAGAGCCTGAAATCTGTGTTATTCTTCCCAAGTTTTTAAACTCCTGAAACTCCCGGGACTCCTACACAGGATGGTCAAGAAAACCCAGGGGCTTTTCCCTCCCAAAGAAGAGCTCAGCTGCCAGATTTGCTGAGAAAAGGTGGGAAGAAAAACCAAGTTAAGGGTCTTTTCCAGACTCACCCTGATCCTTCAGCCTTTCCACAGGAAGAGCAAGGACCCATATGAAGTCAGAAGAGTTGCCCTGTGACTATATTTTTCTCCACCAAATGGCCAGAACGGTCAGTCCAGCTCTCAGCAAAGCAGTCATAGGATCATAATCATAGAATGCATCAGGCTGGAAGGGACCCCCAAAAGCCATCTAGTCCAGCCCCCCTGCAGCGAGCAGGGACATCTTTAGCTGAATCAGGTTGCCCAGAGCCCCACCAAGCCTCATCTTGAATGTCTCCAGGGATGGGGCCTCCACCACCTCTTTAGGCAAACTGTTCCAGTGCTTTACCACTCTTATGGTAAAGAACTTCTTCCTAATATCCAGTCTAAATCTACTCATTTCTAGTTTAAAACCGTTGCCCCTCGTCCTGTCGCTATGTGCCCTTGTAAACAGGCCCTCCCCACCTTTCCTGTAGCCCCCTTTAAGTGCTGGAAGGGCCCCCTGAGGTCTCCCTGGAGCCTTCTCCTCTCCAGGCTGAACACCCCCAACTCTCTCAGCCTGTCCTCACAGGGGAGCTGCTCCAGCCCCCTGATCATTTTCATGGCCCTCCTCTGGATCCTCTCCAACAGGTCCACGTCCTTCTTGTATTGAGGACGCCAGAGCTGGATGCAGCACTGCAGGTGGGGTCTCACCAGGGCAGAGCAGAGGGGCAAAATCACCTCTCTTGATCTGCTGGCCCTTGATACACTTCTCTTGATGCAGCCCGGGATGCGACTGGCCTTCTGGGCTGCGAGCGCACACTGTTGGCTCATATCCAGCTTCTCACCCACCAGCACCCCCAAGTCCTTCTCCCGAGGGCTACTCTCCGTCCACTCATCCCCCAGCCTGTATCTGTGCTTGGGATTGCCCTGACCTAAGTGCAAAACCTTGCACTTGGCCTTGTTGAACCTCATGAGATTCACATTGGCCCACCCTTCCAGCTTTTCCACGTCCCTTGGGATGGTATCCCATCCCTCAGGCGTGCTGACTGCACCACTCAGCTGGGTGTTATCTGCAAACTTGCTGAGGGAGCACTTAATCCCACTGTCTGTATTCTTGATGAAGATATTAAGCAGTGTTGGTCCCAGCATGGACCCATGAGGGACACCACTTGTCACTGATCTCCATTTGGACATCGAGCCACTGACCACTACCCTCTGGATGCGACCATCCAGCCAATTCCTTATCCACCAAGCAGTTCACCCATCAAATCCATATCTCTCCAACTTAGAGAGAAGGATGTTGTTGGGGACTGTGTCAAAGGCCTTGCAGAAGTTCAGATAGATGACGTCCATAGCTCTTCCCTTGTCAACTGATGTAGTCACTCCGTCATAGAAGGCCACTAGGTTGGTCAGGCAGGACTTGCCCTTGGTGAAGCCATGCTGGCTGTCCCAAATCACCTTCCTGTCCACCATGTGCCCTAGCAGAGCTTCTAGGAGGATCTACTCCATGATCTTCCCAGGCACAGAGGTGAGGCTGACAGGTCGGTAGTTCCCAGGGTCCTCCTTTCTACCCTTCTTAAAAATGGGTGTAACGTTTCCCTTCACCTGACTGCCCTGACTTTTCAAATATCATGGTGAGTGGCTTGGCGACTACATCAGCCAATTATCTCAGGACTCCGGGATGCATCTCACCAGGTCCCACAGACTTATGTATGTTCAGGTTCCTTAGGTGGTCGCAAACCTTGTCTTCACTCACAGTGGGAAGGATTCTGTCACCCTGGTCCCCGTCTTGTGGTCCTTCAGCTGTGGAGGTGTGAGGAGAACGGTTGCCAGTAAAGACTGAGGCAAAAAAGTCATTGAGAACCTCAGCCTTCTCCTTGTCTGTTGTTACCACGTTGCCAGACTTGCTCATCAGGGAGGGTACACTCTCTTTGACCCTCCTTTTCTGATTGACATACCCGTAAAAGCCCTTCTTGTTATTCTTCACATCTCTAGACAAATTCAGCTCCAGTCGCGCCTTGGCCTTCCTGACCGCATCCCTACACGACTGGTCAGTGTCCCTATACACTTCCCACGATACCTGTCCCAGCTTAAACTGTCTGTGCATTTCCTTCTTGCCTTTCGGTTTGACCAGCGGGTCTCAACTCAGCCATGCCAGTCTCTTGCCTTCCTTTCCTGATTCCCTACACCTGGGGATCGAGAGCTCTTGTGCTGTATGGAAAGTGTCCTCAAAGATCTGCCAGCTCTGTTCTGCACCCTTGTCCCTGAGGACCGTTTCCCAGAGGGTCCTAGTGACTAGCACGTTGAAGAGATGGAAGTTTGTTTTCCTGAAATTCAGGGTCCTGACGTTTTTCCTCGTCTGACTCCTAACCCTTAGGATTGTGAACTGCACCAGTGCATGGTCGCTACAGCCCAGGCTGCCTCCAGTCTTGACATCCCTGATGAGCTTGCTTGCATTAGTGACCACCAGGTCCAGTATCGCATCCCCTCGGGTAGGTCTGTCTATTTCCTGCCTTAAGAAGTGATCATCAAGGCACTCTAGGAGTCTCCTGGATTGCCTGCAGCTTGCTGTGTTACTTTTCCAGCAGATGTTGGGGTGATTGAAGTCCCCCAGCAGGACGAGAGCCTGTGAGTGTGATGCCTCCTGTAGGAAGCCTGCAGTAGGAAGCCTGCAGTAGGAAGGCTTCATCGGGCGGCCTGTAGTAGACACCAACCACAAGGTTCCCCTTGTTGCCTCGGTCTCTAATTCTTACCCATAAGCTTTCAACTTGCTCCTGGCTATTCTTTGGGGACATCTCCTCACACTCCATACGGTTTTCAATGTCTGAAGGTAGGTAGGGGTGATTTCTGCCTCGGCACACACACAGGTCACCTTCTTCGCAAAATACCTTTGCAAGAAAATACAATCCCATTTGCTCTACGGGTTCACGAAATAATGAGCCCATGGGTACACGGGGTCTGCTGGGTCTGCACCACCTTGCCCTGTGAAGTAGGACCTGCCCAAACTCCTGAGCATTTTCCAGACTTTACTGCAGCTCTTTTAGCTTTGACACCATCCCTAGGGGGTGACCTTAGTTTAGATGCATCATCTGTAGGACCCTTGGGTTCCTCCACTGTAAAAACAGGATGGTTGTGAAGCCCCCCCAGACCTACTGGTGCAAAATGCAAGGACCAGAGCAAGTCGTTTTGGAGCAGCAGACACAGGGAGGCACAGCAGACAGAAGGGAGTTTCCCGCGGGAAGCCACAGGCATTGCCTGCGCTGCCTGAGGTTGTGTCATTCGCTTTCCCTTAATCTCCTGCTTTTTATTGGAGTTTTTTTAGTTGTCATTCTTCACAACGCTGTGGTCTCAGGATCCAGTTAAGCAAACCCTGCATTATCCACACTACCTAACAGTGTGACATCTGTGAATGGCTTTCTAATTACTCAAATAAATCAGCATGATTGGAAATTCTTGAGATTTTATTGGGAAGGAAATTTATAGTAATTAAACCCAATTAATTTTGGATTTCTGTTAATCCAAAGAAGGTTTCGGAAGCCTTGGGTTAGACCTGCATTGTCTCCAGGAAGTGATGTGGGTGAAAGAATGAGAAATTAATTGATTTTGGACAATATGATAATGACAATAGGAGGATTTTTCAAATTAGTTAGTTACGCATTTTGCATCAATTGCAGAGGCTCTTTTCTGGCATCTAAAAATATCATTCAGGGCTTTTACTAAGGATTCAAACAGACTGAAAGGAATCTTTTTTAATCAAAATAAAGAACCCTTTTTAATTACTCAGACTCCTTCACAGTTGGAGGTAATAATTGTCTTACGTTCTTAAGTAGTGCTGTTATTAGCCTGCCCTGGGGCTCTTCTATTTTCCAGAAGTTAGCATCACTCTCTGTTGAATGCAAGGATAGAGCGTGCGTCAGCTTAAATATTTCTGTATCTCCAGTGCTGGGAATGACACGGATTGAACCCAGCCTCTTGCTTTGATGCTCCCATTCCCAACACGTCTGTACACACCCGTGGATGGTAAGACCGTGTTTTGCAGAAATAGATGTCTCTAGTTCCACCTGTAAGACCATCATCTTATGTTTTTTCTTAAGCACCTTTTTGTTGTTGGATTAGGGTTTTATTTTGGCGAATAAGTGCCAGTCAAGTGAGTAGATATTTCCCTTCTCTGTTTTTTTTCGCTGTGCATTTTAAACCTTCCTTTCAACTCTGATGGAGGGGGAAGGAGACCATCCAGGCAGTGTCGTGGCCCTCCTCTGTAGCAGCACAAGTGGAAGTTTGCAGACTGCGCTGCAGGATTATCAGGACAGGAGTAAACATTTTATGGGGGGAAAAAATATATGGGACCAGAGATTGCTGTTCTTCATGAAGACCTGCTAGATGCTCACTAGAAATCTGACTTTAATAACTGACACAAGAGTGACAGTTCCTGATTGGGGGAGAGTATTGCAAATCCTGAGAAAATCTTTTGAACATTTATGCAAGTCTCTTCATCATGTCCTGGGCATTGGATATAACTCCTGTGTCCACCTATTTTTTTTTTTTCAAAGCAATTTGCAATTGATACTTTCGGTGCCTGTTGGCTTTTGTGGGCTGTTTCCAAAGCTAAGCTGCATGAAGCTGCTCTAGATTGCAACTGAGGTTGGTGAGAGCAGAACTAGCTGGCAAGCCTTTATACCTACCATGTGTTGAAACATATAAAATAGGTATAATATTGGTGGATTTGGATTATGTCCCTGCAGCAGCAGTGATGTCTTTTTATTCACCAGAACTATTAACCAAGCACTCTTACCTCTCCGTCTGTAGGTGAAAAAATGAGGTGAAATAAAATGAAGCTCACCTCAAACTGCTCAGAGAAGATCTTGGATGCAGAACCAAGGCATCTTGACCCTTATGTTAGCGCTGTGCCATCCAACTCAGCACCTCCTGGCTCCTGTGGTCTGTCTCCTGTAGACTGCCTTAAAATTTTGGTTGTAAGGAACCAAATGTGTTTCATTCCTATGAGAAGGGAAGCGCCCAAGACTGTCAAGGAAAAGAAGTAATCCACCACTTGCAGCAACACATATATGAAGTTCTACAGCGAGAAGGGAAGAAAGAAGAAAGAAAAAAAAGGAAAAAAACAATGGAACTGACCATGCAGATGCTCCCTCTGTGACTGCAGAAGCGATGGGCTTTGACTCAGTTGTTCAGCAAGTGGAGGTACTAAACAGCAACTAGATCAGCTGCATTAGAGCATCTTCTGAGGCCGTGGCACCCATCAGCTCAGAGATGGTGGAAGGCCAATGTCTTTGAATTAGCATTTGCTAACCACCTTTGGTCAGGAGCTAGTTGCACTGCCCAGCTGCAGGGACCGGCTGAAATGGTGGCGTTTCCACCTTTCCAATCAAAAAACGATAAAAACCTTGTGCCATATTGCTGGAAGGAAGAAACTGGTCTGGAAGACATCCCAGCCTTCACATACACCAGCAGCCGGTGTAACTGCTGCATTGCAAACCCTTGGGATAGACAAGCAAAGACCTTCCATTGAGGCAACTTCACAGGGCTTGAAATACTGAATTTTCAGTATTTCTGGCTATAACCAAGGCAAGGTCAGGGTGAAGACCCAGGAGGCAAAGAGTTAAGCTGTTTTCATGTTCCAGGTACTTTCTGCTAAAGAAGCCCCATATCTAGAGGGCTGTATCTTTCTGGATGTGAGTTTAGACTGCTTTTGCGCTAATGCATTTATATTGTGATTGTGAAAAGCTTTTTTTAAAGAGGAAGATAAATCTTACCCAAATCTGATAATCATTTTTAAAAATCTCTGCTCTGAGATTTATGTTGCTTTTTTTCCCCCCTCCCCCAGGGGAAAAAAAAAAAAAAAGAAAAACAAAAAAACAAAACCAAAAACAAACCCCCCCAAAAAAAAGAAAAACAACCACCCTACTGCATCAAAGACAGAAATAATGGCTTGTAAGTACTTAAAAGCTTATGGATAGGAAACTTAAAAAACTGGTCGGATTCGAACCAAATCCTATCAGATTTTCTTGGTTCTCATAAACCTTTAATCAGCTCCCATGGGGCATTTTTGCTAACCATAAAACATGTGATTAGAAGACACATGAACTACTGGAATTATGACAGTGAGATGGGCTTTGACTTTAGTCCGACTTAAGAACGGGAATTTAAGAAGCCGTTGCAGCGATAGTGGTAGGTGGCCACCCCAGGAGGGAGCACAGCACACCACCATTTCTGTCAGGGGAAGCCAAACTGCTGGCAAGACCCTCATTAACTGTCTCTGAGCCCTGTGAGGGGTTTTCAGAGTCCAGGCATCATCCTCAGTCAAACCCTGGTGCATTCAGGTGGGATGCATATCAGAAGGTGCTGGTCTCCGGTAGCCTCCTGCTGTTAATGGGGTATGGGAATGGGACAACTGAGAAGGGAAAACTGTTTTCAGCAGAGGGCTGGGATGATCCTCATTGCAGAGGCAACATGGCACTTTTCACCAACCCTTTCTATGAGGTGACGTCTGGCAGACAAGGGTAGGGTACAGGTATCATCCTGATGCGTCCAGGCCTTCATACTCACTCTAATGCCAGCCTGTGAGCTTGGCCCAGCTGTTTTCCATCTCAGGGCTTTGTTGGTTTAAAATACCAGTTTTCTGGAGCATGAATTCCCTCTTATGAGGCAGAGCTTTGGAGTCAAATGCAATTCAGTCAGAACGTCTGGGTGCTTTTGTCACATAAATAATATCTGCTGGGGCACAGTCACTGAGAGAAGAAGAGATTCTGAATTAGGCTGGGAATGGATCCTTGGCCCCTTTATGGGAGAAGATAAGTGTTTTATAATCTGTGTGTAAAGGTCCCAGACATCATCAGGATAGAAGTATCCTGTAAGTAGAATAGAAATTACCAGTACGCTAGACGTAAGCTGGCGTTTCTCTGTGTTAGGTGTTACAAATTCTCGCGTCAATCACATTTTTGTCAGCATTTTGGTCGTCCAAAAGATGTTTTATTTGGAAAAGGTGGTGGCTAGATAGAGGTGAATGGGTCTTTGTAGGACACTGCAGGTTTGGCATGGGGGATCTGTGAGATGGGGGACCGTTTTGAGGGTCTTTACTCCTTAGCAACTAGTTTTAAAGTCTCCATGAGTTGGCCACAACTGAAGCAGAAGCGGTTTTGAGTTGAGTAGCCTGAAGTCCCACAGCTGTATCACCAGGCTGCCCATTGAGCCTATTCAAGAGACCCTTGTTGCTTTAAAAGATGCATTTCTCGCTCTTGAAGGCCACTATGTTCCTGGTTTGTCATCCAGGAAATCTCTGATTTGGGGTCCTCTCCTAATGAGCTGAGAGGCTGCTGTGTGGACACTCGACCACAGGGAGATACATATTCCTTGCAGGCACCAAAAGACTGCAGGTTTGGGGAAAAGCAGCAGCTCTTGTGCATCCCTCAGTGCTTCTTGCTGATGTCCCATGGCAACTCCTGCAGGGAGCTGCATGACTTGCACAGAAAAACAGGGCTTTATCCTGTGTCCTGCTGCTTTGACACGAACCTATGGACCCCTCAGGCTCCTGAATGGGCGTCAGAAAGCACGGGGCAATGTTGCAGCCTCTGATACCAGAGGTGGAAGGTGGCAACCAGCCAACCTGGGCACACAGGGCACATACTGGAAAGGGGGTTGTTGGCAGATTTTTCCATGAAGGGTATTTTATTTTGTAATTCACTTCTCTGGTTCTGAAATTATATGGTTTCTCTTAATATTTAGGAAACGCTGCATGCCTTGTCTTTCAGCTCGGTGAATACTCAAGGCTGGTATTTTAAAGGACAAATGGGTTTAGTGCATAAAGACCTGTACGTCTTGTTGGGTAATTTCAGATTAGGGAAGGTTGCTGCATCTTTTGACTGATAACATTGCAATTTAAAAATTACTTCACAAAGCACATTTGTTCTTTGTACATGGATATGATAAAAACTGCACTTAAATAAAAAGAGCTAACATAATATCTCTGCTAGGATCCCAGCAAACAACTTGAGTCTATTACCAAAACCTAACTTGACATATCATTGTAGCACACCATGCTAAAATAATTTTAGATAATTCTATATATATGACACTATTTTCCCCAGCTTCTAGGACACTGCACAAATAACTTAGTTCATCGGGTCTGGTCTTTTACAAATTCTACAGGAACTTTCCTGAGTGTATCTCGTCGGATTATATAGGTTTATGTTACACAAGCTACTGCAACGCTCTTTACTGTAAGATAAATTTGTAATTCCTAATGCTGTAACGTCTGCAGGAGGATTATTGTGTGTTAATGTGATTGCACTGTATACTGGCTGGAACAATATAGAAATGATAGAAGAGCCTGATACTGTGAGTTACAAAATATGGAACTACTGGTACAAGTGAACTCCTGAAAAAACACCGAAATCTACAAGCATTACTTAGAGCAAAGGTAAAACTGAAACCAAAATGTTCATATCCAGACCAAGGTCCAGCTCAAATGCTTCCCTGTGTTGGGTGTTTGTCCTTAGGAGTTTGGTTTGGCTGGGCAGAAGAGATGTTGTGCCCATCAGCCGGGTCTAGTCGCTCAGAGAGGTGGTGGGTGCCCCATCCCTGGGAACATCCCAGGTCAGGCTGGACGGGGCGCTGAGCAACCTGATCCAGTGGAAGATGTCCCTGCTCGCTGCAGGGGGTTGCACTAGATGGCCTCTGAAGGGCCCTCCCAGCCCAAACCAGTCTGTGATTCTGGGGAAAGGACAAAGTTTGGGAGCTGCTGGGATATTCGCTTCCCATGGTGGACCCTTTGAGGTGCCAGGATGTGGTCTGCAGCCTTCTTGAGTCCACAGTGGGACTGCAATTTAAAGAACAGCCCTTTGCACTGTGCCACCCATTTTGCATGCAAAGGGACAGCATGTTGCTCCTCACCAGCCCTTTGCACCATGTGGCTCTACTTTCACCATGGGAGACATGGGGCATGAACCTGAACTGCTCAATTCTCAGTCTGTTTTTTTCAGGTTTGGTTTTTTTTCAGTATTTTTTCCCCCAGGGTTTGCAGATACTTCAATTTAACAAGCAGTGCAGATCTTTTATTACAGGGTAGGATCCAGCTAAGGAGGTTACAGCAGTGACCGCCGGTTCATGGTACAGATCGCCAGCGCACGTACCATTCTCCATTCAGGGCAAGTGATCACCTTCCAGCCTGGGATCACTTTGGAGACCCGGGATCGGTGGCCTGAGCAAGATGTGCCGTTTGGATGTGGTCCCCCTGCTCCAAGTGGGTGGATAAGAGTGGAGGTGCTGTGGCCAGGCTGGAGCATCACCATCCAGGAACATTCCACGGATGTTTTGGGGAAGGTGCTGTGTCAGCGTGACCTGTTATTCCCAATGCATAGGAAATTAGGGGATTGCCCAGGAAATGCAGCCCAGTTGCGCAGGAGCCTCCCAGGTAAGAAACAGGTCCCCCACTGGCAGCCCAAAATGAAGGCACACGCACATTTTCTGGGAAATCAGAGGGAAAAAAACCCATCTCATCGCATTTTTGTGCAGCCACGCGGCGACTGCTCGCATAGAAATACTTAGGTCACTTGGACTGGAGTCTTCAACTCGTGATGACTTTTAACAGGCAACATCTGACAGTACCAAAGCCCTTTGCAGCCCTGGGTGAAATTATGATAACAAGAGAAAAAAGCTATTACTGCCACCATGCTTTCATTATGCAAATGATATTAAGATAGGCTGTGCAGATCGCCTGTGGCTATGCTATAATCTCCATGCAGTGATTATAATGTGTCAAACTTAGTCATTTTGATTATGACATGTTAATTACATGCCATCCTCATGCAGACATGAATATTACTCGCAGTCAAACAAAACACAAATTGGGGGCATTGTTGGTTTTTGTTGTTGTTTCATCTTTTTTGTTTGTTTGTTTGTTTGAAATTTTGTTCGTTAAATGGATTAAAAGATAAAGAGGAACGTAACGTTGTAAACTCGTTAAACATTGGCCAAGTCATCCCTGGCTGCCTGGGTGGAGAGGGGGGGTTTCTGTCACAAAACCAGTCTTCAGCGTTACTGTTGGGTTTTTTTGTCCCAGCAGGGGTGGTGTTTTAAAAAAATATGTATTTTATAAACTGGAGAGCTGTGTGGGGTTTAAAAAGCATTTGATCTTTTAACTCTTTCTGGTGTTTATCAGAAGAGGCTGCAGATGGCCAGGGTGTCCCCACCTCCATCGTGGTTCAGCACCCATGTGTCACCCTGCTGTGGATGGTTCCCCTCATCATCCCCGTTCTCAGGTACCTTAATTTCAGATGTTATGGGTCTTTTTTTAAATTAAATAATGCTCCAAAGTTTTCCAAGGACAAGTTCTTTTTCCTGCTGCCCCACCCTCTCCCTATGGCAGATCCTGCTTAATCCTCCTGGAAGAAAAGCAGAAATTTTTTTTCCTTATGTTTTCCAGCAAAAACATGTTTTAAAATACTGCTATTTTGAATGTAGCTCGCTTTAAAAAAACACCATTTCAGGGGAGATCGTTCAATAAAATATTCCCCCATGATGAAATACGCCATTAAATATAGAAACAGATCAGATATCAGATCTTCCCGCTGAGATTCCCCTGTATGAGATATCTAGGTAAGAGGCTGAATTACTGAGACACCTCAGTAAGTATGGGAAGGAAGGGAGGAAAAGACACCTCGCAAGGGAACAACACTTTAACTAGACTTATAAATAGCTGGGATTGCAACTTGCCTGATTAATTTGGGGAAATAAGTCTCACTGAAAGTGTTTTGCAGATTCATCAGATTTCTTTACTTCTTTAGCCCTTACTAATGTTTAGAAATACAATATTAGCATCAAAGCTAAGAATTTGTTTCAGGTAATTAAATGCTTTGAGTTACTGGTTCATTAACAGGGATATCTCCTAGCATTTTCTTCTCTCAGTTGAGAAAGAAAAGAAAAAAAGAGTGGATGGCGATCAAATGAAAATGTGCACAACTGACTATTTGCAGCTGAAATTTACACGGTGCCAGGTGGGGCAGGACTAGGATGAGGGAAGGAGCCAAACGATATCCAGACTTCCAGGGAGAAGGTTAAAATTTACAATTGCTCCACACACAAAAAAACAAACTCTCTCTGACTTCCTTGGAGAAAAGTCATCGCAAAACTGCGCCTTCTGCTTCCACTACACAGGAGGCTGGGGGTAACAGCATCACTGGAGAGACCTGTCTCACTGGTGGAATGAGTGCAGCAGGGATGAGCTTGCTTTGGGCGGATTTTTGGGGCACCTGGGGTGCAGACTGACCTTTCCTGTGATCACTGATTTTCAACTTCATGCCACAGTCACTGTTTGGGCAGCTCGTAGGCAAGTTGGCTGTTTGCTTTTTAATGCGCAAAATAATTTTAAATAAAATAAAAGGCATCCCCCTAAACATCGTGTTTTTACAGAGGGACATTTCAAGGCAAGTTTTACACAGGTTCAGCCCAGAGGGAAATTAAACTTTACATGTAAATGGAGATTACACACAAAGGAATCCATTACTTTCAATATTTCTCAGCAGGAGGGTTCAGAGTTATTTAAATAAGTTTAGATATTAAACTTAAAGTAGCCATTAAAGGCATGTGGATTTGTTTGCCTAGTTTTTATAGAAATCTTTTTTCTTTTTTCCAGATGACTGAAAAATCCATTGCTTGCATGATGGTGAATATTTTTAATGCATAAAAAAATCAAAGAACTTTCAATATAGTACTTCCTTTGAATTTTTAAGCACCAAATTACAGAATACTTATTACAGCGAAATGTCTTCTTTAGGAGAGATTAAACTGCAAACATTTTCCTTACTTTTTTCCCTTTTCCATCTATTCTAATATAAACACTGACATTAAACCGTATTGGCTATGTAAGGCACTTTGATTGTCATTGAGATTATTCTAAAAGTTATTTAGGTCCCCGTGTTACATCTTTGCAACTGCATGGAAAATGTTTCACTATGTTTCTCTTTGCAACATTTCTTTGGGGATTCATAAATATTGATTGTACCGTAAAAAATTGATGGAATCTTGAAACAGACTGCAGTCTTGGTAGCTGGGGAATTTACTCAATTTTTCTCAATAGCTGCAGTCTATAAAAAGAGGAGATTTTGCAAATTGTTTCTCACCTTGTCTTTTTAGTATTTAATAGCTCTCAATTCTGTAGCCTTCTGAACCATGCACCGGGTGCATTTTCCATCAGAACTGTATCAGGCCTATTCAAAAGGAATTAAAACGCGAAGTGTGACCAAGGGGTTAAACTGCCTTCGCGGCTGGCAAGCCTGACTTTCATTACTGGTGGCAGTGTAGAGCCATCCTACTGCTTGTTGTGTTAAAACTTTCGTTAATAAAAAAAAAAAAAAGAGACCTCCTTAAATGTTAATGCAAAGAAAAAAAACCACAACAAACAACAAACAAACAAACAAACAAAATCCCAAAGAGAGATTTCTCTCACTTGTTTTTAAAATAAAATAAAATAAAAATACAGGCATTTCCCTGGGTGCCAAGGAATCCCTCAGCACCTTGGTATTAAGCACAGGACATTCTCCTTTCGACATGGAAAAATTTTATCCCCATTCACCCAGGATTAGCCGCAAAGAAGATGTTTTCTGCAAAGCTCCAGGATAGAGCCTGCGGCCAAATCCCGACCTCCCTCATCCTGTTCCGTTGCACCAGATCCAGACCATCCTTGCTGGAGCCACCTCAGCTCGGGTATTTTGGTAAATGCTGGGGTAGTTTGGTAAATGCTGTAGAAAGGGCCTGTTTATTTCCCCTTCAAGCCTCTGGTGGGACTTTCTGTGCTACCCTGCGACCCACGGGCACAGCCCAGCTTGGAGGGAGAAGCAATTTCTCATCAGATCCATCCTGGCTGTGCTGGGTGGTCATGGGGGATGGCAGTGATTACCTCTTCCCCAGCTGTAAATATAAACTTCCCTTTGGGTTGTTAAGCTCTCCCAAGGAAAGCACTGTCGTACACTGCTGGGCAGGTAGGGCTGTGCACAGGCAGCAGTGCCTTTCCTTTGCTCCTAATTCAGTTAATGAGCATCCCACAAATAGATGGGAATAAAAGTGGCAGATCTCTCTGGTGCTGGTGGGCTTTGCTTTTGTTTATACAAGCTGGGTGCAGCCCTGGGATTTTTTGTGAGGTGATGCTTGGGTGTGCTGTGGAGCCACATTTTGCTGGAAAGCTGCTCCAAGGCTTTGCCCGAGGGTCAGCTTTTGGCAAAGACACCAACAAAGGAGCTCAACTGAAGGTCTAGGATCTGTCCTGCTCTTCTCCATCACTCCATTAGGTCAAACCTAAAATCAGTGTGAATATCTGGAGAACAGACCACCCAAGCAGAGCAGCAAACACTGGGCAGTGGTCAAGAATAGAGTGAAAATAACCAGCCCCTTGTGTTGGGAGAAATAACTTAGAAAAGCATTTTATATGCTGCCACCTCCGCCATATGCATCCAGCACTGGGACTACTGCGTATTTAATTTTGTTCCCATGCATCAGCCCACAATGAGCAACCCTGCTGCTGCTGGAAGAAAACACTACCTCCTCAAGAAACCCACAGAAGTCTCTTTTTAAGTAGGCATCAAGAAGGCACAAGAAGAAAGGTCCTCAAGACGACCATCAGAGGTCCATCCAGGTGTCTATAAGAAAGGTCTACAAGATGTTTGTCAGCAGGTTCCATCCAGGTGACCACAAGAAACTGTCTGCTCGATGACTGATGGACTTTTATGTGCCAGGTTTCTGCTTCACTACCTGTTCGAATACAGCAGTGTGCATCAGATGTGGAGGCAGTGCAATAATATGAGCGTTGCCCATCTGACAACAGATGCTTTTCATGTTGGCTTTGAAACCCACTCACTTCGATTAGAAGGGCCTGAGGAGTTTCCAATAGCCTGAAGCCAGGACATGCTCTGTAAAGACAGCAGCAGTGCTATAAAGGTTGCCGTTCCTCAGGGCCTTTCCAGATGCTCTTGGAGTGTAACACCCATTAATATTAACATTAATGGTAGTTCAGTATGCACACGAGCTACGGAAAAAGCCTGCATAAAAGTTGGACATGCTGCAGTAATGGGTTGTGAGGCCCGTTTTATGTACTCAATGCCTTAAGGTTTTGTTCTTACAACTTGGTGTAGGAAACCCAATGCCTGGAACCAAGCAGTGGAGTTGTGATGCTGCTGGCTTCAGCATGAACAGGGTTGACAATGGGACTGTAATCGCGGGGGTTAGGCTGGGCTTGTGGTGGAGCATCACACGGATGTGGCCATTACACGCACATTTTTGCTAGGGCTTGACGGCACACAACTGGGCTGCACATGGTTAAGTCTTGTTCATGGCTTTCCCGTCCACAGGTCATCTCTTGTCAGGCTGGGACTCGACGCGTGGTCTCTTTGCAAAATCAGAAGTGGGAATGTCCTCACAAGAGAGTGTGCCATCAAATCCGCTCGTGTTACACCGCTGTGCTTTAAAAGGGCAAAAGCAGAAGAAAGTCTGAAGTTTAAGGTGGGAATTTATTGTAATCAAGGAGTGAAGAAACAACGTTAGTGAAGGCAGGTGGGACAAGAGGGAGAAGATGTTACTGCAGGGCTGTGTAGCCCGCATATTTGATCACAAGAAATAGAGAAGCAAGGTTTCCTTAGGGGCAAGTGGGCAAGGCAGGATACCTGCTCTGGCGAGCAGCCCTGGGTGGCTCTGGCAGTCGTGTTCTGCAGGAGGAGAGGGAAACACAGCCCTCAGACCTGCCACGCCAGCCACAAAGCATAGGGCAAATGACCCAGCCCTGCCAGCTGAGACAACCTTGTCCCCAAGTGCAGTCGTGGCGCCACTGCCTTGCGCTTTGGGGACGACACTTTTTGAATGAAGTTGTTCCTTCATCCTTGAGTCTTGCGTTTGGCGATGGCAGAGGCATCAGTGGTGGGCAGGTGCAGTCCCAAGTCCCAGCTAGCCCAGGCCATCAGGGGGTAGACCATCGATGGGCTAGTGACTGTCTGCTGTGCGTGGGTAACCCCAAGGCAGAGGGACCAGACCGTGAAACTGGGGGTGTGCCTGAACCAACACATTAGAGAGTATCCAAGAGTGGTGCATTCGCACCAGTGCCTCCGTGGTTCCGAACCTGACAGCTCCCAACCTCTCAGGACCAGGCACTTTACCAGCAATCAGCAGCAGGAATGACCAGACTAGATCCCTAAACCCTCCAGCTCCTCAGCCTGCACCTGAGTACGAGCCATCATGTCTTTCTTGGGGGACGGCATCTGTGAACAACAGACATTTTGGAGCTGGATCCCTTTCCAGTCAGCAAATCAAGACGAGGACTAATGGTTTGAAAGGCTGTGGGTGATAACACTCAAGGCTAGTTTTGCACAGATCCAGCCCCGGTTCTCAGCTGTTGCTTTCATTGCCACCAAATCAGGACAACCTGATGATGTAATTTAGCAAAACTTCCTTGGGTTTGAATCTGGGTGACTCTAAGTTCCTTGATCAGTTACTGTAGTGCAGAGTGGTTTTTTTATTTCCTTCAAGACCCAAAGCTCTGTTTAGTGACTGAAATGCATCCTGATTTAATTTTTTTCCTAGAGACAGCAGAAATGTATTCCTCAAAAAAAAGCTTGGGTTTGCGTTGTCCAATCTGCCAGTCACTACTGATGTTACACGATTTTGTCAGCTTTCCTCAGGCTGCTTTACCCAAGGAAAACAGTTCCATTTTTTTATATATTTTCTGCTGAGACCCACACTAAGTTTTCTGATCACTTAGTCTCCTCTCACTGCACTTCCTTGAAAGAGAAATGGAGAAACAGGTTGTGCCAACTTGGGGAGATGGCAGCCACCTCACTGAACTGAGTGGAAAAAATTAATTTCCTTTTCATTGCAGAACTTCATCCAGATAGTCCTAGACTGTAGTGCAGCTTCACAGATTGTCTAAGGAACTGGTGGGTAGGCTGATCTAGAAAAACATGAAGGGTAAGAAATATTTGTCTGCTTTTTAGCCTGAATTTCTCTGAATTTAAAATTTTTTGGAAGGTCTAGATTTTCTGGATATTTTGTCATTGCTCCATCAAAAACCGGGCCCTCCACTTCCAAACTTCAGTATGAAAAATGTGTGCTGCCAAAACGGCTGCAAGATGATGGGAAGCACAGGAGCAATGCTGATATCGGGTCAGCTCACCTGAATGTAGCAGATGGAGAGACGGGAAGGACTGTGAATACAGGGATTAGAGGGGGAAATGATTCTTTGCAGCTCCTATAGGAATCCTTCTCAAATATAGTTTAAACAACTTGATCCTGGGCAACGGGAACATTCCAGCAACTTGTGGAGGCACAAATGCATCACGAGTCATGAAGAGCAAAGTGCAGGTGTGATGGGCCCCAGAGCAGAGCCCAAACACGGTGCATCCAGACACCAGGCTCTTCCCAAACTCGGGTCAAAGCCCTGGTCTTTGCTTCCTTCTCTCTGGAGCAGTCATGGTCTTTTTGCACAGCACACAACACTATGCTTTGATCTCTTGGTGTACCGTGATAAGCACATGGATGATCTCTCCCTCCATTGGATCCCCCCTCCCAATCTCAGTGACGAGGACAACCCTCAACATTGAACATTACGCTAATCCCTGCCTCGCTTGGAACCTGGCCAGTTCATTTTCATGCTACGCTGCTCATTTCCAGCTTCCAACGTAGTTTTGAAGTTGCATTAAATAAAGAATGAATGTAAAAATCAAATTAATTACTGGACACTCCATGCTACTTTATTTTAAGGCTCCCATTCCACCAGTATTTCTTGTAAGCAAAACAAGCTGCAGAGCCAGGATGGCCGTATTGCTCTTAAATATGTTGATTAGAGACAAATATAAAGTGGGGATAAATGTTGGAGCATTGATTTGCAATATTGTTTGGAGCTGCACTTTGCAGTTTTCTTCCCAAGTTACCCAAAGCATCTATAACCTTAGGCAGCATCCCAAAATCGAGCCCCTCCGTTTGTTACCCCAGGAAGGGGATCCCGAATTGCTCTATGAGCTGGATTTTCCAGCACAGCAGGGTCTGTATCACTGCTCCAGCCCATCCACTTCATTTCAGATGCCATCCAACGACCAGGAGGAAAGACCCATGTTAACAGAGTGAAACGATTTATGTGATGCTGTTCACCTACAAGATTTTGGGCGGACCCTGATATAGTCTTTCCTTTGGAGGAGATAGTTCAAAGCATGGAAGTGCTGAAGTGATGCACTTCTACATATGCTTGTTAAAAGGTAAGACAAAAACATCTTTGGTGAGAGGCGACGGGACTCAAAACACACTTATGTTAAACTGAGGGGTTTCTGTGATTGCTGAATTGGCATGAACTGTAACATTCAAGCTCCTTTAGACAAAAAAATGCTCTGATCTTCTATTTTTTTCAAAAATTTGTGGCACTTTAAATTTACTTTTTCCTTTGTCATGTGTTCAGATGCTACAGAATCGGTGTTGTCCTTCTATAGATAGACAGAGAGTAAGAATTTGACAAAAAGGTGGATTTATTTCACTTTTTGCATAATTTTCAAGGATGGATGTATCTTTTTGGTTGGAAAAGTGTCACAGACAACATTGCTTGCCAAGTCATAGCCTTCTTTCTTCCATTTAGCTGAGATCCATAGCTAAAACCAGTTCTGCTGGACATCAATGGAGAAAGCCGTTTTACTGCCTCTTCGCAAATCTCTTCTCCTTTCAGAAAGCACCTCGCTTTTTGCATTTTCTGTTAGAGTTAATTGAACTCCTATATGTGATTTTTTTTTCTTTTTTTTTTTTTTTTAATGTTGCTGGTTTCATGCCACTGGTGTGTGCTGAGGGTTTTTTAGCAGACGCTGCTGCCCACGGAGGACAACTGCAAAAGTCCCATCCCTCTGCTTACGGATATTTTTCCATTTCCCTGGGCTTGTCCCACCTGACCGGGGTGTGGAGAGACTAACCCTGCATCCATAGCTTCCTGTGAATAAGAAGCAGTGGAATAATCCAAATACATCCTCTCTTACAAACGCCAGGTAGGGTGAGGATGCTTCAGTATTTCAAGTGAATCCGAGAGCAGAGCGGCCAGCCAGGCCTTTGAAACCAATGGAAGAATATTCTTATTATTATGTTATTATTTTTTTAAATGTATTATTTATTTTGTTATCATTGCAAGAAGGGGAAGGATGGAGACTTTGAATTCTGACGGTAAAAATGGATGAAGCAATGGCACAGAAGGGGTTACACCTGCGCAGCCATTCTTCACGGTGCAACTTCTTCCAGGACCCACACAAAAACTTATTAAGCAGCTGCCTGTCACCTCTCCTTAATAAATAAGAATCTCTTTTCAGCCTCTTTGTCTCCTTCACCTCTGGGGCCGGCGTCCTGTAAACACACTGCCAATTAAACCTCACGTCTAGCAAGGCCACAACTAATGAAAAGCAATAGAGAATTCACTGCCTTTTAATGAGGAAAACATTGCTTTTTACAGGGAACAATTTATTGGGCCAATTCCCCCCGTCCATCACCCTGGGGAACTGCTGCCTTTTTTACCCCCTGTTTGTTACTTTGTCAAGCGCGTGTAAAATTGCACGCTGAACACAGAGGTGAAGGCTCTGACTCAATTTATGGTGTGACATCTCTGATCTTGCTCCCTGGATCAGTAAGCGATCCTGGCAATGATATGCATGGAAATTAATTACTGTGCCCGCCAGCGATACAGCAGGCCCCTGCCGTTGATAATAGATCAGTTTGCAGGAGTTTGTTAGAGGGGCGGTCGTGTCTGCTTCTGTTTGCTCACACGCAGACAATGTCAGTTAGGTGCAAACCACCAACATCATCGCGATGTGCCGCTGTGGGAGGGGAGAGGGCTCTTGCAAGAGAGCACAAGGGCTGCCGGAGTACCCTTGGAAAAGACAAAACAAAAAAATGAGAGGGACGCAGTGACTTTTAATTTATGTTTTTAAAGACCAAAAAGGCAGTGTTACGCTGTAAAAGGAGCATGATATTTAAGCAATGGAAACTTTCACCAAGCCCAGACGATTAAAGTGATATATATTTACAAGAAAAATGGATGGAGGGGTCAAATTGCAAATAAAAGAAGTCTGGGAATAAATTCTGGATAGATACCTCCAGGATCATGTCATCGCAGGTATAATATGGATTAGCTCTGTTAGCTTTACAGCCCTTTTTTCCTAGACTTCGCAGTTTAAGGTCCATTCCTGAGCTCTGGGCTGTGTTATTTTGTCTTCTTCTCCTGAGCAGCGCATTTTTTTTGCTGGGGGATGCTCCGGGTTTTACTTGGCTTAACTCACTGGTGGTTCAGAACATGAAGGGGCACTTGGCACACCTAGGGGATGGCCTAGACATGTCAACCTGCTGAGCTATTTTTGGGGAAATGGAGGAATTGTCCCACAGCAGTCGTAGGAAACACCTCCTTGCTGAGCTGTTGGGCAGTGTGGTCCATGAGCATCCTCGCATCCCTTCCCAGGTCACCGTTCCACATGGGGAGTGGTGAAACCAAGCCTTTATGTGAGATGGGTGGAGGGATGGTGAGCAGGGGCACAGCTCCCCAGCCCTGTCCAGTCACACCTCTGCTGCCACTGGCACTGCCATCTTCTGCACCTTGGGTTTTTTTGGCCATAGAGAAAGGACATGAGCCAACCTGCCTGCACTTCTGGGGTGAAGATGGGAGAAACACGCAGAGACCCAGTGGGTTAGCAGGACAGCAGGAAAGACAACGCTGCCAAGCCCTGTCATCAGATGCTTTCACAAAATCCTGCTGGTGAGGTGTTTTTTTTTGTTATTTGACATCTTTTATCATATTATATCTCACCCCTTTTTCTGCTTTGTCCTCAGACTGTTCACATCCTCGTGGAGTTAATTTAAAATTACATTCAGCACAAGTATCTCCTTGGCCAACCTCCTGGTTGTCTCATTTGTGGTACTGCAGTTTGGCCACTGCTTCACCAGCCTCTTTTAATTGTTTTTTTTTTAATTTCCTTGTATCTGGCCCCTTCAAACACTTCAAAGTATAAATGATTTCCTTTATATCTCACCACTTTCTTCATGGTTTTGTACGGTTTTAGGCCCAGAAGGGCTCCATATCTGTTTTGGGACCAGCCAAATAAGACTTGATGTCCAGCTCAAACCCCACTTCTGGGGTACCAAGGCAAGCAGGGGTGGTGCCACACTTGGTACAAACATGGCAGGATTCCCTCCAAAAGTAAGTATTCCCAAAAGAACAGGGGACCCCAGCTCCAGCCTGTGACTTGGCTGTCCCTACTCTCAACCCAGGCTATCTCCTAGTCATAGTATTTATTTTTTTAATGGAATACTTCCTGTGGGCACCATTTTCTGGTTCACCTTCTCTGAAACAGCCATAACAGTGTTTTGTGGCAAGACAGACACTTCAAAAACATGTTCATAAAAAAAGTGGGTAACCGTCAGAAATGGAGAATAACGAACATCTTGGAAAAGGAGGCAGATGGAGAGGAAACGGGGATACACCTTAGCTAGCTTTCGATGCCTTGAGTGACGGCAGTGCTCGTTGCTGCCACATCCCCACAGCTCTCGTGCTGTGAACCCCCCCACCTGCTGCTGCTTTGCGGTTGGCAGGGGAACATTTCAGAAAACAGAGCGAATAAAAGAATAAATCATGCTTTTGGATTAACCTGGGTATCTTCTTTGACTGAGTTTGCATATGCATCAAAGAGCGAAATTTGGCTCTTCCTATTTACCGCTAGCTAGTGAAATCTAGAAACTGCCTGATATATATAAAAACCCCAGGATTATTTCAAAGCTTTGGGAAAAAAAAAGGGGGGGGGGGCAGGGAGAGCTGTGAAAAATCATTTCTTTCCTAATGCGGCTGTTAGATTTGGCTGCTTTAGCAATTAAACTTTTCCTTTATTTGTTACCCCTACAGACCCCTGGTTAGAATAGGATCCTGAAGTTGAGTCCGCCAGAGCATTGGGCTTACATGATTCAATTAACCTTTAAGGTAGCTCTGGAAGTTGGTACTCTAGGAGATCCTTTTGTTAATTGGCAGCCTGACACAGACAATTAAGTTTGATCAGATGAAGAGGGCATCAGGGACATCATTAGCATACTGTACTGAAGACTACGTGGTGTGTAAAAGTTGTTTAATTTCTGCCAAGGAAGAAAGCGGGGGGCTGGGGGAGCCCTCCTTGCACATACAGCATTTTGCTTATTAAATATTTCATTTCCCTTGCCATAACCCATGAATGTTCCTATTTTTCACCCCTCCTTTTTGCTTTCTTCCCACTGCAGTGAAATCCACTGAATGCTCGTTCCTCTCTTATTAAAACTTCAGCATTTCACTTGAGGTATTGCATTAAAATAAAAGCAAACAACAAAACAGAGAGACCAGCAGAGAGATTTGCTTCAGAGATGGTCACAAAGCCCACAGTGGATGGAGTACGAGCAGGGCTTGGCTCAGCGGTTAAAGCCAGGGCTGGGCTGGGTGAGCTCACCATACATCCTTTGATCAACAGGGAGCAACACAAAAACATACCTGTGGCTCTCACACGCAGCCAGTCTTATAAGGGAGGTGGCTGTACGGCTCTGGGTTGCAGGGGGAGATGCTGGGGTGAGGCTGGGACATGCCACGTGGCTGTGTATGTCCTTGCGGAGGCAGGAGGCACTGGAGGCGGTGAGCTCATCACCGGCCGGTGCCTTGAGCTTGGGTTTGCAGTTGTGAGAGGTGGTTTCTCTGAGCTTCTCTTGCCTGGTAGTAACAACAGTCACACTGTTGGGGCTTTGGAAATGTAGTTGTTTTTTTTTTTGCAGGCACCACGGCAGAGCGGAACAGAGGTGATCCAAGTCACAGCCACCTGCAAGGTTTACTAACCACCACCCTCCTACTGAAAAGGAGAAGTCCCGGGTGCAAATCTCTTCGTAAGTGAGTAGCACTTTTCTTTTCTAACCCCTCCATATCTAATGCAAACAGCAGCCTGCTGAGGCTGTCCGCTCAGCTACCTGCCCAAGACAAACATCTGCCCAGGGCTGAGCAACCCGCTGCGGTGAGGATCTTCCCGTTGTCAGCATCGATTGCCACGACCCCGCTCCTCACCGAGGTTTTGCGGCCACAGCATGCAGGTGAGTTCAATGCATCGCCGCAAGCAGAAGAAGATTTAGCAGCTAAACCCAATGTGTGAGCTGGACGTGAAGCTCTGCCCTGTCACTTGTGGCTTTTGGGGAGCCTCATGGGACTGTTGTCCCTCTGCAGCTCTCCTGCGTCCACCCCAGCTGGTTGCTGAGCCACAGGCAGCTCAGGAGGAGCTTCCCCCAGCCAACAGAGGACAACAGGGCAACAGGTGAGACCAAACCATGTTTCCTCAAAGACAGAGCATTTCTCCCACCTCTACCCACTTTTGTAGGGAACGTTTTGGGGAGAGTTAACTGCAAGTGAGACCCGCGCAGAAGAGTATTTCCAGTAGATACACAACCCCTTGCTCCCACCTACTGCTGTGCTGTCCTTTTTTGTTCATTCTCCTTCCTCCATCCCACTTCCTGGGAGCAAGAGAGAAAGCATCTGGAAAGGAAACAAGGCACGTAAAGACTAGTAGGCACATGGTATCAGGATTTTCCATCCTTGTTATTGCATAGGCAGGCTCTCTGTTTTTCATTAGCCTTGCACAGTTGCTTCAGCAATTATGATACATATTGCATAATTCTTATAGCATTAGCCTTGCTACATAAGTCATTAATGTGCTAAGTTAGCGATAGCTAAGAGTCTACTAATGTAGACTCTTGTGCTATGTGATGCTAATAATATCTATGAGATTTTAGTCCTAATCCAACGAGACGTTTTTAGCCCTCTACTGCCATAGCGTCGTGTAATGGAAAATTAATGGGAAGCTGCAAGTGCAGAACGAGCGTGTTTCGCTGTCTTGCTGGCTAGCCATGCTGCTTGTAAGGCTGTAGCACAAGAACAAGAGAGCACAGGCTAAAGATTAATCCAGACCACTCTCCAACAGTGACCAACACTCAATGCCTTGGGGAGGATACAGGAACAGAGCGAGAATGCAGAGATTCCTCCCCAGGACACTTTCTCAGCCTCCAAAACTCTTTGTCTCTGGGACCTCATTTACCGCAGGTCCAGCCTTTGTATTCAATAGGTCTTGGTGTGTTTTTCTTCTGTACATTTTTTCGGACTCTTTTGGACTCACATCAACTTTTATTTCAATGAATCAGCTGGTAAATAACAGAAACAGGTGGTAAAAGTCCATAACTCTCCCATGGCAACTTGTAGGTGGCTTTAAGGTGGTGGTAAGTGTTAAGTAAATGGGAATGGTGAGGGTTTTTAGGTGTATTCATAAATCTTTGCCATCAAATCCCATTATTGTTGGGCACTTGGTGAAAGACTCAAGGCATTTGGTGGAAGACTTCAGGGCAACACTGAGCTTTCGGAGACTGAGACATGCTCTGCAGGTCGGTCTTTCTCTGTCAAGGAGAGATGGAGATGAGGCAGCCACGCACCAAAGCAAGCTGCGTCCTGTAAGCACCTCCTTTTAGGTGAGATGAATCCAGGCAAGAACATTTCCTATATGGGGGCCAAGTCAGCCATGTGCATGTGGGCTCAGTCTGCCCATGCTTCCTCCCTCGTGGTCAGGGATTCCCATTTACGCCATGCTATGTTTTCCACCTCCTCTTCCTATGGGGACCTCCCTTCAAAATGGGAAATCCAAGATTTTTAGTTGACCAAACTCTGAGGGGGAAAGCAAGCAAAGGTGAAGTCCTTCTTGGTGTGACATGGTCTTTGAGCAAGGACCAAGGTCCAAGAATAACCAGGCAAACAGAAAAACTTTCAGCCTTCTCGCCCCTGGCATCCCTCATCTTGACATTGCAGAGCTCTGCTTGGTTTTTCAGGGAAATGGTAGGAAAGCTGAGACTGCAAACCTCACCGAGAGAGCAGCACAGTTCTTTCAAAATCTACACAGTTTTCTGGGGAAAGACAATTCCATAGGGTTGCAGAGCGTTCGTTTGGATGTCATGGAAATGCTGAGAAGCAGACTTTACCAACCAGTGTCAGTGAAAACGTTGTAAAGCAAAAATCTGTGACTCCACAGCCTCTTACAGAGACAGCAAGGAGAGGCAAGGAAAGGGACAGGTACGGCTGTGAGTCGCGATTTTTTAGCAATGGGCATGAGTTTTCAACTCATTGATGTCAGTGGGAGGGTACGTCAGAACATGAAATGGTGGAAAAGTGTTCCTGCCAAGAGATGGAAACGCTGCCCAATTCCTCACCTGTGGAGTGTGACTTTGCTGCTGCCCTGCGTGTGCCACGGGCAAGTCCTGCTGCAAACTCAGAGACAAATAGATGTTTTCATGCTCTGTCTCCCAAATTAGGAGCATAAGAAAAGGGCAAAGTGGGATTTGTAAAGGCAAAAAAGTGCGTCAAAGGCAAGTCACTGCACCAGTGGGCTGTGCTGACCGTCGGGTATCCCTTGTGCAAGCCTGCGAGAAGGTGGGCCCCTTGCACCAGGACTGAGGTGGACCTGCTTCTGCATAGCTTCAGCAAAGAATGTTTTTGAACCATAAAGGAATAATACTTGAGATGTATTGGCTGTACAGTTTCATTAAGATGACATAATATCTTGGA
Organism: Leptosomus discolor; assembly: GCF_034619465.1. Classification (NCBI taxonomy): domain Eukaryota; kingdom Metazoa; phylum Chordata; class Aves; order Leptosomiformes; family Leptosomidae; genus Leptosomus; species Leptosomus discolor. Next base: position 90,297,323 of record NC_141419.1, on the reverse strand, counting down.
TAGATTATAATTTTATAATACCTTTGCATGCCACTGCTATTACTACTATGTTGTTTTATGACGATGTTAATATACAGATGTTGCTTTAATCTGTTTTTTAATTTACTTTGTATATCCCCTACGTACATTTTGTCGTAAGGTAGTTTATTTTGTAGCAGCTCATTTATTTTAAAAGTTGAGGGTTTTTTTATATGACTGCTAGCATGCTAATGACATTTATACATGTGTTCTCTTTAATCTCTCCCCTAGTTGCCTGCTGCAGAGCACAGATATTATCATTTCTCTGATTCTTCTAAGTGCTGAAAACTGTTTTATTAGGGGTTTTATTTTAGGGTTTTTTTTTTTTATTATTTTGAAGTTTACTAAGCACAGATCTGCAGCACTGTATTTTGGTGTGGTATGCCTTCCTTGTGTTTTCACCCACACTTTCACTATGTGCCAGGTACTGTCACTGTAGAGGGGTTTGGTCGTGTTACCCTCCATCTGAGCATTTGATGCTCCCAAGGGAGCTCTTGAGAAAAGGTTTTTTTAGGTGGCCGTACACTCCCTCAAGTTAGGGGCAAGGCAAAGAGCAGAGCAGACCTGAACACATATCAAACCTCTAGCAGTCATATCTGCTCAGGACCTGGATTGGAGAAAAATCACCTTCCCCTAACATGCCAAACCTAAGCCCAAAGACTAGAATGTTCCCAGGCTTGGGTATAGATGTTATAGGCAGACTGAAGAAATTCTCCCAGCTGGGTTCAGGTTGAGCAGGAATTTGTATTTGGGGTTGTGCCAATAGAGAAAGCTGGTCAAATTGGGGAATAAGGATCCAACGACTGGAGGCTGGCACAAAAAGAGGAGGAGGCACGACCTGGATTTCTGGACCTCGCTGCGTAACACCAGTAGCACGTAGGTGCGTGTTTAGTTGCAACAGCAACGTGAAGTCCCATCTCAGAAGGGACTTTGCGTGGTGCAGAAATGCGAAGGAGGGGATGAGCTTGCTGGGGTGGGGAGGAGGAGGAGGAGGAGGGAGCAGCATCCTTCTGAACAGATTCCCATGCTGGACGTCTCAAATTGCGTCTAATTAAGTCTGCTGCCCAGAATGTCATCAAATTAGCAAGTGAACAAATTGCATTGACTTTGGTGGGACCCTCGCTTCATCCTGCCCCGTGGCAAGACTGCTCCGTCTATGGCTCTGCCTCGCTGGACTCCTGGTGAAACCCCACCCAGCACAAAGACAAATGAACATCCACCCCTCTCCGCAGGCTTCAACTCCACCGCCCCGCTATAATGCTCCGCCAGAGCTCTCCAGCCTCCTTGGGGAGACCTCCCCACTTCCCCTAAAATGGTATGTTGGGAGAGGCCTGAATAATTTTCACATAACTTGGTGGGACGGAGCTTGAGAAATGCTGCTGTAGATGGTTTCACATTGCCAAAATGTACTTGCTATTTGATGATGTGGGCTTCAGAAGGCCTGCTGTTCCCAATTGTCCATTGCGTATTAAGGATGGTTATAGCCAAGAAGACTTTTCTATTTATTTGCTCCCTTTTCCCTGTGACTTTATTATGCATGAGCAGCTTGACTGTGATACTTCTTTTGTTTTACATTTTGCATTCATTAAAAACCAGTCATCTGCATATTTTGTGAACCCTCAGGGGTCTCTTCTTCCCTTGATGCATGCGTGCCAGTCCCATTAGCATGGATGGGAATTAGGAGCTCACACTGAAGGAAAAACACAGGCACCCCTCTCTCTTTTTCTCCTCTTACCACTCAACTAGGATATTAAAAATTAAAAAAAAAAAAATTAAAAAAGGACAGAAAATAGTTACAGAGGATATTCACTTTGGGTTTTTAAAAAAAAAAAAAAAAAAAAAAAGAAAGAAGGGAGGAAAACTTGACCATGTACCTCAGGAGACTTCTTTTAGCCCAGGGCTAGAGGCCTCATAGATGGAGGATGTAAATCATTTTTGCATCACCGAGGTCTATGGCTGTATCTTTACCAGTAAGTAAAGTGGACCAGACCCTCTCCCCAACATGGAGAGCAAGTGATGAGCAATGGCTTGTGTCCACACGGGTGCTCTCTTCCCTCCCTGGTCTTCTAACACAAGAGTGAGGTCTATACCCTGCTTCCTGGCCCTATTTCGGTCACTAAAAGTCACCAACAAGGGCTTGATCCCATTTCTGTCACCCCCAAAATGGCTGTAGGCTGCACCGTGGTCCTCATCAGCTTCCTGATGATGCTGAGGATGTGGATGAAGAAATTGTGGCAGTTTCCTAAAAGCAGTCACTGGGAGATCTTGCAGGGTCCTTGCTGACCACCCAAAGGCTAGTCCTGGCCAAGCCACCAAACTGAGGGACCACAGTGCCCAGTGATGTTCTTGTGGTGGATGGGGAGGGCTGGCCCTGCTGTTATCCCTGTGCTGTTTGCAGAGGGCTGCCCTCCTCCCTGCCCTGCTCCTGTTGAGCAAGGGTTCAGGCTGTGCATTTTTGCTCCCTGCCAACAAAGAAGTGATTTTTTTTTTCTCCATTTCAGTTAAAACTACTGGTGCATGGTGGCCTCTGGTACAAGGATCCCTTATTCTCTCTGCCTCATCTCTGAGCGTTAGAGCAACTGTGCTTCTCTACCCAGACAGAAGTTTTATATAAAACCTCCCCTGCTCCTCTGTGTTTCAAGTTTGGTATTTCTCCTTTCACGAGTGTGTGCACAGGAAGACGCGCAGAGAGATATGAATTTATTTTCTGCATTGTTAAAGCTTCAGCATTGCCCTCAAATCATCCTGACACAAAGGCAATGCAGCTCGGTTCACCAACCAGCACATTTTGCCCTGAGCAAAGACACTTTCCCATGCATGGAATGATCTCCCACTGTTTCCCATAAGAGCGCCAGGCTGGCTGGAGAAATCGAATCAAAAGCTTTCCAAGACAACAACCAGCCTGAAACAACTTGAAACAAATGAGGGCTCGGGCTGCGGCTGGACAATGCTGTTTGGAGCCAGGAGGGATTAGGCAATAACCCTGTTTCATTGACGCTGCCGTGGCTGGAGCATCCTATGCTTCGCTGAGCATCCACCTTGTCTTAACAGCACACTGGTTGCTTCTGCCAGTGTGTCTGCACCCTTGCCCATGAGTCATAGATCATGGACACTGGCAGGTTTAGGCACGATGGGTACTTTATCAAGTCAACCACGCAGAGGGGGCCTGTCTTCTCTGGCTAATGGTAGGTAGAGGGGGAGGGACAAATCGTTTTGGAGAATGAGGCATTCTGAGCAGAGCGGTTTCCTGGCTGTTGGGGCTTTGCTTGTGGTCCAGATGCTCTGTCCAAATTAGAGTACTAGGCCAAGTGTCAGAGTGGGCATTTGACCTGATTCCTGAATGCTTCTCAACTCTCCATCCCTCTGCCTGCTTGCTGCTTCTTTATGGCCTTAGCAGTATAGCCACAAGTAGCGAGATTTCTTAACAGGGACCCGAAGAAGAAGGGGATAATTTTCCAGGATAAGAGATGTGACTCAGCACTTGCTCAGGACATAGCTCATAATTCAGGCTTCTTGGAGACAGCCTACAGGTGATGGAACAAAATAACAACCTCCCAGTTCCTGTTTTACTCACTTCTTTGGCCCACTGATGTCTTTTTACTGATGGACTGTTTTATCAGCTGAAACCTGGACCAAGTAAACATTTGCATAATAATGACAAGTTAGGAGGCAGTAAGCTGTCCTTAGGTCAGCTCTGGAGCTTGGGGACTACTTGGCATCCTTTGCATTAAGGTACAGAGAATTGCTGCTTGCCTACTTTGCACATCTCACCAGCATGGAATTTATATTCTTACCTTGACTTACTGTAGCCCAGCTGGTTACTCTCAGCCAGTATCCACTCCTGGATAGCTTTGCTAAAGCATTCAGTGTCTTGTCCACACAGGTACTTCACTCGGGGTCAGAGTTTCTTGTTATACCCCGTAATAATTGCACCTCACCTATGAGTGACAGCTTCATCTCAGAACCAAGCCTGAAGAAAACTCGAATCCAGCACCACTGGCTCACTCTTACTCCACTAAAATAAAACGAGCAAGACCGAAAAAGGATGGGAAATGGTTTTACTGGAGCAGCATCAGCTTCTCCATTTGTGAATCAGTTTGTTAAGAGAACAAGGCTCCATTTAGCTAAAAGGTGGTAGCTAAATTGCATGACTGGCCTTCACATCTACAGTCCTCTACATACCACCTTTGACTCAGCAGTCTGCAACAGTAAATCATTAATGGTCCCCTAAGAAGGGCAAGCTGGTTCATAACAGGATTCTGAAACGGAGAAAGGAGATGGGCAAAAGAACAGACTTTCCATTCCCAAAATAAAGCATCACAGTAATCTTGAGTATGCAGAAAGCGGACGGAAGGCCGGAGGCATTCCCTTTGTTAAATATTTACCGTGCAAGTATTACTTCACAGAACATTTCTGGGACTTTATCTAAGCAGGACAGAGTAAGTGAAACATTCGGATGGGTCAATAGGAACATCTACCGGAGCGGCTTGTTCTTAAATGGGAATCAAAACCCAACCAGAGAGAGCTCTGTAATGTTTGACTACTAAAAGCATTGTTCGCAAAAATGCAACACCATGCTGGCTCCAAGAGACCAGCAAACAGCCTGTCTCGCTGGCATCACCGGGGCAGGATTTCCCCTTCCTTAGCAACTATACAAACTTCTGGACGTGAGCAGGGTAAGTGAAAGAGCTCCTGTTGGCTTGGTAGGAACCTGACAGTGCTGAGAAAGGGACCAATGAGGATGTGCACAATATTCCCCCAAAATCACAGTTACTACTCACAGAAATGACCTGTGCTTAGAAGGGATATAACCCACGACAGGTCCAATCATCCTCCCTGCACACACCAGGGCTCAGGTCCAGCATTACCTGGATGACATTTGAACCTTCTCCCCAGCACCCAAGACTTCACTCATAGATATAATTAAATTACAGATAACTCAGAGCCGTATCAGCAGCAGAAGAGCATTCTTTTGCAGCCTTGGAGGACACAGTGCTGCCCTGGAGCTATGCTACCGAATTGGGTTGGTCAGCAGAAAAGTGAGCATCTATGGTATTGCCCAGATGCAGTTTCTTGCAAGTGTATGTCAGAAGTCTCATGGGAATTGAAAATGTTTTGGGGATTTAGTTGTGATGCTTTGTTTTACCTTCCACCTCTTTTAAGACAAAACCAAATCTTCCGTAGCATGGAAAATGCTATATTTTTGCTAGGGAAGAGGCTGTAACGAAGGATGGCATACGAAGCATCCAACACAGGATTAAAATTACTGAAGAAAGTATGAAGAGTCTCATGAAGGAAAGCCAGCAGTTATTTTTGCACAAGATGCAAAAATGTTCACCAGAGGTGGGAGGGCAAGTCTGACAGATCCAGACTGGTGGTGCTGATGTCTACCATGTACAGCCTTCTCCTGTGGTTTCCCACCACAGCAGAGACCTATGGAAATTCACAGGTCAATGGGCTTGAGTCCACCTTTCAACTTTAAAATATCAACACACGTTAAGGATAATCTGGTACATGTGACGCTTCCTCTGAACTGTTTCCCAGCTCCCAAAAATTCCCATTTTTTGTGCAACATGAGCTAAATACGGTTGCTCTGTGCAAATTACCTCCTTTCCTTGAGCTCATCTGTCTACCCTTGAGCCCAGGCAGACTTTGAGCATCCACTGTGATTTAAGGAAGCCAGGCGTGACAAATAAGGGCAAGTTGGAATTTTTTTTTTTTTTTTTTTTAAATTATAAAGCGCAAAACACATTGGCAGCTAATTCTGATTCACAAATACACTGGAGAAACTTGTAACCTAGGAACGCTTTGTAAGCGGGAAGAAGAGTGCGAAATTCGTCATGCCTGAGGAACCGCTCGGCTCCTTTGCACTTCCAAAATTTACATCACGCTGGGCAGGTATGTGGTACAGCCCAAGTTCAGGGAACCCAGCCCTTGCTGGGGAATTGCCGCACTGCTACCCACCGCTTTGATTTAAGTCACTTCAGACGTCTGAGTAGCATCGAAAAATTAAAAATAGCATGAAACACTTTTTGAGATCACTCTCCATTCAGGAAAGCTCAACAAGCAGACCCTTATCTTCTATCAGATATTGTTGGTGTTTATATCATGTATGAACAGCCCCCAAGCTGTGTAGGCTCCATGTTGCTAGAAACAACATTTGATGAAAAATTTCCATTTTTATTTGTGATTTCTAGGTTTGCACTTACCCTGGTTCTTGAGCAGCAGAACCTCTGAAACCTGTTTTTCCAAAACTTTTGTGTCTGCTGATATGGTTGAGCTCATCTTGGGCCTTTCTTCCAGGAGAACAAAAACGTAATATGATGTTCTTTTTTATTTATAACTGGCTATGTTTTGGGGTTTTGTTTTGGTTTTGATTTTTTTTTAAATGTACAAGAACTTGTTTGGTATATTTTGTGATTGTTAACCTTTTGTCATATTTGGTTGAAACTGTTCAACATCTTCAGAAGTTATCGGCCTCATTTCCTTAATCAACTTAGTTAAAAATAGTGCTTTGAAAGCATGGCGTATTTTTTCTTTAACCTGATGGCAGTTAATAATTGACAAAGATGTTGCCTCATCTCTGTTCTTCTGTATTTCTCCTGCTAATTTATCCTTGCTTTTGTTTTCTCTTTAGTCACTTGTATTTCCGACAACAGCAAATGTCACACCAGGCAAGACAGAATCTGGTAGCCCTTTTCTTTTGGTCCTTGCAATTGCTCCCAGCTTGCTGCTACCTGCACAATTAAGACTTTTACACTATTTTCCGCAACTTAAGAGTGGCCATACTGTCTCAGACCATGGCTCTGTCTAGATGAGGATCCAGTTCCGAACAAGATGTAGTTCTGAGATAAATCAGAAATAATTTTCTGTTTATTGGATTGGATCTATTAACGTTCTGTGATGTTTTTACCCTGGATTCTTAAGGAAATGAGACACTTTTGCAAATGAACCACTCTTCCTGCTTCTGAGTCTGTTGCTCACCTTCAACCACTGGTTCCTGAAAGTTTTATTAAAATATTCAGGTTGAGCTGAAAACGCTCCAAAGAATCTACGCAGAAGAGCAAAATTAGAAATATTCTAATTCCAGGAAATGGGGTTCCAGAAACAGGTTTCCAGGCTGCTTATGGCACTGCTTTTTTGATTAGTGTTGTACGGAAAAGTCAAATATTTTGCCAAACTCTCAGCCTGATGTATCGCTGCAATTACCTTCATCAGCCCATCAGCCAGTCTCATGAAAGAGCAGAGGGATTTTTTCAGAGGGCTGTTTCTATAAGGCTGCACATTGAACCACCACATCTCCTTATTTGGCTGATTTTTTGCTTTCCACATTTCTGGTTGTCCAAACATAATATCCTACTTTTCACTAAATGTATGACAAATATCTACTTTCTAAGTTTGCAGTGGAGGGTTGCAGAAAAGGCTTTCGCTTCTGAAAGCAGTGTTGACGGACCTGTAAAGCTGATGAAAAGAAGGAGGGCAGTGTTTTCGGGGATTATCTTCATGCAGTTGGCAACCCTTGCTGTTCCTGAAGGAGGATCAAAATGCGGGGACAGAGACAGATAAGGAGGAGGCCTCCATCACTTCTGGCGTTCACTTTCAGTTGTCTTACAGATACAGTGATTTGGCTTTGATACCAGTTTTTGCTGCTAGAGACACGACAAAAGGGGCTGAGGATCAGAGGAAGAGAATGTCCAAGTGGAACATGTGCCCTACAGTCCGACCAGCAGCAAAACCATGTCGTGCACAGAGGTGGGACTCAATACCCATGCCCACTGCTTGCTATCTATATCACGCATCCTTTACCCCCCAGCATCTATTTGGGGTGCAACTTGGATGGAGAAGAAAGGATTGAATTAGACCCTGCATTCAGAAGAAGCTCTTACAGAGGCATAGATCATAACCGGTGTATATTCTCATTGATACAACAGGTTTGTTCAGCCTGGATTATTTGCCAGCTGTAATCACAGAGCATAGAGATGACTGTAAATGCAGGATCCCTCAGACGCTTTGCTGTGGCCTGGGTAGGCAGGAGGCATATTAGGAAATAGCTTGGATAATGTTAAAGAGGATGGATTTGTGATTATGAAGGTTTGACCCACCTGGTAGTCTGCCCTTGCAGCTCTGCTTAACAGGTCTTCCCTGTGTCTTTTCAAGCAGTTAATTTTGTGGCCAAGTCCCTGAACTCTCTTCCCATTCCTTTTTCACGCGTAGGGCTGTTTGCTTCTCTGCCATCCAGTCATCTTGCGAATGCTTGCTCAAGGACACCACGGAAGATTTGTGCTAATAATGAAAAGCTTGAAAGGGGCAAGAGATTTTGCCCAGGAAAAATAATGTCGATCAACTCTATTGTGTCTCTCGCCCATCGAGAAGAGGGAGCTAATAACAGAAAGGTTAGCTAACAGGCTGGCTTTAAGGGGTTGTGGCTGTGTGAAATAATGCATTATATTCGTCTAAGCAAACTTCTCAGCTAACTTGTAGAGATGTAGGTCTTTAGAATATTTTCTTTTCCTGTCTTGATGGGTTTTTTTTTATATATGTATTTTTATATATTTAATTTACAAAGAGATTTTTTCAGTCTTGCCATCTCCTTCTGTCACAGACTGATAACTAGGAACACAGAGCAGGATTTTTTTGCGCTGTTTCTTTGCTTAATATCGGGATGTATTCAGCAGTCAACAGGGAATACATTTCTAGGTTTGGGGGTTGAGGCTGTTTTTCCATTTGTGTGTTTGTTTCTCTTTGCACCACAAACCACATGAAGGGGCCGGGAGGATTGTGCATTACGTAAGAGTGGCCCTCCACGCTTTAATGTGGGTCTGCGCCGTGCCATGCAGCGAACATAATGTGTCCTCCCAGGGACAATTTGCATAAAGGATAAATAAGAGAATCACAATGTGAAGTTTATTCATTTTTAAATCCTGCAGCGTTTGTGATTGAAGGCCCAAGCTCAGATGTTTTCCTGATGTGTACCATTAAGAGTCAGGGCTTTGCCTAATGTCTCTTCTGTTACTGCAGGGGGATGTAATGTGCAGTATTTCTCCACACTGGAGTATCATTTTCAGTGTATACCACTCGGCTAGGGAGTGAGGAACGGCAGGCTGCATTATCTTGTACCGGGCCCACTCTCCTTAATTTGCTGTAACCGAGCCAGCACATTAAATACAAAACATATTGATGTTCTCTGAGAACCCTTGAGGGTCTTTACCCTTCCTTGTCAAAGGAACTGTACAATCCAGGAGGAAAGAAAAAAGGCATTTTGCCACGGTGAAAATAGTTGCGCTGCTGGCATGCCGTGGCTGACATAACGCTGCGCTTCCATTTACTTTGCTTAGAGGGGAAAGTCAAAACAAAAGCAATTTTATCTCCTAACTCCAGACAAGGGTCAGTGGAGAGAGGTGATCTGAACCCCAGCTCAGGTGATGTTGGCAGCAAAGGCATTACACCGCACACCAAAAGATTTGCTGAAGTCATAGAATTGTTTAGGTTGGAAAAGACCCTTAAGATCGTTGAGTCCAACCATTAACCTGACACTGCCAATCCCAGCACTAAACCACATCCACTCTGATGATCTCACCGTTGAAATTTGGTGGTGAAAGCGTCTGGTCCTGCCTGGGCACCACAGGCAGGAACTGCTACAGGACACCCCAGAGATCCTCTGACAAATATTAGTAGACTTCGGCCAACGTGGTGACCCACATTCAGATCTGATTTCTGTCGTCCTGGGTAAAGGCTAAGTTTCTTTTCGGGCCTGCTGACAAAAAAAAAAATCAGTGCAAGTCGTTAGTGAGAACAAAGGCAAGACAGTACATGTTCTGCCAGAGCTGCTTGTGTCCCATCACATGAGATGTAACGGAGGTACCCCAACATCCCAACATCCCACATCATCTCGAAAGCTCTAGCATCACAGGTCTGCAGATAGTTTGCCAAAGTGTTTTTTATCAGTTTGGGCACCACAATTTTAACTCAAAGCTTTCAACACATTAAAAGAGAACGTTTGAAGCTATAACAAGTGGTTCATCCCCACCGGTGAGTTTGGGCTTTCCTCATCTTTCGATCTGAAGTCTCTATGGCTAGAGTGGAGTTGTTCTTCTCCTATGTTTTCTGAAGGTGATTAACAGCAACCCTCTCACTGGGACCAGAACCCATGAAATGTGGTGGTTTGTGGGTTTGTGTCCTGTGATTGACAGCCCTTGGTATTTAAGAGGGAATACAAGTTTTCTGTATTTGGGGGAATTTGTAAAGTGTCTCATTTTGGCTACTTTGAGGTCCTCTAAGATACGAATTTCAGCCTTCCCATATTCAGAAGGTCTCTGCCCTCAGCCTGCTTGTGTTCATGTGATTTGCAAAGGCTGGGCAATCTTGGAGATTTCTATCTTTATTATCAATTTTGGACGAAACAAAGAAATACAATTAAAAATGTATCAGGGAAACACTCAGGTGAAGACACACACACGCACGGATAGTAAGGTAACAGAGGCTTCCTTAAGAAATCAAATTAGACTGCGACAACTTAGAAGCAATACTACCATGAAGTTTCTCTCGAAATTATGTATAGTATAAATCTATTTACTGGTTATTTAATTTACTGGGTATTCATCCATTTTCACACTAAATCATTCACATATTACTGCATTAACTGAGAGCTAGCATTGATCTTGGGCTCTGAAAATTAAACCCAGGACTGAAGTTTTGCCAGCGTACCCCACCATGCCCTCCCTGAGGAGGGAGTTTAGGTTGGGTGTGTTGTGTACACTTGTCTGGGAACAGCAACCCAGCGTTCCCCAGTGTTCAGACCCAGTGATTTCAGATGACTCAATCAGCAACTTCTACAGGCTCCAGATTGAGACACAGGATAGACCATGTTGCCACAAATCCACCCACAAACCCACTTTCTTTCAGACCACACCAAAACCTATAATGAACACCATTTGCAAATGTGTCACTTTTTTTCCCCTCCCTTTGAAGGGAGGCAAAACCCAAAGCAAACCCAAGGCAGCATGTCTAAGCTTGATACGTTGGGTTTTTTGCTTTTCCTACTGAAAGCTCATGTCTGGCTCATTAAGTTACACAATATTTGCCACGGGTAATGTTTATTCCAAACCATTTTATGCAGCTCTAACCACAATCCTTCAGATCCTGTGCAATCATCTGTTGTCTTTAGTATTAGAAAACCTTTGTGTATCGAAAGAGTGCTAATTGCTTCCGCAGCCAGCGATTGTAGAGGGTTCTTGCGCTGCACGCGTCGGCATTTCCTCCTTGCATGCTTTTCAGTATGGAGGGAAAGACTTTATGTAAGTCAGAAAATACTTTGTTAAGATACATTCCAAGGAGTGTGGAGGAAATGCCTTAGGCGAGAAAGTGCTTACGTGAAATTACTGTTGCTTGCAACCAGTAGTAAGGTGCCATGTAGCAATTCTTGGGTTTGATGATTTGAAAGATTTTTTTGCAGTTGATCCAACACGGCCCATTCCTTTACATGGATCAGGAAGACCCATTTTCCACCTAGCAAAGAGAGACTAATTCACTGCCTGGTGAAAATGGCTGAGCCCTCTAGAAGCCAACTGTTGTCATGAAGGAAACCAGAAGAAGTAGGTGGGAAATCAGTGCATACGGACATGATACTGATCTTTCGGGTTTGGGCTTTTGCATTTATTTTGTGTCCTTTCAAAAAGCTTTTTTTTTTTTTTCATTTAATCATCTTTGGGTTTTGCTGCTCTTGGGTGATGCCTAACAGGCAGACTGACCAGTGGCTGGGCACTGCTGAGCTGCTTGGTTGATCTGCTTCACAGATGAGTCGATGTCAGACAGCTGGTGGAGCTGTCCCCACCAGGTCCCACATCCTCCCACCTCTGCTCCTTCCTACCCCACATCACCTCTAATTCCTCCCAACTGCTCCTCACCCCTGGTGGACATCCATCTCTTGCACCATCCCTTACCAGGCAGCAATTCCCAGTCTTCACCAGGGCACCTTCAAAACCTCTCTACAGGTGACACGGGTTTGCTCTGTGTTGGTGGTGTACAGGAGCAGGGCATCAGTGGGGAGACCTGCCCCATAACAGCAGTGACATCTCAGCTGTTTAATTCACATGTGACCTGTGGCCCCTGAAGAGGCTCTTCCATGGTCAGTAATGATCCCAGTAGAGCAGCCAAATGCTATCTCCAGTTGACACCAGTTCTTTACTTTATTGAGGTACTTATTTTGAATATTGACTAATGACATTGCTGAAGAAGGTAACATATTGTTGTGAACTTCTTGTGGTGTGTCACAGCATAACCTTCACTGACACCTCCAGAAAAAATACTTTTCTTAAAATCCCTTTTTTTTTGATTTCCCTATGGTCTCTGTGGAGCAGGGTCACCTCCTGGCACCACAGAGGGCTTGAGTCCAGGGCTTCCAAGCAATGCTGAGAGGGAATTGCAAGAAATAGTTTAAGGTCAGCATCGTTTTTTCTCCCTTGGAGAGTAAATGCAACAGAAACTTATTATATGAACCTGCTCAGTCAGACATTTCTTTTTGTTCGTAGTAAAATTCATCTGTGGGAATTTCACAAGTTCTCTTACAAGATAGGAAGTAGCAGCACGTTATTAACTCAGGCAATGAGATCCCTTATACAATGAGGATGATATTTTCGAATCTCTGGTGGCACCGAAATACAGGGATGACAACTTTTCTTCTCCGTGCTCCCACCAATCACCCCAGTTCCTCTCCCCGGTGCCAGGAGGACCTCAAGAACACCTCAGGAATGAGCAGGACCATGATACTGTGACATCTGGCCATTGAGGCAAGGGACACTATGTACACCCTTTGCTGTGCTTTGCAAACCTCCCGTTGCATTGAAGCCCCACCCCAGGATCACCTCACCCCACAGCCCACTTCCAGAGCGACCAGCCCTGATGTCTGCTCCATGGGCCGGGCCCCACATGATGCTCTCCTGGGGAAGAAAATGTGAAAAAAAACAGCAAGGAGCTCCAACATAGACTTAAAAATTGAGTAGATGTTTCGTCCACATCTTCCCTGCAAAATACACCCCAAGCTCAGCCTCTGTCTCTGCTTTCTCCTTCCCCATACCCCCAGCAAAGCCCTAACGCTCACGGTTTAGTCCTACCTAGGGGAGAGTGCGCGCGTGTGTGTATGTGTGTGTGTATATTTATTTTTTTTTTTCTCCAGAGTGACTTGTTTGTGCTGTCATCAGCCGTTGTTTTGGTAAATGGTGAGTTAAACAGATATATCCAAGCGTAAAATCTAAAAAATGTTCCCTGTGGGCGCCTGGGGGGTGTTGTTTGAAATCAACTACATATCAATTGAGCGGCGGCGAGCGGATCCGATGATAAATTCCAGTCCACAGACGCCTTATAAATTACATTTTTTTGTTCACGATCTAGCCTCATCTCAGCTCCCCAGAGGCCCTTAGACTGAGAACTATGATTGTGTTGGAGAAACGTTTGCTCAGCTTGAGCGATGCCATTAGTGTTACATGTGCCAGGCCGCTCTCACCAGCACCCCCCACTTCCACCCCTCCATCCCCCCAATCCCAATCTGATCCCCCCCCCTCCTCCCCGCTCCTCTTCTTGCCTTCAACAAAATGCAATATGTGCCTGGTAATTTTTCTGTTCATTATCTCATTGTTTTCTGTAAGTACAAGGTTAGATTGAATTACTGCAGGCTCTATTGTCTATTTGTAATTCTCCTTCCATGCCGCGCTACTAATGAATGGGCAATTTAGTCAAATCTTTGTAACGGCTTCTTCTGTGCGTCAGCCACTTAATTACTCTGAGCTTTTCTCACTGCTGCTTTATTGCACGGAAACTCAGGCTGCTTCCAGGTCTTTGCTAGGGGATCTCCAGCTCCGAAAGAAAAAAAAAGAAATCGTAACAATAACCAGCCCAAATTATCTTGATCCCTTGGCGTAGCAGCATCCTCAGCATGCAGGACTTTCCCTTATTTGCTGAATAGTTAGTGGTTTTGTTATTGTCCTGTGCACAGAGGAAACCATCACTGTGTAAATTAGGCGAAGTACATCTAAGGTGAAGATCCTTTAGTATGACGGGGGCTTGAAAAAGAGGCAAAGTAAATAAACGCACAGGACCTCATGTGGAATATGCCCCTGTCCATGCAATTCCACTGCAACTGAGGTGCTAATCTCTGTCTGTTCTGGGGTGGCCAAAATTGGAATTTAGCTTGATTTTGGTACCGGGGTAGGAATTGTGCTTTTTGTTTGTTTGCAAAAAGGCTTATGTTCATCTTTGAATTTAATATCCAATATTTCAATCTGCAAATGAGAGGCAGGGCACGGGAATAAATACATTTTAAAATCCATTCAATAAAATTAAATACGGTTAACTAGCAGTCAGATAGATATGTGTAGAAAGCTTTAAAACAGTCCCTTTGCCTGACAAATACTTTTTCTTTCCTTGAATAACAGGGTACAAAGATGGAAATAAGAGGAAATAAAGGAGTTTAAAAGCAAGTGTTGTGAATTATAAATAAGATCCTGGGAGATACCTCCATGCATCTTCGGACTCACCTATTTGAGTTCCTAAAGAGGTTCTGTTCCTTTCTTCAGTGACTGAAAGAGGCTGGTGGAGTGCAGGAGTGGGCCCAAAATCGTGGGTAAGCAGGCTCCGTGTGTATTTGAACACCACTTTATACGTGTGTGTAAACTGGACACCAACGCCCTATGTCAACCACACATTTAGGAAACTGCACTGCCTTTTTAAGACATCAGTGTGTTTTGTGGGTTTTTTTTCAGTTTTGCACAGGGTTTATCATCTTCAGGGAGATAATGTTCTAACAGTCTTTCTCTGATACTGTTCCAATTTATATCTACTTGGTTGTACCTTTTTATCATATTTGTTGGTTTTCAACTCAAAATTTAAAGTTTGAATTTGTTCAGGGGTTCATTAATTTCTGTCAAGTTGACCTTTTACAGAGGGTTTCATATCCATATGACAGACAGGTATAGACTTCACATTAATTTTTGCACAGAGGGTCTGCACACTCAGTGATCTAAACAGATACTTACTATACAAACACTGAGCACAACAATCAAAGGATGTTTTCTTTCCAGTTTCTGTGACTGGGAAAGATTTAAACTAAAAATGTGTACTACAGGATTTCCAGGGGATGGGTTTATCCCTCAGAACTGTCACAAATTGATGTGGAAGATCTTGTGAGCTTTGTAAGGGTACAAAAAAGGCTGATAATAAATTACTGTAATAGTGTTTATAAAGGTCTTTCAAAAGACTTTTCAAGGAATTTTCCTACAGGGGAGTTTCCCAACCCCCAGAGACAGGTTGCTGAAGACAGCTGCAAGCTGAAAACCCAGCACAAAGACGTTGGAGGCTTTTGAGAGATTTTGGCTAACGCTGATGTTCATCCTTGACCCTGGAAGTCAAAACCTTCACCAGCCCAGGAGCAGCCAGCAGGTGGAGAGGGGCTACATCTCCCCTCCACATGCCACTGGGGTGGGGAAGGATGGTAATGGAGCAATCTGCAGTGTCCATTCCCCGAGCGCCTGACTGCTCTCTTGTCCCTTGACTGGGATTTGGTTTACCAGCGCTCATGGTGGGACCTCACTCATAGACATGTGTAGCTTTAGTCCCTCTGCTTCCCAGCCCAGACCTTAGAGGTAGTGTCCATCCAATGCTTATTACACACAAGCAGGGATCTGACTTGCCTCAGGGATCTGCTCCTGAAAGCTTAAGTTCCTTAGATTTCAACAGAAATCGAAATAACCCAGTTTTTACGTGATTACAAACGGGATTCACTGAACAGACAGCACAGATTTTACCCAGGATAAGAAAGTGAACCTCTGTGCCAATTTTCAAAGCAAATCCTCATTTCAGCAAGTGTACATTTCAATCACAGAAGTGATATCAGGTCAAGCTGACCATAACTTTGATGTGGTTTTCTCCTCTTCAGGCCCAGGCAAGTGTGCTGAGCTCAACGTGACCTGAACAACATTCCAACACACTGCTCCTCCTGCCCTGTCCCCATGCGCACATGTGCTCCCCTGGTATTTCTCACAGTGCTCCTCCCTCTCCTCATGCACAAGGGTGGGCTTCGTGTCCATGTTGGAGATGCTGCAAACAGCCAGATCCAGCCCAGGTATTTGAGTTCAGTCTCAGATGCCACCAAGAAGGAAACTGTTGCATGGCCATGGCGTTGCATGGCCATAGCATTGCATGGCGATGCCAGAAGGGGTTGCTCAGGTCTCACTGGACCGGTGGCTCTGTGACAAGCTCTGCTGCAGTGGTTGGTGTGGAGGAATAAGTGGATTTTTGCTGGTGTCTGGATCAGCGAAGGCTGGATTTCTAACCACCTCTCCTTGTGCCACGCACAGAACTGAAAATGCCACATGCCTTCAGAAACATGTATAATTAAATAGCAGTTTATTTCTATTTGTCTTTATAAAATAGCTGAAGACAGGGAGAGAGGCAGCCCGAGAGCAAGCTGGTGCCTCGTAGACCCAGATAGGCTCTTCGCCTGCTTTGTTATAATACTTCATTGGAACTGACACATTGATAGCCACAGTTTTTCTAGGAAGTGACCTTCATGCTGCCCGTTGATTCCCAGTGGCCATCAACTCCTTGCAATTGGAATGACAGGCCAGGTTAAAGGTCAGTCCTTAAATAAAGCTCCTGGATTACTAAACACCTGAAGTTCAAATGAAAATGGAAATCTGCACCTCATTTTATGTGACATGTTACTGCTAATGACACTTTGGGATCTTAAACGGCTCCTGCTCTTTAACTCATGTGTGCGTTTCACTTGATAGCCCCTTAAACTGGCTCCTCTCCCGGCTGCTGCTGGACCTTCCAGGACAGGCAGCAAGGGAAAACAATCTCCCTGGGATATATGGCTTCTGGGAAAAGAAGCTTTTGCAAGAAAAGACATCAGAACCAATTAAAACATTTGCCTTTCAAGTGATGGCCAGAAACAATCTTTCCCTTAATTAAGATTCACAGTAAAAGTATTTTATTTACATGAGCTGTGGCATTAAAAAGGCCCCAATAGTACAGCTGTGCAGGAGAAGTTGGACGTGTTTTGTTTGTCTGTGCACAGCGGGGCAGCGACGGACCCCTTCCAGTGTGCCAGGCTGTGAGGATGGGCAGTGGGGTGTTTGTACAGGGAAAAGGAGAGGGATGCTGTCTCCCCGTGCCTTATGGAGCTGCTGCTCCAGTCATCCTCATGCTGAGCCAGATGCCTTCAGCATCGTCAGGACCCAGCTCACCATCTGTGGGGCACCCAGAGCTCCTCTGGGCTCCCAGCACCTTCCTCTGACCCACGGGATGCCAAGGCCCCTTGAGGTCGGTGGGCTCGAATTTATCTCTCTATCTTCTGCTCTGAACTTTTATTCTTTTTCTGCACCTTGAGTGAGGAACTTTGGTAGACAGGACAGTAAACTTGTCACTGCGTCTTCAAGGGTTTTTATACTTATTCTGTAGCTTTTGCAAAAAATACTTCGACAGATTCCGTTAATTTACTTCCATGCTATTGTAACATCTCTAGTTTCCGGCTAAGACTAGCATACCCTCGTGCCAGATGCAGTATGTACTCCCTGTAAGATTTAGTACCTGTCCCAAAAATTGCGCTGTCTAGTTAATAACATGAGACTATTTGCCCCAGGGTAGGTTCGTCTTCTTCTGCAGTGTGTCAGGACAGCAGGTGCCAGAATCTGGTGGACATGGCAGCACACTCGTATTTCTTAATCCAGAGTCCCCAGTGTTTAATAAACGACCGTATTATAGGTTAAACCTAGCCAGGGCTGCTTGCTGGCCCTGCAGCCAGCTGGCGTGGTGTGGCCTGCGTCCATGCTCTTGATCTCATCGTCCAAAGCAGGGGTGCCCTCTCCAAAATACTTGCTTGAGGGGATCTCTGGACCACCCTAAGTCTCAAGTCATATCTGGAAATCGGCTGAGGACTAGTTACTTGGCCAAAACAGGGCCAAGGTCCTTTTGAACAGTCTGAAGTATAGCTACCAAGTTCCTTCCTCTTTAATTTGCCCTGTGATATTTATCATTAACTTTCTAAATGCAATCACACGGGTGTGCACCAAACACAGAATTTCTGTTTGTGCTAGGTGATGCTTTCATTGCTTTGGAGGGTCAGCGTGGGGGTAAAAGACTGGATGAGGAGGGAAGAAACAGACTTAATTGCAAAATCTCACAGGTCCTCTGCAGCCTCTGTTGTATGCACTGTTAGGTCACCTAGCTGAAGGATGTTTTGGAAAGGAGGCATCTGAAATACGGATGGAACTCTTTTGGTTAGAAAATAATGGCAGAGGGTAACTGAAATAATTCCACAGGCAGCAGGACAGTCCTAGCACCGGACCCCCACTAGCAGGAATTGCACGGATCAACAGCAGAAGATGCTGTAGGTTACAATGACTTCCACTTCAGGGTCACCGCGGGCTCTGCCACTGCTCTATTGGAATCCTGCAGGACTTTCCAGTGGTCTTTTATGGCGGGGTTTCTGGTGGTCATCTGCAGCAGGAATAGTTTAATTCCTGTCCACGCTGGTATCCCTCACCATGGGGCCGGGGGGTTGGATGGACACGGGGTTGGGTTACGCTCTTGTTGCTCAATGTGGTGCCTCCAGGCAGAGGCTGTGGGAAGAGGGAGCTGCTGTGTCATAACCGTCCAGGTGATGAATAGTCTCTTGTCCCCGCCGCTGTCAGCCTGACACTGCTCACCAGCACTAAATTAATCTAAACAACAGTGTGTAACACGGATTCTGCTAGAGTTTGCTGATGCCCAGCTAATAAAGTAGGAATAGCAGAGCCACTAAACACAGTTTCACAAAGTGCTTTAAACGCACATTAACCTGACAGGATCTGGTGCAATGGGCTGGGAACATTTACACCAAAATTTGTGTTCGCTGATGATCTGCTTTAAATGTTGGTTAGTTTTGGTAGTACTTCTTAATGTAAGCCCTAGTGTTTCTAGTAGAAAACCCAAATTTCTAAGGGAGTGTTTTAAAATGCCTGAAGATATAACTTAAAAAATAAGAGGATCTCTCAAAATAACCCATTGATTCTGTTCATTTAAAAAAAAAAAAAGTAAAATCTAAGGAAAGCTTCTGTGTAACACCAGTATAATAGCACTTGTTTCAAACAAGCTTCCAAAAAATATTTGAAGCGTTTCCGCTGGCCAGAGACCTTACACTGAATTTCAGCCAACAGCAAATTTTTTGCAGCCAGTGTTATAAATCAAAATGGGCTTTCTAATGAAAGTGCTGACACAACTTTAACTGTAACAGTACTTCCAGGCAAAACTGTAAAGAAATTAGAGCCCTACATTCAGTATGCTGGTGCCATATTCAGAATGCTTTTTTTTATCTTCCTCCTGAGTGCTTCTCTGTATCAGAGCAACACTGAGAGTGAGTGCAACTGTCATGTAATGCGGAATGTAGGTGTCTGCTATACCTAGTGAAATACTACAATATAAATCCTTTTGTTAGAAATGCCAAGAGATCAAATGGTCAGTTTTTTAAATGAGTTCTCTCATATTATGAAATAATAGCTCTGTGTGTGAGCAGCCACCCAGATCACTCAATGCCATGTTTGCTCCCTGACTGGACAACTGACATCTTTAAAACATTAGGAAAAGGGAGACGAATGGTCAAAAAACTGTTCTTGGTCCAACATCTAGGTAGAGCACCGAAATTTGCTCCAACTGGACTATCAAAATCTGGGGGAAACTGCAAACATTTCCATGAATATCTGGCAATTGTCAACTAGAAACACACGACTCCTTTGAGGCAGAGAGACCCTGGCCTGGGTCCTGCTCCAGCGAAACAGGTAAGCGATATAATTTTGGGAACATCAGTGGTCCCACGGAAACCACTTGTGCATTAATGGTTGCACACATAGAAAGATGTTTCAAAGGACATTGACTAGTGGAGCTGTGTGAGCCTTGCTCTTTCCATCACCTGGGATGTTATGGCATTTCAAAGTGGGTTTGTTTGGAAACAGAATGAAAATTAGGATTCTGCTGAACATTTGAAACCTTTCAAAAACCACTGGTTTGGGGACTATCAGAAGGATTCTGCTCAAAGCTATCCACCATCAGCAGGGGTCTGGAAATTTCCCGGCAACAATTAAAAAAATCCCTGATTTCTTAGAAAACAAGTTCATTTTCAGTGAAATTCCACTGAAACACCAGAAGGTTTTCCATTGGAAACCTGCCTGGTTCCCTACCAGTTTACTGTTGTATTTCAGAGTCTGTAATATAAGCGTGTATCATCATGAGGATTTCAAAGACTCTACCCGAGTATTGTCAAAGGAAGACCTTCGAAATCAATTTTCCTGCCTGTTCCTCATGAATTTTGGTCAAAGTCCAGTTAAAGGACAAAACACCATGTTTCTTCAAATCCAGAAATTGGGAAAATGCTTTGAAATATGGTTCTAAGTAGCCTAAAGACCTTGTCAATGTTTTTTGTGGTGATCAATTCATTCTTCCCTTTTGGAGTTTCTGGATTAAAGGCACCCGAGACACAGAGGACAACTGTTAGGACAAGGCAAGGCCACTATTAAAAATATCAAATAATTTACAGGCATTAAAACTGACTAATTACCCATCCTGCAATGCAGTGTCCTGCGGGGAGGATGAGAGCCCTTTTTTCTTGCTTTCCTCAACCACAACATGGCATTCACATTATTGCATACGGAATGGCGTGTCTGAGGTTTTTTTCCAAGATGGAGTTACTTGAATTAATTGTTTTATGTGACTCTTTCTAGGTAGGTTGTGAGCTAGAAGGGAATCTGTCTTGCTTTCCTGTGGCAATGTTCTCTAGTGGTTACAGAAGTGAAAATAGGTTTGTCCCACTGTATGTCATTCCAACTTGTTTGGATTACAATTCAACGTTGTTCAAGGGTGGGCATCTCCAAGGATTACCTCAGAGGCCTCTAAGGATAAAGATTTGCCTCCAAGTCTCAGCAGCTGGAAGTGGGCAGAGCTGAAATCAGTGCCACTGTCTAGCTGAAGTCCTGAATGAGACTTAAGTAGTACTTACTTGTACTCAGTCTTTTTGCCTCCTGAAAACTGTTGTTGACTAAAATAGTGTCACTTGTCGCCCTACTGACAGCCACCACAATTTTAAAAGGCAACAGTAAAATGAATGCAGGAATAACTAACAAGAAATAGCTTCAAGGAACAACGTAATTCATGGAGATATTTTTGTGAGTAACTGATTTTTGATTGAAATATGAAAAGCAAGGAATTAATTTATGGGAGTATAAAACCTATCCTGAATGTTTCAGAATATTCAGTGGCTTGGAAATGATAGGGTTTGGATGAAGTGTTGGTGGAGACAGCATTTGAAATGAAAAGGTCCATTCACTAACTAATGGGCTGCAAGTCATCTGTCCTTCTGTATGCTCATTTATACCCACTGTGAACCTACTGGAGAACAGATGAATCCGTTTTGTTTCAAACACTGTGGCGTGAACCATTTTGACTCTTCCCAATCAGGTGAGAGCACTACCTTGACTCTGTATTTCCAGAAAGTTTTGGTTGAGCCCAAGCTGCATCTGTTCACAGATAAACCATTTTTCTTAAGAAAGCAGAGCACACACACACACACACCCCAATTAAAACGTTTTCTGTCCCTGTCTCAGTGTTTATAAAATATTATATGTGTGATATTCTGATTAAACTCTGTTTTTCAGTGTGGTGACTTCAGGCTAGTGAGGTAGTTTCTGAGTCCAAAGGCCAGGCACCCTTCATCCTTTGTATGCAGATGCCAGGGACCCCTCGGCCTTTGTATGCGGATGTTAACTCTTCCATTTACAGAGCTGAGCAACAAAGGGACATGTGGTCCCAGCACCTTCTTATGAGTATGTCCAGTAACAGCAGTAAATTCCAAAGCCAAAGATCTCTGGACTTTCTAGAAGTCTGTGTGCAGGGTCGCCTTCTGTGGCTTTCAGTCTGCCATCAAAACTTCTGGTTTTATTTCTGTTACGTTGATGGGAAAGAAATTTTAATACAGTACTGTGTATTTACTTTATCTGCTTGTCTTTACAAATCACTCTGCAATCCAAGGGTTTGGCGTGAGACAGAAAGCGAGTGAGCAAGAAGTAGTATTTATAGTAAAACATGGATAGTCAATAGCATGTGGGAAAACAACTGAAACTGAAAATGGTCCCACAGGTAATTTGCAAATCTGCTGAAATCCCGAACAAGCTTTGATTTAACCGAAGCTTGAAATGGCTTTTATTTACTGTCTATTGTGGAATAAATGACATCTCATAAACAGGCTTTATCCATTACCACAGAATGGCGATCACTGTGTTAGGGACATTTTATCCTCTTGATATAAAACAAGATATGCTATAGTGTGTTATTACAAATAGAAAAATCAATGCTGAGACACACACCTCTGAAATTTCATTTTTGTGGAACCCCATTTTCAAAAATGTATTCTCTAATAAAAACGTCTCCATAACCGGAGGGATTTACAAAACACTGAGCAACAAAGAACAATAACAAACAATGAATAAAGTGGCTCCATCCTGAGTCTTTTTGCTGTACATTAGTCACACACTTGCATACATTTCTGAGCGCTGAGCAGAGCTCCCACTAGGCAGAAAAGTAAAACAGCTGAATTACCTTCTCTTTTAAGCGCTTTGTGGAGAACATACACTGCATGCCAATTTGTGCTGGAGAGAAAAACTTTGCAGGAAAAAGAGCCTGATCCAGGGTTGGAGGCATCAAAGGAAAGACTCCTGTTATTTTCTCCAAGGTTTGGATCAAGAAACTAGCTAAAAACCGGTTAAAACTTGGCTGGTGCTGGTGTTGGCAATTACTTCTCATTCGCAGCAAGTCTGATATATTTGCCCTTTTTTCTTGTTCATTACTTAATGCTGATTCGTAGGAATCTCTTTCACTGATAAATTTTCACCTGGAAATGCCTGGAAACAGATTTTCCTGCACTCAGTCAGTTATGAATTGCCCAGTAGCTGCTCCCTCTGCACAGTACATAACCAGTCCCCAAAATACAGTACTGTAACTGGAATCTGACTCGATGCCTGTAAGAGGAAAATTAGATAAAATAGTGAATGGCAAATAACAAACAGTGATTGCATTGATTTTTTTTTTCTCTAGTTCTTGATTATTTTTCTCTGGAATTTATGATTCTTCTGAGATTTTGAGACTCATCGATCGAGTAAGTGGAATGGGGAGTGGGTGTGCCCCAATGCCGAAGTGTATGAGCTATAAATAATTGTGGAGTGACTACCCTGAACACTCCTGAAAATGCAGATAAATTGCTTTTGAATTATTCAGTTGCCAGAAATTAAGATCAGATAGTCACCTTTGGTAGGTCAGCAGTATCCCAGGGATATGAACTTGAACTAGGAAAGGGGGTCCTCTGCTCACGCAGCATCAGAAATCCCATGAATAACCCGATTTCCCACAGCAAGGGAGAAGTCACCATCAAGATCCAGTTGAGAAGAGATACATTCCTGCCATCGTAAATCAAGGAATAGCTACTTCTAAAAAGTGGTTTCTGACGTTTTGGTTTATAGCCTCGTCTGGGCATTGCTTTAATACACAGGACTTAGTTCCTTAGTTACTTCTAATAGTCTCTGTCTAAAATTATCTCATGACCGTGAGTTCCACGGCCGAGCACACGCAGTGGGTAGAAGGATTTTCCCGGACTCTGGGAAGGCAGATGCCAAAGACCAGATTTGTGGCCGCTCGTCAGGATGTATGACTCTCTCCTCCTCAGGCAGATAAGTGAATTTATTACAATGACTTGCAAAGTACAGTGATCCTTAATGTGAGCAATCACGATGAGGTCACATTTACATTGAAAATGATCTCATAGCCCCTCGGGTTTCGCGCCCAGCGCTTGGGAACAGCCCTTTCGCTGTGCAAAATGCAGACTGGGGAAGCTGCATGCGCAGATGGTGATTCTGCTCTGAAACAGAGCCTCTGCAGGAGTTTCAAGGGGAGGTGGAGAGCTCTTTAGGCTTTCTCTTTGATGCAGTTAAGATTTGCTGGGGCCCACGGGCCGGCTGCAATTCCCTACGGGAGACACCACCTTTGAGAAATGCCGGTTGCATTCACGTAGATGTTTTCCTGCTGCGGAGACAAATAGGAGCCTGTCGGGATGCTTTCAGGATGCAATTAAGAAAATTTCTTTGGGCTGGAGAAGTCCCTTCTCTCTGTTTCTTTTTGCCCTGTGCCGTGTTCTCAGCCACCTGTGCCAAGAGTGCAAACGAGGACAAATCCTCAGTCTCTTCAGCCACGTTATGGTCAAAATCCCAAATCAATCTTTTAAATGGAAAAAATGGAAGGGATATGAGGGCAGCCATGTCCTCTCAAAACAAGGCCAATGTGGGGAACGAGAGCCGTCCTGTCCTTGGGGAAGAGGGTGAGACTTCAGGCTGAGGGTTGCAATGATGCGAATAAATACCATGCATCAGTGAAACACTTGTGGTAAATGCAACTTCTAGTCAAAACCCCAGAAATATCTACTTTGATGCAGAATCGAAGGACCATTTTGTTGTTATCACTTCACAAAAACATGTACAGTGGTTCATGGTTCAAGTTCCTCCAATTCCAAGGACTTACCTGTTGCATGTGTTAGAGACCGGTTAGTGACAGAGGTGATTCACAACAACCCGTGGACACCCCTGACCGCTGCATTTGTGTGCAGCACTTCAGGCAACAGGGTGGGTGCCTCAGGTCCATGAAACCAAGACACTTCAAGAGACCAAAGTGATTGAAAGAATAAGGAATATTCTGATTTTTCCCTTGCTATGCCAATGACTGAACCTATGTGTCTCTGCCAACATGACCCCAGCCACTCAGCCCCACGAGGATTACTCTAATGCCCAAAAGTTTTTGGGATACAGTGAGCTTGGCAGTGCACATGGACCAGGACCTTATAAAGCTAATTCAACAGCCTGCAGTGTTGCCAGCCTGCAAATATTTATCCACTTGCACAGGGATTTGTCTTTCCTCCGATATGGCTGAGGCCATGCTCACCTCTCTGGATATACCTGCTTTTGGAGCTGCTTCCAGGGTGAATGGTCTCAAAGTAAATGGGGGAAAAAAACCTCTTTAGTTCTGCAAAGGTTCACTGGCTAATGGAGGAAATGATCAACTGCCACATTTGGCGGTTGTGTCCTTTTTTTGCCGTCTCTCAACGTGGCTTGCTTTATTTGAAAGGTATTTTTTCCATTTGATGCTGATGAACATGCTGCGGCGTGTTTTCGCCCAGCGCTGCCTCCTCGCCAGCGCTCACCGGACCACAGTGAGTGCAAATGAGATGCAGATCTGCAGATTGCATCTCTTGCTAGAGATCCGTCATGCATATGGATCAGGCTGCCTCCTCAGGTGGGGAAAAGCTCCGTGCACAGAGTATTTAAGGAGCGGACACCTAATGGAAAACTTTGAAAAACAGTCTACTTTTAGAAACAGTTCTGCTCATACCTCCAATATACTGGATATTGCTCTTCATTTCTTTGTTATCGCTAAGGACATTTGCATGAAAATAGGTTGGTTGTTTTTTAAACATTCATCTGTTCCTGCTGCTTGTTGCTCGCTTGGAGACTTAACGCCTGTGGAGACCCAAGCCACGGCTGTATGGAAAATAAGTGGGTCATTACAAAGAAAGGCAAGGTCAGGGATGGGAAGGGGAGGCCTGCAGAAACGTAACGGTTCGGTTTGTGGTTTGCTGCCCAACTCTTCAGGCAACTTATATTGAGGTGATATGTCAAAAGTAGATATGGAAAGGGTCTATCAAGCTTGAATCTTTGAATTTCTGTGGGTACCTACGTGCAAGCATGGTAACATCATACTGCATACAAAAGCCCCTCTTGGTCCAAAACCTTGTCTCCAACGGTGGTCAGCAACAGCGCAATAGGAAAGGATGTAAGAATATATATGTGGATATATATTATTATAGATTATAGAGGGTAAATGTGTTGCTCTACTCAGCCTACCTTCACTGCCTTCAACAGCTCGTGGCTCAGAGCTGGTGTCTGGTAGTAGTGACTTCATGTAGGAGCCCACAAGGGATTTTTTCTTCCATGTTTTTCTGCAATACCTTTTTCGCACTGTAGGAAACAGTCTGCATCAAGGAGTTTCCCAGAGGAGTTGTGTGGGCTGTCGGGGCTCAGTATGCCGGGATGGGCAGAGGAGGTGGCATCTTTCCTTCTTACCCAGTCCTCTCCTTCAAGAATGGTCTTTATTAAGGATACTGAACTTGTCAGATGCTGAAAGCAGACAAAAAGCACATGGACAATTCAAAAATCCACTGTTAGAAGAGGATTCAGATCACTCTGACCTTGGGAAAATTATGGATTCGGTTTTGGTCCAAACAGGGTGGGATCTAGCTCAGTAAGTCGAAATAGTAAACTGAAGTCACCCCTTGTTTAGATTTGTGTTTGAACCTTAAGTGAAGGCTTTGAGCAGAACATCTTCACTGATCTTACAGGACAGGTTTCTCTCAAGTCTGTGGGTGAAAGCTGGGTCAGCCCTCCAGAAATATTTCTGAACTGGTGTTCCTCTTTCTCACTGTATGAGAAGGTGAGGAAGAGTTAGCAGGAGCTGACAGACCCCTGTGGTCAAGGAATAAATGCAGATTTCCTTGGCAATAAAGATGTGAGGAATAACAGCATTTAATTATAGATTATAAGCTCTCACTGTAGCACAGGGAAAGCCACTTATTTAAAGGTTGTATTTGGCCTTTTACTGTGAAAGATCAAGATTTTGACTTGTAAATTGGCCTTAACATGAGAGAAATTTGTACTTTGTTTATGACCTACCCACACTGCAGAAAAACTTTTTGCTGCAAAACAGTGAGCTCATCCTCAGAAATATATCATTAGGCTTCAGAGCCAACACTCAGTTGAGGTAACTGGTGTGTGGGGCAGGAGGGGTGCCCCACATTGCCTCATAGCTGTAGCTTCAGCTGGAACTTTAAGAGACCCGTACATACATCAGGTGACTCTTTTTCAGGACTGGAGGGGTTAGGACGAGAGAGCATCCTGACCTGTTTCCCAGCCTCTCGTGGTCCAATTCCACATCACAAGCCCGGCACAGCAACCAGAGCTCACAAAGGCACCTCCTCCAAATATTGACAACTGAACCAGCATGGTTTCAGTATAATATTATATATTATATTGCAGTTGTGGGCAAATCAAGGGCAAAGCAGCCTTGCTCTTCCAACATGGAGGAAGAGGATGAGTAAGAATGGACGTCTGTCCTGTTTTACAGCCATGGCTGTGCTACCTACCCTGGGCACTGTCTAATGGTGCATCTGAGTGGTTTATACATGCTAATTAACTGATGAAACAGGCTTACAACCTCTTTCAGAGAAGCATCTATGGGCAGACTTAGTGTGCACTGCAGGTTTGTCAGGTGGGGAAAGCAAAGATAAATAAAGCCCATTTCATCACTGACTGCCCTGGCTGGTCTCACCTTTAATGCCGTTGTGGCAAGGGTCCTTCCCACCGGCTGGCTGCATGTTGCACAACTTGCTTCTTTTAAGCTGTTTACCACAGAAAAATGTTTAAGTAGGATTCAGATATCCCTCGGCAAAGCGAAAGAGGAAAAGAAAAGGTGAAGAAAAAAAAAAAGCCTTTGCGAGATATAAAACAGAAGTTGCTGCAGGCAAAGATGCCTTTGAGCGGTCTCAAGCTAAGACTTTCCATTTCCATGTAAAAATGTCTGTCGAAAGGGCAAGCTACATTTACAATGAGCAAAGTTTTATAGCTTACACAGGCATGAGCACCTGCTAGGAAGATGGGGAAAAGATTCAATTTACCTTTGGGTTGCAATGCTCAGATTCCCATTTAAAAGTCTAAGACTCCTGATTATTTATTGATGTCTTTCTCTTCATAGCTGTCTGCATCTTTACTGGCTTGCAAGATGCAACAGTGTGGCCTAAAGGATTTTTTGAATTAAGTTCTTTCGAGTCATTTTTCCCCTTCAGGTGTTTAGCCAGCGAGGCTGCAGTTTGACAGGCCTCCTCTGCATTCAGGGGGGTTGATATATCTATATATTTATTGGCCAACAGTCAAATTAACAGTGCCTGAGCTGTCATTAAACACTGGGTTACGACAGGGTTACTGGATTTTCTACTTTTTTATTAACAGGAGGGAAGGAAGGCAGTGTCAGTGGGAGTAATGTACTAAAGCAAGCCACATTTTACAGTGAATATGCTTCAAGTTCCCATAAGACAGCGACAGACAACATTTAATACCAAAGTCTCTGTCAATTTCCTTTCCCCTCTCCCAGAAAGCTTAACAGTGGCAGCTTGTACATCTTCCTTAACTTACAGGTTCCAAGGAGACTTTTACTGAACACACCTAAAAAGACATTACAAGGCACCTCTGGCAATGAAGTGAGTATTTCCTTATTTCAGCAAGAAGAATAGAAGCTCTGACTCTTCTTTCTTCACAGTAATAAGAGTCATGGTAAAAGGAAAAACAAAAAAAAATCCCAAACTGGTATTGCAATTAATTTTGGTACTTGTAACATGCTGGAAAATCAAACCTGCTGTCCTAGGTAAAAGCAGAGGAGCAAACAATAACCCAAGAGGTGGCTTCTTCAATTTGTTTAGTTTTCTGGAAAAAAGCAATAAAAAGGGGTAAGCTCATACTGGTCAAAGAACAAGCACATAAACTCCACCTTCCTGCATCTTCTGTCTGTTAACAAAGGTGACAGCAGCTACCCCAAATTATTAGAAACAGGGTTTGACTGGAAAATTATACATATGGGCTAGATCCAATTCAACAAGTTGCCCAAGAGGGAGAATCGTTACAGGACTACATGCACCGAAATAGGGCTTTTATTAGAGAAGGAGCTAGAGCAGGTGAGGGCATGGTCTTCTCCAGGCATAAAACGTGGTCACCCTCCAAGGGCAGATGAGCAAGCGTTGGTGGTGGCTGCCAGGAGCCGCTGAGGATTTGTACTTGGCTGGAGATGGGTCCTCGTCCTCTTAACACTGCCCTTTTCTGTCATGCTGGGAATGCACTTGGGCCCTCCAGAGCCGAAGATCTTCGATGACTGTGTGGTAAGGACAGAGATCCTCGACTGCACAGCTTCAGGATCCATCACTGCAGCGGATCTGCACAAGTCAAGGTTGAGGTCTGGTTTACACCATGTCCCCAGCCCTGAGCAGCTAAGGGACCGATCTCAAAATGAGGAATGGGCTGGGATTGTCAACATTAATCACAGTGCTCAAAGGGCTTGTTTCTGGGACTTACCTCAACTAAATTTCCCCACCCCCGGCTGGCTGCCTCGGACACCCTTTTTATTCAGTGGAAACAGGACCTCGGGGCATGACTCTGACCTATCTTGGACATCTTCAGGGAGTGAATCACAGCTGTAACGTGCCTGTCCTTCACTTGACTAAAGGTAATTTATGGTAACTGCTCAGGTGTCTCCTGCTCCTGAAGTTACAGCATGAACCTTTCCACCAGAGGACAGCTGAACAAGGCTGTGAGCCAGCCCCATGCAGGTGCACCTTCTCCCTTGCTAAGGCAAAACCCTTCCAGCTCTGCTCCATGTAATCCTCTTTGGTGACAGCAAGCAGCCCGCAGAGGTTTTGATGAACCTACGATGGAGATGTGCTTGGGTTTTCCGTGTGCAAAGAGGTCTCTGGAGTTACAAGGCCTCAGTTGAATTCCCTGGTTTGTCTTGCTCCACTGTGAGCATCCAGCACGGCTGGGGCTCTCTGACACACTGTCAAGGGGCTTGAGGTACCTGTTGACAGTGACAGAATATTGCTGCCAAAGCTGCCAAATAACACTCCAGCAAAGGATATTTATGGGCCCCAATGTGAGATTAAGTAGTTGTCCAGTCCATTTATCAGCATGCTCACAATTACAAAATGAGTGAAGAAATAATAGTTATCACAGTAAAATTGATTATCACCATGCAAACCATTTTGGTAAGTCACAGTCCAGAAAAGGTGGCAGATTATTGTAGTCTGTTATTTCGTGGAAATCGGCCTTTCTGGAGGGGGATTTGGGTCTTCTCAAGAGCTCACGGGACCCTGAGGGTGGTACAAATGCAGGATGAAAGGCTTACCCCACTTTCGTGATCTTCTGGTCTGCTCACCACCAGATCTAGACAAGGGTTTCTCTGTGTGTCCAAGCAAAGGAAGCTGCGGAGCAGCTATCCCAGCAACACCGGGGGGAGGCAGACGTGCAACCCAATTGAATAACGTCAACCTGTGTTTGCAAAAAATTATTTTAAAAAGAGGATTTTACCTATGTGGTGGATCCCAGGCCCCTCTAATGCCACTCGGCTGCTTTCTTCCTTAGCTGGGAGGTTAATAGTATATGCATTAATGTAATGACCTCTTTATTGACACACTTTCATTTAACTTCTCTTTAACCACCACGAGAGTAAAACCCAGAAGAACTGTTCAGAGAAGAGTGACTACATTTAGAAAAGTAAAACAAATACCATTACATGGAGTGCACTAAAACCGGGTAATTAGTAAAATGATGTCATGGACCCTCTATTATTAATAGATGCACACACAACATACGTTGTTCTCTTACAGATAATTTCAAAAGGGTGTTCAAAATCTGAACTGAACCTGAATGTCTTTCTTTTCCTTATAAAACATATATATTACAGAAATGTCTGTATCTAAACTTATATTTCACTTGCAAATATGCGCCAGAACCAGCTGAGACCATAAGTATCTCCTCTTTTTATATACATAAAAACTACATTAATGCATCTCTGTTGTTATATGAGTAGGGCAATTGCTAGTATAATAAAAATGGGCTTTGAAAAAATGAAGCCCCCATCTGATTTGAGAAACGCGTATATGTCAGGGGTTTATGGAAGACATCCCTCTGTTCGTTTCTGAAGCACAGACTTACCTATTGACTACATGAAATATTTTGCAGTTGGGGATTTCTTTGATGGGTATTTTTCCTGGATGACAACTCACTGCTTTTTAAAAGCTAGCTGTGCCAAGCAGGAGGAAGGAGAGAAATATGTGTTGTTACAGAGTATGTGATTCAGCTGGATTTTGGCTGAATTGTTTTCTCTGAATGAAAGCGCCAGGTTTATTCACTAGATTACAAATCCTTAAACAGTTCCATTTTCCTGCCATCATGATCATTGCTATTGATTACTGTGCGTTCTCGAATCTATTTTGTGCAGCCCTTGTTTAATATTTAAGAGACATAAGGAGCAGCGTGTTGTAATATTTAAGAGGTTAACTTATTGCAGAGAGATAAAGAAAAGACACAGCTCCAAATGAGGTGGAACTTTGGCCCATTTTATTGATGTGCTACAATATACATTTAGGGAGATACTTTGCACTGTAATATAGATCCTTGTTTTACAGCGTGGTAAGATACTGGTTATATCAGAGACCTCTTATCTTTAGTAGAGGCAGTGCCAAGGTGCTCAGAGCCTGACTGGGGAGGTGACAGCTACCAGACCTGGCTTGTCAGTCTGTGCATCCCCCTGTGTGGGGCACAACCACAGGTTTTGCGTCATGGGTACCGCGCTGTTCACGGTTGTGAGTCTAATTCAGAATCTGGGATGATAAACCAGCAGAAATATAGCTTAGCAGCAAACAACGAGTCCTGTTTTGGCACTGGTTGTGCAACAGTCTGACTTGCATCATCCTAACCTGCATATGTGGGTCAAACCAGAATATCTGCCAATACGTTATTTTATTTTCCATGGCTAGATAAGATTTGCGTAGGTTGAAAGGAGGTGCCAAGGTCAAAGGGCTGATGCTGATGCCCACAATAGCGGAATTTTGTGCATGTTAATTCAGGATCCATGGCTGAAACGCCACTAGAAATGCTTGGACAGGGCATGGGACAAGCCAATTTGATGTACCACCTGGTGTCTATGTGCCTGCCATGCCCGTTTGTGCGTACAAATATTTAGTAAAAATGGTAATTAAAGATTTTCACCACTTTTTAAATGCAGTGCACTTTTTAAATGAGCTGTCCCTCTGTGGGCTGTTCATGCCCTCCATCACTGGAGTGGGGGGCCGACTGATAACATTTATTCATGTGACTCCTTGGGAATTTGAGGAAAGTGATGACTGTCATTTGACAGAGAAGCAACCAAGTAGCTTGAGGACAGATTTTTAAATGGTATTTAAGAGACTTGCTTAGTTTTTCATTGAACTCAGAGGTAATTAGGCACCTCAGATTTAAGAAATCTGGTCCTTGGTGGCTTGAGTGAGGTCTGGATTAATGCTGGGAACAGAGCTTGTATTTCCCATGGCCAAAACAGGTGCTTCAACCATGGGACAGGCTGTCCTGTTCCTTGACTGTGCTCTGTAAGAGTAAATCACAGACTTTTATGGTGTTTGTAAGAATGGTTTAGCTCCTTTTTGGGACCAGAGCATGTTAAACATCAACAGAAGTGAGCAGGTATCCTGCTCCAGCGCTCGGTACTGGGCTGCTCAGTAAACACTCTTTACCTCATATTTTTCCTGGAAAAACACTGTCCATAAGACTCACAAGCTGCTATGGAGTGATGTCAGGTAATTAGTATGTAATTAAGGCTAATTAATGTGGAACTATAGTTAGGTTTATAACAGGAAGTTTGGATGCTTAGGTTAAAGGCCCTAAGTAGGAATCCTGATACGATCAGAAATAGAAATAGAAAAGGCTGATCCATCTTCTTGCCACTGCAATAAACCAAATATCCTTACAACATGCCATGCCTTCTTCCACGGGAGGAAAGAAAGACCTGTGGGTTTGTATAAGATTGTACTTCACGGGATGCAACAAATTGTGGGAAAAGTGGCAGAAAGGAATAATTCCATGCAGAGGTTTTCATTTAGGGATCTGGTCCACAGGGTGAAGCTTGCCACCTGAGTTACGTTGGCAGCCAGTGGTGACCAGTCCCTGCCACAGGTGTTGGAGGTGTTGGGTGCAGCAGCCACAGCCAAAGAAGAAGGTGGCCCTGGAGAGACCTAACCACATCTCAGGCCAGCACCCGTCTTGCATGCAACGCCCAGGGATGCTGCACATCGGTGCAGGAGCGGCAGGTTGGAAATCACACCAACTTTTCTCTTCAAACCCTCAAACGACCTCCTCCCCTTCCCTGGGCAAATCAGTGCAATCTGCTTGGCGTGCGGTACGGTAGGTGCAATTAGACTCCGTGTCATCCAGGGATAGCCAGTGTCCCGCAGGAGCAAAAGAGATTTGCAGTTAGATAGAACCGTGCCTAGTGAGTTATTACCACTCCTTATGGCTGCAAGATCGCTTACGGGATAAAAAGTCCATCTCATAAAACGCGTGGATGTGCCTTCAGTGCCACACCTTCCTTCCACGGGCAACACACGCCAGGACTATTATCACTATCGCGGTGACGTGCTGACACATTCTCGGTGTGTATGGGATTATGAAAATGCTCCCCTTTGCTGGACTCGACCTGCACACCCCAGGGCAGCGGAGATTTGCTGCCGTTTCTCCCGCAATCAAGCCCCAATATGAATTGTGTCAATCCCGCTCCTAAGCAAGGCTTCGGGTAGGTTTGGTGCCTCGTGTTATTTCCTCACAGATGAAGAAACACAGGAGCGCTTTAATGAAACTCTTTGTCCTTATTAAGTTGAAAATGGAAATACACCTTTCCCCCGTCGGAGGCATAACTGGAATGACACAAGGCTGCGGAGTTTTATTATCTTGGTCTCAACTTAAAATACTAAGAGGAACTTCTTTAAGAAAGTTTAAGAGAAGTTCTATAAACCATGTCTATATATAATCCCTTTTGTAAGCATCTAGGAAACTGCAGGACGGAAAGGTTGCCTGCCAGACCTCAGAAAGCAAATACTAATTCAGCAGTCTAGTCACTCTGTCAAACATTTAGTGTATCAGGGTTGATTGTTCCCTGGTAGGTATAGCTCTGGTATATCCGCCAGGCCTTTTGTCATGTTAACTGCAACCGATCAATGGATTGAGGTCAGGACTTCTGATGTAGGTGCAAGCTTAGAGGGAAAAAAGTCTCAAAGATTCATTTTTTCTCGTCTGGTAGCACTCCGGTCACTTATTTTTTCTCAGTTAGCCTCTGCTGCTCTAAAGTGGATATTGATCAGTGCTTTAATGCAAACCTGTCAAATTAATTTTGCAGAGCTGGGATATGACTGGCCTAAAATTGCTTCTGCATCTGTTCTCTGCAGCAAGCCTATGAATTTTAATCATGACCAGAATGGGCTGTTGGCTTTTTTTGTTAGAAACTTGAATAGGAAAGGTTTAAACTGTAAATGCCATGAAATGATGCTGTTTTGTTCTTTTCAGAAACTCATGTGGCTGAGGTCAAAGAAATTATTATGTCTGTGCATTCTTGTCAGATGCTTGGGGAGCTGTGCAGGGTTTTCTTCTTTTGCAAAGCAAAGCAAAGGTATGTAGTGAGCTTGTTAAACATTCCCAGGCCAATGAGGGAACAGCAGGCTTCATGTCTCCTGCAATGCCAGATGCATCAGTATTAATGTACAATTTCCTCTCCAGCCCCCACTCTATGATCTGATTATTCCTGATATCTTTATCTCACAGGGTGGAGAGCGAGACAAATTGAGGGGACAGCATTTATTTCTTTATTACAAATTAAAAAGAAATAAATTCAGAGCAACTCACACACTATTACAGGGTTAGCGTGGCTGCCACTGAAGAGCAGCATCCTTTACGGATCAGGGAAAATGCAGATGGTCACAGAGGTTTTTCTTCATCATGCAAAGCAGGCTGTTCTGCTCTTCATCAATTGAGACTGAGTGTACAGGTCGCTGTTGTGATGTCAACGTTGTACAAAGTAAACAACGATTTTTAAGCTTCACTTCGCACAGATGAGAAGAATTATTCATAGAAAAAAAAGTGTCAAGTCTAATCTGTTCTGGAAAATCTGCATCAGGCAGGACCCAGCCTTCAAAATCCAAACAGTGGCAGTGACTCTAACAGTTTGATTTTGCACCAGCTCTTTTGTCAGATGATTTGAAAGCATTCAGAGTATTAATTATTAAGTGCCGCTTGATCTCTGGGAGATAGTGAAGAATTTGAAACAGATTTTCGAGTGGGGAAAGCTGACACGAGACAGGAGTTGGAGCAAACCCACTTTCCATGGTGCTGGAGCAACCCAGGAGTGCTCCCAAGGGCAAGTCCTGGGTCTCAGGAAGGAATAGCATCGGCTGACGGCTGAGACCTTACACCTCTCCAGCTATTTCAGAAGACAATTTGTAACTACTGCCAGAAATGTCAGCCAACACAAAGATCTATGCTTTTCCTTGGTGAAATAACTGGCAAAATTTGTATTAGCTGCAGCAGTGGAGAACTAGAGCAGAAGGGCTGATCTGGGAAACTCCGGGCTTGATCTCCTGCCCCATCCAGTTGCTCCCTGGTGTCCAACAGTGCCTGAAACCGTACCTTGTAAGGGTTTGCTGGTGGCCCCATCAAGGCAGTCCTTGGGAAGGATGGTTGAATGAAGGCTATCAGCTTTTGGGTTCAACTATTCTGTCGTACCTCATCCCTTTACAGTTAATTTAAATCACCGTATTTTATCTGCAGCCTTGCAACACTCCAAAGCTGCAGCCAGGCCTGGGTCTCAAAGAGGGATATCTGAAAGCAGGGGTGATGGTGGGAAAAGGGAAAGACCTTTGGCATCCCCATTTGAAAGTGTTTACAAGCAGTCTGCAGCAACAAATCTCAGTACACGAGCACCTTGGGAAACACAGATGGCCCCGACAAAGGCCTCTTCTGCCAAAACCACGCCAGTTTTGGTGTCTGAGCAGATTTTTCCTCATAATGGCTCGCGTATCCCTGCAACCCCTTGCAGGCTGCCAGGTGGACATACCTGAGGCCCAGAGGTGGAAGTTTTGACTAACTGAGTCACAAACAGGTTTTCCCTCTAGGGATCTTCATCATCTCCTACCTCCCTGGTACAGGCAGAAAATCAAGACCTTTGCTGCTCCCCAGTGTGCTTGGAACTGAATCGTTAGATGAGTTTGGTATGCAGGTTGCACCCTGCCCTCAGCGCATCCCGTGAGGTCATCAGGGAGGACAACCTGAATGATCCCTGTTAGTGTTATTGGGAAATTAATAACACCACTAATTTTGCAGAGGAAGATCTTCTGTTTA
This sequence comes from Leptosomus discolor, assembly GCF_034619465.1. Lineage (NCBI taxonomy): Eukaryota > Metazoa > Chordata > Aves > Leptosomiformes > Leptosomidae > Leptosomus > Leptosomus discolor. The sequence continues at coordinate 90,261,219 of NC_141419.1, read as the reverse complement.
GGACTGAATGAAATTAAGGTTAGATAGTGTCTTTGGTAATACTGATTCCACCAGCACAAATACAAGCAGTTCACATGCACTGATTTATAAAACACATTTCTAAAGGTAAATGACAGTGTGCAAAAAAAGCAGAAAGCAAAGGCAGAGTGTGGCAGCGAAGACAGCAACAGCAATCCTCTGAGTAGCTCTAACAGAGTCTCAGGCAGGAAAACTAACAGGTCTGGGCCGAGTCCGTGACCTGGGCTGGTTGTAACACAAAGCTCAGGTGGTGGAAAAGCACCTCAGAGTTTGATTAGCCTGGAGCACACTGGCTTTCCATGTCCAAAATGCTTTAACAAAAGTTAATTTAATTAAGTCTGGTCACCACCATAAAAAAACTAAAGGTGTTTTCTTCTTTTGGCTTGCTGCTATTGTTTTAGAACCACTCTTCTGCTGGAAATAGTTTGGGTTGGAGTTGCCTCAAGGTTTTCAATGACCTGGTTACAAGCATTGGGAAACCAAATATCTGCAATATTTAAGGATACAGAAGTTGTAAGGCTTGATTTATCACCTTTTGTAAACTCTGAGATGCTCAGAATAAAGGCACTGAAAGAGATTATATTTAGGATCACACTGATGAGTATCCAGAGCTAAAAAAAAATCTCTGCTTATTCAATGCTGGAACTCAAGCTGTGCGTGTGGTACTGTCAGTGCCCTTTTCCAGATACTTGACTCACATGAAACATCTAAATGTTTCATGAGCTTTGACTTAAAGTCTAGTTTGAACACAGGTCTCCAGAGGTGAGCCCTCGCTAAGCCACACAGATGAAAAAGTGGACGGGAGATGCTGAGGGTCTCCCCCAACTCAGTGGAGGGCCTGTGGGGAAAACTGCTTTGAATGGTATGAACAGATTTTTTTACATCTAAGAGGAAGATTAAAGGCTGTGACGATGTTCTGGCTCCTCCCGTGTTAGTGGCAAATTTTCAATGAACCTCTCAGGAGGTAAGACTTCAGCCTCAGGCTTCAACTTGTTGTGGTTAAATAGAGACCATGACTCACTGTCCAGCGTAGATGTATCTTCCCTGGCTGCTCCACAAGATTTGAGCAAAGAATGGGCTTAGGATTGTTGGTTGGTACAAGTATCAGAGAAACTTCTGTTCAGGTCAAACCTGAGGAAGTATTTTCCTAATTGTTTAAATTAAATGGAAGAAAATAAATGTTATAGAACAAGTCAAGACAGAATATTTTGGTCAAACCAAAATGAGTTGTTTATTTCGGAAGTTATTTAATCTTTATGAAATCTTCAGGGTTTTCTTAAGAAAGAGACTAAAAATGTGATTTTTAAAATGAAATATGAAATAGTTTTACAAATAGACTGCTTGGGCTTCTTTTTTTCTTTGTCTATATGTGTGGTGCAGTTTTTCCTGACATCATGAATAATTTTGGTCCCTTCCGTAAAATTATTTTTTGTCAAATATGTCTAGTCCAGCTATAGATTTGACTTATTTCCGAGAAGCAAAGGTTCATTTTTTTCAGTCCCAGAAGATGAAACTTTGCTCCTCTGGCAGCTTCAGCAAGAGGAAGGCTTTAAAAAGGCAGTTGGTTCCAGGAGTGATAAAGGTGGGAATTGCTTAACTTTTTTTTATTGGATCTCAAAGGAGTGCATTGGAATTTCCTGTAACAAAGAGACCGACAGACTGCATTTCTTTTAGGAAATGGATCTGCAGTTCTGTAATGATACACATTTGTTTTAAGTCCTCTGTCCTTGGCATGTATCTTCAGCTACCACATTTGCAGATCTCTGTTGGCTTCTACTGCTTGGTTACACATTGACCCTCGGAAATCCAAAGTTGCTTGAGACAAACACCAAGCATGGGAGCCGGAGCACAGAGACATTGTCAACACTGTTATCTGAAGCAACAGAAACAAAGGGCTCTTCCCCCAGAGTGACAGATGCCAGAAGTGATTTGCTGGGATAGATGGACTTTGCCAGGCAAAGGTGGTGCAATACACATGACCATCTGCAGGTTCTAGGCTACTCCATCAGAGAGTGGGCATGTGTTGGAGAAAGACGTGGAGTGGATAGACGTCCCTGTGAGCCTCCAAAACCCATCTTAAGGTACCAGAGGGAGGGGGAGCACCAAGGATAACATTCTGTTTCTGCATAAAAGTCACTGACTTTTATTTGTAGGACAGGAAAGACGTTAGGGGAGCAGATGCTACTTCCCATTCAGAAGTGACGTTCCTGTTAGCTAGAGGAGGTTTCAAGCGAAACTGCAAATTGTTTCTTCAGGAACAGCCCTGTTCTGTTTCATAGCCAAAAAAGTAAAACACAGGGTGATACTCTGCAAGCAAGCACAAAGTTAGCCGTTGCCCTTCAAACCTCAGTGATTTCATCTAGTCACAGCACTCTCAAACACAGCAGAGCTAAGGCATGGCTCACACTGCTCCTCTTGGTGGCACGCTGCACGCACAGTGGCACTGATGGATTCGGCTTCTTAGGGGCCAGATCCGTGTCTTAACTGTCGTCAGAGTGGCATTGGAGGCTGTCGGCAGCCCCAGCCACCAGCTCAAAGGATATAATTGTATTGTAAACGCCGTGTGTGCAGGTGATGGATAAGCACATCTCTGCAGTTTGACTGCCAGGATGCACGGGGCAAGCCATCCTCTAATTTGCCACCAAGAGGGTCTCTTGCACTAAACAGCCTCTCTTAAATCAAAGCATTCAATCCCGCTGAAGGTGGGAGCTGGAAGGGAGAGCTGGAAAAAAACAAAGTAAGACAATAAAAAAAATCAATAGTACTTCCCTATAAAATAGATTGAGATTTGCGGAATTCACTTCCACTTGACGTCAGATGTGGCAATTCGGCAAATTCATTTAAGGCCAAATTGAAGAATTCCCTTGTACTCTGGTTTGCTGGACTGTAGTGTGGTCCATTCATGGGGGCTTTGGTCACTATCGTGTGTAAAGCACTTTGAAGTATCGTACTGTGAGTGTCACCAACAGCACCTCCAGCTTTCACCTTGTGTCACGGCGGTGAGCACACCACGCTCTGTCCTCTTCTGCACGGACGGCTGCGGGCAATGCCACAAGGCACTGAAACACAGCCATGCTCCTGCTGACCTCCCTTTGCTTCCCTCTACGCCCGAAGGCCAACATTGGCCAATGTCCTGCGCTTCACTCCCTTAGAAGGAGTTGGACGGTGACCACGCTGGGCCTTGTGTCCAGGAGAAGCTTCAGAGGAGCAGTCTTCTGTGCTCTTGAAAAGGGTCTGTAAGCCATGAGCTGCTGTACCAAAGAGGGTTGCAAAGCTGCAGCCTGAGTCATTGGGAGTTTTCTATTTTCAGGCCTCAATAATGCCCTTGTCTTCTGGGGAAGAGACATCTATGAGTAGGCACAGGGATCCGTCTGTCCTACAACATATTCGGGGTCTCTGCATTTCATCTCTTCTAAAGCAAAGCCATTGATGGGCTAAGGCTGTCTATGGTCGGATCTGTGGACGTGAGCTTTCCTTGCCCTGCACAGGGCGAAGTGTATGTGGAAGGTTACCAGACCGCTATGGCCCCATTTAACTTGGGGAAATTATCTGCAATATATAATTTTGTTATTAAAAATTTAAACTAAAAAAATCAATTTATTTTATAACTTCCACTACATTACTTAAAGCAAAATTTTCATTCATGGATATTTAAAGTTAGGGCTCTATAAATCCACCTAAAAGAGAAATGACCTGGATAACCCTTTTCCTTCAAGTGAAAAATTTCATCCTCCTTCAGTGCTCCCTCTAGTGCTCAAGTCATACTCCTTACTAGGCCACACATTTTTGCACACAGATTCGTAGCTTCTTTCCATAAGACCAGATCTTCTCCAGTAGCACATCAAAGGTGTATGTCACCACTCCCCACTGAATTACTAATCCTTACTTCTGTTTTCATAGCATTTGTATTAGAGATTATTCTAGTAGATCATTAAATACTCAGAAGTTTCCCATTCCAGTCTTGCTCTCTTTATACATGAAAAAAAAAAAAAAAGTTATTAATCGCTAGGTTGAAAGGGAAGAGAAAATTTCTGTGTTCTTTGAATGTATCTGTCAGCTGCCACAGGAACAGAAGTTCCAGGATTAGCACTTGCACCACCGGAACACTAAGAAGAGCATCGTTATATCACAGGTCTTGCACCATCCGCAACAGCGTAGATACTGTGGCTTTCATGGACAGCTCTTGGGAGCTGTTACCCTCTCACTTGTTCCATTTTACTGGAGAGAAGGGAAAATACTGCTACCCTCAAAGTGACCCTACCCATGGCCCTAACCCTCCTCAGGGCGGGAGGAGATGCACTATGCAACGGCACCGTGTAGGCTCTCAGCAGGGGCAGACAGAGTCAAAGAGAGCAGAAGGATGTGCTACCATGGAGTGGAGGCTATGTGCAGAACTAGTCAGCACAAGTCAAAGCTCAAAGCCGCTGTGTGGATACTGGTAGTAGCATGTAGTTATTGTGGTTTGGTATCAGGTGCACTCATAGCCACCGTATTAGTGTAGTGCTGGAGTATGACCCGTCATTATACAGCTAATGACCCTGCTGCAGAATGTTCTTTGTGACCTGGGGAACAGGAAGGAAGGGAGTGAGAAATTCCTAATTTTTTTTATTCTTGTAGGAAAATAGAGAGTTATTATTAAAGTTTCTCCTTGTGGCCCTGCTGGGAAGATACTGAAGGATTTGCAGTCTACCCAGAAGAAGACGGAAGAATTCGCAGTCTCCCCAGCTGCACTTCCCTGGAAGATTTTTCAAATGCTGAGCAAGAAACCCCAGAAACTGTGATCATGGTTGCCAAAATGAGACTCAAAGATTAAAAAAGGTAAGGAGCTGGCTTTCAGCTCATATGTGTAGTTTGCTGTCCAAAGAGAGAGTCTTTGAGGGGTTTCACCTCTCAGGTTATGCACACATTGATTGCCTCAGATTGCTTAATTGCAGTTGAGGTCCTAAAAAGTAGAAAATCTCTCCCTAGCCAAGGACTACTGCCCCACCTGGTCCAGTGCAGAGAAAAGCACCAAAGCTAGTGTGGACAGGAGTCTGCAGACCCCAGGTCTCCAGCACAGTACCAGAGTTAAGTCGTATTCATGACTTGATTGGGACCATGTCGGGTTGAGATTTTTTTTTAAGGTCAGCAGGTAAGATCAATGCTTCTGCTAACTGGTGGGTATCTCCTAGAAATCCTCCTTCTTAAATCCTCCTTCTTCAGCCCCAGGGCTTTTAACTACAGAGATGGAGGAGTCAGTAGGAAAGCAAGACACAGCTTAAATCTGCTTGTTGATATCCTGAAACCACATGAAATCTCTCCCCTAGTCTTGAAAGCAAACTGCAAAACTATCTTCTTCAGGATATTCACTGCAGAGATGTTAAGTATTTAACCAGCTGCAAATAGACAAGGTTTTGGATATAAATGTCTCTGAGGCTGTAAAGGGGAGGCTTAGGAGCAAATGACCACCTTAGTAACAGGTAAAATCTCTGTCATGTCTACAAGAGAGTTAACTTTCGCTCATGTGGCTTCGTGATTTCATTGTTGAGAGTGAATCTCAATTTGACCTCCTGAAATTGAATATTCACTTTAGCCTAGATTTGCAAAGCTATTTGTTAATGCGCACATACAGGGCTGTTTTCTCCAGGGTTTTAAAGAAAAAACTCATTTCAATGTAAAATTCACAGGATCAAATTGAAATTTATTTTGAGAAGAGTTAACATTACTGATTTTCAAGCTCAGACAATCACTTCCATGTCAGATTGTAATTACACCTTTTTGTGCATCAGCTGCATGCATGGTATGGAAAAAAATGTGAGATAATGTTGTTTCTTTCAGCTACAGAAAGGACCTTTGTACTGTCCTTCCCTGGAAATCCCCCACACTGAAAGAAAAAAAGTAATTTATTTCAATCAGTCTGCCAGTATGAGCTAACCCATTAATTGTACAAAGATATTTGTCTCACCCAAAGGTTTTTTTTTATTTTTACTCTCAGTTATCTGCTAGGTGTCTGCATAGCATTTTCTTTTCCCTGCAGAAGTTTTCACTGTCATAAAAAACTTGCTTGTGTTAAATAACAACATTAAAATATTGCAGTGCTGACCTTAATGGTTTACAACATTCAACTAAGGAGCTCAAGTCTCTAAAACGAGGATAAAACACACAGTAAAAATCTAAGGAGAATTAAAGCCTCAGAGGAAGACTGACAACCACGATGTAATTTCAGCCCATTTTCGTACTTCCATAAGGTCCTATCCAGCCACGTGGGTGTGCAGCAGGTCGGAGGATTGCAAGAGCCCCGTGAAGTCATGTAGGATTGGGGTGGGCAGGGATTTAGCCCCAGAGAAAATCACATCATTGACTAATGGCAGCAGGCTATGGAAGGGCAAGCTGATTTCACACTAGTGGAACATCTCTATGACTATGTGCAGAGCTGAGCACAAAGCATTACTGAACCAGGAAGGGCGATGCCTTCTGCTCAATTTGCCCCAGTGTACAAGGCTACGTAACTTGAGGAAAATGGAGAACTAAATATCATAGCTTTAATGTTTTTTAATATTTTATTAGGTTAAATGGACACACGTTTTGTACTTTGTAAAATACTCAGCAGAGACTAGCTATTTTGGTACAGCATTTAAACAAGAAGACAGTGGATCTTGTATCAAGATTTTGCCAACTGCAAGATATTCCCAGTAATCTAGATGTTATTGGGTTTGTCAAGGAACACCAGCTGTAGTGGGAGAAAACAGTTTTTCAGTGAACCGTATTGTCATTTTGGTGTTACAGACCCCAAAAAGGGTGCTGACCTAGCTGCTCCCCCAAAATCTGGCAGGAGACTCTGCACTTCCAGCCACATGGAGCAACTCATGAAACCATTGGCTATCCCTTGTGTGGCAAGAGAGCTCAGGACTTCATTGTGGGATTCTGGGAAGACAAAATACCAAGTGATTAGATGGCCATGGTGTGCTAGGAAAGATACATGAATCCACACCCCAGAGGGCTGAAATCCCCCAAGCACTCATTGGTGAATCCCTGCTGCAGAAATTGTTAGAAATAGTCCAAAATAATTTAGGCAAGTCTTGATAATATTTACTGTAAATTCGAAGGGAGTGGATCCCCAGTGTGGTTTGGATAAACTCCTGGCAGCACAGAAAATTTGGCTCCCTAGCCATTGGAAAGATGGGAATGCCTGTACGAACCTGGAGGTTCTGTTCTTGGGAACAGAAGAACTGCAATGATGTAGAATGGGACCTCTCTTTACAAGACCTCATTTTAATCTTAGCACAGCAGGCCAAGGAGTCAACAAGAGTTAATTCTTCCTTCCAACAAATTAAATCTTAAGAGCTGTCAATTTTATCAAGCAGCAGAGAATCAACATCATTGTACAGAAAAATTCTCGTTCTTCAGCTTCTGCAACGGCTGAACATCAAAAAAAAAAACCCACAGAGCTTGATCCCGGGCCAGCTCAGTAAACAGGATTCTTTCCACAGCATTTGGGCAACGAGACATAATTACAACCCCAACCCAGCTCCCAAGGAAATCGATGGAAAAATGTTTTAAGCGACTGCCTGTCTACTCCAGAAAGTCTTTCACAAGATGGCAATGGTGACCAACGCTGTTTCCCTTTGCTATAGCACCTTCAGAGAGTAGTCTGTAATTCATGATGAAAAACAACAATAATATTGCTTTACATAGGAAGATAAAAGCTTTCCTTTGCAGCAATGAAACTCAGATGTCTTGAGCAATGTGTGTAGCTTAAGGGGGTTTTTTTGACAGTGCAATATTGTATATAATAACAATTACCAATGACCTCTATTAGGTTGTCCAGTCTCATTAAGGCCAATGTATTTGGTACCTGCCACTGCCAATTTGCCTCAACAGAGGTTTTATTCAGTGGATATGATAGAGCTGTAAAGCAATCTTTTTTCATTTAAATAGTTTAATTGAGGAATGCTATCAGATGTTTCAAAATTTAATGCATACAACAATTTGCTTCCCCTATCTCTTTTCAGAGTTTAGTTTGGAGAAAATGACATCTGATTCTTATAGAAAGAAAGCAATTACATTTTGGAGCCTGCCTGCCCGTATTGCATATGTTTTTAAACATAAAAAGAAGTTCTTAATATGTAATTGTCAGGTAATAAAAAGGAAAATATTTTACTTTGCATTTATGAAGTAATTTTTCAAAAGCATAAGGGAATTACATGTTAACGTTTTTCGTTTATTACCACACTCCTAATGCTGCACTGTTTTCACAAGTTTAGATTAAAAAAAAAAACAGATCTGATGCTCACATATTAGTATGATAATACCCTATAAAGTAATTAGGACAGGGGAAACCGCAAAGGTTTGTTGGTTCTGATAAGCCTACGTCTGCTCTAGGGCATCATCAGAAACCCACCGGGAGTTTCTCCACCGACTTCTATGGGCCCCAAATCTTAACTTAATCTTCTAAGAAACTTCAGCCCCAGCTCCTCTATCTCATAATCTGTTTTCTCCACCTCTTCTCCTTCTTCTTCACCTGGAGAAGGAGCCTTGCAGACCAACGCAGTGCCTTGAAACTTGGCTTTCCTTTGCAGAGGGGATAGGGCATCTCTGTGCTGGTGTCGTTACATGGAGACTGGAGTGATCCTCAATAAGGTTCATGGTCCTCTGACCATGGACCTTTTCCACCGCTAACTTCAAATTGGACCATTTCGTCCAGTATGCTACAGCAGACACTCTAGGAGTAAGCCAAGTAATTGATTAGTGAAAAAAGGCTATTTTTCAGGAATTAGCCTAAAAGCTCCTACACTGCAGCACTATGTGAGTAAAATACTGTGGAGCTTTGTTTACATTTGCTTTTTCATGCTTTCATTTTGTAGAGCTGACCTCACTTCTTTGAAATGCACTTGTTCTCCACAAAGCCAGTAAATACCACCCAGTTGTCTTAAAGTGAACCACATGTTTATGAAGGGCTGGATTGCAGTTTCGTTAAATACTCACCTATATGTATTTAAGCTATTCTTGCCCCATAAAAATAACCCAGTTAGTAAAGCAGGACTGAACTTCATCAGGGAATGGTAACTACCCCTTCTCTTCTTCCCTTGGCTTCTCAGTTGGAACAAATCCATCTTTAAATCTCTGTGAAATTTGGTGCACACTCTCTTCTAGAAAAATATATACTCAAGTATTAAAAATACTTCACTGTTCATCTTTTGATTTGGCTGCTTATAATGTTTCTGAAGGGGAAAGGAAGGGGAAGGGGAAAGGAAGGGGGAGGGGAAGGGGAAGGGGAAGGGGAAGGGGAAGGGGAAGGGGAAGGGGAAGGGGAAGGGGAAGGGGAAGGGGAAGGGGAAGGGGAAGGGGAAGGGGAAGGAAAAGGAAAAGGAAAAGGAAAAGGAAAAGGAAAAGGAAAAGGAAAAGGAAAAGGAAAAGGAGAAGGAGAAGGAGAAAAAAAAGGAGAAGGAGAAGGAGAAGGAGAAGGAGAAGGAGAAGGAGAAGGAGAAGGAGAAGGAGAAGGAGAAGGAGAAGGAGAAGGAGAAGGAGAAGGAAAAGGAGAAGGAGAAGGAGAAGGAGAAGGAGAAGGAGAAGGAGAAGGAAAAGGAGAAGGAGAAGGAAAAGGAGAAGGAAAAGGAAAAGGAGAAGGAAAAGGAGAAGGAGAAGGAAAAGGAGAAGGAAAAGGAAAAGGAGAAGGAAAAGGAAAAGGAGAAGGAAAAGGAAAAGGAAAGGGAAAAGGAAAAGGAAAAGGAAAAGGGAAGGGAAAAGGAAAAGGAAAAGGGAAAGGGAAAGGGAAAGGGAAAGGGAAAGGGAAAGGGAAAGGGAAAGGGAAAGGGAAAGGGAAAGGGAAAGGGAAAGGGAAAGGGAAAGGGAAAGGGAAAGGGAAAGGGAAAGGGAAAGGGAAAGGGAAAGGGAAAGGGAAAGGGAAAGGGAAAGGGAAAGGGAAAGGGAAAGGGAAAGGGAAAGGGAAAGGGAAAGGGAAAGGGAAGGGAAGGGAAGGGCATTCCCATCTCTGCCTCCAGCCAACCCATGTGGGCTCAGGGACACCCTGGAGCATCCCCGGCTGCTCTTGGTTCTCACCTCATGCAGGGTAGTGCCAGCTGTGCCAAGAGCTCTCATGTACTACCGTAGTCAAAGACTCAACAAGAGGGAATCCAAGCCGGTTTTTTTGGAGTGCCTTTGGAAAGAGAGCACTCCACACACAAAGAAGGGATCTGAGCTGGCAGTGCTAAAAAAAACCCCTCTTTTCCAGAGCTGGTACAGTGTGGGCAGCAACTGCTAAGATAACTTTGTCCCTGCTGTTCCCTCAGCCCATCAGCAGTGTCACAATACCATAAAAACCCTTCAGAAGACCCTGTGGGTCTTATTCAGTACTGCACATGCAAATCCTGCTGAACTGATCAGGTGCCCATGCCATCCACAGACTCTCTGAGGAGTGAAAGGGTCTCTGTCAAAAAGACTATCAAAGCCCTGGAGCAGGTGGCCCAGAGAACTGATGGATCTCCAACACCGGTTAACAATTACCTCACAGATACTGTTTAGGTCTAGCTCAGCTCACCTTAGGTCAAGGGCATGCATTACATGACTTTCTAGGGTTTCTTCCAGCCTTATTTGCTGTACCTCTATAACTTCAAGCAGGAGAGACAAGACAGCAGCCAGGGGAAATATCAACCTGGGCAGACACACAACCAGCAGCATCAGACGGGCACAAGGGCTGTTTTACAGACTTGCTGGTACCTCCTGACTTAGTGCCACTTAGTGTGAGATTAATGCCATGTGAATGCAGCTCATGTCCCCAGCTGGGATTTCCTACAACCTACTGCTGATGCTTTGCTGGCAGCAAGAGCAACAAGCTTTCAGTTTACTGTTGGAGGTCAAGGTAAAGTGATTTCAATTAGAAGAGGATCACGTAGGTCTCAATCCAATGCAGGCAGGTTGTGTAACACTGGCAGCGTGAAGAGGAGAGTCATTTATTCATTTCTTAGCTGCACGGTTTGGGATTTCGTTTGCCTCTCTGTTTTTACAGTCTTCCTTGTCCCTTTTACCATTCAAAGCATAATACAAAAATACATTAGGGTTCTTTAGCTCCTTTGCTTTCAGCAGGCAGTTGTTTGTTCTGCCCCAATCACCCCAGTAATTAGCAGTAATCAACTAGAGGAGAAGGGAGGGAGAAAAGATGGAAAACAAATATCCAGACGACCAGCTTCTTCCCCTTGTGGCATTTGCTTCTCTGTCATGCAGACGTATTTCAAAACCCCACGTATATTTACATGCCTCTAGGAGGCAGGGCATGTATTTGTTGCCCGGTTCAAAACCGAGCACATATTTACATGCTTTGCTGAATTGGGGCCATATACCCTTCTTTTTCCTTGACACTGCGGGCAACCCTTTGTTTCTGCTGGTCAAACAAAACAGAACACAAAAAAAAAGAGGAGACCAGGGAAAGAAAATGTATTTATTAAATGGTTCTATAAATAAAAGAACTGGGAAGATATAGGACGCTCTGATCTCTGAGGGGTGATGGCAAAGTGCTACTGATAAAGTGGCTACGATTCAGATCAATAGCAAACAAGACAGGCGGGTGAATTTCCCCTTTGATCTTCGTTCCCCGTGCAGCCCAAGTTGGTCTGACTGTGCCACACAAATTACTGCTTTGTGCAGGGGAAAAGCAGTTTGCTCGGCTTTTTTGCTTATTGCACAAGTGGATTGGATGGCAAATGATAAGTGTCGCTTGTTGTAATTTCAAAAAGCCACTGGAGAATGGTGGCTCCAGCACTTCAACTTAATGTGTCAACATTTTTTGTGTCAGCAGGGTATTATAAGGTTGATACATAGATCAGTGTTAAATGGTCTTAATAAAAAAAGATTAAATCTGGAAGAAGAAAACAAAGCTCAGGGCAGGGTTCACCTGTAAAGCTATAAATATACAGTAGGGAAATTTGAGGGGGCAAAATAGTGAGGATGGGAGATGATGCGTTGCAAGCCAGAACCATGCTTTCGGCCTCAAAAGCTGTGTTGTAACTTGCTCTACCCTACTACTGACTTAGGGAAAGTCACGACAGCTTTGTGCCTTATTTTCCCCAGGCAGTGAGCAAGTATGACTGAGAAAAGCTTTGCAAACCCAGCAAAGAAGGTGACTTTTGACCCTGCGCACCTGGAAGTCAGCAGCATGGATGGAGACCGATTGACTCCATCGAAGTCTGCTCAAGCTTGACTCCCTACTGGAAGCCACTTTCCTGAAGCTCTGGGGAGCATCATTGAAGAGGTTTGAACTTTTCAAGGAAAATGGGTGATATCGTTCCTGTAAAGAGCTGATGAGAGGTTTTTGCCTTCAGCTTGTCCCCTCAGTGACAAGAGCAGGAGGGACACTTAGCAGGTCCAGCCTTACTTCATGCTGGCAGGTTCCCTACAGTAACCAAACGACATACCAGATTGCAGATTGTACGCAACATACGCAAGGTTGCAAGGTTGGACGCCCACCAGAGACCTTGAGCCTGGACAAGTTGCTGCATCGAGGCGATTCCCAGACAGGACAGTTACAGTGTGGGTTGGGAGGTGCTGCCCAGAACTTTGTCTTTTCTGCAGCACATAACTGGGGGAACGCTTATCTCAAACGACAAAGCCGTAAGGGATAGGGACAAGGTTACAAGTCATATGGACCACTTTCCCTACAGTAAATCCAACCCCATGGTTCACAGAACAAGGCAAACCTCATTGGGTACTTATTATTCCTGGACTGTAGTGGATGGGGACTCATCTACGAGGCAAAGCTGTTAAAGCATAAAATACTGGCTTCCCATATGTTCTCATTTTTATGACAACAGCCCAGTCTGTTGCAGGCAGAACTTCCCTCTGACAGGACTGATAGTTTCTTACAAAATAAATGATTTTGCAGCTCCTATGCCTTCTACAGCCGTTCAACTTTCCCAACCAGCTGTTTTAATTGTTTTAAAATTAAGTGTACACCAGGGAGATCTGTGTGTATTTGAAACTTGGAATGTGCTTTTGACTGGGGCTAATGAGTCAGTGATATCCAGTCAGATGTATGCCACCCTATGGGTTTCTGAGCAACCATGGGATGATCTACCACTTGGTTTCACATCGTTGTCGAGCTGGTTGTGGCTTCTTTCCTTTTTAAATCTTGGGTATCCCTGGATCGCAAGTCTGCGGGTAGCTTTAAAGTAGAGGAACAGATACAGTTAATAGAAAACACATTTCCCAGATGTTATGTACTGCATGTGAACACAGCAGCCATTCTTTCATCATCAAATCATGAGTCTTTAACACCAATCCTTTTCTTGCTGTATTCCCTGCTTTCACATCCAGTAGCCGTGGCAGCTGAGTTTTTTCACCTCTGTTTCTTAGTTTTGTACTGATGACATTTTTAAGCAAGAGACCAAGCAGATCACTATACATGACCTCCTGTTAACAGCAGTAAGGAGAGCAGCAAACTTCACAGGGAACAAAATCCATCCAGAGAACTGTTGAAAGGACAAACTCATCTTTTCCTCCCTGGGTCACACAGTCCCATCTTGCAGGATGAAATCTAAAGTAACTAAAGTAGCCCAAAACGCCAGCAGGGAATGACACAGGCCCTGTGTTCCCATGTGCCCTGTGGACTATCTTAACAAGACTGTTATCTTGTTCCACGTGATTTCTTCCAGGGGTTTCTAAGTCACTTTGTTGAGTTGATGGGAAGAGAAATTTAAATGGTGAATAATGCACAACTCAAAACTTCAGCGAACAGACAACAACAGCTATGAGAGTTTCCCCACTTGAGATAATATGAAACTGGGGGAAACTGGTGGCTGCAGTCATTGCTGCTGGAGGTGTGCGAGAGTGGGGGACACTGGCCCGCTTAGATTTACCCTTTGCAGCATCCAGAAATTAGTCAGAGGGCAGACTCCCTTTGTCCTCATTGGGAACAAAGGTTTCTCCAAGGGTATCTCAGACTTTGGCTGAGCTGGAGGAAACCAAGAGATGGGTCCATCTTTTTCCACTGCCAGCTGTCTGACTCAGCTCTTAGCTGGAGCTCCTCAATTTAGGTGTTCAAAGTGTGGTGGGGTACTGCTAGGTCAATGCACCAGTGCATGTAGGCAAGGCAGAAGTCCTCAAGCAGTTCAGCGAGCTCCAAGAGGTAGTGCAGGAGACAGCATGGAGTGAGGTTGCAGATGGAGGGGTCCTGGGACAGGTTTTGACATCAGAGAAGAGGCTGCCATCCTGTACATGGACCTCCCAGGGCTGAACTGTGCTGTGTGCCACCTTGCAGCAGTGATGAAGTCTTCTTCCTCTCTATGGCCAATGGTTCATCTCTGTGGATCATTCCCTGGCTTAGGCAAGGCCACTGAGCAGCTTGGACTGTGAGTCTCGAAGTGATGCATTCGTGGAGAAATACTGGCTTACTTTAAACCTGTGGGGTTTTTCCACGGATTTCAGTAGGAGCATGACTTTATTCTTGGGCTTTGCCATTCACATTCTCCACATTAAAAATCAACTTTCTTTGTTACTCGCTGGTGGTAGCATACAGGGAAATGGAGGTAGAGTTACCTGGTATCACCATAAAAAGGGGAGGTGACGTTGTAACTTTAAAATTTTGTCAGTGGAAAGCTGATTTTTAATTGACGTTTCTGAATATGCATACTACAGATAGAGTGTCACATAAATGATACTTCTATTATATGGTGTACCGTGCCAGACTACATGAGTAAAAATGGAAGGAGCTTTTTATTCGGTTCAATTTTAATCAAATTCTACAGAGCAGCATTTCTATGGCCTATTTAAAATTTAAACAAAGGCAGAATAGCTCCCTCTATATCTATAGCCTCTTGCTATTGTTGCAAGAAAAGAACAAGTAAAAGCTCAAAGAAGGCCTTACAATCCCATTGACACTGGCCAGATGCAAGCTGTACAGATATTTTAACCTCACTACATAACTGTTTGAAATGTCTTTGCCTTCTATTCTGGGGTTCTAAAGAGCTTGATGAAATGATACCTGGAGAAAGTGGCCAGTCCTATTGTTTGAGATACCTCTGTGGATTCTTAATAGCAATTTTGAATACTAAGCAGTTGCCCTGGTGCCTGTTGTGAGATTCTCAAAAATCTGCTCCAAAGCGAAAGAGACAAAAGAGGATGAATGAAATCAAATTGAGTTGTAGCAGGGGACAGATGGGACCCACTCACTAATGTAACCTGGTCTATTCATGGTAGTCTCTTCCATGCAGAACAAGGTTCTACTACTTGGAACTAAGACGGAAATTACATATAGTTCCCAAGATCTGCTTTGCACTGATGTTTGGACTCTACAAGGGATATTTTGAAACAGAAAATTTAAGTGGTTTAATTTTCTTTAAATTATTTCTCTTTTCCAGTAAAACCTGGTAACTCAAAATTTGTCAAAGGAACAGGGCTGCTCCTTTTAGTGGCAAAGTTTTCTTGGATGTGTCAGAGGTCAAGTTACAAAGATACTCTGTGCCTTCACAGTATGGGAAGCACAGACACGAATATCAGTAAGCCTTTCAGACTGCACCCTTGGAGAGAAGGATGCTCAGACGCAGGATGGAACCAGGACCTGGAGTCTTGCTTCTGCTTTACTGCTGATTTCCTATGCCACTTGGGTAAGTCATGACTGCAGCCGCGCCTTTCACAGTTTATTTCTCAAGGACAGAGAAAGCTGTGAAAGCTACAGTGGAAGGTTTGAGAGCTATTTATTATATTCTTCTGAAAATTTTGTGGTCTTTATTGTCATAGCTCCTGAGCTCTGTATAGCTGCCTAACAGTATTACGTTAAGTAAATACTTTTCACAAAGAACTTAATTAAATTTCTGAACCTGTTGCCCCAGCTTATTTTGGAGGCTAAAAGTTCAAACGGGTTTTAAAAGAGAGTAAATAAATTCATGGAGGGAAAGTACTTCTGTGGTTACCATACGAGGAGTTCAGATGCACTCTCATCTGAAGTAGTCCCTTGACAGCTGCTTGCCAGAAGCTTGAAGGAGATGCCAAAGGAAGAAACACTCTCTAGACCTCCCTTTCTGGACCTCATCCCTAAGCGCCTATTATTGCCAGCTGGCAGAAAAAAAAATACAGGACTAACTGGATTTCTTAACCCTCCCACATAAGCCTTGGGCACACCTTCTGAAAACTGCCACTTCAAAAGTCAATAACTAACAACGATACAAGCAACTGCAAACTGGATTTTACCAAGCCCTCTCTGCCTGTTGTGTAAGGTCAGACCCTCTGTGTATATGTATAAGCTAGATGTAAAAAAGGAAAAGTCTGGTGACTTATCCCACTGACGTAAAAGAACACTTCAATGGTCAATAGTTAAGTTGGTGTGTGGAAAACCGTTGCTCTTTTCCAAGGCATATGCTTCTTGTTAGCTGATTGTTGCTGCTGAGCAAGTTGGCTTTCATTAACAATGCCAACTGTTGACATTCAAAATTAAAGCTTTCCCTTCTCAGCTATGGTCTTTGAGACTGCAGTTTGTGGCCAGTAGTAAAACGAATGCCTTCAGACAAAGTCTTTGCTTTCAGTCATATTGCTCCTACATAGGACATGGGAATGTGATTGTATTTTTGTCCTACAAGCCTGCAGGTCTGTGCAAAATAAGAAGTTCCATCAAGAATTATTTGCAGCAGATTTTGCTTCTCATCTTCAGAGAATAAATAGCTGGAATGTCCTATGTCTCCAGCTTCACCCACCTACACTCACTCCAAAGACGCCTCAGAAAACATCAGCTTTCATGCCGCTGTCTGTCTGCCGTACACTTCCCAGCAGCCCTTACCCAATTAAATGCCAGTGGATCAAATCAGAAGGCGATCTGATGGCAATTAGGAATCTGTACACTCCCTGCTGCTGCCATCAGAGTGAGGGGATACACCCGAAGAGAAAGATGCAGGTAGTTTTCAGCGTGTGATATAATTTTAAGCTATGTCCAGATCAATATAGACTTTTATATAAATCCCACTTAATATATTAAAATAAGTGATCCTAGCAGTGGATCTTGACAGGCAAAAAATTTTACATCTAGCTCCCATTTTCCCAACAGAGTGGAAAGATATGGCCTTTCACTGTGGTCTTCTGGACTCACCTTAGTGCAGCTTGGATTCACCCAAGCTACGAATTAGCAATGAGTTTCTGAGGTCTGGAGACTACACGGAGCAGACAGCACCTACTGGGAAGCATCAGGAGATCTGCCCATCCCCACAAGGGGTCTGTGCCCACGTAACCCCTGCGGTGGGTGTGTGGGACAGCCCTAGCAGCTCCTGAGCAGGTACACCGTGGCGCTCAGGAATTGCACTGAAGGTTATTCCTGACAACCACAGAAAAGCCAGAAGACTTGGCAAACCTGCAGAAAATAAGTATCAGAGCACCAGCGGGCTTCATCAGGACAACAGTTCAGCAGCTAGCTGGAGCTAAAACAGGGTCTAGGAAATGAACGGAGGAGGATTTTACATCAACTTGAACTGCAGAACGTCTCCTTGTCAGCCATGCATCGTTTGCGATGCTTTGTCGCCCTTGGGCATCATATTTAGCAGAGAAATCCAGCTGCTGGCCGCTGTTGGATGACTGTAGAAGACAGAATTTTGATTTTAAAACAGCCTGATTTTTCCACTTCCTGATGACCCTCCGAGAGAAAAAAAACAAACAAAACACCCACACACAAGTATTGAATTTAATCAAACTTATGCAGTAGAGGGTGGGTTGGTTTGTTTGTTTCATTTCATACTTCCATATTCCACCCATGGAGAAATCTTGCTGGTAGGGAGGATAAACAAACAACCAACCAAACAACCCAACCACTGGGCCTCTAGGAGCCGTTGTTATTTATTTCCACAATTAGCAGTCGAGTTCTGGTGCTGTGCCCAGAGAACTCCTCTCATTTTTCAGCGTGTCACTCTGTGCACAATATGCTTTTAGGAATTGAGGATTAAGGCGGCTGATTGTGGGTGGTTTATGAAACTTTTTATGGGAAGCCATATAGCCAAACCTTTAGAGAATCAGACCATCATTTTAATGGGCTTATGTTGTGTACAAGACTGTTCAGTAAGATTTTCGCACAGTACAGAGCGTCTTGATAGAGAACTCGGATTAATCAGGGATGCTGTTGCCAGTTGATGCTGTGGGTTGTTTTCTGAATTAGCAACAAGCTATGCGTGGTGCTGAGAACAGCCTGGGGGCGGTTGCCCTTTCTCCTTAAAGATGCTTAAACGGTCGGATTCCAGCAGGGAAACATCTACAGATCTATTTGTGAAATGAACTTAATATAGACACTCTTTGGCAAGTGACTGGAATACAGAGTTGGAGCTCATCATCAGAGGTGGTCTCTCTGAAGTCCGGTGCCACCAGGATACTCGGCAGGACAGAGGTCGTCACAGTCACAAAATCTGTTTGCATTGTCTGCCCATATGAAAAACACACACATATATTTACGAGCAGGAAAACAGATTTCAGAGAGCACAGTCACCTCCTGAAAACTGCAGGTGCTCAGCACCTTCCAGGGTTTGGTCAAATACTTCAGCCGTGACAGAGGGGCAGGTATGGATCTACAGCGTAACGTTCAGATTTACCAGACATGTCATCCTCTCCCAGCGTTGTTAAAGGTATTGATTAATTGCCTATTGTTAAAGATATTGATTGATGAAGATGCAATATAAATACCGGCACCATGGGTTACTCCGTACAGATTTTAACCTGAGCTCTTTTATGTCTTTTCGCATTTGTAAATCAAGGGAGTTTCATGCCAAATTACCACTGTGCGCTTGCCCTTGGTTGCTGATTCCTCTTTTAGACACAAGACCCCTTTAAGCATAATTTTGCAATAATGAATTCACAATGAATCCTCACCTCTGTACAGTGCTGCAGGTACTGGGACCATCTTGATGTCCAGTTTGCATTTCGGATAGTACAGGAGTTTTTGAAGATCAGCTTTTCATGTGTAACCATCAAATCATCATCCACCTTTCAGGATGAGCAAAGAGCAAAAGCGGTAACCCAGGAGTCATCTTCTCAGGATGAACAAAGAAGCCATTTTTCTGGATGGTGCTGAGCCTTCAAATACACCTGAGACCTGAAGACCTGATGAACCCTGCTATAAATCCTATAAAGAAAAAATAATTTTTATGGAGTGTTACCTACTTTCAACAACTTTATTGATGCATTTGAAGGGAATCCTGAAAAACGTTTCCCAGAGACTTCAAGGTCAATCCACCATCATCATTACCCAAGTGTTGCAAGACACTCCATGTTGATTAACTGCCATCGTATTTAATTAGTGCTCGAGTGGCACTTCATCCTGCTTATTGTCAGAAATCCCTTTATCTTGCTATTTGCATTACAGAGTTTTTAATTAGGATATGTGTAGGGAATCTCTTAATGATCTCATGTCTGAATAACCATCCAAGCTGTGCTGAGAGTTGCTCAGTTGTCTGTTATCTCCAGAGGGTGCTTTGCCACCACGGGAGAAGAGAAACCTGGATTTCCTCAGCTGAGGCATAGGGAGTGTGAGGATGCTTTGAGACCAGCTCAGGCTGTGAGAGATGTGTCTAAGTGGGATATACCCAACAGTTTGGGCTACATCCAACAGCTACTGCCCAAGGCTTCACCATTTTCCTAGGAAATATTTTGTGCCACTGCCCAACCCAAAGCCTCCCTAGGTGCAACTTGTTTCTCCATTCATCATTATCAACAACCCTTTGCAATAACCTTTCCATTAGCCTTAATATTCATTTTGATTTCCCCTTTAAATTCCTCTTTACTGGACCAAATAAGCTCATTTGCTCAAGCCCACCTTGCAGCCATGTGCCTCAGGCTGACCATCTTGGGGACCTTTCAGTGAACTTATTTCTCAACATTTGTCTTGAAGTTAACTACAGATGAGAAACCTTAGAAAGGGTACAGGGCAGTTACAGAGAAATAGTGAATAAAAAATAATTGTAGGAAGGTGATCCTCTGTTATCAACAAATAGCGGAGTCCTCATCTGGCCTTAGCCACCCCTGTGTCAGAAAATGTGGTTATTTGGATTTCACCCCCAGCCAGTGAAGAGAGGAAACCTCTTTAGAGAGCTGTTCCTCCCTTCATCTTGGACATCCTCTTCACGGGGATGAATCACCTCCTAAATCAGTCTGCTTCTAGTGGAAGCTGTGACTGCTAGATCCAGAGCAAACCTGAATCGTGAGTGGGTTTTAGGACCCGCCACACCGCAAACAGTGAATGGAAAATAAATTCAATTTCTGGCGAAAACAGAGTGGTGCAAAGGCTTCGACAGAAGTAAGAAGGCAACTGTCCATTTCCCAAGCAGCCTTAATGACATTCCTGAAGAACAGCAAACTTGGATGGACACAGCTGATGGCAACTTTACCACTGCGCGTGCTAAAGTTTACCACTGACCTCTGAGATACACATGCTCTTTTGGCATGAGAGATTGCTCCATCTGGCTCGTAAATCAATAGCCAGAGATCAAGACAGCCCTCATACACCCATCTGGGATATTGAACCACAAGGAGATTAAATGTCTCGATCCCGGCCGTGCCAGAAAGTTGGGTCAGAGCACTAAGAGGAGAAAAATCCTCTTTGTTGGCATCAATGTGCTCTTCCTTCTGCTTCTTGGATTCCTATGCTGACCACCCAGAGTTGTTAAGGCTTGTAAAGATGAAAAAAAGAATTGCTGGAAAGCCCTACCAAATTATAATTGGCCATTTCAACGGCAGATGAGAAATACAGGCAGTGTGTAGGTAATGCACACTGGAAGGAAAACAGTTTAAACTACTTGTACATGCTGATGGGTTCTGAATTAGTCGTAACTCACGGGGACAAGATTTAGGCATTGCTACTGACAGCTCAATGTGCAGCAGAGGTCAAAAAAGTAAATAAGGCATTAGGCTGTGTTAGAAGAGGAGAGAGAATGAAGAGCAGATATAACGCTGTGGCTGTGCTGCGTGTGCAGATGATTGAGACTATTCTTTAAATGCAGCTTCCATTCCTTCTCCAGCGGGCCCAAAATTTGGGCTGTCCAGAGCAGGGCAAGGAAGAGAGACTCTGAACATCACAGGGATTTCAGGAATGGGGGACCTCAAAGGAAACGCCAGTGTAAACCAAAGGGTGAGCTTGGCACACAAAGCTCAGAGTGAATAGCTATAGTTCCTTGTCCCGAGAGCGCCTCACATCCAGACCACAGGTTCTGGGTGCAGAAGTTCCTGCCTCAAGATAATGGGGGAAAATGTTGAAATCATCTGGACTGTGAAGTCAGGAACTTCCTGTTTTGCTGGAAAACTCCCTCCACGTGCTCAGACACATGGTCCGGGTGCTCTGTCTGCTCACAAAGTAAAAAGGGGTTGGGGATCTTTAAATCTCCAGGAAAATAATTTTTATTTTACCTGTCCATGGGACCATTGCATTCCTTTAGGTATTGACAGAAAAGAAGCAAGAAACCTGTAACTCTTAAATATCATACATACATTATCAAGTTTCCTTTCTGTGCTTTGAGTTTCACTGCTATGGAACAAGATCCTGGAGTCCACAGCACTAAAGAATGACCCACAAAAGAGTTCACTGAGGAAGAAAATGAAAGGGTCAAATTTTTGTGTGTTCATTTTTCTTCATTTCATAGATGAAAACAAAAATAGAGTGATGGGCCTGTACAAATCAAACCAGGATATTTCACCAATGAGCTCTAGTCATTTGTATTCTATTTACAAACGAAAATGTGCTTGGAGCACAGGAAGCACAACACATTTAAAGCAAAGCTCTTGCACAAGGATTTTTGTTCTTCATGAAAGAAATTGCTCTGCAAAACCAACTGCAGGTCTGCCCAGGAAAGAAAGTGCAGACGTAAGTATTATCAAGTCGTTTTGGCCCTTGAACCTAAAAACTGTTCTGTGTCAGCCACAGGCCTGGGAGCAACCATATGCTTTGTGGATTATTCTGGATTATTTCTTCCTCCTCTTCCCTGGTTATCATCTCAACTGGTTGCATTCAGCTGCCTCCTTCCTGCCCTCCTTTGTGCTCAGGCTGCGTGACACGACTGTAGGTTGTAAATTGACAGGACATGGGTTTAGCATCACGCACGTCTTGGGGGAAAGGGAGTCAAAAAAACCACCAGCACCTCACTGAGCTGCTGCCAGATTCACCCGGATCAACACTGCCACACTGCAGCAGCCCTGGATGGGGCTTGCCCCGGCCACCCAGTTTGCCTTGATCCCCATCAGGGCTGACGAGCTGTGACAGCCAGGGTTCTTGTAGAGAATCAAAATGCATCATCGAGAAGTGGAGTGGATCCCAAGTAATTAAATGTATAAATTAATTCTCCCCTTAAGATACGTTCCTCTCCCATTATTAGGCTTGTCTCGGAGAAAATCCTTGGAGGATCTTCATAAAAGTACCACTACTTCAAATGTTGTCTTTCTAAAGCTTTTTTCTTTTTTTTTTTTTTTTCCCAGGCTTGATGCCTGCAGCCTGCAATTAAAATAAGTGACATGAAGGTGTCTTTAAAATAGAGATCTATGGAAAAGGAAAGGATTGTCTGTCAAAAAGGTGAAAAATGAAAAATAGCAGTCTCAGATCTCTGAATGGATGAGTGGGGAAAATTCCTGTCTGTCCTTGTACCCAAAGGGATAAAAACCCAATGATAGCTTCTCAACTGCTTAGCAGATAATGCATGTGCTGTTTTGATGCTAGTAATGTGTTTTTTACTTCTTTCTATCTGGGAGGAACGAATCAAATATGAGAAGTGCTGGGACATGATTTTCAACCCATTGCCTTTGATTAAGTGCTTTAACATGTGAGTCCAGAGACTTGCAATAATACTAATGGGGCATAAAGCACTATAAACAGGACGGGCCTACTTTTGTCCAAATGCCATTATCCTGGAATAAAAAAGAACAGCAAATGTAATATGTCCACTGCTAACCTTTTTTTGACAGGAAATTTTCTCTCCTACGTGCACGCCATAAATTATGCTGCATTTTGCCAGAACCATGAGCGATTGCTTAATTTCAAGCGAAGGAGTATTTGCTAAGCTTGAACCACTTAGCTCAGTGCAATATTTAGCTGTGAAAATACGATGGTGTGAAGCAAAACATGGATGTGAATGGCAAGCTGGCTGGGCTGAGATCAGATTTCTTTTTATGTCAGGTTTGGGAAATCGAGGTAGAAAGACTTGTCAATAAATATTGGGGCAAGTTGTTTGTTGTTCAGAAAACTTAAATGCAGTGAAAAAGCTGCCTGGAAATCCAAACCATCTATTTACCCAGGAAAGATAAGGGAGGCTAGAAACTTTGCCTAAGTTTGGTTTTAAAAGACATTGAGGAGTCTCTCCCAGTAACATACTCCAGTACGAGCAGAGTAAGAGCCCTGCTGCCACACCAGTCCGGCAGGATGCTCCAGTGCAGCTCTTCGAGCCTGGCTCCATGTCACTTCTAACTTCACACTACATTTTATTGCGCTCAGCAAGTTGCAGATTGTCCAACTGTTCTGTCATTTCTTGTAAACGGTTGCAAAAAAAAAAAAAAAAAAAAAAGGAAGAAGGGCAAAAAAAAAATTCCACTACTCTATAACGTAGTCCTTGGTGTAAATCAAACATTCCCTGTCATGTTGATAGCTTGTGTTAGTCTAATGTATTTTATATTACTCAAAAGCATTGAAACCCTGCAGCTTTCTTCATATAGGCCATTATGCGGTTATCATTAAATTGTCTTGCAAAGAACATTATCGGTAATTATAGCAGACACTAAAATCAAATGATCAGACTGGGACCTTTAACACCAAGAGGAACCATTAGAAGTTAATCAAATAAAAGGATGAGAATAATTATGTTAGGATTAAGCAGTAATATGCCAGAAGTTATATACTTTGCTGACTATATATCTTTACTCCCAGCTTCCTGCCTCTTCTCCCGTTTGATGCCTTTTATATAATACTTCGGCACAGAATGTAAATGACAGTATTTTTGTGTGTCACAAATGGGGCTTTAAGGTTCAAATGAGGTTCATGTCTAAATGGCACAAAAAGCAGCACTATGTAATGATGAGGATAAAAATAATAGTTGTGTGCCTGTGTATGGATAACATATATAAAAGTGCAAAGCTGAAAAAAAAATAAATCCGTTGGTCAATGAAGCGTAGAATGCTGATAAAAATAGTTGCAACAGGAGGTGAAACCACATGGCTATTGGTTTGCTACTTGGTGTTGCTTTGCTGTTTTTAAGCGACAGTCTTTCTGCTGTTCGTCTTTGAACAAGCCACAAGAAACCCCCCTGTAAAGACAAAAATTGCTCGTTTTGTCCCCGATATTATTCTCTGGGGAAAAAAAAAACACCATATCAGATTCAATTCTGGTATTTGCATGAGCCTAGAAGTAGTGACAGTGTTGCATTTGTTGAGAAAACCCAGAAAAGGGGCTAAGGAGGTTGCCCCAAGAAAAGTAAGCTGATTTTGGTTATACAGGAGAGGTTATGTCTATTAAACACCCTTCAGCAGATTAAGCCAAAATTAAGATCCTTGTAAAATTTTTGCCTGGGAATGCTGATAAAACCAGTACTGAGGGGTTAAGAGCGTAAACATGTTACCTATGTTAGGAACTCAATAGGTAGGATTTCCCTACTCATTCCTTCATAAACAAGAGAAAGCAATTATAATGCTGGACTCCTTGTGTTTTGTTACCTGTCCCTGCAGAGCCCAGAACCCTGGTGACAATGCACCGGTTATCCTGGACCCATGCCTATGGATGAAAATCAAAACAGTGGTAAAAAACCCAGGGGGAACACGGAGTTTGGCGTTTTCACCATGTCCTCCTGACATGGAAATGACATCTCAGCCTTAAATCCTTCTACCTCTGCTGGCAAATTTTCCTTTTTACTGCCTTTCTTTTGGGTATTGTTTCACTGAGGATCATTAAGCTTGAAACCTAATTGGATGAGACAGTTGGTATTGGAGACAGGGCACTATCTCCCTGTTGAGGAACTTCAAATATAACTTTAGTCATATTTAGTGAGTGCAGAGTAAAGCCAAGTGACAGATGCAGAGCTGGTTATGAAGCCTCTTGCACATGCTGAGATGGAAACCACTACCTGACTGGCTGGCGTTGTGGTGGAGTACAGGCTTCCCAAGGGTCCTTCTGCCCCCCATGCCTTAAACAGCCACAGCAAGAGCCAGGGGTCTGTCCATGGGTCTGCAGAGTCTTAAAAAGGCCAAAAACTTGGGTTTTTTTATCAAGCAGGCATAGGTGAGGGGAGTTCCTCTTCCTTCTAACCCAAGCGCACAGGTGCCAGCTGGAAGGAAACCTTTCTGGAGGGATTTTTCTGCCCGTGCTTCTGCTTCGCTATTTGGCAGCTGGCTTACTGAGCCCTTTTTTTACTGGCAATGCTATGGTAAGGTGGTAGCACGGGCCATTTACATGATAAAGGAGTTATTTGTGGGGTGGATGGTGCACAAACGGGAAACCTGAAACTTTGCGTGTATTGAATACACAAAGAAGAAAACCACAGTGCTCCATAGTTCTATGGGTGTAATAAATAAATAAACCTTCAGAGTGTTCATATATCACTTTGATGTCTCACGTGGGTGCCATATTTATCATTTGGATGCCTCATGGATTCCACCCAAGACCAGGCACATTAAACAGTTTTAACAGGGACTGGCTTTCCATGCAATACGCAAAGCAACAGCACGCCAACAGTCAAACTATAAGTGCTGATGCTAGCTTTTCTGAAAAAATAGGAGTCATCTTGGTTTTTTTACCAGGATCTAGGGGAAAAAGAAGTATTTTGGGAATGGAAACCGGAAGCGGAGGAAGGGGGCTGTTCAGTGTTTGCCACAAATTATTTCTTGTTTATTTTTTTGAGAAATGAAAAGCTAAGCAGAAAATTAATCTGGGGTTAGTCAAAATGTTCATTTTGTAATGGAACTTTTTCTTTCTAATTTTTAAACCTTTTCAAACACAAGCTCTTAGGAAAATTTTGAAATTGAATTGACTTTAAAAACAAAATATTGAAATGTTTTCTTCTAGATTTTTCAGCTAAAAGAGTTTTTTCTCTCTTAACATATTCTGAAAATTAAATGCAGATCAACATAAACTGCTTCCCTAGAAAAAAAAATTTGCTAAAGAAAATATTAAAAAATTCATCTGCAGTCACTGTGTCAGATAAAATCCAAGAGCATTTCCCATTTAAAAATCCAGATCTCTAAAAATAAGTTTTAGACCCCAAAATGGAATGTGTCAGCTGACCCATCTTCATAAGAAGTTGAGGTCAAACATCTCACTGAAAAGTCACAAAGGTCCTTGCAGCACTCATCCTCCCAAAGATTATGGGAGACAGTAGTTGACGGAGAAATATTGTGTAGTGAAGAAAAAAATCTGAGTTTTGTGTGGAAAATGTGCTCTGATTCCAAGTGGACCAAGTAAAAATTTCGGAAGAGGAACTTAAAATCCCCTTTACTAGGAACAGGCAAAGCCAAGCTGGACAGGACGCTAGAAAACATTTTGCAGAAGCTTTTTATTTCATCTAGATTCCTTTTCTATTATCAGTCTTTGACACTGCAACAGATTTGTGAATTTTACCCTTCTCTTTATGAGACTGTTGGTGTTTGCCACTCCCCAGGGAATACCCTGAACTTCACAAATGAATAAATTGCTTAGTGAATATCACTTATAATGTATAATTTGATGATGTCCGTGGTGCCTTTACCAGCAGTGCTTTCCCCATTTTAGCCAGCACAGACCCAGAAGGCCACAGGTGGCTAGGGGGATAACTCAGTAAGTTTTTCTTTTTCCAAGGGGCAATAAGACAGCTTCACATCATACTTGGCAAACAAGCTGCACCAGCAGTACAGTTAGAGACATATTGACCAGGAAGATGAAAGTGAATCTTTTCCTACATCCAAGGGATTTTAGACTGACTGAAGTTTTATGGTGAAAGTTTGAAGAAGAAGATGTAAAAAACACCATTGCAAGGGCTGGAGAAGTTTGCCCTAGTCTGAGCGCTCTGTTTCTCAGACAGGCAAGAGACTGGTGCCCTCACTGCTCCTTTTCCCCCTCCTTTGCTTCCCTTTTTTCGGTAGGTGACAAAATCAGGCAAAGGGTGATGTTGAAGGCCCCCAGGCAATCCTCTCTCTGAGCAAGGAGAGAAGAGCTGGAAGCACGGAGCCAGGCTTGAGCTCAGTCAGAGAAAGCTTTGGCTAATTAAATTATTAATTAATTTATTCTGGTAAAATACACTTCAAAATCAGCTTTCAGTTTTAGGGCAACTGTGGATTCCTTCCCCAGCCCTATGTCAGTTTGAAGTCCACAACATTTTAGGCCATGTGGAGTCAATGTTATGTAAAGAACATGTATGTGGGTTGCAGGTCTTGTTCACATTCTGAAATATTTTTCTAAAGAGATACTCTTATTTTTGATTGGTGATCTTACATCCATCACCCTGACCATGAGGTGAAGATCAATTTTCCAAACAAAGATCTCACTTTCTTTCTCTTCCTTGCATATTTTCAAAGGCTCATATGATCTACTGTTGATCTCCAGCATTCTGCAGGCTCGTGGCCACAGTTTCTAGGCAGAGGTACCAGGATGGATGTAGGGGTACAGGGATGCAGGCACTGGGGATACAGGGACACAGGCCCACCTACCCAGCAGACACAAAGCTTCTGTCACAGGACAATCACTTTGTTGCATCTTCAGTCCTGAAATGATGGTAAGGAAACAACGAGAGCTTCGAGAATCAACACAAGAAGCCTCTGATGAGTAACAACTCCGAAATGCAAAAAGCAGAGCCATTGGGCATGCTGTGTGTCTGATATATGCGTGAGCATGCATGATGCATTTCCTGCTGGTTCTACTGCCTTAAAATTGTCTTAGACCGGAATAGAAATTTAACCATGAAAGTCATGTGAAAAGTGTTCCTACAGCAGCTGTGCCAGCACATTGTGCCAACAGGACAGCAAAGCTTTCCCCGTTAAATTTGCCGAGACAAGACTGCGACAAGCCATTCGTTCTAACATCTTATAGTCTGATTTCATGACTTATTGTGTTGATTCAGAGATTTCAACCGAGTGTTGTACCGATTGAACTTTAATTGTGGTATTAATTTAATAGTTGTCTCTTGCAGCTCTAGGAGTTTGTAAAACTGGAGTAAAATCATCCCTGCGGAGTGCTAGTTGAAGTGTGGGAAAGGTTCAGGGTCTTGCCAGGCTAGGAAAAAACACGTTCTCTGACACCATCCAAGTGGGCCACCAAGACCAGACAATTAAAATGGCAGTGACCAGCAGAGTTTGTCCATACCAGTGTCTCTGAGCTGTGGCAACTGTAGGATTGCTTTGGCTACAAGCAAGGTTGGCAGAAAGGGTGACCATATTCACATCCACCTCTTGCTGGCACCCCAGCCTCGGGTGAGTATCTCCAGGGCTTGTGTCAAAGGGGGATTGGATGGGCCATGGGACCAGCCAAGGGTTTCCATCAGCTTCACCCAGGGCTTCCTGGGGAGGCTGCAGGAAAGGGAGAACAATTGCCTCTCGTGTGTGAAGTTTATAATGAGTTGGATTTGGCCTTCTCATTAGACCATTTAAAATAACTTTACTGAAGGATAAAACCAAAGGGTCTTTCAAAAGTCCCAAAAAGTGAATCTACTGGAGGAAACACACTCATTTTACTGCTTTTCACAAAAACACAGCTGGTTTCATTCTTTGCCAATGTAAGCAGTTACTACTTCTTCATTAAAACTTTCGCTTTTCTATGTGAAAGACACTGCTATTACAGAGGAAACCAAAGTGACCTTCTTCCAGTCTGTACACGGAGCGTATACCCCTCCTTTCGAAAACTTTCCATGTTAGAAATAATTTGAAGGATTCCCAGCACTCAACAACTCATACTCAGTTCATTCTTCCTTTTCCGCTGGATTTTATTGAACCACCTGGAATTATTTTAGGAAAGATGATTGCAGCTTTTAGGAATTAATTGGTATAGAACGAAGACTAATGGGAAAAAATGGCCATGTATATTCATTCTGAATTTAAAATCAAATTGTTTCTACTTAGACCCTGTTTATGGGCCTTTCTCTTGGTTATTCTAATGAATTTTAATTTACTGGCAGGGTTGTTTGGTGGAACGAAGAGTTTACTGGCAGGAGTGTTGGAGGGAATTGGAAAGAGGGAAATTTAATGTGTTACCCATGGACATTTGGCAACGATAAAGTGAGTTAAAATGTTTTGTGCCCCCAAACTGGAAAGCCAAACTCCCAGTGTGGCTTACCTGTCCCACTCTGCAGTTCAGCTTTCACATATAATATACACAAGTGACCTGGTTGTGAACCAGACCCAAACCCAGAGTTACTTGCAGAAGTTATTATTTAAAGTAATGAATCAATCTGAGAAAATTACAATCTGTTCTTGGACAATTCAAGAGCAGAAAAGATCTGAATTTGGCAAGGAAATTAATCATTGTAAATTATTGGCCCAGCTGTACTATTAACATTAATAACACTCACAAATTAATTAAAGAGAAAACTCTTGTTAGTAACAAATAATCAAACCCTCAGTCAGTGTCCTTCCAAAATGTTAGGCATTTGCCTCACAGCGGCTGCTTTTGTAGTTTTATTAATCTGATGCGAAAACAAGAGACTAACATGGCGTTAGTGCAGGCATTTAGCTTTTCCACCCCGAGAAATATCCATTTGCTCCCTCAGAGCTGAAGATATTTGGAAAAAATGGAGAAACCTCCACTACAGCCAGGAGTGCTTAAACTCTGACCCAGCAAGCATTTATGCTGTATGTTTAACATCTAGCTAAAAGTGAAGAAGATTCTTAAGTGCTTTCCTGTGCAAAGCTATAGACTATTAAAGTTCGTCACTAGGAGAGTTTTGGTGACAATGAAGCATCAGCTGGAAAATTAAGTAGGAGCTGCATGGAGGAAGAGTAAAGGGAAAGGTAAGGCTAGGCAAGAAGGGATGGGTTGAGTTCACAGCTACCCAGATTCTCTCTCTTACTGAGTACCTTTTCTAGTGGTTGGTGAAACACGGTGATCTTTTCATTTTGACTTCTGGGCGATCTTTGACACAGCAAAGTGGATGTAATTGGTGGAGGGCCTGAGAAAAACGTGGAGCCAAACACGTTTCAGTGATGTAAGACCAAAGACGAATTTGTCTGCTCACATTTAAGTGCCAAAAATATCTCTCTGGATTCTTCTGCTACAAGAATGTGCCCAAGTCCTTATTCAGCATTTGCAAGACTCCCTCCTTGATAGGTATATTTTTAAAATAGCAAACACAGGCAATTCATGACGTATTGAGAGAGTGTCTGAATAACCCATTATTTATTTAATGCCCATGAAAATTTCCCCACCTGTCTCATGGCCATATTTTGACATCTTTGGCCAGTGAGATAAAGACGCAGCAGTTCTGATATTTGTCTTGGAGAGAGGGTCAAGACATGCAAGTCTTGAAATCCCACAGAGATAGCTGTCACTGCAGGGACCTTACACTGACACCTCACCCTGAAGCACGATGCGCCCTCACCATGCAGGACAAGAGGAAATAAATCCCACCATCAGTGACAGAGTGAATAGAGGGCAGCAAGTCCTTATGAACCTTGGGAAAATCCTGACAAAATCCAGCTGCAAGCAACATAAGGGAAAAAGATCCAATTAAAAGAACAGCATTGCAAAGAGCATTACTGCAAGTCCCCAATTTCAGTGTTTCTGTCTTTAAAAAACACTGTGTTTGCAAGAAGTAGTAGAGATCTGGGCGTACTCCACAAACTGAGATTTTAATTCCATTTAAAAAAACCGAAATATTCACTTTTCTTGTGGCCCACCAAAAAGAATGGCCATTAAAATGCTCTAAAGAAAGGCATGCTCAATGAAATTTGTCTCTGGAAGACAAGAGTTTCCTGATAGTGTTTCAGATGATTTTTTTTTTTTCTCATCCAGATGGATGTCTTCTTTCAAACCCTGATGGCCAGAGAAATGAAAGGTACCCTTCACCATTAAGTAACTATTGGAGTTTTACCTTGTTAGATTATTTGTTAGTTGTAACTAACATAAAAAATGCCCTGTCAGAAAATGGCTTTAAAAAGTGTAATATTTTGTTTTATTTAGCAACTACTTGGGAAAATTTAACACCGAGCCAGAAAGGTTGCAGAGCAAGTAGCACTTCATAAATTGCTTGAGCCCTAATCAATACATATTGTCATCTAGTCAAGTCCTCCTAGCAGATTTTTCTTTGCCCTGCCTCAAAAGCGTATTTTATGAGGTTGTTACTAGCTTGTGCTGCAAGGCCTGGCCTAATGAATCTGTCACTGGCACTATTGATTGACATGCCAGTGTAAGTGAGACATGTGATTCCGATTGACTTCCTAATTACTGCTGCTGTGATGTCTCACCAACTGGTAAGGCCAGAGGTTAATAGTTTTGATGTTCAGCCATTGCTGGCTCTGGAAGCTGGAGTTAAACCAGCTCGTTGGAAGTCAATATCTGAATCAAGTTCTCAAGGCTACTTTCGAAGCTGATCAATTAAGCCCTCCTTGTTCCCCCTCTTGTTGCCTGACAAGAGTTTGATGAGTGGAGACCTCTAAAGCTGGCGGTTTAAGGTAGAGCAGGAAGGTTGGTGAGATTTAAGCGCAGGCAGCAGCAGGAGCGGGGTGTCAGCGGCTGCTGTATTTCTGCCAGCAGCAAGCTGGGATCCCACTCTTTCTTCTTGGTGGAGGGAGCAGGGCTCAGATTTCCAAAAGTGCATGGGTGATCCAAGCATACTCATCACATGGACATTGTTTGGGCTGTTCATACAAGCTGGGCAACAATAGTCAGACCCTTCTGCCCATCTGTTCTCCTCCGCAGCGAGAAGATAATAATCAGTTGCCCTCTGCACTTGGACAGCCCCCAACTGTGAAATGGTCTTGGCCCAGAATTAGGCACGAGAACCCCAGCCTTCATTTAAAAAAACGCATTTCCAGCCTTCATTTCTGAGCAAGTAACCCCGAAATAGGGCAGGGTTACTGTAATGCTTGCCTGAGTGTGCAGACAGCCTGGGAACATAGCTCGGGAAGGCCCGAGCTGCTTCCTGTGTCTGCCCAGAGCCCAGGGCCTCTGAAATGCTTTTTGAGATGCCACAGGATTTAGAGATTTTGCTGTAGCCAAAACAACAAAATGAAAAATCTACATCAATCCAAGGGACCACATGGCCAAGTACTCTGCCTCTGATGATCGCTCTTGGCTAAAGACTAGTGACAAGAAAATGGCAAGTACAAATCTGTTGGCATCAAGTATATTCTCCGAATTTCCAGCCCATGGACTTTCCAAGGTGAAAGTGGCAGATCTGTACCAATGGCCTTCATGGATTTCCATTCCATTAATTTGTTTCGTTGAGTTCTGAAACCATGTCTCAGCATTCACCACAACTGTTGGTTATAAGATGTGGAGACCATCATGTGCAGTAGGAAGTTTGTACCTCCTCTGGCTTTACACACCTCTGTCTCTACACTTACCTTTTTTTTGGGGACTTTTCTGGACGTTGTGTGAAGCCATTCTTCTCTTGGACAATACCTCCCCTCTTATTCCTGTGTTTTCCCTTAGGAGACAGAAAGGCCAGAAAGGCATGATGGAGGTGTAGCGTTCATACAGTGGCATAACATTCCTTGTTTGTTCTTTACTCCTTCTTAGTAATTATCAGCAGCCAGTTTGCTTTTCTGTCCCTAACCAAGCAGTGAGGCAACAATTTCTCAGAACCACCTGTTGTAACTCAAAATTCCCTTTCCTGATGATAATAGACAATTCAGGGTCCATGTGCGTGTGTTACTTTGCATTTAGGAATGTTGAACTTCAATTTTCCAGTCACTCAAGGTTGCAGAGCCTTCTGCAAATCTCAGCAGTCAGCTTTTGTTTTTTACTACCCTGAATAATTCAATAATATCACTGAGCTTTGTCATCTCACTATCCACACTCCTTCCTGGGTTATTTACGAATAGGCTGAACAGCATGGATCTTACTACAGACACATATGGGATTCCACTGACGACTTGTGAAAGTTATTCCTATGCTTTATTTCCTACAGTTTTTTCCCTACCTAGTTATTAATTGACTAAAGGTCCTACCCTTATAGCTGCTCTACAACATTTCAGGGTAACACTTGTAGACATGGTTTAGTGGGTATGGTGGTGTTAGGTCAATGCTTGGACTTGATGATCTTAGAGGTCTATTCCAACCTAAGGATTCTATGATTCTATGATCATAGGAAATCTACTAATCTATTATCAGATTACCTTTTCCTATATGCTTAACAAGACCTTCAAAGAGCTCTAACAGATTTCTAAGCTTGGCTTCCCTTTATGAAGGGTTGGTTGAGTCTTCTTCATTGTATTATGACTACCATGTATGCTGTGATTAACGTTGTCATCATTACATTTAACCGTTTGCTTAGTACAGATCTCAGACTTACGGGCACTTTCAGTCTGCAGATGCCCTCAAGAACAGCATGTGTGCAGGAGTCACGCTGACCTCGTGCAAGGGCACAAAACAGATAATGGTGACCCATTTCATGCTCAGCTTCCTCTACAGCTCAGAGAACGTCATCCCATCCCAACAACTACTGTATTCACTTTACCAAGCTGCTCTACATCTCTCCTACTGAAACTTCAATTTCCTACTGAAATGTCAATCTTCTGCTGAACCCCGCAAAATAGACATTACAAGTGTACAATACTCTCCAGGCTTCTTTATACTCCATATAGATGTGAAAAATCACTCAGTTTCTCCACTAGGGCCTTACCTCCTCTAAGTATCCCTATTCCATCACAAACATCTGAAGTCCCTGATGAGGTCTACTGGAAACTAAGAAGCTGCAAATCCCTGAAGGCTGACAAAGGGTACTGGGGAAGTGTCACTAAATGCTCTTCTCTGCTTCCCTAAACATTGAGTGTCAGCTGCTGTTAGAGAGAGGGTACTAGATTAGAGGCAACTTTAGTCCGACAGAGGAATTGTTCTTGTGCTGTAATTGTCCTACAGACTCTCTGCAGGCTCCTACCTCTGATTTATTACCAATGTTTGCCCCTTCAGCAATTTTTTCCTCAAAATCTTTCTTTTCCTGTCCTGTTGTGTCTTTAGATTTAAGGTGACAGAATTTTTGTTTCATATTTTCTTTTGGTGGACATACCTTCATCTTTTTGAAGGACATCTTGTAACTCCTCGTACTCTCCTTTTAGCTATTGCTGACTCACAGCAGGTTTGCATTTTAAAAACTGTTGTAGAAACACCTGGATTATAAGGCTCAGTCCTGTTATGTCAAAGCCTCTTCTGCTTCTCCTCAAAAGTATTTCAGTTCCCGATGAAAATCCTTCTTAGTGCATCAATTTCTCCACACATAATTGCAGCTGTCCCTTTGAAGAGGCTCAGAGAGTGATGTTTTCCTGAAGGCCATGGTCCTTTCCTCCCAAACCAGCATTGCACCAGCACCTCCTATTGGCACAATCCGCACAGGGACATCAGACCTACCCAAAAACAGTCCATCAGGGGCTTTCCTGTGGCATCCTTGAAGCACACCGCACTCAATGTCTGAGAAATTCATCTCGCCCCATTACAGGTCAGTTGGCTGTG
The DNA here is from genome assembly GCF_034619465.1 of Leptosomus discolor. Classification (NCBI taxonomy): domain Eukaryota; kingdom Metazoa; phylum Chordata; class Aves; order Leptosomiformes; family Leptosomidae; genus Leptosomus; species Leptosomus discolor. Next base: position 90,226,679 of record NC_141419.1, on the reverse strand, counting down.
GTCAGCAGCATCTCCACCTCTGAAGCGCCCACAGATGAAGAGGGGCAGGGGAAGGTCCAGACAAGCTTGGCTTTCTCTGAATTGACATAATACATAGAGAGAAATGTCATAACTTCCTTAAGTCTCTGGGCTGGGCTGGTCTTGCAATAGGAAATGCTGAAGAGTAATTTAAGGGCTGAGCACTAATTTTTTTTTTTATGGATCTGGTCTATATGGCAAGTGTTTAGTGGAAATTAGTCATGCAATCTTCATTAACTTGGGATAGACCCCTGCCATTTTACTGTAAATGAAGTTACTGAAAAAAGGCTAGGATCTGTGATTGATTACACTCCATGTTATATTAGACAATATAGATCAACCTGCCAATATGAATTTTTCAGATGTCAAAAATACCAGGTAAGAAAAGAAAGATCATATAAGAGGGGAAAAAAATCATTAGACAATCAGGGACAGCAATAATTCACCCATATCTATGCACTGTGTACAAATAATGCCATGGGGAATTAGCTATACTTATCACTTTGGCAGACGTCTGTTGCCAGCAGATAGTGCTCAGTTTCTCATCCGTCACTGCTTGTTTCCTGCAACATTTCTGAAAATGATGACGAACAAGAGGGTTTGAATGGAACTCTGCATCTTAAATGGTTAATTAAGGACAATCTGAATATATGTGCTCTGCTACCAAATTAACTTAAAAATATGTGGTTGAAGTACCCTCTGCAATGCTTCTAAAGGAATAGAGACTTTCTCAATAGTCTTAATTGCAATTTGGAAGACCTCTTGTCTCCGTAAGGGAAAGATAGCCAAAGACAAATCATTTCTTGCAGACTAACTTGTCACTGCCTCCTGCCCACTGCCAGCAGAGCTGCTCCCACAATGGCCCCCCACGTCCCCATCCACTATGGGAGGATCTCTACCAGAACCACGGGGTCGGCAAGGGACTGTAGCTCACAGATGCCAGAGGTAACTGGGGGCCAGACCTATGGCTTGGGCACACTGGAGGGACCGAGGGCCCAGCCCTGCCTACCTACTGGTGGCAAGGACCTCAGATCACATGTCGTGGCCGCAGTGACCCGTCTCCTCTAGAGCCCGATACTGGCAGGATTTGGCCTTTCTGAATAGGAAAGTGGCCACCACTGGATTTTGAAAGCTGGCACAGGAGGGCAGCCATGGCATTGTGACGGTAGCAATCAAGTCCGATGGATGCAGCAGGATCCCAGCTCCCTCCTTCCAGTCAAGGGTTTGAAGCTGCCTTGTCCTGGGGAACACCCACCAGCTTATGGCCATGGTGGCAGTCTGGGCTCTTCACAACATGACTGCTTTCCAAAAGAAAAAAAAAAGGAAGCAAAGAAAAAAGCACTCTTTGTGAAATAAGAAACTTAATTACTTCCAAAACAATTAATTAATTAATTAAGCCTCACGTCACCCCTGCATGGTAGGAAGTGATTATTCTACCCATTTTACACAGAGGGAAAACCGCAACGTTAAGCGACTTGCCAGAGGCAAAGGCATCGAAGGCTAAATCGGCATCCCCAGGTCTTGCTGAAAAACAGCCCATTTTGCTTGGGCACCACTTGTCCCCATCATCCCAAGATCTCAGTTTGCCAAAGCAACCTGAGTCCCTCCTCTGACCCCCTAAAGAAAACCCCAGAGTCATTCTGCCAAAGGCCAGACCATGCCATGGTCAAGCAAGCCTGGTGCTGGTACATTTAGCACCCAAGGGTGCTGCTAAACCCCTGAGGGATCCAGCTGCTGTGCCCCAAGGGGGGAAATTCCAGGCAGAGAAGGAGCCTCAACAGGGAAAGATTTTTTGGACCAAAATTTTGCATGCAGGTATCATGCTGTCCTCAGAGCTTGAATGAGTTGTTTGGTCCAGGCTGAAATGACCACCTCAGGCACGTGGCCGTGAGGATTCAGCCCAACGTGGCTGCACCGCCCCGGATTGCAGTGTGGGAACCGATGGCTTACAGTAAATCCTGCTCTGGCACATTGCACGAGTAGCTTTATAATTTGATTTAAGCCTCTGATGTGGAGCTGGGTTTGTAGGGATAGGCATTATCTTTTATGAGACTAACTCATACAGTTGGGAAAAACCAGATGATTTCATAGGCGTGCAAACCTTCCTTCCCTCTGATATAGAAACACCAAACTCAAGCCAAGCACAGGAGAGGGGATAGAAGGGTTGCTGGTCACACTGCAAGGCAAATGGCAGTCACAATGCTCAAACCAACTTGGTTTCAGCCCATGTCAGCCAGCCCAGCCTGGATGGCCCCTCCACATTTTGAGGGAGAACATGGGCAGGGATCATTCTCTTTAGATGGTAAGGAGGAGCCCACGCGGGATAGGGAGGGAAGGAGATTATCGGCACAGAGTGAGCTGGGCCATTCCATGTACCCTAAGACTACAGGATGGCCCTCAGCCTGCTGTATTCAGCAGAGAAGACAAAGTCAGAGGGGGGCAATGCCTGGAAGTTACGCCTCTCCTCCATGGTTTCCCAGATCACCAAACTCCAGCCCATGCTTGCATACAGCTGTTTCTTAAGGAAACAAGTCTACCATTGAAAAGTGAGAATTTTCCGTTATCCCAAGGTTCTAGGAAATGAGGAGTTAACAACAGAAAGCAAATACCAGGAATAAATCTTGGTGCTCACACTTTGCATACACAGGTGGAGCCTGGGCGACGAAAACCACACTCTCAGACCAAAGTTGCTTGAGTTGTGACTGGTGACAATGTTCATACCTCTTAGTCGTTGCCACACACCAAAGGACCCCCAAGAAATCCTGCAGATGTGCTCCAGGCCAGTGGCAAGTAGGAGTGCTGTGGTTTATCCCCGGGGGCAAGCAGACAAACCACTGCACAGGACAGGATGGTGCTGCAGGGTGGCTCAGGAATGGCCACAACATCATCTTTGCTCTGAACTTTTGTCAGAGAAACCTGAGCCACCGTCTCTGCTGGGGTCAGCTGTGAAGCAGATCTGGTCTCTGTGAGCACTGGAGTACAGGCAGTCATAGAAGGAGGGAGCAGACTGAGGAACAGGGCTGGATCTGTCCTTTTAAGGACCCTTCCAAAGAGCAACATCACTGCCAGTTTGACCAGATGAGCCTTTCCACTTCCACTGCTTTATCTTGATACCATTTGCTGTGACTAGCCGAGGTCCCAAACTCTCTCACAGATCAAGAGGCCAGGAAAACAGACCATAAACACTATATCCGTACTGCTAGAATCAGCACACCTGGACCATTCTCTGGCACAAATATCCTCATTTGTACCATTACTCAGGGTGGCCAGCCCCACATAGGCAGTCAGGCATGTTGTCTGGCCCAGGTTGTCCCCCAGAGCATCCCTGGGAGGTGGCTGGGAGAGGGCCAGCTACCCCTGGCCAAGAACACCTTTGGACTGGGTTAATAATTTGGCTTACAGTCACATTCCAGTGCCCAGCAGTGACCCCTGGCACTCTATAATTTCCTAGCCACAAGGTCCCAAAAGTCATAAAAGCCAGGCTTCATCTGCCTGAAACGAGGTGGAGAGACCAAGATCCCTCACCCTTCAAACCCAAACTGCGGTCACTCCTGGGAACCTGTTATAATTCTGCTTTAATTGTTGTGAGAGCTTTCCAGAGGCGATGCTGACACTGATTTGGATTTAAACCTTTCTCTCTCTTCATCTCAGGGTACTGCAGAAGTGGCATCTGTGGGACCAACATTTATAGTATTCCTCCGAGGGGTGAAAAGTACCTACTGTAAAATACACTCAGTTAATTCTGGTGCATCATTTGCAGGAGAGCCGCGTGGGGATCAGCGCGGGACACACAGATTTAGATCATTTTGCTCGAGTCAGGTGGTGCCTTGCTCCCAATTTCTCGCAAGTTAATTCTTACCTGGGATAATAATGTCTCTCTTCAATCTAGCCCAGCTTAACCCTTCTCATCCCACAGACCCTCTAGGAGCACACCTGTGATGATGGAGATGCTGATTTAGGGGGCATTTATGACCATTGCCGTCCTCTGCTACAGATTTCCTCAATGACCTTGGGCAATTCAATTAATCAATTCAGCTGGCTTGCTCCTTGATGCTCTCTGATGTGTAAAAGCTACCCGATGTCTAAATTACACACTCCTGAGGAACAATCTATCTGTTTAAGACAGACGTGCCACTTTATATCTGGTTTCTGATGAGACTGGCCTGTCATCGCTGCTGAAGCCCCAGTCCCTCTAGAACTGGGTCTTCTGAAATGGGCTGCAACATGATGTTGGGGCATCTCTGGCTCGTCCTGTGCAAGAATTAGAAATAAATAAAATGAGGACAGGGTTTGACCTCATCCTGGAGCTCCTCTTCAAGGAGGGACCAAGGAACTACTTGCTAAGCCGTTCCCATTCCTGTTTAGCCATGCTGCCGTGGGTTGGAGCAGGTGCCATGAGTTGTCCTCTGGGTGGGCATGAGCTGAAGTGAAGCTGGGATTTTCATGTGCAGGAATTGGGGTTTTACATCTTGGGCCACATCCTTCATCGAATCATCCCCTTTTAATCCAAACAACTTTGGCAAGTTGTCGCTGTTCTGCCCGGAAGCCTGGGAGAGCATCTTCAGGTTTCCCAGCCCCTTAGGCAACTGCTGTACTTCAAGGTCTGTTTCTGTAGTCGAGACAAAAGAAATAACATCTTGGATTCCAATAACCAATAAATTATTCTTGAAATGCCATAATTGCTCAGCTGCAGCTGCAACAGCAACTAAGTACAGAACTTTAATAAAATATTATTGTTCAAATCAATTTGCTGAGAGTCTGCCTTGTTTTCTGCGTGGAGTACTAAGCAGCAAATGGTAAATACTGATCACTGCTTAGAAAGCCAAATAGCAAAATAAACCTGGAACCTGATTTTTGCCATCCACATCTTTTTTTTCTGAGCCGTCTGAACAACGACAGGGGCTGGATTCTGCTGCACGTTTGCAGAGTTGCACTTGTTTCCATTTCAAAGGCATGGGAATGGCAGTTATTGCATGTATGGCTTTACAAAGTAGCTTAGGCACTTAAGTAGATGATCATCTAGAGAGATTTACAGTAGTGACTTTTACAGGGGGAAAAGAGAAGGGAAGTGCCTAACTCCCATCAGGGTGAAAAATAAATACAAATAAATCCAAAGAAACAGTGCAATTGGCAGCTCTGGTAACAAGTTCAGAAAATGTCCACATCTGGACTATTCTGGATCAAGAACTATTGAAGTCACTGAATTTCACTCTGGATTTACAATGGTATTAACTGAGATCAGAATCTGACCCTATAAATTTACTATTACTTCTAATCCCGGTGCCTCTGATCCTGCTGAGATATTTGCTAACTGCTGAGCAGCTTGCTTTATTGACACTGAAATAACATACCCGTGCCCCACTATTGTTAAACTCAGCTGGTTTTAAAAACCCATCATGCTGTTTGTCATGACTGACCTTAACAAACTGGCCTACTGTCCTTGGATCTATGGGCAAGAAAGTTGTCAAATGCCCCCTTTTTTGCAGCCTTCCACCGACCAAAAAAAAAAAAAAAAAAAAAAAAAAAAGAAAAAATCAATTTCAATCAACATGGAGTGTAATATTATCAAATGTCAGATGCTGAGGCCGTGTGCTTTGAAAATTATCCTTGACAGCTTCTTGTCGACTTAATTAAGTGCTCAAAAAAAAAAAAAAGAAGAAAAAAAAAGGCAAAATATCTCAATTGTCGGCTCCCTCTCTTTGTGCTTCAGAGGTTCTATTGACAGCTCTGAAAAAAAGATTGCCTTTGGGGGTTTTATTGATAGATCCTCGCCTGATATTGGAACGATTCCTGGGCAGATAAATCACATTTAGATTTGTTAGTAATTGAGGAGAATTGATTGAATAGTTAGGATGGTCCCAGAGGGAGGTACCTACTCCTCTTCCGTTCTGCAGAGGTTGTCATCAGATAAAGGACCTCTTTGGGCAGCATGGATAAAGGTCTAATTGTTTACATGATCAGGTATTGCTTCCTTTCAGCCCTCCCTTCCCTGCCTTTCCCAACTTTCGTGTGGCAAATGTCAAGACGACAAAGGGAAAGGCATAAATAAAACCAAAAGCGGGCGAAGGCAATCAACCTTCCTTATGACCTGGAAAGGCAGTAATTGTTTTCAACTCATGAGTGGAATTTAGGTGTTAATAGCAATGGGCTTTTATTTGAAAAACTCTGTAACATTTATTTGTCATAGGTTTATTTAAACAGTTATGAACTTTATTTAGCAGCAGGTTAAGTGTAGCTAACACAGTAGCTATGCTGAGTACCTCTTTCTAGCTGATGAGAACCATGTGCGGTGCTGGGTGAAGACACGTTAGGCCCTTCTTCCTTGCTGGTGAGCTCTCCCAGAGCCATGTGTCCCACCAGCCTGGGCGAGCTGTTAGTCCATGCAAGGTCTCAGAGGGGAGCAGCATCGCCTGAAGCCTGGAGCGATGTGGGGAGATGTTGGAACAATGTGGGAGGATGCTGGAGCAATGAGGAGGGATGCTGGAGTAATGTGGGGAGACGCTGGAGCATTGTGGGAGGATGCTATAGCCGTGGGGGATGAGTCCAGAATAGTGTTGGGTGACACCGGAGCAATGTGGGGGGACAAATGTCACAGAGCCCCAGCCTGCCCCAGCATGAGATTGAGACAGTCAGTTGGATGATCTGCCTAAGGCTTTCCCGTGCTGCACATCTCTTTCCACGCATATCAGAGGAAAAAGAAAGGACAACTTTTACCAGAGACAGTTTTTACCTTGACTAGAAAATACTCTAAGTAAGACACGGTGGTGTCATTATCACTACCCAATCATTTTGAAAGATTTTTCTTCCTTAAAACAAGAGGCAGTCAGTTTGGCACTTCAGGGGCCAACAGTTTATTTTCCGTTCACACCAACTGGACACCCTCCATGGACCCTGTCTCGGTCCTAACTTTTGATAGCTGCTCAGGAAGAACTCTGTTTCCTGTACCCTCTGCACAGTGCAGAGTGCTTGGGATGATTACCAAGGTGTACTGTGCCATGACTTTCCTTCAGTGACCTGTCTGGGAAAAAAGGGAAATATTTGAGAATTGGGTTTTGAAATCTAAACTCATTTCTGCAGATTTCTAATAAAGGTTAAAATGTCTTAGTCAGAATTTCTCATCCTCTTTCTTTCAGCACTGGAGAGAGGGTAGAAAGTAACAGTTAAAAAAAATCAAGGAAAAATAAAGTAAAATATTTTATTTTCCTGTCTTCAAGCTTCATCAAAAATTAAAGACATTGAGGGAAAGGAAGGGACAATTTCTCAGCGTAAAATAAAAGCCTTTTTGGAACCACCAAATATTTAATCTGAGAAGTGATGACCAGCTCTGAATTCGCCACTTGCAAGCCTGATCCTGTTGATATTTCAGCACCACTCCTCAACAGCAAATACCCGTTGCTCAACCCAGGGGACTTTTGCAGAGGCTGCAGGAACCTGGTTCCTCTCTGGGTCAAACCCATCACCTCCAGCTACAGCCCTGCGACCCTATCCTTCCTCTGGGAACAGGCTATTGAAGTGCAAATGGCTCTAAACCAGCCATGAATAAATTTAAGCTGGAAATTAGAAGAAACTTTCTAATTATCAGAGCTGTGCATATCTGAAATAACCTTCTTTTGGAAGCAGAGGAAGAAAAGAGACTACTAACTAGAGCAATGATTGTGTTGGAGGTTGTGAGCATTTTGGCAGGAGCCAGTGCTGTAACCCACCAAGCAAACTCCTCCTATTTGGCAGTAGTGGAGTTGTGTGTCTTCTGTTACATGTCCATGTGCCTTCAGATAGGCTGTGTAGCAATAATGGAGTCCCTAATCAACACCCTGGCCTCTCTCAAAGTTATTTTTAAAGGGTGAAAACTTCTATTAGTGTAGGATTTGAGTCTTCTGGGTTTTAGCCCTTATTAACTTCCATGGTTTCAGACTCAAATGGAGAAAGAGAGGGCCAGGGTAAAGAGAAAGCTTGTCTCTGATTTCATTTTTGTCCTGGTTTGGGCTAAACCAGAACTAATTCTGTTTTAGTGCTTTAACTTTTCAGTCAAGGCTCCCCTAACTAATGGCAGTGTCTGAAACAGCAGCATGTTTTTCCAGACAGTGACTGCTCCCAGCAGTGATAAGGCCTGATGTTTATAGTTCGTACCAAGGAATGGGGTGCAGAGAGGCCCTGGCTTAGACTTGTTCTTATGGCGACCAAGGTCACTGCTAAATTTTTTACTCCGTGTTGGGGTGCTGGGAGTGAAAAGGGTCGCACCTACAGGGAGGAGCGAACTGGACAGGTGACCCAAACCTGACCCACAGAGTGTTCCATCCCATGGACGTCATGATCAGTGTAAAGCTGAGGGATCACTAGGATCTGTCTCTCTTCTTCGATGGCCGACATCTGAGGAGAGCTCTGTCTCTTCTTCTGTCGTCGATCCCGATCTGTGCATCCCTGAATCCAGTGCCAGCCCTGCAGTGTGGTGGTGACATATTGTCATCAGGGTGGGGGGAGTTGGGTTCGGTATTGGTGTTGTATCGATTTGTACATACTGTATATATTTCATTGTTTCCTTATTCTTATTATTATCTTTTCTTTCATTGTTGTTGTTTCATTCAAGCTGTTTTAGTTTTCTTTTCCAAACTGTAAAGTCTCTCTCTCTCGTTCTCTTTCCTTTTCCCTTTTGGGAGGGGAGAGGGGTTAGTAGAGAGCGTCTGTCACTCGTTAGTGGCCGGCCCAGTCTCAAACCGTGACAAATTTCTCTCTCTTTTATTCACTTTTCCTTTTTTCGTCTTCCCATGAATGGATATTCTGCCTCTGCATAAACTTTCAAATTATGATGGAAGGTGCTTTGGTGAAATTCATGGCAATGCTCAACCTTACAAATGCCAGAGTAATTTCAACATTCCCAGTCTTATTACAAGCTCAAATCTTACGGGCACAAGTCTGTGCAGGTCAATTGCTTTTATGGCCAAAGCAGACACCCCAACTAAAGGAAAAATCCAGTTGCTCTTGACAGGAGTGTGAGACATTGGTGTATTCCTTTGACCATGGCTTCAGGTCAAGCCTTCTTTGAATTATATGAAGACCTAAAAGAGTTTAAATAGCCCACAGACCTTATACTATTTAGGCACCATAGTGCTAAGAGAAAAGAAACACACGTGTGTACATTGGTACATTTACAGACACGCAAACGTACATCACACATGCACACACATGAACAAGGACTTGCTGCCTTGTGGGAGAGTCTGGCTGAGGTCAAGTAAGCAGGTTTGGACCCAAAAGCTGGAACCACCTTGATTTCCTGGCACCAAAACTGACGCTGGAAATGTTCATAGGCACATCTGAATTCACGTCAAAAATCTAAATTTTTCAAGTGGAGCGTTTCATTGTATCACAGCAGTGCGAATATTTCTTTTAAACAGGTTGCTTTCCTCCCTTCAACCCCTCCCCGCTCTAAAAGCTCTTGAATTGCCTTTTTTTCCTTTCCTTTGCTCATTCCTATAGCAAGAGTGGAATTGATTTTTGATACCATCCATTTTGTTTGTCACAGATCGTCTTCCACTTCCCTCTGCGCGTTGCTGAAATATCACCCACAAATGATTATTCCTATCACCGCAGTCACAGCTTAGCCTGGGGCAGGGAATTCTCCCGCAGCAAAAAGTGGCCATGTAATTGAAGGCAGAAACACCAGTACCTGTAGCCTGAAAATGCTAATAAACTACCAGAGGTCCCAGTAAAGTTAAATATTGGGAGGGATGTCAGAGCTGCGGTGTGATTAGTGGAACTGAACTACAAAGAGCACACGCCTAAGGCGCCGGCGCGGGGAGGATCAGTCTCCCTCTGTCATCCAAACATGCCAGCCGCCTCCTGGGATGGGGTTTCCACTGCAGCTTTGCTTACAGGGAGGCAATCAGAGCAGGAGGAGCATGCTCATACCGACACAGACGTTGATTTCCTGGCGATGGATCTGGGGAATTAAGACTGCCTACGTTGATTCTGTAAAGGATCTTGAGCTTTCCGCTGCGTGGAAGGACTTATCTTAGACTTGGTGTTGGGATTTCATTGACAGGGTTGCACATGTGTCTCGTTTCCATACCTGTTTTTTAACAAATGCATGTGCTTTTTGGTTAGTCAGATTTGGTAGCACTCTGTGTTTTCCTGGTGTACTTCAGTCACATCCAAATATACACGTGTACTGTACGTCTGGACAAATAAAATGGTGTATGAAAATAATAAATAATAAACATATTCTTATGTGTTTATGCTAATTTGTTCCTAGGAAGTAGCTAATTTACTAGCTTCACAGGAAAATTCTTCCCACACAAACAATTCATTGCATACATATGTGAGTGCATGCATGTATTTGGGTATATGTAGCAATGCATGCATATAATAGTTAGTATGGCATGGGGATAGTTTGGGGGCATTATATACATATGCTGTGCTATACTGTGTGTTACGTTCATTAGGTTACAGGTGGTTTCACCCCTACGCAGTGTGGTAGCTTTGCTCGAGCAAAGGATGAAAGTCACTTACACTTTAACAGACAAATGCCCTCATTCCTCCCAAATACTTTCCTGGCCATTCATCATTTATGTGCTATTTTAGCCCTGACTTGTTTCTAGCTTTGCGTTCAGTGTATGTACTTGTGCTTATGCACACACGTGCATACATGGTTATATGCACACACAGTGTCTCTATGTACACGAAGACAGGTGCTGATACGTGATATGTATGTGCAAACACACATGCATGCACACATCTGTGTGTGGAGGCCTTTGACTAGCGGTGCTCCCCAGGGGTCAGTGCTGGGTCCAGTCTTGTTCAACATATTCATCAACACCCTGCACGAAGGGACAGAGCGCACCCTCAGCCAGTTTGCTGACAATACTAAACTGGGAGGAGTGGCTGACGTGCCAGAAGGCTGTGCTGCCATTCAGCGAGCCCTGGACAGGCTGGAGAGCTGGGCAGAGAGGAGCCTCATGAGGTTCAACAAGGGCAAGTGTAGGGTCCTGCACCTGGGGAGGAATAACCCCCTGCACCAGTACAGGCTGGGGGGTGACCTGCTGGAGAGCAGCTCTGCGGAGAAGGACCTGGGAGTTGTGGTAGATGACAAGTTGACCATGAGCCAGCAACGGGCCCTTGTGGCCAAGAAGGCCAACGGCATCCTGGGGTGCATCAAGAAGAGTGTGGCCAGCAGGTCGAGGGAGGGTCTCCTCCCTCTGTGCTCTGCCCTGGTGAGGCCACACCTGCAGTGCTGTGTCCAGTTCTGGGCCCCGCAGTTCAAGAGGGACAGGGAACTACTGGAGAGAGTCCAGAGGAGGGCCGCGAAGATGATGAGGGGACTGGAGCATCTCTCCCACAAGGAAATGCTGAGAGACCTGGGGGTCTCTAGCCTGGAGAAGAAAAGGCTGAGAGGTGACCTTATCAATGCTTATCAATATCTAAAGGGTGGGAGTCAAGAGGATGGGGCCAGGCTGTTGTCAGTGGTGCCCAGTGACAGGACAAGGGGCAACGGGCACAAACTGGAGCACAGGAAGTTCCACCTCAACATGAGGAAAAACTTCTTTACTCTGAGGGTGGCAGAGCCCTGGAACAGGCTGCCCAGGGAGGCTGTGGAGTCTCCTTCCCTGGAGATATTCAAAACCCACCTGGATGCGTTCCTGTGTGCCCTGCTCTGGGTGACCCTGCTTTAGCAGAGGGTTGGACTAGATCATCTCCAGAGGCCCCTTCCAGCCCCCGCCGTTCTGTGATTCTGTGATTCTGTGATCTAAACATCATTGAAAACAAGGAAGACTTCCTTCTGTGTGTTAATTTCCCATGCAAACACGTTACAGAATAAGTCACAGCTGGTTAAGTCACAGAGATCCAGCCCTGGGAACAGTCCCACAAAACCTGGGCTGTGCCATAGCCTTGTAACACCTTGTAGCTGTGCATGTTCCACATCAACTTCTGCTAACCAGGGGTGGGCTTTCCCCTCCCGATAAATAGTGGGTCTGTTGGGCCAACTGCATTTGCTGACTGGGGTTTGAAGGCCCAGGCCCTGGATTTAACAATGGCTGCTGCAGAGGTGCACAACTGTAATGCTGGTGTAAGGAATCTATGTGAGAATGATAGGGCAAGGGTGAAGGAAGGGTACATTAATTGTGATTTCTATACACGACTCCCTAGCAACTAACTCCACGTTTCCCCTGGGGAAAAAGGGAGGTCCTTTTATATTATTTTACCATCCTTTCTTTTCTTGCTTGCTTGATTCCTTTCTTTCTTTTAACAGAGTATCTCTAATCATTGCCTTGCGTCATTATCATTATCTCTTATTATGATCTTTAGTTACGATGTCAAAGATGAGAAAAATGAGCTCAGTTTTCTGGCATCCTAACACATATTGATTTTAACAGCAGCTGCCACAAGACCTTCACATATGATGGATTGTTGTTAGACTGATGCAAAAAATACCCACATGAATAAAAATATTTACCAAAGAGAATAACCAGTGATTGCATAACTGCATTTAGGACACATTATCTTATTGACCGAGAGCCCCAGCAAGCTTAAGGAATGATCTGAACACATGTTAATATCCTTCAGGATAAGTGTAAAGAGATTGCATTAAAGATCCTATTTCGGGTGGTTATGTCGATAACTATCTCTTGGCTTCTTGGGGGCTTCCTTGAGCCTGGAAAATGAAATATCCCAGCCTAAGCACAGGGCACCTCAACATTGTCAGCCTTCGCTGTTTTGAACACAGAGTGAACAGCTATGCCCTCCTGGAGGAAAAGTGGAACAAATCCCTTCAGGGGAGAAATATTATGCATAAGCATTTAGTGGGCACACTCCTTTGCCCCATCCTGGAGGCACCAGGTGGCACCCGGACACAGGAGGTGGTCCAGCCCCATCTGATGAGGAACTGGGGAGCACCCAGCCAGTGCTGTGGGCAGCAGAAGAGGTTGGCATTCACAGCAGAACATCAGGGCTGCAAATGCAGGCAAGCTTATCTTTTTATGAGCCCTTTCTCAGAGGCTTTGACCCCCACAAGCACCATGTGAGCGTACCCATTTCTGTGCAAAGCCTCACCAAAGCAACCCGTGGACTCACACATGTGCAAGGTGGCAATCCAAGATTTCCCACATGGAACAAGGTCCTTGGCCCCCTGGCAGGAGCCTGTGCCCTGCATGTTTGCTGGGTTGGGCATTGAAGCTTCTTCTGGATGATCTGCTTTGAGAGTATCTCTAAAGAAGCACTTTGAAAAGCCCAGCATCTGGCAACAGTGGGGTTGTCTGCAAGTCCACCCTGAGGGAAAAATCTCTCCGTTGCATCTCATCAGCATGACACCTCCCAAGTGTGTAGGCTCAAAGGCCAGATTAGAAGGATGAGAACAGCAGGAGCTGTTTCATTTAATTTTTTGCACCAAAGTCATTAGCAGCAAATCTCTGGATTCAACCTTTACACGCAAAAAAAAAAAAAAAAAAAAAAAGCTGATATCATAGAATATTTTATCTCAGGTTTTCTTCCTATTCTTTTCTGTTCTATTCTGGAGGCAACCCCAGCCAATCCTCTCTGAATTGTATCTTTCCATCTTTCAAAGGGACCTTCTGTTTCCTGGGGGGGGGGGGGGGGGGGGGGGGGGGGAGGCGGTTGGAAACCTTCCTGCTTTCTTTTCCTGTTTTCATCCATCTGCAGCAGCCTGGCAACCAGCAAAAATACACATATAAAGATGTCTTAATCTTAAATATAATTAGATATAATACCTCACGCAGCGTTGTATGATTAGTAAAATATATGATCATTAGTTATTAGATTAATGTGTCTACTTGTGTAACTGAAAGCCATTTGCAGCCAGAAATGAAATAGCTCAATTTGCTGTAATTGACTTATCTCCCATAGAGATTAGTACACTTGCTGCTGGAGAAGAAGGTTTCTTCAAACGCTGAAAGCAGCTGCATGGAGAAGCTGGATCCTGTTTTCTTTGGAAAGCCCCTACCCCGCTGGAGGCAGGGATATTTGAGGCGAGGTCTGGAGGACCAGCAGAGCCGTAATTAGGACTGCTGAAATGAGAGCTGCTGCATCTAGAGGGAGGCAGTAGGCGATGATGCCATTTTCAGAAACCTGCTGGATCTGAATCAGGACTGCCATTGGGTCACCGTAAGAGACGTGACCACCTTTTACCCTGTACACCAACCCCATTCGTGCTGGTGCTAACCAAGAGTGATTTCACAGACACCATCTATGAGCTTGGGAAAAGCAAGCAGCAACGTTTGGGTCCTTACATGCCCCAGCAAAGGGCTCCGTAACAAAAGCTGAATGCGTGGCAGTCCCAGCATGGTAGCAAACCACGGCGGGGCTGGGCAGGGTATCTGCAATGCGGGTGTCTCGTGCGTGCTCTCGCTGGCACCAGGAGCTCCTCCCAGGGGTGCCAACAGCAGCTCGATGGGCAAACACGCACGGAATAGGCAATTTGGAGCACGTCTTTACTGGCTACGTGGGATTGTGCCCTTAAATTATCCTCTGACACCTCTGACATTGCGAGGTGCTGTGGGGCCCCACAAATCTCAACTTTTGCTGCTGCCTCTTCTTCTTTTTTTTTTTTTTTTTAAATAGGTTTTCTTATGGTTTTCTTAATTTATTTTTTTTTAGCCACAGCAACTAAGCGAACCGTTCAAATTGAAACACTGAAATGAACCAAGCTGAACAATAAACTAAAACATGCCTAGAGCAAGTTGAGCAATAAACAGGTTTTTAATTTTTTTTTCCCCTTCCATCTCGGTGGTGTCTGCCTCTGATAGATGATGTGACAAAGGAAGAATCCTCAATAAATTCTAAATTCTGAATACTAAATCAGCGAGCAAGAGCAGACATGTGAGATGTCATCCCCGCTCACAGTGTTTTTACTGCTGCGATACCACGATGCTGCTGCCCCGTGGGGCTGGGATGGAGGTGCAGCCGGACGGAGGGAGATGCATCGGATCCATCCATCCACCCGTGATGGTTTTATCCAACATACACCCAGCCTGAGTCCATAACCCAGGTATGAGAGAGGTTTTCTCACTGTATCCTGGCTGGAGCCTCAAAGGGAAAATATTATTCATAGATTTTAAGGCCAGGAGGGGATACTTTGCTCCACTCTGACCTCCATTATAACACAGGCCAGGGAATTTCACAGAGCGATTCCTGCAGCAGCAACAGAGGGGAGTGATCAGCTGCTATGTTCTTTCACCTCGTGAGAGATGTAAAAAGGCTGTGATTTCTACTAAGGGATGCCACAAAGAAGGAGGACCTGTGAGGCAGGTGCTGAAGGAAGTGAAAGCCCTAAGCTAAAATTGTCGTGAGAGCACCTACGCAAACTTAACATTGTGTGCTCTTTCTCGCCTTGTCAGGGGGCCAAGTGTTGTAAAATATTTGTCCTTACAAAAATTAAACGGTTTGAGAGAAAAAATAAATAGTTTTTTTTAAAAGCATTGTCACAGACTTTGCCTTGGAAGGACCTAATTGTGAAATATTCTGACAAGGGATGTGATGTAGTGTAACGCAAGATGCTGGTGGTCACACCTTGAGCCCTGGGACAGGCTTGGGCTTGGGACCTCCATTTGCAGACTGCTTTGAAGAGAGCTGAAGTGTGTTTTCCTTCTGCAACACCTTTTATCCTCTGGCTGTCCTGCCTGCATTAGGACACGGCAGCTTTTCCTTCTTGGATGTTGTGCAACCTCCTCAAAAGGAGCCATCCATTTCTGCACAAGACATGCTCTAATCTTTGCTGCAGAGTTTCAGCATACACTTGTTTCTCGCTACAGCTCAGCCTGCCTGCACCTATTTATTTTCTAATTTGTCCTCCACAAAACTTGTTGATATTAAGAAGTTTTCACCTTCAACCAGAGAAACTCTGATTTAGCTGGAGAAACCCAGCAGCCTAGCTGGAGTCTCACTCTGAATTATTCTCCTTTCACTGAACTTGCTGCTCAGCTTGAAGTTGACACAGGTAAATGTACAGGAACACAGCCCGGATTTGCAACTGAATCCGTCAAGCTGTTCATGGCCCTGATGAACAACCCACGGCAGAGATGAGCTCTAACTTAATAATTCAGGCATTTGGCTTCCAACCCACACTTCATCACGGTCCTGGGCTGATCAGGCCTGGGGCTCTCATTTAATTCGTGAAAAGTGGAGCTCTCTGAAGTTCAGAGCCGGGTTTTTGTCTAAACTCAGTCTATAGATCCAAATTAATCTTTGCAATCTGTCTACACGAGTAAACCAGAATGACTCAGTTAAGCATCACCAGGGAGTCGGTGTAGAGCCCTCAAGTTGCCTTGACACGGTTCGTTGGAGGAAAATAAGTTTAGCCTAGCTTGCAAACTA
The DNA here is from genome assembly GCF_034619465.1 of Leptosomus discolor. Classification (NCBI taxonomy): domain Eukaryota; kingdom Metazoa; phylum Chordata; class Aves; order Leptosomiformes; family Leptosomidae; genus Leptosomus; species Leptosomus discolor. The sequence goes on along the minus strand of NC_141419.1, from coordinate 90,210,344 downwards.
ATGGACGCATTTATAAAACCCAGAGTGACAGCGAAGAATCTGGGCTAGTGTCCTTCAGGAATATTCCCATGGCTTGCACATATTGCCTTGGTGTGGTTAAAATGCATTTATAGACAACGCTAAACTCAACTAGGCACCATTATAAACGTGACAAATAAGCTGTGATGGCCAAATGCAGATTACCTGTAGGTACTTTCAAACTGTCGCTGCCATCAGTTCTGCTGCCAGGCTGTTTTCTGAGGATAACCCAAGTATTACCAGATTTATCACCTTTTCCTCCTCATTCCATTTCTCACAGCCAAACACATCAACAATTCCTTCGTTCAGCGACCATTACCATTTATTTTTCTTATTCTTTTTGGCTTATTCATTTCTTCACTGAATAATTTTGCCATATTATTTTTGTCATATTTATGTAACAAATATTAGTGCACTGCCCTTCTCCCATTATTTGACCATCATCATAAAGCACAAAAGGAACAATCTCTTGGTCCATGGAGCACCACCTGGAAGCACAAAGTGACTCCAGGTGTTGGGAAACCTGGGACACAGCAAAGTGTGTGTCCCAAAAGTCCTACCTCGTCTCACCTTTCTCTTCAGGTGTGATATGCTCCCGAAAGTACGTGGAAATATCTCTGAAAATGAAACTACAGGCTGTGAAACAAAAGGCAGTTCTTCTACCTGGCTGGAGGAGACGCCCTATAACGTGTCCATATGCCACTAATATCTAGCAGCTACCAGTGAAAGCAAAGCTATGCTGTGCTGGGTGCTGACAGGGAAACGACCCATCAAATTAAACAAGACGAACAAGTAACGTGAGAAGGACATTGCTTTCAACCCTATTTTAAACTGGAAGCTTGAGAAAGTGGCATTGCCATGGAAGGCAGCACAAGGAGCTGAGCCCAGATATTCCTCATCCTCTTCCCACTCCCTCCAGCCCAGGGCCACCAAAAAGCAAAAGCCACTTTTCATTTTCCTTTGGGAAAGCAGGTGGTTCAGCAGAACTGAGAGACTAGAAAGAAAAGAGTTTTTAAAGCACGGCTTTTGGCAGGGAGGTGCCTCTATAAAACACCCTCTTGTTACAATGGGGGCTTTTGCTTCCTCAGAGCTGATCTCGTCAGTTCAGTAAAGGGAATGGAGATTTTACAACTGTGGAGCTGATATAGCTGGAGATAAAGGCACTGTGAGCTCTGGTGCCACAATCTTTATTGCAAGGATGGTGTATATAAAAAGAAGAAACACAACATGGTTTTCAGACAGATAAAGCAGAGCTTAAAAATCTGGCAGCCAGAGCAGAAATAGCGGATTCTTAACTCATAGGTGGCAAAAAGGAGGAAGTTAATAGGAAAAAACCAACCAAACAAAAAAAAACCCCACAAACAAAAATGAATAGACAAACTGTATGAAATGGCCTGCCTGGTAAAGGAGGGGGCTTGGGTGCTCCTGGTTAGGCTTAATTTGTTTTTAAAAAAGCCTCATCACTGTAAAGTGTCCAAGGGGCTGACAGCAGGCTGGGAGCTACCTGCCAGGCACAGGCTCTCCTCCACTTGCCCAAGCTGGTGCAGAGACGTGAGAAACCACCGTAATTCATTACCACCCTGGTGCCCCTCTCAGTTGTGCTGAGAAGTGGGCAGTGAGTTGCCCTTTGTTCTCTGGTGGGAGGTGCATTTCCCAAAAAGACAAGAGTCACATGTAAAGGAACACAAGAGAATTGCAAGAAAGCTGCCCAGTCCTCTGGGAGTCAGTGCTTTTTCCATCTGAGATTAAATAAATTCATTAAACTACCTGGCAGCGGCTGGTTAAGAGTGTTGGCTCCGTGGGATGGAACCCCAGTTGCTGAGCACAATACCACAACGAACCTCTAAGTAACTGTTTGCTTCTCGTTACTGCTCATCTTCACAATGCTTGCAGAGAAAAATCTTAATTAACACACTCCAGAGACTACAATCATCCCTAGCCACTTTCCTACCCTACAGTCCAAAAGCAAAGCACATTTATGCTTTGTCCAAGCCGTGAGCAGGTGGACCTCTGCAGCCTTCTTGTCACCACACTTCTGCACTCCCACATGGGCTGACGAAGGGCCTGACAGCAGATAACCTCTCCCAGATGCTCAGGGACATAAGATGAGGACCGGGTAATTCAGAAGATGCTTTCTGGGATGTACCTCACAGATCATGCCATCCACAGGTTAGATACATCATGAAATCACAGAATCGCGGAATGGTAGGAGTTGGAAGGAACCTCTGTAGATCATCTAGTCCAACTCCCCCGCCAAAGCAGGACTACCCAGAGCAGGTCACACAGGAACGCATCCAGGTGGGTTTTGAATATCTCCAGGGAAGGAGACTCCACAGCCTCCCTGGGCAGCCTGTTCCAGGGCTCTGCCACCCTCAGGGTAAAGGAGCTTTTCCTCATGTTGAAGTGGAACTTCCTGTGCTCCGGTTTGTGCCTGTTGCCCCTTGTCCTGTCACTGGGCACCACTGACAACAGCCTGGCCCCATCCTCTTGACTCCCACCCTTTAGATATTGATAAGCATTGATAAGGTCCCCTCTCAGCCTTCCCTTCTCCAGGCTAAAGAGCCCCAGGTCTCTCGGCCTTTCCTCACGGGAGAGATGCTCCAGTCCCCTCATCATCTTCGTGGCCCTCCTCTGGACTCTCTCCAGTAGTTCCCTGTCCCTCTTGAACTGGGAGGCCCAGAACTGGACACAGCACTGCAGGTGTGGCCTCACCAGGGCAGAGGAGAGGGGGAGGAGACTCTCCCTCGACCTGCTGGCCACACTCTTCTTGATGCACCCCAGGATGCCGTTGGCCTTCTTGGCCACAAGGGCCCGTTGCTGGCTCATGGTCAACTTGTTGCCTGCCACAACTCCCAGGTCCTTCTCCGCAGAGCTGCTCTCCAGCAGGTCGCCCCCCAGCCTGTACTGGTGCATGAGGTTATTCCTCCCCAGCTGCAGGACCCTACACTTGCCCTTGTTGAACCTCATGAGGCTCCTCTCTGCCCAGCTCTCCAGCCTGTCCAGGGCTCGCTGAACAGCAGCACAGCCTTCTGGCGCGTCAGCCACTCCTCCCAGTTCAGTATCGTCAGCAAACTGGCTGAGGGTGCGCTCTGTCCCTTCATCCAGGGCGCTGATGAATATGTTGAACAAGACCGGACCCAGCACTGACCCCTGGGGAGCACTGCTAGTCACAGGCCTCCAACCAGACTCAGCACCACTGATCACAACCCCCTGAGCTCCGTCCTTCAGCCAGTTGTCAATCCACCTCACTGTCCACTCGTCTATCCCACACTTCCTAAGCTTACTCATGAGGTTGTGGTGGGAGACAGTGTCAGAAGCTTTGCTAAAGTTGAGGTGGACAACATCCACTGCTTTCCCCTCATCCACCCAGCCAGTCATGCCATCACAGAAGGCTATCAAGTTGATCAGGCATGATTTCCCCATAGTGAATCTGTGCTGACTACTCCTGATAATCCTCTTTTCCTCCACATGCTTAGAGAGAACAGCCACAATAAGATGTTCCGTTACCTTTCCAGGGATGGAGGGGACGCTGACTGGTCTGTAGTTCCCTGGATCCTCCTTCTCGCCCTTTTTGATGACTGGAGTGACATTGGCTTTCCTCCAGTCCTTGGGCACTTCTCCTGTTCTCCATGACCTATCAAAGACGATGGAGAGGGGCTTAGCAATAACACCTGCCAGCTGCCTCAGCACTCGCGGGTACATCCCATCGGGGCCCATGGATTTGTGAGTGTCCAGTTCAGCTAAGAGATCCCTAACCCAATCCTCCTCTACCAAGGGGCACTCTTCCTTCCTCCAGACTTCCTCTCCTACTGCCAAGGTCTGGGATTCCAGAGGGCCAGCCTTAGCAGTAAAGACTGAGGCAAAGGAGGCAGTCAGTAACTGCCTTCTCCGTAGCCTCAGTCACCAGGGCACCCATCTCATTCAGCAGAGGGCCCACATTTTCCCTGGTCTTCTTTTGCTACTGATGTATTTGAAGAATCTCTTCTTGTTGTCTTTGATGTCCCTAGCCAGACTTAATTCCAAACGGGCCTTAGCCTTCTTCGTTGCATCCCTGCATACTCTGACAGTATTCCTGTATTCCTCCCAAGTGGCCAGTCCCTTTTGCCACATGTTGTAAACCTCCTTCTTCCCTTTGAGTGTTTCCAGGAGCTCCTTGCCCATCTAAGCAGCCTTCTGCCTCCTTTGCTTGAGTTCTTCCTCATAGGGATGCATCGGTTTTGGGCTTGGAGGAAGTGATGCTTGAATAACAATCAGCTTTCTTGGCCCCCCTACCTTCTGGAACCCTAGCCCATGGGATCCTCCAAGTAGGTCTCTGAAGTTCCTAAAGTGAGCTCTCTTGAAGCCCAGTGTTGCAGTCCCACTGATTGTCCTGCTGCTTCCATGCAGGATCCTGAACTCCATCATCTCATGGTTGCTACAGCCAAGGCTGTCCCCTACTTTCACATCCCCAATTGGTCCTTTGTTTCTTAGTATGAGGTCCAGCAGCGCACCCCTCCTCATTCGTTCCCTCCAACACCTGAGTCAAAAAGTCACCATCAATATTTTTCAGGAACGTCTTGGACTGTGGGTGCTTGGCTGTGTTGATTTCCGAGGTGGCTGAAGTCCCCCATGAGGACCAGGACCTGTGATAGTGAGGCTGCTTCCAGCTGTCTGTAGAAGGCTTCGTCTACCTCCTCATCCTGATCAGGTGGACTATAGTAAACGCCCACAACAACATCTCCCATCTTAGCCTGCGCCCTGATTCTCACCCATGAGCTCTAGCTCATCAGCATCCCCTAGGCAGAGCTCAATACACTCCAGGTGCTCTCTCACATAAAGACAAACTTCTGCACCTCTCCTAGTTGGCCTGTCTTTTCTAAAGAGTATATGACCATCCATGACAGCATTCCAATCATGTGAGCAGTCCCACCATGTCTCAGTAATTGCAATGAGATCATGGCCCTGCGACCGCACACGGATCTCCATCTCTTCCTGCTTATTCCCCATGCTGCATGCATTGGTGTATAAGCGTTTCAGGAAGGGAGTTCAGCACACAGATTTCACCCTCAGGGGTGCCACATGTCTGTGTGGCAGGCCCAGATACATCCCCATCCCACTTTGAATCTAGTTTAAAGCTCTGTCAATGAGCCCCGCTAACTTTTGTCACAGAATCCTCTTCTCCCTACAAGTTTCTCCCATCTGCTGACAGCAAGCCTGGTGTTTTGAAGATGAATCCATGATCAAAGAAACCAAAGTTCTGCCGGTGGCACCAGTCTTGGAGCCAGGCATTCATCTGCTGGCTCTTCCTGTTTGCTACCTCATCATTCCCCTCATCTGGAGGCACAGAGGAGAGCACAACTTAAGCTCCCAATCCCTTGACCAGTTGTCCCAGGGACCTGAAATATTTCTTCATTGCCCTAGGACTTCTTCTCACAACTTCATCACTGCCTACCTGAAAAAATCAAAAGGGGAGAGTAATCTGAGGGCCATACCAGGGAAGGGAGCCTCACCTTTACACCCTTAACCCGGCCCCCAGATAGGCAGCAGACTCCCTTATGTAGTGGGTCTGGCCTGCATATCAGGCCTTCCACCCACTTCAGAGTTGAGTCCCCTACCACAAGGACCTGTCTTTCTTTTTATTGGATGTTACAATGAGAGACGTACTTTGTCTTAGCCTCAGTGACATCTCCAAGCTGGGCGAGACATCCTCTTTTGTTATTTTTTGGTTCTCCTTGCAGAAGATCATACTTGTTATGCAAGGCCACCTGGGAAGGTGGGGTAGTCACTGGGTAGACACGCCTGCTACGCCTGTTGCGCCGGGCAAGAACTTTTTGCCATTGTCCCCCATCCTCTGAATCACCACGTGCAGTCGGGCAGAGGGAGGACAGGGAGTCCTCTGTAGCAGGGTTCTGTCCTCCTGCTGGGTTTCTATCATGGGAGACAGGGTACGACTCCAAGCATCTGTCTCCCACTCCATGCCCTGATGGCCCTCAACATGCTTACCTCAAATGGAGGTGGTGTTTAATAGACATGGAGGGATTCTTCTTTGATACATTCATCTGGTTACTTTCTTAACCCATTGATAGCCTTTGGTTTCCAAAACCTTATCTTGCAATATGTGAAATAGCTCTTTTTGCTTCTTTTAATCCTGCTACGTGGTAAACATACAGGTTCTTCGGAGAAGAGGAATAGTCCACAACTATTTCCTATTCCTTTTCGCTGTGCCTTTCAGGACTGTGCACATCTCGACCAGATTCTCCTTCAGTTTCCTGTTTTCAGGACTGCAAAATTGCAAAGGGACCTTTCATTTGCCTGTTTATAGGCAACTACTCCCTTCTGTGCAGATTGAGTATCCTGCTTACACTTTGATTCTTGTTCCTGCGCTGTATCTGCCAGCACAACATGGATGACTGGCACAGTAAGACATCTCAGATGGTGCTGGATACCTGTGGTATGGAAAACTTATTCCAACCTCTGATTCTTTCAGTGTTGCCTTCCACAATATCCTTTCTAGAGACAGAGCAATCAGATTGCTACCGAGGATCCCTCATTCTCATTGACTCCTCTGGAGAAGTCTCACGGGCTTGAGACTTTTTTTTCTTACATATTTTACATAGGATTATTGCACAGGATGCGCTTGTTTCTGTACCACAAGGATAAACAAAGATATAATTCTTTCTTCTCTGTTAAATTTATATGCCCACATTTATTGCTTTTGATTTGGCAGGATTAGTCTCACACTTCACAAATTTAAAGCATCTCTGTTCGGCATAGAATTTCAAACTATCAATACAGGAATTAAGCTGCTTAACAAAACACTCATCCCTTCAGCTGTCCATTCGCCAATGTTACTGGTCTCCCTCTTTGAGCTCCTCTATCCAAGACGAAGTGAGGTGCCAAACCCTTTTCTTCCCGTAGGGCATCCGGGTCCCAGAGATAAAGAATAATGAGAACTGGAAGAAGACCTATGCCGAGACAGAAAAGAATAGAAAATGTCATAGAGGAAGAAATAAGATTCAGACAGGACCACTCCATGAATGGTAAAATCGAAGACAACATCCATTTTACAGCCAGACAGAGAAGATTTTTAGGTGAGGGCAGGAGGTAAGCAGGTAAAGGCAAGGGCTGGAATTTCTCTCACCCAAAAAGAAGCTCTTACCAGAGACACCTGAATAAGGAATTCATTATCTTCAGTTATTCCACAGGAGATGGCACTTGTCAAGCTAAATCAGATCCCCTGCCAGAGATGAATCTCTTTATTCCTTCCTTAGGCCATTGTAAGTTTAATGTTATGTAGGTACTCAAGACATTAGCAGAAAGATGGGAACAGATTCATGTCATTTGGGAAGGTGTTCCAGCCAAGAAACAAAGCAAGAAGAAAAAGTTGAAACTGAGAAGAAATATTCATCTGGAAAACTTCTGAATGTGTTCATTAAGGGTTTCATGTCCCCCGAACTTACAGAGTTTTCTCTCTCTCCCTGTAGTACCAAGGGCTCATTTTTCCTACTGCTAATGATATGTAAAGTCTTAGTCTGCTGCTGCAGTGGTTATTAATAATGATACCAATAATGAGAAAAAATAGTAAAGGTACAGCACTTTCACAGGACATGCATTCTTTGACTGCTTCACTTATACTTTTCTCCGTTTTCTGCATCCAAAACTACCATCTTGCCTCCTTTCCACAGATGATGAATCATGCAAACAATATCCAGCACTACTTCTGGAGTGAAACTCAGTGGTCACCTACCTGGAAACAGCAGTGCATCTCCTTGTTTCAACCAGAGTAAGGAAAGCTGTGATAATAAGAGCCATCCTAGAATGGGAACTACCTGCAGTCAAGGACAGGGTGCAGCTGAAATGTAAACGAAACCAGAGGAAATACTGAGGCAGGTGAAATACAGTTGCCCAGACAAAGATCCTGGACACAACACTCTTGCACAATGCTGATATTTCTGAAATCTGAAGGGCCTTTTAGATGTCTAGTGTAATAAATATCTTGTCTTACCGTCTCAGTCACCCACATGGTTCTGGTTCAATATCTTGTGCTTGACTAAAATATTTCTTCCAAGAAGGAAGACAGGCTTTTTTTTTCTTTTTTTAAGCCATCAAGAAGGCAGAAGTCTACTTCTTCCCTTGATGATTATTATCCATGGTTAATTATCTTCACTGAGAAAAATATGTGGTCTTTTTCCAATTTGAAATCTTACAGCTTTAGTCACCAGTCCTCGGTTCTTCTTACATCTTTCCCCACTAGGCTCAGGAGTTCTTTGTTACCACTGAGATATCCAGGAAGGAAATATGCTCTCTCATCAGTTCTGCTCTATATCTTTCTGATAAGCTGAATAGTTCATGCACCTTCAGCTGTTCAGTATGGGTCAGCTTTCACCCTTTCATTACTTTAAGCTCCCATTCTTTAATAAAAGTGACCTGAGGTCCTTAACCGCTGTAAACAAGGTCACACAGCGTAAGGACAGAGCTACGAGGGGCAAAGCAACTCATTAAAGGTGCCAAAACTCTGCAGCAACAGTTTGCCCTCTGGAGTCTCAGCTCCAGTATGGTAGGGAAATCCACTGAAGGTTGCTAAGTATGGAAAACCATGCAGCACGGGCAGTGGTTGGAAACAAGAAAGCACCAGCCAAAGGATCCTACATGCTTGCTCCGTTCTTACCCTTTTCCCCAGGCACCATGGGGGACCGCTACTGAAAACAGACTAGACGGACCTTTCATTTGACCCAATGTGGTTGCTCTTACATTTTCACATCATCCCATTGCATTCATCGCACTTAGCGTTGTAAGTTTCTTGAGGTGACACTCCTGTGCTATAATCCCAATAGCACATCCATTAGCGCGTTGCCACCAGCAGGAGCCACCTACACTGGTTTAAGAGGTGGAGGGCTCGTCGCTGGCACAGTTGAGTTCTTTAATCATCCTGAGTCCAGACGGAAAACACCTAGAAAACATACCAAATTCTGCGGGTGTGTTGGGAGTGCAGTACAAGGTGCTAATGCTGCCTATAATTGAGTTATGACAGGTGTGTAAAGAGCTGATAGTGCAAAACTTTGATCCCATCCTCAAGTTAATGCTCGCAATGTCGCAACATGCAGAGCAAAGGAACAAGGCTGTAGTTTATGTTAAATCAGCTCAAACTGGCATCAGATGACTTGAATTAGTACACAAAGAGAGTATGAAACATATTCATTTTGTTAATAGAAATGCCTAGCTATATTAGCCCTTTTTTTGCTTATTATTCATAATATTTTTCTATAATACAGAAAATCAGTTTTTATTTTTAAAATGCAATCAAATTATATTTCCTATTAAAACTTTAATATCAAAACAAATTAACCAATGCTGCAGATTACACATTAGTAATGTAGTTCTGACATAATTCAGGCTCGTCTCCACTCTGCTATAAACTATCACACTGCTAAAGTGCAGCAGTTCACAACAGATTCTTAAGGGGAAGTGAAATGCTTTTTTAAGGAAAAAAAAAGTGAATCAGGCAAGATACTCCAATAGTAACAGAATGTGGTTGGGCCAAACTTTCAGATAAAAGCATTTGAAGATCAAAACAAGCCCAAACCTTTTCCTCTTCTACAAAGATGCTGACATTGATGGGCTACTCTTTTCACAGGTGCAAAGATCACAATTTCAGAGTACAAACCACAAGACCAACAGGACAGCAACAAGGCATTGCAAGTCCCTGTTGCACAGCAGTGTCTGCTACTCCACAGACAGTATCTGAAGCAGCTCAAGAGAGGAAAATCCTATTAAATGGGTCTGCCAAGGGAGAAACATTTGAGAGTGGTTTTGTGCAGGTGACATGGTTAAGTGATGCTTTTCCAGATAGAGATAGTGCCCAAAAGAAGAGTCAGTGGCATCCTACAAACTTTCAAGGTCACTAAGCATGATCTGTCCATCATAGCTTCATCTCCTTGCATCCATTTTGGAAGCAGCTGCTAGCTCACAGCTTGCCAAACTTGTCCTCCCCCGGTCCTAGTCTTGGGAGACGCAGGTCAGCCCTGCTCCAGAAGCTGCTAAGAAAGGTTCATCTCAATCGTCCTGGTGAGTGCAGGTCACCTTGCTCAGCCACAGCCTCAACTTCAGATACATGAAGCAGTTCTCACACCACTAGCGAGGGCTCAAATGGACGTAGGAGCATCACGGCCAAAAACTGTCAAGAGAAACAAGAATTTTCAGGAAAAAAAAAAAAAGCCAAGCCAAGTAAACAGCTGCAGTAAGAGGAGAGAAGGTCAAAGGCAAACTGTAATCTGTTTCCTGTGGCGAAAACATGGACAAGGAAGCAGCTTTACAAGGCAGCAGAGAGGAGACCGCATTGTCAGATTACATTCACAAGAAACAAGAGAAAGTGGGTTTCTGGCTGGCAGTGAGCGATGTGATCAGTGCAGTTGTCTGCTCCATCAGAGTCCTGCATTGAGCAGAAGGGTAGAAACTGAGACCAGGAATGGGAAGTTCTGGAAGTTAGTGCCTTGCTCGAGTACATTTATTCTTGCCAAGACTTGGGGCTTTACAGCCCTGCTCTGCCAGCGTTCTCTGCAGACCTATGCAACCACAAAGTCAATGTCAGATTCTCAGCCCCTCCTCTGCTCGGAATAGATGGCCTGCATCTCCCAGCCTGAACCATACGTGCTGTTAGTTACCAGTTGATGATTGTGATGCTAATTAAAACATACTAAGAGACACACTATAAACATGCACAGCACATGAAGGAAATTAGCCAAGTGAGCTTGTCTCTTTCATTGTGCTTTTATTATGATGCTCCTCAGATGATGTTTTTAAATGAATTTTGAATAGTTTTCTTAATTTGTTTTATTCTGCTTCATGGTAACAAAACTGCCAGAGCCCCACAGGAATGATTTGGAGAAGAGCAATATTATTGGAACATGTCTCCTGCTTTTCTTACTGCTTACTTATAATTAAGCTTTATTGAGGTGTAAAATGAATAACAATTTTAAAAAAAAAAATGTTTATTGGTCCAGGTGCAAATTCACAGATACTCTAGAAAACTTCCTTTTCCATGACCTCAAAGAAACATTGCCGGTTTTCACCAACTCCCATTGGTTTCTACTAAGGCACTAAGTCACCATGCTGCTCAGCCATGTACCCCAGCAGGACGTCCCTTCAAAGACACTTGCTGTTGCTCGCTGTACACAGATGAGTGGAGAGAGTATTGCTGGTTTTCTGCATGGAAGTGAGCACACACATTATCTGCAGCTGCTCCCCATAGCACAAAGAGCTGGGTACCAAACCTCAGCTTTCCCTGCCCTTGGTGGGAATCAAGACCCTGCTGTGAAAAGCAAAGTAGAAAGTGATACCTTGTCTATTGCTGGATTTGGTCCTTTACGGGACTGTCGTGATGCAGACATCTATTATAGACACAACTGTAAGCAGACAATAAGGTCTAACAAGTAGAAAAAAAAGGGGCAAAACACTGAAAAAGGTAGTAGACCTGCCCAAAGTCAGAAGGTTCTCATAAACCCCGATTTAGCCTGGTTTTAGTTGTCAGTGGGATCAGTAGTAGTCATACCTCCAACACCACCTTTAGTGCATCCCTGGTTCAAGGTCTGCCTTCCCACTCTTGGACTTTGGTAGTTTTTTGTTTGGGGAATATTTGACTGCACGATTCACAGAGATAGCTGGTTTTGTTATCCTTGGGGGTTTTTTGGTTTGGTTTTTTTTTTTTAAGATTTTCTTGGCAGGCAAATAAAGCATGTCTGCACCTTCAAATGGATTTCCCAACCTGTAGCATAGTTCAAAGCTAAATCCCACAGTGGTCAGCAAGCCTTCTGCTCAATCTGGGATATTAGCACTTACAGCATCCATTTTAGCACTGTGCCGCTCCCCCAGAACACGGCAGTAATGGATTACTGTGCATTACATCCCTCATTACTGCTTAAATATTTATCAGAACATTATGTATTTAGTGGCTAGGGGGAAAGAGACAATCCTGCATTTCACCATGCAAAAGGGTTAATTACGGACTGGATAAATCTCCATGACTTAAAAAATTGATAAAATAGATACAGAGATTAACAGGAGAATGTGTTATTTACAGCTAAATAAATGTTCAGATGCGTAATCCTGATCTAGGATTTCCCCAAAGGAAAAACTATTAAAGTCAATATTTTTATATCCATGGTCTACATTTATACAGCAGCAAAACAGAGGAGGTGGGTTTTTACTGTCTGGAAACAAACAAGCAGAGCTGGTTGTTCATCTGATGCAGCTTCCGAGCCTGGAGCTGGTGGTCCTTGAAAATATTTGGAGGAGTTTGTTAAGAGTGGATTTGCTCTGGCCACCACCTGAAAGCACCTGAGACACCCGCATCTCCACCTTGTCTTGCTGTCCGTGGGCCTCCCTCCATCTTTTTCAACACTGTGGGTCCTGAATTATTTATTTTTTTTCGGTCTATGCATCCATAAAAACCAAACTACCAAGATGTTTCCATGAGGCTCTGTCATACCTATACTATACAGCACTGCTGGAGACAAACACAAGTACATATGTTAGAAGAAAAAGTGAGAAACCAACGCCTAACACAAAACAAGGCAGCCTCTGTTTGCACTTCAGCAGGAAATAATACCCTGATGCTAACCTGTAGCCCACTGCCATCACTCGCACCACTGCAGAAGTCCACACGTTACATATGTGTAACGTGTGCGTCACTGTAATGACAGGCTTCTTTCTAATTAAAAACTTTACTTAAGTTTGGGTTCTTCAGCAGACAAAAGACACCAGAAAACCCAGTTGTTCATGGAATTCAGCCAATGTTTGTCTCATAAAATAAGTTCTTAAGGTAACTTATACTGGCACTGTGAAATATTGTTCATTATAACGGAGCAGCTGAGATAATGTTGTTTTCTAATTTCCCTTTCTCAGTCAGAAATTAAATAAAAAGTCATGTCTAAATTACAATACTGGATTGAACGCAGACAAGGACCCCATGCGGGGAGCTTATGATATATCCTTCCCACGTTTTATAGCCATTAAAAAAGATTATAGGGTTTTTTTTCCCTTTCTTTTAGGCCATTTACATTTGTTCTGAACTCTCACTGTGTTTTATTTGAAGCTCTTAAAAGTGCCAATGTACATAATAAGTCAATCAAGAAGTTAAATTAAGAAAAAAAACAAAACCATATTGACTTGTCTATACCAAACACACACTTGGAAATCTGAACTCCGCCACCTAATGACTTACTGACTTTGCAATAAATATCACTGAGCAGGGATGGCTGGGTTGTTCTGCACGGGGAAGCACATTTATAATCCAATTAAGAGGTCTTCTAATATATCTTAGCACAACCCCAATAATGTGGTGCTCTGAGCTCTTCCCCAACAATGCAGCCATTAACATCTGCAGAAATGCTCGGGGCGGGAGGGGGGGGGGGGGGGGGGGGGCTGGACTATTTCTAACAAAGGTTGCCAGCCTCAAAAAAAAAAAACTTTCCTTGTTACTACTCGCCTCTGTAATGCCTGGTTTGCCCATGCCCACAAGGGGTCACAGAGCATCTCACCACATTGCCAAACGCCTCCTCCGCACCACTAACTCCTCTGTCACACTTTTTCTGCTGTCTCCTTGCTTCCCCAAACCCCAACCTCCTCCTGCATAGCACCAAGCCCTCACAGTTTAGTCTGCATGGTTTCCCAGCTACTTGCTCAGCCATCTGTTAGCCACCCACCATCCTGTGCCCAGCACTTCCCTGCCCCATTGCTCTCCTTCTCATGCTGTCTGTCATCTCCTTCTGGGAGAACACGCTACCTCTTTCCTCTTGGATCTACTGGGTCATCAAGGCCATCTTCATCTGCCATCACTGTTTTGAGTCTGTAAAAGATTTTGGACACCACATAAATTGCTTCTTCCTTTTTAATCATGCAGATTTGCTCTTTTTCTACAGCTTTTCAAAGCCAAACTTTCTCTCCCACTCTCAGTTTCCAGAGAATTTCATGTATCCTCCTTCACTCTGGCAGCCCCCCTCAGAGCTGGTGGCACCAAAGGAGCTTGAGGCAAGCTTCCTGTGAGGCTTCATTATCTGAAGGTGGGATTTATCTCACTTTCACACCTGAATGGCATCTCAGGCTGGACCAGTGAGCTGGGCTCTCTTGCAGTCAGCAAAGAGAAAGAGGCAACTCCAGAGGTAGATTTACCCAACCAAATTGAGTCACCTATCTTCAAAACAGATCACCTTCCCCCTGGAAGCATCTCTTCCTTTCCATTGATTAGGGAGGCATCCTAGGCTGTCAGGTTGGTCTTGCCTATCTAACTTCAGAAATGTGAATATCTGGCCTAAGTTTTCCAACATAACCTGAAGATATTCTGCTGCTGGAAGTGTGAGTTCTTGGATGGACCATATGGCATGGTGGCTGCACAAAGCTCTCATAGCATGTTACTTCAGCAAGATCAAGACATTGGGAAAATTCTGCTTAAGGTCGTTATGTTGGTCCTTTGCTGACAGCACACCTGATGCTTTCACTGGAATTTAACACCTTTAGCTTCCTATAGCTTGCCTATCCTTATGAAATGGTTGCCATGTTTTGCTCCAGAAGTGGCTGCATTCCAGTGGAAGGTGAAGTGTTCCTGCATGCGGAGTCCTGGACCTTGTTCAATAAACATAAAACTTTAATATTGTGTTTGGATTGCCGCAAATGGAAGGTGCTGTGTTACCCTAATGCAATTTCTGGGAACATAAGCCCACTCTATACCTCAGGGCTCAATTAATTAAGGAACATTAAATACAGTATAAGGTCTTCTTCCCAGCAGCACGAACACCTGCATTTCATTGTACAACTTGCGCCTCTCCTAATAGCTACAGAGACAGCTAAGGCCTCATCCAAAACCTATTAAAGTCCATGGAAAGATTCCCATTTACTTCAGCGTGGCTTGGATCAGACACCAAGGCGACATCGTGAGGATAATCAACCAGGAAAGAAAATCACAGATAATTTGCAACTGGGAGAACATGGAATAAGTCAACCAGTTGAGCTCCAAGCCCTAGACGTTGAATGTCTCAGTATAGTGTGAACAAAAAATAGTAAAGGACTTTATGATGAAATTGTTGTAAGGCTGCACTCCAGAGATGTTTTCTTGTCTCTCACTGAAACAAGACAGTCCCTAGCTCCAATACTGTTTAATTTTGTAATTCTAAGCAGAAGATTCAGTCTGTAAAGGAGGTTTTTATGCTAATCCTTTGTAAACACACAGATTTTCTGTTCCCTGATTCCCTGATTCCCCTGTCAACACGTTTCAATACACAGTGACAGTGGGAAACATTAACTAACCTTGTTTTAAAAGACCATCAGACGAACCAATGAGTTATCTGTCGTCACAACAAAAAATTACTGTCCGTGTCCGATTAAAACGTCAAGAAATGACTAGGATGGTACCAAAAGTGGCATCAATCCATTTCCTCTAGACTAGCCTCCCTCAGTACTAACCTGTGATGATAAAACATACAGTGCACTGTAAGAAAATACTTTGTCCAAATTAATTCTTTGAGTCTTTTTCTTTAGCTCTTGTTTGCCACTAAATGAAAGATACCAAACCAGCACTTTTTTTTCTCAAGGAAACCTTGTATAACAAAGAATCAACACAGCAAGCATGTGAAGAATGAGTCAGCTTCAGATCAAGGTACCCAGATACAGGTGCCTGTGTGCCTACATCTCAGCTAGGTATCCAGTCTCCCATTGTAACCCATGAGCAACTCAACTCACCCAAGAGCAGACTCCTCCAATGCTCAGCCAGACACATACTTCAATGATTGCATTGACTACAACGAGGGTGCAGACACCCAGATCATATATGCCTACCTACATGTAGGGGTCTATATCCAGGCACAGTCTCATTTCTGGTTTGCCCTGTATGGCGCCTGCCAAGGAGGAAGCATGCTTGCCTTCAAAGCACCAATATATTTCACACTAAACACGGGTCTCAGTAAGCAGATGTCATATTTTTCAGCAGCCCATAAGCTGACTCAGATATGGCTTTCGGCTTAGCAACGAGATGCTTTGCACCTCCTGCCTCACCTGCGTTTAAACAGCAGCCTCCAACTGTATCCAAAGATGTGGGCAGTACCTCTCCTGATGAAACATGAAGAAATACCTGTTCTTACCAAATGTAGCTACATATGACGGCTTAATTCAGTCTTCTCATTATCATCTCCAAGACTTATGTTTGTACCTGGCTCAAGAAATAAAGCAAAATCGTTTTCATGCATTGTTACACTAGTGTTCACAGAATGTACTTAAAACACTGGAATCAGAGGGCAAAAATTTGACAATCTCTGGCAGCCTTAGGGAGAAATGTCAAATATGGACTTTTTTTCCCTTACAGCATGTCTTAATAAAAGAAAAGAATGGATGTAAGAATTTTAATTCAGTTGATCTGTCCCTGTAGTCTGTGATTGTTCTGCTCTGGGTTCCCTCAAAACCCTAAATTTTGAGGAAAATTGTATTATTTCTCCAAGACAGCAGCTACAAAATACAGATTCCCATTGCTCCTCAGTGGCGCAACCTTAAGAAGTTAAAATAGGAGCTAAAACAAAAAAAAAAATATCCTAGATATACAGTGAAATGGAGCAATGCAGGGTAGGAGGCTGTGGAAAACGTTTAGCTCTGTGACCTTCCATCTCATTTATTTCAGTCCTACAAAATTAACTCTGCTCCTACTGAACTGAACTGGAGCTTAAAAGAAGAGAACAGTTCTCACACGTCTGTTTTGGTCACTATCATTTCCAGCTTTTTGTCTGATAATAAAGCTGGAAGAGACCAAGTCACAGGAGAGACTCCACCCGGCTTCAAAGTGGTCTCCTGAGGAGTGGGTCACATCTTCGGGGAAAACAACCATTGCCAGACCAAAGGAGAAGGTTTCTTTAGAGATTTACTGATTGCAAAGCACGACTTTTTTTCCTGTGTTGGTAAAACAAATCCTTCATCCAACAGCACAGGGGCTGCTCTAATAGACCTGTGCATCTGAGTGTGAATGAAAGGATCACATACAACCCACAGCACACCCTGGAAAAATTGGAGTCCATTTGGGACACAGTCCTGGAGCTGGTTCATTTCACATCCCTGCAGGAGGTTAGCTGGAAAGGGGAGAAACCAACTTCTCTGTCCCCATTCCCTTCTCTACTTGCCTTTCCTCCTCCCTACCATTTCAACCTTCCTTAATTATTTTTTATTTCTTTGTCTGTGTGTCTTTTTGATAACTACCACAAAAACCCATGTGCTGGACATCTTGCAGTTAATCTGTGGGAACCAGAGCACTGTGAAACTGGCTTGGTCTTCTCTCGCTTTGTGTAGGCAATCATTGTGCATGTGATCTCCCTGCTGGCACCTGATTTGCTTGGATCCTTAGAAAAACACTGGAAAATTTCAACAAATAGAACCTATTAAGATATTTCTAGTCGATAGCTGAATGGGTTCATACAGGAGAGAACCACTGAGAAAAAAGCAAGATGAAGTTTTCTGAATTTTCCATCCTTTTTCAAGGGCAAAATCTGAATCAAACCACCCATTTTAATACTGCGTTTTCACTAAGATAGGTTATACCAAAGAAAGCTATTTCTGTTATCTGTGCCCTTCTACAGGGAGAAATTGATACCTCATAGAGACAGAAATGTTCATGACCAGAGTAGCCATGCACGAGAGAGACAATCTCTGGTGACAACACATTCGTACCCCAACGAGAGCAGCAGGGCTGGGTAAAGCCATGACTCCTTAGGAACCATCTCTCTTCTCTATATACACGGGTGGTAAAAAAAAGAAAAACAGCACCCTGAGATCCCACAACTTATATGAGTATCAAATATGGTCCATCACTAAGGAGATTTTCACCACTTAAATACTCATGTCAGCCTGGTAAGCTACCAAGACCCAAACAACAAAAACAGAGACATTTCTTTCTTTTTCGTTCTTTCTTTACAGTATGTTCCAATATATCTTTTAATTTCAGTGTCTTAAATTTCCCCGTGTGTCAAACCCAGCTTTGCTTTTTCATGTTGATTATTGTTTGCTCAGATTGCTCAGCCTCTTCTATATGGGAGCCATCTGCTGTTTATAAAGCTCTCTTACAGTCAAGTTTCCTGTAAAATACAACAGCTTTATTGGTCTTTTTGCTCTTTTTCGGAGACCGCTTCTGACGTTCATCCTTTAGTTTTGTTTTGAGGGTTTTTTGCATTAAAAATAAAGTCATCCAGTTTTTCTTGGGCAGTTAGAATCACTTTTGCTGGAGGGAATATAAAAATCCACACAAATCAGAAAAATTTTCATCAGTCTCTAAGAAAGAGAATATCCTGGTGGTTATTTTGAATAGACACAGTGATGTAAACACTTTGAACAGACACAATGAATATCAACAGTTAGTCAGAATTTTTTTTTTTTTTTTCTCTCAGGGAAGATACTGACTAAAAGAGAAGAAAATTAGCCAAAACCTAAACTTGATTAATTAAAATATTTTCAGTAAGAACTGAGGAAAAAAATCTGAGGTGAGGTGAAAAAAACCTGAGGTGAGGTATAAACTTTACAGTGTCTCTGAAGAAAAGATTTCTGCACCCATCCCTTTTACCCAAATAAAACCTTTTCCCATGAAAAGTTCTGCTGAAACAGTCCTAATGAAAACTGATCTGCATCAGGTACCAACACTACAGAATATCTCCCAGGCACCTGCTTAAAGAGCAAGAAATAAAGCTCATTTCCTTCTTAGCACCAAGGTACTTGTTCTTTCTCCAGAAAACGTCAATTCAATAATAAGTATTTTTTTTAAGTGTTTCCAAAAGTACAGGCAGCTGGAGGCAAAGCTACCTCTTTAAGGAAATTATATAAATGCATACATAAATACATAAAAATAACTATAACAGAGCTAACTGCAGCAATATTTAACTAGTTTGCATGGACTTTTCAGCTATAAACACCGCCCTTGCCTTATCATGTTTAAATCTGTCATGGATGTCAGATATTGCCTTCTTAAGTGGACTCAACTGTATTACAGGCTTCTGCGGTAATGCTGGGCTGAAGTGTATCTCCATTTTATGTTCTTAAATATTCATAAGAAGCTTTGCAACATTAATATCTTAGAAGGCTTACAAGAACACTTAAATAATGTGTCTTACCTCCCTTCGCCCCTCCCAAACTGTCCCAGTCTTTTCCAATTTGTGTAATGCATTGAGCCATTTTAATAATTGTTTGGGGATTTACTCCGTGGTTCTGCCGTTCGCTCATAGCCAGTGTAATTATTATCTCCGCTGGTCTTATCGTGTGCTAATCCTGCTTGTTTTACCAGGAGAGGAGACAAGATTTGAGAGCATAAGCATGAGGCAGGGGTTTTGCCCTGGAATTACACCCTGTGAGCCCCCTGCTACCGACTCGTGTCTGCATGAGAAATAAAAATAAAAATTAGACCTTACTTCAGCTGAAATATTATTTTTAATATGAGACAGGTGAAGGAAATCACGTTTTCTGTGATTGTGAACAAAGTTACGTATTGTGGAAGTTTAGCCATATTCACATAAAATATTCTTTTCTTTAAGCTTTATTTAATATAGCTGCTTTAAAGGATTTTTTTCAGGTCATTATGGAGAATGCATATATGTACACGCCTGTGCGTGCATGCAGATCATCTGATGCATGTGGAAGTCATAACCCTGTAACAACTCCTGCACCAGAGAAGGTCTGCATCGGTTAAAGTTTGCTTTAAGATTTGGCACTAACAGAACTTTCTCACAACTATGTAACTGAACTCCCAGCTGTGGAGTGAGAACAAGCCCCTGAAGTTTTCTATGCACACTTCTAGGAAAATGCTAATTTTGTGGGAGAAATACTTAAGCTGTTCTTTTTAATGGATTCTACCTTACTTCCCTGACAATCTCGGAGGTCTTCTGCATAACAAAAGCCTGCTCCCACGAATCATGTACATTTCCTACACAATTCTAGCCAAACCCCCTCTGAGCTTTCAAAATTAAGCACATGAGGGCTATTCACCTAACACATCATGGCCTGAGCTTGCCATGATGAGCTTACAGGATGTTAAGACCCACTCTCTACTTCTACTCGCTGATGCTACCAATCTGCTTCCCGCCAAGGGGCAATATTTCAATGCAAAGCAATACAGAAAATATTTTCATCACAATTTTATCATCGTGCTGGTGTTCCGGGGAGCCCTTGCTTTCATTCACCACCTACGAGCAGCAAATAACCCTGGCAAGCTGATGTACATGAATGTGCCTCATTCCCTTATCTCTGCTTCTTGGTGGTGTTTAGATAAATGTAACTCAAGGCTACCGTTTGCAATCCAGCCTCTCGCTGTGCTTATCCAGGCCAGCATGAAAATGCATTCAGAGCCCTGTGCCTGCAACGGGATGGTGTAGATATGTGGGGATCAAGGGGATGGACTGAGGGGACGGCTTGCAAGTAGTGAAAGTTGGACTTGAAAAGGATCAGAGACGAGCTATGGGGCAAAGTTGATCATTCCCTGCTTTTGGTGGTTTCCATTGACTGGGGTGTGCACTTTGGCCATCTCTACTCAACGTGGTTCGAATTAGGATGGCAAAAGGCTCACCAGATGTGAGCTAGAAACAGAAGGTGCCGTAGAGCCCGAAACACACTTCAGAACAGGGCAAGCCTGGGGTCAAGCTGGATTACACATCCAGCATCCCAGGGCACACCTTGGAAATGTTGTGGGTGCCCAGTGGGATAAGCAGAACTCATCTGCCCTCAGGACCCCACGGACACTAAATGCACTTTAAACAGGAGGTGTTCATGCCGTGTCAATCCGGAGGCACCACAGTGGAGATGATTCACTCTGGCAAAGCAGCAGCCCTCGACACCATGAGAAAGCAAACCCCATCCTCAGCTGCAGTGCATTTACGTGCTTCAAGTCAGGAAAGAAGGATGCAGGTATTAGAGGTATCACGGGTTGTGCCAGGCTCCCATTTTGGGGCGAGCAGCAATGTCCATCTCGCTTGGTGGACAGGGGTGCTCCTGGCATTGCACCAGCTCTGTCTCCCCGTTCCTAGGGTGGACCGTCACATACTGCATGCTTACACTTCCATGTATTACCATAAATAATACCAAGCTTAGAAAGCAACCCCGTGCTACCGGCAAAAACGGGGACACAAATCTCTTATTTCCAAGGCAGCTGGAGTGGTTGATCGAAAAGCTCATACAATGTACTGCCACTATTCAAACTTTGGGGTGTTAAATCCAAATCTAAATAATCCTGTGTGTTTCTTCCTTGACTAAGCACCTGAGCACTAATTACATGCCTGGTTAATTCAGTAATGTACGTACATTTCTGGGCTCCCTCTGCTTGTATTACTCTCTCTCCGCTTCGGGAGATTAATGAGGTGAAGAAACAGAAGATTGTTACAAACCTGCAGCTTGCTGTACCTCCTAAGAAGATGATGGGAAATGTACCAAACATCATGTTATTTTGATAACACTGCTGTGTACAGTATATAATTATAATTTAGCTGTTATATTTCTTGCCTATTAAAATAGATAAGCAATGATCCAGGACTGCGATGAGCAGCGCAGCTTCACAGGACTGTTTGTGCTGTAATAAGATAAAATACATCTGTGTATGTAAGATTTTTGGTGGGATCATTCATAGAGGGACCGATTCTGAAAAGTATCTATTCTTATAGGTTTACCTTCTTCAGTTTCCTTTCTTTCTCTTTGCCTTTGGGATTATTGTTGTCTTTATATTGCTGAAGTTTGTAAGGATAAAGCCTTGGGCCTGATTCTTGATTGTATCTATTTGTTTGAGAGTCGATGGGAATTTTGGATGTACAAAACATGCTGAATTGGACCCTATTTCATTCACCAGTGGGGTACTCCATCAGTGTGTACATATGCTTATGTGACACGGTGAACTAGAGCCTAAATCTGCAGCCATAGTCTGCAAGTAGTTGCCACTGACATCGAGGAGGAGTAGAAACTGGGTTGAAATGCCTTGGCGGGTTACTTTAGGGGCCTGAATCCCAGCCAAGGTGACTCATTCTGATATGCAGAGAGAGCACATAAGGATGCTCAAGCCTCAGTCTAAATTGCTTTTCTTTCTCTGTTTTACCTGCTCTCGATCTTTCTCCCTCTTCCATTTTTTTAAGAAGGCTCCTACCAGCACAGCGCTGATGCTGTGCAATTATCCAATTTTGTCATTTATCAAAGTTTTATGCCTCTTAGTTTAGTGCTTACACACTCATTATATTAAAAAAGAAAATAAGTCTAATGAGCCCAATTAATAATCCAAGTAAGCCCATTAACACTGAAACAGCCGAGAAGACACAGCAGTGTGGATGTGAATGCTGTTTAAAGAAGCTCAAGGCAGCGATGTAGGCTAGCATGCTGCACAAAGATGGAAAAGCCATATGCCCAGTCAATAGGATCTGCATAAACACTTAGAATGGGACTTAGCTATTTGAATGCAGGCACTTGCTGCCATTTGAGATGCTCTGGTATCAAGGCACCTCATGAGGAAAGGTGAAAGGTGGAAAGCCTGTCTAATGTCCTCTTGTCAAAACAAGACAAGAAAGACATGGAGTTGTTGGAGCGAGTCCAGAGGAGGGTTACCAAGATGGAACACCTTTCCTACAAGGACAGGCTGAGAGTGTTGGGCTTGTTCAGCCTGGAGGAGAGAAGGCTCCAGGGAGACCTTAGAGTGGCCTGCCAGTACCTGAAGAGGGGCTACAAGAAGGCTGGGGAGGGACTGTTTACAAGGGCCTGCGGTGACAGGACAAGGGGTAATGGCTGGAAGCTGGGAGAGGGCAGGTTTGGACTAGGTACAAGGAAGAAGTTCTTCACCCTGAGGGTGGTGAGACACTGGCACAAGTTGCTCAGAGAAGCTGTGGCTGCCCCCTCCCTGGCAGTGCTCAAGGCCAGGCTGGATGGGGCTGGGAGCGACCTGGTCTGGTGGGAGGTGTCTCTGCCCACGGCAGGGGGGTTGGACCTAGATGGTCTTTGGGGTCCCTTCCAACCCAAATCAGTCTGTGATTCTATGATTCTATGAAAACTTGAATTCTTTCCCTTGCTCCCCTTTCACGAATGCTCAGAGGAATCTTGCCTGATCCTTTTGCAAGTTTTTCTCACATTTCAGACACCCATTCAGAAACTGCAAAATGTCTTCTGCGTCCAAACCAGAGCTGGAAATGGGAAATTAACTTTGCATAAATATCATAGGAGGATGCCTGGATTTAAGTCCAGACCATCCCAAATGCAAATCTAGATGGATTTGATACTCAGATCAAGTTTTGAGGTAAAGCAACAAGTAGGGACTCAAAAGTACAGATCATATGGTCCAGAAGACAGGGACTGAAGATTTCAGTGATTGAGACTCAGGCCAAAAGTTGATCGTTCTTCAGAAAACAGGTTGCATCAATTTTCACAAAATAACACCTAAATATCCTCAAAATATAGACCAGGCTTTTCACTGCCCCTTCCTGCTCTTATTAAAAGTTCAGATTACCTCTTCCATGTCCCAATGAAAATATGCTTACCCATGCACACACACACACAAATATACATTTATTTACATGGATATGGATACAAATTCGTCCTCTTTCTATACGTACAGATTTCTTTTTCTTCCTCTCCTCACTCAAATTTAGGGAAGATGCTTCTCTGCTGTACAGCAGCGCACCCGAAAAGAACCCAATGGTAGCCCTGCAGTGTTTTCCTCGTGTAACCCAACTCTTCGGTGGGAGCAGAGAGAGCTATCATCTCCCTTTGATTAACAAGGTGGGTATGCTCAACATTCACTTACCAGAATAGGGAAGATAACTTTGTAGACCACATTAATGGGGATCTACCTCTCTTGCTCATTGATGACATTGCTTAACCATGTGGTGTTTTAGAAGCAAAGTAATTCCATCGGCTGCCTTTGATTACATCATAAATTGACACCTTGCCAAGATATAAAAACATGGGTTTAGTCTATGGAGGCCAGGGCACTTCAGATGATGCCCTCTCTCATTTGCTGGGTCTTGTGCCACAACAGAGCTATAGATCACATCTGTAATCCTGTGGAGTTCATTATCTCCTAATGCTATTTGCTTTTTTAGATCATTAGAATGAAACTTGACCTGACCTGTGAACTATGAAATTGATTGTTGCCTTTAAATGGTCAACAGCCCATTTTCTAATCGATACACTGAATAATTTTATACATATTTAAATTATATATAACTTTAATGCTTGTTAAATTTATCTGCCACTTTCCTCCTATAGTTTATTTTACATGCATCCGAAACATGGATGGTGCTTTTACTACTTGGTGGTATCATTTAGAAAAAAAAAGAATGAAGAAAGAGGAAGATACAAATAAAACCTGGCCTGAAACAAAAGCTGAGCCACTGAATATGACTGCAGTTCTGCTCTGAAGACTTTTAAAACATATCCTAGGTTGGGCTGTGGTTTCAGATTAATACATTCCTTGATGGCTGAAAAAAAAAAACAAACCAGAACACAGTTTTGCTGTAATCATTCAAGCTTGAATAAAGTTTGTGGCAAGTGAAGGGCTTCTTTTCCCTGCCCATTGCTTTGCAGAATGAAAAACAATGAGAAACAAAGGAAGATGTTGAGGTACTGTTACGATGGTGTTGTATTCAGCGAGAAGGAAGGTCTCTGCAATTAGTAAGGTTATAGCTGGTCCTGAGGAAGCACTGTTTAATGGTCTGGGTCTACTGGGGCTTTGCACAAGTTTATACAGGAACGGGAAATATGGTCTCTGGCCACCTTACAGATCACTTAACTTTTAAGTAGATATAATAACCTTGTTTATGCTCTGACGATTTTAGGAAGTTCTCCTCTGGGCATCCTTTGGCATCCTGCCTTTGCTGTATCTTCCCAAGTAACTTGCTGTCTTCATGCACAAACTCATGTGGAGTCCCACTGACAGCCTCCATTGCTCTGCCTTTTCAACCACTTAGTGAAACAGTCTTTGGTTGTTTGCAAATTCAGAGAAGGGGGTAAAAAACGGGGATCTCCAATCCCAAACTGCCTCTTTTTTTGATCCAACCTATCCAATTCTCTCAGCATCTCTGCATCACCAGGGAAAATTCACCCCAGTGCCCCAAGAGTTCCAGTTTGGGTAAGAAGCAAACCCAGGTACTCACAGCTTACAGTTTCTTCTCTTATCCATGTGGGAGAGAGAGATGGACGAGTAAAATCCATAAAGACTGTTTAACCTGTAGGAGATAAGATCTGACAGCACCAATACAGCTTTCAGAGGGAAATACAGTCACAGAGTCAGGGTGGGTGTTGTGATCAGTGCCATTACTCAAGGGTTTAAAACTCTCAGTTTCATGATTGTGGACAGGTCTCTTCATCACCTTTACCTTCTGCAGCCAACAATGGGAAGTTTTATATATATCCCTGTTAAAGGCCTCTAAGGATTAAGTAGTTAACTTTTGTAACTCATTTAAAGAGGAAAAGCAGTACATGCTACTGCAAATGACAATTAATGACGCACAAAATAGTTCTTCAGTGGAAGGGTCATTTCCTAGCACTTGACAAGCCAATCCCTCTTGTAATGTACTTGGTTTTTTGAACTGTTCAAACGAATATTTTAAGAAACTCAGACAAAAAAGGAAACAAGCTCCCCTATTCCCAAAAATCACAGCCTTACTCAAGCAATCACAGCATGGCTTTCACCCAAATGAGTTATTGGAGGAAAGAGTGGGAGAAACGCCTCACTCTATACCCTGGCCTACACTTGCTGGGCTTGCAGAAGCAGCAGGATGTGACCCTTCCACTGAGGATCCAGGCAATGCCGTGGCACACAGCAGCACCTCTGAAACACCTCCTAGACTTTCCCTGTTCCTCTTCAGAGGTCTGGACTGAGAAAAGAATAAAAACCAAATGAATAAAACTAGAAATAAGGAAAAAACCAGAGAAGAAAACAAACTTACAAACCCCCTGGAATGGCTTCCCTGGATTATTGCTAGTCAGGCAGGACTTAATTCTCTAGATGTTCTCGTCTTTGAGAGCAAAGAAGCATTCGCCACTTATCTAAAATTAAAATGGTGAGCAGTGAAACCCCTTGCAGGTACAGGGATCTCATCTGCATACACATCTGCTTCGTTTCTGCTATTAGCCCCTGCCGCTTGCCTGGCGATGAGCAGGGACCGCTCGGGGAGGGTGGTGGGGGCAAGCAGTAGCTCTTGCTGTGGTACTATACCTGCCACTGCTGCATCCAGGAAACGGCACCTTTTAATACACGGCCATTTTTACTTATATTCCAGTTTTATCAAAGCAATGGGGCGTGCGATAGGCTGGTAAATAATTAATTTGTTTCCCAAAGACACCCAGTAGAAGAGATGACAAGCCCTGCCATTTATACTTTTATGGAACACCAGATGAAGTGAAGGTGTCAGCAAGGGGGCAAGACTCTGGGAACAAAGTGAATTAAGAGAATATCTTTCCTTCACTAAGACAAATTTGTGTTGGGTAACCACGCTTTGCTGGGGAAGCCAATTGGAAAAGAGTGATAGAGGCCCAGATACCGAAGTTCATCAAAGTCATCTGTTTCAGGTAAGCTCATTTTTCACCAGCCAAGGGGATATTTACCTGGAGTACACCTGTAAGGTACAGCCGACAGATTGAATGGTACAGTGCTTTATTATATTTCACACCCTGATGATTCAATATGATAGGAAAGAGGGAAAGAAAAAGGTAGAGCTGCAAAAAAATGCCGTCTCTTCCCTTTGCCGTGCATTTGTTGAGAACCATGACCGCAGTGCTTAGGTAAACTAGAGGAAAGTGAACAAGGGTTTGCAGCGAATTACGCTCCTGTGTGAGTATTCGGCTCAAAATAACCTTCATTTCTTCTCCTTTCCTTTCTGCAAGCAATGTCCCAGATTTCTGCAGTGAGGCAGCTCTACATTACATATATCATTAAGTCTGTCCATCCAGCCTGTCACTCTGGACAGCAGCAAGGGCTCTCTCTTCCCACTGGCTCCCCAAGGAGCTCCGTGCTCCTGCTGGGAGACTGCAGATGCGTTCAGCTGGGCAAAGAGATGAAAAAAAGACACCACCTCCAAATTCACCTGTCCTTACAGCCAACCCTACAGCCACCTGCTCTCAAAGTGTGCACCCCGTTTGCAGGCCACCTCCCAAAGTCCTTCCAAGGCCATCGCATTGAAGGGTCACCTCTTTGCTGTGCTGAAGGCAACCTGATGGGTTCAAGTAAGAGGCTGAACCCAACTTCTACAAGATCAGGAAACACCAGAATTTCACCTGAGCTTACAAATCTGACTGTTACAGTCCCTGAGAGCCTAAACGTAGCTGTGCCCCAGAAAATAAGGCTGTCAGTGGGTAGTTCCAGGTACCTGATGAGGGGCATGGGGTTTTGGAGATGAGAAATTTGCTGTTTATGCCCACCGTTTCCCCTCAAAAAGAAAATGGACATTTCCCTCAGCTCCTGGAACAGAGTGTGGCTGAAGCCTTTCTTGTTTGGAGAACACAATCCAAATTCGATGTACAATTTCTTGTACATCTCCGCTTCCAAACAGCCAAATATCTTCGTTTCTTGGAAAATGAGTTTATCTCTATCACAGCAAGTTTGGCTCAGAGGCCAAAGTATTACAGATATTTCCACCACCATTTTACTGTAAGATGGTGAAGCTGAGCTGAAAGAAGTATTTTAAACAGAAATTTCTTACAGAAATTATTGTTGTCACAGACAACATGTAGAACTTTCCGGTGTCTGATACTACCTTCATCAGTAAGTCGGGGATTTCAGATGTCTGAGCACGTGCAGATGGTCTGGGGGCAACCATGTGTCAGAACCAACAGGAGCTATGTGTCATGTAGATCCTTGAGGAAAAGGGTGTTGTTTTATTTATTTATTTATTTATCCTTCTGGCACAGCTGTAACCACTAGCATTTGGCCTAGGACAAGATTTCAGCCTCGGGGCCACAGTCAAAGGTCTCATTAGCCAGCCATTTGGCAGGCAGGTTCATAGGCTAGAAAGGATAATGTGTGGACATGTCAGTTTACCTCCTGCCAGATATCGTGGTGCCATGGGCTAACAGACTGCTGCCAGCTTCACCACAACAGCCAGCGTGGCTCTGAAATATTCACTGTCTCGGCGAGAGCTAAAAGCTACCTGCCTGAATCCACCCAAACAGCGATGCTTGATTTTAATCCGAGTCAACACTGAAAGTCACTGCTGCTGTACATGGGATCTTGTTGCCTGAGAGAGATGGTTCTAGGGGGCAGCAGATACCAACAGGGCAAAAAGGCAGCGATGCAAAGGAGACGTGGGCTCTACACTTGGTGGCAACACTCAAATATCTGCTGAAGACGATGCAATTGTGCCAGCATTTGCTTGCCCCAAAACTTGTGAAGTAACTAAAAATGCATGTTAGAATGCATAAATGTCCAAATCTGAAAGACTGTTTTGCTAGGGTCTGAGCATCTCCAGCTTCCAGATGGATTAAAGAGCATTTGAGACTGTCTAGGGACTATCTTTCTACACTAGATTTGTTCTGATATGTTTTGTCCTTATAAAGGAGGTGGTTTCTCCAGAGCCCTAAAATAGACTTATTTCTGTTCCTTTTAGGAAAAAGAATCCTTCAATAAGTTAGCATGCCTTTACAATGATAATACAGGCTATAAAATTATTGTGATTCATATCAGGACACATAATGATTTAACTAATCAGTCATTAATTAAACAGGTTTTTACCTGCGGGGGCTGCAAGAGTTTAATAATTTAAGCTGACTAAATGTTAGTACTACCCAGGCATAATTAGAGCTGTGGGGAAAGTTTCACAAATACAGCAAAGCTGGCTACATTTCATGTTATTTACTGCGTGTAGGCAGCAGTCTGCCGACAGAGCAGACTTTTCACATCTAAATGAGCATGTTGCCAGGACAGAATGACCAGGAGGGGAATAAGGATGTTGGTCAACCTAAATTATAAGAGAGTCCCCCATCCTGCAGCAGCTTAAATATACTCTTGGTACATATGATCGCCCTCATTGCAGAAGCTGTTGCAGGACTGACCCCTTTATTGCAAGTTTACTTGTTAAGCACATCCTTGCGCAGGTCTTAGGACATCGGGGTTCGGTGGAGCAGCTTGTGTTAACAAAACTGTGTTGCTTGTCTTGCAAGAAGGGAGACAAGCTTCGAGAACCTGGAGTCTTTATTCTGGGACCTTCATGGCCCCACATTTCGTTCCACCTCTGTGTTACTTTCCCATAAACTGGTGATGGTAGCCTTTGCCTGTTTTGGGATGCCTGCTTGCTGCACTCATGCGCCAAAAATGTTTCGTAAACAGTATTATTTTAATTAGGGGCTACAAGCTTGCCTTCAAGCATTAGGAGCCTGTAGTGGTCCAGTGGACAAGAAAACACTTGGAGGAGATCGCAGGTTCACACACAGGCCTGTCATTTCTGAACTGAGCTCCTCTCCGGTTGGCAACAGCAAGGCAGTGATGCCCATGTATTTAATATTCAGCATCCAGATGAGAAATGCTTTGGTCAAAGCAACATTGAGGAGGAGGAATTCTTTGTTCTATGAAAGGTTAATGCACCTGGGTAGCAGCCGAGAGCGTTTGCATGCAGAGAGATCATTAATCCATGCAGTAATAATTTGTGAAATAAAAATCAATCTTGGAAAGGAGGCAAAGCCTCTAGTTCCAAAGTAATGGACTGCCTTTTGCACTGCATCTCGTTAAGCAAGACCCAGATACATAATGGGCTCAATTGCCATGCAAGGCTTCTCCGCAACCCAGAAAAACTAATAGCAACCCTAAACAAAATACGTCCATGTACCTGCTCCCTTTCAGGGCCCGGAGACTGCAGCTCAATTACCACAGCAGTCCAAGTCACGGCAGGATGTTTCTAAATGGCAAAAGCTGCAATATTTGTTCCAGGTAAGTGGAGCTTCTGGGCTGATGGACCAGACCTGCAGATGTGCTTGGCATCATCAGCTTTTGGTGAAAGCACCTGATGGACAGCAGGAGCTTTAAAAGGGGATCAGCAACATCCCAGCTCTGCTCCACTTGGAAGGAGAAAGGGAGCATTTAGAAGGCTGCAAGGCGCCACGTGGAGATACTCCCAGAGCCCCAGACAGCCGCATCCATACCTCTTCTGCTCCTGCTTACTTAAGAGGGAAACAACCTGGGGCCAAACACAACAGCCAAAGAGCACTTGATGCCTCTTCATCAGGCAAGGCTTGGTCCAAAGGCTGCAGAAATCTGTGGCACATCCCTACAGTAATAAAACAAGATGAGACACGACTGGAAGGGAAATTTGGGCTTACCTACATAGCAGAGAAATCTTTAATATGTTTCTTTGAAAAACAACCCACAAGCTCCCCTGTAGAGGAGTAATGGGGTCAAATTCACTCCTTGGTTCGACACACAATGAAATAGAGTTTTTGCTTTCATCCTGCTTGCATGAGTTAAGGTGATACCAGTGCTGCAGTGCTGTAAGCATCTGGTTTCTGCCAGGATCCCAAAAAGAAAAGCCATACATCATCACTTGCTCTTCAGGTTGAAATCTGTCCCTCTTGCCCTTTTCCTGCCTCCCAGGGGCTTTAATTTGAATTTTCTTCTTGGGGTGGAGAGGTTTCCTGGACACTGTCACTGGCACAAATTTCGCAAGCTCGGCAGCATCTCCACATGATTTTGGTGAGAAGGAAGACGGGCAGGCTCACTGCCAGGATGCAACCCAGCCCCGAGTGCGGAGGTGTCACTCTGTAATACTGACAAAGTACAAAATCCAGTCCCAATAATCCTCTTAAGTCAGAACAGAAAATAACCAGTGTGATTGATAACCCAAAGACAATCAAAGTGTTTAGGATTTAGGGAAGGCACCATACGTACAGAATATTTCCAGAAAGAGCTACACAGTTTAAAGACCCTATTTGTTTTAGTTTTTTCCCTTCCTGGTATACTAAAAGAGGGGGGAAACAACAATTAAACCTGAAAATGCACTGAAATTAGTGACAGTTTTACTATTGATTTGAATCTGTTTTCAACCAGGCTTTTAAGGAACAAAACAGAAATATCAATTAACAACAGAATAATCATTACAAGTAAACAAAGACAATAAGGAATAAATTAAGTCAACGCTGGAAATCAATATCATTCAAAGGCAGAAAATCAGTTCAGCTCAGTTTGAGGATAAAAGATTCAGCAAAATTAATGCAAAGAAGTGATGGTTTGGGGTTTTCCACCACATTACAGGTGGTAACACGCTGTAGAGTCGTGTCCTCGATGGACATGGGTGCCCCCCGTCTGTCAGCTCTCCGTTTGTGCCCTGCAAAATGTGATTCCCTTGCGGTGTGGTTTGCACAGCAACCTGAGAGACTGGATATCTGGTTCCCACTTTAATTAAAGGGAAATTAACATCCCAGACTCCTCTTTCAGGTTCTTTTTCAGATGTTCGTGGTTCTCAAACGAGAGACTGATACAGAGGCAGGTATAAGTCTACAGATATAGCTGTAAAAGTCTAAAACATCCAGCAGCACTAGTGGGACTTATTTTTTTGCTTTGTGCTTTGAAAATAACGTGTTCTTCTGTGGTATCACTGGGAGAGGTGTTGCAACAGAGCAACACGTGCTTTTCAGCCTTACCAAGAGGAACTTTTTCTGCTGAGAATACACAAAGCACTGGAGTTACGTTAACAACAATTTCATAATCCAAATATTCCAAAAAACTATTAACTAAAAAATCCTTGCATTTTTACTTTTCCAGCTTTCAAACCATCCCTTGGGATTCCCTCCACTGCCAGGGTTGACTTTGATGCAAATAACTCGTATAAAGAAACAAGTAAATACTGCGTCAAACAGGCAAAAAAAAAAAAAAAAGCATCAAATGGCAAAACTACCTCAAGATACCTTTTGGAAGGGCGACACAAGATCTATTTTGAAACTTTTTAACTCAATTTAGTCACCCGGCAGCTGGTTTGCATCATATCTCTTCCTCCAGCCAAGACTGCTCAGTGGTAATGTTTTGCCGTGACTCCTCTGTGATTCAGCCAGCGCGAGGGGAGAAAAACATCCCACTAGAAGTGCCAGACTTACAGAATGACCTGCCTAATCTTACACGGTAAGATGGTTCCCACTGTCCAGCTGGTTTTTTAGGTCATTCTTGAAACACAAAGAAATCCTCTGATAAGTGAATATCAGTTCACAATATCACTTGTCCTTAAGTGCGGTGGTAGCTGTATGCTGGCAAACCCTCTGTCTTCAGTGTACTGGGCTCTAAGGGCGCCCCAGACCACAGTTGGGTAAAAAAGGGGAATTCTTCCCTTTCTATTACAGCAGGGAAAGGGGGAAGGCTGGCCTTTCTGATGTTGCATGCTTCGCTCCACATCTTAGCATTAGGTCACTTACAAGATCTGGAGATATTTCTGCCCAAGAAGGATGGACCTCTAGGGTTTTGTTCACTTGGGTTTCATTTCTTGCATGGGACATAACCCGGTTGTCTTGACTGCAATTACCGATTTCAAGAGCCTGCTGGGTTTGAAAAGGCTGTGCAGCCCCTGGCCCTGGGCAGTGCTCCCCGGGATGTCCCTGCCCGAGGGTGCACAAGAACCCCAACACAACAGAGAGGGGCACATCTCTGTATTATATATATATATATACATATATGGATGGGTGGGGGGTTTTAACATAACCACTGCACACATAATTCTTCACACTAATCCCATTCCTGGCACAAATCTTCTATCTCAATCTTCCTATTTTTCCCCTGTCCACATCTTGACATCCATTAAATTCTCAGTGTGCCCAAAGCTTACCAACACGGCACACTGCTTTATCCAGTGGCGTCAGTCCATCAATAAAGCTCAGCTGCTGAGTTTGTTTGCTTTCCTGCATTTTCGGATTACTGTAAGTTATGTGGATGCTGGAACCAGCAATGTTGATGTGCCAGTGCCAGGTCCCCAGGTCTGTGGTCAGATTCCCCTTGCTCCAGCAGCATCAGGGACAGGGCAGGAGTGAGGCTTTCCCATCATTTCCACAGACCCAGAAAGGCACCAGGGGCAAAAAAAAAAGTGGTTTTCACTAAAGCTCAGCCTAGTTGGGAGGGGTTGCAAACATAAATGACATCTTTCTCTTTGGCTTTCCACTCATCTTCCCTCACTTTTCTCACTCCAGGATGAATGTACAATTAAAACACAATCAATCTCTATGACATTTCCAAAGTGTGCAGTCAGTGTACTGTCTTCTCTTTCAGCCTTGGCGAGAGCCCAAATTTCTTGGAAAAATCAACTCTCGACTTTCCCCTCAGAGAAACTCAAGATTAAAGGTTGTCGAGTGGGGACAAATCAAGCATCAAATTCGTTGTCAACAAATTAATGCACTGAAGAGACTTCTCTGAGTGACTATTTTCAGGTTTAGCACTAAGTTAATTCTAATGGTAGCAAATGACGTGCATTCAACAGCCCTGTGCAGCACGGGCAAATACAGTTTTTTTAATAGCGGTGACTTATTACACCTTCCTTTATCAAAAAATAAGGGGAGTGAGAAGTAAGAAACCTATTAGATGAAAAGCCTCTTGTTTGTGCTAAGAGAAAAATAGGTGTTCCCCGTTTATTTTATTTGTCATCTCAACACAGACAGGGAGAAAAACATTAATATTTAAGACTACCTCTAGCAATTGTGTATTTTGTTTTTCTATATATACACCCTCAAGGTGCACAGAGGGTTATAGAATGCCTCAGGTCACACTTATAATAACAGGAACCTCACTTTTATTTTTTTTTTTTCCCCGTCTCCCTTTAAAACAACTCTATTAGTACTGCGCAAGCTACCTTAAGCAGCATCTGACATATACAAACTGTTGCCTGTAGGTTGCCTGTTTGTTTGATTTTCTGCAGTGTGAAGGTTGAGTTGAGTCATTTTGCACCCAATTACTTTGCAGTAAATTTGTCGGATGATTCTTGTCGTGCCGTATTGATCCAACGTGTCACCTTGAACTTGTTTATTGACACATCAAATTCCGAAGGCAGCCCTGTTCAATTTACCACTTCCCAATTATGGCATTTATATGATGTCACTGAAGCTTCTTGTCACGTTCAGATGAGACCATTTTCCCCCCTCCACCACCAATCACCTGAGCAGCGGTTGCCATTTTTCTCTGACCTTTCCTGAGACAGATGGTGGTTCATAAAATACATCATTAGCACACATGTCATTTTATCTTGCCTGGATTTTTTAAGTGAAAGGTACTTTGTTCAACAAAAGATTTTTCAATTTCTTCCTCAGCAACCGTGTTGCTAAATAGGAATTTTTTTTTTTTTTTTTTTTTTTGTGAGCGCTAGAGAAGGGGGTTCATCCCCAATGGCTTCACAGGGGGATTCATGACATGATGCTGGGAAAGCTTCCTCCTGGGCCTGACAGAGGATGTGCATCCTCAGATGGTCACGGAAGCTGCAAACATCCAGACAGCTCAGGATCCGGCCCAGTACTGTGACGTACAAAACAGATGTGCAAAATGGGACGTTGACGTGGTGTTCACCGCGGGAGGTGGCATGGTGTCGGAGATGAGAGCACAGAAGCAATGGTGCTTTCCTTTGCAAAGTCTTTCAGGATTTGTGTGTGCTACCCTGAGTTTACTGATGCCAAAGACACCAAAAATAGCCTCCTTTTTTACCCCAAGGTGTTCCGTTTTCTTTAGGACAGTCCGTTTGGGCTTTTAATAACTCAGGAACTGTGAAGATTTGGTGCAGGAAGAGTATTTGAAAGTATTGCGTTCTTTTAAATCATTTTAATATTTGATGCCAACAGTTAAAAATATTAGCTGGCCAGCTTTGTTCCTTTGAATGGGTTCAGCAACACACTTGAGCTTAGATTTCTATTGGGGCATATGCTTCGGTCCCGCTATTTGAATTTAAGATGTCTATGTGCTTTCCAAGATGAAGACCTCTGAGTTCACGCACAATAAAAGTGTCCCTCCTCTCCCCGTGCAGAAGCTCCAAGGTAACCCAGAAGACAATCTGGACCAAGAAAGGCTTTGTTGTTTGAGGCGCCCTAGGGCTGAGGTCAATGTTAAAGACAAACAGAGGGAACATGCACTCTTCCACTGCATGATTTATCACTTGCCAAAATGTGCTCGAGAAAAAAGCCAGGGGAGGGGGGAGAAAAGCTACCACAGCAGAAGAAAATAATATCTTCTTGGCAGGTCCTCAGTTATGACGCCAGTGGTGTTTTAAAGTAGCTGGAACAAAAACATTTCCGAATCCAATTTCATTACATATAATTTCTTCTTCTCGCTTGACACTCACTGTTTTACTTCCTCATTTCCCTGACAGAGGACGTGATCATTTCTGCATCACCAGAACTTACAAAACAGCAAACAGCACCTCTCTAAATCCCTGAACATCCCGACTCACCTCACCACACTTGCACATCCCAAGTTCACGCAGCTCCTGCCATTTCATCCCGACCAGCGACGGTGCGGTGGCCTGGCATGGGAGAGAGAAGCTTGTCTATGTGGTCGGGAAAAAGTCAGCGAATGCTCTCAGGTGGAGACCTTGAATGTCAGATGTCAGCCAGAACCAGCCTCTGATTTATAAACCCCGCAGGAAGGGTATGGGTGGGTGGTGGGCACCTCCTTGCACTCGCTTAGGCAAGGTGATGCTGCTGTCAGATCTTACCAGGTGGCGAGACAGTGAGACGGCTTTTTCTTTCCTTTGTATCATCAGCAGCTCTTGGATGTTGCTCCCATCTCAGAGCTGTGGCCCAAGTCTAAATTACTGCTTTTGCAATTTACTTATCTCTCCAGCACGTATTGTTAATCTCCTTTACAAGACTGGGTATCTCTCTGCCCCAAAGATAGTGCTCATGTCTCTCCTTCAGCTTGCTCCGTCTATCTTCTTGTGCACAGCTCCCAATGTCTTCTGCTTGCCTGTTATTCAGGTAAGCCACAGTCAGGCTATGAGCCCTAGTTTCATTTTCCAAAAGTCTTAGTTTCCTAAGACCATCGAAATAACTCCAGTTCCTAGCCCTGAAAAGAGTTGAAGTCTCCAAGTCCAACGGGCACTTTTGGATTGCCAAAAATTTGCCATACATGTGCTGAGACATTACGACAGCGGTGGCTGAGGCACAGCCAGATGTTTGCACATGGTTTGCAGTCTGACTTGGGACCATCACTGCTTTGCAGATATTCCCCTGCATGCACAAGGCGGCAGCCAAAGGGGGTAATATCCCAGATCCTAAAACAGGGAGTGGAGAAAAGGAGAGGCCACTCCCGGGACATCACAGGCCAGGAAGCTCTTCTGAACCAGAACCAAAACCTCCTAACAGACAACCAGAAATAAGAAGATGGGGTCATTTCCAAGCCCTGCAGAATGTGCTAGCTTGCCCTGCTGCTTTGGCAATCATCAGGCCAGCCTCAAAGTCTCTGGCATCTGTGCAGGGTTTTTACACTATCCGTGTGGTTTTGGCAGTCTTTAGGGCCTCCTCCAAAATAAACGTATTTACTGAAGAAGGCCCCTTGCAAAGTTGGGGGATTACTTGGCTTTGGCCGCAATGACACATCTTTGTTTGTACCACTGCAATTCTCTGCACACGCGCACAAATAAAATGGGATGGAGAACAAATGCTATGGTAGATACTGGATTTATGATGTGCCAAGTTTAAATAGCACCCATAAGGCTTAAACCAGCAGCAATGGGGAATCCATTTTTCAATTGCAGAGAGCACACAAAGCTTTCTCTTTCTCCTCTCGCTGGGTAAGCTGATGCTGGGTACCAATTTCCTGAGCTCCTCATGCCAGGAAATCATGTCTCCACCTCCTCACGTGTGACTAGGGTTCTTTTGTGGGTTCTTTTTAAAGTTCAAAACTATACTAAAATAGCAACCATGCTACTTAACAGTATCAGATGACTAGAGACATCCCTTAGATACCAATTAACCTTTGTGCCAGTTTTAGACTGGTGTGCGCACTCTCATCATGACTGCAACTGTTGAATAATTAATCCCTTAGACTAAACAAACCATTGCCGGACTGCACTCAGCTTCCTGAACTGATGTCTGATTTTTTTGTCATTGATTGTCACCCCCTTTTGAAGGGCATTTTTTCTTTATGTGGATGGATATGATGATATCCTTTTCGTTGGTAATCTGAACATGGGATCAGGCTGTTTTGTGGTAGCCACTGTAGTCAGAAGGAAGGAAGTAAAAATAAAAAGGGAGAGGGAAGGAGAGAGGGAGAGGGTAAGAGAGCAAGTGCGGAAGGGAAGGGAAGGGAAGGGAAGGGAAGGGAAGGGAAGGGAAGGGAAGGGAAGGGAAGGGAAGGGAAGGGAAGGGAAGGGAAGGGAAGGGAAGGGAAGGGAAGGGAAGGGAAGGGAAGGGAAGGGAAGGGAAGGGAAGGGAAGGGAAGGGAAGGGAAGGGAAGGGAAGGGAAGGGAAGGGAAGGGAAGGGAAGGGAAGGGAAGGGAAGGGAAGGGAAGGGAAGGGAAGGGAAGGGAAGGGAAGGGAAGGGAAGGGAAGGGAAGGGAAGGGAAGGGAAGGGAAGGGAAGGGAAGGGAAGGGAAGGGAAGGGAAGGGAAGGGAAGGGAAGGGAAGGGAAGGGAAGGGAAGGGAAGGGAAGGGAAGGGAAGGGAAGGGAAGGGAAGGGAAGGGAAGGGAAGGGAAGGGAAGGGAAGGGAAGGGAAGGGAAGGGAAGGGAAGGGAAGGGAAGGGAAGGGAAGGGAAGGGAAGGGAGAAGGGGAAGGGAAGGGAAGGGAGAAGGAGAAGGGAAGGGAAGGGAGAAGGAGAAGGGGAAAAGAAAAAGAAAAAAGAAAAAAGAAAAAAGAAATAAGGAAAAGAAACAGGAAATGGAAAATAAAAAGGAGAAGAAGAAGGAGAAGGAGAAGGAGAAGGAGAAGGAGAAGGAGAAGGAGAAGGAGAAGGAGAAGGAGAAGGAGAAGGAGAAGGAGAAGGAGAAGGAGAAGGGAAAGGGAAAGGGAAAGGGAAAGGGAAAGGGAAAGGGAAAGGGAAAGGGAAAGGGAAAGGGAAAGGGAAAGGGAAAGGGAAAGGGAAAGGGAAAGGGAAAGGGAAAGGGAAAGGGAAAGGGAAAGGGGAAAGGAAAGGGAAAAGGGAAAAGGGAAAAGGGAAAAGGGAAAAGGGAAAATGGAAAATGGAAAAGGGAAAAGGGAAAGGAAAAGGAAGATTTCCTTTGTAACAAAAATCTCACTTTTACAACTAACAGAGGAGACATGCATTTTTGGTTACAATGACAGTTTGGTCTGCTGTACTATTTTGCACAACACTCCAAAATTAAGAATTACCTCCGGGGAGTAATTTTTTATTTTATTTTTGCAAATATTAGATAGTCCATTTCCATCCTATTGAACATATTGTCACTCTAAACTGGCAGCTCGTTTGTTATTCTCAGAGCATTCTAAACATACAGAAATAATACTATGGAGAATACAAGTGTTTCATGAACACTTTCCAGGATATAAATTTGTAGTCCTGTAAGGCTTTACAGGTACATCACTGTTTTGTTTTCGAGGTAAAGAAATACACTCTTGCATTTCATGTGTAAAATTGTATGCACTGCTCTACTGCAAACACATCAATTAATAATGTAAGGCCAAAATTTGTGGTTCTTTGAGGTTTTCGGGCCAAATTCCCGTAGGTGATCAAGTACTGCCTATTTACCTTAATGAGTTGTTCCATTTAATTTTGTGGTTAAGTAGCACCTATGAGTTCACGGTGCCTCTTTGAACATGCTAAGCAGAAATGGTGGGATATCTGAACCATAAAGCGTCAAAGCCTAGGTTGGCAATGGCATAATTTTGTCTTTTATATCAAGAATACCTCCTGTAACAGGTGTCAGCTGCCTATCAAAGACAGCTCACATGAGCACCAAAGAAGTTGTTTAACTCTTCATCAGAAGCTTTCGGAAATGTCGCACGAACACCTTTTATCTGCGAGTGATGTGTTGCCTTCGAGAAGTGGCAAAGAGACGGTCAAGAATTTAAAAACCAAAACGGGAAATTTAACCCTCGGGGAGTCTGCTCCAATGCCTGGCAAAGCCTGACTGCGGTGGGAGGTTTGCCCCCATCAGGAGCCGGGGGATTGGGTCCCATGTACTTACTTTTCATTATTCTTTAAATCAATAAGTAGATACTGACTACTCTTAAAGTGAATATCAAGATTAATTGACCCAAGTGGTAAGTATTGATCCAGGAATGGCCAATCGATTGTCAAGGGATGATAAATCTTGAATTTTATAGGAACATGAAGCCACGGGCAGCAGCAACCCCAGGTTTGCAGTGGTGGATGATCACACAGGGAGCTCCTGGGGCAGGATGCACTGCCAGCATCAAGATTTGGAGAGTGAAAACACCCAAATCCTCCCTTTCTTTCCCCAGAGGAAGTCCTCCCAAAATCTAAGAATTTTTCTCCCTCTTGAGTGCAGCTCGGATGAAGTTTTTCACACATGCCAGGCAAAATGAGAGTGTCTAGTTATCGCAGAGGGCAGCAGAAGATGTGTCCAGGTTGCGTCTTCCTCCAGCATGGTCTGACATGGCCTGAAGTATTCGGGGATCTGTTGGGATAGCAACATCCAGAAATGCATCTGATCTCTTTGGGCACTGGAGCTTTTTTAACCAGCACTTTAAAGAGATCCAGAGTGAAAAAACACTGTTCATCTGGGAGTAAAAACCAGCTTCTGTGGGGCAGAAAGCAGCCAATCTGGATAAACTGTTAATAAAATAATAAAAGCAACATTACCAGGTAATGTGATTTATCAATGTTGTTCCAGATCATGGTGTTACTGATCTGATCTTTTGGAGCTGCAAACACTAGAAATCAATTAGTTCTTTGTCTGATTATTTTTGGCCAAGCACAACCCAGAAGGTTTGGGGATTTCTTCCTTAAGAACTTAAAAATTAATTTTTCAAAAAGCAAAACTAGCAGGAAATGTTTATATTGATGTTGTACCAGAAGGGGCTTTAAAATCCAAGGGGAGTTAGTCAGTACCCTAAAATCACAGTCCAGGACTGTGTCCAGCAGGGGCTGCACAGAGCCCCTGCTCCAGCAAGGTTACAGCCCAAAGAGCAGAGAGACGCAGGGAAAGGCTGTGACCTGAAAGCAAATCTATCTCCTTCCCACCCGGATCAGCACAAAACCTAAAAGATCCCAACACTTGGGGCTTCAGGCCCTGACTTCAGGAGATTTCCTAACCATCTAGAGAAAATGTCCTTAAAAGGTTTCCTCCTTTTTTTCCCCAGCAGCATCTCTGTGCCTCTTCAGCCACATTCCCATTCCCATCCCAGCGGCGCTATCCCTCCCGAGCATCCACAGCCGTGACGTTTCTTCAAAGGGGGAACCACCAGGGAACTGCCAAGCAGTATCTAAACCTCTGGGATGTGAAATATTTGTATTTTAATTGCATCCTTTGTTCTTATTTCTAATAAAGGATGATATTATGAGGCCTGAGGGCCATATTCTTCTTTCTAGGGATTGTTACTGTGTGATGATAAGAAAAATGCTACGTGATGCGGAATATGCGTTCATCACAAATGTCCTTCACTGTGAGGAAATATCTTATCTGCCTTCATAACCTCAGATGGAGGGGAATACAGCTGAGAGCTCTTCCCTTAAGCACCACTTCCTACCCTGCATTTACTCTTCAGTCTTATTTTCTATAGACTCCCGTGAATGGCACTTAGAGGAAAGGAAGAGAAGGGAATTTTCAAAAAAGTGTGCAGGAGGCACGGGTACAAAACCAATTATTTATTAATAGGTTTTGTCCACACACCTCCTGTGCGTCATTTGGAACATTTACCCTGTAGGCAGTGAAGAGCGATCAGGTGAGAAATTTGGGTTTGCATCTTGCCAGACGGGCTTGACAACTTCGTGCTGAACTTTAGCTCCCCATCTATGTCCTTGCAAGACAAGAATGTGTTTAATGTAAACAAAATGTTGAATTTATACTCCTCAAAACGTATATAAACATATTTGTATTACTAACTTATGAATATGTATGTGCATACATATATCTCCAATGTATGAAGTGGCCTTGGTTTTTCGCTGAAATAAGGACATCTAACCAGAAAGAATTTGAA
Organism: Leptosomus discolor; assembly: GCF_034619465.1. Taxonomy (NCBI): domain Eukaryota; kingdom Metazoa; phylum Chordata; class Aves; order Leptosomiformes; family Leptosomidae; genus Leptosomus; species Leptosomus discolor. The sequence goes on along the minus strand of NC_141419.1, from coordinate 90,169,320 downwards.
AGCAGTGAGAATTCCCTTAAAAAAAAAAAAAAAAAAAAGAGAAAGGATAATTGAAAAATAACAGCTAAGCAAAAGCAAAATGACACTTTGAATAGTCACTAAGCATTTGCACCTGCAGTGGCTCAAGTATTTGTCACTAATGCACAGATTTACTAGTGTCAGCTGAACGCCAAGTGCTGGATGACTTTGCTTCGGGATGAGCTATAAACCCCAGGATGCCACTAAGGAATAAGTTTCTTAACATCTCTTGCATTAAAAGCACGAGGCAGCAGTGTCCTTATTTTGTGCAAGGCAAATCGGTGGTAAAGAGACTTGTCAGGAGTCAGGCAATGAGTCAGCTGGCAGGACTGGAAAAGATTCCCTCACTGTGCACCATCATTTAATCCTATTCGGATCAACTGATCTCTGTGGCATCCTGTCTTGAGTCAGAAAACACCTGAGGATGCTGAAATTTCTTGGACTCGTTCATTACAACATAGTGGAAGTTGTACAAGAGAATTCTCCAACGCTGTTTTTCTCACTCCAATGCTGCTCAGCATAGCTTTGATTTCTGTGGGCTCCTCGACCAAAGGTCCTTGATAGCTCCAGAGGGAATGGCTGTAAGCAAACACTGAGCAAGAACTCAGGACACAAACTTATGTGTCCAGTGCTGAGATTACCTTAGATCAGAGGTTACCAGGAATATAAGATCACCTGACAAGGAAAACAGTTAATGAAACATAACTGGTTACAAATTTCCCCTAATGGACTTTACCAATTCCCATTACTCCTATACAATTTCATCATTTAGTAACAAGGTAATCACAGTGTTTGAGCTTCAGTCAATAGCATTAAGTTTCTCAAAATAAAAAGAAGGTTTTTTTCTGGCTCCCCATCAGATTGCAACCAATCTTTCAAACACAGGCGCCAGACGCAGGCACCAAATTTACTGACAGCAGCAGGATGATGAAGATGATGGACTGTATGATTGTGCCAAGGGGCTGATCTCTCATCATTTAAAGGAGCAAAACTGAGAACAGTGCTCACCCCTCATCCCTTCCCAAACCTGCACCTGTAATGAGCACACACAAAGGGCTCTCCACACATAACTCAGGTTATGTGTAAAATATGTATTAACAACTGATAAAACAAAAAGGGTTAATTTAGCAGTAGCAGCTACCTGATGTACCTGGTAAGATTTCACTCCATTGCTCTCAGGTAAATGTAGGTGTTAGACATTAAAAGCTGGCAGCAGGCACTGTGAGGGAGACAATTAGCAGCAGCAAGGAAGCATCGCAGCCTGCCAGACTTTTATTGAGGCGGATTATAAAATGCTTGTGTTCACATTTTCCAAGATTCATTGGCAGTCTTGTAATTGATGACAGAGCTCAGAGAGAAAGCGTCTCTCTCAAGCGCTGTGCAAGGCTCCCCACGCCATTGATAATGACCTACTTGCATTTACAAGAAATAAGTTGCAGCATCCTTTTATTGATACAAAACTGGCCACCATTGAGGAAGTCCAAACAGTTCTGCAGAAGCTAAAGATAAATAAAGCTATTAAAACCTACTCCATTTCTCCTGAGCTGCTAAAGTCTGTGGCCTCTTAATTGCTACAAAGCTATAGACGCTGTCCAAACTCATTTGAAAGAATAATCATATACTCAATAACCAGCACATTGGAATAGCAATAATGAAATACCACAGAAAAGGAAAGATGACTAAGCAAAAAGGCATTGCTTAGTGTAATTCTATTTTTGGTACCTGGCAACTTTTGCCTGGGTCATGCTCTGAAGATTTGCTATCGGAGTGATTCCCATGATAAAACCATCTCAGAGACAGTCAATATTTTCGAATGTGCATCCACAGCTTGATGTTTTTGTAGGGAGAAATCCTAGGGAGTTCGTTTAGCCTCAGCTGCGACTCCAGCAGAAGATTTAACTGAAGAGGGACTTGGTAATTTTTTTTAACTCTGATTTCCTCTTCTCTTGCTCTTTCATCCTTTTGCAAAACCATGGGACCTCCTCCACAAGACATGTTTGCAAGCGAAGACCATAGATGTCCTCTCTGTGGACACCACCACCACAACGGCAGGCTGAACACTTGCTCCAGGGCCACACTGCAAGATGCATTGGGTATCCCCTTAGTTTTGGGGTGCCTAAAATAATAAGCAGGTTGCCTCAGGCACTTTGGATCTCCTGCTAATCCACTGGCTGATTCGGTCTTGCTCCTGCAGACTGACCATGTCTCCTTTTGGGGTCCTTTGCAAATGCCTGGCAGCTCTATAGATTCAGACCCTACAGTGGCAGAATAAGCTATGTAAATTAACTGCTCCACCAAAATTCACACCAGCCTTTCAAAATCCACTACACACATGGCCCAACAAACTACTCTAGACCGCTGACTCCAATGGAGCCCCTGTCGATTTACGCCAGCTGAAGACCTGGCCAAAAAGCACTACTGCAGCTCTGGCATACTGCAGTGACGGTGGAGAAAAGATCGTTTAAAGATATTATATTCTGTTGCATCTTCCAACCTGTTCCACAGAAAACTATCATGAATTTGCAGATATCCCCGTAAGTCACCATAAAAGCATGTCATTTTTCTCTGATCTTTAATTCCTTGAGTAGCTACTTCCTTAATTGTAGTTTACAGATAATTCCAGGTAGAGTAGGTGTCATTAAAACCTCATTTGTCACTCTGTAGTCACTGCAGTAACACAGTGTCTCCTACTGTAAGTAGGAGAAGGCTCCACAATAATTGCACATCCCCAGGCAGTGAACACCGAGAGTTTAATGGTGCCAACTGTAACCGCGGCAGCAGGAGAAAAGCCCGATGTTCACAGAACAGAGCGTGCTAATGCAGAAAAACACCCTCTGGCGGGTAACACCGAAGGGCAGAAACCTCTTTCCCAGACCCTAGGCTGCAAATTTAGTCATGGGATTCAAATCTAGAGTCTAGGTAGGAAAAGCATAGTCTGGTGGGGTGTGTATCTTCTGTCATTGGGGCTTGTTAGAGGCACAGGGATCAACTCAGCTGAAGCTATGCAAAAGTGCAGGGTCTGAGCTCTCCCTTCCCAAAGGAGAAAGGGGGTGTCCAAAGGAGCTGCAACCACCTGCACGCTGGGGGAAATGCCATTAAAAGGTTACCTCTTGCAATCAAGAGTACGCCACTTAACATGTAACTGTCAGGATGGTAAATGCAGTAAATCAAATTAACTCCACTGGAGTGGAGGGCGTGTTGGAAGGAGAGGAGATAGTTTGTGTGGTTTATATTATTTGCGAGAGAAAGCAGCGGAGCAGAGAAAACTTTCACACAGCCATTTATTAAAATTACGCTCAGCACTTTCCTCCCCCGCTTTAGAAACACATCGGCCCTGTCCTCATCTCACCAGTGGGGAAACAACGGCACGGAGATTAAGTGGCATTTTTAAGGTGAAGCAAGTAGCCATAGCAAGCCCTTGGGAGCCAGGGCCAGAGCTGAAAGTAGAAATGTAAGTTGCTTTGCATGGACATTGACCTAATGGAGCGATGAAGGGGATACACAGGTCTGCAGCTGGGCTATTTAATTTAGGGAAAGGCTCACCCTTGTTCGCAGTGCCATGCACTGCACCTCCTCACCTAAAATAAATAAAAAAAAAAGCCAGGTGACAAATGTGTATCTCTGTCTTGTACCATGTGTAACAAATACAGCCACAGCACTTAACTACAGAGCTTTGGAAGCACTGGTTGGGTCAGGTTCAAACAAAAGGGTCTGTTCAACACGATATGAAACTTTCCTTTCCTCTTCATTTTCATCAAAAAAAAAAAAAAAAAAAAAGATTACGGGGGCACCAGAAAACAATTTTCCAGGTGGTTGTGAGGGCTCTGAACGTTTGCAGGTGACTTGATGTTGATATGTGCATAGGGAGAGCGTTTCTTGACTTCTTCCTATGCTTTCATGTTTTTCATCCTCACATGGGTTTCTAGTGATGGGTCAGGTAAAATAAAGTAAAGGTGTCAGAGCCCTAATCAATCGACGTGCATATAGGAAGGAGAATTAGTATAATTAACATGTAATCAGTGGGTAAATTTGGAATAGCTATATTCATGTCTGTGGCTGTCATCTTTATTCTGTCCAAACTCTCGCTGGCTTTTGTCATCTTACTGTATCAGTCTAGACTAGCCTGGTCCTTGGATCTATCTGCTAGGGACAAAAATTAACAAAAATCCTTCCTCTGCTCATATCTTCTACTCACTGTCAACAACAGCCTCAGGGAGGAAGGCCAGATGGATCTCACCGCCGTCGCCTCTCCAGGGGACGCGCTGAGGATGGCTGCACGAAGAGTGCCCGCAGGTCTGCAATTCCTGCAGGGCAGCGTGTGCTTTGCCCCTCGCGCACGGGAGAGCTGCCCTGGTTTCACAGCATCTGCGACCCCCTGCTCCCAGAGAGGTAGAAGGGCAGGAGCAGGCCCTTCATGTGAACAAGGAATAAAAATGGCAATTTGCACACAACAAAAGGCATTTTGGGTCAATGCCATGTCCAATGGAAAGTGTGGTGGAAACAGCGATGAAATTTATGAGTGGAAAATGTCTCTAAGGCTTATTTGCCAAAAATGGTTATTTGGGTATGTATTCAGGCACAGCACTTTGTGCAATGGTCTCCAACTGGCACTTTTAGATGCAACTACAATATGCATAGTAAATAAAAATACCAAAAAGAGTCCTGGAAAGCAATGAACTTGTGTCATTGCCAGGAATGGCTTTGCTCAAATGCTGGTTTTAATCCTATTCTGGTTTTTATGGGTCTGATAAAGTGCCTCATTGCATCACAAGAGACTACTAAACCTCATCAACTTATTCAAAACTCTTTTACGTGCCACCAAAGGAAAAAAACAAACAAACAAACAAAAAATAATGGTTATGAACTCCATGCTGATAGACAGGCACACACCTGCCTTGAGCTTCCCCATTGCAAATACCCATGTTCATTTTGGAAGCAGAATCCAGACAAATATGATGCTTCAGGTATTGATTAAACAGACACTAAGAACATTCCCAAAATGGATTGCAACCAGGCAACTGTTTTGACATGGAGAGTCTAAGCATAAAACCGCTGGAAATGCTTTGGAAATCATTTGATCACTTTGGAAATAGTCAGACGCCATATCCCAACAGATCTCCCAAAGAAAGAGAGAGACCCCAGGCATCAGGCTGGTTTTTCCAAGGGCCAGAAAGACCTGGAAGATCATGCAGCTGCATCCTGCACACCTCAGGCTGCATAAACTGCAGGAATTTGGTTTTCTGCCTAGATCACACTTCTGGAAAGGCATTGGTTCTGGGATAATGATGCTGGTGATGCTGGTAGAGCAGAAGACTAACGAGGGTGGTAAAATCATGGCTTTCGGTGGGAGAGACCCAACGGGTTTCAAAAAATGTGCTGCTATGGAATATCAACTTCACCAGGCAATATGCTGCCTGTATGCCTGGAGATGGAGTGAGCTCCTTGACAATGGGTGACCGTGGCCCCCCTGGCTGTGCGGAAGAAATGGGTACTATTTGGGTGTAATTTATCCAACCTGTTCTTAGCATTTGTGTAAGGATGATACCAATTTCTTGTTTCTCTCCACAGACTAACAATGATTTAGACCTGAGGCATCCCCAAAAATTCAGGTATCCCCCAAGAAGAAGTTACCCTTGGAGTGGAAGATGCAGATGTTTAATTATGCTTAGCAATTTAAAGGCTTCTCCTCTCTCTGCAGCTCATAATCTGGCAATACTTACCTTCAGTAAGGTACTTGCCAAGGGTTTCCAGTGCCACTTACCCCGTTCTGCATTTCAGTATGATTCAAGTGAAGCCCAGACCTTGGGCAGGGTATGTAGGGGACAGGTTGGCTGCATTTTATACCTCTGTCATGCCAGGGAATTTATTGGAAAAGCACTGAAACCTCTTTCTCTCTTGCCCACACTAATAAAATGAACTTGGACCCAAGACTAGGCAAAAAAATGTTTATAGAGGAAATTTTTAGGGTCTGATTTCAAAACGAGAGGCTTAACAGAAACCTCAGATGCTGAGCCCCGCTAACATCAGGTCTCTTCATGGAGGTGTCTAGCCAGATCCTCCCCAAATTTGGTTATTTACCTGAGTTCTAGAGGGAAATTATTAAAGAGTTTTTTTAAAAATATAGCCCTATAGGTAATTAGTCTTGGAGGTGTGTGCTTGGTGACAGTATTTCAAAGACCTCAATGGTAAATTGCAAGATAACAGGAAAAATGATGGCCCTGTAATTTTTTATCTCATCAAACAGTTTTTATTTACATGATCTACTAGTTAACTCCACCATATCGAAGCTGACAGACTGTCCAAGTTACTTCAGTCCCTAATTACTGAAATGAAGCAAGCGCCTCTGTTGAATGATGGGTATTTTTTCCTGTCACCATAAAAGAGACCCCCCCTTCTTTTGATTTAATCAGACCCCTGTCCTTTCTGTAAATAATGTTTAATCATCTTAGCCAACCTCATTTTTATAATAGCCCCTTTCACTGGAGCTCAGAGAGATATTAATCCATACAACCAAACACACACGATAACGAATCATTTCTCAAGATCAGAAGATATCTGTATTCTTTTATTTACTAGGAATTATTTTTAAGATCAGATTAAATGAGGGATTCATGGAAGGGTTTTGGGGATTTTTTCCAAAGCCCATCATTATGTCCAGCCAATGGTTGATCTGACAGGTTTGTACCTGCTGGCAATAGCTTCACTGATTTTCAACATACACTGAACCATGAATTACTGGGGACCTACTAATCCTATGGTTAGGTGAGTGGGCAGTGGTTCCCCACAGCACTTTTACGGAGTTATTAAGTTGAAAAGATAATTAGGAAACTGAGAAACTCTTAAAAACTCTTGTATTACTCAGTAAAAACTTCAGTAATATACTTTCTCCAAAGTAGCTGCCTGTTTTTGTATTGCAGATCTTCACACGAATGGAAAAGCAAGAGTTATCTGCGTTTAAAGCCTTGCCCTTCCACTCTGGTGGGGTTTGCCTCTGTACACCCAAAAGGACAGTGCTGATTTGGGCTAACAGAAATCATCCATCAAATGCTTTTTTTTTTAGTCCAATCAGAAAAGCAATCCATACTTTTTAATAAGGATATTACATTGGCTTAGTGGTGAACAGATCTCTTTTTATTTTTGTTTACAAATTTTACACTCAGTAGTGTGGAGAAGTGCAAATATAATTGACTTTTTAAGACCTTGATCAATTCATATAAAACCTTAGTATTATGAAACAAATAAAATAAGAACCAGTTAATGTTCTTTTATGGCCCTAGAATGTATAGCAGCAGAAACTGCATTTAAATAATAAGAATTTCCTCTCAAAATACTATGATTAGATTTTGGCCATACAGACAGAGTGAGATTGTTATAACATCAGCCACATGGCACAGCACTATCTGGTTTCATCCACAGGGAGAAGAATAATCTTTGCTGTGACATAGCTATTCCAATAAATGCATTTTTCTTTGCGTGCTAACAAGAAATGGAAAGCTATAACGAAAAAAAAAAACGACACGAAAACCATGAAGATCAGAGCAGGCATAGAAGATGTGTAAAGCTGATTTAAAAGATTAGGAGGGACACAGGGCAGAATTGTTCCACAAATTCATGGAAACATTAACAACAAAATTTGAAGACAAAAGGGAGTAACTCTGTGTCTCAGTGTTTGAAATGTAATTCAAAGGTCAGGGACCTCCATAAGAGATTTTCCCTTGCAAGAAGGTTTTTCTACATTTTTCTTTTACCCGGACATCCAGATATGCCATTTCCAGAGCAAAGACAGATTAGAAGATGACCCAGATGAAAAAGGTACATTGAATACATGTGAAATGCGCAGTAAGAAAACAAATGTCACACTCTGGAGGTTGCCTCTCAGACTAAAAGCCCTCAGAGGACTGTACAAGAAGACCAGGTTCTGGATGCAGAAATGGTGCTTGAACCTTACAGGGAATCTTTGCATCCCTCCTCACCACTGACCCACCAAATATCCCTTTCTGGAAAATCAGGTCACTGATCCAGAGTAAAAGCTAAAAAGGGAAATGGGAAGAGCCAAGTTATTAACTTCACATACATTCAGAGCTTGAAATAATTTCCCCTTGACATTTTTAAAGCACATATCCCAACTCGTGTTTAGCTGCTTGTCTTAGACCAATATGTCTAAGGGAACAAATTTCGTAGCCTCTTGACATCAGCACAGGTTTTACCACCCAATTCAAGAGCTGCAAAACCAACCTTCACTCTGGAGCTCCAAAACACCCATGCTGCCAGTGTGTCCCACCAATTAGATGGGTTACTACTGAACCCCACAAGCATGTGCTGGGGCAGCCCCAGACATTCAAAAGCACATCTTTTACTCTAGTTGCCTATAGCAAATGAGAAGCAGACTGAAAGTCCATAAAATATGCTGAATATCGCCTTCTTTGGTACTTTGGGGCCTCAGAGTGTTTCTTTAGGATTCATATCTCTCTTCCAGACTCTGTGATGGGATATGAATACATACTATATAACCAAACCTGTTGCAAAATCAGTCAAAAAGAAGCAAAGGGATGTTCTGGAGAATGTCAGGATTTGGTGGAAGATGCAAAGATGCAATGCAGAGACTCCACGGCTCCCAGGTCTTCTCTTAAATTATTAGAATAGACTTGAACTCAAAGGAAGTGTCCTCACTTAGCTGGTTCAAACGCCAGGGAACTGAACCCCACTTAAAATTTTGCATTTCCTCATTTCACTGACAGAGTGTGTACAGCTAAAGAAAACAGCACAAACTGGGCAGCTTCTTGCTTTGTACAGCTGTAACATGCAAGAGTTTCATTCCTAGGTCCAGATTTGGATTTTGGAGGCACCATGACATCAGCTTTGGCTAATAGCCAGAGAAGTGACTGAATGAAGAGCAGCAAGAGGCTCTTGCAACCTCTGCATATACACTCTTGGGAGGACACCTCCATCAAACATGCTCAACTCGCAAATGAAGAGAAAACTTTTTCTCCCGGTTCCACCTTTCCAAGTACAGCCTGGTGTCTATATATGGGGCTAGGGACATTTGTTCCCTGCCTTATAGCTACCCAAAGACCACGTCAAAAAGGATGAAGGAAGAAAGTGCCTTCTGTGCTGAGAAGGGTGGGAGGAGGAGTTTGATTTAGTGGCAGTAAAACCATTCTCAAAATAAGAGTCCCAAATTGGTTTTGCTCTCATAATAGGCTTGTGAACATGAACGACTGCAGAGTTTCTACAATGACATTTCATTACAGAAGTATTAGGGTTTATAATTCCTATGTATTTCTCATCCTAAACAAGAGAGGGCATGGTCACCCATACATACCTACAAACAAGTGCATGTCTCCTGCAAACACCCTGCCTCCAAAGAAATAGCCCCTGTGTTGCTTTCTTGATTGTTCATCTCATGATAAGATCTACAAAGCTTCCAAAAGTTGTGCTGACATAGCAATAATCTGGAAATATCCCTCTGGAGGCACCTATTGATTGTTGCTGTGGGTGGATTATACAAGGGATCTATCTTAATTACCAGAAACTATCTCCTTGGAATGGCCAGCAATGGAGCAAAAATGATGCCCAAGGAGATCCATTATTCTCAGGGAAAGGTCAATCCAATACGATGTATGTTTGCATTCAGGTCAAGTGATGGCTAGTCCATCACCAGGCTCCATTCTCACTGCCCTGTCAGCTCTGTAATGGCTTCACCTCTCCTCCATACCTCTCACCTGCCTCTCCCCGATGCCAGACTGATAACACGAATTAGGGCTGCTGGAGGTAACAGGGCACAGCTGTATTATCACAGATGATAAACAGTGTCAAAGACAATTATGGGAGCTGCAGAGAAAGGAGGGACCTTTCAAGCCCATCCTTTGCTTTCTGTGCTGTGGGAGGAGACTGCCTGCCTGGTAATGAGAGCAGAACAGGGGAGGTGGAAGGAGGAAGCCAGCTTTGCTGTCTCTTCGTTCGTGAAGCACTATCTCCCCTTTGGGAGCATCTCTGGTGTGCTGGAAACCCAGCTCTGAAAAAGTATCACAGGGAGGCTCGGGTGGGAGGGAGCTTGGACGCGATTTGAAAAGGAGCGGGATGTTGATGGAGACACAAATGTGTCCACGATGGTCATAATTATCTCTGGCACCACATGGCAAAAAGATAGTAATGTCTGACAGAGGTCTTCACCAGAGGTTTGCTGCTCCAGAAGGGAAACTAGGACAGGTGCATGAGTAGGGAGCTACGAAGAGTGCTCCAAGGCATCATCGCCCTCCCCTTTTCCACCGGGTACGCAGGCAACCTAGGATGGCTGATCTCCTCCATCAGTGCCTGCACGAACAGACGTGAGCGCCCACCTGTCTGCTCTGGTCTCAGACGCTAAGGAAAGCTTTGTGCAACTACTGCACAATGTCCAGTGGTGTTATAAATAATTCAGCTGCTGCCCACGATCCTACAGACTGCACGCGAACTGAGTTTATAAACCTACAAATTAATTAAGCTTATTATGCATCACATAGGCTTGTAAATTGCCTGGATTTGAGTGGCTTTTTCCACAGAGAAGGTCCATGTCTGTCACCAGATCTCTCGTCTGTGGGTGCTTTTAAGCCTGCTCTAGCTAGAACCAAAATGGATTTGCAAAACAGTGAGCAATGGTTGTATTTACCCTGGAGCTGAAGGTCTATCAGCTGCACTAGATCCAAACTGGAAACACCAAATAATATAGACTTAGTCATACGGAAATAGAAATAGGATTGACTAAATTTCTCCATTTCTTAGAGCTAAGCCCATATTTCAGGCAGCAGAAGAAAAGCCAGTGAGGTGAACTAACTGTTGCCCTCCTGCAAAGCCACATCTGGGTTCCTCCTTTGCTATGGATACCAACCCAGGTGCATCCTCAGAGTCACTCCCCCCTTTTTTTAAATCTCTTTCCCCACCTGCTATTGGTATTTCACAAAAAAAAAACCATTACTTAGTCTGGAGTTGAAGGACAAAAGGACTTTTTACAAAACTGTTTTCTTCCCACCTCTGCTTCCCACCTCTTCCTACAGCCTTCCTGAAGTTTTCGGTAGCCAGCACAGAAACTCTTTCTAGGTAACTAGCATGGGTATGCTGCAACTCTCTTAATGATGGCCTCATCTGGAATTGCTTTATTAATATTTATTAAGTGATCACTAGCTGCAGGTACATTCTTTAATAACTTATTTATAAAGCATGCTATAAAACACATTAAAAATACATTCTTTAACAGATAATGCCATAACAAGATGCTGTAAAGCAAACTATAAAACGTAAATGACGGCTGTACCTGAACTGAAAATACACTGGAGGCTAGAAAAAGGAGGAAGAGAGGAGAGGAGAGGAGAGGAAGCAGTACCCAACGTGCCTGAAAATAATTAGTACCTTTTGGTGGAGCAGAGGATTCATTCAGGTGACACTTAAAAGGATAAATATAGAGCACTGGACTGTTTTGACCTATGGCTACGAGCGAACAGAAGGGAACATGCAGTTGCTGCAAAAATATTCCCAGGCAGGGTGGCAAAGGGCTCCTGGAAGGGACCCACCTGGTTCGCTGCAGCCTCCCAGCTCTGGCCTGTCTCTCCCTGCATCTCTGCTCCCTTTGTTTTTCAGGTAGTCCCTTTGCCCTCCCTTCTTCCCTCTCCTCTCTATTGCCCTCCTCCTTCTCTTCATTGTTTCTCCCCCTTTACCCCTCTCTCTTGCCTTCCTTCATATTTTTCCACCTTCTTTACAGGTTGTCAATGATATAATTAGAATTCTGTTGGAGTATTGAGGATATAAACGTTTTCAAGTGTTTCATGCCCTCAGCTCCCAGGGACTCTAGAGAAGGAGGGTGGATAGTAGAGCTACCATCACCCTTTCCAAACCCATGTGTGAGGCAAGTTTGGTCCTTAGTGCTCCCATGGATCCATGGTCCCCTCCAAGTCTCTGAACGTGGCCATGTAGGACAGCATCGGCGTTGTGCCAACTTTCCTCCAACTAATTCTTCATTGATAACCTCCTTCCGGAGCAAGGAAATGTCCATTTTTTATCCCTAGCAAAATGCAGCCGTCTATCAGATTGGGATTGCCATCTGAGCTGGCCACTGTGGTTCCCATCAGAGCAAAAAGGGAAAAAAAAGAGCAAAATTGGCACATCTAAGGGCCAGATCACAGCCAGAGGTGGGCAGATCCCACCCACTGCAAGCAGGCTCCAGCCTGCTGCTCCCTCGTTTCACACCCTTCCAGGGCCATCTGCTGCTCACTGCTTTGGTCTTACCGGGTACAACTCTCCTTATGCTCCTGAATGTCCTACCAAGAGAGAGAAAAGTCACCAAAAAATCATTAATAACCACATTAAATTATTAATTAGTTCTTTTGGACGAGGGGAAAAGTCAGTGAGAATGGAAACACCCGTTTTTATCTTGGCTTTCCAATTATTTTGGAAATAATATTTCCAAGCTTATGTTTGTGTGTGTATTTGTAAAACACCTGTGATTTCAGAGGCTGTGTGCACAGAGAAGTCAGAAAGATGGCAGGCAACTTGTCCACGCCCAGCTCAGCCTGGATTTCCAGCTCCAAGGGGTTCTCAGGAGACCTAGAAGCTTAAAAACAGAGGCAGAAAAGATGTGCTGAGAAATTAAAAATAAAAAAAGAAAGCCATTTATGGAAAAGCACAATTTGTTCTCAGGCAGATCTCAGAGCTGACCTGGCCAAGAGGTTATCCACCTCAAATTTTTTTTTCTCCCTATATTCATCTGGAATCCCAAGGACTTTCCATTTTTTTGTGAAATCAACCTTGATTCCAGACCGCTCTGTCTCTTCATTTCCTCCTTGCAGGAGTGCTGAAACCTCTCTCCCAGCCTTTTCCCCTTCCCTCTCCCCCCTCCTCCTGCGGCAAGCTAAAATGGCAAGACTAATTTCATTTCTTTTCCTTTAGTTTGTCTATCCGTGACAACCCTTTTTATGCATTTAATTCATTCTCAATTTCTCATAATCAGGCAAAAGGTGTCCCCTAAGGTTAGGAGAGAGCTTGTCAAAAAGGCAGCGTAAATTTGCAGAGGTAATCACCAGTCTATCTCCTTTCCCCACTGCCCGTGGAACTATTAACTAATATCACTGTCTAATCTTTTTTGTACTTATTTATTTTGCAGCGAGAAACTAGTGTTATAAACACCCCTACTGTCAAAACTTGTCATCCTCATTACCTCAAGGCGGGCTCCATCTCAGTTATTCTAATTTCATAGTTTCTCGAATTTACAGCCGCTGGAAATTGAGTACAAAATCCATTATCATTTGTATATTTTAATTATGCAAATGAGGCAGCTCAGCTGCTCTGGCCGGGACCTGCAGGGATGCCTAACTTCAGTCTGGGTGATTACAATTTATCCAGTCGAGTCACTTTAATTGTAACAAGCTAATTACATTGTTCCATTTGGCTTTAACAAAAGAAAAGGAGACGGAACAAGCTTAATGGCAAAGGCCCAGCATTACGCCGCATCTCCCCAGCAAGCGTGACGGGGGCGAGGCGAGCCGCGGACCCACGAGCCTGCAGAGGGTATGGGGTGGTTTTGGGCAGGGAGGTGTCTGCCCTGGGAGGGAGGGCAGGGGAAGGTGGACATCAGCCCCGGAGAAATTCGGGAGGGGATGCTGTGCTCAGCCATAGCCAGCCTGGCTCAGAGCAAACCATCCCTGACACCCGAAGGATGCCCGAGTGGGAGGGCATCACCGTACCCCTGCCTCCATCACCCCAACCATCCCCAAGCACCTTCCAATAGGGAATTTAAAAGAGACACATCTCAGCCTCAGTTAAAGTCTCAAGGACTGTTGGTCCCTAGGTATCAACGCTTTATCTCCGTTGTAAGAAATATTATCTGCGTTTATAGGCGTTTCATTCAGGTACAAAAAAAAAAAGAAACGAAAAAAAACCTTTCCACCTCCCGCAGCCCAGATCAGCAATTACCTTCTCAGACCCACAATAAATGCTTAGTACCTAAATTAAATACCCAGGAGAGAAGTAATATGGCTGCCCACACCTTCACGGAGGCTGTTAATAAATAATTACTTCTATTGCACTGGCCATCTGAGGATCTCAAAACCTTTTGTAAGTATTAATGAATGAAGCCTCCGTGTGATAGAACAGAGGCATATTCTCATCAGCTCTTTATAAATGGGGAATGAAGGTGCAGAGCATCAAAGCAGCTGTAGGGGTTTCAAGGGAAGGGCTGGATTCAGTCCGTTCAAGTCATAGACTTGTTTAGTCAGACATCTCCTGCTTCTCGGTCGTATCCCATGAGGAACAGCTCAAAAACCGTCCTTTAGATCACATCCCATCCCCAAACTGCACAGCTCTTCCAAGCAGGTTCCACAGTTTCCTGAGGTGACAGTGGCCATTGGTCTTTCTCAAGCGTCTTTCCCCAGGAAAGCCCAGTGGAAGGACCATTCATCATCTCCTGAACATGGGGGGCACATCTCAGCTCAGGGCTTGTCTGGGGTCTCGTATGAAGAAAGTGTCATGCAAGGGACAGGGAGGAGAACGATGTGTGGCTGAATGCCGATCCTGACCTAGACGCTGGGGAAATCACTTCGTTTTTCCCAGCCCAGCGCAAGCTGGATGGCTGTGTCAGGGAAAACAAATTTGAGGAGAACAGCTCACCCAATGGGCAAAAATCTGCATGTATGTGGAATCTGAAGTTCATTTATGAAAAACAATCGTGTTGGCCTCAAAAATACCCCAAGCAGAGACTCAGCACGAGACCTCGGTCCACACCAGCAGAGCCTTTCCAGCCCTGCAGCGTATCTGCTGTGCTGGCCTCACATGCTGGGTGAGTTCCATGTCCTCCTTCCCAGTCCCCACAGCCCCTGTGGATCAGGACTGCCAGCTCTAATGATGGGCACTGCTGTGAGACCTCCAGCATCTCTGCTGAAACATGCAAAAGGGTCATGCCTCTTCTTCTGACATTAGCACCACTACCTGCCCTTGGAAAAACACCTGCCCTCTTCAAAATCTCTGCCTGATGACTATGGTTTTAACTGGAGAAGAGAATAACCATTCCTTGGCAGAGAAGAGGTGAAAGAACCACATCGATCTTTTCCCTCTCTAGTTGCTAGGGATGTGCATTATTATTGTTATCATGATTTCCTTTGATACAAAGCGTTCAATTAATTTCCTCCAGCACACATTTACGGTGCTCCAAGGAGAGTTCCAGGAGTTCTGCTTTTCCAGCACATCCAGTTCGCCAGCGTCCTTTGTGCCAGTTTGACTACTTTGGAGGGGGCAAGAGGGAGAGGAGAGAAAAGGGAGATCGTCTTTCCCAAAGAAACACTTGCCCTTGGCCGCGGGCACAGATGCTGAGGAGAGGGAAGCCTGGGCACTGCTTGCTTTATCCCCAAGTGAGAGTTCGTGGGGTCTCGTTCAATAAAGCAGCAGTAACCACCATCTTGCTGCATTCCCTTGTCAGCCACCAAACCATGGCAGGGAAAGGAAATTGAACCCATTAAACACACACACAGATGCCTCTGTGCCGTTGCCCTGCTCAGGAGGGGAGGAAGGAGCCTCTATTAATTTTTTTTTTTCCTATTGTGCCTTTACCATTGAATCATTACAAGGGGGGGGTGGGGGGGGAGCAGGGGGGAGAAGCGTGATGAGAGGTGGCAGCATCTACTGTAATATCCACGCAGTGAGTCTCCAGGAATGAAGAACAGAAATGCGCTGTCACTCTTGTACAGTACTGGGTGCTGCTGACGGCCAAGCCCACCACGGCGTGTTTGTGCCCCCATCCTGCTGCTCCCCAAGAGGCTCGCCAAATTTCCGGTACCCAGGGGCTCCCTCTCTCCTCCAGTGCCCCATATTTCAGGGCCCTGCTAGGTCTTTGGGCACCCTGCTGAGAGTTCAGCAGTTCTTTCAGGTGGATCTCCTCCATGGCTTGGCCCTGCAGGAGCAACATCACCTTGCCCTAGCCAGCTGATTTCAGTGAGGCAGCCTGGGGACCCCAGTGTTTTTAAGTGTTGTGGCTCTAGCGCCGATGAACCATGCAACTGCTGTGTGAGTTTGGCTCTACAGCCACAGCAATCCCAGCAACCGCCATAGCAAGGTACAGTGGGGACCTGTTGATGGTCCTCGTGATAGCAATGGGCTAAGGAAGAGCTGACACCACTTAACATGCACCAGGGCTCCTGCAATGCACTCCCAGCATCGCACACGTTTGCAAAGCCCGGGCTTGCCCAGGATCTCTCAAGAGGTGAGTTTTCAGGTGACAGTCCCAAATTGCTGTAGCAGACCCCATGCTTTGAGCTTACCAGAGTGAAGTGTTAAGCCCAGCCCGGTGCACAGGTAAGAGCACAAGAACAGGCATTAGTGGGTGGGACCAAAAGCCTTGCCCAGTGGCCTGTCACAAGCTGTGGCCGCAAAGACATGCCAAGAAAGAAGCATGCATACCTCCACCAGTGGTTCTCCTGATACCTCCGCCAATGGTTTTCCTGCTCCTCAGTCATTTCCTGGCAGCATCCTGTAGCAGATGTAATTTCTCTGCCCTCTGTAGCACACCGTGGAAATCTCTTCAATTTTCACTCCCGTATTGAGCACACGTAAACCTTTAGCACCAGCTTGTAGTGTAACATAGGGCTTCTCACACACAGAAGACAACCAAGTGAACAGAAAGGCCTGAACATACAAAGCATTCAAGTCAGGGCAACCATGGGATGGCATCAGACAACCGGTGTATATCGCTTGTAGCCTTGTATCACTTGTAACATAAACTTTCAATTCAAAAAAAGATGTGACCCTTCCAACTTTCAATTGTTAACCCATCCCACCTGAGCAAGCCTTTTTTCAAAGCACATGCAAGCCCAAGCATGGGGATAATACACTGTGTGTATTGTGTACATGTATCGTTAATAATACAGGGGAGCTTCGGTAAGTGCCAACCAGCTGCTGGATTGGGAACCTACGGCACACAATGACGGAAAGCAAGCCTAGAGAAAATCAAGGGGAATTATCCTGTAAGACACCATCCATTGTTTGATCAACAACTGCAGAGGGAAAGCTGCAGCCATCTGCTTCACCCCTGCATGCACTTTTCCTCCACTTTCACTTCCCTAATTTTCTAGGAAATCTTCAGGACCTTTGCCAACACAAACTTAAAAACTCCAGATTAACCTACAGCAGTGTTCAAAAATTTGAAAAAAAAAAGGTGGCATTTCTGACATTTCTCCAACCGCTCCAGCAGACAGGTAGAGCTCCTTCATGTCATGCTGGATCTGGTGAGATGACAGCCACAATAGGTTCTGAGTGCAACAATGGACAGAGCTGTGGGTCATCTTAGCAATCCAGCCATGCCCCATGTTATGGATGACAGTCTGCACAGCCTTGTGCCTGTTCACTGCTCTCCAGCATCCAGAGGAAACGTTACCCGAGAGTTTTACTGAGACCTCCATCAGGTGTTACAACAACATCCTCTCCTATGGGTTTTTAATGTTTGCTACCTCACACAGTGCTGCCATTGACATAGGAGGTACATTTAGCTATATGTCTCTAATGGTATATGAATAAAATGCCTGGAGAAACAAATAATAATAAGGTCTTTTATGGCTTCTTATACTGGCAGATCTCAGGTTAATTGAAATTACATGCCTTATGCCTGCTCATCCGCAGGACAGAGATTAAAATGGGAAATGATCATCTGTAGCTACGTAGATGAGAACGCAAGGTGGGATTTTTCTGACAATCTAAGGTATTTGGTCATTGCTTTGTTTAGCAACGCAAGGCCTGAACCAAGCCCTGTCCTTGAAGATGAGTGAGGCTGTTGGGATTTACATCCCATTCATTTTCCATAAGTCAAACCCAGAGCACCTATGTGCCTTCTGAAAGTGAAAATCACTCAAGTTTTACAACGCTCAGTAGAGGTACTCCAAAGCCCTTTTAGGATAATGTGATTTAAGGGCCTAAATCCTATCACAGGCTTATAGGAACTGTATTTCTAAATCCACCAGAGTGGGGCAATACAGACATGTCCCAAAGTGGGGGGTTAACTTTTGGTCTTGCCAGAAATGCTACCATGAAGGTGGCTGATGAAAGGCCACCACCTTCTGCCACTGAGAGGTTTGGTCTGCATGTAAACAAGGGAGGACATGAAGGTAAGGGTGGACAGGAGATGCTAAATGGAAATGAGACGGGACAGATTTGGGTCCAGGCAGAGTAGAAAGAGTTTCTTTTGAGATCTGATACCACTGGAAGGCAACCAATACTATTGGCACACTCCTGGTGAATTTGAGTGACTGTTTCAGGCACGAGAAAGACCTAGCCCAAAATTTCAGGAAGAAAACTGCATCTTTCATTTTTAAAGTGGAATTAGCAGGCTTCAAAATTTTTTTTTCATTTCAGCTGCCACCATTTCATTTTAGAAGAGTATGCAAAGATGCAAAGCCGTAAGAGAACTTTTATTTTTGGTTCAAATATGGAGAAAAAGGGGGAAACATGATCATTTGACTAAACCTAAGACAATGCTTTGTTTGGCTTTTTAGCAGACAAGATGTCCACTGAGCTGGTATCATTTCACAAACACCTTGTGTAGATTAAAGAGAGCAGAAACAGAATACATCTCCTGGCCTAGGCTTTTTTATTCCTTTAGATAGTATGAGACACTGACCCCAATAAGGGTCTATAGATATGATTGCATAAAGTTTGTTAAAAACATCAGTGACACTTGTGTGACAAATTCCAGATCTTCTCCTTCAAAATTTCTGCCACTTTCCATGTTTAAATTTTCATCTTTTAGGAAATGAAGTGGCAGGAAAATAGTTTTCTGGACAACACTAACAAAAGTGATTCCCAGACTTTTGATGTCACAATAACTTCTAAATGTCACAATAACAGAGGTCTGAGACATACACCTTTGCTTTTCATTTAGGTTTGGTAACAAGTTTCAGGCCTCCAGAATGAGAGGGGTACTTTGGGACAGCATTATTACAGCTATAATGACCTTTTATGCATGCTGTATTTGTTTTGTTATGTAGCCTTACAGTAATCTACACTCATAAAATCTCAGGACTCTTCTCTAATATCCTCTCTATTAATTGCTATTTGCATCAAAAATAAAATCGTTATGGTCAATAATTTAAATGCCATCAACATTAAAAACAAAAGGGGTGCAAGAAAGTACGGAAAGCATGAAGAGTATCATTTTATTCGACGAAATATTCTTCTGGGTAATTTAGCTCCCGTAGGTGAACCAAAGTACTGCAATAGCAACTCCACTTGCCATACATTTTGCAGTATGGTCGTGTTAATGTATTTGAATACCAGTTTGATGGCTGATGTAAACATACCATCACCCATGAATTCCCGCAGCCGCTGGTATGAACGTCGCACAGAAAACAGGCACTTCACATAATTAAACAGCCAAGTAGGCAAACCCAGACAAAAGACCCATAAGTTGTCAACAGTCAGCTCATACGGCTGTATATCACGGTTGATATATAGCATGCCCGATGTTGTTGCCATCAGCAAAAAAAAAAAAAAAAGAAAAAATTTGGATTATTTTGCTGAAGGTTTGGGGGTAGGTAGGGGGAGGCGGAGAGTGAAGCATCTGAATTCCTTCATTGTTGATGAGGATAACAAGGATAGGTCATCGGTTATGGAATTGGCAGCCTTAATCTTTCTTCCCAGCCTCATTTTCATACCGCACCATGGGATCTCCTCTCGAGGGGCTCGTACAGGATGGACTCGCAGGATTTATGTGCACTGGTTCTGATGCCAGGGAGCACAGGGTTCCCCAACACTGAACGACTGCAGCGGCACCACCCACCCACCTCTCCAAATTTCCATCAGTCGTGGGAGACGGGATAGTATTGCGTCAGACAATTTTTATTTAAATTAATGTCATTCCTGAAGAAAAGGCAAAACCCTGCAGAGTAGCGTAAGGGCAGCGGAAACTCCTTGCAGCAGGCCCAAGCCCCAGATACAGGGACGTAAATAATTTAAGAGAATCATTTTGTAATGCTCTGACCCTTGAGCATTGCACATCAGTCATGCAGATACCGCCTCCCTCCAACCCAGCCTGCCCAGTCCTCCACTTCGCTGTACGCACCATTAATGACCTTTTATAAGAATTAACTGATACCAATGCATCAACTACAGATCTACTGCATTTTTAAAAAGCATCACTGTAGTTCTGCTTGTTTGCCTGCACAGACTAGATTTGTAAAAACAATTAGCATGATTTAAACGTCTGGTTATGGAAATGTCTACTGAGATGCCAGGTAGGATTTTCCGCCCTGTTCGTGGAAAACGTTAGGCAGTTGTCAAAAAAAGAAGGGTGGGATCCTGTTAAACTTGTGAAAAGAGATAATTATGGCAAGCGTGTTGGCAGATCCTGAGCTGAGGGGACTCAAAGATGGTGGAAAATTTAGGTTTGGGGGTTTTTTTCAGTTTGGTTCACTTTGTTTCATGTGATCAGGTAGCTCAACCAAGAGGTGAATGGATGGGGAGGTGGATGGGTGAGTGAAGGAGTCTCCCAGTCCCTCCTGGGCACCCCTTTCTCCAGCAGCAACATCTGGGATGGGCTGCAGGGCAGAAGCACAGAGCAAAAAGATGTTCTTTGTCCCAAAGGGCAGAACACAAAGCCTGAAAATAAAACCATAAGCCTAAGGCCTAAATGAAAACGAGACAGAACAACTCCACTCACGCTCCAGCTTAGAAATTCAGATCACCGTAACTGGATGAGACATTTCCAACATTTGTGTGTTCCCTAGTCATCCCAAAGGCTTTTCCCCTTCAAGATTTATTTACACACAGGAATATAAGTGACCACGTTAGCAACAGCAACATGGTAGATACTACTGTTGCATGATCCGCGCTCGGTCCCTTGGCTCTTTATAAGCATTAGCTAAATAAACATCACTGCTCGATTGGTTTTGTACTGATATTTCTGGTAGGGAAGCCAAGGCATTGATGGGTGAGTAATTTAACCCAGACCACACACACGTGGGCAGCAGAACAAGAGTTTCTGCTTGCAGTGAGAGGTCCCAGTGAAATACGGGCATCCGCCAGGACAGTTTCTGCAGGAGGACTACAAAGGCACCTGAGAAAAAGCCAGAGTGTCATAACAGGGAAAGGGAAGCAAATGACAAAAGAACAAGAGAATTTCCACTTTTGGGAGGGAAATCATGGTAGCGTCATCTGGTAAAATACTTCCCTGTGCTGCCCAGCCTTTCTCAGAGGCTCAGGGGAGAGAAAGCCCACAGTGCAGGAGCATCCACCCTTGAAGAGAGGTTTTCTCCTGTCAAAATCAAGGGATGCTGAGACACATCCCAGGTAAAAGCTATGATCTCACACATCTGTCCAGGGTGGTTTAACACTGACAGCAGATGGACAGACAGAGTGGAAGACAAGCAGGTAGATCCACCTAAAAGTCTTACCCTCTGGGTAACAGATTTGTGTTACCTACCCTGTTTGAACCAATAACACGTTCATTTTAGAGGACAAAAATCTGGTGTAAGAAACAGGCTGCCTTCGTTGTCCTTACGAATATCAACCAAAATTTATAGATTTGTTGAATGTAAGGAGAACAAGAAGCTGTTGAAGCTGTTTGGCTGTCAGGAATTAAGAGTTTGGGATGGCTTGCAACTCTTATCCTTTGTGGACTGGTCAGAGCCTCCTCTTGGAAGAGGACCGTGAAAGGAGAATTAGCTGGGTATGTCTCCCAAGGGTTGATGTCTCACAAATCATCACAGTAACGTCTCAGAGTAAGGTTCCTTGAACGGGCAATAGCCAAAATGTGATCACCCATCCTGTGGATCGAAGAATAGGCATACACTTCGGCAATGCATCGGGAAAAGCTGTTGCACGGGTATGCATGCATGGTTGTACAGGAGTTCCTAGAGGATGCAGGGGAGTGGAGACATTTTTAAAGAGCAGCTTCTTATCAGATGACTGTCAGACAAATACGGGTTTTGCTTCTCAGCATCCAACCATATATTGCGGTTCAGCGTTCAGGGAGGGAGGTGCAGCTGATTACGGCAGCATAGGCAGGCTGGACACAGAGGAATGAAGCAGAAAAAATGGAAATTACCACCTCTGAGATGTAAGCAAATGATGGAGACCTTAATAAAGTCTAGGTGAAGGCACTGAAGAATCTCCATTCCAGATATAAAGCGGCAGAAACTAGACCTTTAGTTTTACAGTTTTAAAAGTGCTTTAACCTCAGTAAGGTGACAAAACCAGAACAAAACTTGGAGGAAAGAATGGCTGTGGATGTAGTGCTGTGATTTTAAATATAACTTGGGTTTTCCAGAGATAGACAGTGTCACTCGTGTTTAGCATATTTCATTGATAAGAGACCTAACTTTCAGAAAAGGAAATTAAATAGGTGTCACTTATCCTTGCTTCAGAGAGGGATTAGCTGGATTAGTGAAGATGGAGAAACTGGGGCTTAGAAAGAAAATTGTAAGGTGTTTACCTGTAGGGGAAATAAGAGTCTCTAGTAACAGAAGAAGTGCCGGACTGGGGATAGTTTGTCAGTGAGGCTCCTTAGGGATTGTTTTTTTCAGTAGTCATATTTAAAATGTTTGTGAGCGACCTTGGTACAAAAAGACATTTTCTAACGATGTTTTCTGAAAATGCAAAAGACGTCATTTGGGGGGGGACTGACATGCTGTGCGGGAGGAGCTTGTTGACCTTGAGAAATGGATTAACACAAACAGAGTAGCAGTGTTGACTGATACGTTTAAAAACTTCTGGTATCTCCTGGGAATGAACTATGTGGTCACGAAAAATGCAAGTGAGATCTACAATGTAAAGAGATTACCGAAAAGTCGTGCAAGAGTCATTCATAGCGGGGTAGTCCTGCTGCAGCGAGCATCGCAGTGTCCAACCTTCACCACCTTCCACCCCAGCCAAAGCCAAAGCCAAAGCCGGGTACCCAGACACTCCTGGTCACAGAAGAGATTTGCTGTGAGCAACACACCAAAAAAGGAGTATTCTGAGGTGGTCAGTAGGGTAACAGCTCTCTTAGGAGAGAACCCAAGCCATAAGGCCGTGATGGGGAAAAGGGACAGCTTCTGTGACTGGGAGTCTTTCATGGTATTGTCTTGAGAGCGAAACACTAAGCCCACAAACCCCACCCCATGCATGAACGTGTGAGGAGCCACACCATGTTCCCCTCTCCTTGTTCTCTGCAAACTCAGAGAACTTTGAATTGCTCCCATTCTAATAAAAAATAAATAAATAAAAATAAAATACTTTGTTAAAAGAAAAAAAATATTTTATGTTCAACAGAAGTAGCCAGTCTATACCCTCTGAGCCAGGACTACAACCAGTCAGAGGACAGGATGTGCTCAGAAGCATCATGGAGGTGGAAAACATTTGCGAAATTTAAGTCTTCATCTAACCTAGACTTCAGATGTGTTGTCGTTCAGGGAAAAATTAGTATGGCATTGGTGAGATCTTATATGTGGTTTGCCTTTCTTCCTGTTTAGGAAATTAACTTGGAAGAGTTAAGACCGTGCAGGATCTCTCCAAAGGTCGGAGTTCTTAACAAATAATTCATTTGCCCAGCATTTATCTGGGAAACAAGACATTTTTCAGCAAACAATATTCCTCCTTAATGGCAAATCTGGGCTTACACCAACAGCCCTCCAAACTTGAAGGAACTGTCAGGATAACAGTGTGACCAAGCTGAACTATATAGCAAGAGAGCTTATCCCATCCAAGTCAAATCAGCACAATCTTTTTCTCACTTTCTTGAATTTCATACTAAAACCTGAGTTGGTATGCAGTCCAGTTCAGTACTGAAGTGATCAGAAAGCAACAGGCAGATTCTTGATGGCCAGAAATATTTCAAGAGTTTTTTATTTGCTTGAAGCTACAGCTGAGGCACAAAGCAACATGCACCTTATTTCTCCTTTCTTTATCTCTTTTTTTAATGCAGCAAAACCATCCTTTTTTGTGGCATGGGATAATGCAAAACATCTTTGATACACTGAACCTAAGTGTCAAAGAGAGGAAAGTTTCCCCTAGTTCTTACTATGTTTCACATGAAATGTTGCATACTAATAATAATTTGTCATCATCTTCATATATTCTTATATAAGTAATACAAATCACCACAGTCAATTAATCAATCTGTAATTAGGAACTGACACGAACATTTACTACCATCAGGCATAATTTATATGATTACAGATGATTAAATAAAATGTAATTGAGTGAACAGGCAATTTGTTAAGCACATGTAAATTCAGCCATACCACCCCAGGCTGTGATCTTGTCAGATCTCAATAGCTAAGCAGGGTCAGGATGGGTCAGTGTTTCGATAAGAAACCCCAAGGGAGAAACCCAGGTGCTGCAGGAAGGGGTGATGGTTAATAGGTAGTGGTCTCCTGGCTGAGATCGTGTTGGAGGCGTAGTGTCTCTAACGTTATCGGAGAGATGGGCGCAAGCTATTAAAACTGCTGCCTGAGCAGCTCTTGAGAGAGGTGGGAAATTGTCTCCTGGACTTGGGTTAATTTAATTTCAAGCAGAGCACACATCTGGCCAGTCATGGGGAGGAGACAGTAAACCACAGTACTCTGACACTTGCTGCTCTTCAGCAGAGCCAGAAGACATGTCACTCCAGTGATTTAGTTTGCCTAACTCAGATACCTTCATCTTCATTATTTAGGGAAGGGGGAGTCCTCTTAAAATGAGCACATAAATTCCTTTCTGCCTACTGGAGAGGGGCAGGTGCTCTTGAAAGCCAACCAAGGCAGAAAACGTCTGCCTAACTTGGGTGCTCAATCTCCTGCAAAGACCTCTTTGTCCCTCCATTGACTTCATGGAGAAGCTGGTCACATAGATCAGGACAACGGCTTCATTGAAACACAGGCATAAATTGGATCTTGGTCTCAGATGTTTCTGCAGATCCTTGAAGTAGAACAAAGACCTTAAGCCAGCCAAGGGCTGTCAGGCCCAAGAACAAGGAAATGAGAGTTTGTTCTTAGTGCTCCATGCAAAAACAGCTGACATCAGTAGACAGTACCATGGGAATCGCTAAAAGCAACACTGGGAAAGCGCTTTCTTTTATTCTTTTGTATTTTTACAGCATCAGGACCAAATCCAACTAAGTGAATGATTTCTTGAAAAGTTCAACATGTTTCCAAATTGGTTTTGGTCACACAGCCAGAGAAATGCAAGAGATTTTCTTTAATTATTGCACAAAAATAAACTTGAATTATTAGGATCAGTTCAATTTCTGTAGTCTTAAACAAGAATATTTTTGCCTCCTCTGTTTTTAGTCTCCGCATGGCTTATGCCAAGACATCTCATTTAAAATAATTAATACCATTTGTTTTAATACAGTGCAGCAGTTTGTGCAGTGCTTTGCCTGTTTATTTTTTGTGTGTTTTTCTCAAGTCCAATGTCACTCATAGCGGGAACTGGAGCAGACATCTGACAGATCAGAAGCATGGATGAAATCACTCATGGAAGGCAAGCAGACAGGCCAACTGGAGCTAAAACAAAATGATCTTTGATTATTAAAAATGGATACTTATGCAGACGGATAACCAGACAGAGTTTGACAGTGGACATGAAAAGCATGGGGGGGGGTGGGGGCAGTACCTCAGGATTAGAGCAGAAAGTAACACAAGCTTTCTTCTCTGAAACAATTAGTGAAATCACTTTCTGGACATTAAGAGCCCTGCATGTGCAACATTATACATTGGGCCTGCACAACCAATTTGGGTCAGTGTGATGTTTAAACTCTTAAGTGGTGCCACTAATCTCCATTAATCTGACTTCAAAGATGAGACATAATGCTCGGTACAAGAGACTAAGAGTTGTTAATGCATGTTCCTCAGCTGGAGCACTGTTATGTGACTCCTGCAGAAAGAACAGGCATCTTCGAGGTTTGGGTGTGAGGGTTAAAAATAAACATCTATTTAGGGATCCCTCCAGAACTGCTCTACTCTTTGGGTTTTTTCCATCCAGTTGTGCACTTTGCCACTGCAGGTACAAGGGTGTCCATGAAGGTGTTCTCTCTTTTGGGTTATTTTGTTCCATCACCAAAAAAAAACACCTAGGATTGTTGCTTCCTTGTGCAGCCTACATGATGAACTGCTGACCTCATTTAATGAGGAAGAGTTAGAGCAGCAAGCCATGGATTTATCCCAAAGCACGTGGAGTGGAGAAAACAAGGTTGGTCAACTAAGGCTTAAACCCAGCCCCATGATTATCAGTCAGTAATGACCACAGAAGCCCATGAAATGATGCTGGTCTAAATCACCAAACTGAGAATAAAATCTTTGGGGAGTGATATCATTCTGGAAAAACAGCTTTGAAAACCCTCCTCTTTTTGTTGTTCCAGTGCAATGTGTAGCTTCATGATGGATCTCAGTAGCAAGCATAAGGAGTCACCACTCTGGCTGAGTAGGTTTACTCTATGTGTTCCTGATGTACTCAGGAAAATATTTTTCTTTACTTTCTTGGGAGAAAAACATAGTTTTTGTTAAAAATATCAAAATTTCACCTTTCTTTAATTCCACAAGTTTTTGAAATAGATTCAATTCTCCTTGCATTTTTCCAACATTTGTTCCTGGAATATTTCCCAAAGCAATTCATTGAAAGTTATCAAAATCACGGAGAAAAAGGTATCAGAAGAAAAATAATGATACCTTTTTCAAATAAAGTAGTATTGATTAAAAAATAATAGTTACACATGGTTTACAGAATAGAAGTAGCGGCTATGTTTTCCACCTCAGACTTTCTGTCTGAATAATTTTGAGCAGTTTTATTTGAGGATATGCCTGGGAGAAAAGGTCCTGTCTAATCGTGTTGCCAAACCAAAAGCCTTATTCTGTAAATACTATGAGAACTTTTCAAGAAAGGCATAATCACCTGAGTGCCAAGCTGTAAAACTCAAGTGAAAGCAAAATGGTACTTAATCTGTGCCTCGCCGAGACAGAGCAGTCTAGAAATCAAGAAGAATGTTGAAAAACATCTAACATGGTCTGATGTAAAAAAAAAATCTGCTGATTTCAACAGAGAAACAGGGAGGGAAATTTTAACTGGAGGTCTCTCTGGATCGTGTGCCAGGCATATAGCCACAACCAGCATGAGCTCCCAGTCTGATCCTGACCATGGATTTCCTCGTATTAGTGACAGCTTTGCCTTTGACTCTCTTCTGGATCGTGTCTCCTGTCCTCCTGCCTATTGTGATCCTCATCTGAACGTCGGCAGACTGTTAAGTAAAATTTCACAAAATTGCTGAAATTCTCACTTGTCCCCAGGGAACCCACCACAGGAGACAGACACAGTGAAAAGGTTCCTAGGATCCATGAATAAACAATCTTGTTATTCTCTGTCTTCCTTGGAGATTTCTATGTCTGCTCCTGAAATGGCTTGAGTGCTGCAAACCAATTATAAAATTATTTAGTTAATAAAGGCAGGTAGGAAAGTTTCTAATTATCCCTACAATAAAACTTTCCTGCAGCTGTAGGATTTGTCTTTCCCTACAGCAAGGTGGGACCCATCTCACGTAGCTCAGGCTGTGCCAAATTAACCCCTTGGGTGGGATTTGGCTCCACAGGCAGACACGCCGGACTCAATCCAGCTGTCTTGACACAAGGCTCCAGCCACATCAGAAGGGACCCTGGTCACTTCACCTGGTCTTAGCTCTTGCTCCAGAAGGAAGGACACTGCCCCCTCACAGCCCTCTCATATGTGATACTCCAGATAGCTGTGGACATCTCGTGTGGCAGTAGTCACTTGTGTTTTAGCATCCAGATCAATTGCTTTACCACCTCAACCGTGGCTCACACGATCTGCCTTGGATACATCACCCCAAAAAAGTTCCTCAGCACAGACGTAGCCCAGCCTCCTCAGGCTTGATTCAGCTGTCTAAAAGGCATGTGCGGTGCTAGATAGACACCCCAGGGTGAGAAGAATCATCGGTGCAGGGTTAACAATCTGACACGAGTCAACAGGGCAGCTGACGGGCCAAGGAGCACACCCTGGAGGGGTTCAAATGGCACCGGACACTTAGCCCCTTGTTGAAGACAGCTATCTAAATTTTAGGTGGTCCCATCAGAGGCATCCTGTCATTAAACCAGTGGCTTCAGCCCAGCCAGGACTCCACACTGTAACTAGTTCCTATCGATTATGAAGAGAAAGTGAGCACAGGTCTTGCTAGTGAGACCACACTAAGAGTTTCTTCCACATCTTCCCCACAGAATTTTGCTTTCCCCTTGCATTTCCTATTGGTAATCTCATTTTTCGATCTGCCCTTGCGGAAGACAAAGGTGACCTCCCCAGCTGAGGGCATGCTGCCTGAGTTTAACATATGCTGTTAAATGACAGCGCGTCAAAGCATAAAAAAAAGATGTTGGCTGAAGTTTTACATGGAGTTTTACACGGCAGTAACGTAGACTATAAGCTGGTGCATTTAGGCGTCTGGGTGGGGAAATGTATGAAAAATGCATGAGAGGTTTGTGTAAGAAATGCCGTTCACTGGTAATTCACATTCATTATTCTTTTTTTCAATGAAATTATTTTTTTGGAGCTGAAGAGAAAGCACGTGCTCAGTAAGTGAGTTCAGCCGCAGATTTCAGGTTCCTTAAGTACTCACTGACACAAGAGGCGACGACAGCTCTGCAGGAGCCTTTATGGGTCTCTCAGGGTTGTTGGTTTTTTAAGCCTGTGTATTATGGATTTCCACAACAGGTGTTAACAGCTCAAGGCATCTTAATGCCTATTGGATTAAATAATGCACATTTTTAAAATTTCATGAAGTCTCTCCCACTGGGGAAACGCTATCCTTTCCGCCTTTACTTTTTAAATGAAAATAAAGCATGCATTACAAAAATTACCAAAGAAATGGCTAAAATCCACCCCCAAAGCGACACAGAAGCTGGGCTGAAATTCTGTGTTTAGCTCACTCCTCCTTTACCCAAGTCCTGAGGCTCCTGGGGCAGATCAGAGCAGAGAGCAAACAGGTATGACCACATGCACAGCCAGGAAAGGTCAGGAGGGGTTAGAGAGAATGGGACACTGGGACAAAAGCGCTAGTTAAACCAGTTAAATCTAGGGTCTTTCATGCTCTTGCACCAATTCAGCCAGTGTACACCAGCTGAGCTAGGACTTTGCTGGAAAGAAAACGGGAGTGAATGAACCCGTCATCAAGAGTGGGGAAAAACTGGCATATCCTGGAGGGTCCATCCAGCCCCGGTGGGGGACACCCGCAGGACACAGTGCAATCCATGTAGGCACAGCTGTCATCGGGTGATCCCCCTGGAGCTCTGGACCCCAGACTCAGGCAGAGACGTCTACCCTGATGCCCATGTGTCAGACCCAGGGGCACGTGGCCGACGCAGCAGGGCAGAAGGTACGGATCAGGCCATGCTCGACGTGGGCAAGAGCAGAGCCCAGTCCTGAACCTCCTCTCCTGGAAGCTAACGCTCTCCTTGGACACTCATTTTGGGTAGCTCTTCTGCAAAAAGCGGGATGTGCTTTATTAAAAGTTTAGCTGTGATGTGGTCATTAATTGTGTGTCTAAAAACGTTTATTAATGCCCTGTTGATAGCTAACAGTGAAGCACTGCTGCCCCCCCCCCATCCCCTTTTGCAATATGCAAACAGTGGTGATTAAGCACCAGATTAAACATCTTCATGAATATTTAAAAGGCTGTTTTTGAAAGTTTCCTGTCCTTTTACACTAATAGCCCCATTAAAACCTGTTTACAAGCCAGTCATGAGAGTAACTGTGTGCACTTAAAACACGAGAGAGTTCCCCGAGAGGAGTGCTTTAACCACGTGAGAATGGCAGCTGATCAATAGGGATCTTAAAGTAAGACTGTCTGCCTAAACCCAATGGAAACAACCCTTACTGTAGAGATATAAAGAGCTGGCAAGTGCCCAACTGGTTAATTAGCGAGGCAAAACGGTAATAATAACAATAATAATATTTGTTTGAACGTCCAGCTGTCCTGGTCCTGCGTGTCTGGCTGCCATGGGACTTCTCAGAAGCTGCCTTAAAGATGTTAACAGCAGCCAGGAAAAGGCCAGGGAAAGTTTTAAATAAACTTAACAGCTTGGTGTTTCCTGGATCTTCTTATCTTTTACACATCAGCCTCTGACTGCACACAGCCAGAACCTACAGTGGAGATGCAGATACCATATGATAGCTATAAATGATTAGTGCAATCTGCACTTTATGTTGAAGTATGGTAGAATATTTCTTACACATTTAGGGTGTATATTCATAATAGAAGATATTCTACTGGCATATTCAATCAGTGCTGTAAACCCAAAATTTAAATCTACAGCGCTGAACCCTCTTATGTGGACATTGCTCTTGCCCCACTCTCTGTTACTCATCATACATTGTATAGCAGTCATTTCATTGCCCTGTTCTGAGTTAAGGGACAACGCAGCAGAAGGTGTTTGAGTTCAGCACGGGAGGTAGGTGCTTAAATACCATGAAAAACTTGGGCCTTTGTGTCTGTTCTGGTGCTACTGAGAGCACTGGAAAGAAATCTGTTGACATCAGTGGGCTTTGGATTAGGCTCCTGCTGTGTTATTAAGTGAATTATTAATTATTAATAATAACATAACAGAAATCACATTGCCTTATTCAACCATTCAATTTTGCCTTATGTGGGGGTTTTTGAAAATACAGTTGCTGAGTTTAAATACAAGTGTGGATTGATTGTTCAGCCTCCTTGCTCATTGCCAAGGAGAGAGTATGCTTACATATGGGTGTCCAGTTTTAAATGAATATTGATTGACTGAAATTCATGCCGTCTGCTTCAGTTTAACTGTTTGGCAAAACTAGAGATGTCAATAAAACTGGATTGAATTTTGAACGGTATTAAAACTTTCTGGAGCCAAGGTAATCATGATGGAAAAAAGTAATAAACGGCTGGAGACCTTACAAGCATGAGGCTTTTCCTGCTGCTGTGAAGCCCTCTGGGGTTAGGGGTGTTTAGACCCGATGTTGAAAGACCAGTAGAACTGCTAATGGTCTTCCTGTTCCTTTGGCTGCAGCAAATATAAACGGGCAAAGTAGATGCTCTAACTCGTACCTTCCTAAAACTCGGCCAAAGGAACGCATTTATATGTTTCTTCACGTAATGAGGTTTGGGAAAGTGCCACTCCTTCAAGCTGACTGCACGTCCAGGAGATCTTCTCTGAATTTGCCCCCTGTGGGACTGGCACTTGCCTGTCCTGGCTCCCCAAGGGGGACGTGTATCTGCTGTATCTGCAGGAGAAGCGGCACTTGGCAGAGTGGGGAGCAGAGGCCTTGGGGAGAGCGAGGCTGGATCTCACCATGTAGTATTTTGGGTTTAATTCCTGGGACAGGAATTAAGAGGTAAGAGCACAGTGCATTGTCCAGCCGTCTGCATCTTCACAGAATCACACAGAATGTTAGGGCTTGGAAAGGACCTCGAAAGATCATCTAGTCCAACCTAGTCCAATCTTCACCGCATCCCAGTACCCTAGCACTAGTTTATGGTCACTATTATTTACTTACCCACTTATTAGTGCACTTAGTGTGACTGAAGTGCAGCGGAATTAAGGCACTGATCCCCCCAAATTGCTATCCTATTTCTAAATGGCTCCCTTGAGGATTTGTCCTACAGATGAATACATATCCCCCAAATTTAGCCATAAGAAGGTCAGGCTGCCTAATCCAGCAGCTATCGACACCAGAGGTGCCTCCTCCTGCCCTACAATGATGATGGCACTGGGGTTTGCTCTGGGAAGAACCTGGGCAATTAATACAAAGAGAGATAAATCTACTTGCATGGCTTACACAAGAGTGTGCGTAACAGCTGGTAGCAAAGCAAGGAGTAGAATCAAACTGTCTTGCAGGCTTGGTGTGCACCCCAAGGACTTCAACCATCCACCCCAGTTTTGGGCTGAAACTGTGAAAAGACACAACTCCACAGTAACCCAGTAAGGCCAGGCTCAAAGGACAGTGCCCTGCTGTATAAAGAGCAGCAGGACTGCAGATGGCTTCAAGGCACCTCTTCAGAAACCCCTCTCACATCTTCTCTGCAGCGGCTTTTTCCTGGGAATTGGACTGTGACTTAATAAAATGACACCAGGAAAGACAGTCCATCCTATCTTCATGTTTCTACTGCTGCAGAGCTGTCAAAACTAGTGTCTGTGTTTATTACCTACCAATTAATTAACAATCATGAATGAAAGCAGATGGGAAACACTTTAATTTCTGGGCCAAACTAATCTGCAATGGTACTCCTTTGAAATTAGTTATGTGCTTACTCGATTTCTAAACATCAGCTCACCAATGAATGTTAGCATTGCTGAGAAATAAAAGGCCTTATTTAAGGTAGCTAATGCACTGACTTATTTGCTCACAAGGATAAATTAGGGACTAATCCTTGTCGGTTTTTTTCTGGTGTCAAAAGCAGCTGAAGATGTTTTTAAGCCCCTTCTCTGCAACCCTCTGTTGTGATGGGGAACACCCATCTTGTGGAGGTAGAAAATTTTGTTCACCCTGGAGCATTTCACTATTTGAGGTTGGAAGGTGACCCTGCAGACAGGTGCGTTATCACAAATAAAGGGATGCTACACTGTGGGGGAGGAGCTGGGATAGGAGGCAATGGGTGGGGAAAGGGAAGATCGGAATTAAACTGATTCTGCTACTGGGGAAAACTCACTATCTCTTGAAATTGCTATTACACCAATAAAGTCCTGGGTACTGGAAATACCTAAATGATAATTATTGGGATGACAGCAACAAAACAAACAGCAAGGTAGAAGAAGAGGTGATCAGGCAAGCTGATGGTAAGGCAGAAGACATCATCTTGCCTAGATGAGTGGTCCCAGCCCCAGGTGGGAGATGGTGGGAGCATCAGGTGGAAGAGAGAGCTATGGGGCTGAGAAAGGCCCGGACCTGGAGGCACAAGGGCTATTTCAGAGGTAGTAATGAGGGACTGAGAGACAGAGGTGGCTCTCAGAAAGGGTTGAAGTCCCTGGGCTCCAGGATGTGGAATATGAGTATTTGGAGAAGGAAGACGGGTGCAAGAAGACAGAGGTTGGAGGTGACAGGCATCCCCACTGGACGTTCACCCAGGCACTTTTAACCAGGACCACAATTGGGGGTATTCAAGTTGAGAATCACTGCAGCTCCTACCACACCCAACCCCTGTTTCGACTCTTGAAAGACCCCATCTCTAACTGCTGCTTAGAGGGCCATGAGGCAGGGGCTGCCCTGGCTGTGTAGCACATGTGTGGGGAAATTCTTGAAAATACGTGTGAACTGATAGACAGAAGCAGAGAGCAAAAAACTTCCTGCTGCCATTTGCATACTTACCTGTCAAAAGCCAACCTTGTTGGCTTTTTTTGTCTGAAGAGAAGTTATTACTGCTGATAGGTTGAAAAATGTGGGATCTTTTTGTTTGTACTCAGTATTAACACAGATAAGAAGATGGTCTCAGCCCTGGGCGACACAGGGTGAAGCTCTTCTTTTTTCCCAGCAGTCAATGTAAGAGTTGGGACACTATGCCTGAAGTATCATGAGCAACCATCCTTCTCACTCCAGGCTCCGCAAGAGTGTCCACTGTGAGAAAAAAAAAAAGTAATTTTTGAGAATATAGTAAGAGGTAAACATGCGGATTTCACAGCTCAAAGGCACGCACTGGTTACTGAGGGATCAAAAACAGGATCTGCCTGGGAGTGATATTGGGTGGATGTGGTAGGATGGTGCTTCTACAGGCTGGAGAGTGTTGATACTAATAGTAAATGAAACAACAGGAGGAAGTGAGATAGTAAGAGTGATAGAAGTGATCCCAAAATGCTGTATGGAAATAGACATGGGAATATCTTGATTTTAAAGAAATCTTCCTTCATATGAATTTAGTAATTACAAGTGCTTTGAGAGAACCATTTTTTGGTGCTATTGGATGCAAATCAGTGGCTGGATGAGCTAAACGAACTCTGTGTGTCATCCAAAGGCCAGGGCAGTTACATGCTTGGGTTACAGTTAATAATGTGGTATTAAAATTCTACATGTCAAATTATTCCACATATCATCAAAACACGTTCCATCACTGATGGGATATTCCTGAACAACCTGAAGGAGAGGGACAGGCTAGCATGAGGCAAAGTTCTTTTTTAATCAAAAATTCAAGATTAGTTGGGTAAATTTCATAATAGGGGTAGGTGCCATAAAATGTGCTGCTGCCTGCTTTGAAAATCTCCTGTGTCCGTTACAAAGTTTGACTCTGATGGGTAGATGCTAGGTGCCTAAATTTGACAAACTGATTGGTAGGAGCGTTTTCCTTTAGATGCTTCCACATTTATGAAAGGAACAGATCAGAAGGTGAATTGATCTTATGACCATGACCCTGAAATTGGATTGTTCCAAGATGTAAGTGCGTAGGATCCACTTCCTTGCCTGAGTTAACAGTAGAGGCTGGAGATAGTTATTATTGACTGCTTTCAGCATCACAGGGGCTTTTGGCTTGGATTTTGACTAATAAGTAAACGATTTTATGAAACAGTCTGTGCTCAGCATACTACGGGTGCATGTGTGTGACCAGGAATCATAGAATCATAGAACCATTTTGGTTGGAAAAGACCTTTAAGATCATCAAGTCCAACCATCAACCCAACCCCACCATGACGACTAAACCATGTCCCCAGGTGCCACATCTATATGTTTTTTGAACACCTCCAGGGACGGTGTCTCCACCACTTCCCTGGGCAGCCTGTTCCAATGCCTAACCACTCTTTCGGTAAAGAAATTTTTCCCAACATCCAATCTAAATCTCCTCTGGTGCAACTTGAGGCCATTACCTGTTATCTTGTCGTTAGTCACTTGGGAGAAGAGACCAACACCAGCCTCACTACACCCTCCTTTCAGGCAGTTGTAGAGAGCAATAAGGTCTCCTCTCAGCCTCCTCTTCTCTAGAGTAAACCATCCCAGTTCCCTCAGGTGTACCAGAAGTATCACACTGGTGGACATCGACAGTGTGGACATCTGAAATGAGGTGAGGCATCCCACTCTGGGACACTGCCAGGTCAGTTCAGAAAACACCCTTGCTCTGTGACCCAGAAATTCTTGCTTGCCTGCTGGAGACATGTGGCCTCCAAACCACCCTGGGACCTACTATAGAACTGCTCTGGATACTGAGTATGCCAATAAGCGCTCCATCTGGATGGATGGATGGATGGATGGATGGACAGACAAACAGATGGAATGAGTGACATGTGCTGAGCTTCATGACTCTTTCTTTAATGTAGATCTTCTCACATGATATATGTACTTTTAAACCAATCTATAATATTCACCAGAATTACTTTTAGAAGTAAAAGATATAATTCTTTTCAATGAGTGTTGGACCAGGCTCTGTATTAAGCCAGTAGCTCCCAGTTGGCTCCTGCAGGCCACTGGGACCACAGCACCATGAGAGCCAGTCCAAAGCTGGCCGTGGGCTAATAGCACCTCTTTCACAGCATCCTCACAGTGCCTGAAATTAAAATTTGATGACCAGAAGGAAGGACTGGCAGCAGTCCACGGTCCCAATCATTCTGGAAATGTCTGAATCAAATCTTGGAGTCACTACACCATTTCTAAGTTTTTGTGATTCTTTCATTTTATGTAGCTTTTCAATGTTGCATTGAGCTATGATTGATCTTTTTTTAATATTATTCTCAACAGCACTATAAAGAAGTGAGAGTGAAAACTAAGGTAAGAGAGATTTTTTAACTCAACAACATTTTTATAAAATCCCTTGAAGACACTAGTGGATGAATGACACTCCCCAAACACATTCACACACGCACATCCTTTCCAGGTGCATAAATTGAGGCTTGAAGAAGAGGTCATATTTTTCCAACTTGGGTATCTCAACTGAAAAATCCCAATCCAAAGTAGATTGATTTTCAGAAATGCCCAGTCTGGACAGATGGGCAGCAAACCAGATTACTCACAGAGCACTCTTATTTGAGAGCTTATCTTTAAAATGTTGGTCTATAAATGGCTCTCTGCAAGGTCATGCAGTAATTCCTTGAACTAAAGAGTAAAAGTCCAGGTTTCTGGGTGTCCACTGGCATGATCATGCCACTATACCTTACCCCACAAATGTGGTTACTTGAGGAGTTGTTTCAGTGACTCTGTTGTTTCAGACCACAACAGAGAACTCCAGGCTTGAAAAATCAGTAGATGCTTTCATCAAAACTTGATCCAGTGCCCGAAAGTGTTTCCATTTGCTTGGTCTGTAGGCTCCTGGCATGACAGCCTAGGACTTCTAGCACAAATACCTGCTTCGAACAGACTGGTCCGACCTAGGGAATCTGACCTCAAAAGCCACTTGTGACACTGGTTAAGAAAAACGACATAGGGATCTTTAACCCGTGAGTCCCACAGCCATCAATTTCAGAAGGAAAAATAATTCCCTTCATCTTTAAAACAACTGTTTAAAAGGAGCAGGTACCTGGTGTAGTTAACTTACATGTCGAAATAGCACATAAACTGCTTGAAATGGCCTTTTAGGAGGAAAGAATCAAAACCTTCCCACGTCTGCTCCAGTCCCTCTCCTTAATTCACCAGGTACCATTAAAAGAGGAGGACCAATATCGCGATAATATTGCAAAATCACTTGAAAATCACACCTACCACCGTAATAAAACTGGTGAAACTTCCTCAGCCAGAGAAAGGGGCTTTGCTCTTTGAAAGATAGCCTTGCCTTTGTAAATCTGTCCTGGATTGCTGGGCCCTGAGTGGCTGTGAATTTTGGATTTGTCATCCTACTTCAGCTTTGAAGGTGTAGCACTAACCTGCCTCCCAACCGGCTGATCCCACTGTTCCGTTAGCTCCCAGTTTCACCCTAACTTCAATGGGAATCTCAGGTGCACAGAGGAGAGCTTTTAATGGATTAAACAAACAGAGCAACGACATGTAGAGTGTATATCCATAGTGTGCATGTCTCTGAGTCTACATAGACACATACATGCATTTGTACACGCAGAGGTACAGGGTGAGAGGAAACGGTAAAACATCCACACAAATGTTTGGAAAAGGTTTCCTTCATAAAGTTGAGCTTCATACAGCAGCACAGTTTATATATCCTTTATTTCTGCATCGTTTCTGTGCCGTGGTCAAAGAGTATTAGAGGATACATTTCTGTTCTAAATTACATCTGGGTAAATCCAGAGGAATTCCCCTGAGCCACGCTTACCTCTAAGATTTTGCCTACATGGGGACACTCAGGAAAATAACCCAAATTAGCTGAAGGTGAGAATTTAAAAATGGATTAATTAAACTGCGTGAAACCCCTGTGAAGGTTGTTCTTATTCAGAATTCAGGTGGTCTTCATTCAATTTAATTTAATTCACTTTGGAAATTAATTCAGATTAATTGTCCTAACAGTTTTTATGTACCAATTCTAGATTAACACTGGGGTAATAAAATGAATTGTAGCCCACTAGCTTCAAGATGATTTTTAGATTTATACCAGGAGGCTCTGGAGAGAGACTGTCCCCTGTGTGTCCAGAAGCCAATGCTTTGCCAATGAAGACAAAGGAGTGGGGGATATTTCTGGAAATAGATAAGCAATATTCTTGTAGCTTTTTGGGCAATGTTTTTGAAGATCTGGTAATAAAAAGAAGGTGACAATGACAGCACAGCAACAGGTTAAATAGCACTGCTTTCGAGCCCTGAATAGGGAGCCCACAGACTTTCCTTCCCCCAGGGCCTGATCCTGCATTTATGATACTCTTTTTTTGGGGAGGGGGGCAGGGGAACCATTTGACATCACGAGGAACAATATCCAAATCTTCTAATTCCAGACAATCGGATTCTGCAAGCCTGGAGCCAAATGAAAATCAAGACTACAGTAGAGAGGGCCTGCTATTTGAAAGAAGAAAAAATGCTTTAAAGAGATAACTGCTCAAAATCTACTCCCCAAAGAAGGAGGCTCTTATTAAAGGTTTCTTCTTGAGATGTCTGCCTAAAGGCTTCTTCAGAAGGGATTTAGTCGTTTATAACTCAGATTTGGAGTCTGAAGCTTCCTTTTTCCAGCACGGTAGCTCGGAGGTCCTGCCCCTGCCTCCTTCCAGCGACCTGGGGCTAAGCCTGGAGGGAGGGGCGCAGCAGAGGCAACGTGTGCCCCCCCGCCCTGCCCCCGGCAGCCCTACCAGTCTGGGGACACTGCAAGGAACCCAGACAAACAGGGAGGGAAAAAAAAAAAAAAACCACAAAAAAAACCCACAAAAAAACAAACAGAGCTGCTGAATCTCTCTGGGACCAGCCAAATGCTGCTGTGGTCAAAAACAAAACAAAACAAAACAAAACAAAACAAAAACAACAAAAAAAAACCACAAACAAACAAAAAAACCACCACCAAAAAAAAAAAAAAAAAAAACACAACACAAACTTATTTCTGAAAGGCTTTTGGCAGTTTTGTGTGTCTTGCTCTGAAGCACCTGGCACTAGCAAAGGGAGATCGGACTATATCGGCTCCTCTCTGCCAAATCCTTTTGTATATTCCGATTTCAAAGGTAAATATAGGAGGGGGGAAAAAAATGCTGTGATAAAATGGTAATTACGCTCACAATGTAAATCATAAAAAAAATAGCGATGCTAGCGGGATGGAATTTGGAGATGGGGGGGGGGGGGCGTCCGACCCAGACCCCCTCAAAGCCCTCCTCCAGGCACCGCATTTTGGAATAAAAATGCTTTATTCCTTAACGGGGTCGTCGCTGCAGCGTGAAACCTTAAATCCCTGCTCCGCCGCTGTCACCCCGGGGCTCGGGGACGGTCACCACCCGCGACACTGCGGGTCGTCGCTCCTCAGGGGCTGAGGGACACAGCGAAGGGAAATTCGGGGTCTCCCCCTCAAACCGTTTTGCTGCGGTGACCCCCTCAGCAACAGCCAAATCGCAGCGCAAAGGCGCGGAGAGACGCGCACGGTGCGGCGGAGCGGGGCGCGCCCTAGCTCGAAAGGGTGGGGGGTTTTTTTTGGGGGGGGGAGGATACCCCCCACACATACTGCCGGTACCTCACATCGCTTCTCTCCACACGCACCCCTCCAGCTCCGCGGGGCAGGATCCGGCCCTGCAGACCCCTGGTTTCACTCATCAAACCAAATCTGCTGCTCGGGCAAATTTGACCTGTTTCTTGGCCCAGATACATTTCAAACGCTTTCTCCGTTAATTTTCTACGGATTTTTATTTTTATTTTTATTTTAAAGACTGAGCGCGGGGGCTCCGCGGTCTCTAGAGCATCCCTTCCCCTGCCCGTAAATTTTTCCCGGGAGAAAGAGGGTCGAGCACCCCCCAGGACTCCTCTCCTTCTCCCCACCCCGGCACCTTCGGGTCCCTTTCCCCGACGGAGGGGGTCCGACAGCGTCCGGGGCAACTGGTGATCCCTGTTTGAGGGTCGGGAGCCCACTTTGCAAGGGGGGACACGGACACACACTCTCCCGTCCCGCAGTACCTTGGGGTACGCGCGCAGCGTAACTGTTAGCACAGGCTGCGGTGCTCCTCTCCTTGCAGCCAGCTAAAGGCTGTTCTCTTAATGAATTACTAATGAGTTAAAATTGGACAGCCGGCTTAATTAAAGCGTAGAGGCAATGTGTTTACCACATTGTAATTGAACTCATTAGGGCTCCGGCTTTGTGTTTTTAAGCAGCCGCCTTGTTCCGCACGTCGAGTGATCCGCGGGAAGCGTTTTGCTGGAGACGGGGGCTCTGCGGGAGGGACGAGGGGGGAGAGCTGGCGGGGTGGGAGGCGCGGCTGTGCACCCCCTCCGCTCCCTAACTTCTCTCCCACAGGGACTTGTGCTGGATGGGAAGACCTCTCCTGTTGTCCCGCAAAGCGCTCACGGTTGGGGGCTGCTCTCCTGGATCCCTCTTTGCGGGGAAACAGGGAAGGGGCAACGAAAAACTTGGGGGGAGTGGGGGGTGGAATCGGGGGGCGAAGTTTGGGGAAGTAGAGCCCACCCCTGCAACAAGATCCCTCTTGTCCCCCTCCCCTCTAGGCGGGGGGCTCTGTGGGGTACCCCCCTCCCTCCCGATCCTCCGCAGCCGTCGGGGCGGACCTGCCCCAGGGTAGCGGCGGGGCGGGGGCAGCCGCGGTTCCCCCCCCCTCCCTGCGGCGAGGGGAGGGGGCCGGGGAAGGAGGAGAAGGAGGAGGAGGGGGGGGCTTCCCCGCACGGCTTGCAGGGCGCTGCCTGGCTGCTAGAAGGCGTCCGAGACCCGACCCACCCGCGGCACATCCTCCGCGGCAGAGGCGGGAGCCCAACTTACGCGCAGCGGAACGACCGCGGAGAGCGGCCCAGCACCGGACGCCCCCTCCCCTCCACCCGGGGGGGACCTATGGAACTTGGGCTGTCAGGTAAGCGGTGGGGCTGGGGGCAAGGTAGGGTGGGGGGTGTGCGTGGGACCTCCTGATTTGGGTATATTCCTCCCTTTTCGGAGTAAATAGCAGTGTCACTTGCTGTCGCGATAGGTCGTAGGGTCGTGCTGACCCTCGGGGCTGGGGGGGGGGGGGGGGGGGAGGGGGTGGCTGCTCGGCAGCGGATTGAGTCTGCTTGGGAGAGCCCCGGTGGGTGAGAGGAACCCCCCGCAAGTTTGGGGTGCAGCGGAGGGAAGGGGCGATGTTTTGGAGCTGCGCGTTTCGTCGTTCCCGTGTCTCTCCAGATATAAATACTTATTTTCTTTTTAATTTTCCTTCGAAATCACGAACTTTGCGCCGGGTTTGGAGATCGGACGGGTGGAGCAGGGTTGGCTGGTCCCCAAAGCCATAGCGGGGACCTCCCGGCCCCGCGGGGATGGGGGTGCTCGGAGCTCTCCGCGCCCGCGCAACGCTCCGCGTCCTGCCGGCCAGGGGCGGGGGGCAGCGCTGCCCTCCACCTCCGGGCAGCTCGGCCTCTCCCACCCGGAGCGACCCTCCTGGCCCGGGAAGGGGCTGATTTTTAGGGCAGAGGTGGGATAAGAGGCGACCACCAGCCTGGTGAGAAACGCCTCCTCTGCTTTGTCAGTGGCTCCGAGGTTTAAAAGCCGGGGGAAACGATAGAATTTTTGGTTTTACTATTATCATTATTTTCTACCGGCTGCGCCTCCAGGGCTTTGGGGGTCTGAGAGCTGGAACCGAAGCGGGGAGCCCTAGGGAGAGCCCTCTCCCCCCAAGCCCTTCCTCGACGGGTTGCCTGCTTGTTGCACAGCCCCTGCCCATCGGCTGCCCCAGAACAGGAGCTTATAGCAGTCTATATAACCCTTTGGGTGCGCCTATATAGAGCTGGCCTTACGGAAGCGTGCCTATAGTAGCACACCTTCCCCGGCAAGTCACTTTTTTTAACATA
The DNA here is from genome assembly GCF_034619465.1 of Leptosomus discolor. Classification (NCBI taxonomy): domain Eukaryota; kingdom Metazoa; phylum Chordata; class Aves; order Leptosomiformes; family Leptosomidae; genus Leptosomus; species Leptosomus discolor. The sequence goes on along the minus strand of NC_141419.1, from coordinate 90,128,019 downwards.
ATCTTGAAATCATGGCGAGGGAGGAGGGGACGAGAGGGTTGTGGTGGTGGAAGAGAAGTTGCATTTGGGTGTAGAGAGGGAGAAGGTGGCAAGCCGGACCCCGAAGTGGGTGAACTGTCAAAGTGGGCAGGAGCGTAAAAGCCAAACAATCCCAATCCCCATAGGTTGTTTGTTCCTCATAAAATACAACTGTACATAGCAGGAAGTTACTGCAAACATTTATCAATAATGAATGAATCTCCTGTAATAAAATACTCACATAATTAGCTACACTCAAGTACGTGCATTATGCCAAGGCTTTTGCAACTCTTTGTTGAAAATCCGACTTAGATAAATCCTCTCAAACAGCCTTTTAAGAAGAAAAAAAAAAAGGGGGGGGGGGGGGACGACGACGACGACGGACGGACCAGGGCACGACACAAACCACCACCCAGCATTTCTCCTTCTTTTACGCCGTTTTTGAAACCCAAAGCGTAACTACACTTGAAATATAACGGAAAACTCTTTGGTGAATTCAGAAGAGTCATTAACATTCAGCTTTAAGTGAATGTTAACAGTAAATAAAGAAATCTCTTGATTGTAATAGTTGCAACAAAGCAATAATAAACCAGTGGGTGGTCATCAGTAATGATAAATGTATCATTATTACTGTGTGTTGGGGAACAGGGTTTGGAAAGTACTTCAGACTTTTTAGTGGCAAGCTTGGAAGCAATTCGTTCCTTAGCCTGGGAAGAAAAAAAAAAAAAAAAAGCCATATAATTTTATACACAATTTAGGTGAAAATAAATTTAAATCTGTATATTACATTTTTAATTTCAAGATAGTAATTAAAGCTGGTTCATTATATCTCCTCTGAAAGTCTCAGTGCTCATCTTAATTGCCTGTTTGTACAATCTGCTTTCTAAGACACCCAAGGTTACTGGGTTCTGAAAGACGCAAAATTGAATTATTTACTGACGTGATGACTCTTCGCCTGGTAGCGTCACGTTTCCCTCGGAACTTTGGGCTCGCTGGTCCTCACCGCAGCCCGGTCGGGGCCTCGCTTCTCCGCTGTGGAAGTTTGCTGCTCGTTTAAATACTTCGAAGCAGGCACGTTTCTGAGGGAAGATGTTTAATTTATGCGTTTGACAGGAAAAAAAAAAAAATCAATACCTAAGGTGTGTTTTCGTTTGGAATTTTTTTCCTCTTCTATCTCGCCACACCGCTGGGGAGTTATTTCACCCACATCTAAACTTGCAGCTCTTTTTCCTCCCTGCTACCCCATCCCCAGGCAGGACAGAAATAAACCCACTCGCGTTTTTAAGCTCTGAGTAGCAGGAGATGGAGCACTCGTCTCCCTCCAGGGCTGCTAGTTGCTTCTCGTAGGACAAAATAAAATCGCAAATCGCCTTTTTTTTTTTTTTTTTTTGGTGCTATTTCTATTCGGGAGGATGATGCTGGCGGGCAGCCTTCCCCGGCCAGGGTGTTCGCATCTCCTGGCTAAGGTCTGCACGTACCTTCGGCGATGACCACCTCCGTTTCGGATCGCTCGAAGCATATTAAATTGGGAAGTTAAGAGAGCTCCCTCAGACAAAAGATGCCGTTCAAGGTTCCTTCCCTTCAGCCGCCGCGCTGGCTCTCAGCTGCCGGAGGGATATCAGACTACCCAGAAATGCCCCATCCCTAAACTCTCCCGGTGCCTTTAGAAAGCCAGGAGAAGATCGCGTTGAGTCTTTTCCCCTCCCGTTATTAAGGTTACAGATGCATCTTTCCGAGGCGTCCTCTTGCCACTGAAAAAAAAACTCCACGTAGAGATCTCTGCCCTTTTGTTGTGTCTAGCTGGGTTATTCAAGAGCAGAGACAAAAGCCCGAAGTGATGTGATCTAAATGAGCTCCGGGGTTTTCCAGATGGGACCACCTCTATTCCAAATGCCCTCTCTGCTTTCTGCTTAATATAATAAAAAAGCGATTAAAAAAACCCCACCGCCCTTAAAAAAGAGCTTCGCTCTAGACCAAGCAGCGCAGGCGAAATCTACCCAAAAGTATTTTTAAAACAGCTCCTGTTGCCTAAATTTTGTTAGGAGAAACGGGTTTATAATGATACCTTGTGTGTCTGCTGCTTACACGGCTGCAAGTTTCAACGGGAAGTGGAGGGGTGGGAGGAGGGAATGGATCCACGTTGGGGGTGGTTTTCTTTGTGGTTTTTTAAACGCACCGAGGTTATCTTGCTCGGCGTGGCCTCTATGCTGCAATATTTAAGCGCTGTGGAAGTAAATAAAGGCCGTGAGGGTGGGTTGGGATGGTTTAAACTTGGCTGCTTTTCTCAGCTGCTAGTTTTCGCACGAAGCAATCTGCAGCGACAGGATCTGCTGCTGTCGCCTCCTGCTCAGCCGCTCCAAGGCAGAATCGCGATAGTGAAGGGAAGAGGGAAAAGGAGCTAGGACTCGTATTTATCCTTCCCAGGCTTCTGGGAGAAGTTTGTCCACCTTCCCCTTTCCTCTCTTAGGAGGTAACTCCAACCCAGCCGTGGCAAACGGCAACAGCGAATAACGAAATGAACGGGAGTAATGGGAGGCGGCCGCAGGACAGGAGCCCAGGTCTGCAGTTACCCGGGGGTTGGGGGCAGTGTAGGCACCCCACCTCAAGTCGGGATGCCCCCCCCCCCCCCCCCCCCCTCCGCCCGTTGCCCGGGGTCCAGGCTGGGTTCCAGCCGGCCCGCGGAGGCGCCGATGGGGTCGGCTGCGGCCGGAGCAGCCCCGCGGGCCTCGCCCGCCCGGGGGTCACCTGCAGAAGCCGCCCGGCCGCTGGGCGGACCGACCTTTCTCCAGCATCCTGAGCTCAAACCCACCCCCACCCCCCACCCGCCGCACACCCCCATGCCCGTGCTGGGGTCTTGCTACCCCACGAGGTTTCCCAATAGGCTCGAGTAGGAAAAAAAAAAAAAAAAAGTCGAGAACTGTATATTCTCGCCCCGCTTCTATAAGGTGCTGGTGTGGGTCAGTCTCTGTCCCCACTTGGGAGAGCTCCGCTGAGCCAAGGCCCCTCGGTGAGGCTGCGGGCAGTGCCCGTGCGACACGCAGGGTCTTGCATCCTCTCCCCTCCGTGGGACCCAGTCCTCACAGGTTTTAGCTTTCCCTGCAGAGGAAATTGAGGAAGCCCATCCATCTTCCCAACGGAATTCAAGGGGCTCAATAGCACCGAGCAGGTGAACAAAAAAGTTGAGTTTTGCTTTTCGTTTACTCATCCTAAAATAAAACGCAGGCGTCGGCTACCGACTCCCCCGGACCGAGCCTGTGTTTTCAGCCTCTCCCGGGCTGCGAGAACCGAGCTCGGGGGGTTCCTTCGTTGAAGGCGCTTTGCAAAACCCGCTCATCCCTTTCGGCTCCTGCAAAACCGCTTTTCCTCCTCTTCCAAAGCCGGGCTCTGAGCCTGGGGCGAGGTTGTCTATGCCCGGTTCTCCCGGGAACCGTCGGGGAACAGCCATCGGGTGGCCGAGAGACAGGGGAGCGGGCTGCCCGGCAGCCGCTGCGGGGCTGCAGGCACCGAGCACCCGCAAAAGTAGAAGGCTTATCCCTAAAATCTGCCCCCCTCCTTCCCTCCTGGTACCAACCAGGGAGCGAAGACAGGAGGGGAGATTTTCTCCGTGGCGTGGTAATAGATCATACAATGTGTGACACGGGTTTAACCAATAAAACAATTTGAATCAATTAGCTGGCGGAGGAGAGTTTTGAAGTGTAAAATTCATGTCAGCCTGGCTAGGAAGCATTGATTAAAATGTCACCAATGTGAGGCTCATAGCTATTGCTCACACGAAAGCAGCAGGCTCGGTGCAGAAGAGGCTCGGGAAAAAGTAGGAGGGAGGGGGAAAGGGGGAGCCTCCGTGTGACAGTGGCGACACGGGGGCAAGTATGGTTTAATAAGAAGTGACAGAAGTAATAAGGAGAGGTGTGATTTTTTTTTTGTTATTTTTTTTCCCCCCAAAGTTAGCGAGGACCAGGGCGATCTGGGGAGGCCCTCGCTGTTTCGTTCCCCGGGCGGGAGGAAGCGGAGAGAGGCGGTGAGGTTTAGTGTGGATGTCCCGGGAAAGGTCGGTGCAGAGATTTTCGCGTGGATCGGTGATTCCGGGGCGGGGGGGGGGGAGCGGGAGTAAGAGAAAAAGAGAAGAGGAAAGGAAAAGAAAGGGAAAAGAAAAGAAAAGAAAAGAAAAGAAAAGAAAAGAAAAGAAAAGAAAAGAAAAGAAAAGAAAAGAAAAGAAAAGAAAAGAAAAGAAAAGAAAAGAAAAGAAAAGAAAAGAAAAGAAAAGAAAAGAAAAGAAAAGAAAAGAAAAGAAAAGAAAAGAAAAGAAAAGAAAAGAAAAGAAAAGAAAAGAAAAGAAAAGAAAAGAAAAGAGAAACCCCAAACACCAAGTTTTCATACCTAAATGTGCAGAAAGGTTTGGTATTGGTCATGTGCAAGGAGAGAAAAAGATACGTGGAAGCATTTTTGGAAAAAAATAATAAAAATCGGGGGGTTATCAGGAAAGACCCAACGGTCCAGACGCCCTCCCCGTTTTAGCTAGAAAGGAGTTTTTCTTTTTCCCGTTTTTTGGCAGTTCCGCAGTTTTCCTCGCTGGAACGGATCGGAGCTGCCCGGTTTTGGCCTCCCCGCTCCCTCCTGCCGGGGGGGAGGGGGGGGGAGGTACGGCAGCGGGCCTGCCCCGTCCTCACCCCGCGCTTCGCGAAGCGGCGATGGGGACCCACGAGATTAGCGGTGTTTTCTGGAGGTAGATCGTGGGGGAAAAAAAAAAAAAAAAAATCTACATTTTTACTGCACTGTATTCACCTCCTTTCGAAAAAAAAAAAAAAAGGAGGCAGACGCGGCTACCGTGCTGCAGACTATTTGCTGTTGGTTTGGGGTTGTGGGGTTTTTTCCTTAATTGGGGGCATACAGCAATTAAAAAACCGAACAAACAAAAAAATCAAGAACGTATTTGCGCCGTGTTGCCGGAGCGAGAACCTGTGTCCGGGTCCTTCTGAAGGTGGTTTTGGTGAATCACTCCGGTGTACTTGGGAAGAGCGGGTCTCAGCCGCTGTTCGTGCCCGTGAGGACACGGTTGTTGCGAGAAATCAACTTTTCTTTCTCTCTCTCCTGCCCCCCCTCCCCCCACCCTCGCCCCGTAATTTCGGACGGATCTGTTACAGTATTTCCGAAAAGACGCGGCTTTTGGTACCGAGCGTATTCAGTTTCTTGGAAGCGATTGGGCTCAGGAGGGAGAAGCGGAAAAAAGGCAAAAAACAGAAAGAGAGAAAAAGGCAAAGCACATCCCACCTTTATGGGACGGTGTCCCCTCGCCGGGTGGGAGCGGGGCAGCGCTCGGGGGGGCCGGGCCCCGACGGGGCGCCCGCATCCCCTCCCGGTGCGGGGAGGGAGGGAGGGGTGAGCCGGACCCCCCTTCCCTCTCTGCCTTCACCGCCCCCCGGCCGCTGACGTCACCGTGCCCACGGGGGGGGGCCGCCGCCATACGCGGAGCTTCCGCGCTCGCCGCCGCCGTCCGCGCCGCACCGAGGGCAAGAGCTCCGGCTGGCCGCGCTGCTCCGCGGCGGCGGACGCGGGGATGCGCCTCCCTCCCGGCGGGCGTTGGAGGAGGGCCCGGTGGCGGCACGGCTAGAGCGCGGCCGCGGAGGTAAAGGGCTCCGGGCGGGGAGGATGCGCGTGTGGCCGCGGAGGGCATCGAAACTTTCATTTTTTTATTTTTATTTTAAATTTCCTCTTCCGCGCTTTCCCGCGGCTGCCCCGTCCCTGGGGGTGCGGAGGGGGGAACCCATCGGGCCGAGCAGGCGGGCGCGGTGCCGTGCGGTGCCCACGGAGCCTCTTCCCCGGGGCAGCGGCGGGTTGTTTGGGGATGAACCGCCCGTGGGTTGGGGCATCTTCCTAACTGGAGGGGGTGTGTGTATGTGGGGGGGTGTGTTGGCTCATTTACCGTCATCTCCGCACCCGCGGCGGGGTGCGCACGTCGGAGAGCCGGGGTGCGCGGAGGTGGGCGTCCCGCAGCCCCGGGCACACCCCTGGCGAGGACGGGGGTGGGATTGGGGGGGGTGCTGGGTTGGCTGAGGGTAGCGCCGGGAAACTCGGGGTGTGTGTGTGTGTGTGTGTAGGGGTGGGTGCCTGTGACTGCGGCAGGGACCTCTCCATCCCGGGTGGGTCCCCGTCTGACGGCGCTGTGTCTCTCTTCCCCCCCCCCCCCCCCCCCCCCTCCCCGCCCCTTCCCCGCCCGCAGCTGGAGCAGAGCAGCCCCCCCGGCGCTGAGACGATGGCGACCAGCCCGCTGCCCGGTCCCACCGACATCTTGCTGCCGTCGCCCTCCAGCGCGTACCCGCCGGACCCCATGAACCCACCGAGGGCCGGCCACGCCGCCATGAAGCCCAACCAGGTGGGGCAGGTGATCCTCTATGGCATCCCCATCGTCTCCCTGGTCATCGACGGGCAGGAGCGGTTGTGCCTGGCGCAGATCTCCAACACCCTCCTTAAAAACTTCAGCTACAACGAGATCCACAACCGGCGGGTGGCCCTGGGCATCACCTGCGTGCAGTGCACGCCGGTGCAGCTGGAGATCCTGCGGCGGGCCGGGGCCATGCCCATCTCCTCCCGCCGCTGCGGGATGATCACCAAGCGGGAAGCGGAGCGGCTCTGCAAGTCCTTCTTGGGGGAGAACCGGCCCCCCAAACTGCCGGATAACTTCGCGTTCGACGTGTCCCACGAATGCGCTTGGGGCTGTCGCGGCAGCTTCATCCCCGCCCGCTACAACAGCTCCCGGGCCAAGTGCATCAAGTGCAGCTACTGCAGCATGTACTTCTCCCCCAACAAGTTCATCTTCCACTCCCACCGCACCCCCGACGCCAAGTACACCCAGCCCGACGCCGCCAACTTCAACTCCTGGCGCCGCCACCTCAAGCTCACCGACAAGAGCCCCCAGGACGAGCTGGTCTTCGCCTGGGAGGACGTCAAGGCCATGTTCAACGGCGGCAGCCGCAAGCGGGCCCTGCCGCCCGCCCCTCCCGCCCCCACCGCCGCCGCCCCCGCCGCTTGCCACCCGCTGGGCTCGGTGAAGGCGGCGGCCGCCGTGGTGGGCGGCGGGTTGCTGAGCCCGCACCTCCTGGCCGCTCCCCCCGACCTGCACCAGAAGCGGCCGCGCTTCGAGGAGGACGACGAGCTGCAGGAGGCCGTGGCGGCGGCGCACGGCGGCAAGAGCCCGCGGAGCTACCCGGTCATCCCGGTACCCAGCAAGGGCTCCTTCGGCGGCGTCCTCCAGAAGTTCCCCGGCTGCGGGGGGCTCTTCCCGCACCCTTACGGTTTCCCCGCCGCCGCCTTCGGCCTCTGCCATAAGAAGGAGGATGGCGGCGGCGGCGGGGCCGATGCCCTCGGCGGGGCGGCGGCCCATAAGGCCGGCGGGGGGGCGGCGGGCGGCGGCCTCTCGGGGCTCTTCTGGCCGGGCAGGAAGGATGCCGCCTTCTACCCGCCCTTCTGCATGTTCTGGCCGCCCCGCACACCGGGCGGCTTACCGGTACCCACCTACCTGCAGCCGCCACCGCAGCCCCCCGGCGCCCTCGGTTGCTCGCTGGGCGACGGGGCGGGCCTGCTGCGCCAGGCCTTCCTGGACCTCTCGGAGCCCGGCGGCGAGGCGGGGGCCGCGGGGTTGGGGACACCGCCCGCCGCCGCCGCCGCCCCCCCGCCGCCCGCTCCCGCCGCCGCCGCCGCGCGGGACCCGCTCTTCGAGTCGCCCCCTGGCGGCGGCGGCGCGGAGCCCGCCTCGCCCGCCGCCTCGGAGGGGGGCAGCGGCGGCGGCGGCGGCAGCGGCGGCGGGCGGGTCCCCGCTCACCACCCGCCGCACCTGCTGGAGGCGGCGGCCGGGCGCAAGGCGGGCGGCGGGTACCACCACTCCAGTGCTTTCCGACCGGTGGGCGGCAAGGAGGACTCGGAAAGCCTGGCCAAGCTGCACGGTGGCGGCCCGCCCCGCTCCGCTTCGCCGCTGCAGCTGCTGCTGCCGCCGCCGCCGCCGCCGCCACCGCCCGAGGAGGCGGGTTGCGAGCGGCACTCGCTTCCCCCACCGCCGCCGCACCCCCCGCACCGCCTGCTCTCCCCCGGCGGCACCAGCTGCAGCTTCGCCAGCGAGGACAGCAGCGAGGAGGAGGAGGATGAGGAGGAGGAAGACGAGCCCGAGGTGGACGTCGAAGGGCACAAGCCCCCCGAGGAAGAGGAGGAGGACGAGGAGGAGGAGGAGGAGGGCGAGGAAGAGCCCCGCGGCGGAGACCCCTTGGCGACCGGCGGCCGCTTCCCGCCCGCCCGGGGCCTGCCGGAGAAGGGTGGCCGGGAGCGCCCCGCCGCCGGCCTCTTCCCCCGGCCGCCCGCTGAGGAGAAGCCGGGGGAAGGCCAGGCCCTGCCGCAGCCGCTTCCCGGGGCCCCCCGGGCGGGCAGCGGCGGCAGCAGCCCGGCGCACCATCCGTCCCTGGAGGAGCAGCCCGTCTACAAAGATGTAAATGTCCCCTGCAGGCCCCTTCCCGCTGATGGCGTCTGCCGACAACCCCCACCCCGGGGCGGGAAGGGGTCCCCTGGGTGGCGGGGGGGATGGACGGACTGCCAGGTACCCCCCCCACCGCCTTGGTCAGGCACCGTGTACCCCCTGCCGCCATGTCAGGCGCCAGGTCTCCAGCCGGCTTGGCAGGCCAAGGCCGGGCCTGGTGTGCTGTGGTCGGACTGGGGCCTCCTGGGGTGTCGGGCCGACCCAGTGCTCCCCTCGCCCCAAAAATCAGGGTAGCCCAAACCGCTCTGCCCAGGGCGGGCGAGGGCTTGCTCCCCAGCCGCACCCATCACTGTGGGGAGCTGCTTCGATGGCGGTGCTGCTTCACAACGTGCCAAGCACACCAGGCCCGGACGCAGCGTCCGAAGGGCACCCCTGGGGGCTAACAAAAATAAATACAGCAGATGTGTTGGGTGGGTGACTTTCCCAGCAGGGTGGAGGCGGGTGTGCAGCTGTGGATACTGCTCGATGGCCTGACCTCCCTCATCCCAGGTTAATAACGTGGGAGAAAATAATCCAGGCCCCATTTTGGGGTGGGTGCCCGCGCCCCACGCTGCACGTTGGTGGCAAGTTTCCGATGGGACGTGTGCTCCCTCCATCACGGTGGCTGCGGAAGACGCCACGGTGGGATTCCCCGCCGTGTTGTTTCCCTGGGTGCTTTTTGTGCTTGCTGTTGATCAACTGGCCAAGACTTCCTATCTGCTCCTGGTCATTTTTGATACTGATCTGGCACGTTTTGCTCCTTTCTGTTTTTTCTAGAATCAGAAGAGCAAGGAGAGTAATCAGGTCATCCTGCCTATGAAAGAGGACACCTTCTCAGGTGAGTACAGACGGGGATCTGCCCGCTCGCCGCGAGGTGTGGGAATTCACAGTTCCGTGAGCCGTGTGGGTTTGTTCTCTATCGCTCAATTTAAACAAAAAATAAATCACTTCCGTGATTTCAATTAAAAAAATCCATTAAACATTCTAATAGTCTCTCTATGGTGGTAATTTAGCATTATATTCATTCGCATCCAAAATGCATCTCTGTGCGTGCTGAATATACAAATATATATTTACTTTTTCTCTCCTTTTGGTTTGAGGTTTCTTGCTGGTAAAAGCGTTTAAGCGCTGTGTTTTGTTTGGATTTCAGATAAGAACAAGGAGCATAATTTTTTCATCACAGATTCAGAGCCTTCAGGAGGAGACTTCTGGAGAGAGATAGCAGGTAGGCTCAAAAGAAGGTAGAGGATAAAGAGACAGAGACTTAAATTCATAATCAAATGTCTGAATATTTAGTACAAGGGTAAAGATAAAAACAATTCCAGGCAAATATAACTGAGAAAAATGCAAATAGGTGGAAAGCAGTGACATTAATAGGAATAAGATTATTAATTGCTGGGCATATTTCAGCAGAAATTTCAGAAATGTATCAGGTTACACAATGAAACAGGCTGGAAAAGCATAAAATGACAATAATTGAAATGTTCTCTTTGAAACCTTCCATTAAAAAGGATCACAGCTTATTGCTTTTAATATCTGTCAGAAAGACATTAAAGGTGTTTTATGACATCTATGCCAACATTTATATTATCTCCATGATAATGATCTCTACACAAAATGTATAATACATTTACAAAAATTACATTATACAAATTAAATGAAACCACCTTTTACTGATTGCTAAATGTCTCCAAGGGGTTTGGGAAAGACGTGATTAGAAGTTTTGATACTAAGTTGTCTATTGCAGTGTCTTAAGGAGAGGTTTTTGTTTCTTGGGAAAAAGGAATCTAATTTTCCATTTATGTAATGCAAACTGCCTTGGCTTTGACTATTCACGGTTAATTGACTGTCAAACGAGGTTGTTATCCTCAGGCAATGTCTGCAAATTTGCCTGTCAAATGAGACAGAGAGAGCAAGCGGGGAGAGAGAGAGAGTTGTACAAGGAGTGGAAATGAAGAAATGGGATCTTACAGAAATCTTATATAATACCAGAGAACAATTGAAAGATCGCAAACATTTCCAAATGTGTCCCGTTTCAAAGGGTGTTTTTTAGAAATACTTAAGGTTAAGACGTGCTTTAGCAATGGTATATGAGGAAGAAACGTATCAGTGTTTTAGGTTTTTGTAAATTTTGTGGTTGGGGGATCACGGTTGTGGACCAATGGATAGCACCTAATTATCTTCCATACTTTCAAATAATTACCACTGAGAGCACAGCAGTGATGCTAGCAGAAATAAACCTTAAGAACCTGAGAATGCGTAGGAATACAGTACACCGTGCATAGTCAGTGTCCTGCCCTGTGGCCAATTTATTTTGGAAAAAAATTTGTATTTTTTTTTGGTCTTTTATATAATTATTCTAGCCATCCTCATTTTAAACAGTAAACTCTGGCAATATTTTGGTTTTTACTTAGATGTCGTAGCTCCTCTCCCTCTCTCTCCGAAACACAAAATATTTTGTATGGATTGACACGGTGAGTCCATGGTAGCTGTATGTTTAAATGTAAATTTTAGTTTTCAGAGATGTGTAGCGCCCTGCGTGTTCAGACTCAGTGGAGAGCCTGAAATGTATCAAGTAAACTAAGAGCAGCACCTGGGGTGTGTGAAGGTCTTGTGGCTGGATCTGAGGTGAACTGACTGCAAAGCAATGCGAAATGTTTCAGGGCTCTTTTCCTGGAGCGGGTTTTTGTGCGCTGTCTGAGCCAGAGCAGTCCCGTTATCTTCAGAGGGACTCGTATCGGTGCGTCTGTGTAGGGTTCGGCCTTCTTAATATTGATCAGAATTAGTGGATTGTTTTTGCAGTGCTTTTCTGCGTGGTTGTCAAACCATTTTGCAGAATATTCTGGCCCTCCAGTTTCTTTAAGGTACTTAATACATTTGTGAGTTACTTATGGAGCTGTACCTTCCTAATAAGATTAAGAAAAATGAAATGATCCTGGAAATTCCTCTCGATGTGAGACGGATTTGTATTTATTAAATAAAATTACTAAACCCAGCGAAGAGGGTCTGAAAACAAATGCAGTATTTTCTGTGCCAGAGACGATCATTTGTAAGGGCGTATGTTTGCTTCTTGTTCTCAGTGTGCCAGTGAACTTAAAAATTCATAATAAGCAGAAGTCTTTCCAAGGCTGAAACAGATACCGTCTTCAAGATCCCATAGCCGTTCATCCTGCATAGCCAGTAAACTGCTGGTGAAAATACCCACACCTTCTCTGTCAGGTGGTGGTTGGAAAGAGCTCAAAATTACTCAAAACCCCATGGCAGTTTGAAAGATAACTGTCACTAACTTATGTAACCGGTCCATTTTTGGGGGAAGGCTGTGGTTTGCCATCCCGACCCTCCTTCAGCAGCTGAAGGGTAGAAATGCTGCGCGTGTCTGGCACACCGCAGCGATGCGAGGCTGCCTTGCACATGCTGTTTGTTTCTTAAGGAGAAGTTGAGTTCTGTGTGCTGTTCCCCAATCAGTCTAATTTTTAATGTTCTAATGAGAAAGGGGAGCTCTAAAATTGGGTATTAATAACAGGTAGAAGTCAGCCTCTCAAATCTTGTTACAATTTCCCCATTTTTGTTCTTTGACTTGTAAAAGGTGATCTGGCAGGCATATCAGGAAAATTCAGGCTAGAAACGGTGAGACAGATTCTTATTTCATTTACTCTTAAAGTATATCCGGAATAACCCTGCAAATACTGGTGCAATTAGTGAAGATTTACAGTACTTCATAGACGATTCAAAACAGCCCAGCATTTATTATATATAGCAGACCGGACAGTTGTGTGGTCTTTACTGGGGTAAGTGGTGAAGCATTGGATCCAGGAGTTAAACAACGTGGAATTTTGTTACAGAAGGTGTTTGCAAAAAAGCAAAGAAGTTGGAAGTTGAAATGGGGGAAGACAAGGCAAAGTTTCAGATGTGGGACCAACAGCGTGTATTAATAGATAAGATTGGGTATAAATACATGGATCTGCACGGCAGACGAAACTGCAGACAGGCTGTAGGACTGAGTCCTTATTTACCACTCCTGTCTCTCTTCTCCTCTGTTATTGCTAAGGAGCTCTCTTCGAATTATTAAAAGAAGAGCGTGGAACGTTGTTGAATTTATTTTTTGCAAGCCTCACAATATTAGGTCTGTTGGTTCCTTTAAAGCCTCATCTTCTGGAATCTGGTGAGACTATTACCTGCCATTTAAAACAAACCAAGAATCAGACATTTTCTAGCTCTCATGCTTCTAGAATAAAGTTAGGAAGTACGTCCCAGATGTACGCGTAAGGTTCAGACCAAAAGCCAAGTGATCTGTTGTCTCTCTAAAACATTTCGTATTTTTAAGTTGGTCACAGTTTTTGAAGGTTCAGTTTGAAATCCTGGAAGTGTTTTCTCCGCTATCCGTTAGCACTTCAACGCAGATGGTTTTTAATTAGATGTTCGTGTTTTAAATGAAGGTTACAAAGGAGGTTTTAGCTCCGCAAAAAAATAACCAGTTTGTTTTAAAGTTAAACCACTTTCAGGGCAAATTAACATTTGAAGCTCCAGATTTTATAAAACATGTATGTCAGCGCCCAGTGCAGGAAAAAAAAGTTAAAAGATGCTTATTGAGTTCCCTAAAATAGGCATGTTTTCCCAAGTCCTGATTATCCTATTGATTCATTTCCCCCAAAAGTGGCATGAATATGCACAATGCATGAATATTTTCAGTAACAGTAGGATTTCTTCAGGACATACACAAGAACTGTGCCTGTCTTAAAGTGAGTAATGAATTTTAAATACAGATAGAGCGTTTGGAGGTCTGAATGTCTGCCGGTTCGCATACGCCTTTAAAATAGAGATACGTATATATTTACACCCAGAAGATGCCGACATCTTCGCTGCTGTGGTGTTTGTGTCTGCAGACAGTGCTTTCTCCAGCTAAAAATACCAGTGGATGTTTTAAGTTGTGGTGGACTGTCGATGCTGTCAGATGTAGTGAGAATTGTAGAGGGTGCGAGCTGGGGACAGGCACAGGGCTGAGAGTCAGGAGAGCGGAGTTACGCTCCCGGTCCGTCGGAGCCCTGTGCTGGGCAGGTCAGTTGCCGATTGATGTAGAGGCGTTGTCTGGGCCAGCATGGAAATTTTTAGCCGCTGTTTGATGAGCGTGTTGAGAGCTTCCCAAGGAAGGAGCTTGCTGTAGGTGGCACGGCATGAGGAGGTAACCGGGCTATGTCTGGTTCAGCTTTGTGCAACAAGGACACTGTGCATTTGTGTTGAGGAGACTAAATTTATAAGTGTTCCTTTTCTCATGTTAAGAATTTCAAATCTTTACTCCAGTGAGTGTAGAGCTAATGAAATGGTGGCATCACAAGAGCTGAGGTTGTGTCAACGTACGAATTGCGACCTCTGGTTTTCAGAGTACTGATAGAGTAATTTGAGGTGTGTCTACTCACAGGCATCATCTCTGCTTTCCTTCGAGGGTGGATGTCCAAATTCCAGGTTAAGAAGGCCATTTGTGTAAAACACAGCCCCTGTATTTTAGAAGAACCGTGTCTGTGCACTTGAGCTGATCGGGAAGAGCAGAGGTACTGAAAGCTTTAGCAGAGGCGGTTTGACCTGGCTGTCAGTACTTCATCCCCTTTCCCCCCTAGCCAGTAGACGGTGGAGGTATAGTTTGATTTTCTGAATAAACTGGAATAGGCCCCTCTCCGAGAAAACCTAGGTGTCCGTACCGGGGGGCTGCGCCGCTTCCAGTGCTGCTGTTTTAAATGCTGCTGCAAGTTGGTGTGTAGGCAAGGCCCGAGAGAGTTATGGTGGAGCTATTAAAAGGGGAAGTGATTTTTTCTTACACTGATTAAAATTCTTTGGGCTTTCTGTTTGTTTGTTTTTAAACACCTATTTAGCTTTTAATTAACATTTAAGAGAAAGGAAGCTGGTTAAATATTCAATACCTCCTCCCTTTCAATTAAGGTAAAACAGTACACAACGCATGATGAGGCCTCTGGGAAGTATGGAAAAACGGAGAAGAGCAAGCTCCTGATTATCATTTTCAGGGGGACTGGAAAGGTGAAACCCATCTGATTATTATTACCGTTAACAGTAGTAAAGTCGAGGCTTTTTTTGAACATCAGAAAGCAGTTTTAAAATGCCGTTTTTCTCTGAAACCATACGTGCTGGGTTTTGCCTTTAAGTACCTTCACTTTTCCCACCCTGTGCTTTCCTTATTGCGGGGGCAAGGATGGGGGACTTTTTAATAAGCCCTTTTGGTAGCTTAGTAAGGAGGCTGCAGATGCTGGAGAAGTTATTCTTCATGCTACATGCCCTTGTTTTCATTTTGATGCAGCTCTTTCAGTCCTGGTGAGTCGGCAGCCTCGAACCATACAGCCCTGAAAGCTCAAGCGAGCAAGTGGGAAAGAGCTTTGTTGCTGACATGCCCTGTGCTAGGATGTAGTCTCTTCGCCTTTTTCTTCCTCCCCCTTGAAAAATCCAGTTACCTGCTGTCTGCGAGTCCGTTATCCCTCAAAATTGCACGTAAAACATTCAGGAAAAAAATACCTCAATGAAAGAAATTGATTGGAAAAATATACTAGTATTTATAATTCAGGAAAATACCCTTTCTAAACTTAAATTCTTTCTTTTTAATTTTGTGTACCCTAATTTATCTAACAAAATAATTATTTTGTTAGCAATCCTGTTTAAAATAGAATTATGTTAACTAAAAAAAAAAAAAGAGGCCAGTTTACGTTATGGAAACACCGCAAACCACTACCCAAAAGGTAATGTATTTTTAAGCTTGCTGTTTCTTTTAGTGTGGTGAGACAACTTACCTGTAGAAAATACTTTGTTTCTATCAAATATAATTAAAAAAAATATTTTTTAATTGCAGTGTTACGTAAACATTTTAAAAATGGAATTGCTGGCACCCGGTACCAGTTGTGTATGCCCGAATAAGCTGTTGCTTTTTTTTTAAGGAATGAAAAGATAGCAGATGCTAAAATGCATAGGTATTGGATATGTTTCATATACTGTGACTTAAGGTTTACTGGATATAAGAATGCATTGATTTTTAAAAACAGAAAGAAATGTTTTGCAAGAGGATTTCTGGCTGCATATAAAACAAGACTTTCCAATTCAACTTTAAAATTAGCTTATTGTGATGAACCTGCCATCAAATGCACGGTGACAGTACAGGTTTTTTAAGTAGCTTCTATCTTACCTGTTGTGTGGTGACCTGTTCAGTGCCATGGCTTTTAATTTTCAAAAAAACCCCAAGGTATTTCCTCTGTTGAGTCTTTCTTCCAAATACATAAACACATTCGCAGCTTTACGTGTAGGTCTGTCTTGTGGTTACTCATCAGTAGAGTTAATGTTGTGTATTTGCTGGCTGGACTAAAACAAGAAATAGTCCAATCGGTTCAATAATTGGTTATTTACCAAATATTTTCTTAATTATTTAGAGTCCATTTCTGCTTCAGCTGTAAATAACAGAAAACCTCCCATTAATTTCTGCTAAAGTGGTATTTTTTGTTTTAAAAACATTTTTTCATAGCTTTTTGTTTCAAAACCCTGTTCATAGAAATTAGAGGAAAGTTTCACAATTCCGGAGGATAATGAAAATCACAGGTTCTGTCAGAAGGTTCGTATTTAAGTCAAACTGTCATCCAGGTGAACCTAACACCTTGTGAAGATTTATTTTGTTTTATTTGCCAAGGAAAAAGGCTGAAAGAAGTAGCATGGAAATAGTAAAATTTCCAGTAAAAACTGGAAATAGTAAAATTCTGTTATCTAGAAAATTCTGTGCTACTATATCATTAAGAGTTACATGAGCAACCTAAGACAGAAGTCTGTGAATTGGTTGACCTCAGAGGTGTATCCTTGAGATGGAAATACCGCTAATGTCAGTTTTATCTCGGCTGGATGAAAATTCTGTCCAGTTGGAACAAGCCCATGCCAGAGAGCTCTAGAAGATGATAAAGAGCTGATGAAGGCAGAGAGGCTGGTGCAAAAAGGATTTTGCCTGTGGATTTGGGAACAGGGTCCTGCCCAGCTAGATAACATGGACTTCCCGTTGCAAGGAGATGAGACTGTACAGAAGTCTCTGCCCCTTTCTCAGATTGCTCCTAGTCATTCTCCGGTAAGAGCATCTTCAAGAGGGGTTAACAGGAGAGCAGGGGTCGGTTTGGCAGATGTGGTGCCAGAGGAGCTCTCCTGGATATTGGGGAGACATGGGGATTGGTCTGCAGGAGGCCATGGAGTAGGTAGATACTGTACTGAACTAGGAGCAAATACAAGTCTTGCAAACACTCCTGCTATGCACGCAGAGATAAGGAGATAAACCTCAGTCTTACTTCTTCCGTGTATTTTTTTCCCTTCTTTTTTTTTTTTCTCTAGATTCTCTGAAGCAGTTGCATGGTAAGGACAATACTGATGAAAAGCAGTATCAGTAAATCAATAACTTTTTTTCTTTTGCTTTTTTAAGGTGAACACACGCAAGAAACCAGTTCACCTCATTCACTGAAGAAGGATGTAGAAAACATGGGGAAAGGTAGAATAAATAAACGTCTCTTACGTTACAAAACTGCTCTTTGTTTTAATAGAATATGAGGATAATAGGGGGCACTTTTGTTCTGCACCATATTTTAAGCTTGTCAAGTAACATATGAATAATATATGGACCTTTGGGTGGATATAATTGAGATTAATGCATATATATCAATCAATACATGACACTGTAATATAATACTTTAAAATAATATATTACATTGATTTATATTCATGGCTTTCTGCACAAAATCTATTGTAGGTCTATGCAACACTTTTTTTTTATATGTAACTGCTAAAATATTTTGTCTTACAGTAATGAATTGGTCTGCAACTGTTCTTTCAAGAATTATTTATACAGATTAGCAAAACCACTTTTCTTTTCTCTTTGTTAGAGGAACTCCAGAAGGTTTTGTTTGAACAGATCGACTTACGGAGAAGGCTTGAGCAGGAATTCCAGGTGTTGAAAGGAAATGCATCTTTCCCAGTCTTCAGTAAGACACATATCTCTGGTTTTGGTGTTATTTGTGCATGGGTGGTTTTTGTCAGGCTGTTAAAATGGGAGAGGTATGTTCTCAGTTGTGTTGCCGGGATCTTTGGCTTAATTCTGCTGAGGTTTATGGCACTTCTGCTGTGGCTTTTCAGGCTGCCCAAGCAGGTCTTTCGTAGGGAAAATCTGAAACTGGATGTCTGGTTTGGTGTATGTTTTACTGGTTTTGGTAACATTGAATATAGTGAGTGGACAGAAACACGTCTGGGGCTTCTTGGGGTACAGCGATGTCAGTGGTCTTCAGCAGCTTCTTGGAGGCTTTTGAAGACAAGGTATTTTTTTAGTCATCCGTAGGTGGTTCTGGCTGATGCTGGAGAATGGATTTGGCCTGCATTTAAGGAGCAGAAGTACCTCTTTGGATTTTTCCTCTTGAGATGGGCTGTTTGAGATTGCCCTCTCGCCCTGGCTGATGGGCAATGCGCTGCTATCCAGGGGTGACGGAACGTGCTGGGCGTGTGTTAAATAAAGCAAAATGGACACTTGGTAGGGCTTTTGTGAAGCTGCCAGAAAGTCGAACTGCATACTCAGGGATATGGAAAAAGACCTGTTGACTGAGACCTTTTGAATTACGCTGGCAGCGACAGGGGAAAGCATGCTTCCAGATAAATCCCACGTAGAGCAGGACAAGGTGGAAGACACAGTAAGGGCTCTTTAACGTGTGATGAAAGTGGTGCTACGGAGCTGGAGTGATCAGGGCATCTCCATGGCTCTCTGCCTGTCTGTAACACAGCAGCACGCAGCGATCAGTACTGTCGTGCAGGCTTCCTCGTGCCTGGCTGTCACGGCTCTGCAGCTGCCTGCCCAGGCCCCCCAGTTCGGTATTATCTCCATTCAATAATTTTCCTAATGTCAGTGTTACGGTGCTCTTCTTTAAACTCTGCTTTTTAAAACTCTCCCTTTTTGTCTTTGTTTTCCTGTGAGGCTGTACACGGATGGAGCACTGCGGTGCTACTTGACTCGAAGCAAGCCGAGATAGATAACTTAAAACATTCCCAGACTAATTGTCAGGCTCTTCTGCCATTTGCTGACTTGTTAACTCCTGTGTGACCAAAATGTCTGACCAGCACTCAACGCGCAATGCCCTAGTGTTGGTTTGTCATAATCTCTTGAGGAGTTCAGAAGCTCAGTATGGTTAGTCCTCTGAATTCCTTCTTAAAAGCTCCAGGGACAAAACCCAGTGTTGTCAGTACAGGTGAGGTGAGCAAGTCAACCAAAACCCGCTGCTGCAAGCCGGTGAGTGTTGCACCTCCCTGAATCGCAGGAAAAGGTGGGAACAGAGACAGCATTTTGCTGTTATTTAAAGAAAATACCTTTGTCACCTTTCTGTAGCATCAGGTAGCGTAAGTTCAGGGAAGTAAGGCAGTATGAGGACTCTGGGAATGGCTCCATCTTTAGCCCAAATATCGAAAGGTGTAGTCAGCTTCATAAGTAAAGGAGAAGAGCCGCCTGAGGTGATACAGATATTAATGAAAGGAGGATAACCTCATCCTTCAGTATAAATTCAGTCATTACTTGGGTTTGAGAGTGAGGTAATTTTAAAATAATTTGAGTAGATCAAAACACTGATGTGTGGTATTGGCGAAATGGCATCTTGGAGTTTTGCCATTCAGGTCACTCATTTATCCTTTTGTTCTTCTGCAGTAAAATTAATGCTCTGTCATTGCCATGTAAATAAACACTGCAATTAAACCACATGAAATACAATTCAAATAAAAGAAAAGAACATATACGGCCGACCAAGGAAGTGGCGACTGTGTATGTCAGCTTGAAAAATATGTGGTTTCAATGTACCACAAAGTAGTGGTCAATTTTCTTCAGGATTAAAATAGAAAACAGACAATGTGCTATAAACAATGTATACAAGTGACCGTAAAACCTATTTACAGATTTAGATTTACCAAAAAACCCCCTCCTCCACATAGAATAACACAAGAAAAAAGGTCTTTGTAAAACAAGTGTAAAATCCAAGATAAGTGTGGTTTGTCCTCTAGAGCTGTATGTGTTCCAGCAAAAGAGACGGGGTCTGTTCCCGGCTTTGGCTGCTGGATGGGGCTGCCACTTTAGGTCAGGTATTAGAAACTATTTCTTTTGCCAGGTTTCCCATGTTACCAACTGATTGTGGTGGTATTGGGTAGGGAGGAGCTGGGGAGGAAAGTGTTTGGGGATACAACTAAAGGAAAGTTGAGGTAAAATTAAAATTGTATTGATGGATTCATGACGGCTTGGAGACGTCTGAGGCTGTAGGGGGGAGGGAACACCAGGCACGTAGCAGGCTTTGTATCCCTCCTATATGTATGAGTCTGGCTCACTGCAGCATCAGGCTGCGTGGCCGTGGGGACTGGATCCCTGTCCCCTCCCTAAAGCTGCTGAGGACAGGAACACTCTGCCAGGGTACTTCTCATTCCCACCGGTGATGGTGGTTCTCCTGTTGTTTGCACTGTCTGTGGATAAATAAGAAGCCTTTTCAGGCTTTTAAGCCTTCTCAGCCTTTTTTAAAAAAGGAGAAAATACATTCCTGTTTCAGCAGGGAAGCAACGTGTGAGATGTGGAAGGTAATACCGTGTCTCTCTAGAAAACGCTTATGTCTTGGTTACCTGGAGTTAACTCCAAAGTCACTTTTTTTTGGGTCTTGCGTTTAGAACTGAGCACATTTGGGGCATTATACATTAATAGCATCAAACCGCCACCCACAGCAGTACTGTACAGTCTTGTGTGTGAGTGGTGTTTGGTTTCCATGCTCTCCTCCTGGAAATCACTGTTAAATGAGAACTGATCTCATTTGCAAGCTCATTTACCAGTACTATGCTGCGTGCTTCTCTGTGGCTTCTTGTACCCGCTTGAAATGTGGACTGTGACGATTTATAAAACAGCAGACCTTGTCTTCTGCACCCTTTTTTTTTTTTGTTTATTTTATATTGCTGTTTTACTTGACAGCTGCAGGTAAGGTTTTTTCTCTGCGTATAAGGTCTCTCAATGCAGAGATCCATTGAAGAAAATAAAAAAAGATCAGCTTACTAGGAGAAAATGAAAGAATTTGCTGTCCTGATAGAAATATGAGCACCTGTACGTGGTGACAGCGTGCGCTCCCAGAACCCTCCTCTGGTTTGTACCTTTGGTGTCGGCTGGCGTGCATTTTGTCCGGCTGCATTTAACAACGTGGTAATAAAATGGCGGAGACGTAGTCTGGATAGTTAAAGTATTTAATTTTGTGTTAAGAAAACTATTTAAATATTCATATCTTTTCTCTGGGGTATTGCTCATAGCTTTGTCTGTAAGCATTCAGACTCAGATAAATGCTGCCGGAAAAACCACTATCCTTACCATTAACATCCCATTTCCACCGTGAGCCCGGTCGTTTGCAGTGCAGGACTAAGCAAGGGTTCCCAGCTATTTGTTCCGAGAGGCGATGAGCCTGTGAAGAGGCAGTCAGGAAGAAAGTGTTGAGGAGAAAAGGAAAATGTCTCCCGACAGCCTGCTAGGAGTGAAACTGGAGGACCTGCATGGTACCTAGCACACATCTATCAGCCTTTGGTGACCAGGACAGGAGGCAGTCACCTTTTCACACTGCATGGCTTTTTGGGGGCTAGGAAGAGAGGAATTGCAAACCTGCTTTGTTTCTGTCGTCTTCTTTTTCTGGTTGAGTTGGAATACAGGGAATAGGCTGAAAAATTCTCTGGACATCTACTTGAAATCTGAAGAACTGCATGAAGATAATGTCATCGTGTCCTTTTCTGCCTGGTTGTGCTGGACTCATGATGGTTTCAGCCTGACAAATTTTCTTACTCTTTCTTTGTTTCGTTGCTATTTTCTTGTTGTCCTAAAGTGCCTCCTTGCCTTTTAAACAGCAACTTTTGCTCCTCATTCAGAGAGGGCAAAATTCTTGTATGAAAGTGGAGCACAGAGCTCTGCCCACTTGTACTTTCTTCCAGCTCCTTCCTATGCTCACTCTTGACGGGGACACATCCCCTTTCCCTGCAGGGGGGGTAATCTCCTTCCTCTTCACCATATCATGCCACAGATGCTCGTTGCTTTCCTGCTTTTGAGGCTGAGAGATTGTGGTGAGGCAGTACAGCTGGTTTGGGAGTGGGCGAGCTCCCCGCACTGCGGCAGCACACAGAGGATCGATAGGAGCCGCTGGTTCTCACCTGGGCTCAGATCTTGCTGTTATAATTCAGGTATTTCTGCAACTCCCATTACTGTGCTATTGAAGTATCTCACAGTCATTTAATCCATTAATCCTCCCAGCGCACCTGGCAGACGAAGCGGTGTTGTTATTCCTGCTTTAGTGGTGACAAAAGGAGGCATGGAGGGACACACGCACGGAGTCCAGTAGAGCAGATACTGAACCCAGGCTTCCTGAGCCCTGGGCTAGCGTCCCAGCAACCAGGATGTCTTATTTAGCTCTTCTAATTGGTTAATTGTAAAATAAACCATTGTAGCTGCTTTGGCCTTGTAGTTCGCTTCTCCAGGCTGTGTGAGTTGAGGCGTTCCATGCTGTCTTCTGTTGGCGATTCGCCTTGCTGCTCCCATGGTCCAGGACAGGCTTGTTTCCCGATCAACAAGTGATGTTGGTCAGAATGGGTTTTCTTTCCTCTTCCATTTAATAGTCCATCATTGCACCCAGGCCTCCATCATGCAACTCTCCAAGTTACTTGCTTCTTGTCAGTGGTTTTGTTTGTGTTGTCTTTTTCCCACCGTGCAACAGCAATGGTATGGAACATAGACCCGCAGTTAATCTTCTGCCAAACGAAGTTTTGTCTGAAATGGTTAATGAGGAGGAAAATAAGCGAAGGAAGAGCTACTGGGCCAGGAAGGCTCGCCCCGTGACCCAGCTGTCCAAGACTTTTTCCCTTCCGAGTTCCACATCACTGTTTATGGAGCTTTACTCTGAGTTTTGTTCACAGCCGTCAGCACTGTGTTACAAACTAGAAATCAAACCCTGCATCCTTGAACGCTTTCTCTTCTCTCATGTTGGACGTTGCTGTTGATGTCCACAGATTTATGCCAAAGCAAAGAAGAACAGTATTTGTTCCTCGGTGATGATAGCTTGACTAATGACTGTGGAGTCTTGCCCATTGAGAAAAATAACTGTGAGAGTAAATGCTAGCAACAGAAACTTAGCGGCCTACATTTGCTAATTGGGGAAATAGTGGAATCTAATTTTTCAACAGTTTTTCTAGTCTCCTACTAGGTAAGTTTTTGTTAGGCGTGTATTGTGATTGGGTGAAGGGCTTTGTAGTTCTTCACGGTTCCTCAGTAGTGATTTGGTTTGATTTAATTTGATTTATATGAATTCTGCTGTGTGGTCTCTGTTTTAATTACTGCATCTTCTCCCCCACCTCTTACAGATAATTTTCAGGATCAAATGAAGCGGGAACTGGCATACAGAGAAGAAATGGTGCAGCAGCTACAAATTGTAAGTCTGACTTCTCTGCTAAGAATGTTAGGAACTGTCGCTTTATGTTTTCTAAATGCACTCCTCAAACTTTTCCGTGGTGAGCCATGCAGATGTACTGTTACTGAGCTCGTATTACCTTATCCTTAGCAAGATGTAAGCATGCAGTTCTCAGCTGGTTTAGAGTCTAATTACCTGGAGATTTACTTTCATACAGTAACCAGATGGGTCTTCATGTTTCAACTAAACGAAATGTGTTGACTCAACACGGAGAGATGCTTCTTCAGAGAGAAGCATGAGGACTGAATCAGTAAACCTTAAGCAGTTAAATGTTTCTACCTTGTACGAATTGCCAAGGGGTGCTTTTCAGCCCTCGGTCGGGAATCGGTGCAAGGCCAGCTTCTCACTGGCAAATAAACCTCTGGATGTGTCTTGTTCACATTTCAGCCTCTAGAAGAAGTGCTTAACTCAGCAGTAAAAGATCGAGTTGCCAAAACACAGCTCAGTGCAGGCACACACTGCTGTTTGGTCTCTTGCTTGTTATTTTAAAATCAAGAGGGATTTTGCTTGTGTGTGTTAGTGCAACTCTAGATCATTGCATGCAACTGTGCTGTTTTGAAAACTTGACGTACTTAATCCAGTACAAGCAAGGGGTGGAGTGTGCGAAACCGTTTCTTACTCAGATACTGCTTAGTGTGGTTTTAAGAGCAGGGCTTCGTAACAAATGGGAGGCTATCAGCTAGTGCTTGTTTTGCTAGTGCTTTTTCTGTGATCAGTACGACATTATTCAACAGGGCTTTTTTGAGGCGGGCTTGCCAAGTATCCCCACTGACCTGAATCAGCCCCGTGCTCGAGCGTCTAAATTATCCTTGTGCTTGTCACAGGCCCTGCGTGGAGGAGGCATTGTCCATCCAGCCTTCTGGTACTGTCATTTTCTAATTGATGGGTTAGGACATAAAAATAAAGCTGAAGGCCAGGATTGTCAAACTTGTGCACCTGTGTTTAGAGGCGTTGAGGAGTGGCCTTATTTTTAGAGCCGCCGAGCGTTGCTGTTCCCTGTTCCTGCTGACTTCAGAGGTTTCAATGAGAGATGGAGGGTGCTTGAAGGAGGTTGTTAATGCAGGAAATTCAAGTCTAGGACACCTTTGGAGATTTTTTGCTGCTGGTCTCCACTGTTTTCCTTTAATGCACCCATTTGTTACTGTGTTCCCCTTTGTCTCCCGGTGCCAGGCAAGGAGTTTGGCTTGATCTGTGAACTGCATTGTCACAGAAGATGGTAATTAGGATGCCACCCTGAAAAGTACTTCCCCTGCTGCTTTGGACTTGAGGCAGGTGACTGATTCCTGCTGTGAAGCACATTTAAGCACAAAATTTGTGGGCCCGCTTCAGCTTTTATGTCTTGTGTCAGCTGAACTTGGAGCTAACTAACTCTCCCTCCCAGGGATCATCTCTGCCATTCTCTCCGTGGCCCAGTTGTGGAGTTGTTTCTGAAACTGGATATCTCAGACCTCGAATGAGCCAGCTGTGGTGGTTTTTCTGATGTACAAGAAGTGGAGAAATCACAAGGTTCAGTGCAGTGTGTTTTCTAGCACAGGAAAAGAAATGTGATCGTGTAATTTAGACCCTTTTCACTTACTGATGCGTGCTACAGAAAGACTAATAGTCATTTAATCATTAAACAGAGCTGCCTGCATGTACTTACAGAGAACAGTTTCAACTTTTAATGTACTGCACCGGCAATTCAGGAACTGTTCACTCGCTGTGGCTGCCTGAGTTTAATTATTATGAACAGAAGTTTTGTCAAATCATCAGTGAGACACTATGCTCACATTTGGGTACCCCTCCCAGTAGTGGCAAGGCAGGTTGTGTATCAGTGAGACCCATAAAAGGATGTTTGCGTATGAAGGACTGAGAGGTTGCTGCAAGTAACGAGTGTGTTTGAGATGGATGCAGAAATCTTCAGTGGTGTTTTGGTTGATAACTGAAATGGAGTCAGCCCTTTGGATGTGATAGTCCCTGCAGTTACTTTAATTCATTCGTGTGAGTATATCTTGGGTGGTTATATCTAGAATTGAGATTAATGAGCTGAATGTGCTAATGATAGAACTCCTTTGGCCTTCTTGGATTATGGCATGGATGAATTAAAGCTTTTGGTGCAGAATACGCAACAAGCATGGTTACTTTTGATATTTTGTTTGGTTGTTGTTGTTTTGTTTTTAACAGGGGCAGGTTGTTTTGCTTTGTATGTACCTGGGATGCTGTACTATTGCTTTAACAAAGCTGCCCACACTTAATTTTCTTGTTAACTAGAAGTGCAAAGGGAAAAGCAGAAGTGTTTAATGCATACTTAGATCTTCATTTTACTCAGAGCTTCATAGGTGTATACCTTTGTAGTGTTAAACTCAAAATGTACTGGTGTAAGTAGCCACAGAACTTGGCTTAATTGCCTTTTTTTTTTAGTTTTACTAGCAATATAAATGCACAGAGTCGGTTTCTTTTGGCTCTTGTCGCTGCTGAAGGATCACACAGCTTAAATTAGTCCTTCCTGAAGATTTGTGCGTCATCGTGAAGACATCTGTGGTAGCAGTGGCTACCGGAGGGAGGTTATGCCGAGTGATGGCTTCACTTGCCCTGAACTGGAATTCTTCAAGCTGCATAACTGAGTAGTCTGACTTCAAAATAAACTGCCTCGGCGTGTTTGATGTGTCAGAAATATCTGGGATACAGCAAGCTGAAGCTAAGCGTGAAAAAAATAACCAAATATAATCGTGTTTGAAAACTTCCCAGTGCCAACGCCCGCTGTAACCTGACGGTTACGCTGGAAGGACCCCTTGAAGGTAGCGCTTTGTGCCCAGACAGTACTGAACGCTGAACGTAGCGCTGTTTTCCCCTCCCAGTTCGTGGGTGACACTGGGAAGCGGCAGTGCAGAAGGCGGCGGCAAACAGCCACGCGTGGAGGGCTGCGGTGCTGCGGGGGGGGGGGTGGCAGCTGCGGGGGCGCTGGTGCGGGCTCCAGGTGCCCTCTGCCGCTCTCCGGCCCGCACTACACCCTTCATTAAAAGCCTCAGTTAAAGCAGTGTTTAATCAGTGGGGTTTTGTTTTAACGCTCTGTCCGCTCTGGACTTTAAAAAGGAAAAATTATTTTATGGCTTCCTGACAGTCAGGAGCAAGGCTCAGATTTTTGGGAGAGCGGGGGTGGGTCCTGTTCTGTCACATCCCCGTGATGGATGTCGACTTCTTCGGACGTGACCTGGCATGGCAGGGGGTTGGAGCAGTGGGACGTCGCGTGGCCGTCAGCGGTTTCTGTTGAGAAGGGAGTTGGTCACAATGTCTGGAGCAGCTTCCAGGAAGCGTTGCAACCCGTTCGTGCCAAGCTGTCGGCCAGGTGCCAGGAAGCAACCGATCGCCCTGTTTAACAAGAAAATGGATCTTAAATCGCTGCATGCGTTCTTTTCCCTTCTTCCTCTTTGAGAGCGCTGCCTCCCAAATTGGCGAAGTACAGCGCGTGTACTCATAGGTAATATTTTACTTCAGGCTGGGATCGTCTGGCTTTTGTGATTAAGCTGTACAGAAAGGGCCACCGAGAAGAAATCTCTGCCCAACAGATTGGGGTGAATTCTAACATGTCATATGTGGTGTGGCCTCAGAGGAACTCACCTGCCTTTAGAGTGTTAGTTTCTGTCCAGTGTGACCGGAATTCATCTGTCAGGACAGCCCAGCCAGCCTAAAAATGTACTGAGTCAGCTCCTGCTTGAGACTCTGTGTCTGTCTGATAGTATCTCCTGAGCAACTGTGTTAGTGGATCAAATTTAAAAAGCGTGAACTTTTTTCCTAGCTGCCTGGTGGGAGAAAAAGAAGCAGCATTCCCAGGGTGATGATTTTTATCCTTTTATGTTTTTGTGAACCCCTCTAAAACGTTGCCGCAGAGAAGTAGAACACCAAGCACCAAATTCAAGCCTCCTGCAAACAGGCTAGCTGTTCTTGATTTCTTTTCATTTGTCCCTTACAAGTAGTTTGTAGGTTCCCAGGAAGTGCTGACCGTGGTCAGTTTTCCTGATGGACAGGTTTCTGTCCATCAGGAGAAGCTAAGGTGGTGTTCCTCCTGTGGTTTAGATGACTAAGATCAGGTAGTGATCAATCCTGCTATTTTACATAGGCGTAAAAGGCAGCACATCTTTGAGACACGTGAGAAATGTGAATTACTCAGGCAGTCCCTTGCCTTTCCAGCTCAAGTGTAAAGTGTTAGTTTGGTTTTGTTTGGGGTTTTAAAATTTATTTCTACTCACACAAACTGACTTCATCCTCACTAGCCTAACTTTGGGCTAGTAATAGTGTTCAGAGCTCAGGACTGGATCCTACTGGAACTCCTCTCCTCTGATGTTTGATGGCCTTCTGCTCCCAGTGCTGCTTCGAATCAACTCTGTTCTTCAGAGGCAGACAATAAAATAAATCAGGAACTGTCTGCCTGCAAAATTTCTCTCACTGCACCATCTTTCACCTTGATCCTTAAAGATTCACAAGGAGTGTTTAAAAAATCTACCATGTGGTAATGTTGGTAGATCTGCAGAGGTATGAGATCATGTTCCTCTGGGTCCTGCTGTAATTATGAAAAGCGCCAGTAGGTTTAATTCCTCTTTCAGGTTGTATATGGAAAGTAAGTGTTTTGTACAACTAATGTATTCATTATACAAACAAGGAATATCCACAGTTTTGTGTGCAGGGACCTTGGTGACTGCATGCCTGTCACTCTGGATTCGACAATGGGAAACAGCAAATAGCAGCGCTTTCCTGGGATTTCTGTTTCGGTCCTCTGCCTAAAGTGGTCCAGCTAGACTGATTGACCTTGACAAGACCGTTAGAGGCAAACAGTGGTTCAGCAGGATGGCTCTTGGATTTCTTGAGCTGCATCTTGTGCTGAAGCGCTCGTTCACTGACACCCAGATAGTAACAGGTGAAAGAGCATTTCTGGAACGCCGTGTTTACTGTGTCTTGCAGGCTCCAAGGCAGATTTCATTACCTTGTGTGTGCCCCCCACCGCCACCCCAAAAAAAAAAACCCAAACAGAGGGATATTTGTATTTTTTCTCATTAATTTCTTCTTCTGTGCTTTAGCAGCTGGGATGATACTGCAGATCTGTTTCTATATGTTCTGTTGTCTTTGTTTGATTTTTGGTGGAGTTCCTCTCCAGATTTAGTGGTACAAATCGGGAATGTGTCCTTTTGATGCCAAAGGTAGCATACACATCCCTGACTGTGTGCAGAAAAGTGAGCTGACTGTTTTCAGCAGAACTTCATTTGCCACTGTCTGCTTTTTTAAGATGGGTGAGCATTTTATTTTGATGATGCATTTGGGTATGCCTTGGGTTGATAAGAGGGAGCTGTGCCTCTTTCTGCAGTAAATTCAAATGTTAAAGAAAAGGGATGCCTTGTAGAAGTAATGATTATTAAAAACAGAAGTTTAGAATCCTTTCGAATCTGCAGAAATTCTGGTCAAAAATGCTGCTGTACCAGAAAGCAGTAAGCCAGCCTCTGCTATTGCTGGTGTGTAAAATCCTTTTTCTGTGGTATTAGTGTTGTCCAGTACTTAAAAATCCATAGGATAGAGGCTGCGTGCTCCAGCCGTGACTCTGTTGCCTTGCATCCTCTGCAGACCGGTGCCCTGCCCTGAGCACGTGCCGCTACCCTCACTGGCAGGGAACAGTCTCTGAACTCAGCCCACACAGCTATTAAATACTTTCACAGGGCCGTAGTGGAGACTCACGCTCCAGGGCGCGCCATTGGCACTTAGATTCCTCCTCCAGCTGTCAGAGGCTCAGTGCGTGCTTTTTCTTCTGCTTAATCCCAGGCATCGTTCTGTCCAGCAGCACCGTGTGCGCAGAGACTGTAGCTTTCCAGTGGCAGTTCAGCTGCACATCTGTCTCCTTTCCTGCATAAATACTTTGCATTTGGAAGGGCTGCCTTGGCTGGACAGTGTTCTGACTGAGGTCTCAAGTGCACTCCCTGGAAACGAGAACTGTTTAACTAAATAGCTGTAGATACACAACAGAAAATAGTGTTTTGGGGTGCTGAAGATTCCCTCTTCAAGCAACAGAAGCCAGGGTGATACATCATGGTGTCCTCCACCTAGAGACGGGATGCGAAGGCGAGGCCTCCAAAGAGGCTGATGTACAGAAGCTTCTTTGATGTCCAAGTGTGGCAGGGATCAGACATGGGCTTTAGAAATGAGTCCCCAGTCCTATCCGCTTAGCGGCGCTTTGGTTCACATCGTGGAGCAGACTTAGAGCTTGCAAACCAGATTCCAGATGAAGCAAACCGGGATGTGTTCCAGGGATGCACATAGGAGTGTGCTCTAGCTCTTAACAGGCGATCAGCACCCAAGACCAGACTAGAGCTAGCCTGAAGGGAAAAAAAAAAAAAAACAACAAAAATCCAAGAGAAATGCAGTGTGGACACTGGGTGTTTCTCCTATGCCATACAGATCCGCTCCCATTGTGATGCATTTCCTATTAATGTGGACTTAATCATAAAAACCAGATTGCTTGCTACTGAAAGCCAAACTATCTGCACTTCTGTTATTGCTGGCGGGGGTGTACACCCCTTGATGAGGGGCATGCGTTGGATCTTCATGCCACTTTGATCCTGTCTTCATCGCAACGGTCACCGTGGGTGCACAAAAGGGGACTGTGTGGTCACGAAGAGCCTTAAATACTGTTCTGCTGCAGCACCGGAGTTGCCAAATGCTCTTCCAAAGTAGAAGATGACATTGTAGGTGATTTAACTCATGAAGAAAGTAGTCATTTCCCTATTGAACATCCACCTCTCCCAGTTTCATTTATCACCTGGAGAGTGGATAGACCAACACGCGTTGAAAAGGCGCCGGTGTGCCAAATATAGCAGAGGAGTGGATTAAGAACGGTTAATTTCTGACAGAACGTACCCCGGTTGTATTATCTAGGTCAGTATGGCTTGGGAGATGTCCTATATAACTGGCGGCCATGCAAACCGGTGTTGCCTGTTGGCCGTGGTGAGTGGGAGAGAGGAAGAAAGTTGGTGAAGCATCACGGGTCTCGGCTGAAATGTGCTTATTCGGGCAGTTTGTTTGTGGCTCACGTTGAATCTAAACCGTGGAAATGGGCGATCAGTTTTCTTTGCGTACTCCTCTCTGCTGCAGTTTGGAGAGGAGTTTTCCAGCCTTTGCAAACACCGTGCCCTGGAAGGCAGCTCTGTTCGAGGACCTGGTGGAGGGGAGGGCTCTGCTTTTTGGGGGGGATCTGGCAGCAAGCTTCCCGATAGCTTTTAGCTTCTGTCAAAGGTAGGCGTTATAAGAGTAGTCGGACAAAACGCCTGGATCTTTTCGGGCCACCGGTGGTTTGGGCCTCTCCGTTGGCGCACACACGTTTCCCTTTCCCCAGAGCTGTGTAGTGGGGGAAGCAGCGTGCCCCTGTGAAGGGCTTCTGCCTTCCTTCAGCCAGACGGCTCGTCTTCGCAGACGCTGCTGCTGCCTTCAATCAGATTGACCTCCTTTCCCGAGAGATGAAAGGGTTAGCTCCTGAGCTGCAGATGCCCCTTTCTCTCCTCTCACCCTGAGCCTTCCCTGCTCTTCTGCTTACGAGGGAGGGAAGAGATGACCCTGCGGGTACTGCACTTCAGGCCAGCCCCGGGACGTGCTGAGCACCACTCGCACAAACATCCCCGCGTGCTGCGGGCACCATATAATTAAAACCCAAACAGGGACGCACAAGAATGCGTGTTAGGTACGTAGTCAGTGGGTAGGGATGTAAACCCACGTGCTTCTAGTACGTCGTTACGTGGAGGGGGCAGGTTGCTTGAACTCTGTGCGTCTGCCTGTCTGTTCGTGCAGCTTAAGGCCTCGCTTCCACCTCCAGCCCGGCCTGTCTGTCAGCTTGCAGTAAGGGATTTGATGATGTTTGTGAACCTATTCTGGAGTGCCTGGCAGCAGAAGCAGGTCACCTCAGCGTGCAGTGGCACTGGGGGAGTGTAGGGATGTAGATTTTCTGCTCCCAACCTGAATTCCTCCAACAGTCCTTCCAAAAGGCAGCATCGAAGAATAGTGAGTTTGTAGTCACTTGGATTCCCAGCTATGGAGAAGTCTCAGAGCAATTTAGTTTTGTTGAGTTCTAAAGGCCCAGCATTGAAGAAGAGCAGCCCCATCCTGTATTCCCAGTAGCCGGTGAGCACATCATCCCACTTTGTTTCTAAATATAGCTATGTTCCCTAATACGCCTATGTTCTCTGTTTTTCTTTAATTATTTGTTCCACTTCAGTGGCTTCCCTCAGATCGGTGCAAGTCAGAGACAACTATTATGAACTTCCTAATTACGGAGATAAAAATGTGAAAAGTCTCGTACTCCCAACCTGCGGTATTTCAGCTGTGCAGAGATCAGTGTGTGTTGCCTGCTCGGTTACAGACAGCTGGTTTTTGTTATCTCACAGGTAGCAGAACGGGTGGTGGTTTTGTTTTTGCCAGCAACTCATACGAAGAAAACATTGTAAGACGTCTTCAACATTGGATTTTAAGATCTGTTGTTTTAATTTCGGCCATCTTTATTTTATCTCCGCTTCAGCATTCTTGTGGTTTCGTAAAAGACTTCAATCCTTTAATTTAAGGTGCTGTCGCCTACAGTGATACAGGGAGTCAAA
Source organism: Leptosomus discolor (assembly GCF_034619465.1). Lineage (NCBI taxonomy): Eukaryota > Metazoa > Chordata > Aves > Leptosomiformes > Leptosomidae > Leptosomus > Leptosomus discolor. Next base: position 90,096,397 of record NC_141419.1, on the reverse strand, counting down.
CAAAACCTTTCATTTGCGGGGGTTCCAGCTTGGATGTTCTGTTAGACAAACCTTGGCTTAAAGCAGTGGCTTTGTCTCTGTGTCATTGCAGATTCCCTATGCAGCAAGCTTGATCAGGAAAGAAAAGCTCGGTGCGCACCTCAGCAAAAGCTAAAGGTGAGTTGGCGAAAGAAGAGAGTTTGTTCTGCCTGACCTGGCCGTCGTGTTTTCCTTCGCAGCCGTTGCAAGGATGAAGAAGATCCCTCTGTTGCTTGATGTTAACTGGTTCTGGTCTTCTAAGAGCTCTGTCCGTGGACGTGGTGTGCTGTGGTCTAAAGCTGATAACTGACATGTCGCACGAATGACGAGGCTGCGCTGGGGTAGGACGTAGCGTTGAGGGTTGGCCGTTGGGTGCCTCCAGGCCTCATCGCCTGAGCACGTGCTTCTGCTCGCTGGCGCTGGAAAGTGGTGTCCAGGTCACGTACCTTCCGTGGAAGGAGGGAGATACCTTGGCACCCACAGCGCAGTAAAAGTTCGCACACGGGCAGGTAGGGATGGGGTTTTCTGCCCATAATGGAGCTTTTTCAGCTCCAGGAAAGAGCGGTGTATTTTGGGAGCTTTACAGAACCACACTGACACTGTCTTCTTGTAGTTCAGTCTCCTGCAGATGGCAGTTACCCTGCTGCCCATGTGCAGGATCTTCCTAAACCCAGCACTGCATTTTTCAGGAGTGTTTTTTAGAAGCATTCAGTTAGAAGAAACACCGTCTCCATCATCGGTGGCCTCGGAGATTCCAGTTTCGGGCGCTAAAGCCTGAACATTTAAATGATGTTCGGGGGCGGGGTTTTGTGTTGGTTTTTTCTCCTGGTAAAACAAGAAGAGTAGGGCTTGGAGACAGGAAAAAGAGAGGTAGCCCTGCTGCTGTGTTGTGCCACACAATCTGGTTTACAGCTTCACTGAAGAAATCCCTGAGGTGGTGTAGGTGGATTAGAAAGAAAAAAAAGAGCTATTCATACACAAAGTAGGGGTGTTCAAGAGAAAGTCTGGGGCACCTGAGAAGGGTTTGATAGTTTAGATGACAGAGGTTTGCCTGAGCTATGGAAGACGCAGATACTTAAAAACATTAGGAGTAAGTATAGAGTAACCACATAACCAGTATGTGTGGCCTTGAGCTCTGCCGACTGAGATAAGATTAATCTAATCATCAAGCTGTTCTGTTTTGCCCTCTTGTGCATACTTCCTTACTGACTGCCAGCATTTTCCAGTTGAGTCTACATTAATCTGAGCACTGATTTAAAATAAATTCAGCGATATTAATACCCTGAATAGCACAGTATACCTCCTCCGATGAAAAGCAGCGGGTCCAGCCCTGAGCGCTTGTCCAAAGCACTGATCTACAATAAAAGCCTGCCTGAGGATGGCAACAGCAGATGAACGGCTCCGTTTGTTCCCAGCGTCAGGTTTTCATCAGCTGACAGTCCCTGCAAGGAAGGTGCTATGAGCATTTCCTGCTTATTTGCTGAGAATGTGAAGGATGGATGCGTTTCTCATGCTGGCTTTGTTTCCAGTGGCACACCATCCCTGCAGACAACGGGGATTTTTCTAAGTAGGCCCTAGTGCTTTTGAAGGATTAGTTGTTACTTAACTGCTAAGCTAAATCAGTCAAGCAGAGAATCACAACTATATTGTTCAGAAGTAATTTCAGATTCTCGGTGTGCCAGGCAGAAGAGAGTTGCCTCAAGAAGAAACGTGTGTGCACATGCATACGCGGCGCGCCAGGGGGGTGAAGACCCCGTGCGTGGCAGAGCAGCCGCGCAGTTAATGCTCTTGAGTTCCTCGGCTGCCCTCGTTGGGCTTTGTGTTCCTTTCCACAGCAGGTCTTGTGGGGTTCAGTCGTATGTCAGTCAGGGACAGCTCACACTTCGTCTTTCATGCGAGTATTTCCACCTGACTCTGCAGGTACTAGCTAGCAAAGCCTCAGAGGATGCTTCTGGAGCAGGTAGACTTATGTGTATCCCTTTTTCAAGGATTGTAAGTAAATGTCATAGTTCTGTGAGTAAAGAAATCTCAAACTTGGGCTTAATGTTGCTAACATCTTCTCTCTCTTTTTCTTTTTTTTTTTTTTTTCTCTCTCCCAGAAGCGCAGGATCTTTTGCAGCAGTTACCTTGTGAGTTATAACTCACCACTCAGAAACCTGACTTGTATATAGACTGAGAAAATGGAGGAGCTTGGGGATTTAATGAACAAACAAATTGGGTTCCTCTGAACCCAAGGACAAGTGACCTCAAAGCATCATGGACAACCATGTAAAATAGAATGTAGCAGCCATTTATTAGTAAAAACAAAACATCAACGACAAAAAAAAAAAAAAAAAATCAAAAAAATGCCTGTCCTGGATCATTTTTTTTTTGGTGGTACCAAAGTTTAAGTCTTTGTGTTTTTAGAAGGACTACTGAACTTGATAGAGAAAATGCTTTCGATGAATCGTACAGATAAGCTGTGAAAGGAACTGCCGATCCTTTTCAGTGCCACAAACACTGACAACATCTGCCAGTTCATCTTTTGCTTTTGAATAGTGATTGTTTCACGGGAAGAAATGTGCGTTGTACCAGATGGGCCAGAACCACATTTGGATGGATGGGTGGATGGACGGATAGAGCAGCGTTAGCCATACACAGTGCTTCTTAAAAGCATACTGGAAATTCTCACACCCCCCCCCCCCCCCTCCCTTGGCCCTTTCCTTCTCTGGTATTTTGCCTGCTGTATTACGATTGTACTCTGGAAATATTTTACAATTTAATATTGAGTGTAATTAAGACTATAATCACTGTTATCAAAAAAGGTATTTAACTCTGTTGTAGTTTCTTTATCATTCATGTGGATAAAAAGTCTATAATAAAAAAAAGAAAACTATGAGACAATAGTTGAGCTTCCCTGTAATTTAATGCTCTGCTTACTCCACTAAAGAAAAAAAACAGGGCATTTATCCCCGGGAATACCTTTTTAGAAGTACTTCAAGTCACAAATAATGTGTTGAAGTATTTCCTGGCAGAAATCATAGAATCATTAGGTTGGAATAGACCCTCTGAGATCACCAGGTCCAGTCCTCTGCCTCTGGTTATTTAGAAAACATTTGGGAGCGGATTTAGTGGAATTTCAGGAAGTACCTAGTGGACCCACAGAAATAAAGGGCGGCTTAGGCCAAAGTCAGTCAGCTTTTGAAGACCGCGGCCGTAGTCGTCCAGGTCTTTTCCCGATCACGTGCAACACCCCGATGGCCAGGGCTTTCCTGAGTGGAATCCGCGTAGAAGGTCTCGGTGCCACGCACGGTGTCATCCCCGAGCATACGGCTGTGCGGATCATCCGCGCCAGCACAGCACCACCGGCCTCCGAAAGCGGCCTTGGCCGCCCCTGGCATTTGGATGTGTTGCAGAGTTGCTCTCCCAGTATCCGCCCTCCCCCTTCCCAGAAAACCCCCAGGAGGTTAAATCGGTCGGCTTTACAGTTCCGTAAAAGATCTGGCAGGCAGGGGAGGAAGGGCGCTGCCTGTTTTCGTGCCCTTCCCTGTGTGGTTTGCTGCTGTGATAGGTGAGCTGACAAGACTCAGATACAAGACTCACTGAACTGGCAGTGTTGCGGCTTTTATAGCGTGGAAAAAAAAAAAAAAAGCCACGAAAGCGCCAGAAAAAGGTGGACCAGGGGTCAAACCAAAAGTTCATCTGTGCCAGTACCCTTTTCCCAAAAAGAGGTGGAATCAGATACTTTGTGAAAGCACGCAAGCCGTTAAGAGATAACGTTCCCAGAATATTGTTTTAGCTTCTAATGATTTACTGCTCGTGGGTTTTCTGATCTAGACGTGATGTCTTGTTTTTAATAACCCTCAATGGATTTTTTCTTCCATGAACTCCTCCGGTGATTTTTTAAAACCTAGGCACACTTTTAGCAGCTTACAGCATCCTGCGGCAATAAGCTCCACAGCTTAAATACAGGTTGTGAGGCAAAAACCAAACGGCTTCTGATGTTCGGAGCTGCCACCCGTTAGCCTCAATTTGTGCCCTGGGCTTCTTGTACGGGATGGGACCAGCAGCCAGTTGGCGACTGGCAGTCCCTGTCCACCTTCCCTTGCCCAGCTGTGATGTCACGGGCATCTATCGCGCCTTTTCAGTTGTCTTTTCCCCAGGTTGAAAAGTCGTGGTCATCCCTCCAACAGAAGCAGTCCTGTAGCCTTCAGGTGCCTTTCCCTGGTCAGCTCTGTCCTTTTTGAGACGGAGAATTAGCTGTGTAGAGTATTCAGAATAAAGGACGCTGTATAGATTATAGTACAGAATGGCACAATGGCATTTTCTGTGATGAATGAATTCGACTGTAGTGTGGTGGTAAAACGTCTTACCACTATAGATCAAAAATTTTGCCCAGACATAAAGTAATCCCGTTGCTCAATAAGAAATTACTGCTCTAATGGCTTCTGAGTGCCAGAGCTCCTGGATGTGGTCAGGCGTGCAGAGTAACCCGTTGTCCCTCACCATTTGAGAACCAGCCAGTTCAGGTCCAGGAGCAGACACGAAGGATCTGCAGCAGATTTATTTGTTTTCTACTCCCTTCACTCTTTTTACTTCTTACTCCCTTCACCCTTTCTACTCCAGCAGCATTCAGACCATCATGTTGCCCAGTGACTTTCCACAGCGAGTAAGTAACGCGTCCGTATGTTGTAAAAGTTGTGGAACTGTGTCTTAAATGCACGTTTCACACGAATGACAGAACGGACAGGCAACAAAGAACGTTTCACATTGAACATTCAAACTTGGAACGTCCAGCTCGCACTTGGTTCGTTATGCTAAACCCCCGAGTCAGGAAATGGAAACGCCACTTGTCTGGTTTGTAACTGATCTACAGACCACAACTGCAAGTGTTAAGATGGAACACGTGTCTCGGAACTAAGCGTGAATGGAGTGTTTTGAATTAAAAAACCATCCCTCACGCTAATAAAGCTCAAGAATGTGATCCTAGAAAACAAACAGAGCAGCCACCGCCTAAACAAATTCTATTTCGGTAAAGGAAGTAGAATTCCAAGGAAGCTTCTTGTCACTGGTTGCTTTTTGTTTGCTTTCCTCTTGTGCCAAAGTTTGTACATGTCAAAGTGACGAGGATCCCATTAAACACTTGCGTTTCGTGGGCTCGACCCTCAACTTTTCCACCAGCTGGCATTACAAAGAAAAGAAAAAAAGAAGGATACTGGAAGATCTACCCAGTAGTCGATGTGTATATGCAGTGTAGATACCCTCAGGCTCTGTCTGTCTAATATTCTCCGCACTGGAACCCACCTATATAGTCAAATCCTTGCAGTGGCTCCGGCAGGGTTGTGTTTGAGCCCACCGATGTCCTGGGGAGCCATTCCCGGGATGGTGGCGAGTCAGCCCAGACCCGCAGCCTTTCCTGGTTTGGATGTGGCCACCCTGAGCTGAAAGGTGAGAGTTTCCTGGTGTGGGTACGGCTCTTTGGTGCCACAGGGGAATGGTCCCAGCCACGGTTAATTTAATGGTGTAGGACAGCCCGTATTGTTGCTGTCCTTGATATAAAGTGAATGTCATGTTAGTGTGGACAATAAACATTCGGCTTTTCTTACGTACGACGTGCAGCTTGCCAATACCTGTAAGAAACCTGCCTAGTTGACCAAATGCCACTTCTACAGCTGTTAACCACAAGAGAGGCAAAAGGTAATGGCCCTATCACAGATCTTAGTTTTAGCCTTTTTCATCAAAATCCCCTGAGAACGGCAAAGACCACAGCCCAGGCTGCACTGAGCTGTGATTTGAACTTACCTGGGTGCTTGAATGAACGATAGATTCGAAAAACTCATTAGCGATCGACAGTCCTATTTTTCTTTCCCCACAGAGTCAGGGACTGCCCACAACATCTCCAAGCTGAGCTCTGTCCTTCAGGCATGCCAGTGCTTCCGCAGCGCTGAGGACTGAGCTGGTTTGCTTCCGAGATACTTCAGCGCAGTTATTTATGGTGGTGAAGGAGTGCGCTGAGGAAGAGCATAAAGGTATGTGCTTTCCCTTACTCGAGAGCACGGGAACAGACCTTCTCTCGGGACTGTGCTTTTAGGTGCCTTCAAACCATCTCCCTCAAAGACCTTTTTTACCTTTTGTTGACCTTGTTCTGAAATGGCAGGTGAAATCCAGTGAATCGTGAACAAGTTGTCTGAAGCGGACAGCGTATCTGACCATTTACTGTTCTTCAGATCGATCACACTGACAAATACCTTGTTTATTATAAAAAGTTATCTCCACACGAATAGGCCAATTAAAGACGTTCCAGTGAAGGTTTGGAAGTTTTGTCTGAGCCGGGTATGGCAAGCAGGATAAGGCCCTGTAAATAAAATACAAAAAGTGGGTTCTGTACTGCTGATCAGCTCTGACTGTTCCTGTGTCCTTTGTCTTCTGTGACGGATTCAAGTTCAGATTCCCTCAAAATTTATTCTCGCTTTCCCATAATTTTTACGTAAATCTTCAAGGCAGTTGTGCCAAAAGCTTTGTATATATTTCTAAGTGTACAAAAAATAGCACCTTCTCAGCAAACCTGTATTTTTGAGCCTGTATCACAAGGAATTAACGAAAACAAAGCCTGGCATTTGCTCTGACCCTCTTGGATAACCACTTTTACCCCAGTGGCTTTCAAAGCAGAAACACTCTGCTACGGAAAACTGTTGGGAGAGCTCCTGTAGGACACCTCGCTGCTTTCCTGTCATCTCCTGTAGCTCATTTGCCTCTAAGGGGTTTGTCCATGGAGTTTATGCCCAGGTAAGCATGGCAGGGGGGTTGGAACTAGATGATCTTTAAGATGATCCCTTCCAACCCAAACCAGTCCATGATCCTGCGATTCTAAATGTATTTTGACACATTTTTACTCAACTGGCTTGAGTATATTTCTGAGGGGGCTTGTTTTCGCTATATTGAGATTATCCTTGATACGTACACTGATACGAAGTGTTGTATCTCCCAACTACTAGCCAAGTATTCACTAATAAATCCCAGAGCTGGCGAATAACCTACAGCCATGCTAAGAAGCTCAGTACCTGCATATGGCTTGGATCCTTGTGCCCGGTGGTGGGTGTCTCTGCAGCCACGTCCACACTTGGCTGGTTGCCCTGGTCTCACTGAGTTTCTTTTATCTGTGCTGGCAGTTTGCAGTGGTGGACTGCACCCAATCCGTGTGAGATAAGATGTTCCTGCAGGAAAGACTTGCCTCCTCCACCACAACTCCCCACCCCGTGATCGCAAGCTTCTCCACAAAACTGAGTCTGGAGTGAGGCAGATACTGGGATTAAAAAAAAAAAAAGAGAGAGAAAAAAATTAAGATGTTATAGATCCTCTTCAGGAATATTCAAAGCATCCCATTGCTTTTTCTTTACTGTCTCTGAAAGTTCAATGAAAGTGAATTTCCATTCACGAGAGAAGTCTGCAGAGATGAATGTGTCCCAGACACTTCCATCATGTCTTCATACAGGGCATGTACAAGGGATGGAGTTCTACCACGCAGGCACTCAGTGGCTTGCAAGAGTGAGGTCTGCCGTGTATTGAGCATCTTTTCCGCTCAGGGCATGGTCTGAATAACAGAGAATTCAGTGAAGAGACTCCCAATGACTTTGATGAGCTTTGGATCAGACTCAAAATCACAAACGGGTTTCACAAAGCAATGTAGGTTTTGATATGAGCTTTCTGTTTGTTTGATAAAGAAGGAAAGCACTGGCATCTGCCCAGATAGAAAGTCCTCCCTTCTCTTTTGTGGCATATACAATATGGAAACAGTTTTTAACACCATGCCTCAAAGCCAAATAAAAGGCCAATGGTGCCCTGGAGAAGGGAGAGAAGGTACTTAGATATTGAGTGTCCTCCTCTGTGGATGGTAAAGAATGGGTACCAAAAACATATCTGAGTGTATCTGCAGGCCTGCTCTCCACTGTTCACCTCTCCATAAAATCTGTTTAATGTGGTTCATTCATTAGTTTCACAGGGAAAAATTCACAGCCGTGGTCATTATCTAAATGTGCTCGGCTTGGACTGCGGGCATCTGAAACCCTGCCAAACCATCTCCAGGGGATTTGGAGAGGTGCTCTTGTCCTGTTTGACACTAGCAGTGAGGCAAGAGGAGCTGAAATTGTTTTGCAGCTATTTAGGCAGGCACAGCAGAAAAATGTGTCAATGTCTATTGTTATTTTTTACATACCTGCCAATCTGGAGTGTATGACTGTATTCTGTATTGACGAGGGAGGAGTCTCCGCCCTGGAGCACCACTCCTCCTCCGCTCACAAAGCACAGGTAATCGCATTTTTTCATGAGATAACTCAGTGCCTTTGCCAGCTCAGCTCCAGTCTGGCAGTAAGGACTAGGGGCTTTTGCAGAGGCCAAAACAAGGTCCAGTTCTGCAGTGATGTAACTTCCCTAATGGAGGTGTGGGAAGAGGCGGGTGCCGCAGAGCAAGACTGGTGATATCCTGCTCCCCCATGGTGCAGTGAAGAACAGCTAAGCCAGAGTGAAGCACAAGCACATTTGAAACCCAGCCCTAAGCTGGCCATGGCCAATTAACAGTTCAACAACAGCTCCTGAAATTCCTGCCTCGTTCCTTTCGGTGTGAAGAGCCAGGTCAGTCTGCGTAATACCTGAAAAGCAAGGACAGGGCTCAGGCTGGTGTGGTCCCGTAGCCGCCCCTTGGCCGGGAGGCATCTCAGCTGGTGGGGTTCCCTTGCCTAGAGAGCGCCCAAAACCATGGGGCTGCCTGCCCTCTCCACCCAGCCCGCTGGAGGAGACCCAAAGGCACCACTCTTGGGACATGGCATGTTTCTGCAGGGGCTCCTGAGCGCAAGCTACAGAGGCGGGTTTGCTGGAGGAGCTCACGCAATCGTAGCACTCCAGGAGGGAGTCCAGTGCCCACGAGAAGCCCTGGCAGGCTCCTAGGTGGAGTCCAGCTGTGTCTCCTGCTCCACCAGGAAGACGGTGAAAGGAACTCCTTAACAAAAGGATGGTGAGTAAAGCCTCTCCTTGATCCACCTCCACACTCTATTGATTGGCTGTAAACGGAAGAGATTATTCCGCGCTAATAAAAACCACAGAGAGAAGAAAGCAATCAACAGAGGGAAATGAAGTGAGCAATTAGTCTGAAACCCTTCGAACCAGCTTTACCCTCATGCAAGGTCTTAGCAGCATGATGCTGACGCAAGGATCTCCAGCAGTCACAAGGTAATCCAGAAATTTGTGATCTTATTCTGCTCTAGGTTTAAATTGCCATGTCTTAGAAAATTTCTTAACTTTCTTTTTTTTCAAGCTGAAGGGTGACACTGAGATGCTCCTTAGGACATCTTACCGATGTAACTAAAGAAAGATTGTATCATGGGGGGCTGGAGGACTCTGTAGTAAGCAGATTGCTTAGCCTTCCGTTTTCAGTAACCCTCAGACCACCTCTCCTTGCACCAGGAGAAATTTCACACGAGATCCTGAAACAGCTTTGGGGCCAACATTTCAGTTTGTTAAGCACAGGCACATGCACTAATGGGTAAGAAGCAAAGCCTGGACAGTTCTACTTAGATCCAGTTCTACTGTGGATCCTGTGATTTTTTTTACAGGAATTAAGTACTTCACTTCTGGAGGGAGTAAATGAAAAGGCATAACCTCTGCTCCAGAAACTTGGGCTCAGTTACCTTTTCTGCGGAAGTCTCCCTCTGTGTCCTGGGGCAAACTGGCTGGGATTAGATTAAAGTGTGTGCTAGATTTCCTAGAGTGTGATGCCACAGCACTCCTCTATGCCAAGATAGATCCCGTAGACAAACATGAAGTCAAACTCAAGGCACCTGGGGAAGCTCATCACCTTAAGAGAAACATTCAGGTTTTTGACATCAGAATAAATTCTGCCTTTTGGATCTGTCTGCTAATCCGTCTTGCTTTGATTTCCAGTCTGCAAAATGGCGATAGCAGAATCTACCTCACAGGGAAGTCGTAAAGATAATTCATATTGCAGGTGGTGAAATGCTCAGGTGTCGTAAATAGATCTAAAATAGACGTCCTGGTTTTGAACATTAAACTGTGATCGGAATGTCTGTTGGCTTTCTGTTTCAGGATGGTCCATGCTGGTGACGAAGGTTTCCACAACACGGTGATTTCCGAGGAAGAAGGTGTTTTACTCTCCTGTTTGCTTTCATTAGCGTTTTAAATCAGTTTTGCAGTGGTTATTTGTGTGGTGACAGTGCTGAGAGGCGCTGGGCAACAGCAGTGTTATCAAGTATGTAAGATTAGCAGACACAGAGCGTTGAACGGGCTCAAAAGGAACGAACGAATCAGCCATGTTAGACCCATGTCTGTTGGGGTTTTAGAGAGGGAAGAATGGTGGAAATAAAAGCAGCTGTTGCAGCAGAAGCGACGAGTGGGAGACTTGGAGGCAGGGGTAGCTAAGCCAAATTTCACTCCTTTAAGTCTGGAATTAAATCCAAGAGCAAAAAAAAGGTGGAAGCAGATTGAAAAGGGTGGAAGTGGATGGAAGGTGCTGGTGAGAGAGGCATTAAGATTCAGGATCCTGCTATGGCTTCACTGTGAATAGGTGGACAATATGTGGAATTACTTTGCGGCCCAACAGTGCAGGGCAGACTTTTCCACCCTGAGATCACAGGGCTGGGTTTCAGTCTCAGCCCTGCGAAGCAGTTTTGCATTGTGATTTGATAGAGGAAGACGCATGGGTTAATTAACTGAGCTGTGAGATTTTTGAAGAGAAAGTAGTTCCCAGGAATACCCTTCTAACACAGAGCTGGTCATCCCTGGTCTGCAGCAGGAGGACCGTCAGTGTTTGTAGCCTGTAACAACGGGTCACTTCACAAAAGGTTGAGTGTCTTAAAGCTATTGGTTGGCAACTCACCTGTGATTGCCATACTCTCTTCAAGGTTCACCGCCGTCTACTTACGAGATTGTCATGGTGTCTCTCAGTGGAAGCCTCTTGCTGTTGGTTGCCATCAGCGTAGCAATAAGCGTTCTCCGGAGGTGAGTGTTAAGGCAGTAGGAGAGGGCTCGGGGTCTCCAAGGAAATAGGTGCAGCAGTGAATTCCTGCAGGAGCCCCGTGTGATCAGGGAGCCCATGGGAAGAGGCTGCCAAGCCCCAGTGCTTCTTGGGGTCCTCCTTTATGCAGGCCCTTTCTCCATCAGCCCGCAGCAGGGTGCAATAACAGTGGCTGGAGAATTGCCAGGGTGGGTGCTTGGGTAACACTAATTTAGGGCAGTGACATTTGGTTTTGGTTTGTATCTGGTCCAAATTCTTCTCCCCTTCCCCAGATGTTATATATGTCTGTATTGTAATTTGATAGAGGAAAATTAAGAGACCCAAGCCCCTAATTTCTCACTACTGCTAACTTTTTTGTTTTCCTCAAGAACAAAAGTCTTCTTTCTAAAGTCACAAGAAGAAGGACATTCCTTGAGATGTTTATTTCTATGATGAGAAAGTTAACAATATGTTTTGAGATGTCTCTTCAAACAAAATTTTTGTTCAGCTTTAGTTTGAAGGCATCTAGCCAAATGGAGGAGGGTGATGGGGTCATGAGAGGTGTTTTATGCTAAAGGACAAAGAGATTAAGGGGAGAGGAAAAAGTCTCCTCCGTAATTAATGAAATCATCTCTATCCCAGCTATCAGTTCTGTACTCCCATTAGTTATATCCTGTTCTTAATTGGATTGGGTTCAAAATACAAACAGCTCCTCATGCTTATCTAACTCCTCATGATTTGTTTTGCTCCATTTCTGTTGTGCCAGGCGCTGCACATCAAATTATTCCTCCAAAGGTCTCAGCACACCTGTGGTGGTGGAAAATATTACAGTGACGAACAATAGCTCTGATAAGATTTCAACGGTGGATTTGCCTGGCCCGGTGTGTGTAAGTTACATTTCTAAGAAGTGAACTGTATCCCCAGTGTTTGCCATCTCCAAAGAGACAACCTCCATTTCTGAGTTACCGCTCTTCTCCTTTGCTGTCTCAATAACACCCCTCAATTCAGCACCAGAGCAGCGGTGGCCCACAGCTTCTTCCACCTGCTGCTTTCTTCTGGACAGAAACGTGGATGAGAGACTTGGGGCTGTGCGCTGGCGAGCTGAGGGACTGACACGATGCATCAGAGCTTTGGACTGTGAACTCCTACCACACCAGTATTAGAAAATGCAGGAAAATGGAGTTTTTTAATGGAAGTGCAGAAAAAGCATAGAGATATATATATACACATATACCCTATCTCTGTGTAGCTATATGCCCCTACCACACGTGTTGTGTTACAAATTTACTGTAAAGACATACATCTTTCCATATTATCTCTTTCTGTGGGATGAGTCATGGGAAAAAAATGCAGCGGGGTGGATTTCTAGTAATTTTTACAAAGATTTCCCAATCCTTCTGACTCACATGTGAATCCCACACGTTATGCTGAGACCTAACCTTTTGCACATGGTTTTCCTACTAGTGTACGACTCTGTGGCCATGCTAACGATATTGGACAGATTGCAATCTCTGAAGTCATCCAGTTTGTGATCTTTTTTGTTATCTGCCCGCTTTTACAGCCTGAAGGAAGATACAGTCTATTAATCTTTAAACAAGTGCTGCAACTTTCCCAGCACCGATGACCTCTGCCTCTGGCATGACACCAGCTTGCTAAGGAACAAGCCTGGCTGTTCTCCCCGTTCAGGTGACAGGGGACAGATCAGTCTGAGATCTGGCATGGAGAGGGATAGGTGTGCTCCCTGCGCCTAGCCAGCCTAGCCTAACTTCATGCCCTTTGCTGACTGCTGCAGGGAACCCTGCGAGAGCTGCAGGATATATAGTTTTCTGTCGATCTTACCAACTTTCCTGGCCTACCTCCTGTATGTTTTCCACAGAAGTAGATAGAAAATCAAAAGAAGCAGGAGAAGAGCCCTTTGATCAGCAGATATTCCTCCACAAGGGGTCTGGCACGGTCCGTTCCTCCTTTAGGCTCACGTGTTGCAGAGCACTGAAAGTATCTGCAGGATCATTAAGGTGCTTAACAGTCACCAACAGGTTGGAAGAGTCGTTGATATCAGTAACTGTGCCTTAGCTAGTGGCTTTAGCTAGCTTAGGTGGAAGCCATGCTCTCAGGGCTAATGTTTTCCAACGGGAGACCTAGGTCCACCAGGTATATGAACAGAAAGGCTACAGCCTATGAATTTCCTCCTCTTCCAGGCTTAGATGGGGCCAGCCATTGACTGGGGAAGCTGTCGATGGAGAGTCTGGCCCCAGCGGGACGCGCTGTGACACCGACACACTCATGTAAGGTCCTTTACGTGATGGTTATCAAAACAGGGACTGACTTGGGGCAGGCACAGAAAGACGAGGCTCTCCCATGCAGATCCACGCAGGCATTAGGCATTTCAGAGACCTGAGTGAAAACCCGTGGGCTGTGCTGCAAAGGCAGCTGGACTTTGGTCCCCATTTCAACACCCTTGTATCTGTCCCAAAAGGGCAGTTTGAGTAACTTATCCATTAGCAGAGATGGAAACCAGACCTGATTCTGAAACTGAGGGGACACGTCAGCCGTCCCTGCTGGAGGCTCAGCCGCAGCAGCATCCTTTGACGTTAGCCATATTCCCAGTCAAAATATTGCTACTGACACCATTTTCCATGGTCCGATACTTGCGTGTCCGTGGTGGCAAACACCAACTCCTTGCCTGTAACCGTCTGTGCCACTTCGGTCTCCCTCTTGTATAGTGGGAGACCTCTCCTCTCCCGTATTTAGTGAGCTGCTCCTGCCTGTCCATCGCCCGCGACAGCAGCCTCAAGCACCCCTCCTCTTCGCTCTCCTTAGTACCCCTGTTCTTTCTTCATGCCACTCGCTGCACAGAGACACAACCCCCCCCCCCCCCCCGCCCCCTTGTCAAAATTCATGGAGCTGTTTCCTCATCCTCCTCTAAATCCCTCCTGAAGACCCGCTGCTGCCTCAAGGCCTGCCAATCCTGACCGTCTCCCAGCAGGAAGGCAGGGCTAAGCAGAGACTTCCAATTCTCTGATGGAGCCTGTCTGGTTTCTTGCTGCCCCGCTCCCTGCGTTGCCCTGCTTTTGGTATCCACTGTCTTCCAGCTGCGACATAGACTGGAATACCCCTACGCCTGCCATCTCTGGAAAATATCTACATGGCACTGAGCATAACGGGCTTTGGTTCTGGACTGGTGTATTCCAGCACCGACACAACGCAAACAGTGGCTGGGGTGAGGATGCCAAGGATCGCAGTACCATGTAGTGTAACATAATGTAATACTGTACAATTGATAACACCAAGATGAACAGCAGCACGCGTGCGTGCGGGCACGAGACAACAAATGACGTTATGGAGCCAATCGCGATAAACTTTGGAAATGGCATCAATAAATTCAGGTGTAAATTCAGAACGGTGTACTTGTTTTTGCTTTGTTCTTCAATCCCCAGGAAGTCCTTTTGTGTACGAATGTCCTCTCAAGGTGCAAATCTTAGGAAAGCTGGCAGGCTGTGTTTTTGAAGGGGACAGCTATTCACTTTATTCCAAATAAGCAAGGGCAGAGATGATAGAGTCCTGGATAAGACCAAGATCTTTCCTGTACATAGCTGCTGAAGGGTAAGAACCAGATGCACATTCTCCCAAATGTACAAAATCTTATTGCAGTCCCAGCTTCGGTGGTTAAAACAAACAAAGGGATGTGAAATCAGTTAAATATTCAATTTGCGCTTACAAGAGACGCGTTACGTCTGTAGGGTGCATCACTAACCTTGGCAGCAGTTCAGCGGTGCAATAGATGTGATGACTGAAGGACGACAAAGGCTTTAGTCCAACTGCGAAATGTAGGTATGGGGTTTACTTATAGCACGTTAACTGAGCTGCAGAACCTGAATTTTTCACAGGCACAGATTTTTTCAGTTAGTGGAGTTGCCCATTGTAGACGTTAGTACATGGTAGGCAGGTGTGAGGACTTCACTCCTTGATTCAATACCCCGTGCCACATGATGGTTTGTGTCCCTTCAGAGCCCCGCTAAGGTAAAACCATGACGTAGCAAGCTTCCTTCTGGACTGCGAGGGTGAATATTTGAAGTTTGCTCATCTCCAGCACATAAGGTATTACCAGTCTCACTGCCAAACATCTGAAGGAGGAAATTGTCAAAGCGAGTTCAGAAAATAAACTCAGAGGAGGGCGGCAAGTGAGGCGAAGGATGTAGGGACTGAAGTCGTGGGAAGACTTCCTTTGACCTGGTGTTTGCTCACCAGGAATAAACTAACAGAATCCTCAAAACTTGCGTGCGGTGAGCTTGAGTCTCGTTAACTGTAGAGGATGGTTAGGCCCAAGGAGCTGTGATGGACAATATCGAACAATAAACCAAGAATAAAAAATACCAAGGTCTTCACCATCCTTCACCGGCCTGAAGTTTAATCCTTTGACATCTGTAAGGTGGTTTAAAACTCTGTTTTATGGTGATGGACTGCACTCTGCAGATGACACCACAGGAATTTACTGCACTGAAACGTAACACCTTAATGAAGAAAAAAATTGCTTTCCTTCTAATGCAAGCAGCTTTGTCTGGTTTTCCCTTCAA
Organism: Leptosomus discolor; assembly: GCF_034619465.1. NCBI lineage: Eukaryota > Metazoa > Chordata > Aves > Leptosomiformes > Leptosomidae > Leptosomus > Leptosomus discolor. The sequence continues at coordinate 90,080,824 of NC_141419.1, read as the reverse complement.
CCACGTAACACGATGATTCAGAGAGAAGACTCGTGTGGTCATTAAGTTACCATGATGGATTTTACAAAGGGGGAGATCACGTCAAATTTATGTAAGCCTGATAGCAGCTGCTCTTTGGAAATACATCTTAATTATGGGTAAAAATACTAAGCCATAACTTGTACACTTATTTTAAAACCCCCATTTTTTTTTTCAGTGTCATAACTCTAAACATTAGCTCTTCAGTGAGGTTAGTATTTATTTATAGGTTGGATACCGTAAAGAGGTAGCCCAGGAAATGCTACTTGATGATGGTGGTTATTGGACATGCCTGTTAGTGACCCCTCGTATTTATCTGTATTTAATTATAGGATTACTGCCATAATGCCCCAAGTTGCGTCTGAGAACAAGAGGCAGCTCCATTTGTGAGGCCATTATATGCCAGCACTCACGACTTCTTACAAAATAGTAATGACCTTTGGGATGAAATCTTTTCAGCCTGGTATTGACTTTCTCTGTGTGTACGGGGTTTGGTGGAAATCAAGATCAGTCTTTTTTCTTATTTATAGACCCAGGGAAAAAGATGGTTTGAATGATTTAAAAAAGCTTTCTGCAGACTTCAGGGTGATTAGAAATGTCTCCATTTTAAAACGTTAAACTGATAGGTTTTAGGTTTGTAGTCACACCCAATTCAAAAATTCAGATGAGAAATACAGAAGTTTTGTTGGAATTCTTGAGCTTGCAAGTGTGTGTTCACATGTGCCAGTATTCCTACTAACTGCTGACATACGTGAGGTTGATCAAACACATGTTTGCAGAATCAGAGCCAACATTTGGAAATATTTTGAGCTTTCATATAACAAAACACTTCAGCATATGCTTAAACAGTATTGATTCCACTGGGAGTGCAATAGATGATTTACTCGCTTCCCTGAACTGAGATTATACTCCTTTTCGAGACTGAAACGACAAATACTTTTGACTAGATGACGAAACTCTGATGAAAACGTTTGATTTTTGTTCTCTATCTCCCTTATTTAATGTTAGTAATTTTCGGAGTAAATCAGTAACAAAAGTATGCTGTGGCTCTAATAATGGGGTGCTTTCTCTCGCTTCCAGTTCCAGCTGTTAAAACCTAATGTAATTTAACAGTAATGATTATTTAGAAGAATAATACTATGTCATCAACTACACTAAAGCAAGTGTTTTGGAAAGGAAAGCTGAAGACAAGAAGCTGAGGTGTGGGTTTCTTCGCATGGTGCCTGAGCATGCACTGGTTGTACGGTCCCGACGCTTAATTAATTGCTGAAGAATCAGATCATCTCATGCTTGCTGGTGAGTGGATCTTGAACCGGAGCTGAAGCGTGGAGAGGTAATATTGATAAACTGTGAATATTTTACCCAGATCGTATCAGAAGTCTGTGGCAGAGCAGAGAATCGAGATGGGGTCTCTCCAGTCCACCACATTAAGCACGAATTTCTCATTTCTGCCACGGCAAACGGGTCTAATAACCGTCAGAGCACAGTGATTATGCAAATCGTTGTACTCTGATTGAGCAATAAAAGCCATCAACCATCCAGAGTTAAGGGGTTTGCATATTGTATGATTTCCAAGAAATAAAATCAGAGTGATTATGCAAATCACCCCCCTTCAGCCAATCGGACAGAAAGGCGCAAGGGAAAACAAAAGTATCTTTATGCACCAATAACTACACAGTGTCCTCGAGCTCCAGTTATTATTATTTTTGTTATTTGACTGCAGAAGTGCCCGGACGCCCCGATCAATCCACTATAAAACGTAATCGTTTTATTTTGGATTCCGCAACAAATTTTGACTTCTGCAGTCATTACATTTTGGATGAAAAACGATTAGGATCCAAGCTGTCTTCCTGCTAGAATGAAAACATAACTCAATACGTACTGAAAAAATTAAAATTAAGTAAAATTTTATGTAAAATTAAGTCTCAGACCCCGTATTTTCGGATGCAAAGCGGCTACGTTTTTGGCTACCTCCGCCAACATCGCGTCATTCAGGGGTGATGCCCACGGGGCCTCCCCGCAGCCCCACACCGCGACGACGCTTCCCGCCACCTCCCGCCGTTTCGCAAGAGGCCACAGCAAAACGGCACAGGCCACGCCCTCAGACCCCTCCCCCTCCCCAACCCCCTCCCCCTCCCCAACCCCCGCCCTTCTTCCCCCGAACCCCGCCCCGCCACGTCCCTCTCGGGCGCCGGTTCCCGCCGCGGCGGCGCATCGCGGCGGCGGGCCATGGCGTTCACTCTGTACTCCCTGCTGCAGGCCGCCCTCCTCGTCGTGAACGCCGTGGCCGTGCTGCACGAAGAGCGCTTCCTCCGACGCGGTGAGCCGACCGGCGGCGGGGCGGCGGGGAGGAGGAGGAGGAGGAGGAGGAGGGAGGCCCCGGGCTGGGCCCGGCCGCGGCGGCGCGTTCTCCCTGCGCATCCCCCGGTCCGGCGGGGCCTCAGGAAGGCAGGAGCCGCCCGGAGCCCCGCTGGTTCCCTCGGGGATGCTGCCGGGCGCGGGAGGGCCGCCCGGTGCCGCAGAGGCCCCTCCCGGCCCACTGGGTTTCGTGGGACCCGGTGTTGCGGCCTTCCTCCCCCACCCCCCCCCCCCCGCACCAGACGGTGTTTTGTATAAAACCACGGTTTTTGGTCTTGGAGTTGAATTTTCTGCCGGTGCGGTTGATGTCTCTGCTGTCATTGCTTTGTCTGTCTTTTTTTTTTTTTTTTTTTTTTTTTTTCTTTTTTCCCTCATTATTTGAGTGGTTTATTCCTGCACGTTTCTGTTTCATCTCCATTTATGCCACGCCTCAGGACAGTGTGATGGCCTGAGGTGGTTTTTCATCTCATCGTGCCTTTTTTTGATGCTGCACATGTTCACACTCGTGTTTTTGGGGTACTGGGCAAAGATCCCCAAGGTGGGGCATCCTTGGCCTTTAAAACGAAACACAGAAAAGCCACTGAAACAAAGAGCTGCAAAGCCCAGGAAAAAAATTACCTGTGATCCAAGGCTTCCCAGTTTGGTGATCTGGAGAATCCTGACTTTTCCAAGTCAGGCTGAGTTAGGATTTTCGGCAGGAGTGCAGATAGTTATCCTTTTTTCCTGCTCCCCCCACCGCGAGGGACCTGCTTAGTTTGGGACTGGGGTTGTCTTTGCCTTTTCTGATGAGCAGCGGCTTGAGGAAAGGGGAGATGTGGGAACAGGCAGGATGAATCAAGCCGCTTGTTGTCCCCAAAAGGTTTGGGGATAACTCCAAGCTCATGCAAGTGGGAAGCAGTGGCTGGCACAGCCGGTGAGGGAGAAGACCCACCTACAGCCCCCAGCCCGGTGCCAGCAGAGTGAGGGAGACAAGAGAAGAGGGGGAAAAAAAAAAATCACTTGAAAGTTGTCAGTGGAGCAAAAAAACTCACAGGTTGTGCGGTGCAGCTCAAGACTACTGAGAGCCGCTCCCTCCTCTGCTCCGCTCCTCCCCAAACGGGTTGGGGCTGTGACCAGCAGGACTCCAAAATCCCGGGTCCCCTTGCTGGGACCGCACACGCTCTGCGTCCCTGCAGCAGGTGGGGAACGGTTTCTCCCTCTAAGGCCTTGGTAAATCTTCAGTACTTTTGTCGCCCCCTGAAAAGTTCCCAGGTCATTTTGTTGGTTTGTTGGGGTTGTTTTTTTTATAGCAGTTACAAAAATCATCATCCCGATTTGGAATTTGTGCGGGCCGCGTTCTGCCGCGCGGCTCGTTTCTCAGTGCCGAAGCATCACTTCATACCCAACAATCATTTGCTATTTTCGCTTCTGGTAAAGGACTGTGAACAGATGCAGTTTGTTTGTTTTTATTTTGGTGGGGTTTTTTTTTTTTGAAGCCAAACAATTTGTTTCTCTGGCAGGCAGGGAGTAGCAGAGTATTAAACACTTCTTTCACAGAAACGTTGATCTGTTCTGTTGCGTTAAAAGGTTTAACAGTTTTCCGTATATTGTATTAAAATGGAATAAAGCTGATTGGTTTGTAGTTTGTTTTTCGGTGTTAGTATAAACTTAATGATGTTCGAAGCAGATCGCTCATTAATATTGCCGATAGCATTTGTTGCATGGTTTTGGTTTGGTGGGGTTGTTTTTTTTTTTCCTAACATGCTTGGCTGTTTTTTTTTTTGTGACACAGTCGGCTGGGGAAATGATCAAGGCATTGGAGGATTTGGAGAGGAGCCAGGAATTAAGGCTCAGCTAGCGAACCTTATTCGATCTGTACGAACCGTTATGAGAGGTAAGTGACAATCTTTTGTTTCAATACTGTCTGCCCGGTTTTGTTCCCATGCTTTAATGAAGTACCATCAGTATTTTGACTCTCTTCATTTACCAAACAGCTGCTATTTCTGCTCATCATTATCAATCTGTCCTTCACGCGTGGAGGGCGCAGGTCCCAGATAAGGTGCCCTAGTTTTGATAGAGCGTAAAACATTCCCTGACTCTGGCTTGTGGTGCCGCTGCTGTGCCTTGTCTTTCCCCGGTGTTTGGGAGATGGGGGGAAGCTCGGTGGTCAATCAGAGGGTGCAGTTAGCTTCACCTTGGCTAAATTCAGTTTTATATAAAGTACCTGGTGAGGGAAATGTAATTCGTGGGATTCCTAAAGGTAAGCCAGGCTTACGTGCCTCAAAAGATGGGGGGAAAAAAAAATAGACTCCTAATTTGTAAGTTACTGATAGTTTTTTTCACTATAAAACACACCAAAAATGCCTTTTATAGGTGATGATAAAGACGAAATAACAATCTGCCTGCCACAGGGTAAAACCAGATACGTTTCTTCTAAACCACAGCAAAGCCAAGGGTAGAAACTGACTTTGAGGCGGTTTAGTTTCATTTGGAGGAAAAGTTGTTTGGGTTGAAGTTAAAACATGACGGGCCGTAGAAAAATTTTTGTGCTGTTGCTTCCTGCTAATTTTTAGTATCCTAGGCTTTGATCCTGGCTCCTTCCACTGATACTGATCTTTGCATAAGAAAATCCAGTGTATTTTTAAAATTTTGATTGATTTTGCTCCTTAAAAGGTAGTTTCCCAAGGTAACGTGAAGGTCTGTCGCTTTGTGTTGTGGGAAAGAACATTTTCACAATTACTCTTTTTTTTTTTTTTTCTTTTCCCCCCTACAGTGCCGTTAATAGCCGTGAACTCTGTTACAATCGTTCTCCTCCTGTTGTTTGGTTGAAGACGCCCGGTGAAAATCTTTTCAACGCCCAAAGAAGCAAGTTGCTAACCATCACTGCTCTGAGTTTTCTGGGATCCAGCATGGTTTAGCTGTCAATTTGACACTCAACTTAAAATAATAAAGACACTATTCCTATTTATCCTATTTCCTAACGTTCGGTTGCAGTTTCATTAAACAAGATAATGGGATCAATGCAACGAAGCTGCGAATATATTGGACTGCGACGAGTTCTGTTGCTGCCTGTGAATCGCGCTGACCGTCAGAGTGCGCGTCGTAAAGCAGCGCAATGGCGGCCGGTAGGTCGCGGTCTCTAGATGTCTCGTTACTCAGGGATGAATTTCCTTCAGTACGCTTCCCAAATTATTTTTCAGTTAAGAAAAACAACAGTGTTTTTTATTTCGGTTACTACCACTGTTTAGAGAACGTGTTGTAAATTGCGGAAGCACAATTGTCGCGCTGAGGGACGTAAAACCAGCTGGGTAAAGTCCTGATTCGGTTCGCGTTGGAAATTGAATTTTCCTGCTTCGCTTGAGACCAGGGTTTTCCCCTTGGCGTTTTGTAGCCTTTTCAAACCAGTCATATTTCGTGCTGATGGTGAAGTAAGTTGAAAATAGGTGCAATTGCTATGCAAAATCCCAAAAAAAAGCTGTACCTAAAGCTGGGCGACTCTGTGTTAGTTTAGAGTAGCAGGTGATACTAGTGATCAGCATTTATTACTGTTCTGTCAAGGATTATTCCACTTTTTTGAACATGTGTTAAGCATCTATGGGGATTAGTGTGTTGGAAGTGGGGGACCCGTTTGTATTCTGAGCTTCTTGGGAAGTGTGAGAGGGGAATACTGTGCCCTTTTTGAGTGCAATTCTTTGTTAAAAAACAGCGAATTTGCAGCCTTTTCCGTTACTGCTGCTGCTTCCCCCGCCCTCCACCTTCCTGTGTTAATTTAACAACTTTGAAATTGAAACTATGGGTATGATCTTGCAGCTCTGCTGCAGAGAATATTGCTAATTGCTTTGGTGCAGATCTGGTCTCAATTAAGACTGCTGGGTTAGGTCCGATGCTGTGTAGCGAGTCGGAATTGAAGAAGCCAGGTTCTCATGCACCTTTTTGGAGAAGGTAGAACTCTTCTGTCTGTTCCTCTGCTAAAGTGTTTGAGCTTCTTTTTGAAGTCGGGGAGGCCAAAGGGAACCCAGCAGTTTCATTATTTTAAAAACAGCTTAGTTTATCCTCCCTTCTTCCGACTTCTTGATGACTAAAGCATATGCTGTTGTATACAAAGATAAACCTGTAAAATGTGTAAATGAATTTAATGATCTTCAATTCAATGATCTGCAATTGAATTGCAGTTCAATTGCAAACCGTTTTGCAGAGTAGAGTCTATCCAGGAGGAGAGTTTTATGTTGTTTCCTTTTTTTTTTTAGTGAAAACTTGTAAATAAATTCTGAATTTCTAAGTCAAGCACTGTCTTTCATAACTCGCTCTATATCTGTCTACAGTGGGAGTATCCCAGAACTCAGCTTCGTCCTGTTCCAGATACCAGAGTTACTGTTCTCACACTAAGTATTTTCCTCATCCCTGTGGCGCTTGCAAGTACCATTTCTTTGCCGTGAAGCTGTATTTAGGTTTATGTAGCAAACCTGATGAGCCGTGGTAACATTGGCTGGAGGCAGAATAGGATCGTGCTAGTCTTTAGATTCTGAAGCAGGTAGATCTAAAGTATTTCTTTGTAATAATCTTTGTGTAATTCAGAGGCGACGAGGGTACAGTCTGGATCAGTTACTTTCAAATATCTGTCTTTCACGGGAACTGGACGGTATGTGTGAGGAATAGATAAAACATGGAAGGTATGCAGGCCTTTTTGTGAAATTTTTGTGAAAAAGCGGTGGTAGGTGTTTCCATTGCTGATGCATTGGATTGGAGCACTGAGTGATTTGAAGCACAGCTTGCGTATTGTCTCCTTTTCTTGACTGTTAAAAACACTAGTTCTTACTAAAATGAAAGGCAGTACTGAAGATTATAATCAACAGCTTTAAAAACGGGTGAAAAGTAATTTCTGCCCTCCTTCTGTCCTTTCAGAAAGGCTGAAGTTTCGATACATGGCTTACAGCACGGGGGCAGATCATTTAAAAATTGATTAGGCACGTGCAGTAAGAAGGATCAGCGGTTCTGTGCACCAAGAATCCTGCATTTGAGGCAAAACTGGGATGCGTTTTACCTGGCAGATGCAAAATAGCTATTCAAAGAGGGGCAGCGGCTGAAGACCTGGTCTCCCAGGTAATAAGCAGGGAAGAGGGCAAAAGGGCAGCCAGCAGACAGGCAGAGAAAGGAGCGTAGAGAGAAACAGCAAAGGAGTAACTACACTGCTGCTGCCTCCTCGTGTGGCTTTGAGCAGTTCTGAAATAAGTCTGCTGTGACTTGAGTTCAAACAAGGCGAAGCACCTCAAACCTGGCAGGGGCTCGGGTTCTTCAGTGGTGGGGAACAGCCAAAAAAAAGGTTCCACCTGGCAAAGAGCTCCGTGTGCGAAGTAGCCTGCCCTCCAGTAGTCGCTTCAAACCGTGAGCAGCATTGTCGCCCCTACCTGGCACAGAAATGGCAATAACCAGAACGTGTTACAGATCGGAGTGAGGACTAAGACTTTCTGGTGTAGAATAATTGGTTCTAGTAAGGATTTGTAAACAGAAGATGCTCTCACAGCAGTGGACTGCAGTGTGGCGGTACCAGCCGTGGCTGCCTGTGCGGGGAAAAGGAAGACTGTGGGATACGAGAGTCTTTAGTACAAACACAGGCGGGAACGAGGGATCGTTTCTGTATACCTGTACAGTTAAAGGCTTTGTTTTGAAGGGCGTGGGGACAGGCGAAGGGAAAAGCAGGAAGGTAATGTGTTTGTACGTGAACAAACGAATCTCGATCTCACTTTAATTGTCCCTGGTGTCTCACATTAGGTTGCAACGGTATGAATTTAGAACCGTGCAATCTTACATACCCTGGATTTTTTTGATGCACCATCACAATACAAAGCTGTGATATACCACACTTAATTAATTTACTTGCCCTCATTTCTTAACGAAACCCTAACTGCAGTGGCTTAAAATGCGATTGCATCTGCCCGTGTTTTCCGCAAGCTGCCTCTCCTGGAGATAAAGCAGGGCACGCTCCGCCACCACCCCAGCTACAGACTGGTCTCCACCGCCACCCCAGCTACAGACTGGTCTCCACCGACTGGGACCTGCCACCGTCCCAGCCGAAGCACAGTCCTCACAACACAGTAGCTGTAAGGAGCCGATCTCCAGCACGTCCACAGACACTCCCGGGGCGGCTCCGGCCGGGAAGCGCTCCAGGGCCGCATCCCTCAGCAGACCAGGCCGGCTGGGGCAGGAGGCGGTTGTTCCCCGCCTCCTTCCCCCGCCCTCAGCCCGCCGCCCCGGGACGCAGGGCCGGTCACCCCCTCTACCGTTTCCCGCCCTTCCCGCCGAGGCGCCCCCAGCGCCGCCGTGGCCCCCGCGGGCTGCCCGCGGCGCTGCCTGTCGACGACCGCCGGGAGCCAGCCGGGGATACCGGCCCTTGAGGGCGGAGCGCCGCCGGGGCTCCACGGCTGTGATTGCCGCGCCGGCGGCAGGCGGGTCCCGGCGCTCGGCCGGGCAGCCCCGGCTCCGTGAGGGCCCCGCGGGGCGGCGGGGAAGCCGCAGGGGCGGCGGCAGCGCGGCTAGAGGCAGGTTAGTTTCGGCGGCGCGGAGGGGGAGGGCCTCCACGCTGCTCTCCCCTCTCGTCCGAGTGGGTCCGCCAGCTTTCTTCGGCCGCGAACGGGCGGGCGGAACCATGCTCGTCACGGGAAAGGGGAGGCCGCCGAGCCCGAAGACTCCCCCGCCAGAGAATGGACCAGCCCACCTGCCCATTGTAAACTGGCGCAAAGAGGCGGTACCATCTCCTTGGGCGGGGGTGCGGAGGGTAGTTGTATCATCATGCCCTTTGCAGCGTGATGAAGGGAGGGCAAGTCGCGTCCGTCCTCGAAGGCGTTGTGGGGCCGGGGGCCGGCCCCGGCGCTCCCCAGCGAGCGGGGAGGCTCTCCCTGTGCCCCCGGCTCCTCAAGGAGCAATGTCAGGCCCACAGGGAAGGCCGGGTGGGCTCCCTGTGGGGCTGGGTGGGCGGCCCTGGGGCCCGCAGCCCCACTCCCCTCAACGCAGCCTGTTCCCGAGCCTCGGCCGCTCCGCTGCTTTGTCCTGGGGCTCGCCAGTGGCTTCTGGGGCTCGCCAGTGGCTTTTGGGGCTCCTGCTTTGCTGCCTGGCTTGTGCCATCAGCTGGGGGAAGGGCCTGGCCTTTGCTGGTGGCATGGCGAAGGCCCTGCGGGATGGCCCGGTGGTGGGGTCTGGGGGAGAAGGGGCACAGGGGCTGAGGGAGGCCGGCCCTGCGTGGGCAGCGTGGGGCACCTCTGCCATGTGCATCTGCCCCTCCGTGGCTCCAACACATCTGAGCCGTTACGAGCCTTCCCGCAAGGGGACAGGGCCTCTTTCCCCGTAGGTCCTGAGCATCTTGTTGTGTCCCTATAGGGCCTGTAGGCCCCTTAGACAGACAGAGACCAGGTGGGAGTCGAACTGGATGGTCCCTCATGGCCAGACCAGCCTGAATTACCGTATGGCTTCATCCCGTTGTTGTAGCTGTAATGCCGGCATGAAGGTGAGGTTCCCCGATGTGTTGGGCTGCAGTGGTGAAAACTGAGATACTGAAGGTTTTTAAAGACTTTCTTGCTAGGCCATGAACTTTATACTTAAAATTAGTCTACACTGAAAGCTGACTTTGCAAATAACTTCTACACTGACTGAATAAATACACTGTAAATAGAACCAACAGAGATCTAGGGTAAAAGAGGAGTAAAAAAAAATTTCTCATTTCTGTTAAACTAGGATATCCTGTCTCACTCCTTAGCTGTGTTACCCATGCAGTCATGGTGCAGTTGCTCTGCAGCTCTAGCTTCGGCTAGAGAGTTTATGTAATAGCACCTTCTTCAGTCCTCTTTTTAATCTCTCTTAGCACTCAAAATTCCCTGTGCCGGGAGTTGGAAGTGCCTGAGGGAAGAGAGTTTTTTTTGTCGTGGAGGTAATGTGAAGTCATTCAAATTCCATTCTGTTCAGGCACTTTGTCTGCAGTAAGTATTTTGAGCAGAGAAGATGCTTTTAAGCAGAGAAGAAACCTGGTGCCCTCTTTTCCGATGCAACTCATGAAGCTCCCCTAGGATTTCTGTTGTCAGCTTTGTGTCGCCAACATTGAACCTTGGCCTGTGTAGCAACAGACATACTATAAAATAAGCTTTTTTTTTTTCTTCTTATTGCAGAGAACCAGCAGGAATAATGAAAGTGGAGTTTCAGACTTTTCTGCCCCTGTGTCTTGTACCTGAGACATCAAGTTCACATGATCGTGATCACTGATAAAACTGTCTGCAAAGATAAAACTGTCCTGATAGAAAATTAAATGTATTCAGGCAGGTTCTAATCATGGTGCTGAGTACTCTGCGTGTTTTTTAGAAGTACATACGTGTTACATATTCAGCCAAAACAGCTCAACCTAAAGCTGTGCTGACTTGCTAGTGATGACAGATCAGGTAGTTGTTACTGTCTAACAAACAGGAGAAAAGCTTCTATATTGGACATTTGATAAGAAATAGCTCAGCAAACTTGCTTGTGGAGCAAAATCCAGCACTTGCAACACACACAAGGGGAAGTACGAGTTTTTGAAGACAGATTTTGAGCCAGATGACTTGCACATAACCTCACTGTTCTCTTCCCCAGTGCCTTTACCCTTTGAGTGCTGGCTTCTCTTCTGGGCTGAGTCTCCTGTACCTGTTCGTGTGACGCAGAAGCTTGCTGTAGAAAAACTGCTTGACTGTCCCCTTTGCAAGAGGAGGGCGTAACACCTTGGGGTGCTGAGTATCCCTGAGCCCTGAGAGGTTCTAGGCTAAATCTGTGCTGGCACAGAGGCAGTCAGCCACTGAAAAACATTAAGAGTCAGGGCACCTGAATTGTCTTGAGGGCTGGATCACCCTAGATCTTGCTTACAAAAATGGAGTTAACAATACCCCCTTTTGCGGAGCATTTTGAGCTTTATAGTCAGAGCACTGTATCATCACTTAGCGGTATTGTATTTATTTTTAGTTGAACAGCACCACTGGTGTCGATGGGACTTGCTGGAATGTGCTTGCTGAGGCCTTGAACCAGCAATACCAGACCTAATGATCCTCTTCCCAACAGTCTTAGCTGTTTAGAGGATTTTTTGACGCGCACAAATAAAAGCACTTAAAAAACAAATGGCACCTGATTTCCATATATAGAGTCTTTGGGAAAATACCACCCCATCAATTATGTATTTTTTTTAAACACTGCCTTTTATTTCTCTGTCTAAAGGGGCCCATTGAATACTGCGAGTAATGTTCTGAGTAATACCGGGCTTGGCACAAACGAGGCGCTTAACTGAGTTCCGTATTTTTATTATCCATTGTCTGCTAACCGGCTTTTTGTTGTTTCATTTGTTTGCCTTTTCCCTGGGGAAGGGAGGATGGCAGCTCGGCGCGCGCTGAAAGCTGTCTTGGTGGATCTCAGCGGCACACTTCACGTTGAAGACTCAGCTGTGCCGGGCGCGCAGGAAGCTCTGAAGAGGCAAGCTCCCTTTTTCCCTTTCCTCTGGTCGGTTCTGTCAGCGCTGTGTGCACAAAGGCGCTTCTTCAAGTAAATGGGCTTGAAGCTGCTGCCTTTTTACGCTGTCGTGGATAAGCAGCCAAATTTTGCTTTTATTTGCACCTGTATTAATACCTAGAGAAATGGGCGAAGGGCCTCGATGTTGAAAAGTTGCCACGTATCACCTGAGCCCCTGCAGCTTTCCTAAGTTGCTCTCTTTTCTAGATAGAAAAAGACTTAATATTTAGAGCATTTCAGCTAATTCATATGGGACTACATCCTTTACCAAAGTAGTCAAGTTAACCTGAATTACCCAATGTACACCAAAGTCGCTTCAGCTGAGCTGTTCCTCGGTGCTTTGTTTAACCACAGGAACCCGATTGTATGGCTGAGCCCTTCGATCTGTGGTGAGCTGAGGTGGAATAACGGAATAACTTGGAATAATGAGCAGGGCATCCTTTGAGGAGTTCTCATTTCATTTGGTCTTTCAGCCAAGGCTTTGCTTTGTTATTTTTAAAGTTTCTTTCTGCTAGGTAAACAACCTCAGTCGTATTTTACAAATATTTATATTTACATAAACAGCCAGGGGGCTTTTTTACCAGTTCATACTTGTGAAGGTCAGTGCATGTTTCTGAGCAGGGGACCAGAGAAGAGAAAGAAGTGGCAGGTGCAAGCAAATCTCCAGTGTTGACCAACTTTGTTCTGATTTTCTCCATGCAGTCGTGATGCCAGTGTTTTGTTTCTATAGCAACAGAGAAAGTGATGGTGGGGGAATAATTAAAGAGAACGCCGTTGAAATTGTCACTTAAAATTATTTGATTGTTTGGTAGCATGTACTGTCAGTGTAGGCCAATAATGTGGTTTTATGTGATATTGGTGTTCCTTAGTAAAGGGAGAAATGGCTGCAAAGGCTGACATAAAATCGCCGTGCAGGTAGCACAGGCTCCTAGAGCATCCTGCACCTCTGAATGAGCCACAGCTGCTGTGAAATTCGCCTGGCATGTGGTGTTCAATATATTAATTTAACAACAAGGTTCTTCAGTTTGTTTATTTTGGTTCAGATTGCTGTTGATCCAGAATACAGGGCTGGTTTACTGATTATCCACTTTGAATTAAAATTGCTTTTTAAACTCGTTACTGTTGATCATGGATGTGTTTGTTACTGCTATGAAGATGGAGTTTGGAGCCAGCGTTTTCCTCCTGGCTTTTCCTGGTAGAAGGAAAGCAGGGGAGACTTGGTCTTGTTCTGGCGTCTGTAATTCTTGCCATCTGTTCTGCCCTGCCCTCCAGTCCAGAGAAGTTAACAACCTCATGGTTCATTTGTGGCACCCGTACTCCGGGACGTCTACAGTCTTTTCGTCTGCAGCCTGTAGACAAACGGTCCTTTTTCGGTCCCAAAGAGGAGTGTGTGAATAGGGGGATGCTGTGGCCAATTTGCCTTTGCTCCTCATCCATCAGGCTGCGCGGCGCTCCGGTTACCATTCGGTTTGTGACGAACACGACGAAGGAGTGCAAGAGAGACCTGCTGGAGAGGCTGACGAAGCTGGGGTTTGACATTGCGGAAAACGAGATCTTCACGTCTCTGACAGCAGCCAGAAATCTTCTGGAGCAAAAGCGGGTGCGGCCTCTCCTCATGGTGGATGATAAGGCCCTGCCTGATTTCACAGGTGAGGTGTTGAGGAAACAACACGGGGGAAGTTACTGAGCTGCTGAGGACACAGTGTTCTCCATTTTGTACAATGACAATCGTGTGTATGCCACTAGCCATTATGAAGCCCGAAATGTGGGTCTCCAGAGTCATAAAGGTCCTTTCTTCTTTTTAAATTAACATTAAACAGTCTGAAGCTGTTTGAGGAGTAGTGGAAATGGCAGCCAAAGCCTTCAAATAGTCAGGAATTCGGGTAAAACTGTATCCTTTTTTATTAATTTCCAGTGTAAAAAAAAAAAAGTGATACTTATCCAATACCAGATCATTGGAGATTTATTGCACCTGCCAGTGCTGATTTGTTTTACAGCAAGGATATGTCCATTTGTTGGAAATCAGGTTTCCCTCAGCTATGGTACAGAGGTTTTGCTCATAAAGATCTGAAAGGACTTTGTGTAGGCGCATGCAGGAGGGTATTTTTCTCTTAATAGATTATTATTAAATGTAAAATCTCCAGGTAGTTATTGTTACTTATCTTGTAGTGAACATCTAGATCTCACTCTATGTGCTCTGATACCTTGATTAGTGACAGAAGGTTCGGCACCCTGACTTCTCTAGATTGACATCTCTAAGACCTGGTTAAAACTTGCTTTACTTGCAGATGTTCCCATTTCTCTCCCTCAGCAATAAGGGGAGTAGGAGATGATATATTCTAACTTGGACATGTCTGGCAGGTGCCTGAAGCCAGGGCAGTTAGTCCTTGACTTAAGCATGTCGTTTTTTCAGGAGCGGTGAAGATACCCACGTTTTTACCATACTCAAGCACCGAAAACCTTCTATTATATGTGCAGCTGTTCATTTAAAGTCAGGGCAGCAAAAATGTGGATGGCTTACCACTGCTGCCTGCCCCTTGCCTTGTGAGCTGAAATCCTCGTGGCTGTGTAATTTACGTAGGTTCTAATCTTGCCAGGGGCTAGACATTTCCTGTTAAATTTCAGTGCCATAGTCCAGTCGGTAATCTTCAGAAAGATAAGTGTTGAGGAGAAAAGCCTCTGTGGGCTCTGAGAGCACTGAAACCTCATAGTCCGTTCTGCCTGACTTCGTATCAAGAGGAATATGCCCCCAGCAATATTCTGTATCTGTGTTCTTGGGACGGCTTTCTTGGGTCCGAAACAGCAGAGACAGCAGCTGTTTCACCGAGGTCAGTTTAATCTCCATGTGTTTGGGATCTTTCCATCAGTTTTACAGTGGCTGATGCTAATTTTCTAAAAGATGGCGAAGACAGCATCCTGGGGTGCATGAAGAAGTGTGGCCAGCAGGCCGAGGGAGGGTCTCCTCCCCCTCTGCTCTGCCCTGGTGAGGCCACACCTGCAGTGCTGTGTCCAGTTCTGGGCCCCCCAGTTCAAGAGGGACAGGGAACTGCTGGACAGAGTCCAGCGGAGGGCTACGAAGATGATGAGGGGGCTGGAGCATCTCTCCTACGAGGAAGGGCTGAGAGACCTGGGGCTCATTAGCCTGGAGAAGGGAAGGCTGAGAGGGGACCTTATCAACACTTACAAACATCTAAAGGGCGGGTGTCAAGAGGATGGGGCCAGGCTGTTGTCAGTGGTGCCCAGTGACAGGGCAAGGGGCAACAGGCACAAACTGGAGCACAGGCAGTTCCTCCTCAGCATAAGGAAAAACTTCTTTACTCTGAGGGTGGCAGAGCACTGGGACAGGCTGCCCAGGGAGGCTGTGGAGTCTCCTTCCCTGGAGATACTCAACCCCACCCCGGATGCGTTCCTGCTCTAGGTGACCCTGCTTTAGCAGGGGGTTGGACTAGATCATCTCCAGAGGTCCCTTCCAGCCCCCACTGTTCTGTGATTCTGTGACAGAGGTATCAGCGGAGTACGTTGGTGGCATTATCAGTATTGGTTGGGTCGGGAAGGGATTGTTTTTCTTTTTGCTACAAGCGGTTTGGCTCACATTCTCCCCGTGCTGCTCTTGAAACATTTAAGCACAGTGTAGAATGCTTTAAATTCCTGCTGATGGCTGCTATTGAACTATTCTTGGCTAATCTGTACAGTTGGTCACAGGTGGATAAAAGTAATCCGTTCTTGGTTAAAGGACACAGGTGCTTTTGGGTGGTGTCGCAAATCCACATGGCATCTCTGTACATTTTGCTGTCGGAGCTGACTGAAGGGCACGCAGCAGGAGACATCAGCCAGCAGGCTGTGATGACACTCTGGAGACCTGGGAGCTCTAGTGGTCCCAGTAAAGGTGCAGAGGGTACCTTGTGTGAAGGTGGAACAAAAACCCCAGCAAGTGCAGGATGCAGCTGATAACTTAACCTGCCATAAATAAAATTTTCTGGTACCCCTGTTTTCTCCTGTAGATGCTGGTCTGCTTCCTTTGCTGGTTCTGTTCAGAGGTGGCAGTGCCACGTAAAAACAGTCATCCTCCTCCAGAGCAGTGCAGGACAAAGGAGGTGCAAGCTGTTCTCGAGGGGACAAATCCACATTAAAAAAAAAGATCTTCCAGAAGAGCCAAAACTAATCTAGTGTGGCAACTTCTGGGTGATGCTGTAATACCATCTCTGCCATCATAACCAGGCTGATATGTAAAGCAACAGTCAGGCTTTTTACCCTAAGTGGAGTTTTCTGTGACTAGAGGGAATAGAAAAACTGGACGGAATTCACTATTCTTCCTGCTTTACTGCCTTACAAAGCAGATAAATATATGTAGAAAGAGATTCTCAAAATGACAGAGATTCTGAGAGAGCAGAAAGTCGTTCAGTTAAAAAAAGCGATTTGTGCTGTCTGCTGCGTTTCCGCGGAGGCAGTGAGAGAATCAGTGTTCAACAGTCACTGTTAACTCCCCAGCTGCAATGTTGTGTTCGTCAAGAAGGATGGCAGAGTCTGGATAGATCAACACCTTTCCCACAGATGCTTTCCACATTTCTAAAAGACATAAAAGTAGTCTATATGTGATGTGTCCGCATCAGAAAGTGCTTGTTTTTGCTGTGAAGTGATTTGTTGCACTTGTCAACTTTGTACTAGTAAGGATGAATAAAATTTTGCTCCCTCAGAGTCATGTTTTGATTTTCCAGGGATAGCCACTGATGACCCCAACGCAGTGGTGGTAGGACTGGCTCCCGAGCACTTCCACTATGAGATGATGAACACAGCGTTCCGGTAAGTCAGCCTGTCCTCGTGGCTTTTTGAGTGGTGGCTATTTTGTGCTGGGCTCTGCACCTCTACATGGGTGAGGAAATCCTGCTTGTGTGGGAAGAGGAGGGTGGTAGCCATGTCACCCTTACATGGCGTGGCGATGGAGTCTTCCTCTGTGTCTGAGAGACGCTAACCTTGGTGGATTTGAGACCTTAATCGTGACCCTCAGGCAGTCCAGCCCTGGTTTTCGTAGCTTTCAGTCTGTAAATGGGCTGTGGAAGTACAGCCACGGTTGTCACCGAGGTGAAAAAGTTTGCAGTACTTCAAGAGGTAATAGACAAACTCAAGGATGTTGGGAAGTATTCGAGAGACGGCTTCTGTGTTCAAACCTCAGCCTTTGGAGCTCGAATATTACAGGGAAGGAAATCCAGTTATTTAGGGCAGATTATTCCTTATCTACCTAGTGCAGGATTTGTAGCGCTTTCTTCTGAAGCATCGTGTGTTCAGGAGCGCCCAGCACAATGTGCTGGGCTAGATGAGCTATGGACCTGATCCAGTCTGACTTATTTCTAAAGCTCTTTGTTTTGTGTGTGGATTAAGGCGTAAATCAGGTAAAATTTATCTGTGACTGTACGTGACCGAGGATGCAATAGTGTGCAGGGGCACGTAGCCATGCGTCCTTCTCTTTAGTTCTAGCTCAGCACGGCACTCTTGATTTTAACTTGAAAAAGACCTTTAGCTTCAAAGGTTTGGACGTGAGCCTGTCGCCGAACTTCGTGCCGGTGACGAGGTTTTGTCTGTTGTGAAACGCGCAGGGAAGGGTCGCCTGAGCGCGCCCCTTCCCCGTCACCCCAGCAGGGCCTGCCGTGCCTCCCTCCTGTTCCGCTGGGAGCTCTGGGAGCCCGCTGTCCTTCTGCAGTGGTTTAGGCCGAGCTGATCAGCCTGGCCTCGTCATGGAGGATGGAGCACCCACCTGCACAGCCTGTCCCGGCTGCGGGAGTGCTAACCCCTGTGGGCAGCTGGTAACCAACGTTAGCGCTGTCTCGGAGCTGAAGAGGGCACCTCCTAACACGCTGGGTAACTCCCTGCTGCGCTAGGATACGTGCAGCGAGTCCTTTCCGCTCTCTGCTCACGGGATGATGGCTACCATGCGATTTTTCACCTTGGAGCTGGAAAAAAGACTGATCTCAAGTGCCTTAATCTGTCTTTAAAACCACTGCATCTGAAGAGGAGTGTCAGTTACGGCTCACCAGTGTCTTACGGTGGCTCCTTGGAGTAGGAAGCCCATACTGTCGTTATCTGCATGCCAGCTCTGTCTCCTAAGAACATGTATTGACTCAAACTGACTCTCTGTCTGCCTCGTTAGTGCATGTTGCCAGTGGCATTGATTTTAGAGTTTTACAGCGCACTCATGAGTGGACTCTAATTTCACAACTGCATGAACTTAACCCATCGTGTATTCCAGTGCTTACATCATTTTGTTTATTGATATTTCTGTCATGAATATATTAGCTGTTGAATAATAGTCATTAGCTGCCTCGGGCTGGAGACCAGGACGCTCCAAACAAGAAACCATTCATCACGTTCAGAGTCCCTGAGGGCTCCAGGCCTCCCTGGGCCAGCCCATGCAGGAGAGCCTGCAGAACTGGCCCTGTGGAGGTGGGTGAGGTCATCCCAGGTTGGATTTGGGCTTTTGGCATTAAACATGGAATTGGACGCCGGCTCTGGTGACGGAAAGAAGGTGGTGAAGGCCACATCCAGTCCCCTGCAGGGGGCAGTGGGCCCGGCATGGCCTTGCTGCCCAAGAGAGATGTATCTGGGGGTGGCATGGCACCCGTGCTGCCTGTGCATCCCATATCCAGCGCTGTCTGGGTGGTGCAGCTGAGTATTGAGCAAGGCAGAGCCCTCCAGCTCACCTTGCCTTGTGCAGATGCCTTCCCAGCCTCTCGGCTGACTTGTCCGCCTGGAAGAAGATTTCATCCTCTGTGGATCTCTGCTGGATTTGCCCAGTGTTTTCCTGGTTCTGTGTTTCATCCTGGGCAGAGGCCCTAAGATGGGTCTGTCTGATGTTTAACATCTCACCGACTTCTTCTGGGTTTTTCCCCCAGTCCTCTGGGTTTTTTCCCCCCAGCTCTACCCCCAGGGTAGGCCGTTCTGCCCGTGTCGGTTTTGTTTGGTCTAGTGGAAATAATAATGATTGGCCACATTCTCGTCTTCTGGAGCCTTGTGCTGCGTCCATGTTCCTTGTCCTTTGCTGCTCAGATGATGAGGTCATTTGGGATTTGCATTGCTCACAGCAAAACTTAAGGGTGAATCTGATCAAACGCAGATACCTGCAGTGCTGGTGCCTGCATCTGAGCTGGTGACCTGGGCTCCTGAGGGAGAGAGGAGGCGCTTGTAAGGCATCATTCGTTTTCCCCCTAGCAGTGCCTAAAATAGGACAGTTGAACTGTGCCCTAGGAGTGCCTTTTCCCCTCCGCTGACTGTGAAGAGCCCAGGCTGACTAATTACCCGGTAGGCAACTACTTAGTTGATATCTGACATTAGGTTGGGTAAATCCAGCCCAATATGAGTCCCAAAATGAGATACACAGAGTAAGGCCGTTCTCTAGGCACCATTTGAAATGACTGAGACTAAATTTCTGGTTTTGTATACGTGGGATTTTGATGCCACATTTAAAAGAATTCTCTCAGGTGAGACCCTTCCTGCAAACTGCTGGATGGAAGCGGTTGTGGTGCTGCTGCCAAATTAAATTTTTCTGTGTCCTAGAGGCATCCTCCCGTTGTGAGCATGTCTGGCTGCTCACAGATGCACATGCCAGCTCTCTTCTTGTTGGGCTTGCTTTGGAATGCTTCGGTTCAATAGAAGTGGATAATTAAGTGAAGTGAAATAGTATTATTTATATACTGCTCAGACTTCTCTGCAAGTATGTGGGAAGGAGGAGACGTCCTCCAAGGAGCATACACCTCACCTAAGCCAGCCTCTCTGAGCAGAGCCACAGCAGAGCTCCAGAAAGGCAGTGAAGGGGCGAAGCAAGGTTTTGTTTTCTGTAAATCAGGTGGGGTTAAGGGAAAAAGATGCCCTTCTTTTTGCCCCCAAGATAACGGCCAACATTTCCTCTTCACCCCCCAGCTTTGCCAGTTACCTTCTTACCCATTGAGATAAAGACTGGAGTTGCCTGCAGTACCTGAAGGACGTGCTGTAAAACTGAACGGGAAGCGTTTGGCCGTTGTTACCTCAGCTTTTTATAGATCCTGTCTGGGGGGTGTTTGTTGCGCTGAAACTGAGGCTGGGGAGGGAGGACTGCAATAACGTTGCTGTGCTTGTTCTGAATCCGAGAAAACCCAATAACAACTCGGTGTTGTCCAGCAGGGATTCTTTATGGGGGCACCAGGCAGCACGGGGGATGGCTCCTTCCATACGTGCGTGCCCAAGCGTTAGGGTTCTTGCCTTATATTTACAGCTTTCACGGTTATTCATTACATTTCTCAGAAAAGGCTGGTTTATTCTAATTATTTCCAGGAATTCATTAACATAAGTTCCTCCCACAGTCCCGCCTCAGTCCACCCAAGTTACACCCCCGTCAGGGGTCCTTGGTGGTTGTTGGGGATGAAGGTCCGAGTCTTCCTCAGGGTTGAACTGTTGAACTTGCCCTGTGGCGCCTGCCCTGCGCCATCCTGGGGCTTTCCCAGCTCACAGAACCAGCTCTTGCTCGCTGCCCTCCCTGTCTCTCCTGCTTAGTCTTTTGTGTTCCTTGAGCCCCACAGTCTGACGGGAGAATTCCACCTGGTGTCCTTCGCTTGGCGGATTCTGCTTCATTCTCATCTTCAAAGTGTGTGTTACCCAGCCATGGAGATATGCATAAGGGTCAGTACAAATCAGCCTCCCTCCCTATCTCTAAAGGCTGGTCAGCAGCTCTTTTCTAAAAGCCAGCTTTCTAAAGGCTAGTTAGCCATTCTTTATTACAGTTCGTACCAGGAGGATTCCTGCAGCGCAGCAGCTACGCAGGCTTCCCTTTGCTGCAGGACGGGTAGCTGCTGCGCCTGCTGTAAGGGGGAAGCACCGGGCAGGTAACAGAAATGGAAGAATGAAAGTTTCAGTCCAGCTGCTGTGAAAGCAAGCCCTCTTAAACGCCTCTTTATTACTTCGCTGTCACGGGTCCACTGTTCAGGCACTGCGTGTGCTAGCGAGACACGCTCCCTGCCACGAAGGCGTCACAAGGCAAGCGTTGGACAGGAGTCCTCAAGCAGGCGTGAAGCGAATTGAGGGGCGACAGGGTAGCGAGGCTAAGGAGACGCTGATTGAGATCGGTGGAGCAACGGCAGTTTCTTAATTACATGTTCCCTTACGTTTTTTTCCCCCCACACTCCAGACAATCCTGTGTTCCGTGCTGGTTTTTAACAGGTAGGTCAGCTGGCAGGCAGAGATGGTGACTGTGGAACCCCGAGGAGGAGCGTGCACGCTGGTGTGTCGGGGCAGAAGTGGGCCTGGGGAAGGTGGGAGGATCTCAGCTGTGGGCAGGGAGCAGTTCCCAGTCTCAGACCACCACTGCAGTCCCTTCCTGGGGCTCCCAGGGGCTGTGTCTGGCCAAGACCCTCGCTGTAACACCAGTGTACCATGTGTTACGAGCCTCATTCTGTGACCCTTTTATTGTACTTGGAAGCATTAGGAATCTGCTGACCTGTTGCTTTGAACTATCTTCACTTGGAATTTTTGGTTCCCCATAGCAGGGAGCCCAAATCCAGCTTTGTTTCTAATGACGCTGTTAACTGGGGAATCTGGTGGGGTGTGAATGTGCCTAATGTCTTTGTGCCTTTCCGTGTAAGTTACTATTGTAATTCCTCCAACGTTAAAATATGAAGTTAAGGTAAAATGATTCACCTTCTACCTGGGACTCACCTGAACACCCGTTGCCGCTGGGAACACGCAGCTGTTTGGCTGTTACGGGTGACACCAACAGCCCTGAGAGCTGCTGGGCTGCGGGTTTCCTGGCAGCAGCAGCCTGAAGGCACTGCTGTGTTCTCAGTCCAAGGAGATCAAGGCTGAGGCCATCAAACTCCTACCTCCGGCCCTTGCCTGTGGTTAATGTGTTTTAAAATCTTTGCCTGGGGAAATCGGACGGGTTCCAATGTCAGGATGTTTGCCTTAGGGAAAAAGTGAGGCTGCTTAGTTAGAGTAATGGGCCTAATCATGGGAGAGATACAGACAGGATTTAAAAACAGTTACCTGTTAAAATCCGCAAGATAATATTTTTTTTATTTGGGGGATTTGTTGTTTCTGGGGAAAAGAAAGGAAGGAGCTTCATTTAACTCTCCAAATGAATGCTGGCTTGCGTTGTAATTTGGGGCTTAATGAAAGTCAGTGGGAGTTTTGTCATCAAACAAAAGCCTGTTGAGGCCTTCAGCTGTAAGTACCGTTTCTTTAATATAATTTTTGCACTTTCTTCTTTATTAATTCTTCAGGTTGGTTTTGGATGGTGCTCCTCTTATAGCTATACATAAAGCCAGGTATTTCAAGAAAAAAGACGGCTTGGCTCTGGGCCCTGGGCCTTTTGTGGCTGGGCTGGAATACGCCACGGACACCAAAGCGACAGTGGTGGGGAAGCCGGAGAAGACCTTCTTCCTAGAAGCTTTGCGGGGGACTGACTGCGCCCCAGAGGAGGCCGTCATGATCGGTGATGTACGTGGGGACCAGATACCTTACCACCTGCCTGTTCACGTAGGGCTCGTCTCCGCTGTGCGTCATGCCTCCCAGATGCCACGGGCTGATCCTTCTAAAAGCCCTGGGATGAAACGAGGGGTGAAAATTGAACCGTCAAAACTTGCAGGGTTTAACGTGTAGCTCGTGGGGTTAGTTCTCTTACTTCGGTCGCTATTGGGTCAGGCAAAAAGCACGCAGTAAATCATTCATTCCTCTGACAGTTTAATAGGTAGCTGAAAGATTTGACTCTGTGTAGCTGCTTTCAGGTGGCTGCTTAGTGACGTCCAAAGCCGAGAATGTCATGAAAAAACTTGTTAACGGTGTCTGTGACCGCTAAGCAGCCGATCTCCCGTTCTGTCCCATCCCAGGACTGCCGGGATGACGTTGGCGGCGCCCAAAATGCGGGCATGCGTGGGATTTTGGTGAGGACCGGTAAGTGCTTGACAGAGCGGTCATTTTGGGGGGAGAGCGCTGCGTTCGGTGGTCTGGCCCTGGGTCCTGGCAGCCCCTGTTCCCGAAGCGAAGGTACGCCCTGAGCCCCGGCACCAGCCCTGGTGCTTTGCGGAGGCCCGCCACTCCTGCGGTCTGTGTAACGGGGTGCTGGGACACCCCGAGCCCACCACCCCGTGCATTTTGGGGTGAGTTCAGCAGACACATTTCCCCAGCTGCAGCGTGGCAGCCTGTCAAGCAGTACATCGCGTTTAAGTCGGGACAGGCCGTTCTGTTTAACGTTTCAACGACAGGGCTAGAGCGCAGACCCCGAGCTGATGGCAGGATGGCGTAAAGTCATAGATGGGGGCGGCTGATCCTGTAGGCGTGAATTTTTGTGCTCTAATCACTCTCAAATCCGGAGCAGTAATCAAAGAACAGAGGGAACTGTTACTGTGACATCTTAGATTGCCAAAATCAGTCGTAGCAATGTAAAATCTGATCATTCAGGAACTCTGGTGACATTCCCTACTAATTACACTGGTAATTACAAAAGTCATTTTGCTTCAGACAAAAGTGGAACCTTAAGGGACTGACAGGTATTACCAGTACTATCGATGGTACCAGGGGCTGGGTAAGGTCTTTCTGGGGCGGCAGCTGCTATGCCACACATTCCATCATGTTGAAAATGAAAGCAAGTGATGCCACCCTTCCTCACAAAAGCCAGAAGGAAGGCGATAACACGATTATTTCAAGAGCCTGCAGCATGAATATCTGAATAGCCAGCGAGCAAATGGTGCCAGTACAGCAGAGTGAGACCAGTGCATAGGTGACACTAATGCTGAACCGGAGCTGCCCCTGGAGGAACCTTCAGTAGGGCCCAGCGTTTGTTTAGGGAAGACTTGTGGGATGTTTCTTGCAGGACGGCCTCAGATGGGCATTCCTGCTGCCGTGTCTGGTGGTTAGTGATCTGAGGAGGCTGTAATTTTGGGTTGGGGGAAAAAAAGGATGCTCGAAGGAGCTTGGTAAATGCTTCATTTTGTTAATCTGTTACAGGTAAATATCGACCAGCAGATGAAGACAAAATCAATCCAGCTCCTTACTTAACCTGTGAGAATTTCCCAGAGGCAGTGGAACATATCCTAGAGCGTCTGCTATGAGAAAGGGAATAGTTAGTCTGCAGAACCATCTATGCCACATCATTTCCTTTACTCTTGCTTCGGAAATTTAGGTCACAGGGTCAATGCATGCATTGCATCAGAAAACCAACAGTGAGCTCCGTCCACTCGAGTCCTGACAGGGCAGAGGACCGCAGATCCCTCGGAGGGGAGACAGACAGGCTGCAGCCAACACGGCCGCTTCCCTGAACGACACCAGGAGCGTGGTAGAGAGTTCTGTTTATTTTCTGGGTTTTTTTTTCAAGAAATCACTGATGAAAAGCCCGGTCTGGGAAGTGTCACGCTCTTCTGCTGAGTAAGCTAAACTGAAAAACCCACTGGAAATAGTCAGGTAAATAAACCTCAAAGACTACCAGAGCCTTAGTCAGCCTGTAGTGATTTCACCGAGTGAGATTCTGCTCTGCTCTAATTTAAAGGTAGAGATTATTTTAGAAGTTATTTTAATTTCAAAGTATCGCCATTGTTTAATAATAACTACTGTTGATCTCTTTCCCTCTCATTTAGAGCAGATTCTCGTTTTTGTTTTTCAAGTTTTACATAAAACTGTCAGCATTTTACAGATGTTTTAATTAGATGCTCTTATTAAAAAGAATGGTACAGAAACAAAAATCTGGTATTAAATGCCTCAGAGACGGTGAATTTTTGAAATTAGACTTCAGCAGGGTCCTATTAATGCTACAGTTGCAAAATTTCACTGTTGTTGTTTGGGTTTTTTGTTTCTTTGTGATGTTATGGGAAAAATCCTTCACGAGCCATGGGGACAGATTCCGGTTTTCACACAGTTGGTTAGTAGAGCTGTAAAATGAAATTTAATTCTGCGGCATGCGATGCTTTTCCTACGCGCTAAATCCACCAACGTGAACCAACTTGGTAATGACGGCAGATAGCTTTTGTGGTCCTTCTGTAGACTGTAGTAATCAAAGTCCTTTACATGTGTTTTACAGTGTTCCCGAGTGTTAAATTATTAGATTATAATTACACCTTACTGGAGTATTAACCTTATTGAAAATACAGTTTTGTGCTAATGAGCCATGCTTGTTCTTGGTAAGAAAAATCATCGTGATGCATGAAAGGGAAGCTCTGCGTACGCGGAAGAGTGTCTGTCTGCAGTCTGACTTGGTGGGTGCTCACCTACATTCAGATTTAATCTCTGAGACAGAACATGTGGGTGGAGTAGACGCGGCAGTAGAAACACAAGAAACAACAGACCTCCCCAGGAACAAAAAAAAAAAAAAATCTGTCTTTCACTGCTGTTTGTGTGCCCTCATAAACTGCAACCTACAGTTGTAAGTAAACTCACACACCTAGCGTTCATGCCAGCAGTTCTGAACCTGGGTTAGTTTCTGCTTGGGGTCCCTCAGGGAGGTCTTTGGCCCGTGGTCAGCATTAGGTTCAGGAGGCGAGAGATCTATAAGCAAAATCCCGTGAAGATGTTTCCCACAAAGACATCTGGCAACGTGAGCGATGCTGGAGCAGACAAAAAGAGACGGAGCGTGCTGGAAAGCGTGCGAGACCGCGGTACTTAGAAAAGCAGCTGCAAGAACACCGGGAGAACTGCAAAGAGGGTGGCTGTCTTGCCAAGCAAGAGGGAGGGTAAGGGAGGGGCCGCAGTGAGATACAAAGGTCTGACAACGGGACTGATTAGAATTTCCAGTTAAAAGATTGCAGGTCACGTGGCAGTCCTGACTGCTTACCCGGCCGTGTTTGTAAGCAGAAAAGTCTCCAACGTGGCTAGTGTTCACCACTGTGATGCAGTGACTTGTTTGTGTTTTATAACCAGTGGGTAACCACCAATCCAGTTGGTGGGTAGATTAGCCTAAACCTGCTTGTTTTCTGCAATGTCTCCAAGTTCCTCTAATTCCTTTCTTTTCCACGTGAGAAATCATAAAACCACAGGCTGGTTTGGGTTGGAAGGGACCTCAAAAACCACCCAGTTCCAACCCCCTGCCATGGGCAGGGACACCTCCCACCAGACCAGGTCACTCCCGGCCCCATCCAGCCTGGCCTTGAGCACTGCCAGGGAGGGGGCAGCCACAGCTGCTCTGGGCAGCCTGTGCCAGGGCCTCATCACTCTCAGGGTGAAGAACTTCTTCCTTGTACCTAGATATATCTAAATACCCCAAACCAACGGGAAAGTAACACACTCGGCACATCGAGGCTTTGATCTCTGAAAACGATGACGGACAAACCGAATCTACAAGGCACTGCTGAGGCCCCGAATGTCACTGCCAGCAGTCGCTTACTGTGTTTCATTAAAAAGGGGGCAGGTCTCTGCTGCTGCAGCTGCGCTGACCGCGATGCCCGAGTGAGTCTTGGCAAGGGAGAATTACCCGGATCATCTAACTGTTCTTGACAAGCTTTGTGCTCCAGTTTCCTCTCCCAAACCTGTAAACAACCATCATGAATGGAGACAGACGAGCAAGCAATCTCTAAGTCTTTACACATAAAATTCAGGTTGGAGTCTTCACGACATAGCAACTGCCATTATGTTGTTTCCACGAAGAATGTTTTTTGGCTGGTCGTTGAAAACGACTAACAGAAAATATCCAAACACTCCCCCCTCCCCAAATTAAGTTTTGAAAGTGAAGAGTTCCCCCTGACATTTTTCACTGCGTTGTCTTCCCTGGAAACCACAGCAGTTCCTTCCCCATCACCATTCGATCCTTTGGAGGCAAGGCGATGCCATTTTGTATAGCAAAAGTCTTGGAATTTTTCAGTCTTTTGGGGGTTTTCCTTTTCAAACGGACTCAAATTCTCTCTGCCAAGCCGTGTACTTCTGGCTTAGATTCTTTGCGGATGGTTTGGTGTGGGTGATCACATCCAGGAAATCTGCTGTTGTGATCGTGTCTAGTCGGATCACGGGGAAGTTACTGTTACCTGAAGAGAGGAGAATCGATTAAATACTGTTATTAGTACCAAAAGGCATTCTTTTATGTCCCCACCTAACGTGACACTTAATATATGAAACCAAAAGAATAAACCTAGTGAGATAAAGAAAAAAAAAAATCATATTTGTGCACAGATTGCAGATGCTGACAGCTTTAAAAAAAGGCCTGATTTTCAGAAATGTTAGCGTAGGTAGGGGTTTTAGAAAGGTACAGCTTACAACTCTTCTAAGCAGGTAACAGAGCTCCACCTGCTGGGGTCAGCATTATCGTTTCAGCAGTAAATCAGCGCTTCTCTCTGCTCAGAGCTGTGGTACCTGGCTGATGATTCTCAAGAGCATCAAAAATCTTCCTCACTGGTCTCATGGCTGCTTCCTTGCACACGAGCTTGATGTCTGAGCCCGAGTACCCGTCTGTTTCCTGTGACGGGATCAGAATGACAGATTACAGCTTACAGGCTTACAAATTAAACAGGAATGGCACTTACAAGCATGTATATATTTATATTAAATATTTGTCTACTCCTATCTGAAATATATGTGTGTATATATACACATACATACACACACACACACACACACACATATATATTTTTATGTGTACCCTCCCCTCAACACTATGTTGCTTGTTCGTTTTGAATGCCCACAGTACCTTGTAGGAGCAAGGAAAACGACTGGGCATTTTCTTTCTAAAGGGCATTTTTTCCATAGATCGAATAAAACCTGCCTTTCTGTATCCACTCCCAGCTTTCCTGTTAATAAAATAACTATATTCCCTCATTAACATTTGTGAAACAAAAACTGAGCAGTATTCTCTCTGTGAACAGACGTAAAAAAAGGGCCAACTGGGTAAGCTGTAAGGTATTTTCAAATAATTTAGGACGTGACAAAGGGCTAAGTGACGAAAGCCTGGGTATCTAGTGAATCTTTTCGCTGCCTAAAAGCTCTTTTCTCCTGCAGCAGCGGAGCTGTGACAAACCTTCCCTACACAATTAACTGTTCGTTACCCCAATGAATTGGAAGTGCTCCCAGCTCGGTGAGAAGAGCGATAAAATATATTGTTGCTGGAAGTCTCCCTGTATTTAAGGCTGAAAAGTTGGCCCAACAGAGAGGATCAGAATGCACCATTTTGCAAGCGGAGCTGTGTGAAACCAGTGATTTCCACGGCACTCCGAGGTATGTGCCTCCGAAATGCTCAGCCCCATGTCTCGCTGGTCTCCCTTCGTCCCCAGGCCTCAGGCTGAGCTCAGGTCCTTCCCCCAGCCCTGTAGGTCGCAGCTGCTGTATACAGAGGTGCCGTCCCAACCTTCTGCCTCAGACCTCTTCTGCCACGACGTGATCCCACCGCTGTGGGTGACAAATGTCACTCGTGCTTGCGGTTCCCGCCCAGGAAGACCTCAAGCGCCGAGCGGGCACCGTCCCTGCCGCAGCGCTGTCTCACCTGGCCCAGCAAGCTGTAGTCCAGATCCGTTCTCAGCTCCACGCCTCCGCTGTCGCTCAGAGGGGGCAGCCAGTGCTGGATCATCACCCGCCGCGCCTCTTTACTGGGGAGGTCCACCAAAATCCTCTTCTCCAACCGCCGCAGCATGGCAGAGTCCAACTCCCTGCAAGCAAAGGAGGAGAGGAATCGCCTCAGCACGTGTCGCGGCAGAGGCGTGCCGTCGACAGCAAGCTCCTCGCGTCCTCGCTGCGGGGACTGACGTTTTTCAGCCCCACCTGTAACTGTGTCAATGTAATTTTGAAAAAAAAAAAAAAAAAAAAAAAGAAAGTTAATTATCCAGTGTATTCCCGTTCAGTACGTTAGCGATAGGCTTGTGACAACGAGGCTTAACAATAACCCTCAGAACTCACCCGCAGCACGTCTCATCAGTAACAACCTCTCTCTTTCTCCCTTTGCTGTTAAGGAGACACTATAAATTGTCTGGCTGGGGCACTGTCAGGACTAATTAACAGCTACTTGGTAAGGGATGCTTAGTAGGTGTAACATACAGACTGAAGGTCTGGGATGCGAGGGCCACGTCTACGGCACAACAGGACATTGATCTGAGGCTGCTCCTGCAATACAAATTATAAATAACACAGCCACAAAGGAAAATATCCTTATAAAAAGGATCATGTGGAGGATGGACAGGCTGGATAAATGTGTCAGTGAGCCAAAAACCATGATCCTGTCAATGCCAACGCTTGATAAAAGTGTTTTGCCCAAAAAAAGAGAAAAAATTAAAAAAAAAAAAGGAAAAGAACAAAGTAAAATACAAAAGGTTGGGACTAGTCTTCATTTTTACTTGCTTGTGATGCACAGAGAAAGCTTGAAAGAAAAATGAATGCTTCCTTCTGTTCCTTTCTCAATTTAATCACCATCTAGAAACAGTCCTTGCCAGAGCCACGGATTCTAGCGAGTGTCAGGAGTGCTGGTAAGCCCGGCGAGCCGGCTCCTCTCAGACGCACATCCAAACATTTCAATTTAATTTAATTTTTTTCTCAAGTGCTTTTCAGCTGTTTGCATCTAATGGCAACACAACCAAACAAGTGAATACAAATTCTTACTGCAGTTCGTCCCTTGTCACTTGTGTAATGGGAACGGTCTACAAGTACCCCAGTCAACCATACAATTTTCACGAACAAATAGCTGCTACAAAATATTTACTCACTGGTAAGTCTCCAGTGCCTTCCAGAAGCTGCTCTGAGCAATTATCTTTCCAAATGCTGTACCAATCTTTCTCTGCTAGTCTCATTCAATCACAGACTTGTTATTCCAGTCCATAGGAACCCAGAGGACAAAAGGAATTCGCTCAGATCCATCCCAGTACTTATAATCACGGCCTCAGAAATAAATGCCCGAGTTTGCTGATCAATGGCTGTTGGTATATTGACGTTATTATTATTTTTAAGCTGTTTAAGATGCTGCCCAACATTCAGTGCAATGCTTCTTGCACAGGGTGCCACCCAGAACGGACAAAGAACCACGTTAGTCCCCACTCTCCTTCCAAATGTATTTTTCAGCTCAACTTCTCCTCCAAATTGATTTGCTTGGCTGGAGATAATTACTCTCTGGCTGACTAACCCCTTGGCTGTTATTTATCCGTATTACCATCCCCTGCGCAAACATGGCCAAAGTTCTCAGGTACTCTAAACTGCCCTTGCAGGCAAAGGACAACCACAGCCAGAGTCCCTGCAAATACCCTACAAATCCTCTAAATGATGATGTTTTCCATCACGCCTCCTGCTTCACAGTGCTCCTGGGGTGTCCCCCAAGGTCACAGTTTCGGGTGCTCCCTAGCCATGTTCTGTAAATAAGGCTGCCCGTACACAAAAGTTGCTTTATTTATCCAGAAAGGTTACAGCGACCTCGCTTGTTGGCTAAAGGGGAAAATAAAGACACGATGGTTTTTTGGTATCTTAAGTGTTTAGGTTGTTCGCTAAATTGTTTTGTTAGTGATCAAATACAAGGTTACGGGACATTAACCAGAACAGAATAATAAGCACTGAGCCAACCCAAATATTCTCTGAAACAACAGCCAACAAAAGTATTAAGAAATGCTCATGAAAAGATACGCAAAGTTGTACAGGACCTATAAAAGCGGGTGATTTTTCAGAGCTCCCCCAGGCTGACATCAGGAGGCATCACGTCATGTTATCCCTCCCAAATTTCATGAAGATAAACAAGACAAACACCTATTTTCATTTCCAGAAGGGAGAAGGGTAAAAAAAATGCATTTTAGGCGGAAATCCAGAAGGCATAAGAATTTAATGCATTTTAGGCAGAAATTAAGAGACCCAAACAGCTCCAGAGGTGAACCCAGCAACACCAACAAGGGCTGACTGGTCCATAATTAATCCCCGCCTAGCGCGATCATCACCGTGGTGCTGTGAAGGAAAAGGCACTGAGAACGAGCGACCTCGTCCTTCCCGCCTCCCACCCTCCCCTGCAGACGGCCTGGCCAGGGCCCCCACAAACTGAGGGCTTGTTCTCACTCCACGTCTTCTCCTGCTCCTCTTAGGGCTTCCCTACACCGTCCTCGGCTCTCCCGCACCGTGCGCTGCTGAGAGTGAAGCAAGGGGCTCCCCACGGGGCAATCCCTGATCTGATTTGGGTTTCACAGCCCGCCTCATCTCGGCCGTGCGCTCGCGGCTCCGACAGCAGTTAGGCCTGAACAGAAAGGAAAAGTCCATCAGCCTGCCCAAAAGCTTCACCCGCCCTGAGGGTGGGGAGGAGAAGCAGCAGCACTGCAGTGGAAGTCGAATTAAATGCGCTATTAGGAAGCATTCACTACCGTGGTTAAGGATCACTTTAGTTCTTCGCTAACGAGGCCTTTATTTTATTTAATTATGTTGAATCATTTCGGCAGGTCATCTGTCAATAGGAAGTGCCTTGCTGATGAGCAGCAGGAAGAGAGGCTGGGCAGCAAGCGCTGGCTGAAGAGGAAGATCAATAGCTGCAGTGCAGCTTAGGACAACGTAAAGAGCTTTGTTTAGGCTTCTTTTCATTCATCTAAAACCAGCTTGGTACTAATTTTTTTTTTTTTTTCATGATCAATAAATATCCAAGTTAAACAAATCTCTTGAAATCCAGCTTAACACCAAATGTTTGCAAGAACACAGGGCTGTGCAGTGAAGCCACAACCTCGGGCTGCAGTACTATTTGAAACGTTGTATTTTTAAAATTTTGTTATGAAATATCCCTGTGCAGCTGAAGCCTGAGGTCTTACAGGAGGACTGAATGTCACCTAATACTCAGGATGTCGCCCAGGGCCACATCCAGCCAGGAGGTCCTCCTCTCCAAGGATGGACACTCCAAAACGTAAAAAAAAAAAAAAATCTGTAAACATACAGCTGAGATCTCAAAGGGGGTCCAAACCCTGCCGACCTCTCTGGAAGCAGACACTCCCAAATTCCTTGAGGCTGTGAGCCTCAGTGACGACGTAAGATGCTCACGGCTTTCACTAGCTTTCCGTCCCCCTAAACCACCCTTCTAAGCATGCACTCAGCCCCACCTTAGAGCATATGCTCTACGGCAGGCACACTCCTGCCAGACAACTTAGTCGTAGGTTGGATTTGCTTAAGAGAGGGCAAAAATCCTTCCTGCCCATGAGCAGCGTTGAGAAAGTCCAAAAGGAAATCCTAAGCTCTCGGGTATAAAACTTTTGAAAGTGTCACCTCTTACAAAGACACTTGGAGAGGAGATACTGCTTTATTCGGGCCCGGGTGCTAGGGGTACTTCACACAAAGCTAGCACGCCCTCGGACACCTGTGTCAGTCATTTATACACACAAAATGCACCTCTCCAATTACATATTCATTACTATGACCAATTATTCTCATCCGGTCACTAGCGCTCTATTTCGCAAGGTCAGCAGTCCCTTCTGCGCCCTGCCCAGGAGTTTTCGGGGGTCCCTGGTGCTTGTGGGCAGTGGAATACCCTTCCTCACATCATCCTTGATTAGGTATTGATTCATCTCAGCACACCAGTCCACTGATGAGCTGCTTGCCAAAGTCCTGAAGAAGATGGGGATGCTCCTGGAGGCACCTCCTTTCTACCTCTAAGCCCATGTTTTCACTTGAAGTGATTAGTTACGGAGCTGTTTTCTCTCTGCCATTATTTATAAGTTTCAAGGTTTAGTTGTCTTCCTGACAAATGCTAAACACTAGACAAAAGGCTAGAAAGCCAATTAGGCCTTTGCTATAGGCCTGAGAAACAATTAGGCCTCTGCTACAGGCCTGAGAAACTGTTAAGCCACGGCCACCGGCCTGGTCCTTCGGGCTACAAAAGCAGGAGCTGGCTTCTCACAATGGCTCAGCTGCCACCCTTGTATCAACAGAGATTGCCGGCTTTATGTGGGAGCAGTTCCCCCAAGAGAGAAATCTTGTCATTTTGGATCTACTTTAAAAAGAAGCTGGGTCATTTTTGATGTTTCAAAGAAGAAATTTCGCAGAAATTAGCATTTCAGAACTGGAAAATGATCCAAAACCGAAGGTGTAAAACACTCAAAACTGTATTCTGTAATTGTTGCGTGGCTTTCCAGAAGGAGTTCTATCGGTTGCATAAGGCAGACACTCGTTAACAAGACACGTGCAGGAATCTCCTTCCGCAGAAGCGTACAGAGGTCAGCCTCGTGCTTACATTAACACATCTCCAAGATCCCTGGAGACGGCACCAGCCACACGGTGACCTTCAGACCAGTTGCTGTCTCTGAACTCTTCCTCGGTGGGTTTCAAATACCCAATTTTTCCTTTCAAACCAGTGTGTAGAAAGACACGGATCCTCTAAAGACACCTGATCCTTTTTAATACTGCCATGCTGCAGCATTACATGTGAAGCTTAGCTACTCACAGGACAATTTAAGAGACCACGGAAAGATGCAATGCACTGCTCAGAGTTTCTCTTTCTAAAACGGTAACGATGCTACAATAGCATAAACATTTATAGTGTATTATGAACGAACCGTAAGGAGACAAATGGATTATTAACGTATTAATTCTCTTTCAAACTTAACTGTTCGCCCACCCAGGAGCTATTTATTTTTCAGCATTTTCTTACACAACTGGAACATAATTAAATCAAATTCTGCTCAGTTCCTTTCATGTAGATACTGTAACACAAAATGAGGTGGATTTCGTACTGATTTAAATTCATGAGTTTGTCCACGGCATAAATCCCCCAGACCAAAACACAGACTCCGCTATTATGGCTCTAAAATCCAGTGATGCCTTGTGCTCACACTGTTGGGCCAGGGTAGGAACCAGCCTAACTTGTACATCTAATTTCTACATAAATTTTAGGTGTCCACACAGCCATTCTTCCAGTTAAAGAGCCTGAAAGCCCCGGGCAGGCCATGGAGAGAGGCAGAGGAAAGCCCCCCCGAGAGATGTTGCCTCTTTGGCACTTGAGTTTCAGCAGGTAAGTTGTCTGCCTGGTGGCTCTCAGAAGCATCCTTCCTTGACTCTATGGGTAACAAAAGGTTTTGCATTAGGAAAGAAAATGTAGGAAGACAGACAGGCTTGTAGAAGGAGGCAGAACGGATCTCTTCCCGTAACGGACAGAAACTCCAGCCTTTACATCAGAGAACTGTGCAATTCTCAAGCGAGTTCCTAGGTATTTATTTTAATTGATCTAATTTTAATGCCGGGTACTGAAGGGTAACACACTGCCTGTTTTTATGCAGCAACTGTGCCCCTGTGCCCAACTTAGAAGGCTACTTCCCTTAGGCTTTCTTACGTTCAGAAGAGAGAAATACTTTGAATTACGCTGACAGTACCTAGATTAGGTCCCTGCTTCGACTTACAGCATCACAGAATGGCTGAGGCTGGAAGGCATCTCTTGGAGATCATTCAGTTGCTCAAATCAGGGTCAGCCAGAGCAGGTTGCTCAGGGCCACATCCAGTCAGGCTGTTGTCCTCTCCAAGGACAGAGACTCCACAATCTCCTGGAGTTTGGTCACCCACGCTTGATCTTTCATGAGATTCCTGTGGGCTCATTCCTCCAGCCTGTCGAGGTCCCTCTGAATGGTAGCACAACCCTCTGGGCTATCAGCCACTCCTCCCCGCTTTTGTATCATCACCTGCAAACTAGCTGAGGGTGCACTCTGCCCCGTCTGTCCAAGCCAACGATGAAGATGTTAAACAGAACTGGCCCCTGGGGGTCTCTCAATCGCTCCCGATGGCTGCATCTGTTGTTTCGCTGTTGGCTGCCTCAAAACAGGGGAAACTTCTACCTTAGGTGCCAAAATTATGTGAACACTGGCCACAAAGTTAACGAAAGAAGATGGACCGGGGTAAAACACCCTCTGCTCATGATGCAGGAAACACTGTATGGCAGAGCTGTCCACAAAGCCATGGAGGTTTGGGGACCCATGTCCTCCTGCATCTCTTCTCCCAAGGAACAAGCAGTAGGACGAGAGCAAATGGCCTCAAGTTGCGCCAGGGGAGGTTTAGGTTGGACATTAGGAAGAATTTCTTCACGGAAAGGGTTGTCAAACCCTGGCACAGGCTGCCCAGGGCAGTGGTGGAGTCACCATCCCTGGAGGTGTTCAAAAACCATGTTGATGTGATGCTTGTAGACATGGCTAGTGGTGGGCTTGGCAGTATAGGATTAATGGCTGGACTCGATGATATTAAGGGTCTTTTCCAACCTAAACAACTCTGTGATTCTATGACTCGGGCATCTCAGCACCAACATGTTTTGAAATGGGCCAGGCTTACAGGCCACATGGAACCAATTGAAAATATTACTTTTGGGCCTCAATTCTGAGGCACTGACATCACTTCTGTTGTTTAATGCTCTTTGCCTGCTCCCTTGGCCTTTCAGCCAGGCCTGCCAAAAAGGGTATCAGCTGAGGAGAGGAATAAAGCATTACCACAAACTTTGAGAGAGAACATTAGATGGTGTGTTACGACTCGGAAGTGCATTTGTAGGTTATACAAAATAAAATCTGCACTAGGAGTCGAAACTTTTTTATAAATACTCAAAAGCAAACAGCCATTCAGACTTGGACACCCCCTACAGCCAGCAACAGCCAGCTGATCACAGCCCGGAGCCCTCCAGTCACACAGAGAGGCTTTTCTGACACGCCTCCCTATGGCAACCTCACGAGAATCAGACAAAAAAATCACTAATCACGGAAAACAATCCAGGAACAAAGCCTGTGGTTTTGCCGGTGCAGAGCCCTCACTTGCTCCCAGCCCGTTGTGGATGCCCTGCTCTGTGGCTGTCACGCTGCAGAGCTGGGCGAGCGTCCTGTCAACGAACAACGTGCCTTTCGGTCAAATTTCGAGTACCCCCACTTGAAATGCGGCTGAGCCGCTGCTCACACAAGGTCATTCCCGGGAACACCTGCCATTGGGCCCCACCAAACGTTTCCCAGAACACAGTTTGGAGTGCCCTGGAAACAGGACTGCTGTCTTCTTCTCAGACACTTAGTTGGACCACCTCTACACGTGAGAGGGGAACAGGCCCACAGGTCTGGGTGCCTGTAGGGCACGGATATCAAGGAAGACCTCAGTGCTGTGATGACCAGCAGACTGCAAAAACATTAGCCGTTCAGAGAATCTGCCCCCAGCAGCCCCCACCGTACTGCCCCCGGTATTTCTCTGCTCCATGTACACTTCAGGGAGAGCAGTAAGCACGGAAAAAAACCCTTCTTACACCTAACCCATCTTTTTTGGGAAACATCTGCCTCCAAGACTGTCCGTCACCAGAGAAAGTTTCCACAGTTTACTCTGCCGAGGTTCCTCTCTCCGCTTTCAACGCACAGCTTTCTCAGCAGGGAAAGATGTCCTTCTGCCGAGGATTTCACGGATCGGTCGTCCAGGGACAGGGGGAATCTTAGGGAAGGCAGAAATCCACAGACTAGCTCCAGATCTATGGAAACCGACTTCAAAAACAAGCTCATCATCAATGCGCTTCAATTCCCTGTACAAATGTTGGCTTCTGCTCTGGGAAACGATTAGCGAGGCACAAATCAGCCTGTTAAAAATAGCTGTGCTTAACCAACAGCCGTTGTTCTCCCGATGTACTACTTGCAATCATTTGACAATGGTTTTTATGAAATAAAAAGATATACCACACTAGTTCAGATGAACGATCAAGCCAGATCGACGTGCTGGCTCCGGCAGCGGCCGTGGGAGACGCTACTCAAGGAGAGTGCGTGAGCGGGGCCATTTTCTGCTGTCTGTTGGGCTCTCCCAAGCACCCGCAGCTGTTACACCTCAAGTGTTACCTCCCTACCTCATCCTCTCCTGTCTGTCTCGTTCTCAATACACGCCCCACCGATACTGAGAACCAACGTGATGAAGTGCCCTAGTTCCAGTCTTAAACAGGTTATTCTTCTACTTTAAATTACATTAAAGAAACTGAAGAATTTTGTCCCTCAACTTTTAAAAGTCACATATGATACCAATAAAATCCAACATTCCTATTTATGGAGTGTCCTTCTAAGCACTAGATGTTTTAAGCACCTTACAGCTCCAGGCTGAAACTCTTCTTAGCTTAAACATAGTAAATAACTTGCGTATAAAGTCAAATACTCCATTTTAAATATTAGCAGCTGGTAGCACCAGCATATGTTGACTTTATTACGGATTATTCTCATGTGGCACAAATAGCAAGAATTGTAGAGTTTAAAAGTAAAAGCTCCAAATTAATCTTTAAATGCTTTAACCAAATATCAAGGCTTTTTCTGCAAAAGTCTAAATAAAATCTTTATCTGTGCTTAGAAGCTCATGCAAATGTATTCAAAATGTACTCTGTGGATCTCTTACCATGGCAGATTGGAAGCTGCTAAAACAAATACAAGATCATCAGATCGGGCCAAGCCATCCATCTGCACCAGTAATTCTGTTTTCATCCGCCGACTTCCTTCATGTTCACCACTACCAAGATTCAGAGAAATATTATTTGCTCAGTGCATTAAAGTAATCATCTTTATTTATACAGTGTCATTCACAGCAACTGAGCCCTTGTCACAGTTTTGCCCCAGTTCAAAGCACGATTAAGCTCCATTAGCTAACATCTAAGCATTAAAATCAAGCTTTCTAATGATTACTTAAATGGACTCTTTTCAGTGCATTAAAGTGAGGAGAATTCACTCTCACTGAATCAAAAGAAAATATTTTTTTCTTCATCTTAAAATCCACGCAACGTTGATGTTTACTGGAAAACAGCTAAGGCTTTGATTGATCGATCTATGTAAGAGAATTTTCATAAAGTGATAGTTGCCATTAAAATAACTAGCACACCTACCTATTCAGGACAGCTACTGGCATTTTTCTGTGAGTGAATTTTAAGTGGCCACAACAAGATACACTTACTACTGAATTCAATATTTTGCAAAATGTTCTATCAGAAGCAAACAGAAAAATACGCCGTATTGAAATTAATTTAAAAACGGGGCAGAGACCACGCGGAAAGAAGAAGGGGAACTTCGGCAAAGTGCCAAGGATTCTGGCCCTGATCCAGGTAACCAATTTCGCGGGAAGCCAATTTGAACTCCGGGTCCCAGATGTGGAGTTCTTGGAAACTCCTGGATCAAACCCAGAGAAAACATCAGGGCCTTCGATGGCAAGAGCTACAGTTCAGGTTTAATGGCTTATTTCTGCGAAGGCATCCACACATTGGTGCTATCTCAATATTTAATAAGATATGGGAAAAGGACTACATAATCTCAGATAAAAATCCTTATTAAAATAAATAATCCAGTTATGTTAATGAGAGCTTTTAAAAATATATACGAAGGCAAGATTTGGCCCATAAATTATAGCTATTAATTGACAATTATTGCCGGTTGTACCTTTGTGATACGGCATATTCTCTGCATACATCTTTGTGAGCATATAACTTACAGTGCATAAAATCCACTGTAATGGGCTCCTAATGGTTATAATAGTATTTTTATATTTCTCCTGCTTCTTCCTCATCCCTAACCTTTTCAATCTGTTTTTAACTATAAACTGTCTACACCATGGTGACAGTAACAACATCCTCCCATTCCTGCATCTGAAGTCCTGACAACGCCACCAAAATTCCTCCCCTTAATGAAAACGCCTTTCCATTGCGTACGCTCCATCTCACCCTGCTACGCCTAAGCCTGTCCAAAGCATCACAAAATGGTGGGGGGTTGGAAAGGACCTCTGGAGATCATCCAGTCCAACCCCCACCTAGAGCGGGTGAACCTCTTACTCACCTCTAACAGGTCATCTGTTGTTCCCCTCCACACTGCCTTTATTTCTACTTCAAATCCCTTGTTTTAAAGTACACCACCACTAGTTGCACGCTCCTGCGCCTCCCTCCTTCCCACAGCCTTGCTGGACCCACAGTCCCTCGCTCATCTTCACACAACCTGTCTTTCACACTTGCTTCTCTACTGATCTCATCTACTGTGAATGAAACAACCGCTACATCTTGCCCTCTAAATCCCCACGGCACACGGAACGCTTCCACGAAGCCGTCCTTTCAGAGCTGACAGCCATTCTGACAATAACACACTGCGAGGCTCCTAAAGTTGCCAACAGAACAAAAGAAAAATTGCTTAATAAAAAGTCAGGAAAATTACCATTATCACTCAAAGTAATGATAATGTCACTAAAGTCTAAAAGACAAGTCTTTCAGGGGCCCAGTCATGCTCCTGTTGAAGTTTATAGAGCAACTTCAGGCTTTTTTATAGCTAGGATTTGTTTCTAACAAATGATTAAACATCAGTCAACACCTAAACACACACACACTATTGAAAAGCTGCAGTAAAAGGGGGACAAATATTCTTTTAAAGCCATAGGAAGGGGTCTCATCAGTTACCCAGGAGCAGTGCCTCTCTGACTCATAACCGACTCCAGCTCATCCAAGAAAATTGTGGAAGGAGCATGGTACCGGGCAAGCTCAAACAAGACCTGTTTAGAGAGAAGAGTAAAAGTGAAAGAAAAGATAAACTAACACAAAAAGGCATTAAGGGCCACTGGCACAGAAGATAAATCACAGCACCCACATTCCAGGCTTCTAGGACAAAAAGGGATATCTGCTGGGAAACAGCTCTGGGTAGTCTGAGGGTCCCCGAATCCTCTCAAATTCTGAAAGGTTTGTAAAGGAGATATAAAGAAGACAGCCTTGTAATCCTGTCTTTATATGTAAATCTTTCTGGCTTAATCCTATCAGAGTACCCTGCAAATAATGGGATAGAAGAAAATGATCCATCAGAGGATTCTGGGAACTCCTAAACTGTCATCAGAGATTAAATATCTGTCTTTTGTTGTTGCTCCATTTGTAGTTTTTTTTTAAATAAGGATTTGAGAAAAAAAATTACAAGTCAGCTGAACCATAATGAAAGAAAATGGACTGATCCTCTTGATAAGAATCAAGCAGTTCTTTTGTTTTTCCTGGTGAAAATAAACATAAACTTCTTGAACAATCACGATTAAAAGATGGAATGTTAAGCTAACACAAAAAAATCAGTTTGCCCTTTGGAGAAAGAAGTTTCATCTATTTTTCTGTAAACAGGGAGAGGCTTATTATATTAGCAGTAAGAGCACATTGTTTGTTTTTCTTCAGTTAAGTGTTCTTTGAGTTTTTAAATAAATATCACTAACAATATGTATTGATCCAGCACTTTTTAATCTTAACACTTCAAAACTCTGAATTTAAAAAGGTATGTATTATTTTCTGCACTTTGGATATGAAGCACAGGGTTTACGTTATTTGCACAGAGTCACAAGCACTCCATGACCAGTCTACAGTTTTACTACAAATCTAAAATACAAAATCACACCAATACAGCTGGGAACTGAGGAAAACAGGATCAGTGGACGTGCCTCAAATGACCACAAAACCCACATATACTTCACACTGCTGCTGAAAACTCCTGCACCAGCCTCATGTGACTGTAGGATATAAATTCACACAATGCTTTTCTTACAGCTGTCCTGACCCACAATCTTATTTCATTTTTGGATTCTATCAGAAACTCACTTAAGGGTAAAACGCCACAAATTCAGTATCATTGCAAATGCTGCAGCATGTTTGCAAAAACCCTTGGGATGGTGGTGTCAAAAAACAGACTGTCCCATCCCTACTCCTGCCAGAAGGGAAACTTCTAGGAAGCTACTGAGACAGACATCAAGAGGATCAATAACACAGGAGGTGAGTGACAGAAGGAAAATGTGCCGTTTTAAAGGACAAAAGACACATGTAGAATAACTATGTTGCAGGCATTCCCCAAATTTCAAGAGAGATTAACAATGCTTGTCATGCCATTTTCCGAGTGCAATCTGTTATGATTATTCATTTTCCAGAGCTCTGTATCTATCTGAAGTGTAGCCCAAGAGGTGAAGTAACGGAAGGCTAAGAGCTTGTGGATTTCTTGCACTGAAATGGTGGGCACTACGGAGAGATTAGGATGGGCATCTTATGGCAAGGATGCCTTACCTGAATCCCTGAATTTTTTTCTACCATGGTTGAATGATGCACACTACTTGCTAGTCTACATGCAAAAAACCACCATGTAGCCATTTACCATTAAACTACCTTCCTTAAAACAACATTACATCTGCGTTTGACTGTAAGATCTTTGTGACAAGGGAATTCTTTGCCAATTCTGTGCCCTGAAGACTAAAAATAGTAGGGAATTTGGGAATCTGAATCGTGTTTTGTAGGGAGCCTAGGAGCCAACCCTTGCAGAAAGGATGTGAAGCTCTTTGAAGGTTCTAAGCAAACACTACTTTAGTTAAGAACTCTGCTTGCCTGTCTCTTATTCACTGAGTCAAAAATCTTTGCTGCCTTCATCTTACGTTACAGAACTAAAATTTCACAGCAAGAATCCATTGTGAGATTTCTGCAGAAGTGACGTTACTCCCATTTTATGAACTAGATATGAACAGAGTCACATGTTTTGTCCAAGACAGGAAAGACTATGAGAATCAGAGGAACACTCTCTTTCCAGTTCTGTGTTAAACTCCGGTTCTTGAAGTGGGAACCTGATGTTTGTCAAAGTATAATGAACAAGATAATAATTCTTACCCGGACAAGTTTTTCTGAATCACCTCTCCATTTGCTGACAATGGTGGATGCTGATATATTGAAAAAGGTTGTGTTGCATTCTGTGGCAACAGCCTTAGCCAGCAAAGTTTTTCCAGTACCTACAAACAACAGCGTTGAAGAAATACACTCTCAAAATAAATACAATGCAAATGTTTGAATAATTTCCCTCATCCTACTACGAGTCACGTAAAAACAGTGAAATAGAAAAAGTCATAGATTCACAGAACAGTTTGGGCTGGGAGGGCCCTTCAGAGGCCATCTAGTGCAACGCCCTGCCCTGAGCAGGGACATCTTTCGCTGGATCAGGCTGCTCAGAGCCCCGTCCAGCCTGACCTGGGATGTTCCCAGGGATGGGGCACCCACCACCTCTCTGGGCAGCCTGTGCTGGTGTTAAACCACCCTCATTGTAAAAAAATGTCTTCCTTCTATCTAGTCTGAATCTCCCCTCTTTTAGTTTGAAGCCATTACCCCTCATCCTATCACTACAGGCCCTGCTAAAAACTCTGTCCCCACCTCTCCTGTAGCCCCCTTTCAGCACTGAAGGCCGCTCTAAGGTCTCCCCGGAGCCTCCTCCTCTCCAGGCTGAACAACCCCAACTCTCTCAGCCTGTCCTCACAGCGGAGGTGTTCCTGCCCTCTGACCATTTTTGTGGCCCTTCCAGGATTGTCTGGAGAAACTCAGCTAATACAGCACTGCAAACGCACTCCCCAAATTCTGGAGCACCGCATGCTGACACGGTCAGATGCCTTCTGCAGTGAGTAAATCTAAACAACCACAGGAACAGATGGAGTTTACTGCAATACAACAGTATTTGGGACCTGACTCGGGTGGTGCTTGTGCCCTCTGTCCCCTCCCAGCCACACTCATGCTGGTAGTGCTTGTGTCAAAGCGGAGCAGATGGAGCAGTGAAGCTGGGCCGACATGGAAAACACCCAGCTGGCACAGCAGAGAGCAAAGCTTCCACCCCGTTTCCAAAACAACCCCCAAATGCAGAAGAAAGAAAGGACATTTTCCTTAAGAAGGTGAGTCCCTGCCAGATATATTTGCATTTTGTAAGATCAGGTCAAGCCAAACTTGATTGATATGGTCCAAACTGAGTGAAAACGGAGATAGGAGCTCTCGCCCCTCTGAATGGTTAGTAGAAGAACTTTTTTTGGAAGACTCAGGTGTAGAAATAGTCAAGGGTTGCGAGAAAGTCAAATGGACAGGTTTGAGTGTCAAAGACAGACATAATCATTCAACATCATTGTCTCCTTTTATTTCACATTACAGAACGTGTTCTTTATTAACACATTCGATCTAATTAGCATCAACGATCTACCCACGGGACAAAACCAGCAGCAGTGACAAACAAATCGTATAAAGCTCTCCATACCTGGTGGTCCATACAGCAGTAATCCTTTCCAAGGAGACAGAATGCCAGTAAACAGCTGTGGGTACTGTGGAAACAGAAAAGCAATTTGGGATTAAAAATGTATCATCTGTAGCAAAATGCAAGTGATACTAACCCTTACTTCCACTGCTCCTAATGCTAAGAAATTTGAAGAGAGGGGGATAAAACCCCTGCAAAACAACACAATATACATGATCTGAGTACCGAGAAAAATACTGTATTTACCATTGGAAATCTGTTTTGAGTTCTTAAAATTAAATTGGTTTGATATTCTCTTCTATAAGTCATTTTCCTTTGAATTAGGCCAAATCCAGCACCACTTACATTGCCAAAGGTGCCAAAGAATGGGATACAACACCTCTAATTTTAATATTCAAAGGCCATTTTCCTATAGGAGAAAGTGTATGCGATTTTCAGATTAAACAGGACCAGTTCTAATATGAACTGCCCACAAAAGCACAGAAGTAGTGAGAACTCTAAAACGCCATCATAATGACAAGGAAAATGCTAACGAGCCCACTGGTTTTCTCAAAACTATTTAGTGCCTTACCCTTATGGGATAAACAACCGCTTCCTTGACTAGCCTTTTAGCTGCATCCAGTCCAATTATATCATCCCACTTCACGTTTGGATTATGGAGATAAATGTCCTGCAAGATACATCGCAAACTGTTAGAAAAACTTCTGCACGAGGCTGATGACTTCCAGCATGGTAAAAGCATTGACTCGGTTATAAAATCAGAGCGGAGTTAAGTGACGCAAACCCTACCTGCTAGGGAGCTCCCAAGAGGAAAGCCTACACAGCAACCATTTCTACAGAGCTGCTGCATTGGGCCTTGCTTCCCCTCAAGCCCTTCATTCCCCTAAGAGCACACACACTGCCAAATGCATATCCCGAGCAGATGTGTGTCTCAGATCGGTTTTCTGTTAGCTGGTTTTAGTAACCAACTAACAGATGAAGAGCTATCACGATGCGAAGGTTCACCCACCCTGGTCTTTTGTGTCTGATGCTGGCAAGTATTGGATGTTTAAAAATAACCTACAAGCAAGAGGAGTGACATGTTGGTTCATATTTACATCCACCAAAATGTGCAACCGAAGGGCCTCAATAATTGAAATTACATCTTAGTCTTTTGAGTTCAAACACCCTTTGCCATTCATTCTTCAGTGAATTTCTTTTACCTCTGTTTTGAACACGCTTATTCTGTAGTAATGAGTTCCACCGTTTACTCATGCACAATGTGAAAAAACCTTTAATTTGTTTTAAACTTGATGCTCAGTAACTTTATGGCTGCACCCATTACTTACGTTATTAATTACTTACGTTATTACTTGCATTATAAGTAACAGTGAAAAATTGCTATTTACTCCACCCTACACAAGACTTTATACACTGCAAGAAAAGCTGTGAGAAACTATGTAACAGGGGAAAAATTTTCCCCTAAGCATCTACCAAAAGATAGTCAGTAATTAGTCTATGCCCTGAAGCACTCACAAAATTAATTTCATTTAATTCATCAAACTTTCCAAATCTTCTATGAATCTTTCCATTTGCCTCAGTAATATTTTGTGGCTTTGTGTTCCAGAGACTAATTGTTCTGCAGAAAATATCATATCCTCAATACGAATACTTGGGGTAAATTCAGCTCTCCAATAAAAACAGGCAGTCCCCAGAGACCAAAGAAAAATTATGTGCTTATATCCAAGGGGAAAATTTGATTTAATAAAATTAGAAAAATTATTTATATAGAGTAGATTACACTTTCCCTTTCTATTAACAGCAAATTAAGATGAATCAGATTTATGATACTAAGTAGAGACTTCCATAACTGCTTCCAAATTAAATTAGATTGTGCTGTGAAATAGATACCACATGCTATTTATTTTTATTGATTTACACAGTGGTGATTACTACAGCAACTAGGAACGTACCAAAACAATTTAAAAAACATACCATAACGAAGGTTAAAGCAACCCTATTGCTTTTGGCTAAAGCAGCAGCAAGAACAACAGTATTTTCAAGGTTTATCATAAATTAAAAAACAGACAGGAAACTGAAATGAGTAAGAATTTTCTTACTTTAAGGCTGGAAATTTCTTAGACTTCAGTTCTACTAAACTGCAAATGCAAAAGACGACGCATCTGGGCCACGCACAGCTATAAAAATCAGTCAGCAAAAGTCTTCCAGGCTCTTCAAACAGCTGAATTTAAGTATGTGGGAGCAACAGCTGGCACCATTTCTGATG
Source organism: Leptosomus discolor (assembly GCF_034619465.1). Classification (NCBI taxonomy): domain Eukaryota; kingdom Metazoa; phylum Chordata; class Aves; order Leptosomiformes; family Leptosomidae; genus Leptosomus; species Leptosomus discolor. Next base: position 90,035,839 of record NC_141419.1, on the reverse strand, counting down.
TTTATATCCAGAAAGAGTCACAAAACTACCAAATATCATGATGCTATGAAGCGTTTTGGACAAGTGCCTCGTGGGGTCTGGGTGGTGACGCATGCAAAGCATTTACCTGCTTCGTGGCCACTGATCCCCAGCAGCCCAGGGCCCGTTTGCTAGACTGCACCTCGACCCACAAGTGAAATGAACTGGTGCTGACGATGTTGGGATTCCCTCCAGATGCCAAACTCCCCGTCCTGGAAGAATCCCCAGTCTGCCCTGGGATACAGTGTGTTATTGATGCTGCTCCTGCAGCTCCTGTGCTGGGATGAGGGAAGGGCACTGCTTGCAGGGACAACAGTAATAGCACGTCTCAGCTGTGCCAAGCAAGAAAAGACAAGGAGTCCAGGTCATGCTGGCAGCGCAAAGCAAGGCACAGGACCAGTATTATAAACAGTGTGGGAATATCAGGGTTTAATAATCTTGGTACGTGGTGCCCACTAGACACACTCAGAACCAGGATACGGCTGCGGTACTGGCACACCATCCACACTGAACAGAGCCCAATGCCTTGAATGGAAACTGCACCCACAGAGCTGAATCAAGGCTTTTCCCACCATTTGATCACAGTTAGATCATACATCAGATAATAGTTGGTATCAGCTAATACATTTACATCTCTCTTTCAGCAAAGTGTTGTACATTTTCTGTAGCAATAAGGACAAAGGGAGAAGCTACGACAGTCTCATGGGCACAGCATGATTAGATTACATGTTCCCCACTAGAAAGGAATGGTTTTAATTACTTCCTCCCGTTGTGTATCAGAAAGAAACACCATTACACAAGTAAAGAAATTACTTGTTGGGAGTCGCATGATAAGAGAAATAGCTTGCACGTTTAAGAAAAAGCACCATCAGTGACAGTAAAACAAACAAACAGCATTCTCAGATGACACGGATAACCAAGATCTCTATACAACTGAAAAGGAGATCTGATCTTACTTTGCTTACAACTGTTGCAAGTTCTTTCATCTCACCGGTGATGCCAGCAAAAGCACTAAGGGGTTTCAACAATCTTTCCTAAAAAAAGACAAACATAAGTTCTTGTCAGACGTCAATCATTTTTAAATCAAATGAAACTATGAAACTGTTTCAAAAAGGCTAACATCATAATAATATCAGCTTTTAAAGCTGTAAAAACATGGATAATAATAAAGATTTTGAAGTAAGCCACATTTGCAGTAACTCATCTTTTCATCTTACAGTATCTAACCCTGAATTAACATTAAAATGAGCAGCTCTTTTATTGCACACGTCGTCCTAAACATGCCCTACGTAGATCAAGAGGAGTGAGAAATGTAAATATGGTTCACCACATATTGCCACATACTGTGTTTTGAAAGTCTCTTGGAGTGTAGCAGTCGCCAGGCGAGTAAGTTGGATGCGCTGTCCTAGAAGCTATGTCATGTGTCAAGGAGCGATTGCTTTACTGAAAGTTTTCTCTCTCAATCACATAAGCTCTGTTCTTGGCTCAGCTAAGTGTACACTAAATAACACACTGAATTCAAAGGAAATAGAATTTCACCCTCAGAAGTTCTGTGGGTTTCTGCTTTTTTTTTTTTTTTTTTCCTAATCATAAAGTATCACTTGTATCTGTTGTCTTGTTCAAAGAGTAAACAACTGTCAACAAATTAGACCGGTAGCAAGTATGACTGTCCACTCAAGAAGGGAATGTCCACTCAGAAATCTAAGACTTTTCTTAGCACTTGGGAATGAAGAAAACATCATTGCGGTATTTTACTTTGTTACTGGTTATATAAAACTGACGTTCATGTTCATTGGATGGAAATACAAACAGAAACACTTACTGAAGGATCTGGATCGCAATTAAGGCTGTTCAAGGCTACTCCATTTGATGACACTTTGACAGCATCCTGAATCATCCCATGGAAGTCAATTACTTGGCCCTAAAGAAGAAAATAATGTTTTGATAGGCTTTAGCTGTTAAAACTGCAGCGGACCAAATTTTGCTTGCCATTACCGCAATTAGTTTCCTTACTGCACATACAGTCCTAAATATGGCAAAACCTGACCACAGAATCTGTGGTAGCAATGGGAAAAGAATACACATCTCCTCAGTCATTGCAACAATTTAACTGCAGAGCCTCTTATCATCTCATTCAGGAACTGGAAACTTATCCTCAATTTTAGCTATTAACATTGGGTTTTAAAACCAGAAATATTTTTCCTTCTTGATGATGTTCGAAATACTATTTAATGCAAGCAGAGCCTCCCAGGCAAAGAATTACTGCCCAAATATTGTAAAATTGGCCCTTCAGCTAATTACACAGGACCATTCTATACAAAAATAGACCCGAAAAGCTCACATTTTGTATTTGTGAAAAACTTTCATGTGTTTTTTCTACATGCACATTTCCGTTGTAAATCACACACTAGGTTTCCACCAACCCTTCTTGGGCGAGTGCTGTCTCCTCCGGTTTTGTTGATTGCTGAGATGCTTAAGCCAAAGTCAGATTGCTCCACAGTAACTGCATTGTCATTACTCTAAAGAAAAATCAAATTTAAAACAGATTGTAGATATCCCATTACAGGTATCATCCCATCTCTTCATACTTGCCCAGGTGAGCTGTATCATTACATGGAAGTTACAACAGTAATCCCATATTTGTCCAACAAATACCGTTGCACATTTAGTTAGACTTCCTCTGACTGCAGGCAGCAGTGGTGAAAGCCATGGCTCTAGAGCTCAGCATTCATGTTATTTCACGCTCATTATCATTATTACTTTTCATTCTAAGTCATAGAAATCTGCATTTTACACAGCCATGAGAAGAAACACCTAATGAACAGTGGAAACAATGGGCAAGTACAAGGCACAACACATCAACTCAGAAATGAGGAGCCATTTTAGGACTGTAAGTTACTTTGACACTCACTTCATAGCAGCCGTGGCTGTAGTGTCCAAAAGCTAAGTTTAAGGCGTGAGAGAACTTGTAAGAAATGGGATCCACCCTATGAAGGAATACAGACTTAAAAAAAAAAAAAGCAAGCACATCTCTCCTCCTGGCAGTTCAAAAGCTGTAACAGACACAATGCTTGCCCACCAACCTGCTCTTCCTGCTCCCTCGTCTGTAAGGGATGGTAACAAAGCAGTTTTCATAGCAATCGTGCCAAAATGAGACTCACAAAACCAGAAATTACAGAGCCAAATTGCTCCCCCGATCTCAAACACCTTATGTGCTGTGAAGACGCTTACAAGCGACACCAGACCTTCTACTTGGTTTTTTGTCCGGCTTTCTAGCACTAAAGGATGAATCTACTGGTGTTAACAGGAGACTCTGGTTGCTTTCACTATAGGTTGGGTTAGATGACTCCATTTTCTCTAATTTTTGCCTGTGACTTGCTCCCCAGCTCACAGTCAGAAAGGATATTCTCCTGAAGTCTTGCATCTAACCCTTAAATTACATAATTAGTAAACCCCATTAGTTACACAATTATTAGTTGTGTAACTCACAACCTCTTGCTGCCTACAGCCTTTCAAAATAAACTCACATTAATTTCAACTGTAATGCTGCCAAGATAAAACACGTTTAAACCTGTTTGGGGCTTTCCTTGGTGGATGATTTAAATTCCGTTGTACTCCCAGGTGAAGTTTTTGACAATGGTCGTTGCACTGTCTGATGTTTGAGCCTTGGGACATTCTGAGAAGAGCTTGCTGCCCTAGAATTAAAAAACAAAACAGTCTCTTGAAAGGTTTTTGCAATTTCTTTTTTTCCATTCAAAATACCAAAATATTAAAAGGCAGAGTTTTCAAATAAAGCCGTTTTGGGCCAACTTTGCTTCCACTGAAGTTAAGGCATCCATCACAGCAAAGTCCAATGCTTACTGGTTTCACGCCACACCACCTTATCCACACTGCAGAAACTTTGTGAACTGTCTGCACCTCCATTTGGGAAATAAGACTTTATTTTTCTTTAAAAGATACAGAAAAATGCACCCTGCAGTCAGCAGTGTGACTCTAGGCTTTAGTATTCCTATGGTATCACAACATTATCTTAACCACGCTGCGTATTGCCTTTACAGGAAAATTTTCTGCCCATAAAAAAAACCCACGCATTTCTCTTACCTTCTTGGTCTTCCTCCAGTTCTCAGCTGTTGTTTATTTTCCACTGTGGCAAAATTAATATTAAAATTAAAATAGAAAATAAGTAAGGATATAAAAAAGGGCAACTTGGTTAATTTTTTCCGCTTCAAAAACATTTTTGCGCACACACTAACGCCTTTGGAAATGACAACGCATAAACAGGAATAGGATGATTATAAGCAATGCAAGCTTGCAAAAATGTTTTGAAAACTGATATTGGAGAGAGCAGTTTGGCTCGAGGCTTGTTAAATTTTAGGCTCGTTCAGTCTTTGGTTTCTTTGCTTACATTTTAAAACCAGTATCATTTTCACAGTAAAACGGACACTACCAGAAATTAGATCAAGCACAATAAACTAATTTAATATATCACACAGAATGCTTATTTAAAGGCTAACATTTTTTTCATTGCTGAATCGGGAAGTAAGAATTTACCTCACCCTTATTAATAGTAATTTTATCCTGTAATTTTACCCAGGCAGCACAAATGTCACATCGCAACAATGGTTCTCAAGCCACGTTATTTTTTGCACTTACATAATCTGAAACAACTTCTGTCAAAGAAAAGCTTTTTCCACAAAGTGTCCAACTCACAAAGCCGAGGGTTTGCACCGCGCTAGCACGCCCCTACTTGTTCCAAAATACACCTCCCATCAGCGTTCCCCGCACAATGCTCTTGCACCCAGATTCTCATCCACTTACGCAAAATAATCCTTCCCAAACAGCTGTTTCACTGAAAGAGCTTGGGAACACGGCGTGCTCAGAGGCAGCAGAGCCCGTGTGTGAAACTTGCCATCCTGTGGGTACCTCTCCAACACTGCAAACTGCAGTTCAGCATGGAAACGAGCTGGTGCTGTAGGACATGCTGAGGGTATTACCAAGAATTGAGTAGCGTTTTGTTTGGCCCGCATACACCACGGTCTGACCACGGCCACAATTTAAGGCAGGTCACAAAGAACCAGGCAGCTCCTTCTTGAGCGAGACACACGCAGGAGGGAGGCTGCGCAGCCTTCAGGGGAAAAGGACGATACGTTCCTGCCAGAACAGTTGCAGTTTTGGGTAATGGCAGAGGGCCCCATGTCTGAGCAGCTTTACTGGCCAAAAAAGGGGTACGAAGAGATTCTAAGTGTCTAGAAGTGGCTTTTTGGGAATTGTTTACTCGAATCATGGATCAAGCCACAGCTGCCCCTCAGTTTGACTAAGAGTAAGCATGATGTGACAAATGCTTTCTAATACATTTTCCTTCCTGACTCCTAAGAAATCCCTTTGGTTTTGTCCTGCAAGACGGCTCCTCTTTGTATTAACACAAATCAATAGGTTCTCGCTGCAAATCTCTTTTTCATGCAGATAACTTGCTTCCAGCCAGTACTGATCTTCTACATCACCGTGAAGGTAATGACGACTAGTAGCTTTAGTACCTTTCAAAATCATTTCACCTATACAGCTAATTTTATTATATTTACATAATGTTTCATTTACCAGTGATTTCAAAGTTGCTGGCAGCCATATGAAACAATGAGTGCTCAGAGATGTTCCCTGGCCAGTCATCCCCTTCTCTAATGAATATATTTTTCATATAAGACAAATAGTTAGAGATGTTGGTGTTTTCTGCACCCTCCAAGCCCTTCATAACTGACTCTTACACAGTTGTTCTTACAGCTTCTATAAGTTTCATTTTGTGCTCAAGTACAAAACCATTTTGGCTCTCAGGGTCATAACATTCATGTTCCCATTTGCCTTATTCTGTATAATTCATCTATTCCTCTGACTTTAAGTCCTTTGGAGCAAATAAACCCATTATTTGTTTGGCGCACTACCTTTAGTATAGGCAAACGTGCAAACCAAATGGTTAATGTGACTAGTGGTGATAAACTTTTAAGCACGAGCTTGGATGAGCTAAGTTATAATATTTCATTTAAGCGAGTTATTTTAATTTAAAAATTAAATACAAAATGGAACACACTTACTGTTCTCTCCCCATGAGAAGAAAGTGACTATATTTATGCCACAATACTTTGCACTTACATGGCATGTTCCAATATCAAAGCAGTTTTTAAAAGACAGAAAAATATCACTTTCTTTTTCCTGAGAAGGAAGAGCAGAAGGGCTCAAAGCTCCATCTCCCAATTCTCACATCCTATGAGCTAGAACTAGAGCTCTGTTTCAAACATTAAACAGTAACATAGACAAGAAGGGCAGTGAGTCTATCAGGCAAATACACATTTTAGGCTTTGAGAAACAAAAGCTTCCTTTCTGAAAAAGAGCCACATACCAGTGTCCAGGACCTTTTTGGTAATCTTAGGATACTTCTGAAATTTTACGAAGTAGTAGCTTTCATATTCCATCAAAATTGTCTCAAGATCAATGTTATCACACACTTCAAAGCCACGTAAACTTAATTTTGTCTCTTGTTCCAAAGCATTTGCAGCATCGGCATACCTGATAATTTCAAAAAAGTAAAGACGAAAAAAATGAGGGTTATTATCTTACTCTGATTTTTGACAGAAAAAGCAAATAATGGCATTAATAAGTATATGGCATTTTTAACCTGTTCACAACTCTACTTATTACAAAAGCATAAACCCTACTTAAAACCCTTTGCTGGTTGCTCTAAAGTATTTTTAAACTATACAGCACATTTTTGTTCCAGAAACCGAAACGATTTAGCAAAGTAAACTGCCAAGATAGGTAATAGTAGTTTACCTCTTTCTCACACCAAACCAAAGGGCCATGCTGTCCATCTACCCAGCGGAGGACAGAAGGACACATGACGGGAGGTCAGACGCACACAAACCCACAAACGCAGAGCACTATTATTCAAAATACATACCCTTCCTCCATTAAATAATGCAAGATTAGAATGAGGAGATTTTTTCGACGAGCTTCTGTTCGCATCTCATCCTGTGAATTAAGACAGAACTCTAGATCAAACGTAATATTCTCTTTATTGCTGTAAACAGCATCTAAATGTAGCCTGTGGAAACAAACAAATTAAGACAACAGCATGTAAGAACTGTAAAACAACTCGCTGTTAATAAACGGAAGGAAAGTGGTTTTCAATGTAATTTTTCTTACACATTATCAGGGCTACTGGATGGGTAGAAACCTTTTCCTAGAGAAAATTATTGTGAGGTTGAAAAAAATAACTTCTCTTACTATAGTTATGGATCTCCAACATGTTCAGGCTAATGGAAACTTCAAGGTAGGACTCTTGCAGACCTCATGCACAGTGTCTCCAAGGGCAGTGCAAGGAAACCTCGTGCTCCAGCATGGCTCTGTCCTTCCCTTGCAACCAGAAACCTCTTTTCTGAGTGTTTGGAGAAGGAGGGATGGAGAATGAGTCTGGGATCTGCACAACTGCACTACAAAGACCAGCTTTAACACTGTTGGCATCTCCCATTTCCTGGGCCTTGATATATAAACACAGCAAGTGAAACACAGAGCACTTGAAGAATCAGTAGTTTGGGGTAATTTTAACACGGGAGTGATCAAAGTCAGGTCCCAGCATGCAGAAATTTCAAGACAAGAGTCAGTCCATGGATTTCTTCACACAGATTGGAGAACCCAAAGTCATTCACAAATGGTTCAGTGATGAACCCAAGGCAGAGTAAAACAACTTGGTCATCATTCCGTGAAACTGCATCTGGGGGAGCATAAAGTGCAGCATCAACTAGAGCAGCGGACTTGGTGGGCTTGGCAGCGGTAGGTAAACGGTTGGACTCAAGGATCTTAAAGGGCTTTTACAACCTAAACAATTCTGTGATTCTACAAAGGGGGCAGTGGAAACAGAAATCTTGTAAGATACTGCAACAAAGCCTTCCTCTGATGAAACATGCCATATATGCTGAGGGTCTGCCAAGAAACCCTGAGGTTTTAGGCTACAAGGAATGCTCTGGCAAAATGAGCGTATCGACTTTGGTCTGCCTCATTGGGATTTGAAGCTGGGGTCACAGGAAAAGCAGGTCTGGCCAGACCCACCCTTAGCAAATAAGTTATTTCTTTTCTCTTTTCGGATGCCGTCATTCAGCACTGGGCGAATGACACTGATGATCCTTGTGGGTGCCTTCCAACTTGCTGTGTTCTACCGTTTTATGATTACTTATGAGGACCCCGTGCAAGCACGAAAGAGCGGCACTTATGCAGTGGATGGGGAAAAAGCAGCAGTTTCTGTGCTTGCATACCATGTATATATTCCCGATCACGTTGCACAGTAATGCGAGGCTCCCACTTCCACCCCCAGTTTCCCTCCCTTCCACCCCAATCAAACAGTACTGGGTAGTACCGAGCAGGCAGAAGGTATCCCAGTACAGCAGATCTTTCCCGGGATGTTTGCTTCAGACGTGGGGCCATCTAGTGACACAACCAAGAAAGGGCCGGGGTTTGCCTTTAACAACACTTCCTGAGGGGTGAAAATGTGTTTATATTTCACATATTAAGATTGGCAGAACCTTCACTCTGGTTTTCTAGAAAGAAGAACCAAACAGGCTGGGGAAAAGGGAAGAAACCATACCCCTCTTCTATCCTGTACTGCCTGTGATACCCTCTGGGTAAAACTACGCAGCCACTCTGCTTCCAAGTCCATAAGGACACTACAGCACCATTTGCCTTTCAGCGGTTGCATAAAGGTGATTTTTCTGAAATGTTTTAGGAAGGAAGAGTGCTGTGTAAACGCTCGGTAGGTCAGTAACTCTTGAAGCAGACTGGTTCCTGAAAGGCGCTGCAACAAGAAATGAGCCAGTTCCAAGAACTGTCATGAGCAAATAGAAAACACTGACACCCTGGGATGAAAGGGTCTTTTCCTTCTTACAGTGTTGAGGTGCTGGTGTTCGGAAAACAGATTTTTGAATCGTGGACCTTTCACCACTTCTCCTGGATGATCCTAATCTTCCGAAACAGGCTTGGAGGTGCAAGAAGGAAGCTGCAGTCAACACCTGATGGGAGTCCCACCTGTGCATTCTTCTAAACGCAACCGCTCCTGCTGTTTCATGCTGAGAAAAATTAACTGTTGTGTTTGCCCATATATCAAAAGGCAAGATCACAGCTACCTCTGAACATTTAAACACAGTATGAAAGCCCAGTGGTTGCCACAAAAGACAAACTCACTGAGTGTTTCATGTTTTCAGTATTTACAGTGGTACCCTGACGAGGGAGGAATTGCATCTGCCTGATAGACTGACAGGGCTCACAATCCACGCTTGGAACTTCCCTTGAAAAGAATTTGTGTTCTGGTGTGTCTTCTGCCGCTGTTCATGCCACTAGGTTACTTCTGCCACCCATAAAGGCACTTTAAGTTCTAGTATAAATAGTGATACAGTGATGGGCAGCATCTCAAATATTCTAAGTAGAGGCTTGCTTTGGGTACAAGACAACATTATGTCTATGTATGAGCAACCCACTTCAACCTTAACAGAGTAATGTTGTTCTTGTTGTGTCGACCAGGCAGAAGTGGAAGCGAACCTGATCTGGGGAATAAAAAGTTAATTTAGCATAGCTTAGTAGAAAGTAGAAATTAGCTAGCTAGACCTAGCACAAGATAAGGGAGCAGAAGCAGCCTTGAAATGTTTGAGACAGTAGGAACAGCTTGAGTGAGAAAGAAGGACTTGATTGTCTTTGTGAAACTATCATCAGGTTCAGACTGGTTCTGTGGTTTGGAGCTAAGCCCATCCAGGGTTCTGTACCAAAGGTGAGAAGTACACGATGAAGAAGACTATGAGCCTTCCTCCGAAAACCCCCAAAGGACGACCACCGGATGACGGCACGCATGCGCCAAGAGGAGGAAACGTATTATAATAATTTCCGAAAAACAATTACAACATCCCCACCTATTCTCTGAACTAATTGTACTAACTCATGAATATGCATGTTTTGATGTAATAAATAGAGGTTTAGAATGTGACCCGGTGTGCAAGCTAGGAGGAGCGATCCCCCTTGCACCCAGCGCTGTAATAAACGCACCTGCTTTAGAACTCTCTGCCAGTTACAGAGTTTGTTTCCGCGATTCAAACCTTTACATCAAACAGAGCCTCACCTAAAAATCAGAAGATGGTTTAGACTGAGAGGTTCATTCTTGTGTTAATAAGAATGGAAAAAGGAATGGTTAATTTGAGAAGTCAGACATCTGTCCAAGGAAAATTAACTAAGCCATTAATCAGTTGATGAACTGACAAAGACTTGCGTTAGATTGGATCTGAAAAACAAAATAGAGATATCGAAATCTTTGATCCCAGTGACATTTCTATAAAACAAAAATTAAGGACCTTTCAACATGTAACCATTACCAAATCACAAATCTTCTGAGTCAGTGGTGCACAGACCACTGCTTTCTTGACCAAACCCATGTCTCCCTGCCTTTCACCAGTCACGCACCCTCTCCAAGAGGCAGATGAACCAGTGCCACCAGCAGCTCTAGCTGTCAACTTAAAGCAGCTCTCTGCCCACGCTGGTCTCCTTTCCTGAAGTCCAGTTTATTCTCTAGGGACTGACCCCCACCACAAACAGGTCCACAAAACAACGTGCCTGCCACAGTACAGACAGACACTAACACCGCCCAGGACTTCTGCTGTGCTTGGAGAGGAAATGGTGAATCTCACATAGCATGAAAAAAATAGGAGTACTTATGAGTGCAAAGTTACTTAAAATTCAGTTTAGCTTTATAGTGATTTAGCCTTCCTGTTTAATTAGTATTTAGAATTGCATGTTGTTTATAGCCACTGGTATTTCAATAGATTTTTAAGTGTTTAAAGTTTAATAAGCTTCCATTCTTAAAAGAACAAAAAAAAAGTATGTAATTAAATTTTCAATTACTACAGGGGATTTTGGGGTCCATGCAATTAATAAAAGCTTAAGGCACTTAAGTGTGATCTTGTCTTAAAAACTCAATAGTCGAGCACTTAACTAATTAGCTCCAACACTTATAGTGTATTTTATTTATTTCTAGCTTAACAGAAGACTGGTATGTATTCCTTTCTTTGAGCTGTTTAAAATTAAACTCTATTAGAGTCATACATCTTTAAATGCAGTTGTTCCTTTAGTCATTTCCATACTTTTTACTAAAATGCATTTACATTATAAATCAACCTAGTCGCTTGTGTAATTCCATCAAATTAATGGACCTACTAAAAGATTAATTCAACTCTATAATGTTTCACTATCGTGTGACCCTGTATTTCTGCATGAATATACCTGACAGAATGAAGAAAATACTTACAGAGTAAGTCACGGTCTGGGAAGCTCGGAAGCAATAACTTTACTGCTGTAGCACCGTGCCCTGGTAAATCCAACTGGGGGTGTCAGTAAGATGAGGGATGCATGATCAGGAATTCAGACAAGAGGCAGTTAGCTCTGTCATCACAGAGGGGAAGATCTGGTCGTAATACACACGCAGTGTCCCTTCCCTCTTTTGCCTCTGGGATCCCAGGATGGCTGCCAAGTATGGGGTGCCTCGAGATCAAGCTGGCACCACGTGCCAGGACAGAAAGAGTAGCTGAAGCACAATGGGCTCGCCCAGTTTTCCTCCTCCCTACACCACCCTGTATCCCCATAGCTTTCCCTACCACCCAGCCCTTTGCATCTTCTATTTGCAGCCTGGCCAGGCTTTTTAGAAGGCTGATGTTCAATTATTGTTCGGCTTGCTGACACTATTTTTTTGAGAAACACAAGCAGAGAAGGGAAAGGGTGAGTTTTAAACAATGCATAACTTGGCTGCCATTGAATAGAATTTCCCAGCACAGAGAAAAGGCACTTCTTTACTCTCTTCTCTCTTCCGAAGAATACAAGCCTGCTGCAAACAATAGAGTTGGCAAAGTTTCCCAAGAAGAATTACAAATACCTTTTGTAATTAAAGACACACAGCTAGCTGTGGCTAGCAGGAATGCATCTGAGACGTGCTAACGTTTAAACTCTAAACACACTTTACAATGCGACTTTGGTGCCCTGAAACTTCCTGATTTCTCCTCCCATCCCAATAGTTAGATTAATTCATGATCCGATGCTAAGAGCGACTCCAGACCACTATTACCTCCCTCTTTTAATAGGAACATTGCTAAAGCCAGGTTTTACACTGCCAAGACTTCACTGATTCAAAGTGATATGTATTATGGATATATAAAAATGAATTGACACAAAGTATGGTGAATTATTAAACAATACAAATCATGGATGCTGAATTTGCAAGTTAATAAGCATTAACTCTCCCATTCATTTGTACAAATTTGAAAAGTCCTACTGCAGTTTACAGTAATATTGCTTGTCAAGAGTGATTTACAGAACAAACATGGGAAATATTTAACAATTAAAACCAGTGAAATGCTTCACAAAACAGATTTCTTTGGTGGTAGGACTACACTGGGTAGCTGTGAACAGCCACAGAACTATAATGCATATAGGAATTTATATAGGAATTTATCTTTTTTTAAAAAATCCACTTTTTCCAAAAACGGTTAGAAAATAATAATTTCCATTCATAGAACAGATTAATGGGAAAACACAACAGAGGTAAGGACAGGACTGGGGAACCAGGAATTCCAGCAATTCTTTAGTGCTACAACTCAAAGATGTAGCAGCCCTAATTTTAGATACTGCCTCAGAATACTAGAATTCAGAAAACAGAAATTACATCTCCAGTTTCCCTCCACAGAAATCAAGAACCTTAGAGCAAGAATCAAAAAAAAATCATCTTGGCAGCTTTAGGTTGTTCCTTAGTCATTGACTGACTTCAGAAAAGTAGGCTCCAAACTTCTGCCCCTCTGCAGAGTATGAACACCTCCCTCTCTCTGTACCCAAAATACAAACTCTGATCTTCACATTCATCCTGCCAACTATGGAGAAGTCAGCTCACAAAGCAAACCAACCCAAACCCAGTGGCCCAGCTCACAGCAAAGAATTCTTGAGCTCCAGGTCCCGTTCCTATAAAGGTTTCTCCATTAGCAGTCAAAATCATCCTTGGGACCAGGGCCATCCAAATCCCCATTTGTGAGGTTATAAATTAGACCCCTTTTTCTCCTGTCCTCTTTCTGCACATCAGCATCGTTTCAATATCCCACCTTAGCACACCATTCTCGGTAGTTGGCATCTGAATCCACTTTGGGGCTCAGACACGGACTGACCTAGAGGGTCCCATTCCTAAGTAAATATACAATCTACCCATCTAAGAGATGGATGTAACCTGAAACTCAGGTCGCAGAACCCCTAAAACTACCTTTTTGTGAGCAATCCTGTCCTGTTCATGCACGGTGGGGACACGCCTAGGCACACAGAGCCACCAACACCTTCCAGGGAAGGATTTTTAGCAGCCCTGCAGTGCAGCCCTGCAGCCGATCTTACTCTAGTTGAATTTGACCAGCAGATGGAAGCAAAACAACAAGTTAGGAAATTTAGCAAAATCCTGTTGGTTCTGGGCTTCCGTGGGACGGAGGCACGGTGGGGCAGTACAGCCCTCACTTAGGGAAAAAGGGGCTGAGGGAGGCGGGAACACGGACTTGTCCCCTTTTGCTATATCTGCCATGCCCAGGCAACGGAGAGGGGCTGTGGGAGACGAGGGGCCCGGCCCTCCCCTGCCCTGCCGAGCGGACGGGACAGGAAGCGCTTCCCTCCTGCAAAGGGCAGGGAAACCAGAGCGGGAGCCGCGGGAACACCCCACCCTTAAGGGCAGCCAGGACCGCGGTCACACCGAGCCCGAGGGCCTCCAAGCCCGGCCTTCCCCGTGCAGGGCTTGTCCTCCCTTGGCCGCCATGGCACCACCAACTCTCCCTATGCGCCTGCGCACTCCTTCCCGGCGCATGCGCAGAAGTGCGCACACACCGCCTTCGATTTCCATAGCAACGGGGACGCGCGGCCGCCCGGCCCTCCCGTCCTTACCGCCTCCCTCGCCTGGTAGGTGGTTCTCAGCGTCTGGCAGGAGAGCTCCATCGGGGCGGGGGGTGCGCGGCGGGCCCGGCCAACGGCGGCTACAGCTCGCGGGGAAAGTCACAGCGAGTCCCCGGCAGCGCCCAGCCTCGGACCCCGAGGAGGCCAAGGCGGCGCCGTGAGGGAGAGGCCCGCCCCACTTCCCTGACGCAGCCAATCGAGACGCCGAAGGATGAAAGATTGCCCCAAGAACTGCCCAGTCACGAGTGCAGGAGCGGGTAGTGTTTAAAGGATAGGCCAATCATGTTAGGGAAGGAAGGCGGGGCTAGCAATGGCGCTGGCCAATCGCCGCTAGGCTCACCTGAGCAGGGCGCTGGGGCCGTTTGTCTAGCAGCGAGGGGGATGTTCAGCTGAGGGGCTGGAGCTGGGCCCGGCCGGGCCGGGCCGGGCCGGGCCAAGACGAGCCAAACCAAACCAAACCAAACCAAGCCAGCCCAGTCCAGCCCTCTGCACCCCACTGCACCGTTAAACATGCCCAGCTCACCTAGACAGGCGAGGAGCGTCCGAGAAGAACCAGAGGGCGGTCTGCCCCTCGCATCAAGGATGGCGGTGGGCCTTAAAATGGAGGCCGCCAGCCGTGCTGGCGCTGAGGGAAAGCAGGGCTGTGAGAAGGGCTCTCTTCAGAGCACCTGAAAGCTGTCGTTTAACTCTGCTGCTTGATTGCTGCAGCCTCCCAGGTTCGGGATGTGAATTACTGGTGGGGTGAGTTGGGCCTGTTGGATACTGTTGGGCTTCAGTCCAGCTGGAGGAGAACATTAAAAAAAAGAAAAAAATCCCTGAAAATACACAAAAGGGAAGTTAGAGCATGCAAAAGGCTTGCAAGGTGACAGCCACACAGGGCGCCAAGGACAGAAGAGGTCAAAGGGGTGAAGACAATCCTCTGGAAACACCCTGTCCTCTGGTGTGTGAGTGCTTCTCAGCCGGACGTGTCTCCTGTCTCTTGGAGACCAACAGCTACTCGGTTCTTCGAGCTGTTCTTGGGCAGGGTAACTACCAGATGCCTCACAGTTGTGCCATGCTACACTTGCTTAGCATCTCATCCTCAAAACTGTCTTCTCCAGACGTTCCTCCAAACGCTGCCTCCCCAGTATAACCATCCATACCCCAAAAGGCCTTTTGGTGCATCCCTGTTCCTACTCAGGAATGTTTCTCCAGCCCTTTTCTTATGCTTTCCCAATCCAATGTAAGCCAACACAAGCTTTCTGTTCCCTCAAGCTCCCTTCACTAAGTATCTCCAACTGCACATACCTCTCATAACTCTTCTCTCTCCCCTCTTTCAGTATATCTTAATGTCAAGGATGTCGTAAGCAGAGACACGACTTCAGCCTATGTTAGCTGCTCAGTTAGTTGCGCTGGAAACGTACTGCACTTTCATCCTGTTAAGCGTGTAATTTAATACATATCTTTTTTCTTAAATTTGTCCCATAAAACACAAAGTTTTCAAAGTGGATCAGACTAATGTTCCTGCATCCAACTTAGGTCCTCTCCTACTAGACTTTAGTTTTAATTTTGTGGCCTTAACATGGTAGTAGAGAAGATAGGGCATTCATTTTACATTATTGGGTGCTTCTGTCTGATGTTCTCTGTTTTAAGCTATTTTCTTAACTTCCTGTAACTGAAGTTAAGGTTCCAGCCATCCCAATTAGGTTTCCAAGGTCATATGTTGAGAGAATGGCCTGGGTTCTTGGCTTTGCTTGACTGGAGAGGGTTTTCTACCATGGCTCTTAAAGGGGTAGCGGTACCTTAATATGTGGTTTGCTACTGTTTCGAAGGATAACGAGAGAGTGTTCAATACTTAGAACACAAACTCGAGGGTAATTTTCACCATACGTTTGTGAATTATTCTTTCCAGCTGACCTTGGAGACAAATGCACGCTGACAGCCAGGGAGGCTGTGTTCAGGACTGCGAAACCCCCACGAAAGGGCAGGCTCCTCCAGCTGGACAGTGCTGGTTGGCAGGACCAAGCTGTCCCCAAGCAGTTCAACCACCTACAAAGAAGCCTTGCAGGGCACTCATTATCTAGGCCTTACATTCAATAGGCATGATTTAGTAAAAATAATAATGGTCAGGTGAACAGCTTTAGAGCAAACGTTTAAATATCTCCCTGCTGTGCTTATTACCAAAATATAGGTGTTACACCTTGGTATGTTAGGATAGGCAAGCAAAACTAATTAACATCTGTTTCATCATCGAAACTGATTAGAATACAAAAAATAAAGAAGAATAAATTAGGTTTCTAATTTGCATGTTTGCTGCTAAACATTAATATCTCTACTGAGCCTGACATCACTGTAGTTACGTATGCAACTACATAAAATTTCACTGTGTATCTTGACACAACAGACGGATCACATCTCATCTAAGCGCTGTTTTGTCAATTAGCTGCACAGAAAGCGCAGGTACGAAGCACCCACATGAATTATTTCTTTCCAATAAATAAACTGTCCAACTCGGAGCATCTTGCCTTGTAATCAGAGCCCATAATTGCACGGGCAGCAGAGCAGTTAAGGGGACCTGTGAGCCTCCGTGCTTTCACAGTTCTAGACCTAACCCAAGAGGGGTGTGGGCACTGAGCACCACCCCGTGACACTCTTGCCATCCACTTTTTCTAGTGTTACATTAAAAAGTACATGGCTATGGGATAGGAAAGGCTACAGAGAAGCCTAAGACTGGCCTCATAAAGTTTTTTCCTTCAAACATAGTACACACAGACACACAAAGAAAATCTACCTTCAACCCACACCACCTCAGAGCCTCATCTGAGGTTTTTTTTTGTTTTGGTTGTGTTTTTAAGTGTCTGCAGTGTGTTTGTGGGAGGCAGGGAGAGTTTAAGTGATCAGATGTCCCCGCTTCAGTAGGTAATGCAGCTGTGGGAAGAGTCAGTGCTTGTATGGACATACTGTGCGTAGTCCTAGAACAGCTGAAGAGAAGGTTGAAGCCTAGGTGGGTTTGTTTTGTTTTGGTTTGTTTTTTTTTCTGTTTGCTCGTTTTTCTCCTAACAAGCCTAACTCAATATAAGGGGCAGGATGCTTAGTGCCTACAGGCTCTCTTACTAGCCCGATTACAGCTCATTTGGAGGACAAACCAGTTGGCTGCAGTGATAGCTTATCAGTTGGGAGTAACGTGCCTGCCTTGAAGGTCAGGTTGTCTGCTCTTCCTATGGCTCGTGCTGGGCTGAGTTTTAAAGCTGATATTGTAAAATCAGAATGTACTCAAAGGAAGAGTGCGCGAAAAGCTGTAAGAGCTGTAGGTGGGCGTAAGTGGAGAAGAAGGAAGAGGTATCGGCTGTTGGCAAAATGTCTGACCCTTGAGGTAGGTTTCTTAAAAGTTTGGTGGAAAGAGAGATGCTGAAACTTTGGTAAGCTGCTAAGGCGGCCTGGTATGTGGGGAGTGAAGTCTGGGGTTGACGTGTGTGTGAGGAGTTTTGAAAAACCAGTGGGATTTTGAAGAGCTAGAGCAAAAGGAGAGACTGGTGCTGGTTGCTGGAAAAAAAGCAGAAGAGGGAGATTTGAGAATGGAGTGGGAGAGGATAGGCCTGTGCCTTGTGCTTTTGTGGAGTAGGGACCTAGGAAAAAGCTTGAGGAGGACCAGAGGTACAGAGTACTTGGGGTTTTTTGAGGGTATGGCCCCAGTGATGAGGAGGAGAAAGACTGCGAGGGAAGGCTGGGGGTAAACAAAATATAACGAAGAGAAGAACCTCTTCAATCTTCAAGCAAAAAAATTAGGATAAGCTAATATGTAAACTCTTATTATCTTATGCCTGTGAGGCGTTAAAACACGAACTGTAATCTGTTCGCTCCTATCCTAGCAGATATTGGGGATGAGGTGAGTGGGAAGGTTGAAAGATGCGGTTGTGAAGTGAGAGGTGAGCAGACATGAGAAAAGAAATGCCCGGCTCTGGTGTGAGCTTAAACATGGATGTCTTCCCTGGTGTTTTTAAAGGAAGAAGAAACATGTGAGCGTGTGCTGAAAGAAGAGAGCAGGCTTTGGTCTGGCCTGTGCTGGTGTGTTGCTTTAATGATCTAAGAGATCCTAACCTGCAGCTTGGTCCTTTAGTCTGGTATTGAATTGCAGGGAAAAAGAAACGTTTGATGGATGTGGGAGTTGAACTTGCGCAGTGTGGCAGACGGCACGCTTTATTAGGCTCTGGATTCCTGGTTTTGACTAACAATAGGGGGTTGAAATTAATGAAGTTCTTGTGTTTAAATCTTCAAGGAAATGACTGTTACAAGACCAAGCACAGAACCAGTTTAGGTGGAGAAGGACTAGCTGTCTCTGGTTATGGTTAAAAACTTCAGCAGAACTAAGGGTTTATTTTGGACTAGCTGATAGTAAATAAAAAGGAAAAGCTTGCCTCAAAAAGCTGTTGCAAAATTACCACTAATAATGTTAACTATTGATTGTCTCTGGATCCTCTGGTGATACTGAGTGACCATAGCCAGCGTGTACGGTGGGCATCAGCACCCTCTACAAAAGCTCAGCTATTTGCTCCTAAAATTCTCTGCCAGAATCCTTCCTAGCAGAGCTTGCTGCCGATGTGGCCCATCGCTTGTCCTGTTAAGAAGCTCCTGATGTAGAGTACTCATATTTGTTCTGGGAGATCTTATGGTTGTAGTTCTGCTCTGAATCTGTCAATTATACAAAACCTGCTGCCTTTTGGTTAATATGGACAAACATGTCTTGTGTTTCAGACCTTTTTGTTTTTGTTTTTTTTTTTTCCCTAGTGTCTCTGTTCAGTTTCTTGTTTGGGTCGCTTTGGCTGCTTGCCTGTTTGTTGGCTCAGTCCTGGCTTTTGTTATTGGAATAAATTGGTTGGTTGGTTTAACAGCCCAGTTCCCAATGAAACTGAATGTTGTGACTAGAGAATGATGTCTGGCTGCTTTTGAAAATACTACTCCCAGCTGCACCTCGATGTTTATTTTTCTGTAAGTGTCTCAACTTTTCTCTTACAGCGGGAAACCCATTATCTAGTTTTGAATCTTACTGCCAGTGACGTTTTCGCTTCATTTTTTATTAATAAAATGCGTCACGTCATCATTATAACACAAATTATGAGAATTTTCTTGATTAGATGGATAAAAACTAAGAAAGCTATAAAATCACAGTGGAAGGCCAACCTTTCAATTTAAAACACTTCAATTGCAAGACTGTTGCTCTGGTCTTGTTTAACATCTTTATAAATGATCTGGATGAGGGGATCGAGTGCTCCCTCAGTAAGTTTGCAGATGACACTAAATTGGGTGGGAGTGTTGATCTGCTCAGGGGTAGGAAGGCTCTGCAGGGGGACCTGGACAGGCTGGATCGATGGGCTGAGGCCAATGCTCTGAGGTTCAACAAGGCCAAGTGCCGGGTCCTGCCCTTGGGTCACCACAACCCCAGCAGCGCTACAGGCTGGGGAGGAGCGGCTGGAGAGCTGCCCGGCGGGAAAGGCCCTGGGGGTGCTGGTCGACAGCCGGCTGGACATGAGCCGGCAGTGTGCCCAGGTGGCCAAGAAGGCCAACAGCCTCCTGGCCTGTATCAGCCATGGTGTGGCCAGCAGGAGCAGGGAGGGGATCGTGCCCCTGGACTGGGCACTGGTGAGGCCGCCCCTCGAATGGTGGGTGCAGTTTTGGGCCCCTCACTGCAAGAAGGACATGGAGGTGCTGGAGCGTGTCCAGAGAAGGGCAGCGGAGCTGGTGAAGGGTCTGGAGAGCAGGTCTGGTGAGGAGCGGCTGAGGGAGCTGGGGGTGTTCAGTCTGGAGAAGAGGAGGCTGAGGGGAGACCTGATCGCTCTCTGCAGCTGCCTGAGAGGAGGCTGTGGTGAGGTGGGGTCGGTCTGTTCTCCCAAGGAACAAGCGACAGGATGACAGGAAATGGCCTCAAGTTGTGCCAGGGGAGGTTTAGATTGGACATAAAGAAAAATTTCTTCACTGAAAGAGTGGTCAAACATTGGAACAGGCTGCCCAGGGAAGTGGTGGAGTCACCATCCCTGGAGGTTTTTAAAAAGACCTATAGATGTGGTCCTCAGGGACACGGTTTAGTGGGCATCGTGGTGTCAGGTCAACGGTTGATGATCTTAAGAGGTCTGTTCCAACCTTATGATTCTTTTTTGCTCCATACAGTCACTCCGTCTGACTGCTGGCCGTGTCCTCCCCGGCTTTCCTCCTGAGGAGGGCCAGCCCCGAGGGCTGCCATCCCGCCGGCCGCTCCCTTCCCCTGCCGGCGTCCGTGCCGGGCCCGGGCAGCCGCCTCTGTTCTACCGCCCCGCCGGTTCAGGCCTGCCGGGGTGCCCCGAGGGTCGCGGAGAGGCCCGGGCTTGGCACCGGCGGGCCTGCGTTTACAAAAAAAAAGCTGGTTTTCCCTCACGGTTTCTTTCGGGGCCGGCGCCGGGAAGGCGGCACGGAACCGCCCTCCCGCCGTCACGTGCCGGGGGCGTGCACAGGGTGCACGATGGTGGTGGTGGCGGCGGCGGCGGGGCCCGGCGACGGCGGCGGCAGCAGTAGCGGGTAGAAAATGGCGGATTTCGAGGAGCTGCGGGTGAGGAGGGGAGAGGTGGCGGTGGCGGAGACGCGGGACAAGATGTAGCCTGGTCGTTCCCGCAGTGTCGGGGGGTGGGGGGAAATCCTCGCCCGCCTCTTCCCCCGGCCTGTCCTCACGGGGAGCCCCCGCCGCACCCGTCCGTGCTTCGCTGGGGGGGACGGTGAACCGACAGCGCCGCTCGCTGAGGCGGCAGCCCTTAACGGCCGGCCGGAAACCACCGGGGCCCCGCGGCCGCCTGCGCCTTCCCCGAACGCCCTGAGACGCGTTCGGGGAGCGGCGGGAGCCGGCGGCGTCCCGGGGAAAACCCTCCCTGTCACTTCCGCGGGGCGGGCGGCGGGGAGGCTCGGAGAGCCCGCCCTCCATCTCCGCCGTGAGGGCTGTGCTGTTGGTGGGGTTCTTGCACCCCCCCCCCCCCCCCCCCCGCCCGACATTTTTAAAAGCCGTTTCGGCGGTTGCGTTCGGCCCGACCGGGCGAGAAGCCGGGCCCCGGCCCGGTGCCGGAGGCTCGCATGGCGGCCGGCGGGGCCCCGCGCCCTCGGGAGGGCCCAGCGCTGTGGTGCCCTTGCTGCGAACTGAAAGGGAGAATGCTGAATAATGGTTAGGTTTTTGAAACTGCTAATAATTGCTGAATTTTTTGAGAATTCATGACTCGATTTCTAACCGGGAAAACTGCCTGTGAAGCGTCGAATCCAGTATGTCTTTTCAGACCTGTTTTATCTCCAGTTGAATGCCTTTCGTATTGCACTTGTGGACTTTTTGTAACAGATTTTTCGGTGTGGGGGTGGCCTTTTGTATCTTAAGGTGTGTACACAAGGAGCTGACTGCATCGTTTCTGTATTTCCTTACGTTTCCTGAACAATCTCTGAGTATCTTTGTTCAGAAGGAGAAGGTTGTGCTTCTGCAGCATCCACACCTGCAGAAATGCTGCTGAGGGAATACTACATGCACGCTAAACCCCCCTGACCTAGACTTGCCTGCAGAAGGAATAAAAGTCAATTAAATAGGAACTGCTGTGAGTTGGGCTTTAGTGTAGAGAAAGGTCTGATGGCTGAACTGACTGTAGTCTGACCAACACTGGGAAATATGCTGGAATCACCAGAGGATTTCCTACACTAAGGCTTCTTCCAGCACTAACACTGGTTGGGTTGAAGTGGCTGTAGTATAGCTGAGGAGCTCTGTTAAAAAAATCCCATGGAAAGAACTGAGTTTATTTATTTGAGGACAACAATGCTCTACCTCAGTGTTGGGTTTGAGAACAGTTGGCTTATTTTTTTTCCCCAAGTTAAACTTTTTTTAAACTCTTTTGTCTTTACACGTTTTCTTGTTTGGTGTCCTTGCTTGTTCTTGGCCACCTTTCCAGGGTCTCTCAAAGGGCATGGCTTTGTAGGTGGCTAAACTCCCACTGTAAACTTAGTAGCAGGAATAACTTTTCTTGTTGTAGCACCTCTTGTCCAGTCTTGAGCTAGAGCTGTGGTCTGTGTAAGTATTGATAGGCTCTGTCTGGGAATTGGGTACCTAAATACCTTTGAAATTGTATAGGCACCTGAGTTCTTTCCAAAAGTAACCCAGGAAGTATGGAGGGAAAAGGGAACTGGGTTTCAGGCCAACTACAGGACTGCCTTTTTGTCACTTGAAAGAATAGGTATCAGTAGTTGAAATGTCTTTTGATGTCCACGTTCATCTTATTTGTAAACTGGAGTGCCTGTTGAAACGAATCTGTTTGCCTGGAGCGTCTCTAAATGTCCAAGATCCAGCTGATAATAATGCGTGATCCATTTTGGGAAAGCTCTAGGTATTTTCTTGGAAGAGAACATAGTAGGCTGCCTCGTGTCTTCCAGGCCTTTACTGCCTTTTTTTTTTTTTTTAAGAGGATGCATTTGAATGTGTCTGCTTGAATACCAAGCACTTGGTTTGCAGGTTAATTTTTTTTTTTTTTCAGACAACCAATTCTTCCTGCTTTTGGCTAAAGAAGAGAGACAGCCCCTTCCCCCCAACAGATTTTGTGAATTGACCTTTTGGAGTGATGTGAAACTGCTGCTTTATAGATTAACGTACGGGACGTTTTTATGACAGTGTTGTTTGCTACTGTTGTTGGTTGCAGTTTCCTGTAGTGTGTGATCTCTACCTGCTTTATAAAAGGCCATTAGGGCAATTTGGAGAGTTGAATTTACTATAGTAAATTGTTAAGGGTGGACTAAAGGCAGGAGGTCAGAGTTCTCTCTTAAATCCTGGTTTTGAGGGGAAATGCACAGGGGCAGCTTTTTTCTATTCTCAGGGCCAAGGATCATTTTAATATGTGTTAGTACCATCCCTGCCATCCTCTAGATCTTTGGAGTAAAAGTTCTGAGGAGCTATGACCAAAGGGTTATAACCAAGAGGCTGTAGTGAAGGAAAACAAAGAGGCTCAAAGGAACCTGCTGTTACATCAAGGCTTTTGGAAATCTTCAGTTTTGTTAAAGGACGTGGAAGTAGCTGTAACCACGGTCATTACTTTTCAAGATATTGGTGAAAATGTCCAGTATGAGGCTTAGCCTTCCAGACCTTCAGATTAACCCTTAATTAATTAGTAGTGTTTATTGAATTCTGTAGGTTACCAGTTTCTGGAATATTAGGGAGTTGCTGAGAAGCTGTGATGAGCACAACTGTATCTTTCTTGTAGTTTGAGGTACAATATCCAGACCTGCTGTTCACAGATGTGTTTTTAAATGTGGCTCATCACCCATAATCCTCGCTCACAAGCAGCCCGGTGAATGTCAAAGGGATTACACAGGCGTAGACGGACGTGGAGCACAAGTCAGCAGTCTGGTGCAGAGGCCAGAGATGGCACGTGAACACATTTTTTAACTCCTGGCCCAGGAATGGGGGAACTACAGCTCCTTCTGAGAGCCATCTCTGAGAACACCATTCCAGCTCCCAACAAATTCTGAACACACTCAGATTTGGCTGGAAGCTATGGTTTGCATCTCAGCAAAATACTGCAGATAAGAGGGGATCGGTTATTAAAGAGAGAGAGAACATCTCTTGGGTCCCCTGAGTTTCTGCTGGCGTCCTGACTCTGATTTGGAAACAACACAGAGTGCAGCTGTTGTTGAAACAGCGTAGACCCCCAGTTTAGAAGATAATAGCTTCAGTCTCGTAGTTTGTATTTAATCAGGTTTTGAAGTAATGTATTAGTTTCATCTTGACGGGAGGAAAAAAGCTGTCTTTATAGGTAAATTAATATACCTGTGCAGAACTAATTTGTGTGACACTGGTGATCGGTTTCATGGCCATTGTGGGGGAAAAAAAAACCTCCTCATTTTAGTGAGAAGAGATGGAAGTGTGCTCATACATCCTATGTGGAAGGGGAGATTACACAAAACTTACTGGGAAATCAGGGTTTATAAATGCTGAAAGTAAGTCCCACTTCTACTTTTTGCTCTTGTCCACCCGGTACTGAAGTAATGCAATTCAAATATGAAGAGCAATGTGTTTTGGATACCATATTAAAATAGAGACATTCAGGTCTCATTCATGTATGTATTGGATCTTTCATTCATACCAGACTTGGTGTCTCTTCGCTCCCCTTGCTTTATTTTTCCAGTTTGCCTGTTTACCAGGTGAAGCAGTGCTTAGTGCTAAATTCTTAGCCAAGAAGAGAACACCAAGAGCTGTTTTCACTTGTCCTCTTCAAGCTCATTGCCAGACACTCTGTTCTACTCTGTCTTACTTTAGCTGTGTTAATAACATGGTACTGTATATGCCAACCAGTTTGGGGGTTTCATTTAGAAATCAAATTCCGCACGCTGATCTGGGGTGAACTTAAAATGATGGACAGAATAGATATGAGAAACTTCTACTGGTGATACAGTGATCTTTAGGTTGCAGTTAACACTGAGTGTGTTAAATACATAACCTTTGATAAAATACAGTTAATAACCTATGACGAGAGGCTGCTATCTTGTATCTGTACATAATCCCCCTGTTCTTTCTAGATGTATAGTAATTTTTTCAGACCAGTGAGGTTTATTGTGGTGCCTTAAAAGTTTACTATATCTAGAATAATTAGCAATTTTAATGATTGTGCTGAGGGATGGGGATGATGGGGGAGAGGAAGGAGATAATGTAGTTTATGGTATTTAAAAAAACGAGGCTTCAACGAAACGAGTCAACCTTTGTTTTGAGTGTCTTGCGTTAAATGAACGCAGGTATTTGATTTAGGATTTTCAGTTTTGTTAAGCGCGTGCAACTCTGAGGACTAATGCCTAATTTAGGAGTGAGGCTAGAGTTAATCCAAAGAAGAATACGCATGATATTGAGGACCTGGTGGTCATGCTGTTTGCACCAACTGCTGCATTCTTCAGAGCTGCTCTTACTGTGCTGTACTACTTACACAGATTTAGCTAGTGACATCTGCATTCCTTCCCAGGACTTGTGGTTTTTATCTATGGTTACATTGGTTTCCAGGATACGCTTATGTTTGTGTTTAGGGTCAGCATAGAGGTCTTCAACCTTCCTGAGACATGAGTTGCTCTTTCTCACAAGTATGACACATTTCTAGCCTGCTGTACATCAGCATGTATGGAGATGTATTGCAAAAGATGTCACCAAGGTGCTTCACTGCTATGTGTGTCCAGAAGAGGGCTTAAAGTCAGGAGTGAGGATTTGTGGGGTTGGTCCTTGGTGCATCCCTTCCCTGTGTAGCCTTCAGACACCTCAGAAAGCATCTGAAAGCCAGTGGGGCTGAAGCGGAGCTCTTGGGTGGAGACTGACTAGAACTTTTGAGTCAACCTGGATGGCTTCTGCAGGTTCAAGTGTAGCTTTGGCTACTTGAGCAGCTGTAGCTGCCCAAGAAGCTATGTTGTTGGTGCTTATTGTAGACACATGTCAAGAATTTAGCAAGTGTTCTTGGTTACCTTTAATTCATATATGTAAGTACAATGACTGTTAAGTTGTGGGTAGCTTTGTGGGGAGCGTGAAGAATCACAGGCTGGTTTCGGTTGGAAGGGACCTCTAAGACCATCCAGTCCCAACCCCCTGCCCCGGGCAGGTACACCTTCTACCAGACCAGGTTGCTCCAAGCCCCATCCAACCTGGCCTTGAGCGCTGCCAGGGAGGGGGCACCCACAGCTTCTCTGAGCAACCTGTGCCAGTGTCTCACCACCCCCAGGGTGAAGAACTTCTTCCTTGTACCTCATCTAAATCTTCCCTCTTTCAGCTTTAAACTGTTACCTCTCATCCTATCACTACAGTCCTTGATAAAGAGTCTCTCCTCACCCTTCCTGTAGTCCGTCTTTAAGTACTGGGAAGCTGCTGTAAGGTCTCCCCAGAGCCTTCTCTTCTCCAGGCGAAAGCCTGGACCTCTTGTTTGAGAGATGTTTGATCCTGTACTTTGTTCTGAAACATGCCTGCCCTTAATTTCAGCAGTGTATCAACATTTCCTGGACTCCTTAACGTCCTTATCCCTGTGAAATGAATGTCATTCCAGATACACCTACGGCTTCATGCTTTAGAACAGTATTTCTGCTTATGAATCACGGTTGCTATAGTTTAAGAATAAGAAACAAAAAACGCTGTGGAACTTGTTATGACCTTCAAGTATGAAATTCAGTGGAAAAAATGTTTCTGGAATATAAAAATACTTGAATTATCCAGTCTGACTTCCTTAAAGTTCTGTCAGACTACTCTTTTGTGTTCATGGAGAAACATTAAAAATAAAATGGCTTTGGTCTTCCGTGTTAAAAAAGCTTTTTATTGGGCTGTGCAGCTGTAAAGAACTTCTCTTAAGAGAAAATTGATGGCATTTACATGACACAACTTGAATGTTTAATCTTAATTCAGTGATGTGAAAGGCATGTTAATAGCTAGGCTGCAGTCTGCTGCAATATTGCTGGAACCCCAAAAGAAAATAACTCGTTGGGGTTGTTTGGAAGTAATATCTGTCTTGCACCATGATTATAAACACTCCTAAGCATATGTTATGCCTCCATAAAACCTTGTTGGTTGTAGCAAGTGTCCACTTTGAGATATCTGTAAATTGAGTCATAAGCTAAAACATGTAGATCAGACTCGCTGCGTTTTCATGCACGTCATTTTTGTTGCCTCAAAGGGAATGTAGAATGAGCTTTAGGAGGAAAATGTTGCAAAAGCTATTGTTTAATTACTTCTGGTAAAACTCACTTTTGCAAGACTTTCAAAGGCATATGGAAGATTTCTTGCATTTATGGGCAAAACTATGGTTTTTTTAATACTCCCAACCATTTTTAGTGGAGGTGTCAATGTAAAATTGTGCTGACTGTGGTATTGAAGCCAGCCTATGTATTCTAATAAAATGAAATCCATCTTGTAACAAAATGCTAGTTTGTGCAGTATCTGCATAAAATGTTAGCTGTTTCAAGGCGTGATTGACTGCACATTTCACCTTGATTAACTTGCGAGAAGGCACAGAAGGCAGCAGGCAGGGTAATAAGACAGTACTTTGCAATACATGCTGTTTTCCTTAATCTCAATGTAAAGGATTATTCTATCCATTTGCATTCAGATTATGGAATCCAGAATCATGCTTACTGCGTGCATCTGAAATAAAGGAGCAGACGTTGCTATCAAGCTTATGCAGCTATCTGTAGAACGTGCAACATGAAGTTCTCAGTAAATTCCTGACTATCAGTATTACTTTTGAACACAATTTCTCTTTTATGTGGCATGAATGTGAAGCTGTTATAGTACTTCAAACTATTTTTTATGAATACTGAAACACTATTTTCTTCACTGTGTTTGGCTGTGAGACTGAGGAGAAGTCGCAGGGGAATGCCAGGTGGAAACTAACCTTGTCCAGCAGCTTGCAAATTGGATGGAGTTCTGTCTCCATTTCTTCTTTTCTTGTATCATTTTGCTGTGGAGAGAAGTTGCTGGGATGAAATTAAGGTGACATCTGCTGTTGGTCTCTTCTCCAGAAGTTAGGGTGAGCCAATCAGCGTTTCACGTGACGCTGCTCTCACTGGCGATTGCGTCTGTGGTGCGTTTGTAGATGGGGTGTTGGGGGAATACCACTTTGAGGACTGCTGGGTTAGCTCCCTGATATCTACTCCTATCTGAAATAGGATAACCTTGTCCCCTCAACAATGAGGAAAGGGTGTGCCTGGTGAGAGTACTGCCATAGTATTTTAGGTAGTTGTTTTCATATGCACAAATAATGTGGCCCTTAAAGGCACATCCTGGCTGCTCTTGCTCCTGCCATCTTGTAATGGCACAAGAGGGACCTGGACAGGCTGGATCGATGGGCTGAGGCCAGTGCTCTGAGGTTCAACAAGGCCAAGTGCCGGGTCCTGCCCTTGGGTCACCACAGCCCCAGCAGCGCTACAGGCTGGGGAGGAGTGGCTGGAGAGCTGCCCAGCGGGAAAGGCCCTGGGGGTGCTGGTCGACAGCCGGCTGGACATGAGCCGGCAGTGTGCCCAGGTGGGCAAGAAGGCCAACAGCCTCCTGGCCTGTATCAGCCATGGTGTGGCCAGCAGGAGCAGGGAGGGGATCGTGCCCCTGTACTAGGCACTGGTGAGGCCGCCCCTCGAATGGTGGGTGCAGTTTTGGGCCCCTCACTGCAAGAAGGACACGGAGGTGCTGGAGCGTGTCCAGAGAAGGGCAGTGAAGGTGGTGAAGGGTCTGGAGAACAGGTCTGGTGAGGAGTGGCTGAGGGAGCTGGGGGTGTTCAGCCTGGAGAAGAGGAGGCTGAGGGGAGACCTTATCACTCTCTGCAACTGCCTGGGAGGAGGCTGTGGTGAGGTGGGGTCGGTCTGTTCTCCCAAGGAACAAGCGATAGGACAAGAGGAAATGGCCTCAAGTTGCACCAGGGGAGGTTCAGATTGGACATAAGGAAAAATTTCTTCACCAAAAGGATTGTCAAGCACTGGAACAGGCTGCTCAGGGAAGTGTTAAACTCACTGTCCCTGGAGGTATTTAGAAGACGTGTAGATGTGGTGCTTAGGGACATGGCTTAGTGGTGGACTTGGCAGTGCTGGGTTAACGGTTGGCCTTGATGATCTTAGAGGTCTTTTCCAACTGAAATGTTTCTATGATTGTAAGTTAAGTTTTCATCTGGCTCAATTCCCTGATCTGTCTTACTGCAAAACCAATTTTTTCAACATTAGGTAGAGAATAGGGACCAGCAGATAGGGGCAGAGGGGGTATTCAGACTTTTGGTGGCTGATTGCATGGTGGTAGCACAGTTGTGTTAAAACTTCTGCTGAGATCCGATCAGTGTTAGAATACATGGGTGTAAACTCTAACTGTATAATAAGGATTAGGGAAGGTAAACCCGAAATATTGTGTTTTGAGTTGTACCCCTTCTGAAATCAGTGCCCAAAGCTTTAAATGTTGTATATTGGACTGATATTTAAAAATCAACAAGCATTTTTGAACTGTTTTTAAAAACGTCTGTTATGATCCTGACGTTTACTACTTAATACTTTCTATTAGGGCCTTTATCTGCCAGTCCTTGAGTCTGGAGTTGGTATGGTACAGCAGTACAAATTAAAGTCAGATGTTCTTTCGTCTTTAAAACTGAACCTTCTTGTTACGGTGGAAGAGTCCCATAGAAATAGGAAGGAACTTGCTTAGAAGAATTCTGGGCAATTTTATGTATCTGAAGAGAACTTGCTCACAAAAATGTAAGATGGTGCCCCTATGCACAGTTACTCATTTATAGTAATGGAGTAAGATCACTTCCTCATGCGTAGTGGGTGTTTTTATTTCTTTTTTTTTTAAATGAGAATCTTTCTGTCTATGAACTTCATAGTCCAAGCCTCAAAATCTTCCACAGCGAACTCTGATAACCAAGTAAATAGTAGTATTTCCTTTGAAGAGATCTTTGTGTCCCACAATACCAGAACATGACACGAGAGGGACAGGAAGTTTTCTGTGATGTTCTGGAAGAATCAATTGTGTTGGTTGAACAGTTTGTTAGTGTGATCTAATGTAGCTGTTTATAAAGTGTCCACCTTGCTTTGCCACCCTTTCAAGGGTGAAACCTTATGTGCCTGTCTGTTCGTGCGTGTGTTTAACATGCTGCCCAAAGTAGAGGACATTTCAGAATAAACTATGCAGAACTTATTTTATTTCTTAAAATGCGATGGAAGACAGGTGATAATACTGGTTCATCTGGCACTTTTTGCTTGTTTCATGAAGCGAGACAGATATTTTGTGTTGGAGCTTATGTTTCTGCCGGTGAATTTAAGATAGCACTCCATGGGTTGCATTAAAATTTTGTTTTTGTTGCTATTGTTTGAGTGTGGAAACAATTAGAAAACTTTGAAATTGTTAATGCAGCCAAACTCAACCTTCATCCTGGATGCTTTGTTTCTTCTCTTTAAAGTAACTGTACTCTTGTGTTGGTAAGGGTATGGGTAGTATCTAAGATGACAGCTGTGGAACCAGAATGATGGAAGTTCAGATGCTTCACCATGCTCCTCAAAGGCCTCCTTGCGGTACTGTTGGTTGACCTGTGCTTGTCTCTCTTCTCTTCCTAGAATATGGTATCAAGTTTCCGTGTTTCTGAACTACAAGTGTTGTTGGGGTTTGCTGGACGTAATAAAAGCGGGCGGAAGCATGACCTCCTGATGAGGGCATTGCACTTACTGAAGAGCGGCTGCAGCCCAGCAGTTCAGATAAAAATCCGTGAACTCTATAGGCGTCGGTACCCAAGGGCAATTGAAGGACTCTCGGACTTACCAGCTATAAAACCTGCGGTTTTCAACTTGGACAGTAGTTCCTCTCCTGTCGAGCCTGACCTGGCTGTTGCTGGCATTCACCCGCTCCCTTCTACTTCGGTCGTGTCTCAGTCTCCTTCCTCGCCTGTCAGTTCTGTGCTCCTCCAAGACGCTAAGGCACAGTTTGAGATGCAGCAGCCGTCACCTCCGATTCCACCCGTTCATCCCGATGTTCAACTGAAGAGCCTACCTTTTTACGATGTGCTTGATGTGCTCATAAAACCTACGAGTCTAGGTAAGTGTTTAATAGCTCTGCAGGTTGCTTAATTCATGAAATAAGTGTTGCTTATGGCAGTACTAAGTCCAGACTTGAATGGCTTTTTGCAGCTGGGGAAAAGGGGAAACTGCCTTTCTGTCTCATCTCTGCCGTTGCCCTCTCTTCACCATTAGTCCCCAAAAGTGCCAAGCCACACTTCAGAAAATAGTGTTCTCTTGTGTAAATATTGTATGATTAAAGATCTTCGTCCTTTGAATATTAAATAATAGAGTAATTCAGTTGGGAAGTACCTACAATGATGATCTAACTGCCTGACGACTTCAGGGCTGACCCGAAGTTAAAGAGTAGTAATTAAGGGCGTTGTCCAAATGCCTCGAGCATGGACAGGCTTGGGGCATTGACTACATCTCTAGCAAGCCTGATCTGGTGTTTGACCACCCTCTCTGTAAATAAATACTTCCTGATACCTAATCTGAACCTCCACATTTGGCTGAAAGATTTGGACCTGAAGCTTCTGCCTCCTATAAGTGAGGAATGCATCTGTTGTGGCTGACAGGAGAAGGATTTAAGGGTCAGTAATTAATAAGGTGCAACGATGTAGAGAACAAGTTCCCTGGTTTGGTAGTTTAAGCTTGTGTCACTGCAACAGTTCTGCAGGTTCTGACATCTGGCGCTGAAGCAGATACTTTGTGCAGCAAAGTTCAGTGTTGTACTCAGTTTAGGGAAGATTTTTTTCCGCCTACAGGTTGTTGTCGTACTGTGTGTTAAAATGTAGAGTGGACCTCTGTCTTCCGAATAACCTGACATCTCAGTTTAGTTTCCTCAAACACCTCAGTCTTAAAACATATTTAATTGTTTGGAAATACATGGTTTTCTGTCTTGAAAGTCAGCCTGTCTTACCTTACATGGTAGAAAATGTTCCCTAACTGTTTGGTGATATTGTTTAGAAACACTTCAGCATTTTGCAGGCTGCTTGCATCCTCTTAAACGTTATTTTCTTAACTGATAATGAAGTTTTGTACCTTGGTCAAGCGATCATTGTCTTCCTCCGGTACCTAAAGCAGCAAACATTACCAACAAGCATTATTTACAGTGCCTGTGGTCGCTTCTGTTTGTGTGTCGTGACAGTCTGTTAGAGTTTGATATCCAGACTGTGTTGGTACAATAGCTGCTGTGGTGTGGGACAGCTCTGTGGCTCACGCTGCCATTACCTATATGGAGGTGATCTGTCAGTGCCACAACGTTGTGGATAACTCCTGGTTATGTTCCCTGTGCGCGGTAGCCGAGTATCTTAACTAGCTTCCTGAATTATGCTGTGTTGTGGGACAACTGTTGGCTCGTAGTTCACCAGACTGGTTGCCAGCCACGTAGTCATTCTGTCCCGTGTAATGCAACATGTGCTCAGTGTTGTATTTCTGCTGTACAGGTACCTTTTGCTTCCTGGTCAATGATAGCTAGAGGTGGTGGCCATATGCTAGAAATTTCCCTAATGGCTGTTTCTTCTCAACTTTGGAAATGATCCTTTTCTTCTGAAAAGAGAATGCTTCCTTAGGGGTGTCACCATGTTATAGTTAGAGCTGCAGGTAAATTCCTCTTTCCCTTGAAGACTGTAGGCTCTTTGGATGTTGCCTAGTTTTTGTAGGAGTGAGGGTTATCTAGTCCTGTAGCCTTTGGGTCCTCTTAGGACATGGGCAAGGGGGACAAGGTTAACTTAACTGAGTACTTCCTTGCCTTCCAACTCTTTCCAGAGCGCAGTACCTGAAAGTGGCAGCAGTCAGAGCGACAGCTCAGATCTGTGTGAGGCGGAATGGGGAAATGAGATGTGAGGAATGGCTTTAAATGCAAATTGTGGGCCCTTCTGATGTTAGAAGGATATGAGCATTGGCGGAAAATCACCCTTAACGTGGATGCATGAGCAAATCTGGAAATGAGGCTTCCTTTATTTCCTATTTTTAGAGTGATATGGGTAGCTTATAGTCCCAGTTAGTGGATGTGGGATGCCCCAGTGACGGGGACATGGTACAGACAAATTTTGTGTGTTTTGAGAATTAAGGGCTTGGAAACAAAGACAGACAGGTAGGTCAGAGCTCAGAATATAGTCCACTTCACTGTGACTCTTTAAAAGGGATGAGTGTAGGTATTCTTCTGCACTAACATGAGAACACAAGAGCAGGTGTAAGTGTGGGGTTTTGTTTTAACCCACACTTAGTTCAATAACTGAATATTTTAATGATCTTTTTCATGTGTGCTCAAGTATTATTTGTAAAATATGAAATGCTGTCTGTGGTGTGTGTGTGAGAACATGCACAGTGTAGCTGTTTTGAATTGTT
Source organism: Leptosomus discolor (assembly GCF_034619465.1). NCBI lineage: Eukaryota > Metazoa > Chordata > Aves > Leptosomiformes > Leptosomidae > Leptosomus > Leptosomus discolor. The sequence goes on along the minus strand of NC_141419.1, from coordinate 90,002,998 downwards.
CGAGGAACTTGGTGTGTTTGTTCCACCTGGGTTCTGTTTTGTGTTTTGTGCCCTTTTTGTGTGTGTGTGTGTTCTGGGCAGACAGATCATCTCTGAATCAGTACTGGGATCGGTACTGGGACCAGTGCTGTTTAACATCTTTGTCGGCGACACGGCCAGTGGCATCGAGCGCACCCTCAGCAGGTTTGCCCACGGCACCGAGCTGTGTGGTGCGGTGGACACGCTGGAGGGAAGGGAGGCTGTCCAGAGGGACCTGGAGAGGTGGACCTGTGCAAACCTCAGGAGGTTCAACAAGGGCAAGTGCGAGGTCCTGCACCTGGGTCGGGGCAATCCCAAGCACAGATACAGGCTGGGGGATGAGTGGATGGAGAGCAGCCCTGGGGAGAAGGACTTGGGGGTGCTGGTGGGTGAAAAACTGAATGAGAGCCAACAGTGTGAGCTCACAGCCCAGAAAGCCAGTGGCATCCTGGGCTGCATCAAAAGGTGTGTGGCCAGCAGGTCCAGGGAGGGGATTCTGCCCCTCTGCTCTGCTCTGGTGAGACCTCACCTGCAGTGCTGCGTCCAGCTCTGGGGCCCCCAGCACAGGAAAGACATGGAGCTGCTGGAGTGAGCCCAGAGGAGGGCTACCAAGGTGGTCAGGGGGCTGGAGCACCTTTCCTATGAGGACAGGCTGAGAGAGCTGGGCTTGTTCAGCCTGGAGAAGAGAAGGCTTCGGGGAGACCTTAGAGCGGCCTTCAGTGCTGAAAGGGGGCTGCAGGAGAGGTGGGGAGGGCCTGTTTACAAGGGCCTGTGGTGACAGGACGAGGGGTAATGGTTGGAAGCTGGGAGAGGGCAGGTTTGGACTAGGTACAAGGAAGAAGTTCTTCACCCTGAGGGTGGTGAGGCCCTGGCACAGGTTGCCCAGAGAAGCTGGTGCTGCCCCCTCCCTGGCAGTGCTCAAGGCCAGGCTGGATGGGGCTGGGAGCAACCTGGTGCGGTGGGAGGTGTCTCTGCCCATGGCAGGGGGTTGGAACTGGATTTGAGGTCCCTTGCAACCCAAACCATTCTATGAATGTGAGAGGGTACAAGACAGCCTAGCTCTTCCCAACCTGCCTGGCTTGGTTGTGCTATTTTTGCATTTGTCCTTCTTGCTGGTTACTTTAAGCTGTTGGACAAGTCCAATCTACCTTTATTTCAGGTCAAGATTTCTAATTACTCAAGTTGAAAGAAAGTAAAAAAGTAACATGGACATCCTATCAACGCCTAATACTAAAACATTACTGCTTCCCATCACTGACTGACAAGTAGGATTCTGACATGAAAGTGGTGTGTGTGTGTGTGTGTGTGTATATATATATATTTTTTTTTTCCAAATGCTGCTCCCAGGTGTGAAGTCTAGCTGGCTTCTCTGGCATTAGGGTTTGTGTTCCCTCCCTTCCTCCCTAAAGGCTTAGTTACCTCTAGTCGTTTCAGAATTGAGTAATTTTCCAGTTGCCTATTAATAACCTCTGGTGCACGTTCTCCTCTTGTAGTACATTGAAGTAGTTGTAAACATCTTCTCAGTGGTACTCTTTTTGCCAGGTATCCAGTGTTATATTTTGTTGTGTGTTGGTTGGAAAGGATTATAACACAGGTTGCCAAGCTTCTTTAGTACTGAAGTATAACGTGATATTAAGCTGTCTGAATATAGTTGAATGAATTATTTGTTCCATTGCTTTCCTGTTGACAGTTACATGCAGTTCAATCACAATTTGATTATATTAAGTGATTTATGCCTTGTTCCAGGAAAACCTCAACTGCAGATCCTGTTTTAATCGATTAGTTTAATCACCATGGTTAAACCTCTTTTTTTTTTTTCCTCTTTTTCTAGTACAGAGCGGTATTCAGAGATTCCAAGAGAAATTTTTTATCTTTGCTTTAACACCTCAGCAGGTCAGAGAAGTCTGTATTTCCAGGTAAGAAGTAAGAGTGTGGCATAGCATAGGTAAACTTTTTTAAAATTTCAGGAGAAAATGTGGGGGTTTTAGTTTGTTTTATGCATTGCATAAGCACGCAGATGCAGAGTGATAACGCTCACCAAAGTTATGCTGAGTTTAGCTGTCCTGTTGTCTTCAGGAGCTACTGTGCACAGAATTTATGTGCAGTTGGGGTAAATCCTACGCCACTAAAGAGTTAACAATTCCTTGGTTCCAAATAATTGTGACTATTCAGCGATGGTAAGCTTTTCTTCCCTGCATGTTTCCTGGCTGCAGGGAAGGCTGCTTTTATCTTTTTGTCCCAGGGTTCATGTTGTTGCAAGACCTGTGGTGTAAGCCAAGAGGATTCGCGGGGTTTTTCCTCTTTGGCAACATCGTCCTTTGTTACTATAAACTGTTGACAGAGGATGCTGATCCTAAAGTCCTGCTTGACTTGGAGTAGCTAAACAGAGGTGTTGCTCGTGAGACTTGTTCATAGCTCAATAAAAGAAAAATAAGAGCAAAGTTTAGTGACTTTTGTGGCAGGCGCACCAGTTATTTCTGCATACGACTTGGAATATGCGATCTGCTCTCTAAATGGGTACGTCTCTTTGCCTTTGTCACAGGGACTTCTTGCCAGGGGGCAGGAGAGATTACACAGTCCAAGTTCAGCTAAGGTACCTTTTACATACTCTTCTCTTATGACTTCTTAATTGGCTAATGTAACATACGTCTGGATGTTTGTGGGGACATATGGATGTGCTGGCGCTTGAAAATGATGCTTTCTCTTTTTGGGGATCTAGGTTATGCCTAGCAGAGACAAGCTGCCCTCAAGAAGATAATTACCCTAGTGGTTTGTGTATTAAAGTGAATGGGAAGCTGTTTCCGTTGCCGGTAAGCTTGTTTGCATGTACTTGTGGCTTCTTTGTGACTTGCAATGCATGTTTTTTTTTCTGTTATGTTAGCTTGTTAAAACAATCAAGCTGTTTATCACTCAGATTTCTCTGGTTACCAACGTTTGGCACGTGGTTTGTACATTTGTTGTGTGAGAGCGCCATTAACTGCTCTTGGTCATGGTAGAGCCACTGCATGGATTACTTGTACTTTCGCCATCTATAGCAAACCTCATCTGTGGCAGTTAACACAATAAAATAGGTCAAAACCAAACCAGTGTCTGCATGGGGAATGCTCCTCGTAGGTCTTCAAATGGAGTTTGTTTGACTTGATTGGTAAAGCCCTTGCTGTTTGGGCTATCTGTATTTTGTGATTGGCTTAAGTTCCTTCTTGTGACGAGGGAACAGTACCACCTCCTTGTGTACAACTTTGTACGCTGCTGTCCACCTGTCTGGTTAGAGCAGAATTAATTGTGAGGGTGAAGAACAGACACATTCTAGGGTTCCTAGCACTTGCTGATACTGGAACAGGACAGTGTTGGCAGTCATGCACTTTACTGGGGTCTGATGTTGCAAAAATTAGTATGGAGGCAAGGTCACCTCAAGGCTTGAATATATACAAAAAGGGAAAAGTACTGTCATTATTCTTGAAAAATCTCTGGAATGGGTATCTCTGTACAGTAGAACAGAGAGAGACTCTTATGCAACCCATTCTGAAATAGTTCTGGAAGCTATAGAAGATGGACATAGTGGTAGTACAGAGGATTCTTTCCGCAGTGGGTTTGGAAAAATACTGCCTGGAAAAAGGTGTGAAACCTTTTTCGGAATGTTTGTCACCTTCTTGGTGTGTCAGATGTGTTGTCCTGTACCTTCCCTCCTGCCATATGCAACCATGACTGCTTTTTTGCCCCTACTCAGCTCAAGTGAGACTCTCTAGCTTCTCTTCCCAGTACTTCTTTAACCATTGCATCACTGTTCTTCTATCTGTCTTCATTGTGTAAGACACCCCTCTTGAGTCCCTCCATTTGTTTGACAGAAGGACTGGAAACCTTAAAACAGCTCTCGAGATACCAAAAAGTATTCTCTTAGAGGAATACACTGAAGGAATGGATTGGACAGGATTAAAAAACCGAGTCAACTAAACTTTGACTCAATTAGCACAGTTTTTGGAAGTGGGGAGCACTGGAAATCTCTCTTTAATCTGCAGGGCATTTTCTTCTTATGTTTTCTAGTCAGTATTTTCTGCAAATGCCAGTTACATTCTTTGTGGTAAACCTGAGGATTTTCTCCTTCCTTCTGCAGATTTCTCCCTTTCTTTAAGCAACCCACTAAAAAGAATTGGGTCTGATGTTATCCTATGGACATCAATGTCTGCTGCTTCTCAGTCTTGCGAAGTCAGTTTACACCCTGCTATGCTATCCATTTTGTGTGTAACACGTGTCACAGCTGTAGCAAAAATTGTTTGTGATCTTGGATTATTGCTTTGCTTTATATCTAAATCCTGTAGGTTCTTCCTGCACATCGTAAGATGATTCTTTAATCAGTTCAGCAGAAAACATAGGTGAGAAAGTGAATAAATTACTATTGTCTTGGCAACTTCCTTTCCTCTCCTTCTTCAGTATGAGCTGAATGACAAATACATCTCAGTCTGAGTGCTCCTGCAAACATTTTTTTGTTGATTTAGTCACTGCATCCTTTCTATTGCAGGAAGTGTAAGATAACTTATTTGCCTCAAAGATCACTATTGTCCAACTCAGTAGTCTTGGTGTTAGGTAATTAATCAGCGATGCCAGCCTCTATTGCCAACTCACACAATTCTTGAGTGCTATTCTGTCTTACCCTGGTATACCAGTGCGTCCCTCTGCAGGTGTCTGTAAATTACTCTTGGTCATCTCCTTGGCTGCAATCCTTACCAGAAACTTCAGAGGAATGCTGTCAGTGTGCCAGGGCTGCTTCGGGTTGTGCCAGCTCGTGTTAACATGGTGTTTTCTTGTATTCCTACAACTGTTTGTGTCCTCCCTTTATTGTGTTGGTTCTGACTTAAAAAAGGAGTAAATGTAGAGCCTTGCATGCTGGTGTCTTGGTAAGTAACAAGGACTTTATATATAATGCACTACAGCAGGTGGTTCTCCTGTTGACTTCTCTCATAGGCAAGACAAAACGCAAAAGTCCAAAAAGGTAATTTGCTTTTCTTCTCAGGGCGCCTCTGTAGACCACTGCGAGTCTCTTTCAAAGGACAAAATCAAATATGTCAGGACAGGCTGGAAGTAGCCACATAGAAGACAGACAGCTTTCTGTTGATGGATTTTTCTGGCTCTAAAAGATTCCACCTGCTTTCACTAAGATGGTTCTTGCAAGAACCATGGAAGATTTAAAGGCCCAAATAATGTTGGCACTTCCTAGCCCCTAGAGTTAGCAGCCTAACTAAAAAGTGGCTGGTTATGGTAATGACCTTATAGCAGCCTTCCAGTCCCTGCAGGGGGGCTACAGAAAGGCTGGGGAGGGACTTTTTACCAGGGCCTGCAGTGACAGGACAGGGGGTGACGGCTGGAAGCTGGGAGAGGGCAGGTTTGGACTAGGTACAAGGAAGAAGTTCTTCACCCTGAGAAGAGTGAAGAAAAAACTCACCTCTTCACGGTGAGACACTGGCACAGGCTGCTCAGAGAAGCTCTGGCTGCCCCCTCCCTGGCAGTGCTCAAGGCCAGGCTGGATGGGTCTGGGAGCAACCTGCTCCAGTGGGAGGTAACCCCATTACCCCAAGACCATGCTGGTTGTGATAGGCAAGCGGAGTGCTCTTTAATTAACTCCTGGAAGGCTAGGAAGGGAAGGTTTTAAAGCTAGGAGCTGTGAATGTGTGTTTCTCTGCGTAAAGAAATGTATATGTGTGTGTTTTTTTAACCAGCATGTCCTTTCTGGGAGAGATTCTTGTATAGAACCACACTGGCCTTGAACTAAATGAAATCTGTCAGTCAGGTCTGTGCAAGACATAGGGCTGCAATCTCTTACTGGCATCCTTCTGGTACAGGATGAGTTTTTTGAGAGGAGTGGACTGCAGGCTCGTCTGTGTGAGATCAAAACAGAGTCTCAGAGTTCTGTTACAGGCTGGCTTGCTTTCATAGGGACAGATGCAGGGCGAGATGAATAAGCTGCAGCTCGGCTGTGTGCTCCTCCGCATAGCACAATACTTTCAGCTCATGATCTGCTGGAGAGTATCTGCTTGCCTAGAAGCAAAAAGGAACTGAATGGCTCCTGATCCAATTCGCATGGATCATCTAGGAAATAAAACTTCAGAGAACCCGTCCAGGTTATGAAATTCTTCACCAAATCTCAGCAAACGAGATCTGGTTTGCTTTGTTTCTGCAGACAACAGCTCTTAAATACAGCTGATAGTCCATGTACTTCTTCAGGGGCCTTGGCAGAGTTCAGATGCCAGCCTGTTGCTGATGACGGTAGGTGTAGTTGATGCGAGGCAAAGCAGACACCAAGGAGATGTGGGGCTCTTGGAACAGACACTATTGCATCTTAAATGGAATGAATGAAGTGTTTTCTGCCTGTGAAGCACTGAATTCACTCTTCATGGCTTGCTGTGTGTGTGGCTGTGTCCTTGCGATGTTCTGTTCTCTTTCAGTGGGGCAAAGGAAAAAAAAAAAAACCAGGACAAAACATCAACATGATTTTTTACTCTTCAGAGAACTTACCTGGACCAAAACTGCACTCTCTTCCACCTTTTCAGCACTTCTGTAAAATCACTTCCAAAAAAAAAACGCTTTAAAATTGCAGTTGACATACAGTATTAGGCTGTAAAAGATGGGTATTTCTCAGAGTAGGTGTTGAATTTAGTCTCCAGCCTAGAGAGCCTCTAGGTTTACCTGCTCGCCGTAGACCTGTTTAAAACTACCAAGTCTGTTTCAGCAAGTTTCAGAGTACAGCAGGGAGATTTGGTAACACTTTCTTGTTCTTTCTTCTCACAGGGATACGCTCCACCGCCAAAAAATGGAGTTGAACAGAGGCGACCTGGGCGCCCCTTGAATATAACATCTCTGGTTCGGTTGTCGTCGGCAGTGCCAAACCAGATTTCCATTTCCTGGGCTTCTGAAATAGGAAAGGTAAACTGTATGTTCTGTAGGGTGTGGAAAGTTGTCTGAATAACCTCATCTAGTATTCCTTCTTACCCTACTGCTTGATGTTCCTGGCAAGGCATGTGCCAGCAAGTGTTTCATACTGGGTGGCTGAACTTATTATCAGTGCCAGGAAACAAAGTTTGCTGTAGAAGTATGGTAGCTTACAGTAGCGTATGTAAGATTTGCGTATAGACGGCAATGACTTCCTTATAGAATTCACACTAGAGAGCCTGCTGTTGGGGATTGCCCGAAATGTGGGTTGAAAGACCAAAATCTTTTTGTGATGTAAATAGTACAGAACAGTTCAGACATGACAAAATAACAAGGAAACCCTATTTTCTTCCTTAGAGCTTGATGGTGTGAAAAATTAGATGATGTAGCCATGTATTCTAAGGCACGTTTCTCGCTATCGGTTCTAACTGTCTTTGGCGAAGGTTTTTTAAGCTGATCAGATGTGCCAAGGCTGTGGGGCTGGAGACATGCATTTGCTTTTGAGGTTTTTGTATTTTCTAATACAGTAATGCTGAGTAGTTTTTTAAAGCAATTTTTATTTCATAGGAAGAACTGCTTCATGGATATTTCCATCTCTTTTCTTTTGAGATTCCTTTTTTTACATGAAAACGGTCTCTCTGTGAATTGATTTAAAATTGTACTTGCAAATAAACCAAAACAGGGATGGAATTTCTAGCTCAGAAAGCTCTTGGATGGGAGGTTGCTGGGAAGGGTTTACTGGGGAGGTGTCAGGCCGCTGGTGTCAGCTGTTTCTGGGCTTGGTGTATGGTCCAGCCAAGCATGTTTGAGATATGTGTGTGGGGTCTGTGTGTAATGCAGGATACCTGAGCAGTGGGTGTGTTTTCTTGCAAACAAAGAGTATTCTGGAAGTTTGGGTGACTTGCAGGAGAAGTGACTCAGTGTGGGGAAGGATGGAGAGCAGGGAACAAAAAAAATGAAACGTGAAGGCTCTTCTTTAATGCAGTTCTAAACTTTGTGGAAAGGTGTAGTGGGGGAAAAGCATGCTGGACTTCAGGTGGCAGGAGATAAAGGGGATGGTCACTGAAATGGGATACCTGTTGCTTTCTACTGCCTGCAGTCATTAATCATAGTTGAAAAGGAATTAGCCTTTAGAATGGCTGCGTGGCTGTTTAGGAATTACCCCCCTATGGATTTACCAAGGAAAGAAAGGGAGAGCATGAGGAACTTCTCAACCTAGGAAGAATTCAGATAGCTGTTGCAGCAGCCCTTTCGGCTGTTGGTAAGTCAAGAACTACTTACTGCTCTATCTGTGACTAGCTGCCTAAATCCTTCTGGATTCAATTACCAAAGTAGCTTACCTCTTACTACTTTCTCCAAAATCAAAATCTGTGGACCAGAGACGCCACATGTTTCAAAGTGAGACTCCTATATAAGGTTTTATATGCTAATTTACATTTTTTAAAAAAAAGGAACTGGAGAGAAAGCTAATGTTCAGAAAATAAATGAAGGGCAGTGCTGACAGCAAAGTGGTTTTTTTTTTTTTTCTGAAACAGAGGTGGAGGGAAAGATCTAAGCTGTCTTCCCAACTGTAAAGCACAAGAGTATTGAAATCCTTGCAGTGTTGTGTGTGGTCTTGGCCTCTCCCGCTGACCCCTGCTCTCTTCCTCCCCTGGATCTGCCAAATCATATTCTCATGGAAGCAGATGAAGTGGAGGTTGTCCCAGCGTTCCCCCTTGCTCTGAGAGGCAAAGCGCATTCTTCGGTCTAATGTCGGTGCTCTGCTCCAAGTACCAGAACTCTCGGAGCAGCCGTTGCTATTCCTTCTCTAAATGAGACCCCTGGGGACGGTTTCAGTGAGCTTGCGTGGTGAGGGCTGACTGGCCTGTCCTTGACTGATAATGGAGGGCTTCTGAGCCAAGGAGGCATTAGCCCCACAGAGGTGGTCAGACTTGAGCCTGTAGAATTCGCTCTGTAAGCAATAAACAGTGCCATGTATGGTCACTCTTTAAAGGAAGAAAAAGAATCCATTTTCCTTAGTCGTTTCCCATGCACTTGGATAACTTCATCTGCTCATCTAGGTAAGAGCTGGTTTTCCTGCAGCTGGTGAAGGAGGAGCAGGGCAGTAGGTGTTCTTACTTAAAGTTCTTGTGCAGTACCCACACAATGTAGGAACCATAAGAAGGTGGCTGGCAGGGGGTGGAAATAAGAGACCACGGGTTCTGTTTGTTACACAGATGAAACCACTATTATTCTGCAGTAGTGGGACTGGCAGAGTTTTCTCTTCATTAGTGACCTTGAAGAGAGAGCGAACACTGAACAAAAGAAGTTGGCAAGTGGCGTAAATTAGGGAAGAGTAGTAAATGCTGGGGAATGTGCCCAGCCTCAGAGCGGTGGGTATGGTGTAATGAGGCTTGGCTTAAAAGTGCAGAGCAGGCTAAAGAGAAGGTACAAAGAAATTGGTGCGGCTGTGTGCCATTTGGAGGTGGTGTGTCTGCACCCGAAAGACCATTCATCATCCTCTCTTTTGTCATATGATCGTCTTTGAGCTCCCCACTGACAGAACGATACTGAAAAAAGGGAGGGATTTAGGAGACAAATGTGAGAAGTTCTTAAAGACTGCATGTATGAGAAGATGTGTCACCAGTCTAAATTATCTTCCCAAGAAAAGAGCCCAGGTTGTGTCTCCATTGTGGAATTACTGTTCTTAGTTAAGTCACAACTGGAGTAGCATGATCGGCAGGAGATCTTTGGTGGAGTATTGTACACTAATCAAGTTGTTTGTCAATGCTTTTCATAACTATTAAGCAAAAAACTGGCATGTTTTCATTTTTACTCTGTGCGATAGCTAGTGTAAATGGTAATCTGTTGTCGTGGTGGAAGTACTGTACGAAATCAGTGTTTTAATCTTTAATCACTTTTTTTGTAGAATTACTCCATGTCTGTGTATCTCGTTCGCCAGCTCACTTCAGCTATGCTTTTGCAGAGGTTAAAAATGAAAGGTATCAGAAACCCCGATCATTCCAGAGCACTAAGTAAGTCAAATTAATGTGCCTGCCTGTACTTTGTGAGGGTGGCTGGTGGCTCTTTAGGACTAGAACTGGTACTTGGGGGGGTTTGCAGCCTTTGGAAAAGGAAGTCCATACCCAGAGTATCAGAGGTCCCTTTGCTGTGGCTGAGGCTTCACACACTTTGTCAGGGAGGGTCCCTGTGCTGGTAGGGAGTGCAGCCAGAGATCCCGTCTGAAATGTTCTTATGGGAATGCCGTGAGCACCACTTACTGTGGTGGGCTGCGAGGTGCAGGCCAACGTCTTAAATTCCCTTCACTTGCACGTGATGCTGATTGTACCTCGCTCACTGGTGGTTATTCATTTATCTCTTTGCACGTTGGGTTGAGCTTGCTTTACTAACCCTGGTGGCTGTTCGTGTATCTGCTGCACGTCAGACAGTCTGGTGAAGTGCACTGTTTGCCAGTTGCTTATAAATATTGAAACTATTGTCGTTTGATATTGCTGTGAGTTAGCTTCCTACATGCTTAATTTTTTTTTAGAGAGCTGGAAATAAAGTGCATGTACTGGCCAGTCAAGATCAGCATTTTAAATAACAATGTCTGTGTATAACTTCCTAATTTATTTTAATAGTCAAAGAAAAACTAACTGCAGATCCTGATAGCGAGATTGCCACAACCAGTCTGCGAGTGTCTCTGATGTGTCCTGTAAGTATGGCTGGAAATTACCGTATACAGATTTGTCTTTTTACCTTTACTGCAGAGTTGGGCTGCTTTTACAAGGCCCCGCTTTAGAAACTTCACTGGCTTTTGTTACACACTGATTCGTTAATACAAAATAGCGGGGAGAAGGTTGCATCTACAAGCACGTGATTATAGCAGTGTTCAACCAACTATGGTATTCATTTATGTGGGTGCCTCACTGTCAAAATGCAGTCAGAACCAAGTTGCTACTCATGTGTGTATAGTGAGGTGTTTAGGAGTGGTCTTGTATATTGAGGTGTTGAAACTCATTGGCCAGGGTGACAGAACAATTAAAGGACACAGTGAGAAATAAAACTTCAGGTCTTCTCATCTTGGTATTGCTTATGCTGCCAGCTACTACAACCAGAAAAGCTCATAACTGTGTAACAAGGTAATGCTGCCTTGGGGTTTCCCTTCCCAAGCAGGAACTGGCCTTGTGTTTGTGACTGGTCTGTTAAACTTAATGTTGAAGTAGGTGTTATGCCTTTCTGAGTCTTAACATAACTGGCGCTGACAAAACCCCTTCAGGTATTTGGCTAAAAGGAAATGATGAAAGTGGGTACTTCGGTAGGTCTTTTTAATAAAAATAAAATCCTAGAAATAACATTGATGCAGGTCCATTAGAAATATTTCTGACTGTTTTCAACTCAGTGAAGGCTTTGAGGATGGCTTTATTGTTCCTTTAAGTGCACTGTACGTGCTTTGATAGGGTGGATTTGCCTGCAGCGACCTCAGCACTGGGCACCTCTGTAGTGAGGACAGACAGGTACTTCACCGACTGCCTCTGATTCCATTGTTAGCCATCCAGGCCTACTTCACTGTCTTCTGTTCTGACGCTCTTTAAATGCATCTCCTGCAGCTGGGAAAAATGAGACTGACAATCCCATGCCGGGCCGTTACTTGCACACACCTGCAATGTTTTGATGCTGCTCTTTATCTTCAAATGAATGAAAAGAAGCCTACCTGGATCTGCCCCGTCTGTGACAAAAAGGCAGCTTATGAGAGCCTAATAATAGATGGGTAAGACTGCGTTTGCAGACTACACAATCATGTAAATTCTTTCATGATGTACTTGATAGCTACTTTTGTGACTTGAGGTTTAGCCATTTCATACTATTTTCTTTGTCAAAATACTTCAGACTGGGAGGAACCTTTAGGCTCTGTTAGTTTCTGTTCCCATGACTGCATCATCAGACTCTTGAGCCTTAGTATATTTTCTCTGGAGAAATCCAAATCTAACACCTAAGGACGGGCCTCCCCTTTACATGACCCTGTCTCTGAAGCTGTTAACTTTAAAACTTAACTCTAACTCATGGACAGGTGTCAGACTTGATTCAGAGGATGACGATTCCCCCTTCTGTACGGAAACCTGTGAATTGCAGTAAGGCTGGAGTGGCATGTGGGTAGGCTGGGATACTCTTAGGTTTTGATGTCTGGACGTCTGTGAAGGCTGCAGTTACAGGCTTTCAGGCAAGATGAACTAGGGAGAGAGCACATGCCATGGGTCGAAGGTGATCATAATTAGCTTTTCAGCTCTGTCTCCTTTTCCCTTAGAATAAAAACTTTCACTTGGAATCAAAAACGAAACCACTTAACTTTATTTTTCAGGCTCTTTATGGAAATCCTTAATGAATGTTCAGATGTAGATGAGATCAAATTCCAAGAAGATGGCTCCTGGTGCCCCATGAGGCCAAAGAAAGAAACGGTGAAAGTCTCAAGTCCACAGTGCACCAAAATAGAAAGTACGTTCATCTGGGTACTGGTTGCAAACCGACAAAATGTCCTGGGGACTTATTTGTAGCTTGGATAATGTCTATGGATGTTGATTGTTTTGTGGAGGGCTTAATACTTCTAACCTCCTTGTCATTTAAACTGAAGAGAAAGGGTTGTATCTCTAAAAGTGTACATTTTGGGGCTGTCTTTGCTTTTCGTAACAGTAGTTAAGAAAACAAAAGGTTGCTCTTGTTTGAAGTCCTTAAACTGATAAGTGAAGATTAAAGCTTGTGCTTTAATATTCTCAATGTGATACAGAATATTAATACAACAGTTCCTGAGCCATAACATTCTCTGTAGTGGCCAGGAAGCGGAGCTGAAACAGGATTTGAGTTCCTGGCTCTGTTGCAAATAGAAAGCGCTGATGTCAGCAGCCTTTAAAAAACAGTGATATTTTATTCTCTTGTTTAGGTTCCAGTGTTGTTAGCAAACCGTGTTCTGTGACAGTGGCCAGTGAGGTAAACAAGAAGAAAGTTGACATTATTGACTTGACAATAGAAAGCTCTTCCGATGAAGAGGAAGATCCTCCTGCCAAACGGAAGTGCATATTTATGTCTGAAACGCAAGGAAGCCCAACCAAAGGGTTTGTCAATTTTAAACTTAGTTGTTATTCTGTGATGTCTCAGAGAAACTGATCTGTAGGCAAATGGATTTGTAATCTCTTTTTTGGGATCCAACTCCACACTTACAAAGGAAGATTTCTAGGCCTCTCCTTGCAGAAGGTTGTATTGATACGGTGCCTTTGTACAAGCAAAACACTAGTAAATAGTTTTACCTCTCATAAAAGACTCTCGCTGACTGTTGCTGTGTTTGCAGGGATATTTCTTCATAGAAAGGGAAGCTGATTAAGCCAATGGACAGGATTCTCCTGAGAAAGCAGATTATGCCAAGTGGAGGAGCTTTGTGCGTTCTTGCTAAGTTAGTGTCATCTTAAAGGCTTTTCTCTCGCTGTCTGTTATACCCTTTATCTAATCTGCTCTGGTGCCCAGGAAACGAGGTTGCATTGCGTGTTTCATCCGTCCTGTCAGTCGTGGAAGGGAGGTGCTTAGCTGTCCTGAATAGAGACAAGTTTTTGCTCCTTCTCTCTGTTAAACTCTGGAATGTCTTGGACGCTGTTGTCAGTTTGTCAGTCACGGTTATCAGTCAGTGCAGCGCCTTGGTCAGCCCAAGTGATGACTCCCCAAGTCCTCTGTCAACTGCTCCATCTTTGTAGTCATGCCTGACTTCAGCAGCAGTCTTAACCACCTTCTTTACTGTTGTGCCACCTTCTGTCTGTCCCACCCTGAGCCGCTCAGCTGCAGATACTGTTTGTGGCTTCCATAAAACTCTTGATCTTGGCCCGTAGGGTGCAGGAGACCTGCAGGGAGAGAGGGGCACTGGTTAAGCTCACCAGCTGTCACTGCTCAACGAGGCAATTCCCAGTGCCAGCTTTTAGTAGTGGCTTATTAGTTAGTGTTGCCGCATGCACGAGGTGTGTGTCTGTCTCGCAGTGTAGTGGCTTATGTCTTGTGTTAAAATAATAAAAACAAACCCTTTTTGGTTTGCCAGCTCTTGAAGTAATGAGCCAGTGTACTGTGTCTCTAGTCCACAGGAATGTGTGGTCTTTGAGCAATAGTTGCTCATCTTCAACAACTTTTCAGCAGTGACACCTGAAATGCTCTTGATTTTTGTGAGGATTGTGGAGGAGTCCTTCTGCAAGAGACTCTGTTTCTTATTTTTTAAGAAAAACTAGCTATAAGTACACCTCTTAATGATGTTTCAGAAGGCACCAAGACTTCCTTCCATCCTCTTGTGTTTGTCTGAGGTGGCTGCCTGCAGTCAACGATTGTAGAAGCACTGAGTTTTGTCTGTCTGTGACCAATGTATTTTCCTGACTGTTTGGGTCTAGAAATGGCATGTTTTCATTCTTCAAATCCAAGCCAAAAGACAGGCTTTTGGGGAACAGCTTATCTCCTGTAAACAATGTTGTGTGAATGCTAGTTTTGGCAAAACTGGGGAGGTGTTCCTTTAGGTAGGAGCAACCTAGGCTGAAGTAGGAGATGTGCTTGAGGAGGGATGGTCTGAAATTGAAGCTTCTGAGATCAGCATAAATGCACCAGTGCAGCAGTCTGGGGAGGCAGACGTGAGTGGCTAACACTCGTGGCTGCTGGGCTGAAGGGGGTGATGCCGAGCGTCTGGGAGCGGGGCCTGGGATCAGGGAGCTTATGAAATATTTTATGCATGTGGCTCCTGCCTGAATGCCTGTGGTGTCACCTCCAACAGCACCGTGAGGTAGTTGGGCAGAAGGTGCGGACGCAGGAGGGTTTTAACTGGTCGCATGCTCCTGGAGAGCTGGACTTAGCTCGGGCTGAGGCTGCAAGTGAAGATGCGTTTGATGTTTTAACTCCCGCGTGTGTAACCTGTGCTCCAGGGGCTGAATAACAGTCAGTCGTGCCCTTGGTGTGACAGGTTAGCACCGAGGAACAGGGACGTGGAGAAGCTGAAACGAGTGCTCTCCTCCTGGCTCTGGCTACCTGCACATCCCTCCCAGGGTGCTCCGCAGATACAGATTTCCATTTCTGTCTCTGAATGAGTAGAAATGACTCCAGCACCGTACTTTCTTTTAATGCCAGCTTGCTCTTACGTCATAGCTGCTGTTGAGAGCCAAGATAGGGTCATGTTATTATGGAGACTGTTATCGAATGGGAAATTAGAGTGGAATGCTGTGTTGTGTTGTAACATGTTGACCTTGTGAATGAGAGTGCACAGCGGTGCATCGTTGGTCCGCTGTAACTAACGGCCAGGTTGTTTGTAACTTCCCGTGCTGTTTAAAACAGGGTTCTCATGTATCAGCCATCTTCTGTCAGAGTGCCCAGCGTGACAACGGTCGATGCTGCTGCTGTTCCTCCTTCATTAACAGACTACCCAGTACCATTCCATCATCCACCAATATCCAGTATTTCATCAGACTTGCCAGGTAGGTGGTGGCTATTTTTCACGTGTATTCTGACACCCTTATTAATTTGCGGGGTGGGTAGAAATCGGAGAATTGAACAACCTTTTTTTTTTTAACGGAACAAGACTATACGCAGTATTGCACTGATGTGATGTCTAGACAAGTCCAGTACAGGCCGTCTTTCCAGTTTCAGATTGTGCCTCACGACAGGGATGTGAAAATCATTGCTTCTGGGGTACAAATTGGCGCTTTGGAGCAGCAGCCAGAAACACTTCTCGCTATATTCAGTTAGAGTTGGTGTAAACATCCGGCTGTTACGTGTTGTAGGTGCGAGGAAGAGCAGCTGCTTATTTAAGTTATAGACGTGTGACGGCACTGACTCATCCCAGCCCTAGCTGTAGAGAGATTCTGCTAGCTGATGGTAGCGGTGCTCTGTCTAGACTGTATGAAAAAGGTTAAGGTGAGCTACGATACGTAAGCTGACCTCTATTGACTTTCTTTACCTAGACATACCCTAAATGCCTATGATGTATTCTTCAACCCGCTGCTAAGTGTCAGACAAAAGGTGGGGATACTGATTGTTTTCTATCCTGGCTCCTTGAAACGAACACTGTATATAGGGACTCTGGGGGTTCTCTTTGCTGGCTGTAATGAACCCAGAGCCCAGGAAATGGTGACTTGTGGTGACAGGTGTCACATTGGCCTCCTGTACTTCCCTCTTCCCCCTCCATTGCCTGTCTCCATTTCTCCCGTGCAACATCTCTTGGGTTTTTTCCTCTTCTTTCAGCACCAGTTTGGCAATGGGATGGATATCAATCCCCTTGTCTCTCTGTCCATTTTGGTTCTCTTACTGCTCCCTCCCTCCACTTCTCCCTTGTTAAGAAATTGGTTGCCTTCCTAAATTGGATAGGAGATTAAGCTGAGAGAATGGAAGTTTAGAACTGTTGTCCATCTCTTATCAACTGAAGTTCGAGAATATGCAAGAACAAAGGAAGCTGTTAATTCTGTAAAAGCGGCTGAGCTTAAATCTCCTTCAAAATCTTTCTCTAATGGAGAAGAGGAGAGATGCCACTGGTTCGAACAGATTTGGAGGTGAGGGGAGAGGAAGGGAGTAAGTTTACCATTTCTTTCTGTTGACATAGCAAACACAAGGCCAGTATTTAGAAACAAACCAAAAAAGGCTGTAATTTCTCATTGGTTTCGTGATTTTAAACGTCTTGCCCTAAATGCTTACAGGCTAATGGTGTATAAGACGGACGCTAGTTGTCACTGCTCTTGCAGGATATACCTTGAACTACTTGTAGTTTCCTCTTCTTCATTCCTTTTATTTGTCTAGACACAAAACGGGGATGATATTAGAAATGTTTCCTTATTGGCTGCCCGTGGGTGGAGGAAGAGACCTGCTGCTTGTTTTTGGACTTGTGCATGTTGTGACTTTACTTCATTCCAGCATCTTTAATGTGATGACACTCTTCATGTCCCAGTTTGGCCAAGTCAGGTACAATATGCAGTGAAACTTGCATTATGAACCAACAGCTCCAAACGGCAACCTCCATCTAAGCAACCACATTGAACCACCCTGCAATATCCAGTGAATAATACATCATTATGTCATTCTCATTCTTAAAAAGAGCCACTTTTACTAGATAACTCGTTTTGCTGGTGCCTGAAGTAGTCGTTGAGAGTGGTGTCAAAGTGGTATATTCCATTTAGAAACTGTGTTAACGATTGTAAACTCTGTTCTACAACCACAAAAGTTCCTTGAATTTGTTGTGTATGAATAAAAGAAAGATGCATCAATTGATTATCCTTCTCTTCTTTCTAGGTTTGGATTTCCTTTCGTTAATCCCAGTCGATTCACAGGTATGTTTCTGAACTGCTATGGGGTTAATTTCCAAGTCTGGTTCTTGTGACATATACTGACGAAGTAACTCTCAGGGTGCTGTCATCATCCATACCATGTTTGCAGTCCACTTGCTTAGACCTAACCACAGACCAGGAAGATCCATTTACCCAACAGGAGGTGGTAACAAAGATGCATGGAGGGAGGATTCGCTTTAGCCTCGCTAGGATCAATCCAGGCATGGGAAGGCAGGCATCCTTGCTCTTGATTGACAGTTTGCCGTTCTGAGGGGATACTTGCACAGCGCTGACCGGAACACAGCCGTCGCGTACTGCATGCTCTTAGTTCACACTGTGCATCTGCAGGCCAGGTTACGCTCTGCAAACATATTTCACTGATTGTTGTTTCTGTTGGTTTTGATACTAGTAGGAGATGAAGTTTTAAAGGAACTATCCTCCTTAATTTGAGCACGTGACCCAACACTTTTATAATAAACGCCTCCGTGAAACACTTAAACCCCATTGGCTTTGGGTTATATGGAAATTTTATAGGTCAAAAGTAACTAGGTGGTGCTCTTCCTTCCTTGGAAACTTAAACTTTACACAGTTAGGGAGAACGATTCTTACTGTAACTAGCTTCTTGCACAGACTGCAGCCTTGAAATCTGGGGGAATATCGGCTCCCTAACGGAGACAAGAGGATGTGAAGCAGGCCCTCTGTTTCATCTCCCCGTCACTAGAAGACGGCAGTGATAGGACTCGACTGTAGCGTTGACTTTCTGGTGCCTTAAAAACAAAGGATGAACTTCCTCCTTTTCTTTCTGCTTACTGCATCTTGCAATGCTCTGTGCCTGACCTTGAGATCTGAACTGCCAAAAGTGGGAATAACAGAAGTTTGTTCATGTGGGAGACTGGAAGCAGGTATGCTGCTGTGAAGTGTCCACTTTGGACAGTTCAAACAGTTCAGGCTCAGTTCCAAACTTATGCCCAAGATTGGAATCCACAGGGTAAGAGAAAAGTAAGGTGTGTTGAACAACGTGTGTCGTGTGTGCGTGGGGTGCCTTACGTGATCCCCTTCTGTGACACCTGGCAACCCTGTTCTGTTTCTAAACGCTTAGAATGTTCAGCTCTGCTTTGAGAAGCCTTGTCTTCCACTTCAGGACATTTCAATCAATCAACCTAGTAATTTTTCTTAATCAGGCTTGATCAGGGCTCATTTATCGCTGCTAAAACGTTGAGAGACCTGCATCACTGCAGGTGTATACGATGGAAATGTCGATTAGTACAGCTGCTGCCGTTTGAGGGGATGAAATTATTCTAACCTCCACTGAAGGAGCAAAACTCATTCTGCTGCCTTTCATGAAGAAAGGAGCCTGGAACGTGCAGTTGTGCCCAGTAGCTATGGGCAGTGAACATTCTCGAAACACTAAGGTGGTGGGGTTTTTTTTTTGGTTTGGTTTGGGTTTTTTGGTGGTCATCATGTGGACGTGATAGTGTTTCTTAATGCGCTAGTAAACGCTCGAGCTAACCAGTTAGTAAGGAGAAAATCAAGGCGGGGTGGGGGGTGCGGTGAGGGAGACGAGCTCGTGGCTACCACCTCTGCTTGCTTACCCGCTGGTCTGCAGAACTTGGGTTCTTGTTACGCGTGTGTTCACGAGGTTCTGCTGGTGACGTGTTTTGTGCTTGTTGTAGGGAAGATGTATCTTCAGAGCATACATTTCCCTCGTGCAGTTAGTCTCTTCATTCTTCGTTGTTTGTTTCAAGCAGTACTGTCCTCCTATGTTTTTGGATAGTCTCACCTCAACCTTAACAAGCAACACGCCTGGCAGCATCATCACATCGACCAGTCGCCATGACAGCAGCACACACGTTAGCTCCTCGGGCAGGAGCGAGGCAGGGGTGATAACCAGCAGCGGAGGCAGCGGTCCTGACATCATCTCACTGGACTGAGACAAGGGCCGGCCTGGGACTCCGTGAGAAATTGCACACTGCTGCTGCTCGTGTCTCTGGAACTTCAGCATCTCAGAAGTTATTCTGATATTTATTGAAAGGATTTGCCTTCTGGAAAATGGAATAAATTAATCTACACTAGGAGCAGAAGTGATGGATTTTAATTTTTTTTTTTTCCTTTGCTCGTTAAATAGCTGGTGTAGAAAAGGCCCCTTCAGAACACGGTTTTATGCTTTTGGCTTGTTCTGGGGAAACTTGACTTTTTTTGTTGCTGGCTGGATTCCACAAATGTTTTTTTTATTTTGGTGTAAAACGCAGCAATAATGTAAAAACAAACAGAAACGTGTTTTTTCTAATAAAAAAGGCACTTAACCACTCTAGAACAATGACACCCTGGACAAAGGTGCGGAAGGGTACCCATTGGTGAATTTCCAGTATTTTTGCTGGGGCCTGTAATGAACTTCATGTAGGACAATGCAGCTTTGTGAAATAGCCATGGTTTGTGTTGTATGTCTTCCCCCTTACCTGGGGATGTTGGGGAAGCCTCTGTAAATAGGATTGTTTGGTGGTTTGTTTTTTTTTTTTTTGCCTCCTGATTTAACATTTTTCACAAATGGAACAAAATCCTAAGCTGTGACTTCTTCATCTTAAGGTTTTTTGGGCTGGGGAGGGGACACGCTATCTATGCAAACCCTGCATTACGCAGTCTGTGCTGTCACGTCAGAATGGGGATACCTCCCTGCCACCAAAAACTCCCAACTATGCACAGCCGAGCTATAGCTGAATTTCTTGTTTGATAACTTTTAAGAAGTAATAGGAAAAAAAGCTCTTAAACTCAAAATTAGGTTAGAAAGTCCCTTGTGGTCCACTTTGAAACTGCCACCCCGCACCAGGGGATCAAGCGAAGTGCACGCTTTCTGTGGGAGCTGTAAGGAGACAGTCCTGCACTGGAAAAAGTAATTCCTGTTTTATCTCCTCGAATCTCTTGCTCGTGGCTCCTGCCACTTCAGCGACTGCTGTACTCTGCTTGGGAAGACTGCACTCTGGCTTGCTGTGGGGGAGACTTGGCTTTTTGGAAGATAAAAGGTGTAGCTGCACAGCACAGTGTTCCCACCTAACTGGAATTACGTGTTTAGGGCTTTAATAATTGTTGTCCCACAGTACATGGCCTCCTAATCATGGCTTTTCTAATTCAGTGGGAGTAACTTCCTCCTGTTTTACTCCTGTGATGAATCTGCTGCTTTGTGGTGTGTATGCTGCCTGCACACCCCTGAGGATAAGCTCAGCGGTGCGGTATGTGGAAGAGGTTACAGACCAGGGAAAGGAAGTCATTCCCATAGAGCTGGAATAATGGTATTGTCTATATATGTTGACATAGCAGCTTTTCCAGGTGTTGTGTTTCTCTTGAGTAACTGTATTTGAGATTATTCCTTCCCTCCTGACCAGCTTTCACTTTTTCCTAACTTTGTGTTCCGTTCTTCTTATTTCTTTAGTCAGGTGTCTGGTGCTTTTCCCCTTCCCTTGCTGTTACAGTATTGGAATGAAGTACATGGATAAGAAATGTTGAAGCAGGATGTATTGTAACCCCCGTCCGCCCTGTACTCCCACCTTTAGCGCTGCATTACTATTCCTCATTGCCTTTTTTTGTATGATCTCTTACAGCAGTCTTCAATTCAGGTATTGGTCTTAATATTGCATCCATTCTTTCTTCTCCTTTCCTTACCTGTTGAGCTTTTGTACCTGTTAAATCATATTAGGAACTGATCCTTATTATTCCCAATAAAGCCATGCTTCTCATGATTTTTTTTTCCTAATGGCCTGCAGCAGATCGGTGCTTTCTGCATCACAGTTGCACAGCGACTTGAACTGTGAATAGCGTGGAGAGCGGTTCCAGAGTAATTCTGAATAAAGTGTTTTAAAACTGGTGCCTCTTGCTGAAGATGCTGTTCGTGCTCTTTATGCCAAGCGTGACTCGGGCAATTGCTGATCTGGCTGAGGGGATGTCAGTGCCTCACATACACGTCAGAAAAGTTCAGTAAGGGTGAGTGCCCCTTTTAGGACGTGTACTCTAAACCATTCATTGTACTATAAAACAGGGCTGGAATTTTATTAATTGTTGTGCCCTGTTTAGTAGTTACTTACCAGGGCTGAGGTAGGGTTGTGTTCTCCAGCTGTTTTGGGCAGCATTTAGCTTTAAACCTGGACCCAGGACAGCAATGTCAAATGCAAACTCAAAGGCATTTGAGCCTTACCTGTTTAGGAGAGAGTTAGATCATCACAGGCTGTGGGGTGAGGTCAGCGTCCGGGTGAACAACGTAATGGTCCTGCAATGCTGACGTACATGCAGCAGGTAATTACTAGGCTTGTGTAACACCTAAATCATAGAATCACAGACTGGTTTGGGGTGGAAGGGACCTCAAAGACCATCTAGGTCCAACTCCCCTGCCATGGGCAGGGACACCTCCTACTGGAGCAGGTTGGTCCCAGCCCCATCCAGCCTGGCCTTGAGCACTGCCAGGGAGGGGGCAGCCACAGCTTCTCTGGGCAACCTGTGCCAGCGTCTCACCACCCTCAGGGTGAAGAACTTCTTGTACCTAGTCCAAACCTGCCCTCTCCCAGCTTCCAGCCATTACCCCTCGTCCTGTCGCTGCAGGCCCTTGTACAAAGTCCCTCCCCACCGTTCCTGTAGCCCCCCCTTTCCTTTCGTTCACCTGACTTTGTGGCTGACGGGTATCAAGGGGTTGGAGTACTGCAGTGCAGCCATGTCACCCCTTTGATCGCTGCCTTCCCCGAGGCAACAAAGCATTTCTTCACGCAGTGGCAGGTGGAAAGGGGACTGGAGGCTGCAGCTTACTCAAGGCCTGTACCACTCTAGCCCTGCTCTAAGCAAACCTGCCCACTGTAGCTAGATGAGTTTTTGGTTTACTTTTCCTTCTAAAATGCATCTGAATGCCTAGCCGAGAACTTCTAACGCGAGAAAAGTCTTGAAGAAAAGGTCAGGTGACTTCTTACCTCTGTGTCAGTATCTGGTTACTGCTTTGAGAGGACTGTATCAAAGATACCTTAAAACCAGCTGCAGAAGGAAAATAAAGCTTATGAGACTAAGACCAAGTAAGTCCCTCTGCTGCTCAGGTCACCAGCATGCATCGACAGTCACGCTGCAAGACCTGGCCCTTTTTTCCCCACCCATCCGTTTGCATCCTCTTTTTTCTGCATTTCCTGGAAGCGAGCTAGCTGCTGCCATACAAGTGACGGAAAGGCTGCACCTACTGACCTGAAGGCCGTGAGCCTGAGCTGGCTCCTCGTTTTCATACCTCCGGGTCAGACGGATTTCTCTGAAACAACAGTGAGCCACGCAGGCAGGACTTGGCGGCCCAACGGTACCTACAGCCCCAGCCCCAGGAGGTTCTGTGCCTGTCCAGGAGCACGGGTTCAGGCATTTCCAACATCAGCGGGGGTGTTCTGTAGCTGCCTTTAAATCCAGGCGCAGGATGCCAGAAAGCTTACCTGTGACTGCAGGCCTTTCGCTGTCAGTCTTCAGAAGCACAGAGGATTCAAGTTGGTAAATGAAAGAATGCATCATCTGGCTGGGAGGACAAAACCTGACAGTTCAATGAGAATTCCTGTGAGAGCGACAGCGAAGGGAGCTGCTTCCTGGGTTAAAAGACAATTGCTGATGAGGCGAACTGCAAAGTCCTAGGGAACTAATTTTTTTTTTTCTAAGGTGTATTTTTGACACAGGCATCAGTGACCACAGACAAGATACATGCAACAACAATCCCACAAATCAAATTAACACATCATTTTAATTTCTTTTTTTTTAGCAGGTGATCATGCCAGCATCACGACACATTAACACTGTATGTGTATTCAGTGTGACACTCGAAAAACTTTCCATTTCCCTCCTGGTTTTACGAGGATAAAAGTATCAGGGCAAAACTGGGCAGTGCATCACACAACGTGAAACAGCAGTGATTATAACTTATCTAGCGAGTTATCCAGAGGTGGAATACCTTCCTTCAAGCCTTTGCGTTTACATGTTTCAGCCACAACTTGCCACGGACGAGAATTTCCATCGCAAGGATCTCCAGGCAAAACCTGCCAGTGAGCAGAGAGGCACTGTGGAAAAGCCTGGCCACCAGATCTCAAGTCAGTGGTAAAACCTAGTGGGAAGGCAAAAATAAAAATTAAAAAATGGATGAGCCAGCTACAGGAAAAAATAAAACTGCTTTACTGTGAATTTCTGCATAGAAAAAACCCTAAAAAACCAGTACTGTTAGGAGACTGCTACTTTGCAGGTAATTCTTTCAAGCAGGTAAAAATGGGGCCAGCTGCAAAGAACTGCAGACAGATGTTGTGTGACCAGCTGGCAGTAAAAAGGAAAACAAAATTCAATTTAGATAGTCAGGAAAATTATGTTTCATATGTCTTGGGACCTGAACCGATCACCACCGCTCCGAGATATTAAGGGCGATGGTAAGTAGCACAGAAGTGTTAGTTTGGTGTTCAGAAGAAGTCAAAATGAGAAATCAAGTGCTAGTACCTGTTAGGAAAGGAACAGAAAGCAAAACGTTATGTCCAGTGAAAGCCCGCACCTTTATAATTAAAGTTGTGCAGCTGTGGTTGCTGTCTTATAAAAGCAGTTACTGCAGAAAAGGTTCAGGGCAGGGAATACAGACGACCAAAGAGCCCTGAACTGGCTCCCACGCCAGCAAGGCAGGACTCCTCAGCATGGGCGGAGCGGCAAGGCAGTAGGAAGGACACAGGGGGCTAAAAATTAAGCAACATGGAGGATGAAGTGGATAAAGATAGAAACAGGCTCATGCTCCTTTTTATCGATACAAAGGAAGCATTGGTTGAAGCCAGCAGGAGCCAGGTGCATGAGACACAAAAGGAGGCAGTCCTTCACACGTCGAGATCGGTGAAGTCCTTGCCAGTGCTGGGGGTGCTGACGTTTTACAGAGTAAACTCATGAAGAAATCCATCGAGGGTTACTGAATTGATCTAGAAACCACTTCTGCCCCAGGATGCCTCTGAAAGTGGTTATAAAAAAGCCACTGGGGAAGTTTGACACCAGCTTACCTTCTTCTTTCTCTTCCCTACGCGCTCACTTTCAGTCACTGTCATGAACAGGATGCTGGGCTACCGCGACATTTAGTGTGACAGCGCAGGAACTCCACATTTGGCTGAAGCTACACAGGAGTTTCCTTTGCCATCTCCTCATCTTCATAGCAGTGTTGTCACCTTCTCCCAGGTATTCAGTCCTGTGAAGAGCTGCTGCCTGTGAACTGCTTCTAGCCACTCGTTTATAGGTAAATTCTGGTATTTCCCCATGTCTTTAGATCACTGTTTTAGCACGGTTCAACAGCATCTTTAGCAAGGAACTAGAAAGGCAGTTTTGCAGAGTACAGATGTCAGTATGTGCTATGTGAGACTGACAGCCCAGTGTAATACATGTCCCACCCAGTCTAAGCTTACACTTCATTTTGTTTTTCCATGTTTGGAAAATGAGTGTCTTTATGAAAGTGTTTTAAGCTCTATGGAAACCTGGAGAAGGGGAAAAAAAAAACCCAAATACTCAAAACCCAGTCACACAAATGCATGTGTAAATTGTTCTTCTAAGAAGTCAAATTGCCAGGTTAGGCATCTCTTATTTCATCACTGATTATTTTAGCAGTCACCACACCAATGTACTTTGGCAAAGAAGCCCCCTCCAAAATAGAACATAGCATTTCTTGCAGTTTTACTGTGTGAAGAGTTCCACATGCGCCCCATGGAACTGGTAAACTTTCTGTCACACTGTCACAGGGTACTCTTGAAGTGCATTTTTAAACGGGGAGGAGGGAAATGGGACACACAAACAAACCACTGTACCGGAGAAAGGGCTTTGTACCACACTGAAAAAAGTTTCAGGGGCAGCAGAAGGTTCAGATTATTATTACAAAGGTAGCGTTAAGATTGGTAAGAGGGTGTAATGCCATTTAAGCTACTCAGGCTGGCACTCTGTCCTTCTTTTAAAGGTTCAGATCGGTACCAAATTTTCTAGCCTGCTGCTGCTGAAGACCAGTTCTTTCTTCCAGGCTTGCTTCAAAGGAAGACCTTGATTTAAAATGATGGAAACCGAATCTGGTGTACACTGAAAAGTCCTCACGTGCTGCCACATCTTTTGGCACCCTCTGCTGGCATGAAAGCCCAAGGGAGCAGGGTGCCAGGAAAAAAGGAGTGAACTGTTTGGTGCTAAAGGTGCAAAGGGGCATCAGGAAGAAGCTCGGAGCTACTAAAATGGGAATCCTTAAGTCCTGCAGAGATCTTTCTTCGATTGCAAGTAGGTAACAAAAGAAGCATCACCTTACCCAATGACTCGCCTACAGGTAGGTACGCCTTGACCACAAACACAGGAGTTCCTGCCGCTTGGGATTCTTCAAACACGTGTCCCCTTTTCCTGTTCAGCACACCACAGATCCCACCAACCACTTGTCCTGAGCACTGTAAAACAAAAAATGTTCTATCGAGTGACGTGGAAGGAGATCACCAGTTCTTAAAACACAGCCGGGCAGCGCTGGGCAATCCCTCTGGACAGCTCTCTTGATGCTTTTCTTGTGATGGCGCTGCACTCAGAGAAGTTTCCCATTACAGCCTGTACCGACCGTGCCGGGCTGTAGTTCACACACACAAAGCGAGGCATCAGTGCGGACGCACCGTGCCCTACCTGCAGCAATCGTTGGGCAGAGCCCTCCAGCGCTTTGTCATAAATGCATGTACCACAGGCTGCCAACAGAATACAGGCAGGATCTCACCATAACTTATCTTAGAACTCGCAACATGGCTGACAAGGATGATAAAAGCTGTACTTAAAAAAAACTTTTTTACTTAAAACTTGCTTAGAAACATACCGCTAAGGGTGCAAAACTCCACTGCTTTGTCACAACAGGCCTCACAAGTCCTCCACATGAAAAAATTCTCCGTTTTGCTGTTCTGCCCTTATTTGAAATCATCCTTGTCAGCCCTCATGGCTAAGACATTTTCTAAGCTACGGAGCTAGTATATTTCCAGCACTGCAGCCTGGAATTAATTTTTAAAGCAGGTTTTAAATATTCCAATTGCTTTTAAGACAGTTGAAACAAATTGGTATGTGAATAGCTGTACTTGGTGATAAATAAATACTTTTAGCATGGAATATATTTTCCAGGCTCTCTCATGGAAGAATTTAATTTACCAAGAAAATCCAGCTATCCAAAGGACAGAAGTTAATGTTTAAACAGCTCAAAAAAAGCTTATTAAAAAAAAAAAAAGGAAAAAAAAATCCTTGCTGCTCTTTCTGGTTATTTTTGTTCTCATGAATGGTTACAGTGACAGAAAGAACGGAGGGAAAAAAAAATCCCCAAATCATAAGTTTCCCAAAGGTACTGGCAATTCATAAAGGACAGTATAATTCACCTCCCCACCTACATTTTGCTGTTCCCATTTAACCTTTTCCTAACTTTGGAATTAAAAACCGCTTTGTAAACAAAGTCTCTGCATCACTGACCTAAAGGACATAGAGCTATCGTAGTTTCTTGGAAGAGAAGGTGGAAATATGATTATATATCTACCTGTTGCACCTCTGTTGTTGGCAGTGCTGGGTTAACGGTTGGACTCAATGATCTTAAGGATCTTTTCCAACCTAAATGATGATTCTGTGATCTTGTACGTAATACCCTGTTGCATACCTGTGTTTCTACCAGACAGATGGGCTCCATAAGCCTGTGTAAGAGCGGAGGCATACAGAGCCCTCCCCGCAGTAGGAATGATGTGCCCACCATCACAGTGAACTGCATCAGTGGGCAGAGCGACACCGTGGACATCAAAACAGTATATACGTGGATATCAAAACCTGTCATGTTCTCCTCACACAAGACACCCTGCAGTATTAAAAGGGGAAAAAAAAAGTGTGACACTGCTCAGGAGTTTCTAAGACACGAACCTTCACTTCAGCAGGGTTCTGGCCTGACTGAAGTAATTCGTGCAGGTGCTGAACAGCTGCAGTTCACAGAATCCCAGAATCACAGAAGGGTGGGGGTTGGCAGGGACCTCGAAAGATCATCTAGTCCACCTCCCCTGCCACAGCAGGACCACCCAGAGCAGGTCACACAGGAACGCGTCCAGGCGGGTTTTGAATATCTCCAGGGAAGGAGACTCCACAGCCTCCCCGGGCAGCCTGTGCCAGGGCTCTGGCACCCTCACAGTGAAAAAGTTTCTCCTGATGTTAATGTGGAACCTCCTGTGCTCCAGCTTGAGCTCACTGCCCCTTGTCCTGTCATTGGACATCACCGAGAAGAGCCCGGCTCCATCCCCCTGACACTCGCTCTTTACGTATTTATAAACATTGATGAGGTCACCCCTCAGCCTCCTCCAAGCTCAAGAGACCCAGCTCCCTCAGCCTTTCATCATGACGGAGAGGTTCCACGCCCTTTATCACCTCTGTGGCTCTCAGTTGGACCAAGGCAGTGTACACCATCCACACAGCAAAGTCCTTCTAGGAAGGACTCGAATGCTCCTCTAGCACTGGAAAAGTCACACTTGGAACTAGCATTAAAACACCTCCCCACAACAATGTGTTCATTACGTAGGTTGAGTGACATACGTTCTTCAGTGGGGACAAATTCCAAGTAGCCCACTACCCTGTTCTTAGCAGTTATTGACAGTTTCTAAAAGATTTCACACGAACAGAGCGCAGATACATTTCAGTAACACAAGATATGAGTACAGCGTACATAACCACACTTACCTCTTTCGCAGCCCACTAGAAACCAGCAACAACACTCTTGGATTTCATTTCATACTGGACACCTTTCGTGATGTCAGCTGTTTGGACCGGTACCATCAGGTCCAAAGCTCCAAACCTTACGAGCCTCAGATACATCCCACTTGTGTTTCTCTACCAGGTAACGAGCACACTGCTTCAGTTCTTGATGGGAACTCATTTCCCCTTTGATACGTCCCCTGCCAGGCCATCAGGAAAGGGCTGAGCCTTCACATACAGCCCGTGGTGTTCGTTGGGAGATTTGGATAAGCACACCCGGCTTGACTCTTCACCAACTGTCTCACAGTCAAATACAACCAGTTCTGATTCTGTCAAGTAGATCAAAGACATAAAAATTCCCAAGTACAAAGCGTGTCGTTTCCACATACCAGCCAAATGCTATTGAATAAACCGCAGCTTCTCCTCCTAAGGCAATGTGTTAATGTCGGGTTCACTCCGTCACCCAGGCATGCTCTGCTAGCTTCATCAGGAGGAATAACGGCATTTTCAGCAGCACATCTACTGTTACCATCATTGTTCAGGTTAGTTTTCCTGTTCACTGGATTTTCTTCACATATCTGTCTTGATTCTAAGCTCTTTCAATGAACTAATCAAGAATCCCTTTCATTACTTAATCAGGTTGATCTCTGAAAAAGTTTCAAATTGCTTTAAGGAAGTTGCTCTAAGGAAACCAACAACAGCAGATTAAGATGATATTTTCAAAGGTTAATATTTAGTCATATACCATATGCTGCAGTCCACAAAAATTCTCGAATACCTTAATTGGAATGCAAACATGATCTTCTTCCGGATCTTTAAGGCAAATTTTGAGATGCAGCTCCCCTCCTCCAGCAATGATGTGTTCAGCACTCTTCAGCAATACACTAGAAGAGGAAATAGTAGGGAGTAAACACTTTAAGAATTTGTTAGTTTTAACATAAACACACACAGACTAAATCAGAAAAATGTCAGATGCCAAAACCGCTCAACCCCAAGTACTCAAAAATTTGACAAATTTTCATCCCTATATTGTTTCCAGGAGTGCTCCAGAATGAATCTCCTCACCAACAAAACCGGGTACTCTCACATTAAAGGTAGGTACTTGAGCATTAAAAAAAGTGTCAGGAAAAGTACTGCACAAAACCCCAATGCTAACTGCTGCAGTCTGTGGTTTTGCTCAGCATCTTCCTATTCAAATGCTGACTGAACTTACCCGTATTTATCTTGTGTTAGCTCATACAATCACAACTGAAAACTGTTTTGAGCCTGCAGCCACGCCACTAGGTCACATAAAGAGCTCTCCGAGTTCAGTTGTATGCTTTGGGTACTGCACTGCAAACCAGTAGCTCTAAAGCTAAAACTCACAGCTAATGCTCACCTGAACCATAGGATCAGACCTGGCCAGATGCTTTAGACCTTCGCCTAGTTTTGGTACATCAGCAAGGTTTTTTGCTTCAAAAGCAACATGTACAAGTGGACTAACACTAGATTTCATCACTTGCATGTTGTGGGCGTGTTCGAAGGTGGCAACGGTACCCACCTTCACCAAAAAGCGGTCAACACCAACTAGACCAACAATGTTGCCACAAGGTACATCCTCAATGGGCTCAACATAACGACCCATCATCAAAATGGTTCTACAGAGGATGGGCAACAATCCCCGAATACTTGTTTTATCCTCAGCATTTCCAAAAGGCTAATAAGCCTTTTCACACAAAGGAAAGTTGTCTATTATTTGCCTATAATGTCTCTGGATTACTGATTTTATTAAACAGGAAAAGAAGACTCTTATAAAGAAATACACTCTTCATTTCATTAGAATTCCAAAAACTAAAAGCAAGCATTTGTTTTTGCATGCATTGCTATCCAAAAGTAATATACTATTTCCATCTATCTTTGAATGGGTTTTAGGTAAAGATCTTCTTTCTTGCCAGGTGTGTAGTTTGGTCCCATGATTCGAATATTCTGTCCAGTAGAAACAACACCAGAGAAGACTCACCCAAAGGCACAGAAACACCCCTTATCGGATGTAGGGACCATTTTGGAAACGTACCTCATCAGAGGGCCTTTGTTGGGATCACAGTTTTTGACACCTGCAATAAAACATGTATCCGCATCAGACGCATTTTCTGTGAGACTTCAAAACCTGGAACTATATACATACGATTCCCAGAATTCAGTGAACCTTATTAACAGCTCCTCTCCTTCCAGCCAGTAAAGGACAACTGTGTGTGGGCAGATGAATTATAGCTATGGTAGCTAACAAAGATTCTTTATTAAAGCAACGAGTCATCACGGCTGTTGTTTCTTTCAATACTGACACCTCTGTCAGTACTTGCCCAAGCTTCCCTCTTCCAGTAGGAGGGTCCATGTTATCACTAAATCTCTACTAATACGACCTAGCCCCAGGAAAAGGTCTGAATAGGAGGATTTAAAGATCCCCTGTAATCCATTAGAATCCAGAAGACAAAATACAGCACTAGAAGTTTGCGTCCTCAGGGATCTTATGGATGATACGGTCAGAAGCTGAACCTCCAAGCAGAAGCCCTGTTCTGGTCTGCGAGAAAGAGTTGACAGTTTATTAGAGGATTAAACACATGTGCCATCACAGATAAGCTTCTCTTCTGCTAAGACTGAACGTGAAAATTACTTCAAATATTATTTATTTATTTCAACATTTGTGGATTTCTGAGGGAAGTGACAAATCTACACAAATCCAAAAAAAAAATCCTCTTGAAAATAGCCAAGTTGATGATCATAGTACAGATGATCATATTACAGATAAATTCTTCAGAACTTAACTCCTTCCTACCAGTGTCAGGCCAACAGCCCTGTATTAGACTCAGATTCAGCTATTTGCTCTTTATCTAGTCATGATCTCGGCCACATCTTCAGACAACTGGGAGACGGTTCCATTTTTTTATCAGATAATCGTCCTCCATCTCCAGGGTTGCGAGTGAATCAGAGAACAGGAACAACATGTCAGCTACCGGGGGACATGTTAGAAGTGTCTGAAAGTACAGTATCTTGTTATGATTCTGACAGGGATTGAGGAGAAATCACAGGATTCACTAGAAGGCCATAAAGCTGCAGAGAGAATGAAGATAAAGAACTTGCTGCTCCATCCATCATCTACGACATGTCCAAAGGCTGGTACATACCATATTCCTGCTCATCTCAACCACTCGTTCTCCGAATCTAAAACAAATACAACGTTGTTTCAGACACACCAGCATCCAGAATATAAGGACAGAAAGCAACCCTTATGTGTAGTACCCCAAGGCTTTTTTTTCCTTTGCGTTCTTTCTCTTTGAAATACCCTGCTCAACAGAGTCCCACATTAGTAATTATCATTCTAACACAGAAACTTAATGTAAATTCATTTAAGGAGGTTTTACTCAGCTGTGCACTAGAGGTGCTGTATTTTTGACACCCCCTGATAAGCTGGAAGATTATTTTTTTTACCCATAGCAGCTTCATCGTCAGGTGGCCCCTCATAAAGAAGTTCACAGTGGTATTTTTGTGCTGTTACAGGGCAAAGTGGGTGAATGGTGATCATCTGAAGCAAGGCGTCTCCATCAGGCAGGCAGCCGTGCATCACAGCCTAGGGACGCAAAATTCACATCGTAGTTAAAGCTTGTTTCAACAAACATAATAACCGACCCCAAATAAACCTTTTGGATAGCATGTAGAAGGCTACACCTAGGGATGCAATGTAAAAAATTGTGACAGACATTTAAAATTTCCCTACGACTACTTAAATCTTGTTAAAGGCTGCGAGGAAAATACTTACCTAGAACAAGCAATTTGAACATAACTGTATGTTTGAATTACTGAAAGCCAGCACTCCTTGCATTCTTTTTTTTCCTTAGGCTAGTGACTTACATTTCAACAGACAGGTCAGAATTCTTGGATTATATTAAGCTCCTGAAATAAAACATGAACATTCCTCTTCTCTGCTGACAACAGATTACAACAGTAGAAAGAAAAAGGACCATGAATAGTCATATCCTATGGCTGTATCATCCACATATGGAAGATAAAAATAAAACCAAATGTTTCATTAAATCTCTGGCCATTTGCCACAGTGATGTGGTTGGATTTCCCTTATTATTCCAAGAAGTTTCCACATGTATCCCCTGGGCCCCCTTTCCGCACAGGTTTTAACACACCTGAGGAGAACATGAGTTAGCACAAGAACTGGATGGTTTCTGAAAGTCTCTGCTCTTAACATTCAGTGCTGCATAGAAAGTGATCACATGCTTTCAGACTTGGCTGACTCTTCAACAAGGCTGACGGGAACTCAGCAGTGTTCTCAAATATGATGGAATTTGCGAGAGCCAACCAGAAACCGTATTTCTGATTACACGGCCACCGCGCATATATGTGCCAACAGACACTTCGTATTGGCATCACATTTACATCTGGAGAAGAGGGAGGGAGGCAGTATTGTTGGGTTTTTTCCATGTATGAAACAAAAATGTTCTCCCTTTTCTTAAATCAAAACAGGTATGTCTCTTGTGTGCTGCAACACACTTAAGTCCTGTCACCTCTCCAGCAAATTCAGTGCAATACATTAGCAAGCACCTTATTTCAAACCATGGCATTCCTGATGCACAAATTAACCACTGACCAGGTTATAAAAAGACAATGAAGGTAAGTTTCTGTGGATTTTAGAAAGACATAAAAGACTGTTCTCATTACACAGCTCACAGGTAAGAAATGCTACCATGCTGGAAATTCTAATGAAGTAGAAAGGCCAAGTTACCTTAAGAAGGGATTTTCCCTGTTTATCTTGATCTTTAGATCTAGCCTGGTATCAAGTTTCTCTATCAGTTCGCCTGCCTCTTCTTTCTTAAAATTCATAATGGCATGAAAGATCTGAAAAAAGTTTATAGCGGCCAGAGTAAGTAATATAACAGGGACAGGTTTTGCTTACCATTTATCTTAAACATGTTGTACGTCTGAACACCCTCCGGTTTCTGTTTGGGGCTTCCCTTTGAGAAACTATTCGCAAGGATCATACAGCTCAAGATTCACAAATTATGTCAAATTTTCTAATTCTGAAGGAAATTGCAAATTCCTATCAGAAGAGGTTCACACACAAGACACACAAAACTTTCATCTAACGATATGCAGGATAGGTTATTTCAGTGGCCAGACCATTCAGATTTGCTGCCTTCTACTTCTCTCCCACCTTTTGCACATTTTTTTCGTACTGCAGAATTTTTCTACTCTCCTTAGAAAATATGGACCTACGTTATAAGAGGGATGGGTTTCCTAACAGCTAACTTGCTAAACTAGAAAGAGTCTCCCCTTATGCCCTTGCAATCAAATCAAGACGAAATATTGCTTTACCTTAAACACAGGATCCAGAACTAGCTGGCTAAATGTCCCTGGCCACTTCTTTCCATCTGGGCTAGTGGATGATTTGCTGAATTTTCCAGTTGCTGGATCAAAATACCTGAAGAAGATGTTTATTTTCACTCATCCAGTTTGAACTTGAGGAGTATCCACTTTTTCCTGCAAATTTCTGCTTAGTTATTTTTAAAATAAAACTTTGTAAAGATTCACATTTAAGCAGAGATTAAAATAGCAGAAGAGCAGCTAATCCTTATTTGAGTGTAGCAATAACTGTTAGATGTTTGGGGAGGCAAAGGATGGCTTTTTGTTTGTTGAGGTTTTTGAGGTTTTTTACTACACTTAAAAACACCGACTTCAATGTGCATTTTTAGGCTTTTACAAGAAACTAGGCACTGTAAGCAAACCCATTGCCAAGAACTCTCTTACTCCACACTGTTATCTATAACTGCCTTTTGAAGCCCTGCTAAAATAATTTAAATACCACACAAGATCAGTCTTGGAGTATCCCGTGAGCTAAATGAGTCAAGGTAGGTTAATTTACTGTAAGGCATGAGAAGACAAGCAAATGCACTGAGCTTTCACACATGTATAAAGCATCCAGTTAACAGCAAGTTGTGTACACATCTAATAGGTTAACTCTGTCGTTTATGAGATACAATTTAAGGTTAACTAAATTCACAGAAATACTCATTGCTATCAAAAGACTGGATTTGGTCACAGAATCACAGAATGTTTGGGGTTGGAAGGGACCTCGAAAGATCATCTAGTCCAACCCCCTTGACAGAGTAGGACTATCAATTTTGCTTATGCAGTTCAATAAAATGTTTTGTTATGTTTTTGTTATGTTCTGAAGTTCTGAGAGTCAATCTTCCCTCTCTGCTTTTACAGAGCAGGTTATCAGAGCTCACCATAGGAGGCACATACAGCGTATCGCCTTATTGTCTATCAGACACACAAATCATAGAATCATCAAGTGATTCTAAGACCTCTAAGATCATCAAGTCCAACCGTTAACCCAGCGCTGCCAAGGCCACCACTAAACCATGTCCCTGAACACCACATCTACAGGTCTTGTAAACAACTCCAGGGATGGTGACACCACCGCTTCCCTGGGCAGCCTGTTCCAGTGCTTGACCTCTCTGTCAGTGAAGAAATTCTTCTAATGTCCAAACTAAACCTCTCCTGGCATGACTTGAGGCCATTTCCTCTTGTCTTGTCATTAGTTACTTGGGAGAACAGACCGACCCCACCTCACCACAGCCTCCTTTCAGGCAGCTGCAGAGAGCGATCAGGTCTCCCCTCAGCCTCCTCTTCTCCAGGCTGAACACCCCCAGCTCCCTCAGCCGCTCCTCACCACACCTGTTCTCCAGACCCTTCACCAGCTTCGCTGCCCTTCTCTGGACACGCTCCAGCACCTCCGTGTCCTTCTTGCAGTGAGGGGCCCAAAACTGCACCCACCATTCGAGGGGCGGCCTCACCAGTGCCCAGTCCAGGGGCACGATCCCCTCCCTGCTCCTGCTGGCCACCCCATGGCTGATACAGGCCAGGAGGCTGTTGGCCTTCTTGCCCACCTGGGCACACTGCCGGCTCATGTCCAGCTGGCTGTCGACCAGCACCCCCAGGGCCTTTCCCGCCGGGCAGCTCTCCAGCCGCTCCTCCCCAGCCTGTAGCGCTGCTGGGGCTGTGGTGACCCAAGGGCAGGACCCGG
This sequence comes from Leptosomus discolor, assembly GCF_034619465.1. Classification (NCBI taxonomy): domain Eukaryota; kingdom Metazoa; phylum Chordata; class Aves; order Leptosomiformes; family Leptosomidae; genus Leptosomus; species Leptosomus discolor. Next base: position 89,967,976 of record NC_141419.1, on the reverse strand, counting down.
TAATTTTGTTGTAAGAGTTCAAACTCACGTCTCTATCCTTCTAAGCTGCCTGTGCAAGCTCAGTGTTACAGAAGCACAAACTCAACATGCACTGGTAGGCACCACCGATATCCTTAGAGTGTCACTGCAGTACCTAAGCATGTATCTACTCTCATTCCATGTCAACTGTGTTACTTACCTACCACCCTCGAGTTTTTTCATCACATCTTCCACTTTCTTTGAACGCTCATCTGGAGGGAGTTGTCCTTTTTCACCTTTGGCAACAATTTGGTTACGTACATATCAGCAAACTGCTTCAGAGTAAACGCCCAGCCATGCAGACCAGAGCCAAACCCAGTAAATGGATCAATCTTTAAAAGTGGAAAAAAAGTGAATGCATTTCATAAAGCACTGATTTGAAATGTATAGATTGCTTTCAATGACAAGTAGGATCAGTAGAGATGCCAAATACTTTCTGAAACGTAGCCCAAGGATATGTTCCCCCTAAAACGGGTCTATTGAATATTACTTTGAAGCAAGAACCTTGCTTTGTCACACACAGTGTTTATAACAAAGGCTAAAATAAAAACTTGAGAAATATATTTGTAGAGTGCTAAGCTCAATTTAGAGGATTATGACTTTGTAAAGAATATTAACTGAATTGTTAATTAACTTTCTCTGGAAATTTAAATATAGGTGGCTCATTTCTGCCACACATATAAAACTGGTCTGACTTAAGAACGGCTGAAATTCATGGAATATAAGAATCAGGACTAAAATCCTAGCTGAGAGTCCTTTGTTCCAGTGATTAGATTAAGCTGCAGTCAATTTTAACATAAAACAAGCTAGTACAGGACAATCACATTTAAACAAAGGGAACCAGGTCTGAAAACTCTGGTGAGAAGGTCTGTCTTGGAACTATTTGGTGGAAAAAATAATACGTGAAGCAGCCTGATTCTGACAATTCCTTACTCTAAGAGCTGGACCACCAGAGAAGACTTGCAGTTGACTGTTTTTTTTATTTTACAAATCTCAGCTGCAATACTGGAAATATTATTTGTCTTTTTACTTTCAAACCATCCTTCCAGAGATATCCAGCGTATTATGATATAATTACTGGTAGTATAACAGAAAGTTACATCTTCAGATCAGAAAAGAGCAAATTAAATGTCTTATCAAGCAGGAATAGCAGAAAGGCCATGTTTCTTGTCATGTATGTGACATAAGCAGCAAAGTCAGGCACAGAAAGCTAATCTTCTGGCTTCTGGTCCTTTGCCTTAAACTTCAAACCATAGCTTCCCTTCAGCAGTTTGCCCCAGGCAAATGTCTGACATTTGATGTTTGAATGACACTGAGGAACCAGCTTGAGCTTACACATTTTGCTAGTGAGAAAGTATCACTAGAGGACGATCTGCTGTGTGAATTCTCTCCTCTCTCCTAGGAGCTTTCGCTCCCCTGTTCGCTGGTCTGAAATAATATCCCCAAAAGAAAAAAGGATGAAACAGTGGGAGTGGAAAGGGACTGAAAAATGGCTCCTTCAGGTTGGCCAGAGATCTGAACTGCCATAAATGTACGCAATTGTTTCATATCAAGGCTTGTATTCTCCAAAATAGGATTTCAACCACAGCAAAGTTTTAAAGTTTTCTTTACCATAATTACCCATTGTTCCAGTTTCACCCTCTCCATAGGTGGAAATGATGACATCGACATTTTCCACAGGCTCCAGCTTCAATCCCAGCAGGGCACGATCCATTTTGTCCATCATCAGTAATGGTTTGATACGTTCTGCTGTAGCCTGCCGCAGAATAGTCTCTGTACACAAACACCTTAAAATATAGAAGTGCAATTAAAACATGCATTATATATATGGGCAAGATCTCTAATTTATTTTGTACACTGGTGACTGGGAAATTCAAACTGGGAATTAGGTGGGAGTCTTAGCGCTCCCCGAAACCATCATTACTTAGTTGCACGTATCGCTCCATTTTCTACCTGAAAGAGGAGAAGAAGGACAGGCAGCTCCACTCCCTAGGATTTTACTGAAAGATTGACTTTATTTCCTCACTTACTCTACATTCAACCCACAAGTTGGATACGAGTGGATACAGTCCTCTAAGATACAGGAAAGGCCACAGACTACGACTACAAATCAGAATTCATACCATTCGTAGCTAAACTTTCACAGAAAGAAGCTTCTTCCATCACTCATGATTTTTTTTTTTTTCATAAGAGGAAGAAAATAAAATGCACGGCAGCATTTCTAGTTAGAAGAGCATGCTTACCTGAAACACAGTCAACCACAATGAGGGCACCCTAGGTGGCACAGAGAGCTGCTGTAACTTCAGAGGAGAAATCAACATGTCCACGTCTTACTAACATTAAGTTAATAAGAAAACCTGAACCATCCCTACACTGTTTGATGAAGGTCAAGTTGTCTGAGAGTTCATAATACATAGAAATTGCCTGTAAGAGAAGACAATCCATTTTAATAATGTCGTAATGTTTCACAATCTGCATTGGTCAGGCAACTATACCTGCTCCATTACAGTGCCAGTATTTCTTGACGTACTTAAAGGAAAAAACACAAGAAGACTTCAATATTTCAATTTATAAAGTTCTTAGGATCTAAAATTCTGCTTTGGGTGTAATTAATTTTTATTCTTATTCAAAATCAGCACCTCAAGATAGCAGTCACAAAAAATAATATCGCCGTCAAGACACCTGTAGAGTCACGCTCCAAATCACTTTACAACTTGCTACCGTTGCAGTTGTAGGTATCAAAGACAGAGGTGACAATAACTAGACACAGCCCACCACAGTGGCTTGGAGGCACAGGGTATTAGTCTGCAAGCAATCCAATAAAAATGAAGGTTACTAAGAATCTTTCTGAAAGCGCCTTTCACCATACTGAAAAGTGGGTAAGAATGGTTGCTAGATATCACTTAAAAGCTCTACTCCAATATTGCCCAGATTGCACTCTGAAGACTGTGAACTTCTGTTCTACAGCGCACAGCTTGATTCACATGTCAACTTAAAAAAGATCTGACAAGATGCAAGGCTTTGAGCAAAACATTTTTCTGTCTTCAGATTTAAAAAAAAAAGAAAAAAAAAAAAAAGGAAAGATACAAGCAAATTCTTACGTAGACTTGATTGTGATACATCGTTCTTGCTCATCTTTCCGCGTGTCTGTGAATCATGTTTCTCCAGCTCTGGCTGAAGCGATGATGCCCGCTTTACACACCAAGGAGTCCGTCAAGGTTGATTTGCCATGATCAACATGAGCAATCACAGACATCTTCCTAATACCGGAGACTTCTTGTCCATGATTGCTCGGATCTGGTCTACTGTGAAATTCACCTGGATGGAGGAGGAAAAAAAAGAAAAGAAAACCAGCTATTGCTTCCTTTTAAAGTACACAGATGTCTGTGTGAAATTTTAAACTTTTACTATTTGTTATTAAATTCACAATCTGAAGAAGAAATTAAGTTGTTCATACTTTTTTTTACTTAGCATCACAAACAGTTCACATTTTTGGCATGTTTTTGTAAGTACGAAGAGCGGAGGCATAACTTAAAATACAGCTCAGATTTCGTATCACTAAATGTCAGCTACCACAAAAACGAAGAATCCACCTGCGGAGACAGAACAGCTCATCCCTGCCAAATGTTCCAGGGGGGGTTAGCACACAACTGCAAGCTGCAGCTTTCATCAGAGCTTCTGCACCCATCCTTCTCCTCTCCTCCCACCACTGCCCCTCACTTTGCCAAGTCCTCCTCCCACGCCCGCTCTCCATCTCCCAGGGCTTTTCGGGTGAGCCACTCTTCCTGGTTCACAGAAGAGCCTGGGTCATCTCCTTCTGCGGCCAATATACCAGCTCTAGAAACTGGCGATCCAGCTCAGTCAAAAACCTCTTTAAAGACTTTAATTAGTCAGGTGCAAAATTTTTAGAGCCCCTCCCACAAATGATATCCCAGAAATAAGTTTTTCTTATTTCCATAGATCTCTTGCTCAGAACAATCCCCCTCCTTCAATTTGCAGAACAACAAAAAAAAAATCTTGACCCTCAGAAGCCCTGGTAATTACCCATTAAACACATGACAACTTAGCAAAGGAAGATGAGATCTTACTAATCTCGGCCTCTCTCATTCTGTAACGAGAGTCACCTCTAGGTCACAGGAGTGCAGTTAATGTAGTTATTCTTGCAAATCCCTTTAATGCACGAAGTGTTTCATAGGGACACGGAAGAAGACAGAATTGGGAGAAAAAAACGATGGGGAATATTAAACAAACAAACACAAAGATCACATACCACATCAGTAGTTTATACTAGGTGCTCAAGTGAAGAAAAATACACCATAAGAAACACTTAAACAGGTTCCTCATCCGTGTTGGAGTTGCAAATGACACAAAAATAATGAAACATGCATTTCTGTGGCTACACCAGCAATGGTTTCTAACACAGTCTGGGTTTAAACGAGTGCATCTGAACACAGGAAACCTGTCTTTTTTCAAGAGTAAGATATTAATTAAAAAAACCCCAACCCAGCCCAGCTCAAAATATACGCAGGAGACAAAACAAGGGTTTTTTTTTTTTTTACATGAACAAGTACACTTCTGATATATATCTTATTACTGCATATTCTCATACTAAATTTGGATCTTCAACTTTTTCACTATCTTCTGAAGGAAATAGTTCTTACTAAAAAAAAAGGAATACTTCTAATTAAAATAGCCAAGTTCTTTTTAGAGAAGAGAAATATCCAAACTAAGCAGCAGCCTGGCCTCTTCCCCCAAAAATGTATTATTTCCCACTGTCCCCTACATCTAAACTTTCTTTCCTACCCCAAAGTCTGCAATGGAGAAAACAACCAACTCATCCCCTTTTTTCTCTGCTAAAGAAAATTTAGTGCAAACAACAAAATTTTCAGATTATGCTTATGGTTTTGTCAGTGATCCAACTCAAATGAAGGCAATTCATTTCTGCATTTGTTCTGTCACTTTATCCTTCAGTTTAATAAAAACCAATATTTCTTTTCTAGTACGTTCTAGGGCGGCATGGCATCCGAAATCTCACTCATAGCAAAATTTACATACTACTTCTGAGACCTTGAAATATTTCATTCTCCTCTTTCTTTTCCATTTAGAGAAAACAGCAGCACTATTTTCTACTTTTATAATTTTCCCTGTCTGTAAATTGTGCTGTGCTAAACACAAAAAACCAGTACTCTTAGTGAGAATTGAGCATAGTGCTAGAGCTGTGCTATATACCCTTATCTCATAATGTAAACAAATACTTCAGTGTTGAGGAATATACCTGCGTGCTCTTTGTATTTGGTAATTATACACTTTCTTAATGAAACAAGTGAAATTTACTTCTGATAAATATTTAACTAGCACAGACATCACATTTTGAACTGAAACCTGTATTTTCCCCATTGTCTCCGAGTTTCCAATACATTTACATACATAGGCGACATTGTAGCTGTCTTTTAGGGCAACAGGCAGAGATGGCCATAACTGTTTATTTCTTCCCCATATTTTAAGCATACAGGCCTCCTACACAAGCCCATTGACATTAATTCTAAATATAAACGTCATGCACATGTCCCTCTGACAGGACTGGATGTTCTCCTACAGACTCTCGAAGCTCATCATACAATCTGAGAAAGGATGGCATTTGGGTTGTAAAAATCTCGATTTGTGCCCCAAAACAATGGAGCCTTACCCTCCAGCTGGGATAATTATGTCCCACTGTTACAAAAGTAGAATGAAAAATGATACGCGGAGTGACAGCTACACAAAACGTGGATGTAAAATGTTAAGTTTTATGAGTTTAGTTGCTTGGTGTTTCCAGAATTTATTAATTAATTAATAAGTGGTTAATATATTACCATTACTTTGTGGTGGAGCTGGAGCAACTTTGGTTTGAGATGGAAAAGAGTCACCAAGTCCTGGTGAAGAAACAGAGAGCCAAGAAGAACAAGAGAAGAGGAGAGTCAGACAGGACTCGGGTGGGGGATATGGCAAAGGACAAGGGAAATCTACAACCAAATTTAAGGGACTAGATGGACTGTGGGACCCAAAGCTCTACAATACTATACCTCAAAAGAAGTCATCAGAGTCAAGGAGGTAGAGGCAGGCCTCCGTAAGCGAACCTCAAAGCTTGTGCTGACAAGTCTCATGGCAAGCCAGTGCCAACAAACACAAACGTATTTTTATTTCAAGTTTTCCATCCTTTTGCTTAACTACAAGACTGCATCCCTTCCCAGAAACTGAAGGTCTGGTGTCTTAGATCTTCCTGCATTAGTCCCTTTTGCCAGGCCTACAACAATACAGCACAGCTGGGAACGAAGCTTTCAGCCTGTAGGAAGTTGATACCAAGAGCCAAGTTTAGGTAAGTGGCACTGGTTCATCATTGTTTGGTTCATCCCTTCGCCTAAATGGGTATTTTTAAGAGTTTAACATTGTTACCTCACTTTTAATTCACTTTGTTGTATCACAGCAGCTGTTCTTGTTAATATAACTGGGTATACCATTCTTAAGTTTCTGCTAATTAGCTTGTTAATAAAATATAGTATACCAGAAAAGATCAAGAGCTCAATTCAAGTATTAATATTAATGTCTTACCAGGCCTTCTGGTAGGAGCTTCAGGATTATGTATTAGTAAATGCCATCCACTTCCAAACACTTTATTTACCATGTCATTTACACGAATGCCGAAACAGTTTACCATATGTGCTGTATTGTAACAGGGAGAGGCACTGCCATCACGATTTCTTTTCGTCATAAATACAACTGAAAACACAAAGCCTGATTAAAAATTAATAGCAATTTTAATTTTAAATGTTTTTCATTAAAGAGCTGTTACACATTTTCTGTTCCGCTGTGGCAGACAGCAACAAGATCAAAGGTATCTTGCTATGAAATGCTTGCTGCACAGGGGTTAAGGTCTTCTGTGTGCAATGGCAAGCAAAAAAAACAGAGATGAAAGCAGTATTTGTGAAGTGAGAAACATCACCGCTTTATTACAAACCGAACATCACTTTTGCCAAAACCCTCAAGTTCCATAGCCACTACAGCCAGAAAATGACCTTGCTTCTTTTGACTGCCGCATTACATCATTTGGGTAGCCCATACTGCAGTGTTGCTTATCCCCAGCTATCAGTAACGCCTCCACAGTAGACTGCCTTCCTCTTCTGCAGGGCATCTCCTCCTTTTAAAGATGTTCAAATTCTTATTGTAATGAACCATTACATAGCTCCAATCCAGAAACACATATTATAAAAACAAAGAAAAATGAAAACACTCATTGAAGCTGACATAGGTAACTAGAATGTCCATTGCAGTTAACAGTAACACATACACAATGAAAAATTACAAGAATTTAGAAGAAAAGGAAAGAGTTCCAATAGCATAAATTATCAAGAAATGCGAAGATGTACAAACACGGGTTTATCACAGAAACAGGCTGGTAAATTCCTATTCACTAGAATAAAAAGAGGCTCAAAACAGGTGAAACACATTACCAGAACCGCAGCGATTTAAAACAACGGAGCAGACTTGCCAAGGTGAAAAATAATTCAAACCAAAACAAACCCACCCTGTGTTGTTTCCAACAGATCGATTTCCCTGAGAAAATGCTGCTGATCTGATTCGGGTCACACGAGGCTTCCTTCCTCAAGACCCGAGCAGCGGGGCACTGTGCAGTACATTTCTTCACACATACCCATCGCCTTTCCCAAGCGTCACTGGAGGCAACGCTTTTATCTCCCACCCTTATAAACACAGATGGTCAGGGTTTAACCCCAAAGCTTGAATTCGCTACGCATATTGGTGGGCAAAACGTAGAGAAACGTTCAAATCCGTGACCTACACTGACAGGGCGCGCTCCCCATACCTGCAAAAGGAGGAGAAAGAGAAAAGCACCGGCACCCTCCCTACCCGTGCACCTGGCACCCTTCTAATAAAACAGTATGGTGGGGGATAATGGCAAATAAACAAGCTCAGCAGTGCCCCAGTCCCGCGGCCGGGCAGAAAGGGACGCGGTCAGCACCGCCTCAGCGCTACCGGGGCGCCACCGCCTCCCCGGACTCCTGTCAGCACCGGGAGGGCGGGAACCGCCTCCCCCACCCCCGTTCCTCGGCCAGCCCCCAGGGCTGAGAGAGAATAAAGAGAAACTCCCCAAAAATAATCATTCATGCTCCGGCGAGGGGCCAGCTGGGCTGGCTGCGACCCGCCGCCCCTTTCCCAGCCCGCTGCGCCTCAGCGCCGAGGCGAGAAAGATGGCGGCCGCGCCCACCCGCCCGCGGCAGCTGGCCCCGGCAGAGCCCGGCTGCCTCAGAGCACGGCGGCGGGTCGGTGGCTGGGGCGGCACCGCGACTGACCTGGCCTCCGCCTCGCGGGAGCACTCACCGTCGTGGCGGCGGATGGCTCCGGGTCTCGCCTCCGCCGGGCTGCGGGAGGCGGCAACGAGCCGAGATCAGCCGTAGTCGGGCTTAAGCATCGCTCCCCCCGCCCCGCACTCCCCAGCTTGGCCGGCGCCCGGTGTCTGCCGAGGGGCGGACGGCCTCCCCTCACGGCGGCGGGGCCGGGGGCGGGTTGTCCCGGCGCTGGTTTAGCCGCTGCCCGCTCCCGCCGCCACCGCTCCCCGGAGGTGCCCGCCCGCGGCCAGCCTCCCCGCCCGCTCCTCCCCAGAGCTCTATCCCGACGGTGGCCCCTCTAACGCCGCCGTGACCCCCAGTCATCGCCGAAGGGTCTCCCGCGACCCTCAGAGGGGTGGCGGCTCGCGGGGGTGGCGGAAGGGGACGGGACCCCCAGGAGGGCGCGGGGAGGCGGTGGCAGGCTGGCCTCCACCACGGGGGCTTACGGTGTCCGGGGGTTCTGTAATTCTCCCGTGGCTGTGAACTCCAGGTCACTGCGTGCTGTGTGGAGACGGGAAGGAGTCCCGGTTCCGCTAATTCCCCGTTGGGGCCCTGTCAGCTCTCGGGGAAGCGTCGGGTGGAGCCCGGGCCCTTCCCCTCAGCGAGGGCGGCGGCGGGAAGCCGGGGCGGCCGCGGCGTTTCCCGGCCCTGCTGCTGCTGCTGCTGCTGCTGCTGCTGCTGCGGGGGCCGCCCCGGGGGGCTTTCCCCCCTGTAGGATGTGTGGTGGCAGAGCGGCAGGTTGGGTGGCTTGGTTTGAGCAGGGAGCCAGGCTGGGCGCCATAACCCCATATTAGTTACTTTTAAAAGCAAGTTAAATGACTGATCGGTTCCCTGTTGAAACGTGAAGACGACATCGCGTCCCTTTAAAAATAACTTGCTGTCGTGAAAGACACTGAAGTAATAACAGCGCTTCACATTTTTAATACAGGCTTTCACCCGAAAATGTCTTTTAGAAATATTAGGTAATTAAACTGTCACGCACAGAGTGAGCACGGGAATGTCTTCGCTGAGAGCACTGGCGTCTGGGATCAAACCAAGGGAAAATTGATGCAGTGGTACCTCCTAAGAGTTGAAGATCAGAAGAGAAGAATATCGAATCAAACTATTATGCAAGCATATTGTTATGTATAAAGCAGTATGGATGGAATAAATGGCCGTATCAGCCATACGGAATGAATGGTCCTTTTCAGAAACCGCTTCCAGCCTCAGGCGTGGAAAAATACTGTCTTATTACTTTCGACAGAGCTTCTGCCCAAGGAGAACTTGCAGGATTTTACTCAAAGTTTAATACAATCAAATACATTTAAGATATCAAAATAGCATGAGCAAGCACTCAGGAAGGATCAGAAAGTGGGAATGTGGTTACAAAATTCTGGCCTCCAGGTTTTTTTGATTAAACAGCAACTTTTCATGACCAGCAGGAGCAGGGAGGTGATCGTGCCCCTGTACTCGGCTTTGGTGAGGCTGCCCCTCGAATACTGGGTGGAGTTTTGTGTCCCTCACTACAAGAAGGACATTGGGGTGCTGGAGTGTGTCCAGAGAAGGGCAACGGAGCTGGTGGTGTTGGGTTGACAGTTGGACTTAGACACATAGAATCATTAGGTTGTAATTGACCTCTGAGATCATCAAGTCCAACCGTTGACCCAACCCCACCATGCCCACTACCGAAGTGCTACATCTACACTTTTTTTGAACACCTGCAGGGATGGTGACTCCACCACTTCCTTGGGCAGCCTGTTCCGATGCTTGACCACTCTTTCAGTAAAGAAATTTTTCCTAATGTCCAATCTAAACCTCCCCTGGCGCAACTTGAGGACATTTCCTCTCGTCCTCTCACTGGTTACTTGGGAGAATAGACGGCACCCACCTCACCACAACCTCCTTTCAAGCAGTTGCAGAGAGCGATCAGGTCTCCCCTCAGCCTCCTCTTCCGCAGGCTGAACACTCCCAGTTCCCTCAGCCGCTCCTCACCAGACCTGTTCTCCAGACCCTTCACCAGCTTCGCTGCCCTTCTCTGGACGCGCTCCAGCACCTCAATGTCCTTCTTGCAGTGAGGGGCCCAAAACTGCACCCACCATTCGAGGGGCGGCCTCACCAGTGCCCAGTACAGGGGCACGATCACCTCCCTGCTCCTGTTGGCCACACTGTTTCTTGATGATCTTCGAGGTCTTTTCCAACCTTAATGACTCTATGATTCTGTGATAAATGGCCATCAGGAGTTCAGAATTACACGTTGCCTCAAAGACATCACTCGTTTTGTTAAAGAGCGGGTATCAGTCGCGCTGTACTCCTCAATGCAATCCTCCTAACAGAGGAAAAGCTGGATCTGAGAGCTCCAGAACTTTGGCCAGATTATCAGCAACTTCACATTGAATGGGCTATAAACCCCATGCGTTTGCTGTCTTGTCAGTACCTGTACCGGAAACAAAATAATCTATTTAACCAAAGTCTTTTACTTGACCAAGAAAGAAAAAGGCTGAGAGCTTCTTGCCATTCAGCCCCCTGCTGTGACTTTACACATGCTGGTTTATTCATCTCTTTTCCCTGAACATGAGGAAATATTCACCAGATGCTTTGCTGGCAAGCTTTTTCTACCCAAAGGCTCATTTTTCTTTTAGCCTGACTTCCAGGGGTTGTGCAGCAGACATCGGATAACTTCCTTTAATCAACCTGGTTGTGTCACAACAGAAGAAAAGCACTGTTGTGTTGTTCTGAAGAGCTGGGCAGCGCTTGCGTGGACTTCCTTACACAGACTGAGCTTCAGCTTTGGGGACAGTTCTCTGTCCACGTGGAGAGTTCTTCCTGCAGGCGGGATGGCTGATCACAAAACCAGCTTTTCCTCATGCCTGTGTGCATGCACACACACAATTTTAGGGCTGTTTTGCACAGCTGGTGCTCAGCCATGATCCTATAAATATCATTGCAATTAACTTTATTTTCCTCTGTCTTTTATTGCATGCCAATTTATGCAGGAAAAGAAACCTTACACAACTCTTGAAAAGTATCCAAATTAACAGGCTCCCCCCCCTCAAAAAAAACCCCTCAGTGTTTAATGGCTTGCTGTCTTCGTGGGTATTTTATTCTTTGTATGACCTCCTTTCCATTTAAAAATGACAACTCTTACACAAAGTATCTTTCAGCCTGTACGGTACCTACAAAAATCTTCTTACAGCTGCTAACCATTCCTCTTCCCACATTCTTTTTACCTAAGAGCACAGCCTTCTTTCGTGTTTCTGGAGCAATTACTGTCCTTACTCTCTTCTCCACAGCGTCACCTTCAGCCGTGGATGTGGACAGTGATGTACTAAACCTTTTCTGGTTGTATCTTCAATAAAACCAGTCAACAGAGTCAACTAAATTGAGCCTGAAGAATGAAAGTTGGGCCCATAGAAACAGCTCAGCCCAAGGGCTGAGTGCCATTCAGCGCACATTTTAAGGGTGTAAGTGAAATTGAAGTGACACATTATTTTTGCACCTGCTTTCTGCATTGACTTTAATTCTTTTCATATGCTGTGATATGCTTAGGAGAATCTAAAATCATTTCGTGTGATTAATTGTTCTGTGTGAATTGAGCAGTGTGAATAAGAGTAGACTACAGCAAATTTTGGAGGCTTGGAAAACTTTGAAAAGAGATGTTTGTGAAAGTATAGCTGAGACTTCGTGGAAAGAAGTTGGTCCAAACTGTACCCAGTACTGCTTCACCGTTGTATTGAGGGTACAGAGAGACAGAGTCCTTGTTCAGTGAGATGTATGGAACAGGAAAAAGGTTGCTTTGCTAAGTTAATACCTGTGTGGCAGGAGAAGCCATGATGGAATCCTGAGGAGCCTTTTCCTGCTCCCTGTGTTTCTCAGTGTTTTTAAATCCTTTTTCATTTACCCAGTTTTGCTCTGGATATGCTCTTTCTCATACATGTGCCTAAGTTTTTCCTGTGTAGTGCCTGGTGCAGCTTGGTCTAGATTCTGCTTTGTGTTCGATACAGACAGATTTCGCTTGCTTTGTAGCACATGGAGTATTTGGTTTTCCATGGCTGTAACTGAGCCGAATGGTCCCATTGTCTATACAAATTAGTTTTGTTAACATTCGGCGGTTTAGAGGATGGATATTACCAAAGGTTAGTTGTACATGGACTTGTGTAGACAGGCAGGACCTTCTCAGACTATCATCCCGGTTAGCCAAGCAGGGGGTTGGAACTAGATGGTCTTTAGGGTCCCTTCCAACCCAAACCAGTCTGTGACTCTATAAGGCAGCTCTGACCTGAAAGCCAGGTCAGCCCATTTGGTCTGGTTTTGAGCTAATAATGTCTGTCTTTTCTCAGGGAGTGTGTTAATTCAGGGGTGGCACTCTGTTACCTTTTCTGTATAGCTTCCACGCCAGTGTTGCCTCGGATCTTGAGAGTTTCGAGTGCATCTGACGAGTTGAAATCTGCCTTTGCCTGCTCATATATAGGATTTTCCCCAGAACAGTTCAAATTTGAACCCTGCCCGGATAAGAATGGCACTGCCTTAGCCGACAACTTAGCTTGTTCTGTAATCCAGGGTCTTATTTGTGTGTTGTTCAAATGTATCGACTAAAATATTTTCTCATTTGCAGTATTAGTACTGTCAAGGGTATATAGTTATGTATTAACTGTGACTTTAACTTTCTTTCCCTCATGGGCTTTTTCCTAACAGCGTGCAATTCCTTTGAAACTATTAATCAGAAAGCTGATGAGTTCTTTTGCTATTTTTTTTTTTTTAATTATACATTTGCTGTAGTCAAGCAACCTCTTCAGATTTTGCCTGCACTTCAGAAATGCCTGGATCCATCTCACAAAATGTTAGGCATTTAACAGAGATACCTACATTGGAGGCCTTCCTTAGCAATGAAGAGAGACAGGCACTTCAGTTCAGCTTTTTTTTGCCTGTGATTTGTTGTGACTGAGTGACTAGTAGAATATGCCACATGATGTTATTTCTGCTCCTTCACTGGATGGTTTGCAAGAATATCCAGTGTTGATACTAACACATAAAAGCAGTGCATATGATTTTCAAAAGTACTGTCTCTGTGTTGCCTTTTTTTCTGTTCTCCTTAAATCAGCGAGATTGCTGTTGCCATTGGTTTGAAACAGTTTGGCCCAAAATGACTGTTTTGAAAACCCAAGCTGTAAAAATGAGCATTTTGTGAAGACCAGTATGTGTAAATTTGAAATGGATTGTGTGACCATTTGTGCTAGTGAAATACACTTGTCGGCATATACCAAATGAACAAGAACATAACTGAACCAAGTTGGTTTAGAATTGAAGTTTGGTCTCATAAATAAGGCATCTGACTTGTTTGGGAAGTGAATGAAAAGCATTGCTGAAAAATTACTTAATCTCTTTGCCACGAGGTCCCTGGTTGTGAATGAAATTAATAATCCTACCCTAGTTATCATAATTTATTATTATGATACAGCTTACAATTAGGTATGATTATTTTAAATTATATTATAATATTGAATATGGTGATGTGGATGTAGAAGTAGTTATATTTTATCAAAGATCCAAGCAAGTTTAGTGTTCGTTCAATTCTATTGTAAAACAGAATGAAAAGGAAGGGAAAGTACAAGGAAGGGAAGTGTTACTCTACTTCAGGAGGATGCAGGCAGATTTTCTACAATGAATTAAATAAGGGCTACCACTGAGCTTTCTGCTAACATTGCGACGTTGAGGACATCTGCCAAATTGCACTGAAAAGGTCACATCTGTTTATCTGGGAGTGGGTTATGTTTCGTAATTGATTGAGAAGAATGGCATAGGCCAAGTGTCACCACAATCAGGCTGCCCTGAACAAAGCCAGTGCGGAAGGAAACACAATTTCAAGAAGCTCTATCAGGAATGAGCAGTCTTGGTGAACCCAGGTCTACAGGGTTTGAAGTCTTTAAGGAATCTCTGGATCTGTATTACTCAGGAAACGAAGAGATTACGACTGAAAGCTCCCGGCTTGGGCCAGGCGGCAGGCCAGGTTCCTTCATTGGTAAAACCAGTGTGAGCGCTTTCAAGTCTGGGGTGGAGGCATTGATGCTTCAAAGCCTGGTTGGATCAGCTGCCTAGGGCATTCAGACTTTATCTCTGACTACAGCCTGCCAAGGCAGATGTGCCCCTTTTTGAGGAAATGGCTATCTCAGGGCTAAGGCACGGTGTGAGACGGCCAGAGGAAGGACACCCACATTAAAGGGGGTTGTAGAACAACCCTCCACAAAGATCCTATTAATCCAGTCTGATGACGCAAATGTAGAGTTTCACCATCTTCCTTTCGTACCACAACTGTGTTGAGGCTTGTAATAATCCACCTTGCACGCTTTTTTTTTGGAGAAGGTGACTCAATATAACCCTCTTCAAGCAGAAGGGATCCAAGATAAGTCTCTTAGAGCTGCTGTGGGGAGGTGAAAAGAATTACTGCCACAACACCACCCCTGTTAAACATTTCTGCTTATCTGAGTGGTGATAGGATAGTTATAACAGCTTTTTGTGTAGTCTCTCATTCTTCCAAGGACTCCCATCTTCTGACATAACTTCTTCTTCCCTCACCTAGCAGCAGTCATGAGCAGTTTACTCTAATGGTGAATGTATTCACAGTAAAAAATGGCATTACAAAAACTGTAATCGGAAGTAAAAGCGTCTGTTGTGGTGCTGAACGTGTGTTCATGGTCAGTTCTTTACAAAGCAGTGTTTTTCATTTTACAAGCTGAAAGATTATTTTTAAAATGTCTCTCTCCCCAGTGCTCCCTGAGAGCTGAAAAATAAAATTTGTACTCTTTAATGTTCCTGACATGACTGTGGGGCATCGGGTTTCTGCAGAGCAGACAATTTTGTCAGTGATGCATGAGACAAAGTAGCATCCAGCCATTCGTTTGAGTTTTTATTTGGTCATAATGCCAACAGGTCAATGGACCTGTTTCTGTTGTTAGTGGGAATGGATAGGACCTTTTTTTTAGCTTTGCCTGAGCGTGTTTCATAATCAAATGTTCATTTAAAGCTGGGAAATTACATTGAAATCAGAAAAAAGGAAAAGAAAGAATTTCTCTCTTAGACACTGCCATATGTCTTTCCAGGTGGAAATACAACAGGGTGCAGTAAGGCAAGGATTGTACAGGGACCCTGTTGTGCTTGGCTGTTGGAAAGCATATGGTGCAATAATATTCCAGCTCCAACTGTGAATTTTCCTTCTCTTGTCTTCTCGGGCAAACACGATCATTCTAATACATGTCCAGCTATTCTTTTTGTGCCTAGGAGTAGAGCGCTCTGCCATCTTCAAAACTACCCATTAGATCAGGTCCCACTTCAGAGAGAACCCCAGAAGAAACAGAGGAGAGGTATGAAAAATTTCCTCACTGATTGTCTGAACCACCTTTGTGATGTAGAAGAGGTTATGGAAGCTTGGATTTCGATGGCCTTAACGGAGATTTTAGGATGCTGGAATTCCAGGAGAAAGAATCTCTCCCCATCTTGAAGTGGTAGCTGCTCCAAAGAAAAACAGTGCTGGTGCTCAGCCAAGTTTTGTGCCTCTGCAGCAATGCTGAGCTGCAGTTGGCTTGGTCTCAGGGTTTCCTTCTAGCCTTGGAGGTGACTGCATGGAAGTATTGCATTTCTGGATTTATTATTTAAGTTTGTCAGTGCACTCTTCAGGGCGTGAAGCTGCAGAAGTGTTCGCAAAACCTGGGTTCCTATCATCCTGCTTTCCCGTGCTTGGCCAGGCATGTCTAGGACTACACAGCGAGCTTAATACCTCCAGGGCCTTCATTTTTGTGGAATCCAGTGAAATGGTTCAGATACCTGTGTAATCAGAGATTATAGCAAGAAATAGTAGTTACATTTGCTTCAGTATTGTCTCTCAGTACCAGGTCAGCATACAATACAGTTTCTGAGTGAGGCTGTTGCTTGGGGCTTCTGAGGAAAAAGCTGTAATCTCGGGCACTTGGCAGTTTTGAAATAAGAAGCCCATGCAGGGAAGTTTGTCTGTGATCATAAGCAGTTTAATGGCTGCCTTCTATTCTGAAGCTGGAGGGATTTTAAACATATCATTATTATCTCTAGAGCTATTTATCTCTAACGTAACTGTGGGTATTTGCATTGTCCAATCCTTTTTAAAAATCCTATTAGGCTTTTGACCTCTATGATTTCTGTCTGGACAAAATCCCTCACAGCGAAATTAACCCCTTACAAAGTTCCCTGCACACAGACCACTGCGGGCTTTCCGCATCGTGGTGTCCAAACGGTTAGCAGCCTGAAGCTGTGTTTGCCAGCGTGGCTGAAAGGACGTTGTGGATGCATATTTGGGCAAGGCTGTAATCCGCCAGCTTTTCAGTGAGGTTGTGGTACAGCTGTAACAGGGCTGAAATAGTAAGTTGTTCCTAAAACTAGCTGTGCCTCTCTCTTTTTTCCTTTCCTTCCTTTCCTTTCCTTTCGATTTCCTTTCCTTTCCTTTCCTTTCCTTTCCTTTCCTTTCCTTTCCTTTCCTTTCCTTTCCTTTCCTTTCCTTTCCTTTCCTTTCCTTTCCTTTCCTTTCCTTTCCTTTCCTTTCCTTTCCTTTCCTTTCCTTCTTCCTTTCCTTTCCTTTCCTTCCTTCCTTCCTTCCTTCCCTTCCCTTCCCTTCCCTTCCCTTCCCTTCCCTTCCCTTCCCTGCCCTTCCCTTCCCTTCCCTTCCCTTCCCTTCCTTCCCTTCATCCTTCCCTTCCCTTCCCTTCCCTTCCTTCCCTTCCCTTCCTCTTCCTTCCCTTCCCTTCCCTTCCCTTCCCTTCCCTTCCCTTCCCTTCCTTCCCTTCCCTTCCCTTCCCTTCCCCTTCCCTTCCCTTCCCTTCCTTCCCTTCCCTTCCCTTCCCTTCCCTTCCCTTCCCTTCCCTTCCCTTCCCTTCCCTTCCCTTCCCTTCCCTTCCCTTCCCTTCCCTTCCCTTCCCTTCCCTTCCCTTCCCTTCCCTTCCCTTCCCTTCCCTTCCCTTCCCTTCCCTTCCCTTCCCTTCCCTTCCCTTCCCTTCCCTTCCTTCCCTTCCCTTCCCTTCCCTTCCCTTCCCTTCCCTTCCCTTCCCTTCCCTTCCCTTCCCTTCCCTTCCCTTCCCTTCCCTTCCCTTCCCTTCCCTTCCCTTCCCTTCCCTTCCTTCCCTTCCCTTCCCTTCCCTTCCCTTCCCTTCCCTTCCCTTCCCTTCCCTTCCCTTCCCTTCCCTTCCTTCCCTTCCCTTCCCTTCCCTTCCCTTCCCTTCCCTTCCCTTCCCTTCCCTTCCCTTCCCTTCCCTTCCCTTCCCTTCCCTTCCCTTCCCTTCCCTTCCCTTCCCTTCCCTTCCCTTCCCTTCCCTTCCCTTCCCTTCCTTCCCTTCCCTTCCCTTCCCTTCCCTTCCCTTCCCTTCCCTTCCTTCCCTTCCCTTCCCTTCCCTTCCCTTCCCTTCCCTCCCTTCCCTTCCCTTCCCTTCCCTTCCCTTCCCTTCCCTACCTTCCCTTCCCTTCCCTTCCCTTCCCTTCCCTTCCCTTCCCTTCCCTTCCCTTCCTTCCCTTCCCTTCCCTCTCCCTTCCCTTCCCTTCCCTTCCCTTCCCTTCCTTCCCTTCCCTTCCCTTCCCTTCCCTTCCCTTCCCTTCCCTTCCCTTCCCTTCCCTTCCCTTCCCTTCCCTTCCCTTCCCTTCCTTCCCTTCCCTTCCCTTCCTTCCCTTCCCTTCCCTTCCTTCCCTTCCCTTCCCTTCCCTTCCCTTCCCTTCCCTTCCTTCCCTTCCCTTCCCTTCCCTTCCCTTCCCTTCCCTTCCCTTCCCTTCCCTTCCCTTCCCTTCCCTTCCCTTCCCTTCCCTTCCCTTCCCTTCCCTTCCCTTCCCTTCCCTTCCCTTCCCTTCCCTTCCCTTCCCTTCCCTTCCCTTCCCTTCCCTTCCCTTCCCTTCCCTTCCCTTCCCTTCCCTTCCCTTCCCTTCCCTTCCCTTCCCTTCCCTTCCCTTCCCTCATCTCCTTCTTGCCATTTGTCCGCAGAAGCTGAAAATGCAAAGCAATGCAAACTAACTCAAACGCACACACAGTAGATGCAAACCAAATATTGCAGAGTCTGTTATAAAGTGGGACCTGAGTTGTGCTTCCAGGCAGTGACTTGTGAGCGTCAACCTGGTGTGACTTAGCAGTGGCACGTGGAGCATTCATCGGATTATTGGTCTGCCCTGCTGCAGTGCCGCTGTTGACATCTGCATATACGGGTTGGATAAACTGGGCATCATCATCACTGCTATGTTCTAGACAAAATATTTTCTCTTACTTCATGAATGTTGAGCAGAGCAGAGTTGGCAACGTTTATGGGAATGTCGTTTGTGACATTAACAGCAAAATGGCAGCAGCGTCTTGCTTTCCCAGCAAGCACATGCTCTGTTAGCACTCTCTGCTGCTGAGTTTTTAGTTCTATTATGTTTTGTATTTTAATGTTTTTCTCTGTCATCAGAGTAATGCTCCAAAACCAGAGTGAAAGAAGGTAGCAGGGTTTTCTAACGGACACAGTGGACACTGCTACGTTGATACCCCTTGGAAGCAGTAGGACCTCATCTTGTCCCTGCTCATCAGCACCAGCTCTCTTCAGCACCCTGGGCATGCACCTTTACAGCATTTTTAACATCGATGTCTTTTAATCTGCGTTGCTTCTTCGAGGGATATCTCTCTGTGGATAATCGCTCTTCAGATACTTAGTCAGAACTTGCCATTTCTCCTTGATCCTCAGGATCTGACAAAAACATTGTTGTCCTTTTTACTGCCTTTTCTGCGGGAGGAAACAGAATTCTGAAAAAATCAGAAATATCACCTTCAGGAGTTTGTGATCCCTTTTGCCCGTCTCCTACTGGCCCGCTGTGATCTGGTGGTGGTCATGGTGGTAAATAAAGGATGTAACAAAAATGGAGAAGTCCTGCAATGTAACTTCTTGCCCATTATCTTCTCTGTGTGAGTGTATCTCACCAAGCTCACACATTTATCCAGCTTTAAACCTTCAAACCTGATTTGAGGTGTAGAATGTGATGGAGAGTTGATAAGGCAGGGACGTTGCTCCAGATGTCATCAGCAATCTGTTGTTATCGTTCAGGCTTACTGGAGATCTACCTGGAGGCTTTTAGCAGGAGCAGAAAGCTGCTTTGTGACGTGTGCTAAACAAACAGTAGCAGGCAGTCCTCGCCTCAATTAGCTATTATTCTAACAGCCCAGATTCTGCAAATTTTAACCTATTTTGTGTTACCGCTATACTCATGTGAGTGACCCCAAACAGGTCAGTGTTTGAGTCAAGTTATTCATGAGACAATTTGCAGGATTAACCTGTAGATTCAGCGTTTAACTCAAAGTTATGCAGGAAACAAGTAAGTCTTCTGCCCCTTTTTTAGCTTTTCAGCAGTCATCCCTAGAAAAAGTTGCATTGATTTAGAATTTTGGGTTTAGAACCTTGTTCACATTTTGAGAGAAACAAACCTCTTCAAAGACAGTCTAAATGCTTCTTTTAGATAAAAAAATGAAGCTTGATAGTAGAAATGCTCCTTAGAGAAGTTTTGTTGACTCCAGGGGATTTCACTGTCACTGGAGCAACTGAAAGAGCAAGGATTTAGCTCAAGAAAGAGATTTCCCCCAGTGCAAACAGCTGCCTTTTGTCACGTAAGAGAGAAAAGCTGCGAAAGAAATAGGACATGAAGTGTGGAGTGAATAAAACTGCTGCTTCCCTGCAAACACCCCTTACAAAGTCTCGAGCGTAGGAGGGCTTTCCAGCTCATGATGCAAGAGCCAAGGCAGGGGATGGGTTTTGTGGGCTGGGCTGAAATTTGACATCAGGAGGAAACTGAAACCCAGCATTGGTGGAAGCTCTCTGTGATGCAGAGGTGAAGGCTGGATTTGGCTTGACGCTTCGGGGAGGTGAAAGAGGGGGACAGGCCGTGATTCAAAGAGCAAAAGAAGCAGGAGTCCATGAGTGGAGGAGAAACAGAGAGAAAGGGGCAATCTGGCATAATAGGAGGGCAGCCACAGCACGTGTAGAAGGTAAATAAGAAATCACAGTAAAATAAGGGGCAATTGGATTGCAAAACATCCGCTTGCTGCCTGGTCTGCCTGGATTTCTTGCAGCTGGTATGTGCTTTCCTCACTACAACACATTTCTGATACATTTGTGCAAACCTTTACAGGAAATCTAGCTCTGTAGTGATCTGCATTAATCTAAAAGCTTTGTTAAAAATTATGAATCAACTCTAAACAGAAAAGAATTAGTTTTCAAATGATGATTTTTTTTAAAAAGTAAAATACATATTTATGGAAGAAAATGAGAATTCAGAGGCAGGAATGGCACATCTGTAAGATGCATGTGTGTTATGGGAGGGGGGATTGCAAGCTAAAGATCACTTACAATTAGCTGCTGAACTTTAGATTGATTCCTTTAGATGTATTAGGAAGCTGTTAACACCTGCAGTGAACATAGGTGCCCAAAAATCTTGGAGTATTTAACTAACTGTAATAATAGTTTTGTATGTTAAGAGAATGGTGTGGAATTATAGAAGTAGGAAATAAAGAGGGTTCATAATGGAAACTGACTGTGTGATGAAGTGTAAACAAATCAGAAGTCAAATTAAGTCCTATTAAATCTGACTCAGATATGATTTGCCTCAACTTGACTTCTCTGGGGTTGCAGGGTGTTTTTTCCTGTGCTACCTAAATAAGTATTTGAGCATTGTGCAGATGCTGCCAAGTTAATCAAACGAACAGTTATTTGAGCACGAGCATGAATTTTAGGGATGAGTGATCAGGGCATTGCTGAGGCTGCAGGCCATACGGGACCCCATTAAACTAAACAGCATTGCAGATCATCCAGTGTGTGCATGGGAATGGGAGAAGAAAGGAACCTGTATCTTAGCATCTCACCCTACAAATGTGACATTGGCTCCACATTTGAAGAAAGAGATTTAAGATCTTATCTCCTGTTTCCAAGTAAATCTCTTATCTAGGATCTAGATCTAGAATCTCTAGATCTGAGAGATTGGGCATGAATCATTCCATCACGTCCAGGCGAGGCTGCTAGCAGCGCTGCACCTTTCTGACATTACACGCTCTAATTACATGCAAGGTTTTTAAGAGTGCTGAAACATCACAGAAAAGAGAAGAAGATAAAAGCCAAGATTTCAAATAATGACAAGGCAGAACTTCCCAGATAAACTCCTGTAGAGAAAACGCAGCTTGTTTCATTTTGCGCGTGTTTCATGGGCAAAAAAGAATGCTTTAGGTGTTCCTGAAGGAATGCAGAAATAACAAACAGGCTGCGGTAGTTGCAATTAATTGCTCTACGGAGGGATGATGCACCACTCATGTCCTGCTAAAGCTTTGCTTTGAAGAACTAAATGAATCTCCAGCCACCGATTCAGCCCTGTGCTCAGCACCGTTCTGCACCCTCTCTCTGGGCAGAAGGCCGGGATGCTTATGTACACGACTACCTTCTCGAAATACTTTTTCACAGATATATCAGAATGAGATATTTGATGGAGTAATTAGGTGTAGTGTTTTAAATTAGCAATAACCGAAACACTTGATTTTTGCTCAAAAATGATCCAAATTTTGTAATGGACAGGGCCAAAATAAGCTTGGTTGAGGATCAACATACAGAAACACCTAAACTTGTTTCTAGAGTAATTCTAAGATTTCTAAAGCATGTGAATATGTGAATGCATTGTGGCTTTGAAAGACTGCAACTATTTTTTGACTAAGGTATTTAAAGACTACAGGTATTTTTGACCAGCAGTGTTGTTTTCCTCCAGATCTAAAACTCTGCTTTTGCAGAGTGATTTCTTTCTTGGCTGTTATTCTATTTACTGTAATATGAACTTATATTTATAAGTCCAGTTCATATTTCAGGCACAAGTGTATATTTCTAAAGTATTGAAAACCAGCACTGTTTTCCTGTCAGAAAAAGTCGGAAAACATGAGTAGTCAGTATTTGCGTTTATATCACATCTTTTACCGAAGGATATAAAAGCGCTTTGGAAATAGCAAGTTGCCCAAGATCCAGGGAATATTCATTAAAAGGTTGTGTGATATTTGTAGATATATCACTGACTACACTGAACATCGTGAAGGAGTTGCAGCCAGGAGTCTCTGACCTCCAGGATTTACGTGGGAAAGGAAACTTGGAAAAATGGAAAACAGTTTGTCTCACTAAACAGGTCAACTGTTCGTTCTCTGAGCCATAGACGTGATATACTCTGGATGATACCTGGGGAGCCATGCATGAAGGAAGGGACAACCTGAAGTTGTTGAAAAGTTGCCGGATAGATTTTAGAGCTCAAGTCTAACTCTCTGGAGCTTTGATAATTGAATCAGTACAGCTTTGGTACTATAGACAGTATTGTTATAGTATTTAGTTAGAATAACCCCTTTTTATTGAATTGTAGGGATGTCAGTTTGCTAATTTTAATAACTCTACCTCCTTTTCAGACCAGCTTTTACTTGGAAGGTATTTTTTAAATTGGGATGTGGGAGGCTTATTAGGTCACCGAAAGGGACAGACTAGAGATGTAATCAATAGTTCATTGTTGGGAAGTGGGTTGCCAGAGGAGGTGTTGCAGGTCAGGTGAATTGCTCTAATGGGACTCAGAGTGCCAGACCAAGAAAATTATTTTTTATTACGTTTGCTCATCATCATTAGTTATAACCCTTAGTGTTCATTTATCAACTTTCCAATGATTCCCCAAAGAATTAGAATGCATTTACCTTACAAAACTCTCAAGACTGTGATTCTTACTATTTGGGTATTAAGATGCAAAAAGCATTGTTCTGAAATATTCAAATTTATTGGTTATAACTGTCAATACAGTCTGTTAGGAAAATTAGCTTTAATTGGTACAAGAAAAATAGCTTACTAAAAATCTCACCAGAGATGTGAAGTGAACAAATATCACCTCACGGGGTCTTACCAGAGAGGATGTAGACACACTGAGGAGCCTTTAGCTCTCTTTTTCAAGAACAGAAAGAGAAGTACAACCTCTGAAGTAAAATCTCACCCTACCGTCTTCGACCTTTGATGCTGAGTTAGAAGAGCATCTTTCTGTGTGACAAGTTTAAACACTGACGGTATTTCTGCCATCTTAGGTACTTGTGTGGTTTTAGCAAAATGCCTCTTTTTGGACCTATAACACTGGGCAAATCAGCAGTTCCAGTTTGTGAACCCAGTTATATATATCCTGACTTGAGATCTGAGAAGGAAATAGCTGTTGGCCTGTTTTTGCTGGCAATGTGAGAACTATGTGCTCAGTTATCAGTTCTCTTTTGGTGCTACTCCTGTCAATACCCCATAAGTGATTTTATGTGTAAAAATGGTGTGTGATCATCTTTGTTGGAGGGACTGTATGTTCAATGTGATCCTGGCAAGCATTCAGTGTTTTGTACCTCCTGAACCAGGCTATCTCCTCTTTTAAAGCCATTTCTTATTTTTTCAGTCGTATTTATTTTACAGTTAATTTTAAAATTCTATTATTTTTAATATTTCAATTCTGATATATTTTCCTAGTAAGGGGCTTTTATCCGTCAATATTCTTTCCTTGCTTGAGTTGTGTGGTTTAATATATTTCTATAGTGCAACATTCTGTTCTGAAAAGCAAATATCATTCAGTTTTAGCGGATGTCTGTGTTTGTACTTATTGATGTAAAGAAAACCATATACATACATTAAGAACCTCCAATTCAATGGCTTTCTAATTGTTGGTAGTAAGACTATAGCTAGAGGAATTTTCTTCGCATGGCCAGCTTCCTAGACGTGAAATTGATATCCCATTAGACAGCTAATACTAAATATATCAGTTTCAAAGAGCAGGTTGAAAGTACTGTAGATATCTATCCCCTTCACACCTCAGCAGACCTATTTTGCAAGATGGCTATATTCTTTATGATGAAACCTCAAAATATTGCTATGTTATATGTTGGAATTATCCACAACTTTTAGTAGCTTATGCTCTGGAATTAAAATCACCAGAAAACCAGGAATGCAGTTTCTTGCAAAACAGTTTGAGATCAGCAAGGGCGGCATGGCTCCTATTGCTTTTCATCTAAGCTTTTGACATCTCTTAAGGCTTAGAACAGAATGAGAGGTATTATTACTCAGGTAACAATCCCACCTGCAGTGCTTTTTACTATCTGAAAAAAATATAATTGCTTCAATTAGGGGTGAAAGTAAATTGCTTGTGGTCCTAGACCTTGAAACTCATCAGATTTTCTGGGCCACGTAGCAAATTATTTCTTATATGATTTTTTTCACTGTTGATTAGTTTTTGGCAGTGCTACAAAGAGAGAGAGGAAAGAAAATCTTTCCTGAGACAAATAACTAAACTTTTGTGGAATTTCAAAGCAAATATATTGAGTGACTCCTAGGAGCATCCATTCAAACATTACAAGAGGCTGCTAGGAGGGACTGTGGAATCTCCATCCTTGGTAATAGGAGCCCACAGGGAAACACCTGTAAGATCCCTCAAAGGAATTGAATGGTGTTCCTCTAGGAAGGTGACACAGCTGGCAGCCCAGCTGAAGTGCCTGTGACCAGTGCATGCAGCACGGGCACCAAACAGGAGGAGTTGGAAGCCACCGTGCTGCTAGAAAGCTAAGAGTCCCATGACTGGAGTGTGGCTGTCGATGGCTACAGGCTGTTCAGAAGGGATAGACAAGGAAGGAGGGGTGGAGACGTTGCCCTCTACATCAAGAAGTGGACAAAGTGTGAAGAGCTGCCTCTGAAGAACAGCCACGAGCGGGTTGAAAGCTTATGGGCAGGAATCAGAGACCAAGGCAACAAACGGAACCTTGTGGTTGGTGTCTACTACAGGTCACCAACGCAAGTGAGCTAATAAGTGATGTCAAGATTAGATGCAGCCCAGGCTGCAGGGATCATACACTGGTGGAGTTTGCAGTCTTGAGGGATATGGGTCAGGCAAAGCGTAAAGTCAGGACCCTGAATTTTAGGAAAACAAAATTCCAGCTCTTCAAGGAGTTAGTCACTAGGACCCCCTATGAAGCTGCCCACAAGGGTGCAGAACAGAGCTGGCAGATCTTTAAGGACACTTCCCATACAGCACAAGAGCTCTCGATCCTCAGGTGTAAGAAATCAGGAAAGCAAAGCAAGAGACCGGCATGGCTGAGTTGAGACCAGCATGGCTGAGTTAACACTGCTGGGCAAACTGAAAGGCAAGAAGGAAATGCACAGGCCATGGAAGCAGGGAGAGATGTCCTGGGAAGAGTATAGGGACACTGACCCATTGTGTAGGAGGGTGTCAGGAAGGCCAAGGCGTGGCTGGAGCTGAATTTGGCAAAGAATGCAAAGAATAGTAAGAAGAACTTCTATGGGTATGTGTCATCCAGAAAAAGAAGGTCAAAGAAAGTGTACCCTGCAATGAGCAAGACTAGCAAGCTTGTAACAACATACAAGGAGAAGGCTGAGGTACTCAACAACTTACTGCCTCAGTCTTCGCTGGCAACCTCTCCTCCCACACTCTTGAGTGGATGGGCCACAGGACAGGGACTGGAGGAGTGAAACCCCTCCCAAGGTAAGAGCAGATCAGGTTTGTGACCACGTGAGGATCTTGAACATACATAAGTCTACGGGACCTGGTGAGATGCATCTCGGAGTCCTGAGATAATTGGCTGATGTACTCACCAAGCCACTCATCATGATATTTGAAAAGTCACGGCAGTCAGGTGAGGTCCCTGGTGGCTGGAAGATGGTAAATGTTACACCCATTTTTAAGAAGGGTAGAAAGGAGGACCCTGGGAACTACCGACCTGTCAGCCTTACCTCTGTGCCTGGGAAGATCATGGAGCAGATCCTCCTAGAAGCTGTGCTAAGGCACGTGGAGGACGAGGCGATGATTTGAGACAGCCAGCATGGCTTCATCAGGGGCAAGTCCTGCCTGACCAACCTAGTGACCTTCTGTGATGGAGTGACTACGTCAGTGGACAAGGGAAGAGCTATAGATGTCATCTATCTGGACTTCTGTAAGACCTTTGACATGGTTCCCCACAACATCCTTCTCTCTAAATCTGAGAGATATGGATTTGGTGGGTGGACTCTTTGGTGGATGAGGAATCAGTTGGATGGTCACATCCAGAGAGTAGTTGTCAACGGCTCAATGTCCAGATGGAGATCAGTGACAAGTGGTGTCCCTCAGGGCTCTGTATTGGGACCAGCACTGCTTAATATCTTCATCAGTGACATAGACGGTGGGATCAAGTGCACCCTCAGCAAGTTTGCTGATGATACCAAGCTGAGTGGTGCGGCTGATATGCCTGAGGGATGGGATGCCATCTAGAGCGGCCTGGACCAGCTCAAGAACGGGGCCTGCATGGACCTCAGGAGGTTCAACAAGGCCAAGTGCAAGGTCCTGCACCTGGATTGGGGCAACCCCCGGTATCAATACAGGTTGGAGGATGAAGGGATTGAGAGCAGCCCTGCTGAGAAGGACTTGGGGGTGCTGGCGGGTAAAAAGCTGGACATGAACTGGCAACATGCACTTGCAGCCCACAAACCCAATGGCATCCTGGGCTGCGTCAAAAGCAGCATGGCCAGCAGGTCGGGGGAGGGGGTTCTCTCTCTCTACTCCACTCTGGTGAGACCCCACCTGCAGACCCACGTCCAGCTCTGGGGCCCCCAGCACAGGAAAGACATCGAGCTGTTGGAGCGGGTCCAGAGGAGGGTCACAAAAATGATCAGATCAGGGGGCTGGAGCACCTCCCCTACGAGGACAGGCTGAGAGAGTTGGGGGTGTTCAGCCTGTAGAGGAGAAGGCTCCGGGGAGACCTTAGAGCGGCCTGGCAGTGCTGAAAGGGGGCTTATAAGAAAGATGGGGATGAACATTTTAGCAGGGTCTGTTGCAGTAGGGCAAGGGGTAATGGTTTTAAACTAGAAGGTAGATTTAGACTAGATGTAAGGAGGAAATTGTTTATGATGAAGGTGGTGAAGCACTGGCACAGGCTGCCCAGAGAGGTGGTGGGTGCCCCATCCCTGGGAACATCCCAGGTCAGGCTGGACGGGGCTCTGAGCAGCCTGATCCAGTGGAAGATGTCCCTGCTCAGGGCAGGGCGTTGCACTAGATGGCCTCTGAAGGGCCCTCCCAGCCCAAACTGTCCTGTGGTTCTGTGATTAATCCCACTCTGTTTTAGTTCCAAATAAGCTAGCGCTCTCATCTAAGCTAGTCATTTAAGCACTTTCTGTAGTCAGTAGGAAAAGAGAAGCATACCCCCGGCTGGTTTGTCTGTCTACCTACCTTAAAAGGTGATTAAAACATTTCTGGAGATGCCTGTTTTCATCCACTGGCTATAGCAGGAGTTTGCTAAACAGTAGAAATCTATCGCGGAGAGTGCTAATATTCAATCAAACAAGTTCTGCGTTCTACACAGCACACACATGTTCTGAGCAGGCTCATAGCAAAAGCCAGCGCACGTTTCCTCCAGAAGGAAGCTGGATTTAGTTTTTTTAAAATTTCGGTTCAGAAAAAGCACAATATATATCCTTAATTAGATGTATATGTAATTAATACTATCAAGAATAAGCATTAATCAGACTTTTTATTTGCCACTTCTACTATAATATGCTTTTTTTTTTCCTCTTTCTGTGCAATGTGACCCCCAGAAAATGTAGTTTCTATTACTTGCAGTAATCAGAGCAAAGACCATAGGCAAAGCACTCTTGTGCCTGAACTCTGGAAATTTAACATGTAAAAAGAGGACATCTGGATCATGAACTTTAGGAGCTGGGTACGTTGTTATGCATTTTTTTTGGTCAGAAGTTAGTCTGATAGTCTGGTATATTATTTACAGTGTATTTGAGTGAATGAATATTGCATTACTATTTTGTGTTAAGAATTATCTGTAAAGAAAAAGTAGGGCTCGTAGTTCTTAATCTACATGTGGGACGTTCATTGCTTCCCAGGGAAACCATTAAAGTAGGATTCAAAGAGTACAAATCAGAAAATATAATAAAGCAGAGTTGGAGGCAGAATCTCTTATAAAAGCCTCTGAGAGTGAGTGAGTAACCCTAAACATTAACTAGATTTGAGGTGGAGGTTCCCGTTAGTGAATGAGGACTTACAAATTGATCCTGAGACTACGCAGAGTATTAAATGATAAAAAGCAAAGTAATTTTAGAAATGTGACGTGGTATTTTCAGCCTACATAATACTTTAATCCTCAGACCTACTATTCTAAACCCATCATCTGTGGTTATTCAGGAGTGCTTACAGCAGGGGTTGAAATGGCCAGTTCACTCCTTTTTTCCGATCAAATTCTGCTCTCAGCTGCACTGCTGTCCTAAGTACTTGTGAAGGTAGCATTCAGTACATCATTTGGATCTTCTTTTGACTGCAAGCCAAATGAAAAATTGCCTTTGACTCACTATACAAGCTGGTTGATTTTCCCTCTGGACAACCACTAGTCTTGTAATAAAATACTCCAATTTTTAAGTGTTTTTAAAATGTGTTTTGAATGTGTTTTTAAGAGTTCTGGACAAAGCTGAGTCATTGTTCCTAACCCAGTCCTGTATTGGAGCTGTTCCATAGGGTGGTGGGTTTTTCAGTCTGGCTGGTTCATGCTATTTAGCTGGTGCCTTTGACCTCCAGGTACCCTCCTAACTTCTTACACTTACTCTCTCAGAGTTTTATGCAGAGCAGGAGGGATCATACTGGTCTTCTAGCTTAATCCCTCCTGGGGACAAACAGGAAGGCAGGCAGTGGTACGCAGGCTGTGTGACACAATTTGATCATCACTATTAGCTACAGGGAAGCTACATCCCTTTACCAACTAAGCCGTGTGGTGATGCTCACCATCCTTTCTGAGTTGGATTAACTCTTTCCTTGAGGCAGAAAGGAGCTGCCCAAGTGTCAAGATAGGCAGAGCCCTTTCCTCTCTCAATAGCTTGACTCTATTTTTGGCTCTTTTTGCACATAATAGTTGACTCTGCAGACTGAGAAAGAGCTGTTACCCTCTGATATTAGGCCAACACTTGAGCAGTAGTCACAGTCAGTGGCTCTAGGTTGCTGTGTGAGTTCTTTTCGAATCAGGAAATGAATGATGTGTCTGTTAGCTCTACTAGGAAGGAAAAAACTGTAATAACCTGCCATAGCCAGCATTGGCCATTGCATAATCACACTAAAAGTCATCATCCAAGGGCTGGACTGAAAGACTGTTCATCTTGATACCAGCTCCTGGTGGTCAAAGCTTCCCCAGCTGGACCTGGCAGGTCTGGTCCTCGCTGTGCATGGATGATGTGAAGGATGCTGCTGGATGCTCTTTTTCCTGTGCTGGTACATCCCTCTCTGACCCATACTGAAAATCTCTGCTGCCCACTGGCATACTGTGAACTCCCTGGTGGATGGTGTACACTTCTCCGTGTGCAGTGATGCCAGGTGGACACGCAGAAGCTGCGGTGCAGTAGAGCTTTGCAGTGGCTGGGGATCATAATCAGAGTGTTGTTCTAAAGGTTTTAGTGATGGCAGTGTCATGGATGAATTCTTCATCCACTCTCACGAGGTGGTATGTCTTTTACCATCAGAGGTATTTTCAAGAGTTTAGTCCTTCTCAGTTCGTGGCTGAAGTCTTAGAAAATAAAATTCACATGTCGTTAGTTTATTTTTATTTTGAGAACTCATTCTTGCCTGAATCTCACACCGTAAAATATAGAAGAGTTTATGTCCTTCAGAGTGGCCTTAAATGGCAGTAGCAGAAAAGAAGCAATCGGATGCCATTAGCAGCCTTCTGCTGGATTAATGGTCAGCAAAATCTGGTGAAGATGCCTGGAGCTTTTCAGCATCGCTGTTGTGATTTTGCACATAATTGCCCATGAGCAGCTACACAAAACCCAGCTCAGCTACACAACATGTAGCTCAGCCACAGTGTCACGCTGTCAGGTCTGTGGCCCCACACGTCCTTCCCCTCCAGCTTTCCAGCTAAGGCAAATTGAGGCCAACCGCCTCTCCCAAGGACAGACAGTGAGACAGTAGCCCTCCCGTGGTTAAAATCCGCCATCTCTTAGAGCCATCTCTTAGGCTTATTGTCCTGGCCGCTTGTGTGTCTTTATCCTCCTGCCTATTTGAACAGACTGGTTTTGTTGGAAAGTCAGCCTGTGCTGTGCAAAAGTAGAGAGATGTGGTACGATGATGTCCAAAGATTTCAGCAGGGCTTGCTTGAGAATGCCACAAGTCTCTTGTTCAGGCCACCATTTTGCAAACACTTTCAGCTGACAAAAGCCAGCACCGCTGCCATAAGAGTCCGTTCTTCTCACCTCTTCATCTCCAGCTCGTGCCTCCTGTGTAGCATGTCCTGTCTTGTTTTTTGGGAGTGTTTGTGTGCTTGTGCAGTGACTCTGGACTGGGAAGCTGGTCCATGTGGAAACCAACCTTTTAATTCTTTTTCTTCTGGGTGTATTCCAAACTGGATTACCTCCCTGATAGTTGTGACACGTGTTCAAACACTAATGCTATACAAGAGAAGGAGCAGTGCAGCAGCAAAGGCAGGTAGCTGAGAGCAGGAGAGGTTTGCTTTTTCCATTGGTAATATCGGCTTAGGCCAGGTTGTGGTACTTGTAATACTGCAGCTTCATGTTATCTTCAGCCATTAAAAAAAGCATTCTGTCCTGGCACACCATGAAAATTTCCATAAAATAGTGCAGTCTGGAACAGCTAGTTGGAAACGTTTGAGAAAGTGGTATTTATTTCTTTTAATTAGGGCCTGTTAGACCAGATGCTGCACTTTCGTTAAGCAACTGCGCCGACGTAGGAGAGTCGAAGAAAAACCTTTCTGTACCCTAAATGATATATTTTAGTCTCTTCCAGACTCTGGAGATGCTGTGTCGCCCCAGGATAGCATGCAAGTGGTAACACAGTGTGCAGACCAGGCTGCCGACACAGAAAGTATGAGGGGAGGAGAAAAGGCCTTTGACAGCCTCCCCAAGCTGGGAGGCAGAGGTCAGAGAGGGGAAGGGAGCTGTTGTACTTCGGATGTTCGACTTGTCAGAATTTGTTTAGTGAAAAAACAGAAATGTTTCCCAAAGCTCTTTTTCTGGTCTCTGGGCACATCTGTTATATGTTCAGAAAAGGAGCTAAAATAACACAGCGGGAAAAAAGTTAACTCTTTAACATCAGACATGGAGAAGGAGTGATATCCACTTCTGGCTATCAAATTCTAACTGTGAGGGGGGGGAAACGTCATCCTCTAGCCCACCCCGAAAGAGCTGGGAACAAAGAGGCTCCCAGTAGCATGTTCAGCAGGTTATGTTATCAAAGATCCTCTGGAGAACAGGGTCTGATCAGCTCCTGGGAATGCCTTATACCCACCCCACTGTCTGTTATACTGATGTAGCTCATCTTTAACATGAGCAGGATTTTCAGGGGGAAATGCAGATCTTTAGGAGTGATGGCCTGGTTGGAACCAATGAAGATCCCAATTACTTTCCCTCTTACTTGTCACCAAGCGTTCGTAAAAGACTGGGGCCCAAGCAAAATTACTCCTGACATGTGGGGTTTGAGGTACTGACAGAGCTTTTGACGTGGTCTGGAACAGGAATGGGAGTAGGGAAAACACGGTGTCACTTGGAGCCAAGCAAAAACCTCATCTGCACTAAAAAATGTCTCCTAAAGAACACAATCCCTCTTCTATGCTTGCTGCCAGTTGTACTCGATTAATCAGGTTTCTGTGGGGGTGTTTTCCTTCACTCCATTCCTAACAGCATATTTTTCCATAAGTGATCTTAATCTTGTTGCAGATAATTCATTGCCTGCACGATCACAACTGTTGCAAAAAGTTGCAATATTTTGCCGTCAGAAACAAATAAAATGCTTTTTGGAAAGCCATGAAAACCTTTCCAAGACATCAGCTCCACGAAGTTATTTGTTCTTTTGAAAGTAGTCATTGTGCGTTTTTCCTCCCTGTGAAAAAGGGAGGTGGGAGTTAGGCTGGTTTTGATCCTGTGGAGTTGATTGAAGTTTTCCTGCTGGAGTCTATTAGACAGTTTCAAACCAGGGAGCATTTATACGCAATACACCTGTTTCCAATAGCTCCCCCACCTCCATAAAGACAGCTGCAGAAGAAAAGTCCTACTCACTCTGGGGAAAACACATTTTATAATAGTTTCCCATCCCCCAGCCAGATGCGATCAAACTGAGGCAGCTGCAGTCCAGGTCCCATGAGAAACACTACAAAAAGTGCAATTAAAATAATTAGTTAATGTCTTTTTTTATCCGGCATGGTAACAAATAGGGAAAAAACCTGGAAATAGCTATTCTACATATCAGTCCGATGTGGATGCTTCCCGGGATTGCTCTAAGCTTTCCCTAGGGTTTTAAAAGAGCTTGCGGGTGCTCGGCCAGTTGCTGGATTAAGGATCTCTATTACCGATGGTAACGGGGATAGGCTAAAGCCACTTGCGCAACAGATTTTGCTGTGAGAAGGCATGAAAAAAGTGAGTCTGAATTGGTAGTAAAGTGATTCAGATTCTGCTTCCTCCCTTGGAAATCTAGATTGCCTCCCGTTGATTTAAGCATGTACTGGCTTAGGTTCTGATTAAGCAGAATTTGCCCGATGATTCAACTTTATGGGGGATGTACAAATGAAAAATACATGGCCAAATAAGTCCCTGGCACAACTCAGTGAGATCTGGCGTTTACCCAGTCATTAGCTGCTTGTTGTTTGAGGGTTTCTCTGCTAACCTTCAAATGGTGCAGCAAGTGAAGATTTGTTTTGCAGGCATTTAGATTCCTTTTCCTGAAGTGTTCATAGCAAATAAAGCAGTGTACCAGGAACCATAGCCCCAGTAAGATGTATTTGTTATTGCCATAGCAGGTGGTATTTAGTCTGCAGCCAAATGAGATGACCAAAGGGTGAAATATAACCCAAAAACCAGGGCAGATTCTCTTAAAAATCCCTAGCTTCTCTGATCTCACTCTCAGATTTCATCCAGGGGCCAAATTATGCAAACATGAGTATTTTTTCATTTTATATTCCTGTCACAGTTCCCTGACATCCCTGCGGGGGAACCTGGAGGTCAGGCATCTTAGCGAAGGGCATGAAAATAAGGGATTGTTGAATAATAAATGCTTCAGGTCATGCAGGCTGTTCCTGACAGATGATTACAGACTAGCCTAGCTGGGGAAGTTTTGAGTGGCTCACACAGTGATTCTGGGGTGTTACTATGCAATCTGTGAAGCTGTCCATGCTCTTAGCCTTTGCACGGGACCTTGAAGGAGTTTTTTGAATCTTGGTAAGCACTTTGCTCTGTGGCAGGGACTTCGAAAAGCTACATGCTGTGTAACTGGGCATTTCCTTCTAATAGTTTCAAATGATTTCATTTTTGTTGCCTTTAAGATGCTTTCAGTTCTAGGAGAAATAGTATTTTAAAGTATCTGGCTTTCTTATATTGTCTGGAAATGTAACTCCCAGCCTCTCCTCACCCCAGACCATTTTTGAATGTTACTGGGAGGAAGAACTACCACGACTCCCTGTATTTGCCTTGCCTTCCTTTTGACTGTGAGAGGAGGGTTAACAGTAGAAGTGGGAAGATGGGTTAGCAAAGGGGAACGCTAGTCATGTGGACAGAATGCCAGCAGCAAAGCTGGCACATGTTGTTTCATTCGCATGAAAGTATGTTTTATTCATTTGCTGATGATCATCTACGGCAGCTATGAGAGAGAAAAAAGAGGACTAGAATGTTACTGGAAATCTAGGTGAAATTCGGTAGCTTTGTCCCCCTTCAATGGTAGGTGGCTGCTGGAAATGTGAGTTTCTGTGACAGTTTCACTGGAATTAACATAGTCACTTTCAGTGGATTAAATATTAAGGGAAAAACATTCATAGCTCACTTCCTTATGTTATTTACTTGGCATTAACTTCAATTTGTTCTCATGCTGTTTTTCACATTTGGCCTCTCAACAGCGTTTAGACATCCACCATGCAGATACCTGCAACTGAACTGGTCATCCCAAGCTCTCGTTACAGTCAGGAAAGGCAAAGGCATTTTTAGGGTGTGATTCACTTGACATTGCTTAGAAAATTACTTTAGGGTGAAAAGAACTGCCAGTGTCCATGGAGTGTATTGACTAAATCTCAGCTAACCTCACAGAGGATTTCGGTAGGTTTTAGGCACATGCGTTTGTGCTGGGAGTCAGGTACATCTATGTTTAGTGCTATTAATATCCAGATTTCCTGGTTCCCAGGAGCTGTCTTAGCCAGATGATCCTGGGGCGTGTCAAGCAGTTCAGGACGGCAGCGCTTAGGAAACTGAATCCTGTGCCCAGTCAGGTGGATCCTGCTCTGGCAATCCTCAGACTGACAAAGTCATACGTTAAAAGGCAGAAGAGTTTTTTTGCCTCACACGAAAAATGGAAAGCTTGGTGTGGTTGTCCTTGTTACTCCTGCAATACACCTGCAAGGCCAAAAAATGCTATGATCGCTTGTTCAGAAATGAGGGAAGAGATGCTGAGGAGGGTAAAGATACTCATCTGCGTGGCATATGGAGCATAAGGTGAGGTGACTAAGCGGTAGATGACTCCGCCGCACCAGGCAGAAATCACAGTTCAAGTGCTGGAAGCAGCCATGCTTTCGCAGAAGTGACGTTTTGTCTTCCCAAGCCAGCCTGGAGATCTCAGCACTGCGGCATAGCTCTGCCTGAAGTCATGAAGGAAGCCTGGTGACACACGGAGCTGAGCCCAAACCTCCTCCTAATTAGCAAATGATAGTTAGGGCTGTTGTACCCCCGCCTTGGGATGAGGGTAAGGATGAACCCGGCTTTTGGCCTACTGGGAGAAGTTTAGAGTTTTACATTAAAAAAGAAGAGTTCTGCAAAAATAGCAAACTAGGGAATAGTTAATTATTTTTTAATTGAATCTGTTACTTTTAATATTAATAACCTATTATAACCAATGCGGTATGAAACACTTGGAGCTGTTTGAAGTCAACTTGGATCGATATTGTTGAACGATAACTTTTTTGTAGCTCTGTAAATTTTCACTAGCTGCTGGGAAGATATTTTTAACATGAATATATAAGTTCTGGAGAGCAGACGTGCCTTGATGGGAGAGTGGGGGTTGCAAGGAAGGGCAACAGACGTGTAATGCAGAGTTAATGGCTTTTCTGCATAGTTCAGGGAAAGGTGGTGGCAGCAGCTGGTGATCTCAAGTATGTATTTAACATTCAAAGTCAAGCTCTCCTCTGTGTAGGGCTGGTCAGAGCTTGCAGGGGTTTATCAGGTGTGTGACCCAGAGCAAGATGTGTGTTCTCTGAAGCTGGTGACCGTCTAAACTGAGATCATGTGCCAGAGCACAATGTTTATTGTGAAAGCACTGATTTTTGCAGTGGCAGCCTATTCCTCTGCTTCATCAACTGGAAGGAGTAATGCTGAGGAAAAAGGTATGTCCTTCCTCTGCCCAAATCAGGTGGGTGCTGTATGTGTAGGTCTGAACTACAGCTTCCTTGGATTTCCAAGCCAAACCTGTAGTGAGGTGAGGGGATAGCACCTGAATATGAGCCGTCAGAGGGAAACTGATGGCTGTGCCATAGTTCTCTGCTGCGCTGAAAGGCCTTAAGTTCCCTATTGCTTTGTGTTTGATAATGTACATTTTTCAGCTGGGAAAAGTGAGTGGAAAAACTGCCCAGGGTGGTGTGTTGTGGGGGATGGCTTCAGGGCTGAAGGAGGAAAAGCAAGAGAAATTGGGAGGCTAGAAAGCTGTATATTAAAAAGGGGTAAGGGACACTCTTCATACACCCTTTCAACCTTTCTTCTAATTTCCTTGTCTGATAAACCTTAGAGCAAAAGTTTAATCGGTTTATAATGACTGTATACAACAGTGTAGCATATATCCTCTATAATATCTTTGTCTTTGCCACAGTAAAAAAAAAAAAAAGGAGAATTTAATGTGTTTATTGCCCCTTTTATTAAGCAAATATTTTGTCCGTGATTCCAACAGAGGTGAACTCACAGCATTGTTCTTGTTTGCCAGCCACTCTCATAGGCTGCAAGGACCCACGAACAGTAGAAGTTACAGTTTTTGTTATCACATCAGGGAAGAGCTTTCCTCATCAATTAGCCGACTTTTGGACGTGTAAAACTTGCAGTGTGAATCTGGCACTGTGGTTCAATTTTGTAAGCGCTGCGTGGATTGCCAAAGAGGAATACTGATTTGTCTGTTCCTGTGTCATCCACATCTGTGAAATGGGAAGCAAGATAACGTCGCAAAATGAAGATCCAAAACGCAGATACGATATTTAATATCAAACCGATTGTAAAAAAGCAACTGTCTGATGTAGAATATCTTCATTGGTGGCTTTTCACTGTTCATTAAGCATACTGAATTGAAATACATACAGTTGAAAGTTAGATGCATTGAGGAATGTGTTTGCAGACTGAGCCCGAACAAACATGTTTTTACTGTGCTTAAGCAGTTTTCTCTTCTTCCTTTACCCAGGTCCAAAGCCTTACTCTCACTGCCACTAGCTATTTTGGTGCTGCTGTTCGCTCATGTGGATCTTATTTGTTGTCGTTTGACAGAAACTAAAAATGCGGCTCAGAAAATGCCTTACCAAGAGTAATTTGTTCCCAGCAAGACCTTTCTAGCTACACAGTAACATGAAAGCATCAAAGTGCCAGGAGAACTTTTTAAAAATAAACTGCCCTGATGCTAAAATAAGCTTTAATTGATTGAGAATTGCACTGAGCCTGACAATCTGAACCGTTTATTATTATTTTTCCTTTCAAGCTTCAGATTCATGTGATTTAAAGTGACTAAATTACAGTTCCCACATGCCTCGCTACCCACACTGCGTGAAAAAAAGCCCCCACACAAACTTCTTAGCTCCAGAGGAGCTGCTGGATACACCTGGAAGAAAATAAAAACGCTGATTGAAAGTGAAGTTTAAATAAAGGCGACGATGATGGGAATTTTCTGCAAAAACCCCACTATTCTGGCTAAATGCCGTGCTGTACTTCCCTCTTCTCAGAGAGAGCTCTCCTGGGGATGTCTCTCCCTGTCAAAGACATTTCCTTAATATCTGCTCGCAGAGCATTGGATCCCGTAGGCCAGATGCTGTTGCAATTCCCTGCGTTGGAGATTGATAATAGGCTGTGGAAAAACTACCTCTCTGTCTTCTCCATTTTAGGTTTGTAAAGAAAATCCACAAGCAAGTGGCTGTACTCAGCTATTTAAATAAATAACCTGTTGCAGGCTCTCTAGCAAAACGTCGACACCATCACCAGAGGCTGCTGGTAAATGTGCAAACTTTCTGGCTGGTGGAAAGGAGGCTGTACTGGCCATCCTGTGCTAGCTAGAGAGAAGTAAACACTGGAAGCAGGGGGAATACAGCAAATGTCGGTGGGGTCAGTTATGAGGTTTCCTCTCGGATGTATGTTGGGGAGGATGGAAGTCTGGTCAGACATCAGTGATAAATAGTTTACTTTTAAAGGTATGCCAGCCATGCTCATGGCATGTTTTAGTGTGCACGCACGGATCACTACCTTCAGCCTGGGGAGTGTTTTCAGACTCATGCCAGCATAATGGGGCTCACGGGTCACGGGTCGCTGGAATTTCCCCAAGGGCTATGCTGTGTTCAGGTCAGAACAGCTCCCAAGCTAGCACCAAGCTTCAGTTGAGTTTAAGATCTCACTGCAAGTCCTTATCTGTATCATAGCCTTGGATAATTCACTGCAGCCAAGAGCGAAACAAGGATTTTCGTTTAACTCCCAAAATTTCAAGAGGAGGAAGGTGCTTAAATTGCAGCCCTCAATCTCCCAGCCCACGTCCGCACTGCCTGTGACAGTGCTGTGACGTTTACGTTTGCAGAGCTGGCAAAGCTCAGATGGCTGGCAGAGGTTAGGGGCGATCCAGATCCTGGCTACAGATGGGTTTCTCAGTCTGGGTGGCTGGCCGTCCCCTTGGGGTTCCCAGACTTGTCTGTCAGCAAAATGGACCACCGTAGCCTTGGGTTTGCATCCCAGTATGTGTTTGCAAGCTGAGCCAGTTGCATGTCATCAACCATCGCCTCTAAATTGCAATTCCTGCTCTCAGTCAAAGGGGCTAATAGATCCCTCGCTCACCTTTCCTTCTTGCCTGTTTAAATTATAAGTTCTCATGGCAAGAACTGGCTCTGCTAGTGCCCAGCTGCAGTGTTTAGACACAGTCCTGTTCCAGGAGTGGTCTCCGTTTGCTACCCTGACACAGATAAGCATGGCCCGGGGATTCATGACAGATCGCAGATCCAAAGAAAGGAATTTGAAAGGGTCACCAGTTTTATTAATAGCCATCTCTATAGCCACAGGCAGGTCAGACTGGCCACTGCATGGAGCTTAAAAGCTGAATCTGTGCTGGCACAGGAGGGGCAGAATGAGATGCCTAGCCACAGTACTGTGGAGATAGAGATTTCTTTCTTTAGGGTTGGTTGTCCAGATTTCTGATAAGCACTTCCACAGTGCCAGAAGAGTGAAATAAGATGTATTTCAGGAAGAGTGGGGATTTTTGAAGACTGCAGAAGCCAGGTGGGATTTACTTTTTTTTACTTTTTTTTATTTTTTTTAAATTTTTTTTAAATTTTTGCGATGGACTGAAGCAAGCACAGACTAGCATGGGCTATTTAAAAAATCATGATGTGTCTGAAAACATATTGGCTGTGCCTAGAAGAGTAACTCAGGTAAACAAGCAGGCTACCCAAGACAACACTTGTTGCCTAGAGTTTGTAGTTTGTAACGCAGTCAGTGCTGTGGCGGGACACCATGAAGAATGGTTTGAAAGCTGAATGTCTGGACTGCTTGACAGTTTGTGTGAATTGAAGCTGATGGTTAATTCAAGAGGAATATACTTCATTCCTCTGAATGCAAAATCAATGCAGAACGGTGGTAAAAAGGCAAAGCTAACTTTTCCTAAATAATTTTCTATAATAGCTCTCTTCTGCATTTATAAGCATAGTGTAAACTTTTTGAAGTACTTAATGAGCTGATTATTCAGAGGAATGTTTTCTTTTTCATTTTTACCCCCATTCTGACTAGTACTACTCACTGACACAGCAAAACATATTCCAAGATCAGATTCATTGTCTCTGTGAATTAAATCTAACTTTATATGCTGTATCGAAGTTTTTTTAAATATCTCAGATTAACACTTTTATTTTTTGCTGTAAAAATGTATTGTGAAAATAGTGAAATGGTTATTAATTGGGTTTTTCAACATTAGGTAATGTGTGATCCTTATTCTGACCATGGGAATTATTTTTTTGTTGTTGTAGTGTTAATGCTAGAATATTTTCAGCAAAAAGAAGTATCAACATTTTCAACTGCCACTAAACTTGTAAAGTGAGTGCTGCTGACTCCAGCACTTTCCAGGCTTTCACTAGCAGGTTTTAAGTGCGATTTTTATGGACTAGATGGGAGTTAGGACTTGCCTGGCATAGAGGCAGGATCATGTTCCTATTCTGGGAGCAAGTGTTGGCCATGGGAACCCTTTGACCCCTTCGTGGTTCTGCCGACATGTCAGCCCTGTTGATTTGGTGCTTAATCCAGAGGTCTTGTGCAGTGCTCTGAAATCAAACTAAAGCTTTTAACAGGTGATTCCTGTAAAAGCAATTTGGTCCTGTTTCTTTTTCCCTGCAGAGAGACTGAGCTTCCATCGCTCGCAGTTATTTGCAGGGTTGTTGTGAGCCTGTACAGGATTGTAATGATCTCACGAAACTTTCTCTATTTTAAAGGACTCTGGAAATGACACTGTGACAGCAAGGCTGTCCCTAGCATTGAGCCAAGCTTGGTTTTGCACTTTGCTATACCTTTTAGCAAGCGCTGCTGTAAGGAGCTGTTAATAGTAAATGCACTATAGCCGTGGCAGCCTCTGCATTAGAGCTTCCTACCAGTGAGAGGAAAACCTCATTCCTTTTCCAACAGAGATGGTGTCAGCAGTGTAAAAAAGGGTTATTTTATGCACTGGGTCATTTCTCCCTCAGTGCCTATATGTGACCATTAATTGGAGGGAAACAGGTCATGATTCAGTAGATGACGTGATATATATCCAGTGTACAGACCATGTGTTATCTTCAGGACACTTCCTCCAATTCAGGTAGCTCCACAGGCAGGAGGCCCGGTGCCAAATTAGCTGTTGTCATCCCCTCATGGCTTAGCCTAACGCAGAAGGAAATAAATGTTTAAATCTTAGCTGAATCCTTTCAGCTTCCTTCCATATCCCAGTTTAAGACACATGGATTTGTGGCCGTGATGGAGGACTAGACATTGTGCTTGCATTATGCTAATAAATTCATGTTTTATATCTGCAAAAGAATTAATATTGATAAGCATATGTTTATGGGTTTCATATTCAGCAGAACCTTCCAGGCACACTACCTATGTGCCAATGCTTTGCAAAATCAGGGATCTAGCAGTTGACACAAGGGTCGTAGAAATTGTAAATAGACTTGATTTAATTTTAATTTAGGGGAAAAAATGAGATAGTGAAAAGTATTCTGCTAAAACCTTTTACAGCCCTGCTATGCTTTGTGTGAAGTTCTTTAATCTGCACGGCAGTCATGAAGAGAAGTGGAGAGTGGCTGAGCAGGCAGGGAGAGAAAAAATCCTGAAG
This sequence comes from Leptosomus discolor, assembly GCF_034619465.1. Lineage (NCBI taxonomy): Eukaryota > Metazoa > Chordata > Aves > Leptosomiformes > Leptosomidae > Leptosomus > Leptosomus discolor. The sequence continues at coordinate 89,927,024 of NC_141419.1, read as the reverse complement.
GGGAACATGGAGCATGTTTTTCTTTACTCTGAACCTGTACAGTACTGTGAGTTTGACATGTCCAGTTATGTGTACCATGATTTAAACAACGACCAGACAGATCCTGCTACCTAAGACACTAAATGCCCTTGCTTTCATCTGAAATTAGAATGCATAATCAGTCAAACACTGATTCAAATGACAGGTTCAGTGAAAGGCACTTAAGGAAATTCCCAACCAGTCCTGCCCATCAGAAGTGAATTTTTCTGTTTAATTTGGATTAAAAAATAAACTGCAGCTTAGAATTATGGGCTGCATGTTGTCCTTTCAGGAGAGAGAGATGTGCTTGTTCCCTGCACAAGAGAAGTGGAGTCTGACTGCTACCAGGTTTTGTCCTTTTGCTAATTTAGCTTTCCTTGTGTGGAGCTTCAGAAACATGGTCTTGGTGGTTAGCCAAGATTTCTTTGTCTTTGAGATTCAATGTTAACTTTTTTTTTTTTTTTTTTTTAAATTCAGTTCTGCTTCATTTGGACTTAAGTTTGATACCCCCATTGGAGAGTATCACTATCTGGAGCATGTTCGTGTTTGTGTTAGAAGGCTTGGAGCCTCCCTGCTCAGGCTGGAGGAGTTTCTTGTGACAGATTAGCTATGATGATATTTAGTAAGCAGCTCACATACGACAAATAAAGGCCAGCAATGTGTAAGACAGGCCGCTTCTGGCAGCTTCATATTATGATAGTCTATGAGCAGTTCCATTTTGCCACTTTTGACTTAGCTTCTGAAGTCCATACTTCAAGAAATGATACAGGAATATCCTTTCTGAGCTTGCGCATATCGTGCAGCTTATCTGTCTCTCCCTCCCCATCTCATATGAGGTATTTTGAGTAGCTGATACTAGCTAAAGGGTACCTGATCCTCTGGTGTCGGAAGAGATCTTATTTACTGGGTTCCTGTGCTCTGGCGTGAGGCTGACTGGAGTATAGTGTGACGTGGCCTGGACTCCCTGTATGTTACCAGTGCCGCTGTAGCTACATTGCCTGTTGCAGGGTCAATGCCGATGTGACAGGCAGTCAGTACTGTACACAGCACCTGAGGACCACTCATGCACAGCAAATCCGTGTTTGCAACACGACTTACTGTTATGTCCTTTTTCCCTGAGCCTTTCTCAGGCTCTGGAGGGGCTCTTCTGTTGCTCGTTGCTTGCCTAAGTGCAGGGTGTAAAATAATTTAAAAAGTATTAATTTCTTCTCTGCAGAGGCCTGATGCTTTCAAGGAGGCCTGTAGTTGACAAGTCGAACTCTCAAAGGGCCCCTGGGAATGAGTGCTGGCATTGCATGTTCAGCCCTTCTGCGTGCACTGTATGACTGTTTTCACTCACAACAAATATTGCAGGCAACCTTGAGCATCCTTTGAAAATCTGTCGATAGACATCCTATTTCTTTGTGCTTGTGCAGAGCTGGTCTGCTTCCAGTTCTGCAGTGTTATTGTAGTACTGGGCTGAAGGCAGCAAACATATTTCTTTTACATGTGGCATCAGGAACGGTGTCTGCACAAGATCTGGCACAGAAAACCCTCTCCCCTTATAAAATATATGTCTCTGCTTTGCTTTTTTGCTTTAGGTGTGCAGCTCTCCTGCACACCTCTCAGGTGCTGAATCTTCTGGACAGCCCTGATACAGCAGAGAAGGATGAGAGGACACGGAAAATCAAAGACTCGACTGAGAGTACATGATGCTTCCGGGCTGTTTACTGCAGCTCAGGCCGACCATCATTCCAGGAGAAATAATAGCTGCTAGGCTTATGAGTTTGGTGCGCCACGGCACAGATATCTCAAGAAAAAAAAAAAATCACTTTGAATGGAGGGGAATAGAGGAAGAAAAGCTGAAAGTGTTTTCACCAAAACCTAGGTGATATTAAAATGTGCAAAACTGGCATCACACCCATAGAAGGTCATAAGGAGCCAAATTCTGCTCTCTAATACTTTGCTGTTACTGTAAAATAACTCCTGGAGCAACCAAGACAAATTTCTCGGAGAGGATTTCCAAAGCTATCAGTAAAAATCCAAAAAATCAAAGCATGAAGTACCTTCTCCTTCACATCTGTACTTACTGGCCATACCTCTCAACTTCTCCATACAAATCTGCCCGTGTAGTATCTTATGGGGTCCCAGCCTGGGATTTCTGATGGCTGCATTGCAATTCCTCTTACTGAGAAGAGTGGCTAGATCCATCTAAATGGTACAGTTCTGATATGGAAACATTCTCATGTTATATGATCTTACAGGAGTTGATAGTTAAACTTATTTGGCTCTAGAGCTGATGACTTTGACAAGAGGGAATCAAACCGCTTTTGCTATTTAATTTGCAGTCCCCTGGTATGTGTATTATTCCCAGTACAGTACAAATAAGTGCATCCAACTCAGTTATTTTTCTAACCAAAATATTGTTTTTCTTCTCCCGGTTCAGGAAGACCCTGAACCACAAAATGGTAGGAGAGTGTTTCCAAGGAAGTATCAGTATGTCCTTGCCCTCTTCTTCTGCTTTTCCCTGTGTATCCATCACTGGCCACTGCCAAGGACAAGGCATTGGGCTGGATAACCTTTGATCGGACCCAAGATCACCATTCTTTTTGTATGCACAGGTGATAATTGAAGCATTTAGCAGGGTTCACAAATGTGGAAAGCTTTGAAAGAGACTGAAGAAGGCAGTGTCAAGTCTGGATCCCTACACCTTCTCTGTAAAGTCAAGGGTGTCTGAAGGGCTGGTCCCTCTGGGGATTCCTCCCTGCAAGAGCTCAGGGCGACCAGGTTCCTACCTTAAACATTTCTGTTACTTTTGTTGTTGCTTAAAATTAGGTAAGGCAAAGCCTGCTTTAGGCCTTGATTGTCTTGCCTAAATTACTATAGGTCATCCTGAGGACTAGCCCTGGCTTCAGGAACCGGGCTGAAAGGGTTGCACAAACTTACCTTTGCCCCTTCTTCCCATGCAGCACCAATTACAGCTGAGACCAAGTCCAGAAACAGTCCCTGTTTGCTGCTTCACACAGCTGGGCTGCTGGCACACTAGAACATTTTGCATACGCTGATTTAACTGTTGGAAAATTTATTCACACAAAAATCTTGCCATTCTCTTAGACAAAGGATTCTTTTCCCAACATTTTGTTGTCAAAATCCTTTTCCCATCTGTTATTGGGGCAAAACAACCTCCTAGCCAGGATGTTTCACTCAAGGATAAAGCTTTCATTGGAACTTGTTTTAAGAAGTTAAGGGTTGGGGGGGGCAGAATTTGCTCCCAATGAAATCAGCAACAAAATTCCCATTGATTTCCCTGTGAGCTGAATCAAGCCTCTCCTGACAATGGGGAGGTTTTTAGAGGAGTTATGATGGCCGTGGACAAGGTCTTGTTGCTTTGCCCTTTCAAAAGAGAACTGTTTCTGGTGGAGGAACAATCAGAATATTTGTCTCTTTAAATGAATGGTTCTTAGAGCCTGCACTGAGAGGCAGTCTCCCTCTCTGCGGCTGTGAGGCTACTCAGAGCTTCCAATAAATTAGCATGCAGGGACTGAGAGCTCTGTCCTTGAAGAGATGCACAGCGACCTTGCTTATGCTTACTCTGGAGTAATAACCGGGGGAAAACGTAGGAGCCCGAATAGTGAGCGGTGTATGCTAAAGGCACTGCATTCCGCATGCAAATGCTACAGTACCGAAGGCAGAGTACGGACGGCACGCTGCAGCTTTCCTGCTAGCCTGACCAGATTGCTGCTGTTGTTTTGGTTTTGTTTTTTTTTTTTTTTTTTTTTTTTTTCAGGGGACTGAATGAAATCCTCATGATCGTTACATGCTCTTTCAATAATAGCACACCCCAGTCACGTTTCCTTGCAAGCGCGTTTCGCTGGAATCACTGAGCAGAAGCAAAGAAGAGCTGACGACTATGTGTTTCCAGCGCGGGTTGCCGGAGCCCTGTGTTTGCCATTGGCTGCAGTTTTCTGGTTTATTTGCAGCTTCCCCCATCTGGAATATGAAAATGGGATTGAAGTAGATAATTGCTAGCAGCGGGTTTTCAAGAGAGGCTTAGAGGGAACAGAATGCCTCTTGCACAGCACAGGCTGCCTGCACTGAAAGAGCTCTGAGAGATGATTTTAGATGTTACCCACGTCTGAATCTCCTGGAAACTTTACCATGGAAGCAAGCAATTGCGCACAATCCTGGAGCTAACATCCAAAAGGGGCAAGGAAGGGGCAGCAGGGCCAAACAATGGGATACCTTGTCCTTGGATTGCTCACAGAAAAGCCAGCAAGCCTTCCCCTCCGCTTCCCAGCAAAAAGGGCATGAAGGCAACAATGAACTGAATTTTACCCAGTGGAGCTTCAGTGACTTTTAAGAAGGATGGGATACACTGACCCTTCATCAAGCAGGGATTTGCTGGGAAACAGAACTTTGTTCTTCATATTCATCTGCGCCTTTGCTGTGGTCACCTTGCTGCAGCAGATCCTCTATGGGAGAAACTATCTCAAAAGGTAAGGGGGGATTTGAAGGAATAGGAAAAGTTGTCTGATCGGAGTGAATGGAGACAGAGACCCAGCCATACCATTGTAACGGTTCAAACCACTTCTCGGTGTGGTGCTGGCAATATTAATATCTTGTCAATCCAGGAAGGTGCATCCAGCATCGGTACTGCCTGTTAAAAGGAGAATGTTAGGCAGGATATAATGATTTCTTAGATTGTGTTTTAACCCTCAGCTGTTTTAAAAATCTACGTCTTACTTAACTTGAACTAGACTGACTTGTACCACCTGAGTATTTGCCCCTGATCAGAGCCTGCCACATAGGCTTTTCAGCCTGTGTAAGTTCAAGCTGAAATGGCTCGAGGGGTCGAATTGAGGTAGCATGCTCATTGCCTAAACTTTAATGACTTTAGAAACAAACATGCAGACGCATTTCCTAAAATCGAAGCGGCAATATTAGTGTTCCAAATAACCGAGAAACAGCACTTTATTTTTTCACTGCTGTATTCTCATGGATTGCTGCTGAGACTGCTTTGTTGTAGAGCACCTCAGTCTTTGATCTGAAAATGGTAGTGCTCTTTTTACAGCAAACACCAGTGGGGATCTTCGAGTGTTTAACCTTGACCCAAGTAGAGTTTATTTTACTTAAATCCAGTTTGAGGTGTTACAGCTTGTATGATTTTATAAAGGGGAATATTTCTCTCACAGGCTTTGAGGTAAGAAGGTTTCAGTAGTGTAGGCAGCTGCTGTGGAATTTTTCACTATAATTCAGCTGCGTTTAGTTCTTGCCTGTTTTGCAACTTGCATAGTTGTTTGCCTTGTGCCAAAAGCAAGCAAAATGCTGACAAATAGCAAATGTTTCTCGCTGCGGGGTTGGGGGGGGGACGACGACACCAGCAAGCATGATATTAATATGTATAGACAGGAGCATTGTAGTTTATCCACAGAGCAGTTTCTGAGCCTTGCTTAGAAGTGAGGCCTTGGCTGGGGGACTCTGTCTGCTTTTGGGCACCTCACTTCCAGAAAGATGTGACTCAGTTGGATGGAGCCAAAGGAAAGCAACAGGAATGATCAGAGATGTAGAAAACGTGTTTGTTAGGCTTGGAGAAAATTGAGGGGAGACATGATAACTGTTTTGAAATAACCAAACTATTTCCACCAAGAGGAAGGTAATAAACACATTTCTGTGAAGACTCATGACACGACAAGAAGTCATGGGCTTAAGTCGCAGCAGGAAAGATTTGGATTTAACCATGAAGGGAAACTTTTAAAGAAAAAGACTACCTGAGGAGGTATAAAATCTCCATCTTTGTGAGCATCAGGAACCTGTTAGGCAGGTAAGGGTAGTACCAAGCCGTGTTGCTGTGGAGAGGATGGCTTTATGACCAGCTGAGGTCTTATTTTCTCAGTTTTTCCCATTTGCCCTGAAGGCCTTGCAACCCTACCAATACTGCTTTTCTAAGTCAGAATTACTCCAACAGGATTAGAGCAGTGAAAAACAAATGCCAAGTATAAATTCAAATGAAAAATGGCAAAGTAAGGATAAAATGATGAGAAGATGTGTCTAAAACTCTTCCAGTGACTGATCTTTGTGGCCAGTCTCTGTCCTGCCTTGTGCCTTGGGAGCTTCTCCTGTCATCAGCCGGCTGCAGGGAATTAAGAAAAGGGTGATGTCCGATTCCCAGGATTGCTAGGAGGAAGTCTGGTTCTGAGCACTCTGCCATCAAAGAGGCTCAAGCAGGAAGATGTGCACACATTTTGTCACTTTGACTGGAAAACACTGTTTATTTATTTATTTATTTATTTTTATTCCAACTTGTAATGATTTGTTTCGTTTTCTTTTTTTAAATCACGTGAAAGAGTCTCAAAAAGGGTTCCCCCCTGACTCAGAGCAGGGAAAAAGCACTTTGGCTCCTTTCTGCTGGGAAGTGGTAGTTCCCACCTTTCATGGAAATGAAAATGCAGGATGTGGCAGACTCAGGCTGTCAGTTATTAATGATAGAAAGGTGATTTACGTAGCAGCCTACGTTGTTACCATAATATTATCGTGAAGGTACTTTTTCACTTTTTCTTTCCCTCTCTCACCCTGCAGTACATTACAGTGACCATTCCTGGGCAGTTTGATTGCCAGTCTGCAGCGTGCAGGGGTAGCTGTGACCTTTAAATACTCTTTTCTTTCACAAACCTCCGGTGTCAAGTCCCCTGTTAGAAGCTGACGCCGGCTGTGAGGTTCCTTGGACACGTTATAGCTTGTACCTCCGGGAACCCTGGTGGTGCTGGTGGTTTTGGAGAGCATCCTTGCAGAGGGCAAGTGGGATATTTATAGCTTTGATGCTGCTTGCCAAGCTGGAGCCTGGGGACGCTGCCTAAACCTAAAGTCGTTTACTTGCTAGGATTCAACACACTGTTTGTTTTATGGTAACCTTTGCTTGCCTCCCAACATCTGCAGCAATAACAGGCCCCTAGGCCTTTTCCCAAGGCAGTGGGAAGAAATTCCCTAGTGTATATAAAGAAACCTGAAAATTGCCCTGCAGTGCTATTCCAGGAAATATACAACGCTTTTAAGCCTAAATATAACACAGGGCTACCTTGTTTCTGGGCAGGAAGATGGTGGAAATGAGTAAAGGCCAGCAAGGCAGGGGGAATCTGACCTAAAACAAGCAGCTTGGGCACAACACAGGGGACAGCACAGACTAGGGACTGGTCCCAATAACCGGTGTGGACAAAGGAACCCTTTTTCTGGGAGAAAGGTGGAAAAGTTAGCTGTATGGCTGTGAGCTGTGCCGTGCTGCTTGCCCTTACAAGCAGGGAATGGGTTGGTTTTATTGCCATAAAAAACAAACTGAAGGTCTCCACGGAGGGTGCCATGGAGGTTTGTGGTCCTGCGTTTTCCCACAGCCATGCTCCCGAAGGCTGGCTGTGGGGATAGCAGGACTGCAGAAGGAGAGGATGCTCCGGGAAAGTAACTCTGCTCAATGAAATTTGATAAGTGGCCCAGACTCTGGTCAGGTCCTCTCTTTGCCCTTAATGAGATATTAATGAGCTTCTGGCATTGCTGGAAGAAGGGGAGAATGTAGAGATTGAATTTCTAGGTATTCACATGTTTTTCACCCACCATATAATGTTCTCTGCTCCTTCCCTGGCTGTTTTGAACCGTGTCATTGGAAAGCAGAATCCTGTCCACGTTTTTTTCCCCTTTTTTTCAGTTTTCCTCCAAGTGGGATGGACGTGGGTGCTCTCAGCAAGGCCAGTGCCTCGTCCCCATAGTAGCAGCTAAAGTCCTAACGAGAGAGTTAAACTGCAAGCTGGAGAATGACATCGGGAAGCTTTGGTCTCTGTAGCTCCTGATCCTGAGTAAAAAGGATGATGAAATGAGATATAATTAAGGGACTTTAATACAGATCTCTGGGGTAATTATTTTTATTTTAGGATTAATACAATGATTAAAAATCTGCTGCATTGATCTGCTAAAGTAGGTTAAATGCTCTGGACTTCTGCTCAAATGCAGAGCTGCTGCTTGCTTTTGTATTGACTCATCTTTCCAATGCTCGGTTTTCCGCTGAATTTTCTTTTGAATCAGATGCTTAGCCAAGGGCTGGCCTTTCTTTGTGAGCTCTTGTTTGGCCAGCAGGGAATAATCCTGGATTACATCAGGAAATCACCACTACAGTAAAAAATGTTGAAATGGTCACTGTCTTCATCTCCCAACCTGTCGTACTGGGGAGACCAATAGGACAGTCCTTGCCTGCTTTGGCAAGGGAAAAATATCAGAGCAATACTTTCCCATATACCAATATTCTATTGGCAGAAAATTCACTAAATACTGCTTTTTTTTTTTAACAGCTGACTTCTGCACAGGGCGAGAGTCATCTGAAGAAGAGAATCTTTCCCTTTAAAACTATTTTTTTTGCAGCCAAGTGAGGGGACTTCAAAGCTATTAAAGACTTTAAACAAAGATTACCCTGGGATCTGTCAGAGGGGACACGTGCAATAACTCAAAGAATCACACAGCAAGAAACAGCAAACTTTCCTATGCAGGCAGCCTGCGTTATCTGAAAGCTTTGCATCTTTTGAATAAGAATAAAACATCACTTTTGTTTGTGTGTACCCTATAGTTAATATCAGATCCTCACAGCTTGAGGTTATACCACCATTTTGGTATTTCTGAAGCAGTTTTATCCAACAGTTGCAAATGAATCCCCAGACTTCTTTACCCCTTTCCTTGCCTATATAAAAAAGATAGCTTATAATAATGTTTTTTGCACAGCATGGGCAAATACGGAATAAACCCACAGAAAATAAAACAGGACTAAACCTTCAGAGATCACTTAGTCTGTACCATACTATAAGACATGGTCATGTCTTAGAACTATAGAATCGTTTGGGTCGGAAAAGATCTTTAAGATCATCAAGTCCAATCATTAACCCAGCACTGCCAAGCCCACCACTAAACCACGTCCCCAAGTGCCACATCCGCATGTCTTTTAAATACCTCCAGGGATGGTGACTCCACCACTGCCCTGGGCAGCCTGTTCCAGTGCTCGACAATCCTTTCGGTGAAGAAAGGTTTACTTATATCTTATTTATATATCTTATCTATATCTATATATCTTATCTTACATATCTTATATCTTACTTATACCAGAGACAGCAGTGGTTATGATGCAGGCACGGGGGCTGCATGTGGCCTGAGTTGTATTTTGTCCTAAGCTGGGCTCTTGAGGGACTGCAGTTCATGTCAGTTGAGAGCTCCTGCCCCATACCTGGCAGGTGCTCCTCTGGCCTGTTCATAACACCCTGTGAAGATGTTAACCATAAGACAAGACCATCTATTCCAGTGTTTAAAGTCTCTTTCCATTTAAATGTTTTTCCCAAGAGACATAAGCTGAAGGTCACCTAGTGAGTCACCTCTCTAACACACAGCTCCGTGCCCTCTCCGTTTCTATCCAGACTGAAACACCATCCCAGTGACCCACGAGTCACCTCACTGAATCCTTGACGGGGCTGCAGAGTAGGTCTTGGTTTTGGTTGGTTTTCTTCAGAGCAGAAGGGCACTGGAAACTTCAGGAGACATCAAAATCTTGAAGTTGTGTACACCAATATGTGTATGTATGGGGTATGGCCATCATCTTAAAGTGGCCAGATCTAGTCTAGTACAGCAGGAGAAGCTGAGAATCCAGCCATGCTGTTCTTGCTGCAAGGTGTTCCCAAGAGCATTTAAAGGGGATGGGGACCAGAGTGCTGACATCCCCATCGTGCCTGACTAACCTTGTGAGGACAAGGAGCCGCATCAGCTCCCTGAGAGGTAAGAGGATCCCTGCGGCCTGTGCTGGGGGACAGCTCCAGGGGAGAGATGGCGATGGGATGGTGGGGGTAGAATGAACAGCGAGCTGATAGATATTAACTCAGCTGCCTGCAAAGTCATCTGCCACTGGTCATCCCATTCCCTGTCTCATTGCTGCTGTTGGTTGCTTTAGGTAATGCTCCTGCCTCCCCACATCAAATAAAAGGAAGAGAGCTCACAAGTTCATGGCATGCGAATGAAAGCTCTGCAAGAATTTGCAAACAATCACAACTCTCTCACAGGCTGCAACAGAGACTTTTATTGTGGAAAGTGTCCCAAAGCCAAAACCTTACCTTCTGCTACTTGGAGGTTTATTCTGATCCATAATTTTAAATTGCTTTTAAAGAAAAGCATCAAGTGGCTGAAGTTTTGGTACCAGAGCATGAGGGTATGTTATTTCCTCTTTTGTGGTCCCTAGCAGTGCTCTTTATGGCTTTGATGCAGAAAACAGGCAGGGTTTGAATCCCTGCTCCCTCCAGACTTGCTTTGTTTCTAGCATTGGTGTGTTGCACCTCTGCTGTTAAGATGGCAAAACCACTTGCTGATCTAGTCTGTGAACTGCCAGTCCTTCTCCATTTCCCAGATGACAGTAAATTAAGATAATGGAAGTCAGTTATTTCAGTATTTCACACGTGCAAATTGCGTTTTCCGGAGCGTATCATTCCCTAGTGTGACACCATAGTGCCTTCTGAGCTCAAACCGCTGGAGATATGAGCCAGTACACAGTGACCTCCAGACACTTGCCCCTGTTGCTGTGACTGGGGCCACGCAGCAGCCACTAAATCGGTTCCTGCAAGCCCACCCTGCACAGGAGTAGTTGATTTGCCCAGGGTTTGAATCATGTTGCACTGTAGGAGCTCTGCAGAAGCTTCTTGCCCTGGAGTAGTTAATTATAGGCGCCCCATTTACCAGCCAAAATGTGGCCATTATCCTCACTGATTAATACAGAGACAATTAAAACCTAATTCTGATTCATATAATATCCAGTAGAAGCTTGCTTCAGTCTAACTTTGTTGTGTGGGGATCTAGGCCTACTTCCGTCCATGCAAACAGCTCTTTTTGAATATTTGGCTGAATGTCTAGGCTAACTCCACTTTCGGCACTTTACACAGATCTGTTGCCTCTGTGTGACAAAGTAATGGTTGAATTTTGCCAATGCCTAGCATTCAACGCCTGTGAATCAAAGCCTTTTCATCCAAAGTAGTTTAAACCCCGTGACGTTTCTTTCAAAAACATCTCTGTTATAACCTGCCATCAATTTGTTTTATGTCATTTTGAAAAAAAATTTGCTGCTTGGCCTCTGTGTGTACGGGCAGGTGCAAAGTCCAATTTCACTTGTGTTTGTAGAAAGCCAAACCCAGAACTCAGTCTTCCTGCTTTGAGTATTCCTTCCCCACAGCCCCAGTGCTGTCGATGAAATATTTTGACATGCTTATGATTTATCAGCAATTAAAAATTTATTAATGGTGTGAACTAGATCAAAAGGTTGAATTTCACCAGCACTTAATCATTAACGGATTTAAAGATTAACAAGGTGATTTAGTAGAATATATTATAATTAGAACAGCGACTTAATTACAGATTTGAGAATGACAAGATTCACACTTACTTACTACAAGGTATCCTACATCAATCTCTATCTATCTATATCTGTCTGTCTGTCTGTCTGTCTCTCTCTCTCTCTCTCTCTGTCTGTCTCTATCTCTATCTCTATCTCTATCTCTGTCTCTATCTCTATCTCTATCTCTATCTCTATCTCTATCTCTATATATGTATAAATACAAACACAGACACAGAAAGACAGACAGAAGTATTTGGATCCAGTATAGACACCCACACTGATGAAGCCGAATTCAAACCCATAGATAGGTAGAGAGGGGGCTGGAAGAGGCTACCCTGTAGTTAGAATTTCCCTCTTCTTGAGTTTAGAGTAAATACTGACAATGCATCAGCATTCCTCAATGAGTGATAATTGAGCCTTGAGATGGTTGACTTCTCACCCTGGCCAGTCGTCAGCTTTGTCAGCAGACGGTCTTTAAACCGAAAGAAGTCTATGCCAGAGAGACGTCCCAGCTCAGGGGAGGTGCTGGTCACAGCCAGCTGCGATCCAGGAGAGCTCAAAGGGTCTTCCTTCGAGTCACGATTTATAGGATCCGAGATAATCGACTTTTGTCAGGTTCCTTTCCATTTCAGCCCTACTTGGGTGATGAAATATTCTGGTACTTTCTGCCAGTTGCGCAGGCCTAGAACTTGCTAGATTTTGGAGTTCTGGTATCACCCCCTTTGGGCCATGACCCAGGTATGGGCGTACTAGGCTGCACAGCAGGGGAAGCAGGAGCCAGGTACGTTAAGGGGGTGCCTTAACCCTCTGGTACGCTGGCTTTCCCAGTCCATACCTGACTTATCCTAGGTTGGTGTGTAGCCCAGGAAGGGGGGACTGCACCAAGTACCAAGCAGCCCAGGAAGCCGGGTGGGAATTGTACCACCACACCCAGCTGTGATCGATCACATCCTTGACTGCTGAGCTCCGTGGCCAGGGGTGCAGACCTCCTGCTAATTCGGTCTTTTATTTTTAACCCGATTGGAGTTTTCTGATTGTTCTTACACTTGCTGGGTTTGGTTCAGACATAATCTCTGTGCAAAGCTTTATATTTTCTTACTTTCTCTGTGCCTCGTTCTTAACCTTGGTTGCTTTTTCATTTCATTTCTCATTTTTTAATTCAAGTGTATTCATTGCTCAGCAGTCCATGGCTCCCTCAGGCAAATTGTGGACTTAACCTCTCATTTATTTGAGGCATCCTTGCCCTCTGTTGCTTGCATCCATTTTGCTTTTTTGTAATCCCCGCAGATAGTCACTGTCCTTCCACATCCTCTTTATTTAGTTAGTTTTATGCTTTAGTTCTCATGATGAAAATCTTAAAAGCAATTTCTGTCACTGGTAGTTTCCTGGCACTTCCCATAAGAACAAATGCAGCCAAAACTAGGCTTTTCACAGTCCTGGCTGAAAATCTTGGGCCATCAACAGTTTGGAGGGCTTGCAGAAATGGTAGGAGGAGATTGTGCTTTCTGCTTCTGTGTGTGGAGAGAGAGAATAATGCCTACTCTTGTGGCTGGTACTGGGTACAGACACTGACTCTAAATGGCATTTTACTCTTCGTCTTCAGCATGAGTCCTCAGTGCAAATGGAGCTCTGTGGGCATGTTTACACTGGAGAATATAATGCAGTGTAGGAACATTTGTCCTGGTGCTGAATGTGTTAGTTTTGGAAACTTGAGATGCAAAGCAACTAGCTCAGTCAGATCTCTAATGCTATAGTGAGATTACTTTTGGTACCCATGCTGCATCAGGTATCTTTGCAGAGACCTACCGTCTCAAATGTCAGAATTTACTGGTGCTTAAAATATTTGGGGTTTCCTGTGAGTCTCTGTTCTTGGTGCTTGGTGCTTGATTGGCCTTTTTTCTTGAAAATAAAACTACCTGCCTTACTGTCAGCTCATTCTGGTGTGGGTTTTGTGTTGCCTCTAATTATTACAGATAATACTATTTAAATTACGAATAGTTATGACAAATAGAATTGATACAGATTATCTGTTACTCCTTGTGTGTTTATCTTCCAGCTGCAGATGAGAAAAGGAAAGATTGCATTGTTTCGAAATGTATGCTTTGATGCCCTTGATGTCCAAGTCAACACTTCATCCTGTTTAAGCAGACTGGTTGAATGTTGGTGTTGAGTCTATTCTATTTTTCCTGGGAAGTGATTTTAGACCAGGTTTTTCAGACATTGGGTGTGAATATCTGATGCAAGGTTTAACCCAAATGTGAAATGTGCTACATAAAACAAAACCTTTTTCTGTGTAATAGTGGTTATAATCCAGAAGCTTCCCACCTATGTTTCCAATTTTGCTCTTTGTGCTAGTCACAATATACTCCTCCACCATTTTATTACAACCATTTCCCTCTAACGTGTAGAACCAGGCTTGTCCCTGGTATAATACTGCATGGCCAGGTGTGTAGAGTAACCAGATATGCCCATTTCCCACATCCGCCATCCATATTTTGCTTTTCATGGGATCCATATTATTTCATTTCTTCCTTTTGCTATGATTATACCATTCCTGCTCTCCCACGTATTTTTGTACGTGTTCAAAACCTTTTCTGATGGTCTTCTCCCACTGAGATAGCAAGAAGCACTCAGCTCAGCAGTTACCCACTGTCAGTCAACTTGCAAAGCCGCAAGTCACCGGGACAGAGATTGGTCTCTATTAGTGCAGTGAGCAGAGGTATGTGTGTGTATGTATCCAGACCAAAACTTGCATTTTCCCAATTTTACTGGAGAAATAAGTGTTTTTCTAAACTGGACTGGTCATATTCAACCCTGCTTCCACTGAAAGCAAACATGACTTTTGCTATGGACTCACGTAAGAAGCGGAGCATCCTGCTCAAGTACATGGGTTGGCCCCAGAAATTTTTTCTTTCTTTGTGCTGTGCCTGGTAGGGTTATGCCCATGGATTCTCCACTGAAAGACAGCAACATACACATGGTATTTTTCTGGCACTTTAGCACAGTTGAATTGGACCCGGGCTGCTACAGGCAGACTTACGTCTCTTTCTTTTGTCTGTGCTGTGTCTTTCTAGATTGCTGTGCCTTGAATATTTGTTTCAAAATGGATTGGAGTGTTTGAAGTGATATTAAACTATTCAAGCAAGCATTTGGCTTTCTCTTGTCACTAACTTCATTGCCTGCAGTGACTGTAGTCTGGCCCTGTTTTCAGGAAAGTGTGTTTTTTTTAACACAGAGGCTGTTCTGCCTTGATTCTGCTGGGTTGGGTTTGATCTCAGCGTCTCATTGTTACCAAGTGGGTGCTTTACTCCTTTCAAGCCCCTCTGATGTCTTTTCAAGCTCAGTGTAAATAAACTTGCTGTTCCTGGCCTGTGTAAAAAAAAAAAACAACGGATCCTCATTTTTTTCTCCAAAACTCTTCTTATTGTTACCTCCGTTGGCTGCTGTGCCTGTCTTTACTTGTGCAGGCTGTCACATTGGAGACTCTTGATATTCCCCTTTCTTACCCAACCTTGTCGTACTCTGTGATCCATTTTAGTGAGTGGTTTCCGTCACTCACATCTGCAGGTCATTCATGCATACCACTGTTTTCATTTTATTTTCCATACACCCTGTGGACTCAGTGACTCATAGTTTCCTTAGTTCGCAGAAAGAAGGAACTGGATCTTCAGCAAGATTAACCATTGGACTCTCCAATAGCTCTGTGACATCCTTATTAGTAGGCTAGGGACATCACTTTGCACTTTCAAAGAGAGTAGCATGATCATTTAACACTGAAGTCTTCAGTTCCTCCTCTCAAGGTCACAAGAATTATGAAATGGGGAAACTGAGATACAGTGACAGTAAGTGATTTTCCACTGTCTTTAGGAAGCCTGTACATGGCCTGGACTGTCTGTTTGTCAGGGCAGGGACTCTATATGGGTTCTGTGTTTGGGTACTATGTGACGGTGTGGCGCAGCACCGTGACCAGGCCTGTAGAAATATGGTTATAAAATTATTAATGATGTATATGGAATTAATGTACCTACTATTAACTTGTAACTTAAAGAGGAGCCAGAGATACAAAAGCTGGGCTTGCTGTCACCTCCTAATGGCCTTTTTGCTGGGGAAAATGCATATAGAGAAGGAATATGAGAACTGCTAGAAAGAGAGAACGGGAAAAATAAAGACAAGTAAGAGAGGGAGCTTAGAAAGAAAATGAAGTAATTTGCCTTGCTCTTAGGGTCGTTTGTATATTCCTTTCACCCCTTCAAAGGAGGACTCTGTAGACTCCTCTGCTTCCCCTTGCTTGAACATCTGTGGTAGGCCAGCAAGCTGAGTCAGATTCTGGCTTAGCTTCACTGATGTAAAATGACATTGGTTTCTGGCTGGATTTGCTTGCTTTTGGGTTTAGTTTGCCTCTGGTAGATGCAGAATGGAGGCAGTGGTAGCTGTCACCTTGAAAGATGAGTGGAAATAGCCTGCTAGCTGGGATTAAATGAGATGAGCTGGTAGTTTTGGGGGAATGAGTTGGCACTGGAGCAGCAGGTGCTCTTCTGTGCTCTCTTCCCACAACTCCTGCATGATGCCCCTGCTGCTGCTCAGCCTTTGTTACCCATAGCACTGATCACTGTGTTACTCAGCCACTTGCACCAAACTGCTCTTATGCCTTGAAAGCATGTGGATCTCTCCTAAATAAATTCTGCTGCACACATGGTCACGGCCTGCTCTGTGGCTGGAGCCGAGACCAGACCTCTAGCTGTGCTTAAAGTCTTTTGGGTCTTCTCCAATCTCATTGCCTTTAAAAGCCTTGCCTTCTTATCTAAGCTGAGTTTTCACCTTGCCTTCCCACTCTAGAAAGGCAATGAGACACTTCTGAGGTAGGGTCTCAGAGTGATGGCAGCACGGATACAAAGCTTCTTGCCGCAATCTATCCACTTGCTCATTCTCGCTGTATAGTTCAAAAACCTTGTAACTGGGTGACATCCTCTGCCATTAAAACCTCTGCTTGTGCAGGAGTTGTTTCTTGTTTGGATTGTGGCAACAGGATTTTTGCTTTGCTTCCTGCTGCTTCTTGACAGCTGGTCTTGACAAGCCCTTCAGAATTACTGCTGCTTTGTTAATTTTCTGTTTTTTCACCCCCTCCAGCTATGCTCACATTATGCCAGGGTTTATTTGACCACATACTGATTCAATGTTTACGGTTACCAATTAGGATCAAAATATTGTTTTGACATTTACCTGAAACTCAAGGTTTTTGTTGCTAAGACAGTCAACTTAACAGAGTTTCTCTAATGCAAGGCACAACATTGCTCATACTCGTATTTCTTAGGGGTAAGTCCTGTGATTAGTTATGTCCATAAACCTTCGTGAGAAATTTGCTTATAGTGAATGGGCAAAATATAGCATCTCTGCACTAAGAGTGTTTCTGGTTATTACATCTTTCAGAAAGTCTTCCCTTGTCGTCATCAGCATCATGCGTTGGGGAAATGTACCAATTTTAGAAGGAAATAACTTTAGGCCAAATTGAGCAAAACGCGAAGTTCCACCATCGGTGATCGTTGGTAATGACCCTAGGCTTAAAATTAGCTTTCTTTTTTTTTTTTTTTTTTAAAAAAAACTCATTGACGTGAACTGTCTGAATTACATAAGAGACCTCTATGTCTAAGTAATTTCCTCTGCTTTCCTTACCTTCTTCTAATCTTTCCTTGCCCTCTTTTTTGTTCCGCTTCTTTTTCCCTTGCTTTTCTGTGTTTCCATCCTGCATGTGCTTTTCTGTTGCAATTCTGATTCACAGAAGCTTGATTTACCTCTTCTTTGTTTACCTCTTTAAATGTAGTTAGTGCTGAGAGTGAACATGGTAGAATTAAACTACAGTAATATGCCAAAGAAATATACTGATGGAGCAGTTTAAGTCTCTTTTCTGTTTTCTCAGGCTGTTTGCAAATTTGGCCAGACAGCTTTTATGAACACTTAAAGCTCACAACTGAGGATTAGAAAATTTTATATTTTTAAAATTGAAATCTCCCAGCTCAAGGCTGATTGAAATAAATGGTAAAACTCTCAGTAATCTTGTTAAGAACAAAGTTTATTCAAGTCAGTGTTTTCAAATATCTCATCCTTGATTTCTACTCGGTCCTAATACTACAAACCATTATTTAAGGGAGCTGTTCTCACTAGGAGGAAGAGGTTTATTGTACTATCACTCCAGAAAGTGCAGAGCAGCAGCTTGGTCTCAGGCTTGCAGACTCACAGTCCTATAAGCTGTGTAATGTTTCTTTGGTGATGTGTTTTGTGTCTATGTGAGTCTATGGTTGTTAACCTCTGGAGTACCTGCTGGAAGAAGAGCACTGCGTGGTCCTCTTTCCCTGTCTGGTTCAGGGTTGGACACTTATCTTGCTCCTGACCCTAAGCTCAACCCATGACTTTGTACTTTGTCCTTTCCATGTAGCAGTGCCATACCCAGACCCTTGCTTGCCCTCATTAGATATTTTTGTACCTCAATTAGATCCCCCATTCTGCCATTTCAAAGCTAAGTATTTTAAGCAGTTAGTCATAAGACATATCTACCATTCCTCAGTGTTAGTCTTCCTGATCTCCTCTTGGATCTTACCCAGAATGTGCACGTCCTCCTTTAAACTTGGTGCCTCAGCTGCAATACACACTGTTCCCAAAAAGGCTTGATGAAAGGAGGGCATTAAAGAGTGGTTTTATAATTTCTTTTGCTTTATGGACAGATGCACCCCCCTCCTCCTTTGAGCACTTAGCTTTCCTTACAACTGTTACATGGGGAGTGAAGATCTAAGAAGGGAAAGGGCTTTACTGAATGTTTTAATTCTTCATTTCATCTGCCTAAATATTGGCTATGGTTTAGGAGAGCTCACCTGTGAAGGACACATTCACACCGACTATTTATCTAGATTAATGCTCTCTATTTCAGTTTGCAAGTAAATATCTAAGCCCAAATTATCTAATTTAAATCCAATTAAAATGTATAATTCCACCTTGGTTTTCCCACACTTCTACTCTCTCTCCCCATGTATCATTCAGCGCTGCCCTTAGCAATTAAAACATATTTTTAAGGCCATATATTTAGGTGCCATTATATTTATATATTTTATATATATATGTATTTATATTTACAAAGACATTCAAAAGGAACATGTTTCCATACCAGTTACAGTGTGCCAAAATAATGTGTTAGGCAGTGGTAGATGGGAGAGAATTACAAGTGTTTATTTCAACGAGCCTGAAAGTGAGGGTGCCTTGGTAAAAGTAAGACTTTTCTCATGTTTTCTTCACACCAATGTTCTACAAGGAAGTCGTACCTTCGGCAGCCTCAGCTGATTAAAAGCTGTCAGAGCAACATAAAAGGTATGGGACTCCCTTGCATTACCCTGCAGCCATTATAGCATCACCTATACACCCTTTGATGTGATTTTCCAACCTGATCACCAAAGTAGCTCTCTCCAAACTGAATGTAAGGATGCAATATCATCTCATTTTGCATATGGTGATTAGCATAATCTGTTCCACTTGGTTTTATTTTTTGGAAAACAGGAAAATTGCATCCAGGTATTTACTAAGAAGTGATCAGAATGGGTCTCCTATGAGCAGAACTTTGTCTTCTGTATTTGAAAGATTCCCTTTTTTATACTTAAAACTTTTTTCTTTGAAAAAGCAAAATCTGACCACTGGAGAACATGCAAGACATGAAAACGCATTTGCAAGATTCAGGGCGAGCTTTCTCAATATTTCAATATTTTGTCCTTTTCTTCCACCTTTTGTGGTGGGAGGCAGCTTGGGAGGGAAACGGTTAATTTAAGAGGCTAGCCCTTTCCTTAGTTCAGACTGTTGAAATGGCTCCCTAACTTCTTCAGAATTCCTTCTCCCTCAAAATGGCTTTAGCAAAAAATCTGTTTTCAATAAAAAACCAAAAAAAAGAACCCAAAAAAAAGATAAAAAGGCACAAAACATACAGGAATAAACTTCTTAAATTATTTCAAAATATCTTGGTTTTAGATCAGAAAAAACATTTGTGATGACATGCACTGCACTTCACTTGGGTGGTGGGATCCTTCTGCCATGCATGCCCGACGCTACGAGGAGCCCTGGGCTCCCTGTACTGCTGATGGAGGAAGAGTTTGGGGGATGGAGCAGTTCACCCTAGGGTGAAGGTCGGCCTTTGACGGGGTGAATCTTTCCCTAAACTAACTGTACCGAGCTAGTCTCTACTGATTTTTAAGAACGAAGGCAATTAGCTCATGTGGAAATGCCTGCACTGCAGATACTTGAAGTTAGACAAGGTTGTCTTAAAGCAACTATGACAACACGAAGCTATGTGAGCACATTTCCACAATACAGAACAAATAAACTCCTACTGTATGCTTTTGGAGCTCTTTAGAGCTACTCCCCTCTTCTGCTGCAGGAAGCGAAGAGGCCTTATTTTAACACCCCATGTTGTTCCTTCTTAATTTCCTGTGCTTACAACTGCTGCCAATTAAAACAGAGGATGGACGTGGTCTGAGAGATTCTCCAGTCCTTGTAATAAGCCTGTTGACCAAGAAAACTAGCGGGGTCCTGGATGCCCTTTCTTTCAGGTAAAGCGGGCTGGCAGATTGCTTCCTGGCTGTCCCCGCACAGCCCAGCCGGGAAGTTAACTTTCAGTATTGGCAGCACCAAATGTTCACTACTCAGCTGCCAGGTTTCTGAAATCATGAAATTGGGTTAAAATGGAGAGGAGGTTAAAAATAACTATCTGCAAGATTCTTTTTCGTTGACTTTTGTTGTCAAATGTTTCTTCAGACCCAGCTTTTTTAAATATGTGTGAGATTTCTACCCAACTATAGGTGTAGTTTCCAGAAGACTGCAGGCATCATGGGTCTTGGAATAATTTTGCGGAAGTTTGGAAAACAGGGAGTTATGATGACTGTGGTATGCATTGGCTTAAAAAATACCATCTTCCCAAACACGGAAAAGAAGCATATAGTGTGACTTAGAGAAGTTATCAAATGACAAATCCTTTGCTAGCACGGCCAACAAATCGGGGGAAGGACCCATTGCCCACCATATTTAACAACTACTGTAGATGTAGAATAGATGTTTGGAGGGTTTACGTCTTTGACCCTGCAGTTTTCCACATAAGTCCCCAGCTTTTTGCACTTGAGTCTCTGGGAATTAAATTTCCACCTTGCTCCACGCGTATGCATATGGTTTATGAGCACAGATGATTACTGGACTTCCAATTTGGTCAGAGAGTCTGGTGTTGTTTTCAGCCAAGGACTTTAGAGTCTATAGGAACTGAAAATTAATGGTTTCCGCTAGTAAGATGATGTCTTGTGGTTCTTGGTATCTTTTTATTGTTTTTGATGAATGTGTTGTAGTCACATTTCTGTGCTAAGAAAAAGGACATGAGAACTCATGCTGATAGACTTAACCTGATGAATGATATCAAATATCAACTGCCTTGTTTTCTTGCTAGAGGGCTGCAGTTTAGCTGGCAGAATGGAGAGGAATTGGCAAATTGGACCGGCACCTTTAATTTCACGGATGACGGAGCAGTGAAGAGTGGCAGTGACACAGGCACCAGGTACCATCACCTGAGGGAATGACTATACAGATTTCTCTCTCTTTGTATGAATCACGAATGTTAGCACAGGCTGTGTGAAAAATGAGATTTTCAGTTTTCTTTGGCTGCTTGGTACACGGCACAGAAGACACCAGATGTGCCCAAGTGCTGTGCTGTTTTCCCCCTTCAAGGCCTTGGGGCCATTTTGGAATATGCCGTAAGCATCCATGCAGCACACAGGAGGGTGACTTCTCTGTCCTGGCCTCTCCTTCTTCTGTTCCCCCATCAATGCTATGTGTCAATATCTGGTGGTGGAGAGTGGGACTTGGGTGGGCAATGTCCCAACATGACAGTATTGATGCACACAGAGCATACTGGAGAATCTGGCCCAGGCTTTCTTTATAATACAATACTTACTCTAAGAAAACATAGTTTAACTTGAAATCTTTCCAGAGCCTAGTAGGGAAAAGTGTTCTATCAAGAATATTTCTTTATTTACACTATTTTGAAAATACGAGAAGCACTGATGTGCTGTTGCATTTTTTATACTTATTAATTTGTAGTAGGATCCTTTTGACTGACATGTCTCTGAAGGGCCATGAAAAGCCAAATGCGTAGTCAGTAAACTGGCTGCAGTTGTGCCTAAAGAGCTCCATGGCCATCGAGGCCACCTGCATAAATCTGGGTATAAGCATAGGGTGAATATTTGGGTTATCTTCCTGGAACATCGGTTGCAGAGGTTAAAAATCCTGAGTCACGTGTACTATCAAATTCAACAAGTAGCAGGGAAATCTTAGAAAGACTGTAAGTTAAAGAAAAGAGTAAAATTAATTAAAAGAAACTTACATTTAATACCTATGTATAAATAAAACTCTCTCTGGATAAATAACATATTTTATTTAAAATATCGTAATTTTGGTAGCCATACACCACTACAGCTGTAGAGCTGATGATAGCGTTTCAAATGCAAGGAGAAGTATGGAGTCTGACCTGATAAAAACCATCCAGTCTCACTGAACCGCAGCAGTGCTGCAATTCCTGTTATGGCTCTTTGCTGTAATGAGATCCTGTGTGAGCGCTACCTGCACTTCACTAGTTAAGGTTCTTTATGAAGAGAACCAACTTAAGCTGCAGTTTTTCACTCAGAGCAAGGCAAAAATGGTTCATTCTATGTATGTATGTAGGTATGTCTCTCTCTCCTTTTGTTGCCTTTTTTTGTGTGTGCATCTATAGTCTGTATATGCAAAGTCTTCAGTGTAGGCACTTGGCATATAACAGAAGTGAATGTGGCACAAACACAGATATTGTCTTGAAGACGTGAGGAAACTAATAGATATGGACTTCCCCCTCTAGGCACCCTTGACAGGGATAATTGAACCACACCGACTGAAGGATGGGGAACCAAAACCCTTGACTGCAAAATACATACTAGTGAGGCATTGAACGACAAGCACTGTTCTCAATCTGTTTAGCCTCTTCAAAGACAGAGGTTCAGGATACAAGCGTTTTTCATACAAACAAGCTCAAACTGCACAAGTTAGGGATACATTTCAAAGGTTGTGACATCAATAAAAGATGGAAATTCCAAAGTCTGTGTCATGTTAATGACTGTGGAGCTGAAAGATGGAGATTTTGAGTTAAGGATAAGTCTAGCTGCAACATATATTGCACATAAGTGTGTTAGAGATATTATTTATCCATTTGTCTACTACCTGAAAGATGAGAACACAGCAAAATCAGAAAGAACTGTATAAATGTGGAGGTGAGACTTGAGGTGGGACTATGTATTGAGTAACTGCAGAGCTATGCCATGAATTGTTTACCTTTGATCACCTTTCTTACTGTGTTGTCACTAGACATCTCCTGAGAGTCTTAATCCGACAGCCAACTTCAGGCTGTTGATATAAATTGAAAACAAGCCTTCCTCTAATGAATAGTTCTTTCCACCGAATGGAAAACTTGCAGACTACATTTTACCAACCTGATTTTACATATATATATTTACAGGTCTCCAGAGAGATGTTTGAAGTGCACAAAACTAATTCTATGTCAGCATATGCACCGTAAATACCTTTCACTGCATGGCTCTGCAGTTTATTATCTGTTATCACTTCCTTCTGAAAGGTTTGGTGTTTAAAGATATTAACTGAAATATATATTAATGTGCTTTTAATTTGCTGATATCATATATTTATGTGTATATAGGCACAAATGTATTCGTATGTATGTGGTATCAACCCATGCGTATTCTATAACTACTCTTTCTCTTTTAATTATGTAACTTTATACATGATGTAGAGATATTGACAACTCATTCTGTGGGAGTGATTTATTAGATGAAAATTAAGGATTTCCAAAGCAAAGGCATGCTGGGAGAATAAGTGCCTTAGAATTGCAAGACAGTCAGACTTCATGAAAGTAGTGGCCATATCAAATTGAACAGTGAAGATTAAACATTGCATGAAAAGAATCAAGTAGGACAGAAACGAAGAATGTCATGTTATCTGATTTCAGTAGAAACTGATTCAGACCTTAACTAATACAAAGTTAAAGTGTGGCTTGTGATTGGGATGTTAGTTACTGTCTGTGCGAGTCCATGACACAGTTTTGGAAAATGAGCCCTACAGTGATTGCAGACAGCTCCGTTACGCAGGAGTAACCAGGCTAACCAAGGCTTTTCATCCCAGTGCATAAGATACTTCTTCAGATTGCATAGAACCAGTCCATGGAGACAAAAACTAATGTCATGATTTTAGCTTGGTATGTGGTGCAACTGAGAGTGTGGATCACGTTTGTGGCATCTAATACTGCTGTGCATAGATGCCCGACAGAGGTCTCTATTTGCCGGGGCTTTTGGGGCACCAAAAGCTTCATTTTGATGCATATTGCATTGCTGCAGGTCTTCTAGGTAGCAAAGAGGTTGTGAATACTTGCAAGGAGTAAAGGTGAAACACTCAACAGCTCCCCGAAGCCATAGGCATGTGTGCTTTCAACCAAAGGAGGACTAGGTGGGCTGCAGGCTCTTTGAAACACCCACTCAGATGCAATGTCGACGAATTGTTGAATATTGGTTTATTTTTGGTTCTTACATTATCAGCCATTGCTCAGATTTCTATCTTTTTCATTTCAACTTGTGCAAGTATAAATCTTACAGCTCTTGTGGGTAAACAGGTAAAGGGTTCTATCTGATACTCGTTATGAGAAGTAATATATGCAACTAACCTCCTAGAGCCCTGACTCCTCTGTTTTCCTTTAAATGTATTTTGCAACTTGCTGGGATTGTGAGTCTTCATGCTTAAAGCATTTTCCATTGCCAAGAAACTGCCTTAATGATATGATGAACTATCTGTCATATTGGTTGGGTTGTGGTGTTCTCTGCCACCTTCAGTCTGTCATCTGAGCTGAAGATAAGGTTCAAGGTAGGACTGAGGTGGTGAGACCACAGAAGCCTTTGATGGACAAGAGGAGGTGGAGCTTTATGCTCTTGGGCCTGTCTATTTGTACGTTGAATACTCCGGTATGACAAATCTGGAGCTTTGTTTCCAGTGGCTACAAAATAGAAAGTGTAAACAATTGGATTAATCAAATACACATTTTACAAGAATTAATGTAAGGGCTTGAGCCATGAGACGTCCTTGGCCAGGGCAGTAGCTGGGGATATTCCTTAAGTCATAGTGCTGAACTCCCCATACAAAGATATTAAAATCTTAAGAACCGCAAGAAAAAAAAACCAAAACAAACCATTGCTTGCAACGATAAACTAAAGTATCTGTTTTGAAATGTAATTGATGTATGAGTGTTGTCATGTGTTTTGTTATGCCTCCCAGGTGGTCATATGGATAACAACATCAGCAGTGTATTTCAATCAGAGTGATGGGAATGGGCTTGATTAAAACAGCCAAGCAGCAGGTTATTAAAAATGGGAGAGTTCTGAAATGACATTGGTAAAATAGGACCTCCTGTAGCATACCCCACTGCTGCTTGTCAGGAGCTGATGTTGTTTTGATACAGTGACTGTGAAAGAAAAGAAACACCAAAGTGTCTCTAAAACTAGAATTCAATATACTCTCCAATGAATTATTACAGGGGTGACACATTGTACAGTGGGAAAACCTCTAAATGAAGGTGCATGGCAATCTGCGTGAGAGAAGACCCAGGAAGCACAGGGGGTAGTGGTGTTGATTTGGAAGTATGGTCTATTTCATTTATGAACCAAATGGAGTTTAACAGGGGCAAGTGTAGGGTCCTGCACCTGGGGAGAAATAACCCTGTGCACCAGTACAGGCTGGGGGTCAACATGCTTGAGAGTAGCTCTGCAGAGAGGGACCTGGGGGTTTTGGTGGATAATGGGATGACCATGAGCTAGCAATGGGCCCTTGTGACCAAGAAGGCCAATGGGGTCCTGGGGTGCATCAAGAAGAATGTGGCCAGCAGGTCGAGGGAGGGTCTCCCCTCCCCTCTGCTCTGCCCTGGTGAGGCCACACCTGCAGTGCTGTGTCCAGTTCTGGGTCCCCCAGCTCAAGAGGGACAGGGAACTACTGGAGAGAGTCCAGCAGAGGGCTACGAAGATGATGAGGGGACTGGAGCATCTCTCCTACCAGGAAAGGCTGAAAGACCTGGGGCTTTTTAGCCTGGAGAAGGGAAGGCTGAGAGGGGACCTTATCAATGCTTATCAATATCTAAAGGGTAGGAGTCAAGAGGATGGGGCCAGGCTGTTGTCAGTGGTGCCCAGTGACAGGACAAGGGGCAACAGGCACAAACTGGAGCACAGGCAGTTCCTCCTCAGCATAAGGAAAAACTTCTTTACCCTGAGAGTGGCAGAGCACTGGGACAGGCAGCCCAGGGAGGCTGTGGAGTCTCCTTCCCTGGAGATACTCAAAACCCGCCTGGACACGGTCCTGTGCCACCTGCTCTAAGTGACCCTGCTTTTGCAGGGGGTTGGACTAGATGATCTCCAGAGGTCCCTTCCAACCCCCACCCTTCTGTGATTCTGTGATTCTGTCTGCAAGGTGAGCTTATCCGAGGTGGGTGAACAAACCGCAGGAGGTAGCCTGCACTTTGCTGTGTCATTTAGGGCTGTTTCTGCTCTAGCTCCTGCTGTTACACCCACAGCTGTTGCAATAGAGCTGATTTGGGGATGGTATGAGACTAAAACTGTGGAGAGGCTTGGGTCCCAAATAAGTGTACAGATGAGAAGAGAAAAACATGGCATTGGCAGAAGTGGATGTTTGGTCAACTCACGCTGCTACTGTGGTATTGGGCAGGAGAGCCAAGCAATCCCAAATGACATGTGTGTTGAGACATGAAGACAGGAGATCAAAATCAGAACGGCAGTGAGCAGCCAGTGCCAGTTTGCCAGGAGCTTTCATAATTGTGATGAAAAACGTGTCCTCAGGGTATCACAGCCACCAACTGTACAGATGTGTAAACTGTCTGTGAAGTCACAGGACCTGAACGAATAAGGAATTGAGAAAAGGGGCATCTCTGAGAAATGACAGATGGAAGCATGTGCTTTTCTAAGGTTACTTGGGAGGTACCTAGAGCTATCAATGAACTGGTTTTAAAGGACAGAAATACAAAAGCCACTCCTCTTTTGTGGAAGATCAAACGTATGGATCTAGGGCTGGTTTGTGGAAACACTTTTGGTTTTTTTTTAAAGTAAAAATCTTTAATTTGGAAGATAGGCAGGGTATCTTGGGAAACTGCCCTTTTCTTGGTGGAAGAACATTTCTGATACCATCTATTATCAAAAGCCAGAAAACTTGTGACAGTGTGAGACAAATCTAGCCAAATGTTTCAAAATATCCTAGGTGGACGATCAGGAGGTTCTTGACTTAATAGCTTAGCCTCAGCTATACGAATCTCCTGAGAGGCGTGAGTCCCTGTACAGGAACTCCAGCCCCTGAATTTTGTTTGATTACTCTGGTGCTTCTAGAAAGAAAACCAGCCTTGAACTAAGGATGCCATTTCTATCTTTAGCTTCCAGGCACTGGATACTATTTTTCCTTGCTATACTGTATTGAAAAGCTTCCTGCCACTAGTAATTGCTTCATCTCCCTACTCAGTCACCATATGTTTAGATTAAACTTCATACGCCTCTCACACTTTTCAGAACCCAAATAATTTCTGCAGGTCCTTTTGTAACTCTCACCAGCATCTCAAAGCCTCAAGGATGAAATACCAGAACTGGAGGCAGTAATTCGGAAGAGCTGTTGCCGTATAACATAGACAAAGATGTACGACCATTTTCTCTTGCATACATTTTCATTTTTTCACATGGCACAGTTTCTAGTGACACATTTTGTTCCTAGCTACAGCCACATACTGGAAGTTTGTGGTCAGTTAGACATCTGCTACCCTAGTAGCGTTAGAGATGCGGATGGTAAAAGATACAAACCAGTTAATGCCGGTGACATTGGCATCAGCAAGTGGTAGCCAGGAGGAATGTGAACCTTCTTTTTTTTGTCTTTATTGTCCCCAGGGAGGAGGTAATCAAATGGTTTCACCAAGCCATATAGGAGAAGGCTATTGCTTCTCCAGACTCCTCCTTTGGGCCCATTGCGCCTTTTCTCTCCGTTCAGTCTTTCAAGCACCATCCTGTTGTGGACAAGTCAACTCAGGCTCTCAAATGGCAGAAACAACACATGCAGCAATGTGATATTTTTGTGCTGCAGCCCTGCTGAAGTGTAAATTAATCTAAGGGCATCAAGCATTTCTGCTTCACTTGCTGGTTCTCAGAGCAGGGGGATCTCATTTAACATGGGTATGTCCACAGGTGTTTTCTTTTGCAAGGAGTAGTGTGGAAGGTCACTGATTTCACTTGTTCTTGGTGGCAGTTGTGTGGTCTAGGCAGTGTCTAAGAACACAGCCCAAGGTCCCCGTTCCTGCCTGCCATGGATTTACCTGTCAATCAGCCTCTACGTCAGCTTCTTTATCTGCCAAACGGGGATCGTGCCTTCCAAACAGGGTCCAAGTACATTTGCACAATTTTAGGAGAACATGCCATGCGAAGTGGTGGCACTCATTCTTTGAGGGAAAAAAAATCACTGTATTGATGTCAGGCCCTTAAACCTTTCGTCCAAATCTTGTAGATTTTGATGTTGTCACATAGAGTAGAAGCAAAGGCTAGTGGGATTTGGTCGTTCACTCACATTTTTGGTCACATCACTTCTCTGATGAAGTCAACACTTAGTTTGCTCTGCTCTGGATGAGTTTTCCAGAGCCCCTATATCCATAATATGCTCCAGCTCAGCAGTATTTTTGCGAGAAGTATCTGAAGATCCCATGCTGGCCTTGCCAGATGAACCTGAGTCCCTGTGTGCTTTGGGGAGTGTGCTCTGACACACTTGCAAGGTTCCTGAGTAGGGAAGGTGACTCTAGACCTGAGTCGTGGGTCTGCCCATACTGATGAATGCAGGCACTGCTAATTGGACAGTTCTCTTAATAAGTATTTAGTAGAAGCCTGCAGGGCTTGGTAATTTATTCTCACTTCTTAGTCACTGGATAATGTATATTTTTGGAAAGATCTTTGTTTTTCCTGCAGGGTAAGTGGAATCCTTCCTGCAATACTCTGCTGTCTTGCGGCGTAAGTGCTGCAGCCTCATTGCCATGAGCGCAGAGCTGGCACTGCAGGAACGAGCAAAATGGAAAGGCGGCCTGCGCAGGAGAAAATGGTCTTGTTTAAAAGATGCCTGACAATTACACTCAATTAGATTTTAAAACCTTTGTTCAATATATCAGACAAATCATTGCCTCGATCCAAGTGTCACTTGAAGGCAGGATTGAAGTCTCAGGCTTTTAAATTCATGTAGCATGATCAAGAAAAGCTTAGTTTTGATCAAAGCGGGAGCAGCCCAACTGCAGATGATCAAAGACCTCAGAGTTAGTTGGAAGTTCTGGGAAACCAAATCTGTCTCTCACTGGTGAGCTCAGTAAGCTGCTCAGCTGGAAGTGAGATTGCGGTGGGAGACATGAAGGTTAGAAAAGAAGAAAATCTCAGTTAGACAAAAATGGAAAATTACAGTGTGAATGGCATCTCATTTCTGGGCATTCCGTACTGAGAGCCATAAAAAAAAGAGTCCTCTCTGAGCACTTGCAGCTTGCATGGTGTTAAGATACAGCAATTGATCCTGGAAAAATGTTGTAGATTTGAAAGCTACAATTGACCTGAACGGACATAGAGCAGCGAGTTGTGTGTAATAGTGCCCAGTACCCCGGGAAAACGCAGTCCTGTGTGCGACTGTGATGTTTGTTTTGATCTGGTTGTTGTTATGTTCCCTGTTGTAAAGAATCATGAATTCTTGTGTTGGTTTTCCTGTAGGCTTGTGACCTTTGGGGGTTAAAAGTTATTTAGATTTCAGCAGGGGAAGCGAAGGCCGTGCAGGGAGAGGACACTCTGACGGTGACACATCACCTCTGTTTTATGGATATAAAACATGACTGTCATTCTTGTAAAGCTGAAACACAGCCCTTTTCCATAGCAAAAGGAGTAGTGTAGTCAGGTTTGTCACTTGTCAATAATTGAGAGCATAAATCAAAATAAACTGCACTACGCCCTTGCTTCTTAGCTGGAGATCAGATTGAGGAAGATGATGGGGAGGACAGTTTCCATTCACGCTAATTAAGCTTTCTGACAGGCAAATGTATCTTTGTTCACAGAGAGCTACATGGTTTAGAGTGGGAGTTAATAGGCAGAAGCAGCACTCAGAGACCAGGGAGTGGGTGAGACTGATGCTTCCTCTGGGAGAGTGCAGGGGGCTGGTCTCCAAACATTCCCAAGCAGGACCAGACCCTGCTGAGCAGAGGAGTTGGGTTTAAAGGACATCCATGGGGGTTGAGGCAACCCCTGTTCCTTGTGCTAGAACCCAGTGTTTCAGAAAAGCTGTATTCTGTGAAACGAGCATGAAGCGCTTCTGCGGGAAGAGGTTGGCCGGTGCTCCAGGGAGCTGCCTCTGCTAATTTGCCTTCGTGTCTGTAGCAGAAGGGGGATTGCTGTGAAGCAAATAAGTAGCATGAACACCCCTGGGAGAAAGATAAGAAAAATATTTATTTATTTTTTTATTCTATTGACCAGATACTGTCTTGCAAATTCCTTAATGCTGTTGTAGCATCGTTAATGCTTGCAACCTAGGTGCTGCAGCATCAGTAGCGTTAACACTAAGGAGGCTCAGCGTCTGTCTGTCTGATTCAGATGTGGTTCAGGGCTTGTGAATGACAGCCCAGATGACGATTATTCAGTGTCTCAGGCACACTGAATTAGTTTCAGTCGAGCTCACCCCATGGCCAGCAGCATCTTCTCCCCATTTGGTGCAGAAGGGACATGGCCGTCAACGTCCCCTGCCTTTGCTGCAGGAGGCGTGTGCCGCATCGGCAGTGTGTCATCCAGCCTGTTTCATGGATCCTCTCTCTGCACTTCCACAAGGTGCCAAATGGTGAATTCGCTGTTCCCAGTGACTGTTGGAAAACCTGGAGCTATTGGGAGAGTTAGAAACTTGCAGGACTGTCCTGTGCTTTTCAAAGCTGCAGGCTAATAGAATAACTCCTACAAATGCAATGCTGCCTCCTGGATATCCTTTCAGATCCAGAAGTGATTTATTTTTTACCTAATCCTTTCCTCCTTACCCTTCTGCCTCTTCGGTAACACATCCTTTTTCATTTCTATTTTTGGTTTGTGGATTGAGTAAACGGGCACTGATCAAAGCGAATCTCTGCTACTCAGGAAATTTCATCTCTGTTTCATAAAATGACGTCTTTGTCTCCAGTGCCATGGGCTGAAGCCAGCATTCCCACACGATAGCATGTGCTGTTTGACATCTGAGCTGCAGTTCTCTAACTTATCAGCAGAGCCAGAAGGGCACAGGAATGATAAAAATCCATGTTAATCTAGATTTTTGCCATTCTTATCTGTCCTGAGGCACATACAAGGTACTGAAAAGCAGTGTTAGGTGAAAGGTGAGGATAAGGCTGATAGATGTTGCTATCCCCCCTTATGCCCAAAGAGGTAAGAGTGGTGTGTAACACGCTGAAAGTTGTGTGGGGATGTATACTTGCCTCCAGCTGTTGTGTAGGACATGCACAATCAGGGTCCCAATCTTGTCTTCTCAAAGGACCAAAGTAAAGCATGGATACTATAATGTACAGTAAGAAAAATGAGTATTGCAGGAGGATGAAAAAGTTGTCTGGACTGAAGCCAGAGGGGACTCTATCACCCCTGTAAAATCCTGTGACCATCAAGAAGTTGTATGGTGTTGGCTCCACATAGAGAGATTTCAGTTTAGTTTTGGAAATTTATCTTGAGTACATCCACACAGGGCTTTGGCCTGCTGCAACCAGGTGAGGTCTTAATTTAATTTCAGTTGGAGCAGCTTTCAAAACATGCAAGTTACTCAGCTCCCGCTCAACAAGCATGCAGGAGATGTGCCAGTGCGATGGATTTCAGCTCCTCTTTAGTAAAGGTTGAATCTCCAGGTAAACTATTGAGTTGAAAGGATAGCCCAAGCCTTTTGGTGAGAGACCAGATGAAGGTTCATGTTACATGAGCTGTATCTCCCTTCTGGAGGACGAGGAAGTCTTTTCACAGATTTGTCACTGATTATGGAGTGCTTTAAA
Source organism: Leptosomus discolor (assembly GCF_034619465.1). Taxonomy (NCBI): domain Eukaryota; kingdom Metazoa; phylum Chordata; class Aves; order Leptosomiformes; family Leptosomidae; genus Leptosomus; species Leptosomus discolor. The sequence goes on along the minus strand of NC_141419.1, from coordinate 89,895,483 downwards.
ATACATAATTTCCTCTACAAAAGTAATTAGAATATGTTTGTTGCCTTGAAGACTGTGCAAACCTATTTCCAAACGGTCACATTTTTTAAAGATTGCTGAGCTATTGTATTTTTCCAGTAATCAGTCTACTTTTTTATTAGGAATTTACGATGTTCTCCTGCCACCTCCTAGGCATGGGCTTCCTCCTTTCAATCCCAAGGTTTGTGCCTCTCACTGGATCGTGGAAGTGGTTGGTTTGGGATCTGGCAAAGCTGAGGTGGTTAAAACCTCAGGAAGAGGTGAAGGAGACACTTCCTAAAGCAGCATTTGACAGGATAGAAGCATTCCCAGTTGGTAGCAGATTGCTTTGGGAGGCTTTTGGGCTTTTTCCAGTCATGTACTATAGTCCCTCTCTCCCTTTTATGGATTTCTCTCTTCCATACTTTGTCAGATTTATTTCTGGATGTATTAGAAGGCAAAATTCAAAAGCTGTTTGCTTTTAGATGCTTCTGGCACTTGGAGGCCCTGTTGGAGATACCTGGGGATGTAGTTTTCTGGACACTCTCCCTTCGTACAGTTCCTCTGGGAGGTGTAAATGCTTAGCACTTTTCCAGAACAGACTAAACTTTGGATCCTCCCAAATTTTGATATTAACTATAAGTGTGAACGACTAAGGAAACTAACAAGGTTTTCCTAGCAAGTTGAGAGTTTGTGGGTGAGAATCAAGGGGCAGGCTAGCATGGGAGATACTGTTGTAGGTGTCTAGTACAGACTGCCTGATCAGGATGAGGAAGTTGATGAGGCCTTCTACAGGCAGCTAAGAGCAGCCTCGCAATCACCAGCTCTGGTACTCATGGGGGATTTTAACTACCCAGATACTTGCTGGAAGGCCTACACAGCCATTCACAGTCCAGGAGATTCCTCCAGTGCATCGATGAAAACTTCTTGATGCAAATGGTGGATGAGCCAACTAGGAGAGGTGCACTGCTAGATCTCACACTCACTAACAATCAGGATCTGGTTGAAGCGGGGAAGGTTGAGGGCAGCCTTGGCTTCAGTGATCATGAGATGGTGGAGTTCAGGATCTTGTGCGGTAGGAACAGAATATCAAGCAGGATTACAACCCTGCACTTCAGCAGGGCCAACTTTGGCCTTTTCAAGCAATTGCTAGGGGAAATCCCATGGGACAGGGTACTAGAAGGTAAAGGGGCCCAAGAGAGTTGGTTTATATTCAAGGACCACTTTTTCCAAGCTCAAGATCGGAGCATCCCAGCGGGTAGGAAATCAAGAAAGGGAGCCAGGAGACTCCCGCATGGTTAAACAGGGAACTAATGAGCAAACTCAAGTGGAAGAAGAGAGTCTAAAGATCTTGGAAGGAGGAGATGGCCACTTCAGAGGACTATAAGACTGTTGTCAGAGTATGTAGGGAGGCAACTAGGAAAGCTAAGGCCTCCTTGGAGTGAAGCCTTGCAAGGGAAGTCGAGGACGGCAGAAAGGGCTTCTTCAAATAGATTACAGACAAAACTAACACTGGAGGCAGTGTAGGCCCACTGTTGCATGAGGTGCTCTGGTGACAGAGGATACAAAGAAGGCAGAGTCACTGAATGCCTTCTTTGCCTCTGTCTATACTGCTAGAGACTGTCCTCAGGAGCCCCAGACCCCTGACGCCCCAGAGGAAGTCAGGATAAAGGAGGAGTTTGACTTGGTTGATGAGGACTGGGTTAGGGATCAGTTAAGCAAGCTGGACATACATAAATCCATGGGCCCTGATGGGATGCACCCATGGGTGCTGAGGGAGCTGGTGGAAGTCATTGCTAGACCAGTCTCCATCATCTTTGGTAAGTCGTGGGGAACAGGAGAGGTGCTTGAGGACTGGAGGAAAACAAATGTCACTCCAGTCTTCAGAAAGGGCAAGAAGTAGTATCCAGGGAACTACAGACCAGTCAGCCTCACCTCCATCCATGGAAAAGTGATGGAACAACTTATCCTCTGTGCTGTCTCTAGGCGTAGCAAGGATAAGAGGGTCATTAGGAGCAGTCAACATGGCTTTAACAAAGGGAAGTCATGTTTGACCAACATGACAGCCTTTTATGAAGACATAACCAGGTGGGTAGGTGATGGTGGTGCAGTGCATGTGGTTTATCTTGATTTCAGTAAAGCATTTGACACCCTCTCCCACAGCATCCTCGCAGCTAAACTGAGGAAGTGTGGTCTGGATGATCGGGTAGCGAGGTGGATTGTGAATTGGTTGAAGGAAAGAAGTCAGAGAGCTGTGGTCATGGGACAGAGTCTAGTTGGAGGCCTGTATCTGGCAGAGTGCCTCACGGGCCGGTACTGGGACCAGTACTGTTCAATATGTTCATCAATGACCTGGACGAGGGAACAGAGTGCACTGCCAGCAAGTTTGCTGATGACACAAAACTGGGAGGAGTGGCTGACACCCCAGCAGGCTGTGCTGCCATTCAGAGAGACCTGGACAGGCTGGAGAGCTGGGAGGGGAGACATTTAATGAACTACAAGGGCAGGTGTAGAGTCTTGCATCTGGGAAAGAGCAACCCCATGTGACAGTACAGGCTGGGGACTGAGCTGTTAGAGAGCAGCGTAGGGGAAAGGGTCCTGGGGGTCCTGGTGGGCAGCAGGATGGCCATGAGCCAGCAATGTGCCCTCGTGGCCAAGACGGCCAATGGCATCCTGGGGTGTATGAGAAGGGGTGTGGTCAGTAGGTCGAGGGAGGTTCTCCTCCCCATCTTCTCTGCCCTGGTGAGACCCCATCTGGAATAGTGTGTCCAGTTCTGGGCCCCTCAGCTCAAGAAGTACAGGGAACTGCTGGAGAGAGTCCAGCACAGAGCCACAGAGATGATGAAGGGGGTGGAACATCTCCCTCATGACAAAAAGCTGAGGGAGCTGGGTCTCTTTAGCCTGGAGAAGAGGAGACTGAGGGGTGACCTCATCAATGTTTATAAATACGTAAAGGGCGAGTGTCAGGAGGATGGAGCCGGGCTCTTCTCGATGATGTCCAATGACAGGACAAGGGACAACGGGCGCAAGCTGGAGCACAGGAGGTTCCACGTGAACATAAGGAAAAACTTTTTCATTGTGAGGGTGGCAGAGCACTGGAACAGGCTGCCCAAGAAGTTGTGGAGTCTCCTTCTCTCGAGACATTCAAAACCTGCCTGGATGTGTTCCTGGGTGATCTACTCTAGGTGATCCTGCTCTAGCAGAGGGGTTGGACTAGATGATCTTTCAAGGTCCCTTCCAACCCCTGACATTCTGCAATTCTGTGATTCCTACTTAAAGATTGTGTATTCACAACTGAACAGACATTCAGGTCAAACATGATTTTTGTTGTTATTTTAAAATGACACAAACCCAAAATATTACATTTCCAATCATGGTTTAAATAAAGCCCTTCCAGAAATCTTTTTCTTTCCTATTGAAAATTCAGAAGATAGCTTGGAGTTACAGCCTCATGAATGCTGAGATTTTAAAGGATCCATCAAAATAATATGCTCTAGCCTTGGTCAGAATACCTGTTCCTCTAGGTCGTCTCCTCATATTTCTTCATTATGCTCATAACTGCTGTATGGGTATGTGCAGTCTTTAGGTATTAGGTCTTAATACAGATTTCTAATTATAAGTGGTGAAATGGATAGAGAGCTTGGTTTAAACCTAAATGTTTTTTGTCCAGTCTCATTGCGTTCGCTGGACAACATGGGCTTTCTCTGGCCCCCAAACATGAGTAGCTACAATTGTATTTTGTTTTCCCTTCACTCCAGTCTGATGGCTAAGGTGGAAGAATTTAACCAAAAAAGTAAATTTTTATGTCTATATTTTAATCAAGAATAGCACTATCATTTGTGCTGTGTCTGAGCATTCAAATCCTTTCATTCACAAACCATCTCAAATTTTTTGAGAAGAAAATCTCAGTTTCCGTTACCCTCCAGATATGTCAAGATCCCGACAAAGGGCTCAATTGCATAGAGCTATGTAACAGTCTCTACAGACAAGAGGCAACCTCCAGCACTTTGCTTTCCACCTAAGAGCAAAACTTACTGGACTGTTTTTTAAACTCTCAGCACATTCGGATACCGAAAGGATGGGAACAGTGTCCCTTAAGTGGTCAGTGCTTTTCCCCTGATTTTCGGTGTCAGCTGCCGTGGGCTGACTGCTGGAAAAGGTTGGTGCCTACAAGATAGATGAACTCGTGTGGGAATGGACAAATGGGACAGAGGTGGCTGTTCTACAATCAATAAGAACATCTGTGTTTTCCTGTAATAACCTGCTTATGGCCAGACACTGTAGTCTCAAATTAGGCAAAAATCATAAATTACAACCTTAAGCAAATTTCCACTGATGTGTAAGACCAGTATTCTGGTCTAAGCCTTATTTATAACCTTTTTGCTTGTTCTTCTTCAGGTATTTTGAGTTTTATGAAGGGCCTTTGGAATACAACTCTACCAAATGCCTGGAATTACGGCAGGACATCATTGAGGTGAAAGTTTTGTCTATGTGAGTATGAATGAATGCTTGCTGAAAAGGTTACTTTTCAGGCAGGATGAAAATGATAACTTACAATGACATTGTCAAATGATGCAAGGCTCAAGAGATCCCATCAATAGGGATTTCATCAGGGATTGTTGAGGTTCTCTTATGTTTGCAGCTAGCGATATTTGAATTTGATCTGAGGTCCATTTGTGAAAAATGGAGGCTTTTCACATACATTGAGGCGTTTTGGTCAGGCCTGGTATCATTGTTCGGAATTAAACAGTAGTATTATTTATAATATTATATTCCAGATAACTGAAGAGTAAGAACAGCCAGACTGACTCATAGCAAGTGTCCACCTAGCTTAAGATTCTATCATTGACAGTGGTTACTAGTGAAGGCTAAGAAATGAAGCAAAAAGATTAGCCCTTCCTGATAACAAATACTGGCATGGGGAGTGGTAGATGGTGACTATACCACAGTAATCAGAGTGCACGACAAACCTCCCTATTAAATGGTTTAGATCTTTTCTGAGCCCATTTGTGCTTCCAGCCTCCTCAATCAGCAGTGAGTTTCACAACTTATAACACCCAGTAGAAAGTAGGAAAATGGCATTCTGAGAAACAATAAAATATCTATAATTTGTGTTTTGTGGTCCTATATGTACATCAGAAAACTGATGAATGAGATGTATCCATGAAACCATAGTGATGGAAGCAGGCAAAAAAAGTGAGTTTACTAATGGAACTCATTGGACAGAGCGTAGCAGGGTATTTTTGTGTTGCCTTTTTCAACATTGCACTGAATTTAGGTGCTTAGATTATGCCTGATCCCTTACTGTACCTAAAACCAGTGGTTTAGTAATTTTACTGACAGTCCACAAGGTTTATTAAGGTCTGTACAGTGCACTGAGAATCTCAGTTGAAAGTGCAGCTGTACAAGTACATAGCATTAAGCAATCAAGGCTACAGAAAACACAATTTGTTGCCTCAGGTCTGCACGATTTTGAGCATGTCTCCCTCACTGACTTTATGCACAGAAAAATGTAGGTTATGTCCTTGTCTTCTGTGTTTGGTACTGGATGAAGGATACACGAGTAACAACTTTGCACTGCTTGCTGACTTGCAGTGCTTAAAAATAAATAGAAGGGGTGAGAATGTCGCACTTCTGCCAGTGTTCTGCTGAAGATGGGGAGTTTTGAATTGCTTTTCTGCATACTTATCAGACAGCACAGAGAATTACTCGTTTTTCTTCATCTTATCAAATGGCACATAGAAGGTGTGTGGACTCCTGCTCACCTGGATAGAGTTAGCCTTACTTTTACGACAGATGCCATTTGACATTAAGCTATTTTACTATGCTGGGCTCTTCTGATGTGCTTGCTTCTAATGTGCTACATTTCCTAAGTCAACCCTTACGCTAATGGAAGATTTCCAAGTTAATGTGCTCTGGTGGGCTGCAGAAAGTACAATATGACCTAATTCGTTCGTGTAACTTCCACAACCTGGGAAATCCTAAGTTCTACTCACTTTAAATATATAATTATCTTAAAAGTCTTTGCTTTATTCAAACATTCAAAGCCCTCAAGCCTGAATAGAGCTCATTAAGAGCTATCAGTCTTGAAGAAACCTCAGACTTCAAAATTTCCCAGCCAGTTTATGACATTGCTCTAGATATTTGCAAGGCCTTCGTTGTATCTGTTGTCCAAATACAGAAGAGTAAGTACGAACTATAAGGTAGAAGTGGTTGGAATTTGTGATATCACCAAAAATGTGTCATCCTGTATCAGCCTAGTAGAAACAGGAGTGTCATTTTTTGGTATAACTAAAAGTACATTCATTAACAGAGGGAACGGGAAAGATACTTATGTGAAGAGCTTTTCGTGTCCTCTTGCTGTCGTAGATGCCCATCCCTACACGTGTGCTCTTGCAGTTTATAAAATAGATCTATCAAAAATGCTATTTGGTAGAATCTCACAGATTAGGATAAGCTCACCAAAATATAATGGTGGGTGGCCAAGTTATCTAAAGTATCCTCTTTTCCAACACCCCATCTTCTAGGCCCTTCTGCTAGGTCCAACTTTTCCCTCCAAAGCTGCTGTAGTTGCCAGACACTGATTATCTTTCCAGCAGACTGCAGACAGACTTTGGTACAGTAGATGCTTCTTGCTCGATATTGCATTTTTTATCCTGAAGAAATGGAGAATGCCTATCAGGGAATAGAAATCTGTCCCAAACATCTGAAAAGCCCCATTACTACCTATGTATACGTGGCTTAGAGTTGCTATGTGTGAGCAGAAAAAGAAATAAAGCTACATTTTGCACTGACTGGATGGACTGGTTTGCCCTATCAACAGCCTCCCACATGGTGACCTGACTGCAGCTGTTTTAGGAAATGAAGCCCTTGTAATAAACTGAATTTTTATTTTCTTTCTTTTTGGCTTTCAGGGTGAAACAAACTGAATTGTTTGACAGATGGAAGAGCCTACAGGTGTGCAAATGGGAGATGAACGTCACAGAAGCTAACTTATTCAAGTAAGAATGGTTCACTTTAATGAGACTGAGTAAGATTTAGTTTAGTATCAGTTTAGCTTCCTGTAGAGAGATCAAACCTTCATATAGATAGCAAGAGTAAGCATTGTAACTCTGTTACTGTTGGTGTACCATCCTTTTGAATAAATATGGACTCTTTTCTACTCTAAAAAAGTCAACAGCAAGAGTGAAAAGGAGCTTTTTTGATATGTGGAACAGCAGTCTTCCCAGCAAAGGCAGAGAATTTGCTATGGGAAAGACTTCCATGTATGATTCAGGCAGAAGCGAGGATGGAGCCAAGACTTAATGGCTGCGCTTAATATATCAACCTAACTCCCTGGTGGTGTAAAATGGTTATATCATTGGTAACGCTGCAAATTTGACCTACAAAATACTCAAGCTGGATTTTTTCTGTGGTATATTAGGGACTCTCAGACCTTGTATATGACTTTTTTTTTTTTTTTAATGGCTTCTCGGCTATTCCTCCCTGGCTATATAGATATTTTTTCAGGTCTTCGGAGACCTCTGCAGTTTGTTTCTATAGTACTCCGTCTTTCTTCATGTCACTTTCTCTTTGCTGAAGGTCCTCCACAGTCCTTTCAAGATACAACTTTTAAAATTGGTCTTGTGAAGGCAATAGTAGAATGAAGCCAAAACCATATATGAGTGTTGTATATTGATATATTCAAAGTCCATATTTGAGTAGGTCTAGAGAAACCACATTATTTCAGAGTAAGTGGAATGTAGCCTGGTTAAGTCTGTAAGTCACTGGCATGATTCAGACCTGTTGTTTAGAATAAGTCCCCACAACTTTTTCCCAAATTCTCTTGCATGATTCCAGGAAATGGCTGTCATGAGTTAATGAAAGAATGTGAGAATGCATGTGCTGAGTTAGTCATTAACATCTTTAAAAATAACTGATTGTTAGTCCCAGGCTCATAGCAGTTTTTCCAACGTGAGCTCCACACATTAGTTTTTTAGGGTTTTTCAAGCATATTTTCTTTTCTGGAAATTGCTTGATAGGCAGTTACCAGAACCCACTTTGAAGACAAGAGCCATTCATGTTTAGAGCACACTGTTTTAAAGATTGCTTGGAGTAAGAGAACTAATGATTGTGCTCAGAGTGCAAGGAGCACCTTGAAGTATGGAGAGGAGCACGCTGAAGTTTGGAGGCCAGCCTAGGGGTGGGAGCAGTGAGAAAGGACTGTCTAAAGACCATCAGGAGGACCGTCACTCTCTGTCAGCCCACCAACACCAGCACATTAAGCAAAGAACCCCTCTCTATCCGAGACGATGCATTGAGAAAAAGAAGAGGTGAAAGAATTCTGTTGCTGGCTGTACCTGCCTGCCTGATATATTGCTGCTTAAGACTCCCACTGGCACCCGGATGTAACCTAACCTTTGTTAGCTGGTTCCAGGAAAAACAATCATGAAAGTCATTAAAAAAAAAGAAGTTCACAGTCTGATTAATTTTTGCCCTTATGGGACAGAAACTTCAGTGGGTGAATGTGTGGGGAAACTCTAGTGCCTTAAGTCTGACTCTGGAGGTAGACTAGTAGGAGGGTAAAGGTGTCTGTCTAACCAAGTGCTGTGGGCTTTCAAACTTTGCCAGTTCTTGACCATCAGGTGAGATGAGGAGAATCCATCAAAAGTTAAATGGCAGCTACTTAAGAAGTAGGGAGGGAGGAAGCACAAAAATCACCCTAGCTTTTGTCTCTGGAGGCTAAGGAAAACAATTTCTTGACAGTCTTCCTCCATCAGATATCAGACATTCACATTAAGGAACCTGCCTCTGCAAAACCAGTTGGACATTAAATTAAAGAATAACTTCTCTTTCAATTCCTTAATGCAGAACTAATGAAGAGTTTTCTCATATCTCAAATATCCCAATTCAATCCCACTAACTGCTTGTGGTTATTTAACGATTCTGTTATTAGAAATTATTCATTGACTTGTTCAGTCCAAATGGCTGCCTTGATCTGATCATCCTATTGTGTTATTCTACATGCATCAAATATATAATAGTAAATGGATATCGCTAAAATGTTTGCGTAATTCTGTGTTTACTTTCTGGTGCTTGTAACAAAGACCATGCAGAAGACTGGTTTATTTTTACAATTCATAATGAGGCCACATACCCCAGAGGCAAGGTGTTTGATCTAGGTTATTTGAGACCTATTTGGCTTTATCTTCACATTTGTGCATTTGCCATGACATGTATTTTTCATTAAAAGTATAAGATGCATTGACTGAGAAACAAACTGGCTCTGGAGTAAGATTAAGCTGAAGCCAGGGCTTTCATTTCCCCCAGTAAAAGGAGAAAAGCATTCAGCAAAACGTGGGAGCTAAGAAATGGTTCCCTATTTCATATGAAACTTATGGTAAGGGGATGAGAGCTGGATGTTTTTTTCTTTCATACCGTGAATCCCATTTTTGAGATTTCAAAACTGTTCTTGTTTGCATTGGAATACCTGCCATTTTGTCCCAGGGACAAAGAAAATTTTGGCCATTTGTCTGAGATTTTGGAGTTGTAGCCATGACCAGTCTGCCTGGGACCCATATGTTGGGGCCACATCACCTTCTTGATGCACATGTGCAAAGCCAAAGGCGAAACTAAGATTTTTGAAGTTTTTTTGCAATCAAAGTGTGCTGTGCTCCACAGTAGTCTGGTAAGTGGGGTAGTGTCTAGGTATCACTGTGTTTAAACCCCTGCCCTGCCAAGCTTCCACGTCCTGAGATAAATACTTCAACCCCTGTGTTTCCTTGCCCAGCGATGAGCAAATAATTTACACAAACTGGAAGACTTCTAAAGCAGAGGATGACTAATTCATTAGGATGGTTTCCCCAGGACATTGGGGGCAGAAGCTCAGCTTTGGGGTCTGAAGCAGAGCAGGATTTGCACATGTATTTCTTGCAGCCTAGAAGAGACAGATACAGGGAACTCATTTCTTCTGTTGTGTTTTTTTTTTTCTTTTTCTTTTTTTTTTCTTTTGTCTTGTTTTTTTTTTTTTACCGTAAGTTCCTCAATCAAGAAAAATTTCACTGAGTCTGAAGTTTTCTAAAGGAAAATCCGGTAACCCCCAATTTTCCTCCTCCTACAGTGGAGAAATTTCTTTTTTGCTGAACCCTTCCTTGTTAGGAGCAATAGTAGTTGCAAATCCTAAAGCATGCTGTCAGCTCCATAATGTTATTTTTCTCTTTTTCATTTTACAGGTCTACTTTGTCGAGATGTTGCAATGCCCCTGCCTTTCTATTCACCACCCAGAAAAACACTCCCTTGGGAACTAAACTGAAATATGAAGTGGATACCAGTGGAATCTTCCACATCAACCAAGAAATCTTCAGAATGTTTCCAAAGGTGCCTCCTGCCTCTGTCCATTTGCAGAATCAACTTCACTCTACCTGCTGCACTAGATACTATCCTACAGCCAAGCATTTAGCAGCTGGGTGTTTGACATTTCTACAAACTTCATTGCTTAGACTTTGAAAATGTTTATTTTGATGATATTTTAGCTGATTATCCTATTTTCTAGTGGTCCTCTGCTCTAGTACGCAGTATATATATATATTTTCCTGCAGAATATTACTGACCTAGCAGCAAGGTGGCTACTGAAGTAACTTAAGAAAGGTGTATAAAAGAGGTGCTTACTGATCAGAACTTTTTAAAAATGCAATACTCACATACAATAAATCCAGCATTTGGGGTAGGTCTGGTTTTTTAGCGGCATGATTATTTTACAGTTCATATTCATAATGACTAACTATTTTTATACTTATTTCTGTTTGCAGCTTATCTCTGAACAGGCTGCACTATTTTAAAATATATTCATTAAAATGATTATTAAAAACCTTTTCAGCAAGTAATCCTTGACCTGAGGGCCATTCAAAGTTATAACCGGTGGGCAGTTTCCATGGCACATAGTGACAGATGTGCAGAAATGGGCTTATGTGACCACAGATTTATCATGGGGCACACCTTATGGATTTAAAATGGCATATTTGGAAAGGATAACGGAAATTTACCCCTTTCAGAAATTCAGAAAAATACTCAAGTTAATTACTCAGATTTATGTCATTAAAGCTGTCCTTCAGAGTCTAACGATTTTTGTTTGCTTTCTGAGCACTACTAAGAGGTAGGGTAGCGCTGTTATCTAAATGCACACATGGGGAAGTAAGGCAGAGTGGGGGGAAGGCTCAGATCCAGGAAAACACTTTGGCATCTGCAGACGTGCAAAGAATGGGTGTGTCTAAGTCCAGGAGTATAATTCTCAAAACCCTGCCTGGTTGTGCAGAACCGCGCATGAAAGACTAGATGCCTATGCTTTTGCTAGCCGTGTCCTATAGTTGCTGTTCTATGCCTTGAGGATGCTTTGAAGGCGCTATCCCACGCCCAAGTGTCTTTGGGATTCACTAGGCAGCACCTCTGTGGCCAAAGCCACCCTTTACCAAGGAGCAGGGCTGCAGCATGGCAGATGTAGGAGACAAAGGGCTGAAAGCACAGGAGCAAGACTGTAAGGGCCAGAGCCTTGTGCTGAGTGTGGAGGCCTGGCTTCTGATCTCCCTTTCAAGGCAGCTGAGGCGTTTTGTGTTAAGAAATCACGGGATAAAGCACAGACCGCTCTATATTGCCTCTCTGCCAGACAGCTGCCGCTTTTCTTAGACAGGTGTAATTGCATGCCCTTTTGCCTCATGGCTGATGAATGCTACGGGAAGCTCCTGGGAATAAGTACCTAGAAATGTCATGCCACTATCGCATCTCTCTGTAGTTTGCGGCATGAAATTATTGATAAAATATGTATGTACCAAAACGAGCACTCTCATGCTTATATAAGCGCATCCCTACATATTCATGAGATGTAGCGCGGCTCAGCTCTGCATCGCAACGCTCTCACCCTGACGGCCCAGTTCTGTTCTCGGAGATGTGATTTTCACTCTCTCTGGCTTCAGCAGCAGCTGCATGTCTGCATATGAAGACAGAATTTTGCCTGAAGATTACAGAAAGTCCAAAAAAGGTGCCTGACCAAAGGCTGTAGGCACTGCTGGTAGTACAAGTGCTAACTAATAATCATTACTGTTATTTGTATAATTAGTGGCAGCAAGCACTAAAATTTGGGCTAGGTTCTGGTAAATCGCTGTAATGTGCTGTCTCACTTAGAGAGACTTTTTGAGCTTTACTAGCTGCAACTGCAACGATGTGTGCAGACTTCTGCAAAGCAGGACATCAGAGCCTGAGGAGGGAGCGGTTTACGGGCAGCTCAGAAGGCAACACCTAGAGTACGCTAATTTTATGGTTCATGCCCTCATATGGAAATCAGAAGGGAAAGCAAGTCTCTAAAATTATTTTTTTCCATTATTAAGTTTGGACAAAACCAGGTAATTGCTTTTTTCCCCCTCTGAGTTAGTTGTCCATGCTATCTCTCATTGCACAGAAAACGATCCCATCCATTTCTATGTACAGCGTGGGAATATTGAGGGCCAGAACCAGTGTCAACTTCATACGATCACTGCATCTGCAGCAAGAGGCAGCTGCACACAAAAAAAGGAAAAAGTAAAAAAAAAAAGACTTGTTGCCTCCGTGTTTCAGGGTATTTAACTGTTTCCTTGCTGTGATGTTGCAGGACATGCCGTACCACCGCTCCCAGTTTAAGAAATGTGCAGTGGTCGGGAACGGAGGTATTCTGAAGAACAGCAGATGTGGCCGGGAGATTGACAGTGCAGACTTCGTGTTTCGGTAATCACCACAGCACCATCTTAATTTTTGCCTATTTTAATGACACGTAAAGGATCACAAAGCTATTCTTTCTCACATGGAAACACGTCATTTGCCAAACTGGCCGTATCAAGCCTGCTTCTTGCATAAAAAGCGATGTTTTGAAAAAAACACCTCACTGTATAACACTTATTTAAAAATTATGCTTTGAGGAATTATTTCTCCCTAACTCCATGTGGTCAGTCTTTGACTTACTGACAAAGTTTGATGTCCTCATTCAGAACATCCCCTGGTACTGAGGTTATGGCTTTATACTTCCACGGATATTAGTTCAGGAGCAGTGTCCTATGAATGTGGCCATGATTTTCTGGGTCAGTTCTGAACTAGAGGCACAACCTCTATTTCGTGACAAACAGCTTGGCCAGATGTTGGTAGCTCCACGCTGCAAAGCTCACGTGCCTTGGAGGTGTGTTTCTGAAGTGGTGCAGAGCTCACGTGCTGGGTAAGGGGTGTCACTGTAATCGGTACTGCAGACTCCAGGATGTGCAGAGGCACCTGAGTAACCTTGAAGGTTGAGTGTCTTCATATTGCGCTCCCCACCATGTGTGGAGTTACCCAGGTTTTGCGTAGACTGGGATGTCCCTTGACTTGCATCCCCAGATAACGGAGTTTAGCAGCACTTTTATCATCCTTAATATACATGGGAAAGATTTTTTTATTGTTCATATGCATGACTAATCCCTCTCTAAATCCTGTTAAGCTCTTTGCCTGGGTCATGGCATGTGACAGCTAGCTCACAGATTCATGACCTGTTCTGTAGAAAAGAAAAAAACTTTTTACTTCTGTTGGCCTATTTTCTGGTCCTGCGTACGCTGCTGTTGGTTTAGAGTAACTGTGCATAAATCAATGAATTCTCTGATTTTACACCAGCAAAAATTAGGTCAGATTTTGGCTCATTGCATTCTGAATTTAATTTGCCATCAAATGAGAAATAAAATTTTACAGGTCCTACCTTCACTATTCATCGTTTTCAGACCCTCATGTCTGTGTCTTGTGCCCACTTTATAGAAAACAAGTGTCTTAGTTTTGAACTGTGAAACAGTCCAGGCTTCACATAAGTTGCTGCTTAAAAGCCTAGTGTACCCCATATACATTAAATAATTATTGCAGAGCCCCTTCTGTTGTGTTGGATTGCAGCTGTCAGCGTGGTCGAAAGGAGCAGTACGTTACACAGGTAACAAGCTGTTGAGTGGAAATGGAAATACGGGCAGCAAATGTCGTCATTTGTGTTTTAGAACTTTCAGTGGAGGTCTCCTTTTACCACTGTTACTCTTCCTTGAGCTGTACCAAAACCAATTAAAAAGAGCAAAGAAGATCAGTATAGAACTTAGAAACTGGATTGCTTTTGGTACCAGTAATTAATTAAATAGAAGCTTAAGTAGGACTGAAATATGAATAAATACACAAGAACTCGTGCGAAAGAAACCCCTGGTTTCTCCAAAACATGTGGGACCAGCATTATGCAGAGAGACACACTACTGTTTAACGTCTAATGACAACGATTTTAAAGTAAAGCTTGTGTTCAAGGTCAGGTCTGAACATATCCGCTTTCCAGTCTAACACCAGTTCGCCAAACTGTCAGGAATCACCATCTTGGTCACCAACGAGTTAATTCCTTAAAGTATTTCAAAAACTTCCTGCTGCTAACATTCAGTGATACCTTCAGGACACCTGGGAAAATCTTTTCGTGTCAGGAAGCTTGTCGCCAGTGGGATGCAACCAAGATTTTTCTATGAAATAAATTCTGATAGCAATTAATTATAGTACAATAAAATATATAAAATACACACACACAAATTGCATTTACTAGTTGTTATTGTCTATCTCCATCTACTGGCCAGAGTAGAGATCTGTGATGAAACACTGGGTGCATTTAGAGATGGGGCTTTCTTTTTACAGGGACAAGTTTTTGGAGCCTTATGATGAAAGTACAGTTTATGCAGATTTTTTATAGGGACTTATCATTTTCCACAAATTCAGTCTTTCTTAATCCGAGTGGGAGTTTACTGTTCAAAAATACTAAAGCTGAGTATTTGAAAACCTTTCTCAAATCTAATCTAGTGAGCACAATGCCTGGTGCTAGGTGGAACTGAGGATGCTAGAGGACTCCAGAAGGACGTTGCATGACATAGCAGAGAAAAGTGCTGGAAATAACATTGTCTGTGAGAAGAATGAGGTGGCTAAAAAAATTCTCTGACCTGATAAAGAGGGACTCTCGGGAAGGTAGATGTGAACCTCCTGAGTCTGAGAAGGACTTTGAAGGATTTTTGTGCATTCTTCTGCTCCCCCACTTGCCCTCTCCCTGTGACTGAGAAATTATGCGGACAGCTGAACTGTAGTATTGTGAAAACACTGAGCATCGCTTACCCTAAATACCTTCACAGTTTTCTCCTGTTCAGCCCTGATCTTCAGAAATACAGAGATGTTTGGAAATTAGGCACAGCAGTATCTTTGAGATGTGGGGATCTTAACAGTGATGGCTTTTACTGAGGCTGTAGGTCACTTCTAAAAGTCTCAAAATGTCAGCAAGTTTCTAACGCTGGCTTAAATGGAGTGAAAAACTAGTTGCAAGGCCACTTATGTTGCCTCTGATAACACAACTGAAGCTTTTTTTTTTTAACCTGGGTCACCCGTGGAAGTGAAGCTTGTGTGCGTGTGTGTTTCGGTAACTTCAGCATCTCTCACAGGATGCCCTAAATTTTGTGAGATGATGAATCTAGGCCAAGGCCAAGGTGAGTGGAAGCTGGGCAAAGTCAAGGTTTGCAAATCTTCACAAGTTTGTTCCTAATAGCTTTGACATCCTCTGGTGAATCTGTAGAATCAGAAATGCTGCTCTTACACTCGCTGGGAGATACGGATAAGTGGGGAAAGGAAGGGGAGCAGATAGTTTTGGGTTAATTAGGACTGGACTGATTTGTCTCTTGTGGAGCATCCCCTAAGTTGTCTTGGGTATAAAAAAGAGCATGTTTAAGGCCGTATTATAGATAAAGTTTATCTGTTATTTATCAAATACAGCTCAGCTGTTGCTGAGGAGGTCTTTGATTTTATAGGCTGATTGTTCTCGGGGCTTCACCCTGTTTCTCATCCTAAACTGCCAAAGAAAATAGTTGAACTGCTATTAAGGAAGCAAAATGAGTGAACATTGACTACATCTACGAAAAGGGGTCAGCTGTCACAAGCTTGGGGAAGAGGACAGGTCTTCGCAGAGCCCCTAAGAACTTGTTACTTTAATGCACAGTTTGGGCATCAACTTGGTTTGATACAATTTTAAATTCTCAACATGTTTGTGGATTTGTTGCTTGGAAGAAATGCTTAAATCAACGCTACTTTGTAGTCCTGAAAAGGTGCAAGGAATTTTTTAACTTTCTCACTATTTTTTTTTCCTTTATAGATGCAATTTGCCTCCTATATCTGAGAAATACTTGGCGGATGTTGGGGTAAAGACGGATGTCGTGACTGTCAATCCCAGTATAATTACTGAGAGGTCATTTATGGGTTTTGTATTTTCATCTCTACTGCTTTGCCAAATCTACCTTTCACTTAGTTCTAACTGTTACACTGAAATTTTTTTCCCAAGGTGACTTTAAACTGACACTATGAATCATACCTTTAATTCTGAATTGAAATTATTCAGAATATGGAGTCAGTAACAACTTATAGGAATGTGTTAAACACTGAGACCTGCGCATTGATAAGAGAAAGTGGGAAGCTGCTGAGCTACATTTATGACAGCAGAGCCATCCTTCCCCTGGAAGTCTTGTGCTCTGCTTGCAAGACCCAGGCAAATGTCTCAGAAATATTCAGGGTGGAAACAACTGGATCCCACCATAAATGCTTAAATAAGTAATTGTCATATGCTTAAATAGTTGTCATATTTTTTAAAAAAATTCCAGTTAAACTTCATAGCAAGGGTTGACTGAGTGGTTTTAATTTTAAGTTTGTTAATACCTTAATGCCACCTTGCTGACAGGTTTGGGACCATGGGGCCAATTACTGCTTTCCTTTCTTGATGGGGAATGTGTTTCTTTTCTCGAGCAACATAAAATCATTTGCTCGCCTTTTGGATTTCTTTTAAATCCTACAGTTAGACATTTTAGACATTTTCTCTGCTTTGGTGTTTGCCACTGTTTTATACAGTTCTGCACTGCATAGTGTACTACACAGCTTTCCACACCTTGGGAAAATGACATACTTACAATGAAATGAGAAGTGAGACGTCACCAGAAATGTCTACAAAATTTGTCCATTGTTTAATGAATGTATTGCCAAAAGAGAGGAGAACATGTATTTTTCTTATCCCCTGCATTTTTGCTCTGCATTTCATACTGATGCTTTAGCTACAAATCTAAATATACTCCCTTTGTTAACTGGCACATCATTTCAGTTAACTCCGTATCAGAAATGTTTCAATAAAAGCCCATTGGAGTCTTCTTTTCTGCTGGGTCCAAACTGAGTCCATGCTGGTCTGACAATCTCTTACATCCTTTTCCCTTTAGATTTCATAAGCTGGAAAAATGGAGGAAACCCTTCTATGACGTGCTCCAGGTCTATGAGAACGCTTCCGTGCTGCTGCCAGCTTTCTACAACACTCGCAACACGGACGTCTCAATCCGGGTCAAATATGTCCTGGATGATTTTGAATCTCAGCAAGCTGTTTATTACTTTCATCCCCAGTATCTCATCAATGTCTCGCGCTACTGGCTCGGCCAAGGGGTGCGGGCCAAGCGGATTAGCACTGGACTGATCCTGGTGACTGCTGCCCTGGAGCTCTGCGAAGAGGTCCACCTTTTTGGCTTTTGGGCCTTCCCCATGAACCCCTCAGGGATTTTTATAACTCACCACTACTATGATAATGTGAAACCTCGCCCTGGTTTTCATGCTATGCCCTCAGAAATCTTCAACTTCCTTCACATGCACAGCAAGGGGATCCTACGGGTTCATACAGGGACCTGTAGCTGCTGTTGACACGGACACGCCTTCCTCTGACACAAAAGTCTAAGAGGAACTCGATGCCTGTGTACGGTGTAGGAGGTTTTATTACAGCCTGAGATTATGCAATAATTGTTTGATATAAATTTTCTCAAGGCATTGCATCCCATAGGATCTAGGATACCA
This sequence comes from Leptosomus discolor, assembly GCF_034619465.1. NCBI lineage: Eukaryota > Metazoa > Chordata > Aves > Leptosomiformes > Leptosomidae > Leptosomus > Leptosomus discolor. Next base: position 89,877,603 of record NC_141419.1, on the reverse strand, counting down.
GCATCTGTCTTGCTAGCAGAATTGGGTCTGTAACAGCGTAGGAGAAGAAAAACTCCTGTGTCCCAGGGTATGTGCTGCCCTGAAAAGCAAGTCAGATAAGAAGCATATTTCCAATAGGTTTAGGGATAAACAGAGCACATTAATATAGTTATCATTTCACTACGAAGAAAAGCACCAAACTTTTGAGGAGAATCAGTGACGGAGAATTTTAGCATAGACTGTATGACTTTACATAGGTTTCTGAATCAAGTACCTTGGGTCATTGACAGATTTTATTGAAAGCACTGTTCTCTGGCATTCGGGGTTTTGAAAATACTCTTTAGCATTATAGTTTTAAGGGGAAGTATATAACTTGAGGTCTTTGTTCTGTAATGTCACAAAGTATTGGTGAAAATTAGCAAATAGATGTGATAGGAATAAACAAGATCACTTTATGAATTTTTTCAGCCACGATAGAAAAGAATGTTAAACTCCCATTCACAGCAATAGTTAACTGTGTTGGTCATGGTGTGCAATTGTTTTAGAGTTTCTTTCTTCTTCCTTCCTGTGTCTTATATTTCTGGTCTCCTCTGCTGATCATGTTTTATTTCTCATTGTCTGTAATGCTTTGCTTCTAGCTAATGCATGAGCAATGCATGTTCTTCCTCCGACAGTGACCACCTCAGCTTCAGATTGGAGTCTTTATTGGAGAAACATGCTCCATCATGCTTCTGCAAATTTTTCTAGGGCTGAATAGCAAGGAGATTACATAGTCACATTTTCTGAGTTGATTTTTCTGGTTCAAATATCACAGCATAAGATAGAAGAAAGCATTTCCTCTTTGATTTTTATTAGAGGCTTTGTAAGAGTATCTGAATGTTGATTCACTGTTTGCAGGTCGAGTTAAATGCTTTCAGGTATCTGTGATGAGTACTGGCAGGAAATGAATTTAAAATACAGTGAAGATATTTTGTGGCTTGGATTGCGATGCTTATTTTAAAATTATGCATCTCAAGATGTCAGGTGTCTTAACGTGACATTTTTGTATGTTGAGAATGTTATTAGTATAGTAAAAGGGCTGGTGTATTCTTTAAAAGTTACGAATGTAACTCTGTCAGTTATGCCAAGCTTAATTTTTCCCCTGGTACAGTTAAATTGGCAAGTTCCTGATTCAGAAAAGATGCCACATATTGCTGGAATTTATTTTGGCTGCTGAACCGTGGTGCAGCAGGCTGCTGGTATATGCCTTTTCATAGTGGTATGACTGCATACACCGGAGGGTGAGGTTTGCTGTTTCAGCTGTGCTGGCATAGTTAAATGAACAGAGTTTCCTTGTATAAATTCTTAGTCTGAAGCACTTGGGCTGTTGTCCGGTGCCTTGTCTTGTCTTACTTAGATTACAAGATCTTTGATCAAGGATTTGGGATTTTAAAGTGCTGGTTTTACATGAGGGATACTTTTTTGGGGGGTGGGGGGGAGGAGAGGGCTTAAATCCAAACGTGGACTTGGATTTTGATTTTTGTGCATGAATGCACAAAGCTTCTTTTGAAAGCCTCTGTGCTATGCGGAGAGCTGTGAAAGTTGCTCACGCTACAGATAAATGATCAAAAAAGGAAGCGAAGCACGGTGGCCACCATTTCAAAAGTCCCTTCTAACCAGCAGTGACCTGGACGGTATGTGAGAGTGTATTTCCTTAACTTTACACTAGACTCCAGAGGTCTGATTACTCTAAAAGCAAGCCATATCCTCGATAGAAGTGTCAGAGCTCACTTGGGAAATACCAGCCAGGGGTAGGTGAAGGACCTGTGCTTAAGCTTTATATATTTGTGTTGTTGTGCTTTTGGTCTTAGAATTATGCCATGTGTTAGTGAGCACTGCCTCATCTCTTGTAGCTGTGAAATAGGCAGCACACTCAGAATGAACTTGTAGATGAAATGGTTTCCTTGATTTAATACGCAAATGAGGTCTTTGTCTTTACTGTGTTTTGTAAATTTACGTGCAAAGGGCTTTGATAATGAAGTGCTGTAATGAAAGTGCTATTTAGAGAGCAATGTGACCCCATGGGTTGGCCATCTTGCTGTGCATTAAGCTTTATGATAACAGGAATGATGCCGAAGCTTCTACCTAGAGCCCTTACTCCTTATTCTGCTTGAGGATGGGACTAGTAGTGACTTCAGTATTGCTTTGCTGCTGCTGCTTTGCTAAGGTTACCTTCTTTAGTAAGGGATTTTTCTTCGCTATGGTGATTGAAGTGAACAAAAGCAACCAAAAGGAGTCTGATATGTTGCAAAGGATACTTCAAAAAGATGGGAAAGCACTTGAGAAGCATCCATATGTTGGAAAGAAATGGTGCAAATCCCTCTTTTTAGTTACAAAAAATCCTTTTGAACTCTTGGGACTGACAAAAGGATAAGCAAAACTGTAATTACAATTCAACTGTAATTACAGGGTCACAGACATTTCCTTTCCTTTGTTTGCTTCGTATAAATAAGCAATGTAAATTCACCTAGGCTATACGGTAATAAGTGCAGTTTTACTGTGTTTAGATTTTTAGGTTATAAATCTATAGCTACTATATTTTTTTAATGATTTTAAAATATGTGTGCAGGATACTCGCACATATGCACCAAAGGCCCAGTCTTGCCACATTTATCTGAAAAGAGCTCCCGTTCAAGTGGATGGGTGTTTTATTTGTGTAGGGACTACAGAAACAGCCCCGGACATGTCTGTGAAGGTGTACATAGGTGTATAGTTAGATATAAGGAGTGATTTGCCAACCAGAAAGATACTTAAAGACATATATATAAAATAGTCTTTGAGATTAAATGCATGTTGCAACGTGTTTACTTTCTGATTCATTTTTCAGGTGTTGCTCAAAAAATGATAGAAAAAACTGTGGTGTTAGTCAGAAATGCCATGTGCAGAAGCCTTCAGATATATATTTGGCTTCCTTACCTTGCACTGGGCGCTGGAAAATCAGATTCCTGCTGCTGTACCGCAGCATCTGTGGGCCCGAGTGGCAGTGGTGTGGTGACAGCTTGCAGGAGCAGGGTCTGAGGAGGGACCCTATTTGCTGCTTTGTTCTCCACGGGTAGCAAATAAATACTGTGTGGGAGATTTTAGCTAGGCAGAGGTCACTATCTGTGCAATGTCACTGTGGACTGGGTGAGCCAGCATTGATCAGACTAAGCTTCTGCCCACCCTGATTAATTGGATGAAAAGAAGGGCTGTTGCGGAAAGAAGGACCCTCCTTGTCTTCTGCCATCATTCTTTTGTGTGCTGAGCGTAAGAAAATACTCTTTTAAGATCAAGAATTTGTCTGAGTTTGAGGCTATTTTGTTTTCCCTTCTCCCATGTTGTCAAAGCTCCAGACGTCCGTTCTTAACCTTCTTTGAACAATGGGATACCTGAGTGACAAGAAGTAACTGTCAGGAAGCCGGGTGTGTTTGCTGCACACTGTTGTGGCAAGTAAAGGGTGTGCATAGCATGTTGTGCCTTCCCACAGAAAAGGCTGCAGGCCGCAGAGAAATCCCCGATACAAAATTCTGATCTGTCCAAGAAGAAACGCTGTCAGCTGTCTGATACCACATCCTGAGCTCAAGCTGTAATCCCAGCTCTGTTACTGAGGATGTGAAATGTGAGACAGGGAGAGAGGAAATTATAATACTACGGTTTAATCCCCGACTCCTCGTATGATATAGGAGAATCTCTTAAGAAGTTCCTGAGATCCGCATGCACTGATAATGCAAATTCAGTTGGAAAAACGTAACTAGGACTGCTTCTCCTTCATTGTCAGGTCAACAGAGAAGGCTTATGAATCTGCCAGCACTTTCATCAAAGGGAAGGAAGTATTTAGTGGAAATAGTTTAGCTGCTTGCTTTTGATTTATGAAATCCAACTTCGCTGTTGGACAGAATGGATTAAGTGGTGATAGGGCCATTATAATATTTTAGCATATTTTCTGTGGTTGCGACAGAGTTGTCAAAGCCAGCTCATGAATTGCAAAGGGAGAGCCATGCTGTGGCAGCTCCTCCTGCTGTGATCTTGGGGAAAAGATGCACCATGTTGAGTAAGTTCGTGGTCAGCTGGAAAAGCCTTGTAAAGGGAATGTAGGAGATTGCAACCACAGCTCTGGACCAGAGCCTTTAGTGCTGTGGAGTGGCACGGCAGAGATGACAGATGAAGCTCCACAGCTTGCAGTGGTCAGGAGTAGCTCCCCTGGTCCCCCACACGTGCGGGCTCGACTGGTGTTAAATTAAAGGCCACGTTCACTCAGGATGGTTAGATGTAGCAGATGGAAGGAGACCAACTCTAAGTATAGTCCACTTTGTGGGGGTTCGGTGAATCAGTAGAAACGTCACTCAGACCTTGAAGGCAAAACCACTGGTGGTGACGCAGCTTCGGGGTCAGGCGGCCTGTCCTCGGCTTTCCATGGCGGGAAGGAGCACTCTCTGGTTTGAGCGTGAGGGAAACCGAGGTGGATAAAACACCAAGATGTGGAGCGAGAGGAAATCTGTCCTTTTTAATCTCCTGAGGCCTGGTGGCTTGTCAGCAAAGCTGTGATGGTAGAAAGCACAAGCTTGGGTAGTGAAAATGGAGAGCTCTGAAACAGTGCTTTCCCCCTGACTCTCTTACATCCGAGCGTGCAGAGAACTTTGGAACTTTTACAAGTTTCTGAAGAGGGAAATAGCAAAATTCAGCTATCCCTGGGAAATTCTGGAGGGAGCTGAGGTTTTGGGAGTAAAGGAGTCAGTATTTACGCTTAGGGCCTTTTCCAAAACCCAGTGAAGCCTGTGAAAGGTTTGGTGTCCTTCAGCGCAAGCCTCCAGAAACAGGCCCTGATCATGAGCACGAAAAGCAGCCTCTTGCTTCTTACTCATTTGGTTTCAGATATGTTTTTAATATATTGTAGATATGGTGCAGTAGCAATACTGTGCTTTTAATGATGTGCGTAAAGAACAATATTATCTGGAAGCAGAAATTTTGTGGCTGTCCCCCTCCCTTCCAGATTTCAGCACTTTTCATCTTTTCAAACTCATCTATGCAAGGCATTTCATCACGGTAGTGTAAATTGCCATATGAAATCATAAATGAACCCTCTGTACCTGACTGTATGTACGCGAATCACATGCCTCAAGAAAAGAGCTTTTTCTTCTTGCTTTAAAATACCAGTGTGGAATTCATCAGTGATGTGAACGTGTTCAAGGCAGGATTCAGCTCGTTCCCTTTGGAGCCAGCACAATGTTTGCATTTGGCTTCAATAGCAAAAAGCACCGGGTTCAATGCTTGTAAGTCAAGCCAATAACCTGCTTCTCCCCAAAAAACCCCTCCCAGACTATTATCATTTTATGTCTTATTATCATCCTGTCTAATGTGGGTGAGGCCGCTGGGTGTCCCTGTGTTGTCTGCATGGTATTCAAAATCATCAAGCAATTGTACTTAAGTGTTTTTTTTTTTAAATAAACCTAAGGGAAATCCAAATGTACGCTAGGAGTTAGAGTGAGAGAGCTTGAGTCCTAGACTGTCAGCACCTCCAATGCTTCCCAAAGCCCTGAGCATCTGAGAAACACCAGAAATGAGGGACTGGGCCATAGTGGGAAACTTAAAGACAAATCTGCCTCAGTACTTCAAGGATTGAAAGCTGTAAATATGTTACTGACGTGTCTGACTTTCCCTTTAGAAGCCATAAATGTTCTTGGTGTTTGATCTGTGGGTAAGTTGATGTACATTTTTAACTGTACTAATCACTGTAAAATGTGTTAGCATGTAAAATGGTGACCAGTTAAGCCAGCAAAATCAGGTACTGTGTTGGCTCGTTCTCAAAATGTCTGTTCTACCTGAAACTGTCTGCTGGACCAAGACAGTGAAGTATCTCCAGTGCTCCGTACGGCTCTGGTTATTACCTGTTTTAGCAGTGGGGAGCTAGCAGAATTGATTTAACCCCTGTTTGTGAACCTTGTGTTGGCCAAGTGATACACACTTAAGTGTGACGCAAGAGCCTGTCCCCTTAGAGATGAGGAAAATTGTCTGTACCTTCTCTACCTGGGACAGGGCATGGTGATTTTTGCTTCATTTCTGGGTCCTCCTTATTGTCAACCCTGAGGTCGCTCATCAAACCTCTACGTTTAGCCCATGTAAATTGTATTGAACAGCTACTGCCTGTTGAATATGTCCCCTGTTTTCACCTGATGGAAAACAAATGCTTAGTTTGGAAATACTGGAGGAAACCTGTGTGTCTTCACACTAGGGGAGCTTGGGCTATTACAAAAATAAACTTGTTTCATGTTTGTTATTTCTGTAAGACAATGATGGTGGGGGTGGGGAAATCCGAGGGGACTCATGGTAGTTTCATGCTGATGTTAATCCCTTGTGTCCATTGACTCACTTTCCTTTTTTCAGCCTTCCACCTTGTGATTTTTGCTTACCGTTTCTGTAGCTGTATTATGGTTGTAATAGAAAGCCTATCAATTGATGTAAGCCATAACTAAAACAGTAATCAGGGTATTTTTTTTTTGGTCTGTGTCACTGTGTTTGAAAGATGATTTAATTCTATTGAATAAACCACTTTAACAGTTTTATGGGAAAGGCAATCTTTGGGCTGATTTTTGTGCTTTCAAATTCATTTTGTATATTCTGCTGTTCTGTGTCTCTGAACAGAACTGGATGCTCAGCTGACAGAAATTGGTTCACATAACTAGAAAATTCCACTGTGGAATTATACGATGATACAACATCATAGATGTACACAGACATATGAAAGTGTATGTAGGCCTATGCAACAATACAAATTGAGAATTTGGTATTTTGATCACTGGATGTTCAATGTTACATTTTGGATTGTAGCCTGCAATATATATGGGCACAGTAAGGTAATTTATAACTAGAAGTAGCGATCTGTATGCAGACAAGCTTTGAAAAGCCTCCGCAACCCATGGGTTTTGCCTGCTTACACCTTCCTGTAAGCTCTGTCTTCTGCTGTCCTCACCCTTTACATAAAATCTTCCTTGGATCTGGCCTGTCTTATGTAGCTGCAGCCTTCCAAGCTTACACTCCTGTCGATACTCTCAGCATCAGGAGAATGAAAATATAAGTGTAAAAATGTTTGTGCGAATACAGACTAGCAGATGAAAAAAACTTTTTTTTTTTTGAAATGGGATGTTTTCAAAAAGCATTCTATTGTTCCCAGATTATAGACTGGAATAAGAGTAGGTAGGAGAAATAATATGATCTTGATATGAGCACTGGTATAAGGAAAATGTAAATGACTTTGAAGACGCAGGGCGCTGGTGAATGCTGGAGGAATCAGTTCTCATTCTTGCTGACATTAAAGCTGATGGATGCACTTCCTTCCCCCAGCTGCTTGTGATTATTGTTAGTGATTATTCAATCAAGAAGAGGAAACATGTGGAGAGGGAAAAATGAATAGACAAATTGACACTGGATGATATAATTGCTGTCTATCACACTGCAAATTGCTCAGCTAAGCAAGCAATCAGAGGATGGTTCATTTCCTAAAGACTGCAGCATCCGTCATTTTCCTTGGTGGCGTTTGCAGCCCTTTCTCTGAGAAACTGTCGATAAAAAGCCATAGAGAATTCCAGAGATGTTTAACCACAGTCTGTCTCTGATGGTGCCCAAGAGTGGAAACTCAGGGAAAGAGCAGAAGAAACGGGGAAAGTAATAAATGGCCCTTCTGCTGGTATTCCCTCAAACTGGTATTGCCAGTTTGTATTTTTGGCCTTCGGCAATGCTATGCGGTACTGAACGTCAGATTCCAGCTCTGTGCTTGTGTGATGAAGCGATTCCTTTTGCTTTGGTGAGCTGCTGCTTTCTCCCATGGGTGCGCATCAAGATATCTTTGGGTGGTGGGACTTGCTAGGTGGAGCCAGGGCAGATACTGACCTCATTTCTTTCACCACAGGTGTCACCTCTTGGAATAAAAGCATTATGAATCTCCATTTATCTTTTTTTTTTTTTTTTTTTTTTTTTTTTTTCCCCTCTGTTTTCCAACCAGCTTTAGAGCTGCGATGAGATCCTGCTAACCAGGATCTCCTCCTAGGTGGCAAAGTGCTAGCAGTCAGGTAATTTTTAGCACTTATTTGTTGTCTTGCTCTAAAGCTTCAGCCATCTCCAAGCCCTCCCAGTGGGTCTGGTTAGAGGAATAAACCGTTTAAATCCATAACGGAGTTATTGCCCATCACACAGGGGGAAAATACTCCACAGAGTGTGCATAACAGCTGCCACAGACACCTTTTCAGGCAGACGAAACACCTGCTTACAAGGATGTCAATGCCAAAGCTTTCTGCGTGTAGAAAATCAGAACCCACCAAATTTTTTCTAGACCTGAAAACTACTAAGTTAGCAAGTTCAGGCCTTAACCAACAGTTGGGAGCATGAATTTTTTGTTGAAGGTGGGATGTAGAGAATAGACGGATATGTAGATCTCAGAGACAATAATACAGACATCAAAGCCTACCACTGAATCAACACAAGTGCTGCAGGAGCATCTCTCACTAGGTGTCAGTAACTGTGACAGCCCGAAGTGGACATACGTAGGCAGAAGGGCAGAGATGCAAAACAGAACTCTGAAATAATTAACAGAAGAATCCATTTCTTGCTCTGCTTTTGAATGAGTGATGAACACATCCTCCAACAGAGTCAGATTATTCTTGTCACCTAAGCCCACAGTTTTGCCCAGGACAAAGGCACTTTATATTTCTTGGATGTGTCAGATACCATTCCACAAAGCCGCAAAATCAACGGGCAATCGTTTCAGCTCGTCATCACTGGCTTTGTTCTGCATTTCATTACAACTCCTGGAGTTGAAATCAGAGGTCCAATACACCTCGCCTGCTCTTTTCTGCCCAGAGCTGTAGAAAAACACCGTGGCACTAACGTCCTCCCTCCCTGCTGACAGCATCCCTCCAGGTGCTCACCCCTCTCCACCTCCAGCCTCCGGCACCTTGGGGCTGATGGGGACATCTTTGCCCGTTCCATGCCTTGCCTGCAACCCCTCTTCCTCTGGCTGCCCCTGGGAGGGACTTAACGGAAAGATAACGAGGGTTTGGCACTGGAAAAGGTTTCCTGGGGAGCCACTGAACTCTCTGTCACCAGTGGGTCAGAAATCAGGTTGTATGGAGGTCCTTGCTGTTGGGGTCTCTGGTCCTGCAGAAGGAAAAGGGGCTCTGGGACCCTGTCCATCCTGGTTCCTGGGATTTGGTGCTGCCTTTTGAGCCCTCCAGACATGTTGAGAGATGAAGGTTCTCCCAGACGCAAAATTTGCTGCCAGGCCAGGTTTAACCAATTTGTTAGAGCACAACAAAATTCAGCCCCCCAAAATAAGCTTTCTCCAGGCTTCTTCGCATCTTTAGAAATAATAAGGGCTAAAATCCACTGTTTTCCTTTCACAGGGCATCTTTTGTTTATTTTTGCAAGGAATAGATCTTGTCAGATGTACTAACAGCCAGGACTGCCCCTCTGTCAGTTTTAGCAATCTTTCTGCCTTGCTGGGCTTAGTTTTTGGAAAACGAAGTTCCTCCTTTTCCCAGACAAGGTGAATGAAATGCCATCGAGGCGCCTGGGCTGACACCAGGAGCTTCACGGGAGCATTTTCATCTCACTCCCCGTTTGCTTAGCAACGCTTGATAAAATTGTGAGCAGCAGTCAGGTCAGGCAGGCAAATACTTTTCAGGCAGTGGAAGTTAATCTTAGTAACATCCAAGTTTCTATGCACAGTATTTCCCTTGAGAAGTGCTGAGGCACTGAGGGAGTCTGATAATTTTACAAATAATTTGCTGTCTTTGCTGCTCAATGCAAATGCGATAAAATAAAATACTTGAGTCCCTAATGCCGTGCTCTTCAGATGTTTCCATGAACATGTGGCGCAGGATGATAAATATGGAATGTTTATGTGTCCCTTTCACTTGAAAAGATTAATGGCATTTTTTACTTCCCATATAGGTGCTTAGTGAAGTACTGAGAACGTGGGTTTTTATCTTTCAGAAGTGTGTCCTCAGCCATGTCTTCAATAAATCTCTAAGAATCTTTGCTTCACATGGCAACTTTTGGGAAAGTTTATGCAACAGTGATGGATTTCAGTATCTCACTATGTGGAGAACTGTTTGAGCAGGGTCTTTGAATGACGGTGAGAATGAAAATTAACGACCATCAGATATTTGTCTTTCTCCTTTATGGAGCATCAATTACTTACGCAGAACTTGTGCTGTGCTTGCAACCAGAGGAGATGGTCTTCTTTTCCCCTCCAATTCTCATCGTCCGTGCATCCTGTAGGTAAAACTGGCTAAAGCCAACACATTTTGGAGAAAGGATAGCCATTTCTCTGGAGCAGCAAGGGAATTTGGCTGAATATCATTCTCTGTTTACCTGACATGCCCATTTAATGACCAGCTCACCTCCACTGAAGGTCCCACGGGACCCAGATTTGCAACCTTTGGGAGGAGACCCCTGGGGGTGATGGTGGCTTTTCCCCTCTGTCCACCTGATGTGTGTAGACCCCTCCATAACCAGGTGGTTCGACGTCTGCATGCCCTCTCTCCTGCTGAGATTTAGGGTGGGTGACACATGCAGCCACAACCCCTCAAAGGGAATATCACAGAGTGGTGCAAGCTGCTTTGTCCACCACTCTCCTTTCCCTTGCTGATGCAGGGTGAGTCTCTCTGTTCCTCCTGCCTTTTTCTGGGAATCTCATTTGCTTTCTCTACAAAGTAACATGGAAGTGGCAAGGGGTACCTCCTTGTTCTGCCAGACCACACAACTCTAGAAGAACTTTGGTCCACGGCAATCTTCAGGCTGCTGTTTATGGCTTGGAGAATCTTTCTGCTTCTTTTATTTCCCAGAGCCTCTGCACGTCACTCTGTGTCAGTCTCAGATCAGCCCCAGAACCAGACCTTCTGCCTTGTTGCCTGCCACTCAGAAAACTTAAAAGCCAGTCTCACCAGGCATCTTTGCAACCGACACCAGGAGGTTCCTGGTCTTGCTTGTGCTCCCTTCTTTTCTAATGAAGATGCATTTTTCTTTTTCTCCTGAACACTCACAGTTTTATGGCTCTCTTTCCTTGCAACAGTATACAATGACTTGTGTGTAGCACTGCAGATGTTGGGATTAGATGGATTTCCCCAGATTTTCCATGCTCGTGGGAGCAGAGAAGCCCCACTGCCCGCCCCTCGCTTCAGGATCAGCTGCAGCAGCAGCACACAAGCCAGTACTATAGTTGCTGGTGAATATAAGGGTTGAGGGCTGTCCCCTTGCACGCTGCAGGGGTACAACCCACCCTCCACATGCCTCTCCAGCTCACCTGGGCACAAAATCTCTTTTATTTCCCCAAAACACTCACTTCTCCTAGAGCTATATGCTATTTTGTCATTCTTATTTATTATCAGCTCTTAGGGATAAAGAAGGAAATGCATAACGACTAGCTTGTGTCTAGTAGCTGCTTTGATTGGAGGTTTGGAATTGTTTCCTCTCAACTCACATGCTGGCAGAAAAACACTTTTTCCCTTTCAGTATTTCGTTATCTGCTGTTACAGACAGTCTGCTTCTGTTCATATGATTATATCTCATCGGTGTGTTTATTCACTCACCTGAATAAAGTATAATTAGTAAAAATCCATGTATACAATATTCTACAGTGAACATATCTTAACTCTGTGTCTGCACAGCCTCTTATTCTCTAAAAAAAACTTGCTGACATCACTTTATTTAGCCTAGTAGCAGAATTAAGGGTTTACACATCAACACAGGAGGAGCCATGCATATCCACACGCTGAAAACATCTACAACACATCCAGAACTGTTTTGTGAGCAGTGGACCTGAGGAAAATTATCTTCTGGATTTATGGATCATAGTTGGCAGACTTTTTTTTTTTTTTTTTTTTTTTAAATAAATGCAGCAGAGAGTTTTTCCATGTTAGACCTTGTAGAACCGAGCCAGCAGAGAGAATTTATGAATGCTTACATGAACAGAAGAGATTAAATAAGATTTTCTGCCATATTAGACACCAGAGACCCGCCTCCTTGGTTGGGATTTCTCCCCTTTGCACTTCTCCAGTACATGAAAGCACAAGTTTACGTGCATTATCCACAATAGCTCTTTATTTCACGAAAATGCTCCATAAACTATCTAGGAAGAGACTGTTTCTGAGAGCCTTGACTTTCTCTCAGCCTTGATTGAAATTTAGCACAGGAGTTGAAAGGCAGAAGGGAGGGACTGACAGACACAGGCAAGGGGTTTACCCAGCCCTTTCTGTAAGAAATCATATCAATAGGCAATATGGACCCCACAATATTAAGAACTTGCCCAACGATATCTTTTTATCCCAGGGAATTTGCGCTTTGCCAGGCCGATGCCAAACCATTTATGACAGAGAAGAGGCTGATAAGACACATAAAAATGTAGCTTGGTGATATGGCTGTAAAAGTACCAAGCACTTGTGTCTTTATGAACTCTCAGTACTGAAGTTTTTGGGTGAGTTTTCAACCAGTTCACCAGATGCTGACTGTCCTCTGGAAGGCATTTAATGCACTGAGTTCTTGTCAGCCGCGGGGCTTTGTGGCACAGCTCGCTTCCATCTGCGCTGAGTATGTTTGATCACACCTAGTGCAAATTTTTATTAGGTATCGCTCAGATTTTCCTTGAAGAATGTATTTTTATGATTAACGAACTTTGTAGCTGCATGAGCGAAAAATTTAATTTCTGGGGATTTATTAAGCTATACCTTAACAACTTTTTCATCTATTATGATTGTTAATTTTATACTGATAACCAGCAGGAAAAGGAAACAAGATGCATCCACTGAGCAACCAAATATATAGTTTTACAGTGGATGCTTCAGAAGACACTAAAATACTTTGGCCCTGCCCCCTTAACCTTGCCGGTATTATTTTGAGTAAAAAAATACTGGTTTCTGCTGCATAATTTTATACCGTGCTTATGGCTGTTTAGAGGGGCTTTCTACAAAGAACGGGTATTTGTTAAGTTCTCCCAGTAATCCAAACATAAATCACACAGACTTAGACGGATCTTGTTGAGTTGTTAGCCTTGACCGCCTCTTTTTAAGCCCAGTCATACCTTTTGCACACATCTCAGAGTGCTAATTTTCGTCGCTTTTGAGTGGCAAATGAGATCTCTGCCAAGTAGCAAATGGGTTTGTCCAAAGCTGAGGTCAAGGTCTTGTGTGTTGACGGTTCGAGAAACCACAAGTGGTAAAGCCCTGACAAATGAAGAGGTGAGCACTTGTCTTATGTCTTTGGCCAATGACCTCCAACAGCCTGAGTGGCATTAATGAACTTGGCTGTTTATTATTCATATTCTTAGTTTATAGATGGAAAAACAGAGAAAGAGAAAAGTGGAGTCTGCACCTCCTGGAAATACAAAGCAACAATACTAAGCGTGAAATTAATCTCTCCTAATTTTAGGCATCTCCAGTGTAAAGCCTGCAGGAGAGCTCCTTGTATGCCCCAAATTTAACAGCTTAGACCAGGTATTGGTTTTGTTCCTCTAAAATGGCACCAGATTGACCGTGGTTTTCCTGAGCGTGCCTCATCCTGCCTTTCTTCTCTCTCTTCTGCATCATCCCAGAAGCACTAGAGCTAAACAGAGGCATCAACCTCTGCCTGTCCACGACCAAGGTTAGGTTTTATTTCCTCTGAAAGGTGAACTCTTGTCGTTAAAGAGATCTATTAAAAAAAAAAAAAAATTGGTTTGACCTTAAACTTGGAAGTGGCTCCTGTTTTGCATAACTACAGAAAGAAAGTGAATATCGAGTTGACCTGTAATGCTGTAAATTAGAAAGGGCATTCATCCCAACAGAGCCAGCTTGTGTTGCAGAGCAGAATGTGCTCATGATATGGGCTCTGATATTGGGACGTAATTGCTTTTCTAATATCCATGTATTATTTACACTATGCTACTGTTGCAACCAGTGGCAAACTCCTTTTGACTCCAGATCTGTTGTTGCTGTAATGTATTTATTAGAGCGATGTAAGGTCAGGCCAGCCTCAGTTATTTGTCTGTAAATGACCCAGCTGAAACCAATAGTTTCAGTGCTGTAACACCAAAGTAAGTGAGATCCAGATCAGGACTTTGAAGTATTAATTTACTTTACTGCCATATCTTGATAGATGGTTATTAAGTACTTTAAGTATTAATGCTGTTGCTTTATTTATAACAGAGATATGTCTTACATGTTTCCCAGGTATTTCTTCAGGAGAAGGGTTTGAAGGGAAAACAGAGAAAGACACACGCACCAAAGATGATCAAATCAGCAGTGACTGAGGCAACGTCAGTCTCCAAACTCTCACTAGAGTTGATTAATACCTTTGGAATCCACAGTCCAGTTATAAAAATATCGCCCTGCAGGAAGCAACACAGCTGTTGGTGTGGGATTTCAGATTGCTCTGATTTTCTTCACAGTGAAATTACAGACGGGAATGGGCTGGGCGGAGTGCGGGAGCTTCATTGTCTTAAAATCTAACTCAAAATGTCGATATAGTCAGCTCTCCGTTACCTCTGGCGAGAGGAGGGAGGGCCAGCCTGGGCAAAGAAAAGGCCAGGGAAGAAAAGCAGCGGAGTGCCGTGCAGAAGCATTTCTGGACATCATTTGTAATTTGTCCCGTGCATGTTTGAGGCTGATAGTGTCCCTGCTCACCATCTGTGCGTTGCTTGCCTCGCTCTAAGCATGTTTTCCCTGATGTTATCTTTCTGAGGACGTGTAGGTCACTGTTCTGTGCCTCTACCTGTGCTAATCATCAGGGAGCCCTAAGGCACACAAAGACAATGGCCTCTATGGCCATTTGAGGTGTTTGATTACGGCTTGAGCTAACTGACGCTTACCTCGGGTCAAGGCTACTCAAAGAAAGACCAATTCTGGATGCATGTGAGACAGTTTGGGACATCAGTGCCTCTGTGGGTCCATCAGTGTGGTGCTGGGCCACCCATCCTGATTGTGCAGATGGAGAGCTTGGCTCCCTGTCGTCATTAGCTCACAACTGTGCAGAAAGTCTGACTTCTATGGCAAAATATCTAAGATATTGTCCCCAGGCCAGTCAGCTGTACTGGATTTAGGTGGGTGCTCTGTGTAAACAAGGGTGGTGCAGCACAGTTCCTCTGCTCTTTGCTAAATTCAACAGCTCATGACTGCAATGGCTTTGCTGCTTGTGCGATGAGCCATCACCTTCACCCACCTATATCTTTCTCTCTGGTTTGAGCAACGGTAGTCTGCATGCTTTTCCACTTTTCTTTCTTTTTTAGGAGTTTTCTCTGTTGATGCACATATATCTTTGAGGGAGAACTCTTGCTGGATCAAATCGATGCCAAATGAATGACATTTAAAACTTTCCCAAGGAAAAATTTTGTTATTCAATGAGGATGTTAATTCAGCACCTGAGTAGTATTTGTTCTCTCATTAGCACATTCAGTGGGACCAATATGAAAAACACCTTAAAAAGCAAAAGAACCCAACCTAACCCAATGGTCAGCTGCCAGATAGGAGGGCCAGGGTGAGAAGGATGAGGAAGGCAGGCTGGTGCTGCGAGCTGCTCCCATGTGCTTGGAGCTGCTCCGTACGCTCAGAGCAGATTTTAATTCAAAAAAAATGAAAAGACCTTTTCCTTTATATTCATTATTCCTGTAATTTTTTTTTTTAAATCAGGTTCATGCCTTTCATTCACACACACACATCCACCCCCCAGATTTCCATTTGATAAGTTCTGGTAAATTTATTCTCCTTTCAGCAAAACCCCTTGTCTCCTCTTCCCTGCCTAACGATGCCTGAATCAGTCCACACCTGTAGCTGAACTAAGTTATTTTCCACTTTGCAACCTATTCCATAACAGATTAACTTGCAAATACAAGAGAGCTGGCACATTTTCGTTTCTTAAAAAATAGTCAATAATCAGAGAGAGAATTCAGGTTAGCCAGATGCCCTCTCTCTTTAGAAAATCTGTGTTGCAATATATCTTCTTCTTTAACCTCCAAAGTCTAACTCAGACTGACTTTTTGACTATGTCTCCCATCACCCCCTTGGTTTATGATTTATATCTGAAACAATAGTCTTTGAACTTCTGACTCAAAAGATTTCCAATACTTTCGTCCCTTAGCTCTTTGAAGCAGTTGAGTTCAGTAACTGGCTCCATTATTTGTTTCAAGGTTTGTCTTTCTGAATTTACAAAAGCCAGCAAAGCAAAGATTAGTTCAATACGTGCTCACGTATACACCAGCTCAGGAAACTGGGACCTGTTCATAAAAAAATATTTGTGGAAAAGTGTTTTCCCATCATAATAAGTAAACTGAAACAAGGCCTAAATTCAATATTTTGTCTCTGAGGTATGGTCTGCTGTAGGGTGAGCATGCCTGGCTGGGACCTGCTGGTCCATGCTGCATTGCAGACCGGTGTTGCCACTCCAGCTAGTGCTTGAGCAGAAACTCTCCTAACACCCACCATAGCACACTGTGGCAGGGGCAGGACGTTTAATGTCTTCAAGGTTCAATATTAAGCCTTGAAGGTTGCTCTTCCAAAGAGACTTCGTGAGACATCACTTGCTCTAGTTTGCTGTTGGCCTGCAGTGATGGTTGGATCTTCATGAAACCAGCTCTCTAATTCTTTGTGTAGTATTTTAATGACACTGAAAACTTTTACTTTTTTTTTAAAAGTGCATCTGGTGAGTTGTGACCTGAGGAAGAACTGCAGATGGTGTCTTCGACGCAGGGTTTCTGGATCAGATTTCCTAAGACTTCTGCACTGACCTAATTTTGTTTCTATTGCAAAGCAGTCATGACCCGCCCTTTGGTTGAGTGCAGGTGAAGCTGGCCGTCATGGACAGCTCTCCTCAGTTGTCCTTTATTCCTTTGCCCGAGTAGAAAATGCTTGGGAAAGAGGGAGGAAATCTGTGCTCAGGTGTGTTCTTTGTACTGATGTCAAAAGTCAGAAACTGGAGGTTTTCCTCCTTTGTACCAAAACGTAAAATGGATCTAGTCTGAAGCACATGGAGAAAGTCAAGGTGAGTTAAATGGGAGAAATGAAACCATGGGTGAAGCCTGCAATGGCGGAACAGCTGCTTAATGTGCAATTATTTATTCCTCCTTTTTTTTTTTCACCCCTTGTGTTATCATCTCCCCATCATGTCTCATAGGTCGATAGGTCCTTGCTGGCTTCATATTTTTTTAAAGCCCTCATTAACTCCGGCAGGGCTCTCAGCTGACTGCCTTTGGCACGTAAATACCCTGACTCCCCTCCCGGCTGCCTCGGCCAGTTCCTCTGCTGAGAACACCTGAGACCTCGGGAAGAACTTCTTTTCTCTCCCAGGTGGCTTCATTTGGCCAGAGGCAACCAGGAGCTGAAGAAAGGAACTGGGTGGTCACCTCTAGAGCAAGAGCAGTCACCATGTGGTGGGGGAAGAAGCTCCAGTCTGCTGGTAGGGTAATGATTTTCACCTTCCTGTCTTTGGTACCCCAGAATCTAGATGCACACAGACCCCTTTTCCCTCCCTCCAGAAAGCGAGCCTCAACTATGTCAAATAGAGGTTTATCCGAAAGTTATAATGTGACTTTTTTTTTTTTTGCTATGATTACAGAGGAAAAAAAAATTACTGTAAGAGTCCTTTATCTCTGTGAGGTGAAAGTAGTTAAAAAATGCAGATTAAAAAGTCTTGAGGCTGGAGGCATGCAATAAAATTTTGTAACAGCTTCTGTTTACTTGGAGCCTTATACTGATATTTTGCAGTCAGGTAAAAAAACCTAAACTGGGAAAATTTTAATTTTTTTTTTCCAAAGTCTCAGGAACATTGTCCTCTGCAGGAGAAGACAGATGACATCAAAAATGAGTGCTGCTCTTTAGTACAAGTGGAACAGATCTGTAAGAATATGCATAAATCGGGGCAAAAGTTAGCAGAGTACTCTGTTCTCTCCTCTGCCACAACTTCACCCTCAAAGAATCTGAATTTCCATAAGTTAATAATGAGGAACTAAAAATTTACATGATGGCTTGATTGCTTATGATTATAATAAGCCTCCCGAAATCCATATGATTGGGAGGGTGCATAGGCTAGGCTGCTGCAGTATGAAATGAAAGGTTTATTGTTTAATATTTTAAATGAAAAAATGTAGACTAATACAGACTTGAATATTTGGGGGATTGGACTAGACGATCTTTAAAAGTCCTTTCCAACCCAAAACATTCAATGATTCTATGACCTGACCATGGCAATGAGAGCTGAACTGTGTTGAAATTCTTGATGGTAAAACGGTAAAGGTTTTCCTCCTTTGTAAAGGAGGAAAAAACGGTAAAGGGTGAGGAGCCTTTCATGCATTCCCTGCTTTATCTCTCTTTATTTGCATGTCAAATGGTGTGCTAGTAAATCTTGAAAGCCTCTGTCAAAAGGCCAAGAAGAGTTACACTTTCAAAGCTCTTTATTGACTGTATATTTGAATTATTCTGCTTTGTAGCTTCTTATGAAAAGTTATGTGTGTTTCAAATGAAAGCACGATTTGTCCTTTACAGGTACTGTCGAATTTTGGAGCAATTCGCTGTTCTTTGAACAGCTTTAATGTCACTGCTGAAATCCCTCTTTTGGATTCTGGGGTCTGAGGCTTTACTTTAAGTGCCTCTCGGGTGTGCTGCTGGACTGGAACCCCAGGAGAGGCTGTAGGAGGCACAGTGTTGCAGGGTTCTAATCACTGACATCCCATGGGTGTGTGTGGGGGGGGGTGTGCCATGGTCTAGCCTAACTAAAGTTCAGCTTTGATAGTCCTTGGTTTAGCGTGGCAAAAAGGCTCATGCTGAGGTATGAAGGGGTTTTGATGCTTTATGAACGCAACAAAATATGATGTGTTGCTTGTCACCTCCAAGGCAGGGTTTTTTGGGTGGGTTTTGAATGGCTTGGAGACTGTTTCCTGTTGTGGAAAGGAATAATGAGGGGGAGGTACGTCCTCAGCTCAACCCAGAGCCCCTCAGGAGTGCGTGGGCTGCTCTTCTGGTGACACCATCAGGCACTGGTGGCCTCTGTCCTAGGAAAACACCAGTTGGAGATCTCCTGGGGAATTTTTCCAGGAAACCTCCGAACTTGAAGAATTTACACAAAGGGGAAAATATTACTTGTCTTCCAGTTAAACACCTGAATGAATACACTAAGTGGCTGCACTGTGTTGTGCTGCAAAGACCATCACATGCCCCACAAAGGAGGCATCAGTAAACTTCATCTGCCACATAGCTGTTGAGGTTGGCATGTACTAGCTCCAGTGAGTCTGCTGAGAGGTTTACGGTGAAGGACGTAATTATTTTGATGGGTTAATGAAACTGAGTCTCAAGCTCAGTAACAAAAAGCCACCCCTGAGATGCTAAGGCTGGGAACCACACCTGGCTGCAAGGTGCTGGCTTATGGCAGGATGGGAGCTGCAGTCGTCCAGCCCTGGTGAAAATGATGCAAGGCATCCCTCAGTTTAGGACAACAAGATTTGGAAATTTTGGCCCTGTGCAACTTCTTTGTGAAGGGAATAGAAAGATATTTCACAAATGCTTTCTCTGCAAAGAGCTGAAATTACCGTCTGGATTCAGGGAAGTCCCCAAGTGCTCACAAAGTCCAACAGGCAAAATCCTGCCTGGATGTGGTTCAGGGAGAAGTCACTGCCGAGGCCAGGATTTTACCCTGCGGGTTGAATCACACGCTTAGAATTGATCAGCTGCAAAAATGCTTTCTGAACTGAGCCTTTTTCCCCTAGAAAATGCTGGGAATTAGATTGCTTTCGGTCGGCTTTTCAGTTCAATTATGACTTACTTATGACTCCCAGACCGGGGATGTGCAGTAATAACATTTCCCTCTTCATCTCTTCACGTAAAGGTGCCCTCTATGTTTTTGGGGGTTTTTAACAGGTTATTTCACGTGTTTGATATTCTGTATCTGCTCTGCTCTTTCATGTCTGTCCTTCGTGTAGCCCGTTGCAAACACAGCACTGGCCGGGCTGGGTTACTCTTCTCTCTTTTCTATTTATGTATGTGCTTCAGTTGCTTGTACACTCTCTGAGTGTGTGTGTACATATATATATATATGCGCACATATACAAGCTCTCTTTGTTCGTGCCATGTTGTCCCTTTCTCCTAGCAGACAGGAAAGACAAATACCTGTCATTCTCCTCTTGTTTCTGGAGTTCAGCTGTGTAGTAACACAATGCTTATTTAGGATCACTTAAGTGGTTGGGCTTGAAACAGTATTTCCAAAATTTCAAAGCTAACATCATGGAAAAAAAAAAAAAACAAACCCCAAAACCCCTTTGTTTGCTTCTTGACATCTATGCACCTGATGCTACAACACAGGGCAGTGAGGATTTCTGCATGCGAAGTGTGCCAGGGCTGGTGCATTGTATATTTTACAGGGTGAAAAAACCAAAAAAATCTCTGCTGATCTTCAACACCTGCACTGACATGAAACAAGTCCACAGGTATGAAAGCAGGTTTACTGTGAACTCCTACTGCAGTGTAGAATACTACTACAGGAGTAGTATTCCTTGTGGAAATAGGGATCCCTGTGTGGAAGCACCTCCCTGTGTGGCTCTGACATAACACCCCTGCAATAGTGTCTACATCAAGGGTCTAAAATGTTAGAAAGCTCAAATGAGAACAGTGAAAGGCTCGGAAATGTGCCTGAAAACTAAAAAGTCAAGCACCTTAGTTTACCTCACCACCGTGTCTGTGTGCCAGTGCCTGCCTGGACACGCAGTCTTGCTTCATCCCAGCAGGCATCAATACAAAAGATGATGTTGGGAGCTGAGGTCGGACATGGGAGATATTCACCAGGGGAGATGATGAACCTTCATTGTGACTGCTGAATTCTCCACTGTTGGAAGCTTTGCTTTTAAAAAACAAACTAACAAACATTTATCTACAAGTATAAATATTGCCATCCAATCTGACCAGTGTCAATGCTGTATGAGCAGTAGGACCTGAAATCACCAGACTGAAATCCAGCTGGTTTACTGTGACAGGTAGAAGTGTCAGTGCAGATAGGTGTTAAGCCTGGTTCGGTGTTCACCTGTGCTGTCATAGAGTTTGTTAGTCGTTCTGCTAGCAGGAGGTAGCCAAACATGTTTTGTCTTGAAGCAGAGTTTTATCTCTGCATGACTCATTAGATTTGCAATGGTGGAGGGTGATTGAAATTCAGAGGGGGCAGGAAATCAATCAGGCTCAGAAAATAAAGTTCAGGGCAGGAGGGTTATCTAGTTCCCTGATGTTACGCGTGGGCATGAGTGTTTGCATCTTGCCCACCATTGCAGGAAGGAGAGCACTGGTGCAGCTCTGATGGAGTCACCTGGGCGAATAATTCAGAGGGTACTTAGGGAGGGAATTGGTGTAGTGCATTTTTGGGAAGCATATTTGCATGCTTACAGCTACTTACAGCTGTATTCAGATAAGGCACAGCAAGCAGCAAGTCCTGTAGGAAATAACTAGATCAACCCTGACAGCCTGAGAGCAAATCCATGGCACAGACAGATAAGGGGTATTACTATTTCTTGGGGTAGGTCTGGCTCCCTGTAACTCTGAGAGCTTTTCTATTTTTATGTCAGCTTAATAGAAAGTTTTGTATTTATTTGGTGTTATCTGGGCAAGTTCAGCTGCAATTATTTTACTTTTATCCTTTCCGAGACACACACGCATACACTTGCACTCTTGTTTCTTGGCAGCTCGTAACAATGTCTCTAATCCTCCTTGGCAGAAATCTTCTAAACTAATTCTCTTAGCAAAAAAAATATTTTGTAGGTGATAATTTTGTCGCTGATAGAAGAATGGAGGTGAAAAATATTTGAGAGAAGAAACTTGGGCTAGAAGTCGACTTTCTTTCAGTGCCTGCCTTTTTGTGCACTGCAAAGCCTTAGTTCTTCTTAAGATAAAGATCCTTAGAAGCAGGGAGAAGGATGGTATTATGAGAGGTAGGCAATGCTGCTGGAGTGACTCAGAGATTTGGTGCGAATAAAAAGAGGGAAATAAACCCATTCAGCCCATGTGTGTGTGAACAGACTCACAGGTACCACTTGAAATCCCACATCACAGTTTGGATGGGGTTTGTAGAGCAGATAGTGTTTCCAGACTGTGAAAGGACTGGAAAAGGCTTTCTTTGGTTCCTTCCTAACAACAGGTCTTGGAAATTCAAGCCCTTACTTGTGCTGTAAACTTTCTGGGGATGATTAGTGTTTGAAAGGGTGAAAAGATGAAGAGATCGCATGTGTTTGTACAAGACTGCAAAACTAAATCTTCGCTTTTTTTTTCTTTTTATTTTAAAAGGCAATAAAACCCCAGCAGTTTTGCAGCTGTTCTCAGCTCTCCGTCCTCTCTGATGTCTCCTAGAGCAGAGTTAACGCACAGGATTTTCAGCTGTGGTTGATCAATGGCTGATGCATTGTGCTGAACACCCAAATCTGAAAGAAAAGATGCCAAATATTTAGTGCAGTTCACTTCCATGGTCCTGTGCAAAGAAACGATTGTTTGCAGCTGAGACTAGTGTCATGCACTGAAAAAGGACCCTAGCTTTAACTTTAGGCAAGACAGTTGACCTTCTCACTTTGAGGCCCTGTCTGCAAAGAGCCAGTTATTATGTTTTCTGGGATTTAGAGGTAGAAGTAGCTCTCTCATTCTGGGTTCTCCAGCAGGTGCTAGCAGATGTATGTAAAGTATTTGCAGGATTTTTGACTTTCCTCATAGAATGTGTTTGACAGCTGTGTCTGGCTGTGATCAGAGCTGTTACTGCAAGCTGTCTGCCTCAAATCAGTGACGGGGTATTACCCTGTCCACGAGAAAAATTAGGAAAGAACCAATTGTAAGAGTCGGTCCGAAAACAGCGTTGTCTCCACCTTGTCATCAGGGATATGGACGGTAAGGTACCCCAAAAGTCAGGCTGACACCTTGACATGAACTTGCAGGGCCTGCCTGAGACGCAGTTGCTGATCCTGGGAAGGGAATGCCGGGCCTTTGAGGTCATTGTGCCCTGGGCAGAGCAAGGACAGAGCTGAGCAACTCGTTCATCTGGCAGGAAACAGCTGAAGGATAAGAGTGCTGGTATCTGCTCCTCCCTTCTAGAAACCTCGTGGGTGAAGGATGGAGCCTTGCGGAGGCAAGAGGGCTCTGTTTTGGCTCAAGAGCGCTGTGCCGTTCTCCGGTGCCAGGGACGAGCCTGAGAACCGTAATCAAGAAGGATCGATCAGCACTGATGGAGCCAAGAAGAGGCAGAGACACGGAGCAGGAGCAAGGGGTGCTACTGGGCATGAAAAGGGGCTCCTCAGCACCCGAACTTGGGAAGATTTCCCCACCGAGGGTCACGACGATCGTTAGGACCGGTGGGACGCTGCCTGGACCTGGGACCATCGGGACACCTTGGACCCGCGGTGGAGATATCGATCTCTGTCCTCTTTTCACTTTATTTCCCCTTTCCTTTCCCCCTCTTTACCCATCGCACGCCACTTTACAGGCAAACAATAAAGTTTCAGTGTTTGATTGAAGCAAACCCCTTTGGCACGGTTCGCCTTAAACTCGCACTTTGAGATCACAGCGAACGAACCGTCACGAGTCCACTGAGTGGACTGTGGCACCAATCTGTATAACAATAGCAGAAAACCTCTAGTAGGCTGGGTAACATCATGAAGGTGTGTGATGGGCAGAAGGCAGTTCCTTCAGTAGGTAGCCATGGCGTCTCAATTTCTTTGTTAGCCCTTCTGTCTCCTGGATTCGGAAAAGCCAGGGCCACCCTTGCATTTTCTTGGGTGGGATTCATCTCTGTGTATGGAGACATCTCATCTCAGCAGTCACCCATCAACCCTGGCAGAGGTGTGGGGTGAGTTGCTGGAGCATGGACACCTACGGCACACATTTAGTTGAGATGAACCCCAGGTGGGCAGCCCTGTTTGGGGGCATGGACATGTGTGTCACAGGGCAGCAGCTGGACCTGCAGGAAGAGCAGGACTTGCAGCTTGGTAGCTGAGCTACTGATGTGAAGGACCTGCCTTCACATCGAAGTGTTTGTCTGCCAGGCTTTGGCTGATGGTCGGTGAGCTGGGGCTGGCGATCTTCTATTTGAATGTCTGGCTCTGTCACCAGGAAACTTCCCAGGTCAGGCTGGATGGGGCTCTGAGCAACCTGATCTAGTTGAAGGTGTCCCTTCCAGCCAGAATCATTCTGTGATTCTATGACCCGGTACCCATTGGTGGGGACAAGTCCACTGGTGGGGCAAGTGCTGCTGTATTGTAATTGGTGTAAACGATCTCTGGGTCAGGCCCTGGGAATGGTGAAATGCCATCAAGACAGACAACACTCAGAAGTCAATGCCAGGACAATGAGCCCTGGACCATCTATGAAGTATTTATTTTGTGACATGCCACTGTAACGTCACCTGCTCACAAAGTGATTATTTTGGAGAATGCAGGGTTGCGGAAGACCAAATGCCTCACCAAGTCTACTCCCAGCTTAACCCATGAAGTACTTAATCCATGAAGGTCCCAAACCCCTGCTGAATCCAGGTGTGAGTTTCTGCCCGCTGCTGGTTTTGGGGGGCTGTTTGAGAACCTCCCTTCTCTGATGTTGAAAACCTTAAACTTGCTCATGATCAGCTTGTTCAGGAGCCACCACTGCTTGAATAGTTCTTCAGTTGTTTGTGAAGAGCATCTATGATGTTCCTGAGCCTGCTTCCGTATGTGCAGGTGGCTGCGTGCAGCAAGGAAGATGGGAGGACAGTAAACTTTGAGGTTTTGGTGCACGTTGCTGCTGGTGACTCAGCGATTACTAGAGCAGTGCAGGCAATGAAGTCAGGAGGTGTCCCTATCTTGGCTGTGGTGACCCGCTCGGTGCTCGTGGCCATTTTCCTGCCTTTTTCCTATTAGCTCTGTGTCTCTCCAGTCTACATAGGGCCTTTAGGGCAAGGACTTTCTCTCTCGATGTGGTTATTGCAGCATTCAACACAGCAGGAACCCAGTCTCAGCTGGGGACTCTAATGTCACCGCAGGGTGAATATGAAATAACAAATAAAAATGATTTGTGCCTGGATATTCCTGCCAGGAAAGTTCTGCCCACGGGTGCAGTTGGGCCAGGCTGCTTCTCCACCCCCCAGGGCAGGAGGGTCAGAGACAGCCCAGGGACGCTGGGAGATATTTGGGCAGCTCTGCTGCAGGCTTCGAGGGGGCTGTGGGTGCACGGGAGAGGAGCTCAATGGCTGTTGCAGAGGCAGTTTGGCAGCGTCTGAAGAACCAAACGTTTGAGCCCTTCTGGGTTTATTGAATTAGATACTTACCTTTTAGCAAGGGAGGTGAAGGTAGCTTACAGAACTGGCAGGTTTGCTGCAAATGTCCCCAAATTCAACAAGAAGCTGTGTACCTCAGGCCTTGATCATTGCTGCTTTTCTGACCTCTGATACACGAACCTGCTTTAGAAATTCCAACTTGCCCCCAACAGCTTAACTCTGTTGAAGTTGGAGGATGTGCATCAGGTTCTCCATGTTTACTGTCATTACATCAGTTATGGCTCTGAACTCAGCAAGTACTTATTCCTGCTATCTAATGTTAACAGAGGTACTGGCTTCACTGGCAGCACTAAATTCTCATGGGGATCATACCATTTGCATTAAACATGAAATGTACTTGGATTCCATAGCCTGTGCATAGGTTTAAATGAAAAATTAAAAATGGTGTTCTTTAGTTGTGTAACTTTTAAGTAAACAGAGCTGTAGAAACATCTGTTAGCTTTGATTTTAATTTACTGTGTAATAGCTTACATCATAATAAATGATGTTGTGTGATTTAGATGTAATTTTGCATTTACCAGGATGCTTGCAGCCGAATCACTGAAGTTAATGGTAGTTCTGCAATCAGCTTCACTATGTGTCAAATCAGAGGAACCATTATTGAATTTTAAAAGGCTGAATTACTGTGTTGTTTGTATTAAACCTTAATGTCGTTTTCGGTAACGGTAGTTTTCCCTTGGAGGTATGTACTGGATAGGGTTTCTGTTCCTGAATATAAAAACCAAATGGGGTTTTGGTGAAATTGCTTGAATTCCAATTTTAAAGGGGTTAGATGTATACAAAAGTAATTTCAAATCTGTCCTAAATGAAAGAATATATTTCCTGTGTTGGAGGTAGTGTTTTAGTGCAGTCCTTTTTATAAATTGGGAGAATTTAATGGTGCACCGTAATGATGTTAATTAAGAAAAATAATGTACCGACATGGCTGATCTTTAAGGGTCGCCGGGGATGGGGCGATATTCCAATTTCTCTAGGAATGGGAAAGGAGTGGGTACTGCCCTGTACTTGCTGGTTTTGAGGCAGTCTCACTTCCACTAACCACTGCAAGATGTGCTGCAAGCAGCACAAGAACGTTTTCTTGGGCTCCTCAGGGTCGGCTGGGAACCAGTAAACGGGTAGATGTATCCTGTTCTTAGACCTTCTAAAGTGGTGGTGGGTTTTTGATTCTCTCCCAGAGCCTCAGGTCTCTTTAAAGAGTTCTGTTGTCCTAGACTGGTTGTGCTGGTAGACTCTTGCATTTCTAAGTTTGTATTTTAAAATAAATAACCCCCCCCCCACAAAAAACCCTCTTGCCATAAAGCGCTTCTAGAGACCATTCCTTACTAAGTCGAAACAAGCCCCCTAGCTCTGGCTGGGTGCCTCCCTCCACTGAATCTGGTGCTTTGGAGCTACCTGCCTGGTCCCCAGAAAGGAAAGGCTATGTCAGCCCGAGGGGCAAATGCTCAACTCTTGTGCCAAGGAAGGGGTCGAGATAGGACTCTTTTGCTCATGTTTCGATCTCTGCTTTCTTAAACAGCTCGAGCAAGTGCTGTAATAAATCCGTTATCTCCCCAAGCCCCACAGTACCTGTTCAGAGGGTGGCAAAGCTTTTTTGTCTCGACTGCTTGCTGTAAGGATTGATTTGTGTTCAAGTTCTCCGACACGTTTGGAAGAAAACCAGAGGCGCACAGCAAAATGGCTAATCTTGATTGTTTCCATCACTTTTTACGTAGTGATGCAAGAAAGTCACCTGGCCTGATTTTTCCATTGTTTCCTCAAACACAGTCCGGATAAAGCGTGGGACGACTGACCCAGCCTCCCTGTGCGTTTAATGCTGCAAACTAGTCTGGAGATTTAAAGCCATTTTTGTAGCTCTTGGTTGTATCAGCATTTCGCGGGCATCGACATTAGAGGAATGTTATTTGATTTCCCATGGTAAATTGCTGGCTGGTAGATTTTTCTTTTTTCTCCTCCCTGAAACTATTGACTCGCTCTGTGTGGTGTCTAGCCCAGCAAAGCCTCTCACCTGCAGGAGACCACTGGCCCGTGGCACCATTGGTGAGCTGGGAGAGCTTTCCCATCTCCTTCGGGTGGTGCATGACAGCAATAGATATAATGGACTCATTTGGATAATTTAGTACTTGCTCAGTGTATCTGGTTTCTCTAGTGACACTCTGACGTTCATGCTTGACTTCCCCACCTCTCAGATAATAAATGAAAGAGGTTTCACCTTGTTGGCAGCACTGGCTTTTGGCCCATTATCCTTCCTGACATTGTGTACTTGAGAAATTAAATTACCTAGTTTCCTGGCTAGCTCCCTAATGAATGCCATTAATTAATATGTTTTTCAAAGGAGGAGGTGTTTTTACTCTTAATCCACAGAAGAATCTTTTTCCTTGGTTGCCCATGAGTGGGGTGTTTGCACATGTGGGAGCAGGTCTGTCCCTCTGTGGTTGGCTTTGCCTCATGATGTCCCGTAGGCTTGTGCGTGTGGCTCCGTTCCCCAGGGAAATGCTGACTGTGAAGGTGAGAAAGTAAGAGATACTCAGTGAAGTATGGGTGGAAAGCGCTAGCTGATTCCCCTTCTCTCCTCCATCTTCTCTTCTGCATCAGTCTCTAGTCCACTATGAGCAACCTCTGCCCTAGCCAGGACAGTAGAAAGTTGATGTTTCTTCCTTCTTGACCTTATTGTTTCTCATAGCTTATCTCAAAATTCTCTTTTTGTGCATCTTAGGCTAATACTGCTACACAGTGCAGTCACTGTTTGCTCTTAGATCTTCCTCAAGCCTTTAAAAGAGAAGGGAAGTTCAGGTGAAACAATTTGCAGAAGACTTGTCCACCTTGCTGCTTCCTAAACACGCTCTTTGGCTTGTAACTTGTTTTATAGCACTCTTCAGGGGAAGATCTAGTCCCAGGAGCAGCCAGTTTAATGAAAAGGATGATTATCTCTGCAGGTGATGGACCAATGTAGCAAAGGTGTGCTGCTCATGATGCAGCTAGAAGGTGGGTGGAAATGCAGCCTGGTCCTTTGGTAGGAATTATCAGGAGAGTGTGGATCTGACACGTTCTCCCGCTTTTTTCTCTTTAAATCTCCTTTCCCAGGGGGAAGTGGCAGGCCTGTGCATGGATGGGGTTGTAAACCCAAGATGGGGAGGAGTATGGAGTTCATACACCTTGGAGGTCAGGGATGGCTTTGACAGTTTCTCTTCTCTAGATGGAGAAAATTTACTGAGCTCAGGATGAAGAAGATCAGGGCTGGGGCGGTGGGTGCTGGGATAACTGCAGTGTCCGTCTGTCCTTGCTAAAGACAGTAATGAGGTGAGAAGTGGGAAGCTCGGAGTATTGGGGCTGTTGGGCTGGGATGGTGCCTGGCCTCCACTACAGACAGTGGGGTCCACAGTGTGGTACGGAATCACAGAATCACAAAATGGTTTGAGTTGGAAGGGACGTTAAAAATCACCCAGTTCCAACCCCCCTGTCATGGGCAGGGACACCTCGCACCAGACCATGTTGCTCCCAGCCCCATCCAGCCTGGCCTTGAGCACTGCCAGGGAGGGGGCAGACAGAGCTGCTCTGGGCAACCTGTGCCAGGGCCTCACCGCCCTCACAGATGATGATATGGGCTCAGATTCCCACTTCTGAGCCTTCCTGGTGCCTTGGTGAGGCAGAAGCTGAGTATGACTTGGGGCTGCAGCTGGTTTCTTGGGCTGTGGAGGATGGGAGCTGGTCAGGAGCAAGCAGAGCTGTGCTTGGGCTCTGCAGGGAGAAGCAGCCACATGAATGTAGGCAGCAGTGACATGCTGCCTGTCACTGAGATAGGAGCAAAGCTCTTGGGTTTGCTTAGATCTGCTCTGATTCAGGTGGTGCTTCAAGCATCAATCAATCCCATTGACTTCGGTGCTTCTATTCGTACGCTAAATGTCACCGTGCTCAATGCTTTACAAAACTGAACAATTTTAGTTCTTTACCCCTGCTGCAGAGCCTGAAGACAACTGCTTTTCTCCTCATATCCCTGCCACTTAGTCACTTCTGCTGCTTCCTCTTGTTGTGATCTGTGGTGTTCTTCACTGGGGGGAAAGAACAATGTCCTTTGAAATATGTGAAGCTGATGTGAGCCACAGCCTTTTTAAGAAATGCTGGATTTTATAGCCTTCTGGCAGCACAGATATGTCAGAAAGTTTTAGGATGCAAGGAGGTAGGCTGATCCCTCCTGGGGGAAACTTAAAATAACTGCTGCGCAAGATGATGAAGGAGCCTCACAAGCTATGGGGATGCTCAGTACTTGGTACAGAGGGGGCCGGTGCTCTGAATCCCTCTTCCCACTTTTGCTGGTGGTTGGGCTAATGTATATCATGATCAAGAGGAATAGATGAATTACGGTCTTGGGGCTGAATCTCTCTTTCTCTTGCAATCAGCAGTGCTTGAGCTGTTAGTCTTTAAGGAAGAAGTCTCTTCAATAGGAAACCAGGTGCAATACTACTAATTGCAGCTAACAGAGCTAGGGCTGGCTGCACATCTGGTTTAAATAGAAATAATGTCCTTTAAGTTGTTTAGCTGATAGTCTAGTCGCTTTTGTGTTGCAGTGTATCTATGCCCACCTGAAATTCCTGGTCTCGATGGGTCTTATTTTCTAACTGCTTTGCTAAAAAGCCGTTGGAGAAGCAGGTGAATATGCAATAAGCTCCTTTCCCATTTTCTCATGTTGCAAAACTCCCTTGAACAAGAAGGCTTGGTTTGCGTTCTTCCTAAACCCATGTTGCACCACTCCTTTGGTGACGGTTTGACTTCTCAGCCTTGAGACCTCTCTGTTTATGCAAAAAAACATGCAAACAGAGATTTTTTTGAGCTCGTGTTTGCTGAGTACACGTAGCCTCAGCTTGACTTTCTAAGGACACATAATCACAGCTGTAATCACAGTTCTATGTATTTTTAATTGTTGCTAATTAATTCGTAGCAACGCTTAATCCTTGTG
This sequence comes from Leptosomus discolor, assembly GCF_034619465.1. Lineage (NCBI taxonomy): Eukaryota > Metazoa > Chordata > Aves > Leptosomiformes > Leptosomidae > Leptosomus > Leptosomus discolor. The sequence goes on along the minus strand of NC_141419.1, from coordinate 89,847,386 downwards.
AATTAAATTGATAAAAAAGAAGAGAATCTCTTTCACCAACCTTGCACACTTGTTCTTGTAAGAGCTCTGTTTCAGGCTAGCAGCATTAACATGCTGTTTCTTCCCAGGCTTGTGGCTTTTAAAAAACCTCATGGCTGTGAATAAACCTTAATGGACTACTGCATGTATAACTTGCCAGCTGGGGGTATCTGGAGCAGATCCTACATGTCTACAGGAGCCTTCACATCAGAGGTACCGCAGCCCCAGTGAAAAGTAGACAAGGGCATTGCATTCTCCCGACACCTCCTTATTTCCATCGGAAGGCTCATCAGGGTAAAAACCTCTGGGAAATGCTTGAGTGTTGAACCTACATCGGGTTCTGTGCCCCTCCAAGTCCTCTGGCACCTGAAGCTGGATAGATAATGTTTAAATGCCTGCTTGGCTGTTTCCTAGGAAGTGCAGGTTAGCTCCAGGAGGTGCCAGGGATGCTGGGGGGGTCTGTGCTCTGGTGCCTGCTCGTTCAGGCCATGGGAGAGACTTCATTCTGCATTGTGGAAGAGTCACACAAATCCCTCTCTTGACGTGGACTTGACCCCCACGTTCAATTACCTGTACCTGAAACGGCCGGTGTGTTGTTTGGGTTTTTTTCCAGGCAAATTCTGTTAAAAGCCCTCATGCTTTATTCCTGTTTTCAAGCCTTTTTCTTACGACCTTGAGTAAAGCAGTTTCCCCAGTCCTGAGCCTAAGATGGCTACAGGAGCTGCTGTTCTGAGGCTTTTGAGGGCTCAGAGTCTGTAAGCGCGTCCCTGCTGATGGGTGCCTGCAGTTCCCAGGGACTGCTGCTCTCTCTTTGTGGGACGCTTACCATCTCTCGCTGCATTCTGCTAGGGAAATACTTCTCTTGGCTAAACCCCATTTTGCCAGCAGAGGACGTCATGCCCATACGCTTGAAGGCAGCGAGCTCCCACTGAAGCCCATGGACACACTAAAACCTTTCCAGCCTGTCTTTGAGATGGGTTGCACTGTGTACCCCTGTATCCCCAACCGCCTCTTGCTGACCTGTTGGGCTGATGGGACTGCAATGCAGATGCAGATTTTCCTATTTGAGTTAAAAAATAATAATAATTTAAAAAAGTCGTGAGTAGCCAACTGGGGCTGGAAGAACAAGCAAAGATCTTAATAGGCACCGTGAGATCTGATTAAATCTGTAACAACTGCTGCTTTAACACCAGTAAGTGGCTCCCCCAGTGCCTCTTCTGCCCAGTCTGGTGTAATCTTGTGCATTACTCATGTACAGGGGAGATAAATGAAATGGCTGTATTAAAGGAATCCTTTGGTATTTATTTCTGTGGCATTAAATACATGTATATTCTGAAGGAGGTGGACTATGTGTACATATATATTATATGGCATGCTGGGCTGCTGGGAGTATTTTCAAGAAACTATCCAGAGACAGGGGTAGATTCTGCCCTACTGCCGAGTATATTCACAGAAAAAAAAAAAAAAAAAGAAATCTTGCAGTACTGCTGAGGATCCTGCTGAGGCTGTGCCCCTGGAGCTGCCAGGTGCCCTGGACAGAGCATTGTGTGCTTCAAAGACCCCTGAAGCTCTGCTACCTGTGGTAATTTAGCTGGAGTTCAAGTACACCCTTTTTTTCTGGATTATACCCCAAGCTGAACTCCACAGGAGCAGTAGGAGAGGCAGACTAAACCAGCTGGTTCACAAAACATGTGGAAAACTGCTTTGCCTGTGTCTGACCTATGTCTTGCTGTCTGTCCTTCAGCCAATTTCTTCTCCATAGCGTATGTTGGTCACCAAAACAGCATCCAAATACAGACCACGCATGTGGACACCAACTTTTTCTTGAAATTGCCCCAGACTGTGCAATGAGGATGACAGAATTCTCTAACCATGGGTACAGAGGAGCATGTATTGAGAAATAACCTCTCCTGAAACAAGAGGCTTCTCTGCATCTGCCTTGGGAAGCAGACTAGAACAAATGTTTCTTTGGGATATGTCAGCTGTGTTGCATGGTGCCTGGGTACAGGGCATCTGGATTTTATGGTAATTGGTGCAAAACAGGAACCACATAGAAGAGAATAAACTGAAGAAAAGGTGTCTTCATGGCTTGTCTAATACTTACCTTATAATTATTAATAATAATAATCTCATTACCTAATAATGGGATAATTCCAGGTTAAGCACTGTAGGGGTTTTAGTGTCCCAGGGAAAAAAAGGTTACAGGTGAGTTAGGACCTTGAAAAGCTGAATTCTGACCTCTTGTACTCCACCAGACATGTTGTAATTCAAGAAGTCACCCTGGGCTCATGGTGCTCTGGTGGGTTCTGGCCTGAGCCTCTTTGGGAGGGGAGATTCGGCGGAATCTCTTGCTGAATGCAGGGTAAGAATATAAACCCATATAAATACTGTTGACAGCTTTAACTAATGGTTCTCACCAATAGCTTGGTTGCTTTCCCAGTAGTTCTTTATGCACCAATAAACCCCATTGTTCTTCTCCCAGCTGTTACTCACAAAAAGAACAAAAGCTAGCTGGAGTGTTCTTGTTTAATTAAAATAACAGATGAAGGAAGTGTATGGAGCAAAGTTTGAATGAGACGTGGTAAATATCTCTTCTCCCCCCATCATTTTAGCCCATTTGGTAGAGCTGCTTTATTTCTGGCTTATACCTGAGGTCCTGCTTTGCTGCACCAGGAGAAAGCAAAGTGCAAGGCCAGAGGTGACTCGGAGGGATGGTTCTCAGCAGGGCAACTACTCTGGTGTCCCACTGGTGCTTTAGTGCCTCAGATCTTTCTTCCTGACACATGACTCGTTAATTGTAGTATTTCTGCAAATGTAGGATGGCCTCAGCCCTCCTTGAGGCTGCGTCAGCCTGAGGCTGCTCCCAGAGGTGCCCTGAGCATCCTAAACTGAATCTCCCAGTGCAGGAGGGAAAAAGGCGTTTCTTCTACCCCAACAGCACTGCTGTCAAAGGCACATAATTTGCTATGGGGGTGGGGGTAAGCAGATACTAGGAAAACTATTTTAGGGCTAGAATGGACCAAACTTGCACCTGGATGACTTGTCCTGAGTAATCGTAATGCTGCCTTTTGGCCTTAGACGTTGATGTTGTCAGCATTTTGCTGCATGGAGCTGGAGCCGTTCAGAGCAGCAGCACTCAGGGACTCGCTGTGTTGAAGTGTTTACCTTGCGAAAGCATAACAAAGATAAAAGCTTTGCTTTTCTGAGAGATCCCACGATTTTTCTTTTTCTGAAGGCGTGTTTTTGTTCTGTTCCGTGGGATATTTTTTTGGGTTTTTTTTTTGTTTTTTTTTTTGGTGGAAAGAGCTGGCTTTTCTGTAGCCAAAACATAAATCCATCTCCCAGCTTTAAGCTGAGATGTTTGTGCCTGTGATTTCTGCTGTAGCCTGATGGCTGTCCCTGAGAGGGGAAAGGTAACAGTTATGAATGAAGTGCACTGCAAAGCATCTGTCTGAGGAAATGTGCTGCATCATCAAATATCTCTGCAGGATCCTCAGGCTCCTAGGGATTGGCAGCATCCATGTGCCTGGACGGTCCCTTTGGAGCAGCGTGCCCTTGGTGCCCGCTGAGCCAACCATCCCGTGCTCGTTCGCAGAAGTTCTGTGCAGAGATGCACTATGTGCTTTTCTGCTGTTTTCCAGAAAATAAAGACCTGAAAGAAAACAGGGGGTTTCAGGCATAGTGCAGGTCCTGTGGAGCTGATGTCCTAGAAGTCTGGCAAGTGAGAGCTGTATTGTAAGGAAGGACAGTGATTTTTTTTTTTTTTTCCTTTATGATTTTAAGACCTTCTTGTGTTTCATCCCAAACCTGTGCTTTAACCTAACTGGAAGCTGTCCCTGAATAATTAGCTTTACGATGCCTAATAGAAAGATTTCCATGCAGAGACAGAGACCATAAAAAATATAGTGTTTTGTTAAAATGATTATTCACATTAAGTTGTTGGAGACTGGTGCCCAACACCTGCTAAGCAGGGTGGGACAGACCCCCACCAACCCTGGATCCCCATGGGCTCCTGCCCAGGGCAATGCTGCTGCCATCCTGCCTGGGCTGCACACCCTGCCGTCAAAATATCTGTTCCTCATGCTCCTGATAACCCACCCCTGATGCCATCCTCACTTCCAGGCTGGCTCCTGGAAATCCCCAGCTTTACCTAGGAAGCGTTTTAAATCAGCGAAGGCTTGGCATGTCCCAACTCTACCAATACTTATGGTGTCATTAACTTGGGCATCATACCATCAAGCAAACCACACTTAATTTGTCATTTGAGGAAGCTGTGGGCTGAGTTATCCCACAGGCAGCGGTGGTAGTAGGAGGCTCTGTATCATCATCCTACAGCCCTGCCATAAATTCAGCTCTTGCTTCTTCCATTAGTGTGATTTAGTGCCAGGCTAACTGCCCGGCTTGTTTTACGTACACTTCAGCTAAACCAGTGAAACTCAGTATAGTTTTCTATATCATGGTTTTTAATTAAACTTAATTTTCTATGACAAAACCCATAACATCACCTTTGAAGAAAAAGAGATGATTTCTCTTCTTTTCTCTTCCCATTCTCACTTAGACTTTAAATCCTCTGCTCCTGACTGCAGCTGTGATTGACCCAGTCTCGTGGTGTTTGCCCTTCCCTTACCTGCCACGAAAGCCTGCTAGAGCCTCTGCAGGACTGGGTGCCAACCCCCGCTGAACAGTTGGGGCTGTACACTTACACTGTCTTGGGGCTTGGACCACGGCTGCACTGCTGGCTCCGGTGGGAAGAGAGAGGTTGAAGGACGTTCAGCCCTTTCCTATTTATCCATCCATCCGTCCACAGCTGTGGATGGTGCCTCCTGCAGTGCTCAAGGCCAGGTTGGATGGGGCTTTGGGCACCCTGATCTAGTGGGAGGTGTCCCTGCCCATAGCAGGGGGGTTGGAACTGGCTGGTCTTTAAGTCCCTTCCAACCCAAACCAGTCTGTGGTTCTATGACTCTACGTCCCACTGGCATCTCTCCCCATGCACATGAGGGTGAAACCACTGTTACATGTACTAGCTGTTAGGCAAGCCCCATGCTGACATCCCTGGGCACAAGCAGGGTGCTGGGCACGCTTCACGCTGCAGTGCCCTTCCAGCCATGATATTACATCATTCATTTTTCCTGTCCTCCACATATATTACCTCAATATTTGCCTGTGAGAGCTGTCAGATCGGTATATTTGTGCTTGTCTTCCATTATTAATCTGTTTTATTTCTCTTTGGTTGGCCAAGAGGGGCAGTTATAAGCGCACCTTGTATAAAGTGCATTCAGTGTCGTCTTCTGACTGCTGTATTTATTTATTGAGCACTGATTTTTCATTTGGTTGGAGGTACAGCGCAGTAACTGGGGGTGGAGGAGCTGGATGCAGGAGTGCGTTGGTGATGCTATGAAGTTCTCCAGACAGATCCTGGAGGTCCTTGTTTTTTCTCCACTGGCCTGGCTGGTCAAAAAAAAAAAAAAGTCCATGTGAAGTTGAGACCTTTGTTATCAGTAAAGTGATCCTGAAACCATGAATAATGGAGAGGAAACGCAGACCAGTGCTATATGGTTGCTTGGAGGGTCTCCTTTTTCACCTGCCCATCTGTCTTATAACCACATGACTGGATAGCACTAAGTAATTTTTCATGAGGTGTCTGAAGCTGCTACATGTTATGAGGAGGAGAAACGCCTCTGTTTTCCCCCATCCTGAACTGGCAGGTAAAGGACAAGAAGCAACTTGACCATGTGCCCTCGTCTGACCAATTTTCCAGGGAGCTACAACCTTGATTGGCACCTCCTGATACCATAGACCCAGATTGTCAACTGACCCTGAGCAGAGGCTGAGGCAAAAGAGAAAGTTCTCAGCACAGACCAATGAATAAATAATAATAACGAAAAGGAGAAAACCCAAAGACCAGGGTAGAGAAAAGAGAGAGGAAGGTGCCTGAGTCAAAGAGGTGAAGGAAGCAGGAAGAGTCAGAAGGAGGCGAGCTGTTGGCACCCCTGCGTTGGGAAGGACCAGGGACTCCAGGACATACCTACGCTGAGCCAGTGGGGAGGAAGGACACTGTGAAACAAGGACAGCCCATCCCTAGGCAGGGAGAGGACTAACGGACTTTGGCAATTGGCACTAGGAGGGCAGGTGGTAGAAGTGAGGTTAAGGTAATCATAGAGGGGTGTACGGGTGAAAAACAATGACATGAAGGAAAAGACCAAAAAGAACAAAGTAGAAGAGGAGGAGGAGGAGGAGGAGGAGGAGGAGGAGGAGGAGGTAGAGGAGGTAGTGGAAGAGGTAGTTGAGGAAGATGGGGATGATGAAAGCCAGGAGAAGAAAAGCAAAAAGAAATTGAAGTCTGAGGACTCAGAGATTGATGGGGAAGTGAAGAAAAAGAAAAAGAAAAAAACCAAGCGAAGAGAGTATAGCAGTGAGGATGAGGATGATTATGAGCGCAGAAAGAAAAAGAAGAAAAAAGGCAAAAAAGGCAAAGAAAAAAAGAAGAAGAAAGGTGACAAGTCCAAGAAAGGAAAGACAGACGAGAATTTTTTGGAGATGTATGAACAGGAGCTTCGGGACTATCATTCGGACTCCTCCAATGCAACAGAAGATGAGTACAACAAAAAAAAAGGTCAGCTCCATCATTTCTCATCTTACTTCTTGAGCAGGCAGTTATGCTGACGGCCCTGCTGATTCCCATCTTGGGACTCTTCCTGGGGGTGTAAGCGCTTGTCTTTCCTTTGTGGGGAATATTTCTAATTAAATAAGAATTTTTGCTGCGTGAGGTGGCACTGAGAGATTGTGTCTGTGTATAAGCTTTTCAGTTTATGAAGTCACTTTGCCATGTGCACGGTACAGCTGTAATTACATTCTCCTAATTAATATTTGCATTGTGGTGTCATTCAGAAGTTGCAATCATCAGATGTGGACAGGCTGGAGAAGGTCCAGAGAAGGGCCACAAAGATGATCAAAGGATTGGGAAGCCTGTCCTGTGAGGAAAGGATGAGAGAATTGGGTTTGCTCAGCCTTGAGAAAAGAAGGCTATGGGGAGACCTTATCACTGTGTTCCATTATTTAAAGGGTGGCTACAAAGAAGATGGAGACTCCCTTCTTACAAGGAGTCACATGGAGAAGATGAGAGGTAATGGGCACAAGTTACTGCTGGGGAGATTCTGACCGGACACTAAAGGAAACTTTTTCACAAAGAGAGCAATCAGTCGTTGGAATAAATCTCCCCAGGGAAGTGGTGGATTGCCCAACACTGGACCCTTTTAAGATTCAGCTGGACGGGGTGATGGACCATCTTGTCCAGACTGTGATTTTTCCAAGATAGGTTGGACCAGGTGATCCTCGAGATCCCTTCCAACCTGGTGTCCTATGATGACTCCCCTTGTGTAAGCAGGATATGTAGCAAAGATGCACAGTCCTGCTCAAGTGTATGCAGCAGGAGTGTGCTGGTGATTTCAGCAATCAGATGAGCAGGCAGTGGACCACTTAGGATTGATATAGAAGCAGGAGGTCCAGCACATCATCTCTCTGACTGTTGCAAATAACTAAATAGGCTGGGGAAACACTGCTTCTCCCCTTTAAACCTTAATTCTGTGTCAGTACAATAAGTAATCCACTCATTGTGTACGCACAGGGTACTTTAGTTCAGTGTGTGGCGAGCTGTGCAGTGACTTAAGGTTTAGATGATGCACTCAGTTTCATCAGAAGAGCGTGGTCTGGAGAAGGATTGCAGCCATCAGCCTGGAAAAAGTCTGCACTCTAACATTTTATCTGGCAGGTTGCAGCTAGTAATCCCCCTGCTCCCCAGCAAACCTGCAGCCCTGTGGCAGAGAGGTGAGGAAACTCCAAGGCAAACAGCAAAGACCCACAACGTCGCTCCATGATTAAAAGAAAAAGCCCTCAATGGGTAGGAGGGTGTTCCCAAGCACAGTGAGGCTATGTCCTTATCAGAGAGGTGGGTGGCAAAGAATAATGGACTGTCGAGGGGTGACACCAGCCGCCCATTACCCGTGCAGCTGGATCTTGGTGTGACTGGGGCAAGACACTTAACCTCTCAGAGCTGTCGTTTCCCCGTCAGTTAGTTAGAGTAATAACACATCTTGAACGTGGCAATTTGGAGAAATGAGCATGCCCTGAGGAATCTCGTAAAGCGTCTCATGCTTGCAGTGTGACTACACGTTCACTATAACTGATGACTTCTGTAATGGTGCCGTTTGGCTGTACTGGAAAAAGAAAAAATGATTCAGCTGGTCTGATGTAGAGGAGAAGCGAGGTCCTCCCGTATACACTGTGTTTAGGCCATGCACATAACCTACTTCATTTGGACATCTCTTCAAGGGGAGAGAGGTTGCTGTGCCTCATATCACAACTGTTTTTATGGTAGAGGAATAGCAACTGTTGCACTTTTCAAAGAGAGAAGTTCCAGCAAATGTTTGTAATAATCTCTATGTGGTCTTTTGCTTAGTTTCTCAACAGTTTCTACAGGAAAAGTGATAGCTTGTGGTTGCAACATTGGGGAATGGATTAAGCAGTGACTTGATTCTTACAGTCCCTATCAGAAATTAAAAGACTTGGTCCAAAACTTGCACCGCTTACTATCACGACAGCCCCAGGGACCTCAAAGGAACTTGTCATGTAGTCAGAAGTCCCACGGGTGAACCACTGGTTGCTCCCTTAGATTGTGGACTCTCCTCCTTGAGCTGTGTCTCAGAATTTTGCACCCTCGATTTCCAGGTATTTATGGAAGCGAGTGCACATGTATGTGAGGGAAGAGATGGAGGGCAAGGGAGAGGAGAAGGATGTTGGGTAGGACATACGCAATCAATGAGCCGCTGAGGTTTTTCCACTGGTGAAAACCTTCTACTGGGCCATTTGGCACCAGAGGCGCAAAAGCTCAGGAGCAAACTAACTGCACTGTCCTTTTGCCTGTGTTTCAGCTATTCCCTCTGCCATGCCACGTGCTGCTGCTTTTCCTATACTGATTCAAAACAGCAGATTTTTTTGTGTGACTTAGTCGGAGCCCACTGCTACTTTTCTTCCAAAGGACTGTTGAGTGAAGTGAGTGATGTTGGTCAGGGTTTTGAGAAAGGTGTAATCGCTGAAAAAAGCCTCCCAGAAGCTTTGGGGATGTCAGCTGCCTTTGGTACGGGTGAATATTCAGTAGAGATATATTTCAGACCAGAATCTGTGATTTCTTTTGCTGTAAAAAGAAAAGAGAGGTGTTGTAAATGTTTTATAAGAAGGGAGTCAGTGGTGCCTGTGTCATCTGATGTCCTCTTTATCTTACTGTATTAACAAACAGGAGAAGGGATCACCCCCATCACATTCGATCGATGACTGAAGAACAAGGCAAATGCAGCTCCTGGGGACAGGAAAACAAAAGAGATCAAGTGACTGGGTGATAGTGTATCTGAGAAAATTATAGCAGAGATAGAAGGCATTTTTAACTAAATTGCAGCTGTTGTCCATTCCTGTAATCCTGGTGTTAATGAGATTAGTTATTTATTAATAAGTGTTTGCGAAGTTACTTCCAGAGTACAGTACGGAAGGCTCTGGGGAGAGCTTATTGTGGCTTTTTTATACTTAAAGGGGGCTTATAAGAAAGATGGAGAGAGACATTTTACCGAGGCCTGTAGTAACGTGACAAGGGGCAATGGTTTTAAACTGAAAGACAGTAGGTTTAGATTGGACGTAAGAAGAAATTTTTTATGATGAGGGTGGTGAGACACTGGCACAGGCTGCCCAGAGAAGCTGTGGCTGCTCCCTCCCTGGCAGTGTTCAAGGTCATGTTGGATGGGGTTGGGAGCAACATGGTCTGATGGGAGGTGTCCCTGCCCAGGGCAGGAGGTTGGAACTGGATGGTCTTTAATGGTCTCTTCTGACCCAAACCATTCTGTGATTCTATGATCCCAAATTGCCAGTAACAGTGGAAACAGGGCTCACTGTGTAATGTAAACTTAATTGGTGGGATCAGTAGATTTAAAGTGCAGTAAGTACCCAGACACTGTTTATATGTCACCCTGGCTGCCTAAGCCATTATTAAAGCTTCTATGGGTACCAGCTCCCTGAGGTTCAGAGCGGATGTCTGAGACGTGAAACCAACCCTTTGCAGGAATTCCATCTCTTTCTTTCTCCATACCTTTCTCTTGATATCCCAGATCTTGTCTGTGATAGGGAAGAGGGAGACTGGCACGGTTATTTATACTCTTATTCAGGTTTTGGGTCAGAGAACCGTGAAGAAATGGACCAAGTGTCACTATCTATTTTCTGGGTCACTTCTGCCAAAGCCATGGATATCTCTGGTTTGGTAGGAAGAAAGAAATGTTTCCTCCTCCAAACTTGCTTTTATGCCATAAACTGAGTCTTTCCTCTGGCTGAGCTCATAGCTGTTGACTCGGTGACTCCAGCCCAAAGACAGATGGTGGAAAGCTCCCTCCTGTACTGTGTCACAGCAAAGTGCTGCTGACTCAGGAGATCTTGGGGCTTCCCTCTTTGCATAGCTGTAGCTCACCAAGAAGTGTATCTCATTTCAGAGGAAAACAAGCTTGTTTGAGTCCTATTGAAGACAAAATCCTCCTTTATTTCTTTTCTCCCCTCTTTTTTTTCCTGCCGAGTTTCAGATCTGGATATTAAGAGGTGGGTATCTTTCCTTTAAAAAGAAGCAAATCCACTAGTGGGTTTTGCTTGTCTCTTGGAATTTTTACTGTAGCATGAGGTCAGACCTGCTGCACTGTGCTCACTGTGTTACCGTCTCCAGGGCCAAGGTTCCCAGGACTGTTTCATAGAGGACGAAGGGTAAGGCACTTCCATACGTGCAGTCTCTTAAATGGCAGGTCTGCATGACAGTAAATGGCTAGGAGAACTTAGGTGACCCGTGTTGGTAAAGGCATTAAAGAGGTCCAATGGAAACGTACTTAGTCTCCCATGCAAAGGAGCAAACCTTGGATTAGCTCCCAGGAGATGCAGCACGTTGAGGCTGCAGTGGTCTCTTCCAGGGGCAGATGCTGAGCACTTTGTATGAAACACTGCTGGTTTGTCAACGTTGCACAAAGGGTGAAGCTGGACTTCAGCAGTCTTGGCGGTGCCGATAACAATTATAGAATGAAGGCAGCCATTCCAGAAATGCATGGTTTTATTAACACATTGTCTCAAATGCTGACGGGAGGAGGGAAATGGCCATTGTGGATTTGTAAACAAGTATATAAGCTGCTCACCACTTCTTCTGATGTGTGCCATCCGTTTTATTGTGTTACATTTATCACATCGTGCTCCTTTAGCAGCTGCAGCAAAGGGTTACACAGAAAAATCATTCAGGACACTCGGAGTTTATTCCTAAGTTCTGTTTAATGTAATTTAGCAGTGGAATGGAGGAGGAGAGCAAGTGCCGTGTGGTCGCCAGCTCTCTCTCTGTCCTACGTACAGAACTGGAGAGATGTATCCCTTACTTTTATGATAGATGACCATGAGTTGCCAAATCACCCCATCTGCACCCTGCATCCACTGACCTTCCCAAGCTGAAGCATTGATTAATACTCCAGATCGGAAGGAACAAGGACTCCTCTTTAGAAGATGTATTTTTTTTTTCTCCCTATCGCTAAAATGAGCTTTAGTTTTCGGTATAAAACATTCAGAGAACAGTTTTGTGTCAGTGTGAATTTTATGTCTTGTGATCCAGTGGGACTTGCAAAGCATGCTACTGAGAGAAGGTGGTGCTGCACCTGCCTTGGAGATGTGGTGGATCACACTGTTTGCGTCTCAACATTTCCCATAGTTATAAATGGCTGCATGAAAGATGAATTTTGAAAAGTTTAGATCACTTTTAGAGTTTGCTAGATGAGTGTACCCAGGAACTATCAGCTTGTGTGGACAGAACAAGCCGACACTAAGCTAACTGTGATCTTAAAGTGTTGGTTAAGTTGCGGGAGCGCTTGCTAATATTTTTTAATGTTAATATTTTTATAATGACTTTTTAGGCACTGAAAAATCTTTGGCCTGTCTATTGGACACCCCTCCCACTACACATCTGTGTAGTCCCACTAGGAGAGTTAAACTTGGGTGGAGGTGTCATGCTGAAATAAGGTCTTACAAATGACCATGTCATGCTGAAATGGGGTCTTAACAGTGAAAATGCTGCAGATAGGTCTTTGCAAGGATTCACGGTGGCTCTTTGTCTTTGACCTCCATGGTCAGCCACTGACCTGCAGCAGGGCTGCTGCTGGTCATTGGTATGGAAAATGAGTATTGTAAAGCAGATGGTTGCGAATAAACCTTTTGGAGCAAGCCCTTGCTGATATCTGAAGGTTTAGGCCCTCGCAGATGTCTCCTTTCATTCGCAGGTATGCGCTCAGCAAGTGCAGGAGCAGGGCTGGGGAGAGCGAGCGCCTGTGAACCCCCCACCGCTCCCCCTCCCTGGGCACGATCCAGCAGCCCCAAGCATATGCAGAAGCCGTCCTTGTTACGCACACTCGATCCATTTGGGATGGCTCAGCCCAGCTGGCAGCACCAAAAACAGCACCGAGGAACAGCTGCAGGTGCCAGGGTGCCAAACGCACGGCGCAGATGATGTGCCGGCTGATGCCTATAAAACCCACACGAGTGAGGGCTGCAGTTTTCCAGCATTGCTGCTCTCCTTGCACCCAAAATACTGAAATCCACATGGAATGGCAAGCTCAGTTTCATATCCTTGGCTGTCTGTGGCTACATTTTAGACTGAACGTTTGGGGTTTGGACTTTAAAAATACCTGAGGGTTTCTGAAGAGAAAGTGAAGATTTCCCTGAGAAGCAGGTGTTAAACGCAGGTTAATTTATTCAATTCTAGATGTGTTCCACCCAACCCATGTGTCCCGTCAGCCCGGATTTAGTGATCTGCAACATCCGAGGTGTAGGGCAAGAGGAAGGCGACCTTTAGCGGATGCAGGGCTAGAGCTTGCTCACATTGGAGTAATTCAAGAAGACTTGGGTGTTGGGTGTTTATTCTTTCTCTGTTGGTTTGGGTTTTTTTTTTTAACCCTTAAGAGACTGAGTGAGATTCCTGTGTTTTTAGAAAATCCAAGATTTGCCTGTGTAGGTTTTCATTCTCTGGTTGCAGAAAAAAGACTGAGGAGCTGCTTTTGCTCACAGGTACAGCGGTTCCCACCACTGGTGCATCAAATTCCCAGTTGCAGGACTGCATTTGTATTTTAGGGATCATGAGGTTTGTTCCCATTTGTATTTTTTTAAATCTACGTCTTTTGGCCTCTCTGTGGAGCTGTTTATCATCCTGCCACTGGGTATTTGGACAAGTGTCTGAATAATGTGCCATTAAAACAGCAGAATTACCTCCATCTGGATGGAAAGCCTGGGAAGAAAAATCGTACTGAGCCATAAGGGACTAAGCACAGACAGGGCAGCAGGGCAAGTCAGATTTTTATTCCAGCTTGAGTCCATCCCCTGCACAGCCTCAGGTGAGGTGGTTTATTATTCTGAGCCCCAGAAAACAAAGACTCGTGGTGGGGTTCATGCAGAGCATCTCCTTCTGCTGGGATGCTATGATTTACTGGGGGGTTCTGTGTCAACTGTTTAGGACGTGACCAGGACATAACTTCCAGATTCATGACATACTTTTTGTCTGGTTAAGGCCTCCTCTTGGCTGAATATTGCTGCCTCAACAAATATTTGCTTATTTTCAGTGCCTTGCTGGTGCAGATGTTTCCCCAAGCATTGTCAGAAGGGTTTTTATCTGCTTTTGGTTTTTCTTCCTTGCTGGACACTGTTGTGTAACACAATCTCACAAATACTTGAGTGGCAACACACAAACCAGCCTGAAAATAGTAATTGTGTCTTTCGTTGATGGATTTGTATGCATTGCAAGACTCACTGGACACCTACCACAAAGTGGTTGTTCATCGTTGCTGCAATCGGATGTGGCTGTTAGAAACTCTTGGTCCTTTTGGCACTTCGCCCCCTGATGTTCAGATCCACTGTGTTTTTCCAGGTCAGTTTGTTGTCCTCCGTTTTATAGACGTCTGTATCACAGTAGTATCTCTATCAGGCTTGCTCTATGAGTTGCAAGTGTTAATCAGGAGATATTTGCAAGGAAGGAAGAGGTAGGAAGGTCACAGTTTGTATCCATTCATATTTGTAGGGGTTTTTTTTTAAAGTGTTTTCTAAGGTGCTGATTGGATAGTAGTAGCTGTCTGTCATGAATGATTAAGTCGTGGACTTATGATTAATTCATAATGACACTAACAATGTGCGTGTAAATAATGTAACACACACAATTTGTGTTTATAAAAAGCTTCTGACAGGTATCACTCCCTGCTTAAGCCATGTGTCAACCTGAAATGCAGCTGGAAATTGGGTCTCAGGACCAAAAGGTGCTGGTTCCTCAGCTGAAATCTACAGAGGGTGCAGTGTCACCCTCCGGCTTGCAGGTGGTGTGCCCGCCGTGGGGCCGCTGTGCTTGCTCATGGCATCATACGGTCCTCGCCTGCCGGTGGCTTTGCCAGCTGTTGACTCGTGAACACGATCCTGCTGGATTCTCTGCCTCAGGCCGAGCGGTTTTGAAACATGTCGTTGTCAGTGTGTTTTTCTCTGCAAAAACAACTCAGCCATTCCCCGGAAACAAATGATGAGATATGTCTTGCCTTGCTCCTGTCAGGGAACATCCAGCATCCAACACCTGCGATATCTCCAGGCCAAGGATACTGGGGATGTCAGCAAAAAAAAAAGGTCTTTGGTGATATTGCTCTTCCACTTACCTGGGTATTGGGGGTCAGGGCTGGCAGCAAGGAGAGCATCCCACCTTGGTCTTGGTTGCCCTGCTGCCTGGACAACTTGACGAAAGTGGGGCTCTTGTTTGAATCTGGTGACCTGATAGAATTGCTTCCAGTTGCGTTCTGCAGACACATGGCTCTCTCACAGACTTTGCTTGGTGCTGCAGGTGAAATCAAAATCACACTTTACCCAGGCTGTATTGTACACTTCCCACTGGACAGCAATGTCTAATGTTCTTGTCCACAGTTGTGATTCAGAGACAACTCGTGTCCTGGCAAGTCCTCCTTGTGTCCAAAAGATAATGAAGGAAATGGAACAGCTTTTTCTCGAAAACATTTCTCTCCCCTGAGGCACAGTATTTTCCTCCAGCACAATCTAAACTTGAATAACAAAGATGTCGATTGCTAAACTAGTTCTGCTTTGCTGTTCCAGCAAAGAACTGAGATGTTTTTTGTGGTGGTGCTAAGGCAAAAGTATGTTTAAGTGATAGCTGAAGCATCAGATGAATGAAGTTTGGCTTCCTACTGTGCACGAGAATGAAATGTTGATTTTGCAATAGCTGATGAGGTAAAACCACAATTGCTCTGCCTGTGGGAACAGGCGTGACAGTATTCAGCTATGGATTTATCTTTTAAGAGATAAATGATGTTCCAGAGCTCAAGATAATGCTATTTGTGTGTATTAGTGGTAAGTTTGCAGGAAACTTCCCTAATTCATGTCCATGAAGTGTCTCAAAATGCAAGATACTACTAATTCTGCAACTCTTTGTATAATCTATGAATAGCAAAATGTATAACAGTATGCAACTGGTCCAAATATTCATGGAAAAAATTCCCTCTCTTTTGCTTTGAATAATTAATTTGGCATCCATGCCAGCCCCAAAAGCTGCTTCCACTAAAGCCTGTAAAGGAAAAGCAATCTCTCATAGTGTGTGAGGACCAAATCTGTTTAGAGTTTTGCCAGTATGAATCCAAAGTCATCATGCCCAAGTCAATGGAGTTAGTCAGGATTTGCCCCAGAGTGAATGAAAGAAGAGTTGGACTCATTTTGTGTATGACGAGAGATGATTGTCCAAATTGTGGCTTGGTAAAAACAAACAATCGCTGATTTCAAAGGCCCATCTTCACTGTGGGTAAAGGATGGTCCTGATAACAAACTGTAAACACAGTAAGTATTTAACTGGTGTGTTCAAGTACATAGAGCATCATTTTGGCAAACAACATGCAACAGTCAGCACAGACTCTTAAAATCTTCCAAGTATTTTGCATAAATGTCAAGGTGCTCTTCAGGTGCTCCAAGGCAAACATATGCTGAAGTGCATCTGTAGGAGCCAGAGTGATTGGTGCTTTGCATGAATCAACATTAAGTGAATATTGAGAATAATCAGCGAATTGCCAACAGGAAATTTGACGAAGTGCAAACAACCATTACTGCTGCTGAGGTAAATGCATCCTGCTAAAGGGATGCACCTGAAGGTGCCTCTGATAGCCACAGCTTCAAAGCAGTTTGTGTTGGTTTGGGTTTATACTCAAGATGAAGACCGCATCTTGACGGTTTCTTCCACTGCTTTGGTGTAGGAGGATTTAGCTCTTGCTCACCTTGTGGGGATGCAGCCTGGAGATACGGGTTTGCAGATCTGAGGAAGCAGTTGGTGATGAGGGAGATGATGTTTGCCGTGGGTGTGGTGTATGATGGTATGTGATAGATCACCTCAGGGAGGAGTAAAAGGCAGAGATACTGGAGGGTGGCCGGCTCCAGGACACCGGTGCTTATGTACACACTGGGATGTTTCACGTCTGCAGCCACCTTGGAGATTTCACCCCCTCTGTTCCCCTGCCCATGCTCCCAGCACAGGTCAGCTCTCGTTTCTGCTTTCCCTCTTCCTTACCCAAACTCTTCGATGACTCCTCAGTAGCTTCACTCTCTTACTCCACCTGTTTAATCATTCTTGTGACATAACCCTTAGGTTTTTTTCCACCAGTGGCCACTCTTGCTAGACAACAGTTAGGCACTGTCATGAGCTCCAGCTCAGTTCTCCTTGTTCACCATATGAGAACAGGACCTGAAGGGATCTGCAGTCACTGCCGTAATTGGTGCTAAGCAGTCCCATGTTGTCGGGAGTCAAAAAAACCTTGAATTTTTCAGCCAAAGCAATCTTCTGCCCTGAGGATATTCCTTCCTTGTAGAGCTAAAGGAATTTTGCGTGCTCTTAGCTAGAGGACCTCAGTCTCCACTTGTCAGTCTGTCACGGGTTGAGGCTGGGCCGGCCACTAACAGAATCTCTCTATTAACCCCTCTCCCCTCCCAAAAGGAAAAAGGAGAGAGAACAACAGGAGAGAGAGACTTTACAGTTTGGAAAAGAAAACTGAAACAGCTTTAATGAAACAATAACAATAAAAATATAATAATGAAAATAATAAAATAATGAAATATGTACAGTATGTACAACTATATACAAATCAATACAACACCAATACCAAACCCAGCTCCCCCCCCCCTCCCCGATGACGACATTTCCCCAGCACACTGCAGGGCTGGCACTGGGGCAGTCCCAGGCTGGACTGGGCAGCAGACAGGGATGGGATGCAGGAGCTGGACTCAGGCCCTGGATTCAGGGACGCACGGGTCAGGACCGACAACAGAAGGACAGACAGAGCCCTCCTCAGGTGTCGGCCATCGAAGAAGAGAGATTGACCCTGGTGACCCCTCAGCTTTACACTGACCGTGCCGTCCGTGGGGTGGAACACTCTGTGGGTCAGGTTTGGGTCCCCTGGCCGGTTCGCTCCTCCCTGCAGGGGTGACCTTTTTCGGGCTGGTGACCCTTTTCCCTCCCGCACCCCAACACGGGCACAAGACTCAGCAGTGACCTCGGTCGCTCCAAGAACCAGTCCCAGGCAGGGCCTCTCTGCATCCCGTTCCTTGGTGCTGGCTGTGACCATCAGGGGTTGGCACTGCTGGAGCAGTCCCTGGCTGGGAAAACGTGCTGCTGTTTCAGAGAGTGCCGTTGGTTAGAGGAGACCTGACTGAAAAGTTAAAGCACCAGAACAGAATTAGTTCTGGTTTAGCCCAAACCAGGACACAGTCTTTACAGCTTTACAATAATTTTAGCAACCATTTCGAAATGAGTGTTTCTCTACTCAGGCCATGGAATAGATGGGTTTATAGTATCAGCTCTTTCTGCAAGACAGGGAAACGGATGTAAGTTCTTCCAGCGACTCTGCAATGTAACTTGATACAGATTTTATGCTGCCTGTATCTTGCGCTTGAAATGACCGTTTTTGAATGCTTATTTTCAGTGTCTGTTATTTTCTTTATTGGCTGTGTATATGCCCATGAAAAGCAGTAATAGGTTTGCAGTCCATAGCAAATCCGTTCAGTCTAGCTTGCTGAAACTTTCACCGGTTTTCAAAGTCTTCATGCCAGATAGCTGAACACTGGAGTCAGCTGGGGATTCAATATCTACTGGATGAGATAAGTGAACTAAATTCCACTTGATTGAGATAATATTTGGAAGAACAGAGTCTGTATCAGTGGCTGTACTAAAAGTTTGTATTGACTCTGCCTGGCCCACCGGGAGAAAAGCAAGATTTGGAGACTGGCCTGGTCAAGCATTCTTATACTAACACTGTAGATAACTGTAACTTGGCCATGTTCTAGGCACTCAGAATAGATTTATCTTGACCTTGGGGGTGAGATTGTTTGCCAATTAAAAGCACCTAAACGTACGTCTCTTACTGTGAGCAGTGGCCCATGCATCAGGAGATGTTCAAATTGGGATCCAGCACTATCCCTTTTGCTTTTGCAACCTCTTGGTGGGGCTTCTCTAGCCATGGTGTGCAATGAACTCAGCCAACACCGGTAGGAAAAGCATCAAGGAGTAGCACAGATGGGCAGGAACATCTTAACACTGGCTTAATGACATGACCCAGCAGTAACTTAGGTGAAGAGGCACAGATATTTGGGGCATCCTGTTCACGTTTGAAGGGAGTGGATGACCAATGCCAATATTTGGCACAAGGACATTGGAACGTCATGGCTTGTACCTTGTGTTTCACCAAGAAGGAAATAGGGGTCTGGTGGGTGCAAAGATATCCATGCATGGAGAGGCTAAGAGATCTCTGCCAAAGTACATCTAAATGTGTAAGACCAGCAGGAATACATATAAAGAGTTGTTTTTCACATCTTGGAAGGCAAAAGTTATTGCAAAGCTCTGAATAAAGTTCATATTTCAAGTCCTGCTGACTAAGATGGGAAAACCAGAAAATCTTGAGGTGTGCAGCTGGTAAAACATTGCAGTGTCTGCTTAAGACTTGGTCTCTCAGCTGATTCTGTGGAGGGCATGTCAATGGGGTAGAACCAGCCCTCCCAAACTCCACTTCAAGAGCAGATGTCTTTGAGAAGCTTAAAGGTTCCACACTATAACTCTCAACGATATCAGACAGCTAAAAGAAAAACCACTATGTACTGACATCTCATAAACCATTAAGGGAAGAGGAAGACTTTGTGGATGGACTTGGAAACTACAGGGGTAACCGTAAAATCCCTGTGGATTCTCTCTTTATTTACATTCAATGATTGCTTCCATTGAGAAGGAGTCTAAATAGTAGTGATGTACAGCAAGCAAGGAAAATTTTTTCTTTCCTTCTTTTTCAGCGGAATTTTTCCTTTCTTCTCTTTCCCACGTTTGGCCCTGTTTTCTGCCCTGTTTTTCACAAGATCCTGGTCGTGTTTTTCACAAGACTTGGGGCCTATTGTTTTGTTTGATGGACCAGGCGATCTATCAGCAAGGATTCTTTTCCCAAGCTTTGTCCTATTTTCCCAGACTCCGGTCCTGTTTTTCACAAGGCTCAAGGCCTGTTGTTTTGTGTGATGAACCAAGCGGTTTATCAGCAATGCATGCCTTACTTACGACTTGAATAAGAACAGACTGACAAAAAAGAAATGTCCATGGAAAGTACCACAAGATGGTCTTGCTTGTTTGTACTGATAAGTGTAATCTAGGCAAGGACAACTAATCAGTAAAAAATACTTTCTGAAGAAAAAAAATCCTTGTAAATCTGTAAGCTAATTAATTTAGTTTATATTTTTCATTTTAGAGTAGACAGCACAACAACAAGCACCTTCTGAGCATGAGTAGTAATTAAGTAAGTTAGGTAACCATAAAGTGTATAAACACTGTAAAGTGAAAAGAGGAGGTGTGCTAGCTTTGTGGAATTTCCGCCTAGCACCCTTTTCTGTGCAGAATTGAAATAAATAAATATCTCAGCCCTGTGTGTACGTTTGGCTTATTGCACACTGGGTACTGGACCCAGCTTGTGGGACAACAGTAGGATGCAGCCAAATCTGAAGTGATACGCCAAAATGTCATTCCTATCCTGAAAAACTTTGCTAGTTTGTCTTTAGTTGTTGGACCAAACAACAGCCCCGAAAGAAATCTTAAACTGACTGAGTGCACCATTGTCAAATTGATGGGAAAATAGCAATCTTTGTATTTCATTACTTTGCATACAATATTGTTTCGGGGTTTGGTGGTTTTTTTTTTTTTTAACCTTCCATTTGACAATATAAACTGAATAGATTTTTTAAAAACTTTTTCCTATTAATGAGCATATATTCCATGTGAAACTGATGCAGGAGGAAGATAAGGAAAGTGAATAAACAGGTGTCCAAACTTATTTACACAGTGCCACTGTTAAAAATTAATTGGGAGATTCTGTAGAATTTGGGTAGATATTTTCCATCAGTGGAGGGATTTTAACCACTGGCATCTTTGCAATATAGAGGCAAACCTTTGGTGGGCATTAATGCCGATGATCCTGAGAATATTCACAACAGTGACGGAGGTAGATCGTCAGTAGGCAATTCAGATCTCTTGAGTGGTAGAGAGGGATTTGAAAAATAGGGACTCAAAATGAGGAGAAGGTTAGAGACCAACCCAAAATAAAGGAATGGACTTTGTGGGAAGGGAAGACCTAGCTTATGTGATGAAAAACATATGATATTTGAGACATTTAACCTCTGTATTTTCTCAAACTTCCCCTTCACAGCTGAGACACTGAACTAGGAAAATTGATCTTTCTAGCCCAGATTCCACCCTTGGTTAGAAGCGTGACTTCCACAGAAATCCAATTTCAAGCTTTCCAGCTAATTTGGCTTTATTGTCCCTAATCATATAGTACAAGATGTTTATGCTTGGGATTTGCTAAGGCTGGACATGTTCTCTCAAAGCCAGAATATCCAATTATTCAGGAGCAAACTCCTGGGTCTGTTCAGAAATGTTACTAGGCTACAGTTCTTGTCATCTTATATCACAGATGCTGTTCCCAGCAAAGGGCTCTGGGGCACGAAATGCTGCCTGTTCCTCCACCCCAGCTACCACAGTAGCCTTTCCTGTGTGCTGAGTCCTCAAGCTGCAGAGATGTCCTCAGCACAGACGACACTCACCAGCTGTCAGTGGCTGATAGAAAATAAATGAAACGCAAAGGAAGGAAAGAAACCTGGATCCAGGCAGCTGAACTTTGATGCCTTCGATGGAAGTGGCCAAATAAGCTGCGTTTGTCTCCAGGTGTCCTTTCCAGAAAGAGCTATCATCAATATTAGTATTAAACGTATATTTTCTTCCTGTAAAAGAAGTCATGGGCCCCATAAAGCTGAGACATCATTTGCTTGCACAGCTGGCCACACAGCTGTAGTGCTGGAAGAGGGGTGGCGGGGCTCCTTTCCTCTTCCCTGTGGCACTTGTCAGATGTGGTGACATGCTGGTGTCACCAACCCAGCCCCTCTTTTTGTCCCTCTGTGCACAGTTAATTAAAATGTTGCTAACCACAGCGTCTGCTCGGTGATGACATGCGCTACTTGGGAGGGCTCAGCACATCTGTCCCAGTAAAAACTGCTCACTCTTGTGCTGCCTGCTTGCTGCAGTGTGTGGAGGCTGAATTTGGAGTTGTGAACCTAAAGAGCGAAGTTTTACGTACTCATGGCCCGTGTTTTCTTGTAACTGTGAGACTCCCACTGTGGGAATTAGAGAAGGGTTTTGATTTTTGAGGGGGGGATATTGTGGCTTGTTGATGGTGTTGTTTTATACAATTTCCTTGTATCCCATCATCTCATTTGTTAGGAGTTGGAAAGTAGAAGTAGATCAGTCTGACTCACATCTTCTGTAAGGAAATTAAGGTTAGATGTATAGATGAGGTAATGTCAATACCTGTAGAGGTGCAGCAGACCAATTCAGGAATGGGTTTCACCTGATGTAACATGGGCAGATGTAACATGACAGATTCTGCGTGCCACATATAAGCCCTAGCAGTAAAAAAATCCACACTCAAAATCCTGCCTGAGCTTTTGAAAGGTCTCTGGGAACTAATGGAGAGTTGTGATGACTTATTTTCCTTCCTTTTCACAGGAAAAATGTCTTTGTCTATGCGCCTGGTGGCACAAAGCTAGGCACAACTTGACCTCACCCCCTGGAAACAGGGACAGGGCCAAATTTTGCTCAGCCTCTGTGGGGAGAGGGGCGGGGGATGATGTCTTAAAGGCTCTTTTCCTGAATGAAATCTTGCAGAGGGATGCTCAGCTATAACTGCCACTTTGGCAATGCCAGCAATATTATAACTTAATGACATAAGCTCGCTGTTTCCAAATCAGTCAATACAGAGCTGAAAACCATGAAGCAACCAGTGGTGAATCACTGGAGCAGGGACAGTTAAGAGTCTTCCTCCTGTTAATGGCTAATGAGAGGACGTCATCTGTCTCTTGGTGCTATGCCAAGCATCTCCCGTTGGCATGTGTGAGTGCTAACAGGAGGAAGGTGAAATGAAAACACTGTTCATATGTATTACTCATGTGCAAGCTGTGGATTTCATATCCTTTTTTTTTGCAAAGAAATCTCCTCTTACTTTGAGCCCATAAATGAAATACGCCAAGCCAAGGGATTCTTAAAATCTAGCCGAGCACAGATCGTAAGTTACTGTATTTATTACAATAAAGTCTCCTTTCTGTCCTATTTACATTCATGGAAAGGTGAGGTTAGGAAAATATCATGGTATTTTTTTTCTGTCTCAATGCAACAGAACCACTGGAAAGGAGGAGTAGTTTCTAATCAGTTTTACATGAGTGGCCTGGGTTTTGCCTTAGCACCCTGCCTCCATGCTTTTCAGATAAAATGCTGATCTGATTTCTTCTCTGTGATGCTTTGAGGGAAGACTGTTAGCGGGCAAAAATGTTTGATACTGAGTAGAGCCTCAGTAAATTTTTGTCTCTTTTGATTATATATGTGATGTAGTGAGGAAAAGATGAGCACTAACAAAATACATAACAATTCTGATGCACCCATGAAGAAAGACATTTTTGCAGCATTAGGTGTGAGAAATCACACACTTACCAGCCAGGCTGTGTGAGATGATACAATGAAAGTTTAGCCTTTCCTCCAGCTTATGGGACTGAGACTGAAATATTGTTATTAGCTAATACCACCACGTGTTCTAAAGCCAAAAAGGCCCATCAGGATGCTTAGTCTGGCCACGGACAAAGTTTTATAATTTCTTCCAGTTCCTTCTGTACTGAGCCAACCAAGACATGTCCTTCAGAAAGGTAATCTGTTTTCAAGCCTTAAGTCTTGTTGTAAATTCACTCATCATCCTGCTTAAGAAATGTGTGTCTTACTGTAATTTGAATTTATCTAGCTCTACTTTCTGGCCATTGGATCTTGTCATACCTTTCTCCACTTGAGTAAAAGGCTATTTTTAACTTGAGTGTCTCCCAAGAAGATATCAACGTGTGGTGATAAAGCCGCCACTCAATCTACTACTTAGAAAGGTAAATTGACAGAGCTTTTAGAGTCTAATTTTAGTGTTTTCCTACCTTATTCTCATTGTGATTTACCATTTGGTCTTTGGTGAAGTCTTCAGAACAACTGAAATGAAACCTTTCTGGCTGTAGTGATTTCTCAGCTTCATACAATATATTATCAGAGCAAACATGAAAGCGTGCACTGCATTGGCATGTGCTTAAATGAAAAATGGCTCAACAGCTTTACTCTAACACCTCACATAAATTCATCCGTTATATGTAATACATGCACATGCATTACGGTAGGAGAGGCGATGTGTTCAGGGTTTTATTTTCAGCAAAATCTGTCCTAACTCAATCCCTCTCTCCCTACGTAAAGTGTCTCCAGCAGTTTTAGTGATGATTTTCATCAGTTGTGTTGACTGTTTCACTAGTCCTTAGCAGTGACTGCACCGTGAGCAAGAGACGGGTTTGTTTTGGTGATGGATGCAGAGACCCGTCTCTGGGGTCTGTATTTTAGTTCAGGCTTGAGGATGACTTCGATCTATAATGTCTAGGGTGGGGGATTTCTCCTGCTGTCCTGATCTTTTTTTTCTGCTTCCACAGTTTACGAGGTGGTGACAGTGACAGGAGATGTCCGGGGAGCAGGAACCGACGCCAACGTCTTTGTTACTCTCTTTGGAGAGCTTGGGATTACTCCCAAGACTCATCTCACAAGCAAGTGAGTATCTGGAAGGAAATCTGTATCTTTGAGACCTGCTCTTTGGTGAATTTTATTGCATTTTGATGAAATGTTATATTGTGCTATGGATGCAGAGGGAATAAATCTAAAAGGTATTTCGGGATCACCAGGGAAATCTGAATTTTTGCCATTGCGTATTTCTTACCAAATCCCTTGCAAACCTGCATTCCTTTCTGTAGGTGGAAACGTGTGTTCAGATCCGTATTACATAAGGCTCACACTTGCAAGGTGTGGGGATACTTGCTTTCTTAAAGCTTAATTTAGGAGCTCCCAATTTAGGAGCTGAGAATAGTCATCGTTTGTTGGAGTGGGCATGATGGGCCATGTTCATATGCCTAAATCCCACTGAGGTCTCCATGCAAAGTCAGGTACAGAGATAAGCATCCTTGAGTGTAGCTCAGTGGGTTTGATGCAGTGTTGTTGATGGGTAACCACCCACACCCAGACATAGGAAATCTGAGGCAAGGAGAAATGTAAGACTTTAGGCTGCTTCCTAGTTTAGACTGTTCCCATCCTGTCTGCTGTATGCTTGGTTGCACATCACTGTGGTTGCACATCAGTGTGGCGGCATTGATCTGTTTTCCTCCAGCTGATGCCAATGCCACCCTCTGGATGCAACTTCTCAGTTCTTACCACTGTGTTGAACTTAGTGGAAATCATATTTTATATATTAAGAAACTACTGCGAGGCTTTTGACTCTCTCAACAACTCTTTTTTTTAAAAAAGCAAGCATCAGGGCCAGCAGGTGCTCAGCTCCCATGAAAGCAAAGGTGACTTTTAACAAAGTCCCAGCTCTGCATGTACTAATTTCCCCTTTAGCCAGACAATTGCACTAAAATAAAGCAGAAATCCATTCTCCACGGGGTCTAGGAGAGGCTGTGTGTCTTTGTTTTTCAGTGTTCTTATTGTTTTGGTTTTCTTGAAAATGTGCTTCAGAATTACTAGTTCTGTGCTAATGTCACACGGTAACCTCACATTTTCTCCATTTCTACAGCACCGACAAGAGGTACCTGCAGCTATTTTAAATTTTACCCTCAAAAGAGCTTCTCTTCCCAGTGAAGCAACTCAAACATGAGAGTCTGTAAAGAAAATGATATGGGAATGGTAAAGAAAATACATGAAATTTCAGCCCTGTTTGCCATATTTGAAATTCAGAAATCAGAGCTAGACAATGGAGTTTTCTTATCCCAGCATCTCTAGAAACACCAGGGAGAAGGTGCTGTTTGTGTATTATATATCTGTACAAAACACTTTGTCTCTGTTCTGTGATTTTCACCCAGACATCCCAATGAACTTGCAAGGCAGAATACCGTTTCTTTTGGTTTAGCAGAGAAGGAAACCGAGACAAAGAGGTAAAAGATGACATGGTCCCATAGCAGGTCAGAGACAGAGCTGGGAGCAGCAACATCTCTGCTGGGGGAAGAGCTTCCAACCTGTCTCATAGTAATTGGCAAAGCCATCAAAGCAATATCTGCTTTCCAGGGAGTTTTCTTACGGTCAGCATTTACATAAAGAGCCATTTCGTTGTGAAAGAACCCTTCTGCTCATGTCTATGGA
Source organism: Leptosomus discolor (assembly GCF_034619465.1). Taxonomy (NCBI): domain Eukaryota; kingdom Metazoa; phylum Chordata; class Aves; order Leptosomiformes; family Leptosomidae; genus Leptosomus; species Leptosomus discolor. The sequence continues at coordinate 89,821,537 of NC_141419.1, read as the reverse complement.
AATAAACCAAGTATTACCTTCAAAAATAAAATAAAATACTGTATGCCCTTCAGAGAAGAAGACAAGGGATCCCTGTAATAGATTTCTTAATCAGCTGTGGCCTTAAATGAGCTACTGGTTGTACAAGTCATCTTTGCTGGCACTCTGGTTAATGCCTGCTTTTTCTTCCCTGACTTTCTTTTCTGAAAGAAAGAAAGAAAGAAGGGACACGTGGGGACTGTTTTAGGTTGCAGCAGCAGCAATCTGAGCTTGTTCAGACCTGGGTTAGTATTTTGAGCTTGGTCCCTGTTGCCACAGAGAGCAGATGGCTGAAGCGTTGGTAAGCAAGGATGAAAGGCATGGGAGGCCAGCCTTCTGCAGTTCAGGGCTCTTAAAACTGATCCTGTAGGAGGTGACCGCTAGAACTTCAACTCCAGCTTTCCACTGGGGGTTTCCTGAACGTCAGCGAAATTGCTGCATCTCTAAGCAAAGTCTGGTGCGTTACAGTGCTTCATCGAGGAATAGCGAGAGAAAAAAAGCTTGTCCAAGTGTAGGAGTGTCTGCAGATCTGCTTAATTGATAGTCTTGTCTCCTAAAGATGAAGCAAACCACGAAATAGTTTGCCCCCAAATTTATTATGCAGCTTTGTGAATATGGCAAAAGGATGGAATCTCATGCATCTTTCAACTAAATGTTTACACGAGTTCACTTATGACTGCAAATGCATGACATTTTATAGGTGTTTATGTTTCCTCGTGTATGACAGAAAGCTAAAATATCATGCATTTCCTAAAGATGGTACTACCATTTCAGCTTCTGGTTAGAATAGGTTTTTCTTATTTCCTTTGTGTGCTGGTAGTGAAATACATGACATTTCAGATCTGTTTGTCATGAGCAGCAAAGGGAAGACGTGGCAAGTTGATGAAATATCATGTGCTTTTAACATTGGCCAACAATAAGGTAACTGTGAAAAACAGATACAAATCTTCATCATGACTTGTCAGGAGCAACCAGTTCAGAAAGTGGCAGCACCCAAATTCTGTCCCAAAAGAGGCATTTAGGCAAGGAGGTTTAACCAAGTAGTGTTTGGGTCTGAGAGGAACTGGAATGAATCTGCCTTTGCGGTCACTGTCTGTGGTAACACCTGCCCACCAGTGCTGGAGGTGGTGGATAGGTGCTGGCAAAGTGCTGCTTGGCCCCGGCCATTTTTGGCAAAATCCCGCTTCAAAACCCAGCTCACACAACTCTCCAGATCCCCACCATCGTTTCTGCACCAGTTACAGCTCAGCCAGAAGCTAAAAGCACTACCACAAACGAGTTTCTTTCCAGGGGCTCCATCACGGGCACATGGGCAAACACCAAGTCATTGTTTGGTGGCATTTTGCCCATCACTGAGACCATTCCTACAGGCATGAACTGCTTTTCCATGATCCAACATTGACCAAACAGTGCTGATCCTCCATAGCATTTAATTTCTCCTTCCTTACGTGCTTTCCACCACGCTGAGGCTGAGGACCGAACACAAAACTCAGCCAGGAATGCCGCTGCCAGCTCATCCACAGCTTTTAGCAGAAAATTTATTTATTTGTTGTTAGTGTAAATGAAACCACTTTTCAATGTCAGGCTTACCTGGGCCAGCTTGTGACACCTGCAATAAATATTAATGGGGAGTTTTTTTCTTTTTTTCTTTTTTTCTTTTTTTTTTTTTTTTTAAAAAAAAAAAAATATAGAAAAGATTTAGCAGCTATAGCAATCTGAAAGAAAGATGAAATAATTGCTAAGTGACGGCTGGTGCACCTTACAGTGGATTTTTTTTTTCCTATACTGAATACTTTTAATTGGCACTCTCTTCTACCTGGTCTTGGGTTGCTATACAGAACTTTTCCTGTTCCTAATGCCAGCAAATAGATATAAGTGTGATGGTCTTTCAAGGATGTTAATGTTTGTAGCTGTACTACAGCTAGTTGCAGTAGATCTGATTTTGTTATTTAACTGCTCTGGAATAAATAAACAAATACAGTGAAGCAAGCTTATTTACTGTGAATGGTTAATATGTTAAGTTAGGAAGCGTTAGAAAGTTGGTATAGAAGGCGCTGTTTAGGCTAGGAAGCAAACAAACCCCAAGTGCGGTGGAGGAAGGTTTCTCGCATCGCTGCTGAAGCACTTCTTCAGAGATGAGTTGCAACGTTTTTCCTTTAATGACACGGGATGTTTCCTATTTTAAAGCTGCTTGTGTATCTAACCGAACTCTGATTTATGCCTATACAAATCTGCAGCTCGTACACTGCGCTCTGAAGGCTTAATGATCTGGGTAGCATGAAACAACACCAGATTTCAGAGTCTACATTTGCTTCAGAAAGAGAAACAAAGTGGGAAATTTCCTCTCTCTCTTGCTCAGGCTGATTGGTTAGCCTATGTCTAGCACGTCAGGAACAAAACCACCTGAGAGGGTCTTAGCCAGCAGCGTTGAACAACCCAAAGATAAGAGCTGGTAGAATTGGCATATGTATAAATAATAATCCACCTGCAGCCACGCATAGAGCAGCTGGTGGTACAACTACAAGGAAGGTCAAGCCTTAGAGGGAGAAACAGGAATTTACTCAAAACAGGCAGACTTTTAATGGAATTTAGCTCCTCTTCCAGGTCCCTGCTGATCAAGTGTCAGCAGCATTTTTCAAATTGTAAAACCTGGCCAGTATTCCTCATGGGATGAGTATAAGGTGCCTTCCTGGAACACACTCAACCTTTCTGTCTTGCTCAAAATCCTGCCCCTACCCCAAAGCATTAATCTGAGCCTCAAAAATGTCTGAGCTCGTTGTCATTAAAATTTTCAAAAATAGGTCTCCATGGGAATGGGATAGAAATTTTTCAGCAGAGTAAAATTTGTTCCCAAATTTAGCAAAGTAGGTGCAATTCAAAATGTAATTTAATATTGGGAAATGCTGAGCAACATTTGCACTGTTATCAACGACACTACAATACCTACTTTGTATACAGTTTCTCCAGAAAATAACAACCAAACTGCAGGTAACATATAAAGCATAGCTGAGATTATCTAAATTAAATACCACTATTGTATTTTTGTCATGTAAATCGTGCTACCAGGGACAAAACCCTGATATTAAAATACTACTGCTCCGTGCAGTACAAAGAGAAGAGAGCACATACCCAACGGGTGCCATTAAGGCTACTGAAATCTGTACTGGGAATGCTTATGGATAAGGCAGGGCTGTTCTAGTGTGCCCTGTGGCACTTTGTAAAGTTTCAGGGTAAGTTCAGAAATGGGGTCTCATGGTTTTGGGCTGGTATTTGGCTCCAGGGTGTCATCACGCTGCTACACCCCTGAGCAATTTTCCGCATTCAATTAAATCCTTTCAAGTGGGACAATTTTTTCACTAATTCTTCTGTGCTTGTCTAAGGCAGATTCCTTCTGCTGGTCAGGCCATTGATAGAAAAAGAAAATCATGTCCTTGGTATAGCGACGTTTGCAATCACTGTGCTTTTTTGGCTGGTTTCTTTTCCATCTGGAGTATTTTTGGATGTATGCTGCTTTATGCAGTATTTCCAGCCACCCGCTGACTGATGTTGTCAGCTTCGTAACAACAGCCTTGGCAAAATATTTGCAGACCAAACTCCCTGGAGTATTTCTTTCTCCAAGAAGGAGGTTAATGATGCTGCTATTGGAGCTCTGCCTTAAGAGTAAACGTGGTTTGAACGTAAGTTTTTTTGCAGTTAGGCTGTTTGTAAATCCATCTAGGCCAGTGTCCTCTCTCCAGGAGTGATCGATAGTGGATGCATAGAGAGAAACAGGTGAATGAGGCAAACACATTGTAAGCATTTTTCCAGTATCTTTTTCCGTCTTGTGGCAAGCTGTCTTCTTAGCCAGAGGCCTGAAAACACAGATTCACGCGGCCTATAATGTATATTGGATAATCTGAGGATAAGCAAATCTGTCTGTACTTTCAAGCCAGGAAAACAGCAGGAATAGACCAGTGCTCATCTGTGCCACCTCTACATGTCAAAACTACACAGTCCACCCCTCGTCCATGAGAAACTCACCTCTTGTGAGACAGCAGGTGATCCAAACAGCATTATTTTTTTCCTAGTGACAGGCTGCAGGATGGTTTTTGCTGTGAGACCTTCTGAAATCATCCCTGGTACCCAGCTCCCTCCCACTGCTGCTAAACATCAAGGGCAGGAGCTGGCGGACCTGTGGGCAGGGAGATGCCACCAAGAACTGACTCTTTGTGATGATTTAATGGAGCATATTTAAAATTTTGTTCCAACTGACATCCGTGGTAACACTTCGTGCTTCTGTGCAGGCCTTCATCCACAGTGCTATTGCGTGTGGTCCTGTGTCTATGAAGCATTTTCAGATAAAACACTTAATAGAAAGGCAATTTACAATGATCATTAATGCAGTGATTCAAAGCTAAATTGGTTCAGTTTACTCTATCACTTCTAAAGATTATTATTTTCATGCCTCTGCTGTGATCGGTACCCAGCTTTTCACTCTGTTCCTAAGAGCTCAGCTCTGGAAAGCGTGCTATTAGCTGATTAGAAGCAAAGACTATTTTCTACAAATATTCAAAATTTCATTTTAAAAAGTGACTTTCACTTAGGTGGCTGGATTAGCTCTTGTTAATTCCCTTTTATTAAAAAAAAAAAAAAAAAGGTGATTTACTAGTGCAAATGCTTATTTTATGTACTTTTGCACCTAAATCTTCATCATTGAGAGTTTCTGGTTGTCAACGTACCAATTAGTAGTGAAACTCTTATGGCACTGTCTCTCTTGTCTGTGTCAATGGCCTACAGAAGGGACGCACGCAGGGATTTATAAATACTATGCTTGAATATCCACCAGTTCTTGTGGTGTTTTTTAGCAAAGTGAAGTCCCCATCCAGGGGACACAGTGCTCTAAATCATTGTACACTTGCAGTACTGTGAGGAGTGCAACCTGCAGGCAATCATTCAACCAAAAGAATCTGAAAACAGCTTCAGATATGAAAAATATTTGAGAAATTCATACACTAATCTTCAGTGAAGTTCCTTGGATGTTTCTTACAAAGCAATCGGGTAAAACACTACAACAGACTATAAAAAAAAAAAAGAAAAAAGAAAAACCTGATTGAAAACCTGAAGGTCTTCTAACCTGATATCCCAGAGGAATGATAGGGTTCCAAGTGAAATCTGGCTGATCTCTGAGTGTCTGCTTATGCTAGCCATGCCCAGTCCCTGGGTCTGAATACAGTCAAGCCTGAACATTAGAAATTTAGTGCTGCAATTTCCGAGTCAGATTTTTCTCTGTTTTATTTGTCACGGGAGCTGTGCAAGCCAGCGTGCTGCATTGTTCAGTGTAACAACTTCCTTATGGTAATCAGGCTATGAATTTCTAACCCCAGACCAGCCTGGACCAGACTCTGACACAGCCCAGCTGTAATTTCTCCTTTCTCTCTCTCTGTTTTTTCCTTTTTTTTTTTTTTTTTTGGATAAACTTCAGTATAGTCATTCACTGTGGGATATTCCCTCACTCTCTCTCTTCCCACTTAATTGACAGTGCCAGAAAAATGCTAGGAGGAAGGATTGGATTTTTCCTTAGAACAGTCCCCTTCTTTGTGCTGTTGATGCTGCATATCCATCTCCAGGGAAGAGACTTGTCAAATTCTTCCTACCTTTTGCCAGCAAGACTTCCCAGGAGCTTGAGTCCTAGATGACAGTCCCATTTCCTAATGCATCTCCAAGCTCTTTCACAATGCATGAAGCATCTGCTTGATGGGCAGCTTCAGATGCCCCCCTCGGTGCTCCTCCATCACCAGGTTTCCTCCCCATCATTCTCCCACCATCCCAGCAACTGAAACAGCCCAGCGTAGTGGCGGGACTGCTGTAAACCAGCAGCCGCTGGGACCAGCGTGCTGAAAACTTTGGGCTAATTAGTCTCACTTAATACTTTTGTGCCATCTCTGTACTAGCCTGCAGCACCGCATTGATCTCTGGAGCCCGTGCAGGGAGAAGCCTCTGTCATTACGATGCTCGCTCAAGCCTGACAGACTAATTGCCTCACACTCGCTGACTGTTTTCTCTCAGACAGCCAGGTTGGAGGAGGCTGGGCTGGATTTAATTTTCTCTTGTCTTGATGGCAAGGTTAACTATTTTAGCCTTTTCATGTAGCAGCGATGCTCCTGGCATGGTATCTGAAATGCCAGAACGGAGGAGGAGGAGGGCTGCGTGTGCATTTGCAGAACACACAAAATAACCTTTAAGCAAAGGTGCGTGCTGATTCTTCAATGATGTGGAGAAGAGAGCCGAGCAAAGCCAAGCCCCCTTGCTCAGATTATTAATATTCACTAACTTTCTGAGTTGTCACTGCGGCTTTACGCTGCTGAAGTGCTGTGGTTTCTTGTTCGTTTTAACACGAGTTCTGGATTTTGCTGTGTTTAATCATCTGTAGCGATGCTTAGTGGCCCAGGTGAAATGGGGGCCCATCAGGGAGGGCAGGTGGGAGAGGCTGTCTTCAGAGCAAGGATGGGTTTTTGCTTTGATGTTATTCACAGTGTTTTTTGTGGAAAATATGAGCTCAAAAAGGATGGAGGTGCTTGCCAAAGATCACACTGCAGGCTAGAGGCAGGACTGGAAATTAAATTCTACATCCCCTGACCTGGACCAATACACTTTATATTGCCTTCCACTTGCACCTGTGAAGTACAAACTGCACGCTTAACACATCACAAAAAAATCAAACCAGTCCCTGTCCTACAGTCGTTCTGCTTTGAACGAGTTACAAATCGTAGGAGAAAGCTGCAAAGGAAGTTTCAGTAGTTAAAAAATGTTGGAAGATGGGCGTGGAAAGAAACCTTTGATGCAGTTGGATGCTTTTATTTCTGGCTGAGCTCTGGGCAGATCTACGGCTCCGCAGGGAACTCGCCAGGCTGTGGAGTCCCTTTGCTCCATAGCCAAGAGTGGGTCTGCTTGGTGCCCAGAGGCTAGGATGGCAGGAGAGGACACCACTGCGGGTGGGAAACAGAGAGGGAAACGCATATTGAGGCCCTATAAAGCAACTGGGGCAGATGTGCAGGGGTCCAGATTCACCAGGGTCTTCCACATTGGTTGGCTGACAAGGGCTGGTTGGTAAGGTTGAAACGAAACTCTGACTCAACCACTCCAAAAAAACGCTTTCCAGCCACCCTGAAGGGGAGCAGCTGAAAACATCCCAGTGGTTTTTGCTGTTACATCTATGTTTTAGCAAAAGACAGGTGGGGCTAGCAGAGTTGAGGAACCATAGGTGAGGTGTTACCCAAGAGCTGGAGTTCCTCATGTCATTTTTTTTTTGCTTCATTGGTGCTGCCTTGAAATGTTTTCACTGAGGATTATTTTCGGACACCTCTGAAAGCCATTTGCTGATGGGAAAGTCTTACAGTCTCCCCCAGCTTTTACCTCTATGGGCAGTTTAGTTGAGGATTTTGAAAAACTTTTGTCATGTTTTATACTTGGAGGTGATATGGAATGTGATCCAAGGTTTGCATCTGCTTGGGCCAGCATTGCATTTCCCCCAAAGCTTCCACCTCAAGTTACAGAAGGACTTTTAGAGCTCGAGAAGGGAAAAAGTCTGTTGAATGTCAGTACTTAGAGCTTCTGAAACTTGTCACAAGGACGAGGGCATTGAAAAGTAGGCCTTTCCAGTGCTAGGAATGACATTTCTTCATCCTTAAACGCTAGCCCTCTGTCAGGCCACCATGTGTGCTTGCTGACAAGGTTGTTGTTTTTTTATCATAGCTTTTGATGCATGTGTATTACAGGAGCAGCACGGCCTTTGAGAGGAGCAAAACAGACGTGTTCCGAGTAAAAACCAATAACGTCGGACAAATAAAGAAAATAAGGTACCCGCACAACGTTACTACCGCAGTACCTGCTCCGCGAGGTGCTAATTGAATGACAGGCTGTAGAGGTTTTACCATTGCCATGTTTTATTCATTATTTCTTAATGTGCCTCTATGAAGGTGAAGTTAAGGGGTGGTAAAAGCTTGTTTACTGCCTGAGATTTGAACTGAAGCGTGAAATCACCTACGGTATTGCTTATAACTACCCATGCTCCCCACCAAGAATTGTATTTCTGTCATATGCAATCACAGAGGAAGGCATTTAGGACTATTTTCGTGTTCTGATGGAGGTAAATGGGGTTTACTATCCTCTTTTGCTAAATTATTGTAATGTAAATTATTATTATTATGTTTAACCATCACCTGACTGACCTATATAAAATTAAAAATTAGTAAGTAGTACAAAGAAAGCTGGTAAAATGGAAAGAAGTAGATAAAACAAAGTAAGAAGAGACAAGAGCAAGAGAGGTACAGGGAGAAGAGTCACCTTATGTTTTAGATACGCAGTATAAGCTGAATGAATGCTATGTTGAATGAACATGAAGGTGCATCTGTTTGTGTGTATCCCCTTGCAGATAATAGCCCACATATGCACCTGCGATATATGCCCACAAATATGTACGGAAGGTTGTTATTTTCAAAAGACCCTGTAAAAGCCCATAAGTTCTATGAAACACTTCAAACAGACAGGTATAAACAGGCATTTTGTGTATAGTTGCTCTAGACTTGCCTAATATAAAATATTCCATGAAATTACAGTGCTAGTGGCCAGCCTTAATCAAAATATCAAATCCAGAGTTGTTCTTCCTCTAGGATTGAGCATGATAACACCGGACTGAACGCGGGCTGGTTCCTCGACCGTGTGATCGTGACCGACATGAACAGACCTCACCTCCGGTTTTACTTCCCCTGCAACAACTGGCTGAGCAAAGAGGATGGGGATGGACTGTATGTCAGAGACCTCATAGGCAGCCTGAATCCCATGGATGTGCCCAAAAGTAAGGGTTTTCCAAAAAGCTTGGCTTTCTAGTGCCTCATCAGAAAGGACAGGGTTGCTTTCGGATGATTTCAGCCACATGAAAAGTCTAAGTTAATTTGAGTTTTATTTATAGTCAGGGGAGATAGAAATAGGAAGATGCAAGATGCCTCCAGAGGGCAACTCCTTCTTCCAATGTTAGACCTGATATCTCGGGGTGGGATTAGTCACTATCTGGAGAAGCTCTGCTCGTTGGTTGAGTACTGAAGGATCCGTGACGACTACTTTAAATTAGATTAAATTGCTACACGTAGATGAGAGACATCCTATCCTGGAAGATGTAGCTGGTATCGTTGTGCGTTATCAGAAGAGGCAGCGTGGTTGCAGTCCTGTGTATAAAATTAAGTGTTTCCAGGCTCTTGTGATGACCTGCAGGAAATTTCCATAAACAAACCAACCCTCTTGCTGTAATTCTACGCTGGTTTTCTGTATGTGTACGATATCCATATTGAACTGGTGCCTATTTTTCAGAGTGGTTTTAAGCTAATGATGTTGAAGCGAAGCCAGGACAGCTTGCAAACCAGACATGTACTCCCAAATTGATATCAGCGTGTAGGCCATGCGGTGATGTGTAGCGCATGTAACGTGAGTAGGAAGACGATTGAGAAGTGAAAGTGGAGCCAGCAAACCAGCCTCAGGTGGTATGTCAGCAGTTTATCTGCAAGTGCTAATGAGGAAACCGAGTTGTGTTTTGCTGTTGACCTCACCGATGCACTGCTCCTTTCTGGGAACTTAATTTTGGGGGTGGAAAGTGAAGTACACCTGCCACTAGCCTCAAGTCTGAGGGAAAGGAGAGGTATAGTTTGGTGCAAAAGAGGGAAACTTGTGGTTTTGCTAGTATTACGTCTTTTTGAGAAGCAGTAATAGATTTCTTGCACTATTGTTGTTGACATGACAACTTAGGAGTGTTTTTTCGGTAAACATTTTTGGTTTATTTCTAGCCTTAATGCAGCGCTTTGAGCATTGATACATGTTCTAGAAGGGCAGAGTATTGTTATTTTTTTTAAGTTAACAGTGGAACAACACATCATGATGCTGTTTGTCCCTGAATTGTTAAATAATTTTGCCCTATTAAGGTACAATGTCCTAAAACAGTTTTAGTGTGCTGAAAATGTAAGTAGTAAAGGATACTGCATGCGAGTTAGTGTGCACAAACCATACCCATTGACAAGAAATGGATGTGGGAGCATTTTATAAATGCAGACCTCTCCAGGATGGCTGCCACAGAGGAATGAGATAACGTCTGGAGATGCTCTGCCAAAATCCCACCCAGTTACTGCTGGGGCTGTGGGTGCCAAAGTCCTTTGCTGCTCTTTTATCCATTCAGTTTGTGAAATTGAAGAGCTAAAGACGCTTGTGGGGCAGAGGAGGTCTGGAGAAGGCAGTGGATGAGTCAAAGCAATACACAATTAATGAGAGGTTCCCTGGAGGAGAAAGTTAACCATTCAATCTTAATAGATCTTTAAATGACACACCTGTTTATCTGAATTTATTATTGCTTCTGCCTGGGAGAGCTGATTCGAAGGAATGCGTGTGATTTCCTCCATCCTGTTCAACATCTTCCTCTCAGCAGGAAAACATTCGTGGTCTAAACCCTCAGCTGGTAAAAATCAGTGCAGCTCCAATGAAATTGCTGGAATAACTTTGCATTTCACCAGCTGAAAAGCTAGTCCCGAGCGCTTGCTCTTCTGGAGAAGTGGATTTGGGTTATAGATCAAGTGCTCACTGTGTGCTTGGTCCAGGATAAATACGAATCATAAAGTCATTAGGTTGGAATAGACCTCTAAGACCATCAAGTCCAACCATTAACCCAACCCCACCGTGCCCACTAAAACCGTGTCCTCAAGTGCCATCTACACGGTTTGTGAACACCTCCAGGGATGGTGACTCCACCACTTCCCTGGGCAGCCTGTTCCAATGTTTGACCACTCTCTCAGTAAAGAAATTCTTCCTGATGTCCAATCTGAACCTTCACTGGCGCAACTTGGAAGAAGAGATTTAACGAGGCATTTGTCAGAAATGCATCTGGTGCCATCACCTCCGTCAGATAGAAAAGCTCACTCTCGAGTAGCACAGGCTGGGTGCTCTGCGGCCGTCTGTATAAATGCAGGGAGCTGGGCTGGGGCCAGAGGCATGGGTGAAGGGTTGGATGCCTTCCAGGCGGCAGGTCTGAATCTGTAAGAGGAGAGGTTTAGCTCCCGCTATCTCAGGTTGCAGTTCCTCTTGAACCATAATTAATGAAAGATAAACATTCCCAGGCTGCTGAGGTGAACTGTCAACTGCAAATGTAAATTTATCTGAATTCATTTGGCTCCCTCTGGATCCATAAAGGCCTGAAATCAGATTGTAGTACGATTTGTTTTGTACATACAAGTCATTTGCCCTAAATTTCGATGGTTTTGTTGGGTTTTTTTCTTTCAAATGGATTAAACAGTGGTGTTTACTCTTTGAGTACTAATATTTTCTACGGTACTAGACAAATGAATAATTATGTGATTTGGTGATTTTATATGCCTGTAAACAAGAATTAGTTACTCCCTCTTAAGTCTGTGTTCCCATTAGCAGTGTTCAGTGCCATACTCTTCTCCTGTTTGGTCATGTCTCTTCAATCACTGGTACCCTTTTGTATTTAGTTCTTTGCAAACCACCCAAGCACTGTTACAGACCTTAGTCTCGTGCTTTGCTTTCATGCTCCATTTGCTGCCACAGTCTGGTATGTTTTTGGAGGTAACCAAACAAGTTTCCTCCATGTTCCTTCTCCTGCAACATCTTCAGCTTTTGATGTTCTCCTGGAGAGATTTCTCATCTTTGTCATGAGGATTTACCTTCTTCTCTTGAACTGGAGGTCACTGCTGGGATGTCCATCTTCGCTGTGATATGTGTAGGATGTGGACTGAAGAAAAGTTAGGGGGGGTTTGGTGGTATTTTTGCTTTATGGAAGCTCTATAGGAGCATTTGAAGCATATTTGAAGGGGATTATTGGTGCTTGGACCAAAACCTACCAAGCTATGGGGAAGACTCAGCCTCTTTCTTAGTGAGGAGCACAGGCCAGCCAGAGAATCCCTGCAGAGCTGTGAGCTTTGAAAAGGTTAATTTAAAGGGGGAAAAAAAAAAAAAAAGACATTAATAAAAAAAGCAGAAAACAGTATGTTCCAAAACCCAGTCAACATATAATTGAAAAACTGGACACACACAGAGAGAAGAGTTCTTTTCATGAGCTGAGTACAGTTAACAAGAATGGCAAGAATACTTAGTGATTGCAGATGCCTAAGTGATAGCGTTTACTAATGTGAATAAAATGGCTCCTGTCAGGTTCTCTGATGAATGCCACACGTTTCTCAAGGAGAACAGGATACATTCTAAGTGTTCCTGTGTGAATGACCCTCTATTCCCTTTATTCACATCCACGGCATTGTATGCCCACGGCCCTTTGACAGTGATAGCGCCACAGATTCTTGTTTACCCAGCAGCTGCTATTGGCAGCCTGGATTAATTTACATTACAGGTATTAATTACAAGGAAGGGCTATTGTTCAGCGTTATGCTGCTTTTCTTGAGTTTATGAAGCCTTAGGATTGTATGACTGTGGCTGAGCCTTTATACAAGGGACCAGCTCAAAACTGAAGTTGAGTGCTGGTTTTCCATTGAGTGTTGTGGGTTTTGGATCACTCTGAGGGTGTCTGATGTCCTACCAAAGCAGTGGGGGAGGAAAGCACTTGTAATAGCTTGTAGCTGCACTAATAAGAACGACTGACCCAATGGAGATGCAAAAGCAAATGAAATTCCAGAGCCAGTTCCCAGCCTGTAGCTTGATATCTGCAGACTCGTCATGAACCACCCGTGCTACTCTGTGGACAGAACCTTACGTCTCCCACTCCATCGTGACTTTCATTTGGCTGGACTTCACTCGCCTTTTGCTGGTGGTCTGCAGCCCCAGAGCTGCTCTGCATCCGCTGCAGGTGGTACACCAGGGCCGTGTCTTTCTCCATCCCTGTGTGTGATGTGTACAGCTTTTACCACCCAGCTGGAAAGCAGGGAGACCTGAGGTTTGGTCTTCAAGTGGATTGGAGAGTGATTCAAGACATAATACTGGAATATCTCTGCAAGGCTATGCTTTGTCCTAATTCATAAAAGAAGCTGAGCTTTGGTCAGGTTAGACGATATGATATGTTAATTATCCATGGGCCATCTTCTCTCTGGGGTAACAATAGGCTGTTATCACTATTTAACTGGTTGAGATTAGGCTAGACTCTGCAGTGTGACCTTCAGTTTTCCTCAGAATGAGGGAAAAAGGTGCCGTTAGGCTGTTCTTATTTACCCTTGAAACCTCTCCCTAATCAAAACAGTTCTCTGAACATGCTCTTTTACTGAGAGAAAGCAGGAACATTAATTTGCAAAGGGGCTGTTTACTCATGTGGTCCTTAAAACCATGTTCGAGAGCACAGATACTTGAAAATTAATTCGGTCTTTTGTGTGATTGCAATTTATGCTAACCTGTCAAATTTTGGTCAAGTCTTGTCAACCTGCCTGTTGCAAACAAGGTTGAGAGCCAAGGACTTTCCAGATGGCTTTTTGGTCATCAGCACACTGAAATCGTTCAGGAATGGACACAATATTCTATAAACATGCGCCGGACAGCAGCTCATGTCGAACAGTTTCAAGGCTGGGTATTCATAGTAGGACAGAACCACATGCGTGACCTCAAACTGTAACACTCCTCCATTCTCTCAGTTGATAATTGCACTTTTTCTGGGTAAAGTTTAGTCTTGTTTGGTCTATTAATAATGACTGTGTAATTCCACAACATTACACAGCACAGTACTGAGGAGCTGGGCAGTCTCAACATGTGGCACACCAAGGCCTTGAGGATGGGAGTGTCCACCGGTTGCATTGCATTTATTTTTTCCATACGTAGAAGTGCCAGGCTCTGATCACCTATTGCTTTTTGCTGTTAATATTATGTCAAAAAATGTTTCACAAGACCAGATCAGGTGTAGCTGTGCTGTATCTAGGGTTAAGTCTGCATGGCCTTTTGCAGGCAGACAGATGTTTTCTGCCTCTCTGTGACAAGAATCAGCTTTGAGCTGGAAGGTCGGTGGTTACATCAATTCTGGCCTGAATTGGGGTTGATACACGGTGCATCTGAGAGTTTGCATGGATACATCCTGAGGGGTAATGGTTGTAAGGTCACACTGAGCAGCTGGGAAACAGATTCCTGTAAGGCAGATGAGTGGTGAAACGTGCCTGTGTGCTTGTGCATGCAGAGGGTAGTCTTGCCTTCCTTTAAAAAATGAGAACAATAATTATTATAATCACAAACGAGAGAAGTTCAGCCGATCAAGTTGCAGGTCAGCCCCAACCCATTAGTCTTTCACAAGTTTCTTTGAATCATTGGTCTGTCCTCATCTGGGGCAGAGTTAATGAAATCGTCCGAGGAGACTTGGACAGTTTGTGTTCATGGTGGGCCGCAGGAGAAGACCACAGGCAGAGAGCCACACAACAGTTTCCTTTGAAGGCAGGAAAGGCAGTCCATGAAGGCGTTACGAAGGCAGCCTGTGCACATGAAGCAGCAGCCTGGTGTGCTTTTGAGAGCATCTGTGCAAGCACACATAGAGTTAACACGCTCTAGTTGGTCTCTGAGGTTTTTAGATCCACTAGGACCTAAAACTCATATATTTGAGCTGGGAATGCGAGCTGTGTTATTTCTTTCCTCTGCAAAGCCGGCTTGTCTTAAGACTTGAAGTTCGTTGTCCAGAGTTTTAGTGTTGGTTCACTTAAGACTTACAAGGCACCAACCTGGCTGTGGCTTGAGGAAACACTTGGGGCAGCAGGTATTGATGCACATGCTTGACTTTGAGTCAGTAGCTAAATCCTTCCTGTCCCTATGAGACACACCTGTCCACCAGGGCTGGACTGGATCTGAACTGAAGCTGTGGCCAATATTTCCCAATAACATACTGGTGCTTGAAGCTCTGATGAGGAGCAGCATTTTGGATGCGAGGCATCAGTTGTTGATAATGTCCTGTGGGCTTGCTGCCTCATTTTACAAAGCACCAGGCCTGAAGAGTGGGACTGATCGCTATCCTGTCTCCCCTGGGTCATGATTCAAAATCAGGTGTTGCATTTTAGAAACCTCCATGATCAGAAAAACTAAAAAGATTATTTCTGAGGATGTAGAAGGAGGTGGAATGAAATATTAATAGGTGTTACCTGCTCATCAAAACTCATCTTTATTTACACTGAGAACTGGAAATGTACAATCAGCACAGGAAAACGCAGCTTAATACGTTTATGAAATAAATATGAGCCGTTTACTTTTAAATAAGGGTGAATGGCCTGTGTATAAGGATGAGATCTTGCTGCATGCTGAGATATTCAATAAACAAGGTTTGTAGAGGGAGTAATATCTTTTACTATCCAGTTGATATCAGTGGGAAAAAAACCTGTCATGCTATCTGGCACAATGAGTATCAAAAAATGTCTCTTTTTGTCTTTTTTTTTTTTTTTCAAAAAAACTTCTGTTAGTCTTAAAAGGATTTTACTCTCCTTGCAAACTTTGCCCATCTTATATCACCATGTCAAAAACCAGGCAGCTATGGACATTTTGCTTGTAAGGTATTGTTTGCCTGCTGTTTTGTCTTTAGAGGTGGGTAACGGCAATGGGAAACTGAAATGTAGAAATAAAAAGGAACACTGGTGACTTGTAAACCACAAGGAAGACAAGACACACAGCTCAGAAATGGGATGGAAATAGAGATTTGTAATTCATATAAAGGACCTCATGCTTCAAGAGAAAAAAATTTAGAGAGGCGTGAGACATGTCTATGTGTGGCTGGTATATAGATCTACACATACTCAATACAAAACAGCACAGCACGTCTGTGAAGATGGGGTATAATTTTGACCTATATTTGTGTCTATATATTGTAATTGTTTCAATTATCACTTTTGAAATAAAGCAACTTTATTTAAATATCCAATTTCTACAAAGTAAAACTGAAGTACAGTAATAATGATTTTAAACAATACTGTAAAATTATTTCACTCTTCAATCAGAGCAGAAAAGTTTTACTCAAGAGGTTTTTTTTCAGTTATTTCCCCAATTTTGATAATAGCAGATCTGGGGAAAGCAGGAAACAGGTTTTTCTTTCATCAAATGTCTGTGCGTTTTTTGGGTTTTTTTGATGGGCTCCTACCTGGGGCTGAACTAATGAAAAATAATGAGAAATCCTGGACAATTAGATGAACAGGGATTTCCGCACTGCTGTCACAAGGCGGGTTGCCCTGTGCTAAGCTCCATGCCTCTGTCGCTGAACTACTATTGTCTCTTGAGCAAGGTCGTTTAAAGCTCACTTCAAAATGTCATCGTCACTTTGAAGTCGCAGTAGGAACACCAGTTTAGCATATCCTACAAGCAAAGACTCCTGCATGTGGTAGATTGCCTCTCACAGGCTTTGCAGAAGGATGATCCAGGCTGAATTCTAATATATTAACTGTTTTGATGCATACTTTGATTTCACGTAAAAGCCACACAAAATGCGACGGAGTCTTGTGGTCTTGGGGCTGGAAGGGGAGACCAAGCAGCCAGGTTCCTTATAGGAGGGTCACAAGGCAGCGGCTGAGGATAGTGCAATATTCACCACAGCAAACAATCGTTTCATTTTCCCGTGTATTATGCCTCCTTGGGTGGTAGCAATAATATCTCTTCCTTAAGAACATGCTTTTAGAGAGCTCTTCTGAGATTAGCAAAAGGATGATCAGAGGTCGCAGCGCTTTTGCATCCTTGGTGCTACCGCTGAGGACATGAGCCCCAAAGCCATGCAAAGGCTCTCCAGCATTCCTCCGCCACTAACACCATGTTTTGGCAGAGATGGTCATGGCCTAGAGTAACATGAAGCTCTTCCTTCATCAGCATCCCCTGCGCTCAGGGCGTGCCTGTAATCTGCATTTCCAGTTTGAACCTTCGGTTTAAGGAGCTATTCACCACCTCTGAAGGCGCAGTTCATTAAGAAAGATAGTTGCCAATTACTCTTGACAGAGATTAATTATTTTCAAGCTCTAAACCAACCGTTTGAATTCAACCCTTTCCTGGATGGGGAAAAAAAATTCTTCCTTAACTGCGTGCAGTTGCTTTGTGCAAGAACTCAGAGACAGAGCTAGCTCCTGGTGAGACAGAGCTAGCTCCTGGTGAACTCAGCAGGGCTCCTCTGCTTTTACAGGGGTTGCTGCAGGCTCTCATTATGCCTTGAACAGCATAGCTATCTCTAGGGTCCCTGCTACTGCAGCAGAGAAAGATGTAATGATTAGGGCTGGGCAAGTTTTCTTCTCTGCAGTGTTTGCAGAGACTCCAGAGATAGTGTTGTGTATGAAAATGCGGTAAGGCATCTCCACCAGAAGGTCGGGAGAAGCTGACCTAGGAAGAGGTGGTGTTAGCCTGGTGGGATGGGCTTTTTCCCAGGACGGACAAGAACTAAATTCAAATGCTTGCTCTGAATCAAACATGCTGTGATGCCAGATCCCACCTTCATGCCCTAAACATAGGCTGTCTGACCTTTTAAGGTTGCTCTGACCAAGAAGCCTAGCCGTCACTGAGGAATATGCTGTCAGAAGGAGCTTCCTTTTTGACAAGTCAGTGCCTTCTGTCAAGAAGAGATTTTGTCAGACAATTTCTGGTGGGCTGGAATGACTGGCTTGATCTGACAGCGAGGAACCGAAGCATATGGACGTTAAACCACCTTCCCGAGCGCATGCAAAATGGCTGTGTCAGGCTCAGGTTGAACCTGCGCCTTGCCTGCAGATCCAGACCCCTGCCTCTCCCTCTAGCAACAATACTTTTTGGTTTTCGTACTAACCACGAATGTGTTTCTTTGCCAGCAGCAATTCCAAGACAGTAGCCGTGCCTGTCCCTTACCCATCCCCCTCCTGTCTTCTGAAATCTGCCTGCTCAATGCTGAGCAGTGCAGGATGGATCTTAAACATTGCCACCCTTGGGAGCACTGTGAAAACAGAAGGACAATTGCTAAAATTTGTCTTATGGGAAGAATGCATCGCAGCCTATAACTTAGGTCCCCGCTCTTAACCCAGCGTGTTTTCCTCCCGAAGGCTGTGACGTTTCTTGGTTGTTGGATGCTATGCTGCTGCCCTGCTCCATGGCAGGTCATGCACAACGGAGGTAGACAGGGATGCCTAGCAGGGAATTCACTGTGCCCTGCAGGAGGTGATAACTCTAGGTAATGAAGCATGGTTGACACTGTTTCCCTGCCTAAATTTGGTGCTCCTGCTGCTACAAACCTAGCAGCTCGTGTGTAAACACCCAATCTAATGCCCCAAATAATGTTAACGACAGGATTTCTCTAGGCAATTCCATCCTATGGTGTTTCAGGTGACCATGATGTCATATTGACAAGTAAATGGCATTAACAGATGAATATCACATGGCTGAGCAGTCAGCTGCAGCTTGCAGGTGGAAGGATTTAGCTGGGGGCTGTCCATGTATTTTCCATGGTTGCAGGTAGGAGAGAGCTTGCACGAGAGCACCCGGGGGTACTGGGCTGGATAAAAACATCTTTGGCAATGTGTTGGGCTAGTGCTGCACCCTGGCTCCTCGGGGTGGAGAGAGCAGTGGGGCCAGCCTAGATGGGGTATACTGGGGGGGGGGGGGGGTAGGAGAGCTGCAGCCCTACGGGCTTCCTCCCCCAGGAGCAATATCAGGAGTGCCTGTAGCATCATAGCCCTTCACTGAAATAAACCCCTTGGCTGTTGGTGCAAAGAGCCTGACTCTAGCCCACAGTGCGATATTAATCTTTCCTCTTAGCTGTTGAAAGCTGTAGCTGAGCTGATTAATAACAGACAAGCTGCTTGACTGTCACACCTCTGCTAAATTAATGCAGTGGGGTCATACCAGTTAGTGCCACCCCACTGCTTCCCAGAGATGGCATCCTGGCAACGTCTCCAAATGCTTTCTTGGGACAGCTTTCAGTGCGTTGGATGAGAGATGTCAGGGGGAGCTGGATGGTCTGTAAAGGAGCACACACCCAACTGCAAAGAAAAGGTGCTGTATCCACACAGGACATTTGCACTTCTGTGTTGTAATGGGAAGAGGAAAGAGAGCAGAAAATAGTTACTGCTCTTGCTGCTGAGTTTTTGTTAGCTGTTCTGCTCTTGGCATCTTGCAGTTGCCTCTGAAGCTGCTAATTTTGCTTCTAGGAAAGCTCCCCTCTCTGTGCCTGTGCTGCAGCGAGCCTGCACTGCTAGATGGAGTTACAGCTTTTACCAGCCGTACATTAGCGTTTTGCATGTTCCCAGTGCTAGGAGAAGCATTCAGAAAAAAAAAAAATACCCAGGCAACATCTTGATCTCTGTTTTGCAGATGAATTCAGAACCACGTATTGAGATTTAAAAAAAAAAGCCAAGTGGGTATTTTTGAAAAGATGATGTTACTGTTTTAAATTATGCATGATTAAGGGCTTACGGAATAGGGAACAACATCCACCCATGCTTAAAATGAAGAGTGCTTGACTTCAGCCAGATCTTTGCCTGGCTGCAGTGACAGCCTTTTCCTGCATGCTTCTAGCAGCTGAACCTTCACTGTCTTTTTGAGATGTAGCATCCCTTTCTATTTAAATTTGCACATCCATCACGTAATTCTGTAAGATGTGCTGATGTATGAAGCACAGAAGGACCCCTGAGCAGAATGAAGAGCTACTTTCTCTGCTGCAGCTGAGTGTTGAATTGCTTAGAGAGGGAGAGAGCGCTGGCAAAAATTCAGCATGGCTCAGGATTGATCCTGTTTTCTTCCTGAAGATGGAGAAACTAAAATTGCCCTGCACGCAGAGCTGAGCGGGGCAGTTATGGGGACTGGCTTGAGTGCACAGTTTCAGAGTTGGGAACATACGAAAAAAATTAAGGGGAAAATCTGGTGAGCACACACTAGGCGTGATCCTGTGGTCCAGGAAGCAGGGATGTGCTATGACCTGCGCCAAGGACCACTGATGCTCTTGGAGAAGCTTTGCCTGTGGAAACATATCTGCAAGGAGCACAGAGAAGAGGCATGCCAGCCCACATAACCCAGCCTTGCTTATATTTTAGGGGGTGACATAAACCCCTTGCAGCACAGTACCATGTGATTCCCACCAGCCCAAAATGACAACTCAACGTGTTGCCCATCTCTACGGGCCCTGGAATCAGCTCTGCCACGGGTCTCTCCGTGCTGACACTCTGACAGCAACGTCATGTGTGTATAGAGCCCTTGGGATCGCTTGGCTGTTCAGAGCAGGTTGTCAAATGATGTCACTATAAACCTCAGATTTGAAATACAGCCATGGTGAGAAACCTTTCAAGGTGTCGGTAAAATAATTTTACCAGTGTTTTTCTTGCTGACCAGACATATTTCTCCAGAGGCTGTACAAGGTGCCCTTCCTGCCCTGTTTTTGGTCACTGCTGCTGATTGGTCTTCATGGACTTGTTCTCTACGTGTCCTCCTTGGTGCTCTGCATGTGTTCAGGCATTCTTCTGGTCTATACTTCAGAGGCATAAAGCCTGACTACGAGGGTAATCTAAGTTCAGCCCCTGAAGCTTCTCCTTTTGTGATCATTTTATCCTGCCGAGTTCTCCTGGCCCCTGAAAACTGGAGTGGAAAATAGTCACTGACATCAGAACAAATATTCTAGAGGAAGTGCAAGGAGCAAAGCCTCTTGCAAAATGTGGTCTGTGATTAAAAACACAAAGTACAATGGGTCACTTCTAGTTAGAGAGACTTAGTGGCCAAATGGGAGATGTAAATGACACCATCTCCATCCTTGGCTAAAGCAAATGAAATCCATTGGTGTTGGCATATCTCTAGCAGGTTGTTAGAGCTCTATGAACTGAAGCAAAAGAGTTAAAGAGAAACATTAAGGCATTTTTTCCCTTGTCTGAGCCTGGCTTTGTCGTCCTCTTTCTTGTTGTTTAGTATTTATTGCACTGTTATCATTATTATTTTATTTGTAATGACATGTTTTGTGATGGGGCGCCAAGAATGTCAGCTCAATTTTTAGCCTTTTCAGAGCACATTCATTAAACCATGACAGGTGATTTTCTCCTCTGTTTTGATTCTGCCCTTGTACTCCTTACCCGGGGAGCTGAGCGCATCTTTTTAATTCAAGGGATGGTCCAACAACTGCTTCTCATATGCTTGCTCTCACACCGTCTGCCTCAGCAGGAGCACATGCACCAAAGTGTCTGCTATCTTTTAGAATAATTTTTAATATACACTGATTATGGTTGAGGAGGCAGTTGACCTGCTCTGGGAGTGGTAACCCAGAGTTTCTGATGACTCCTGAGGGAATTAATTCCTGGTGTCAGCTGGGAAGCCCAGGCAAGCTTCTCCCCTAACTTTTCACCTACCAAAGGGGAAAAGTTGCTCACCATGGACCATGGTGCAAAAAGTTTTATTTTTGCAAGGGAGGAATGTGTGAGGTGACCTGTGCATTTGTCCCTTTTGCAGAAGCAGCATGCCCAGGATTCAGAAATAAAGGGGTGTTGTAGCACGGAGCTTTCAGTATGAGCTAGCCAGGGCTCAGTAATATCGGGTAAAACAGGTACTTTGTTGAGGGAATATATGACTTTGTGTACTGTTCAGTAGTAGGTTTTGTATTAATCTTAATCAGTTTTGTTTTCTGTCTTGCTGTTTGTCTCCAGCACTGGTTCTGCACAGAGGACATGGCACTAGACGTCTGCCATGGCTGAGTTTGCTTAGAGGAACAAGGTGGTCAGGAAGACTTCAGTGGTAGATTTTGAAAGTTGCTCATGTTTACCCCAAATACAGTCACACTGAAGGCTGTGGGATTTTTCTCCTTGGTTTCAGAAGCAGCTGAGCTCACCCTTGCTGTCATTTAGAGCCAAGTTAGTCTCATCCTGATCCTTCTGAAGAACTTGCTTCTCAAACTCACTGACATGACATGCGTGAAATCTTGTTGCGGCTCACCCATGTGATTTTTATGTTGCTTGGTGCCACACGTGATGTAGCTTCACAATGTCACAGCTCCTGGGCTTTACTCCTGTTTCTCAATTAAATGGAAAGGACCGGAATTTTTTTTTGTTTTTAAAATGGGCAGAGTAGCAAGGTGGTCACCTTCAAATTCTTGTGCTCGTGCAGCACGACTGACCTTTCCTCAAAATCCTTGTTGTCACCAGCCAAGTTTAATATAAACTAAGCTACAAAAAACAGCTCTAGGACAGCACTCGGACTAGAGGGGTTAGGTTTGAGCTGGGGCAGACGGCCGGCTCTGTAACTCACTGATGTTTTGAAAAAGCAAGGCTAGTGCGTAGGTCTGAGTTCATTTAATGGCCGTGTATCAACATTATCAGCATTTGCACCTTCTTATCTATTTCAGCTTTCAGTGTGAAGGCCAGGAACTGAGTGATCTCTTCCTCTTGCCCTGGGCGGTGAATGAGCAGTGTCAGAACTCTGCCTATGGATTTTATTCCATTTGGAGGAGAGGGTCACTGTACCAGGAGCCACGGTTCAGACATGCTTTCAAGATAGCATCAGCACAGGCTGAATTGGTTTGTACTATCATGTTTTGTAGCAAACCATTGAGTTATTAATGTATTGGGATTTCTGCCTCTCTCTTTGCAGTCAACAAATACGTGGTCCGAGTTTTTACTGGTGAAGTTAGCGGCAGTGGAACAGATGCAGATGTCTTCATTAATATCTTCGGTGAGAAAGGAGATACAGGTATTCAAATGCAAATGATTTCCTAAAATATTTCTTCCTGCTCTGCAGGCCTGCGATCTTAACAACACACAGCAGCAATCTGGTAAATGCAGAATAATTTGGCTGAGTGAAAGTCACAACAAATGGTGGTGTTAGCTCTGGGGCTTCTCACATCCGCAGCTTCTGGGAGCTGCGTCTGCAGAGCAGCAGTTGAAGCTGGGCTGTGAGCATGGCTGAAGTTACCGGCCACCAAAAAACCCAAACCCTGGGAAAATGCAGCATAAACTACCAGCATAAGCCAGTCGGCCGAGGGATCCAACACCACAATGTGTATTTACAGAGCACGCAGTGAGAGCTGCATGTCCCATCTTTCTGTGTCCCTGGATGGATAATGCTGCCCTTTCAGTGTGGCAAAGGCTGTGGCTGAGCCTGCTTGGCCTTTTAGAAAGATAATCTAACCAAGGTTTATATTAGCTGGCTTAAAATCTATGGTGGTAGCTTTTCTTTTTTGTTTTTTTTTGTTTTTTGTTGTTTTTTTTTTCCCTTTTAATATAGGTTGTGCTACAGCAGTTGTCTAGGCACTAGAATTTAATTTTTTAGAAGTATTTCTAACTGAATAATAATAACAAAAGATGTGCCCAGACCAAACTCTCTGGCTCACACCATGGAGAAGCGTGGGTGGAAATTCCTAGAGACCCAGAGAGATAATATTCTCTCTCTGTACTGCTCCTATCCCTTCAAATTCGAGAAATAATGATATGATGTCTGCCAAGCGTCCTTGAACAGATTACGAAACCTAGCGGACAGGTCTCATCCTTCGTTAAGTCTCCAGATTTTTACAAGGGGATTCGTTTGATCTCACTGCAGACATCTGAAAGTGGGAGTCTAAATCTAAGCTGCTTGTCTAGGCGCTCTGTCATATCTACATAGAGAAATAACAAATTATTCCTGCCCTTCTGAGGTAAGCGGGATGAATTGCCCTCTGACACCTTTCCCTGCACTGGTGCCTCGGGCGGGTTCAATCCCACTCGCTGCATCTCTCGAGCAGGAACAGCGTTGGTTGCAAGCGGGGTCAGCGCTTTAACGCTTTATAAAAAGGCAAGCTCCTGTGAGATCAGGAAAAGCCAATAGCCCTGGTTGGGTCCTAATCTGAAAATAAACCCTTCCTGTGTGATGCAGCAAAAAAACCTGTGTCCCAAAATGTCAAAATCTGCATCTTGTGACCAAAGCCTTTTTTAAACAGTTTGGAGGTTTTTAAAGACGTCGAAATAAAAGGGAAATGTGGTGGTATGAAAAAAAAAAAGATGCAAGAGCCATCTGGATGTATATTTCTGAAAACTCTGAGAGCTGTAAGTAACTGTGACATGAAAGTGAAAATCCTGGTCTTTTGTGTGCTCAAGAAAAAGTACCTTTTTTATTAGAATACAAAGTCCCCTGCCTTTACCTTGAATCCTGGTTGTAGAGAGCTGGTACCTGGAGAATATTTGATCCAGTCAGCAGTGATACTCCTAAATATTTCTTCACTTACAAATGTGCATGTGCCAGTAACCCTTTCTTCCTTGTTTTTTCCTCTATTTATTTTTTCTCAGGTGTGAGGAAGCTGGACAACGACAAAGACAACTTTGAAAAGGGAGCAGAAGACAAGTTCACACTTGATGCTCCGAATTTGGGAAGGTTAAGGAAAATTAATATAGGGCATAATAACAAGGGTGGCTCTGCTGGCTGGTTCCTCGCAAAGGTTAGTTACTCCTGAGACGTTTAACATAGGCGTGTTGTGGCATCACAATGTCTCACTTATCGTCTCAGTGGTCTGATGCCGAGAAATGCAGGGATGTTTGCTGGTGATACAGGTTCCTGGTTACTGAGAAAGGCACGAATCAATTTTTCACCTTTCCAGAAGTACCCTCTCCAGCATTTGCTTCTTCTGCAGAGCAAAGGGGCGTTGATGAAGCACTGGCAGCAGCCTGGTGTATGCCAGCGTGGTACATCTAAATCAGGTGCAGCAGATTCAAACTGGGTAGTTAGAAGACAAGGGACACTCTGAGTTAAATTGTCAAGCATCTCAGGCGGCTTTGTGGCAGGGAGAAAATCCTGTTGTTAAGACTTGAATTTACCTGCTCCAGTAATAGTTCTTCTGTCCCAGTCACTGCAGTTTCTTTGGCAGATGAGGATGAATTCTCCAAGCCAGAGCCTCCAAGCCCCCTCTCACTCTGTTGACTTAACTCATTACCAAGATACCAGCGTCTAAGAAATATCTGTTGAGTCTGTTCACACTGGAAATTTGCAAAGGCTTACAGCATGGCCAAGTTTAGGCGATTTATCATTGGCACAGCAAAAAGATATACCTGCCACAAAGATTCTTTTCTTCCACTCCCACTTTCCTCCTTGTTTTAATCTTCTGCTCTAAGGGGTGAAGGTGCTGCAACTTTTAGAGAAACCGTTGAAGGAATATTTTAAAAGGAGAAATCTTTCCTCTAATCTCATTTTCTTTCCTCTGCTGGTGTAGTTTAACACAGCTGGCTTTAATCCACTGAAGATCTGACCCCAAATTTGTAAATCCTAGATAACAGGGTGGTTTGATGTATTTCAAATGCAAATATTAGCACATGATTTTCCACCGTCACCGTATGCTGCACTAAAAGTTATTGTGTTGGTTGTCCATGAAAAATGCAGGAGATGAAAAACAGCTGTTGTGCTCCCTGTAATAAATAAGGGGGAAAAAAACCCACAGAAAAGGAACCTCATCCTCACATTACAGATGAAGTCTGCATAACACGATTTTTGGTGTTGGTTAGGTTGCTTAAGTCCTGAAGCCTGAAGTAGTGACTAGCTGCAGCCAACACAATAATCCTATGTTCTGGCACAGGAACCACCGGCATGTTTGTGATTAAATAAAAGGCAACTTTTGCCTTGCAAGTTCAACTGGAAGCTTGGAGGAATGAGCTAAAACAGCCCAGTTACTGCCTACTGTTGGTAGATGTAATTTGGTCTGATCCCTGGGGACTCTGGCGTTGGCACTCCTTGGTGAACCTGCTAAGCATCATTAGAAGTTCTTCTCGTGTTTCTTTTGTTTTCTGTATGGCTTATACTCAGAGCTGGTGTTTCACCTCTAAATACATGAATAAACATATTAAGAGGTATCCAAAGAGGATCACCTGGTAAAGAGGAATCTGAGTGCTGATATTTCTCCTGAACCTCCAGTATTTCAGTCTCTAACACTCCAGCACAGCACTGCTCTCTCACGCTGACAATCCCAGCCCTGGCAGACACAGCTGTCTGTGTCTGCGGAGGTACAACCAGAATCAGTAATGCTACAGGCAACAGCGCAGTGTGGGATGAGTGACAGGAGGGGAAGCTCTGGTTCCCAAAGAATGGTTTCACAAATCTATCAGAAAGGACAGATTTCAGACACTCCCTGTTTGCTGAGAAGGCAGAGAAAAGTGACAACGGCATTCTATCCCTAACGGTGATTGGTGATTTCTTTTTTTTTTTTTTTTCTCTGAGACATAAGCCGTGTAGGTGAGTACAGATTTTGATTTCCTCTTTTCTGGCTGAAAATCTTCAGTACTCTTTACTGCTTGTCTTAAAAACTGCAGTAGCTCTACGGCAAACTTCAGGAACTGAGAAGAAGATATTGGTAAGGATTGCCTCAGCAGGAGGTGCAAGAAACTCCGAGTGTGTAACATCGGCTTAATCTAGTATTAAAGAGGAAGAATGTTCCCTGGGTTGTTTTGGTAAAATACATGTCTAGATAGGTCCAAGAGCCAAATCCTTCCAAAACAGAAACTATTTCTACCACTGGGTTTCATGTCTGTCTTTACAATTGTTCCATTCTGGAGTAACTGAGTGGAATAACACGATATTCCTAGGTCACACAAGCTGATCCAACAGTCTTGATTTGGCCTGAAATTCCTTGATATTATTTTATAACAAGGCTCTAAAACTGAGAGAGAAAGAAGACAGCTTGTTCCCAAAGCAGAACAAAGAGCTGCCGTTCAGCTGATGGAGAATAGTAGCCAGCAAACGGGCTCTGGAGAGAAGGAAGACAGGCCAGCCAGCTGGTCTTGCTAGCAGAGACATCTGGTCTCATACACTGCGAGGGATGTAGATTGAGTTCACTGGATAAAAAAAGAAAAAAAAAAAAAAGCCTGTTTTTTTACTCACTGATTGTCTGAAATTCTATCAGTACTAATTAGGGAGCAGAGAGGGATCTGCTTGAGTATTGAGTATGTTAAATATGGGTGAGAGCGTGTACATTAGGCTTCTGCTCTTCTGTCACCCCCTTGTATAACACCATTGCTTTTTCCACGTTATTTTGCAAAGTGCTGTTTCTTTCCTCTTAGGTGATCATTGAAGACATTGGCAATAAATGTGTGTACCAATTCCCAGTTGGACGTTGGTTCGCTTTAGATGAAGATGATGGAAAAATCCAGAGGGACATCCTTGTTGGGGGCACTGAAGCCACAGGTAAAGCCAGGAGCTCAATCCATAGTGGGAAATGCAAGGAGTCAAAGGCCTGATTAATACTTCTAGCCATGTTTTCTTTAGAGGATTGAATACCTTGCGCTCAGGGAGAACTGCAGTGGACCATATGCTGGTGACAGGCTGTTTTGTGTGAGGGTCCCTGAGCTACCATCAGATTTCCCACCTCCTTATCTCACTGGTGAAGCTGTGCAGGACCTATGTGCTGATTTATCACCTGATGCACCCGGGTAAGGGGCTGATGGGCAGAGGATGAAAGATTCAGCTAGTACTTCATCAGGTCGCTCACCAGCTTTCAGAAAGTGGATTGCAATTTCCACAATCACCAATGTGCCCCACAGTAGTGCGTATTGCACGTCAGGTTCTTGGTTGGGGACTGACACATCCTTTTACAAAACAAGAAAAACAATGCTAAGCCCTAAAATTGTGTTGTTTTTTTTTTTTACTATCCAACATGGTTAGAGCAGACACAACCAAGAGTTATGTTTCTCTTACAAGAAACATGAATGCAAAGTCAATAAAAGAACTGACCATAAGGCAGAAGATTGTTTGAATAGCGTTCTGCCTGTATTTATTCATTAGTATAAAGGTAAACACTTTGTCTATGCACATAAGAGGTGTTCTTTACTTCATTGTAAGGTGTTCAGCTTCTGCAGTCCTCATAGTCCCCCCTGCATGTGCACAGGGAAAGTGGTCTGTGTGCAGAGCCCTGACTGCAGGATGCATGTTGGGAAAAATTAGGGGAAGATTGAAAAGAAATCCGAAAAAAAGAAAAGCAATTAATTTACTAAAAGCTTCCCTTATTTTTTACCATTCATACTATGCATTTTTTTCCTACTCTCATGAGTTTTGTTGAAGATATACGCACAGTAAAACATGCTTGAACACAATTTTTAACATAAACTTCAAAGAGAGGATTGCTTAGAAGAGAGTGAGCTCTGACGTTTCTACTTCATCTGAAGTCCCTATTGAAATTTCTGGGTGATTTAAGCAAAGGAAGGATTTTGGGACCCAACTGTTTTATACATGCTCCCTAAAACACTGCTACTGTTACAGAGGTGTCTCTTTATTTGATGCCATGACACAGGCCTAAGATAGGTCTGTCAACGAGCCTTCTGAGAAGTAAGGCCTGTAGAAAGAAGTGTTGTTATTTCTTAGACCAACAGTTAGATCTAGGAAGAAACAGTCAAACTTTTAGGCTGAGAAAGCTGGCATTGTTCAGCCTGGAGAAGGGAAGGCTCCGGGGAGACCTTAGAGCGGCCTTCCAGTGCTGAAAGGGGGCTGCAGGAGAGGTGGAGAGGGACTCTTGTTCAGGGAGAGTAGGGATAGGATGAGGGGTAACGGTTTCAAACTGAAAGAGGGGAGATTTAGATGAGGTATTAGGAAAAAGTTCTTCCCTGTGAGGGCAGTGAGGCACTGGAAGAGGTTGCCTGGAGAAGCTGTGGCTGCCCCCTCCCTGACAGTGCTCAAGGCCAGGTTGGATGGGGCTGGGAGCAACCTGGTCTGGTGGGAGGTGTGTGTGCCCCCCCCCCGGCAGGGGGTTGGAACAGACAGTCTTTAAGGTACCTTCCAACCCAAACCATTCAATGATTCTATGATTTATGCATATAGACTTCTTTTCAGAAATATTTTTCTTTCTTCTAGCTGGGCTAAAGCCTCTCCCAAGCCTTTTTTTTCTGATCTCTCTCTCACAGTGACAGCAAAGGTCCTACTGGCTTCAGCAGCATAGTAGGCTGCTGACCCCAAGTTTCCAGAGTTTTGTGGTGTTACAGATCTTGCTGCCACTGTTTAAAGCAGCGCTTCTCCATCCTCTCAGGATCCTCTGACATGTTTGATGTTTGGTACTTCTCAAAATCAAATGACTTAGTTGCCAATTCAATTTTTTTGCCTTTCTTTGTCTAATCATCACCACATGGTGACAAAAACACCATACTTTTTTCCATTGGACCATGTGATAGGGAATTTGTGGCCACAAACCTATTTCTCTTGGGCAGTCTGAAGGTAGCTGAGTGTTTCTCAGACATATGTGTGGGATAAAAACAAATGAAGCATTGCACTGTGTGTAAGTCAAAAGCTAGAAAAACCAGTGGGAAACCAGTAGCGCCCAATGTAAATCCAATCAAAATTATTACTGTCAGCCTTTTTTCCTCCCTTCTTTTCTTCCTAACCAAATTCCTGATTCCTTCAGGTATCGTGTACAACGTTGCTGTAGTGACAGGAGATATCAGAGGAGCTGGCACAAACTCCAAGATCCACGTAATCCTGCATGGCTCCAAAGGCTTAAAGAACAGTGGGAAGATTTTCTTGGAAGGAGGTGAATTTGAGCGTGCCAGGACAGATCTCTTTAACGTGGAGATAGCTGCTCTTCTCAGCCCTCTCAGCAGAGTCACCATTGGGCATGATAATTGTGGCGTCAGTTCCGGCTGGTTTTGTGAGAAGGTGAAACTAAGTTTTTTGTCTGTCGGCAGCTGTCAGACTCTTTCCTGTTCATAACCTGACACCAATAACTAAATAGGTTTTAAAAAAAAAATTAAAAATCTGCTTTTGTTTGGGTGACAATAGCCCTGGTTTAACAAATCAATAACATACATAATGCATGGTAGTAGCTGATTGCCTCAAAGGCACATTAGATGCATAAGTCAATCACACGCTAATTGGGTTGATTGCCCCTTTGCAGTCACAAAGATAGAGATTATTGTTTGCTCAGCGCCAAATGCACCTTCAGATGTTCGCCCAAGGGGCCGGAAAGAAATGCAGTCTTGGATTGTGCTGAGCATTTCAAAGTTATCATCTATACTCAGACTTTCCTGAAGTTTTTAGGTGCTTCTTTGGAGCTCAGAAGAAAACAAGTGGCTGACCAAAGCTGTTACTAGGAGGTAGTGGAGCAGTATGTGATGTGAGATCCTGTACAACATCAGCAGGAGCTAATGGGAGGGTGGAGAGGGAGGCAGCTGCCTACCCTGAAGCTGGGAGGGGACGCAGTTTTCCTGGAAAGCAAAATCAGCTCAGGATGTGTTTGAAGGCTTTTTGTAGCTTGTGTTTCCTGCGAAACCCTACAGTGCACCAGTGTGCTGCAGGGCACATGCTGCACACTGGCTCAAGTTAACTCCTGCAGCCACACTGCCTGTTCCCAGTCCCTTCCCCTTGTGGTGTTTTACCTCTTCTTGGTTTACCCATTTTGATATACTTCTAGAAAAACGGGAATAACAAGAGTTGGGTCCTAGCTATACTCCAAGTTGGGAATTGTGCAACCAGTATAGTTCATGTTGGTCCAGAAGATCTGATTTTGAGTGCAGGACCAAGATCTCCAGCTCTGTCTTTGCTCCATAACTTAAGTTTTCAGTATGAACATCCTGTGGGCTGCCAGTAACAGAATATTCAAACTCACCTTCCCCGTCTTTTTTCCTAGGTGGTGGTTTACTGCCCGTTCACTGGTATTGAACAAACCTTCCCGTGTGGGAAATGGCTGGATGAAGATGAAGGAGATGGTCTCATAGAGCGGGAGCTCTACGAAATGGTCTCCCTGCGCCAGAGAAGACTGAAAAGTAGGTACCAGTGCCCAGAAGCCTCCTGTGGCACACCTCCCTCACCCCGTCCCCGTCCATGCAACAGCACCTGGAGTGTCACCCATGCAACGTGACATGGGTAGACCCACAGTCAAGTAGAGGCTCAAGTGAATTGAGCCCCGCATGAGTTTCAGCTTTGAACATCCTGGTTTGGGGAGTTTAAAATGAAACTTTTAAAATATTTTGAAGAATTGCACTCATTTTGTTAAGGGAAGGAATTGGACCTTCCTAAGTTCACTGCCCTTAGAGCTGCCTCAGCCGCCCTCTCACCTTTGCAGACAAACCAGGCGATGTTTCTTATCACTACAGAAGCTAAGCTTTCCTGTTCCAGATGGAAACAAAACCTAAATATAATAAAAAAACCACAAAGCTGGGGGAAAATAGGAAGAAAACCCATACTCTTCCCACTAGCCTCAACTTTTTTACTCTTGGCCTTAGAGAAAAAACAGCTCCTAGTCCTGCCCAGCTGCCAAACATGCCTCCCGAGGCACATGGGTGCTGCATGTGAAGCCTCTTCTCTGGAGGGAGGCTATGGCACACATTTGCTGGGAGGTGCTGCTCCGTGCCATGCAGGGTGGCATATCGGCATGTTCATCCATCCACACATGGCTCCAGCACTCGGCCTCGCTGGCTGGCTTTGCGCTAAGCAAAATGGATCACTGCTGTCTTGCCTGTGCCACTGCGTATGTGTAAGCAGAATGTTTTAATTAGGATAATAGAAACAGTTTAATCCGAATGCTTCGGGTGGGCTCCTGCTTAAACAGTAGTTCATTTAAATAAGCTTTATCTAAATGTTAGTCAGTGCTATAACCACATTGCGGCTCTGGCTCGGTCCATTTAACTAAAGCATCTGCAACCTTTAACCCTCTATTATCAGCTCTGATTGTTATTGACAGACTAATTCCCCTGCTGCCGCAGTGCAGGAGATAGACAGAGAGCATTAGCCTTGAGAAATCTGTGACCTTTAGCTGCCAGATTATAGAATCGTAAGGCTTGGAGTTAGAAAAGACCTATTATGTCATCTCTCCTATCTCCCCGTGCATACAGGACTGTCCCTTTCTGTAGAGCTGATCAAAGCTTGGTTCAACCTCACTTTGGGTATCCATGGTGAAATGGCTCCCTGCGCAGTGTTTGCAAGCTGTTCCCCCAGTGGATTGCAGCTTGAAGTGTAGCTTGCAATTTTTATTTTTTTTTTTTAAGTCTTTCAAATCTCATTTTTAAGTCTTATTTTTATTTTAAGTCTTTTCTCTTATTTCCCTCCCTCCCTTATCTTGACTGTTATCCTGGAAGCTGTTGTGTCAGGTCTAGTCCTCCCTGGTGTTTGTGCCCTGGGGAATATTTGCTCTGGCTCTAAGAATTTCCAAACAGCCTGGATTCCTTGATGTGAAAGGGTAGGAAACAGGGGAATGTGCCCAGGGAGCCTCGGGAGGATGATGATGGGTATTTGGGGAAACGCCTGGTCTCCTCCAGCAGCTGCAGACCAATCTCGCCCACATTTCTCCCTGTGTGGTTTCACACTGACAGCCTTCTATCAGCATTTAATCCTGGTACAAGTTCCCTTTTCCCCCTCCCTGCATGCATCACTTCTCCTTTCTTTCAGCAAGAGGTCAGGGAGGCCAAACCAGACAGATGAGAGAAATCTCTAGTGTGTGAATTGCCCTTGCTCTTTTCCCCAGGGAGTGGAGGCTGCTGTGTCACCTGCCATACGCGAACTAGCCTTAGCTTCATTTCTGCTTGGATAAAACTCACTGGTGCTTTTCAGAAAGGAGTGGTCATGAACATTTTGCATATTATTAAAATAGGGTCAAAA
Organism: Leptosomus discolor; assembly: GCF_034619465.1. Classification (NCBI taxonomy): domain Eukaryota; kingdom Metazoa; phylum Chordata; class Aves; order Leptosomiformes; family Leptosomidae; genus Leptosomus; species Leptosomus discolor. The sequence continues at coordinate 89,789,095 of NC_141419.1, read as the reverse complement.
CTTTTTCTAAAAGCAAGTTCCTTCTTCCCCCTCATTCTTCAAGTAGCTGTTGCCTCTTTTTCACAGTCAAATGCTGAGTAACTCAGTAAAAATCTAATTTATATGCATGTCATCGTATTTTCATATTCCGTTCTGGGCTCTGAAGGTCAAGTTGTGCTCATGTGGGCTCGGCATACCGAAAGGGTTAGTGCTTCTTTCATTAGGATTTGTTAATAATTCAGATGATGTCTGAGCCCAGAAAGAAGCCTGCTCCCTCTTCTGTAGGTGCGGCAAGGCCTGCAGAAGTGAAACACATTGTTATCAATAAAGAATGCAGATGAAGGGCTCTTTAGAGGAAATCATGGTCACCTTTGTATATGCAGCCATCCTCTGGTGTGAAAACCAATGTAAAGTTCCTGCAGGTAGAGTGCTCTTACAGTATTGGGCGAAGACTTAAGAGAGCAAAATTCTGTAGCTTTACCATGATCTTTGTGCACATCACTTAGAGCAACACAAGTGCTAACTGATGTCGGGTGGGATTTAGGCATTTAAACAATTTTAAATCTTTTGAAAAAAATATCTTTACATTGCTCTGAACATGTTTGCTCCACATGATGGAGCCTGGCTAGAGATACCTGAATGGGCTCTGAGCCAGCCTGTCCTGGAAAAGGCATATCTGGGGAAACTGGTCTAGTCTCAGGAAGGCTCTTTAGCTCAGGATGAAGTGACACGTGGCTGTATCCATACTCCTCCTTGTTCCAGACACTGATCATATGGAATAAGTTTTAGGAGCTGCATTGCGCCGTACACAACCAGAGACTCTTTGTTATTGACAAAAAGAAAGCTTACAGTATTTCCCTGGCTTTAAAATGGTCTTCGAAGCTAGAGTTGTAGGTGTTGGAGAAGTATACTAAAACTGCAGAGATGGGGCGGATCCCTGGATTACCCTGTTAATAATGTATGATATAGAAGAATATGGTTCACCTTGAAAGTGGTGATTTATGGGTTTTCTCATTTTATTTTAAATAAAACCACAGAATTATATTTCCAGGAAATTTCATTTCTGCATGTCATGTAGCAGCTGATTATGTTTGTGCAGAAAAGGATAAAATGTCCTGGTCTTCTTTCACACCATCCTGCCCTCTCTGCCACCCAGGGGAAAAAAAACGAGAATTATGTTTTTTACCAGGACACCTTTAAAAATTACTTTTTAAACAAAATCCCTTGCATCTTTCTTTGTAGAAAGCCCCTGGTCTCTGTGGATCTGGACAAGTGACATTAAGAATGCAGGGACAGATGCCACCATCTTCTTCCAGATTTACGGAGACAAGGGGAAGTCAGACGAGATGAAGCTGGACAACAATTCAGACAACTTTGAAACAGGACAGACTGACAAGTTCATGGTATGAATCTTGTACAAGTGGTAAATTTGGCTTGGTATTGTTTTCCAGGGCATTAGCTTCAACCCTGCACAGAAAATCATCAGCATGAGATCTTTGCCTCAGTAGATCCTTCTGAAGCAGAGGTGATGTCATTCAGTTTGGTGGTGACGCAAATGATTTCCCCACCTATGGATATGGCTTGTCTTCTCCAAACAGGGCTTAGGCTGGTGTTCCTGGGTGCTCAGGTGGTGATGACTTCAAGTCATAGTGGTACTAAGCACCACATCTCCTCTGTGGCTCCTGAAGAAGATAGCCTCCCCCTCAGACACAGCCCCACTCATGTCATAGACTGCTCCACCAGTTTAGACCATGGCTCTCTAAAGCCAATAATTTAACTGTTTTCCCTCCAGTGCCTAAGTGGTCATTAGATAGTTACAGGAGAATTAGCAGTGGTGTTTCCTCTCAGCAGTCACCTCGTCCTGAGACTCCTTGGACATGAGCCTCCATGAATGTTTGGGGCTGAGCTCAACAGCATGTTGATTTTGGAGCCTGGGGAGGGTCTTCTTGTGACTAGGAACGCATATCTTTCAAAGTTAACAGGGGACTGGTCAGAGAAAAATTCAGAAATAAAGGATTTTAACGCATGGCTGTAGCCAAAACATTTACCCCCTTTGCACCAGCAGCCATAGATGTCTTCTGGAGGAAGCGTGGCTGTGCTTTGCAGACCCTGTTGGAGACAGAGCTGAAGCTTGAGGACTGGTATTAGTTCTTACTGGGAGGAGTGGTTTCAAGGAGCTCTTAATGATCAGAAGTGTATGGATTCAACTTGTAGGTTCTCCTCTCCTGAAAAAACAGGCGTCAAGTTATCTTTGTGGAGTAGGGTTTATTATTTTTAAAGAACATATTTTTTTTTACTTTAGTTTTTGACTTCTCTCGATTTGGCTCTCCAAATGTGTTCAGAGGTGTCCTTTGCGTGCATGCTTTGCTGACTTACAGAAATGGATAATCCACTGTCTTCTTCCCTCTATAGATTGAGCTCCCTGATCTGGGCACGTTTTATAAGCTTCGGATATGGCACGAGAAAAGAAATCCCTTTGCTGGCTGGCATCTGAGTAAGGTGAGGGGATGGCAAGGGAAGGTAGACTTGAAAAGCCAGACTGGTCACAGAGATCTGCACTGCCAGTCCTGGGTCACTGCATTCCCCATCTGGCAGCTGGGTTTGATGTGCAGCAGTCAGAGGTGCTTCTCTTTACACTGGCCAAGGAGTGGAAGTGGAAATCCTACATGAAAGTGAGATGTGAAGAGAGAACATCGTAGCACTTGCAAAAATATGTGGGGAGAGGATTCATTGTGTGTTTTTTGGATGACATTCCTTCTCCTTCCCATCCCTCTCGGTTCAGTCCAGCTATGTATGGGAAATGAGTGCGATGGGAAATGGCACCTCCCAACAGCCCAGATCAATGGTGAAAGTCACATTTTCCCACTCTTTCAGTGTTAGAGCTCTGTAGTCCTCCCTCAATGCTGACAGGGGTTTTTTCCCCTTGCTCTTCAGAAAGCTTCCTGCTGTTAGACATCATTACTGTACAGTTAAAACCACTTTTTTAATGGCATGTTTAGCCTAGTCATGAAGAAAAACTGATCATGGCAGAGACCTATGGTACAGTGGAGCAAAACCTGTTGTGAAGTTCTGATGGGCCTGCTGCAGGAGGTGGATGCCTGCAGACTGGAGGAGCCCGAGGAGACTGTGCAGAAGAGAGCAGCACTGTGCTGTTTGGGGAATGAAAAGGGTGATCTGCTTTATCTTCAATCACGTCCTTTGTTCTACCAGCTACGATGACCATGATGTGAGCCCTCGCCTGGGTCTGCCAGGCAGCAAGTTCATCTCTAAGCTTCACCCATACTCCTTCTGCAGAGCTTGGAAGACTTTCTCAGCACTTAACAAAACATACAATTTGCTCTGCAGCCATAAAAAACTGTGATGATATATCACAATCTACCGCTTAGAGATTTTTCTTGCGTGCCTGTAATGTGCTTTGACAGATCCTGCTCTCCTGCATTGTCAGAAAGCTGCAAAAGCATACACAGCCAAACACCTCGCCAATAGGGAGTGGGTATCAAATACTGCTGTGTTCACCACACGGTAGGAGAAGGTGGCTGGCTGTGGTCTTTATCAAAAAGAAAGTGCTGGTCACACTTTGGCCCACTGCAATTCTGTCTATTAGCTTGTCACAGACGACAAGCAAGAATGTTTAGGCCTTCCATAGTATGTATTTCCCTGAGGTATCCTCTTTTCCTGAACAGAAATTGTATTCAGGGAGGACAAGAGGGATCTGATTGTGTCTAGGATTCACTTTTGGCCAAACTGTCTAAGCACACCTGGTGAAGGTGCATGAAATCGATCTGCCCATATACAGCCAGTCTGCTGTTTTCTGGAAGCGTCAGGCTCATGGCACATGAATCCCATCGCTTGTGCATCCATTTTAGCATCTCGGAACTTAGATGAAGTCTTAACGATGCTTTGTTCCAGTAGTCACACATGTCATGCCAGGCTTGCTTCGTGCTGGGGCAGGCTTCCATTTTCTATTACAAGAATGCAAGAACAGCCACAGTAGTCAGGCCGAAAGTCCATCTAGCCCAACATCCTCTCTCCTGTGTGACATAAGTGCATGATTAGAGAACAGTAAGAAAAGGACGAGCGTTTCTGATACTTCCCCCTAACATTCTTCAGTTTTTTACAATTTCTATTTGGAGACTTACTTCCTGAACAGATCTGCCGAACACAAAACATTTAGTAAGTTTCTCTTCTATTTATTTGTTCAAAGGTTCCAGCCTCCCGTTGAACATTTAAACTTTTAGCAATCATAATAGCTTTTGGCAGGGACTTCACAAGTTTATTGTGTCCTTTTGTTTTCTTCGAGTTTCTCTCTACAAGCATCATTTGACACCTTGTATTTCTTGTGGCAGAGGAGTGAATACTTGACCCCTCTCTGCATTCTCCACGCCACCTGTGATTTCGTAGACCTTCATTATGCCCCCCCGCCTTCACTTGCTTCCCCAGCCACCTGCAGACCCCCACCTTACTTGCTCATTACTCCTTTGGAAGCTACTGCAGATCTTTGATCATGCTTGCTGACATTTTCTGGGTGTTTTCTCCATGTGCCATGCACTGATTTTGAGCTGCGAGAACCAACAGTGCAAGTGCCACCCGCGGTTTGCTCCGTGGGTTTATACAGTGGCATATGACGAGCAATTACTGAGAGCCGTGGCATCCATCAAAACTTTCACAACATCACGGAGCAATTGGAGAAAGCAGGAATGAGAAGCCATCAGCTATGACAGACTTTGCTTCATGCACCGCTGCAGTGCACAAGCTGGAATGACACTCTTGTTATAAATGTGTGTGATTTCTCTGCTCCTACCTACTCTTACTTCCCAGGCAAAAACCTGTCAGGAGCTTGTTGCTTTTTTGTCTTTAAGCCTCTGAACTCACACAGTGTTTTGGTTTAATGAAGGTAACTCTGCTGAAAACGCTGACAAAAGAAAAATACTCATTCAACTGCGGCCGCTGGCTAGATATAAATGAAGACGACAATGAGATCGTGCGGGAGCTCCCTGCGGAGGGATCTCTGGTGTCTGAAGTTATGCCAGGTGAGAGCCACGGGCTCTGTGCAGGGCTCACTTAGGACCTGAATAGAAAGAAAACCTCTTTGTGTAAGGGATGCACAGGCAGACTGATGCAGTTCAATTAGCTTCCCTTTCTGGCACTTTCTCTCTGCAGTATTTTCTGTGTGCATCATTAGCTGCATGAAGCCTCAGAAATCCCAGGCTCTTATTCTGAGCAGATTTCTCAGTGGTGGGAGGTGGCCACAGTACGATTGTTTCCAGAGCTGTGGTTTTTTTTTCAAACTTGTAATTTTTTCCACTCTCCTTTAAACTGTGAAATGACAGGTTTGAAGGGATGTTTGTGGAAAGCAAGCTTAGCTGAAATGCAATCCAAAATTCAACAACAATTTTTGGGCTTTAAAGTTGTATTTAATTATATGCACATTTATGCAGCTCTATGTATGAATGTATAGGAAGTTGCACAGAACATTTGCGCAACTGCAGAGGCACCTTTCAGTGCGTGAGAACAATACGAAATTTTTATTGTCTTAACTGTGCTTAAACTGAAGATTTAATTAAGGAAAGGTGCAGAACTCCGTGTTGACTTCCTGAAGTGGTCACTTGTGTCTTGACCTGGTGTCATGAGAACTAGATGTACTCGGAGGGAGAATCTTGGAGAGCAGAATATCTCAAGGTGAACATTGGGATTTCACTTATTTCCCCCAAAGCACCCAATGGGGCTCCACACTCTGTAGACCACAAAAGTCACCTGCTTTCTGAAATTTCTGATGAACTCGGTGATCTGCATGCAGCTGAGCAGTTCCTCAGAAGAGGAAGGGTAATTGTAATTGCAGATGATATTAAAATGTAAATAAACCTGGGTTTGAAAATGTATTTTTAATCAACTGTGGAGAGGGCTGCTTGAGTTCAAATGCAGGCACTTTCCTGTGAGGAGCAGTTGTGCCAAGCAGAGGCGAGATGCAGCACCCGTGTGTTGCGCTTTCAGGCAGGTTTTGGAGGGAAGGTGGGAGCATTGCTTCTTGTCCCTTCCCAATGATGGAGAAAAAGTTCTCTCTCTTTTGAAGGATGGTCTGTGGGCTGGTTCTTTGTTGTGGAATTTCTCCTGGAAATCCTTCAGACAGTGGGATGTGAAGGCAGAGATGAGGGCAGGGTGGGGACGAGGAAGGTGACAGCTCAAAATCCATCCAGCAAAATCATAAATAAAGATCTCAAAGGTGACAAGGAGGCAAGACACAATTCAGCCTTCTGCACCATGAGGGTCCCAAGGTGATGGGGCCAACTGGGCTTGTCCTGCCCGATAAAGACAACAAAAAAAGCCCATTCCTCAGGTCCCTGACTGCTCAGTGCTTTTTGTCTGGAGGCTGAAAATGATGTTTACCCCAAAAACGTTGTTACAAGGTCCCCTGTCATCAGGACCCTCTCGGGAAGGCAGGAGGTGAGGTAGGAGGGCTGGGGCCCTGAGGAAGCTATGCACTCCAATTCATGAAGTTTTACCTGAAGGGGACAGCATTCTTATGTCCTTGTTTGGAGGGGTTTTATGGGTTTTCTTAACACTTCAGGCCTTCCTATGTTGTTTTTTTTCTTTTCCTGGTGATAATATGGAAATGTAAAAGTCAATACATCAGCAGAAGTACCAACTGGAAGTATCACGCTTAAAATTAATAGCAAGCCTGTGGAAAACACAGTAAATTTAAATGGCTAATAATCGTGTTGCTGAAATTGTTTTATTAATTTATGTCTCTGCAGTGATAAAATACCGGGTGACAGTTTGCACTGGGACAGTAAGTGGGAGCGGCACAGATGCCAACGTCTTTGTCTGCCTCATTGGTGACCAGGGAGACACAGGGGAGCGCGTTCTCTACAACTGCATCAACACTGTCAATAAATTTGAAAAAGGCAACGTAAGTTCACACGGCAGCTCCTTAAGATGGGTTTTAAAGTATGTGTCAGTTTGTAGATTTTTTTTTTTTTTTTGAGATGTGTGTTTGTAAACTTGTCTGATTTCCTTGCCAGTTTGGTCTAGGGGAGTAGGGAGGAATAAATCACGTCCACAGAGCGTCATAACAAGTCGCAGATGGAGGGAAGTTTAGGTCAGGGACCATGTGGCTCTTGTTTGACAACGGTATGTTCATAAAAGTCTCCTGATTTGCTCCCCAGCTAAGTACTGGCTGTTGAAATTGCATCTTCAGACTGGGGAAGGCCTCTAGAAAACCTGTTCACCTTCCAAGAACAAGAGGGAACCTCTCCCCCACCATCTAGTATGGCAAAAATTTGGCCCCCAGGGCAAAGGAAAAGAAGCATCTCATTTAATGTGAAGAACATACATCAGTGGAGTACTGTGTCCAGTTCTGAGCCCCAAGAGGGACAGGGAACTATTGGATAGGGTCCAGCAGAGGGCTACTAAGGTGATGAGGGTACTGGAGCATCTCTCCTATGAGGAAAGTCTGAGAGACCTGGGGCTTTTTAGCCTGGAGAAGGGAAGGCTGAGAGGGGACCTTATCAACACTTATCAATACCTAAAGGGTGGGTGTCAAGAGGATGGGGCCAGGCTGTTGTCAGTGGTGCCCAGTGACAGGACAAGGGGCAACCGGCACAAACTGGAGCACAGGCCGTTCCTCTTGAACATGAGGAAAAACTTTACTCTCAGGGTGGCACAGCCCTGGCACAGGCTGCCCAGGGAGGTTGTGGAGACTCCTTCCCTGGAGACATTAAAAACCCGTCTGGACACGATCCTGTGTGATCTGCTCTAGGTGATCCTGTTTTAGCAGGTGGTTGGACTAGATGATCTCCAGGGGCCCCTTCCAACCCCCGCCATTCTGTGATTCTGTAACAGAGCTGAAAGCTTGATGTGTTTCCTTTATAGTTCCTCCTGTCTGCCCTCAGCCATGCTGCACCCAAATTTTGTGTCTTATTTTCAGTCTGTTTTTCAACATGTTTTGTATATGCCTGTGTCCTAAATGGAGAGAGGTGGAAACAGCCCGAACAGAGGACAGAGCTTGTTCCCTGGAAAGCTGGAGATAATGAAGAGGTCAAACTGTAGTGAAAGCCCTGGCAGTATTAACAAGCAAATAGTGTGCTGATCCTGGTCTATGGAGTCAACTTACTTAATTTGTATTCAATTATGAGGCACATTTTGGATCTCCAGGGTCCAACTTAGACTGGTAAAATGTAATTGGTATCTCCTGGAAGAGATTTTGAGAATCCAGTCACAGAACTCTGCAGATTTCTTTCCCATGGAAAGAAAATGAGATAAAAGGAGGCCACATTTTAAAAATTGACCATTAAATTTAGGCTTCTGAAATATGCATTAACACATTGGATTTGCCTTTGAGTGTCCAGAATTTCCAGCCCTTCACTGAACTCACTGTTTTTGTGGCATTTACATACTGTGAAAGTTCATTCTGCTTCTAAGTGATACAGAGGTTTGCAGACACGGACATTGCAGACAGCATATTTTTGCCTATGCATGTACATTATAGATTTTTTGGTTTTAAATGTCGGTCCAATCTGTAAAGGACAGCACTTTGCCATTTGGCAAAGTCTAGTTTTGTCAAAATGGTAGTAAAATGAGTCATGTTTTGGTGGTGGTTTCAAGTCTGTTTCAATGGAATTCCAAAGAAAGATGCTTGGTTCACAGAAGGTCCAAATATTTTAAACACAGATTACAACTATTGTTATTTTATTTTTAGTCCCAAAAATGAGTTATAGGGTACCTTGCATGAAGGGGCAAAAAAAAGGAAAAATAATTTTGGAAATCAGTTTATGTGATTAATAGTATCCAGATGCTATAAACCAAATAGAACCTGTTAATGGAAAACTGCTCTCTTGGCATGAGGTGCTGGTGAATGGATTGGAAGCTGTTTAACGATTGATTCTGACAAATGTAGAGCTCATATATTCAAGAGACTGAATGACTATATCTACACTGATTAACTCAGATAGCCTGTTAAAAAGAAATTCAGCTAAGTCAGTACAATCTCTAATCTACAGCCACTTAAACCGATAGTACCTTGATTACCAATTTAACTTGAAAAGTTTGCTTGCAGATGGAAACTAACAGCCTGTATAGAAGGTAAAATTTAAAGATGCCTCTAAATTAGATGTTTGCCCTCCAGTGGTTCCAGATAGTTACTTACTCATTAATTTATATCAGCCGTTAATAAGTAAGATGAATATCAGGCCTGATGAATTAGACTTCATTGACTTAGACTGACTCAGTGGGGTTTTGATACCTTAAATCCCCAGTTCAGCAGTTTTGAGTATGTAAGTAACACTTGTTCATGTACTTAAGCCCATCATTTAACACTTAAAACAGTGGTAACATATTTAGTTGTCTTTATTTTAAGGGTCAGCTTGGAGTTCTGAATAATGGAAAAAATGTGATGGTTTTGATAAATTTAAATATTTAAATAAATATTGCCTTGCCACCATGCTTTCTGGGAGCTAGCTGGGTATATGCTACCGCCATATGTGCTTCACAGGCTTTTGGGAGATGAAGAACGAACGGATCACAGTGTTTGGTTAGCTTTCTCTTACCTAGCGAGGCATCTCAGCCGGGTGGTAATCACAGCAGTCGTGTCTGTTTGTTGATGATATGCTTCAGATACGATATGCATTTACACACAGTATTTACCACACGTGTGTGCATCTGTACATGTGCCATAGATACGTGTCCGGCCTGGTTCCCAGAGGAGTAACTCACTCTTTCAATGCACGTGTCTTCCTTCAGCCATTGGCAGCTGCTGCTCCCACTAGACTCCTGGGTGACAGAGGTCTTGAGGGGCCATCACTTGGGCTAACCTTTAGGTTGATGATTTGAGCCCTTATCCAGGGGGAAAAAAACCCAAACAAACACTATAAAATTGCTGTCTCTTGTGGGGTATTAAGGGTTTTTAGCTGCTGGTTTAGGCTCGCACCAAGCTCTGAACACAACTCACAAAGCAGCTGGAAATAACCCAGCGCAGCCGTGCCCAGCGCTTGCATGCCAGGAAATGGCTGGGGTTAGATTGTGCTCAGCAGTCCATGTCATCTGAATTTAACGTGGGGTAATGTCTTTGAAGCGTACCTCTATAAATACCTCTGTAGGTTTGGTCTGAAGTGACCTGCCCCCAATTTCCCAGAAAGCTGATATCTGAGGAGGGGTTTGAACTTGGATTTCCTGCCTCTCTGGATGAACTTTTTAATAATCAAATTACTTTTCTTTTTTACAGTTGTGGAGGGCATGCAATGACATGGGAGATTTAAAATGCTGGCAGATCATATATTTGTAAATCTAATGTTATAGATCTAGCACAAATACTCAAGCTTTCATTATTTGGAAAATTAATTCTTACTTTCTCCTTCATCTTGTGAAGAATTATCTTGCAGCATGCCGATGATGTTGGTGTGATTGCAATAATAAATTTGGTTTGTTTGTCTGTTTTTTAAGGAGAAATATTGCCTTACCTTTTTCTTCTCCTTCTCAAAGGCTGATGAATTCTTCGTTGAAGCAGTAACGCTGAAGCAGGTGAGGAGGGTGAGGATAGGGCATGATGGCAAAGGAGGAAGCAGTGGCTGGTACCTTGCCAAAGTGATAGTGAGGGAAGAAGGACAGCCAGAAAGTGAGGCTGTGGAATTCCCCTGCTACAGGTACTGGAAACAATGCTTGCAAATTATGCCTCCATCTACCCATTTGCCAGACTTTGAAGAGCCTAGCTGTTGTTCCAAGACTGGAATTTTCTGAGCACAGCTTAATCCTTTTTATTTATTTATTAATTTATTTTTGCTAAGCCTGAAAGCAAAGAGTGTGGATTGGGAGGTTTAAGATACAGTTAACGCCCCTTGCCAAACCAACAGAATCTGAATTGTGAACTTCTCAGCAATTAGCTCAGTAACACAAAGAATTTCCAAAAGGTAAAATGCAACCTTCCAGTACCACATCCAGTGTCACTGCAATTGCCTGCTGCAGAAACACACTCTGCAATCTGGTAGTTTTATTGCATGTGTGGACGTGGTTCTGGTCCCTCACATGTACATCCCATCTTTCCAGAAGCAATGGGATGCTATTTTTGTGTTGGGAGAATGCAAAACTGTTATGCTGCCATCTTGAGAGCTCCTTGCATGAAGGGAAATGCATATCATGCAGACAGAGACAGAGATAGAGCAGAGGGCAGTAACTTACCCCATGGGTGAGTTATAAATGTATTCTTCTCTTTCCTAGACAATCAAGTGGCCAGAAGAAATTTACTGTACTAAGGCTACCCATGGGGAATGAGATGCAGCATCTGTCCTGTCACTAACTAGGGTCTGCCTCAGTGCCTCAACACTGCAGCACAAACTAGAGAGAAAGCGGTGAAAATATAAAAGACGCTAACTTCAGTGTAGTTCAGTGTCCTGTAAAGTCCCACTTGCCCTCTCAGGATGTCCACCCTGCAGGACGGAAGTCCATTGAGCTCCACTTAACAACGTCAACTACCTGTTCTAAAAAGTCATCTTGTGGGGGACAAGCGGAATCGTAAAACACAAACACAATTATTTTTAAATTGCAAACAAAGGTAAAACCCTCTAAGCTGGTTACTTGTCTTTTGTCGCTGTGAATAAGGAAGAGCTCCACTGTAATGATGGGAGTCAGCCAAATACAAAACAGGAGCCAGCCCCAGCCTCTCTGCATTGCTAAAATCCACGTCACAGCAGAGAGAAAATTCACCGGGGAGACAGCACAGAGGAGCAGATGCAATGTCATCTTGGTTGTGAAAAGCAAGCCAGCCTCTCCCTTTTCAAAGAACAAACCACCATGTTGTCATTGCTGCCTTTTGATACATATTTAACAACCATATGCTTTACCGAGTTAAGCAAGAAAGCTAGACAGGTTTTTACTTGGACATGAAGTGTCCACGTGGAGAGCTGTTTTGCTCAGGCTCCTCAGAGATATTTCTGTGTCTTACTGCACTGTGCAGCTGGCTCGTTTTAAAGATTTCCTTTTGAATTTTCTGTTTACTTGACTGATTAACTGGGTGTCTTCCCTCAGCTTGGAATGATGACCCCCCCTTCTCCTTAGCTTTATACCCGTGGATCAGAAGCATCAGAGTCCACAGAGCATTTCCCTCAGGCCAGGGACTTAAAAAGAAGGGAGAAAGAAAACCCAAGACCTTATCCCCATGGATAAGGGTGTATTCACCCTTCATGGGGTCTATTCACCCTTCATGATGTGTATTCAGCCTTCAAGTCACAAGTGATGGAATTCCACTCTTCTTACCTTTCTCAACGTCTCTTTTTCCAAGTGGTATCAGTGTTGTTTGTGTGGCTTTATTTGCTGTCCTTGTGCCATCATTATCTCTTCCTCTCAGATTGAGAAGGTAACATGACTGATCACCTCCAAACACAGGGACAGCTGCTCCCTCTCACTATCTTTGGTGCCTGTGTCTCCTGGGAGACTGAGGCATCATCGCAGTATACGGGTGTCGTCATGGAGTCTGGAGATATCTGAGGGCGAAGGTGCTCACCCACTGCATCCTCCACGTGAGGGATAAACACCTCCATGACCTGCAGCATTTGGATGTTCCCCTCCAGTCCTGTAGGCCAAGGACAGCTTATGTCCTCGCTGCTTTGGCAGATGCTCAGGGAGGCCTGCTTCACCTACTTCTTCAGAGCCAAGATGCTGAAGAAGACTTGGCCAAGAAGAGCGGCCTTCTTTAGCGAGCCAACGCAAGCGAGGTTAATTAGAGACTCCATCTGGGGGACAGCAGGGAAGCTTCTGTTTCTGCTTGGCCAGTCTGTGGCCAGCCAGTGGACATGCTGATGTTCTCATTGCCTTCATCTCTGAGATCTGATTGACTTCCACTCTTCTACACAGCACAATCGCATGGTCTGGAGAAAACAGCTTCTGCTGCCGTGTCCTTACTGAAAGCTGCTCCACTGACTTTGCAGCCTAGCTGCTACTGTGAGACAGCTTCAGGACAAAATGCCTTCCAGCAGAAACACATCTCACCCGTGCAGAAAGCTTCACAGGCTTCCTACTTCCATAAAAACTGGGCTGTACCAGCATGTGGAGAGCAGATATTATAGCAAAGGCTTGGCTAACCAGCCTCCACTATAACTGATGTCTGTAGGATATCCTTACAGATCTCCATTGCCTATAACTTGTTGAAGTCTCTGTTCTTGTTATTTACATATTCATATACACAGCTACGTTTTGTCTTTTAATTTGAAAGCTTTTTTATGACTCTACAGGAACATCTATTACCTGATAGTCACAAGAGCTCTGTGAGAAGAACTGTGTTGTACAAGGGAGCCAGCAGAGATAAAGAGAAGCTAAGTGGATTAATTGTGAGTTTGTGTCAGATTCAGGAAAAGCGTAGAGAAATAATGACTCCTAGGCCTCTGCTTTCAACTCTTAAAACAGTTGGCTGTAAAGGGAATGGCTTGCAGCTCTTAGAGTCAGTGATTTTTAAAGCGGTCATTTGATGTGTGCTTGCAAGTAACTTCTCCAAGCATTAGTTGCAGAATTACTAACACATCACTTGGATGCATAGCAGTATCATTCCTCCCGTATGACCACATGACATTATAGTATCTGCGCTTTTAGGGACTGAACACTGAATCATTCAGTGGCACAGCTGAAGAATTTCTACCTTATAATACCTGATGCGGTTTAGATATTGTGACTATGAATACCACTAGAATGTTCAGAATTGAGGAGTTCACCTTTTGTCCCAGAAATGGAGCCAAACATTTTTGAAGCTCAGAACCGAGTTCTTCAGATTTCAGTTTCACTTCAAGGCTCTGTGGAAGTCCAGGAACGGACTAGCTGACATTCTATAAAATAGACTATTTTTTATAGTATTTATATCCCAGACAGAAATGAATTTTCAGTCAGGCAAAGTCATGAGCTCGTGATAGGATAGAATTTTATATGCTATAAATCATTACAGCTCAACTGAAATCTTCAGTGATACTTCATTACATTTTTTCTAAGCATATGGACTGCACCGTCCTAATTTTTCTCCAGTACAAGCATAAGGGAACATTGTTAATTCTCTGAAGAACAACAGACAGACCATGAATGGGATGATGCATTAGGAGACTCCTGTGAAAGAACATTTATTCAGTCAAATGCCAAAAATGTTCATCATACAAAGGATCCAGAGAAACCTCCTTTTGTTGCTTAAGAATAGACTGAAATGTCTATTTTACGCATATTTATATATATAAGCTGCATTTAAAGACACACACAAATACATATGTATCTCTGAATCTAACGGATGTGTTAATCATTCTAATTGACACAGACTATCATCTGCTGGATTATGCTATATATGATTTCATACCATAACTTTTTCCAGTGCTTCCCTGACTCTCTGATCCTCTAGAAATTCTCTCTGAAGGCTCTTTCATGTCATATGTGTGTCCACTTTGGGTTATTGGATATATAATGCCTCTTTAGAACCAAGTATGTGATACAGGACACAACCACACCCTTGCAAAATCCAGTGGCATATGAATTACATACACTGAAATTGTATGGAAGCACTGATAAAACAAAGGATTTTGACAGATCTATTGTACTAGGAATACGATGGCACTGTCCTGAAAAATTCTATTTTCTGCAGCCTGATGTGTTTATAATGTGTCAATCCATTTGTGTTCAGTATAAGACTATAAACCCCTGGTTGCAATCTGCTGCTCAGTGATATGCTATTGGAATTACGCTGAAGTACAACTAGGATATTGCAGCATGTGTGCTGAACGGAACGAATACAGTGGCGTTGCTCATTCAACTAATTCCTCTGTCGCTAGAGTCGTCTTCTTGAGAAAACAGTTCTTCTGCCACTCTTGGCTGAAACAAAGAGCCTTAAGCCACTTCTGCTGATGGACCTGCCTCTTCCTCCTCTTGCCATCAATAGCTACCAACATAGGTAGAGGAATTCCTTTATCTAGGGGTGTGTCCTCTTTTTTTGATTAATTTTTGTCATCTGTCCTCACTGCCGAAACCGTTAGCATTAGCCGTGCTGCACGCAGTGATCTGTTTCTTGTGGGATGTATTTTCATCCTGACACCTTGGCGCAGAAGCAGTTCACCCAGATCCGTCCCACATTTTCCTAAAGCAGCAGCAGTGGCAATGGTGACAGAAAACAACAGCGTGTACACCAGCAACAGAAACAGCAGCTTGCAGGTCACAAAAACCAGTAGCAGGAGAGCAGAAATGGGTCCACCTTGTGAGGTTCTGCCTTCCTGAAGGCCATGCTGAATTCGGTGGCCCTGGGGTGGTGGAGTTCAGGCTCAAACTTTGTGAGTCCTCCTAGTTAACATCCATGTACACAGAAGCACCTTGACTTTTGGGATGATGTGATCCCCTAGCCATTGGATACCTGTCCAGGGACGTGAATCCTGAGCCAGCATCAAGAACTACATGATACAAAGGTATTAAGGACAAGTTCTAACAGGTAAAAAAAAATCCCCAACCCCGAAACATCAATAAAGGCTTCCTTTCTTAAGACAATAGGATGTCTTAGCATGCTCTTCTTCTGCCTTCCTTGCACTCCACCCTTACTCAGTTCTTGACATCAATTTCATGGTCTTCCCCCCAGAATTTTCAGCTCCTCTATCCCCACTACACCTCTCAGCCTCCACTGAGGCACAATACCTCACCTGATGCCCTCATATAGTGGTCGTGTGGTCATCATGTGTTCGTGTGTTTATCACCTTCATGCTGAAACCCCTTTTCAAGCCACCTGCACATGGCCACCCGCTTTACAAAATGAAAGGGAAGAATACGGGGTAGACTGCATACCCAGCAACCCACCAAAGCTTAGGAGCTGGGAGTGGAGATGTGTGTCTTTGTGGTGGGGCTGCATGCATCTCTTTTGCATGGGGATTTTGCTGCTAGTGCTTCTGGGACCAGCTGGCTCTAGCTCATGTTTGGATTTCTCTCCCAGTGCTGTTTTTCTGCATGATTTCTATGTGCTTATTGTTTTCTTGTGCGTGGGAAATGAGGGAAGACTAAAAAGATAACCTTCCTTCAGACGGACGAAATGGAGACCTATCATCCTTGGTCTTCCAAAGTATTTGGTTACTTCTTGGCCACCAAGGCAAGTTCAACTGATCACGACTATAAGCTGTGCTGGTGTATTACCAGCAGCATACAACAGGTTTGATCCAGCTTTCAGTGGGCATTTGTTCGTGTCCCCAAACCCCTGCTAATGAGGTTTTTTTGCTGGTTTCCGTGTGTGTTGGCTCATCAGAAAAATCAAAGGTGGAAACATAAAAGGGAAGTGAACTCCCCTCCTTTTTTGGTGTGAGGGTCAGCCAAGGAGAACGCGCGCGGCACAGTGACGTTGCAGAGAAGCTTGCAATACATCTGCGCTCCATGTGTTTGTGCAGAAGCAGGTCTACTGTGGTCTGGTGTCATTCACATAGCTGTGTGGCTGCCTTTAAAAAGAAACATTTTCTGGGGATTTGTTTTTCTCTTTCTAGTTCTGGGAATTATTATAGCAATTTAAATACCCTGTATGACCTGCCAGAGCTTGCTCACTTGTCCTTCGTTCACCCCCGCTGGTTTTAAGCAGTATTTTTAACTGCAAAACGTGCTGCTGCAGATAGCTGTGTACCTGGGAACAATGGGCTTTCTGGGAACCGTGCCTGCTCTCACGACGCCGTGTTTGGGGACTGAAGTGGCCCCGGTGCACCGCTGTGGGAAACCTGACCCCAAGCAGATGTTTCCAGGAATATCCTGAGTGCTGCAGCAGTCTGGTTTTGAAACAGAAAGTGAGAAACCTCTGGCAGGGCCCTTGTTGTTGTCATACACCAGTTGCTATATGGTGTATGATGGGTTTTGGGCCGTAATTCCTTCACGCCTGAGGCTGAGGGAGCAGCTGTGAAGTTTACCAGATCAGCAACTGGTTCCCCTCCATTTTCCTTTCAGATTTTTTTCCCTTGAGATCATGCTTTGTGCCCGGCTGTTCTTCATTAGTCTAGTTGGATCATTAGATTAACGTTGAGAAATAAAGGAAATCCTTCCTTTTGCTGGTATCAGCTGCCTCCACATATCCAGCCCTGAAAATGGGGACAACATGATTCATCCCCTTCCTAGTGGAGAAAAAAGCATTATATACTTATCTGTAAGAAATGGAAAAGTGGTGAAAAACTAGAGTAAGGAAATACTAAAAAAAAATACGGGGGTGGGGTGGGGGTTGTGTGGATGTGTGTAGTAACTTGGGTGCTATAAAGGTAATCAAGGTGGATAGTAATAAAGGCTGCAGGTGTTTCTGGTCAATGAGGGTCAATGCTTTCAAGAGTCTCAAACTGCCCATTTTCAGGAATAATTCGTGGCTATGGTGTTTCTGCTTTCCAGACAGATGGACAACACAGCAGATGCTTCTCTGCTGTGAGCAGGGCTCTCATGGTCTCTTGGCTTGGAAAAAAGGAGGTTTAATGTGTGACTGCTGTAGGGTCTGGTCAAGCTCCTGCAAAGTTAACAGAGATAGAGGGCCCTCTAAAAATACCTCTTTGGCTACAGTGTGGGTTTTTACTGTGTGTGGAGCCAGCCTGTATTTTGAAAGGTTTAATAGGGCATAATTATTCAAAGATAACTTACTTCTGTTTGTAAACCAGATGGCTTGACAAAAATGAGGATGATGGTCAGATTGTTCGAGAATTAGTGCCTGCTGGGGAGTCACCAATGCTAAAAAGTGAGTTTAGCTTGGGGAAAAAGAAGGTCTGGGTTGGAGCTGTGTATGCACGTATTTACTTGCTTTATAGTACTTAATAATTCGTGTCGGTTCACAGCGTATCTATCGGGCTTTTTCTTCCATTCTTATGCAAGAAGCTGCAGTAGGTCACTCAGGGGGAAATGCCTCTGACCTTTAAATCCCAGTTTATAAATGGGATTAATTTGCATAAAAGAGAATAATTGCAGCATTATTTACATAGAAAGAAACTTTGGTTTTTAATGTTGTGATTTGTTTAAGAATTGCTTTCTTGTACAGCTTTCTCCGAAGGATCTTGAATTTCCACTCCTTTAGCAGAGTAAATTCTGTTGAATAACACCGTGTTCCCAGAAGAAAATCACCAAAAAGATTACATTGTCCCCCTCTGAAGTGCCAGGGATCCAATAGTACAGTTTTCTTTAGAAAACAGTGCTTACAGAGCTCAGGTTGAGAGGGTGTTTTTTTGTTTTAGAAAAAAAGCCAAAGCTATGGAATCAAATTGTAAATATAAAAAAAGTGAAATCACTTCACTTGCCTAAACTAATTTTTATGGCTTCATAATCATCTAAAGCTGAGAGGGATGAGTACAGGATATTTTCTGTGTATTAGATACACGGATATTAGTATATCTGCTGCATCTCATATTTCGGTGGATAACTCCGAGGTGTGACAGCTTACCGAGTGTCGCTCTAAGATGCTGGATGCATGAATGGAGGAGCAAAGTCCTTTCTCTGTCTGCAGCTGAAGCCTTGCTCCCCTATATCTGTTTGAAGCCAATTGCCTGGCTGAGCACTGGAAATGCCACTCACGTGTCTGTGTTTTGTACATTATCTCACTTCAGATGTCAGTTATCACATCAGCGTGAAAACGGGTGATATCCCTGGTGCCAGCTCAGACTCCAAAGTTTTCATCAAACTCTATGGTGAAAAAGCAGACTCCAGCAAAGAGCCTCTCTTAGTCTCTGATAATGATCTAGGCAATTATTTTGAACGTGGTCGAGTGGATGAGTTTACTCTGGATACGATGGATATTGGGAAGGTAAGAATTAGTTGCAGGTGGCTCTGTACATCGTGCAAGTGTTTGAATTCGGAATCAATATAACACTCAGGATTGAATGTGGTGTAAGAATCTCTGACCTTTACATTGGCTATTACGATATACATTTTGTATAGACTATTACATCGGCAGTTTAGGGTACATGTTGGCATGTGAAGAGTGTTTTAAGTTTACAGTTAAATACATATATAATTTATTTACATGAACATGGTGGAAGAACAGGGTGCCAGGGGAAGGAGATTCTTATATATTAAGTAAATTCTGTTCTTCTGTTTGTACGCTTTTTCAAAGATCAACCGAATTCTGATTGGACACGATAACGTGGGTCTCCGGTCTGGATGGTTCCTGGCCAGTGTCCAGATCACGGTTCCAGTCCAGGGAAGGCAGTACATGTTCCCCTGCAACCGATGGCTCGACAAAGATGAAGCTGATGGCAGGGTGGAGGTGGAGATCTACCCAAGTGAGATTGTGCCTATTGAGAAATGTGAGATAAAACACATTGAGAAACGTGTGCTCTTTTATAGCTAAAACTAAATTTGTATTACTAGCATTTTTAAGGACCAGGTAGATACCAAAACCAAAAAGCTCCAGTTCCAAAGAGCTTATATTGGTGAGGAAAGTAAATTATTCTGCTCTTGTTTGGCTTTCTAAGACAGTTGAAAGAAAAATTACAGTTTTCCATCTCCATTTCCTGAGATCATATGAAAAATTTATATCCTAGGCAGTGTAACACAGCACAGGGCACTGTGCTTCTTCATTACAATATCAGTGGGTTCTGCTATTTTCACATTTACCTGCCTCACTGCCCCAGTCCTGCACCAGCACACACCCCACCCTGCCTGTATTACCCCATTGTCTGGAAGAGAGAGGCTGTTCGATAAATGAGGACCAAATCCCTACTGTCTATTTGACTTTTATCAGTAGATTCATTTTCTTTTGAGGCTATGGTTAAAATCTGCCTCAGGACCCTGAGAAAGGATGTTGTGTTTTATCTCTGCTCTGCGTACCTCCCTCCTTTGTATTATATTAAAGAGATCGTTTAACCACTCTATAGTTAATACTGAAATGAAATTCCCTTTTAAGGCTCAATTTTGCATCCCTCTGACACCGGCTTAATACTTGTAAAAGGAAAACTATTAGGTTAGTCCTCAGTGAAGAGTGGTGTTATCTCACATTTGGTTTGGATAAGAGCAAATGGTCAGCTACGTGGTCATTTGTTAAGACAAGGTAATTTAATTTCAAACCTAAGCCCTCGGGAATGTTGTTATCTGAGCTCCTCTGCTGATTTAATTGTTTTATTTTTGGACTAGTGATAAACTACGAGGTGTCTGTAGTTACTGGAGACATGCGGGCTGCAGGCACCAATGCCAAAGTCTTCATGCAGATTTACGGCGAGACTGGCAAAACGGAATTGATAATCTTAGAAAACAGATCGAACAACTTTGAACGGGGAGCCACAGATATCTTCAAGGTATGATGAAGGCAGTCATTGCCACTGCTATGAGGGGAAAGGAGTGACCAGTCAAAACTGAGACATCAATAGAGTAGCTGGCCCAATTGTACGAAACAACTGACTTCTTAACAATTACCAGGTCTGTTGATATCTGCTGTCCTCTATCTGCATTTTTGGGAGATTCTCTTTCCCTTTGGGGAAGTTTTGTGTTTCGTGGAGTGACTTTCATCTGAGGGACTAGCAGCAAAGATGTCATGGAAGAATATGGTCTAATAGCAACATTTGTTTACCTTTACTTTCAGAAGGAGGGACAAAAGACGTTGAACTTATACTTTGGGCCTCATCACATGTTGTTGTCCCATTTCTTTATCTAGTTGGGGAAAAATTAAACCCCATGCAGAATGCCAAGAACGCTGGCTTTCCCTGTGATCGCACATGCCACAGGCACACGTTGTCAGCCCAACCCTGCGGAGGTTTGCTGCTGTAATTTCTGTGAACGTGTGAGTGCCCCGTGGATTTTACTGGCTGTAGCACTAGTCCAGTGAGCACCGCACAGTCACAGCACTTGAAGTGTACAACACACTCCTCCAGCTGTCGGTCTGGCCAGTATTTAGGTTTGTACTGCAGAGCCCACACCTCTTTCTGAGCAACCTAACAATAAACGGAGAAAAGCCTCAAAAGACATAACTCAAGTGTGTGAACCAGGACTTGGTTAATCCAGCAGGAGGTCCTGGGCTGACGAGAAAAGCCTCAGAAATAACTCAGGTGTGTGAATGAGGACTTGGTTAATCCAGCAGGAGGTCCTGGGCTGACAAGGCTGAGCAGTGGGTGTGCACCCCAGGGCAGTTGGGCATTGTCTCCTGAGCAGGGCCTGCCTATGTCGGACTGCTGTGGTTTTCTGGCCCGATTGCTTGTGTTTTCTCTCCAGAGAAACCAAGGTTTAGGGGAAAGGAGTGGTCTTAGCTCTTGCCCTGATGTGGAGTGAGAGCAAGGACTCCAAGGATGTGCTGTCAGGGCATGACAAAGCCACATCCACCTTTACTGAAGTAAGCTCAGGAGACACCAGCATCTGGACAGTAAAGCACAGAGTCCAGATGGAAGCAGGATTTAAATCACATCTGATGTGCTCACAGCATAAGGCTGTGGTGATGTCTACATTTCCTTGTGAATTTGCTGTCCCACAGAGATGGGGTCTATCTCATGTCAGTTAAGCACCTACTTGGAACTAGTCATGGAAGCTCCCTTGAATTCTCAACGCTGGGATATCCTTCCCGTTGGCCAAATGGAGGTGCCTGTATCCACAGCTTTACCACAGTTTTGTAATGAGTATTTTTGAGATCAGTTCACCTCCTCTTGCCTCAGTTTCTTGCTTTAGAGAGTGTAGTTAGTGATGTTTATCCATTTTTAATGGGTTCTTTGGGATTTAAGATGACTAGCACCTTATAAAAGATTGCTTTTTCAATACTCTCTGTAATTTTAAGGTTAGGTTGCTCCGATTTTAAAGGAAATAACCTTTCCAAAATTTACGAGTAAAAGCTGTTAGCTAGTACCAGATTTATAATAAAACCATATGTACAGTGTTCTGTTTACATAGCCATGCTTATATCCTCTCTCAGATGTTTATTGATGGACTTTAAATTTCTGCCCATTTTCTGTTTGGTTTTTTTTTTTTTTTAATAAGCACACAAGGCAGAAGCTCTGAAGCATTAATAGACAGATCCTCTATCTTTTTCATGATATGAATATTTACAGAAAGATATGGGCAAGAATAAGACTCTGTGACCTGCATGCTAATAGGAAATGCCATCAGTTATAGACAGGGCATGCAGGATGGTTATAGCAAACCTAAGGATAAAGCGGTGTAAGCAAAGACACATTCTTTATGCCAGGACAGCTGGATCAATTTTAGTTTTCTGATAAGCACCTTGTGTGCAATTGATTTTGTTTTAATCTACTATAGAAAAAAATGCTTCTAGACTGAAACCTTACATGCTAAGTTGCCAGATTTCAGCCTGAAGCAAATGTTTGCAAGTTTTATAACATAAACACTGCCTAACAGTATAAGCAATCATCAGAAACAAGTCATTGCTTGATGAAGGATTGCGTGGAGTAAAACCTTCTATCCAATTTTGTTAGGTAGTAATCCAGACAAATAATCTAAACCAACAAGATTTTATATCTGCTGTATTGACTAGAGAGATGGCAATCTTCTAGTGATACAGCCTTCTGCCACTGATGCATTGTAATCACTAATGATTGCATGCTAGCGAAGTGAGAAAATACTTTTCTAATTTTCCAGATGAGAAGGAAGGAAAAAGGGCAGTCCAAGCCGATGGTCTGTGTCAGAGATCAGCTTATTGAGTCCAAATTTACTGCCTTTTTGCTATAACGTTATTGCTTCTTGCCTCATTCATATCTCATGCTAAGTATTAAATGCATCTTATTATTCATTTTGAAAAGACCTCAGGCACTGAGAATCTGTAAAAAATCTAGTATGACATTCTGGCATATTCATTTTAATGAAAAACATAAGACAATACTGGTGAGGTGAGCAACGGGGAAATAGGGAGCCCAGAACATATAGATTCAGCTCCTATCTTCACCATGGTTGCTCTGAATGTCTTCAGCTCAGACTGTTCAGATGAGATTTGGTGATGGAAAGTATGAAAGAATAATACAGGAAGGAAAAAGTAAAGGCAAACTTGCAGGTAAGCTCATAAATTTTGGAGAATACACTTTATGAAGTTAAGATGTCTTATATCCTCCTGGGTGCTGACTTTCCCTTGGTGGCAGAGAGAGGCTGCAGATGTTGGCAGGATTTATAAGATTCGGATAGGCCATGATGGAAAAGGCATTGGGGACGGCTGGTTCCTGGAAAGCGTCACACTGAAGCGGCTTGCCACAAAGATGAAGGATTCTGATAAAAAGAAGAAGAAGAAAAAGAAGTCTGATGAGGAGGAAGAAGAGGAGACCAAGGTGGAAGAAGTAATGGATGTCTATACATTTGTGGCACACCGCTGGTTGGCTAAAGATGAAGGAGATAAGGAGCTTGTTGTGGAGCTGGTGCCTGATGGAGAATCTGCCCTGGAGGGTAAATATCAGAGGGAATGTGCATGTGCGTGTGGATGCAGCAGTTGCATGAAGGATGATAACCACACTGTGGTACTTTGCAGGACCATCCCATTGCCCCAGGCCTGCAGTGTAGCTTACACTGTGGTTTGGTTGATCAGCTCTGGGAAGCAAGAGACAGTGGTTAAACTAAGGCAGAGAATGGAGAAGACAGCCTGAAACGGGAGTATCCTAAAAGACTTCTATAGGATTCCCCAAGGCTTGTCTGGGGCACTTGGATTGTGAGTCCCACAAGTTACCACTGTGGCTGGGAGTTTAGCAAGCTGTAACTGCTTATCTAGTTAATGATGGGGGCTGGAGAAAGCTGGAGCTGCTCATATTTTAAGACAGATGCAAACAAACTCCAGACCAAATCTTTCTTAAAGCTGACTGTGCTGGCATTTTGGGGCTACAGGCTTTCATGGTGAGCCACAGATCTGATGAAATATGACTATTTCTGGGCTCCTCCTGATCTGCCTTCGCAATTTTACTTGCAGAGAATACGTATGAAGTCCATATTCTCACTGGGAATATATGGGGGGCTGGGACAGATGCTAACGTCTTCTTGAGCATCTACGGTGTAGGAAGAGGAGACACGGGTGAGCGTCAGCTGAAAAGGTCGAATAACCTCAACAAGTTTGAAAAGGGCCAGGTAATGTATGAACTCAGCTCACTCAAGCGAGCAGAAGGCTGGCGGAGCTCTCTCAGTTATCACACTGGCCATTCATTACAGTCTCCTCTCTGCAAGGCCTGGCTTCTTCTTTCAGCTTAAAGCTCAAATGTGTTTTGTTTCTTAAATACAGTATTTAAAGCAAAATGCCTCAAAACATTTTCCAGGGGAAATCCATTTGAATAAACTGAACACCAGTTCTATACCAGAGCCACCTTTTGCATCTGCTTCCTGTAAGCATTTTGGTAATAATGTTTCCTGCCAGGAATACTTGAAAACCACAAACTTTAAATTAATATTGGAGAGTGCTTGTGAGGCAGCTCAAGCATGTCAGTATTTAGATTGCAAATATGTTTCTAAATGTTCTACTCAACCGGTCAGGGAATAAAAGCAATATTACACGGTGTGCTTTAATTACATTATAAACCAATCCAATTAAACAACATCTCTTGTAGATGGAATATTTGCCGTAAAAATGTTTATGAACAATTAACGAGCTACTATTATAGCCAGGAATAGTTCAGGGGATAATTTTGAATAACGAAAAATTACAGAAACAATAAGCAGCTATGGAAATCTTGCAATCAGGAAAAAAAAAAAAAAAAAGAGTCAAAGGTTGTTAAATAAGCTGTTAGCTGTGGTTTATGAGCTTGGCACCAGTGAAACTGCAGCCTGCGCATGGTTCTTCACTCTGTGGGTAGAGCTCCAAGCTGCGAATGTAATGTTCTCTGCTCTTGGGAGTAGAAACCCGAAGTCCACCAACAAGTTAATCATGTTAAGATATTTGAAGTATTATGATTACAAGGACCATCGTGTCATGCTGATACAGCTGATAAATGAACCTCTTGGTTGCAGTCAATAACAAAAGGAAGAAATTGTGTGGTTTGAAATAGAGCACATGGAGGTGCACAGCAGAGTTTTTGTGGAGTTAATATGTTTGTGTCCAGTTCCAGATTCAATCTGGGGGAAAACACTAAGCCTAAAAGGAATGAGATCTAGGAGAGATGAGTTAAACCTAGAGCTAACTGAAATGGGGATGAGGTAAAGAAAGGAGTGAAGAGTTGTGTAGCTCCGTGGCTGTTACTGCCTCGTAGGAGGCAAGCATGAGTGTTAACGGGAGAGCTCACAGCTCTGTAGTTATTTTAGTACATCCGCCCAAAGAATACAAGGAGGACTTACAAACACCTTTTGTTCTAATGGAAAAAATATTACCCTTGGCTATTTACTGCCTTTCTTTTCCCCTTTCTGGGAAACAGTTATTTGCCTCTTGCCTCCTGTGCAGGTGGATGTGTTCACCGTCAAAGCCATTGACCTGGGTGAGCTGAAGAAGCTGCGGATCCGCCATGATAACTCTGGCGCTAGCCCAAGCTGGTTCTTGGAGAGGGTAGAGATTGTTGACCTCAAGGAGAGCACCACGTGAGCAGCCTGTCGGACCCTTTTCGTATGGTCAGAAAAGGGGCCACGTTCTCAGGGGCCTGCAGAACTGCGAGAAGGCAGAGGAGATGCAGAAGGGCGTTGTTGCAGCTCCTCACCAGCTCACAGGAAGCAGGCATCCTTTGGGAGCCTTGTGATGATTATGCTGTCATACTGAGTGTGGGGCCTTTCTGGGGTACCTGTGTGTGGGGTTTTGCTGTCCCAGCACCTATGCAGCTTGGGGACCAGCAGCGTTTGGAAGGAAACCTCAACTTTTCTCTGTTTCTCCTGGGAGGGACTCTCCTTCCTGAAGAGGTCCCCTTGCAGAGCCTGCGCTCATGTGTTTCTTTTTCATGGCTGCACTCTGGAAGTCCCTGACCTCGCATTTCGTTTGTCTTTTGTACCTAATGCAAAAATCTGGACCAAAAGCAAGTCCTGGTCTAAGCAAACTGCCATGATTTTCCCAGACAGCTCCATGAGCAAAGCCTAGGCTGTTAGAAACCTGAAATACAGGCTTGCCTTTGAGCTGGAACATGCTTGAAGTCACATGCTTAAAAGTTGCACAACGCTCTGGAGGGTGGGACTGCTCCTGGACCTCAAGATGGGTCCTCTCTTCATAAACATAAAATGCCTGGGAGACCAGACGTTCCCTCGAGTTATTTAACTTTTTCTGGAAGAGAAAGCTAAGAGGAATCCGTTATATGGGGCTGACAAGCTCAGAAACAGCACTTTTCAATAAGTGCTCACTAACCTATTTACGAATTTAGTTCCCACAAACAATACCAGAGCTCAAGGATGAAAACAGATGTATTGTTCAGCTTTGAGTAATTTTATTTTTTTTAAGTAGCCTCTGATCTGTGCCTGTTTATTTTTATTAAAGCCTGTGAAGTCCTGTGTAAGCGCTGGGTGCTGCTGTCATTCTTGTAGGTATTATTTTCCATGCCAGCGGTGGTTAGCAGTTGAGGAAGATGACGGTCAGATTGTGAGGGAGCTGGTCCCAGTGGATGAAGCATTTGTAAAGAAAGATTCGGAAAATGATGGCCAGTCTCTTGCAACGCTGGGCCTGGAACAGAAAGGTTTATGTTAGCCTTGTATTTCTTCCAGTGTGGGGTTGAAAAAGAACCAAGTTATTAGCACTGCTGAGGGCTTTAGCGGTTAGTGTTCACTGGGCTGTGAGTAATTCTGCACCAACCATGAAATTTTCAGGTGTGAATGAAGTGTGAAGTGCATGTCAGTGGGCGAGGAGCGGACACTCCTCATTTTTAGGTAATTTAATCATCTTGCAAGATTGGACCCAAAGTGAGAATGCTAGGAAGATGGATAACATGTTCAGTCATCATCTCTCAACTGAAATGTGCATTCATTGCTGATATGTAAGGTATAAATCCCAGCCATTTCACGTCATGGTCTGGGATGGTTAAACATTTAAATATGAAACCAAGCAGAGAGCAAACATGACCAGAGAAAGGGAAGGGGACTAAATCAGTTTCCCTTTCTATCTTGCTGCTTGTGTCCATTGTCCTCAGAAATAACTGTTTCTCTCTTGTACATTGTTTTGCATGGCAATCATAGAGCAATGACACACTCCTGGGTCTGATGCTGATAGGTGCTGAGCGCCCAGCGCTTTCATTGGCTTCACTGACAATTAAAGGCCTTACCCCTCCACCCCCTGCCCCCAGATGCTTTTGAATACATGAATAATTTCCACAAACTGTGTAGCCAACAAATTTCCATAAATTGGGTAGCCCTTTGGTTCAGGAGGACGTTCTGGCTGAGCAGCATCTTGGAAACGTGTGTCTAACTGTGGAAGAAAGGTTTCATTTTGGAAATCTATAGCAGGTTATTGCAGCACAGTGAAGGCTATAGTAGACTTTTCCACATTTTTTATGTTTCCTGCACTTGCTAGATGATAGTGTGATAGAAACCTCCCTAACGATGCTGTTGTGAAGGGTGTGTTCGTGAATATGAATTGCGTATGTCAAAGTGCACACACCTTCTGGTCCATGTTATACGCACATATATTATTTGGTGCTAATAAAATAAAGCGGGGGATGTGGCTTTTTTAATGAAATAGTACAGGCAGAGGCAGCTTTGAGGAGCCGTAGAGAGTCCCAGGAAGCAAATGGGAAAGCCTAAGCACATTTCTTGTCTGTAGATATGCAGACAATGTACTGAATGACTGGAGCAGTAGAAGACTGCAACCAGATAGTCCAGATCACCCCAGGAGGTACCACAGCATACAACAGGCATTAGAGATTACAACAACATGGCTGTAATAGGTCAAAATAAAATCCAAACCAAACACACGTATGCAATGAAAAGTAGAGTTAGCTCCTGCTCAGACTTCACACTCTTAAGTTAAGATACTTTATCTGACAGCTAAATCAACAACATACACGGTGAAAGTGAAAACCGGGGACAAGAAGAATGCTGGGACAGATGCCAACGTCTTCATCACTCTCTATGGAAGTAAAGATGATACAGGTATGCCTTCATGTGATGGAACAGGATAGCACCTCGCTGCTGGATACCCAAAAAGACAGGTCATGGTTTCCTTCCGTTTCCTCAGTACCCATTGCTCACTCCTTTTTAGTACAACTTCATGCTCCCGCTGTCTCTGCATACATGGTGATAACCGGGAGCATGTCACCAGCTGCTGTAAATCGCTGTCGAACTTTGCGATGCTGATTTGCACCAGCTGCTGATCTAAAGGCTTTAATTTCAATTATAGAAACAGCACAGTTGACTGGGAGTACATTACTGAGTAGTGAATGCAGTGAGTGATTTGCTTTCCTCAGCAATGAATCAGCACGCTCCTGAAATCCAGCTCTCCTCTGCCTCTTTGAGTGGCCCAGAAGTATTTAATCAGCTGACGAGCAAATCCTCTTGGAAGCAGTGGAGCTGTGTGAGCAGTGACTAGGATGCCTGCGAGAGTGACAGGGAGTTGGTGGGTAGGACCAATTTCTTTAGCTCTGAACACAGCACCACAGCATCGTCCCTGTGGCATTGCCAGAGGATCACTCAAGAAAAGAATTCTGTATATTTTGGGTGTTGATACAGATTTGGGTTCAGAGGGAGGGACAAAGCTCAGATCTTGAGACGAAAAGCCATTTTTTACGTTTTAGCCGTTTCCCTTGTTCTGCTGTTGACATTCCCAGAGGATTTGTTTCACATGCTGAACAATGTCCTTTTGCATCTCCACAACAGGGATAGTCAGCCTAAAGGCCTCAAAGATTAACAAGAACAAATTTGAGCGTGGGAAGGTAGATGAGTTTACAGTGGAGTCTGTGGACATTGGAGACCTGAAAAAAATCAAGATAGGCCATGACAACAAAGGTAAGATAATCTGCTTTGTAATGTAGTATTTCTAGTGCATCAGGCACATTGTTGTATAAAATAATCTGCCTCCAAGATCCCCCAAATGTAATTTCACTTTCGGTGATGGATCCTTGCTGTCATTTTGGCTGTTGCTGCCACTATCTTTGCTGCTAATACCATTCCAATGGCTGTGGCAGCAAGAGCACAGTGGTGGCAACTTGCAGGTAGCTTCACAACCTCTCTCTCTGTAACAGGCTCTTTAGTTTTGCAGCCACATCTTTAGAGTGATTTCTCGTACATCACCAAACCTCATGCTATTTCTTGCCACACGTGGGACCTCCAGACCTGTCTCATTTCTTTATCAGTATTTTTGTTGTTTCGATCATTAAGTCTTGGCTGCTTTTTAGACAAGATTGTGTCTCTCCTACAAACAAGGGAAGCAGTGGAAGGACACACGGATTCCTTCCCTATGGCGCACCAAGGGAGATATCTGTTGATAACTCTTCTGTCTTATTACAAAGACAATTTAGTCTATATGATGGAGTAAATAGCAGTTCCACATGTGCATCTTTAACCTGACACATATAGAAATGTAAAGCAACATCAGCCCAAACCTGGACAATTGCTTGCAACAATCCTTATGGCATCTGTTCTATTTTTCCATTGGCAAAATAGAGGAAGATTTTTTTCTCAGAGGTCCGGAATGCAATGATTCATTTGCTGTTGTCCATAAAGGCTCTGTGGGTTATTCACTGTTATCTCTCCAACCACAGGTAATTCAACTGGCTGGTTTCTGGAATGGGTGGAGATTGATGCCCCATCGCTGGGACAGTGCCTCAAGTTCCCTTGTGGCCGTTGGCTGGATAAATCAGAGGATGATGGAGCCATTGAGAGAATTATCTTTCCTGCAGAACTGCAGACGAGAGAGTATATCCCATGTGAGCAGAATACCATTTCCCCAGGGTACATCCATCATTAGAGAAGATAAAATCTCACTAGCTCGTGCAGTTTTATAGGCTTGGCCCCTCCCTTGAATTTGGTTTGAAAACTTTATAAATACGCCACATGCCAACTGTGCCAATTACTACAAGAAGGTTCCTCTGAGTGCTCTAGGCTAACATTTCATGTATTTGCCAAATCAGAGAGTCATTAGAAGCCTTTTGGCCGTGTATGATTGTCTTTTTACTCCCTCTTGCCCTGTCATCTCCAAGTCCTCAGTCCATTCCAAGCTGTCTTCCTTGTCTCCAGTTTCCCTTTGATCTTGCTCCATTCTAATATTGCTCTTTCTGTTTTCAAAGCAGACACTTTGGTCTTGCTCCCAAGCCTTGATTCCTGCAGTGCCTTTGATGCTGCATGCCCCTCTCTTGCTGAAAGACTCTCTTCCAGAGTTTCTTCAGCATGGAGTTTTTCCGATAGTGTTTCACCAGACCGCCTCTTTTGATGTGGTCCTATTTTTCCTTACTCTTCACTTCATTCCCCTCTAAATTAATGTTTGGGGTTAACTCTTTTGGGTGCTCCTTCTGAGTACTAAGTTTATAATTTTTGTGACTGCTGTAGCACCTCAAGCTCAGGCACTTCTTGTCCTGTCTCTGGAATATCGAGAATCAGATAACATGGCTTTCTTAAAATAAATGACTGAAAACATTATTTTGCTTATTTTGTAGCCCTCTCCCTTTTCAGATGTGCATCCTTGACTCTGTGCAGGGTTCTCACAGCCCTGGGACTGTATTAGACTTGTCCCTCCCTGATTTGCTTCATTTCAACTTGTTGAAAAATATTTCCTGGTCCACCTTCAAGGGACTATCAAAATTGCCTCTTTCCCTTCATTCGGTTGGATGCCACAATGACGAGGGATGAGTTCTGGACCTGAGAGTTGATCTCCACACCATGCCCTGCCAGGTGCTTCCTAGGTCAACCTGAAAAAGCGATAAGTTGTTCACATCAAAGCTGTCTCCTATCTCATTGCATCCCTCATGGTGTGCGTTGACGGTATCAAAAGCCTGACGTCCTGCAGTTCCTTATTTAGACATCAAAAGTTAGAGTTGCCCAATCTTTTCTTTTTCTGCCTCAGTTTCTTTCTTTGTAAGTAGTTGCGAGAATAACCACACAGAAGACTATCACCTGCTTTGGCTCCTTCTGTTTTACTGTCAACACTGTGGTTCATGTCGAAGGTCTCTTTCACAGTGGCTGGCCAACCCTCCAATGTCCAGATCGTCATATCCTGCAGTCTGTAAGCTAAAATCATCTTTCTTCTCTGAGGATCTGCCAACGTTACTTCTTTGTGCCTCCCTCATGCTTTGACCAAGCTATTTTTTATTTCTCGTGTCTTACTTTCTTTGCCTAAACTGTCTGGAGTAGGAGAATGGATACTCTTTGCTCCCTTCCTCACTTTTGTCAGTCAGCTGGAGGACTTAATAGTCTTTGTGTCTGAAAAAATAAATTGGTAGATAGATACAGTGAATACGTTCACAAGAGTGGGTATAATCCAGAGGCTTTTTGCATGCTTCTCATCAGGTTTCTCCATGTTATGCCAGTCAATATTTATTTTGATGCAAAGATTGACTATATAATTCATTAATGTCCTTGTATATTACAATGATGTAAGGGTTTCTGGCATACCATGTTTTTGAGTACATAGTTCGTGTAAACTGGATTTTTGTCAACAGTGCACATTCAGCCTTTGAAAATAGTGAGGCCTCTCTGGCAAAGAGGTTGTAACGGGCTCAGTGTCAGCCTAGGCTGTTTCACCATTTAAACCATTCCCACTGTGCTGTTTGCTGCATTCTGGTTTCCTGTTAACCTGGGGGTTTCAGTTTGCCAGAGGTAACTAAAACGGTTTGATTTGTTTTATGATGGCTCGTGCCTGAATTGTTTCACACCAAACCAATGATGAAAACATGTCATCGTCAGTCCAATTAAAATCATCCTTGTGGGGATACAACTTTAAAAGTGCCTTGTAAATGAAATGGGCGTCTGACAGCTGAAAGTTGTGCAGCCAGTGACCTTGTTACGGTGCTGCTTTGCTGATTCAGTTTTAAGCTGAAGTTAATATTCCAGCAACAAGAACAAGCGCCACGGACTTCAGCAGAGAAGATCATTTTTAATTCATAATGTGTAGCATGTGATTTTTGGTCTCCGGGATTTTTTTTCCCCCTCTTACATGCTGGAGAAACTAATCCACTTTACTTGCAGCACAGCAGAGCACATTTCATTGGGTTGGGCAGAAAGAATATTAAGTACTTCTAGGCTGACTCTCTGTAGAAGAAAAAAGTCTTCATCTCTGTTCTCCTGAGGGCCATATTTAGAGAACCTGGGTTTTTAATGAATTATTAGTCTCTGATATGTATAATCAGAGTTACTCCAACAGTAAAATAGACACGGTGCCAGAAACCTCTCTACCCTAACAGAGATGCTGAACCTGAAATATAGCATGAAGTACTGTAGTGTAAATAGCCAGGATGACTGAAATTGCTGCAGTGTAGGAGGATGCAGATGACAAGCAGCTGAGAAAAGGGACGGAAAACAGTGGAGGTGGAGTGAGTGGTGCATGGGAAAGGGATGGCCAGGAGCAGATCCTGGTGACAGCGCTGGGTGTCGAAGGCTGTGCTTATGGGTAGTGATGTGGACTGCAGGGATTGTGTCTGATTATGGCAGGAGAAGTCCCTGCAACTAATCAGTGGTGCTCAAGCCTTACCTGGTATTTTTCATCTATAGATTTGAAAAATAAAGGAGATAGGGATAGGATTCAGTTTGCCAAATGGCACAGCTGAATTTACATGTCTTCATGACAGTGGAGTGTCTGAATTCCCGTTATCATCAATAAATGTTTGGTCGTTCACAGAGGGTAGATTTGGAGAATGATCCAGGTAAACCCAAGGAAGATGCCTTCACTTGCTTGTCTAACTCTTTCTGCAAATTGCTTTGGCTTTAGTCATTACATCTGGAGATGTACACACCTATTTGATGTGCAGACACGTAAGCATAGGTTTCTTAGTCTGTGAGTAAGACGCCATCTCACCTTGGAAACGGAATATTCAGCAAATCTGTAGCACAGCCAGGAACAAAGCCCCAGTCTTTTTCCTGGGCCAGTCTTATTTCTGAGCGAGTCTGAGTCAAGCTCCGGCAGGATTCAGGTCTGAGAAGCTGTGAAGATAGAGGAGAACAATAGGAGGCATCAGATTTTCGGGTCATGGGACATTCTGGAGAAACCAACCGCACAGAATAAGGAAGTGCTTAGGAATTTGATCCTTACTGTTCTGCATTCACCGTCGATCTGGTAATAATTTAACCTGGGTGCCTTGGTGTTACAGAGAAGATGGTATTGAGAGAAGACTAAATCAGAGTGGACAGCAGAGGGTTTTATTTCTTTCCATTATGACTGATTTTTGTCACTTGTTTACTAATGAAAATAATAGGAGATTGTTTTATCAATAAGGCTGTCTTGAATATTTATAAACTTCCTCCACTTGGCTTAACTTCATCCATCTGCCTAGTTGCTCAAAAATTTGTGAACTCGCCTTTTGCCTTGGTCAATTGGCCTTGTAGGGTTGAAGGAAATTCCTCTGGAGTGTCATAGTAGTGACCAGATTGATAACTAAACGACCACAACTGTGTGATTCCTGCCCTGTCCTTTTTAGCTATTGAGTTTTCTAATTCAGATTTTGTTTCATGAACATTTTCTTAGGAGCATTGGTATGCTGGTTACTAACTTCTGTCGAATTGTTTTAATTTTCTTCCATTTCCTAAACCAGTTGTTCCTTACGAGATCACGGTCTACACCAGTGATATCTTTGGAGCTGGCACAGATGCAGATGTGTTCGTTGTTCTCTATGGAAGCGATGGGATCTGCACTCAGCAGAAATCCCTGTGCCTCAACAAGAGAGAGCAAAGGATGTATTTTGAAAGGAACTCGGTGAATCAGTTCATTGTGGAGGTAAGATCAAAGGTGTTTGTTCTCATCTTAGGTCACCCTAACGGGATTAAGAAAAGAAAATGGAGTGAAGTGGGAACTTTTACTCTTTTAGGGAAAGCTATTCAGCTCTTTTACTCAAAGAATGTGGATTCAAAACTCTGTTCTGCAACAGACTTACTGTGCACTGGATCAAATCTTTTCTCACTGACCTCTAGTTAGTAGCAACTCAAAGGTATCAACATGCAATGTCCCTGTGGCCTAATGCCGTGTTAAGCCTTGCATGTCTCATATGAGGAATGGCTGAGGGATCTGGGAGAGAGCCTGGAGAAGAGAAGGCTGAGGGGAGACCTTATCACTCTCTACAAGTACCTGAAAGGAGGTTGTAGCGAGACAGGGGTCGGTCTCTTCTCCCTAGTAACAAGCGACAGAATAAGGGGAAATGGCCTTAAGCTGCACCAGGGGAGGTTCAGGATGGATATTAAGAAGAATTTTTTTACTGAAAGGGTTGTCAGGCGTTGGAACAGCCTGTCCAGGGGGGTGGGGGAGTCACCATCCCTGGAGGTGTTTAAGAGACGGGTAGATCTACTTCGGGACATGGTTTAGAGGTGCTGGTAGAGCTAGGACAAAGGTTGGACTCGATGATCTTGAAGGCCTTTTCCAACCGAAACAGTTCTACGATTCTATGGTTCTATGAAGGCTGGTGCAATCTTATTGTGGAGCTGAGATGAACCAATATATGGATATGGAGGCTTGCCCTCCCAGGCAAATTTGAGAGCCACTTTGGAAGGCCTTCACATCTTCCATTTCCTAGACCATACTTCGTAAAGAGAAGGGATCAGTCTCCATGCATGCCAGACCTAATAATCGTACCTCTCCATATTTGTTTTCTCCTGCAGTTGGCAATACTTTTTGAAAGGTAACAGGAACAAAATGCTTACATTATCTCTAAACCTAGTTGCCTTCTGTTTAAGGTCCCTTTGCATCATTTCATGTTCCTATTTCAGCAGATCACGTTGAAGGGGCTGGTCCCTGGTGCTCGCTACTTATGTAGCACTTCGTTTGGGATGGATGGTCTGCTCATTTGTTCTAACTCTACGGCAACCTAAGCATCACGCTCTCTTCCTCTGCATCCTTGGACAGAGAGACCACGACTTTGCTGCAGACACCATCATTTTTGAATACCTGAGGCTAACTTTTTGAAAGATCTTATCAAGTGTTTCCTGAAGTGTTTGCACAACTGTATGCAAATAGTAAAACACATCAATGAGTGAACTCATTTACATCTACAGTATTCAGCAATTCCTATTCATAATATATTCTTATTGCTAAAAATTTGTGAGAGGCAAAAATATAGGCAGTCCTGCTCCGGTCTATCATTTTGGTGCTGCTTCATGCCCTTACCTTCCCTCCCTGGCTCAACACCAACAGTAACTTCGTAGAGGACCTTACAGCCTTTCTGTGTTTTGAGTTTGATTTTGGTAATTTTTTTGCAATTAAAAGCAAGTCTTAAACTAAACATTTTAACAAGTCAAAATCCTTCCACCCCACATTGTTGTTATATGGCATGACTCATAAAATAAATCCCCAGGGTGATTGCTCAAAACCAAAGAATAGGACTTATTTTGATGGAGTTTCCACACTGTTTTTCTTAACAGAGGTTGCGTTAATCCATAGGTATAAATCTTAAACTGAGTGTTATTTTTATTTCTTTATTCCATAAGATTTATTTTAGGTTTGGTAAAATTTGAAACATCAGTGCTTTTCTTAGATGAAACAAGTGAAAATGCAGTTTGTTCTCCAGATTTATAACATCATATTAACCTGTCCCCAAGCTTCATTGTCTCTTCACCAGTTCCTCTTGCTGCAGGAAATGAGGGTGAAGTGAAGTAGATTAATCTTTCACCTACTTGTGTAGAGACGTATTTTGGAATTCAACAGACCTGAAAAATCATTTGGGGATCTCAGGAAACACAAACTGAGAATCGCCCCTTCGTTGTAGTGTTTTTAACTGCCTCTACCATTTTGTAGTTTGCAAAAGAGGCAAAAAAGATTAGAGGTTGGTCTCAGCCATGCTCCCAAGTGATGATTTGCTGGAGGTGCCTACAGCAGGGTAAAGACCACTTCTTTAACATGGATCTTTACTGGTCAGACATCACTTTATTGCTACATATTGACTTTTTAATACTAAAAAGATATGGAAAAGGAACAGGAAGTTCAATGAGTTCTTTACCTCATCGAAAGATGAGAAAGGAGAGGAGAAAGGAGAGGAGAAAATAATTTTCCCGTAGTGTATACTTGTGTGCATGCACAAGTTTTAGAAAAGGGTTTGGATCATTTAATTATTTTGCAATGATGCTTATGCTGTCTAAATTCAGGGCAGGGCTAGTGAAGTCAAACCCAGTTTGTTCAGAGTGTGAACTCCATGAGCAGTGCTGTCAGTCTTACTGAGTTGAGTCTTCTGAAATTACTGATGTCTTTGCTTCGGTATGGAGCAATTCTGTCCATTGGGAGGAGAAGGGAGGAGTCTTCAGTGGTGCAAATCAAGATATTTGGTTTTCTCACATTTCTAGGAAAAAATTACTTCAAGTCCAATGGACAGCTCAGTGTGCTTATCCTACATGCAAAGGAGGTTTGCAGCCAGCTTTGTTTTTTTAAAGGCCAACTGTACATAAGCTTGCACTGAAATAACAAAATACTATTACTTAGGGGCAAATATCATTTTTCCTGTTCAAGCATTTGGAAAGAAGGTGACTTAAAAGTAATGAACTAGTAACAAATTACTCAAGTAATAAGGTGAGGCATAAAAAACCTGTAGCTACTTCATAAGATAGTGATTCTGTTGCCTTGCTTGTAATGGCATTGGGATTCTGTGATAGAAAAGGAGAGAGATAATATAAAATGTCAGGCTGTTAGTATTGTACTTTGACCTCTAAGCTATTCTTCCAGTGTTAGAAGAGTGCACATAAGTGTTTAAAAAAGAAAGGGCTATAAAAGGAACAATTTAAGATTGAGCAGCATTGCAACATCTAAAAAATTACTTTCATTCCCACTCATACAGAGAAGCCTGAGATTGCTGCTATGCAACCAAACCTAACTCCTACAGTGAGTAATTTGTGTAGAGCAAGAAACTCTCAATTTTTGGAACGGAAGTTCAGGGAAACCCTTTAGCTAACATGCAAGTTAGGGCATAGTTGGCTAATATTTGCTCTGCTGGGACTTCATACAGACTGTAAAAATAGAAATATGCTAAAGAAGTAGCGTCTCAAGAGTCGCCTGTTGTTCGTGCCGTAATTTTTCTCCTTTTTTTTTTTTTTTTTTTTTTTTTTCTGTAGTTGGAGGATGTTGGTGACATTATTGAAAAGATTCGCATAGGACACAAGGGTGGAGGACTGAACTCCGGATGGCATTTGGACCGTGTGGCGATTCGGAGACTGCTGCCAAATGGAAAGGTAGGCTGCAAATCCCAGCACTCTGCAATTTGTTTCCATTAGCAGCCGTTTCTCTTTCCTAAAGCGCATCTTCTGTATACAAAGTGTGATTAACAGTGAAAAATGGCTCCCTAAAGAACAATGCACACTAATGAACTTGCTGGAGCTTGGGGATCTGGGGACAACAAACATGTGTTACCATGTTTTATACTTCAAATGCTGATTATAAGACTCTGCCATCATTGCTTTTTAGAAAACGCAGTTCTCATTGTACCTTTGACTAGAATAGAGTTATTTTCTCCTGGCGGTGGATGGGAGCAAAGCAGTGATGTTGCCTGTCAACCTTTTGGGGGTCTTCGCTATTCTTTATATCACTCTTTGCTGGCTGGACTGATAGGAGATTCCTGGGTTTCTACCCATTGCTGTGCAAATACATTTGCACAGAATTACAAGGCTGAGCAGATGCCCCTGTGCTGCACTCAACACTGCTTCTGGACAGCCCGGAGTGCCCAAGGCTAACAGGTATTGGAGGTTTTGGGTGGCATGAGAGGCCAAAGCTTCATATTTTCATGTGTGGTTCTGTTTTGAACAATCCTGGGGAAGGAAGTGGGAAGTGGGTGTACCATTTTAAAATAAAAAGTATCGTTGCTAAATGTGGACAAGAAATAATTTCATCCATCCTTTATTTCTGGAAGAATAAATGCAGGGAACCAGTAAAATCAAGACAAGAATAATGTCTGTCAGTGAAAGTCGCTGAATCGCTCACATAAAAACCACCAAGTTAGGTCCTAGGACTTTTGGTTGTTCATGTCAACAGGATTAAGGCAGTGCAACCAGATTGGTCATGCTGATCTTGTCCACATAAGAAACTGTTCCTCGGCCCTGCTTTTGGGTACTGGCTGTATGAACAGGAACGTAGCTGGCTGCAGGGAAGTTCAGAAGAAAGTCACCTTTTCAGGACCAATTCAGAACTGGATTTGTAGCTGTGTTTGGGAACGCCTGGGCTCTCTCCTCTGTCTTGTCCTTTCTCCTCTTATTCCAAAAGAAGGTCAGCTTTCATCTCCACCTCAATGTTCAGGTCTGCCCTCTCTTGAAGTGACTTCTAATATCAAGCATTGGTGTAAACATGGCTTGCACAATCATAGAGTCATAGAAGAGTTTATGTTGGAAGGGACCTTAAAGACCATCTGTTCCAACCCCCCTGCCATGGGCAGGGACACCTCCCACCAGACCAGTTGCTCCCAGCCCCATCCAGCCTGGCCTTGAGCACTTCCAGGGAGGGGGCAGCCACAGCTTCTCTGGGCAACTGTGCCAGTGTCTCACTGCCCTCATAGTGAAGAACTTTTTCCTAATATCTAATCTAAATCTCCCCTCTATCAGTTTGAAACCGTTACCCCTCATCCTGTCACTACCCTCCCTGATCAAGAGTCCCTCCCCACCTCTCCTGCAGCCCCCTTTCAGCACTGAAGGCCGCTCTAAGGTCTCCCCGGAGCCTTCTCTTCTCCAGGCTGAACACCCCCAACTCTCTCAGCTTGTCCTCATAGGGGAGCTGCTCCAGCAGCCTGATCATTTTTGTGAGCCCCCTCTGGACTTGCTCCAACAGGTCCACATCTTTCTTACGCTGGGGGCCCCAGAGCTGGACACAGCACTGCAGGTGGGGTTTCACCAGGGCAGAGTAGAGAGGGAGAATCACCTCCATTTACCTACTGACCCTGACGATAGATTTAGGGTCAAAAATAGAAGCAGCAGGGTGAGGAGAGATGTTCCTAGTTTAAATATCCAGTTTTTAATAAGCTGTTTTGCTCTTTGTCCCTTTGTGCTGCTGAAAACCCCAAATCTTGTGGCACCAGCAGAAAATTGGAGGTCTTTGAGTATCCGGAGAGGAGCTGCAGAGCAGTGACAAGCTCAGTGATGTCCTCAGTGATGCTATGCTGGATCTTTCTCCTATTTATGAAATGACAAAACAAATACTTCTCTTGATGCAGTCCAGGATACAGTTGGCTTTCTGGGCTGCAAGCTCACATTGTCAGGTCATGTTGAGCTTCTGGCCAACCAACACCCCCAAGTCCTTCTCTGCAGGGCTGCTCTCAATCCCTTCATCCCCTCTATTTGTGCTTGAGATTTCCCCGACCCAGGTGCAGGACCTTGCACTTGGCCTTGTTGAACTTCATGAGGTTCGTATGGGCCCACCTCTCTTAGTGAACCTACCTCTTCTCATCTTGCTTCCTTCTTCAAAATTTCCAGGATATATTTTGCTCTCTTTGCCTCACGATCCACTCAAAGATCTGCCTTGACCCCTCCTCATCATGCTCAAGCCTGTATCCTTCTGTACAAGCTTCTTCACAAGCCAATACTCGTTGATTTTTTTCTCATGATCACCTTTTTGCCAATCTGTTACTATCGGACCCTTTATCTGTGTATTGACTAACCCTTGCCTTATACAGCTTTGTCAGGTTAATGAACAAGATGACATTGGTTTTGGAGATATTATTATTGGTCATAGGCTAGGGAAGATGAAGGGGGGTATGATCAAAGGTATGAAAACCAAGGGAAAAGAATTCCTGGGCTGCCTCTTTCTACACCTACCGATAACTGAGCACCTTCTGAAGCTCCCGAGAGCTCCTTGTGGGGCGCTTTTCCGTTAGCCCAGAAAGGGTCTCAGGGCTGCCCAGCTCTGCGGTCATTACAGCAGCTTTGAAGGACAGACGAAGAGAAACCTGAGAAGTTGGAGGAAAGGAGAAAAACCATGAACAACTTAAAAATGGAGAGATTTACAATTCTGCTGATCTTTTGATTATTGCATGGGAAAAAAGAAGAAAGCAGAGCACTGCGTGATGCTGCTGATCAGCCGCAGGATATTATGACCTGCCACAGGATAGCAATATGCTGCCAACGCTTCTAAAAGCTGTGCTACCTGATTAGACTGCTAAGATGTGTCTAGATGTATCTGTAATGCTGCAAAAGAAAAATGAGGTCAGTAACTTTTCCGATTAAATTGAAAGCGCTTGGGTAGGAAACTAGGATTGTTGCATGCCAATAAAGCTCTGTCTTGGCACGCCAATTATATCTGATAATTATATTTCATTTGTTACAACTTGGAGAAGGGCAAAGCGCTGACTTTTAGCACACTATCGTACCCTGCTTCTAGCTTAGGGCCAGACTCTGATGAAAAAAATTCTGTTCGGAGCTGCAAGAGGATTTTACTGTGGGTAACATAAAACAGTGCACTTTACGTCACTTAAATATTAATGCAATCACTAACAAGGAAACTCCAATAAAAACTGTGGCAATGACATGGTGATTAACAATAATGATACAATTAACTCTTGCAGTAACTGCACATTATGCCCCACTGAGCAGGCACTCAAGTCCCTAGATATCCTATTACCAAATAAACAGTGTTCATATCAATGACACGTACAGCCAACACTATGAATGTTTAGGAGCAGTTAAAAGCTTCAGCCAGAGACATGACTGAAGTGAGATCTCTACTGGGAGGAGAGAGTTTCAGCACTGAAGCGTTGCTGTGGAAAGCCCTCTCTTCCCAGATTGTAGGTGGGGAGCTAAGCGCTGTTCACTGGCTCAGCATACAGTGGGATAGTACAGGTTATGTGTCAGACAGCCAGTGCAGAAATGAGGAGGTCTCAGAAGTAGTGGTGTGGCCAGTCATTAGGTCCTGTATTTTGCTTCTGCAGCACAAATGACACTTGAGAGTAAAATATCTGAAATCACCTAAAGCGCTGCCAGTTTTGCGTGACACCATTTTGTACGAGCCATGCTCCAAACCTCCTTACGGAGCTAAGCATTGCAAGTCTGGGGTTAAACATCGGCACCGCAGGGAGCAGCAGGGAGGAGGAGAAATGGTGTTTTATTCACAGCAGCAGATTTGGGCTGTGCGGGTTCAAAGGATGATTCTGCTGCAGACTCAAGACACTCGGTCACGCAAGCCCCTTGAAGGGGTTCAGGTGCTGCAGACCAACATGTTTGGGGTCTGTGCGTGGAGGTGCAGTGACCTGTTTATTCCAGGTTAGCAGTGACTGGACTGACTGACCTTAGGTGCACAAGCTATTCCTCCCCAGTGTCAGGAAGGGCAGGATCTGGCAGCTGAAGGCAGTACAGTAATAACAGTATTCAATACTGCTACAGTGGCAGATATTCCCTTCTTTTACTATATATTAGTATTTTAGTATTTAAATAGTAAAAATAATGAAGAAAGGACCCTTTGTTGGTTTGATAAATAATTACACGAGAGTAATTAAAGTGGATAGTATTTATAGGTATGTTATATATGAAAGTGATGGCACACAGAGGAGTGGAAAGTGCTACTTAGGAGAGA
This sequence comes from Leptosomus discolor, assembly GCF_034619465.1. Classification (NCBI taxonomy): domain Eukaryota; kingdom Metazoa; phylum Chordata; class Aves; order Leptosomiformes; family Leptosomidae; genus Leptosomus; species Leptosomus discolor. The sequence goes on along the minus strand of NC_141419.1, from coordinate 89,747,733 downwards.
AATGAAGTGGTCAGTAAGGAAAGGCCCATTTTTTTCTTCCTTTATTTAGTTACCATGAGATTAAAACCAACTTTTTTTTTTCTGTTCAGACTTGTGGGCTTTACAACTTGCACGATGGCTCATGCCCCTCTATGGAGACATAGCCTGGGGTGCCCAGCACAGAGAAAGCCGCCTGTATCTTGCCATCTTGGAGGCCTTACGGGAGTCTGTTCTTAATGAGTAGTCTGGGATTGATTTTGTTTACCAAGTGGAAAACACATGTTCTATTGTTTTTGTTTGTTTGGTGATAGAAATCATATTTATTTCCACCAAAGTGAAGTCAAAACAAAAGATCGAAAATTAAATCACTATTTTTCTCCTCTTAATGCTTGTATGGGAATTGCCTGGAAACCAGCTTGAGTCACAGAATTATAGGGCAAAGCCTTGAAGTACTGACTTAGGAAAAAAACCCTGCTGACTTCAAAGAGAATGCTGCCTGAATAAGGATTGAAGAGGGATTGCAGAGTCTCAGTAAAGCACAGCTTCAGCGGGAATGGTGCAGTCCTGATTAGGAATTTGCAAGATCAAAAACGGGGAAGGGCAGAGACCTACTGGATCTTACAGCCAGTCTCACGCAGCCATTGGGAATATTGTTCTCTGCTACACATTCAGTGCTTCTTCTCAGAGTCCTCAGATGTCCTCTTTCTGGAGGAAACATATTTCTATATACTATTTCAGGTCTGCATCTACATACACATGTATACCTACATGAGTTGAAAATCCTTGCCTGCATGTCAGAGTATTTTCAAAGGGGAAATGCTAACGTGTTCACGTTGTTTTGAAGAGATTATGTCTGTCATGTTTACTTCAGGGCTCGGAAACTGTCACATTTCCATGTGAAAGATGGCTCGCAAAGTCTGAAGATGATGGTGAGATTGTCAGAGAACTGGTACCATCTGATATTTTTACTGAAAAACTCATGAAGGACGGGACGCTCAAGCAGATAGAGGAAGAAGTTGAAGACCCATTGGAAGGTAATACAATCCTAGGAGTAGGTAGGGACCTGTTCATCTGATGTTTTGGAACAAAACTTGTGGGTATGTGGTTCAAGTAAGGCTGGTACAATGGTTCACATTTCTTTCCCTTCCTGTTCTCTGGCCTCTCTTATCCCTGAAGTACTTCTATGCAATAATACCATTATTTTCCTACAGGGCGTTTATAAACCTGTCACAGACACCCTTTCACACAGGCGTAGTTTGCACATATCCTCTGATGCCTAACAAAATTCTTCCATCTTGTCCTTCAGGCTCTGCGGACATCTTTACTTGCTTGCCCAGCTTCACCAGTCTTGCACACTCTGCCCCTTCCTCTCCTACCCTAACAGTCGGATTCATGCTCCTTTTCCTCCCAAAGTTATTTTTTCTATGGCTCTTTGGGTACATATGGACACTAAAAATTTGGCTCTAGGCAGCCACCCTCACCTCATTAAAGTACCTCTGGGAAGGAGAATAAAATGTTCACATTCAGTGTCCTCCTGGTAGCTGAAGCAACTGAACAAGAACTGAAGTTTCATCCTAAACTCGTTGCTTCTCTGTATGCCCAGCTATGCCTAACTCTTTTTTCCTCTAGAACCTTCTTTTCCCACCCCGTGCTCCATCTGCCCTTGCGAAAAGTCATGAACCTTCCTACAGCCTGAGCAGAGCAAATTGGATTCAGATGGCATCTTCATTCCTGGCTCTTGCATCTGGCAACAAGATGATTCAAAAGAGAAAATCATTCCTCTCCGTGTTTCCTTTCTCTCAGAGTCTGATTTGCATTTACAGTCCACCCGTTGTCAGGGTGGAATTTATTTGGGTTGTAAGTGTTTTCCATTGCCAAGGGAGGAGACGCCTTGCTGTTTTTTGCCTTTGCACTTCCGAAGAGACAGGTGTACTTATTCCCTTGTTAGGGACTACATGATAGTTCATGGGAGATTATTTTCCTACAGAGGCAAGGACAGTTTCAGTATCAGTTAGTAAGTGGCATTGATGCTAGATGCCTGCATGACATTTTCTTTAACTTACTGACTTCCGTTGCCCTACCTTGCACTAGTTACCTTGTGTTAACTAACCCAGGTGACTCATTTTTCCATTCTAAAGGCAAAGCCTTAAAACAAGTTTTACAATCTATGGAATACGTTTTTTTTCGGATAACTGAAGGTTTCTTTTGGCTGGGAGCTAGGGCTAGTTTTGCTAGCTTCTGCTTTAGATATAAAATATCTGAGACGGGAGTTACATCCTCTGCATCTGTATGAGTCCACACACATCTTGAGCACTGACGCAGTGCAAATGGCAGCAGTGGAAGATCAACTTGTGGTGTTCTGAGGATCGTATTTTGTATAGTAGGCTGCATTCAGTCCTGAAGGTCTCCAGAACTGGCAAGCAAATGCTAAAGAGGAATGAATTGACTAATTAGACTATATGCATTGCTTACTTCATTACTAATGTAGTAGTTGTCCCTCAAATGTGAAGCCGTAATTCTGTTGGACATAATGTGAAGAGGCAAACCAGAAAACCTGGCATTGGACCTAGCTTAGTGAATGGTCATGATCCATTTCTTAGAGAAATCGATGGAAACCTTTCAGGGATTATGAAGCAGAATAGGCCCTATTTTACTGAGAAACTGAGGTAAAGAAGAAAAAGACAATCTTTGCTGCTGTTAAAGTCCAAAGAAGATTTCTGACTAAGACTTTGTGCCTCTTCCTCATTTGCACTGCCCTGAGATTTGCAGGGAGGCGTTCTCTAGGGCTTGTATGCCACCAGGGTAATCAGAGACTCCTACAGTTTGTAATTGTTTTCCTGGAGATGATGCTTTTGGTAACTGTTTGTTTTCCCTGCGTAACTGGGAAAAGAGTAACAGAATAAAAATAGGAGTATTTAACAGGTTTAGTAAAGCACATTACTAAAGATTTGATGAGGTTTTATTGGATCATCATTGAGCAAGCTAAAGAGAAAGATACTTAAAAAATACAGCTCCAAAACTTCCTTAATTAAATACTGTCTCAGCAAAAGGACCCAGAAACCTGTTCTCTTTCTGTTTGGGGAATTTATAGAGATACGTGCCATTAACTCTGGCAGTAATTGCACATCTGAATCCCTGGAGTTTGTTTATGGAAGATGAAGTATTAAGAATTCACAACACTGAATCACTTGTTCTCGGAGGTAGCTCCCTTGAGCCTTAGTATGAAAAGGTGCTGAGTTCGCTCACCTCTCTTGACATCGCATCCAGTAATAACCATAATGATTCTTTGCATTTTTAGCTGTGATCTATGTGATCAAAGCAATACACAGGCATTGATTAGAGGGAGAAAAGGAAAGTCAGCATATTTCAGCCCAGTGGTTCCCCAATCTTCATATAATTACCAGAGGCCTGGAAGGATAAAGCATGTGCGATTTTGAACCTCCAAGTACTGAGTGGTGAATGGAAAGTTTGGGGACCATTTTCTTAGGTAAATTCGGTATCTAAGATCAACCTTAGTAATTCTCCTGGCCAGAAATCACTTCTCCGTTTCTTTCTGCAGTTCACACGTACAAGATCAGCGTGTTCACTGGAGATATCTATGGTGCTGGGACAGATGCTAATGTTTTTCTAAATATCTATGGAGATCTCGGGGACACAGGAGAGAGAAAACTCAGCAAATCTGAAATGAACTTCAACAAGTTTGAAAGAGGACAGGTACAAACACAACGGGTTAATAACAATTTCCATTTCACAGTCTTTAACTTAACAAGTCCATTACTATTTTTATAGGTTGAGTTTTCCTATGAGAGATTAATTGATTGATTCCATTTGCCATGTTCATTACCTCTTAGAATGCTTTGTATGGATTGTCAGCTGGGTATTTTAGCTGACAGGCACTGCGGCAAACGGGTAGATGTTTCTGTGAAGTCACTGATAGACAAATTATGAGCTTGGTCCATATAAACTGGCTTGAATTGTCCACTGCACATTTAAGCACACAAAACCTGCCGTCTCTCATTCCCATAGACTCTGTGCAACTGATTCCTATGTACGTAGTACGTATTTTTATTCACTGCAGAGCATGATAAATTGATGGGACCTAAACTGCAGCTGTGTTTGACAAAATAACTCTAAAGTGGTACTCTGTGGTCAGTCCGTGAGTCATATTCGCAGCCTCATACGGAGATACTCAGATGTAATGATGGCAAAGATTGTCTTGCTTGCATTGTGCATACAAATCCAACGGAATTACAAAGGGAAGCATACTTACAAATCAGGATGTAAAATTCCAGAAATTCAATATTCTAATTGGTTGTAGAAGTAATTTTTTTTGCAGCTCCCCTCATAGCAGAAGCAGGCTTCAAAATGTTTCCCTGCAGAACACTTTTAGCATACAGATATGCCTCTATAGACTGCTGCAAAGCTTTTAACCAAACACCATCGTGTAAGATGGAATTTAAACACATATTGTGCTCTGTAGTCTCTGTTTACTTTTGTCCAGTAGATGATCTGTTGAGAGCTCATTAACAGAAGCAACTACTATTGAACACCTTGCAGGAGGATACGTTTACTCTACAGGCTGTGGACCTTGGCATTTTGTACAAGATCAAGATTCGTCATGACAATAGCATGTTCAGTCCTGACTGGTTCCTGGAAAAAGTAGAGATCCTGGATGAAACCACAGAGGAATCATTCGTTTTCCTGTGTGAGCGCTGGCTGTCTAAAAAGAAAGAGGACAAAAAGATAGAACGTACGCTTTATGAACAGGTACAGCCCAAAGCTGTGATCCCAACCCGCTGCTACTAATCAAAATAAAATGATCGAATATCTGGGTGAAGTCCAAGACCGCTCGTTAGGGACTTAGTTTTTTTTTGGCTTGCCTAAAAGAACTCATGATTTTCAGACAAGGACTGAAAGTATGGCCACTCTCAGTCCCGTTATCACTAGCTCTGCAATCTGCAGTTTCAACAGAAAAATCAAGGTGTTTAAGTGAAACTCTTCAGCTGAGAGTCAAAGCACATTGCTGATGCACAGTAGAGTATATTTCCCTGCAGCCCTGCTTGCTGTGCCCACAAAGTAGGTTGGTTATGCGTCCCCACTATTCAAAGTCCTCCACTAAATCATTGGGTCCTTTGACTTCACCCTCACTGAACTGGAAGGGTTTATCCTTTCAGCTCCTTCTTCCACCACTGCCAGACATAAGCAGTCTGGTCTGTTTTCTACCACTCAAAGCACCAAATGTTTCTTACTGAAATGCCCTTTCTAGTCGCACACTCTCTGTTGCTTCATTAGGCTAACATAGCTAATTGGAATTCGAGGTACATGTGCTAATTAAAATTAGCAAACAAGATTAATAGACTGCTCTTGCTTCTATACAGTGAGACATAATAAAGCAGCTGATTATAAGTCCATTGTATTTAAGGAGTCCACTTTGCAAAATACAGTGACATTTTAATTGACAGTTACCACTAAAATTACCATCAATAAAATTGGGCAGATTCATCCTGAATACAACAGAATGGATGTAAGAAGAGTTACACCATAGATGAGTATTGCCATATGCTCCCTCATAAAACTGCAGCAGACAATGCTATGAATTCTTGTGGTCACACTTACCCCATTGCTCTTATCAGTTCATAATGAGGAAAAGCTAATCCCCTTTTTTTTTTAATTACGTGACTGTGTGGTAAGAGCCTCATATTTATTGGAGAATGACACTGCACACATCTGCAGCAATTCTTCAAATACAATAGATGTTTCATATCGTTCAGCTTTGCAGCACTCTCCCTTTTACATTCTTTGACCTGTATCAGGTACTCTGACACCACAGTGTGTGCCTTGATAAGCAAATCTGGCACCGTTCCATCCACCTAAATTTTCTGTGGCTGTTGCTCACAGAGGTAGCAGGGAAGGAGTCACAACACACCATTAAAGTCTGCTAGGTCCATTATATTTTCTTTTATTATAATACACATCCAAAATGGCCTGTCAAAGTTACCAATGAAGTAAATTAATGACCTGCAGTAAGTTACAAGTCTCATCCATTTGAGCTACACTGAGCAAAAAGATACCTGGGGAGCTACAGGGTTTTCTTCTCGCGTTTTTGGAGGCACATGGGAACAGCTGACAACACTTGAGCACTCAACCTCATTACCCTTCTGTATGTGCATTCCAACTAGAGCTATGAAGGCGAGCGAAACAGCCTGGATGGCTCATCTCTCAGCCTGTCGAGCCAGGATAGCAATGCAAACCTGAAGGAGAAGAAAAAATCCCACTTGGTCAAGGCAGCAGAAGAAGGATCACGTGAGTGAGCACCATGTTTGATTGCATATATGCGTGGGTTATTGGCTTTCAGAGCTTTAGACACTGCCTTCATCCTGGTGAAGACTGCTTTGGGAAAGGCTGGATCAGTGCTTGTCTTTCAGTGTTTGTTGCTTTTCCTAAAGATCTCTGGCCCTAACAACGGAATGCCATGAAGTTCACATCAACTTCAGTGTTTCCAACCCTCTTCTTACTCTCCTGTGGAATTCTATGATGCTGTAGGTTGTCAGAATTTCCTTCTCCATTGCCGGCAGATGTAAGTTCTCCAAACAGTGTGGTGCTTTGGACAGTGTGATGACATCGTTAGGTAGGTGGTTATTCAAGGGTAGGCTGCTTTCTGTCATGGTGAGGTAAAATGCACAGGGGATTTCTATGGACAACTGCAATAACAAACCACGTCCCTTAGATGCCTGAAGTTAGATGAGCCCATACACACCACCAAATGTGGAAAAGGAGCTGGTCAACAACATCCATAGAGCCTTTTCAGGAAGAAACCTGCTGACCTGAAGAATCATAGTCCCTCTTCCTCCTCCTCCAGCACCAACTTCATTGCAGACAGCACTTCAGAAGTGGGGAGAAGTGGCACTACCCTCTGAACAGTGGGATCTGATAGAGTTAGGGGAAAAATGTATGCAAGTTTTGTATAATTTCGTCTGAAGTGTCCTTCAAAGGATCCAAAGCTCTTTACAGTGACAGGGACAGTTGGCAAGTGAGACATGTTATCACTGGAAGAGCCTTCCTTGGATTATCAGAGGCTTTTTTCCACAGGATTCATTGAAGTAGGTCTTGTTGCTGATATCAGCTTTTTTTCCCCTCCTATATCTCTTTGACCTACTCAAGATTATATTTCGTGTAGCATATTAGATCTGAATTACAAAAGGTGGCTTTGAATTTCTTGAGACCTTATGTGCCACGTTTAAGCTATCTCTCATTTTCATGATCAGGCTAGTAGTGCCTCATCACTGAGGATGTTCTTTTAATATGAATTTAAATGTGATTTATTTTAGAACCCTTCAGGTTTTTTCCTTACAACACATAACTGCATCACGTAAGCTGCTGGGTTGGGAGGGGAGTAGGATACAGGGAGCTGAGCAAGAGCACTGATAAGTCTCTTGACTCTCAGAAAACGATTTTTGACTAAGAGTGCTCAGATGAGTGTGTTCTTTTCTAGAAGGTGTTGTGTCTTGCAACTGGGCAGAGGAGGAGGGTCTGCAAGCACTGTTGCAGAAAGACAGGGAGTCCGTGAACTCTAGACTGAGTTTTCTGCTCAAACAAGGGATGGAAACAGTTGGTGGCTCTAGTGTAGAGTTTCATCTTTAGGCTCTGGTTCCTGAGACAAGGCAAAGCTGATTATAAAAGAAAAATCGCTTTCTGGATTATATCTTATAAAAAGCAAAACATGCCAGACTGTCTGCAAAGGCCAGCTTTTGTGTAGGAAGGCTAGTCTTGCTCAGCTGCCTGCAGTAGGAAGTGGGAAAGTTGAGCAGGTTTTCTATCTGTCCTGGCTGTGAAGGAAGCCTGGTAGATCAGCGTCCATCAGCTGAAGTTGACCTTTGTGGAAAACTTCCCCTGTCCATTGATATTGCTTTATAAGTTCTTTACCACATAGGCCTTTTTCTCTGTATTTGTATACCTTTTGGTTAACCACCTCTGTGTTCCAGGACAATGATCTATCAGCTAAATTGGAGCTATGGTTTGTTGTCATCCTACATTGGGTCTTTTAGCTTCAGATAAGATTTTAGAGGCATGGTTGAGATGTTGTGTTGTGACAAGTAACTGGGCAGCAGCTGAGTCACAGTTAGTCTTTATATGTGCTGTTAGTCCATAGCAAATGCAAAGTAATTAAACTTATCTTAAACTTCCATGGTAAGCCAAGTGTAGAATGATGTAATTTGGCTTAGTAATTTAAGGTAAGTTTCACTGACATGGTCCAAAGAAACTCACACAAACAGTTACTGCAGCGCAGCTGATGCCCAGTAGCTTGTTGCGATGCGATACCTGGGTTGCACGTTCCACGCCTTTAAGTTGGGAAGCAGACATAATGCTGCACATTACTTAACCTGGTCTGCAACCCATGTGTCTTGGGGCAACCCTTCTTTTGTAATCCCATATTGTGCTTAAACGAGAAATGAGTGATTCTCATGCTCCTTCTGATATTACTCTGTGGTGAGACAATGGATAACATCTGCCATGTTGGCATTCCACGTAGTTTCGCAAATAATGGGTAAAACATCAGCATCTCCCACAGGAACCCGTCTCCAGCAGAGCTAGGATAGTTCCCATCATCCTCATTGTGCCAGGGTGGTCTTTCTTGCCTGAGTCCTGGAGCTTGTCATCACCGCTATCTCTGTTGCAGTGACATGGCCTCATTAAGGAAACTGCGTCTTGAAGGAATGTCAGATAAGATGGGCTATGTGAGCCAGACAGCCACCTCCTGAGCTGGATAAACAGCCAGTTGTTAATTAGTTGATTAGGGGAAGTGGTATTGGGAGTTGCCTGGGAAAGGGAGTGACAATTTGAGCAGCCCAGTTCTGACTCTTTCATACTCAAGATGGTGAATACCTTTGAGGGGCGGGAGGTGATGTGAGGATGGAGCACACAGAAAGGTCCTGTTGACTAGGAACCTGCTTGGATCTGAAGTGGGAACCCTGTTCCATGCTGGACAGTAGTGCTGGAGATGTGGTGATCTACATCCCTAGTGAAACCCAACCCCCTGTTGGGTTTTTGAGGGGACTGTTTGAGGGGGACATATGTCCTCAAACAGCCTGAGCTCTGCGTAGGGACCCAAGGAAGCATGGGGCAAAGGGAGATGGGCTGGAGCACATGTGTGGTGTCCTGCCACATACCTCAGGTTTTCTCTTCTCCCATGTTTGAAGAAGTAGAACTATGGAGTCCCAGAGAAAGAGGGAGACAATGGAGAGGGGAGATAACAAATTAAAGGATCGTGCTTTTAGTTTTTAAAGGAAAGAAGGGCCAACAATGTTTCATGCTATCTGGTGGGAAACTGCTCTATGTCTCTGTATCCATTATTTAAAGTGGGAAACAATAAAAATTTCTTACAGTTCTCATTTTTTGTATCAGTGTTTCCAATACTTTGGCTTGAGGATGCAACATCAGTTGGAAATACTTATAGTTCTGTGAACTTAGTCTGTCACAGGAAAACAGGGTAAAAACTGTATAAAAGAAAATTTTGTCCATACTCAAAACATAATTTATTTAAAAAAGGAGTCTGGAGCTGTTCTAAACATGACCCCTCAATGTATTCTTATAAAATCTGTCTTGCCTACAGCTAAACCCTTTCTCCTGCTAATACCAGCTGGCTCCAACGGTTATTTTTCTGAAGAGTACATTGTGTATTGTTACGCTGATACGCACACTGAAATGTAAATCATACCATAAAGGGGAGAATAAGTCTTGCCTAATCAGGAGTTTGTTTTGTGTGTGTACACAAAATCCTCAAACTGGATCTGAATGAATCTGTTTAGGTTCTCCTCTGTCCAGAGCTAAGAACAGACTTGGTCAGCAAGAATTCATGCCTTCCCTGATATTGCACACATATGCCGAGCTTGACCTTAAGTTTTTAGTACAACCCCCACACCAAAAATGTTGTTAGTCATCATAAAGAAAAATTAGATGTCAATCCCAGATGATTTCAAAGCCAACCAAGTTTTTTGTCAATGTTTATAAACATTTTTTTTGAAATCAGAAAGGCAATGATGAAGCCAGGCTGAATTTTGAGTCTGTGATGAGGCAAGTTTCGGAGCCCCAAGTCTTGTCAGAACGGTTTGAACAGCCCTGCACAAGTGTTCTGAGAAATCAAACGAATATTCAGCGTCTAATTCTGTGCTGCCTGCTTGGCTTACCCAAATGAGCTTTTGGAAAGCACTTGAAAAGCAGTCTGGCACTTCCTCCCTTTCAACAGCTGAAGTGAAATTTCTGAAAACCACAGAAAAACCTGCTAAGTTCCAAGCCTTGGCCTGAAGCTTTTTCCCCTAACCAATATTATTACGCGATGTATAAAATTATTGAGTGCCTACCTTCAACACAAGGATTATTTATAGTTTGCCCGGATTTGCAAAGGGATGCTGAAACCCTGAGCTGCCCCATAGATCACAGCAATCCTTGAAAGAAGCACAAAGGAGAACATTTGCAGTTGTACTGGGACATTCAGTCAGTGACGGTTTACCTTGGAGTCAACAAAGATTTATTTGCCTTTATTGAACGGTGAGCATAAGATCTCTTTGGGCTAGCAGCCTGTTTAAGATTTAGGTGCTTGGTCTCATCTTCAGGAAGGTCTCGTGGCTTAAATAAGGATTAAAGCCCTCTGCTGTTCTGTTATCTATTAGGGAGAAATCTGGACTTATAAACTGCTTGCAGCCAGTAGGGTTGTCTGGGGAAATTAACCCTTGCAGAATTCAGTCCCAAGTGTGTATGGGAAAGTAGTCTCCCATGCACATTTGTAGCCCAGCGCATCATGGTGTTATCCCTTCTCTGAATGAGTTCGATGGGGTGTGAACTTATGTAGCATGCATAGCTGCTCCCTCCGATGGGTTGACTCCCCGATTGTCTGAGGTCTCATGTCAATGCTTATGTGGTGGGTTTTCTGATGACTGAACCTCTGTTTCTTGCAGTGATCCCGTACCACATCACCATCACGACGGGCACAGAATACGACTCCAGCACTGACAGCCGAGTGTACATCATCATCATGGGTCCCCAGAAAGTTCAGACGGAGAGGCTGTGGCTGGATCTCCCAGAAGGAAAAGACGAGTTTGCTGATGGCTCCGTAGAGAAGTTCTCTGTTTGGGGCCTAGATGTGGGGGAGATCAAAAAAGTGGAGGTACTTCATGAATGCAATGCAAATACCGTAGGCATATGAGATATGTGGCCAAAGAAAGCACACGTTCCTGTTATTCTTAACAGTGAAGGAAAGGCACTTGGGCCTAAAAAGAATGTAAACAGGGATGCGTTAATGAGATTTCAACGTGCCTGAACCTGAAAATAAGTACAGTTTACAACTCACAAAACCAAGATCCTTGGGAGGCAGAAGATAATTTTGAATTATGAGGAAGTTGTAACATGTCCCAGTTTTGTCCCATCTGTGGAACTGATTTCTCTTAGTCAAGCCCTGTTATTGATAGATGCAGTAAGGTTTTCCAGGATGCAGTCTCTATCAGTCTTTTTCCTAGCTGATTTTTACACTGCTTCCAGTCGGGTTTCACAAATTGTGCCTGCAGTCAGAAACACATCTCGTATAATTTTCTAGCTAAACATGAAAATTGTTTTTGCAGCTTGGAGGACCCAGGCTTAGAGAAGAAAATTAATCATCATTCATAAGTAACACACACAAACAGATTTCACTACAAGAGCCATTTTTTTCTGCTATGGCTCAGGGAGACAGAATTTGCATAGACTTTCCATCACTGAGCTTAAAGTTCACATGAATCTTCCAGTGCATTTGTGTACATGATTTGTGTTTCATATGGCAGTTCCACCTTCTGAAAGCCTGCTTCAGCGCTCAAGAGCTGAAACTCACAGCATCTGAGGACTTTAAGAGCGTGTTTAATTTCATTTTTACCCCACACCTGTGTTACAGTAAACCTACCTGTTGATGCGCATGCTTGTGTATTTGGAGGGAGACGAGTGAAAGAAATACAAAGAGAGAAATACTAACTAAGTAAAAAATCTTTGCAGTTGTATGTCTCGTTGTAGCAGCCGATGATAGACTGAAGCACTTCCATTAGCTTGCATTCAAGCAATGAATTCTGGCACTTTACAAAGTCTCCATACTAGATTTGACTTTATTATCAAGCCATTTTCTTAATGCACTCCAAGTGCCTTGTTATCATGAGTATTAGTGGCACTTTCTATCTAGCCTGTCTCTAGGTCAAACTTTGAAAGTAAAGCAAGTGCATAAATCCTTCTCTTCCAGACTGTGTGCACATGAAAACAGCCATGGGCTGGGTCAGAGAAGGAGGAAAATGCTGGTATAACCCCTCAGTGTCAGAGAGACAGAGGGAGCTGGGTGAAGAAGGAAATAGAAATGGACATTGAAAAAGAGACAGTGAGTAGGGTGAGGAAGGGATAGAGAACAGGAGAAAGTAGGAGCAGGCGTTTAGAAATAGGCAGAAGCAACGAAAAAAGTAATTTGAAAAGGGTTATAAACGGGAAAGAAGATAAAAGATTGCAAATGAAATGCAGAGAGCTAGAAAAAGAGATAACATATAGCTTTCAAGCTGCATGATGGTCTTCTGCACTCTTTCACCCCCATCCACGGTGATCTCACCAGTCTGCTGCCTCACCTCTTGCTCATTTTTCCCTTTCAGTTTGTAACCCCCCAGCTCGTGGCTGGAGGAGCCATCTGCTCCTGGGCTTCTGCCTTCCTTCATGCAGTGCCCTCTGCTTGGAAGGTCTCTTGTTGTTGATTCACGTCCCAGCGATGACACTTATGTGCCACTCTGCCATGGTTGCCATGGAATCAGTCCATATTTTCCTTGTAGAAAATTGCAGTGTTCAGGGCCATTGCAGAAAATTGCTAGTTATCTACTTGGGAAAAGTGAGGAACAGTTCGTTCTCAGATTTGGTATTTGGCTGCTTCTAGAAGAAGGCAAGAATTTCTGACTATGAGTTACCATTTGAAAACAGCAGAGCATGGGGATTAACTTTCCAGAAGCCCTCTGTATAACCCAGGCAGGAGACTGCAGGATTTAGTAGGATCGTTAGATGCGCAGTGTGATGCCACTTCTAGTTTGGTATTATCCTCTTGCTGCAAATATACTCTACTGAAAGCAGAAACAGTGGAACATCAAGTAATTTGAAAGGTGCCTATTTATACCTGTCTTGTAAGCCTACAGATATAATATTTACTAGTGTGCTTTAATAGACATGCTGACATGAAAACAAATAATACAAGTTATTTGGTATAGACACTTTATACTGTGTTCTTAAAACAAATTTTAATATTTCTTCTCCTAATGAACAAAAGTATCTCTGTTCCTAGACTGCTGTTGCTGCAGAGAGACACAGGTATGTCCAGAAGAGTCCTGCACTGGTCTGCATTCTGCATTTCTAGACCATTCTGGCTTGGAGCCTTTCTCCATCACAAGCACAGAGTAAAGCCAAGGACATACACATGTCACAAGTCCGGTCCCTCGCTGAGTAGGGACCTGATCCTGGAAGACACTCAGGTCTCTCCAGTATTCTCTGCACCTTCCAGAATAAGCAGGAAATCCCCCCTCCCCCCCCCCCCCCTTTTTTTTTTTTTGCATCTTTTTCTTCTGTCTACCACTTGAATTCTCTCCCACTTTCCCCCTGTTGTTGCATATAGTTCCTATGTGATTGTGAGCTGCTCAGTGCAAATTGTGCATCTTAGTCTTGGTGACGCAAAGTACTCAACAGTCCCTCAAGGATAGTAGGAGTGAGTTACAAAGGTTTTCACACAGCCCAAGGATCTACCTGCCTTTGAAATTCTGTCATTCTCACTTAGTTCAAACATCTCAGCCCAAACAACTTGTCATGATATTGGTATGTATGTCCAGGCTGTGCTGCTGGTGTGGCCATGGCCTTGGATAACTCACTGTATTGGCATGGTCTATCTAAAGATTTGCTTGGAATTGGAAGACAAATCCTGGTGTTCTGCTCTAAAAGCCCAGCCATAAGGAAGGCTCAGCACTGGATGAATTTGTCCGAGACTTTACAACATTGTTCTTGGAGCCCTTGGGCATCTGCTTGTGTGCAGGTTCTCCAAGGCAGCTGGAAGTGCAGGATGTTTCCTTCTGGCCAGTCAGTGATACCAAAGGAGTTAAAAGTTGCTGTGAAAATCTGGTACCTAGCAATGTCTTGGAGTGACACTTTAGGAAGGGGCTGTAATGAACCCAAAAGAGCAGCAGACTTTAACGGACTTATTCAGATTTTCCCCCCAGTTGCTTTGTCCCTGCTTCACTGCAGAGCCATTGCCCTGAACTTTCCCTTCTGCCTCATCTGTGCCATCCTGCACCAGGCCTTGAGAGGCTGTGTGTAGAGTCTCAGAGGGGCTTTGGGTCTGGGGAAGGGCAGACAAACTGACAGAGAGCGAATGGAAAGGCGAGTATTATATTCCCGTTCACCACACATCCCAGGAATCTGAGAAATAATGCATGCATTGCAGACGTCAGTTTCCCTAGTGGTTAACTCTAATTTCTGCAGCTGCACAGACGTTAGTGTAGTGATAATACTCCTAACAGCAGTGATGGCTGAGACAGTCAGATAAAAAAGATCACTTATGTTTTTGGAAAAAAAAAAAAAAAAGACACCACAGATATATCACCCTAGATTAACTTGTTATTAAAAATTATTTTCTGAGCAATCCTAAATATCCTAATAATTTTAAAACAAACAAAAAAAAAAAATCAAGAGCCGAGGACCTAATTTTCCTAGTTACAACACGAACAACACTTGCTCTGAAAATGATGAACTGTAGGTAACGCTTTTACCCAACCTTTTATGTACAGATTGCTCATTAGAATCACTGGCTGCCTGAATTTTGTACATCAGCTGGGATACATAATTATGCTTCTAAGTCTGTCCCGGGATGAGTTGCTCATGTTCTTTAAGAGGGACATATGCAGTTTCTTGGAGAAATTTGCACATCAACATCCTTTTGCTGCTAATATACCTGTAGGAACACTGCTCATTGCTCTTTATGGCACTTGCCAGACTCTGCTTCAGGTGGACTTTAACTTTCCTAACCTCATCCCTGCACACTTAGGCAGTGTCTCTGTATTTCTCCAGGTCCTCTGTCCCTGCTGCCACCTCTAGTACTCTTCCTGTTTCCATTTAAGTCTTGTCAGGAGCCTCTTGTTCATCCACGTAGGCTTCCTGCCACTCTTGTGTGGCTTCCTACTCTCCAGGATGGACCATTCTTGAGCTCAGAGGAGGTGGTCCTTGAAAATCAAGCAGCTACAGACGTTAAGCTCCATCTGTTGGCTCATATACAAACATGAAGCTTTTGCTGTTTGGGGAGATTGGAAGCAGAGAAACAGCCTGATACGTACAGTTGACTTCGTTGTGGTTTTGTGGGGGAAGGAGTGCTTGAATAACGCATGTGGGTGTTTGCCTAGCTGCATCTTTCATCTTGGCTATGAAGCTTTGAATAGTCACTTCTAAGTGTGGCTACAGCAGTGGAAAGGGTTGGAAAGATGGAGAAGCAGGTCTGCAGAAATCAGGAAGCTAGCAGGTAGAGGTCAATGGAGCAGAGGTACAGTAGCAAGAGAGTGGGTATGTTTTTGTGTAAGTCAGAGCAGCCTACCTATTTCACATTCCCTTTGCTTGCTTTTAGAACTGGCAGTGTTCTGCCTTCCCTCAAGTGCAGCAGCAGATGACCTGAGCGTCCTTGGCCGCATCAGCTACCACGTACACTGATGTCTTGCCTGTTGGGCAGCAATGGCACAAACTATATCACAGCTCGCTCCGTTCCACTGTTGAATTGTTTGTGTGATGGTGCATGTGGTCAACACTCTTAGTCCTCCCTCACTGGATAAAACACCCAATCAGGGTCTCTCCTCTGAAGTAATCCCCTTTAATCTGCACATATTTTCTCGCTGGCTCTCACAGGTGGGGCATGATGGTGCTACTCCTGAGAGCTGCTGGCTGGTGGAAGAGCTCACCATCGTTGTGCCCACCAAAGGCGTCATGTATAACTTCGTCTGTAAGTGCTGGCTGGCCAGAGACAAAGGTGATGGACTCACCTCACGAATCCTCAACATCCTGGATGCAGACTGTGTTAACGTTGGCCTCAAGGTAAGCTCTAGGCTCATTCTGTATCTTTAGCTGTTGCACACACCTGTGCTGATACAGGTCGCGTGTCAGCAGTTCTCACACTTTTGACTTCTGCAGAAAGTTTCTTTGTTGTTTCTTTAGCAAAACCTTTAGAAATGGTTCAGCCTCGTTGCCACTGAGACCTCTGTTTAGTAATGTTGGCTGGATGCAGCTGTGGCATAGGCAGAAGGACAGAGCAGATAGGACACAGTTCAGCAGCGTGTCCTCATTTTGTCACCACACCTGGAGCACCCACTGCATCATCTCGTACCCACAGAGTGGGAGCAGCTGCAAGGTGAACACCTTGGTGTAGTCTAACTCCATCGTTCTTTCTTTGAGGAGATCCTTCTAACTCATCAGAGTAGTGGAGATATTTTAATCTCTGCATAGTGTGCCTACGCATCAGCTTTTCTAATACAGGATAGGGAAACTGAATTCAGTTAGAAACTAATAATAATTGGAAGTTGCTGAAACATGAAGACATTTGTAAGCTTGATCTTTGAAATGAATAACTGATTAAAATTGAATAAGCAATGAAAAAACTATGTAGTCTTTTCATCCATATATATGAAATTTGAAGTAATATGTGCTATGCCGTATTTCAACCAAGTACATATTGGAAAGCTGAGCTATGCTCATTTTGGACGTAAGATTTATCACGGAAATAACAGTCTGGATGAATGGAACAATAATACTGTGTTTAATACCTGTATGGCAATTTAAAATCTCTATATATGTGTTTCTATTTACAGTGAGGTTACACTTTCATAGTACATCAATTATTCTTTATGCTGCTCTTGATTCCTAAGCTAAAGATATTCTCCTGAAATATTTTTTTCCCCAGACACACAAAAGCGTGGTGACATTTTTAGTATCTGTGAAGGATTCAACAACTCAATGCAGGTTTTGGTGGTAGAATTGACCTAAAAGGGAAAAAAATATCCCTCAGACTGCATACCAAGGTTAAAACCTAATCTCTTAAAAACTTCCCATCAGTTGTTTAGTTGCCCTGATAAGGTTTCCAAACTCCTATCTGTGAGCTGATGTCTTGCCAGTAGATTGAAGTGGATGTTAATGAAGACTTATGTTCAGTCCTCCTTTAGAAGCCCGATCCTGAATATTTATTTTCATAAGCATGCCAGTAACAGATACATCTAACTAAATTTTTTTTTGTATGATGTTGGGCCAGAAGCTTGCAGAAAGGTTTGAAGGAGATCAGGGGAGAAGCCTGAGACACGAAATTAGAAGTGTGCGTTTGACTTTCTGATCAGTCTCCTAGTTGAGGGAATTGGGACTTTTCCCTTGTAAATAGCTGTAGTTAGAAACTGAGTCTCTTTTTTTTTTTTTTCCCTTTAGAGTTCTGTTGTGTTAACAGTGAGAATGTGAAGTTTGCCTGTCAGAACCCTCTCAGGGACTTTCACTGGAGCAGTTTCTCAAAGTTGCAAATATACCTAATTTATTAAGGCGACAGACATAACAGGTGCAGAATTGCCATTGACAAATGCACTTCCTGCAATAGTGCTAATGTACTATGATAATGCCGGCCAAGTTTTCCTGGGTATTCTTCATCAGGGGTGAAGGAGAGGAGCAGTTCTTACCAAGAAGGCGTCCCTAGCTTGGGTGGAGGAAGAGAAGCACAGCCCATCGACTGTCTCTTCTAAACCTTCAGTCCCTTTCTCCCAATTTTTACCCTTTATTATCCTCTTTTTATTCTCTAAATCTCTGTTTCCCCTCCATGGGTTACGTATAGCATGATTTAGACAGTGAGTTGAGTAACATAGTCACGTATGTATAGCATGATCTCTATAATTCTCATTAACATAAGCAGGAGTGTTAACTGTAATATTAATTTTCTAGATAATCAAGGAAAGGTTTCACTCCAGGGCACCGTAGCCTTCAAAGTTTTGTGCTGGAACTGCTTTTCTGCTTCATTCCTCACTCTTTAGCCAAACCAGAGCTGTCCTGCCACCACAAGTCTCCCTCTTTCAGCTATTATCTCCCCTCAAAAAGTTTGTGGAAATGAGAAGCAGATACCAGCATTCTTAACCTTTTGCTGCTTTTTGCCACATGACCAAGTTGCTCGGCTCTTGTCCTTGCTCTATCTAGGGCATGATAAACTTGTTTCTTTACTTTGCTTAGGTTGAACCTTATAAGCCTAGCCTTTCACCACAAGTTCAAAGAAGACTAATAATGTTTAATGTCTTTAGGAAAGTTAATGGGTTTTGTTTTGCTTTTGCTTGACTCTTGCACAGCCATACGTACCCATTTCCATTTAATTTTCTTCTTGCCTAGATATTCCCTCTTTGTGCTTTAAATTGAGTGTTTGCCTTCCCATACATAGAGAAACTAGTCAAAGTCCACCAGTCATTAAAAACCTTTAATGCATTGGTAAAAGAGTTTTTGTTCTACCTATAGCAAATATGATGCTTTGCTATGATTTAAAATGTGTGTGGATGAACACATGATGGACAGGTTACTCAGGACTGAACAAGCCTGAGAAACAATTTTTCCATGACATTATTCCTTTGCACTGTTTATTCATGTGGCAATTGCAATTCAGGCCAATAAAACTTGCCTAGCAGTGCACTATTTGAAACATGTTTTGCTGGGACTGTTTCTTGATATTCTTCCACTTCTTAAATCCAGAGGTCTTGTTACCATAGGTACAACCTTGAAAGCACCTAAGAGGCCTAGAAGTCTTAATGCCACTGACAGCCACTGGGACTTGCACTTTTGAAACATTTTATTCTGAGTCTTATTATTCACATGTCAGGAGAAAAGAATCAAGCTCGGCTAATGAGATGAAAATGATGCAAAACATCTTTTCACAAATTGGCATACCTTTAATGTACGAGATCTGGGAACACCGTGCGTTCGGTGCAGCAGCGTGCATCCCGCTGGGAAATAGGATAGCTGCATTTTTCTGCTGTAGAGAGCATTCAGATGTATAGACTCGAAAATTATTAGCGATGTTGGACCAGATTGCCCAGATGGACACCAAACACTTGGGGGAAATATTCTGCAGTCAAGGGAAAGAAACCAATGTGATTTGGGGAGCTGTTTTCTTAAAACTGGCAAAAGTTAGGTGTAGTACAGAGGTCTGGAGCACTGGGAGGTGTCCAGGAGAAGATGCCAGTAGCAGAGGGTTGGAGACCCATCTGCTGACATGAGGGTTGTGAATCCTATGGAGAAGCATTTTACCAGGTCTTCATCGCTCCCCAAGCACATGGTTGTCAAAATGAATGTGTCTCTCTCTGAGTGTATCTAGGCTGAGAAAATCTGCAGGAAAAGTCATAGATGATACAAAGAGGAAGGTCCTGTAGCAAGTTGCAATCTCTAACTTCACCTCTGAGAACCATGGTGTGGAGCAAAGCCAGGAAGCCATGTTGTAACCATTTCGGGCAAAGAACTAGATCTCCTGCAGAACCTGTCTAGCCTTTTGCCCAGGCTTTTGCGTGTGTGAAGGGCAGTGGTTCAAATGAGACCTTCTGATTGTTTCAAATCCTCACCAGATACTCTATGAAGTCACGGTTGTGACTGGCGACATTGAAAGCGGCGGTACTGACGCCAGCATTTTCATGACTGTCTTTGGATCCAATGGGAACACTGAGGAGATGCAGCTGGAAAAAGATGGACACAGGTACAGTAACTTTGTCATTTTTGCTGGTTAGCAGTGTAGAGATAACAGACTCTAGTGTCAAGCCAAGAAGCACTTGCAGCTTTGATCTTGTTCCCACAAAGATAAACTCCCATTGACCTTACAGATTCAGAAATGGGCCCCTTGTAAGTGTTATTATAATGTATTTAGCAGAGAAGAGGAAAGGAAAGCACTGTGTAACCAGGGAAACCATCCTTTGTCATTTGTAGAAGTTTAGTTTAACCTGTTCCTCAGTGTCTTTAGAGATAAGCGTTGTGAAGAAAAATACAAATTGTGAAGTCCTGCATTGGGTCCAAGAGGAACTGTGGATATTGCATGAAACCACAGGTGCAATTTCTGCAAAACTAATCTTTTGTGGAAAAATAGGTCATTTAATTTAAACTTTATTTAGTGGGCATGTATGAATAACTGTGTAATGAAACAAAGACAAACCAACATGCACACACCTGCCTTGGGAAGCACCTGTGACGAGAAGGTGCCGACTCTCCTCTATCTGCTACTCCGATTTGCTGAGCTGGCCATATGTCAGCCAGCTTGGTCCAGAAGCCATGTGACAGATGCCAGGGCCTGAGCTGGTAAGCTGAGGGCCCTGCTGAGAAGTGGGCATCTTCAGATGCTCAGGCTCTGTGCCACGCTAATATCACCACGTGATTTTGGAACAGGAGCTGGTTTGTCTGCAGCTGGTGTGGAAGGAACATGCAATGGCATCTGCCTGCCCAGATGTGGCTGTACAGCGCAGAGAGATGGAAGTGGGCTGTGAGGTGTGTGGGGTGCTCTGCTGCGTGCTCTGATTTTACTAAAAAGGCAAAATCTCATGTTTTCTTCAGCAGAAACAGCTGACAAACACCGTAACCCTAGTTTGATGCCAGCACTCCTGTAAGCCAAAAAACCCCACATGCCGCCGAGCCATTTCCTAACGCTTTCCTGTTCCTTTCTGGTACCTCCCTCGGTACAGAAAGTTTTGGCATGGCACTAACCATCTTTTAGAGACAGGCTTCATCAGGCTTAAATTTAGTTAATTGATTACCTCTGATCTTAATCAGCAAAGCATCTACAGAACATCAGGAGGGCTGGAGCATTTGTCCATATGATTCGAGCTCAGCTTGCTGAGGTGATGCTGGACCTTTCCCCCAAGCCTCCTGGTGATGCAGTGCCTCCACCGCAGCTTTGCGTATCACACATGGGCTGGATAATTGAAGATAAGGCTCCCTGCGCCGGGTGTTTGCTCAGGGGATGTTTTACTTGCAGCTGTCATAGCAGAGTGGGTGTCTGGGCTAGTGCATCCAGCTAAGCTTGAAACCTTCCTGTGTTTAGTTAGAAACAAGCACAAGCCTTGTTTGCTCTGAAAGAAATGTAGCAGAGGTGCCACTGACTGAAATCTCTGTGAGAAACACAGCTGAATCATGCAGAAAACCATACCTTTTGGCCCTGTGGTCCCCATCACAGAGAGACATCCGACGCTTGAAGCAATGCACCTAGGTTACCAGTGTGTCTATCAGTGACAGCCCCCTTCCAAGACTCCAGGCAATCCCAATCTGATCTGTCTTCCATTACTTTAATCCAAATATTCAATTCTAGTAGATGGGAAAATCATAGAATCACAGAATGGTTTGGGTTGGAAGGGACATTAAAGGCCATCTAGGTCCAACGCCCTGTCATGAGCAGGGACACTTCCCACCAGACCAGGTTGCTCCAAGCCCCATCCAACCTGGCCTTGAGCACTGCCGGGGAGGGGGCAGCCACAGCTGCTCTGGGCAACCTGTGCCAGGGCCTCACCACCCTCACAGGGAAGCATTTCTTCCTAATATCTAATCTAAATCTCCCTCCTTTCAGTTTGAAACCATTACTCCTCATCCCATCACTACACTCCCTGGTAAACAGTCCCTCCCCACCTTTCCTGTAGGCTCCCTTCAGGTACTGGAAGGCCGCTCTAAGGTCTCCCCGGAGCCTTCTCTTCTCCAGGCTGAACACCCCCAACTCTCTCAGCCTGTCCTCACAGGGGAGCTGCTCCAGCCCCCTGAGCATCTTCGAGTCCCTTCTGTGGACCCGCTAGAGCAGCTCCATGTCTTTCTTATTCTGGGGGCCCCAGAGGTGGATGCAGTACACCAGGTCTCACCAGAATGGAGTAGAGGTGCAGGATCACCTCCCTCGACCTGCTGACCACACCGCTCTTGATGCAGCCCAGGATACAGTTGACTTTCTGGGCTGCAAGGACACTGCTGGGTCATCTTGAGTTTTCATCCACCAGTACCTCAAAGGCCATCCCAAATGGACTATGACTGTTCATATACAAAAGCTAAGCAGACTTTACACCAAGGTACGTAAACAAAAAAAATCTCTAAAAAGGGACCAAGACATCTCCAGCCCCTCAAGAGAGAGATTGCAGTTTTGCTCCACCTGGCCAGACAAGTGATATCCCTAAACTATGTGGCCTATAAAAAACCATCACATTTTGCCTACCTCTCTGATATGAGGACATGAAAATGCAATAAAGGAGAGCCACAGAGTTCATGTGTTATTAGTTGCTTGGGTTGCCTGTGCTGGTAGAAGGTCTGCAAAAGGTGTTGAAAACTCATTGGGGCTGTCTAAAGAAGGACATGTAAAACACAGCTATTAATATGTTGATTTCCCCAGGATGCTGTGCTGTTCTTTGGGGATGTGCTGGCACATCTCTGCTAGCTTTAGGCACTCTGTATCACACCTCCAATTGTACAGAGCTCTTGTCATCTCATTAGCACCCTCTGCACCCTCTGCAGAGGACATGCATGTCCCAAATACACGCAGTACCTGTCTCCACATCACTCCCACCAGTCTTCATCCAGCTGTTAACAACACAGTCTTCCTCAGCTCTTGTTTCACACGGAAATCTTGACAGCCTTTGAACCATCGGTGAGGGATGGGTGAGAGCCACTGCAACCAAATGGTAGAAGGCACTTCACCTTTATTGGGGCCATCCAGTGCCAATTCACCCACAGCAGTTTAGTGCATTACCAAGAAATGTCTGTATAACCTGCTGCAGGTTTAAGGCAATTTTAGCTACATTACCGTTATTGCCAAGACCTCTGGGCAATAGAAATATTTATAAGTGCAGGCATGGGTAGGAAAGCTTAATGAAATCCCTCAGATAAATGCTTCAGTGTCCTGGAAAAGGAATAGCGTCTGTCAGCTTGTCTGGGTACTCCTTTTATTTTTGATTTTTTTCAGGCTTGTGTTCATGTTCATAAAAATTAGGGATAGAAAAGAGCTCTTGGGTCACCCAGTCTGACACTTTAGCAATTGTTTCCCTCTAGTACAATGACTTTGTGGAAGTACCAGGTGAGTATCAGCCTTACAAACTGTAAACAGAATGTTTACTGAAGATAAATAATTGTTTATTTTGCTAACAGACTGTTTAGCTTAGAGTGGCTCAGTCCGGAAAGGAGCAGAGTGAGAGACTTCTATGAAGGTTTGTAGGTAATAGCGATTGTAATGAAAACTGATCATAGGTTCATGGGATAATTCAGGCTGGAAGGCTCACAACTTTTTCTTAAATAGAAGTGGAAATCAATCCAGCCCAGGCACAAAAGCACATTCTCTTTCACAGACTGAGACAGGCTGTCTTGGTATCCGGTACCACAGAAAGACAAATAACAAGAGAGGGGAGTTTTTCAGAGAGCAGACATAACCCTTAATAACTAGAAATGGACTGGGACCAAAATGCCCTGCCCAAATGCCTCTGGGAGCACAGGAAAAGCAATGCCTGGACGAAAACTGAAAGGCTCAAGCCAATCCTTATTGCTAACATCTGCAGCTATGCAGGCTCAGATAATGGTGTGAGGATAATCACATTCATGCCGCAGGGTGTAATCTGAACAGAGGTTGGTAAAGAAATGCTTTTTTCTCTGTATCCTGGCACTACACAGCTATAGGAGGCTGAGTACATTGCACGAATGAGACATCATCATTATGGGTTGTCTACATCATGGTAGTGCCCACAGTTTGCAGAGCCCTCTCGAAACCTCTCAGCAGACTTGGGTAACTCACTCACAAGGAGAAGTTTGCACGAAGGAGGAACCTGAACAGCAGAGTGGTCATGGTGGTGCTTGGTAGGCTCCCTGGATTTGGCTGCCTTTGTACTTAGCAAGGGTTGGATTTCCATCTCCAAGCCCACAGAGGGTCTGCCAGAGTATTTTGGGGGCAAACCTAGAAGATACACTTGCTCTAACAGGGTAATACTGAGCCTGAGGCAGCACCTCAACTGGAGCAAGGCTTTCTTCTTAACGTCATTGACACTAAGAGGGAAGTAAGGTAGCTGCGGTCCTACCCGGTGTAATACCTTCTTCAAGAAGCATGTGTTAGCTGGTTTTCCCCTTTTCCTGCTTTCTGCTGACTGCTGTGGATGAGCAGTTCCTACACATCCTGATGCCTATATACAGCAGCCAAGCATAGGGTAAGATCTTTCATGAAGTATTACTCTAACCCACCCTGGTTCTTAGCAAAGACAGAGCTAGTTTGCAAATCTAGGTCCCCCAGATTCAGGATGGGACTGCAGGATGGTCAGTTTTGGTTCCTTTCTAACGCAATTTGCCTGCGCTTACGAAACTTAGGCTTTGGGCTCTGACTTGCAATCAGGTTGCCGTATTTAGCCGAGCTGCAGCAACTGTCTGTCACCGCAGCGAATGCAAAGTTATGATGTGCTGCGTCTTAGCAAAAGGAGATTAAGCAAAATTGCTTTGCCTTCTAGCTGGGATGGGCTAAGAGCAGGCACGTGGGCAGATGCCAGGAGGAAGGCGATGTGCAGAAACCTGACTGTGAGTCGCTATTGTTCTGGTTACAAACAGTGATAATGTATGGTACAGGCTGCCTGGAATGGATCCAGGTGCCTCATATGGGCTTGATTTTCCAGAGGAGGAGGAATCCCTGTCAAATCTGCGCTGAGGTGTCTTGCCAAAAACACAGTACCTGGTGATTGCAGGACAGGAATGTTCAAGTCCGACGAAGTGCACCCACAAACTTTTAATTTGAGACCATCAGCAAGGTGTGGGTTGCAGCACGGACAGGGGATTGAGACACAGCGATGCTGTAAAGCAGTAGGAAACTTCCTCGGTCTTTCAATCCCTGCAGGTTTGAGCGAGGCCAAGAGGACAGTTTCATTATGGAGATCGCTGATATCGCACCCCTGAGGAAGATGAGGATCCGGACGGATGGGAAGGGGACTCGCCCACACTGGTTCCTGGAAAGGGTAATGCACTTACCACCGCGCGTCTCACTGCAACCTGCTTGTGTTGAAGCCCCTCGGCCCTTGAGAAAGAGGAAAAAGGCAACGAGTGGCTCCCTTTTATTAATTTCCTCTTTCCATTTGGTTTCTCCTGTTTTTTTCTTTTTCTTGCAGGAATTGAGTCAAAAAAGAAGAGAGCAAGGGCAAAAGCTGTGCTGCAAAGCTTTAGCACAGTCTCTGCTGTTAGATCTCACTCTCCCTCACCATAAAAGAGCCTTGGCTTGCCACCCAGGGCACCTGCAGTATTTTCTGGCCCCCAGGATGTACCCTCAGCTCCTGCAGACCCCTGCCGGCTCTGAGCCCATGGGAGAGTGGCTCTCCCTCTGCCAGGCAGGGACAGCTAGCGTGGGCCTGGGCTGGGTGGGACATCTCCAAATAATCCATCCTTCAAGGTGAAGCATCCCATGTCTCCCCTTCCCTTCTTCCTCTAGCACACAGACAGATTTCTTTCTTTTCTGGTTTCATACAATTAAGGTGTCATTTTCTTCTTGCATTTTGAATAGAGCATGCAAAAATGGCTCCCACTGCTTCTGTTTAATGTGTTTTTCCCTAGTATCCTATCTTGCAAAAAGCACAGTTTCTTGCCTTTCTTCTCTACCAAGCCACCAGCTCCTTGTAAAGATCACTTACATTTGGACAGCTAAATGTAGTTTGCTTGTTATGGGGTCTCTACGATTTTATTTCTAAGATGGAGTGATGTGCTGATTCCACACCGTCAGATGTCATTAAAGAGAAGCACATCTCTGCCATGTTTATTAGCCTGCTTTCTCTTGAGTAGCTATCCTACTGGATTTCTGTATCTTGACTTTTTTATGAGACTAGGTTAAGACACGATAGCTTAACCCACGGTCAAATAGAACAGAGCACGATTTTTTTGCGGGTCCTTTGTCCTTTTCAACTAGTCTGAAGCTGTCCTTCTTTTTGACATAAATAATGTGTTTCTAAACACTGGTCCTAGGTGGCCACCAGTTTCCAGTGAAGTGATGAACTGCTCTTCACCTCCATGAGCATGGTCTAAAAAGCATTTCTGTCATGAAGTAAGTTTTTTACTTGAGCATTACCACTTCTGACTTTTTTCTCATCAACTCTTGTGGAGCTTTCCAAAGCATTAGACCTCCAGAATATATCTCCCAAATAGATGCCACAGACACACAATTTTTGTCTCTGTGCCTAAGGAATAACTCAATCTGTTCTCTGATTTGATTCAGTCATCGTGGTCAAACTCCCTTTGCCAGTTCCCCAACACCTTCCCTTGAGTTTTATAAATCATATTCATATAAAACTAAATCAAATAAAGCTTATTCACCAGAGACATTCCAGATCATGCAGTCATGAATTAGCAGTAGCTCAAAGACAAGGGATGGTGGCATCTTTAGTGTCAGGTAGCACCTTCCCACCTTCCTGTTGCCAGCTCTGTCCAGTCGTTCCAGCACCTGAGCCTGCTGGGCTGTCCTAGCCAAAGAAAGGTTTTCCCAGGGAACTGGGCAAAAAGGACTCTCATTTGGACACATCCAATGGGCCTACAACCCTCTTGTAGCTCTACAGAAGCAATAGGAGGACTATACATGGAACTCTTCGAGACCAGGGTTTTGGAAGCTTCTGAAAATTGTAGCCGTAGTTTCTATTTTTCTTAGAGAAACGAAGCATGGAGGATCTTCTAACTCCAGCGATACGTAGAGAACTTTATTTATTAGTTTTCTTTACCACCTTCCCTGCAAAGGTAAACATGGCATTTGCATTCCCAGGCAGAGAGTGAGGACAGGAGTGCTGTGGAAGAGGGGAGGAAGGATTTGTGTTCTCTGATTTGTATTCCAGCCTTGAAAACTTATGTAGCCTGGTGTGACATGAAAACTGATCTGAGCCCATTTCCATTTCTGTCAAAAGTGCATATTAAAACTGCATAATGAAATACTTGTGGGGGTAGTGCTAAACTCTCAGACAGATGGTTCACAGTTAGTGCTAACTAGCACAGTGAAATGAGAAGCTAGATTAAGCCATCAACCTCGTAATTAACCATTTGTTGCTCCATTTATCTACAGGATATTCTCAGTTTTCTTGTTCTATTAAAATAACAATAAATGATCTTTTTCATTCTCTTTGGTCTTTTTGTAAACTGTTGCAGGTCATAATTTATACTGCTCTTAGACTGCCAGAAATAGAAATGCATAAATACCAATTAAAATGCATGAATTATCAATGATGTTGTACACAGCCAAAAGATTCAATTTACAAGCAGGAAACTAGTCATATTTCTTTTCTGTCTAGATAAAATACATTGAAATTTCATTCAGAATCTCAGTGAAGTAATGAACTTGGTGCCAAAGATTTAAACAGCATCAAAAATGGCAATAAGTTTTAAATGCTGATACCTAATCCTCTAGAGGGAACAAAATTTGATTAGTGATGTGTTGGGCTAGAATTGAAATTATTGATTATTGCTATGCATGGAAAGACACACTGAAAACTCTCTGAAGCTGAGCAAACTTTCTGATCTCATCACTGCTGGGTGAGAGAGAGGGTTTGGATATTTTCCTCTGACCTGATGCTGAATCTCGTGTGTTCCACATCAAGATACCACAACACTGCTCTGTGTTTCTGAAAAATCAGAGAATAGACCCATAGAATCACAGAACAGTTTGGGCTGGAAGGGCCCTTCAGAGGCCATCTAGTGCAACCCCCTGCAGTGAGCAGGGACATCTTCCACTGGATCAGGCTGCTCAGAGCCCCGTCCAGCCTGACCTGGGATGTTCCCAGGGATGGGGCACCCACCACCTCTCTGGGCAACTTGTGCCAGTGGTTCACCACCCTCATTGTGAAAAAATTGTGACTTCTAATTAGGAAACTTATCTAAATGCATGCTTTGAAAACCTCCTTCTGGGATAGCTGGTTCTTCAGTCCACGTGATGATTTCACCTGCTGCCCAGAGCCTTAGATATGAAGTTGAAAAGCTAGAAATAAGAAAGGATGAAAGCTGTCAGACTGAAATAACAGGAATTGTGAGACTGTTGAATTCTGCAGAGTTGCTTCCCTCAGAATTTTAATGTTACTTTGTGCTGTCAAAGTCAGGCAGATAAGAAGCTGCCTTAATGAAGCACTAATTGCATTGCATTCAAAAGTCACAAATAATCCTGAATGTGTGACTCGGTCTTTATTCAGTTCTTTTTTCTTTATATAAAGGAGATTAAAAGAATTTTGAGACAATTCATTATATAGCTGAAGCTGATCGTTTTTCTTTGCAACAGAGCAAAGTCTTTTCCTTTTACAGTCGGAGGGACCCTTTTTTTAAGCAAAGACTAATGACATGCAATAGAACCATAAAAACCTGTGGCTGAGTCTTTAAAGACAAATACCAGGAACTACATATTTTGGTGTCAGTGGTGTGTGAGCCCCTGCAGAGAGTGTTTTACACTGCAGCTGGGAGAAAGTTGGGTAGAGGTAAATCAAATGATTGGGCATGTCAAACCTTTCTGTTAAAGCACACAGCTCGCAATTAATTCCCATTTGCTGGTTTAAAGTTCCTGTCAGGTACAATATTTGCTCAGCAACAAAGCAAATTATCAACATTTTATTCACACACACTGTTCATGCTTTCTTTTCACTGTTTATAGGTGTTTTACAGCCCAGTTAAAATACAAGCATAATTAGTGATAAAGTTTGAGCTAAAAGCACTCAGGATGTCCACGGCAAGTTCTAGGTATCCTAAAAAATAGTTTAGGTGCAATGTAAAGTAGCAGTCTCATTGCCAAGCGGTAGACAATTTTTCTGAGAGGAAGAGACAGAAAATAAAAATAGTTTCAGCTCAGCTCCCTGAGATGACTTTCTTGACCCTCATGATCGAAATCAAAATCCTGCATCATCCTCTGTGTGTGCGACACCCACAAACATCTCCTTGAAGGATGGAATTCATTTTGTGCTATTCCAGTCGTTGAAGAAGCTACGTTTGGCTTTCACCTCTGCCACCAAACTATTTAGTCCTCCTCTGTAGTCAGCAGAGAGAGAGATCTGAGAGAGGGAGAGGTGCCTTGAATGGCCATTTACCAGTCCCCAGGTTGGGTGGGATCCTTGGTGATACCCTGCTCCGACCGCTGACGGTAGGGAAGGCCGACACGATGCGCTTGGGCTGGATGCCCAGAATTTAGGTGGTTCACGCTAGGTAAGATAGGCAACGTACCCATGTTGTGACTGAGCAATCAACAGGTTTCCTGCTGCATCCACGTCCTTTGCTGTGATCTCCCCTCAGCAGACGAAGCTTGTAAAATTAACCTCTTGCTCCTGTCTGCTCCTTTCTTGAGGAGCATCCCAGCATGACAGAGCAGAAAGCTTCTTGTTCTCTCTGGGCTGACGGCTTACATGAAGCTGCATATGGATGAAATCACTCAGCCTGGGTAAGGGGCTGGGGGTGAAAAGAGAGGGCATTTTACTCCGGCGGCTTTAGTAGCGAGACGATTTTTCCCGGACAGCATCTGGAGCGTTGGGCATGGGCTGGTTATCTGTGAAAGGTCTGATCTCTCTGTCTGTGAGTGCACTCCAGCTGGAAACTTTAATCTGCTTCTACCCCCCTCTGCTTTCCTGACGTTTTCCTGCAAGACTTGCTGAGGACATTTTGCTACTAACAGTGTTGCTGTCATTCCTGAGCAGGGCAGAGGTAGAGCTGGCTGAACATTTTCCAGCAAAGAGTTTATGCACCAAGGGGGCAAAAAAGGCATTTTCAGTCCACCTGAGATTACTCACAATACAAATTTGAAAATTTTAGCGCAAGAAATGTTCCTATGTTGGAACCCTAAGAGGATTTAGACGTCGTTCATTCACCCTTGAGAAAGGAGACTTCCTTCTGGTCTGTGCCCCAGCAGAGAGGGCACCAGCTGGGGTGGTGGAGACCTGATTCCTGCTTGGTTCAAAGCAAGGATTTGATTCAACATCTCTTGACGCATAGAGCAGTTCTTTGACCACAAATAGTGCCACTGGCTGTGAATAAGCAGCTTTTTAGAAAAGTGGGACGGCTTCACAGCCCAAAATGTCCTGTACCTCTGGGATGAAGGTGCGGTGTTACAGATCCCTGTTTAGCACCAGGCAGAGAGAAAATCCCAGATGCGTGTCCTACCCACAGAACCGTACAATGCACAAATAGCACAGCTACTGCTTCAGCTTTGGTGTGGCTACTGCCCTCTTTAAAATAATTTTTTATAACCTGAAGCAGTGTTCTTCTTTTGAACTGCTAAAGGCTCTGGCAAAGCTTGGTTGAGGTCAACAGAAGTGCATGGACTGGGGCACATACAGTCTGAGGACAGAATTTGAGCACATTTTATCTCAAGATAAATTTTATAAGTTTCTTAGGCTGATATATGAGAGTGCAGCGGAAGGTCACTAAGATAGTCAAGGGGCTGAAGCACATAGCACACTAGGAAAGGCTGAGGTAAATGGAGTTTTTAAGCCTTGGAAAGAAAAGGCTGAAGGGGAGTCTAATCACAGCCTTCTGCTGCTTAAAGGGAGGTTACGGAGACCATCAATCCAGTCTCTTCTCAGAGGTGAACAGTGAAAAGGCATGAGGCAACGGACACAAGGTACAACAAGAAAAATCCTGATTGGATATAAGGAAAAAACCTCTTCCAAATGAGAGTGGTGCAGCCCTGGGATGGGGACCCAGAGTGCTGGGGGAATCTCCACCCTCGAAGATTTTCAAAACTCAGTCGGACACAGCTTTGCAGTTAGCCATACTTGGAGCAGGAGGTGGGACTAAACACCTCCAGGTGTCCCTTTTAACTCAACATTTTCCATGACTCCATGATTTGTTTCTTCCTAATACCATATCACACTTCTCTGACGTGTCTGGACACATGTTTCCATGGCCTTTGCAGAGAGATGCCTGGCAAGACACTGTTTGCTAATGCACTGCTACACTCAGGTATGGTCTCTGTTTCTGTTAGGTGGTAACACGGACACTAATTTGCAGCCCTGTGTCCTCCCTTCCCTCCAGATCCCCCAGTTCAGTGGAATTTACTGATAGGTTTTTGCTGTAGGCAAGTGTAATGCCTTTCTCACAGTGGATTGATGCTCCACTGAACACATGTTGAACAGGACACATAAAGGTGGGTATTTTATTAGGCATTTGTTGGAGCAGCTCACCAGCTTGTTCTAAATAGATTCCTATTCTGTTCTTACCACCACAGCATCTGAGCTCCCTGCCGTGACACATTAGACAGTGTGACTAATATCTGTTGCATACTGTTTGTTCTGTCACCTTTTCCCAGAGGGGGAAGGGTGTGAAACATTAAGTTTTGCTGGCCTAATTTTATCTTGTGCCTTGCTTTAACTTGTTTGGGTTGGTTTGCATATTGCTACCATGATTGCTGTGTGTTTGCACAGAGGCAGCAGGGGAAAGATATACTGCGTACTTCAAGGAGAGGTGGCGAGGTTTTTAACAACTCTCTGTTACTTATTCTTTGGCGTGAATTCCATACTGGTTTCCAGGAAAGGTCTGACTCTCTTAGAGATGAGCCTTTGTCCATAACTTACATCAGAGGAGCGAATTTCTTCTTATGCTTTACCCCATGTGTAGAAAGGGCCGATATTATGAAGACCATTTCTCAGGACAAGTCACCACAGCAAATAAGGTCCATAGCAGAGAGCTCTGTTTATCCCAGAAGAGCTCAGTACCTCTGCTATGACCAAGCTCTATCCATGTCCTACTGCACTGTGCACTTTGTAACTTTAATCTTTGCTCTCATTCAAATGGTAGCTGAAGTTTTGCTCCCTTACTTTGTCTCTTCACAGATCACCCTGAAGAACCTGACTAATCAAGAAGTGGCCAACTTTACCTATGGCGAGTGGCTGTCAAAGCTGAAAAATGCCAAGGGAAGTCTCGTGTGTGAGATGCCAGCTGTCATAAATGATGAGCAGATGATGGAGGACACGACGTACACTCTTCAGGTTAAAACCAGTGATGTCGGAGGTACGTCTGTGTTGAATATTTTATGGCTATTCTGGTATGAAGTTTGGTTTTTAGCAATGGAGAACATCTCCTGATTAATTTGAAATTATGTTTAAAAACCGTAATTTAGGCCTACTATGCTGGAACACTGCCATTGTGGCTGGCTGTTCACCGTGATGGTGTTATTCAGTGGGATTCATCCTCACCTGAGCTCTGGGCATAAAATATTTAGGCACAAGGTCTAGATTTGACTGCTTGCTGCTTCCTCTGGAGACACCTTAGCAGAACCTATTGCCAGACCACATTGCAGTGGTCAGGACCACCCTTTTTCTTTTTGGTCAGGTCAGGTCCATCCACGTAGGATGGAAAAAAAGGCTGCGGCCAAAGCTGGTAGGCTCCAGGTTTTCAATCATCACTATCTGCTTTGCCCAGAGAAGAGAGCAATAACTCGTCTTCCTTTCCAAAGTGTTTTGAGACCATTTATCTAAGGCCATGAAAAACCACCCCTAAATGCACACCAGAGAGAAGAGGTGGAAGAGAGTATAAAGAAAGCTGCAGAGCTTCAAGAGCCAAGAAATGGGATTTCTATGTCATTTCCTGGGATCACTGCCTCTTTTCACGAGAACTTCTTTCAGGCTGCTGAATGAAAGCTGCAACCGCGTACAAGCTGCCTTCTGCCAAAATGGGGCAAGCTAGACATTATCTTGCAGACACCTTGTATGAAAGGTTGACCCTCAGAGAAGATCCTGCCACACTGGTGCACATAATCACCTCCTGATCTTTACCTCTCTTTTTTTTTTTTTTTTTTCTTTTTCTTTTCCCCCCCCTGCATTTACAAGTGGTAATTTATGCAGCTTGTGAGGTTTGATCTGAGAACATCAAAATTCCCCTGGCAGAGTGTCTTCGTGCCACCTCACCGTTTTTTATCTATCTGCTCTGCCTGCTGCTTGTCTGAAAAACATGTAGTGAGATACGAAAAACAAAAGAGAGAGAGGAAGATTTGTTTATGTATCTGGCAATCCGTCTAGTATAATGGTAGATCTTTCTGTGACCTTTTTTTGTGAAATCCAGCCCTAACTCACAAAGGCGATGGAAATAGAAACGAGAGGAGAATAGGAGATGACAGCAACAGCAGACAGATCTGCCCTTCCCGTTGAATGAAGGATGACGGGTATTAATGATGAAACATTTTATTTCATTATGAACAGCGACAACCAGTAGGAAAGAGCAGATTACAGAGAGGTTTCAGAGAGTCTGTTTATGATTAAATCACACAGCACACTGACATAATGCTGAACTTTATCCAGCTTATCTAAAGAGGGTACAAGTCATGAACCATCTCCCGTCTTTGATCATTATGTATTCCACGATTACTCCTGGTTGGACCAATTCAGGAAAAAAGATGTTTTATCCCTGACGGTTAGTTTAAACATGTTATATCATCTCCTGCCACACTGACATTGTCTAGGGACAGCAATTCTCCGCAGTGAATGGAATCAAATATGTTTATTTCTAGGTATAAAGTATTTCTCTGCAATAGCTTTCAACTTTCCAGTGCACCAGAAGCATCGAAACCAAGGAAAAAAAAGAAAATGTAGGGTAGGATTCGTCTCACCTATTTGTCACTCTCAAAAAAATTATGGTTGTGGTCTTAACTTCTTCTAGTCTAGACTGTCTGTGGTCAGTTCATCTGGGAGAGGAGTCTTAATCAGTAGTCTGGATCATCCTCTGGAGGGTCTCTGTCACTCTGTTTTCATAAGATTCAGACAGGATCAGCACAATTAAGTTATGCTAGAAGGCTACAGTTAGGGAAAATGAATCCTACAAAAGGTATCCTGCGGCAAACTGGAAAGCAGCAGCCATTTCCTCCCCACCGTACACACGTATTTGACAACAGTTGTGTTTTGCTTTTTCCCCAAAGAAACCTGTGAGTTACAGCTTGGCTTTCCAGAAGTCATTCAACTTGAATGATCATGTAACACACAGAGGCTGCATCAGGGAAAGACTCCTCTCCTGCAAAGGTCCAATCCAGAGGCCACCAGAAGTACCTTGGGTGGCAGCTCTCAGAGTATACAGATAAAGGGAGAAGAGGTTGTTATGGCAGACACATCCCAAGTCAGAAGGGTAATCTTTGATTAAAATCAAGATCTTGATTTACTTTTGAGCTTACAAGAGACGTAACTAACTACCGCATTTTGTTCAAGTGCGACCCACAGGCACAGCTGCAATACAGCCAGACCACCTGATGGCTCTTTCTGTGGCACTGTTAATTTTGATGTATGCAGACTTTCAGTATTCTATATGCAGGCATGATACACATGTAATAAAGACAGAGAAAGAATAAATACTGCTTTCTCATTTTCCAAGCATTAAAGAAGCGGGAGGTTTTTATGTCTGCTGTTATAAGATTAATTAGTATGTTGTCAGCTCAGCTACAGCCTACAAATTACATAATTTAAGAGAGTTGGTGTCAGTTCCCAGTGCCTTATCCGACTCTCTGTGAAGTCAAGAAGGACATTCTTCGGCCTCAGAAGCTGTAATTCAAGCTTACAGTTTGTTTAAAAATGATGCAGCTGCTCAATAAGAGTCATAAAATCACAGATACTTTTGCTGGAAAAAGGCCTCCTGCTCAAAGAACTGTTGCCAGCACTAGGTCAAATCATCTAAGACTTTGCCCAGCCGAGTCCTGGACACGTCTAGGGATGGTGATGCCTCCATGTCCCCAGGCACATAATCCAGACCCGTAAAATTTTCCTAAGAATTTTTTTTTTTCCTCTTGCCCAATCTGAACCTCCCCAGCAGCTTGTGGCTGTGGCTGCTTGGGATATGTTCTGACATCTCCGCAGTAAATGACCCTGTCTTCATTATCACTGTCCCTACAGGTGAGCAAGGGGCCCTTGTTCACCTGCCACAGTTCACCCCCCTTGGCTTCTCCTCACGGTCCTGTGCTGCAGCTCCTGTCCATCTCAGCAACCATCTGCTGGGCCCTCCTCAGTGTCTCAACATCACCCAGGAATTCAAACAGGCAGCATGGTCTAAGTATGGGCTTCTCAGCGCTGAGCAAAGGGGAAAAGATCTTCCCTTCAGCTGCTGGCCATGCTCTTCCTGGGATAGTCCAGTACGCAGTTTGCACTGAACACTGAAAAGTTGCTGTTAGCTTCAGTTCTACCTGAATATGAATGTTACTGCTATAGTATTTGGGTCTTCTACAACTCCCCAGCATGTGCATACGCAGCATTTGTTCCACCCTAGATGCAGAACTTTGCATTTCTCCTTGCTCAGCTTTGTGGGATTTCCACTTGCCCAGTCCTCAAGCTTCTCAAGGTCCATCTGGATTGGAATTCTGCCATTCGGCATGTCAGTCACTCCCCTAAATTTAACGTTATCCAGAAATCTGCTGAGGATGCACTCTGTCATTGTTTAGGGTGTTGATGATGAAGTTCAGTGCTGCAGAGCCCAGTATCGACCCATGAGCAATTGCACTCATTGACAGTTAAGGATTGTGCAACCACAGTACCTTCGTCCTTTCATTTTTCAAAGTTGTTACAGTTCCTAAATGTGCCTGACAGTTTCCTGGAACTAACAACAACAACAACAACAAAAATCTGAGACCCAAATAGGTGAAATGTACATTGATTCAGCAATTTCTGTTCTTTTCTTTCCCGTCTCCTGTTAATTGCTTGTGAAGGAAATGTCACGGCATGAAGCCTTCATAAGCTTCTTCCTGCAGGGAAGGTTTTGCTAAGAAACAGTTAGTTCTGTGCTTTTCGAGACCTTACATTAATTGAGAGCCTGCTCCTTGTAAGGAAATGGACTTCAGTTTGCTTTGTTCCTCACCTCAGCAAGCTTTAGGGTCATAAAAGGTACTGCCAGATGAACTGCCTGAATCCCTGATGTTTTCTCTTCCTTCTTAAGTCCTTCCCAGGGAACTGCTGAAAATTATCCCCAATTTAACATAGGCAATTTTTAACGTGGATGACAAATATTGCTTTGCCTTTTCTCTGTATGACTCTTTTTCTCTTTATTTTGCTTTTAGCATTTTTTTCAGTTCTTCTATAAGAAGAGTCGTGATTTCTCCTAATTTCTGTATTCAAATAATTATCCCAAAGAAGTGGTAGCTTTTTCAAAAAGTTTTCAGTCCCCCCAACTTTGTCTCTGCATTGTGTTGTGAATGGAGCTGTGGGAAATCCTGTCCGTGTGGTCCAAAGTGGATTTATGATACTCTTGTGTAAGAAACGTCTTGGCAGGCGGTTAGCGTTTTCAAAGCTGGGCTATCTAACCAAGGGCAGCATATGCTGAGTTTCTTTGTGAGACAGATTTGGGTTTGATTATCTCATTTTCTTTTTTCAAAATTTAAGGTCTTTGGTTCTGACACAGCAATGAATGACTCCCCGTGTGGAATCAAATTTATTTCTACGAATCTGGTTTTTTTGTTATGGCATCAAAAATAAAAAGCAATAATTTTGGTCAAATTATAAATAGTGCCGGGTAAAAATGTTGTAACACTTTCAGCTAAAATGTTTGTAAGGTCGATGCAGGTGATGGTTTAGCCTTGAACTCTCCAAAACTCAGCAGAACTGGCAGCACGGCTGTTTTCTGAGGCAAAATACAGACAGTTATGGGCATATGAAATTCAATATCAGGTAATAAAGATTGTCTTAGAACCTATTATTTTCCTAAGAAGAGGTGGGAGTTGGACTAGGACCTTTTCCATTAAATGCAGCATGAACAATATTTTGAGAAACAGGGATATAAAAGGAAGACTTATGGGAGGGGAAAGTGGGCCACAAGATGCCATAGTGGTTTGCTTGATGATCTGCACTTTGCTTTGAAATCCCTGTGCCATACAACACAGGGAGAGCAGTATGAGACAGACCCCAGCTGAAGCATCCTGGGTGCCACAGGACAGCTTGGAGGAGGTCGTGTGCCTGCAGAAGGAGACCACCATGCGGAAAAAGGACTGTGGTCCAGTGGAAAGCCCAGGACAACATGTACTAAAAAGTTAAAACATGTTCTTTAACTCTAATAGGTTGCTGGATGTTGCTGGGTAAGTCACTTTGTTTCCCAAGCCACCTTGGAAAATGGGAGTCACGATGCTGACATCCTGCTCAAAGCGGTGCAATGCCCAGCAGATACCCCTGCTTCCTATTAGTACTGCTGTCATCACGGTCACCATACCTTGAGCGGAAAGGCGAAGCATTCCAGCTGTATTTTGGGGATGGGTTGGAAGGGCTGGCTCATTAGCTACCGTGGTGTGTCCTCCTTGCAGGATCCTGCGCAAATTCACTAAAATTCGTTGGCTGGGTCCAGAGAAACCTGAGCATCACTGCGGCCTCTTCCAGCCTGCCTTTGCTGCCTCCGTTTCCATGCAGTTGGAGGCTGGGTGTTCAGCCCTACGCAGCAGGCTAGCTTGTGACGATGTGCCTTGCTCTCTCCTTCCAGGAGCAGGCACCGACGCCAACGTGTCCTTGATCCTGTTTGGAGAGAATGGGGACAGCGGGACCTTGGCTCTGAAGGAGTCCAACAAGTCTAACAAGTTTGAGAGGAACCAGATGGATGAATTCAACTTCTCAGACATGCTGAGCCTGGGAGATCTCTGCAAAGTGCGGATCTGGCATGACAACAAAGGTCAGGGCAATGACTTGGGGGGTGGGAGAGGTTGGGACAATGTTTTCACTCGAGGAAAGGCAGCCTCTTTGCCTGTCCAGGCATACCCCCTTCACGCAGGAGGCTGGGTCTCCACGT
This sequence comes from Leptosomus discolor, assembly GCF_034619465.1. Lineage (NCBI taxonomy): Eukaryota > Metazoa > Chordata > Aves > Leptosomiformes > Leptosomidae > Leptosomus > Leptosomus discolor. The sequence goes on along the minus strand of NC_141419.1, from coordinate 89,710,050 downwards.
GCTGGTGTAGTAATATCTGCCCTAATGGGTCCCCAGCTTCAGGCAGAGCTTACAGCCACCGCTGCAGCACAGATCATGACAGCTCCTCCAAAGCAAAGCAATCCAGCCCGTTATCCCAACACACCAGCTCTGTTAATGAAATACCTTTTTCACAGGCCAGTATGGCATTTCTAGCAATTTAATACTATCAGCCTGGCACCGACACATGAGGTAATGCAGCCTGGGATATCACAGTGAGCTTTAGAAGACAGAAATAAAGATCTGTGTCTGTCTTTATTAAAATCACTGCATCAGCAGGTGAGTGTGCAGTGCCCTGCTGAGAGAGATTCTGACATTTCACTGCTGCTGGACACCCAAACTGGTTTCACAAACAGCAGAGCAGCACTCAGTACCGCTGTCATAGTCATTTGGGTTGCTGTTCAGACACCAAGCAGCATCTTGTAACAAATGCATCACTCGTGCTGCTGTAATGACAGCTTATCCCACCCCATTTTCATCTAAAAGAGATGATCTTGCATTAACAATGGCTTTCTTGCTAATGGCAGGCTCTTGCTGCAGCCCAAAGTTGAAGCTTGATGGTTCTCATCGACCTGCCTGGGTCAGTATTAACAAGGTGGTCCTGGGAGGAATGGCAGCAGGACTACTCAGTCATTACCTGGTTGTACTGAGGCAACTGGTTTATGGCTGGGCTGGGGTTACGTATCAGTATGGACAAGTCCTGGTCATCATCTTCTTGACTTCTCCAAGCTATGGCAGATGGGGAAGACTGCATCTCATGCAATATTAGTAAAAGCTACCCCTGGGTCAGACTCACCCACTGGAAGTTTGTCTCCTTATTTTTATTAAAAAAGAAAAAAAAAAAAAAAAAAAAAAAAAGAAAAGAAAAGAAATCTTATTGTAGCCTCTGGCTGTTGTGAAATATGAGAAACACAACCATCCACCTAACGCGATTGTTTATTCCCAGCCACCGCAAAATTTGGGCTGGTATTTATCACTCTCACAACACAGGAAAATTTAGTTGATTAACCCCTGTAACATCCTGTTATATCGCCGGTGCTGAATGCAGCAGGGGAGCTGCTTTTATCTGATTTGGGGTAATTGCCAAAATACTTATTATTTGAATCTGCACTTTAGATGTAGAAATGGGAAGGGCTATCCAAACACCCACTGGAGTTTTAGCTCAGCAAACAGGCATCTCTGCAGTTGCAAGGGTGGTTTGGATGTACTGAGAGCAGCAAGAAATCGACATGGACTTGTAGACTTGTTTTCAAATATATTACTGGCTAAAATGCACACAAAAAGAACATTTTCCTCAAGAGGCATTGTTGCTCCCCAGTGACTGGTTACGCTAACAGAGTGAAATTCACCCAGCAGATCAGAGCTGATCATTAGCGCTCAGGCACGCAAGCAAGCTGGGGTGTAGGAAGATGAGAACTGGGTCAGACTGAGGGTCTGTCGAGCCCAGCAGCTCTTTCCAACAGCAGCATCTTTGGGTGCCCAAGGAAGAGGAGGAACTGAGCGAGCACGTGTAATCCTTCCCCAGTCCTCTGCATCTCACTGTGGGTAGCTCAGGGCATCTCCTCAACTGGGTATCACTTTTGTCCATTAAGTAACTTTCAGTGATTTTCTCATTCAAGTGCGTGTCCACCACATCCCGTGGCAATGAGTCCCATAGGCCCGCTCTCTGCTGCATGACAAGCAAATCCTGCTAATCTGGGCAGCTTTGCTGCCTGTTCCTTCTTGCACAAGGGATCACAGTTCACGTTCTCCGTGGCGCTGATGATGTTGTTGATACAGGTTGGGGAGTTGCCACAATGCCTCTGAGCTATGGTAATTACTGTCTGCATGCTCCTGGTCGGTGGCAAAGGGAAGTAACAGAGTTTAGCCTTAGGCTAAGCAGTAAATAGACTCAATTAGTTTAAGTTTCTTAGGGCTAAGAGTATGTACCAAGATAGCCACCACAAGTCAGCTAAAATAATAAATCATGTGTCCACAACCTGAAAAAAATACGTCATATTTATGAATATAAATACACTGTGCAACCTCATATTCTCTTTCCTTATTTTCCTCCTATCACTGGTTTCGACTTATAAATAAAGTTAATAGGGCTTTTACCAGACGTAGCTGACTGCAGGCGTAAGCCTTGGACAAACAACACACTCAGGTTTTGTTCAGCAAAAATGTACTTGTTTTTCCCCCCAGAAAGAAGGACAACTGTAGTTTAAATCATAACATATGTTGTCTTCATTGTTCTTGCATTAGTCATGTGAAAGGCATATCCTATCTAAAACTTCACACAATGCAGCATGACAGTTTGTTGGGTGGGTAGAGTATTTATTACTGCTGGGATCCCAGGCTACAGCTATCCTTTGCATGCATGCCTGCTCTCTCCATATAATTTATATAAATTGGCTATGCCACTGGTTAGAAATTTCTGGCTCTATTTTTTGGAAAGGAGCAGTGGGGTCACGGGCCAAGGGTCATGTATGTTTTTTGTCAGATGCTTGGGGAATTTGGGGTACTAAATAAAAATGTGCTTGTATTTGTCATTACTTTGAGGCATCAGATGTTGATCATTCCCTCCTTAGTGGTTTTTTTTTTCTTTTTTGGACTGAACAGTTCTCTGCCAATGACCTGTGGAAGACTCAGCCTCACAGTAGCGTACTCCATTGCTCCTCCCATGCTGAATACTTGGAACATGGTTAACGTTTTCCTAATTTTCTTAATAATAATTCTCAATGACAACATCAGCCTGTTTTGACTCACATTAGGTGGTTTTAGCACCTATGGGCTGCATAAAGGAACTGCTAACCATCACAAGGCTTCTTTTTCTTTCAGTCATCACCTGGTCCCAGCAAGAAGTCAACTAACCTGCCCCCATTTCAGGGTAAAATACATTTAAATGGCTTGCCCAAGGTGGCTACTTTGCCATAAAGTCCAGCTCAGCATCCATCCCCATCAGTGAGGTTTTGCTGCAACAGCTTTGCTCACAGTTCTTATCCTGCTTTTGTTCATCCTTTCACTGAAATTTGACTTCAGTGGGGTGTTCAGAGCGGAAGAGACAGTAATTGCAAAGGCAAAGGCTGTCAGAAGGTCTTTAAATCCCAAACACTGCATTTGCCTCCTCTGGAAAAACACGTCAGTTTTATGGTCCCACTTTAATGCCTCCAAATGCCGTTTTCCCCACAAAAACTGCTGAGTGGCATCTGTGTATGAGATATAACGGAGAAATGAGGCCCCCATCTAATACCTCTGACTTCAGTAAAATTGATTAGGGAGGAAGTCAGTGCTCATTTGAAAACAGGCAATTTAGACACGTCTCAACTGCAATTTCAAGGAACTTGTTCCTGATTTTTTAGAGCTTTAGAGCTCACCAATGAGAGTCTGGTAACAAAGAATTGCTATGAATGAAATTTAGTTTTAGGTTTTCCTCCGTGTCTCATTATCTTGCCCCTGTTTACTTTGAGATACTGATGTTAGACATAATATATTTAGACTCCCTGAGCAAATTTAATCGTTTCCAGACTCCCCATCTCCTGATCTCAGATAGGCACTATGTATTTTCTCATATCTCAGTTCATTTACTTCTACATTTATGCAAGATCAGTATCTGTAGGTCTGTAGAAATGCTGGCTTTCTAAATATAGACCTCAATTTTTTCTCTGGTTTAAGGACTAAATCACCATTCTGGAAGAATGACTTGAAGTTTCTTGGTATCTCGGTAATGGAATTACTTACCTAGAAGAAGTGAGGTTTTTCCCCCTTTTTTTTTTGGTTGTCTTTTTCTCCTTGCAAATGGAGGTATGGGAAATCTGGATTTAGCTCCCTCATCTGCCTGAGTAGATTTGAACTCAGATGATAAACAGTCTTTTTAAAGTCATTAATTTCAGATTCTTGATTATCTCAGTTGCCATCAGCCAAGGGGAGCCAGGAAGACTCTAATTACGGATAAACCAGACTTCTCTGTTATTATAGGAGCAAAGACAAAAGTAAATAACGAGGTTATGCAGCCCAACTTCTTTGCCTCAACAGGGCCCTTCTTTCAATCGCACCAGCTGCTATGACATTGTCTAATTGAGTTTTAAATAGCCTAACTGCCTCAGTGACTCCTTCTGGGTGGCTCTTCCAAAGGAGAAAGTATCTTATTTCGCTTTCTGGACCTGGACCCAACTCAAAAACATTAGCATACCTCTGTTTTTCCCTTTCTTTCCCTGAAGGAACTACCTTTTTAAGGAGCAGATTCTTGAATCAGATCTTAAATTGCCCAGGCCTTGAACTGGCAGCACATGGCTTTTCCAGAGATATGTTTCTGCAATTCCTGGACATGATTCCAAGTCTTTTGGGCACTTGTAGGCCATAAATTATTAAAAAAAAAAAAACAAAAAACCCTAAAGATTTGCCTTTTCAGACTTTTGTAAGGATTTGCTCAGCTATCAGACTTGAGAAGGGCTTTTCTAAGCCTTCCACACTTGACTGTTGCCTCATAAACTCAGCTGATCTCTGGGGCAGATTTGTTGAATAGTTTTTGCTTTAAATAAAAAGTGAGAGGAAGAGAAATAGATGTGTAAAACTGCTCAAGGAGAGAGTCCATCATTCCCCCTGTTTTGTTGATGGCTTCAGTACAGAGGAAGACAACATCAACACCTACATCTTTCTGGATGTATTGAAGTCAACACCTTAGACAAGGCACAAACGGGCATAAGCTACAGACCTGTGCAGCATTGCTGTGACAGCTTAGTCCTTCAGATTGCCCAAATCTGGCTTCAGCCTCTTGGGAGACCACAACACCGACCTGCAGAGATCTCCTCACATGCCATGCACCTTCCTCTTTCTTCAATGGTAGGTTTCTTCCTTACTCTCAACAGTCCTATCACAAAGATGTGCTACAGGCATTACAGCACAAGCAGAAGACACAGCAAAGATCTCACAGTCCAGAGTTGACACAAAGCAGGAAAAAAAAAAAGATGCAAGCAAACAAAACAGCAGACTTGGAGAGCAGGTGAAGACGCCGGTGTTGACCTTGAGCAGTTATTCATTTCTTCCCAGTCTCCTATAAGTGCAGAACCCTTCACTACAGAGTGGAAAGAGCCCAAAAGGCCAGATACAGCTGTAGACTTATCAGTTCTGTAAAAACTTCTCTTTTCTATAAGCTTCCTTTTCCCCTCTTGGGGACAAATTATCCTGCACCCTTGATAAATGCTTTTGCATCAAGTATGCCTCAATAAACGCAAAATATACTTCAATCACAACAATATAATCTGAGAAACTGTTACACCTTCACTGTGAGCTGTTAAGTGTGTTTGCACAGGAGTAGTTTATCTGTAAGATGTTGGGGATTCTTTGTCTGAGAGTAATTTATGGGTGGTTTTGACCTGAGCCAAATCCTGGACTGAGCAAGTTGCATAGACAATAGATGAAGGGGACAGGGGACCTATTTTCTAAAACTGTCCCAAACATTAAGCTTTTGCTTTGTCAAAGGTTGTGAGAGGTTTTGCATTGCCTGTCTGCTCGGATGAGAAATGTTGTGGTGTGAACTAACATGATCCTAAAGGAGAGATGTACAAAATTGATCTATTTTTATCCTGCCTCTGGCTGGCTGAATGACCTTGTGTAAATCACATCCCTGTACCTCATTTTCAATTATGTAAATTAGGGATAAAAATTATTCACCTTCTTAAAGGGTTTTGAGATGTACTGATGCAAAGCTAGATGCTATGATTTTAACACCTCACAATTAACACTCCATTTCTAGCCATCTGACACTGCTATCAAAACTCCCACCACTTTCTGGGTGATGTTGCATGTGGTGGGGTTTAGGGATGGATGGTCGTCTAACCAGGCAGCGGATAAATAATGTCAGAGGACAGAAGGCTGATGAACTGTCTTTGCAGTGGCCATTACTTTACGTTTCAGAAAATGTGAAAAGAAAAAACAACGCCATTATGGAGCGGAGCAGCGCTGGTTGATGGCTGTGAATGGCTGGGCAGCAGCAATTCTTCACTGACCCCTGAGCAGTCAATGTCCCAAGCAGGGTTTTTCTTTTACTCCTATGGGAACTTAAGCACCAGTAATGACAACTATCATCTTCGATCGGGCATCAACTGCTTTCAAAACCAAACCAAAGAAGACCTGCCACAGATAGACAAAGGATAGAGAGGGAAGTTGATGAATATGGCTGCAAAGGGTGGAGACAGTTTAACTTCCATGGACATGTGTGCATCCAAGCCTGGATGCGGTTCTGCCAGCACAGATTTTATCCCGCCAGCTCTCGCTTTGCAAGGAATTGTTAATATTCGCTAAACCAAGGTCAGGGACCAGGCACCCGGTGAGTAGTGAACCCACCAGCCTTGGTTCATTCTCACTCTTTTTCTCCCATCCTCCCGTGTTTCTGCGTGTGTCAGAATAGCTTAATATTTTAGGGGTGAGTACAGGCTGGGGAAAGTGGTGGCTGATCCCAAGAGGGGCAAAGGATATTTCTGGTGCTGCAAGTTGGGATTTTAGTTAAATGAAGCACTAATGTCATTAGCTGTGTGACGTCTAGTACTTTTAACGCCAGGCTCGGCTGCTCTAATCACAGCAGAAATGCATAGCAAGGAGATTAGAATCCAACCTGTCTGCCCGACATCAGGAACGCACGGACTTTTAGCATCGCCTGGGCTAAAAGCAAGATTATTCTGCGAAGGCCTTGCAGACGTACACAGAGCATCCTTGCCCAGCATCACCCAGTTGTCAGCTTGGGCCCTTTTGTAAAGGAGGATAAACGGGACAAATAACTGCTCTTTTGGATAAGGACACTTGGGGAAAAGAATATATTTCCCTACGTGACACTAAATTATACAACTGCCAGATTCAAGCAAGCAAAGTGATTCTGCTTTCCCCAAAGCTCTTCTCCTCCTCTAATTACATTTGAAATGTTTTGCACGCTATTGAAAATGTCACTTCCAGCTGCGGACCATTAAGGAGCCTATGTGGCACAGCCACAGGTTTTACTAGGGCAGGTTTGCTGCTGGGGATTTCCATGGCAGCAAAACAGGCCTGGGGTGAAGTACTTTTTGTTACAAACGCTGAACACTTGTTATGGTGATAGGGGATCTGCCACAATGGCACAGTGGTGGCCAAACTGTTTTGAAGACCGAGATCCGCATAATCAAGCAGGAACTGCTCAGATATGTGGTATTTCTTCCCTTCTGCCCCAAAGCAGTAATGGAGACAGATGTACTGGTCCTGGTTTGTGCTGGGGTCACTGCAGAAGAGCCCATGGTGCTCTCCAAGGCATTCGTGCAGTTTCTGAGCCCTTGTTCTAGTAGTTGAGTGATGGAGCAACCGTGGCTTTCACAGTACACCAGGATCCATTATCCAGCAGCATCCAGGGAAAAGCCTAATAAACCATCGCTGCAGAGATCCTCCAGTTTCTCCTGTGTGGCCAGGCTGTGTGAGCAGTGGACAGGCCTTAGGAAAGCCCTTCCACCATGCTACATCCACACTACTTTTCCTCTTCCTTACTCATCCACTGATGCCCACTCCACAAACCAGCTTGTGCTGCGGATTTGATGTCTCTGGGATAACATCCTTATGGGATGTAGTTTCTTCTCCTGTTGTTCCTTGGGTGCCGCGATGTCTCTGAGCCCATTGCCACACAGGAACAGAAGGTGTAAACAGAGTAATACCCTGAAACAAGGGTTTCATGACCTGAAAACTGGTTCTGCAAACAGTTTCTTCTCTTCCCACTGATGCACTTCCCAGCACACAGAGCCAGCTCAGTGGAGGGCAAGTCTCACATTTAGACTCTGTGTGTTACTGGACTTTGCTTTTTATTTTCCAGATCAATGCAAAAAGAAATTAAATGTATCTTTTCCCAGTCTGAAACAAGAGAAAACCAATACCTTGTCTGGAAAAGCAGCCCCAAACCAATTCTTCAAATTCCATATCAGTTTTTAAATGGACTTTAATGCTGTGACAGTGAAAACCTTGATGTGATGCCACTCCAGGCACCAGGGGACACGGACAGGGTGAGAAGATGTGCTGCTCTGGACATAGCCAGTACAGCATTCACCTGTGGTGGATTATTTCTCTTGAGAATGAAAAGTAATATAGAATATTTCTACAGCTTCCAGGTCTCCTAATCTAATTTAAGTTGCTAAACATTGGGAAGGAAAACACGAAAAAGGAAAGACCAATTCTAGTGAGAGGGAAGAGAAATACTTTAACACAAACAGGAGCAGTAGCACCATTTTTCTAAGAGTGACCAGCCAGCTCCTTGATTTGAGACAGGGACACGCTGTTGGTATTTGCTTTTAGTGCTTTTCAGATCTGAGAGAGCCCAGATCTTGCTCTTTAAATAGCCTAGAGCTGATAAACGCATCTTTTGCAGGGAACACCAGGAAAAGCTGCACTTTGTGCTTGCTTTGCCCTCAACTCCAACATGTGCTGGAAAGTCAGCTCTGACCTATCTCTCCCTGTGATAAAAGAGCAGGTTTTTGTGGCAGCTCTCCTGGTGAGCGGCTGCTGGGACCAGGCTGGAGAAGAGGGAGGAGGGTACGTGCATCTCATTCAGTCTCTCTTCTGGTACCTCTGCTTGGCACTGATCCTCTCCCAGTCACGCTGTTCACTGCTGGCAACAGGACTAAGATCACCAATTTATTCTATCCTTGTCTTCAGCCATTGATCTCTCTCACTGGAGAAGGATGGGATGTTTTCTTTCTTTCATCTTGTACTGTTTTAGCTAAAGTTTTGATGGAAGCGGAGCAGCCTCCTGAATATGCTGCAGAGATGTTCATTGAACTTAAATGGAATGAGCCTGCCATAAAGATTGACAGCTGGCACTGCCAACATGTTTAGAATAAATTTCCAAACAGCCCCAAAGAGCAAGTTGCTCCAGTTAGAGCGTGGTGGGAGCCCCGGGACACTTGATAAGATCTGCCCAGGAGGCAGTAAACTGGTGAGGCTCTGAGAGGGTGCTGCATGCCAGCCCACCTCCAAAACCCTGCTTAGTACCTTTGCCTGCTGCTAGAGCCTGGAGGAGGTCTTGTTATGTTCGGGTGGTGCATCCAACTCCCCTGCCTGGGTGCTGCACCCGTGGTATTTGCACAGGTGTTGTTGTTGTCACATGGCACTGTCCTCCCAGTTCAAGTGAGACAAGGACATACTGGAGAGAGTCCAGCGACAGGCCACAAGGATGAATAAGGAATTGGTGCATCTGCTGTACAGGGAGAGACTGAGAGATCTGGGACTGTTCAGCTTGGAGAAGACAAGGCTCAGGGAGATTTTACTGATGTGCACAAGTATCTGATGGGGGGAGTAAAGAAGGTGGAGCCAGACTTTTCTCACCAGTGCCTGGTGACAGGACAAGAGGCAATGGGCACAAATTGAAATGCAGGAAATTCCATTTAAACATAAGAAAAAAGATTTTTTTTTTCTCTGCACAGGTAGTCAAACAATGGGACAGGTTGTCCAGAGAAGTAGTGGAGTATCCATCCTTGTAGATATTCAAAACCTGACCGGACACAGTCCTGAGTAACCTGCTTTAGCTGAGCGTGCTCTAAGCAGGGACTTGGACTAGATGGTTTCCAGAGGCCTGTTACAGCCACAATAACTCTGGGGTTCTGTGCCCCCGAAATTCAAGGAGTGTCTTTGGTTGAGGTCTGTGCTTTGTAGGAGGTAATTTCCCAGCTTGAAGAAGGTTCAGGAAGACAAAGTAGAAAAAAGTAATGACTGTGAGGCTGGTAGAGAACTGCTAACACGTGATGTGGAGGAATCACAGTCCACAGGAACAGGGTGACTTGTGGACATAACTCAAAAAGGTGCCATCATTTTCCTTTCAGAGCCAAAGACGTCTGATATTTGAAAACTGAGGAGGTAGGAGCATGGCCATGAGTTCTTGCAAGAGCAAGAGCTGTTTAAAGTCTCTGGATGCAAATAATAAGTCAGAAGAGATCTCTCATCATGAACATAACCTTTCTTTGTCTGACTAATAACAGGACGTGTAAGTAGAACTGTCATAACCTCCCGTCCCCCCAGGCTCAACAAGGGCTTCTTCTATTTCAACAAAGAAATCAGGAAAATGTTCTCAAATGCCCTTTTCTTCATTTTCAAGCTGCTTTTCCACTGGAACAAAAAAACCCCAAACAAACCAGGGAGTAGAAAACTGAAAGGGAGCTATGACTCCTCAGAAGGCCCCAAGTCAAAAGTCAGGTGATTTGGTGGTCCCTTCTGGAGCACTTATCACTTTAGTCTGTCCTAGGTTCACGTCCACTCACGGCATTAGTGAATACACCCTGGTTGCTTGGCAAAGTCAGGATAGCATGGGTCGTTTCCTTGCATATGCTAGCTGACAGGGTCAAAGAAGCAAGTTGTATCTTACCTTCCAACCTTCAAATCCAAATATGAAGGGTTTGGGGGTGATACAGGCCATAGAGAAAGTCACTAAACTATACAGCTTGTGGCCAGCTAGTGCTCCCAGAACATGAAAGGATCACCACAAACAATGCACATGCTGCTACAGTCTTTTTTAATAGCTACAGAGACGTGTGGTGGAGGAGGCGGGGTTAGGTGGAACATGAACTCAGATATTTTGGCTTTAGGACTTCATGTTTCCCTTAAAATGGAAGGAAGAATCAGCAGCAGTTTCTGTGACAGACGCTGCTCCATTAACTTTTGGCCCCAAACCCTCTGATATAGAGGAGATTTTAAGCTTCTGGCTCTGTCAAACAGTTCTGCAGGGCCCTGATTTCCCTGGGGGTTTGTAAGGGTTTGTTTTCCCTGAGCCACAGTGATGCTTCTTCCTGGGATGTTTCTCGTGTTGGTATGTTGACAGGGATGTTCTCCCTGCTCACTGCTGCTGCTACTGGTATTGCAGAAGCTTCGCCTAGTGCAAAGTGCTGGCCAAGGACAGTGCTGTCCTTGCCCAGAGAGCTTGAAAACTATCTCATCCAGGACCATGGTCCAACACCCTTATATATGACCAAAAGCCAGCAACTCCTTCAAAAGCATGGCCTGACTTTAGAAGGGGGATCAGATTATGGTCTTGAGCGAGTCAACATTGCTTGTCATATCAGAATAACGTCATGTTCACTGGTGACATTATCTGAAGAAAATACCGATCATTTCTAGCACCAGCAGGGTACTACCAAGGAGAGGTGTCTCACCTCCTTACCCAAGCTACGTGAAACTACCCAAATCTTTTTTTCTTTTGTTGTTTTACTAGGAATTGCACCAGGTTGGCACTTGGAATACATTGACGTGAAGGACTCCGCCATGGACAAGACATTTCGCTTCCAGTGTGATCGCTGGCTGGCTAAAAGTGAAGATGATGGGCAGCTCATCAGGGAACTGGCTTGCGCCAACAACGACATCCTGGAGCTGAAGGAACGGACTGGTGAGTTTAGAACTGTCTTGTGGCATTTGCTGAGGGACTCGGAGGCTGTAGGACCACACCTCCTGCAAGCTACTCCACAAGCTCCTGCAAGCTGTTCCCGTGCAACAGGCATTTGTATTTGAAGTCTTTAAGGGCTGGAATATTTAAGGTACTCTTTAGTTCAAAAGTGCTATGCTGTGATAAGAAAGAAACAAATCAGGATTTATGAGGAAGAAAAAGATCTCATTCTGGGTTGAAACCTGAGTGGGGCCTATCTGCATGGGTTCAATCCAGCAGCAAGCCGTAAGGACACATGGTTATGGTCTCATTATAAAGAATGGGCTTGAGTCTTTGAGGTGGAAAATCAGTTCTATCCTCAAAGCTTTGTAAGTAACATTGCTCCAGCTTCCTCCTTAACACGTTCTGGGCTACTAGCTCAAGTGTCCCAGCTGAACATGATCGCTGAGCTTAACGCCCCATAGCCCTGGATCTGCTCTGGGTAATTCCACTGAGTCCAAGGTAATTACACTGGTGTCTAATGTGGTGAGCAAGCGAGAGAGCAAGAGTTATTTAACCACACTGATGATATGCAAAGTGCATCTCAAAAACTCCTGCACCACAACACTCTTCTTCAGGAGAGTCCTGGAGAGTCAATAATCACATTACTTCAGTGTGATTTCACTCTGCCCCTGCAAAAAATCAGCCTTGTCATTGCCATTTTGGGTACTTACACACCACTGCAGCATCTGAGCACATCCTGTTGGGTACACGGATACCCTCACTGACCCTGTTGGGAGCGGTGGTGCAAAAACTGCAGCATTTGGGCTGTGTGAAAAAGGGAGTGCTTAGCACATGAGGCAGCTGGACACAGCTTGCTCAAGAGCAGCTCCCTCTACTCTTGCCAGCTGATTGAGCAGTACTCATATTTTTCCTGTACTCTACGCCTGCATGAAATCCAAAGCACGTAGAAGTCAGAAGTCCCACAGATTTCAGTGTGGTTCCATTCTCATTTTGCAAATGCTTTCTTATGTGCTGTGATAAATATTAGGAAGGGAGTTTTTAAGCAAAGTGACAGCCAAATGAAGAGATGTTTCTGGCCATCTGCTCTTCCTTTTCTGTTTAACGTGTGTGTTAATTATGCTCTAAAGCCTATGAGATTGTCACAGTAACAAGCGACAGAGAGGATGCAGAAACAAAGGAAAACATCTGGATCATCTTAGAAGGAAAGCTGGGCCGCTCGAAAGAATTCCTTATGGAAAACTCCTCCAAGAAAAGGAGATTTGAAAGGTAGAGTGACAGGATGGTGGGCTAGGGGAACTCCCCACTAGCCATGTGTCGTTCACAAATGCCATCTCTTCTCCAGGATGGTTTACAGAGCTGTGTTTGTGCCATGCTGTTTCTCATCCCCCTTCCGAAACAGCCTAATGGCTTCTCACCTGGGGTAAAAGGAAGACATAAAATCAGTTTCTGATGGGAGGGCTTAAAAACGATAAGAAAAAGGCATTTGGTAAAAGGAAATGTAGATGATGTGTGTGTGTGTGCACGTCCTTTTGTATTAGCACACGCAAACCGGCTTCTGGTGAGCCCCTGGGGAGGCTGTGTATTTTTGAGCTCGGAGGAGCAGAAGGAAGCTGGAGGTGGTTTTAGTCCCTTTTGCAGCATCTCGCTGGCGGTGGGCATCAGGGAGAAAGTAAAAATAGTTGGAGGCTAAATATTGTCAGAGCTGCTCAGATTTGACTTTCCAGACGAATCTGGGGGGTAAAGCTGCAAGATCACTGTCGCGTGAGGAAAGCCGAATCTCAGCCTTGTGCGCAGATAAGCTAGAGGCACATCTATGTAGATTCCTTCTCCCATGTGGGACCGAAGTGCTCCAGATGTGAGATGGGTTTTCCACATTTTTTAAGGACACAGCACGCCCTTAGGAGATGGGAACCTCTTCAGAGTCATGCACGCTGCTGATGGTCTGAAGCTTTGCAGGGAGGAAAGGTTTTTCTTGTGGGTCCGCAAAGGAAGGTGAAATCACAGCTGATGTGGACTCTAGTATGAACGGCTGAGATTTCAGGTGAAACATCAAAAATGGGGAGGGGCTTCCTCCTGACCTTAAGCTGATGGTGTCTACAGCGGAGTTAAAGACACCACTCTCCAAAGCACTAGTCACAGTCCATCCTTGGAGGCAGGTTGGAATAAGGACCAGTCCAAGGAGATAAACCTAACAGATACACAGGGGACATAACAGGGAGCCAGCCAAGGGTTTGACAGAGACCTGTTGTTTCTCTAAACTGTTTTCAAGCTGAGCTTCAGGAAGGGCGGCTGAACTGGCAAATCTAAAACAGCTATGGTGGGTAGATGTGTAACAGATACAGTATCTGTCAAGGATGAATGAGTAAGTGCCAGAGGGGAAGTTAGTCATTCTTTATCTTTATCTATAATGAGGCAAATTGATTTTGTATGTGGAACAGCTCAAGTTTATCCTGGAAAGTCCTAGTGGCACCAATTTAAAGTGTCGCCCCTAATCAGAGAAAATGCTAAATTTAAATATGGAAATTACACTTTGTGTTGAATGATTGTAGGTTAAATAAAATGACTTTAAATGAAGGCTTATCTTCTATCTTCCATAGCCATGTGCAAATTAGTTAATGTCCGTATGAGACGACTCACTGCCGGCCTTCAAGATACTAACTGAAACTGCTCCTCTTTCCGGTAGGGGAGCAACAGACACATTTCAGTTTTCTTCAAAGAACGTTGGTGATATTGCAGCCATCTGTGTCGGTCATTGCCCGAAAGATGGGAAGAAGTCATCTGCAAAAGCTGATGTCTTCTGGCATGTCCAAGAGATTATCGTAACAGAGATGGAGCTTTGCAACAAGTAAGTGCCTTCTCATCTGCAAGGAGACACTCCAGGAGGGCATGGGGAAGCTGAGCAGCTCTGCATGCATCCTCCTGAAGCATTTCAGACTTAAGCAATAAGGAAAGCCTTACCAAATCTTAATCGCCTTCTGAAAGATAAGGACAAGCTGCTTGGTGTGTCAGGTACAGAACGTCCCTGCCTGATTTGCCTGTGCAATTTCTGAGTTGTCAGACAGGGCATTTCCATGTGCAGATACAGTTTGTAAACAAGTTGGCTTGGGTGAATCTCGCAGCTGTGACAAATTAATATCTCAGCTTGTTGGAAACACTTAGACTGACTGAAATTTATGTAGGATGCTCTGCACAGACTGACCTTTGGGTAAAAGTCTTGCAAAAAGTGCTCCTAGAAAAAAGCTGAGAGTAAGACAGAGTCTGAACCTCTGATGCAGACCAGTTGGGATGAGAGATCCTTCTGGTATGGTCCAAAAGGCCCACTGGAAAGGTTGCAGTCATGCATCTCAGGTACTTTGAGTTGAATAGCATCAAAATCTGCCACGGCCGAAAAACAAACGTGTCGGGAGAGCCTTGAGCACCTCAGGTCCTACACGCTTTGGTCTGAGCCCTGTCTTCGGACTCAGGGAGCAGAGAGCACAGGGACTATGCAGGGACCAAAGAAGATTGTCCATTTGCAGAACAAACTGCTCTTCAGAGAAAATATCTGCAATGTTAATTGTGGATTTGTTTTCTCCTCCATGATCTTTCCATTGCTGCTAAAGAATTTAACTGTAGGGAGTTTGTTCCAGCTGAGACAATTGAGTGTTTAATAAGAAATCCTTGAAGTGGTTTTTTTTTTAGAAGCTAAGAGTCTCTCCTAGCAAATTAATCAGCTAGCAGAAGAGCCACAATAATATTTGCTGAATGAAAACTCAGTCAATTACATACTAAAACATGCTCTTTTCTCCTGGTGGGGAAAAACCTGGAACCCTTAAAGTCCAGCTGTGCAATCAAATCCGTGCACTAAACTCATTTGGAGCACGCTGAAACTGCTGAAACTGCTGAAAGAGTGTGTTTTGAAGGGGCCAAAGACCTTCTCACAAAGCCCCAGAGTTTTTAAAGTTGTTTTAAAGAAAGCAGCCAGGAGATACCAGTAAAGCCTGCAGCCTGTCATCGCACTGAAGCAGGGCTCCAGCTCTGCAGATGCAGCACTTCACAGTGGTGTTTTCCCTGCAAACTATCAACTGGAGCAGATTGCACCATGAGATCAAGCTCTCGTTTCAGGTATTCCCCATGCCAAACATCAAAAAAACCCCACCCAGTCAAGTCAAAGACCAAATTAAAAGAGTTATGAAATTGCTGCAGCAATAGTTTTGAATTATACTGGGATTTTTGCCTGTTAGTAGTAGATCTTAGCATGTGAAAAGGCTGCATTTAGAAGCTTTTTCTTGCACATCCCAGGGCTAGAGAGGTCACCTTTTTTACTTCTTGCCCCTCACGAAGACTGGCATGCTGCATTATAACTCCAGACCACGAGGTATTTCATAGCCCAGGAAATAAAACTGTAGCATCAGGCGACCCCTCCACCCCACTCACATGCAGTTTTTCTGTCCCAGATCCTAAAATCTTGCCCCCACCAGAATTTCTCATTCACCATTCTTCTTTCCAGAAAAAGGATTGCTTTACTTTGGGTGCGGAAAATGTCAAAAGATGTTGGAAATGCTTAGGAAGCGCAGCACTGCTGTAATTGCAGTAACCCTTTTCCAGGTGTTTATTTTAGGCACACGTGCTGCAATCCAGCTACACTCCCTCCAGGAGGACCTGCTGCAGTTTGGTGAAAGCGGGGGAGGGAGAAAAACTCATTTGGAAATGATCTGCATCATTGGAAATGAAATACATCATTAAAAGCAGAGTGCTCCAGCCTGGCCGGCTGCCAGGTAGGCGGTAATTTATGGGTGTTGTGTGTGCTCCCTGCACATCACCAGAGGCAGCACTGCAAAGCCAAGGAGCTTTCGGCATCTGATACCTATCATTTCTGCGCTGGACGCCTTTTTTTTTCGCCTGCTAAGGATGGGCTGGGTGATCCAAATGAGGAAAGGGGGGGGATTTAAAACCTCCTCCTCCCATCTTTCCCATTCGCTTTTTCCTAGTTCTTGGCCCAACCTTAACCATGCCATCAGGGAGGATAATTGCTGATCTCCCCGCTCTCAGGCCAGTTATACTCAGCAGCGTTGGGCTGCGTCAGCTGCAGGGCTGACTGCTCGTCCTGGCTCGGTGGGTCTGTAAATGGACATGCCATTGCACAGGCAAAAGAGGTGACCAGTGCCCCACACCAGCCCTTCCGTGTGCAGGGTGTCTGTGGCTGTCTAGAGAGATGTTGGGTTTTCCAGTTGTGGTTGCAGTGTTCAACCAGGACTGTCTTTCTAGAGAGAAACTCTAGCGCTAGCACATATATGGAAAAGTACAGAAACAGCACTAATACTGGGCAATTTAGTAGCATGCCCAGTCTACAGCACTTGCCCAGTAAAGTGGCCACCCGTACCATAACTTGCTGCTGATTTTCCTCCGGCAGATATTTTTTCAGGTGCAACACAAAAATCCCTCTGCGTTACAAGAGACGGGACTACAAAGTCTTTGAGTGTGCCAAGGTCACCGAGAGCTTTGCCAGCAAAGCCCGGAGCTTGGTGCCAGTCAAATACGAGACCATCGTGGTCACGGGTTTCGAAAAGGGTGCGGGGACCGACGCCAACGTGTTCATCACCATCTTCGGGTTGAACGGGGACTCAGGAAAGCGGGCGCTGAAGCAGAAGTTCAGGAACCTCTTTGAGCGGGGCAAAACCAACAGGTTTTACCTGGAAACGCTGGACATGGGGGAGCTAAAAAAAGTCCGGATTGAGCACGACAACAGCGGTCTGGCGCCAGGCTGGCTGGTGGAGCGGGTGGAGATCACCAACTCGGCGACCGGCGTGACCACCATATTTCCCTGCGGGAAGTGGCTGGATGAAAACCGGGGCGATGGGTTAATCTGGAGGGAGCTTTTTCCTAGGTACTGAGGAGGGCAGGTACGCAGGAGGGTTTCGGTCCCCCTTGCATGTGCATTTTTCTCATTATACTGTTTTATACTACATTTGAGTTTTTAAAACACTGCCTTTTATAATGAGAGATTTTTAGTAGCAAGATGTGCTTCCTGGGTTAACATTTTGTAAAAGTAACGCTGACTTTTTTAGAGCACGTATAAAATTGTGAATGAAATAAATACATTTCTCACTTATTTATGATTAAA
Source organism: Leptosomus discolor (assembly GCF_034619465.1). Taxonomy (NCBI): domain Eukaryota; kingdom Metazoa; phylum Chordata; class Aves; order Leptosomiformes; family Leptosomidae; genus Leptosomus; species Leptosomus discolor. The sequence goes on along the minus strand of NC_141419.1, from coordinate 89,692,573 downwards.
AGCCACAACCAGCAGAGCCACAAACTATCCTTTAACAGCTCAGATCCTATCTTTCAGTGCTTCGCCCTCCCAGAGCTGGGAAAGCCCGCTGGCCTCCACTGCTGATGGGCTCCCCTTTTAGACAGGTAAAGAGGATTACAGAATTGAGCCAATATATTTAAGAAAATAGAGCTTGGAGATCCCAGTTTTTCCCACTTCTGGCAACTGTGAACACTACATGTCTGTACACACACATGCACCTCCAGAAGGCACCGCATCAAAAGCAGTGGGCGCAGCAGGGCTTTCTGCAGTGAGGTTGGGAAGGACGTGTTATCCACCCAGCCAGGTCTCAAGGGGTGGGATCTGGGTGGTATTTTCCACCTGTGGGCTTTCTCCTCCCAAGCCAGATCCAGCTTTTGGGATGAATTCGTCCGGGTCTGCCCAGAGCTGAGATCTACAGTTAACGGCAGCTGGAGTAAAAGACCTACCAGATAATCAATTCCACTGTAAGGAAGCTGTGCTAATTATATTCAAAGCTGTCTCAGGATAATCTTACCCTATATGGACTGAATACCGGCTCTGTTTCAGAGCAGCTGCCATTCATATCCATTTTTTTCTTTTAATAAGAATTGCTGTTTCGATTTTTTCTGTGGTGGGGAAGAGATTTCCCAGCCCCACTAAGGGCCAGTGTTCCTGTAGATGAGCTCTTTCCAGCTACTTGCATCTCTGCGGGTACCAGCAAGAAAATGTGCACAAATCTTTACTTCTAGAGCCCCATCTCCCTCCCCAGCGAGAAAAGCAGAAGGACACAGCCTTTGGAGGAAAAAGGGAGGTGTCTGAGCCGCCATGAGAAGAAGACCTTCCTCCTGTCCTACTCGTGTGCTAGGGGAGGTCATTCCCCCTCCCAGAATCTGGTTTTAAACAATCACTTTGTGCGAATGGGGATCAAATATGTCAAGAGTAGGTTAAAGCTGCTGAGCACACCCACCCCATCAGTCCCTGGGTTGGGGATGGTGCTTCCACTGGGCCATGACCTGAATCACAGAATCATAGACTATCAGGTTGGAAGTGATGTCAGGGATCATCTAGTCCAACCTGGATGTGCCTAGTCTCAGGGCAGGAGTGTCCCACTGCTGAATCCCTGCCTGGTCGTGGGCAAAGGAGGCCCCAGCAAAGGCTAGTGATGCTGCGACAGGAGTTAGGGGCATACTGCAGGTGCTGGAGGTTGCTCCTGGGTATTTGAAAGCTGCTGCATCCCACCAAACCCCTGCCAGGGAAGTGCTGCATCTTTATTTTCCTCAGCAGGCACCACCAAAGAGACTTGAGCTTGTCTGTGCCAGCTCATAAACAATAGCTCAGACTAATTAATTTTAGAAACCTTTGTGGTAACTGATGGTTCTGGAGCAAAGCAAGTCACTTAAATGAGCCCAGTAATCAACCTCATCAATGATTGACTGCTCACTGATGGGAATAATAATAGCAGCCTTTACTGGCTGTGTTCTCCCTCCTTGCTGCGGACTGGTGCTACCAAGCTCTGAGCAAGGACAGAGCCAGGGCCTGGGAGCTCACAGGAGGAGCATAACAGACCTCAGGAAGGCTGAAGGCAGGTGCTGCGGTTAGCAGGCGGGTTGCATCCCTGGAATCCTGCTGCGATGGGGCTTGGGATCCCATGACAACCAGTGGGTCCCATGAGCAGAGTCTGGAGCATTTGCTTTTGCAGTGCTTGTGCTGTGTCATTGCAAGGCAGTGGTTCCCCAGTGGGTGTTTTGAAACAAACAAACAAAAAAGTCTCCAGCTTTTGATCTCTCTGCTTTCCCTCCCATCCCAGTCAACCAGCACTATGAAAAAAACCACTCCCTGTCAGCAGATTTGTCCCATTTTTAGACAAATGTGTGCTGCAGTGAAATAGGGGGTTTTTTTTCCCATTAAAACACTGTAGTCCCAGCGTTTCCAGTCGGCTCCAGTCAGCGCCCGCTTGGTGTGGAGATGCCAGAGTCGCTGGTTTTACAGCATCACTGCATCGCAGCAGTTTAACCCCTGCCAGCCCCTGAGCAAATTCACTATGATGCACGTGGGACCAGTACTTCTCCATGCTTCCAGCCCTCGGGAGCAGTGGGGCAGCTCGTGATCCACACACCACCCTTGCATGGGGCAAGTAGGAAGGAGATCTTACGTATGAGGTGTGCTCGCATCTGCGAGTAACGGCACGTAGCAAGTAGTTACAGCCATGGATTGGGGTCCTGTTGAAGCAGGAACGAACACCTTTGGGGTCACCAAGTCACTGTGTAGGTGAGAGACGGGATTACAGATGCCTGGGTTTCCATCAAAACCACCTGCAATCCCTGGACGGGCGTGTTCAACACAAAAGGTGTTTTTGTGTTGAATGGTCAGCAAATCTCCAGGTGTGCTGACACCCAGGCGATGCTGCCCTAAAAAGGGCTGAGGGGGAGTTTGCTGATACAGGGTCAGCAACCTCACTGCCTCCCAGGAAGGCAGCCTTGGCAAAGCATGAAAAAGCTCTGCTTTTTTTTTATTCTAAAGACTTCAAAAATGTCCCTTGTTCTTGCAAAAACTCGACTCCACCCTGGCTCTGGGGAGTCCTTCTGTTGCTACAACAACTAATACTACAAAAGTAATAAGGCAAGAGTGGAGTTTTTCCAAGGGCTGGATTTGCATTAAGTTGCTAAAACCAGCGCTTTCTTGGCCAAGTGGAGATCCAGGGAAGAGAAAAGCCAAAATTGTCTTATTGCTGTGCCTTTTGCGGGGCAACTTCTGCCTGCTGGGGCAGAGAACCTCAAAGCTGGTTGGGCAGACGCACAGCTCCTGCTCCTCCTCCACCCTCTACCTTGTTTTACTCCTTATTTCTTATTTGGTGGGTGTTTAATGCACATGCCTTCACCCAAAAGACAGTAACGTAGATGAGAAGCAAGAGCAAAGGACGAGGATGGTGGCACTCAGCGGGAGTCTGCAAAACCAGGCTATCCCATCGCCTCTGTGGTCCCAAATATTTTGGGAGCCCGATGAAGTGCTGTGTTTAGAAAAGCACTTGGGTGCTGCCAGTGAAAACAAGGATAGCCAAGGAGTCTTTTGCAGTGTTGGATGCTGAAAGGGGCTGGTTGTCTCTTGCTACAGGACACAGAGAGTTATTCGATGATCTCTATGAAATTGTTGTGAAACATTTTTGATAGCATCATACTCCTAGACCAACCTTAGGTTCATGAAGGCAGAATAACCTAGGGCTGTGAAGTATCCATCTTATAATCTGCCCTGCCTTGTTGTTATGCACAGAGGTCCATTTTGACACAGAAAAAAGCTCAATTAAAAAAAAAAAAAAAATGACAACAAATATTTACTGATGAGGTTGAACATCTCTGAGCTGCAACCTGTGGGCCAGATGAGGATTTAGATACTCCAAAACACAAATAAGGGCTCGGATTCCTGACCCTGGGCAGCTGCTGCGAGAGCAGATACTCGCAGAGAATAAAGACGTTGCATCTCGGCCCATGCTGTTATACCTTAACGGGCAGAACCCCTCTCCCTCCCCAGCACAGCCACCGGTTACTGCTCAGCAGGGCTGTTATCAGATCACGGCGGCGTGTTCGCTGCGGCAGCTTTGAAGCAAAACCGATTGCCATCTCAAGCAACTCTCTCAGCGCCGTGACCCTTTTGAAGGACATCAGCAAGATCTCAGCGAGCAACTGGGATTTTTCCCCAGCTGGACCAGTAGGCCACTTTTAACCTCTTTTCTGGTTTTGGAATTTGTAAAAACCTTCCTATAACGGGAGCTTCATATTGCCTGAATACAGTGCATCCTTTATGCAGCCTTTGCTGGATGCTGGAGGAGCCGGCAATTCCCTTCAGCTACAGGAACCAAATCTCCACGATCAGCAGCCGCCTGTCTCCCAGGCTTATTTTGTCTAATTACATAGTCAGAGCTGGGGACCGGTCTCAGTCTTTCTACATGAAATGCATGAGGAGGAACAGACAAATAGAGACTGAGTAGCAGCAGAGACTGGCAGGATTTATTGTGGAAAAAAATAAAAGTGCAAGAGGCCCTATGAAATGAGCTGTGCAGGATGCGAAGCTGGGTGTATGGCCCATTGGATTCTCCAAGAGGTAACAAAAGGATTGAAAATACCCTCAAATATAGCTGTATTAGTTTAGGATATATTTTCTTTTCTTCCAATAAGTTTATCTTTCCTTAGTTATTAAACAGGGGACCCAAGAGAGAGAGATGCATTTCCAATGGAGGATGAAGGACTGGTCAGGATCTCTGCAGGACTTGTTAGAGACATCCTACAGGCGTCAGGGAGTGTGTTTAGAGGAGAAATCTCTCTTTAACAGGCAATTTCCAGCCTGGTTCTAGAAAGTGATTTTGGTACCTAACCACAAAACTGGTGCCACAGGGTATCAGGCACAGTGGTGTGCCTGGTGTGGAGTGCCTCACCTTGCATCTGCCATGGAGCTTAAGCGCCAACAGCCTCTGCAAACCAGCTGGGCAGAGTATTTTACACCCCAGCAGCATCCCTTTTGCCCATCAAAGTCCACAGGCAGTGAAAGAAGAACTAACTCCAACCCAGAGAAACAAGAAACGAGCAGTAAATAAAGACCAAGCGATCACCCTGTCAAGTGACTTCTGTGTCGCACAGGTTTATAGTTAGCAATGCAGTTTGTTTTATTAGTTATAAATAAAGTACAAAAAATCCACCAAAAGTGAATCTAAGCATTTACACAATTTCTAATGTCTTTTCATTTCTTCAATGCACTATTGCTTTAATATTAATAATAAATATTTTTCTAGCTTTCTTCTATAAAATAGTCTATGTAGCAAAATGTTGCACAGCACAAGAGAACAGCAGTAGGAGTACAAAAATGTGGGTGATCCTTTCACAAGGCCAAGTCATTAAAGGAGAGGATTTTTGTTCGCTTGCTCCTTGTTTTATTTATCCCTTTTACAGTGTCTTTGCGGGGGGAACAACCAACCCCCTGTCCCTGCACAGCTCAAAACCGCAGCTCCAGGCTACAGGGGAGGAGTGTTACAGAGCAGCAAGGAAAAAAACCACATAGACAGGTTTTAAACCCAGGGTAAGGCAAAGTCAACAAAGCAGAGCAGCACCCTGAAGGGACAGAGAGAAAAAAATTAAGGTACAGTCATTTTGTGCCTTTCCAACCCAAAAGAGAATTTCATCCAAAGCCTTTTGGGGGGGGGGGGTTGGGTAATGGCTGAGCACATGCATCGCACCCCACTTCTGTCCATACATGGCCGAGCATCTGCGCTGACCAAGAGGGGTTATGGCTTAAAGCTTAAAATATATTCAAAGGTGCTCTAACCATCTGGCAAGGCTTGAACACTTGATATTCAGGAGCCTTTTCGGAAAGAGTAGGGCATTGAGAGAGCGGCAGGGCTGGGGCTGGGGCTGGGGATGCTTGGCCACTGCTGCAGGAGTGGGGACGGGAGGGCTTCGGTGCAGGATGCAGCTCTACAGTCGATTAAAAAGCTTCGAGTCAAGGTTGCCCCCTCAACAAGGGAGGACAAATCCAACTGGAAGGTTTTCAACAAGAGGGATTCTGCTCCATGTGTGTTTTACAGCTGGGTTATAGCAAATGCTCATGGCCAGGTGGTACAAACACATCCCGAACCGTGCCCCTGTCCATCCCAGCCCCTCTCAGCTAGACCGTGGGTCAAGCCTTGTAACTTGCAATGAATCCCTCAGCTCAGGCTTGATCGATTGCCTCCTTCATCCTCCCTGCAGCGTCCCGCTGGGTGCATGCACAGAGGCTGAAAAGAGCCAGAACGACCACCGACAGGCACCAAAAGTTGGGCAGAGCCACCACGCCTGGGCTTCCTTCCTCAGCTTTTGAAGCAACTTGCAGAGTCTTGCATGAAATGCATTTATTGCCCCAAGCGCAGCTTTGCAGCAGGGCCCCGCCGGGTGTTGTTGCAGGGTAACACACGCAGCAAGAGCAGTAGCATCACCGGCGGTGCAGGGGACAGGGCGGCAGCAAAAAATTGACCGAAACGTTTTGGTTTTGCATTTAATCCCCTTCAATGCACAAGGATGCAAGTGAAAGGATCACCAGAGTTTGATTATGAGTGCAAATAATATTCATATATATGTGCTAAACACAGTCACTATATTGCAGTTTTCCACTATGTCACAGCATACAGAATCAAAGGTTTGCATTTTTATGGAATGTATCCAAGGTAACAGCACCACAGTAAAGACAGTTTGTAATCACACACCCTGATTTTTTTCTCTTTTTTTTTTTTTTTTTTTTGACAAGATAAGCATTACCCCCCACATCCCATGTTTAATTTTGTTTTTAAAGTACCGATGCATGCAAAGCATTCCATTCTCAGAAACAATGCAAAAATGAGGTAATAGGAGTAATAAAAAAAATTAGTATTAATTTCTAAATAAATAAATTATAATTAAAAATGCAAAAAACAACTATAAAAATAATTAAATAAGAACCCACAATATCTACAAGTTAGTCATAAATTATGATTGTTAAATATAAGGCATTTAAACTCACAAAACCCTGTAAACTATCAATGTTTTGTTTCTAGAGATTTTTTTTGTCGTTTGTTTTGTTTTGTTTTTAAACTCGTTCTATTATCGCAACCTACTTGTACAAATTATTTAAATGCAAAGGAACCTGACACACTGATGCAACTCCAGACGTTGTAAATTCGCACGCACCTTGGGATCAGTCACTCACACGAGACCACGGGAGTTTGGTGCTTTTCTTCACCAAAGGGGTTTTTTTTTTTGTTTGTTTATTTTAAAAACTGTGCTTGTTCAGTAGGCAAATAGTAATACTTTCGCATAGGCTTTAAGAAAACATGCGGCTCAGAAGAGCTGCTCATCCCCTCCCTGCCCAGCCAGGGTCCCAGTCACCCTGTTCCTCCCCCTGCTTCACCCCCAGCTCATGCCTGGACAGACCAGACAGGCTTACAGTGTATTTAACAGCAAAGCCTTGCTTTACTTGTCCACATTATTAGAAATATTAGTACTCTTTTTAATGCTGCTTCAATCTGCTGCTGCTGGAGTAAGCCCAATAGGTATTGATGGACCACTCCTTGACCCGTGGACATCAGGGCTGGGACCATCATATCCCCCAAGAAGCCATCCCTTGTGCTGGGAGGCAAATATATCATCGAATCACAGAATGGTTTGGGCTGGAAGGGACGTTTAGAGGCCATCTAGTCCAACCCCCTGCAGTGAGCAGGAACATCTCCCTCTGCTCTGCCCTGGTGAGACCCCATCTGGAATAGTGTGTCCAGTTCTGGGCCCCTCAGCTCAAGAGGGATGGGGAACTGCTGGAAAGAGTCCAGCGCAGAGCCACAGAGATGATGAAGGGGGTGGAACCTCTCCCTTCTGATGAAAGGCTGAGGGAGCTGGGGCTCTTTAGCTTGGAGAAGAGGAGACTGAGGGGTGACCTCATCAATGTTTATAAATACGTAAAGGGCGAGTGTCAGGAGGATGGAGCCGGGCTCTTCTTGGTGATGGCCAATGACAGGAAAAGGGGCAACGGGTGCAAGCTGGAGCACAGGAGGTTCCACGTTAACATAAGGTGAAACTTTTTCACTGTGAGGGTGGCAGAGCACTGGAACAGGCTGCCCAGGGGGGTTGTGGAGTCTCCTTCTCTGGAGACATTCAAAACCCACCTGGACGCGTTCCTGTGTGACCTGCTCTGGGTGGTCCTGCTCTGGCAGGGGGGTTGGACTAGATGATCTTTCGAGGTCCCTTCCAACCCCTGACATTCTGTGATTCTGTGATTCTGCATGATCTTCAGCTAGATCAGGCTGCTCAGAGCCCTGTCCAGCCTGACCTGGAATGTTTCTAGGGATGCGGCATCCACCACCTCTCTGGGCAGCCTGTGCCGGTGTTTCACCACATTTATCATGAAAAACCTTTCCCTGTATCTTCCCTATATGCCACCATCTGTCCCCCTCTGCTCCCTCTTACCTGTGTGGGCACAACAAGAGAGGGGTTCCCGCATCCTTGCACCCCATGGGGCTCCCCTCTTTATCTCCCCTCTCCAATTGGGAAAAAAAAAAAAAAATCTCTGGGGCATCTCTGAGGTTGGTGTTTTCCAGTTTCAGCTCATGGGAATCCCGTGATCTCTCAGATGGTAATTTATGATTGTTTCTACTTGGAGAGCATTGCTCGGCTCCAGCAAAACGGATGCTCAGGGGATCCAGAAATCATTCCAACCGCATCAGCATTTTCAATATATAATGTTCCTGACTAATTCCCTTTGCTCCTTTGCATCTCTCTTCTGCTCCCCTGGTATGTAAAAAAAAAAAAAAAAACCAACCCAAAAACCCCACAACAACAGGATTTTTTTTTTAAAAAAAAAAAAGAAAAAAAAATTAAAAACAGGGTTTTGGTTGTGAATGTCAGTTCTCTGGAGGGTTTTCAGCTTGGTCCATGAAATTGGCATGTTGAGGTCTTTATTGCAGGGGGAGCTTGGATCGCAACAGCTCACTCCTTCAGGGACCACTTCCTAATTCTGTTTTGAGCATTAATGCAATTAAGTTTCGGTTTAATAACCACTCCATTCTCCGTACGGAATACGGCCTGAAATGTGTACACAAACGCATGTGGGTGCAGGTGCACGTGCTTTGAGGCAGGGTCACAACCCAGCCCCTCCAAAAAGCAGCAAACACCCCTTCCAACCCACCTTTCCCTCCCATGCCAAAATGCTCATGGCCTCAGCCATGCCTTGTGAGCACTGAGTTTTCTCCTGTCCTGTTGACAGAGATGCTTTTGAGCAGGACAGAATCCACCAGCATACATGTCTCAGCACCTCTCCAGTGCTATTATTCCCCAAAGCACTGCTATAGGCACTGACTCCAGTAACCATCACTGGGGACCAGTGATGGCAACGGCTGCTGAAACCAACCAGCCTCACAGCTCACAGGAGAAAGAATCATGGACAATGTCAATCGTGAAGACAGCCCTTCCTCAGATTTTGATATGCCAGGGTACTTCGTTAAGATATGGAAAGCAAAGAAAGAGCATCTACTCCAATATTGTGACCCTACAGAAAGCGTCCAGCACCAGCAGACAAGCAGGAACGAAGCTTTTGCCTATTGCTTTATTTATTAAATTCCCAATTTTTATTCATTTTAAGTTTTTCTAAATTTGTGACACACTGTAAACGCAAGGAAAGGAAGCACACGTGACTGAGGCAAAGAGCACAACCCTTCTGACTGTAAACAGGATTTTGCTTTTTCGCCTCTTCCCCCCCCCAAAGGGTGGGAAATGTTGACCTCTATATCCCCCCTCTGCAATGTATTAATCAGGCACCAAAATAAGGAATCTATGTTAAAATATTTGGTGCAAATTAGGTAACAGCAACATGTTGACCACAAGATGAGTAGGGCATCAAACACAACATTTCTTATGCTAACATGCTTCGGCTGCCATCCATAGAAATAGCTAAAGGACCCCTAACATGTTTCTACATACTCCAGAGGTATATATACAATCCTCATGAAATGCAGGATTGAGAGGCCAGACTACCACAACTAGTTCCTTCATGTTCAACACTAAATCTTCTGCAGCACGGGGTCTTTGAGGTCTAGGAATGCCAGCTCCCTTTCACCGGGCCCGTATCCTGCGTATGTGCAATATCTCCTACCACTAAATATTGTACTGCCACCTTCTCCTCACTAATGCGCCTGCAGACTTCTCCCCTCAATCAAATGGCTCAGAAGGCAAAGATTTTGCTGCAAGGGTTTATGGCCATATGACCTGGTAAGGAAAATGGTGTGTCCAGCCAGTCCTTTCAGCTGTCCGAGCCAAGTTGTGTTTCAATGTCCACCCTGCAGATCGGGCACTTCTTGCTGGTGGCCAGCCACTGGTCCACGCATACTTGGTGGAAGAGATGCATACAGGGCAACCGCCTGCAGAGAGAGAGAAGTACCGCCCCGTTAGGATGGAGGAAGTCCAGGGGACCAAGAAGAGACAGAAAGCAGCACCCAGGGCTGCTTCGAACATGTGGAAGCACCAATGTAGCGACACCAGTGCTGCTTAGGTCCTACACCCTTCCCCAGACAGTCCAGCCCACACAGAGCAGTAGGTCAGAGATGGTGTTCTTGGCGAAAAGCCTTTTGGAAAACCCCATGCCCTCATGAATTGAGTTGTTCCAGTTATTAATCACCCTGCCCGCTGCTTTTTAACCTTTCAGGAGCATTAGGTTATACTCCAAAGCCTCTTGGTTCTTCAACATTGCAGCTCATTAGCAGTCAGGCGGGTCCCCATTGCTGCTATGGGGGTGCATGGTGTGCCCCAGGGAATGTGGTTGCTTTTTACCTACATCACCTTTGTCGTCTCTTCTCTCACCCTTGAGAGCTGGAGGGGCCTTGAACCACAAGGGCCCACAGCAAGAGGATCAGAGATTTTCTTAATGGTTTAAGGCAATTAAAGGGTGAAGAGCAGGACCAGGCAGTGCAGCTGCACTGCCCACCTGCAGCTCCTTCAGCCATAGTAGATCAGGCCCTTGCAACTGCTTGTCCCCGTCCTCTGTCACAAGTAGGGTTTTGACCCAGCCAAGAGCCTAGGGACGTCTGTGAGGGATAACTGGGGCTTTTGTTTTTGGCTCAGGACAGCTCCCTGTGACCATGCGGGCAGAGTAATCTCATTCTACAATAAAGCAGCTCTGTCCTGGCCACAAGCCAAACTTCCCTGGACTTCACACCCACACTCCCTTCTATCGTACTTTGGTCATCTGTCAAGCTCAGACGTTGACAGCCCCAGGCTCCAGATGGCTGTCTAAGACCTGGGACCCATCCTTCACTGACACTTGCCACCTGGCCCATTGGCACGGCCTCAGAGCAGGTGATCCAAACCTAGGAGGTACTATAAAAACTTGGCCTTCCTGCTGCTGCAGAGCTCTTCCTACCCACGGCCCCTACCAATACCCATCTAAATGGCATTCGGCTTCCCAGGCCATGCAACAGCCCAAGCGAGTTTGTCAGGACAAAACCAGGGACAACCCCACCAAGCACATGGCGGCATTAATCCCAATAAATACAACTCAGATGGCATCGAGAGGCAGAGGAGTGGGGGGAAGGATCGTACCTGACATCTTCTCCATCTTCAAGCATGGACAGACAGATTGTGCATTTCTCGTCAGTGTCCGACTCCTCTCCATCCTCTTGATCAGCCTTGCCCTCCTGTGGTCTTCTCTGCAGCAAGGTTAAAGAAATAATTTGGTTAGGACTTGACTTTCTAATGCTCTCCCAAGCCTGGGTAGTTGCAGGAAGGCAAATAATAAGACCTTCATCTATCAACCAGATCCTCCAGCTTGGGGAATCCAGCCCAGACAGAACAGCCAGCGAGGAGAGGATGCCACCAACACGCTGCTGGTTGGCATGTCTCCTCCTGGGGCCAGTGGCAGTGGGGTGGGTGGTAGTGTCCTAAGAAGCAGTGTATGTTCTGTTGCCCTAACACCATCAACCACCACCACCACCTCCTCCATCCTCCTTTCAGTGGGGATGGCCCCATGGTCTTCTTTGCTGGAGGCTTCTCCTGCAGACCCCAAAGCATGTAAGGAAGGGCAACCCCTGTGCCAGCTTGGCCAGTGGCCCAGCCCCACACTGTGCCATGGAACAGTGCTTAGCTTGTCAGCTTTCTCCTCTTCTCTTCCCTCCCAACATCCATTCCTATTAATATCATTGCTCTGGATCCACTGGAGATGCGGTCAGAGATAAGCGCAGCAGGAGTTGCCTCGCTTCCAACTTGGGCAATTCAACGCCCCTACATGTTACTGCCCAGCCAGGAATGACCAACATGTGAAACTACTCGCCAGACAAGCACTTTTCCCATCTTCTGTTTAGCACGACCCAAAACCACGTCACCCGTTTCCTTATGGGCAGGAGATCAGCTCCAAGAGACGAGACACCTCTTGCAAGGTGAAGGGAGGACAAGGTCCCCCACGCCGTGGAGCCAGTGCCCTCATGACGGGGCGCGCGGGCGGTGCCACTTGCATGCAGAACGGGGTGGGTTTGCATGCACGAAGCCCCCTTGGTGTGTGCACTTTCTTACCAGGTGCGGACAGGGGGGAAATTGCACCCGCTGGGTGGGAGAAGGTTGAGACCCTTTTGAAAATTTGGCCCGCAGCTTCCTAGCCTAGAAGTGAGAAACAGCCAGCTGAGCTACACCACTGCTTTGGCCCGGGACTCCCACAAGATATTAAAGCACCAACTCTGGATTTTACATTCCACCCTCTTTTTGGGGAATATTTTGATTGAAGGTGTCAGTTTGCCAACCCTGAGGATTGCGACCCACCAAAGTCCTTCCTTCTGTCCGCTCCGTGCCCACAACCCTTGGCCAACTGAGAGGGGCCATGGTTTCGGGGCACTCACCTTCTTATACTTGTGGGGAAAGGTGAACCTCTCGATGGTGTTCTGGATGGCACCCCGGCTCACGCTGCCCAGCCTGTCCTCCAGCTGCAGCAGCTCCTGCAGCACAGGAACAGCAGCAAAGCGCCGTCAACATTGCTCCTGGGGCACGAGGTCCCACCACCCCACCCTACCTGCTGGGGAGCACGGCTCCCTCCTGCCCTTTCCTTGGTGGAAATGTCCATCAAATCCAAATCAGTCATGCTTTAATGATGGATCTGAGACAAGGCTCCTGGACCAACAACTAAGGGTTTATGGTAGAGAGCTGGACATCCAGTATTTCAGAAATTAGGGTGGAATTTGAACTCCGTTGGACAGGCTGGGAAACAAAACCCTGTAGAACTGGAGCACTTTTTTCACAGACATGAAGTGAGCCAGAGCCAACCTGAGCCAGACCCAGGCACCTCGGAGCAAACCATCTTTTACCAAACCCACTCAACCCCTTCGTCTCGCAGTTATTACTAAAATTGCTGCAAGACCCAATGCAACTACCATGCCACAAAACAGTCTTAGAAGCTTATGCCATAGATTCTCAGCACTCAGAAATGTAATAATAATTCCAGTCCCCGAGATACATACTTCATAGCTCTCCCGCACAGCTGATGTGTGCCTGTTTGGGTTCAGTCCCTGAAGAGCAAGTAACTGAAGCTGAGGATAAGGGTAATTTCTGATTTCATGAACAACCTGCGAAAAGTGAGGGAGAAAAATAAAGCCACCTGCACTTGCATACAGAAATCCCTTGTGTCCTCTTATTTAAATTTAGTGCTTTAAAAATTCAAAATGAAAGAGCAGACCAACACCTTCCCCAATGGAAGACCTTTAACAACCAAAAAATGAGGGTTTATGAAATAGATCTCCTATAAATGACAGCTAAGAACATGCATTTCTTCTGAGAAAACTATTTGTTATAGTAATTCCTGTTACATCTGTAACATTGCAGTTCCAAACTCTCAACATGGATTAGCTTAAAAAGAGATTTTATATTATTTATTTTTGAACAGGTGGATTTCTCTTCATTCAAGCTTTGATTTTTTTAATCCTTGCTATAGTTCACAGGTGTCAGGGTCTGACTACTGGCACAAAGAAGGGTAAAACACCCTCATGGGATTTCTGCGGATGCTTTAAGGATTAGCAGTGCTGGGCACGGCTCAGCTCCAAATACAGCACCCTGCTAGGAGAAGGGCCAGCAGATGACCTCAGTCAGTCCATCCTCTTGTCAAACCCCATCTCCACCTGTGCAAGAGGTCATGCAAAACTTTTACAGGTGGCATCAAGGCTGATGTAGAGAGCAACAATGTGATGAGGGATGGTCCTCGGGGCTGAGTGCAGGGAGGGGAGTCACCTACTGCCAATTCATTGGCATACAAAAAGTCCTGGGAGCCCATAGTTGGTTCCAGTGTTAATAATATTATTAGTAATAACTGCTGAGTCTCTCGCATCCTGCCCAGGTTTTCCAGACCAGCCTGTGAGCATGGTGCTGCACATAATGGACCGAATCTTGCCAGAGCAGCTGAGCTTTCCTTTCTCTAATCCAGAGTGCAATGATGCAACATTATCCTTTCAGACACTCCCTCCCACGGCCGGAGATAAGTGAGATTCACAGAAGACAGGTGATAGAAAGATAGCAGCCTTTATTTTGACTGCCTTCTGACAGACAACGCATAAAACATCTCTCGGTAAGAGCGTTTCACTTACCATCTGTGTTGAGGATGTGCTTCTGGGGAAATGGTGCATCCGAGGAGTAGCTAAGTAATGCTGATAGGGCTGAGGGACTGTCCGGACCTGGAACTGGGCATGAGTCAGTCCTGCATCAACACTGAGATCCCTGTGGGCACGAGGATGAAGGCACGGCTTTGACTGCATGGTTTTACTGCATGGCTTACAGAAGGTCAGATCACGCTCACAGAGCAACCTCCACTGTTGGGGTCTAGACTGCTGCGGGTTTCTCAACCTGGGGTGACACTATTGCTTGGAAAAGAGCATCCACCAATTTGGGCAAGCACCAACCAGGCCAGCATGAAGAAGTGAGGGGTTGTTTTTACGCCAGTTAGCATTTGGTTTGGCTGGGGTCAAGAGCTACACAGGCGTATTGTGCTAATTTCAGAGCAACAGCATTTCGGTGGTTCTGATCAACACCCAGCTCAGTAACCTAACCCAGCAAGACCAGGTCCTGCCTATGCCGTCATCACTGCAAATACAATCACATTTTGCTTTGAAAATTTTGCATTAGTACAGCTAATTACTCCGGGGATACATTGATGAACCATCCTGGGTGTTTGTCACGAAGCATCTGGGCACCATTCGGGGGCTTTTTGATGTGCCCGTGCTCTCCTTGCAGGTCACCCAGCACAGGTCATGGTAGGACTTGGGGAGACAACGGAGATTGCACCTTCCCTGAACCCAGCCTCAGGGAACTCCAGAACTGCTGTTTGTGCAGAAAATACAAAGGTTTTAAGAAATTTCTGGATGAGAATGCTGTAGGAGCACATGTCACACAACCAGCGGGTCAATGCCAACAAAGCAGGACATCCCAAATGGACCCACTACCTCACACATAGCCTGGCCTGGGCCAGCAGAGCTGGGGCTCAGCTTGGTGAGTTTGGGCACTTTTTTCCTCAAATAACCCAGCTCAGTCCCAGGACATGGCATGACGAAGATTCTGGCAAACGCCGCAGCTCTGCCCAATCCAGCAGACCGAGAGAAGGTGCAGCCCCATCCCCACGTTGTTTGGGGTGGATGGGAAGAGATCTAGTGCAGCATTTCCATCTATAATCCGATTACCTGATCCCGGCCTCTCCCAGGTCTCTCCAGCCAAAGAGTTTCTCAGCAAACAAGCTTTTTGAACATCACTCAGTTTATCATAATTACAAAAGCCAGCGCTCTAATAACCATTGTCTTCACAGTTGCCAAAGCAAGGCTAATTAGAGCACAGGGGTGGCTTCCCGTTTCAGCCTCAAACTTCTCTTCCCCTGTGCAGACGACAGCAGCAGTGAGCGCCACGGCTTGTTAGGAGCAACTCAGATGTGTCCTCCAGCAGCTATGAAACAGCTTTCACCCAACAGCAGGTAACAGACGTGAAGGGACAGTAAACACAGAAATCCTTTACCCCGAACAGCCTGTGCACTAGGCAGCAGCTCCAGTGCTTGAGTACCCCCTAACAACACACCAAGTTGAAGCAAAGAGAGAGACAATCTTTTCTGGCCCTGCGCTAGACATGTGCTAGACAAACAAAACCTGGCAAAGGATAAAACACAGCAGGCGACTGGCAGGAACACAACCAGGGTGAGAATCTGTAGGACTGGGCATTTTCCAGCTCCCGTGTCCCAATTTTGGAGATTTATCCAATTGCTTAAGACTGTTCCTAGGTGGACGGAAGGATCAATTGGAAATCAGGAGGCCTTGGGTGCGTTCCCAGCCCTGTCACTGGCCTGATGCGTGACCTTCACCACTTACTCTCTGCCTTCATATTCCCTGTCTACTAAATAGATGTGACAATCCAGAGTGCTTTGACATCAAGGTCTGAAGAGATCTCTCAAAGGTGAGTGGCTATCGTCAACCTGCACGAGTAATTGTAATAAAAGTGCTGCTGAACTGTTTGCGCACCAGTGCGTCTAGAGCCTTAAAATCAGGTGTTGAGGATCCTGAAGTGATGCTGTGGGTCTACAGAAGGGTCCAAGGCATGGACGGTGTTTTCACAGGGTTGGGGACAAATAAGCAGAGCGCATTAGCTGAAGAAAACCAAAACCCACCATCACCCTCTAGCCTGTACTGCTGGACGACTGTACAGCATCTTGATGCTCAGATGCAGGGTTCAAGAGCTGTGATGCTTGTGGTACGTGGGCTGCCCACAACCAGAAAGCGACGGATAAGGCTGCAGGTAACAGGTCGGATGGTCGTCACTAAGTAAGTACGCAGATGATGATTTAAGGAGCCAAATGGGAGTTCATTTATTCTTCACTGGAAGATTTTAATCGAGGTTGGGCTGTCTGAGATGACTGATCACCTCCAGATCTTCCTTCCATCCCCATTTCCTGTGACAATGACTACCACCTACCGCCTCCGAGCAAGCGCCGCTGCTGCTCGTGCTGTAGTAACACAGTAGAGGAAAGCTTTTATACCTGTCACTGGGCAAAACTGTACATATGCCCCAAGGGGAAGTGAGTCACCCAAATATATATACACAGTATATGATTTCTGTCATCCCCACTCCTTAGGTTTTATAAGGCTATGGAGCAACACAGGAGGAAAAAAGAGGAAGGAGGAGGGGAACATAAAGCGATGCTTTATCAGATCTTTCTAATGATTATAATTAAACACTCTGCACCGAAAGAAAGGCAGAAAGAATGGCTCTATCCAGATGGTATGTGAACCGCTTTGCAAACTGATCTGAACAATGTCATCCTGGCCAAATTCAGCTCACGGTGTGCCAGTAATGGGAACACCTGAGAAGAAAACGGCAGACGGATCTAGCCATATTTTAAGTTGTGTATTATTACCCTGGAGGGGGAAAAAAACCCTGCGTTAAAAGGACTCTCCATTTGCAGAGCGAAGCACTCAGATTTTAGGAAATGCCGTAATTAAGGTTTCCTGTGCCGTTTTATTTCGGTCTCCTTGTACATACACATTGCTATTGCCTCTAATTACATGTTCACAAGCTGGTTTTTTCCATTCGGTGCACAGAACGGGCTTTGCCCAGCTACCAAGCAGCTACTCAGAACTATGTTTTTATTTTCTTATTCTTCCAAGTAGGGCTCCATACATTATTAACTGTGCAAGAGCTCAAAACCTGCTCTGAAAATGAAATGATCAATTCCCTCCTTAGCTTTTCCAGGCTATCAAACACTACAGTGGGAGAACAATTAACGACTATTAATTCATTCACACTACCCCGCGGGGCAGGGCAGCACTGCGCTCCCTAATTTAGACCACAGACAAAGTTGTGGTCATTTTTTTTTGAGTGCCTGATGGAGAGCAGTAGATCTAGTTCAGGCAGAGATGTTGGTCTACAGGAAGAAGACCCTGACTGTGCCCTGAAGCAGGAAAAGCTCATGGAGGAAGATTAATGCTTGGCTGCACTCTACATCCATGTGTGAAGAGTTATGGCCAATATCTATGCTTCAGTGTTATCATACACATGCATAAAGGGTTTAGCATGCACTCACGGCCCTCCCAGACAGGAGTTTTCCCATTGCACACCCCACATTGTATCTGCTGAGCTGAACCATTAGCTTTCATGAAAGCATTGACCCATGATGACATTCACCAACCCTTGCAGCCTCCCCAGGACTTTTCAAACACCTCCTCCAACACGCTAGTGAAATGGGAAAGACTTACCAGTCTGTGCCTTCGGCTAAATACCTGGGCTGGGGCCCCATGTGCTGTGGAGTTTGCAGTTGGTGGCTGAAGTCAAAGCTGGGGTGTAGACGGTGAGGCTGAACAGACATGCGCTCTTGAGCCCGCCTGCGGGGAGAGGACCAGCAAGCGAGTTAGCCGTGTGGCTCCTGCTCCGAGCCCGTGTCAACAGACCAAGGGAAAGGCCAAATGGCTGGGCTTGTGAATATGTGTCCAACAGAAAAAAGCCCAGTCAGGGATGATGGAAAGAGGAACCCAGTACCATGCTGTTTACTCATGGCCACCTCGGACATAACACAGGTCTCCTCTACTCACCCCCTGTGGCATCCACATAGATCCGCTTTACAGGAGGTGCTATCTGATGGCAACACAGAGAGAAAAAAAAGGAAACCAAACAACTTCTTCCCTAGCAGCTTCGTGCCATTTGCACTATTTTCTTTTTCTCCACTGTCAGCCCCATAAACTACACACAAGATAAAACGTGTCACTGCTTCAGCCATTATCCATCATCATAAAGAAGCTGCAGGTTGTCTCGTCTCCCCATGCAGTCTATAAAGTCCTGGGGAACCTCATTCGTAACAGAATTACTCAGGAGTGACTGAAAGCAGAATTTACTCCCGCTGGCGTTTGCCAGTATTTCTCTGGATGATGGACAGGCCAGGCCGAGATCCAGTTCCTTCTCCCCCAGCTCTGCTGCCTTTGCAGGCCTGGAAGCGAAAGTGGTAGAATATATAGCAAGGTTTTTCTAGGCATTTGAGTCTCCTCTCATGATTATTGCCCATTTGAACTACTCAGGGGAAGAGCACTTGCTGCTTGATCAGTGTCCACATTTGGAGAGACAGAAGGTGGATGCACAAGCAGGATTTGCACTTGCAACCCTTGCTCCTGTCCGAGGTCAGCGGAGCCATCGCAAAATAAAGCTACGGGAAAGCACTAGAGTAAATGGAGCAGGGAACTGCTAGATAAAGAGTTTTTCATGGAACCACAACTCAGAGGCTTCGCTTTTGAAGGCACAACCCATCACTCATGCCCCACACCTGTAAGGTTTCTGACACCAACCTCCGACGCGGCTGTGCTTTCAGAAACAGGCTGTGGGACTGGGCAAGAGGTTCCTGCCCTTTTCCACACCACAACCCGCTTGCAAATGTTACACTGACAGCATTTACCAAAGCGTCTTCTGCATGGAATTGTGTTTCGTGCTTTTATTTGGATTCAGCTTATGACTAAGAGGTAAACACTTGTATCATTGGTGCCTCAGCCTCACACATATTTGCTACCCAATTATTAACTAATCATTAAATCCACCTAAAATCCAGCTTATGCAAAACAAAACAACGATGAGAAGAATACACAATTTTCAGACAGAAAGGGTATGGAAAGGAAGTGTTTTCTGTCTGTAGCATTCTTTCCAAAAGAAGCATTATCGCAAATACTCATCCTCTGATTCTTGATCCGTGGGTAAAACACACAAATAGCTTCCACATGTTTCCAAAAACAGCACTCCTCTCCTATGGGCTGTCTAAGCCCCTCTCTCAAGAAACTCAATCAGGACAACGCCAGGCATCTATCTCCACCTCCGCCGAGTTACAGTAATTCTTTCTGCAGTCATCAGCCCAGCCTGAATTTAGACTGCTTTCTGTGACTGAACGTGCTGCAAGTCAAGGGCTTCATTCCCTCATAAGGTTGGGAAGCCTACCTAGACCCAGAGGAGGAAGCTCTTCATGTGCAATATCTGATGGAACAGGTGGATACAATCTCTTACATGGCTTTGAAACAGCAGCTACGGGGAGGTAGCTCGCACATGCAGTCAACCGCTCTCTCTGTCACGCAGGATGGGATCACTGCAACACCAAAGTGTTACCACCATGACGTCACCCTCCTACGGGTGACCTTGGGACACGCTAGATGAGCACGGTATAGATCCCCATGGGAAAGGTACACCCGCAGGCGCAACCTGCCCTGCAGCTTCGCTTCTGGTGGATGAATTTTGTGGGTGCACAAATGAACTTGTGAAGAAAACCCAACGTTACCAGCACGTAGAGCCACCTTGCTGAAGTGAGGCTGATGTAGCTCCTCAGCACCCTTCAGGAAGAGTAAGGCCCTCCTTACCTGGGATGGGGCATGAGGCGGCGGTGTTGTGCCTCGAGGAGCTGCTGCTGGAGGAGGTATTGCTGGTGAAGCGCCTGAGGTAGGAAGGAGGGTCCGGCCACATCCTGGAAGGGCAGGGCTGGGACCGGTGTCAGGGGCTGGTGCAGGGGACCACTGTGCTGGTGCGTGGGGGCCATATGAGGGGTCAGCCCTGGCTGAGGCTGCACTGCGTGAGGCAGGGTGAAGTCGGTGGAGAGCTGAGGCTGGGGAGCCAGGTGGAAATGCCGGCAGGAGGTAGCATGGGGATGCTGAGACCTTTGAAAAGGAGCACCTGGAAGAGAAGAGCATGGCCGTCACGGGGGCCAGAGGCAGCCGGAGCACCCCAGCCCAGTGGTTGCCCACCCAGGGCAAGAATTGGATAAACAGCTGTCTCTTTCCTCTGCCAAAAGTGTTAAAAAAAAAAAAAAGAGAACAGGTCAGTTAACTTCGATTACACAGAAAAATGTTGATTTTGACTAATAGTTTTTTCTCATCCAAAAAAAACATTGGAACGAAAATACGGGTTTGGATTCAAAGCGACTTTTTGGCTCCAAATTGAAGTGCATACTGATGAAAACTGCTTCAGCTTGTTTTAGTTCGCCTGTCTTAAAGAAAAAAAGAACAGACATTTAATAGGGCCTGTAGCAATAGTACAAGGAATAACGGTTTTAAACCAAAAGAGGGGAGATTCAGGCTCGATATAAGGAAGAAATTGTTTATGATGAGAGTGGTGAAACACCAGCACAGGCTGCCCAGAGAGGTGGTGGGTGCCCCATCCCTGGGAACATCCCAGGTCAGGCTGGACGGGGCTCTGAGCAACGTGATCCAGTGGAAGATGTCCCTGCTCGCTGCAGGGGGTTGCACTAGATGACTTTTAAAGATTCTTCCTATGACAAAAACTCAATATTTTAGAAAAGGAAAAAAAAGAAATCTGCTTTCTAAAATATGTTTTTATGAGTTACTAGCTCACAGGAGTTTTCAAAACTTGCTGAATTCCCATGCAATTCAAGGTGTTTCTTTGCCTGTCTAAAAATGTCTCATAGGCAAAGAAATAATCTCTGCTCTAAGAAACTGTGTCTCTGACTGCAGGACATGAGTGAGACACCTTCCATCTCTGAGAGGGGGGATTAACACCCTGCATGCGTCTTTGCTGAGATCCTTCAATAGCCCGGCCTCATGAGCTGCACAAAGGGAGAGAGCTGCTGTGGAAAACCCAACACGGACTGCTATGAGACCAGCCATGAAACTGACGGGAATGAGGAAGAAAATGAGGTGTGAAAGACATCTTAGAGGAGGTTTTTTGCAAAACATCTGGCACTGGCTTGCACCCCGCTCAAGGTCCTTGTTTGCATGAGCCCTTGGCCCAATGCGGCACGTTAATTCCTACATTCCTGGAGCATTTACAGGCATCACGGCAAAACTTTTGGCTCTCAAACTAGGGAAAGAGTCAACCCAGAGGTGAAGGATGAGACTGAAGTGAGGTTGTTAGAGACGCCTCTTTCTTTGCTGAGGATTAGTCCCAGGATAGGACACCTATGCTTTTATGCAGTTTTTCAAACACTTCATCTTCCTAAAAACCTCCTCTTACTTTTTTGATCTCTGGGAATAGAACAACGGCACCAAGAGACACTGAATGTCATCCCAAGGCACAAGCACTCGCATCATGCGTTCTTCACTCAGATCCCTCCTGCTCACGTCTCCCTTCTGCCATCAGGCAGGGCCAGTCCATCACGGCAGCCCAGGGAGCCCCGAGCGCTTTCTGTTCACGCCCGTGTGAAAAGACAAGATGCACAAAGCAAGCCAGATGCCAGCAAGAGAAACAACGGGAAAGGACCTAGCAGAAACGAATGTCTGGCAAAACTGTGCGTAAGCAGTTACACACAGCATCTCTTAAACACAAGCTAAACCTCCGCAGCGCCCCTCTGAGAGAGGCAGTGGGTGACAAATAGGTGTTCTACCAGCCTCAGGACTCCTGAAAGTGACAATTTCTCGTGCGGTCAGACAACGGCATGATTTGACTACGCTATTAATTAACGCCAGAGAAGGTGGGATCGGGCCCGCCGCCCCTCAGTGACGGAGTTGCAAACCCAGACCCAAGAGCCACCCACATACCCCGGTACTGCAGGTTATATTTGCTGCTGTTGGCTTGGCCCCGATTCACTGTACCCCACCAAGAGGTAAAGGCTGAGTAATGAAACGGGGATCCTGTGCTGCCCTGGCCCGCTGCTCAAGCTGAGCAACACCGCAACCATGGAGAGATGTCTCCTGACCGCTGTCTTTGCTGGGTACTTGCAGAGAGACTCACAGAGAGTTGCTCAGCCTCTAATGGCCACAGGTCCTCACAATGACAGCTACAGCAAGTCGCGGGTGAGCCATTTTACACCTCCAGGTCTTCACAGGGCCTGAAGACAAGGTGCTAGAGCAGGTTAAAGTGCTCATCCTCTGCGCACCGAAACGCACCAGCCTGTGACACCAGGCAGCAGTTTAGTAGTATTTCAGACAAAACTGCCTTAGAAGACACAAGACAATGAAGCTTAGTGATATTCCCCCACTTTTTGTGGCACGTAAATAAAGCAGAAAAAGCCAGTCTCTCATCCTCTGTGTCTCTCTCATCTCTCAATGTCTGGTGCAACTTGAACCAAGGATTTCCAGCCTTCTGCTGTATCTTGGGAGGCCTTAGTCTGATACAGCAATATGTCTCCAGGACCTTTGATGCCAGAGCCATGATGAACTAGAAAGCACAGGATAGGCAGATCATCTTGTCAGAACTTTTGACTTGAATTTTTCCTCCCATACCAAGACAATCCTTACAAAGAATTTGGTGATACGCATCCTTGGGGTCCAGAAGTGCAGACTTTACCTCTGATACCTGGGCAGGAAGACATGCAGAGACAACATAACCTAAAGTAAAAACCTAACCCATTTTGTTTTGGTACAGAGCGTTAATTTGCCTTACTTCTAGGCACTAGTCACTAGTCAATTAAATCCAGCATCTTTTAGTGTTTTTTTTCTGGTACCTACTGGTGCAATGATGCATTTCCCTCCACAGGAAAAATACTATCAAGATGTGACTGGGGCCGTATGATTAAACAAAACCCATCAATTTATCTTAGCATAATGCGTATCTTGTGTTGTAATTGTTCATCCCCTGCAACTAATCCAATTGCTGATGAGGATTTTGACAGCAAAGCAAAGGCTTTGGGGAATACTTCGGCAAATCTGTGCTTACTAGCAGCCATCAAATCATACAGCTGGCATAACTGAACCGGCTTGCACAACAAAGAGACAGTCCTTGCCAAGCATGGTACTGGTGGATCCCAGAAAACCCTGGCAAACAACAGTGCAAAACACAACCTTGCATTTCTGCATTATCTATTTTCAGGTTTACCCTCTTCTGGCCATCATATCTAGTCACAAAGGGGCTCGGTGGAGACTGCTTTGCAAGTCCACATGTTGGTATCGCTTACAGAAGGTAAATCCAGTGTCACCCTGCTGACACCAGCTGAGCAGCCTTACTCCAGGTAACTCACCATGACCAACACCGACATCTGGCTCACCGGCACTCACCCCTGTTCAGTGCAACAGAGGACCTCACATTAGCAGTGTTAATGATTACTCTGCTAGCATGCCATCCTTCTCTTTCCCAAGCCACAGTTTGGTCCTAGATTACATTTGAATTGGAACCGACAAGCATTGCCCATAAAACGCTCCCAGAAAATTTGATTCATGGATTTAATCTGCTTTTTGCCTGGACAGCAATGTCTGCCACAGCAGAGAGCAGTCCATGACTAAAAATGAGTTCAGATACCACAATGCAGCTTTTATTTTCGCTCCCCAGAACAAGGGCAGGGCTGGCATTTTCATCAGATAAGATTTCAGGACATTTCTGCAGCAAAGACGATGAGGTTGGAAAGCGTGCCTGTCAAGCTCCAGAACCACCAATTGCACCTTCTACCAATTGTGTTCCCCACCACATGCCCCAGCAGTGGCTGCAGGAAGGCAACGTTGCTCTGGGATCACCAAGGCAGAGACCTTCTCCCAGATCAATGAGCCTGAGTTTTGGTCCTCATCCTACACAAGGATTCTCCTTCTCCATCGGGATACTTTGATTTTGCAGGAAGGGTGGTCAGCCAGATCTCAAAGGGGTTTTTACGGCCTACCCCAAAGGCACTTAGCAAGTTCATCAGCTTTGGTGGCCTTTGCTGCAAACGTCTTTTCCAGATGAAGAGGGAGGAGGAAGCCCAGTGTCCTTGCTGCAGAGGCAATGCAGTCCTCACCAGCCCTGAGAGGCTTTTGACTTCAGGCCAACCTGGAAACACGTGTCTCCATGTCCAGCCTGCTGCTCAGGAGGACAGGGTCCACCCTGCTGCGTGAGGCTCATTGACATGCTCCTCCTGATGGCAAGAGTAGCTCCAGCTGCTCGTACCTGGAGCCATGGAGGACTGATTTATCTGGGCTCACTGTCAGGTTGCCCACCAACCAGAAATCTTTCTTTCCTTGTCCTGTTGGTTCTTCCTTTCATTTCAACGCTGTTGCTGTGTCAGAAGATGACAGGTCAGACCAACGTCAGGTCAGCATCTCCGAGATGAGCAACGTGTCACATCTGCGTCAGCAGAGGAGACAACTTACTCCAGCTTTGTGCAGTCTCCCATTAACTGGTTGAGGACAAATGTCATTGCGAGCATCTAAACTGAGCTATTTCTCAGCAGAGCAGGGGCATATTTCCACCCTTCCCTTCTTTGCCTTTCTTCTCCCTCTCCATATTTGTTGCTCTTCTATTGACCATACACATCCGCAAGGTCTGCTGTCCTTTTCAGACTGCCCACCCACCCACCCAAGCTCCCAGCTTGGACAACACTTGTTGCCTTACACCCGCCTGGCTTCAGATAAGGCACAAAGGCAGCTAATGCCTAATCCTAGATAATCCAGGTCTAAAAAGTCTAAAACTTTGCCCTAGCACGTGGTGGCAAGAATGGGATCTGGTGGAGGAGTGAATCAAGTCTTGGGCAAGCCAGGCTATCTGTGGGGTGGGAAAGAGGAGCTACGTGGTCCTCTTGACATGCCTGGGGCCAAGCCTGGCCCAAAAGAGGCTACGGCACGGCGTGATGGTGTAGGACCATGTGGCCATGGATGTCCCATCCTCCTTGTGCCTTTGGGTGAGCACCAGCAACACCTCCCTGCCTTGTGTGATGCTCTGACAGCCACTGCATGCCCTCCCCCTCGGCCTCTTCCGTCACGTCCCAAAGCCAAGGCCAGCACCAGGGATCAAAGGGTGGTAGGACTGGTGCTTCACTAATTCCTGCTGCTCCCAGAACATGAGCGCAGATCAGTAGCTGCCCCAACCAGCCTGGCCCACCTCTGCGACCACAACGGATTCTGTGGCTTCATGCCACAATGCCGAGGACCCGCCGTGGAGATGGGTCTGCTGTATTCCCCACAGCTGTGCAGCTCAGCTAGGCCGTGGCCCCATCTCCCTGCCTGCACCGTGGAGACAATTTTCAACTAAAAAGCCCACAGGGAAGATTGCTTAACAGCTATTTACAAAGCACCCAAAACACGTAGCTGGAAGATGGCGTTACAGGCTGCAGTCTCAAGCTGAGGAGGTACGCCTTCATTTTTAGAAAGCCAACAGATGATGCAGGCGCATGGATAGCTGAAACTCTTTGGCTGCTTGCAGCCACAGCATTTCCACCCTTTGTTCATGCAGGCTTCGAACACGGCGGAAACCCGCAGGGAAAATCATCACGTCCTCCTCGCCATGGCTTTCTCACTTACACAGCTTTTTTGCTTTTTTTTTTTTTTTTTTTTTTCCCCTCGGTTCTACAACTATATTTATTGTTTTATCTGAAGCAGCCTGGACTTTTCATCATCAAAAGAAATGCTCCTGCTTCCTTCACACCTCCAAGTGAACATTAAAAGAAATGCTCCTGCTTCCTTCACACCTCCAAGTGAACCCTGCAAACAATAAGTTCATGTATTTTTGCAGGTTGGTATGTGACATCGAGTCACAGATATGTATTGGTCTGATACTGGATATTTCTGTAACTGGGGATTCACCTTTAGCATCAGTCAAGATGCTAATTCATCCATGCACCAATATTTCACCTGGAAAGGCTCAAGGGATCTGTGTGCTCATTAAACACTGACCCATCTCAGAGATGCAAACTCCCTGGGCAATCCCTGCAGAGAGACAGGGCATGCTATGGGCTTTATTAAAAGGACAATTTATTTCCGCCTCCTTTCCTTGTGGCAGCAATATTTTTGTCGCAGTCAGGCTACTAGTAAGGGATGCAGGACCAGGACCGGAGCTGGCGCTGGGGATGGGTATCTCAGGCAGACAGCTGCAGCCCAGGGAGCCCAGCCGCCTTCGAGAGGAAAACAAAATCTGTCTTATGCTGTTAAGCTGCCTGTGATGCGTGTGAATTTTTCCCCTGGGTAAGGCAACCTGGCCGGCTTGTGGAAGCATTCGCGGTCTGTGCGTGAGCACACAGGGGCCGGGGGTTGCGGGGGGGGGGGAGGCTAGAGCTGTTTGTACATCTTGATCCCATCGTGGCAGAGATGGAGATGGAAGCTCCTGGAGAGCCCTGGCTTTACTCACTGACAGATTTTGCAGCTGAGGAAGGTCTGTCTGCTGCAATCGGCCGAGCCAGGGGATGGAGCCACGCTATCTCGGCCATTTCTCCCTGATTAGAGCCTCCACAACCCCTCCTCCTGCAGATAAACCCCATAAACAGGAGCCAACCACGGTTCCTCTCTGAGCGCCAGGCTCTGTGGAGAGCCTGCCAGGCTTTTAATAGGTGCTTGCAGCTTGTTTCCCTGGACATGCATTAAAATTCCTCTTGGAGACAGCAAGGTAGTGGGAAGTTAGCATTGGTCCCAATGGTACAGAGCAAGTAAAGGCTAAAAGCGTGCGAGCAGCCCCAGCTTCATGTGGCACACTGAAGAGGACATCCACGGGGACTCACATTTACAAACAAGCTACTAATTGCCTGGTCCCATCAGTCATGTGTCATCTCTTTACAAATTGTTTGGGAATATCCCCTTATTAAACGAGTTAAATTGACTTATTAACAGGAAATGAGGGGTGACAATGCACGTGGAAAATAAAAAATTTAAAAAATAACACCCCCCCCGACCAAATCCACGGTATATTGAGCTGCATAAAAATTAAGCAGCCTTGCACAGAGGGACATATCATGCTGTCTCCCTCCCGTTACAGAAGAGTAATCTGTAGGGCAAGGAGATCGGGACAGGGAGGATGGAAGAGGAGGAGGAAAGAATTTGAGAAGAATTTATCGGACAGGAAGGAACCCATCTCACTTTCAGCACCTTCACCAACAGCTTTCTCATTTCATTTAGCAAACGGCAAGAACCATGTCAAAAGTAATAGGCAGCCAGCTCAAATCCAGCCCAGGGTGCAGCCTGCAATCCTACACATCTAGTGCCATGCAACAGGTAGCAGACCCCAGCACCAGCCCATGGCTGGGCAAGGAGCAGCCCCAACACATGTTAGTGATGGATAAAAAGCTTTTTCATTTGCCTTATTTGCTTGGCCAGGCTGTGCAGCGCCAGGGACCAAGTCAGGATGGAGCCCTTGCCGCAGGCAAAGGGCTGATCTGTGGTGGTCGGCAGAGCGTGGCTGGGTCCTGGCTAGAAACATGAGGGTTTGGAGGTTTATCACCCTCCTGCTTGGAGTCTTGCACGTTTGATGGAAAAGGGCTGCAAGGGACTTTAGGGGAACGGGGCTGAGATGGGGTCACCCATTGCCATTTACTGGTTTGATGGTCACAGCCACCCAACAGCCCTTATTGCATCCTGCCTGTATTGACCTCTGTGCCAGCAGAGCAAAATACGTCTCAGCTCATCCCGAAAGACACATAAACAGGGACCTTGGAGATTGCAGATTGCCCCTGCCTGCTTGTACAATCCCTGTTTGACATCCTCTCACCCTAATGAAGCTTTTCATTAATTGCTGTGTGACATGAGCTGGCGTGGCTGGAGCTCATACACACACCCGTGGTCCCTAACACTGAGCAGAGCATCTGCTCTCCTGCACGCCGCAGGGTGAAACCACATGCAGCCCTGATGTACCTAAAAAAAAAGCTGAGGTGGGGCTCCTTGCAGAGCCTGGACTCAACATTCAACAAAAAAAAAAACCCAAACATTTAAACTAGCCATAACCAACGTTTATCAGTGTATTTATTCAGGGCTGAAGCGATGCTGAGTGGTGGGGATAGGGAGCAGCAAGAGCTAGTGATGGGCTAGGGCCAGGCAGCCTGGGCCCATCACGGGAGAGAGGTGGCTGTTTATACAGCACTGGATGAGGGCTTTTCTCCCATGACCCTTTTCCACCAGCTTCAGGGGAAAAAAAAAAAAAGGTTTTGTTGAAGATGATATTTCACAGGAACGTGTTGAATTCAGCAATATTTTCCGAGGAGGAAGGAGAAACACTTCAGCAGCGTTGCTGCACTTAAATCCGTCTTCTTGTTTTTATACTTAGCACTATGTTTTAATTATAGCTTTATTCTCATCTACGGCATTCGAGGGTGTATTTCTGATTTTTGAATCATCACACACAAAAAAAAAAAAAGCCAAACCATGCTGAAAGAAACTGTTGTCTGAGATTTAGTGGTCCCAATTTCACTCCTCCTCTCCCAGGCTCTTGTGTGCCCGGAGGGATGGGTGGCCCCAGAAGCCTGGTGTGATGTTTCCCACCCAGCCTGGCTCTTCCTCCCCAAACTACTTCATTTCTCACAGTTTTGGGCCCAGCTCTGTGCATCTACCAGGAAAGGACACTGGAGGAAACACAGCTTTGGAGTGGCTGCAAAACCCCTCTGCAACTTTTTTATAAGACATCTCATTTCTGTTTTGTCTGAAGGCATCAGAAAGGACGGAGAATGAACAGCCAACAGGAACTGCTGGCCCTCAAAGCGCAGGCTAAAAACAGGGGTCACATCTCAGGTCTCACCAACATTTTTGGGCTGCTTGGCCATTCGCAGGGCTTTGCTGATGTCCGAGAAAAACCCTGGAGGCTGCCAAGGGCAGAGAGGGTTTGGCCAGTGCCTGAACTTCAAGGCTATTCTTGGGGCTTTGCCCATTGGTCATGCACCCTGATTTGCTTATCCATCCCTTCTCCCCCACCTTCATCCCGGCCAGCTCCTGTGTTTAACCCAAGCCCATTTTATGTGCCATACAGTGGGCAAGACAAAGAGCGTCGGCGCTTTTCCCAGTTTACTGGCTGGTGCCTGCGCTCAACGGTTGTTCTCCCGTGTTTGGGCTGTTAGTCCAATTCACAAAAAAAGTTGAAAAGGTAATTGGAGGGCGCCAGAAGTCCCTTTGGTCAAAGTAGGCAAGAGACCTCATCTTTTTGCGGTTATACATTACTAGCAGGGTATTATGTCCACAGGAGTTAGTCCCCAATCTGGAAACGGGAAAACTAGCCAAGAGAAGGAATTATTCCTCAACTTAAAAATAAACAAACAAACAAAAAAAGTCCTGACGTGACAGAGGTCTACTACTTGGCTCTGCCGAGAGCAACGGGGAAGCACTTGGAGCAAGCCCTATCCCTGCCCTTGGGAATATAAAAACATGCTGACTTGTGCACGCAGGAGCCTTCAGCTTTGACAGGCAGCAATATGCTGCAGCCAGTTGTTTGGAAAGGGAAATTCAATACTGGGGTTTCCAATGTTTCCTTGTTTTCACAGCGTCCAAAAGCCCTCCCCAGACATTTGGAAGTGCTCAACACCTGCCTTAAAACACTCTTAACCGCTCATAATGACTGGCCAGGGGGTTTGCAGCAGCTCTCTCCTACCGGTAATGACACGCAGGACATCCAGAAACAGGCAAAGAGCCAAAAACCATGGGGGAAAAAGCCCATGTAGATGTTGCAAGGATCTGGCAGGATCTTTAGTGTTGCACTTCATCGCTCACGGAGCCTCTCAATTCTGTGACAGCCCAAACTGAAGCCCTCCACCCAAATGCTGCCAGACCTGGTGGGTCTGAAATCCAAACGCAGCTTTAACCCTTCTCCGGAGAAGGCACTAATGGGAAGAGACAGTGCTTTCAGCTGTTTCTTGTCCCTGTTTAAGCAAAAGGCCTCATGATCCCACCTGGTCTCAAACCTGCATCCACTCAGCATCAACCCACACTGTGCTGCAGCATCTCAGACAGGAGATGAATCTTTCGGTCTGCCTGTACCCCATGGGCACTCGGGAATCAGGGCTTGTCCACAGTCCCAGCACAGCCCAGCGGATGGGACTGCTCTGCCCCACAAAGCTAGGGGTATGCAGCAGCAGCCCCCCAACCCTGTGCCAGCCCAAATACCCCCTCCCTCCTCAGCAGGTTTTGGGGGAGGACCAGCAGCGCAGGTGCCAGCCCTCTCCTCTCCGTATGCTTTGTCTCTCCTATCCATAGGGATTTCCAGTGGAGACTACCATCCCGCTCTCCCCTTGTCATCAAAGAGGGGAAAGATGCTTTTTGGAGCGTGGCTTCTGACCTGCTTTAAACCTCCCTTCTAGGGAGAGATCAGAGCAGCATTTGAAACCTGTCGTAAAAAAATTAGAGGCTGCTTTGGGAGGTTATTCTGCATTGATCCCGTCCATCTCTGGTTTGTATGCATCGATTTTTCCCCCATCCTGTGTTTTAAATGGGGCTGTAATCAGTTGAGCTTTTCTGCTTGATTTACTCATCTGCAGCTTAAGCCTGGAGGTGGGGGATCCCGCCCGATACATCTGCACAGCTCCAGAGTGCGTGGCAGTGATTTGGGGGGCAGGTTTGGGAAACCCGTGGAGTTTTTCGCCATGTCTGGGAACAGCACGCTGGGTTAGACAGGGGATTTTGCAGTCCAGCCTTTCTTCTTTGCTGGCTCTCTCGCAAATCAGCCCCAAAGCCAGAACTTTTTGACAGCAGAGCACAGCTCCAAGTTTTATTTCCCCTAGCATCTGCAGAAACGTGCCACCAAAAACAGCTGTCTGACCTCACAGAGAGAGCACAGCCCTGGGGTGCAGCAAGAATTCAGGCTGACTATTAAAGAAAGGGACATGGCAAAGCGCTAGATGTGTTGTCAGTGACACTGTTAATGCTGAGGGCTAGTAGAGTTTGTGGCAGTGAGAGGCGAGGGTTGGAGTCAGGACACGGGACATCCACTTGTAAAAGGGATCGCTTGATCCCATGTGGCAGGTCACCTTCTGGATTTCATCCTAAGCCTTGCAGAGACATGCCCAGTACGGTGCAGAGCATTTACTGGGCTGCACAAGACCCTCCATGGAGCCAGGAAGGCAACACTGCAGCAAGCGTGGTACCCGCCACCTAGGGAAGACAATATACTGTACAGTTCCCCTTGGTTTTTTAGAGATCACTCAAATAACCACACGAAAAAACACCCCTCCTCTCCCCACAAGGCAGAAGGCACTTCTTCCAAGTGACAATATCAGAAGTCAGCAGCATCTTACAATTGCTAGGGTACAAAAAATGAAGATTATCTCTCAAGAGAGCAGAAACGCTCCATGCGACGCAGTGAACGCAACAAGGTTAGAAAAACCCCTGTGCAGTGCTATGAGGTCCTACCCTGAGCCCACGAGCTCACCCTCCCAGTTTAAGAGCAGCCCTCACCATGGGGGGGTTGTACCCATGGAGCTCCTGCAAGTTCCCAATCCTTTTTCATTTAATTAACCTAAAGGACTTTGGAGGTTAAACCATCACTGTGCACTGGTCGGAGGTGCCATGCAGGGACCTGTTTGCACCCCAACACCACGGCACCAGCTGGGACCGTAGTTCATCCCAAGGACCAAGGCTGAGGAGAAGCCATGTAAGATGCAGTGGGTGCCCATGGTGAGCTGGCACAGGTCTGGGAAACTCCCCAGCTACTCCGTCTCACCTTGCCGCATGCTGGCAATTCCCTGTTTACACTCCACGAATAGGAAGTCTGTAGCTAAAAATCAAATATCCTGGAAGAAGCCTGTTCCCTATTAAACTTAATATCCTGGAGTTTATAGACACGTGTCACTCCAGGAGAGAGAGCTGTGTTTAAAGTACAAGTAAAACATCAGCTTCTCAATGCAGAAATAACTCTTACTTTGTATTTCTGCATGAGGTCCTGGCATGTGTTAGTGCCACTAATCCCTGCTGTAATAACATATACAGGAAAATTCTACCCAGACAGCAAGAAATACATATTTTATAGGGCTAAATATAAAGTCATCCATCTAAGAAAAACCATACTGGTCCTATTGGCAGGTAGCAGGCTATCCCAGGGAAACTGATTTTTGGCAAAATAGGTAAACCATGAGCTCCCAGAGCCACAGCAGCATCTGAAGGCACAAGTCTTTGCTACATAAAAAGCAGGAGATTGGGTCCCGTGAGAGCAATAAGCTGCCACACATGCACCCTGGAGGGAGGCACCGCAGGAGAGCCCTGTATCCACACGAGAAAGAGCAACGGTGAAACTATGGTTGAGCACAGCCTAAAACGGTACCTTGCACTAGTTGGGCAGGATGAGGCTCATCAGCCTGGTAATGAGCCTGACAAAACCCATGAGCCAGGACTGACCTGCAGCCAACACAGGCTGAAATGCTGGGCGCCACATACCCACAGCCAAAATCACCTCCTCAGCACCAGGGGTGGTAAAGCTGGGGCTGGATCGTTTCCTAAAGAACGTCCTCTTGCTCAGTCAGGAGTTAATTTTGGGATGTGAGATGGAGAAGGTGACAACAGCTGTCCCTTCCAGCATGAAAATCCACCCACTTGTGGATATTTTCCCCTCCCACTGAAGTCAAAGGAGGCTGATTGCAAGGTACTCACTTTTCCACCACAATGGGAATAGGAAATCAGGCTCCTGCCTATTCAATCAAGAATATCCTGCAGGGTTGCAGGTGGCCTGGCAGTAACCAGGTAGGATGCTGCAGGTACAGCTCCACATCACAGGCAGCATCTCATTTCCCTGCAATCAGCTCCTGAAATATCCCAACGAGCATCTGGCATCCCTGAGAGAGTTAAGACTAAGTCAATGTTTCCGTCATCAACCTTGCTTTCAAGGGGCTCGTAACTCTCGATGTTTGTGCTCTCATGAGGCCAAAACTTGGCACAGAAGCGTGTGGCCCAGATGCAGTTTTATTTGGTAATAAATAGCTTAAGTCTCATAAGCCTTTTCTTTTCTTTTATTTTCTTTTTTTTTTTTTTTTTTTTTTTGGCTTAGACATGTAAAATGGGAAAAGAAAGATGTCTGGGATTTTTTTTCCTACCTTCCGATAAGTTTGGAAAAGCAGCTTATACTGAATAATAGCAAGCATTTTTTCAGATACACACAGTCCACAGTGCCATTTCTCAAATATCTTGCCTTTTTTAATATCTGCTTTTTAACAGAATCAATGTCCTTCGCCCCGTGCAGTGCCAGCATTGCGGCCTGAGATTTCCAGGGGTGACTCTCAATGCTGGATTATTCAATCTTTGGCACAATAAGTCTAATGTTCAGGAAAAGTTAAAACATGGCAAAATTCCCCAAGCCCTTTAATCAATGTCAGTAACGTTTTGAGAATGGACTGCCGTTTTAATCGCGCCCCTGTGGCATCCCGCTTCTTTAAAGCTCAGGCAATTGTTGCAGCCCAGCACTATCTAACCAGACCCCAGGTGAGCATTGGTTTTTGTCAGCGATCTGCCAAGAATTAGCGCTTTCAGATTTACCCCAAACTCAGACTTTGCTCTACCGAGGTCAGCTACTTTTCCAGTGGCCAAAAGCCAAGGAGACACCCCAAGCCCCCAGCCTGAGGGCTTGGCCACTCTTCAAAAGTCCGCCTCAGCTGGAGCAGAGAGAAAGAGCCGTGATTTTACTCCTACGGTCAGCTCCAGATGTCGGAGGGAACCCAGTGGGAGGCTGGGCTACCGTCCAGCTGGTGCCGTTATCCAAAGGCTGTTATCTGCAGGGCTGGGATTGTTTTGCAGTAGGCAGCGGAGGGGGGCCTGCCAGGTATGGGAAGGTTGCAGCGGTATGGGGAGCTGGGCTGGTGTTGGGTCAGGCATGATGCAGCCTGGCCCAAGGAGGACTCTGCAGATGTCCCCTTAGGAAAACGTCCTTTCTGTGGGGTGCAGATCCACCCATCACCTCCTCTTAAGCGACACCCTCATTCTCTAGGAGGGAGGATTGAAGGCAACCCTACAGGGTCAGAAAACTTTCCCCAAAACAGCCTCCCACCAAGTTCTCCACCTCAACGCTGGGCTTGCAACACCCAGCGGCATGCACAGAGCCTCCCCACACACTTGTCCCACATCTCAGCCTTCCCAAATCCCAGTGAAGAGCTACTTGCAAGTGAGGTACAGGGAAATTGCTGGCTGGAAGCAAGGCAGGCAGCTGGTGCTGCAGAGCCCACCCTTTGTCCCAGAAGGTACGTGTAGTCTCCAGGAAGAAAGGGATAGCCCACGTGCAGTATGGATTTGCACAGGCACCCAGGTGACTCACTGCATTAACTGGTGAACTGGAAGAAAAACTCCCAAATATACAGGTAGACTTTGGACCACGTGCCCTGGAGCAACACCAGCCATAAACCACATTATAACGCACATAGGAGATGTCACAGCAAGAAGTCGCTCATGTGAAACTACTCTGACATGGCATAGCAGTTGCACTCAAGGAAAAATCATCCTCCTGCTGCCATGAGGCTGATGTACAGCAGGCAATGGAATTTTTTTCCCCTTTTCTTTCCCAAGCTCGGCACTGTTTTTCCGAAGACTCAGGGCCTATTACTTCATCTGATGGACCAGGTGGTCTATCAGCAATGCATACCTTACTAATGACTGTACCCTTGAATAAGAACTGAAAGACTGATAAAAGAGGAACATCCTACCTTTGAAGGCGCCATGAGATGGTCTTGCTTGTCTGTACTGATATGTGTGATCTAGGCAAGGACAACTAATCAGTGAAAGACACTTTCGAGGAAAAACATCCTTGAAAATATGTGAGCTAATTAATTTTGTATATATTTAGTTTTAGAGTAGTCAGCACAACAATAGATGCCCTCTAAGCATGGGTAGTAATTAAGTTATGTAACTGTATGTAAATCACTAATTAATTACATAATACTTGGGAGCAGGCAAAAGCGGGGGGAGCGGGGGAATACTGAAGTAAAAAGTGTATAAACACTGTAAAGTGAAAAGAGGAGATGTGCTAGCTTTGTGGAATATCCACCTAGCACCCTTTTCTGTGCAGAACTGAAATAAATAAATACCTCAGCTCTGTCTCGGCTTATTGCACACCAGGTGCCGGACCCAGCTTGTGGGACGACAAGGCCATTGCCAAGGAATTTTTAAGAGGACAAACTGCGGCCCTGGGTCCAAAGCCACTTCCGACCACAGGGAGGTCTTCCCACATCTTGTTCACACAAGATGTAACCCAGCTCCCACGGCTGGGCCTCCGGGGAGAGCACCAGCCATGGTCCACAGTTGGGAAGCATTTGCTTAACATCAGGCCGGTGCCAGGTGTGTCTGCTGCAAATCCGTGCGTGCTGGCTTCAATTTGTCTGCAGGAAAGACAGCAGCAGTGGGTCTGCACTCCCTGTACTTGCCATTAATGAATGGCTTTGTTTTTTCTATTAAATTTAAAGACTAGAGTGCCAGTAATTAAACTATTCTGAAGAAGCAAACCCAGCCACCTCAAACAGAAAAGCTGTTTTAGAGAGAAAAGATTAATCAGAGTGAATATTAAAGACACAGAAACCACTGACAAATCCAGAACGAACCAAGCTCAGTGAGGAGGGAGGCCCCTCCACCAACCTGCAACCCCTGGTTTCGTGTCTCCTCCAGCTGCTGCAAGAGGAACGAGGGGCTTGAGCAGATGAGGAGGATGCAGGGTGGAAGGAGAGCAAAACGCCACCTCCAGCAGTCTGCTCCCCATCAAATTAGTTCTGGCAGAGCTAAACTGAGCATCATAGGGCAGGAGGGAAACTGGTCTGGGTCCAGAGTCCTCACACAGCGTCAACCCCTTGGTTGGACACGGTGGGCACCTCATGGGATGGAGAGCACTGGGGACCTGGGGGAGCTGCTGGGAGCAGAAAGTGCTTCTCAGCAGGGGACAAACCAAACCAGGCAGCCTTAAGTCACCCGAAGAGAGGGTTACCAAGGCAATAGCAGGCAAATTCATCTCCCTTTACTGTTTTCTTTCAAAGAGCTGCCTCCTCCCATCGCGCGCAGCAGCAAACCGCCCAGCTGGGACCTGAGCTGACCTCCTGTCATGATTTTTACCATTCCTGACAGTGGTTTTGCCAAGCCCACTCAGACAGAAAGATTTTTCCCCTCTCATGTGGATGTTGTTTTTATTACATCTACCTTGGAAACCTATGGCACCTCACAGTGCCATTCAGCATAACCAACAAGCACAGCAGGTACGGGGAGTCTACACAGCGCTCAGACGCTGCTGAACTAGCAAACCCCCTTGAAGAAGCCCATTAGCAGTACCAGGTTGCCACCCTTATCTTGCTTTCCAAAGCCAGCCTTGTTTTTGAGAAACAAAACTGGCATTCAGAGAGAATTCTTCTGCTCCTGCGGCTGCAGGTGCTGCTCTTAACAGAGACAACAAAACAAAGAAGAGGTTTTTGGTTACAGGGCACAGAGTAACCTATAAATTGTTGTTTATAGGGCTGGTTAAGTGCCCCATAAATACAGTGGCAATGACTGGAGCCGGGTGAGCTGCCACCCTGGGGGAGGAAGATGAGGTGCCGTGGCAGGGAAAGCCTGTGTCCCCAGGGCTTTCTGCACACCAGGCGCCTTTTAACTTAACTGATGCATCCACCCACAGGTTTTCAGGTCCAGTCACTACCCACCACATATGAGGTGTGGTTTCTCTCGTGCCAATGGGTTATTTTGCGTTTGCAAGGTGTCTCGTATGGGCTTTTAGTGGTTTTAACGAGTGTGAGGTTCAACAGCTCCTCAAACTCCTGGTCTTGGACCTCTGGAGGTTGTAGAGGACCGAGTGTCAGACATCAGAAATTGGACTGGGGGAGAATTAGAGAACCCAGTGAGACCAGCCATGCATGTCAGCGCAAGAGTCAAGGAATTTGCCAGGAATCAGCACAATACTTTTAGGAGAAGGTTGGTGGCTTTGGGGAGAAGCCTGCAGCCTTGTTGAGCACTCTCCACGAGAGTCTAACCCCCCAGTTAAACTGATGCTTTGACTTTGCTTTTCCCAGATTAAATTCCTGTCCAGTACAGTTCCTGCACTGTCAATTTTTAGGTCAGATGAAACCTTTAAAAGGCCAGATTTTCAAACAAATGCAGGATGTGGTGATCTATCTAACAGAGAGATGCCCCTTGCTGTCCCCAGGAGCCAGGATGGGAGGCTGGCAGAACGACAACTCCCTGTTTCACAGCTGCCGATTAAACTGCGATAATGATGCTCTGCAAAACACCAAATAGATTAGCACTAGCCACACGAGCTGCAAGTCCTTTTTTGGCTTTTCAAAAAACCTAAGAATCTTTCAAATTTGTTTTCGCACACCTCACCACCCTGATATTTTCCCTTGAATTTGCTGTTCCTGAAGTCGTACGCCTCTTTCACAGGGGGCTTGTGCCATTTTTAGATGCCGTGAGTTTGAACATGTGGCAGAAGGAACTCACAGCCTTTATAGCTCTTGGCCTTTCGGAGAGGACGGACTAATCTTTGGCTGATATTTAGCAGAGGCTTGCAGCGCCGCACATGACCTCCTGCTTGATATCGTCATGACCTTTCAGCTTCGTTTGTGAGACCATCTGAAATTTGTTTGATTTCGGTTCCTCTGCAGCGCCTTCAAAGCAGACTTTTCATGCCGTGGGGAATCACGGCACACCCAAATTAGCTGTTCCTGTACTTAAATGGCTCGGGGCGGGGAGGATGGCAAAGCGTTTGCCCAGCGCCATGAGAACAGGGCTGGTAAATACGCCCTGGTTTACAGAGGAGGAGATGGGAACAGGGCAGAGGGCAGAGCTGGCCTGGGCTGCAGAAGTCGTGGGTGGTGGACCCAGGGCCAGACCCTCTGCTCTGCATATCCCCCATGAAAAGGTGTTTGTACGACCACAGGTCGGTGCCATGCCGTTCCCTTCCCCGCTGCCTCGTGGTGAGCCCTCTCAGGGCCTGAAGCCACCTTTTCCCTTATGACCAGCCAAGGTCTCCTACATCACCCCATGCTTGCAGGGCATTTACGAATATCACCCCACCCAGCGCTCCCACACCAATGAGTGTGTTACCGTTGCTAGCAAGGCGAACCAACAGGGCTGAGCTTCTACCAGTAGCAGCCTAGATACCCCTTTTTTGCCCTACATGCACTGTTTTTCCCATCAGCAAGCGCTTTTCTGCCCTGCAAACCACGGACACACACGACCAGAAGTGGGAAGACACATCCTGGAGGGCACTGGGTCAGCCCCAGGGCGATGGGCAGCATTATGTACAGACCGTAAGACAGCTCAGCTTTGTCTATGTATTTAACTCCTGCATCTTAGGGAGCGGAGACGTTTCCTTCCCAAAGGATGACAGAGCACCTTTTACAACATCATGGCCCTAGACGTTCAGGAGGCATTTAGGAAATTTTAATTCAGTCTTTTAGCTGGCACTGCATCAGCCCAGAGTTTCCTCCTGGCTCTGGAGAGACGTCTTCATCTGCTCCAGACTGAGGAGGGACCACGCTTTTCCCTGCCAAACAGCTGGGCTGGTCGGGTCATTCTCCTATTTTACTTTTTCCTGCAAGAGTCCCATGCTGGGAACCCCCTGCCTGTACCTTACTGGCCTGCCCTGCTGCACTGAGGGGCAGGTGGGGCTCATGGGGAGAGGGGAATGGGTAATAAACCTAGTTGATGATGGCAGCCTAGACACCTACTCGTACCTTTTATCTTCTGCACTCGCAGGACAGGAACGGGCCAGTGCTGGGTCCCAGGCAGAGGCCAAAGCCCTGAGGCACAAGCAGAGGTTTGTGGTTCTTCCCACAGTCCTGAAAATCCCACGGGAAGGGAGGAAACCAGCCCCCGCCCAGCCCAGCTTGTGACCCAGCCTCACAGATGTTCTCAACAGTGGACACCTCACCGAGGGAGCATCCCAAACCACCGCAAGCTCCCAAATCCCCAGGTATAACATATAAAATCGACCTGCTGCCTGCACTTCCCGGTGGAGCAAGGACAGCAGCTGAGCCCCAGGGATGAGGGGTGACCACATTCATTCTGGGCACTCACGGATTTTTAGCAGGTGACCAACCCCCCGAGGACAGATGGGGACTGAAGGGAGCCAAATTTCTGCAGGAAACATACCTGCAAGGAGGGACTTCATGGGGAGATGGGGTACCAGGAGAGACCTCACGGATGAGGGTCTTGGGAGTACAGGGTCAGTGCATCTCAGTGAATCAAAGGAGACCAGGAGGGTGATGGTGATGGCTATGGGGCTGGAGATGCGCCCACCTGAGCGAGGCCAGGAGCATCTCAAAATTTCCCACCAGTCCAGGGCAAACAGACTGTACCACACTCCTCCCCACAGCACACGGGAGCCTACCAGGAACCTGTGCAGCTGCAAAGTGGGAAAAGGTGCGCTTTTTTTTTTAGTTCCACGTGTGACCCCTAGGCCCCAAGGATTTTTACTAATCGCTAAATTTAATTTGTTTTGCTCTTTTCTCGGGGCTAAGGCTTTGCATTGCTGGGCCTGTGTTGTTTCCGTTACAGCCTGCTATTTTTCATAGAAACTTCAGACTAAGTATCAGTCACACATTAAGGTCAGGCAGCTCAATTCCATTAACAGGCGGCGAGACTCAGCCTCCCTGTAATGAATGCTGCCTGCGCCTCCTAATGATAGTGGCAGAGGAACTGGGCAGCACCAGCACACAGTGATTGGCACCCCCCTGGCACTAGGGACCACAGAATTGATTTTAAAAGTGCATTCATCTTCTACAAATCTTGGCTAAAGTTTTCCTGACCTGTGACAAATCTGCATGAGCTGCAATTGAAAGACAGAGCCAAGAAGAGGAAAGGAAAAAAAAAAAAAAAAAACAACAAAAAAACCCCAAACAAAAAACCCCAAAGCAAGAAATAGATTCCAGCAGGGTTGTCTGTCTCAGTTTCCAGCCCTCACCCCCAGCCATGTCTTTCTGCCCCTCACTTTACGAGCAAAGCTAAAGGTTTTTCATACTGCTGCCTGCCACAAAGAGGGTACAGAGGATTTAAAGATGCTACAAGCTCCTCCCCGTTGCTGGACTCACGAATGTTGGGTCAGGATAAGTCCACCCCAGTCAGAGGGTGCTAGCCTCCGTCTGCTTTTCACAGCCCAACAGCCACCAACACTGGGACATCCACTTCCCACCCCTTGGGCTCTGCACCTGGCTGGGAAGCAGCTTTGAGGAGCTGGCAATTGCACAGCAGAGACGTGAGCAATGAAGGTGCCCACCCCATCCCCTTCCCGACCCCTTCCAGCATGGCCCCACAGCTGGTGGCCCACCACACCTGCAGTTTCTCTCCCTGCTTCTACAACAAAGTGGTACAGCCAGTGTCACCTACAGGCAAAGGAGGACCTACAAAAACGTCAGAAAAGGCTTTTCCTGCTCTTTAGCAGTACTAACCCCAACCCAAGCATGCAGCTATCTCATGTCTATACCAGACCATCCTCTTATAGAGCCTTCAATTTACCAATGCACCATTTGGGCATCAAGGTGAGGATGTTCTCCACCATGTAACACAACGACATGGAGAAGAAGGTGACTTGGGCTGAAGTCAGGAGTTGCTTCGCCGAAGGAAGATGACAATTTTAGTTATGTGCAACTACCCAAGGTCTAACAAGCTGTGCATCCAACACCACCGTTTCAGGGACATTTCGAAAGTGTAATTGGGGTGAGGGAGAAGAGGAGGTGGGGAGAGAATGAAATAGAACTTTAAGGCATTACCACAGCATCAGGAGCCTGGGTTTCAGGCTGTAAGCTGTCACATTGTTATGGACAAGGCATTTGGGAGGTTATAACAACTCTTTTACTCTGCAAAATTCATCCTTCCTAAAGGAAAACATTTATTCCGGTCAAGTACAAATAAGAGTTAAATACAGGCAGATCAGTTTTAATACTATAGTTACACCTATTAAAGCGCCTGTAAAACTAACATCAAGGCATTTCATATTAATTCCCTCTCAGTGACTCCAGATCTGATTTACTTCGACAAATCCCCTGCTATTGAGAAGTGGCCACAAGTCTCCACAGCTCTGTATCAGCTGGCATTGCAACAAGTCACTGCCGGACTCAAAAAGTCAAGATCTATCAGCTACACAGGGAAAGCAAAACTATTGATCAGAGCAGCTAGGTAAGGAAGTCATACAGATAGTGTCAGCAGCCAGTTTTTCCCCCAGATCATTATTTTCAAGTAAATTTCATAGAAGACATGAGGCCTGAGTCACTCTTCCCCCTAGTGCAGTGGCTGACCTCAGGAAAATTCTTCCCCATGGATTAAAAACAAATAATGTTAAAGCGATTCTTCAAAAAAAAAAAATATATGTGTGTGCGTGTCTGTGTCTATGACACTAAGGAAGAACTGAGGTTTTTATTTTTCGTGCAAAAATCTGAACTTTGTCAGCTTCCTGCTTCACTTCTAAACTTATTTACTGAAGAAAGCAGAGACATCTGCTCAGGTTTTTATGGCTAAATAAAATTCTTCAGACATCACCTGTGACACATTTCCTCAATAGTGACCAGAGAAAGGAGGATAAAAACCAGAAATCCACTTTCCCCTGTCCACATCTACATTTCCCCAGGAATTTTCCCTACAAAACAGCATTTTCCTTGTTCCCTGGATTTTATACCAAGTGTCCTGCAAGATGGGCGCTGGCACAGATGGAGAAATGAAGGTGGGAGACCAAAAGCACCTACTCATCCTTAGGGAAGACCAGAGGGTCCAGGTGGGGATCTGTGGAGCTGGGGTTCAGCATGTTGGGCCCACTGCCCACTTGCATTCACAGGTGTCATTCAGGTGAACAGAAGCATGCCCAGCAATTTCGGGAGGGCTGGTTTCTGCTCTACGAGTTGGACATAGCCCAGCTGCTTGGCTTTAGACCAGACCCATGGTGATTTGGGATCTTCTCCACGCAGATGTGACCACGGAAGTGGATGTCCCTGCCCATGGAAAGTCCCCTTGTTTGGAGGGGATGACCCTGGTGCAGAACAAAAGTGTCCAACATTGACTTTTACGGCAGAGGAGAGCACACCTGCACCCCTGCCCACGCCAGCTGACTGCCCATCCAGTAGGTGGACCCGCAGGGAATGCTGGTCAGAGAGGAGGCACCACTGAAGTGCTGTCATCTCCATCCTTGAATACATCCCAGACTCGGCTGGGCAAAATGCTGAGAAACCCAGTAACTTCAAAGGTAGCCCTGCCCTGAGCAGGCAGCTGGACTGGAAACCTCCAGAGATCCCTTCCCAGCTGAACTATTCTGCAACTCCATCAGCCAGTGGAAGATGCTCTTTATTTTTCAAGAGCATCTTCTGGGGCAGCTGGGGTACATGCCTCCGCATTACAGCTCTGAAAGCACCACCAACATGGAAAAAGTCTCCTTTACCTTTGCAAGGGGGGTGCTTGTAAATGCACACACATGCAGAGAGCGGCGCCGCGCACTACGAGAGGCGCAGACTTCACTCAAAGACTGGAATGAAAATAAACCTAGGTGTGTATTTTCCGTTTCTATTGCCAGTTCACAGCGCAACTGAGCCTTTAGAGAAAGCAGAAGAAGATTACAGGATTTTTCACAGCACTAACCGCTGAACCCAGGAGAAGACTTTTGCCTGAGCTGAAATAATACAGCACAAATAACACTAACCCATGTTATGTCCATTGAACGGTGGTTCCGGCAGATGCCAAGTAGAAGAGAGAAAAGCAGCGATTACAAAGGTGTGTTTCAGATTCAACCCAGCTCCGGGGGAAAAAAAAATAACGTCTGTTCAAGCTACAAAACCTGTTGACTCCTCAGAGCTCCCGGTTACAAACAAAAAGGAATTAAAGTTGGGATCCGAACATCTCAGTGATGTTAATTAAAGCCTGGTGCCTCCAGAACACCAGCCGAGCCGCACGCTGCATTTCTAATATTTCTCTCATGCTTTTGAGAAAGATGGACTACAAAGCATCTAATCCTGTTCCTCCATTCAGACAAAGCATTTTGACCAAGCAAATCAAACCAAGCTCCATGAGGAAGCGCTGGCTGGCTCAGAAATTGTCCAAGATTTGGCAGATCTGCAAACATCTGGCCCCAAAAAGATGCTTGCAGGCAGTCCCCAAGCCCTGAATACCCTCACACAGAAAGCTGGATGGGCAAAATCCTGACTCCTGACATTTTACAGTGGGATCATTCTTATTTTTCAGAGAAACAACAAAAGCTGTAGGGATGGCAAACTTCCTCCTGGGACCCCGGGGTTCAGGTCTTCTGCTCAAATGGATTATATGGATTTCTGCTCTCTGTGTTTTGGGGTAGCAGCACAGTAGTGTAAAGCCCCACTAGTATTAACCTGCTTGTAGTTTTAAATGCAGAGATGTCCTAGTATTATAGGTGCAGCTTGGGCAGAGTTGCCAAGCTCCTGAATGCCCCAATTTCTCAACAACAACTGGTGGCTCATTCAACCAAAGGGCCCAGCCCTTCAAAGCAGCTCAGCTTGCTTAAAAAAGGTGTATTTTTCTCTTAATATCATGGAAACCAGTCAACGGCCACCCCCAGACCCTGCCCAGCTTGGATGTGGTGGAGACTCGCAGTTCTCCTAACCACTACCAAGCCGCACTGATGAGCATCCCCAGCCCACGGTGTGGGATCTCTCTCTCTATGTTGCTGCTTTTCCATCACTTTCTGGCCCATCAGTCCCTGCCCTGAGGGACTCTTGTGCTTCCCACTGTGTGTTGCCCTCCTTCCTCCACCATCACGCAGCACTTCCACACCAGAGCTCAGCTAAAACCTCTCCCACAGATGCAAATTTGCCAGGAATTTTAAGCCCTGGTCTTTGGAGAGAGCAGGACACCAGCAGTGAAAGCCACCTTTCCCACCATGGAAGCTGGTATGCATATGGACACAGAGAGAAAGCAACTCCTACAGCTTAGGGACTGCAACACAGCCAACCCCAAACCCCAGGAGATGTGGGGAGCAGACCCCTCACAGCAGGCATCGATAAGAACAAAGCACCTTTTCATCGGCTTTTTGGTGTCTGAAACTTGGCAAACACTTTGTATTTTCATGTTACTGTTGTGTTCTGGGCTTTCATCCCTTTTTTTTTTTTTTTTTTTTTTAATCATTAAATCTCATTGTATTTGTTGGCTTTCTCAAAGCTCCAGCTCCCTGCCGTGATGCGAAAGTGCACACATCATGGCAGCACTAGAAACAGGCTTGTTCTTTAGGCTGAAAAAAAAAAAAAAAAAAAAAAAAAGAAAAGAAAAGCAAGCAGGAGCTGGGTCTATTCATGGTCTGGAGAGGAGCGTTTTGGCTCAGGGGCAGAGTGCCAACCCTGCACACCCATCCGCTCCACTAAACTTACCTCCAACAGGCTGCCTTCTCCCCAAAGTTCTCTGCAGAGGTGGCTGCTCCAAGCAGGTTTAGTTGTTGGGTGCCCTGGTACACCCCTCCTCCCCTGCACCACCCACCTGCCCAGCCCGGCTCGCATGAGGGTCCCAGCACTTCTTTGATGCTCTTGCACTGGCCTGGATGTCACCTCCCTGCCAAGGGACACTGCCAGCGAGCTGGGTTTCTGCAAAGCATGTCCATCCCCCTGTTCCCCGTCTGAATTGCAGGGCATCGGGAAGGGGCCCTTGCTGCCTCCCCGTTCCCGTCGTGGGGCCAGAAAGCTGTGACCAGTTGTGCCAAAACAGAAAGCA
Organism: Leptosomus discolor; assembly: GCF_034619465.1. Taxonomy (NCBI): domain Eukaryota; kingdom Metazoa; phylum Chordata; class Aves; order Leptosomiformes; family Leptosomidae; genus Leptosomus; species Leptosomus discolor. Next base: position 89,647,884 of record NC_141419.1, on the reverse strand, counting down.
GGGGAAAGGAGAGGCACCAACGCTCCCTGTTCAATGGGATAAAAGAGCAGCAGCCCTTTTGTACAGGTATTTTCATCCGGAAAAAAATCTCCCCTCTAAAAGCAATATTTTCTAGAAGTGAAGCAAGAGGAGGAATATACGCCTAGAGCCCACTCAGCACCACACCATGATGCTCCCTTCCCCCGGCCTAATGACCAATGTGACCATGCTTTAAAGCTAGTACTCTGGTTATGAGATAGACCCCTCCATCACTGTTCCCAACACCAGTTATTACAGCATCCATCACACTCATCTCCTGATGCAGCAGCCAGAGGACATCCCTTCAGCCCATACAGAGCTCTCAAGGAGATCCTCCACCTTCTGGACACACTGTCCCATAGAGAGCAGTGCCTTATCCTCCCCTCCACCAACACACACCCGACCAGTGGGCTTGAGGATCTCAAGTGCTTCCAGCAGGTTTGAGCCCTGGAGCTAGCACCAGCCCTGAGGAAGACTTCTGTGCCTAGGGAATGAATGCGAAGAAGGGGCAATTCATAAAAACTGATCACATCCACGGTGGAAAACATGGCAGATATTTCAAAACATGGTGTGAAAAGGCAGAGGTAAAGGTGAAGAGATCAAGGGAAGGTAACACCAACAGCTATGCTGGGCAGGAGGACTTACCACCTGGCATACAACCAGCTTCATAATGCGTTTGCTGAAGAGCAGCAAACGTTGTGTCTCTGGAAAGAGCCACAGGATGGATCTAAGCCTGGGTCTGCCAGCATCAAGGTCAGCCCAGGCTGAAAAGACCTCCTCTCACTGCTTAGTTTCGAGTAGGAAAAAAAAAAAAAAAAGTCCAATGAGAGATGCTGGGCTGCGGATAAGGAATCCTAGGACAAGGACAGGGGTTCAGCACAGCTGGTCCCACACGGTCTGGATGAAAGCACGAGCTAGTGTAGTACATCCCAAAAACTGCTATGAGCTTCTTGGATGTTGTTGAGCTCTGGCCCTTGATTTTGTTAACGACAGTCAAAATTTCATGTTACAGGAAGAGCAGAGTCACACCGGACACCTAACGAACATACTTCAGCTTCCCTAACAGCACCCCAGCTCCTTTCAGGAGGAACTGCTTTCTGTCCCAGGGACTGGAGGATTTATCTTGTCTCCCTTCCCCTTGGTCCATGTCCTATTTTTCTAAGCTTGTAACTACCTCCTAGTAATGATTTTCTTCCCCAGGGCACCCCTGCACCCTACAGAAGAAGCACCCAAGTGGCATCATGTGCCATCTGGATCTGTCAATGCTCTTCTTGCAGATGACCCGGAGCAAGATAATAAGTCCTTATCTCCAGGGTGCTTCTATAGACTCCTTTGGAAAAACACCCACAGGCAAGTTTGTAATCACATGTGCCAGGCAGATTTTCCTACTCAGATCCAACAATGCCATGGAGAAGGCACTATTTGTCTCTGCAGGCTGAAGTAACTCAGGCGGATGAGCCCAGTAAGGAGCTAAGCAGTGGTTGCACATCCTATCCGAGACCTCAGCTGTCATTTTCATTTTGGAAACCATCCCTGGTCCTCGCAAGCCTGGAAACCCACCCTTGTGGCCAAGTGAGGTGAGAAGGAAGGCGAGGCGGAGGCTGACATGACCTCCCTTGTTTTGTAAGGAGCCAACTATATTTTGTGACCTCCTGCACCAGGAGCACAGCCTTTGCTTCTCCGAGACTCATCTCAGTCATTAAAGCACTTTCTCCTGATAAAATAAATCTGATTCCTGCACACGCTAAAGTCACAATATGGTTTCACAGCACAAGAACATGGAGGATTGGGGCAGTCTGTTCCTCATCATTGCATGCTTTCCAAGTGAGTACAAAACGCTGAATCCATCTCTCAGATATGAAAAAAATTACTTCTAGGTGAAAAGTTTCTGTACAAAAAAAAACAACTGAAAGATTACAATGAATTGGTTTTATTCTCTGCATCCAGTTGATGCTGTTTCATTTTCTGCCATAAGATAGCATTTCATTTCTGGGGTTGTGGCCTATTTCACCCCACTTCAAATGAACCAGTTAAAAGCTTTCTCTCCTACCCTCCCCCCATTTTGCTGAAAAACCCAAAGACAATATAAAACCAGGAAAATAAATTTTCAGCCAGTGAACCAGAAATTAATCATCATCTTCAAACCCATGTATCTCTGTTTTCACATAGCTCTAGTCCTTGGCAACTCTGGTCAACAGAAGTGCCAGCAGCTGAGCTGCTGGTCCACCACCCATTGCTCACCCATGCACCCCCCCACTGCCGCTGGGACATGACATCCCTTGCTTTGAGGCCCAATTCCCATGCAATACCATATTTTCAGCTTGCAGCTTCAATGAGCAACCTCAGAGACAAGAGTCTGGCCATCACTAGTTAAGTTAAAGCAGGAAGGAGTCAGGCAGAGAGCTGAGCAACAGATTAAGGATGGACAATCAGTTTTGCTGCTGCTTTGATAAGAGCAGGAAGGTATAGATTCATAGAATCATTTAGGTCGGAAAAGAATCTTAAGATCATCCAGTCCAACCGTTAACCCAGCGCTGCCAAGGCCACCACTAAACCATGTCTCTGAACACCACATCTACACGTCTTGTAAACAACTCCAGGGATGGTGACTCCACCACTTCCTTGGGCAGCCTGTTCCAATGTTTGACCACTCTTTCAGCAAAGAAATTTTTCTTTATGTCCAATCTAAACCTCCCCTGGCGCAACTTGAGGCCATTCCCTCTCGTCCTGTCGCTTGTTCCTTGGGAGAACAGACCGACCCCACCTCACCACAGCCTCCTTTCAGGCAGCTGCAGAGAGCGATCAGGTCTCCCCTCAGCCTCCTCTTCTCCAGACTGAACACCCCCAGGTCCCTCAGCTGCTCCTCACCAGACCTGTTCTCCAGACCCTTCCCCAGCTCCGTTGCCCTTCTCTGGACACGCTCCAGCACCTCAATGTCCTTCTTGCAGTGAGGGGCCCAAAACTGCACCCACCATTCGAGGGGCGGCCTCACCAGTGCCTAGTACAGGGGCACAATCACCTCCCTGCTCCTGCTGGCCACACCATGGCTGATACAGGCCAGGAGGCTGTTGGCCTTCTTGGCCACCTGGGCACACTGCTGGCTCATGTCCAGCCGGCTGTTGACCAGCACCCCCAGGGCCTTTTCCCTCCCTGGGCTTTGGGTCGCACTTCAGCCCTTGCAGATGGGAGGTTGAGTGGCTCCATCTCCCCACATCCCCCCAGTTTCCAGCTGCCTCATGCCCACCTGGATTCACCCAGGCTGCCATTTCCCACCCAGACCAGGTTCACACACCGGTCATTAAAATGCCAGGCAGTGTAGGTCAGCCTGCAGACCCCAGCCAGGTTTGTTGGCACCTCCAGGCTCTCCCAGAGCTGCACTTGACACACAATATAACCCTTATCTCAGGTTCTGTGTTGCGTCTGGCTGAGATGGAGCTGATTTCCCCCATAGCAGCCCTCATGGTGCTGTGGTTTGTATCGGTAGCTACAAAGGTGTCGATAACACACGAGTGTTTTGGCCACTGCTGAGCAGCGCTCGCACAGCACCAAGGCTGTCTCTCCAACATCCCCTGGGAAGTGGCTGGATATCGCCTGCTGATGGGAAGCAGAGAATAAATCTTTTGTTTTCCTTTGCTTCCACGCATGGCTTTTGCTTTTGCTTTATTAAACCGCCTTTATCTTGACCCACGAGTTCTTTTCCATCTTATTTTCTGCCCCCCCTGTCCCGCTGAGGAGTGATAGAGCAGCTTGGTGGGCACCTGGTGTCCAGCCACGGTGACCCCACTACAGATTCATACAGAAGTTCCCCACTCAGATCAATCAGGACCGAGCAGAAACAGCTCAGTGAGTGCTTTTGGTACACGGTGGATAAAAACTTCTCCATTCAGCCCCATGGAGAGCTGCCTGCAGCCCACCAATCTCAAAGGAAGCTCTGCCCAGAGGAGCAGTGTATGGAGGGAGTTTGGGGCTGCCAACGGGCTTTGCAGGTGGCCAGTGTGGGAATGGACCCTTTTTTATAGGGTTGCACGCAACCAAAACATTGTTTAAAAAAAAAAAAAAGCCTTGTGACCCCAAGCCCACTCGTGTCATGCTATCCCTGCGCAGAAAGCCTCCTCGTTCCTTATCTCGGCCCTGGGGGATTTGTGGGATATCACAAATAACGTCTGGACACGCTAAGTCTTCTTTCAACACTTTGGTTGCTCCTAATATCTATAAAGTCTCATTATGATAGATCTGAAAGGACTAGTGACTGGGGATGCTACAACTCATCTGGTTTCTGCCCAACCCTGCTCTTTCTCAGATGTTTTGAGCAAATACTGTGAGGGGTTTTTACCCATTTTCATGCCTTAGACATCCATCTCCAAACCCTACCAATCCCCTCATCTCCCATCAGGGAGAGCAGAGACCAAAGACGCTCAATTTTGGCCAAGCAAAGCTTAATCCACTCCCAGTCCCTTTCAGCTCCCGGCATTGAGGGAACTTCTTAATTTCAATTAGCCGCTCGTGCAGTAAAACCCCTCAAGGAGGAGGCGAGCTGTCAGGATCCAACCCTCCAGGGCTCACCACCATGGTGATGTGAAACCAGGCACGCCGGCAACAAGATGTTTATAGCCCAGTGATTCATAATACTGCAGAGTTTGCAGGAAATGTAACACCATTCATGATCAAGAAATGCTCTTGTTTTCTGCTAAATATATAAAATAATCACTCATCCCCTGAGCAGCAGATGCAAATTATACATAGTATTAGCCTCACATGCCAAGCGCTGTAATTCTGGTGCAGCATGAAGCCGTTTCCCAAGGCTCTAGAAGTCCCTTAATCTGCCTTTTGACGTCAAATGACAAATTTCTTGCCTGGGATCATTAACGGGATGACTAATGAAAGCTGATAAGTGAATTTATAAATGAAATTAAAGATATTAATATTAAAGGCCAGGCTACAAGAAAGAGAAATGTGGATTTAGCAAACCACAACAAGAAGCGTGGTAATCTCCATGAGATTTACAGCTCCTTCCCCGCCGGGCAAATTAGAGACGTGGTGTTTTCCGCCTGGAGGTTGTGGAAACTGCCAGGCTTGATGGACACCTCTCCTGAAGCATTAGCACCCCCATTTACCTTCAGACGCTGGCTGAGACTTAAAAAGCTCCTGCTCGAGTTTGCCAGCAAATGCCACACCAGGGCTGAAAGCATGCTGATAGTCTTGCAAAGATAAGTGCATCACCAAACCCTCACGCAAACAAAATACCTTCAGTCTGTGGTCCGTTTGCTGCTGATTACGTCATAAAAACCCAAACAAACAAACAAAAAAAAAATAACGCCACACCTCAAACTAGATTATCTTGTTACTCATCCCAGTATAAAGCAATTCTCTTAATAGTCGAGCCGTATTTTGGATTTAAGCACCTACAAACAAGTTCAGACCTTTCCAGCTTGGTGTCCGATCCCACATCCAGGCAGCTTCACCATGAACCCACAGGTCATTTCTGACTCCAGCTGCTCCTCACTGAGGTTTGGGGCTCATAGGAGAGTCTATTTAAGTCTCAGCTCCCACCAGCTCATGATGATCAACCACGAACGGACCAGACAAACACACTCCACTGCCCCAAGGAGCACAAATGAGATCCTACCCAATGCTGTAGGGCTGCATGAGAACAGGCACCTTCTCTGCTATCAAAAAAACCCAGGAAAAAGCTTCCTTTTGTGTGTAGATGCCCAGTTTTCAAGCAGACATGTCATGGAAACAGGTTGACCGGGCAAGTGTTCATCAGTGGTGCCTCCTCACACTCCCCAGAGCTTCCAAAAAAACCAAGATCCCTTTGGATATATCAGTACCTTGAGCTGGCAGCGTCACTCAAGGGAGAGTCATATGCCACCAGGAGAATGAGAAAGCCCAGAGACACAACACGGAGCACTGCTGGGGAGGGTACGTTTGCTATGGGGACGTTTCCCAACCCTACCCTCCACTGGAGGAGCCCAACGTGGGGAGCAGCCACAGCACGACAGATGCCCAAGGGACTGTGTTTCTGAATGTCTTTTAGAGACCCTCCCAAGCCTGGAGAAGAAGACAAGAGCAGGCTTTCAGAGCAGCTCCTAACTCAGCCCCAGTGGTGTTGGGTGGCTGGACTTGTGGTCTGGTGGGCTTCCAGTTGCACCAGGTCCCTTCAAACAAGACCCAGAAGGTACCCATGACCCAGCTTTCTCCTTGTTTAGGGAAATGGCTGCTCCTTGTACCATTTGGGGAAGGAGGTGGAGCAGCAACGCATAACAACCACTCTGCAGCATCCCTTATGCCCCCCAGGGAAAAACAGCAATGGAAGGTGGCTCCATCTAAACTGACGATCACCCACACCTCCGGGTGTCACCTCCGGGCAGGGCAGCCGCTGCGAGCAGCCAGGAGCACAGAGATGCAGTGTGAGAGACGGAGACATCCAGCTCCTTCTTCAAGCTACCAAAATCCTCATCCAAACATCTCCCCACAGGCATGTCCTCACTTCGAAGGGTCCCAGCTCACGGGTACCAAGCTGCCCCTTATTGCCTCTCCCCATAACCTGCATCTTCACTGCTTCCAGCACTTGCTCTGCTCCAGACCCCGCTGGGCTTAGCCACTCAGACCAAAGCAAGAATGTTCATTAAAGACCTACAAGCCATACACATGCAACTTTCCTGCATTTTACAGCCTTTAAAGGGAGGGAGAGAAAACAACAGTAGTTAAGGACACTTACCAAGAGGGATCCACGACAGCACGTGCCAACCAGCCCAACCCAGCTGGGGCTTGGAAATGTAAAGGATCAACAGGCAGGAAAATGGGTGAGAAAAGGTCCTGGGAGACTGCAAAACTGAGCAGAGGAGGAGCAAGAAAGGGTTAAGCAAAAGTGGTGGGGAGGCATGGAGCAGACACGGGTTCGATTTCCCCTCCTCCTGGCTGCTGCCGAGCTCTGCCCACATGAGCTCTCCAGCACAGGAGACTGGTCCCTGTCACCACCAGGATCTGGCTGAAAAGCGATTCGGGGGGCTTTTTTCATCTGAGAGGGAGCATTTAGCCATTCCCAAATGACCTAATTTTCTCCCTAAGAAGGTTTAGGAGTAAGACAAGACCACGCAAGGATTTAATCGGAGGATATTCCGTGGGGTCCTGTGCGGAGCCACTCAGGAAACTGCAACCCCTCTGCCAACCCTGACTGCAGACCGACCCGCTCCATCTCCCCAGACTGAACCCCAAAAGGGAGAAAATTATCATTTTCCTCATTGAGTCTCAGCCCCACTCTCATTGCCCACCTGCAGGTCCCTGCCCTGGCCCCACCACAGCCACACATCACCCTTTTCCTTCCCAAACCACCACGGCAGCTGAAAAATCTTCTGAGTGTTGGAGCTGACATATGAGTTTTGAGCACCAAGTTTGCCAGAAGCAGCAATCTGAAGCTCCACTTTATACTACCCTTTAATCGAAAAGCCTTGTGCTATCACCCTACCCCAGGAGCTGCAGGTCGATGTAGAAACACCCAAACACCATGAGATGCCCAAGAGTCACGATTTTTGGTGGTGCCACCACACCTCTCCCAATGGCCAAACCAACTCCGGTCTTGGAGGTTACAGATATCAAAGTTCATCTAGATGTTGGAGACGACCTTTTGCAAAGTTTCCCCTTGCCTTTTTGGCACGTTTATTTAATGCTTCCCAAAACGAGTGCTCCCAGGTTAAAGGTGGGAAAGGCTTTCCGCTGCTGACCTGCTGCAGCATGTGCCCCCTTTTGAACACCTCTAGAGATAAGGACCTTCCAGTTTCGACATGAGGCAGCCCCAGCGCACCGTTTGGGTTTAAACCAGCGGGCTGGAGAGGATGCCCGTGCCCTCACTACCGGGCATTGTGCCCCACAGAGCCCCCGAAAAATCTGGGGGTGGTCGCAGTCACCTCCAGGGGCTGCGACCATCCTCCGTCTCGTCGGTGGAGAGGGATGAACCGGTCTTAGATGTCACATGTCCTCCCCGTGGCACTGGGGGAGGCGGGGGGGGTGTGTGGGGGGTGTGTTTCTCCTACAGGTTTGGGAGGATGGGGCTCCCGCGCCCGCCCCAGCAGTGCTCCATCCTCCCCTTCCACCTAACGAGGTGCTCAACAGATTACAAGCAGGATTTAAAGCAACAACAAGAAAAAGGAAGCTCAGACTTACTCTAGGACAGTCCTTCCAGGAGGTTCACGGAGGAGGACGCAGCGCGAGACCGGCGACTCGGTGAGGACCGAGGCCGGAGGCGGTTACGGCAGCGTCCTGGCGCCTACGGACCTCGCCCCCCGGTTTGGCACCCCACACTCTGTCCGGGATGCACCGAACGATGCCAGACTGCGTCCCCACTGCGCCCACACCGCCTCGTCCCCCCAGCCAGGGCAGCTTCCCAGTTTTGGGGCAAACACCCCCCAAACCACCCCCCAAGCTTCGCAGCTGGGTTTGTTTTCTCACTCGGGCACCAACTCACCAGTTCTTAAGTAACACACTTCCAGGGACCAGACCTGCACACAGCAAGGTAAATCCAGATCAGCTTTCACTCGACTTTGCCGGTAATTCCCAATATGGGCAAAATGTGACCGCTATTTGTTTTATCTTCCTTTCAAAAATGATGGAAATTGTGACACCACCCCAAACCCTGTGTGAGACCGCTCCAGCTCCCACTTGGAGTCATTAAACACACGCAGATGTGTGTAAGACCTTTACACAACCCTTATATAAAGGAATCTCAGAGCCCGTTTTGTCCGTGTTTGGGATTATCCACCTCCCTGTTACTGAAAGAAGTTATTTAAAGCAGCCCAGGAATACAGGTTGGTGCTGGAGAGATGTATAGGCTCTATAGAAATCACTGCATGTGCCTCCACACCCACAGCAGCACCACCGGCACGTGACTTGTCTTGGATTTCCTCAGCCCCGCGATGCTAAAATAAAAAAAAAGATTATTTTCTTTGTAGCGGGTGGCTTTCCAAGGCTCGTAGTGTCGAAGGAATTAAGTCATTAAATTGTGGATGCATTTGATGGATTATGAGCTATGGAAGCCTGGTGGTTACCGACTAATAAGGCTGGGAGGTGGAGGGGCAGCGGGGGGGGGGGGGGGATGCTTCCCGTTGTAAGAATGTGTTTCTAACAAGACAGGTCAAAATATGATGCAGGTGATAAATTGCTTAGTACCAGTTGCCATTAACCCAGCAGCTTTCTGTATTGTTAGATTACCACAGTATCCTCAGAGATCGACCAAGCAGTTTTGCTCTGTATCAGCGCTCGTTTGCAGAAGATCTGGGGGGGGGGGGGGGGGGGTGTTACGCTCCCTGCAGTGAATCCGCTGCTCCTAACAAAGGGGCAGCTGCCGGCAGGTGTCTGTAGCACGAGGTACGTTTTGGAGGGGGCTAGGTTTATCTGTGTCAGGGTTTTGGGTTGGGGTAGGGAGCGGGGTGGGGAATTAATTTTTTTCCACACCATAACCAGAATCTCATTGTTTCATGTGGGGTGGGGGTTGAATTTAAAAACAAAACAAAAAACAAAACAAACCCAAAACAACAAAGAAGGGGGGGGGGGAAAAATAATCACATTGGAAAATGATCAGCCCCAACAGGCATGCATGTCTCCCTTCATGCAAGCGAGAAGCACAGCCTCCCTCCTCGGGATGGGTACGGGGACATGTGTCACGCACGGAGCTCAGCGCTGGCCCGGGGCGAGGATGGAGCGAGAACAAAGGGCCACAGCATACACTACATCCAGGGGGGGAGCAGGGGGCGACCCGCTTGTGCTCATACGAGGAAGGGGGGGGGGGGGGGGGGGGGGGGGGGACGACGGACAGGATGGCCAAACAGTCATCGAGATAGACAGAAAAGGAAATATGGAGAAGGAAATAGTAAATAAATGTTTACAGGGGAAAAAAAACAAAAAAAAAAAAACAAAAAAAAAACCCAAACACCAACAACAAAACCCAACAATCAAACTCAGGATAAAGCTAGGAGGGAGGTGGAAAGGCACGGCCTTGCAAAATGATGCGTCTCTTCGAGGGATGCTGAGGTGAGGCAGGGCGGGCTGCTGGAGCCACTCGCTTTTGTTTTGTTCGCTAGCGGCTCCTCTGGAAATTTTAGCGGTGGGAACCACTGACCTGCTATAATTTGTCTTCCTCTCATTAAAGACAAATAACCAACCCTGTGTCTCCCCATCTTCTGTGGAAGTGCAATTAAGACAAGATGCTTCCCCCATCACACACACACCCTCCCACCCCCCCAACCCCAGCCCCATCTCCTGCTTTCGGGAGCCCTGACTTCCCTCAGTTTCTGGTGGCATCCAAGCCAAAACTGGGAGGTTTTACAGGACCATTTTGCAGACCTGGGAAAGGAGGTCTGGCGCAGGAACAAGGAGAAGTGACCAGTATTACAACCGCTTTGCAGCTGCAGCAAAATTGCTCGCTGATCGCAATTTGGTTGTCCACCCCTCCCTGCTTCCAGTATTTTAAGGTTCCTGGTGACTTTCTCCCAAGCCCGCAGTTTGCTCTTTTGACCAAATCGGGTTATTCAGAAGATGGTGGGCCTGGAGGCTTCAAGTAGGAAAATGTAGTTACAACATTAGCAGCTGGGACGGTTTTACGAGCCCTGCCTTGCAGGGGTCTAGTGGAGATATTTATAGCATGCCAGTCGCCGCAGGACTGAGGCATGGCAACTTCTCGCCTAGCAGATGGTGGGCAGGGTGCTTGCATATATGTATATGTTTAAATATACAGCTAATAGATTAGAGGGAGGTTTGGGTTTGGGTGGGTTTTTTTTTTTTTTAACCTCTTGTTAATCAGAGTTTTAAAAAAAAATAATAATAATTCCCCCCATCCATCCGGAGGTCATCCCTCTCGTTTTGGTATCAGTCTGGTAAGGAAGGTGTAATGTTGTAACTAGAATGAAATAAGCGGCAGACCCTTCATCAAATATCTATCCTTTTTGATTAATAATGAGGGTCTGGATTTATACTTTTTTTTTTTTTGGCTATTCTGCAGTAAAACAGAATTCTGCACCAGCACAACGGTAATACGGACTGTGCATCTAGGGAGTATGTACACACAGACTAATGCTGAGGGTAGATACGGGATAGGAGGGGGAAAAAAAAAAAAAAAGATGTATTAAAAAGCCCCCCATATCTGCGCTACAGGAAAAAAATCCACTCAACTCAGACCTCACGATGAGGAAAAGCAAGGAAAAAATCTAAACAGCAGGATACGACAGTAAATGGGAAAACAGCAATAGAAAAAGCACACTAGGTTAATATAGGAAAACTAGTTTCTTTATTGAGAGATCGTATATTAGTATTAGTGGAATTGTGTGTAACAATGTCATCATGCACACAATACAAAAAGGCAAGGCCCACCATGCTATGGAAGGGCAACAGAACAAAAGCAGCGTACACTGAGCAGATGTATAGGCTACAGCACATTACATTTCAGCAGGGTATGTCTCTACAGAGAGATTTACATCAGAAACTAGGTAATGTAAAAAAATACAGACCATGCTTTAGTTTTAGTACAAGAAAAAAGGTGAAGAATACACAACCAAAGGATATTCGATACAGAAAATTACCCACAAAATAAGAACAGGAAGTAATTCAGCACAGCAGAAAAAAATGTTATCCCTGTTTAATGGATAAACCATTTTGCCAGTCGTCTCTCATCGCAAATTTTAGAGAAGGGGGGGGGGGGGGGGAAGGGGGGGGGGGGGTTGGTGTGTGCGCTGGCGGGACGGGACACTTGTGGCGGCCGGGGAGGGAGGGCGGTGCCGGGGACAGCAGCGGTGCCACCGCCGCCGGGGACCGGGGCGCTGCGACCCCTCGCTGGCCACGGCGGCCAGCAGCTTTTGGGGGGGGGGGGGGGGGTGGGCGTGTATTTTAGTCCCCCCGTTTCATCACACATCTCACTCTCCAACTCTTTCCCAATTCGGTTTTTTTTTTTTTTTTTTTTTTGGAATTAAGGCCAACTTGCCGGGTTTCCCTTCCCCAATTTTTTTTTTTTTTTTTTTTTTTTTTGGCGGGGGGTGTCGGTCGCAATTTGGAGGCGTTTGACACACACACACACACACACACACACCCCCCCACACCCCCACACCCACCCCCCCCCACCCCCCAGAGCTTTCCCAGGAGACTCTGCGCCCAACGACCACAGCAAAATGAATCCACTTAACAGGAATTTACAGTGCAATGTACTCAGCTAAACAGGATGAAGGTACAAAAATGGCTGTTATCGTCTACAGCTACGCTGAAATGGCCTGGTGGCTACGCTACACGGCGAGACGGGGAGCGAAGGGGGAGTAGGGGGGGCGGGGGGGAGGGGGGCGGGTGTGTGTAGGGGGTTAAACCAAAAAATAAACCAAAATTTTAAAAAATAAAAAAAAAAGGAAAATGGATCTACCGAAGCACAGACTGGAGGGGCAGGCGGGAGCTGGCCAAGCGACGGGCGCCGGGGCGGCCCTGGGGGGTCGGAAAGGAGAAAGGATGGGAGCGGGGGGGGGGGGGGGGGGAGGAGGGAACCCCCCCACAACGGGCACTGCTGGGGGCGCAGAGCCCTGCGCACCCGCGGAGCTCCTGACCGCACGCTGAGAGCGCGGGGAGGGTGGAGAGGCACCCCTCCGCCTCTGCCGGGGTACCCGCAGCCCGGGCCGTCCACAGGGACACCCCCCCCCCCCCACCCTCAAACCCCCACCCCCCTCCCTCCTCCGCGGAGCGGCCCCGGGACGCGAACCCGCGGCGCCAGCGCACGGCGCGGTACCTCTGTTGCGCACGGAGCCGAAGACGGGCAGCACCAGGTAGCCGACGTGCACTAGGACCATGCTGCGGCCTTTGTGGCGCGGCGAGGCGCGGCGCGGCCCGGCCCGGAGCGGCGCGGCCCGGCCCGCCCGGCCCGGCCCGGCCCGGTCCCGCCGGTCCCTCCGACACGGCGGCGAGTGGCGGCCGCCCGCTCCGCCGGCACACAAAGGGGCCCGCCGCCAATGGCAGCGCTCCGGCCGCCGGCCGCCACGCCCCCCCACCCCGCCGACAGACGCGCCGGCCAATAAGGGAGAGCGGAAGGCGGGGCGTGGGCGCCAGCCCGCGGTTTGGGCCGCGGCGCTGCAGGCGTGCGGCCGCGGCCGCGCGCGCGCGCGCGCCACCTAGCGTGCGCGTCGGCGCGGAGGCCTGCGCGGGCGCGCGTGGAGGGAGGCACGCAGGCGGGGGCGCGCGGGCGTTAGCACCCGCTAGACGGAGGCGCGCGGGCACACGCAGGGGCCCGCGGGCGCGGGCACTGGCAGGCGGCGTGCACAAAGCGCCGCGCGCGCGTGCACCAGGCGCGGACGCGCGCGCGCGCGCGACCCCGTCGCCGCGAGGCCCCGCGCGCGTGGCACACCATCCCCCCCCCCACACACACACACACACACACCCCCCACACACCCCCCCCGGCCGCAGCCCCGCTCTCCCCTACGCGCGTCCCTCCGCACCCGCGCCCGCAGCAGAGGATCGGGCCCGGCCGCACGGGCACGAGCGGCGCGGGCGCGTCCCCGTCCCCGCAGGCGGCACCGTTTGCCCCACGGCGCGGACTCCCCACGGCAGCTCGTGACCCAAAATGGCTCCGGCCGAGCCCGGCGGGACGCGGAGAGCTCATGGAAGCCCCTCGGGGCTCGGAGCCGCCTTCCGCGTGGGGCGGAGAACCCCCACGGCCTGAAGAAGCGCGATGCCCCCCCACACACCCGCCCCCCTCCCCAAACCCCCCCCCCCAAAACCCCCACCAGAAGCTCATCCCTGCGCACCCAAAAGGGTTTTAACGAAGCGGGCAGGACCCCGCGGTGCAGGGGGGGTTTCGGCCAGGGCCGCAGGCCCCCGGGGCAGCGTTTCACCCCGCTGACAACCCATTTCGATGGGGGGGGGGGGGGGGGGTGTCTCGCCGCCCCACCCTGGATTCAGGGACGGGGCGGGGGGTTGGAGGATGTGTTTTTGCCCCCGGCCGCTGTCCCGCCGTGGGGATCCCCCTTAATCCCGGTTTATCTCCACCCACACCCCCTCCGCATCTGGCAGGTTGAAGCGCTCGGTACGTGGACGTGCGACGGATTTGTCCGCCGGGATTATTGCGTTGGTTTTGTCGTTGGGTCTATTATGTGGGGTTTGGGGTTGGTTTTTTTTTCGTGGGTTTTTGGTTTGTTTTTTTTTTTTTTCCCCTGATCTGAATTAAAACAGGGGCTTGGCGACCCCTTGTTTAACCCTTTCCCTCCCCGCCCCACAGCTTCAGGCCAGATGCCAGGCCGGCCGGTGTAAGGGGGGATTAACTTGATCCGCTGGCAGCGGGGGACAGCTGCCCCTGCGTCCTCGCCGCCTTCTTCAGACCGGTGACGTCCACCCAAAAGGGCTTTTTTTTTTGGGTGAGTTTTCACACCGCTGCTGCGCCAACCTCCCTTCGAACGGGAGCAGGAGAATTCCCAGGGGCCCGCTGCCTCCCAGTGCCCACCCGATCGCATCCCAGTTTGGATTTTTCCCTCCTGCCTTGCCCCCCTTGGGTGTCTCCCAGGAGGCTGTGCCGTCTCCAGGAGGGATTTTGGCAGGGAAAGGCTGGACCTTGCCCCACGCTGTCACCGTGCTCTCACCACGGCTCGGCCAGCCCCGCACCTGCAGCGCTCAGTATTTGTACGTAGCACACCCAGCGTGAATATTTCCAAGGAAAGCGCAAACTTCGGTTGTTGTTTTTTTTTTTCCCCATGCTTACGCTGTAAAAAAACGCTACCCGTGCCCCGTTTGTGGTGGAAAAATTACCGCTTTCCACCCATTTCTACCAGCGGCGAGAAATCGTTTCCAGCAGCAAGGTGCGGTCTGCTTGATCGCGCTGTTATTAAACATCCTACAAAGGGACGTGCCTTTAAGCCCTAAAAAGCCTGGAAGGGACTAACGTCGCCAAACCCACGCGTGAATCCACCAAGGAGAGGTTTGCGCTTCGCCTCCACTCGCCCGCCCCCACCGTGGTGGCTGCGAGACGGCCCCTGAGGGACACCCAGCACCGTGCATGGACCCTGCAAAGCACCCCGACGTCCCCTCCGTGGTCCCTGGAGACAGCCGCTGGTCCCGGGCTGGGGACCGCAGGCCCACCACCGGCTCCGGTTGCCTCGGGCAGCTGCTCCCGTTGCCCCCGGCCCCGCTGCGGCAGTTGTCGTGGGTGTTTCACGGGGCTCAGCCCTCGCTGCTGTTGCTTTTCATCCTCTCCCCCCCTCCTGGGACACCCGATCCGTCGCGGGGGCTTTTCGTGTCACACAGATGCCGCAGGCACAGGCTGACGTTAAAATTAGCCCTCGGCTTCCTCCTGCCCGGGTGGCTCGTGCCTGTTGGTGTCCCCCAATGCAGCTTTTGGGGTCCCAGCACCCCCAGTTTGGGGATTCCTCCCACTTTTGCCCCCAGGTCTCTTGAGAAATTAACACCATTAAACTCTCCTTCAATGTGATGTTCTCCAGCCTCGTGGGTGTCACACATGCCACCCGGTGTAGCTGCGGCACAGGGGATGTCTCACCGCTTGGTCCTGTGGGAACCCCCTTAGCCAGACACGCACAGAGGATATTTAGTAAGTATAAATGTGATACAGAGCAGCAGGGGTCCGTATGGCACATCAGCCACCATCCTTGGGCAGGTCTGGGGGTGACCATAACTCTCTGCCCACCTCGAAGCCCTCGGTAGTTTCAATGTGGTATGGGATTTTTCACCTTCTCTGCGAAAACGAGCTGGTTGAAATCCTTTGGGAAGTCAGGATGGGATCAACTTGCTCAAAAACCAATGAGCCAGTTTCCTTCAAACTTGGAGGGCTTTTTTGGCCAACCTCTGGCAGGACAGTGGAAAAGCCCCAGTGAAGGGCTTTTTCTAGCAGGTTTGAAACCACGGTTTGCTCAAGAAGGACGTGCCGCACCCCCAGAGGCCATTTTATGGCAGGGTGGGATTGATGGCGTGAAAAGATCTGATGCCTCGCTCCTGGGAGGGATGAAGCACATCATTGTGGTGGACAGTGTGACCTCTTTGCTAGACAACAGCCTGAGGCTTTGATTATTTTCTGATCTTCAGCTACTCTTTGGATAATGACTTCTTTGGCAGCACGTCTTGATGTCAATGGTGATACAACCACAGCACAGCCATGGCTGGACTGGTGGTGCTTCTAGGGCAAGGGTGGTGGGAAGGGTGGCGGGTCTTACAAACCCCATGAAGAAGAACAGGGGTTTGAGGGTCTCAGGACTTAGACGAGGGGACACAAAAAGCCTGTTGAGCTCAGGAGACCAGCACTGAAGATGAGAACCTCCAGGGAAAAGTGACGGTGGAAAAATCAAAGGCAAAATGAAGAATGGATAGAGGAAGGGTGAAAAGGGAGGAGACATCTCTCCAGCAAACACCACAGCATCGTGCCGTGCCTGGGAGAGCCAGCAACCTGAACGTAGGTGGGGAGCCAGAAAGTGGGGACTCCTGGCTCATGAAAGAGCTTTATTTGAGATTTATTTACACTGCTCTTTAATCTGTGCTTATTTTGCTCCTTTATTTCCTGCCTACCTGTATTTTCTCTATTCTGCATTTTACCCCTTTTCTCTTTTTTCTTTTCTCAAAAAAAAAAAAAAAAAAGAGAGAGAGAATCAAGGTAGAGAAAATCATTATGCACCTGCTTAAAATTAAAATGAAACATTTCAGCATTTCAATTTTCCAGGTTTATGGGGAGGAAATAAGAAAACGGGTAAAAACCTCCGATCCAAACAGCAGCCGTTTGAAAGGCAAGAAAGAAAACGCTGTGCCCCTATTTTGCCAGAGCAGGTTTCAGAAATGTGGCCCAGGACTTCCTCTGGAGTAAAGCAGGAGGTGGTTCTTCCTCTTGCCCTGAGAGTGGGGATTTTTGGGAGCTCACAGCTGCTCGGAGGGACCCAGTGCCCTCCTGAGCTTGTTTAAGAGGCAAAGGAGGACAAGGCATTGTGACGCCCCCATTTAGGTCTCATCATTTTGCTAAAATTGAATTATTTTGCGTCCTCTGTTTGCACAGGTACGGCAGCTTACAAAATAAAGTCGTTTTTCTGAGCCGTGCTAGTTGCTGCAAAATGGGAGCTGGCGATGTTTCGCTGCATTGAGTTCAGAGCGGGATATTGGGGCTGATCAAATGCTTCCTTCAAATTAAACTTTTAAGCTTATGTCCTCAGCATCGATCCTGTGCCCCCCTACGGAGCGGGCAGGGGTTAGGCTGTAGGATACTTCACATCACCCTTTTTCAAGAAGAATGACCCAAACCTCATCTTTTTTCCTCCGGTCCTGCTGCAAAACTCCACGGTTTCTGTCACTGATCAAGGACGTGGCAATATTTTATCCATGAAACCCACTCCGTGCTCTCAAGGCAGCTTTGCACTGACCAAAACCAAGGCAAGGTCAATGACCCCTGTCTGCGTTCCCAGACCCTGGGCTGGAAACACGGAGAAAAGACCCTCTGTCTTACCCGTCAGTGATTAATTACCATTAAAACACAGCTGGGTAATTTAACTTGGGCGTTACACCCAGACGATTCGATTTCTTTCGCTCTTCCCAAGACCCCTTTCCCTGCCGTGGGACGGATGCTGGCTGCGTGGGTATGGTCCGGCCAAGGCGACAGACTCCAGCACGCTCAGGAAAACTAAAAAAAAAGAAAATGTTTTCACATCCACGAGCCTTTTTGCCTGTTTTTGGGGGCACTTTCCCCGCATTCTGGGGGATGCAGCGAGGGTGCGATGGCAGCCCAGCGCCTGTATCCTCCGGCTTTGGTGCCATCTAGTGCCTTCCCACGGGCTGCTTCCAGCCTGGGCTTTCGGAGCTAAAATGTCTGGGGCGGGGGGAATCTCAGCTGGACCGAGGCCCCTGGACGACTTTGACCTCGAGAGGATTCCAGCCTACCCGTGAGAGAACAGACAGGAGCAAGAAGAGCTGCAGCTGCAAGATAAGCAAGCCCTGAGAAAGTGTTGACTACAAGACAAGGCGTACATGTCCTTTTGGCAGAAGGGATGAGTTATAATGAACTGTGCAAATAACAATTGATTAAGATTGTATAACAACTCTGAGACAATTAGAGAGAGACACACACGGGAAAGCTGAGGGGAAAAAAAAAGTACAAAAAACCAGGCAATAAAGGCTTTTGGACTACCAGGCTTTCAAAAAGATTTGTTGCCTTGTCGCTTTGTCCGTCTCGGCTGCGACAAATCTCCGTAGCCAAACTGCGCTAAAAATCGTGAATATTACCTCCTTTGCAGACTGGGTGCTGCTGAAAGCCCTCACCTCCCACCCGCACGCCCGCAGACCGAGCCTTTCTGGAAGGCTGGGAGCAGGCTGGGATGAGCCTGGAGCACCAGGGGGTAAGGGGATTCCTCCCTGGGACACAGGGAAGGGGAGGATACAGGTGTAAATCTAATTTTAGAAGCGTTTTTGAGAACTTTTCTGAGCATTTTATAGTTTTGCTATACTCCTGCACAAGCTGGGAGGGCTGGTCCAAGGCAAAACCTCACACTGGCCCTTGAAGGATGGGGGAGCTCAGCATCAGCCCTCCGAAAACTTGGCCACAGCACGTGGTGCTGCTGCTTACCGGAGTAAAAAAGCATTATAACAACACTTTTTTGGCTGGCAGGGAGCTCAGACCCTCCTGGAAAGCACGTTCCCTGCCTTGTGCCATGCCCAGGTGCGACTGCTTTAAAAATTGCCCCAATTCTTCCTCTTAACAAGGAGAGATTGTGCAAGGAGCCCGTGGTTCCGCAGCTCCAAGGGTTTTTAATGGCCTGAGACTATGTTTTAGCAGCATCCCAGCCACAGAAAAGGCCCTCAAACGCTCTCAGGAGGTGTGAAAGACTGTCAGCTGTGTGCCATGGGCTTGTCCTCCTTTTGCAATGGAGGAGAGGAACTAAACACCGTTTTCAGCTCACCAAGTCTTGTCCCAGACATGCTGTGAGCTGCCTGTTTCATTAGAATCACTGTCTTCTGCTCTGGGTGTCTTAAACCTTAAGCCTGCTCTTCACCTTCCTGCTGTTGACTTCTAATGGCTTCAGTCTGCCCTGGGTGTGGTGGGTTGACCCTCGCTGGGTGCCGGGTGCCCACCAAGGCCGCTCTGTCACTCTCCCCCTCCTCAGCTGGACATGGGAGAGAAAAATATAACACTAGGCTTGTGGGTTGAGGTAAGGGCAGGGAGATCACTGAGCATTTACCGTCATGGGCAAAACAGACTTGACTTGGGAAAAATGGAGTTTATTACCAATCAGCTCAGAGAGGAGTAATGAGAAATAAAACCAAATCTTGAAACACCTTCCCCCCACCCCTCCCTTCTTTCCCGGGCTGAACTTTGTTCCTGATTTCTCTCCCTTCTCCCCCCCAGTGGCGCAGGGGGACAGGGAATGGGGGTTGGGGTCGGTTCATCACACTTGTTTCTGCCACTCCTTCCTCCTCAGGGGGAGGACTCCTCACACACTTCCCCTGCTCCAGTGTGGGGTCCCCCTCACGGGAGAAAGTCCTCCATGACTTCTCCAGCGTGAGTCTTCCCACGGGTTCAGTCCTTCATGAACTGCTCCAACGTGGGTCTCCTCCATGGGGTGCCATCCTTCAGGAACCGACTGCTCCAGTGTGAGCCCCCTCATGGGGTCACCAGCAGCAAACCTGCTCCAGCGTGGGCTTCTCTCTCTCCACGGGCCACAGGTCCTGCCAGGAGCCTGCTCCAGTGCAGGCTTCCCACGGGTCACAGCCTCCTTTGGGCATCCGCCTGCCCCAGCGTGGGGTCCTCCACGGGGTGTAGGCAGTCATCTGCTCCACTGCCCATGGGCTGCAGGGGCACAGCCTGCCTCACCGTGGTCTTCATCACAGGCCGCGGGGGAATCGCTGCTCCGGCGCCTGGAGCATCTCCTCCCCCTCCTTCTGCACTGACCTTGGTGTCTGCAGGATGTTTCTCTCCCATACTCTCACTCCTCTCTCTCGCTGCAATTCCTGCTGCACAACAACTTTTTCCCGTTCTTAAACACGTTATCACAGAGGCACTATCACTGTCTCTGATGGGCTCGGCCTTGGCCAGCGGTGGGTCCGTCTTGGAGCCGGCTGGCGTGGGCTGTATCAGACACAGGGGAAAAATTTCCACCAGCTTCTCGCAGAAGCCACCCCTGTAACCCCCCTGCTACCAAAACCTTGCCACGCAAACCCATTACACCTGGGTTACCCCAAAGGCCACCTGCACCCATGTCCCCACCTCTGTGGGGGACAGTGGTCTTCAAACCTAGGGGGAACCCACCCTGACTGATGAAAGTAAGATGGAAAATACAAAACCCAACTGAATGAATAACAATATTGAGACCAGTTTTGTATCTCCCTGCAGCAGCAGAGGGGCAGCACGCTGCTCTGAGGTCTCTTAATCACACCCCAGGCATCATATGTCCAGGGTCTGAGGTGGTGGCATGGGCTTGGTTGCACAAGGGGAGTGCAAGGACTGTTTCGGGGCTGTCTGATGATCATCATCAAGAATACGCCTACAGCACACCCGTGGCAAATGAGTGCATCAGCACAGGTAAACGCCCAGTCTTCAATTATTCAAGGGAAGGCATCTGCTTACTCGCTCCAGCTTAAGTAATGCATGATCATTTGAGCAGCTTCATACCTCCCCTGGAGCCAACAGGCACCAAGAAGCCACAAGAACGTGTTAGGTGTTAAGGGATGGGTTGAGTGTCTGTTCATTTAGTACATCCTGGGGTTGCTGGAGGAAACCTCCACCTGGCCCTGAGCACCTGGGGAAGGTTGTAGCGTACGTGCACTGCTTCCCCTGCACACCCCTGGCTCCCACGTCTGGCTTTTCCTGGGCCAGACGTGGTTTGTGGACATGTAGTCAGTCAATTTTTCATCATTTCAGGGACTTTTTTTAATGAGAGGTATTGGGGGGCTGGTTGGGCAAAGCACAGAAACGGGGGTGTTTCCACAAGCTCGTGCTCCCACATCCAATTGTCTGCCAGGATTTTGTCTGGATGATCTCCACCTCTTACCTGTCTGGAGCTGAAAACTCTAAAGAGCTCTGGTCCTTCCACAGATGGAGGGTGAGCTCCCATCACTGCCTGCCCAGCCTAATGTTCAGCACAGGGCTGGAAACATGACAATAACAATCCCAGAAAATACCCAGCACACGTAAAGAAACATCAGAAAAAAATTATTTGACAAAACACACAAACCTGAAGTTTTCCCTCCTTGGGATGCATGTCATAGACAGGCAGGGCCTATCTCCCACCTTTGCTGAGAACATCAGAGACCATCCCTGCCAGGGATGTGTTTACAAGCCGAGGTTCTGGCCGCATCACTCCACCGTGCTGGAGATGACCCTTCTGCCCAGGGACTGGGGATCTCCTCCAGAAGCAAGAGGCAAAGCTGGAGGAGCAGCTGAGGAGTCACCCACCAGCGCCCTTGATGATGTCCCACTCCCATGGGTCCCATCCTCCTTGGTACCCTGTGTTGTGAGGATGCCTCCACTGCTCCCTACTCCCACGCAACAGAGATGGGAAGCTGAGCAAGTGCAGTCCCTCACCTTCAAGAGCCAACCCTTAACGCTCAGAAGAACCACTGCTTTGCTCAAATCTATTCACTCACCCACATTACCGCTTTATTTTAGGGTGTCCTTCCCTCCTGCTGCTCTGAGCTATACAGAGACCAGGAGGGGGGATCCTCCTCTCAGGGATGTGCTGCTGACCAAGAGAAGAAGGAAAGTCCAGCCGAAAGAGGGGGTTTTCCAGCACATCGCCGTGTCGCGGGGAGCTTCACCTTGGTTCTTCGTGCAGATGATGGATCCCAATAGAGCTGAAAAACATCAGCAGAAATGAGGTGTTAGTGAGATGTCAGAAAATAGATCCGAGGCGCTCGGCCAGTGACTTGTAACTGGCAGAGCTCCTGCGAGGGGCATTTTTATTCAGTGGTTTTGTCACACACGGTCCAGGGAGAGTGTGAATAAGTGGACTTGAATAGGAAGTGTAATCATGTGGAAAAGCAAGAAAATTACCCTTTCATGTGTCTCTGTCATACCCTGTGCCAGGTAAGATGAGCTTTGAGTGAGAACACACAACACAAGTGACACATTTCCCATTAGGATCTTAAAAGCATCACTCCAGCCCAACCACCTCTGACTTGAAAGCTCCTCTTTGGGTTTACAGGACCACTGGCAGCTCATAACACCGTGGACAAACATCTCCTATCCTGATAAACATCTCCTATCCTGATAAACACCTCTGATCTCCAGAGGGGGGATTTGAATGTGCCCTGCTTCGAAATGGCAGCCTCCCCTGGAGGTCCATGCTGCCAAACGCTGGGACATCCAGAGGGCTACCGTTGTAATGATGGGGGGAAAAAAATCAAGAACATTTTAGGTTGCAGATAACTAAATCTGCCGGTGGTGACATTAGAAAAGATGCATTTCCAAGGAGACAATTGAAAGTCACTGTTTTTATGAGTGACTCTGGCATACAGAGTTGAAGATTTCTACTACTAAAAACCGCTGACCACACAGAGCTGTGCAGCAGCACTGTCAATACTGGAAGACGTGGATGAGGTTGGATGAGCTGGAGTGATGGACGTGACGTTGGTGTCAGTAATGCCAAGTTTAAGGTAGACATACAAGGACCTGGCGGAAAGGAAGCAGGAAAGGTTTGGCTGTCTGTGATCACGGGCCAGCCAAAACCTGTCAATCCTGCAAAGCCACGGGCAAAGCAAACACGGTCCTCAGCTGTACGAGACAGAGGCACATGTCAGAGCCCCCCTGGAAAAGGCACCAGTCAGACTCCAGGAGTTCTGCATTCGGTTTACATCACCTACAGCAATGAAGAATGAATTTGACAGGGCACTCTTGTTTCTTTTTCCAGCCCTGATGTGGTTGCCGTGGATTCACCCAAAGCTGCCAATGCAGCTAGTAAATGTAGGAAATTACCTGACATTAAACTTTCAGATGGTTTCCCCCTGCCCACTCCAGCTTTGCCCCCAGATTTACTGCCTGAAAGATCCTTCCTTCCCAGTAGCTGGTACTCAATTCTAATTTTAAACTGAATTGCAAATCCGGATGACTAACCAGCTCCAAGAGAAAACTTCCACGGGGCATTTATGAATCAGTAGTTGTAAGGACCGTCAGGAACGCATTTGTACTTTCATAAAGCCCCTGGTATCAAGATATAGACTGGGGCGGGGGGGTTGGATCCTCAGTTGCTGTTTAGTTTCAATAAAAGGAGGGCGTTCATCTTGCTTGCACCGAAGCTGAAAGTAAACACAGGGTCTCTTCACCCCGAGTTTGCATTTTGCTGCGCTGCAGGCGGAAGGTGAACTGCATCCCTCTGATGCTCTGGAGAGATAGCCACAGCAGCTGACAGTCACAGGTGACAACCCTAAACAGGAGAGGGAAAAACAAGTAGTATTTCAGCGAATGGAGGTGATGCGCTCAGGGGACACCACTTACAGATTCTCCAGGGAACTAGTCCGTTTGTAAAACTCTTTCAATTCCCATTTTAAGGCAGACAAACTAAATTTTCAGTCACAAAAATTAATCTACATTGCCACGATTTCACTGGGGAAAGCAATAGAAAGTCTAACCTGTTCAGGTAGTTTTTGTCAGTTCTCATATTGCCCCAGAAATGACTATTCCCACAAAGCCAAGCAGCTCCTACTTAGAAACAAAGAGCCACGAGTGAGTGCCGCAGGAGAAATTTTAAGCTTTCCATTCGGTGTATCCTGAAGTCTAAAATTCTGAGTATCTCTTGGCAATGAAGGGAAAAAAAAAATTACTCAGGGGATTCATCAGTTCTTTTCTTTCCATGTCTTGGTGGTGCTGGTGGATGAAAAGCTGGACATGAGCCACCAATGTGCGCTCGCAGCCCAGAAAGCCAATCGCATCCTGGGCTGCATCAAAATGTGTGTGGCCAGAAGGTCGAGGGAGGGGATTCTGCCCCTCTGCTCTGCTCAGACCCCACCTGCAGGGCTGCGTCCAGCTCTGGAGCCCCCAGCACAGGAAGGACGTGGACCTGTTGGAGCGGGGTCAGAGGAGGGACATGAAGATGCTCAGGGGGCTGGAGCAGCTCCCCTGTGAGGACAGGCTGAGAGAGTTGGGGTTGTTCAGCCTGGAGAAGGCTCCAGGGAGACCTTAGAGCGGCCTTCAGTGCTGAAAGGGGGCTGCAGGAGAGGTGGGGAGGGACTGTTCGCAAGGCTTTGTAGACATAGGACAAGGGGTAACAGTTTTAAGCTAGAAAAGGGTAGATTTAGGTTGGACATTAGAAAAAGTTCTTTAATATGAAGGTGGTGGATCGCTGGCACAGGCTGCCCAGAGAGGTGGTGGAAGCCCCAGCCCTGGAGACATTCAAGTACAGGTTGGACGTGGCTCTGAGCAATCTGACTTAGTTAGAGATGTCCCTGCTCACTGCAGGGGGGTGGACCAGACGGCCTTTAGA
This sequence comes from Leptosomus discolor, assembly GCF_034619465.1. Classification (NCBI taxonomy): domain Eukaryota; kingdom Metazoa; phylum Chordata; class Aves; order Leptosomiformes; family Leptosomidae; genus Leptosomus; species Leptosomus discolor. Next base: position 89,623,462 of record NC_141419.1, on the reverse strand, counting down.
GGTCCCTTCCAACCCAAACCGCTCTGTGATTCTATGATCTGCACCCAAATCCACAGCGCTGTTCTCCCTCAGCTGGTGATACACATGAAATAAAGTCCTAGTCTGGCGCCCACCTCCACAACCACCACCAGACGCAGAATTTGTATTTTCAACCTTCACAGAAGCCAAGAACTCAGTGGGGCTGAAAAGCCAACTCACCTCGCTCTCGTTCTCCATCTTGACATTTAAAATACATGGATAAACGTCTCTCCTCACTCACACCAAGGGCCTTCTCATGTGATCAAAACACCAGAATTAAAGCAAACTCCACTATTTAGCTGGAAACATAATGGATATTACTATTATTGTTTCCATATTGTCTGTGAGAAGACTGGCAGGGAGCAGGACCCTAAGTTTAGCACAGTGCAGTTATACTTACCATCCTCTTTATTTGCAGCTATAAATTCCCCAGTATAATTTAGGGGTTCTCCAGACGCTGTTCAGCCTGGCACCACTTCTCGTGCTCTGCGAGGACCTGCCCAGAACTTCCCAGCTGGTCTACACATCCACTTCAAACGGCAGTAGACTGGGGCTTCCCAGCACTATCTGGGAAAATACGAGCGAAACAGCGGTCACGTACTCGAGCGCTCTCACTGACTGGCAGAACGGGGCTGGGAGGATGGGACAAGGGGATGCCCCCGGAGAAACACCAGTCTGAAGGGTGCTGAGGCACCCGAGGGACTGCGACGTGTGGGGAGACGGAGGCTGCGCAGAAGGGATTCTGCAGAGCGCCACGGGCGGCAGCTACTGCTCCCTGCGCGTCCCCTGGCATCCCCCGCCGGCGCTGCAGGGAGAAGCGGTGGTCCTGACCCGGTCTGGGAGATAAAAGCCAGCTTTTGAGCTCAGGAAATCACGTTCTGGACGTTGAGAATTAAACGTGTTACAGCAGGGAACAGTGCTGAATTTGGGCGGTTGTAACCCGTTCCCAGAGCTTAAGGCTTTACCTTGGAGAGAGCGACAAACAGCAGTGTATTGAATGAAAGTGGGACAAAAAAAAACCCAAACAAGATTATATTGTTTAAATAATACACTCTATTTTATTTTGTCTTAAAATAGTTTAACCTTTATGCTACAGACTTGTTTCAAAAAACAGAAGGTCTCATCTTGCACCAAAAATATATATATTTTTATATATATAGAACACTCTGTTTTATTATTATTTTTTTCTCCAAAGACCATTAAATACTAGATGGAAAATGAGAACTAAAGAATGAGTGTCGAGAAGAATCAGATTTTTTTTAAGTAGAGTCGCATGTTTTAAACATTTATATTCTAAGCAATGATTTGTCTTCACTACAGAAGATTCCAAGTTCACACTCCAGCAATTCAGGAACGGCTAAACCATGAAGGGCTCGAGCCAATGCACACTGAAGTCGACGGAGAGCCCTGCAACAACTCCAGTGGGTTCTGGATCAGGCCCCAAGTGCATTGGTTCTTAGCCACACAACAGCTCACATTTCTCTTTCTTGCTGAGAAGAGCAAAACTGTCCAGGCACCTTTTTGCTCTCTTAAAAAAAACAAAAAAAACCAAAAAAACCAAACCCCCAAAATAAAAATAAACCAAAACAAAAAACCACTTTCTAGCTATCCAGTGATTGCAGTTTTCAGATCATTACCCTTTAAAATTTGTTAAAGAGAAAATACGTAGTGTTTTAAATAAAAGAAAAGAAGACCTGCATCAGACTACAATACATGAACTGTTCAAACAAACACAGTGCACAATCGGAGGAAGTTTTGGTTAGGATGCAGTCGTTTTATATACACATGGAAGTCACATCATATACAAACTGAAAAACAAGAGAGCTAGTTTGCATTTTTCATGGAAGGGCTACAAATGGGTCCCTGCAGCTTTCTTCAGAAACGATCTTTGAAAGACTTTGTGAGACAGGAAGAAGCAGCCGCGCTAAATCACTGCTCCGGAGCTACCTGGGCAGCGTGTGTGCCAGACCACCGAACCGACAGCTGGGCGGCACGACTCAAAAAGGAGGAGAAAAGATCGACAGCCGCTACCGACACAGCGCCGGGCTTGTCCCTGCTGCAGTGCGAACGGGCTCCGGCTCCCTCCCTCCCTCCCTCCCTCCCACCCCCAGAGAAAGACATCGGTCACTAGAAGCACCACACACATTTTTCTGGCCATGCAATACACGTTATGTTCAATGGTTTAGAAAGCTTGAAATTGGAGTATCAATCCCTTACCTAGTCGCTCTTTAAAGTGCAGTTGTAACGGTTCTGCTGACTAATGGGAAAGCTGTTTGTTACTAACGATACCATCACTGCTGGGGTTTCTTTCCTTTAAGTTATGTGACAACATCAGTAATTTTTTATTTTTTTTTTTTTCCCCCCAGAGATAAAATTATTGGAAGGCAAATGAATTTAGAAATCAGACAACACAAAAAGAAAACAGAACTTCCCATGTCCTGACTACTCCCCTGTTCGGCCTCAAATGGCAAAATAACCGAGGACAGAGCTGTACAAAATTCCCACTAGAAACATTTTGAAGACAAAGGAACACTTTAATTGCACAATAGACATTTAAGTGAGTATCATCTTGTTAAAGTCTAATCTTTGGTTTTTGCCTTGAGAAAGGCTCAAAATGACAGATGAGGGGCAGGAATTTCCACATACACTACAGAAACTACAGTCCACTAAAGTAAGTAGTTCCACCGATTTCAGTAAATATTCTGGTAGAAAGCGTTTCCTGGATCCTACCCTAAAAAACAATTCCAAAACTAGGATAAGAGGAGACATGACCTACAGCCAGGAAAATGGTGCAGATGTAGTTTAAAAAATAATTAGGAAAAAAAAAAAAAATCACAACTTTAAGCCCTGCAACACCTTTTAGGACAGAGTTTGAAGCACTTGAACGGCCCCACGAGTTTCAGCGAACTGCGCGAGCTGAACGCTAGGCAGCTGCTGAAGTGATTTGCCAGACCGGGGCTCTGCAAGGTTGGTTTTTTTTTTCCCCCCCCCGAGATGGGCAATGAAGCAAATAAACAACAGTAGAAATGAGGACTATGAGCAAAATGTTTCATTTCTCTCCTACTCCAGGCAAGACTCAGATATAGGTAAAAAAGTTCAGCTATATTTAAAAAGGAAAGAGATGCTGGGGCCTTTTCATTACTTTTCTTTTTCTTGTGCTTTTGCAGTGATCAGCTGCTACTAAGTCACTACTATCACTATTTTAAACCCTAACGAGCAGTGGGAAATGATCAGTGAAACACAGTAGTCAAGTAGACAGAAGACTCAGCACTGAAAATAGTGTAAAACTATAAATAACAGTTAAAATAAAAATCCTGGAAAATAAGGAGGTGATTGGTGACAGCCAACATGGCTTCACCAAGGGCAAATCCCACCTGACAAATTTGGTGGCCTTCTACGGTTACAGTGATGATGGATAAGGGAAAATCAACCGGCATCATCTACCTGGATTTGTGCAAGGCTTTTGACACTGTACTACATGACATCCTTGCCTCTAAACTGGAGAGACGTGGATTTGATGGATGGACCACTCGGTGGATCAGGAACTGGCTGGATGGTCGCACCCAAAGAGTCCCAGTAAACAGCTCGAGGTTCAGGTGGAGACCAGTGACAAGCAGTGTTCCTCAGGGATCGGTACTGGGACCGGTGCTGTTTAACATCTTTGTTGGCGACACGGCCAGTGACATCGAGCGCACCCTCAGCAGGTTTGCCCACGACACCGAGCTGTGGGGTGTGGTGGACACGCTGGAGGGAAGGGAGGCCGCCCAGAGGGACCTGGACAGGCTGGAGAGGTGGGCCCGTGTGAACCTCATGGAGTTCAACAAGGGCAAGTGCAAGGTCCTGCACCTGGGTCGGGGCAATCCCAAGCACAGATACAGGCCAGGGGATGAGTGGATGGAGAGCAGCCCTGGGGAGAAGGACTTGGGGGTGCTGGTGGGTGAAAACTGAATGAGAGCCAACAGTGTGAGCTCACAGCCCAGAAAGCCAATGGCATCCTGGGCTGCATCAGAAGCAGCGTGGCCAGCAGGTCCAAGGAGGGGATTCTGCCCCTCTGCTCTGCTCTGGTGAGACCTCACCTGCAGGGCTGCATCCAGCTCTGGGGACCCCAGCGTAAGAAAGACATGGACCTGCTTGAGCGGGTCCAGAGGAGGCCATGAAGATGCTCAGGGGGCTGGAGCAGCTCCCCTGTGAGTACAGGCTGAGAGAGCTGGCATTGTTCAGCCTGGAGAGGAGAAGGCTCCAGGGAGACCTTAGAGCAGCCTTCAGTGCTGAAAGGGGGCTGCAGGAGAGGTGGGGAGGGACTCTGGATCATGGAGGGTAGGGATAGGACAAGGGGTAACGGTTTTAAACTGAAAGAGGGGAGATTTAGATGAGATATTAGGAAGAAATTCTTCCTTGTGAGGGCGGTGAGGCCCTGGCACAGGTTGCCCAGAGCAGCTCTGTCTGCCCCCTCCCTGGCAGTGCTCAAGGCCAGGCTGGATGGGGCTGGGAGCGACCTGCTCTGGTGGGAGGTGTCCCTGCCCAGGGCAGGGGGGTTGGAACTGGGTGATCTTTGAGGTCCCTCCCAACCAAAACATTCTGTGATTCTATGATGCTTTAAATAAAAGCTGTTCAGTGCATACGTTATGGGCCATTTGCATTAAAGGCAGTCCCTCCTGCAGGTAACATAACCAAATCAGCTTGGGTATAAATACCCTTGGCCCAGTTTTCGGAAGAGTTGAATAGCCCCAGTTCCCCTGAAATCAGTGAGGACACAGCGTTTCTCACTGATGCTCACATAACAAAACACTAACTTCTACTAACAAACTCAGTATACTGATAAATTAAGTGTTCTGAAGTTGGAGGTGGGAAAGGGTGGGAGGACCTAAGTTTGCACACCGTTATTTCTTCAATTAACACACACACAAGTTAGTAACTGTAGATGTGCTTTAAATTTGGAGCTATTTGCTTTTAATTCTGGGAGGAATCTTCCTTTGAGAAGGCAAAACCATTCTAAATGATATGGAAACTATACCACATTCTTATGGAAACGAAAAACTTAATGAGTTTGAATTTCTTAATGCCAGGAACAGGGCTTCTGAAGCTGAAGCTTTAACAATGAACTTCTGTGCCACAAAGGGGAGAAGGAGTGGGGACAGAAACACAGTGACACTGCATTACAGTAGATATTTGTGTCTGGTATCCTCGTCCAAAGTGAGGTCTACTACTTCTGTGGGCGAAGACCAATTCTGCTGGGGAGTCACAGTTGTCCATGATTGTGTTTGCTGAGCGTTAATGTACTGTGAGCCTGAGCCATCCTTCCAGGAAGACACGCTCTGAATCACACCTCCCCTGGGATGCACACACCTGTAGCAAGGCAGAAAACACAAAGGGTTAAAGCTACCATTGAATTCGGGCACGAGACTCTCAGCTGCAGCGGTTTATCACTTAGGCATCTTGTTAACACGTCCCTCTCCAAAATGTCCTTGTGGCTTTTCCATTTGTAGAGTCCGCAACACCTTAAATACCCAGTAACAAAGCTGAGACTAAACTTTAACACTTAAACTTTGGGGGGGGTGGTGGGGATTAAATTATTTTTAAGAACTGAATTCTGCCAGCGGGTGTAAAGTGATATTCCTTACAAAACACATGCATGGATCGCAAGGATCTTGAGGAAGTCTGCCCCATTATGTGCAGTACCATGCATTACTCAGAAGCACAGTTTCCTGCTGGCAGTTTTACCCCACTGGACTTTTTTAAAAAGAGAAAAATTTTAAGTGAGGCATGATGAGACAAAGAGAGAAGCTATCTTTCTATGTGAAATCAAAACCATGTTAAAATAAGGACACGATACTTTCATTACAATAATTACAAGAGACATCTCGTAATTACATTATTACACCCCTTACACTTCATTTTTCTTTGGTCGCCTTAACTGAAAATTACCAACATGCTGGGAAACGCTCACAGGTAACAGTACAGCCTCACTTCAGCAAAACATTTAAGCTTTCAGTGATTATAGTCAGTGAGACTAAATCATGCATTTAAAGACAGGCATACGCTCAATGGCCTTGCTGAAGTGAGGTACACATCTACTTACTTGCACGGAATTTTCACCTATTATATTCACAACAGATATGTGACAAATGAAGTACAAGCTAACAATAATTAGGAAAAAAAAGTGAAAGAATAATTTTGTTACATGATGAAGTGATGACAAGAATTTCCTGGAGTCTTTAAGATGATCATTCCCTTTCCAGCTGTAAACCTTAACCAAGTGCTAGTAAAACTTTATGCCTAGCGCTCCAAAAGCTGGTTTGCTCCCGTAAGCACTGGTGGTGGCTGTGGCTGCTCCCGGCTGCGTACATCAGTAGGAGGTGTTTGGCTGCTGGGGGTAACCTTTGTGAAGGCACGGGTACGGTATTTCAGGAACCCAGGTTTTCTGCACTGGTCAAATATCCCTGACATTTACATTTTATTTGTTTTAATTTAAGCTAGTGCAATTTATTTTCTCCAGAACTATTTAGGTTGCGCTCATCTCTCTTGGCACTGGTTAGAGTTTCATAAAATAGAATGAAAAAAATCTCATTCTCTGAGCTCTAACTTCTCTGAATATAAATGGCTCATTTCCTCCTCAGATACGCTATTTAGTTTTGGATGTGATGTTCAGAATGACTTTTTTATTACTTCTTCAGTCTTAAAAATACATGCTTAAAGTACGTGTCTACCAAGAATTAGTCATAAGAGACTGGAACTCTTAACAAATGTAGGGGATTCTTTTTAACAAGCTTTCTCTCAAGAAGAAATCTTTTTAAGCATAACTGACCCAAAAAGCTTGTAGCCAAAGCAAACCAAACATGATGTTCAGTCTCAGGAACCACGGTCCATCGTTCTGATACAGAACAGTCCCCACTGCTTAGGCAAAGCTAATACTAACTTTTCTTCCTGACCACGACAAAAAGCAAGCTGTAAGTTACCTCATAGAAATGATACCTCGCAAAAGTAAGACTGTTTATCCTCAAACAAGTCACAGGAGCAGCCAATAGCAAAACATTCAATCAAACATTAGCTGAGGGAACATGCTTTCCAATCTGTAGCTAAGGGAAGATACCGAGTAAAGGCAACCAAAAAAAGGAGGGAGAGGAGGGGAAACCACCTAGGAAAGAACAGAGGAAGACTTTTATACACATGCATGATAAATAAAGTAAAATCTTTTGGAGAAAAATTAAACAAACTGAAAACATGACTTGGTGTCCTAAGCAGATGCCAAGTAATATTCCAATGACGAGAAACACACCAATTCACCAGCAATCTGAAAAACTACAAATGACAGACAAACTCACACCAGTCCAATGACGACATGGAATATGGAGCACGATAAAAAAAAAGAAGTGTGAGCAAGAGAACTGAACCCAAACACCATACTAACTAAGCATGCAAAAAATAATGATCAAAAATACTGATCGGAAACCTAAACCTTTTCCAAACGACAACCCTGTCAGAAGCCCATCAATACTTCATAACTGCAAGCCTAGACCTGCAAGAGAAATAAAATTCTAAATAGGATTCAAACAACCGAAATGTGTGAATATTCATTGCAGCCAGTAAGAACCAGTCTTTGGCAAATGGTAGATGGCTACGTGACCAAAGGAAAGCGCAAAAGTGTGCTTTATGTCTGCCTTTGCTGAACTTATTTTGGTCCGTATCTGCTAAAACTGATTTCAAACAGCAACTCTGCATTTACTTAACGTTTCCATTCTTGTACCCCGTAAATATTATCAAGGCAAGCCGTACGGAAAGCTTCTGACAGGGGACCTCGAGCAGAAGGGTCCTGTGTGCATACTGCTAGACAGATTTACACGAACTACTACAGGACAGATCCAAGCTGCTTATCATCAGAACAAAGATCCCTCGAGTCCTGGGCCTGCTGCTGCATCAACAGCCAGGGGACCTACTCCCTAAGGAATCAGCACCTTCCAAAAGAGTCAGCCATGCAAGGACTTTCACTGTTCTAAAAGGGAAGACCAAACCTCTCTTCCTTCAGCACCTTAAAATTCCCTTTTTTCACCTCTGACGCACTGGACGGAGCCCGCACTCTCTGTACAGTTCCTGCCCGGGAAATCGGGTCCTGCGCACCGTCCTTCTCCCTTTCCTCAAGAAACATGTGGTGAAGGGGCAAGGATGAGGAGCTCTGTTCCTTCTCCCTCACACCCCAAGCATCCCCCAGGCAGCAGACTAGTTTTAGAAAGAGCTTGTCTGTATACTGTTTTAACTTGCTTTTATTCCACCAAATTAGCACTCCGTACTATATGAAAATGTCAGTCTTGTTCAACTGCTTCGCAGTACATTAAGCCAAGGAAAGATCATAGACTAAAGATGAAGAGTAACATCAAAAACTGCCTATCAAGAATAACAGCTGAAGCACAGCTGGACAGCTTTCTATCTGAGCTTGAGAGAAACCTCTGGCTTCCTTACCCTCATCTACTTCGGGGCTTTGAACTCTCTTGTATCTTGAAACAAATCCAAGATTCCCAAGGATTCGATTTTGAATCTAAAGGGGCTATCTCATGACATTAGCTATTGAAAAGTTGATGGTATTCTTACAACTACTGATTTAGTAAATAAACTAGAAGCTGGTTAAATGCTTAAAGTGAGTATTTTGAAAGGAAACAAGAACCCACATAAATACTTTTGTTTGCGTGTTCGCATAGTCACACTATGCCCTTAAAACCTGAATTCCTGATGTATATACATTTGGTATCTCAATATTTAGTATTTTAGTACTATGTACGTTTTGCCTTCAGTGTCTGATACTGAATCACAAGCTTAACCTGAATACTTATCCAGTTGGTAACATTCTAAAGAAAAACACATTCTGACATCATGGTGACCAGCAGAACAGGAAAGAACAAGTGCAACGTTTGCTACCCTTTGGGCATCAGTCATGGATGAGTAACTCCAGAAGTGGAAGTCAATGGTTTTTTCTTTATCAATTTTGGCAATACAGATACTCTGATAAAACGAAAGAAATATTAGGGCAAGAAAAAGGAATTCATACCTGGCATGTTCCTGGACTCCAACAATCTCTACTTCGCTATCAGAAGAGGCAATATTAATTTCTTCGTTGATCTGGGCATTACCAGAAGAGGTTTTGTCACTTGCAAGGAAGCCTGGATCCAAATTACCTACAGATGGGCAAAATGCAAATACAGCCAATATTTAACAGCTTACACTACTCAGAAATCATCTGCAGGAGGAAATTCCCAAGAAATTCAGGAAATTTCAAGACTGAAACACCGAGATTGCAAAATCTTATTACATCAGGCTGCCCAACTTTCAGTTCATCCACCTGATACAGGATGACCACTGGATTTGTCCAGTCTCAGTAGCTCTAGTGATGGTGTTCTCATACAGGTGTGAACAAAGCCTGGCTACTGCCTCAAGAACACCTGATGTCATGAGGCTTTCCAGCTGTTACTTTACAACAGTGCTCAGAGCTAGACTGTGCCTAAACCTCCTTGAAATAAAGCAGCAAGACAATCTATTGTCAAGTTAACCAAACTCAATGATACTGTGGCAAACAAAGCCTATAGGCTGGACAGAAACATCACACACACCAAGGAAAATTAATTTACTTTCTTTTTCTTTTTTTTTTTCTTTTTTTTTTTTTTAAATAAAATAGGGGAAGGCAGTCAATGAAAAACAACCCCAACAAACCCATCAGTTTCTGGTCACACTGCTTCACGCACCTGCTCTAACATTATTACAAATACTTGAAAAAAAAAAAAGAAAAAAAAAGAATCTGTTATTCATAAGTTCCATATACAGCGGTGTTGTTTTTCCATTACAACTCCTCAATGCTATCCAGTTCATCGGCCTGCCACACAGGTCCTCTCTGAGTATCACAGCAAGTGTGGCAGGTTTTGCCTTTTCTGCAAAGAAGCTTCACAATTAGTGAAGCTTCACAATTAGTGAAGCTGTGTCGTGGCATATCAAGTAAGATTTGCACGGGAAAAAACGGCCAAAACGATGATTTGTTTTCTAGAAAATAAATCATTAAAATAGGCAATTAAAAAATGAGATTTTAATTTAAAAGGATAACTTCTACTCCTCCACACCCCACCCCCCCCCCCCCACCTCAAAGACTACTTCTACTGTCTCTCTTTAGCAGTACCTGGGGGACGCTGGGCAGCCAGCTACATTACCTACTTCTTGGAAACTACTCACTCAGCTGTATTATACAGGGGAAGAACCGTTTGTCGAGCAGGAAATTTGAGATCAGATGAATATATTATGTGTATCTACTTTGACTGGACACCTCTTCAAAGGTGAGAGGAGGAGGATGCAATAATGATCCACAGAATTTCAAAGGTGTGAGAACACGCAGAACTGATTATACCCCCAGGTAGATCAAGCGGACACAGAGAGAAGAAATTAAACTTCAAACAAGTGCCAGGGAAACCTTCTAGTGACTGCTTCAAGTACCTGGAAAAGATGCAAGCAAATAGAAGGGCATAGCCCATACTGTTAACGTTCATTTTTCGGAAAGTGAAGCCCCTTGGTGGAACATCTGATCAGGGTTAGCAAGGGAAGGAAACCTGCGTGCTGCCACATACCCGAAGGAGGAGTTCCCACCTCAGAAGACAAAAATGATTTGTCAGCTGAACTTAAAACAAATTAACAGCCCATGCAGACTTTTCCTAACATTACAGTTCAGCTGAACATTTCTTGGCAAATATCACCGTCTGCCAGAAAGCCCCAAAATGGGTCAGGGATATTTCTTGAACAGAAGCAGCTGGGCACACCGCAAAACACGAACCAGAAGCGCTCAGGGGCTTTGATTCATGTGCTGGCGGGAGCTTGACGTGATGACGGCCGCAGTGATTCGCATCACCCCCCCCCTCCCGGACGTCGCTGCTGCTACAGCGCAGGCAGCAGGACAGCAGCACAACCCTTGGCCACCGATTCATGCAAACGGGTAGGGATATTGACCTGCCTTAACATGATGTATTAACGAGGTATCGCCATTCTGCACCCTTTGCTAGACAGGGTAAAGTCTGGCAGAGAGGCAAAGCAGACCAGCTCTTAAACAGCCCCAGAATGAATCCCCAGGTGTACAAATGAGAGCCCCGAAAGAGCAGTGTATTTCCACAGCTTTAACAAAAAGGTAATTAGGAGTAGAGAAACCATGATGAGCAGAGTAAATATTGCAACAGTAGCTGAGTGTAAATCAGGATTATAGCATACAGATGGATTTACAGCCTCTGGCCATATAAATCTCATGCTCAGTAACGTGCCTATGCTGTTAACGCCTTTGCACGAGCATTAGGATGACGCCCAAAGGAGACTTTTTTTGCCCTACAACGTCAGGGCTTGCAAAACAGCCCAAAATATTCGCCCATGCACAAAGATGTGATAGTGTGTCCTAATAAGATTTTTCACTTAGATAAAGCTTATGTTATTATTTTCCCGTGGGAACACACCATTTAATGTCTGTTAAAGGAGATACTGGCTGAAGATTAATTTGGGAAGAAGATGTAAGATTTGAAAATTCTGCTTTCCAAATACACAATCCTAGATGTGGTGAGAAAAGGCCAGTACTGACAAACGTGCAGTCAGAAGTGTACCGAGGCTACAGGGCTCTGGGGCAAGGTGTACGCAGGAAGAAAAAGAGATTCATCCTTTCAGACGTTGACATGGCCGTAAGACCAGGGACAAATTTGTCTGGACACGTTCCCAGAGGGTCAGGGATGAAGAAGTTTCTTCACGTTTTCTTTTACCTGGCAACCTTTTCCTTGCAAGTCCCCTCGGATATAGATGGAGGGAGGAAGACAAGCGTCTACCTGCATCGCAGCATTGTACTTGTAAGTGGAAGAAAGCTTGGTAAGAAACTTTACTTTTTATTTCCTTACACTCCTTTGAAGTACCAATCCGTTAGTGCTATATAATAAACCTAATTTCAGCTGTTCTAATTATTTAATAGATCACTTAAAGCAGTGGGCTTGTTAGGGGGTCAAATAGCTAACTGTCAGTCAGGTGCTATCCTGCAAACAGTTTCAGCGAGCTTGGAAAACACCAGCTAGCTTCAAAAAGGCTGGAACAACATCCAGCCACAGACCACAGCGAAAATAATGCAAGAGGTTATATATATATATATATATATATATATATATATATATATATGGACATTATCCAGATAATTACGGAACACCTCTTTCAAATCAGCCATGTGTATTTCTTTAAGCCTTACAGGCATTGAAAAGCAGCTCAGAGCTACCAGGACACTTCTAACGTAGGTGCCCTTTGGCAGGCTTATGTTTGGAAAACAGCATGAAACAAAAACTGCTGCGCTCCACCGCTGCAGGCAAGACTCCATCTCTTATGCAGCTAAAAATCTTAAGGTATATTAAAAAAAGATGAATGGAAAGGAAGGCATTAAGTCGGCATACAAGGCTATGGGATGAAGTCGATGGGAAATATTCCCCATCCCCTTAGCTCTCTGCATCCAAAAACACAGCAGCATTTCACGTTGTTGTCCAACTGTTTTGTTTGTGAAGAGCTGCAAGCACTCAGTGAAGCTGAACAACTTTTATGAGCGACACAAACTTCTCTGAATTCTCCCACAGTATTCCTGCTCTTGCTTTCTTGAAGGAAATGTCTTCGCTGCCTCTTGATGCTAAGCCCGCTCACCAGTACCTTTTCACCCTTTATCTCATGCTGGTCCTTCCCAATTTTGGTTGGTACGTTAGAAATGCAGGTGGAATACGGGAATAATTAATGCTGGTATTTTAAAGAAATAGAGACAAATGACATATACAGACAATTACAATACTTAAAACGATTGGTTTACTAGCTGGTGGCGTGGGTTGTCATAATCAACCATTCAGTAACAAGCTTAGCTCACTTTCATTTTAAAAAAAAAACCCATCACCAAAGCCTATCACCAAAACCCCAGACCTGAGTTCCAAGAAGTAATTAGAAGAAAAATAAGGAGAAAAAAAAAATTAAGAAAATTAGTGTAAAAAAAAGCACATTGCAGGAACCTTTGTCAATTTTTATCAGTTGTGTTTTGGAATAAATGTCAGACATTTTTAACAAGCATCTATACTGATTTACTGTAAAATCCACACAAGGAGCTTTTAAAGCTGTATGGACTACAAAAATACTGAGAGCAAGAAAGGGAGGGACACTGACTGAGATGCTGGAACAAACGTCAGAGGAGGGGAATTTAAACAAACCTGCATCAGCACTCAGCTCATCTGGCAGCCCTCTGGTTCTCCAGGAAGATCCCGAGTCCTGGTTTCCTAAAGAATTATTATGCTCTTGAACTACTGCAGCCGCCAACAGATTGTCCACATTTACCACTTCTGGGTCTGAGTTTGTGTCTGATATATCATAATGAGCTACAACTGGAGGTCCATCTGCAGAAGGAGAGAAAAGCAGTGCGGGTTAGAAGTCAGCATACTGTGAAAGACTCCTTTAAAAATACAAATAATTTAGGGATTGATGAGACACCCTACACGAAGCTCTTAAAGAACTATAAATTATATGAATTATTAAACTTCAGCTAATGAACATAGTCTGAGATTAGAGACGTTTTAACCTCTGCATACACAGAAAACACAAATGTAAGAAAAACACATTTATCAATGTATCAGTTATTTGTGTATTGTGTCGGTTATTTGTGTATTATCTTTGACATTAACACAGAAACACCTCCATATCTGACAACGTTACATTTACAATCTTAAAAGGACAGAGCCTTCAGTTTAAAATAAAAAAAATAGTAAGATACAAGACATTAAATTTGGCAAGACAAGATATTTATCTAGAGAATTTTACAAAACTCAAGTGACAGCTTACATTACTTTAGGGCTGATTGAATAAAGCTAACTTTTTGATATAACTGATCCAGTGACAACATATTTAACATTAAGCAACTTTCCTTTCGTAACATTTACCTGTCAGGTAAATTACAGGGAAATTTTTCAAAACGGCAATGTTTTCTGGTGTTGTTTTTTTAAGATCAAGAATAACAAGGAACAAAACTATAATGTGCAGTGATAAATATATTTTTAATTCAATATGATTACCATAGGCATTTTTGGCCATCAAAGCGAAGGCGGAAGGAGGGAGAGAAAATTGCTTACATAATTCTGAAATCTGTTCTTGAGGAAGAACAAAAAGCTATTTTTGGTCTGTTTTGTTAGGACGGACTATTTTCTTTGTGAGCAACGAAAATCACATAATTGGAAAGCATGCTAGAAACAGGAGTGGGTCAGAAAAAAGTCAAAGACAAGGATTAACGTGGAAGCAAAGAGAGAACGGATAAATACGGTAATTTTGAAAGGATGCCCATTTTAACTCAAATGCCTCACCTCAGCTACAGCTTATTAACTCAGAGCAGATGAAAGCGGTTGGAGTTCCCACTCCCCAAAAGAGAGAATCAAAACTTTCTTTGGGCCCAGACTTCATCCACAAAAACAAGTATGAAATGGCAAAACAGGCTGGGCCAAAGCTCAGTTGCTTTGCTGCTGCAATCCTTCACCTCCAAGGAGGTTCTGGCAGTTGAGTGTCTACAGGACTTCTTTGTAGTTGTGTGATGGATAGAGGGTATAATTTGTAAGGGATAATATAAAATAATCATAAACTAATAACGTGTTTAGGAAGATAGGACCTTCAGAATTACAAAATGACCAAAGAAATCTTTAAAAGCCACAAAGAATAAAATGAAAAGACTTTTCAGGAAAGATTGGTTTCTTTTAGGAGTGTGAAGTGCCTGCTGAAGACAGAAAGAACACGATGAACTAGAAGTTTCAAATTTAGTTCTCTGAAAAGATGTTTCTACTGAGGTTTTTAGGGTAGGGTTTTTTGCTTTTGGTTTGGGTTGGGTTTTTTTGCTTTGGATTTTTTCTGTTAGGTTTGGTTGGTTTTTTTTTGGTAACTTGGCCCCTGAAACATAATTCAGCTCACTATTTTAAGAAACACCTATTTTGTGATTAGCAACACACTTCATTAAAGAGTGACCATATTGCTTAAGTCGTACTAAAGATCAGTTTTGCAACAAGGTATGAAGAAATTCACAAAATATTTCCAATCAGACCTGCCTCCAAAACAACACTTTCATAGAACAATGTTATCTTACAAACTTAAAACAGACCCGACAAAAACAAATGGGTAGTTAAATGCCAATGTACTGAAGACCAAACTGTTCACAACATGAAACGCTGATGATTATGACTGGAAAAGAAGTCCTGATAATTAACTGAAAGGCAATCTCTTTCTTTTCAAAAGGCAGTTACAAAATAATGGAATATCAAGTTCAAAATTAAGCTGGCTGATGTTCAGTTAATTATTTGTGAAAGCTGATGATTAAATTACATGCAGAAGTTATGACTGGAACTGAATCACGAGAGGCATGTTTTCTTACAGTCTTATCATCAGAGTTCTGTGTGAACATATATAATGTGATCCATAAAAATAAACAGTCGAGTGCAGAAGATACGAGGGTCAAGTACAATATTGACTATTTGACCATTTTTTCAGTAGGTTCTCTAAAATTTCAGGAGCTATGTACTGTTCCTTCAGGTGTTTGTTTCTCTTGCTTCTTACAAAAGTGGAAGCAAAAGTTTATTTTAGATAGATGTGTCTACCCAAGTAAAACTATATTTGGACAAAAGGCACCAATAGTCTCAAGTCAAAATTGTACCACTCCTACATGTATAATCATGCAAAGATGTATAATAAATGTATATACATGCAGAGTGATATTCTCATCACCTACCCATAGAAATAACTTGTGTGAAAGTCTTCATCAGTAGGAAATACAAGCATAAACTTGTTATCTGTAGCTCCACTCTTGTATCTTCCACACTTCCAAACAGCACACCTTATAACTTAGCTTAAATTTAGTATACATCAAACAGACAAAAATATTTTCAATGTAATTTACATACTGTAATTATATTTGTCAGTGTAACAGCCACCGATTTAACAATCTGGAAAAAACAAGCTGCCTATTTACAAAGCAATCACAGTAGAGATGTCTTTTTCCTTTCTCAGCCTTGCCTTTCAGGATCAGATTTGGAAATAAAAGGCCCCTGGCACCAGGGTTATCCACACCTATCACCAGTAAATGACCAACAAGGCCAAGATAATGGCCGCGACACTGCAACAAATCCCAGCATGGGTAAAATAAGAAGCAAGCAATAAATGCCTACGTGCATTTAAAAAACAAAACCAAAAACAAACGGTACGTTGTAGGCAATGACCACTAGATGAAAGTTGCAACAAAGATATATTTAAAAAGTCCTCTGCTCCCCAAAACCGGTTTCCTTTTCAGTGCTACAAGGATGGAGAGGAGGGGTTAAATTTGGAAATAAATAATACTTCCCTAGCCAACTACGTGATCATCCGATGATGTGATGCAAAGCGAATGCATGGTACTAAGAAATAAGGACAACTGGCTTCAGCTAAGTAGTAAGTGAAAAAAATGCTTTCAGATCGAGAAGGTAAAAGGATTAACTACAACCATAGCTGTAACTTATAATCTTTTCAATAGAGCCACTCCCCATAATTACTGACTGTAACAGGATTTCAAGAGACAGAAAAACAGACACCAAACCAAACCATGCCAGAACCAAAATTTAATGTAGCACAATTAGGAGGTTCCATGGTCACTAATTTAAACAATCTATTTAAGAAAAATCATGTATTTTGAAAAGCCAAGGTAGCTGGAAGACTTAAATTTCCCTGGTGATAAGCTTTAATTCATTTCTAATGCAATAAATGCTTGAAAAAGACAAGGCTGAAAGTTAATAAGTACCAGCAGCAAAATACAGCTGTTGACATTTAACATTAACAGGGGGAGGGAAAGACTGCGTTTTTATTTATTTTTTTTAAAAAGAATTCAGAGGCAAAGGTCGTCACTGGGACAGCATTTCCAAGTGTCCAATTCTTCCTTAATTTACACAGCTCATCAAAACTAATTCCGCTCAGAACAACTGAATCAGAAGCCACATGCATAAAAACTCAGGTCTACACATGTGAATTTTAAGCTTGCAACATAGAAAATTCAACAATTTCTCATCTGCTAGCCTCTGCTTTTCAGAGAGCCACATCTCAACATTCAGCAGTCAGCATTCAGCTGTGTTGTAAGACCCACACTCCCATTACCCCTTAATTCATTACAATGGCAGCACAAGCAAAAAGGGGGAATCAACCATAAAATTTCAGCTGTAGGTTAAAAGCAGCCATTCTGTAAGACGCACCGTACCTTTGCACTGCAGCAGCTGTGTACCAAAGCACAGCAGTACTTTATCACAGGAAACAAAAGGTATTGGCTAGCAGAACCTGAATTGGGGGAATTTAGTCCTTTAAGTCATTATTTCTCTTCAGCTTTCTTAAGTTTAGGCATGCAGTGCCAAGCTCATCACCCGAACTCCCTCCCACCGTAACCAGAGAGGAACTTCAGGGTCAAGTAATCTCAGCCTGGAAATCACAGCCTGGAGCATCTTCATCTCCCCTCCTTCCCCAGTAAACAGAAAGAGCTTAGACAACCACCGTAGACAAGGCACCTAACTTTTACACTGCTGAGGTTCAGCAAGATGAATTCCAGACTTAGGGATGGGAGTTAAACTTTGCTATATTTTCTCTACAAGCAGTGGAAAAAGACTGAAATCTCCAGAGGACTATCCTGATTGAAATAATTTCAAAATTAAAAGCCTAATTTTGGTGGTCTGAATTGCCCTCTGGAGCCATCGGTGCCTTTGCAATGAGGAGACGTGGAGCCTTATTTAGGTGTGAGTATCACCCTAAGCTTTAAAACACACAGAACAGGTACAATAATAATAGCAATAATAATTACAGCACTTTATTCTTACAAAAAGCTTTCCATTAGTGGATCTCAAAGAGCTCCCAGGTGGTTATTAACCTCCTTTTGCCTATGGGGGAAACTGAGGCAAGCAGAGATTTGCAGCTTGCTCAAGGCTAACAAGGAGAGGAGCTCAGCGCTGCTGAAAACAATACTCCCCTCAAATTACTGAGCTATTTTTAACTGGTAAATTATCGAGGAGTTTAAAAAAGCATTGAGGAATACTTTTGTGAAACATGCAAAAGCTAAAAAGGCAACACACAGAGGCACCTAAAGGTAATCGCAAGCCCAAGGAGGCACGGCTTCTCCCAGCCTCACCTCCGCATCTCTTAATCTCAGTATTATCAACTAAATTGCATTTATTTTTATAGAACAAAAGAGAATATTGAGACATTTAAAAACAATAAAAATTTAAGAACGCCTTCATGTATTAAATTTAAGTGTCAAGTGTAAGTAACTCCATTTACTTCAAGATTAAGCAAAACACAGAACAGACTTTAATACCTACGTAAATTTAAAGATCAGATGATCATTACAGTAATTGAGATAAGCATATTTTGTATGCCAAAACCTAGAAGATTCACCTTAAGCAACTTGCCAAAATAGCTTCACAGTAGACACATCAGTGACTTTGATCCAAACAGAAAGGCTAACATATACCAGACTACAGGCTGAAGTGACAGTCTTTTTGTTTTAGATAAAAAAAATACAAACCTGGTATTATTTAAAACATGATCCAGGACTGCGGTATCATAAAGTATATGCAGTTCGAAACGGCACAAACTAGCTAAACCCTAGAAAAATTCCCAAAGGGAGACGGGGGGCAGGAGATCTGTGCTTTTTTAACGTTGTTTAGCAACATGAAACGCTTCATTACTATTTATATTTATTTATTTATTCCAGGTTACAGTAGTTACATTTCAAAAATTTACAGGGTTAGGCAAGAATACATTGTAAATACAATAAAAAACAATAGTAGTGTAACAACATTCTCTCTAAAATCATAAAGTGAAAAAAAGTTATCAATGAATTCACTTTCCTCACATTTTCCTTCATTTCACACAGTAAAGCTTTCGTGTTTAGGTTTTTTTTTCCCATAATAATAAAATGATAAAATCAAAACAACATGATCAAATGAGTATCAGTTCTCAGACGGCATCATTTTTAATATATCACATCAAAAGAGACCTCAAAAATTCAAGTCCTGCTGATTGACATTCATTCTTTCAGGCTTTTTGATGACTAGATGGAAAATATCTTGGATTTGTTTTACCACATTTTATATATAAAGACATAATAAAGTCTTCTTCATTGTGCGTTAAGCAAAGGCACATGGAACATGGCTGCATACTGAAAATATCAGAAGTGGCGTGCACTTTATATCTCATGACAGGTTTTATTTTCCCTGATGCCACCTAATGATTCATTAATTGTGGAAGCAGATATATTAGCCAGATCTCTTCTCCAATTTTACTTTCAAAAGTGCATCAGGAGGGTTTTGAAAACCCTCACACCCTACTCTTACATAGCTATGACCGTTAAAAAAAAAATTCGCTACATAAACTCAGCTTACATTAGGAAAAGGCAGGCAAACACCCACCCGTCCAGAAAACATCACATTTTCGCAAGTACAAACTGCACCTTCCCATGGAAGGCCTGACAGAGTCTTGATGCGAAACTTTCCATGGTCCAGACTAAGCCCCTGCTCGATCGGCCTGCGAGATTTAACAGAGCGCTTGAAATCGCTTCTAACTTAATCAGCCTTTTTTCCATGTGCCTTCGTTTTGCTGATCTAACACTACGAGACTAGTAACATTTGTGAGAAAGATCGTTTTTTGTAAGGTACTGTCCACCTCTATCAATCAGCCTGAATATTTTAGCTTCTACAGTACAAGTTACGCAGCGCATTTGTTCTAATGCTTCCAAACGTAACCGCAGCGGTCACGGTGCAGACCTCGATTATTTCAGAAACACCGACTCAACTGGCCTGATTTACACACGCTCATCAGGCAAAGACTCCCCTTGAAGTCAGCTGAAGGATTCTCTGACCAAAAACTGCAGAATAAGTTCAGTTTCTAATGAGGTGAAATGCTAGCCCCATTGAAATGAGTAGAATTTTCCTACTGGCTTTAATAGGGCTAGGATTTTGATTTCTTAATGCCCTTGAAATACTACTTCTAAAAGAGAAATTTACAGTATGTGGATACAGGAAGAGACAAAATATATTAACAAGAGAAATCAGTGATAATAAATACGTTTCAATTTGTAATATAACTGCCACATATAATCCTATTTCATTGAAGTCAAGATTGGTCCACCAATCTTAACTCTAGCAGCTCAGATAAGAACCTAACAATCCTGCAAAAACACTAAAAGACACTGTGAACTTAAAAAAATAGAGATGTCTATTTCTGCCTGAATTATTTTGTCCTAATACTGTTAAAAATAACACTGAAGAGCAGTATATCTGAAAGGTTTAAGACTTCTTTTTTTTCCCTGCTCAGTTATTTTTTGCAATATAAACACTCAAGTTTCACTGCCTTTACTTGAATTTCCTTTAGGTTGTGTATTACCTTCAATTTATTTTTTTTTTTTTTCCTAAATAAAACCCTGAAAATTCAGATATTTCATTAGAAGCCTGTGAAGCAAAACTCCAAACCCTCACATAGAACAACGTGGGAAGGGTGGAATTTCCTCTAGACCTTCCTTACCAAACCCCATTCAAGGGAGGGAACCAGCACAAATGCCCGGGGAAGAACCTGCAGCCAAGCCTGCAAAAACACTGCACACTAAAGCCCCTGGACTTCCAAGGACTCCTACATAGGGCCCAATTCTAGCAGCAGATCCTTTCAGTTCTCATTTACTGAATTGTCAGTTTGACACTTAGTGACATTTAAATTGAGCCTTTATGTAAAGACCTATTTCTTTTGCACTTGAACAAAAAATGCTAACGAAGTCACTGTGTTTCACTCGCTATTAAATCCCGACTCCGCAGTCATACAGCTGTTCAATTACTCCCATGCAGAAACAGCTGCCACACTGAAAATATGTAATTTGATATTAAAAATGGCAATATAGGAACTTGAACATGCCAGTTGGGCACCGCCTTCCCTGGAATTACCCCAGTCTACACCAGCTGATCTGACTTGATGCATTTTCTTTTTCAAAACTGTAAGATAAGTAAAATTCTTTAAAGAAACTAGAATGTTTCTTTACGCCATTCTGAAGTATAAAACAGGGCAATTACAGAAACTCTAAATTATCATCTCTGATTCTCCACGTCTGTGCAAAACTCCCACTGATTTCTCCTCTACTCGTTTAATTTGGTGGGTTTGAAATAATTTGTTGAGATGTGAGCATAAACATACATTCAAAAAATACTCCGTGTTGGAAAGTAGACGTTTCATTCTGATAATCTTACGATAGTCTTAAATAAGGCCAGACTGCGTTAATGAAATACGGGACGGATGAGATTAAAATTTATGTTAAAATTTCAGCTGAAGAAATTTTAACTCCCTGAAAGTTTCTAGTCAAAGGTCTTCGAAAATAAGAGCTTATAATGGAAATCATGACAAACTGCAGCCATCTAATATAGCAAAAAATATTTCCAGGAGGAAAACAAATAACCTGAAGTTACGTATTAGGAAACTGTTTTCTCAAAGGGTTGCCAAAGGCTGTCGCAGACACATCTAAAACACAGAATCATCACTAGTATCGCTATCTGAAGGCTGGTTTCTTCAGTGCTCTGCATCTTTCAAATTCACAATACAAAGCAAAAGAGATGCTCCTGATTAATTGCACAGCCTGCCAAATCCTTCATCAGGTAGGTTATACTACACCTGAATAACGGAAAGGTGGGCTTTCCCTCTCAGCTCCTAGAAGAAACATACTTCTTCATGTGGAAAACAAGATAATGGACCAGATATTCAACTGTATGAATCAACGCACAGTTTTCATTTCAAAGAAGGTGATTTATGACAGCTGAAGATCTGGCTCCGTGGCTGAGGCAAGTGAAAAAAGAGTGACCAACCAAAATAATATTTACCATTTACAGCCATTGGTCTTGCACGGGCGTTCTTAACACTAGGCAGCTTTTTCAGGGAAATAAGATTAAAATTATATCTAGTATGAACTAGTCTCTCAGTCTTCTGGGTGCCCTGAAATAATTTTATCCTAGAAAAAGTACAGCTTTAAGGTCTGTATGTTCAACTCCTATAATCCTCTGCTTGTTCTTTCACATTCCTAGCTACCTGCATTGAAAAAAAAAAAATGGATAAAAGTGTTTTAACAGGTTTTAATTTTTGCCTATAGTAACCAAATCCAATTTTGTATCTATTAATGCAATGAATGTTTTCAATATTTTTTAAAATTTAAGAGATTACCTAACCAAGACATTGAAAGTTGGCAGAAATTTCTCTCTACACCCCTAACAAAGTTACCATCCATTTATGAGATCAGTATGTGAAAGTCTGTTTCAGTCTGAGAGATAAGTAAGTTCAACTGATCTCCTTACACAATTTGTTTTGAAATACCTAATTGCTCCATATATACTGTTTTATAAAAAAGCTTAAGGGCATGCTTACAGACATACTGAGTTAAACGATTTTTACACATTAAAAGAAACCAGTCACTGCAAAAAGCTGCTTCTGCATGCATGGGAAGACTTGTAAAGTCATGCTTTAAAATATGCTGCTCTGATCATCATCATAAAGGTGTATATATATAAAGATCTCTCTCAAACCTCTGAACACCAGAAGGATCTGGTTTGGGTTTTTTTTATATCAGCAAATAATCTTCCCTGAAAGATCTTAAATTTTAAACCGATGAGGACAAGTTTATTAAATTGCAATCAAACATAAAACAGCTCATTTAACTTTTACCTATAGCTAAGTTAAAAATGCACACAATGTCAGACAAGAGATTTTTCTTACAATTTCATATAAAAATCTTTGTATCAAAATTATGCATGAAGGTGATCTGTAAAGAATTTATTCCAGGACTTAAAAATTATCCCCTGCAAAGTCTTTCAAACAGTTACTCTGAAAATAACAAAGCTCTCTAACCTCATTTTTTTTAATGAAGGCATCACTTAAAAAAAAAAAAGTAAGTCTGGGCAAGAACAATGTTAAAACACCAGTGTTAGTACTACACTGATAACAAAAAGCATTTCTCGAGTTCCTGTTACAGGTTTGATCCAAACTCCCAAACAAATTTTTGGGAAAAACTCTAACTGCCTTCAGGGAGGAGGAAAAAAAAAAAAAAAAAAAAAAAAAATAATCCAAAATCAGACCTACAGAAGGTAGCAGTGACTACTTCCAACAGGAAGGAAAGGAATTACACTGAATTAGAAAAAAGTGATTGTGGTTTAAAAAGCAAAATAACACAGCTAAAGGAGACCTATAGTGCTCTCTTCACTTAAACTATGTCTATGCAAAGACTTTCAATTTCCATTATTAGAATTTTGATTTAATTTGCATTAGAAATTTTTTAGGAAGTTCAAACAGATGATGAATATCCATTTTTGGTAGCTACGGAGAAGTTGCTCACGTGAAGAATGGCCTTAATGGAGAGATGACCAAAAAATCCCTGTGCGTAGTGATAATAGTAAGAATTAAATAGAGTTTTCTAATACATAGTTTAAATTAATCCTACTTTAAACATCACAGTTTCAAGCCTCCCTATTCAGGATAGCTATCAGTATAAAAAAATCCACACAACACCAAGTTACTGTATTATTTAAATGAAATCTAATGTTCTGGCACTCCCCATCACAAGTAAATAACGGTATCAGTGGCATTCAAAGGTGGTTCAGAAGAAGCTCTGGCTATCTGACCCAGACCAGCAACCCATACCTTCAGACCACCACAGTGTTTACTAACCTGACTGTCAAGCCTTCCTTCAAATTCCTGTGCCAAGGCTCAATCCATCCACCGGCGGCTGCTTATCTTAGGACTGACACAACTATTTTTACCCCAGCACGAAGGATGCAGTTTGGCCGTATATACAGACGGAAGCAGCAGAGCTTTGTGCGCTCAGGTCATGCATGCACAGGCAGTTGGGTGTCATTCATCTCACCTAACTGTAGACAAAACTGATCTATTCTAAACTGTTTATAAGGGACGTTTAGTCAACTGATGGAAGAGAAAGACGCTGCCAGGAGGTATCATCTGTCATGCTTATCTCTCCCCATTGACTCAGAAAGAGATCCACAGAACAGCAAACTAGACCCCTAAAATTAGAGGAGATGACTTCCACCCAAACTGAACACATATACATGTGCATATTTGTGCACAAAATGTAAGACAGCTGCTTCCATAAATATGCCATATGCAACACAGCAGTGACAGTAATAAAAACTCTGGACAGAAAACTAACTAAATGGGAGACAAAAAAAATAAATCGGTTGTGCACATTTTTTATATATCATTAAATCTTTAGGGTAAGCTTATTTATTACTTCCACCTAAAAAAGGAAGAAGAAAAAAACTAATGTGTGACATGTTCAAGCTGCAAAACTTGGGAGTACACAGATAGTTAAGGAAATGTCATGGGTCTGTATCTAGTCTGGTTCTCTAGGGTACTTTACATCTTTAAATATAAAACTTATTTCCTTACATAAATGTTTTAACATGCAAAAAGAGCATTTGGATGAATACTCTGAATGCTCTTATTGTAGCAAACATAGCTCTACTGATTTTGGGGTATCTAAACAAGGATTCTAAGTTATATTTTCCCAAGTTTGGTAATGAAAGCTTAGGGTGTTTCCCCCCCACACCTTTAAAGGTGTTTGTATGTGTGTGCTGGCACATGCACATGGGTATACTGTGGGTTTTTTTAAACTACATATATATATTCTCTATAAATTAAAAAAAACGATACCATGGCAATAAAACCCAAAAGAGAAAAACAAAAGAAACATATACGAAGAGAAAAGCAAACCTTCTTTTTAGCATAATCCAAAGTAACACCAAGATTGCAAAGATCAGATTTTTTTTAAGTTTATGATTGATTCAGATCAGGCTCTGCAATATTCCCATTGTCTGGAAAGATAGGCGGAAAATTGTTATTAAAAGTCGCTGGAAACTCTAGCGTAGCATCGACATTCTGATAGCCCACGTAAGAATTGAACGGCTGCTGTGGAAGTACTTGGCTATCAGGCATCTGTATGAAAGCCCCTGACTGTGTGGTAGGGGGGATTCTTTGGCCAACTAGTTGAATTTTAGGTTCCCTGGGCTCCAGTTGTTGCTTGCTTTCTTCATCCGTGTCAAGACGGGTTAGCTTTTCTATCCACATGCGAAATTTCTCCTCTGTCTGCCTCTGCATCTCGGCAAAGCAGTTCATGGCCTCTTCCAGGACATTGCCTATGCAGTTCCTATCCCACACGGTGCCCCTGTCAAGCAATCCTGGAATTTCCCTGGTCGCTCCTCCAGATCCCCCAGCACGACTGAAGCCAGCTTTAAAGACATTGAGGCCATTTGATAAGACATCATTAAGTAAGAACATCATATTGTTTATTAAGGCATGTTAACTCAGGAAAACAAACTTTTCTAATTGTGTCCCTTGGTTATGACAACGGGGGAAGAATTAGCAAATACTAAGCACAGTATTATCATCAAAAAAACCCAAACATTTTACACTCACTGAGGTTATAATAGAAATTTTAGTTTCAAAATTATTTTTCTTCTAGAATTCTCAGACAATTCTGTCAAACGTTTTTGTTGTGTTTTTCTTTTTAATGAATAAACGAAATTAGTCCAATTCCTTTGCAATTTCTCTTTTGAATTCAACTGAAGGTGTCAAAAACATTATACAATAACATGCTTAGTCCTGTTAAGCTGTAGTGCAAAGTATTACTGTTTAACTGATAAACCTGAATAATTACGCATATTTTACTTACACACCTGATCCCCTTTTATAATGGGCTGTTAAATATCGACAAAATTGTACACAACATAACAGAGATAAAGGCCGATATGGTGACTGCAGCATCTAAAGTAGCCAAGCCAAAGCTCTTGGCCAGATTTTAGAAAACACACTAAACACCAACGAAGAGAACACACAACACAAACACGAGAAGATACGTGATGCTATGCTAACACACGAGGTGAAAGCAACCTCTGTTAGGTCCGATGGACCCAACTACATCACGGGGGTGATCCACATGACACATAGGAGCGATCAACCTCACATCAACTGGACACGTGGCGTGCCCTCCATCGCACGAGCCACCGGCTGTGCATCATTCCCAGCGTTAATTCTAGGCAAGGCAGGAAACATACAGGGCACAGCTGGAAGGAAATTGTTCTCCTTCCTTCTGTCCATCAAAAAGATGGTCATGTAATAAAGAGTAAGGCCGGTTTGCAGTGAAGTACGTGTATGTCTGCACCCATTGCTGACTACCGAACTAGGCTTTAGAGATCAGAAGGAAGCAAAGTTGGACAAATGAAGGACATCAGGTGGAATCCTCCAATCAGACTGTGGGGCTCAAGGAACACAAAGGACTGAGCAGGAGAGATAAGGACAGCAGCTAGCAAGGGCTGGTTCTGCGATTTGGGAAAGAACTCAGGATGGTACAAGCCATGAGCCACAGGACAAGTTCAAGAGTTTAACCATGAGGAAGACTCAGATCTTCATCCCCAACGACCATCAAGGACCACCAATGGAGGCATAACTTGGGCGGACTAAGGCGGGACTAGGGGAGGAAATTATGTTAATGAATTCCTGAAAATGACTAAAATAACCCGACCTTTTCTTAGAAATTTAATAAATATGTATAAAAGCTGTAAATATCAGGGAAGAATCCTAACGCTTGGGTGCGTACGGATGGACGGCGCTCTCCCCTGTGCTGCCCAGCGCCGCAATAAAGAATATCTGCTGAGTAACAGTGAGTTGTTACTGAGCTTTCTTCGATTCAGTTGGCGACCCAGGTGGGACGATCTCCGTCCGGCTGCAGGAGCCAATGAGGACAGGGACTCCCCTAGGCGCACCCCGGGATTTTCCTCAGAGGGACCCCCTGACTCACCCAGCTCGCTGCAGGGGCAGACAAGGACCATCCACAAGAATTTTCTGTTTCTGGTTCGGGTATACCCTCTGGAAGGTGTCCGTAAAACACAGGAGATGTCCTGTGACGGACACCGTACGTCTGGCAATATGGTGCATAGCACTTCATCTGGAACGTAAACTGGCTCTGTAATTTGCTCAGTGCTCGCACTGTGTACCGGGTAGGCATTGATTTTAATGTGTATTTTGACCACTGGCATTGATATTTGACTACGTGAATTGGAACTTGTTTCTTGTCTGTGTGATACTGAATCTTAGTCACTCTGTTTCTGGGACAATCTGCCCCAGATACTAGAAGCAAGTTGCAGAAATTGAAGGAACTAGATATAAGGGACCTTGAGAAATTACTGGAAGAAGCCTGGAGGGTGTTCAGAAATAGAGAAGAGGTGGATAGAGAAAAGTTGTCTAAGACTATAGCTGTTGCAACTGTGGCAGCCCTCGGTCAAAGGGGTGGGCCTGGTGGGGGAAGTTTTGGGAACAGAGGTAAAGGGAATGGCCACGGAAGTCAGGGAGGGTTTAGAGGTACGTTAGGCATGAATCGGTGTGCGTATTTGTAGAAAGGAGGGACACTGGAAAAATGAGTGTCCACAGAAGCCAGGGAAAGGGCAAGCAGTCATAGCTTCAATGAATCAGGATTGATGGGGACCTGGGGCATCTACCCTAGCAGATCCACTGGTTAAAATAAAGCTAGGGACAAAAGAAAAGGAAGTAGAGTTTTCAGTAGATACAGGTGCAACTTTTTCTGTTTTAAATCAAGAATTGGTACCTATAAGTACGGATTTTGTTGATATAATAGGGGCAACTGGTCAACAGAAGACTTTTTTTTTGTGAACCGCTTAAGTTCAAATTGGGAAAACAAATTGGAATACACAGATTCTTATATGCTCCAAATTTTCCCAAATAATTTCTAGGATGGGACTTATAGGAACAATTAGAGGCAATGATTGCATTGAGACAAAGAAACATGGAATTACAGAGGCTCAAATGGCGCATGCGCTCTGGACAGGAAGGGGTGGAAGTCGATTTTCCCACTGCTTATGCAGACCCCAACTCTGCCGGGCAGCAGACCACAATAAAGAATACCTGCTTAGTAACGCTTAGTTGTTATTGGGTTTTCTTCGATTCAGTTAAATAGACTGGCTTTGGGATTATCAGGAATAACATCAGCAACAAGAAGGCCATCCTCATTATCTTACTCTACGTGTCAATAAAAGGCAGCAGTATCTCTATTTTTAAGTTAAAGAGTTCACTCAGGTATCCTCTAGGAAGCAGTAAAACCCCAAGAAAACGAGACTCTGTACCTGTCTGAGGGATCATAAACAATGTGTGCATGCTCTCCGAACACACAAACGATACCTAAGGTAATTCCAGAACAAGACAAGCATCACATTAAACTACACAAAGCAGCTACAAAACCTGACAATTCAATATGTAAACATGAAACTTGTGGGATCGTCTAGCTTAAGAATAATAGAAAATAGCCTAACAATAAAGAAATCATTGCATAACCTAAGCAAATTTTTACTAATAAAAACATAAGGCACTAAATCTTCAGTGGGATTTCACTGTGTACACGAAATTACAGTATTACTTAAACAATACATTCTTTTTAGGAGCTATTTAAATGAGGTATACATAAATCCTTCAGTAACAGCTAAACAAAGCCCAAGATTATTCTTTTATTTCCAAGCAGTAGCAATGCTACCCATCAGGGGCCAAAAACTTTTTAGTAAAAACCCTACTTTTTAAGTCTTCTCCCCTATCTGTTCATCTAAGAGACAGGCTGGAAATTCAGCATTCAGGTCCTCTGCTCAAAAATAAATTATTTTATAGCAACTAATTTACATCCCTCCAACTGCATTTTAACTAAAAGTAATTAAGTAAAATGGTATCTATTTCCTAAAACGTGGTTCCTTTTCCATATTCAACGTCTTTTTCCTCCCTGAAAAAAGTATTTCTTCTGTTCATATACTCCTAGCATTAAACGTCCAATGCGGTTCTGTCTATTCATCCTTAGTCAGGGATTTTATCCTAAGATAAATGTGACTAAATGGCAGTCTTTCCAGTCACCACAGGCTTACGATCAGACACTTTTAAATACTATTGTGTAAGTTTTAATTGCAATTTAAATAAAAACTATTGATGGTGATGTGAGACAATCTAGCTAGGCTTTTAAAGTTAAGAATGAACTAGCATCGTCAAAGTTGACAAAACTATTTCATAAACCAAAGAGACTATGTATTGAAACATATATTACCCTGCAATACTATTTTTAGAAGGCATCATTCATGTCATACCCGCAATTTACAGTAGCAGCAAATCAAGGTTTCAAATGCTTCCCTTGCATTTCTTACCACAAACCTTATTCAATCTTTTCTTTACTGGAGGCCTTTAGGGTTAAAAGAAAAGGAAGCCTAAAACCGCATTTTTATTATATTAAAAATGCTAGTATTTATCTAATTGGTCCTTTTGCTACCTGTAAACTTCCAGCTCTGTAGTTCCTGAAGTTATACCAAGTTAAAAGGCAAAGAAATCTGCAATCACAAAGGGTTCAGAATCCAACGCTTGTATCTTATTTTCAAGACAGTATCTCCTGCAAAACAACACCTAATAAACGCCCCAGTGCTGTCTCTTTATGGATCTATTAAGTACTATCTAGATAACCAAATCCAAAGTTACTAAACTTAGCAAGTCTGACATCTTTAACAATTTAAGAAGATATGCTGCCTCTTCATTCTCATTAGCAACAGCGGATTCCTCCATGCCATTGGGCTACCCAACACTTCCAAATGAGCATCTTGCTGCAAATCCCTCTTAACAGATTTTGGTTCTCCCTGTTCTTATATAATGGTCATTCAAAGTTACTTCAACCAGACTCATCCCTTGCAAGATGCTTCAAGGTCTATCTGTAATTCGTAAGAGGAAAGACCTGGCCAAGAGATTCTCACACACACTGCGCCCCCTCTCTTTGGATTTCTGCATACTAAAAAAATCTTTTTTCTTTTTTTAAGAAAGTAAACTGCAACACCTTTTTCAACACCAATACGCAAACTTTTTAACAGATTTTGTGAAAGCCTAAAACATGAGTTACCCCTATTTCAATACAAATTTTCCCAAGCTGTAGAAAGCACAATGGTGGTGAAACGTCAATATTTTTGTACTATATTTGAATTTTTAAAACTCCCTTCCTTCTAAAGAAAAGTGTTTACACAGAAATAAGTATCAATTCACAGACTTGCTCTCACGCCAGTTTCATTCAGAGTTAGTTTGAATGGTCAAATTTGCAACTGTTTAACGGAAAAACTCTCAAGAGCAGCAGGTCTAGCAGACAGTATTTCAGGTGTCAAAGATCATCCTTACAATGCCACGAATGCTATCCGGTGTTTGTTTAAGAATAGTAAAATCCTAAGTGCCAACAGAGAGGCTCAATCATTAAAAGATAAGAAATTGTTCCTCATCTGCAGCACTTCAAAAATCACAGCATTCCCTGAATTAAAGAGCCCAAGATTATGACTGCTCAGGTCAGTGAAAAGATTCTCAGTAGCACCCATGAAGTTTAGATTGAACCATTAACATCATCTAATGCATTCAGAATAACATAGTGTACATTGTGCTTAGCTCCTACTGAGCTCACAATATTTGCACTGCAGTGTCACCACAGTAAGAGCTCAACTCTTTACTCTTCAATCTTTCTTGAAAAGAAAAACAAGCCTGCCAGTAGAGAGTACTGCACAACTGCTCAGTTCATAACTTCATGGCATCATGTACATTTTCACTGAACATTTTCCTTACCTCACTAATTTAGCCAAATTTATTTCAGAGCCAGTGATGTGGATGGTTCAAAAAAAATAACTTCACTATTAAAATGGAAAAGGTTTAGTTACACAACATGAAAGCCTACTGTATTCTCAAACGTGGCACTTCAATTTTCACACCACACACAAGCGAACTGTTCTGTAAAGCTACATGTCAACAGAAGGTTAGGAGCCAGAGTATGTATAACCTCCATACATGAAGGGCACATTAACTGTCACTAAAAACTTTAGAGCATCTCTGTTGGCAAAGCTATTTTTCAGAAAACAGACATTTGAAAACTGGTCCAAATAATAAGCTATGTTGAGATAGTAACCAACACTACAGCTGAAGTGTCCAAATACAGTAAGAATAAGGGGACACAGGCTACCTGAAAAAACTCTAGACTTTTTTTCAAAAGCAAAGGCAAAAGCTTTTTCATGCTTATGTCCCTCCGACAGGTGCATTGTCGTTTCCTGACACTCAAGTTCAAGTTAAACCTCTCAGCTTTCAACTGTGCGCAGAGGACGCTCACAGCCTGAATTTCCAGTAAAGCTTTTCAATACCCTGTATTATTTTCTAACTATGTGTTCATTCCCTAAAAATTGAGGATATTCACAGTGTAATGCTAAGTGCACTAAAATGGCTTTCTAGTACAAAAAAAAAAAAAATAGTAATTTAAGTTTAGCACTTTGCCAGTTCCAAGAAGAGGGATCGCAGATGGCATGTGAACCTACCACTGCGCCTCACAGCTCCACTGCATCTGTTAAGACCACAACGTTTCGTGGACCCACAAGTAGCACAGGATGCATTTTTGGCCAACCTTGTCGTTATCACTACAGACAATATTTTTCTCTTGTACTTGGAGACTGTTTCCCACAAACCAAAGTCGTTTCTATTTAAAGGAAAACCGCAATGTGGCAGGTACGCACTGCGCCTAATTCCAAATGGACACCTCCAAAGTTTCAATGTCTTAAATTTAATTCAGTATCAAACAGATGATACATGCTATGAAATAAGAATTTCATTGTTCCCCAGGATGGTTTCTGCACTCCCACATCTTGCATCGCAGTTAGAATTTGGCCTTTGTGTAATCATCACTAAAACATCAAGTTCTTTTGTGCACTGCAACGGGACCTCTTCACTGCAAGCACCTCACGGTTAAGACCGAGAGCTCAAATCCAGAAGAGCCTAGTGACACAGAAAAGGTACCCTAGAGTGGTTTCAGGTCTCTGCAGTGGAAGTCAGAAATTCAAGCTGATCTGGAAATACCACGTGATGTCTTTCTGAGTGACAAGGTACTTTTACAACTTAAAAAAAGAATATAACCTGGGGGATTTATTGTGTGTGTGTTTTGGGTTTTTTGGGGAGCGGGGACAAATCTGTCCCAAAACTCAATGAAGCAGTCTTCTTCGACAGGCTTTAAGTCAGGCTTTAATT
This sequence comes from Leptosomus discolor, assembly GCF_034619465.1. Taxonomy (NCBI): domain Eukaryota; kingdom Metazoa; phylum Chordata; class Aves; order Leptosomiformes; family Leptosomidae; genus Leptosomus; species Leptosomus discolor. The sequence goes on along the minus strand of NC_141419.1, from coordinate 89,591,302 downwards.
GCCCAGCAAAGTGTGAATACAGTAAATTAAAAGGCACTAAACTATGAAAGCTGCAAGTCTGACTAACTACTAAATTGGTAAAAATAATTTTAGATCTCTATTAAAAGTTTACTACACAATAATTATAGGAGGACTATGCCTTTCCCAGACTTTCTAATAATAAACATTAACTTCCTCTATGCAACCTGCTTCCTAGCAATAAAATGTGGGAAAAACGCCAGTTCTTGTGGTAATAGAAACATTCACCATAATCAAGTCAGCTAAAACACAGTCATTTGTAAAATCTGCTGCAAATATTTTAAATAGTTCATCTAGCAAACATTAGTTCAGCAACTGAAGTTATTGCAGTTTTCCTTTAAATATTCTTGCCCTATGGAAGCTGTACTTTATCTCCAAAAAAAAACCAACTTTCTAGCACAAGAGGCAAAAAGGCATGTAACCCAGTAAAAATTGGCAAGCCAAAAAGTTTATTTTTATGTGATTTTATTTTTGATTGCCATATGATGACGGTTCTATGGTATAATATGCTGCAAGAATAATTAGCACAAAACCCTGCCCACAGCACTTGAGCTAATAAAATAACAAAGACTCAGCAGACAAAACCCGAAGAATTCACCTTTCTTTTGCTAACAGAATCATAAGAAGGCCCCCATAATCTGCTGCCTCCAGTCTTAAGAGGGATGTGTCAGAAAATTGAAAGTATAAAATTATATCTCCTTTTGACACAGGTACAGCTTTGTCTAAAACGTTGAAAATTTAGGTGTGGGTATAGCTTGGGCACCTGTGTAAACAAATTCATATTTGTGTCCTAAAATAGGTGACCAGCTGCAATCTGCAAAAGTTTACAGTAAGGCTAGGTAGGTTTGTCATCGAGCTGAAAGCACAGCAGAAGTGCAACAACGGGCAGGGCCTTACTGTAACACAGGTAAGAGGTATGCCATGTTATTTCTAACACAGCTGTCGAGCTGTGGTCTTAATATACTAAAGCAAAGCTGGCCACTTATCTTAAGAATGTATTCATTAGATTATCACCATCTAATGGGATTTGACAGCACTGATAGGAGTTCATATAGGCTTACAAAGGAAAAGATCTGAAAATTCCAGAATTCAAAGACAGTCCTTCCTCCAATTTACCATTTCTATGCTTTGTTGGTGTGCAAAAGCGCACTGAAACCTCAGAACACATTTTAAAATCTGCCCATGTCTTGTTAACATACTGCAGTCTTCAAATTTACACAGAGCTGCAGTTCTCCTGGTTTTTTCTCAAGTGTCACTCATTTAACTTAGCATGACAGCTGAGAAACGATGTCAGATGCGTTACAGTTCAGTTTAAAAAACATCCTCTACCTGGTATCTCTGCAGTGATTGTCTTGCTGCTCCCTGAAACCTCTTCATCATCATCTGAAGAACTCGTGCTCGAGTCACACGTCAGGTCACTATCACTGGTACTGCTGTCCTGCAGCAGGTTGTACTTCTTGCGAGCAGCTGCCTCCCGTTTCTGTCTTAAGAGCCGGATTCTTTCTTTGTGCTTTTGGCTTCGATGACCTTTTACCTTGGTAACTCGACCATTCTGCTTATCACTAGACTGTCGGTTTTTCTTGGCAGCCATTGTTGAAGTGTCACTTTCGGACCTGGATCGCCTGGACTTCCTCCCAACTGCAGTCCCAGACACCGCAGAAGGGTCTCCCTCTACAACAGCTTCGGCTTGACAGGGCTCATTCTCTTCTGTGGAAGACAACGTATCTGAGTCAGCCAAATGCCCGCTGGAAGAAGGGGAAAGCATGCAATGATTAGAAGAGTCACTCTCGTAAACTCGACCACTTGTTGGCTTGTCGCTTTCTGTAGATGCTAGCTGAGACTCCGAGGAGTCTCGCCTCAATTCCATAAGTAAGCAAGGCATTGAAGAGAGCACTGCGGGGTCTGCTGCAGCAGGCACATCGTCCTTCTGAGTTTGCGTCTCGAGTTCTATAGGTCCATCTTCATCAGGAGCAGTCTCTTGCTTTTCAGAAGTCTTTGGTGGAACTTCTGAATCAACAAGTTCTTCTGCTTTTCCCACTGCCTCCATCTTCATTTCAGAACACCAAGGTCCTCCTGGTCTCACAGCATGGGGCACGTGGTCTGGAGGTCTGGGTGAAGCAGATAGGGACTTCAGCAATACAGCAGCCTGCACAAGAACAGAACAGTAAGAGTAATTTACCCAAATAACTCACTCGATCCTGCTCTTCACAGCATTACCCAAGCAACTCATTGCTTTCAATTACAGACTGTGTGGTTCAGCATTGTACTGGTTTTCTGTATTTACTTTTTTCTAGTGAAGTCATCCTGTTACACCAAACTATTCTTCCTTTTACACGCCCATGAAAGATGGTATTGAAATCACATTAAGTGTGATGTGCCTCAAGAGAATAATTAAAACAGATCAGAAAACAATAAAAATATTTCTAAACTCTCACTTTATAAAATTTAGATCAATATATTATAAACAACATAGGCTAAACTTTACCTAGAACTTCAGACATATTTTAATGGAGAATTTTAGCCCTTATGAAGAACGTCAGCCTGAAAATTCCCAGACTTGGTAGTCATCTACCTGGACAGACCAAAATATAGCTCTGTTTCCATATCTATGAGAAATCTACTCTCAGTTGAACAGGACCTCAACCTTAATAAATTACCATGTTTTTATGGTAATTTGCAAACTTACAGTGCCAACATGACAGAAGAGAAATCCAGTCACTTTGAGCAGAAACCGAGCGGCTGCTGGACATTACAGAGCAGGACTACAAACACCTTCCTTCTCCAGTGGAACCGCTCTGCCAGCGGACCTTACGTACCAAAGACATATTTACAAGAAGCATCATGAAGTGATACTAAATCATCAAGGACATGGGGTCTACGACATCTACAGGGAAGGTCTTTAGAAACATTAGCTATGCGTAATGCAGATTTGTTCTCAGCAGAGAACCACCATGCTGGTGAGTCGTGTAAAGACTTTTCAGGAGTACCTAATACACCATTCAAGTGCTCCTTGAGTGTTTCCCACGCAAGTCCTGGTTGGATGAGAACCTACAGGCTGACCTAGTTTCTCTCAAATCTGTCAGGAAAACAGCAAACCAGCATCGAATAGTATGAGCTGTAAACCCACCCACACCCGTATCCTACATCTTACTTCAAGTTATAATTTAATAAACTGCATTGCTTCAGTACAAATACAAAAACCAAGCTATTTATCTGATTGATAACTTGCACGTTATCAGCCCAAAGTACCTGAAGCACAAGCACCTTCAGGGAAATTTTGTTTTAAAGATCAATACTTATCATTTCATCTTCATTATTCACATTTTGCCTTCCACTTGGAATTGAACACAAATTACCACGTTCGCTTACAGATGAATGGCATGGAACAAAACTTTTATCGTTTAGAAGTGTAGTAAAGGATAAATTTATGGTACTTCAAAAAAAAGCATAGACAAGAAAAAGCTGTAGTAAGATTTAATCTACCAGTTTTTAAAAAATGTGCTTCTGCAGACCAGGGCAATTGGTACTTAAGCAGCCTGAGAAAGCACGGATGCTTCAGAGAGATTTTTCTGTACCCTGACAATCCCTCTCCAGTATCCTGATCCATCCCAAGCTGCCTGTAATTGTAGGTACATAACTGTATGCTGCTTCCCCCGCCTCTACCTGCAGCACAGAGTAAGGCTCCTTCCCTGGTTCTAAAAGGTGCTGAGAAAAGCTCAGTGTTGTCCTGTCCACCCTAACCCACTATGAAACTTGTTTTTAAAGAATACTAAAATAGAGTGCATGCTTCCTTCAGGCTAATGAATGAAATGCCATATGGTGCAAGGGAATTATGAAAATATTTACAGGAGAAAAATGCCAGCTAAGGAAAGAAAGCTTAGTTAACAGCAGACAATGCAATAAAGATGGAGATGACAACTCCAGGTCTGCCAAATATGGAAAAAAAAAAACCAAACCAAAAACAAACAGTAAACTTAAAAAAAAAGGAATAAAATACATACCATAAAATATAGGAACATATATACAAAGAGAAATGTTTGCCAGCACTTGCACTGAGTAAAACTCTCTTGAAAGCAACTTAAAAGAAGAATTTCTGGAGCTGGTAATTTAATGTAGGCAATAAATATTACATAAGAACCAATTTATTTCCAAGGCCACAGCACAGCAGCAACAAACCCAAATGATGACTACACGTGTTCTGAGACATAAACGCATCCCAATACAGTAATAAACTCAGTATTTCTACATATTTCACCTGCAAATCTACATTATCAAATAATTCTTCTATTATATAGGTAAATAAAACTCAGATTTGATGATAGAATAACTGGCCCAGAGTTATACACAGTGGGATATGTGTTGTATCTGCTACTGCAACTCCCAGCTTTGCTCTGGTCATGCACTTTGAAAAGAAAAATACCTTTTCTAAGAGTTTTGAAACACAGACGCACAGAAAAATTCGGTTGCTCAAACACAGCAGAATAATATTAGCCTGGCCAAAAGAAATGTATTTAAATGTTCATATTAATAACTGCAGAACAGCTTCCGCACTACTCATCCTTTTAGCCTGGGGAGCACAAAGAACAGAGCTCGACACAAAGCTAAAGGGCAGTCAAAGAGAACTAGAGACTCTTTTTTCACAAACGCCCTACTTCAGAACATCATCTACCTCGCAGCTCCCAAAGGGAATGTAACAACACCTGTACTTGCCTTTTCACCTCTCCGGCCTATCAGCCAGAAAGAATTATCTTTCATCTACATGTTGCCACCTTGCTAACAATCTAATTACAACGACTTAAGAAGATTTTTTTATTATTATTAAGCAGGATCTTACTTTAGCTACTCAAGCCACACTGGTTTGATCCCTCATACAGCGATCAGTGAATAGTATTTCCAGTGAGAAGGCAGCACAGCAACTAGTAACTTCACAAAAGTGTACATCTGATCAACGTTGACGTGTTTCTGTCTGCATGGAAAAAAGTGCTTGCTGTGATGAGGTCTGTACTCTCCAGGTCACTCGAACTGGTTATTCAGACATCAACAACTTGAGTATAAGTATGTATACAAAGAATAACTTCATATTTATCTCAGTGGCAAAAAAATCTCTTATGCCTCAAACTTTGATGCAGGGAAGAACACAGACAGTTCAGGGGAAAATCTCTATGCCAAAGAAAGCCCTGTCTGAAAGAAAGAAAAAAATTTACTGATTCTCAAGTTCTACTTGAGAAACATACAGATCAGAGAGAGGAAGAGACTGTATTGAAAAATCCCCTTCCTTTCTTGCCACTTTACCTTTTCTGGTAACAATACCAGAAAAGGTAATCTCAGGGTGATCAAGACCAGTTTTTTTACTTAAATGAGAACACAGCACTGAAAAATAAATTGTGATGCTTACAGACACAGATGGATACTTAATTAGACATTGCTCAGAAATGTCATTCTCCTTTTGATGCACAGACACTGCGCTGATGATTTTAAAAGGCAATTCTGTAAAAACTTCTGTGCTAGGTTTTCCAACAGAAATTATTTTATTTTCCAGTCACACATAGAACACACCGGCATGCAGAAGCCATTAAATATCTAACTGTGCCTCTACCTGGGAAATACTTTCAAATCTGGAATCATTTGTAAAGGCACATAATTAGTACACGATGAAACCTGCACATTAGTGAAGAAATCCAAAAGGATTTTGAAGGTCAGATCAACAGAGACAGGCCAGCCAGTCTAACAGTTTGCTGCCACTAACAGGGATGGGGTTTACCCTCTGCTCTTTCACCACCTAAAAGTGACTGCGCAGTCATACTCCCTCCTTTGCACCAGAATTGCCTCATCCTTTCTTGGTAGATTCATTTCACTAAGCCAGCAGAAAACCAAACCAGAAAATAAATGAAATTTTCTGCCAGGAAGGAGGGAAGGGAGGGCAAGCACAAACGACCCCTTCAGAAAAAAAACAAATTTGACTAAAAACCACCTGCTGTTTGGTCTCATCACACCTTGAAGTCACAGGTTCTGACTAGACACAAGAAAGGGTACTGAGTGTTTCCTTCACAGCACTGTTTGCTCTGAGAAGAAATTTTTAGAAGAAGATAAAAAAATACTAAAAGCAAACAACTTAAATTCAAACAGAGGTGTTAGTAGCTTCCTGAAGAACAACTATCATGGAATGTATGCTATTAAGTAATATATACTACTGCTCAGTGACATCGAAGACATCATGCATGCCCTATATCAGTCAGTAACTGGCCACTCATACATCCTTTCTAGTATCTTTGTCTGGTTTGCTCTTCGCAAATGTTCTTCTTTATAACCACATATCCTGCAATGTCAGAAGGAAATTACTATCACCCGAACAAATGATAAGGCCTGAAATACTTAATAAACACCATGACACCCTGACCATAATTCTACGTTGTCATTTTAGGTGTTATTGACCTGATTAATGAAAAAGAATGCCTAGCTTATATGAAGCAAACCAGATCTCTTTCTCAGCAGCTGTGGATATGACAGATTCTTACTTCAGATGTATGAATTTTTCATAGCAGCTTGCTGTTAAAAGTCACTTTAGTTTACTACTGTCATATTTCTCCCTCTTAAGCAGTGTCCATCAGATCACTTTCTTTTCCCTGCTTACAACCATATCACCTTCTTATGACAGTTCCAGCAATTGTTTAAATTAAAAAAAATTATCTAGCAGAACATTGTCTTTTAATGCCATTTTAGTAAGCACCGAAAGAAAACAGTTTGAACAACCCACCTCCTCGCACCACTAGCCATTCATTCGTAATTTTAGAAAAATGAGAAACCGTACCTACATTTTTGCAGAAAATAACATCAAGTGCATTTTTTAAGCTTTTATGACTACATATAGAAAAGTTAAATTAAGTGACTCCTGTGCAGCAATGCATTCAGAAAACACAGCTAACTACAGAGAACCCTCCACAGCATCTACTACCTTACAGATCCAGTGTCACAGAAGTCAAGTGTTTTCATCTAAATGTGAGTACATTGTCCTGGTTTGAGTTAACCAGAACTAATTCTGTTTTAGTGCTTTAACTTTTCAGTCAGGTCTCCTCTAACTAACAGCACTCTCTGAACCAGCAGCCTGTTTTCCCAGACAGGGACTGCTCCAGCAGTGCCAACCCCTGATGGTCACAGCCAGCACCAAGGAACGGGATGCAGAGAGGCCCTGGCTGGGACTGGTTCTTGGAGCGACCAAGGTCACTGCTGAGTCTTGTACCCGTGTTGGGGTGCGGGAGGGAAAAGGGTCCCCAGCCCGAAAAAGGCCGCCCCTGCAGGGAGGAGCGAACCGGCCAGGGGACCCAAACCTGACCCACAGAGTGTTCCACCCCACGGACGGCACGGTCAGTGGAAAGCTGAGGGGTCACCAGGGTCAATCTCTCTCCTTCGATGGCCGACACCTGAGGAGGGCTCTGTCTGTCCTTCTGTCATCGATCCTGACCCGTGCGTCCCTGAATCCAGGGCCTGAGCCCAGCTCCTGCCTCCCGTCCCTGTCTGCTGCCCAGTCCAGCCTGGGACTGCCCCAATGCCAGCCCTGCAGCCTGGTGGGAATGTGTCGTCATCAGGGTGGGGGGAGTTGGGTTCGGTATTGGTGTTGTATTGATTTGTATCTATTTGTACATACTGCATGTATTTCATTACTTCCTTATTCTTATTATTATCTTTTCTTTTATTGTTATTGTTTCATTAAAGCTGTTTGAGTTTTCTTTTCCAAACCATGAAGTCTCTCTCCTTTTGTTCTCTCTCCTTTTGGCTTTTGGGAGGGGAGAGGGGTTAACAGAGAGTGTCTGTCATGCGTTAGTGGCTGGCCCAACCTCAAATCATGACACTATGTTTACAGAAGACATATTTATACTAAAGACTATAGTGGCTCATACTTAACACAATTATTTCCATCACCAGTGTATTATATTATCTCACATTCACCAACATAAGAGCATAAATGGAATAAGTAACAGCTGTGAGAGGTAATGACAAATGCATACAACTGAGGCTAATAAAGTTATGTGGAACGGCTGACTTTTTAAAAAAATATAAACACTCAGCCAAGCTCATCAAGACCTCCAATCAAACACTTGATAGACTATGTGTCTAAGGACAGTGGGTTGGAAAGGACAGAAACAGCACATGACCTGGGCACTGAAGAGTTGACCATAACGCACAAGTCCACTTCATAATACAGGAGAAACTTTTGGCAAAGATCAAAGTTATGTCCTCTTCCAAGAGAAAGCCACATAACTCTGAAGATGGGAAGTGCCAGTGACTCTGGCCACTTCCAAAGCTTCACCGAAAACCTCTGTAGGTGTATCTGTGTGTTGGTCATTCTTTTTTCCTAGTCGAATCGCCTTCCCTCCCATTAAAAGCCAACATGCTTAATTCAGCAAACTCACCAGTGACATTCCAGTACAAATAACACATACAGAGATGCCAACAACAAAATGTCTAAGTAACAACAAACTAATCAATCCAAATATTTAGACATCTATCAGAAAAGACTAATCTGCCTCCAGGCAAACACATAAGTACCAATGCTTTCTGGTCTTCACAACTGCTGTCTTTTGGACTTGCTCATCGCCTCCTCAAAGATACCATACATTCTTTTTTATTTTCTTACAACTGTCACACATACCTATACGCTTAAACCAACAGAAGTGTGACCAGCACTCAATTTGACACAAGACAGTTGACTCAGCTCTGTGTGGATGTGGGTGCACCATGCTCTAGAGCAGATTTTTCATAACACTAAGCCACCCCCACATAGATAACTGTGTAATTTATATAGTGTTCCTTCGAAAATGCTGCCCTGAAGCTGACTCACTGGCATACAATTCCACCCCAGGCACATTTCTGAGAGTGGAGCTGGCTCTTTATCAGATGATTCATAAATCAGGCCTAGTAGCAACCCTAAAGAATAGGACCCTTCACAAACAACAACGTAAGAGAATTGCCAACCTAAGAGAATTGCGGTGCAAAACAAGAGAAGAAAGGATTAAACTAATGCTGTGTTTCAACTGATTTTGCATAAACAAACAAAGGTTAAAAACAGGCTGCTCCTACTGAGTGCTCAACAGGCTGCACATATAAATTATCCAAAGACTGAATAAAAATTGCAAGTATATGTGTTAAAGGTTTGCGAAGCATCCTTTGAAATCTTGAAAAGCAACATTTTTCATCGTAAATAAGAAGCAAGATTTTACATTTAAACACATGCTTTTGCATCGTAATAGTTAATGCACGTATTCTGCCTCTCTCAAATGAAAGGTAACTACCAGCAATGGGATAGTTCGCAAGGCTGCACACAGGCTTCCAGAAACATTCACCAGTTGCACTGGAATCCCACCAAAAAAAAAAAAAAACAACCAACCTCACAGTCCTTGTAAAAATAAACTCATTAGCATACAGATAAAGGCACACAGGGTTGGCTGCACTTAAGACTTCCAAAAATCTCATTTCTTTCTCACAGCGAAAGCATTTTTCTCAAGAGCGTAGCGATTTAAAGTCTACAGTGCTCTCTATTCTAAAAATTAAGAGGGGGCATATTTTTATTACTAGCTGCTCCTAAAAATTTAAGCGACTCGCTCTTAGATTTTTCATTATTCTTTCAACAGTGGCAGAATCAATTCTAGGATAGCCATGCTTCATTTCTTTCTCTCTCTGCCGTATATTAGCTTGCAGAAGACGACCCTACTGAGGATAGTCATACGGATGTACCATCTTTTTCTAAGATTTTGTTTAACAAATTATTCCAGTTTACCCACCCATTTCAGTCACTGAAAGGAAATGTATTCTATGCTTCCTCCACTGGTTCAGGCCATTCTCTATAAACAGAGTGTCTCTTCTCAAGAACCATTGATCTGTTGTTCTACCATGGTCAATAAAGTAATGCTCACAGAAAAGCTACCTTTTAAATTGCTTGAGCGTAACAGTAACAAATTAACCCGGATTTTCAGAGCACAGACTTTATTTCTATTAAGAACATTTAGCTGAAACAGCCTGAAAGTAATCAAACATCGCGTTACTTGCTGATAGCTCCAACTGGCAGAGCAGGACAACCGCAACGTAACTTCGAAGCAGTGAAGTCATGTCAGCACTGCAGCATTCATTTCAGAAGGGCTGGTGCTGTCTCCCGCAAAAATCAAAGCCAGTCCAGCCCAGACAGGCACAGATGTACCTTGCTATTGCTGTTTAGAAACCCTGAAGCAGCAACGAGTGCCGTGGGGCACAGGCTGCAGTTCCAGGAGCCCTTAGTCCATCCCGCAGTCCACTGCCTCTGTAAAGAGGTAGAACTGCCTACCTGCTGGGGCCAGTTAGCACCCACCAAACTCCGCTGTAATTCAACTTCCCAGAGGAAAGCTTTGCACCTTACCATCGGGCTAGCTGGCTGAATGAGATCAGAGTCAGGGTCCAGAAGGACAGCAAGGCCAGCATCTTACACACCAGGCAGCAGCGACAGCCCTGGAGCAAGGGAGAGCATCGGACGATTCACCTGATCTTGCAAAACACCGCTCCAAAATTGCACAAACCTCGACATCATGAGGAAAGATGCTCTCAGCAGATAAGAGAGACCTTTTGCTAGGTTCTGTGTAATGTTCCTTTCCAGTAACAGCGCTGCCCGCCCACCCAACCGACGCCACAACTGCCCGGGCTGTCTTGCCGGCGCTTCCGCAGCTCACCCAGCCACTCGCCGGCATCTCCCCATCTCTTCTGGCCATCTACAAGCCCAAGTCACTGCTCTAGAAGTGGTTCGGATTTACGACAGCCATTTAACAAAGATGAGCTAAGAGATATTTAAGTGAGCCTGCAGTTTGTGAGTATTTTACAGTCAGACCTTTTCACACATCTTTGCCATAGGAAATAAACAGAAACAACCCTCAGATATTTTAAAGCTAAAATTACTTTAATTCAACACCCGTACTCTGTCTTTGCTTTAAGACAGTATCTTCTTGGCATAGGGCAGTAAAATACCCATTTTATGGTCTGGACAACTGAAGAAGAAGGATCAAGTGACATGCCCAAATTCTACAGAAAGGCTGGAAAGGAGCTGTAAGCCAACCAAACCCCCGATCTTGAGTCATTTTCTCATCCACAAGCCACTGACACTATTCATCTGTTTCTTCAATTATTAAGCTAGTGTTATAAAAATCTAAATACTGCAACATGAATCTACAGCAGGTATATTATCGAAAAATAAATGGTATCAATACACTAAAGGCAAAGTCACATTGCATTCAAATTATGAAAAATTTAGTAACGGTTAAGATACCAACTGCCGTTGGGCTGTTCTTGACACCAAACCCTCAATCGCTTTTTGGCCAGTAATAAGAGATGTCAACTGATGTCGGAATCCACCAGACTGCTAACAATCGATACCACAGTCTTTACACATCCAAAGTGCTCCTAAAGAAGAAAGCATTCATGACACTGGTCTGTCATGACCTAATTAGGACTCAGTAAGCAACGGGTATAGCTTCACTGGAAAAACCCCTCTACCTTCTCACCAAGAACATTCACCCGTGCCACTGAACCATAAACAAGAGCACATCTAACTTAAGGTAACTAACCTCTGAGCCTGTATCTTTACAAATCCTAACACCCTCCTCCTTAGTAGAGCTTTCCTAAGAAACTAATGCAACAAAAAGTTAAATTATTGTAGGACGCCGCAGCCATAGACAAAGGTCTGTGGATGCTGGCAGAATTAGAGGGACTTGGTGTGGTCTGTTATGGAAGGAGAGTGAAGACTGGTAAATAAAAAGGACAGTAGAGGAGAGGGTTAATTTAGAATATGCTTTTGACAAAAAACAGATGAAAGAAATAGTATGAGGTAAACACAGGTCGGTTCTACAAATGAACCAAAGCTACTTTGGGTATTTCAAAAAACAGAACCGACTGGGTCAAAAGCCAGTTACTCGTGTGCTATGAATAATGCCCCTGACACAGGTTTTACTACCAGATATTTCCCTACAGTACTCACTCCCAGTTGGCAGAGGTGAAGACACTTGACCTCTCCTTTGAGAGAATAACAGACAGACCAGGAAATAGACATTTCTTTCCCACAACATACAGAAGACTTTGCATATATTTGACCACAGAAATTAAGAAACAGCATGTACGAGGATACCAAGTTACCAGCTATAAAAACAGCAAAAGGAAATTAAAAGGTAGTTTTGATCCGTACCATGCAGGTACTTACATGAAAAAAAAAACCACCCAACCAACCAATCTTACTTAACCCTAAATAACAGCACAATTTATCCCAAAATTTTCTGTTGCGTTATTGTTCTCAATTTAGGAAAAAGAGGCTCAGCCATCAGAGCTTTCTAAGAATAAAACTACTGGTTAGTAACAGAAGAATTGAACAATACATACATCTTCCCCAGCAAAAGGGAAGATAAAAAAGCATCAAGTATTAATTCAACCTCAGTCTTATTACTGCTGTAGCTTGATGAGTTCTATACAGATAAACAGTGAAATTCACTACAAGTGTTAAAAAGTAGAAAAACCATTCTGATCTTGTAAAATAAAAAGGGAAATCAAATGTCCGTTACCAAACCAACTTTAAATTGAGCTAAGCGAGGTCTGTTACCTTCATAAGCCCTCAACAATTAGCTGTGGTAAGATACTAAGTTTCTCTAGCTTAGTTTCACAGTATTCAACAGTTTCTGGGTTTTCTTCACTGCTGTGAGCAGAAAAGGCTGTAGATCAACTGCGGAATCCAAAGCCTGTCAACTGCCTTTAAAATGACTTATTAATCAGTAACTGGAACCATGAAAAAATAAAACTTCACCTTAAAGGCTTTTTAGAAGCAATACTCAAAGAAATGTTTCTTCTGACTCCTTACAGGTTCTGTGTAGTGCTCATCGAAAGGTATTACCAGCTCTGGAGGAACCATAACTATTGACAACTCAACTGTCTTCATCAGTGATTCAGCTCATGGGCACTACTACCTACAAGCCCACTCCTCCTCATAACGACGATTTCATTTCCAAAAGACATCTTATTAAACATGATGAGGCCTCAGGCTACCAGCATTTCATGCAGCTTACTTCATTAGGAGACAGTCTCTAAAATCCCCTTATCTTATACTGTATTTCCAACCACAATGGAATTAGCAGACAGCTTCCTGACCTACTTTTTCTCATTCTCTTTCCCTAAAATTTCACTTTTGCCAGGTTACTTGGAGCTTGCTCGCTCTCTAGCAAAGAGTCAGCATTCCCAGAGAGCAAGAACTGGGAGAGTAAGCTGGGGAGTCAAGAGATTGCCAGGTGATGAGAAAGCCACAGTACCAGAGAACAGTACTGTCCCAACCTTACCTCGCCACCATGTTAAGTTGCTGCTTTTTACTTCCGAAAGTTTGACAATACTATTGGAGCATACAGCGCCAACCTTAAACCGGTATAATGGAAATGTAATATTCCCAATAAAGAACACATTACTGAAATGGTAATAACTGCATCATCACACAGACAACTGGTATCATAAAGTCTGGCTCTTAGCTATTCCCAGCTCTGCAATTGTGAGTCACTTGGTCTCTACTTATTTTAGATGAATGGAAGTGAAATCTATCTTCTCTAAAATAAGTCGTGAAAGGCTAATGACCAAGCACCACGAAACAAGACATTACAGCAGAAATGTAGCAAGAACAACACTTATCCCATCATGGTCCGGCTCTTCCTCCTCACTTCCAGGAAATCTGGAAGCATCAAAGAACAGCATTGTGCAGGACACTGCAGAAGTCTCACTAAGAAGTCCAATCCATGATCCACATATATTGAAACAAAAACGTTAGTTTGAAAAAGTCTTAAATACCTTTTAATCAAAAAGTGACCACCTGTTCTGCTTATGATTAAAGAGCTGTCAGATTGAGACCAAACAGCTTTTAAACTGTCTCCTTAAAGACCAAATACCACAAGGCACGCTATGGCTGAAGGCTGTACACGATTCTGCTACTTAAATCAATTTCTGAGCATTCAAGAGACAGACTACGTGGTCAAACCGATATAAAACCCTAAATACCTTCTTAAAAAGGGCTATCAGGTTGGATCATTCCAAATCTAAAGCTGACTCACTGCATGACTACAGGCATGTTACTTGACCTCCCTGTGCATTCAGTAATGCATCTGCAACGGTGTAACGGCAACACCCCAGCGACTGAGCTGCATCTCATTTTCAGTCCTGAATGAGTAATCGATGTGAGCCTGAACTGCAGAAAGTCAGTCATAACCGTGGAGAAATTGCTATATTCTATTCATGCCAATCAGACACGGGCAAAGGGAACACTAACAACTGCAAACGGGCAACCACAAATTTAAATTCTAACCCTTAGCAGTAATACTGAGTAAGTGACAAGGTATCGGTCACTTTTATGAGAAAGCAACTGCAGAGGCTAATATTTACACTATATGCACATTTTAATTTACAGTCTCTTTCATCCAGTTTTCTTTTTGCTCAGAATCGGTCATTTGTAGATGCTGCATTCCAGACCTCAAGTCGCAGACTCAGAGCTGCATTACGCATTAAAAACCTGGAATGAAGGCGTGACAGAAAAGACAACACAATCACCACGAATATCATACCAAGTTCCCTGCAACAATATTTGCTGCCACAGACTCTGGTGTTGTAACAGTTCAGTCGCTCACGAGTTACAGCGCTAAAGTGAAGGGCACAAGTGTCGGTTCTCTGCTGAACTTCGATTCACGTACTGGAAAACCACAAAAGTGGTTTCCTTGCCACGCAAGCCTCAGGTTCTCTCAGAGCTCTAAGTGACACGCACTGTACCACACAACTTTATCCCAGAGCTCCTTCCCAGCACTAGGCCTGTCCCCCTCTCCCACCGCTGTGCCATTTTTGGTTCCCCATTGCTACTGATAACGTTCAAGCCAGCAAAGTTTTGGTACTTCTTTTCCAGAGTGCGTGTTCTGAGATGCGAGTCATACGCTTGAAACTATGGTATTTAAATCTTTCACTCTGATCTAGTAAATCTGTTATTAAATCTGCCGCTCAGTTTCTGTCAATGTTTACAGTTTTCTAAGTCATTTAGTTAACTGCAGATAAAAACACAGAAGCTGAGATTGACCATAGACCCAATTCTGTCAACAAACAGCATCAACACATCAGCTTTGAAAAGTAACAGAAAACTAAATACTGGTTGCTCAAAACTATTCACTCATTTGAAAAGTGTCCAAAGCTGTAACACATCTAGTGGTGACATTTCGGTCAGAGGGTAGCCAGACCAAGTTGCAAATGCTCTGTCTGCAGCCGCTTTCCCAGCGTGGTACGTAAAGACTCCCATGCCATTAACAGATGTTTAAGCGAGATGTTGATATACAGGTGGGTCATCGATGGGCATACATCCTTGGTGGAGCAGGGAGTTGATGTGAAAATATGCAAGACAGAGTGAGGAAAGTGAACAAAATCAAGGCAAGGCAAAGCAGCCTGCATTTTAAAGGTAAATATACGGCAAGGAGATGGTGGGGCAGGACAACTGAGGCAATTATTTCTTGTTGCTCCAATCAAGTTACACCAACTTATCTCCCTAATGCTTAGTGTTCAAAGCCCCTCATGATCCCCTATATTTACTCTTTGCTCATCCAATCTTATCTTACCTCATTAATCCTCACCTCCTCCACGCTGTCAGCTGCCAGAGCTATCTGCCCATTTGTCAAACTCACCCAAACATCCTTCCTACCTCTCTCTGATCAGTTAGAGCAGTGCTTGCTTTTGTGTGTGTTGTGACTGCTCCTTACCGACCGTTCTCAACTGCCTTGTGGTTGGCTTCAGGTTCCTTCCCTTTTCCCCTCCGCAGTACCCAGTTTAACGTATCCACTCACTTCCCAACTTGTCTGTGCACTTTAATTTCTACCAAGCAGGCAGCCTTCGTGCACTTATCGAGTGCAAGCAGAGAGATGGCCAGGCTGCACTGCAAGATACACCACACACTTGAATGGGTAAGACCACAGTCCTTTCCTCTTCCTGATTTCTCAGGAATTTCTCATCACACCTCTTCATGCTGCCAACTAGCAATTAGGCTGAAGAGCAAATAGAAACAGGTGACACATTATAATTAAAAATTCTAGTGTTTAAAAATGACTCAGAACTGTTATCCTCATACTTGAGCATAAATACCAGCTGCTCAAACTCACGTACTACCTTCCATCACCCCCACTGTCCCTTCTCCTAATCTCCTAGACAAAACACCACTGTTACTGGTATACCAGAACCACAGAAAGCAGGATTTTATTAGCTTTCAGTAGCCACATAATTACACTCTTTGGAGCTCCTTTTGACAGAAACAGACTGCTGTAGACCACTACATGTGAGAAATACTCAGAAAGCGACGCTTAAAAATGGTATTTGTTGGACAGCTGAGTTCTCCATACTTCATCTCACTACTTCTGTGTCATACACGTATACAGGACAGGGGGGCAGGGGGGTGGTGTTTGGGTTTCACAAACACATGACAAGCAACTTACTGTTCTCCTTAGAGCTTGTTACAAACGTATTCGCTCTGCAAAGGCAGTGTTTCCCTCCTCCAGGGCAACAGGGGAAGCTGCAGTTGTGACTGCCTGACTTTCAGCTCTTACCACAGAAACAGCAATTACAGGTGATAACTAGGGCAGGAGAATCACAAGATGAAGACCTCAAAAGAACAACATACCCAGTTTCCACCTTAAGGTCACACATTAAGTTTTTTTATAGACTTGATCAACGTACAATACTTTGAGAGAAACACTTTAAATTTAACATTTGTTTGCTGTTCTAAGGGGAGAGCTATTACTCTTTGTACCTAAAATTCTAGCTTGAAAACTGGAAATAGGCTAGGACTTGCCTGTAAGTGAAACTACTGTTTGGTCTTATGCTTGACAAGTACCAGAGAAGACTTAAAACCAAATAAAATCTTTGACAGGAGAAGGGGAATGAATGAAGTGAAATTTTAAAGAGATGCTCAAGGGTTCAAAGATTTACTGCTCATTCATTTTTTAAAAGCTAGAATTACTTGCCAGTGAAAAAAAAAAAAAAAAAAACAATACCAAACAGGACTGACTCATGACATAGCATCTCTACACACAGGTTTTTTCAGCCTTTAAAAACGCTGTTAGGTGCTTTGTGCTGGTTTAAAAGTACGTAGCTAGCTGCAACCAGGACCTGGTTTAATGAAGTTATTTGAGCTATGGTTTCACAAAGGTACCTACAAACTTTAAGACAGGTAGCCTTGTTCCACAATCAGCAAACTAAGACATAAATGCAATTAAATGTTATTTAACAAAGCTGCAAGCTCTCCCTCCCAGTTACACCACGTAAACCTAAAAAAAAAAAATGACCAACCCAAGTCTTTCAAACAGTGGCCTTTTAAGTAGTTGTCCAATAATGCAAAGAAAGTTACAATTCTGGAATAGGGGAAATAGTTAAAATATTACAAGTCTGCTCAGACTGCCTTTTTCCTTTTTAAAAATAACAAGTAGCACAGTTAAAAGTTTACATTCTCCTCAGATAGCTGTGTTGCTGAAAGCCACATCTGCATCCCATTAGACGTTAGGAGCTCAAGGGCAACTCAGGCTAGATAAGCAAGGAACATCTTGAACTTTTTTTTTTTCCACATAAACGACACATTTCCATATCATCCAACATAAACAAAGAAGCCAAAAAACCTAGAGAAGCGTAAAACTAGAGCAGTTACACGCCTTGTTTTTTCAAAGTGTTTTTCTCCCAACAGCTAATACGATCCCACAACACATTACAGAGCTCCTAGAAGTGGCCAGAAGTTGCTTCCAGGAGCCGTGGCAAGGCTTTCATCCGCTGACTCCGGGCTCGGTTAGCAACAAAAAAAAAACCGGTGGCTAATAGCCTGGACTCCCAGGCACAGGGCCGTCCCAGGCCGGGATGGAGGTCGCCCCTTACCGAGGCGCTCAGCGCTGAGAGCCACCCACCGGGCACCTACGTTTCCCTGAAACCCCTCGGCCGCCACGGAAGAGGGAGGGCCTCCTCCCCGGCCCTGCTGGGACCCAGGCCCTCCAAGGCTCCGCGGGGCCGTGGCCGCCCGCTACGGGGCACCGCCGGGCCGCCCGCTCCCGCCGCCGCCGGCCCCGGGGGAAGGGATGGGGGAGAACAGGGACGGGGGACGAGACCGGTACCCACCCCCACCTCCCTTGCCGCGGCCCGCCGCCTCACGCCCGCGCGCAGCGGGGCTAACGGCAACGGTTCCGCCGCCCCCGCGGCTGCGGCGGCGAGGCGGCCCGGCCCGGTTTGGCCCCACCGGAGCCGCGCAACGGGCGAGCCCCGGCCGCGCCGGCCCCGCTCACCTGGACGACGCAGGGCTCCTCCTGGCCTGCCCCCTGAGGAGTAGCGGCTGGGTCATGAGCGGCCGGGAGGAGCCAGGTCTCAGCCGCGCCCCCGCCGCTCCGCGCCCCCGCCGCCGAAGAGAGAATGTCACCGGACGCCGCGGGCTCCGCTGCGCGGCGTCACTTCCTCCCTCCGCCGCCGCCGCTGCCACCGCCGCCGCCGGAGCAGCCGAGTGTCGCGCAGAGCGGCCGCCGCGCCCGCCAGCGCCACCCCGCGGCGGCGCAGAGCGGCGGCGGGGCCGGCGGGCTCCGCCCCCTCCCTCTCCCTCTCGCCCCGCCCCCGCGGCGCCCTGAGGGGAGCGGCGGGCGGCGGGACGGGGCCGCCCGCCCTGACACCCGCGGTGTGACGGACCCCTCCGGGCGTGCCCCGCCGTGACACCCACACCCCTCTCCCGCCTACACCCGCCGGACAGCCCCCCCCCCCCCCCCCCCCCCCCCGAGCAGCCCCAGGCCCACCGGGGCACCGCCTGAGGGGAGGGACCCGGCCTCGGCCCGGCTGCTGCAGGCTTGAGGTGCCTGCGGCCATGGCGGCGGGGCGGGCTACGCTGCGGGGTGGAGGTGTGAGGGGCCGAGAGGGTGAGAGGGGCAGTGGTTCGCGCTGGCAGGCGCCATGGGTCGACCTCCAGAGAGGAAAGCTGAGGTAAATCAGCCAAGAGGGAGACCTGCCTGCGGGCTAACGGCACTCCGCTTTTATTTCGGCTTCCCAGCTTTGAAGCAGAAGCGTGCAAGCCAAGCGCGGCGGTTGGAGCCGACTCACCGGAGGGAAAGAGCAGAGGAGGAAGCAGAAGGAAACAAGGAAACGAGAAGAAAGAAACGTCTTCCCACAGCACAGGGGCTGGGCGATGAGGAAGGCCGAGCTCGGGAGAGGCGAAGGCGAGCACCGCGGGTGCCGCGAACGCCTCTCAGCAGTGCCTCGGCCAACGCTCGTTCTCCGTCCAACGCTGATCCTGGTGATCCTGCCTCTGCGCTCCCTGAGATCAGAGACCTGGGGGATGGGTGGGGGAAGTGTGGTGTGCAATTAGGGCAACATTATAATGAATACATTAAACATTGTTCTGATGTTTCTTAATCAGACCTCTTAGCTTTGCAGCCCCGGGGTATATATCCTGCACAACTGCACAATGCGTTGTAGGTAGTGCTCTGCCTGTGTGGCAGCGATCATTTCAGTATAGTCACTAAATTCTGATCGAGGCCTACAAACCCTTGGGAAATTCAAGTGTTAAAGGCACATCATACAGCAGAGGCACCCATGGAGGATCCCGCTCCTCCACAGCCACTGCTCGTGGCACAGAATCAGTCGTAGGGTTCATAGTATAGAAACGCGTGTGTGCATCTACCCACCCACCCACCCACCCGAAATCTCGTACATGGGCTTGGGAAACAAAGACAGACATCACATACTACCTCAGAAGAATTCATCACATTCAGGAGAAATAAGAGAGATACTCAGGTACAAGTAGAGCTACATATTCAGGAATTTGTGATTCTCTTTTAAAACAGTACTTTGCAAGGTATTTCTCACCAAGCATGTAAGAAAACCTCCTTTGCAAAAGCACCAGCCTCGTCAGTGCGTGCAATACTGGTGCTGCCAGCAGGAGAGAACAAGCAGGGGCGTTAACAAAATCCGTACTTAAGAAAAGATAAAACCTGCCCTGCGTGGGGCTGCTGGGGGCTCTAATCCAGAGTCCGCTCTGGTTTCCTACATGGCTCTAGCCATGCTCTGCCATCGACTAAAATCAACCTCCACAACCCGGCTGCCTACTTCTGTGAAAATAATCCAGAATCTGTATTTACAGGGAAGGCTGTGGTTTGGAGGCATGACTCCTGAAAGACACTCGGAGGACGGCACGCTGTTGCACAGGCGTTAGGAGACGGCAGCGAGGAACAGGCGATGCAGTTTTGGACGGCGTACAGAAAAGCGTAACGGCACAGGCGAGGGCGGTGAGCATCTGCCTCGCATTTGCAAGAGTGATAAATGGAAAGGAGCTCGAAGAGCCACGACTGAAGGAATCTGCAGGCTGGAGGCATTATGAAGGAAAAAAGAAATTCTAGCTATCGTAGGTACAACAGAACTAGTAAACTAAGCAGGGAGACGTTAGTGATCTGTAAATATTTGAATGAAGTAAGTGGCACAAAGGGAGAAGACTGGTGATACATCAATGGTTTTAATGGGGTGAAATTAAGAAAGGGCACGTTTAAGATGAGAATCAGGGTGGAAAGCTTTTGAATGGAGAACCGTAGGCTGGAAAATTGTCTCCCTAAGGGAAGCGGTGAAAGCTTTATTGCCTGGAATTTTAAATGCCAGATTAGGACAAATACGAGGGGGACTTATTCTGAATTTTCAGGGAGATGGGCTGAAAGATTAGAAAGGGAGCAGGAAAGGCAAGAGGTGGTGCTGGCTCCAGGAATTTAGGGAGTACAGCCCAGCGCCTCTTCTAGGCTCCTTTGGCTCCATTTTATCATTCTTCGACCGCCTCTGCCAAGAGTGAAATTATTTCAGCATTAATTACCTCCGCGAGGAAGCGATAAGAACTCCTCCTCCATGAAGAAAGGCGTTTGGGAAATGGGAGCCTCGGTGGGACATCTCTAGAAAGGATCACCGGGGATGGGGGCGGCGGAGGCTCCTTCAGCTGCGGAGGGGCTTGGTGGTGCAGCCCCCTAGCTTCCAGGGGACCGTCACCACCTCTGCCACCTCCTCTCCGCCTCACTTGCGAAGACAATGGGAGGAAATTAGCTCAGCGCTGGAGCAGACACAGGATCGACCCTGAGCCATGCTCCTGTGTCAAAGTAAAAGCTGGTTGTGAGAGCACTTTGGCTCATAAAGGCTTCCAGGCTGGCGTCTGTCACCCGGCTCTTGGCAGGGGGAGAGGAGCTCCTCTGTCCCTGCTCCCATCCCTTCCCCAGCCACAGGCCAAAAGTTTCCCTCCAGCTCCAGACTGGGAGAATGACTTTTCAAGAGCCCGTCCCCATGGATCCGATGGCGGCACCCGTAGGCGCATTGCTAAGCATCCTCTGCAGAAGGAATATATAGAAACTTCACCTTCAGAGTAACATTTAAACAACGCCCATTTCCCAAGCTGGGCTGCGGGCTGCCGAGCATCTGAAATCACAAACGCGCCGCTGAAACCTGGCCAAGCCATCCCCTCACTGCGCTCCCCCTCCTTCGCGGAGTCAGCCAGCCTCCTCGCAGCCACCAGCAGCGGCCGAACGGGGACCACAGGAAAGGTGCCCGGGATGCCGAGGACCTCACCCACCCCCCAAGCTACAGCCCATGTCTCCTGGGGGAGGAAGAGATAAAACCTTTCCTTGCTGCTGGGTTTTACCGGCCGATATTGGCTGATTAAGCAGCTGTGCTGCTTAATTAGCATTAAAGGCATCTTTAGCAAGGGGCTAGAGAAAGCATTTATTAGATCAGTTCATAGTTTTGGAGTTGGTGGTTTTTTTTTTACCGGAGATTAGGCAGGTCAGGAAGGACGGTGTAATGCTGAATGACTTCAAGGAAGATGGAGGCAGCACTGTATCCTCCCACGTACATGGTACCCAGTGAAAAGAGAAGGAACCGCAAGTGTTACTTTAAACACACGCTTATTGGTAAAGCCTCTGCTTACTTGCTTGTGGTTTTTCTTTTTTTTTTTTTTTTTTTTTGCAGAAGAAATATTTCTGAATTGGAGAAGCAGAAATCCTTCCAGCCTGGTACTGAATTTTTTAATGAAGTGAGCATATAAGAAAACAAAAAATGTTTCTAAAGCCACTTGGGGTTACTAACAGCAACTGCGTACTCGGAGACAAACGGAAGGATTTCCTGCAGCATGCAAGGCTGCACGGACCAGGAGTACTGTCGTTTCACTGCTGACCCTGCAATTTAAAAATTCAAAGAGTAGCTCAGAAATACAAAATCTTTCCCAGACCTGTAAGACGTACTCACTACTAGATGTAATTAAAAAAAAATCCTAAGTACACTTACAAGTTGAGACAATCACATTTTTTGCCTACAAGTACCCAAACCAGCATTGACTATCAAAGGAATTTTTTAAAATTGTATTTAATTACAAAATCCCATATTAATATTCTATATCTACTAAAGGATTGATATGAATGAAAAAAAATGTGAATACTTTCAGTCGAAGGAAGATTGAAAGGCAACCACAATGAAATGTTTGCAACAAACAGAGTGTTTCTATAGTACTAGCCAAAATATATAACCAAGAGATTCCATCCGCACCTTTTGATTAAATACATTTTGAATAAATAGATACATATTTCAGTTCAGTAGTCTTAAATTTGCCTCATGTATTTTTCCATTGCTCTAGCACTTTATTTTTATTATTATGGTTTTATTACCTGGATGTTTTCCTTTAAAGAAATCCCTGCCCGCTAGCTAATTTGGGGATAAATTCTGATTTTTTTTCCTAAAGCAATTGTTATTTTGCATATCGCCTGATAAGAACAGTATGTCACTTTATGGTAAAACATATACAAGTTTACAGTTCAGGCTGACCTCTGTTTTTCACATCTAGTGCTTAATTTTAATTCCTTTTTCTCTTTTCCAGGTGGAAATTGGATCCTCACATTTTCCAGGAGGAACTGAGCGCATGGTGACAAAGTGTGCACATCATCTGCACTGTCTGTAAAACCGAGGGGTCTGCAGCTCAGGCTGGCTCCAACTCCACGCCGTGGGCAGCTGCCCTGGAGCTGCAGGAGCCCCGTGTGAAGCTCCCAGCGAGCACAACTGCTCTCAGTTTGCAGGTGTTAATAGACGGGTGTCTCCAAAAACCGGGCTGGGAGTTCAGAGCAGAGCAGCTGAGGTAATCTGAAGTGAGGCTGAAGCAGCGGAGGCCTCCCCAGGCATTCATGTCATTCTCAGTTGGGTGATTATTTCATAATATACAACAGCCGAGGGGTCCAGCTGGCAGCCTCCCTCCAGGCTGCCACAGCTTCTTGCCACCCACTGTGACCTCCGCCAAAACAGCTCACAGCTGCCAGGCCAGCAGGTGAAGCCCAAAATCAAACATTTTCTCGGTGCTGGTGTGATCCTGTCTCAGCAGGACCGCTCAGAGTCACTCCTGTGCTGGCATCCCATCCCCACGCTGGAAAAGCTGGACCTCCCCAAAACACGAACAGTGAGAGGACACCTCTGCTTGCCCTGCAAGGCGCTCTGCCCGTGCAAACGCCTAACTGAAGCGCTGAGAAGTCTTACCGACAGTCCACTGCCTGCAAAAATCTCATTTATTTGACTTTTGCCCATTTCCATCAAAAGCTGAACTGTCTGACCCGACAACCGGCCGCTGTTTTACGCTGTGTGTGCTGCCGATGGCTCAGCCGTGGCACACAGCGCCGATGCAGCTGCTGGGTATTTTTTCTCCTTGCGTTTCCAACGCTAGGAAGTGACACGTGTCTATCTTTGGACGGCTCTCGAGTCGGTCTGGCCCTGCCGCTGTCTCTGTTCGGGCTCTTTGCCAATGAACGGGACACAGCACGTGCTGTGAAACAGCAGCAGTGGGGGAGCGGTGCAGCTGCCTTGTGGCGCAGAGGGAGAACACCCCCCCAAGTTTCACAACTGGCTCCCACGGTTATGGTTACACATGTGCGATAAAAAGTCTTCATCTAACGTTAGCTGGGTAAGTCTTGAGGCTCTCCTTGAAAAGCAGGGCTGGTAGCACCCTCGAGCCCTCATCTAATCCATCTTTCTGTCCCAGAGCATAATCAACACTCCATCGCATTATAAATGCTTAAGCAAAGCATTTCTGATCTGCTCTTAAAAGCCTCCAGCGATTAAGATCCCTTAATTGTCAGGCCATGACCTCCAGTGCCTTACAATGGCTTTGTTAGATCATTCTCTGATGTCTACCCAGCTATGGTCTGATGAGTTTCAAGACTGCTCTCCCCTTCCACAACAGCAAAGATCAGATTATGCTGTTTCTCTTTCCAGATTTGAAGACTACTCTCTTGCCTTCTTTTGGTGCTTTTTTTGTGGTTTTTTTTTTTTTTTTTTTTTTTGCTAAGCAGTAGCTGTACCTGTAGTCATCCCTACAGTACTATGCCTGCTCTAGACTTCACATCAGTTACCCCTGAAGCAATTTCCCCTTAGCCCATGTGGACATGGCTTGTCTGCTTGCTTTTGCCATCTTTTCTAGCCCATCAGAAATTGAAGATAAACAGCCACGAAACTAAGGCAACTAGCCCTTTCCTAGCATCTTGATTTAAAAACCTGAAACTAAACAGAAACTCCCTCCGTCATATAGAAGATAAGGCCGAAGATTGCCACAGGCAGGGGCTCTCTGAACTTCCTTCGATTCTTCCCCACCACCACAAACAAGGTGGTGAAGGTCACAAGGTGGTGAAGGTCACAAGGTGAGGAGACTGCGGCACTTTACCAAAACCAGCCGCATTCTGAGCTTGCAGCTTTTCAGAAATCAGAGCTACACCCCAAGCATGAGGTACAGATCTCGTGATCCTACTGCTTCAAGAGAGGCCAATCATCTCTCTTCCTGCAGATCAGCGAAATCAATGTCTGCAGTGACATAACAGCTTCTGGGGACAGGCACACCATGCTAAACCACTACTATAATCTTTTGCAACTCTACTTGCAAACAGACCTAGCTACAAATTGTCACCAAGACCACCACCACTGTTATTTGTCCAGACGTTGCCCAGTACAGACAGGCCCTAGTCCATGTTTGATGTCCTTAGGTGCTGCCACTATTTCTAGATTTTAATTTTGCCCCATCCACAGATTTTCAATTTTTGGCTTTAGTACCAAACAACTTGTAAAAGCTGGGGGTGTCTTAAGGCTGGTGTGGTGGTGGCATGGAAATAAGTGGAGGGTTCTGGGGACCCTTTTGGAAGATGACACTTGAGGCAGAATTGGAAAGGACAGTCTAGCTTCAAAATGATCGCATCCCACAGTGGGTAATGGTTTTAAGCTCGGAAACGGTAGATTTAGGTTAGACATTAAGAAAAAGTTCTTTAAACGAGGGTGGTGGATTGCTGGCACAGGCTGCCCAGAGAGGTGGTGGAAGCCCCAGCCCTGGAGACATTCAAGGTCAGGTTGGACGTGGCTTTGAGCAACCTGACCTAGTTAGAGATGTCCCTGCTCACTGCAGGGGGTTGGACCAGACGGCCTTTAGAGGTCCCTTCCAACCCAAACTGTTCTGTGATTCTATTCTATTTTCAGACCTAGAAAGGTCTTACTATAAAGCCCCTTTTTGGCTTTAAAGCTATCACTTCACTATCCATAAAACTATTTATTTTCTTTTGCTTAGTTTACATTATAAGAAAGAAGTAGCCAACAGTATCTCTCAAAGCCCTGAGCATGGGCAGACCTTACAGGTTAGGGCTGTGGGCTTCGTTTTCTCCGATGACAACAGAACTCCAGAACCTCAGGAGGCTGATGCTGCTACATCTCAGCTCCTACCTGCATGAGCGGTGCAACGGGCTGATCTTAGGACTACAAAGCTGGTGAAAGGCCTAGAGAATAAGCCTTATGGAGAGCGGCTGAGGGAACTGGGGCTATTCAGTCTTAAGAAAAGGAGGCTGAGGGGAGACCTTATTGCTGTCTACAACTGCCTGAAAGGACATTGTAGAGAGGCAGGTGCTGGTCTCTTCTCACAGGTAATGATAAACAAGAGGGAACAGACTCACCAGGGTAGGTTTAGACTTGTTATTAGGAAACATTTTTTCCACTGAAAGGGTTGTCAGACATTGGAACAGCCTGCCCAGAGAGGCAGTTGAGTCACCATCCCTTAGTGTGTTGAAGGGTCATTTAGATGTGGTGCTTGGAGATATGGTTTAGGGGTCTACTGGGTAGAGTAGGGTTGATGGTTGGACTCGATATCAAAGGTCCTTCCCAACCTGAATGATTCTACGATCTGTGAAGCCAATACTGTGACCCACGTGAAACAAGTCAGAGCTCAACCTGTTTCCATGAAGCAGACAGCCATCACACACAGAAGAAAATCCCCTTTGTGGGCCGTCTCAGATGCTGCAGGGCTTTAGAAAGCAATAGGAAGTATTATTCTGAGCCTTAGATCACAACTTCTGGCTCATTCACTTTGATTAACATATCAAATCCCATCTGAAGACATTAAGGAGAAATTTAACTGCTTGTTTCCATTTAAAGACAACGTGCAAACTAAGAGGCACTCCAGGCACGTATCTTCGCAAACTTGGTAAACATCCAACATGCTATGAGTGTAAAAAAAAAAATTATGCGTCCCCAACTCTGAAATGACAAGAGAAAACAAAACAGGGGAGCAAAAGCCAATGATCTGGTAGATGTAAAGAGAGTCCGTCCTCACTGTACTTGCACCATACAAGAGAGGACTCCAAGCAGCAGCACAATCCAGAGCCTGGACAGGGAAAAAGAAGAAAACCAGACTTCCTGATCAGTTCAATTCCAAGCAGTAATGGTTAATCAACTCCTGACAAGGACATCTCCTGGTGAAAGTGCCATCTGGAGGCCAGTCACACATGTGTATCACATATGGAAAAAGAACTGATAAAAGAAAACAGTAAGTTTGGGGGTTATTTTACAAAAAATAGGTGACATTTACAAATGCTAGGCTACAGGAACCCCTAAAAATGAGCATGGTTGCTGGAAGGTCACAAGTGCGCAATCTAACAGCAAGAAAAATAAGCCAGAAAGCTGCAGAAGTACAGTACAAATTCCAAAGTGTTTTACTAGTGCAAATAAATAGACAATTGAAGGGAAATCTTCTTCCACACAGGCCACTTCAGGGGAACTTGCTGGACTTTGCCATCTCAAGACTCAGCACATCAACCTCCTCTGAGAACTCTGCCTCCAAGGCATCCTAGAGGGAGAGAAAACCAAGAGGAATCAGTGACCATGAAAAATGTTTTCTTACATTCTGGTTAGACAAAACACAGCCACGATTATCAAATCCTGGAACGTTATTAGCAATGATTAACCCACGTATTGAACTAGGAGGTCTCACTGCTGCAAACAGCAGCAGTCTCTGTAGACAACTACAGAGAAATCTCCAAATGAAGGACTATACAAGCTCAGTTGCCTTCATACTGTGCCCCAGTGCGATATCAGACACCTTCAAGCTGAACAAGTACAGTCCAAAGGCGAGTATTCTGACATGATCAAAGCCTCGGGCTGGTAAGGTGAGCTTGTACTTCTGAATCAAAACCAAGTAGCTTACCAACCTGAGCACTCCCGTCTGAAGATGTACAAAATACTCTCAAATAGCTATGATTTTTGATCAAAGCTTTAAGGCTTATCACCAAATACTTTGTGCTTTATCTATGAGCAAGCAGACAGTAGCCAAAAGAAGTAAAGTCAGGTTTTATGCTTAAATGTGGCCCAGCTCACTCAGAAAAGCTACATATGAACTTCCCAAACAGCTTTATATGAATGTTACCAAACGACCACACCTGCAGATTACACAAGCATGGATGAAACAGGCATCATGCTTTATTGGGAAAGGTCCCCGTTGCAGTCAACAAGGCAGCTGTTAAATAAAATATGGGCCCTAGAACCCTCTGAGAGTCCAGGAGCAGCAAGAAAGCTTGTGAGACCAAGAAGCTGCAACACAGTTTAGTGAATAAACATTCTGACACGTGAAGCAGACAAAACCCAGAGGGATACAGATACCTAATCCCCACTGAGACCACTACGGCAAACTGCCTTTGTAGCTTAGATCATCCCTCCACCAGTTCCTCCTACCAATATGAATGGCTTCTGCCTTACCAGAGCAAAATTTCCCTCTAGAGATCATTAAGACTACAATCTCGGGTGGGTAAATCCACAACCAATTAATACATACAGCTTGTTTTGGAATGACAGCACTCATTTAAACCTCTGGGAAAGATAAAACTCTTACCAGTTCTCGTTTTACTTCTTCAATCTTCACTTGTGCAAGTAAAGGATTCTAATGAGAGAAAATGGCATTAAAATCAGTATTTCAGCTGGAAACACAGAGTCCCTGCATCACTGCAAGAGTCTAATGATGTGCCGCAGAGGAATTCAGGGATAACGAAATCAGTTTGGTGTACACCCCTCGCACGCAAAAGGTACTGCCATTAAAAGCCTAGTATCAATTTGGTTTGGGCAATCACATAGTTTTCAGAAGTTTGGTATGGCCTCAAGACTAAAAAACCCCCGCTACTAGCAATTTTCCAAAGCTGCCAGTCGAGGAACTAGATATTAAACATATCTGTGCATGAATTTTCCAAAGCACAATAAGCTTGCAAGGACAAACCTTCCTCCCTGCTTCTGCCGGCACCAGAAGTGAGGCATCAGGCTCTACCTGTCTCCACTGACAGCAAGGTGGGAGGGAGGGGGCACTGGGAGAACCTAATCCAATTTGAACGTCCCGTTTTGCTTCAGGAAAGGAGGCAGCTGCCTCAGGGAATAAGATGGATTTCCAAGAGAAGCAGTCCCACCCTCTCCCTTCCTCCTTTTCTTCCAGGAAGGAGACAGCAGTAGCTGTATGAGGGAGATGTGCTGAGAGGCAGGAACTCAATGGAGAGGCTAAGGAGGTGAAGAGAGAAGCGTGGCCCAGCAGACAGGTCCCTAGGTCATAATACAGGTGTGATCAGGCGCAGAGTTTCTGTGTGATTTTGGACAAGTCTCTTTGTTTCTCTGGACCTCTGTGCCCCATTCATAAGCACTGGAACAGATCTGTTTCACCACTTACACAGAAAGGTCTGAGGTCCCCTCTGTTAAAGGCTGTGGGGTGCTCTGATAAGGAGGTAACAGAGGCCATCGCAGGTAACTCAAATTCAAAACTGTGAACTAGACACTTACAATTGTATTTAATAAAACCAAACCCATTCAATTATTCACACTCCGTTTTTTCCTACGTCTCCCCCGAACGACAAGTCCTTAATACTCATCTGCAAAAGTAATGGCAACTTTCCAAAGGAGGTTGGAAATACTTGGGTTTAGTACTCCCAAACATCACAGGTGGCGATGCACAGATGTCACAGAAAGTTAAATTTTCAGTCCCTAACTTTCACAGAAAGTAAATCTTGCTCAGAGCTCCAACCTCTGCACAACGTGCTGTGTCTACCATATTGACAGCCTGATGACATGTGTTACTAATATACGGATAAATCTCAAAACATGTGTTATACTAAGGAACTGCATTTTCTTCCACATTTCTTTCCCTCATTTCTAGCTAGCTCACCTTGATGCTGAGCTCACCCAGCAAACCTGCACATTTTGTTAGAACAAAGTTTGCCGGCTAAGCATACTTCATTTATTGCCTTTGATTAATAAATAGACATACTTCTGTTTAAGTAAAGCCTTCTGTTTACACCATTAGTAGACCTGTAGGACATCTACCTGTCCACTGAAGCCACCACAACAATATCCTTTACATTCTGAAGTCCATTAAAATTAATCTGATCGCAAATAAAATAGAACAGTGAAAAAAAAAATAATTACAGGAGTTAAATCTAGGTAGAACTCCAGTTGCTTCTTCAAAGGCACAATTTCTTCCTGCAGTCTGGCCAGTTCCTGTGAAGAGAGCAAGGCAGATTATATTCTATAGTCTTACTTGTAGAAATTATGTAAATTGGTGAAATAGATCCACAATTATCTACAGCATTTCAGAATTTACAGGTGTTTGTGAGAGCTTTCGTGTTCTTTTTTGAAACCCATGGAAAATGAGTTTCAAAATGGGAAAATAGCAAGATCTGCTATTCATTCAGTTATCAGTCAAACACAGTTCAAATTTTTACACAGAGGTATCAATTATTTTTTCTTTGTTCAGAAGACTTCTTCAGACATCTTTTCTTACAGTATAACCACAGGGGATTTCCAAAGAGAATCCACCAGACCAAGGACTTTCACTGTCAACCTTGCCACAGGCCAGAGGGGAACTGAGCCTCAAGGAAGGTCATACCTTCTCATCTCTACGGCATCCATGTGAAAACAGTTCTGCACACGCAGCAGCAAAAAGACTCCCCTTACACTTGCACTGCTTTGCTTATTCTGATAACAAAGGGAAATTTCTCTTTGGGGCTTAAAAATTGATCACGTTCCACAGTCCTTAACGCTTTTCAAATAATCAACGTAAAGTAAAAAAAAAATGCACTCGGAAGATTAGTTCATTTGTGCTGCCCAATTCACTGAGCTCTGGGCAAAGCAGATACAGAAGCGTCAGGGAGTCAAACCTGCCCTTACGCTCAGGTGCTACAAGACGACAAGTCTAGAAAATTGCCTCTGACTTTTTGCATGTAAAATTCCAACAGAAACTACTTTTGGTTAGTGCTCTTCTGAAACACTACACAATGCAAACATTGCCACCCAGTGCTAGTTCATGAGAACGACAACATAAAAATCAGGAAACCTATTTTCGTTGTTCAACTCAACTAACACGCAGGAAAAGCCAGCAAAAGAAGTGGGGAGAAAGACTAAGTTCTCGTTACAGTAATACCAAGTAATATTGAGATGTGGTGAGTGCAAACGATACAAGTACATGTTAGTTGTGTACAAATGCTTCAGCACAAAGCTGGAGAATCTACAGCTAGTAATGCAAGAAATGGGTTTTTTTCCTTTAACAAATTATCCTGCTGAGCTTACAATACAGCTGAGAAATGTATTTAAAGACACAAGAAAAAAAAAGCACACAGTGGTTCAGAATTTGTGTTTCACTTGACCTCCTCCCCTTGTTCTGAAGTGTCAGAAAGCAGGTTTATGGCACACAAACTAGAAAGAATCACCTGGGTCATCCTATCAAGTAATTGCAACACACAGGCAGCCATGAAACAGGATATAGCCCACAGAATACCCACTCTGTTTACGGATCACAAAGAGAGGAGGCAGATCACGGGCTGCCAATTTTCTTCCAGCGGCAGGGACTAGTCCACGGAAGCTCTCTAGCTGGCTATATTGCCCACCACAGACAGAGGCAAGAAAGTGAAGAGAGGGAAAACCCAAAAGGCAACAAAAAGAAAGATTCCAATTGTTCCCCTTGATCAGTCCATAAGGAAAGCTGCTTCCCAAGTCCAAAATAAGCCGAGATCTAACCCTGAAGAAAAGGCACGGCTTCAGCACCCATAGATGCTTCTCAGTTTCTAGGAGAGGCAAACCTATCCAACATAACCCAGTTCAGCGGAATCCATCTACAGGATTTTTATTTGTGCTTCTTTTCACAATTAATATTTGTTCAGGTAACCAATAACTAACTACACTTTCTGAAACCACCCGACAAACAAGCCTGGTCTGTGCCACTGTGGAAACACCCATCTTGTACCAGAAGACCTACCTCAGACAGGCTCACGAGTGACTCGTGTGTCAGCGACTGGTCCAACCTCATGGCAGAAAGCTGCTCCTACAAACAGGAAAGAGTTTGCTCATAATTGACCACAAAACTTAAAGGGAGGAGAAAGATCTTCACTGTTTCCTTGGGTTTTGATCTAAACAGGCAAACAAGAACACAGTTTGTCAACAACAGAAACGTGTGCTATTTGAACCACAGCTACAGCTGGTATATGAAATCAGTTGCTACTAAAATTCATATCAAGTAAACTACTAATCAGAAAAAACATAATCGGAAGACTACTGGGAGAGAAGCACATGGCAAGGCGGGGAAAAGGCTTCTCAGTAAAGTGTCATCAACTGTAATACATTTTCCATCTCACACTTGTCAGGCAGCAACCAAGTGTTAAATAGAACATTCACATGTCCTTCATCACGCAGGAAAGGCAAAGGGGAAGACAGTACAACTTCTGCCTTCTGTGTTTAATCATTCATTAATTTCAAAAAATGGCTGTATTCACAATTTTGACACACAATTTACCTCAGTGAATCAGCTGCTCTACTGACAGCTGTCTGTACACTCTCATGCAACGGTACATTACAATAAGCAGAAGGCAGCCCAAGCCAATAGAGATCTCTGGGAAAGAAGAGCAAGTGTCCTTGCATTTATCATAGGATGTCCTGGGGAGAGACCACGAATATAGCAGGAACAACTGAACTGCAGTAACATGTTGTCTTATTAGCTCGAGAGTCCTCAGTCCTGGAGTTTAGGAAGCTCCTGGGAAGCCTCTATAACTACAATTTTGGGCCCGACCAACCAGACTGTGTCATCCCATTCACAACATCTTGTTAGAAAATTCCTTCCATCTACCTCAGCAACCTTGATTCTGTCTTTTAAATCTGAACATTTCTCGTTCAGGAACTTCACTGTCTGGTCTTGGCTCCGAGCTTTGTCCTCTGCTACTTGCAGAAGTTCCTCTGTTGTTTTAAGATCCCTTAAAAAAAATACAAAAAGAAACAAACTTTAGATTCAAAGAGATACCAGTATACAAATACTGCTTAATTATCTATGCTCAAGTGAACCCTCTAATATGACCAACGTGAGAAGGGAGAGAATGGAGAAAAACTTGCATTTCCCTATGAGATTTTCCAGTGGAAACATCCACAGCTGTTACATCGAGTCCCAAAGGCTGGGGGCAGGGGTGGGGGAAGAAGGCCAAGGGGAAAGCCATCGGCATAAAAGCAAAGAGCAATAGTCTTCTGCATAATTCCCTAATACAGTTCGAGACCTCGTACAGAAGCTAAACTCCAGATCATAGAGAGGGGCCACGGCAAACCTGCACAAAGCCCACAGGTCTGGTACCTTTGCTAGAAGCAGCGCCACACTTACTACTTTAAAAGACAACTACCAGAAAATAATTAGACTGGAAGGGGGCTGTGGAGATCATCTAGGCACATCCCCACTCAAGGCAGGGGGTTGATCTGCTATGCTTGGCAAAGCACTTCAGTTTACATCCTCCAGGGAATGGACTGGATACCATTTTTTTATTTCAGTCTGCCACACACTGTTTAAAGGCAATTCTTACCTGGGAACAGCTTTTGTTTTGCCTGGCTCCTTCACTCTGACTACAGAGCCCACACTAAACATGTTAAGAAAAATCAGGTTTGCCTTCAATCTCAGACAAAGGCAACTGGTGGAAGGTGCCAGCCCATATCTGAAAACTGCTTGTAGACCATTTTTGGTTTAAAATAATGGGTTTGGTGGTATCCCAAATCTCTTTTGATCATTGAATATATCCATAGCACACAGCTTTTGAGAGATACTTCCAAATATTGTGAATTAGAGAGGTGCCAAAACCCTGAAAATTCAGTTATCCTTGTTAGTTATCACAACCAATGTTCCACATTGCACACACTGGCAGTATTGCTTACATTTTTCCCTTTTCTTATCCATTACTCACTGCTTTAACTGCTCTTCCAGCATCAACGCTGCAGTTAGTTTTTTCCCAATGTTGGCCAATTCCAGTTTCATTTCTCTGTTTTTGGATTCTGTTGTGTACATCTCCAATGTCATATCATTGATGGCACCGAAGAAGCTGGTGAAAAAAAGAGAGATTCAGTGGGAATACTCAGGAGCCAGCTCTTCTGAAACACAACTCATTATTTTCTTCACGTTTTCCACAAATTACTTTCTTTTCTTGTTCTCATGTTATGATACATTGGATAACTGCCAGCTATTTTAGAGGAGCAAAGTGAAATAAGTCACTAATGGTATTTGCTTCCCTTAGCTATCAAAGATTTCATCTGGAAGGAGAAACGGCCCAGCAATCCGAGTGGGAGAAAAGGAACAAGACTTGGCACTCCGGTGAATATAACCACTGGGCTTGACATGATCAGGTGCTCCACTCCTGGCTTGCCAAATTGCCTTTGAGAGGAACTGTACCCAGTCCCTGAAAACACAAGTCCCTGAGACATGCCCAGAGGTATTTCAGTCTCCTCCTGTTCCAGAATGGCTGAAAGCTGCTTGCCTGTCCAGTTCAGGAGAAGCGCTGCAAGAGCCAAGCTCCTGAATATCACACAAAAATTGGATTCCAAGGCAGATTTGGGCCTTTCCTTACTGCTGGTGCTCAGCACAAGCCTGCTGTGCTATGTGTCAAAGCGAGGCTAGGGAGAGGAGCTCAGGAAGACCAGACTCACAACTGCTGTTTCCCTGTGGCTAAGGAAATTTCCTTACATTAACCGAGGCCAGAAAAGAGAGGGAAGAATGGGGAGCTGCAACTGAAAGACCAGTTACAGTTCCCCCGTCCTTGCCCAGGCAGCGTGAATGCTGCTCTAGGCTGTGCTACTTGGCACAACAGTCTGAGTGGCAGCATCCTGCAGCCACTGACCACAGAAGCACAGGGAAAACCAAGGGATTTAACTCTGATCAAGGCACTTCTCAGGCTTCAGAGACCTCCTTTGCTGGGATAGAATCATAGAACAGTTTTGGTTGGAAGATGCTTTCAAGATCATCGAGTCCAACCTTTGCCCTAGCTCTACCAACACCACTAAACCATGTCCCTAAGTACAACATCTACCCATCTCTTAAACACCTCCAGGGATGGTGACACCCCCACCCCCCCAGGCAGGCTGTTCCAATGCCTGACAACCCTTTCAGTAAAGAAATTCTTTCTAATAATAATCACCAAGAGTTAGAGCTTTGTACTCAGTTCCTGTGTCCTCCAAAGCTGCCCAAGGGGTGCAACAGAAGCTGGACAAGTAAGATTCTTGGTGTGAAAGGCAAGTTTGAAACTGTTGAATGGAAAAAACAGAGGGAAACAGCATAGACTGCCACTCTTGCTGCACAGTGGGAATAATTACCTGGCAAGAGAAGTGTCCTTTGTTTCAAGTGCCATTGCACTGTTCACCAGGACATCGAGGTTGCTGATGCCTGTGACAGACAGACTGGATAGGGAAAGATCCAAGCTTTCTGCAAGAAGGCCCTGTAGATAGTTAGCTGGAAAACAAACATAACCCAAAATAGTAATTATTTTTTTAATATTACTGTTCTTTCAGGGCCTAGACGGGACTCTCTCCTTTTTAACATGTGTTAAAAAAGTAGTATGGTGCCCTGAACCACTCGCTCAAAAAACTCCACATTATCAAACATTCACTCTACATAGCTTGTACGTAACTTGGTCATCTCACTGCGGTTTCAGATTCCTCAAGCACTTTCCTTAACAGTGGATTAGCACCAGCTCAGACCCTTAAATCAGCTGTAGGGTTGCTTCCCTGTCTATCCAGCCAACATTTCAATGCTGCGCTACTCTGCCCAGCAGGCTAGAAGGTTTTGGCAGTTAATCTGCTTGTCTGTATTTACAGCCTGCTCAAGAGGGCTTAAAAAATTGCTCTTGACCAACCTTATGTCACTGTAAATTTTTCTGAAAGGAAAGCATGGGATGCGTTTTAGTAAAGGCTGCACCAGAATAAAAGCTCAGTTTGTTCCAATTATTTCTTATATTTTGTATTTGCTTGTAAGATTTTAACAAAGACAACCTTCAGGGTCGCTAAGGAAAACTAACTTTGATGGAACAGAGAACTGGAGCTTCAAACTCACCTTCTGCTTCATATTCTGCCGCCCTCTGCTTCATGTCCTCTATCAGCAAGGAAGCATCCCTGTCTCTGGCTTCACTGCATTCTACAAGGTCATACAAGATATCAACTGTCCTTGCATTCACTTCATACTGTGGAATAGGCTGATTCTCATATATTTTGTTTAGCCATAAAGTAATCTGCCAGAGAAGAGGGGAGAAAAAAAAAAAAAAAAAAAAGGCAAACGATCAAGTGAAATGACAGAAAACAGCTGATAGATGTGAGGAATGTAAAGTACTGCAAGCTTTGTGTTCCTGAAGAATAACTCCTACTACATCACTCAAGGCATGGGTGGAAGAGAGGAAGACATCTTCCTTTGTCTCTTCTTCGAACACCCTCTATAGTCTAGAAAAACATTTCCCTTTTCATCTTCCTCCTTTCTCAAAAAGGTCAGAAATAGGAGAGATATTAACACCATGCTCTCAGGTGGTAAGGAAACATTGGATTACGACTGGTAATAATTGAACACAAGGAAGTTCAACACTGAGGAAACATAAATTATTGTCTGAGGCTGAGCAACTTGAGGGAAAAGGACACAGCCTTGTAACTTAAAAGGCTGCCCAGGGAGGCTGTGGAGTCTCTTCCCCTGGAGATATTAAAAATCTGCCTGGATGCCGTCCTGTGCAACCTCCTCTAGGTGATCCTGCTTTAGCAGGGGGTTGGACTAGGTGATCTCCAGAGGTGCCTTCCAACCCCCGCCGTTCTGTGATTTCTTTCTAGCCCGTCCTTCTTTATACTTCCATCAGACCAGCGCCTCAGCTACACACAGAGCAAACATCACCCTGAACTATTCTGGGGAGAAAACCATCAAGCCCTTAGAAGCAAACACTAACTATGCATAGATGAAAACCGTAATGCTGCAAGAAACCCAAGTTCGCAAAGGATGAATTACATCTTTCTGCCAACTCTCTCCGCTGAGAAACACTTGAAATGCAAAAACTTCAGGCACCCAAGATCTTCATCACCTCACCTTAAACCATCTGCGAGCTTATGCTTTATGGTCAGTGAGCCCGGGCTGATATCTGTTAGTTAGCAGAGGATGAAGTGAGGTAGACACCGACCTCACCGCTGCAAAACCCACCCAGCGATCACGCCCTGCCCGTCCCCCGAGGCTCGAAGGGGCAAGAAAACGACACGGGCTCGTTTCTGCTCTTAACCCGCGCCCGGCCCAGCGCCAGACGCGCGGAGCGACAACGGCCCGGGCCTAGCAAAACCCTCAGCGCAACCGCTCGGGTGCCTCCCCCGGAGGGACTGAGAGAGTCCTCTGGGGACTCTGAATGTCTCTGGGGACTCTGAATGTCTCTGGGGACTCTGAATGTCTCTGGGCAGAGCACGACGAAGGCTCCGATAGCGCCCTGGGGCGCGGCACCCGCCGCCCGCCCGCCCGCCAGGCCCGGAGGACCGCGTTGGAGCCCCCGGGCGGGTGAGAGCCAGCCAGGCCCGGCCTAAGGCGGCCCCAGGATGGGGCCACCTCCGGAAACCCCACACCGTGAGAGCCGCGGCCCGGCCCCACCGTTACCCGCTGGAGCTTCTCCTCCATGGCGGACGCTGCCGCTCCCGCCGCCGCCTCGAGCATCCCGCCACCGTCCCGGCTTCCCCCGCGCGCGCAACGGCCACGCCGCAGGGCCTGATGGGACTTGTGGTTCGGGGGGGGGGGGAGGGCGGGGCCTAACCACTCCCGCCCGGCCTGGCAGGACCCGGTTTCTGGGGTTTAAATTCTTGAAACAAGGAGAAAATAATAATTATAAAAATCGGTTCGGTTCACTAGGTGTAGCGAACACTTTTACCTGAGTGGATTTAGATGCTCTAAATGTCCTGAAAAAAGTTGCTTTTCCGCATACCTGGCACTTTCAAGAAAATAGTCTTGAATCAGTAAAAAATTCTGAGGGAATTTAGCTTTTTCATAATGTAATGGGTTTGTGTGGCAAGGTTTTGGTAGCAGGGGGGTTACAGGGGTGGCTTCTGCGAGAAGCTACTGGAAGTTTTCCGTGCGTCCAATACAGCCCATGCCAGCCGGCTCCAAGATGGACCCACTGCTGGCCAAGGCTGAGCCCCTCAGTGCCTCTGGGATGATGTGTATAAGAAACGGAAAAAAGTTACTGGGGGGGAGCAACTGCAGCGAGAGAGAGGAGTGAGAATACGGGAAAGAATCAGCCCTGCAGACACCCAGGTCAGTGGAGAAGGAGGGGGAGGAGATGCTCCAGGCGCCGGAGCAGCGATCCCCCTGCAGCCTGTGGTGAAGACCATGGTGAGGCAGGCTGTGCCCCTGCAGCCCGTGGGCGGTGGAGCAGATATCCCCCTGCAGCCCGTGGAGGACCCCACGCTGGGGCAGGCGGATGCCCAAAGGAGGCTGTGATCCCATGGGAAGCCTGCACTGGAGCAGGCTCCTGGCAGGACCTGTGGCCCGTGGAGAGAGAGAAGCCCACGCTGGAGCAGGTTTGCTGCTGGTGACCCCGTGGGGGGGACTCACACTGGAGCAGTCGGTTCCTGAAGGACGGCACCCCATGGAGGAGACCCACGCTGGAGCAGTTCATGAAGGACTGAACCCGTGGGAAGACTCACGCTGGAGAAGTCATGGAGGACTGTCTGCCATGAGAGGGGACGCCACACTGGAGCAGGGGAAATGTGTGAGGAGTCCTCCCCCTGAGGAGGAAGGAGTGGCAGAAACAAGTGTGATGAACTGACTGCAACCCCCATTCCCTGTCCCCCTGCGCCACTTGGGGGGAGAAGGGAGAGAAATTTGGAACAAAGTTCAGCCTGGGAAAGGGGGGAGGGGAGGGGGGAAGGTATTTCAAGATTTGGTTTTATTCCTCATTACTGCTCTCTGAGCTGATTGGTAATAAACTCCATTTTTCCCAAGTCAAGTCTGTTTTTCCCGTGACGGTAAATGCTCAGTGATCTCCCTGCCCGTATCTCGACCCACGAGCCTGTTGTGCTTTTCTCTCCCCTGTCCAGCTGAGGAGGGGGAGAGTGACAGAGCAGCCTTGGTGGGCACCTGGCACCCAGCCAGGGTCAACCCACCACAGATGGAATTGTATGTTTCATGTATTTTGTAAGGCAAATTACAAAGACAGACATAAAAAACCTCCCACCAGACCAGGTTGCTCCCAGCCCCATCCAACCTGGCCTTGAACACTGCCAGGGAGGGGGCAGCCACAGCTTCTCTGGGCAGCCTGTGCCAGTGCCTCACCACCCTCACAGGGAAGAATTTCTTCCTAATATCTAATCTAAATCTCCCCTCTTTCCACTGGAAACCGTAATCCCTCGTCCCATCACCACACCCCCTGATCAAGAGTCCCTCCCCACCTCTCCTGCAGCCCCCTTTCAGCACTGAAGGCCGCTCTAAGGTCTCCCCAGAGCCTTCTCCTCTCCAGGCTGAACAACCCCAACTCTCTCAGCCTGTCCTCACAGGGGAGCTGCTCCAGCCCCCTGAGCATCTTCATGTCCCTCCTCTGGACCCGCTCAAGCAGCTCCGGGGCCCTGGAGCTGGATGCAGCCCTGCAGGTGAGGTCTCACCAGAGCAGAGGGGCAGAATCCCCTCCCTGGACCTGCTGGCCACACACCTTTTGATGCAGCCCAGGATGCCATCGGCTTTCTGGGCTGTGAGCGCACACTGTTGGCTCTCACTCAGTTTTTCACCCACCAGCACCCCCAAGTCCTTCTCCCCAGGGCTGCTCTCCATCCACTCATCCCCCAGCCTGTATCTGTGCTTGGGATTGCCCCAACCCAGGTGCAGGACCTTGCACTTGCCTTTGTTGAACTCCACGAGGTTCACACGGGCCCACCTCTCCAGCCTGTCCAGGTCCCTCTGGACGGCCTCCCTTCCCTCCAACGTGTCCACCGCACCCCACAGCTCGGTGCCGTGGGCAAACCTGATGAGGGTGCGCTCGATGCCACCGGCCGTGTCGCCGACAAAGATGTCGTATTTCACACGGTATCAACACTCTGCCTAAAAAATCTAAGCTGCTCTGTAGCATGGGCATGAAAACACTGCACGGCACACCACATCCCTTTTACTCCCGTTTCCAAAGCGCAGGCGAAATGGCAGCACTCCCCCGCCACCAGCAGCTGCTACGGGACCGGGTGGACAAGAGTCGCTCCCGGAACATGCGGGGAACACCCCTCATCACCCCCTGCCCCACAGCCCTCACGCCCCGGTCTCCCCCGCCTCACACAGACCCCAGCCCGCTTCATGCCGCCCGCCCCGCCCCTTCCGCCCGCCGAGAGCCTTCTCAAGGGCACCCCCCGCAACGGGTGATTTTCCTAAATCTTTTTTTTATTATTATTATTTAGTGTGTATTTACATATATCTATTCCCTCATTGCCCAGAGGCGCAGGGACGGGGAAGGCGCCAAAGCACCTGAGGGGTACGCGGGCGGTGGGGGGTGAGGCGCTTCCGCTCCCCGTCCCGCCCCGCCCCGCCCCGCGGCGTGGGCGTGGCCTGGCCGCCAAAGGAGGCGGAGCGCGCCGCCGCCATTTTGTGGAGAGAGCGCGGGGCCGGCAGCTGCCTCCTCTCTGCCTTGGTCGTCTCCGGAGGAGCCGCCTGCCGCCGCCGCCATGCTCTCCGCCCGTGTGGCTGCCGCCCTCGCCCGCTCCCTGCCGCGGCAGGCCGGC
This sequence comes from Leptosomus discolor, assembly GCF_034619465.1. Taxonomy (NCBI): domain Eukaryota; kingdom Metazoa; phylum Chordata; class Aves; order Leptosomiformes; family Leptosomidae; genus Leptosomus; species Leptosomus discolor. The sequence continues at coordinate 89,550,952 of NC_141419.1, read as the reverse complement.
CTGGTGAGCGTGGGCTCCGCTCCCTGGAGCGAGCGGAGAGGCTGGGGGGCGGGCGGGCGGGCGGGCGCTGCCGCCATCTTGGGGGCCGCGGTGACATTGAGGGGCCGCGGCCTCCCGCTCTCGGGAGTCTGGGGCCGGGTGTGTGTTGGGGGGTTCACCTCAGCGCTGGGTGGCAGCGGGGCCCGACGGCCTGCTGAGGAGCGGGGGTGCCCTCATCTGGGAGGTGGGGGGCGTCTAGGGGTCGGCGTGTCCTTCCCCAGAGGGCGCGGATTGGCCTGTTGCGGTTCGGGTTAATGTCTGGAAGCTGCTGGATCGCAGTCAGGGTGAGGGATTTGATCTACGAGGCTTTGTCAGGCGGCATTTTTTTCCCCCGTGGGGAGAGGGAGGGCGCGGAGATCTGTCAGGACCCGTGTCCCTTGTGAAGGTGACGGAGGAGAGGCCTCCCCAGGCTTTCGGAGAAACAGCATCAGCACTGCACGGGACTGCACTGGGAGTTTGGTTTGGGGTGTAGGATTATAATCTTTTGCTACACTCATTATCACATACTTGTTTTTTCCTTTCTAATATCGTTCATGTTCTAGCCATACTTGGAAATTACACAGATTTTTCTTGAGGCCCACCCTTAGAAGATGCAATCCTGTTCCTCCCTTCTGCAGAATGGCGAGGGGTGCACTGATTTCTTTACGCCGCAAGCTTTTGGTGTTCCATGCAAAGGTGGCAAACGAGAGGAGGTGTTGCTTTGGGAGCTGCTGCGGTGCTGTGATGGTGACATCAGTGCAATGCAGAACAATGCACCGAGTAATTTAGAGCAGTCTCCTTCACTCTCTGCGCTTGCTTAGTAGTGCTGGACTTGGTTCTGTAACTGCAGCTTTTGAATGGAGTGCTGCGGAGCTCAGCTCGAAACTGTGACACGTTAAATGTATAAGTTGACGATCAAAAATTTCAGTGTGTTACCACCTAGTATTTTTTTGAATGATTGAGAAAAATCTCAGTTATCGAAACAATTACTTCTTTCAGATTTCCAGAAACACCCTGGGTGCAGCATTTGTTGCTACAAGAAACATCCATGCCTCCAAACCATGCTTTCAGAAAACTGGTGAGTGAGTCTGAGAGAGGTTTTCGTATAAGAATGCAGTTTAAGAACTTGCTTTATGAGACAAAAAGGAATTTGAATATGAAGTGCGAGGGGCGCACATGTCAGTTTACAAAACACTTGAGGCCGTTTATGTAGTGACAGTATTTAACAGTGAAGTGTCTGTTACACAGTCACACCCAGGAGGCTTTAATAACTGTTCAGATTATGCCCAAACGAAAGGAGGGGTCACGTGTCAGTCCATTTACACAGTTTACCTGCTTCATGAGAATTCGGTTCAGTCTTCAACTCCTGCAGAATTATTTGAAAAAAATGCTTCAAATCCCAGTTTCCCGTCTTGTTTGTAGCAGTACAAAGGAATGGGTGACTTTCCCAGGCCCGCCTGGGTTTGACCTTGTGTCCTTGAGTATAACTTTTTTGCTGCCAGCATCTTGGCATTCAGAGAAGGCAGCGGCACTGCATAGCTGTATTTTTGGTTCGTGTACAATTTCTGAAGTGGTTTAGGGTGATTAAAGTTATTATTAGGAAATAACAGTTTCACAGTGTTATTTACTGTTTCTTAAGCTGAGGAAATAAAAAGTTGCTGGAGGTACACTGCCAAACATTTGAGAAAGATGGAGGATACATTTTTATAGCTTATATCGAACAACTTGCTCCTTAAATGTATCAAGGTCCTTTAAATATACTTGGATCTTGGATTACGAATCAGTTGACAGGGCGTTCTGAGGCCTCCAGTCTAAGCAGATGCTTTGCAAGCAGAGCTAGCATGTCTGTTCTTCCTGAGCAGAAGAGTAATTATTTAATTGCCTTTTGGGGGGGCAGGCAGGTTGCTAATAGTGTAGGACATAATGAAAGAAATTGATAACTAAGCAGCCATCAGTGTTTTGATTGAAGATGATGAGTTGAAGCTGCTTTTATTGGCTGTGAATACAGGAGCTGTTATTTATCTTGGCATTCTATGTAAGGGAGAGTGTTGGTGGTTAGACCTTGTGGCATAACTGAGAAAGGGTACCTTGGCTTGTGAGTTCAAGACAAGGTTACTGAATTCGTACTGTGCCTTAATGTGCTGAATCTGGTTTGAAACGTTTCCTTCCAGGTACTGCTGAGGTATCCTCTATTCTTGAGGAACGTATTTTGGGAGCTGACACCTCTGCTGAACTTGAGGAGACTGGCCGGGTGCTCTCAATTGGTGATGGTATTGCCCGTGTGTACGGCCTGAGGAATGTCCAAGCAGAAGAAATGGTTGAATTCTCTTCCGGACTGAAGGTAAGCTTTCACTAAAGCAGTGTTTGTAGAGCCTAGAAATACAAATACAAGGGTTTTTTTAAGGAGAACATGAGATTATGCTTGGAGGTTCCTGTATGCACCTTTTACAGATTTCGTTGTAACTTTAATACCTAGTAACTGGTTGAAATAATATTACAAAAAGCAAATATTATTTGAATTTGTAACACTTTGCTTTCGTTACCAGTATCTAGTTCTGGGCCAACATTTAATCTTTATTTGTCTTCATCCAGGAAGTATAAGAACTAATCTGGCATTGGATTTTGTTTTCTTTGGTTTCGGGCTGGCTTCTCTGTTTACTGTTGAACCACAGCCTTTCTGCTCCAAGACAGTGTGCAGTTTGCTGACTTCTTGTAGTCCTAAGAGTTAGAGTTAAACTAAAGACTAGAGTTAAAAAGCTGTCTGACTGTTAGGAGCGTACTGCAACAGCTCTTCCAGTATTTTTAGTGACCTGACTTGCCTTGGAGAAGAAGCCAGTGCTTTTACTTAGTCCGGTTCCTAGGCAAGAGAGAAATGTTGTATTTGAACCATGCTTGTCTTTCCTGCTCTTTCTAGAGAGGTACATGACTGAATGCTAGACTGCTGCAAGTTTAATGATGTAGTAAGCTGAAGGCTTAGGCAGGCTGTCTAACTGATACGAAAGAACATACATGCGTTGTACACACAAGCAAGACATGACTATTGTTACAGATAAGATTGAGGCAGAGTATGTTGGGTATTCTACACTGTAGAATAATCACATCGATATTAAACTGTCAGATTTTTTGTAAATGTTGGTATGGGTGTTTTCAGGATAATGTGGTCTTTGTCCTAGGGTATGTCCTTGAATTTGGAGCCCGACAATGTTGGTGTTGTCGTGTTTGGTAATGACAGACTGATCAAGGAGGGGGATGTCGTGAAGAGGACTGGTGCCATTGTGGATGTTCCAGTGGGGGAAGAGCTGCTGGGCCGCGTTGTAGATGCCCTGGGCAATCCAATTGATGGGAAGGTATGTGTGGCTACGGGTTTGCTACCTCTGCTTGTATCTATGTGATACAAACTGCAACAGCTTTTTTCTCCCTTTTTAAGGGTCCTATTACATCTAAGACACGTAGAAGAGTTGGCTTAAAGGCCCCCGGGATCATTCCCAGAATCTCTGTCCGTGAACCAATGCAGACTGGTATTAAGGCTGTGGACAGCTTGGTGCCAATCGGTCGTGGCCAGCGTGAGCTGATCATTGGTGACAGACAGACCGGGTAAGTTAAATGCTGAAGCTAAAAATGTTTCCTTAAACCAAAACTCGAGCACAGCGTGTGCTGGTGTACGAAGCTGAGCGCAGAACTGCGTAGAGGTTGGGAGAACCGTAGGCAGCTTCACTTAACTGATCTCTGTGTTACACAGGAAAACTTCAATTGCAATTGACACGATAATCAACCAGAAACGATTTAATGATGGAACAGATGAGAAAAAGAAGCTGTACTGTATCTATGTTGCAATTGGCCAGAAGAGATCGACCGTTGCTCAGCTGGTGAAGAGGCTCACTGATGCAGGTACGGGTTTTTGAAGGTGGTTGAGCCCAGCAACTAGTGGCATCCTGTTTTGTTTATAATGCTGAATACTACTGTGAACTCTCCTAGCTGTAAGAATGGACAGAATTCTTTTCTTATTAGATGTGAGAACTACTTGCTTTTCTGGATACTTTCTAGGTATCTGGGGGGAAAAAACCCTCTTTACTACGTTGCATTAGGAGACTAGTGTGAGGTCCCAAAACTGCTGAATTGCATTTGGAAAAGTCACTTTCCGTGATTTTTTTTTTTTTTTTAGCAGAGTTCAGAGAGCTTCCTCTGGGCAGTCAGGCAGGCCTGGTGACAAGTGGTGGCCTTACAACTACTTATGGACTTGGCATTTGTTTCATATGGCAAGTCAGTATGAATGGCAGTTGCCAGTTTAGTGGAGAGCCTGCTGCCCAAATGTAAGGGATTAAATGACAGCATCTTTTCAAAAAACAGTGACCTCATTGACCAAGGCTGCGTATGTAACAGACCTTCAAGAGACCAGGCACCTTCCCTCTTGCATACTGGTCAAGCAGAGTTATACCTAGCAGGAAAATAAACCTGTTTTAAAGACAAGAATTTGTTTGGTACTGTGAAACAAAGGGTAGTATCTCCTTGCAGAAGCCAGGAAGTCACAGACTTGAAGACCAAGTTACTTAGAGAACTGAAGTGTGTCTTAGTGAAAGTTTAAACTTCATTTTAGATGGGAAAGAAGTCTGCAAGTGTTAGGCGTGAGCTACACGAACTTGCTCTTGAAACTGCTTGACTTAGTTGAGCTGATGGACATGTTAATCTAGTATGGTGTTCTTTACTCCCAACAACGTAGTGGTGCTGCCGGGGCTTGTCCGAGCAGCTGCTTCTTCACATGTGTGTTGTATTTGCTGATTACGGGCATGATGAGGTAATGGACTCAGTGGTGTATGTCTCTTAATTCTTCCCAGATGCCATGAAGTACACTATTGTGGTGTCTGCCACAGCATCCGATGCAGCACCCCTTCAGTATCTGGCTCCCTATTCAGGCTGCTCCATGGGGGAATACTTCAGAGACAACGGAAAACACGCGTTAATCATCTATGACGATTTATCCAAACAGGTCAGGAAACTGTTTATAGGCCTTGTAATCTAGCATTGGTGTTTATAGCTGTAAGATCACCTCGGGTTTAGAAATTCAAAATCTTAAATGACCTACCAAAGTCTGAGAGCTTTCTTTATACCACACAGGCTGTTGCCTATCGTCAGATGTCTCTGCTGCTGCGTCGTCCGCCCGGTCGCGAAGCCTACCCAGGTGATGTGTTCTACCTGCACTCTCGTCTGCTGGAGAGAGCAGCCAAAATGAATGACTCCTTTGGGGGCGGCTCTCTGACCGCCTTGCCTGTCATTGAAACTCAGGCTGGTGACGTGTCTGCTTACATTCCAACCAATGTCATCTCCATCACTGATGGACAGGTAGGACAGCTTCTTCACGTGCCAGCACTTCTGTGTAACTTACTGGCAGGTCTCTGAGGAGACTGGATGTCTTCTGACCAAGATAGTAAAACGATTTTCTCCTACAGATCTTCTTGGAAACTGAGTTGTTCTACAAAGGTATCCGTCCAGCCATCAATGTCGGTTTGTCCGTGTCCCGTGTAGGTTCTGCTGCTCAGACCAGGGCCATGAAGCAGGTAAGCACAGAACACCTGCTCCTCCTCCCGCTATAGAGAAGTAGCGTGTAGCTTTCCAACCCATTTCATTCTAAAGAGTTGTCAATACAGAGGGAATAAAGCTTTGGATTCCTTAGCACTACAAAATTGTAAAAGAACAAACAAACTTTGGGGATCTCTTTGATATTTCCACTGCCTGCTGAGAGAGGGGGGAGAAAGGAAAATAGCATCTGCATAAGGATGTAGGACTGTTAAGTTCCAGTGTGCTGAACTGGATACTGATCTAACTAGAAAGAGAGAATGCTCTTTTAACTTCACACTTCTTTTAATCCAGATGGGGAATTAAGAGAGGTTTAGTATCACCTGCTGCCATTTTAGGGAGGAATCACATAACTGCAGAACAGTGGGGGTTGGAAGGGACCTCTGGAGATGATCTAGTCCAACCCCCTGCTAAAGCAGGATCACCCAGAGCAGGTCACACAGGAATGTGTCCAGATGGATTTTGAATGTCTACAGGGAAGGAGACTCCACAACCCCCCTGGGCAGCCTGTTCAGGGCTCTGCCACCCTCAGAGTAAAGAAGTTTTTCCTCATGTTCAAGCAGAACTTCCAGTGCTTCAGTTTGTGCCCGTTGCCCCTTGTCCTGTCACTGGGCACCACTGACAAGAGCCTGTCCCCATCCTCTTGACGCTCACCCTTTAGGTATTGATAAGGTCCCCTCTCAGCCTTCCCTTCTCCAGGCCAAAGAGCCCCAGGTCTCTTGGCCTTTCCTTGTAGGAGAGATGCTCCAGTCCCCTCATCATCTTCCTGGCCCTCTGCTGGACTCTCTCCAGTAGTTCCCTGTCCCTGTGGAACTGGGGAGCCCAGAACTGGACACAGCACTGCAGGTGTGGCCTCACCAGGGCAGAGCAGAGGGGGAGGAGACCCTCCCTCGACCTGCTGGCCACACTCTTCTTGATGCACCCCAGGATGCCATTGGCCTTCTTGGCCACAAGGGCACGTTACTGGCTCATGGTCAACTTGTTGCCTGCCACAACTCCCAGGTCGTTCTCCACAGAGCTGGTCTCCAGCAGGTTGCCCCCCAGCCTGTACTGGTGCAGGGGGTTATTCCTCCCCAGGTGCAGGACCCTGCACTTGCCCTTGTTGAACCTCATGAGGCTCCTCTCTGCCCAGCTCTCCAGCCTGTCCAGGGCTCGCTGAATGGCAGCACAGCCTTCTGGCGCGTCAGCCACTCCTCCCAGTTTAGTATCGTCAGCAAACTGGCTGAGGGTGCACTCTGTCCCTTCATCCAGGGCATTGATAAATATGTTGAACAAGACTGGACCCAGCACTGACCCCTGGGGAGCACTGCTAGTCACAGGCCTCCAACCAGACTCAGCACCACTGATCACAACCCCCTGAGCTCTGTCCCTCTGTCATTTCTCGATCCACCTCACTGTCCACTTGTCTAGCCCACACTTCCTGAGCTTGCCCATGAGGTTGTGGTGGGAGACAGTGTCAGAAGCTTTGCTAGAGTCGAGATAGACAACATCCACTGCTCTCCCTTCTTCCACCCACATCACAGAAGGCTATCAGGTTGGTCAGGCATGATTTCCTCTTTGTGAATCCGTGCTGACTACTCCTGATAATCCTCTTTTCCTCCACATGCTTAGAGAGAACAGCCACAATGAGCTGTTCCATCATCATTCCAGGGATGGAGGGGAGGCTGACTGGTCTGTAGTTCCCTGGATCCTCCTTCTCGCCCTTTTTGATGACTGGAGTGACACTGGCTTTCCTCCAGTCCTTGGGCACCTCTCCTGCTCTCCATGACCTATCAAAGACGATGGAGAGGGGCTTAGCAATAACACCTGCCAGCTGCCTCAGCACTCGCGGGTACATCCCATCGGGGCCCATGGATTTGTGAGTGTCCAGTCCAGCTAAGAGATCCCTAACCCAATCCTCCTTGACCAAGGGGCACTCTTCCTTCCTCCAGACTTCCTCTCCTACTACCAAGGTCTGGGATTCCAGAGGGCCAGCCTTAGCAGTAAAGACTGAGGCAAAGGAGGCAGTCAGTAACTGCCTTCTCCGTAGCCTCAGTCACCAGGGCACCCGTCTCATTCAGCAGAGGGCCCACATTTTCCATGGTCTTCCTTTTGTTACTGATGTATTTGAAGAATCCCTTCTTGTTGTCTTTGATGTCCCTATCCAGACTTGATTCCAAACGGGCCTTAGCCTTCTTCGTTGCATCCCTGCATACTCTGACAGTATTCCTGTATTCCTCCCGAGTAGCCAGTCCCTTTTGCCACATGTTGTAAACCTCCTTCTTCCCTTTGAGTGTTTCCAGGAGCTCCTTGCCCATCTAAGCAGGCCTTCTGCCTCCTTTGCTTGAGTTCTTCCTCATAGGGATGCATCGGTTTTGGGCTTGGAGGAAGTGATGCTTGAATAACAACCAGCTCTCTTGGCCCCCCTACCTTCTGGAACCCTAGCCCATGGGATCCCTCCAAGTAGGTCTCTGAAGTTCCTAAAGTGAGCTCTCTTGAAGCCCAGGGTTGCAATCCTACTGATTGTCCTGCTGCTTCCATGCAGGATCCTGAACTCCACCAGCGTGTGGTTGCTACAGCCGACGCTGTCCCCTACCTTCACATCCCCAACTGGTCCTTCTTTGTTTCTTAGTATGAGGAACAGAGGGTAGGAAATGAGTAGTATGAGGAACAGATGAATAGATGTTCATGTTAAAAGGCCAAGCAGATGGTGGGATTTTTAGAAATGCATGTAGTCATCGGTCGGAATCTTGACCAGTATGCAAGGCAAAGCTGACTTGTCACAACTGTCGGCTGAAGATAACCTGCAGACTACCAGACTCACTTGAAAATGGTTGACCTCCGCCTGACCCGTACCTCGTGTTGCAGGTGGCAGGTACCATGAAGCTGGAGTTGGCTCAGTACCGTGAAGTAGCTGCCTTTGCCCAGTTCGGGTCTGATCTGGATGCTGCCACGCAGCAGCTGCTGAACCGCGGTGTGCGCCTGACGGAGCTGCTCAAACAAGGGCAGTATGGTGAGTGTCTCGGACACAACAGGTCCGTGTTTCCCGTGAGCCTGTTGTTGCTAACGAAGCTGGTCTTTGTGGGAGCATTTAGCACGTCCGTTCTAAGGATGTGGTAGATGCAGGTGTGTACTCGAGCCGTGTCGGTATGTGCAGTGGATCTTCAGAGGGGGGCTGGGTGCAGCACTGACGTGTCCCGATGCGAGTTACTGGTGGCGTAACTGCTTTCTCTTCCGCAGTTCCCATGGCCATTGAGGAGCAGGTTGCAGTCATCTACGCTGGTGTAAGAGGTCACTTGGACAAGCTGGAGCCCAGCAAAATCACTAAATTTGAGAGTGCTTTCCTAGCTCACGTACTGAGCCAGCACCAGGCCCTCCTTTCCACAATCAGGTATGAGGATTTATTATACTTCATCCCAAGGGTGTTGACGTGGTGGCTGGAGTGCAGATAATGGTCACTGAACTGGTAATTTAGTTTACTTTATCCTAGAACACCAGGCCTTAAGCTGCCTGTGCCAGAACGGGAGGTTAAGTCAGCCTCCCTGCTGTCCTTGCACTGCTCTCCAGAGCTCAGCTTCCGTGTCCCCAGTCTTGTCTTCAGAAATCCAGCTGCTGCTTAAAATGAACCTCCTTGAATACCCCTCCAAATCCGATGTGAAGAACACTTGATCTGGTCCTTCCCCTGTTTTTGGCAGCTTTAAGCTGTTACAGTACTGCGGGTTAAGTGCTGCTCACTGCTGTCCCTGCCGCTGCGTGGGCTGCTGGGGACGGAGTGTTTCCATAGCCCTGTCCTGTAAACTGGTCCCAGCTTGTTCAGTCATGAGCCACGTCATGTGCCTTCTTCCATCGCCGAGGCACAGCTCTGCTAGACAGAGCCTTGCTGTTCTGAAAGTGTTTGTTGACAAACCTTAGCTCTCAAACAGGACTAACTTTTTTAGGAGAAGGGATGTTACCTTAGTTTCAGTGGCACAGCTTCATGCATCAAATGGAAATTCGTTAATTCATCTGCTAATTTTGTTAGAAATGGGGACGGTTCATTGTAAAATTCTTTCCTTTGCCTTGGTCGGGGATTGACCATGTATCTATTCCTGCCTCAGAAGTTTAACTAAGCTCTTTCAACAGGACCGAAGGGAAGATCTCTGACCAGACAGAAGCTAAGCTGAAGGAAATAGTCACAAGTTTCCTGGCTACTTTTGAGGCATAAACTCTTAAAACTGTTCAAGCAGACCAGGCTGTTGTTGTCCCGTGCTCCAGCTCCATCAAAGACTTAAAAAGTATGTGCGACTTGAATGTACAGATCTCGGTGAGAATAAAAGTCTCCATGTGAAAAGGCTGGTGTAGTCTGTTCTAGAGCGTGGCTTTTCCGGCGGGCGACCGGAGCAACGCACACCTTGAAACCCGCGGGGTTAAACTCCCCTGGGCACTGAAAAACCCTGACTGTGGGTGGATGGGACTCCCCTTACCGGAACAAGCAGGGGGTAGCCACCGGATTCTGTGGCAGAGGGTTGCTCTTGCGGTTTCTGTCCTTGTCACTAGGCGTCTGATTTCGGAGAAGGGCGTGCAACAGGGGAAGCTGTTGGTGCTGTCCTGTCACGGGTGGCCATGCTGGATGTCATGGTGTTCTGTGACGGTCTGGTGCTGTGACAGAGCGTCTCAGAACTGCTGTCCCACCCATCCTGGCGTTCAGAAGATGGGTTCTTTCAGAGCTGAGTGTTCATCTGTCTCGGGACAGCGGCACATGTCGATGTGACGGTAGTAACTGCTGGAGACTTTGCCACCACCGTCCTCTGCAGCTGACTCTCGTTCTGTCGATAGACTCTGCAGTTAGTGGTTTGAGGGGGGGTTATAGATGATGTTTTCTGCAGGCTAGGTGAGGTGCAAGATCCCGGAACTTTTATCTGGGATGTGGGCAGGCTCAGTTCAAAGTTGCTCCGCTTTGTCCGGCGCGTTCAGCTTTACCTGGTACGCTGGGACTCGGTCCTCGGTGAGCCTCTCCACCACAGTTCCCTGTGACCAGGGTTTCTGCTGGGGCTGTTCGCTCTGTCCCCAGTTTACTTCCTTCGGACCTGCTGTGTTTGAAAACCCGGTGCTTGTGAAAGCACCAAGTGCGGTAAATACCTCCCATCTTGGGGGGGCTGGTGTTGAAGGATCAGTCCCGAGTCCCCAGAGGGGCTGTGGGGCCGCAGGGTGGAGCTGGGGAGCTGAGAAATAGCGAGTGTGTCACGGCGGCGTAGACTCCCTTGGCCCTTCCAGCTGGGCTGAAGCTGCTTGAGAAACCATCCTTGTTATTCCTCTGGCTGGCTGTGTGTTTCTCTGGGTTCACGAGCTCACCGCTCCACGCTCCCCCTCTTTTCATCCCATCGCTCCCACACTTTGACCTCACACCATGAAACCGTCAGAGTGAGGAAACAGTTTGAGCTGAAACATTCATTCCACATTACGTGATTTCAGATTAAAGGCAGAGAAACATTTAACCCTTTGACAGCCTTCTCCCCTCATCCCGTGAAGCCTCGGGTTTAAAGCTCCTTGCCATCCATGTGTAAATAGGTGGTGAGCTCTGATGATTTGATGTATAGCTGTGTCTCACCAGTGCCTCTTACCGGTAGCCACAGCACAGACTGAGGGGTGCCTGTCGTGAGGGTTTGTGCCCTCTTCTCTTGGGAGCGTGCACGGGGTCAGCCTGGCTAAATCGGCTCAAGAGCTGATTTGGAAAAATCACAGAAAAACCCCAGAAACGCGGTGTCCTGTGGCCCGTTGGCGCTGTGGCAGCGCCCGTGCTCTGTGCAGGGGATGCCAAAGCTGAGGTGTGGCTGTTGCCGCGGGGCCGGTGGGGACCCTTGTGCCTGCTGCCCTGTGCCTTGGTCTGTCCTGCTCGCTTTGGGGCTCGGCCCCGCTCCAGCTGATCTGTGTCCTAAAGCGTGCCCTTCCAGTGCGGTCAGATCGAATGGAGAAAACTTGGAAATTCATTCCGGAGTTCGCTCTTTGGAGGGTTTTTTTTTTTTTTGTGTGTGTGTGTGCTTGCAGCTGGGCAGATCGTACCTCAGCTAATTCAGATGTTGTTAAAACTGCTTCAAAGCTGTGAAACCTTTCGGATCTGGAACGCAGCTATGACACCACCTCTGCTGGAACTGTAACCATGAACGCTGAAAGCAAAAATCTACGCAAGCCTGCTTGAGTTAGTATAAACCTCAGAAACGTTTGCCAAGTGGCAGTGGCCTTGGGTCCCAACTGAGCAGATTTCAGTAAGTAGAAAATGCTTTTTTTTTTTTTACATGACTGTTTAAGCTGTCCCTGTGTTAAAGCAGAAGTAGCAGGTTAGGGCAGCGGGTGTCACAGAATCACAGAAGGGTGGGGGTTGGAAGGGACCTCAAAAGGTCATTGTAAGAGTCGGTCCGAAAACAGCGTTGTCTCCACCTTGTCATCAGGGATATGGACGGTAAGGTACCCCGAAAGTCAGGCTGACACCTTGACATGAACCTGCAGGGCCCGCCTGAGACGCAGTTGCTGATCCTGGGAAGGGAATGCCGGGCCTTTGAGGTCATTGTGCCCTGGGCAGAGCAAGGACAGAGCTGAGCAACTCGTTCATCTGGCAGGAAACAGCCGAAGGATAAGAGTGCTGGTATCTGCTCCTCCCTTCTAGAAACCTCGTGGGTGAAGGATGGAGCCTTGCGGAGGCAAGAGGGCTCTGTTTTGGCTCAAGAGCGCTGTGCCATTCTCCGGTGCCAGGGACGAGCCTGAGAACCGTTATCAAGAAGGATCGATCAGCACTGATGGAGCCAAGAAGAGGCGGAGACACGGAGGAGGAGCAAGGGGTACTACTGGGCATGAAAAGGGGCTCCTCAGCACCCGAGCTTGGGAAGCTTTCCCCACCGAGGGTCACGACGATCGTTGGGACCGGTGGGACACTGCCTGGACCTGGGACCGCGGTGGAGATATCAATCTCTGTCCTCTTTTCACTTTATTTCCCCTTTCCTTTCCCCCTCTTTACCCATCGCACGCCACTTTACAGGCAAACAATAAAGTTTCAGTGTTTGATTGAAGCAAACCCCTTTGGCACCGTTCGCCTTAAACTCGCACTTTGAGATCACAGCGAACGAACCATCACGAGTCCACTGAGTGGACCGTGACAAACATCTAGTCCAGGTCACACAGGAACGCATCCAGATGGGTTTTGAATGTCTCCAGAGAAGGAGACCCCCACAGCCCCCCTGGGCAGCCTGTTCCAGGGCTCTGTCACCCTCACAGGGAACAAGTTTTTCCCGGCATTAACGTGTAACCTAACAATTCAGGTTTTCCAGCACACGGTGTCCTCTCTGCTTTCATCTTACTCAAGAACTGCTCAGAGGTCGCTCACCCCGCCTCTCGTCTCGGGCAGTGTCTCCTAATCAACTAAGGAGAAGCGCAGGACGGGTATGGTGAAACCTTCCCAAAATATTCCGGCAACCCATGGCCCAGCCAGGTGGAGGAGGTGCTGCGGGGTTGCACGGGCACGGCTGTGCTGCTCACCCTTCGCTCCGTGTGTTTCCTTTGGGAAGCCGTGCGGGTCCGTCGGGTTTGGCATCACGAGTGGGTTCCTCCCCGCGAGGCCGTGCCTTGCACCCCCACTGGTGCCACCCACCCGCAGCGGCGTGCCCCCATCCCCCAAACCCGCTGTGGACCCGTAAGGGCACAGCGAAGCTCCCCGCAGCAAGTGGGGTGGATGTCACCGTGTGTTTTGGAGGGGATGATGGGGACTGGGTGGGGACAGCGTGCCGTGGGGTGGGACGGGCGGGACGGGGCGGTGCTGGGAGCAGCGGCAGCAGCGGAGCTCGGTGGCGGCAGCATGCGGGAGGCACGGTTCAGGGACCACTTCTGGGTGAGCGGGGGGGCACGGTGAACTGGGGGGGGAGCGGGGACAGGACCCAGCAGGAGCCTCGGGGGGTGTGGATGTCCCAGCTGGAGGCAGGGGACCACAGCTGGATGCGGCGGGATCACCCTTTCCTGGTTAGAGTTGGCTCCAAAGCCGCCTTCGTGGTCCTGGGGTGCCGTTGCTGAAGGCTGGGAGCATCCATCCCCCGGCAGGCACTGCTCATCCACGCGTGTCCTGAGAGCTGTGGCTGTGCAGCCTGCCGCGTGCAGCCCAAATACACCCCGGCGAGCTGCCGCTGCCAGGCTGGAAGACGTCAGGCTGAGGGTCTGAGAATATCAATTGGCCACCGGTGAACTACTCGGAGACACCACGGCCAAAAAAAAAAGGATCCTTTGGTGCCGAGCTAATCCCGGACCAGCAGCGAGCCCTTTGGTGTGCTGCTGCTGAGCTGTGGAGGAAAAGCCACGGTTCAAGGAAAGCCACAATTTACTCTTTTCAGTGTGAACTGTGCTTTTGGGAAAGGAGAAGTGCTGAGTAGCCACTTATCTGCTGCAGAGCATCGGCGTGGTGGCTTCTCAGTTCCTCTTGGTGTGCGGGTCTTTGTTCCAGGTATTGGCAAGCAGGAAATAGATGACAAAATTTCGGCTGTCTGGACTCAAAAATCCCCATCTGTGAATAGCACTCGGGATTTCCCAGGTGATGCCTGGGAAGCAGCTCCCATATTGCAGGACAGGGGAAAGGCTCCTGGGCCCCAGGAGAGGTGGGCACTGGGTTTGGGGCTCCTGCGTGTCGTCAAATGAGGGGGGTAAGTGCAGAGCACCGGGCTTGCCCAGCACCACTAGCTGGCGTAGCGATGCCAAATACGTAAATCCCACATTGGTATCGAACCTGGCTTGGAAAATAAAGCCAGCTTTGCACCTGGCAGCCGTTTCTCAGCTTTTTGTCGCCCAAGAAATTTCCACGGTGTTCCCTTTGCTTTGCAAATGTGCCGGAGGGGAGGCATGCGAGGATGGTGGGAGCATCCCCCAGGCTGGGGGGAATAACTGTGATGCCAGGAGAGCCGAGTAGACGTGGTTGGTCGTGCTTCAGTGGATTGAAGAAGAGGTCCTCGCTGCGGGGCTGGCTTTGGCTAGCGCTGCGGGGTTTGTTCCTCTCCCACTGAGAGCTTTTTTGAAGGAGCAGGCTCAGTGGGAGAAAATACAGGGGCAGGAGCTGCCCCAAGCCCTGAAGGCAAGGAAGAGCTGGGACATTGCTCATTCCTGCCCAGTCTTTTTTAATAGCAAACTCATCTTTTTACCGGATAATCCTCTTTCTGAGCCCAAAACTATTGGTGTTGCCAGGGATTTTGCTTGGCTTTTTCCTTTCCGAAACCTACGTGCTTCAACTCCCCCCTGACTGATGCGCCTGGAGCAGGCAGCTGGGGCGGAGGTTGGAGGGGAGCGTGATGGATGTGACTCAGTGGAGAGATCGAGGCCCTGCTGCGGTTGTTTGCTGCCCATGGAAAAGGCCGGTACCACCCCAGGCATTCTCCACGCCACGTACTGGTGACTGTGCGTCAGCTGCGAGGGCTGGGGAGGGTGGGGTGGGGAAACGAGAGATTGGCAGAAAACCCTCAAATTTAGACAAGGTGCAGAGGGCTGCTCGTTGAGCTTTGGTTTGCTGTTAAGTGCTGTGAGACAGCGTGAACTTCCTCCTGCAATTTTTCCTCTCAAATTACTTCGCTTAAGACAAAGCAAGTGATTTCACGGTGGTCAGGACAGTCTGGTGGGAAAAGGGAGACTTTGGGAGGTCTCTAGGGAAAGGGTGATCCCATTGACGGGACAAAGTCTAAAAAAATAACCAAACTCCCCAAAAGCTTAGCCGGTTTTGGTACCACGCCTTCCATCTCTGAAACACGGCTGGTTGTGAATGGTGACCGCCGAATTTCTCGGGGGGGGGGTGGGGGGGTGTAAGCTGCAGCCTCCCCTCGCTTTGCCACAGCAGCGAGGCTGTGCCTCAGGCCTCATCTGGGGGCTGATTTAGCTTTAAAAGGTTCTGGTTTCTCCGGTGGGGTGTGCGTCTCCATCTTCTCCTGCACTGGAACCTGGTCCCAGCCAAAGTCCGTGGTGTGAGGCCTCTGATGCGCTGCGTTGCGAAAGCACACCACACCCTTGCTCTCTGCCTTCGAGTTTGCTCGTGCTCTCAGGCATCTCAGCACAAGATGATAAATTCCCCTAAATGAAGGGGTTTGCTCTTTCGCGTCCTACCTACCGCAGCTCTTGCTCGCCCAGGGGCCGAAGCCCGGAGATGCCCAAAGCTGCACGGGCATTGCCCCGAATGCCCCCGCTGGTGCGGCGCTCCCTCCCGCAGCCTGTGCCGCCTTGCAGCCGCCTGCCAAGGAGCTGTGCAAAAATAAAAGTACGCCAAAGACCGTGTTTGTTTCCTCTTGCCCGGCCTGTAGCAATTGCCGCGAGTTGAGCAAGCACGGGGTTTTGTTTTCGTTTGTTTTTGCAACCTGCTGTTCTGTCACTAGATGAGGTCTCTTCTTTCACTTTAATTATTTTCTCGGTACGTGCCTGGTTCTCCCCAAGCTCGTCCTTGCAGAGTATTTCGGGTAACCCAACAGCGAAGCTTTGGGTCTCAGCAGAGCACTTTGGTCCTCTGAAACTACGTGAGAAAAACAGGAATGATGATAATGCCTAAAAAACGCTTTAAGTCTGATCTATTGGCTAACATCTTGCGCCTTGGAGAGTGGGTTTTTTTAGTAATTTTCCATTTAATGAGACAAAACCATTGGGTTTTGTACATTGCAGTGTGTTACAGTAAAAAGAAGCATTTGGCAAAACATTAAAAAAATGAGCAAATAACACTGAAGACTGAGACCTGCTGACTTTCACTGTGGTTGGTCTGGTCAAGAGACTTTTGAAAGTCAGACTTGGGTATCTCAATCTTTTAGGCACTCTCAAATACTTCTTTGTCACGCCAAGACCAAGCGACGCTGCTAAAGCAGTCCACGGCTCAGGCAAGCCACCTGCACCAAAAGCTGCGCTGGCCTATTTAATTTTCTAACAAAGCGAAGTATCTAAAAACACCTATTTACCCCCCAGCGCATAGGAAAGAGCTACTGCATCTCTTTTTGCAATGGAACAAACGAAGCGTGGGGGGAAAAGAAACGCTTTGCAGAGCAAGGGAGCACCGCTGTCCGCAAAGGAACTGACGATTCCTCCCCGCTGGCCCCGTACCACGGGTTACGGATGGTATTTTGCTCACGGCCGTGACCAGCTGTACTGCTTCTTCATGGCCATGACTTTTTCTTCAGCCTTGTGAGGCTGGCCGGGGATAAACTCCTTTTTTTTTCTGAAAAGGATGGGGGATGGGGAGCAGGGGGATGCCAGGCCTCGGCTTCTGGGTTCATTCCCCAGCTGCTGACTCGTGATGTGACGCTGGCTGGGCCATTTCACTTCCCCTTAGCCCTGCTTGTCCTTCTCTAGATGGGGACTGGCTTGGCCGAGTCTATCAGCGGTGTTACAAAATCCTCAGGTCATCGTTTGGAAGGAGCCAGGTGGGGGTTGTGGGAAAAAGTAATGGCGTCGAGGCGGGTTGGCCCACTGCTTTCTGTGCCTCTGGGATGAGCAGGGTAGGTGTGTCAGTGTCGGAGAAGGAAACTTCAAGGCGAAAATGATTAACCAAAAAGCTGCTTTTTTTGCAGGATGCTGGTCTCAGGCGGGTAAATTTGCAGCGAGTCCTGTTCCTCCCTGCGATGAGTTTTGTCTGTCCCGTTGTACCCACCTGGTGATGGGATGGGGAGGAATCGCAGCCTCTTGTGGCATCTGCTTTCCTCACCCTGCTCCCTGCAGGCGTCAGTGCAAGCATTTTTCATGGTCTCAGCAACCTCTACAAGACCCTGAGTGATTTTGAGGCTGTACTGGCTGTGAGCAAGAATAGCACAGCTATTTGTTGTTGCCCAGTGTTTCTGACTACCGAAACAGTCATCCAGCTTCTGCTGTGTTTCTGTAAGCAGATAAGGCTGAGGAGAGGTACTAAGAGCTCTCCATAAATAAAGATATTTAAAGAGGTGGTCTGTGAGCAGTGCAGTGCCCCTAACCTTTAATTTTTGGGAAGCTTGGGACAGAGTGCTTGGGGGTAGGAAGGCTCTGCAGGGGGACCTGGACAGGCTGGATCGATGGGCCAAGGCCAATGCTCTGAGGTTCAACAAGGCCAAGTGCCGGGTCCTGCCCTTGGGTCACCACAACCCCAGCAGCGCTACAGGCTGGGGAGGAGCGGCTGGAGAGCTGCCCGGCGGGAAAGGCCCTGGGGGTGCTGGTTGACAGCCGGCTGGACATGAGCCGGCAGTGTGCCCAGGTGGCCAAGAAGGCCAACAGCCTCCTGGCCTGTGTCAGCCATGGTGCGGCCAGCAGGAGCAGGGAGGGGATCGTGCCCCTGTACTGGGCACTGGTGAGGCCGCCCCTCGAATGGTGGGTGCAGTTTTGGGCCCCTCACTGCAAGAAGGACACGGAGGTGCTGGAGCGTGTCCAGAGAAGGGCAGCGGAGCTGGTGAAGGGTCTGGAGCACAGGTCTGGTGAGGAGCGGCTGAGGGAGCTGGGGGTGTTCAGCCTGGAGAAGAGGAGGCTGAGGGGAGACCTGATTGCTCTCTGCAACTGCCTGAGAGGAGGCTGTGGTGAGGTGGGGTCAGTCTGTTCTCCCAAGGAACAAGTGATAGGACAAGTGGAAAAGGCCTCAAGTCGTGCCAGGGAAGATTTAGATTGGACATTAGGAAAATTTTCTTCACCGAGAAGGTTGTCAAGCCCTGGAACAGGCTGCGCAGGGAGGTGGCGGTGTCACCATCCCTCAAGGTGTTTAAAGGACGTGTAGATGTGGTGTTTAGCGACACAGTTTAGTGGTGGACTTGGCAATGCTGGGTTAACAGATGGGCTCAATGATCTTAAAGGTCTTTTCCAACCTAAACGATTCTATGATTCTCCTATGACTTCTTAGGGTGTGTGTCTGGAGGCGGTTTTCCATGTAAAGTGGGGTACAAGATGGAACTGTCAAACTCAGCAGCTTGCCTTTTAGCCGTGAGTCACACAGGGTCATAACGTGACTTCAGATCCCCACTAGAGCATTTTAGCCCCTCTTTGGGCTAAAAGTTAAAAAAGAAACGTCCCAAATCATCACAACAAGCACAGAAATTCCTTTTCCTCGTCGAGTCCATCGGGAGGATGACGCAAACCCAGGCAGCAGATCAGGAAGGTGGGGCACGTCGTGCTGAGTCCCTCAGGCTTGGGAAACATCAGCTGCTGCTTTGTCACCTTGAAATCATCTGTTTGTGGTTTCCATGGGCTTGTCCTCTAAATAACATGGGGGCTCAGAGCTCTGCCCAGTGGGGAGGACCAGGACAACTGCGTGCTGCAGGCTTGGAGGATGCTCGTCCTCCCGCATCCCTCTCGTCGGGGAGGGCTTGGTGCAACTCCCCATCCTCCATAGCTGTCTTTAGTTTATTATGTCTTTAAATCTTGTCCTCTGCACCCATCGTTCTGTGCTTGCTCTGTTGCCCTTCCTCTTTCATTGCTCCCTGCCAGCCCTGCCTCTGGGACATCCCACAGGCAGTCACGCTGGTCCTTTTTCTTCTTTCCATGCCAAAAGGCTCTTGTGAAGGCTGGTTTCATGGCATACAACCCTGCCTTCCGGGCCAGGAGCTCCTCCTGCTCGGAAGAAGCTCTTTTGGAAACCTCCACGGTCTCTGTTATCACCCCTGTTTCATATAACACCTTGCACTGTGAGGTCTGGTCCTGCCTTGGGAATATGTACGTGCCTCAGGAAATTACACACGTGCTGGATTTAAACCCTTCTACTGGAGGATGGAGAGTTATGAAACAAAGAGCTTAGTGCACATTTTTGGTGGATGCTCCCAATATTTCTCCCGGGATTTCTGCCCAGTGCAGCGAGCCCAAGTGTCCCAGGCAGCCGAGCAGGACGCAGGAGCCTTCGGGTGCCCCCTGACATGCAGCGATGCGGGTCTGACCGCTCCGTCCTGCTCGGGCTTGCAGTGACTGACAGTCGTTCTCTACATCCATTTTATTTCCTTTGAAACCGAGGATAGGAAGTCAAGTTAGGATGTTCTTGGGTTTTGCAACTCTCGTGAAGACCGACTTCAGTGCAAGCGCGTTTCCTTTTTCACAGACCCGATTAGCAAAGACGCGACGCAAACCAAGAGCTGGTTATGGGTTTACCACCGACAACGGCATTTTAGCGGGACCTTTGTGCTTTGTAAAGAAACAGAAACTACTTTGGTTTCTGCTTAGGTCCTGCTCCACAGTCCTCTCTTCTCATGCATGCTACGGATGGAGCAAAGCTGGTCTGGCATACCTGTTTTTTTCCTTCAGGTCCCACTCTACCAGATCTCTGCTTCACTTCTGGCTTTCTGGCCGCTGACATTCATGTCCTTGACTCCTTAGGGAAGTCCACACAATTAAATCCTTCATTTATCACAAATACCGGCCCTGTTCCTCCTCATTTCTTGCACCAGGTACAAACTCCTGAGAAATCCCCCCTTCTGCTGCCCACACTTTTCATGCCAGTTCTCTGCATACTCTCATCCTGGCTTTGAATTTCCTGAACCTCTTTGTCCTGCCATTATTCTTCTTCAAGCTTCTTGATAACTGTTTGTGGCTTTTGCTTCCTTTTCCTGAGTTTCATATCTGCTTCTACCATTTGTTCCTTTCTGTAGCCTCTTTCCCTATGTTTTTTTGCTCCCATACGTGCTGTTTTACGCAACACCAACTGGCCCTCTTTGCAGAAGACGACAGGTTGCACCTTCTGCTCAGCTCCCTGCATCTACTTTGGGCTTCTTCTAGAGAAGGAGAGCTCATGGTCAAAGAATTCCTCTTTGTCTTATCATAGCACTTAGGAGCCCTGCTCTTGGCCCAGGTCTCCAGGGTGGTAAATTCTCAGCAGTCATAGGGCAAGAATAAATTTTTAGTCCTAAGATGCTTCAAGGTATGGGTATGAGGAAAGAATTGGGTAGTTAGTCAGCCTTCATCCAGCCCACCAACATCATTGGTGCATGTATCTTCCTTTTTTTTCTTTTTTTGATAAGAATCAGTACAATACCATTTTTAAGAAGTAATTTGAAGGAAAGCACTGATCCTTCAGAAGTCTGAAGTGTGAGTGGTGCTGCAGGGCTGAGAGCACTGGCTTGGAAGACGGGACTTGACTCCACGGGTGGTAGAAGCAGGACCTCTCCATGTCTGTGACGTTCGGTGGGGAGTGAAGAAGCTAGCCCTGTGTGGTGTGTTGGAGGGCGTACAGCAGTGGTGGGGGAGGACCTGGTACTTAGGGAAATGATCTTTGCAGTGGTGTTTTGAATTGATGTGTGGGACAGTGTCGCTTTTTGCAAGGCCAAAGTGAAGGCTGTTGCAGCAGCGGTCATTGGGTGCATCCATACATTACTGCCAGGGCAGTGAGACAAACCCGTAGCTCAGCGATCCCGTGCGGAAGCGTCTGATAAATTCACCTCCAGCCCAGACACAGGCTCCTACAGCCAGACGTCAGGGTGATGCCCAGAACAGTGCAAGTCAACGCTATCCGAGATCCATCTCTGTGTCTGCAGAAACTGGGAAGAACAGTAGTAAGGCACACTATATCTAGAGATTTGGAGGGTTTTTAGTGTTTGATTTCATTCAGTTAGAGCTGCCAGCTAAGCCCCTAGGAGGAGATGCCATGTGCCGTGGGGCCAGCTGTGCTTAGGCTGCGGGGGAGCAATAGGATGTGGTAGGACTGAGCTCTTCAGATTTCTGAAAGTCACAGGAGTGCCTTGTCCCGAATTGCTACCGTTGGTCTCATTCTGGAGCCTCTCCCACCCCTAAAAGAAAAAAATCTTGTTTCATAAAGAGGCACTTGCACACTTGCTCCCACTGAACCATTGCTTGCATAAATGCCGCTGGAGGTGGCCGTGGCCGTGGCCTGAGCTGATGAGGATGTGACCCTGTTCTTGTGTTTTCAGAGTACGGATCTGACGAGCACAGTTGGCTACGACAGCATCATTCAACATCTGAATGACGGCAGGAAGAACTGCAAAGAGTTTGAAGACTTTTTGAAGGAAAGGTACGGAGCTGCCTTTGAAAACGGGTTAGGTTGAACCTGGGAAGTGAGGCAGTGGCACTAGTTCTACTCCTTGCATTCCCAGTTTGGTTTGTGTCCGCTGTGTTAAAAAACTTTTGATTTTTGACTGATGAGGAACGTGTTTTCTTACATTGCTCTTTCCTCGCACGGCTGGCGCTGTGCTATGGAGTCCGTGCCCAGGGATCCTCAGCTGCGAGGCAGCGATGGTGCCCAGAGCTTGATGCTCACATCTTGAAGTGTCTGTTAAAAAGAAAGAGGGATCAGGAGCAGTTTAATAATTCAGTCTTACATGTTGCCAGACTTCTGTACTGATGCGTTTGCAGCCGTTGGTGGCCTGCCCAGGCCACATGCTCTCCTGTGAAGTTCACCTTGCAGTTCAGCTTGCAGAAGATCAGGTGAAGACCTTGTCATAGGAGAGGCACAGCTTTGTCCTGCATTTGTCTTTGTACATTATGCACAGCCCACAGATTTTATGTTAAAAAGAAGGAGTAGCATTAGATAACGCATTTATTAACCAGAGGATATGACCAAAGTAGAGGTTCCGTGGCTACAAAGGCACAACTGGGAAGGCCTGGCCATGTATTCTGACTTTATGGTTCGCCTGGTTAACAACGGCTAAATATGGAGTGCGTTGTAGGACAACCTTGAATTAATGTAATTTTGGTATTGAGAACTGGAGAAAACAAACCTCTGAATATAAGACTTGGCACAAAACAGCCTGGAAACATATGTAGTGAGGATGAAGAGGAGGACAACCTGTGGATAAAAGTGTCTAATGCACCTACAGCCTAGCCAAGGCTGTAATCCCCTGTTCCAGGAAAAATTGGGCTTTCCAGCTGGCCGAGGAGCCATTTGCTGAACCCTGCGATCCGTGTCCCAGTCATCCATGGGATGAGGCACGGGGCAACGGAGAGAGTGCAAAAAGCCTCCTCCACACCCTGTGCCCCGTTCCTCTCTGCTGTTGAAGGAGATGTAGGTTCCCACCAACGTGTCTAGCCAGGAGGAGATTAGAGGCTGGACCTGGACTTGCTGCCGGCACCCCTCTCTCAACATGGCACAGTTCTCCATGTAGAGCACGGCTGTTACATGGTTCCAGCCACGGAGATCATGCTTGTTGGATTCAATGCTTTGTCTCAAAAGGAAGTTCATGGGAATATTCTTAGATAGAGGAAAAAAAAAAAATCAGTGTATAATCTTATTTTTTTTCCATTTCCCTACAAGCTTTTGAAGTTTTTTAAGGAGTTAAGTTAGGTGAACGCCACTGCCAAACTCTAGAAACCAGCAACACAGGCACCTGCGTTAGAGATACAGGCATTTTAGGAAGCTATTCATTTTATCCAGTAGACTTTCTAATGCAAGCCTGCAGCAGTACTTGTTTCTCTCCACGGACTGCAGACAGCTTGGGTGGCTTGCCCAGATGGAGATACCTACATTTGACCAAGCAATTCCAGCCCTGGTTGTCCACACAGATTTCAAAGCAACTGCAGCAAGCTGGTTGTTCTTAGACCGCAACACATTGGCTTTCTTCTCTCCACTCTTTCTTCCAAGAGGGGAGGACAATATGATATCTTAAAGTCCTCCATCTCCTGTGGAAGTGGTCCTTGCACTCATTGCCCGTGGGGAAAGCAATGCCTCAGGACCACAGACAGGGCAAAACAAAGTGTTTTCACTAGAAAGGCTTTTAGGTAACTGCAAACAAGAAGTCTTCCTTCAGCCACCTGTCCACAGTTGGTTTGCAGCAGGCCAGAAGACAGTGAGGGCGTTAAGAGCGTGTCTTGGCCTCTGCTGCAAGCAAGTATCAGTTTCTGAAATGAGAACTTCCTCCCATGTCTCTCTTTCCTCAACAGGGCAATCATAGAAGAAAAATATGGCAAAGAACTCATCAACTTGTCAAAGAAGAAGCCCTGTGGGCAGACAGAGCTGAAGTAAGTTCACAGTCTTGTGTGCGTGTTTTGCTTTTATGGGTGTCCTTACCTGAAGCAACAAAGGAAGAGGAGAAGGTAGGAGGCTGTGAGAGACAAAGCAGTGTTAAAATGTGACTGGGACTCTACCAGAAGATGATCTGAAATCGGACTTGTGAATGAATGGTGCACAGTTGGGTTGGCCTTTGCTGATAAACGAGTTGGACTCCACCAAGTTCCCACCAGCTGTAGACTAACCAAAGCATCATAGATGCTCAGGCGCTATGTGGGCTGAAGGTTCAGCAGAGGGCCAAGGATCTTGAGACCTTGGGTTCTCTCCTGACTGTTTTTGCGGCCAGAGGGAAGTACAGGTACTTCTTTTATTCAAACCATGCAAGTCTTCAAGGCCCAGCATGTTACAGCTATGGCTGATGCGGTTGGCTCCATGAGTGGGTCTCCATTTTCCTAGTGACCATTGGCACCTTCTGCTTCCTGCTTCTATACCCTATACACGCCCAGTCTGATATTCTCTGATAATTTATTTACAGTTTCATACTGAGGCGTCGCATAAAATGTTTCTGAAATCATTATTGTACAATATTAATAGGGAGAAAAGTATCCTACGTGTCCAACCGCTGGCCAATCCACCATGTAGAAGGTGTTCGTATGTCCCAAATGACACTTTTAGGAGGTTTCCTGAAACATTTGTTGTGAAAGTCAGGATTTTTAATAGCATCCATTGTTCAGAAAGATGTAAAGCTGATCTCAAACCAAGTGAGCTGTGTTATACTCACCAAGAGGGAAAAAGCCAGAGGTGTAAAGAGGGTAAATAAACCTGCGTTGAGCTTCTTTGGCCAGCGTCAAGTGAGGGATTTGCTATCCGGTTTGGGAGAGGTGCTCTGCTGATGCCTGTGCCTGGCCATGCTTTCCCACTCTTTTTAATGCTCTGCCTGTTTTTCAGCACGCTGAAAAGATCCCTGGATGTTTTCAAGCAACGTGAGTAATTCTTCTTCTTCGTGTTTGTCAGGACACTTGGCAGCACCAAAGCCTGCAGGCAACTGCTTGGGAAGAAAATAGCAGAGAAACCTCCAAAACAGTGCGATGCTGGGGTCAGACACCGGCTGTCCTGCTCGCCCAGCTAGGTTCAGTGTGCAGGGTTTGGGACAGAGCGCTCCAGGGCACGGGTGGGAGAGGAGACCCACGGGGCATCCCTTTGGGGATCTCTCGGGCTTTTGGGGCTGGCTGCAGCTCAGAAGTCGTGCTTGTGTTGTAAATCAGAAGCTTGGCATAGGAAGCTCAACTGGAGTTTGTTGGACTGGCACGCCTTGCCTTCTTCACATACATTCCCGGTGCAGTAATTTGCACCTCAAATGCTGGGGGCAGTTTTGGGCCCCTCCCTGCAAGAAGGACATTGAGGTGCTGGAGCGTGTCCAGAGAAGGGCAGCGAAGCTGGTGAAGGGTCTGGAGAACAGGTCTGGTGAGGAGCGGCTGAGGGAACTGGGGGTGTTCAGCCTGGAGAAGAGGAGGCTGAGGGGAGACCTGATCGCTCTCTGCAGCTGCCCTGAAAGGAGGCTGTGGTGAGGTGGGGTCGGTCTGTTCTCCCAAGGAACAAGCGACAGGACGAGAGGGAATGGCCTGAAGTCGTGCCAGGAGAGGTTTAGATTGGACATTAGAAGAATTTCTTCACTGACAGGGTGGTCAAGCACTGGAACAGGCTGCCCAGGGAAGCGGTGGTGTCACCATCCCTGGAGGTGTTTACAAGACGTGTAGATGTGGTGTTCAGGGACATGGTTTAGTGGTGGCCTTGGCAGCGCTGGGTTAACGGTTGGACTTGATGATCTTAAGGTTCTTTTCTGACCTAAATGATTCTATGATTCTGATCAGACCATCTAAAAGGCTTTGGCCACCTCACATTGTCCTTTCATTGCCACATGTCACAGCCCACCGGGCTACAGGCACCCAGCATCCATACCTCGAGAGCTGGCACTCTGCTATCCTGTGCTGAGTCCACCCTCTGCCCTAGCCAGGTTTGTCTGCTGCCTTGTCCCTGGGTGGACCTCCCTAACGAGGGTCTGCCCTTGCAGCAGCTGACTATTGATAGCTGTGGGTTTGAAACACCTCTGGGGGTTGAATCCTGAGCTACAGTTTGGCTTAGCTCCCTTGATGAGCTTGCTGGGGTTGTGTTTCACAGTATGGCCACCCAACGTCAGTAAGCTTTTTTTAGCATCAGTTTTTCTGTGCCCCAAGTTGTTTGTCTGCTAGCCTGGGACAACACTTCCTTTCAGACAGTTGCTTCAGGGTGTGATGTGTTGAAATGTGCCTGAATTCGTCTGGATGAGGGGGAGATGTGACCGTGCTTGTTTGAACAACTTCTCTGGATATGAGTTTTCTTAAACTGAAGGGCAGGCCCAGCAGGACGGGTCCTGAATAGCTCCTTACATAGGCAGGCACTGCTTGGAGGCTGCTTCAAAACTGCTGCTGCTTTTATGTGTTTCTGCAAGGGGATGTATGACGTGGGGTCTTCGGGTCAGTCTGACGTCAGCTACAACAGTTGATTTGAGCAACAGAGTCTTTTTAGGATTACGTATATATATATAGATATTTGATTTTTTTTCTTTGCAGAGGTAGACAAGGTGGGGCAAGGTCACATCCAACTGGCGCAAACCCTTCGGGAGGAAGCAAAGAAAATGGAGGACTTCAGGGAAAAGCAAAAACTGCATCGGAAAAAGGTCAGGCACCGTGGGAGCAAGCGTCTTCCCCACAAGGTGTCGATCCTCTGCTGCTCCCGGCTGGTGTCTCCCGCCGTGCTCCAGCCCCCTCCGTGCCCCCGGCACCTACCGCTGCCGGGAAGTCCCGAGCTTCTTCTTAAGTGTTGCAACCGTGTTGGTGAACTGTGCGGCAACCTCCAACTTCCTTCTTCTCACTGCCGCGTCTTCTCCTTTGGGCAACTTCTGGGGCCAGCGATAGCTAGGGCTCAGCTCCAGGGACACCAGCCTCAACCAGGAATGTTTTTAAAGCATCTATATAGTCCTGTATGATCTCCATAGGGTCTTCTAAAATTGGCAAGCCTTTTAACTTCTTCTGGCTTCAGAGTCCTCTGTCTGGAAAATGAGAGAAAACTGCTGGAACCAGGGGCTGGTTTGGACCTAGCAGAGGGGACTGGGCTTTCCAATTTTGCCAGGCCCTATGGAGATGATACAGTACTATTTGTTTCTCAGATTTCACTTGTACAACTCCTTTGCATACACATATCTAAGTGGAGGCATAGATAGAAGCACAAAAGATGGATTTTGTGAAGATGCTTTGGGTGGACGAAGGTCCTTAAATCCATCTTAGCCTGGTCCATGCCTCTTCCTTTCCTAAGTCCATCCTGGAGCTTTGACAGTCAGTGATGTGCTGACTCTGGGTCTGTTGTCTTCACAGATAGAGCTGATAATGGAGGCGATCCACAAAAACAGGAATTTGCAATACAAGAAGACCATGGAGGTAAAGCAAACTTGCTGCTGCTTCTTGGCACATGGGTTAATGCTGCTAACACGCACATGCACAGTGCTGCGGCAGACTTAAATATGAGGGTCTTCCTCCTCTGCTGCAACTCTGTACGTCGTGTCTGCATGAGCGGTACGCAGGGGTGTGCTCAGAAAACCTAGAGTACACCAGACACACAGCTGGGGGTAGCCTTGCAGGGTTGGATACGAATGGTTTAGAGGCCGTGGGCTTGATTGCCACGAGATTTTCACCCCAAATGAAGAGCGCCTTGTCTTGTAAGGTTGGTTTTGCCCAAGCAGCAGGGCATCTGGGGCCTTGCACGCCACCCCCTGCTCTGCTGGCAGCCTGCGCCCGCCCCTCCACTCGCAGGCTGTGCTTCCCTCCTCCCTCGTGAGCTGTATTGGTATCTCGTCGCTCGCTGACGCACTCCTGCCCCGTTGGTGGCTCTCCTAGGCCAAGCGTCTCTACGAGCAGCGCTGCAGGGACAAGGACGAGGCTGAGCAGGCTGTGCACCGCAACGCAAACCTGGTGACGCAGAAGCAGCAGGAGAAGGTACGGAGAGGCGGGTGGCTGTGGGGCGGGGGGAGAAAGGGGCGTCTTTCCTTGCAGCTCGCCTGCCCCACGGCTCTGGGCTTTGGGGTGAGATGGGAGGGCTGGCGATGTTCCCTGGTGGGGCTTTGGTGCCACCGGTGATGCACCACAGCTCTTCACGACTTTTCGTTTCTCTTCTCTCCCATTTTTGGCAGCTGTTCCTGAAGCTGGCTCAGACGAAATCGGCCCTGGAGGACTCCGGTGAGCATGGAGATGCAGTATTTGGAGGGCGAGGGGAGCATTCCCTGGGGCAGGGTGTTGTGCAGCAACGCCACGGCTCTTGGGCGAGCTCAGGTCAGGCATGGCTCCTCTGGAACACGTGCTGCAGGTGGACACCCACCCTGGAGAAGCCTGCATGGCCCCACCAAGGCTGCTCCCATGGCACTACCCTTTGCCTTGCTGTGTGGCTCTGTGTCCCCTTGCAGTGCCCACCCATAGCCAAGCTCACACATCACTGCTGCTTTCTCCCTGACATCCCAGCCATTTCAGGCTTCACCTTCCAGCAAAAGTTTATTTAATTAATGCTAATCAGATGGTGATGTGATTTCTCTTGCAGACAGGAGCTACCAGCAGAACGTTACCACGCTAGAGAAGATCCGGGAAGAATGGCAGAAAGAGCACATCAAAGCTTGTGAGGTAAATGTCCCGAAACACCTTGATGTGTCAGCGCGGTCCTCTGGATGTCCGTCCCTTGCTGCAGAGGTCAGGGATGGCGCAGATTTGCCCTCTCTGTATTACCCTGGCAGTGAAGCAGCAGGACGTGTTGCAGCAGCCAACCCTGCGTGTGTCTCACATTTGGCTTCTGGATTCAACGTCCCACTACTTTGAGGTTTCCCCTCTTTTTTTTTTTTTTTAAATTTTTATTTTTTCTTCCACGAACTTTTAAAATTGACAGAGTCAATGCAATCAGTAGCGACACTTTTGCCCATTACTTGCCTGCACGTTTGGTGGGGCCATCGTCTCGAACAGTCATGGTCATGGTCACCTCTGCACATGTGGCGACTCAAGGCCAATGTGTGTTATAGCTGTAACACCACACAGCAGACTCTGAAACTCTGAAAGACTTTAAATGACTTTGCAGCAGAGGCTGGTGGTGGGCTGGGGAGGCAGGCTGGGTGAAGCCATCCCCACGCACCAGGAGCCCTTCGCCTTGTATCTCATGGACCGCGTGGTAGTGTGGGAAACCCTCCGAGTAGTTTTATCAACCTAAAGCAGACTGTCTCATAGCGAAGTGGTCTAGCAAAGATTTCTAGCATACGCTGGGGAAGTCCAGAGCTGGTGGCGAGAGGACTGTGCAGTGGCTCTGCTGCTGACCTGTGTCTTGCAGCCACCTGTGATCTATGACTGAGGGACGGACAGGGACTGCAGAGATACAGGTTTTATCCCACGTCTGCTGCAAGCTTGTGAAAGGTCTTCCCATCCCCAGCCACACCAATCCCTTCCCAAGCTATTTCTCCTCAGGCCTCTGTTCTACTTTTTCCTTTTGAAATGGCATTTTCTGTCTGTTTTGTGTGGCGTGTCTCCGTGCTGGTGTGCGTTTGGTGTCTGGGCTCTCCAGAAACCTCTCTGATGGTGGGGCATGGGAAGCAGTAGTTTCAGTTCCACGGATGGATCACGTGGGGGTTTTCCCCTCTGTGTGTTGCAAAGGTCATAACTGATAACAAATGCACATGTACACTTGGGATAAAAGGTTATCTTTCACGGTAATGTGTAAAGGCATGTGAAATTGAGGTACACCAGATGGCAGATTTCAAAAGACGAGTTTAAACCTGCTTGGAAAGGGGCTGGGCAGGAAAGAGGGAGAACAGCAACCAGTCAATGCACCCCTGTGTCCATATAACACCCCAGTGTTTTTTTATTGCTCCATACCTGTGGGAGTGAAGTGAGACGGGACTGCAGGACCACGGGGTGCCTAGGGAACGTGCACTACCTTTAGGGAGCTGGCCAGAGGTAGCAGTGTGCCAGCTAACCCCTTGCACATCAGCCCTGCAGGCCTTCCCGAGCTTAACACTCATCTTTGAAATACCTGGTTGCGTAGAGGGATGGTTTCTTCTCTGGATGAGCTGGAGGACTTGTGGTTTCCGTGTTTCCTGCAGAAGACCAACACCACCTGCTCCTCGCTGAGGACAGTTGTCTTTGTAGTGGTACTTGGGGATGAGAAGCAATCAGGATGAAGGAGATTTGCTCTCATTTTAAAGATGTTAGGGCTGTTTTGTCTGTGTCGTTTCAGTTCTTTGAGACTCAGGAGTGTGAGCGGATCAACTACTTCCGCAATGCCCTCTGGCTTCACGTCAACCAGCTCTCCCAGGACTGCGTCCAGAACGATGAGGTGTGTCAAATGACAATCTTCATTTTTCTGTTTGGAAAGCAGAACCCAATTTGCTTTCCTGTGCGCTGAGCTGTGTTATGTCTGAGTTGGGCTGTAGCCTTTGATCGGCCACCAGACACCAGCATGAGTGTGCAGGCAGAAGGTTTTGGCCAGAGGTCTTGCAGGTGAGGTTTCTTCTTGGATTCCCATATTTTTTGAGGGTGGTGAAACCCTGGCACAGGCTGCCCAGAGAGGTGGTGGATGCCCCATCCCTGGGAACATCCCAGGTCAGGCTGGATGGGGCTCTGAGCAGCCTGATCCAGTGGAAGATGTCCCTGCTCGCTGCAGGGGGTTGCACTAGATGGCCTCTGAAGGGCCCTTCCAGCCCAAACCAGCCTGTGATTCTGTGATTCCCCTACTGTTGAAGCTTGTGTCCTGGTTGAGCACTGGGCTTTCACCCCATGTGCGACAAACGATTGGAAAAAATTCTCTTGTTTTCTGATCTGATGTATAAAAATGCTTTTTATTTCCCTTTTGCAGAAATACGAGGAAATCCGCAGGAGTTTAGAAATGTGCAGCATTGAGAAGGATGTGGATTTTTTTGTAAATCTACGCAAAACTGGAAGTTTGGCCCCAGGTAAGAGCTCAGTACAACCCCATGAAGTAGTGCTGACTACCTTGTACTTTTCATGGAGCTGCTGCTCTGATCAGCATCAGTTTGGACGCCAAAAACATTGATTTTGCAACATCCCTCCCTTCATTCACTGGCATGCAGCACTAGCCTCTTATCACCAGCCCCTGAAGATAATCCCCCCCTTCTGTAACTTTTAATTTCCTGATTAGGCATTTTCCCAGAGCTGGAGAAAGACTTAGCAGCTGAATGGTATGACAGGTGGTTTACAGCTATAAAAGGTCTGTACTTTACTATCGTTAACTCTTCCTAGCTCCTGTTGTTTATGAAAACTACTATAATGCACAGAGAAATGCAACTGCTGTGAGAAGTCCAGTTCCTGTACCTATATCAAGGTAAGGGACATAATATCTACAATTGCAATTGCTATTGCAAATGATGCTCTCCCCCTGAAAAAAAAAAAAAGCATATTTAATTGCTTTCAGTCTATTGGAGGCTTGAGTTAGGAGTATTAGAGGAAAATATTTCCCATGCTATGTAGTCCATCACTTTCTACAGCAAGAGTTATTCCAATGTGCTGCCATTTGAGGACACCCTCAAGCCCAGTCAAAAGTTTTTTGCTCCCCTTTTTGGAGTAATTTCTCCATTCTTATGGTTGGGAACCTTATTCTGAAAGTGCTTGTGGTGAGGGTCTGCTCATTTTCTCTTGTACCAAGCCTGTTCCAGAAGTCTTTTGCACGGAGGTGAGGGGCTGCCATGCTCTGACATCAAGTCTGGGGAATACTGAATGTCATGTCTTGGTCTCTTTGGGAACTATCTGAGCTCCCTTCTAGAGCAGCCTTTGATACCAGATTGAAACCTTCTGGGCTTCCTTGCATGGTTCTCCGTGTGGTCTGTCTATCTTGGGAGAGATGGATCAGTTAAAAGCGTGCGTGGGCAGAGGGAGGAACAGCAGAGCCGAATTCACTCTTCTGGGACAGAAGACGGGCAGGGATTCCAGGGTGAAAGATGCTTCTGCCAGGGGGGAAGATGAGGATTCAGGGCTGAAGACTGTTGCTAAAGATGAGTGTGCCACTTTAGCCGTCACACTGGGAGAGGAGTCATGTCCAATTATGTCTTCCTGATGTCTCACTCTGGGTATAGGTATGTAGAAAGGCATGCCCTGAGGCTCACTTGTCAATGTTTCCCCGACATAGTGCTTTTTGGTTACTTTTTCCTCTCCCGCACCGTATCCTCTTCAGGCCCCAGGTTTGCCAAGCAGGCTGTTGGTGGTGAGCCCACCATGACATGCTATGGTATCAGGTCTCCATGAAGCCCGGGCTGGCCAAACCTCTTGCACTCCCACCAGCTCTGGGAGGGCAGCTGGGGAGCGCAGAGCCAGGGCAATGGGAGTCCTGAGGCCATGCAGATTCTCAGCTCTGTGTTTCCGTCTGTGCAGGAGGGGACCTCTACCCACCCCGACCAGCACGCCAGGTGAGATACTTGCTTTATGGGGTTTCTGGCCACACAGAGGAAGTCTCTGCTTTTGTTCTCCCTCATCAGAGCATGAGCTTTAGCTCCCTAAAGGGATTGCTTCAGGTGAAGCTCCTACTCTAAGTCTGGTCCCCACTGAAAGACGCTGGGAAGTTGGGCACTGACTTTGGAGGCAAGGTTTCACCCAGCAGAAGTTCTGATCAAAAACCTGTGTGTTGGCATTTCTGAAGCTTAAGGATGTCTGAGCTTGGGATGCCACCAGTCTCTGCAGTTTGGGCCTTTCTCTGCTTCAACAGCACGAGCTCTATCATTCCCAGTGCCACTTCAGTGATGGGAGACCGCAGCAGGACTTGGTAAAATGAGGTCCTGCTCTGGCTTTTTGGCAAATCAAGTCATTTCTTTCTTTGAGCATCATTCACCCTTGCCTCCCATCCCTTTAACAAGGGTGGCCAGTGCGTGGTGTTTGTGTCCTGTACAGAGGCTTGCAACGAGCCCTTCCCAGGAGCAGACCTAATTTTTTTTTGCATTTCAGGTGAGCCCGATTACGCCACAATTGACGGCTACAGCTTGATACACCGCTAACAGCCACAGTAAGTACTCGCATTTGATGAAGGAAGGATTTAATATGAGATGCAGCTACACAGAGAAGGGGCAGTGGAAGAAGAAAGGCCACTGGTTAAGGGATGACACGTTGAGGTGACCGACTGGGAGTGGTGATCCTGTCAGCCCTCCCATCGCTTGCCTGAGCTGGAGCTGTGGTTTAGACGCTGTTGATCCTGTTCTGTAGGTTCTCCAGGCAGAAGACACTGTTGGTCTGGCCAGCGTGGCAGAGGTGGTGTTTCCAGTTACTCCCAGCCACAGAGCGCTGCAGTGCTTCTCCGTTTTAAGAAAGTATTTGAGGACTCTGATAATTATTTGTACGTTCAGAAAGTGCCTACTAAAAATCCGTGCCTTTGATCAGCAAACTCCTTCGATGGATGTGGCGGATTAAGGGGCACGGACTCTGATTGGGGATAAACCGAAGACCTTTATTGTTTGCTACAGCATCATTATATACATTTCTCTGCTCGTACACGCACCACTAAGCAAGCTGTGATTGATGTACAGGCACTGTCCAACCGCCACTACCACTAACCCTGTTGGCTGCTGTCCTGCAGGCTTGGGCTCCTCTCGTGTCTAACCTGTTTTCTTCCCTGTTCTCTTCCTTTGATCTTGTTCAAGGCTCAGGGCAGGAGCTGCCTGAATCCTGTTAACTCTTTCCATCCCTTCTCTCCTCGTTCCTCCTCAGATGGATATCCCACCTTCATGCTCAGGGAAAGAAAAGGAATATAAGCGATGGACCCAGACACACAGGCATTCTGTGTCACAAGTAGTTTTTGATCTGAAGTTCTTCTAAAGCACAGCCAGCTGGGAGAGGCGGGAGCCTCCCACTCCCCAGATAACTAAGAAGTCATATGTGTCTAGGGGAGTGCTGCACGATGCTTTGGGCACGCTGGCTGGTGTTCAGGGCATATGTATCCCACTCAGATCCCAGGTTACGCTTTTGCCTGTTTCTAAAGTCTTTCATTAATGGGGATTAAACTTGTAATTTAGGTTTAATTTTGGCCGTGTCTCTCAGGGAGCTTACTTAGAGGAGCACCAGCGGTTACACCACGTGTCTGGCTTAGCTGTAGATGTGCTCCAGGCTTAAGCACTACTGGAAGCTGATTTCCATCTTGCCTGGTGTGGCAGCCCGCAGCACAGCTACCTAACGAGAGGCTGTGCCGCACTGCACAGCGTCGTTGAGAATCTGAAGAAAATCGGTCAGTTCTTCCAACCGCCTCTCTGATGAGGGGCTTGTGGTTTTTTAGGTTCATGGTATAGCTTGTAGGCTCTGGAGACCCCCATTTGATTAACTTCTGGGAATCCCTAAACTTCAGGCTTGTTCTGACTGCGCACCACTGGAAATAAACTCAGCTACAAATGCAGGGCTGGAGCCTTGAAACTCGTTTTCTGACCAGGACTCCTCAAAGTTTGTGCCCTTTTTATTACTGTATGTATGATTATGGCTTTGATTCAGAAGCTCAGATGCCTCAGGGCTGCTGGTCTCTCTGCAGTCCCTGTGTGCAGTGTTGCTTAACAGCTCCTCAGTGCCTCACTGGACACAGAGACACGGGACATGGGGATCTGCACACAATTTAGCTGCCTAAACCTGGTGCCACATGACTTAACTTTGGAGCAACAGGAGTTCCTAGTTGTATGATGTTCTTCAAGCTGAATGTGCATGACTTCGGTGCGTGCCTAAGCCCACCAGTCCTCGGGGCTTTTACTGTATTTCCTTGTGCAGAGAAGATGACGGTGAGCTTTTACATCTGTCCTGCTGCATTATAACGAACTGTGCAAAGTGCATAGCTGTCCTATTTTTATTTCTGAAAGACCAAGTGTACAAATATTCTTCTGAAGGAGCCTGTTGTAGTCTTAGTTCTTTAAATACACATTTTAAAAGTAAGTTTTGAGACTCGCATCCTGGATATATGTTTTTTTTAAAAAGGTTGTCACATACACTTTCTGCTGGGGCAGGGGCTGATAGACCTTCTGTCATGGGTTGGGGCTGGGCCGGCCACTAACGAATGACAGACGCTCTCTGTTAATCCCTCTCCCCTCCCAAAAGGGAAAAGGAGAGAGAACAAAAGGAGAGAGACTTTATGGTTTGGAAAAAAAACCTAAAACAGCTTTAATGAAACAATAACAATAAAAGAAAAGATAATAATAAGAATAAGGGAATAATGAAATATCTACAACATGTACAAATCGATACAACACCAATACTGAACCCAACTCCCCCCACCCCGATGACAACACGTCCCCACCACGCTGCGGGGCTGGCACTGGGGCAGTCCCAGGCTGGACTGGGCAGCAGACAGGGACGGGATGCAGGAGCTGGACTCAGGCCCTGGATTCAGGGACGCACGGGTCGGGATTGACGACAGAAGGACAGACAGAGCCCTCCTCAGGTGTCGGCCATCGAAGGAGAGAGATTGACCCTGGTGCCCCCTCAGCTTTCCACTGACCGTGCCGTCCGTGGGGTGGAACACTCTGTGGGTCAGGTTTGGGTCCCCTGTCCGGTTCGCTCCTCCCTGCAGGGGCGGCCTTTTTCGGGCTGGGGACCCTTTTCCCTCCCGCACCCCAACACGGGTACAAGACTCAGCAGTGACCTCGGTCGCTCCAAGAACCAGTCCCAGCCAGGGCCTCTCTGCATCCCGTTCCTTGGTGCTGGCTGTGACCATCAGGGGTTGGCACTGCTGGAGCAGTCCCTGGCTGGGGAAACGTGCTGCTGGTTCAGACAGTGCTGTTAGTTAGAGGAGACTTGACTGAAAAGTTAAAGCACTAAAACAGAATTAGTTCTGGTTTAGCCCAAACCAGGACACCTTCAAAGCACTCTAGGATGTTCAGGTGGTGTGAGTTGCCTCTCCTGGAAGGAAGCCTACAAGAGCATAGCCTTGCTCAGCCTTTATTTCAGTGCTTGCTCAGTACCAGCTGTGGGAGAGAATACCCCAAGGAAGGCTGGCAAGAGAACAAGTACTTGAGATTAGCCGTGAACTGCAGACCAACTGTGGCTGTTTTCCCTAGAAAAGTATCTATCTACAATACATTGCACCACTTCTTTATTGGCATTTTTCACAATAGATGGTGTTTGGGTTTTCTGGATGCGGAGGACCCCAATGAGGCTGAAACGTGGCTTGCACATTCACTAAATACACAGAAGTTATCCCAAAATAGCGGTGCTGGTTCTGAATACACCAGCTGTTGGAATAGACCTAAAGCCAAGCAAACCCTGGCTTGGAAGTGGAAGGTCCAGACATGGAACTACTCATGAGCAAATCTGTGTGCCCATTCGGGCTGAAATGGCTTTTTGTCTTCAGCCCGTTCCCCTGCCTCAGCGGTGCAGAAGATTTTGGCCTCCTCCCAGGCCCCTGTGGAGGTACCTAGCCTCCTTCTCGGCCCCCTATAGTGAGGCTGGGCTTCCTCACAGATGTCTACACAGGGGTCTGGTCTCCTCCCAGACCCCTACAGAAGCGCCTGACCTTCCTACGGACCCTGATAACCAGCTGTGCAGCTCCTGCCTTCCCTCCCCAGGGAAAGAGCGACAACAAATGCCTTAATAAAACAACTGCTTTAATAAGACAGAATAAGAAAAGGAATACAGATAGTGAGTAAATCTTCAGTCTCTTCAGATGTTGGGCACCCTGCCTTTGGGCAGAGTTTTACGGAGCTCTCCGTTTTTGGTCCTGTGAGCTAACACATAAATTATCACAAGAAAACAGCTCTATTCTTAAAGGAAGTCCACATGAGAACTTCTTGCTGCATTTCTAGATACAGGCAGGGCCATCCAGGTGGCTTAAGGGCCAGCAGCAGGCAGGAGCTGCCTGCAGCCCCCCTGTTATGGTGGACTGGCTGAGCTCATCCTGCGGCCAAGGGCTTGTGCAGTACAGCCCAGCCCTGCGCCCGCTGAGGGGATCACTGGCTCCTGAACGTGCAGTGGGCTCCCGGTGGGGACCAATGCATCCCTGCCTTGAGCCACATACCGTTTAATTTTCCCACAGACATTATAAATCACAGATTACATTCACAACATTTGGGCTTCTCAAGCCTTAAGTACAAGGTCCAATAGATCGGACATCGCTGCTTCAAGATCATTAACACCCCAACTACGATGTCTTCTGCAAGGTGGGTCTGAGCTCTGTGGGGGCTCATCTGTCTGGAGACTGGGAGACATCACTTCTGCTTCCAGTGGGGCTTGGATTTGTCTCCAGCTGTGGCTCCCTGGGGATGGCTGGGCGCCAGGGCAGGGATGAAGATGGGCTGTGGTGCCTGGCCTCCCAGGCTGAACCAGCAGCCCTGCTGTGGCTGGAGGAGCATCAGGCACTGGACAGGCTGCCCCACTCCAATGGCACTTCCAGGTACTGCCACGGCACAGGTAGAGGAGACCTCACACTCCCCATCCTCAATAGGAGAGGCTTGGCTTCTCACCCCGCAAGCCCTCTAGCAGCAGCTTGGCCTCCCCACAGGTCTTTATAGGTGAGCCTGGCCTCCTC
The DNA here is from genome assembly GCF_034619465.1 of Leptosomus discolor. Taxonomy (NCBI): domain Eukaryota; kingdom Metazoa; phylum Chordata; class Aves; order Leptosomiformes; family Leptosomidae; genus Leptosomus; species Leptosomus discolor. The sequence continues at coordinate 89,513,967 of NC_141419.1, read as the reverse complement.
CCAGGCTTTTCTGGAGGAACCTGACCTTGCTGTAGATCCTTCTAGGGGAGCCTGGCCTCCTTCCAGACCTATAGAGAAGCCTGGCCTCCCCACAGGTCCTTCTAGGGGAGCCTGGCCTCCTTCTAGGCCCCTGTGGAGGAACCTGTCCTCCCTGCAGATCCTTCCAAGACAGCCTGGCCTCCTCGCAGGCTCCTATAGAGAAGCCTGGCCTCCCCACAGGTCCTTCTAGGGGAGCCTGGCCTCCTTCTAGGCCCCTGTGGAGGAACCTGTCCTCCCTGCAGATCCTTCCAAGACAGCCTGGCCTCCTCGCAGGCTCCTATAGAGAAGCCTGGCCTCCCCACAGGTCCTTCTAGGGGAGCCTGGCCTCCTTCTAGGCCCCTGTGGAGGAACCTGTCCTCCCTGCAGATCCTTCCAAGACAGCCTGGCCTCCTCGCAGGCTCCTATAGAGAAGCCTGGCCTCCCCACAGGTCCTTCTAGGGGAGCCTGGCCTCCTTCTAGGCCCCTGTGGAGGAACCTGTCCTCCCTGCAGATCCTTCCAAGACAGCCTGGCCTCCTCGCAGGCTCCTATAGAGAAGCCTGGCCTCCCCACAGGTCCTTCTAGGGGAGCCTGGCCTCCTTCTAGGCCCCTGTGGAGGAACCTGTCCTCCCTGCAGATCCTTCCAAGACAGCCTGGCCTCCTCGCAGGCTCCTATAGAGAAGCCTGGCCTCCCCACAGGTCCTTCTAGGGGAGCCTGGCCTCCTTCTAGGCCCCTGTGGAGGAACCTGTCCTCCCTGCAGATCCTTCCAAGACAGCCTGGCCTCCTCGCAGGCTCCTATAGAGAAGCCTGGCCTCCCCACAGGTCCTTCTAGGGGAGCCTGGCCTCCTTCTAGGCCCCTGTGGAGGAACCTGTCCTCCCTGCAGATCCTTCCAAGACAGCCTGGCCTCCTCGCAGGCTCCTATAGAGAAGCCTGGCCTCCCCACAGGTCCTTCTAGGGGAGCCTGGCCTCCTTCTAGGCCCCTGTGGAGGAACCTGTCCTCCCTGCAGATCCTTCCAAGACAGCCTGGCCTCCTCGCAGGCTCCTATAGAGAAGCCTGGCCTCCCCACAGGTCCTTCTAGGGGAGCCTGGCCTCCTTCTAGGCCCCTGTGGAGGAACCTGTCCTCCCTGCAGATCCTTCCAAGACAGCCTGGCCTCCTCGCAGGCTCCTATAGAGAAGCCTGGCCTCCCCACAGGTCCTTCTAGGGGAGCCTGGCCTCCTTCTAGGCCCCTGTGGAGGAACCTGTCCTCCCTGCAGATCCTTCCAAGACAGCCTGGCCTCCTCGCAGGCTCCTATAGAGAAGCCTGGCCTCCCCACAGGTCCTTCTAGGGGAGCCTGGCCTCCTTCTAGGCCCCTGTGGAGGAACCTGTCCTCCCTGTAGATCCTTCCAAGACAGCCTGGCCTCCTCGCAGGCTCCTATAGAGAAGCCTGGCCTCCCCACAGGTCCTTCTAGGGGAGCCTGGCCTCCTTCTAGGCCCCTGTGGAGGAACCTGTCCTCCCTGCAGATCCTTCCAAGACAGCCTGGCCTCCTCGCAGGCTCCTATAGAGAAGCCTGGCCTCCCCACAGGTCCTTCTAGGGGAGCCCGGCCCCCTCCCAGGCTCCTATAGAAGAACCTCATCTCCCCACAGGCCTTTCTAGGAGAGCCTGGCCCCCTACCCAGTCCCCTGCGGAAGCAACGCACCGCGACTCGGTGTGTCCCTCCGTCCCTCCCGTACCCGCCGCGCTGCTGATTGGCCGAGAGCGCGCGCGGGGGGGGTGGGGTGGGTGGGCGTGTGTACGTGTGTGTGTGGGTAAACCCGCCCCTTCCGGCACCGCCAGGAGCCGCCTGGGCAGCGCCGCGGCGGCGGGCGCGCAGCGCCGGGGCCATGGCCGAGGCCGTGAGGGCCCCCCGCAAGGCCCGCGCCAAGAGCAGGGCCAAGGTAGGGGGGATCGGGGCCGGGGCGGGGAGGGGAGGGGAGGGGGCCCGGCGGGCGGGGAGAGCCTCAGGGTTGTCGTTCCTCCGGGGCGGGGGGGGGGGGGGGGGGCTCGGCCCAGCGGCGAGTCTGTCACCGCCGTCTCGCGTCTGTGGCGGCTGCGGGCGGCGGTCGCAGCAGTGAGGGGGGTTTAGTGCAGGGGGGGTTGTGTCCCTCTGTCTGTGCGTGTGGTGGTGTAACACGCCGTGGGACTTTGGTCAAGGGGTTTGGCTCGTATTTGGGGTTAGTCCCTTTTTTTTTTTTTTTTTTTTTTTTTTGGTTTGTTTGGTTTTTTTTTTTTAGAGCGGCGGGAAGGGTGGCTGCTCTGGGCCGTGTTTGTAGCCCTGTTTGTTCGTCCTGTTCTGCTGAAAGCAGTTAGGTCGGGCGAGGGGAGTGTTTTTCTGAAAAGCCTTCTGAACATCTCCTCTTTTCCGAGGCGATGTAGGAGGATTTAGAGTCATTGGCAGCCAGGTGGAGGATGTGATAGATCCTGTGCTGTAAAAGAGTGTAAACAAGCTTTTTTTTTCTTACGGCATATGGCCTTTTTTAATGGCTCCGCACAGCGAGGCAGCTGGAGTTGCCTCTGCAGTGAAGCTGTGGAGCCAGTAGTGGTGTTCGGCAGTGTTTTAGTGCAGCGTAATGAGTCTTGCTACATCTCATAGGGGTCGGTTTGGCTTTGAAATGCTCAAAACGCGAGGCCGTGTGTGGCAGGTGACAGTGTTTCCTCTTCGTTAGTTGGCGCTACAGCTGTTGGTATCGCGCTTCCTTGCTGTTAGTCCTGTTGTGAGTGTGCTCTGTGTCCGTGAGGTTAGTACCGACAGCTTTTTGAAGGCTTCCTTTCCTTGCAGCAGTGCCACGCAGAATTTCAGTAGTTTGTGGGAATGCTCTGAACAGAAATAGCTCACCTCAGAATGGAGCCGAAATGGAAATGTTTCCCTTAATTGCTTAACCTCTTTTCTCTTGTAAACTGCACCACATAGAGCAAAGGTATTGAAGTAATGGCTCTCAAAGCCCTCTGAAAATAAATTAATGAATTAATTGATCTCTGCTCTGTGAAACAAGGTCGTCTATGGCTGTGATTCCTGAACTCAAGGCAAGAAAAGATTGGAGGAAAAAGCAATCTCAGAAGACTTAGTGTGTCATTGTTTTTGTTTTGATTCAGCCCCATAGCATGTGCGAGGTGGTCAAACCCTAAGACTGCTGCTGGAGAGAATCAGTTCCCTGCAGGAAGGCAGTGAGTCACGGGTGACGCTGGTGGTTCATTAACAACGGTGACTCCAGCAGCTGCTGCCTCTGGCCGTCCCTTCCAGGTGTAATTCACCCTGAAACAATTCACTGGCGGTGTCACATGTGAGAATCCAGAATCCTTCAGTGTTACGCCTGACCCATTCCTGATATTTTTCTTGTATTATTATGCTCAGCTCTGGTAGTACGCAGGGGTGTTGGAGGATGTGGTGTGGGGCTCGATCACGTTAAGGACTTTCCCATTCCTGGGCCTCAGAAACAGCCATAATCCTTTGAAAAGCTGAAATTCTCGTGAGCTGGGAGAAAGGCTGGCTCAGCTGTGGAGCTGCCAAGTAGTGGAACGGAGCCCAGGGCTTTCTGAAAACAGTAGCCCCAGAGTTAAGCTTGTCCAGCACCAGTAACACCAGACTGATTCACACACACTCAGGTGGCAAAACCAATGAACTTGGAACTGGTAAGGATGAGCCTGTGTGTTCGCGTGCATCTCGGTGGGTAGCACTCAGTTTCTCCAGGAATGTTTCCTGAAAAATAACGCTGTCCTTAGAGCTTGAGGTGTCGTTCAGTGACACGCTAGGAGAGGAGAAGGTTAGGTGTGGGACAAGGCTGATGAGCAGGCGTTGTCTTTGACGTAAAGGCTGAACCGTCAGCAGAGAGAACAGCAGGTTTTGCTTTCATGTTAAGTCAGAACCTGATTTCTCTCATCCTTTGTCACGTGAAATCCCTGTTAGTGATTATGGTATTTTTTTTGCCTTGGAAAGTGAGAACTGAAAGGCCCTTCATAAATTTTGAAAGAAACTATTTCATCTAATGATAGCGTGTGGGGAGGAGTACAGGATGCTGATGGAAGATAAAGGTTTTTTTTTCTGTACGAGACCTGCAAGAGGGAGCTTTGAGATTGTGCAGGGGAGAGGACCAGCGTGTGTTTGTAGGGTATGCGGGTCAGTACACTGTCAAAAGTATGATCTAGTGATACTGTGGAAATTACTGACTGTAACTGTCAGGAGGTGTTTATTATAACAATTCCTGGTTTAAAGAATTGTGCTGATTCTTTTGCAAGTCTCACCTGTCGCTTTAGTTAGCTGTGGAGTGTGTCAGAACTGTTTTATGATCAGAGTAGAGTGTTCACAGGTTTAGTAGAGTGGAAAACACAGTCTGAAAGCCAAGCCACTGTACTGCCGTTTTGTAAAGGAGCTCTGAGGATATGTCTGAAGTAAAACTAGGCATGAGATTGCGCTCAGATAGGGCCTTGGTGTGAGCTGTTTTCATGTATGCCTTCTCATAAGGCAAAGTCACGTCACATGTTTGGTGAAAACACATGTGATACTGTCAACAGATTTCCAAAACCATAATCTCTTCCCCAGTCATGGAGGAATATTGAGAGCTTTTCCCTAATTTCAGCTGTGTTCTTTGTTGCGTTATCTGGGTCATCCAAAACTGGAGAGCTATAACCAGTCTCGCTCCTAGTAAACTGGTAGGTGTGCACAAACAAATTACAAATTGGCAAAACACTTTCCCAATTTTTTTGTTTACAACGTGGCGAACGAGTTACAGATTTAAAAATCTTTGTTGATTAACTGTGCAGCGTTATTCCCCACGCTGTGCTTCGGGAAGGAGGCTAATCTACACCTTAGGCTAGGTTTATGGGAACTTACTTACCCCCAAACTGATCTTGATTTGAAGGCGAGTGACTGATTTGCTGTTTTAATGTCTCTGCTAAGTATTTCTACATCTGTAGTGTGCAATAGCTGTTGAAAATAGATATTTCCATAATTGCGCAGATGATGTGATGGTTTTAGAATGTGATTTGGGGGTGCATTCCAGATTGTCTTTGTTCTGAAATTGCTTTTTTGAAAATATTTTTCCATTTGTTAAAATATTTCTGTAAAACTTAAGACGAATCGCAAAGTAACTTTTTTTTTTTGTAATGTTATGAAATCTAGTGACTCTCTTTAGAGGTCAGGGCCCTGTTATTTTGGTTATTTTATACGTTAATGAAACTTTCTGTCCTGTGATATTTATAGCTTTTTAATAGAAATGCTGAAGCGTTGTTCGAGAACTGATGAAGAACATAGACACTGATAGACAGTCTTCAAAGGGCAGCTAAAGAGCAAGGATCTGTTTGGTACATTTGTTTTTACCTTTAATATTATGAAAATTAGCGTGTTAAGAAGGGCTTTTGGAGTTGTGATGTTGACAAATGCTACTTTTAGTGATGGTGGGATTTGGGATGCAAGGGAGAGAGATTCACTAGGTAGCAACACTGTTTATTTTTCTTTTTCTAGGAAAAAAAGAAAAAAAGTAGTGAGGAGTCCCAGATACAAGAGTCTGATGATGTCTTCCTCCCTCCCATGGCAGAAGAGTCTTCTCGAGCCAGTGAAGTGCAAGTGGAACATCCTGGAGAATTTATGGAAATTCAGCTCAGTGATGAAGTAAAGGATGGAAAAACTAGAAATGATGTGTGTGACCTCCCTCAGAGTAGTTTATCATCCGTAAATGAAGGGTCTTTGACAGTGGCTCTAGAGCCTCCCACAGATGCAGAAGAGTTCAAAGCTGATCCTTCCCATGAGGAATGTGGGGGGGATGTTGAGAAGAGTGGAAAAAGCAAGTCTGACAAACCTCACAGCCCTGTGGAGGCAGCTGCTACTGGGTCAGGAAACTCTGATTTACTGAGTAGTACCCTTCGTCCCAGTGCTGGTGGCTCTCAGACAGCAGTGGGCTTTGTAGAAGACAAAGGAGCTGAAAACACACGAGATGTTAAAAATCCTCTTGTCCGTTCTTCAGAGAAGCTTCCTCTTAGTATCTCACAGCTCTCTGAGAAATCCAAACCACGCGTTCAGCGGTCAGGATTGAAACCAGTTTATCCAGACTTGTCGGCCGAGTTGTCCTACGAGAGACCCACCGTAATGGCGGTCAAACCGCTGTTGCACAACGAAAGGCTGTACCCGGAGCTCCCAACCGAACCAGAACTGGTGCCGTTTACCAGAGAACAGCTGAAAATTTTTGAGCCGTGTTCATGGTTGGAGAATGTGGACTCCTATGCGGAGGAATTCGAAAGTGTGGCTCATCAGGACAGGCACGAATTTTACGAACTGCTCCTGAACTACATGCGCTGCCGGAGGCAGCTGTTGCTGGCTGAGGCAGAGCTGCAGGCTATGACGACAGAGTGCCAAAATGTTAAGGGGAGGTTATGGACTTTTAAAGAAGAACAGAAAACTGTGCAGGTGCTGTTGCTGAAGCTACTTTGAATCTGAGCTGTTTGGATGTGATTCCGGACATTGATTTTACTTTCTGTCAAGTTAATCATATTTAAGCTGTTGCATTTTGAAAGAGATTGTTGCCTTTGCTTTCTCTCTCTCCACTGACCCCCAGTACTTCAGAGGATCATTGTGTTGAGATTTAAGACAGTTTGTTGCTTGATTTTTAAGTTCTGGTGAGTGTAGGGTAGTGGATATCTTCTGGAGTCAGACTCATACCTGCAGTCAGTCAGAAAGAGCTGTGTACACCCAGTTCTGCCTGTAGTGTTTATGTCACAGTATTCCAAGTAGATGCAGGCGGTTACGTGGTGGAGGAGGACTTCAGAGTGACTGTAGCGGTGATGTCCCATCTGGCCTGCTGCCTGTAGTGACAGTTTTCACTGATGTCACTCCTGACAGTCCAGCTGTCAGAGGTAGCAGCTGCAGAGGAGCTCGAGTCATGCTCGTGGGCGACCCTGTTGCCCAAAGCAGAGGGAGTGTGAGGTCTATTCACTTTCAGCAACTGTTGCTCCGTAAGTGTAGCTGGGGTTTTAGCTACTTCCAGGGTGGTCGTGGTACTCTGTGGCATTTCTGTCTGCAAACCAGAGGGGTCTGGGGAGGTCTTTGGGGTCTGCATTAGAAAAAATTTCCCCCCAAACTCATTCTGTGTAACTTGTTTTTGGAGCCGGATGTTACAGTGGGAGTGAATGAAATTGTTCTGTTGCTCTGATGGTGTTTATAGCCAATACATCGTCAAAATTGTCCGAGGATGCCAAGTACCTACGTATGGGGTGGCTTTTACTGTTGTTTCTATGAGTGTTGTGCCTCTCCTGTGCAGTTCCTCAGTGCTGAGATGTTGAGAGAAATCCCTTGAACAGATTTGAATCTTTCCCTTTTTACTGGGGGAACGACACTGAACCTCACTGGACTCTCAGTTTTGAAACTGAAAGCAATTTTGGCTTCACTCTTACATCCCCGCTGGGCATCTCACAGTTGGCTAAGCTTGCTGCTTGCTTTGTTCCATCCCAATTAATTATGTATTTATTTTAAGTCCAGAATAACTGTTATCTTTATACCAATTTAAAATTCTTACTCTGCGAACTTAGGAAACGTGGGGATACTTTGAAGCTAAGCTTCCAAAGTGCTGTCTCTGAAGCATGTTTCCTGCTTGCGTGATATAATAACAGGAAGGTTATGTATTATGGTTTTCTTGTGCTGAAGAATTGGACATAGGGCAGAGGAAGACTGGCCTCAGCTTTTAATTCTAGTTTGGGAAAAAGAGTACAGTTAATATCTGAAAATTTTAGCTGTAGAATAGGGAATTGCTGGGAGCTTAGAAAAATATTTGTGTTGTTTCAGTACACATTTTAGCTTTAAAATAGCAGATCCAAATATTTATGGAGATTATAAACTGGGAAGCAGGTGCGCTCGCTGGGAGTAGAGACCTGATTTTGTTCACATGTGTCAGTGATACAGACAAGTCACTTCATGTCTATTTCTAAATCTGAGGTATTGAGGGTTTATAGAGTAATTTTTTTCAGAAGTCAGGGATATGACTCTTCAGTAATCAGGAGCTCTAAGAAGTATGAAGGATGTTCTGACACATTTGTCTTTTCTGCTTGAGAAGTGGCCCCTTTGCTTTGAAGTCTCTTGAGGAGAGGGTTATGTCATGGTTGGTTTCTGTAAGCATGCTTGGCCCAACAAAATGACAAAACCACTTACATAGAATAATTACTTTCTTTTCAGGGTGTCTGTGCGGATCAGTGCAAAGTGACAGGTCACCATCGCTACCAGACAGTGGAGCTGAATGACAGTGTGTTGGGGGAACTGAAAAAGCTGTTTGAAGCCAAAGCAGGGCACGTGCATCAGACACTGGCACTGCACTCGTACACTTCGGTGTTGTCCCGGTTGCAAGTGGAGTCGTATGTCTACAGGTTGCTCAGCAGCTCGTCCCTGCTGAGATCTGTGGCTCTTCAGCAGCAAGAACAAGGTGTGTTGCAGGTCTGGGCTGTTCCCCATGCTGTTCAAGGGGCCCAGCGCCTTGTTCACTTGTAGTTTTGGAGTCTGGTGGTGGAATTTGTGTGCTGGGAGTGTTTCTCTTCCGATACTAAAACCTGCTGATCTTACGTAGGGATCAGTGAAACTTTTCTGTCACAGGAAAAACTCCAGTTTCCTTAACTTACCTGGAGAGTGAAAGCCGAATGTGGAAGTGCTGCCTTCTGCCTAAGCTGCATACTGCCACTGGTCACTGTAGAGGAGCACTGGGTGCGATGGGACACCTGGATTCCAGTCTGTTGTCAAAGGCCCTTTTATATATATATATAGATATTTATATAACATAGGCCCTTTTCCAAACTGATTATGTGCAATTCTAAAACCAGCTGGATATTTTTCCCGCTTGGAAGGCCATTTGAAATCTCACAGCTAAATGACTTAGGAATCTTCTTGGGTTTCATCCTAGGTGTGTTACTTGTTAGGGTTTGTGCCAGTACAATCTTTTAGCTAAAGTCGTCCTCCCACTCCAGCCCCTGATATTGATCCTTCCTAGTCCCCATCCCTTTGCCTTCCACCTCCCAGGCAGTTTGTATGCATAGGAAATGGTGGTTCTTACAAGGTTTATGTTGAGGGAAGGCCTTTTATGAAAGTAACCATAGTGTATTCTTCTTGTAATTAGTGTCCAGTGCTTAATTGTAAGATGAAATAAAGTAGTCTAAGTGTTCTTCTCTGTCAGATTTAGCTGTGTTGAAATATCTCGGTATCTATAGATACAGAGAGCAAGTTTTCTATATAGCCCCAAACCCACTACTTATGCCACTACTCTGAGAGCTGCTCATTGAAGCTTCTTAATTCTGTTTTTAATTTACAGTTTCAAAGCAGTCAGAAAATCTGTCTTCAGACTTGGGCCACTTGAAGGAATGTATCAGTGTCCTTTTCAGTTTCACTCGCAGAGTTATCGAAGATCCTCAGTTTCAGAGTGACCTTCTCATGTGGCTGCAGAGACTGGTGAGGGAGTAAGCATGTTTGATCCAACACGTGGGATGAACTCGAGAGTAATTTCTGAAGGTGTTATTGTTTCTCTCGCTGTCCCTCATGCAATGAGTTTTTTGGGTGTTGTTCTGCTTGAGGAACAGAATCTGTTAGCAAATCTTTAGGAGTTCCCTTCTCTAATGAAGTCAATGGGTGTCAGCAGCATTAATGAGGACTGGCACCTGAGCAGCCAGCCCTGCTCAAAGTGGATTGAATACTCAATATTCGTTATGCTTTTACTTATTTTGAAAGTAAAACTATTCAGACTTGTCATTTTTGAGAAGCTTCTACTCTTGCTGATTTCTAAATAAATTAGTTTTTAATGCAATTGTAAAGTAATTAAGTTTTCTACACCAAAGAAAATGGTTTGTGGCTCATAAGCCAAGCAGGCAGACTTTTAAATATTGTTCTCCTGTAACTTGCTCTGAAAATTGAGGTTTGTTAGAAAGCATGGGAAGAGAAATCAAAAAAAAAAAAAAAATTACTATTATAGCAGGACTGGGAAGGAATGAAGCTTGAAATTGTTTACAAGATTATAATGTGTTTCCCTTTAGGTGTCCGTGTTGCAAAGAATTGGCTGTCCAGGTGACCATCTCTTCCTCTTCAACCACATCCTCCGATGTCCAGCTGGGATCAGCAAATGGGCTTGTCCATTCATTCAGGTGTGAATGTTCAATTCTTTATCGTCAGAAAGTGGGAGTGGGAGTGGAGTGGGTAGGAGAGGAGAGTGCCATGTGCCTAGGCAGTCCATCGTGACCGACACCCGTGTTTCCAGGTATGTGGAATCATGGTGACAGCGAGGGGTTTGTCAAGGGATGTATTGACCCGTGTTAGCCCAGCCGTGAGCAGGTTAACAGGGAAGCACACTTCTTCTTGGCTAGAGAGACCCCGTGAAGGGGAGTCCAGGACTTGGAGCGCGCCTTAGAAGGCCTCATGCAGCAGAAGGTTTTGGGAGTGCTCTCCAAGAAATGGAAAGAATATTTAGACTTGAAGCAGCAACTGTGTATGAGACAAGTAAGTTCAGAGGCAGCTTTGTGGGATGAGGAATAACAGATTTTTTTTTTTTTCCTTTTTTATATCCTGCATGTTGAAATGGGACTGGTTTCCCTGGAATGTTTATTAAGTAGTTTCAAGGGCAAGGGCAAGGGTTCACTTTGTATTAGGTCAGAGCGGGTGCAGATATCCGAAGGCACCGGAGTGTTTTTGCAAAGAACATTTTCGCTCCTGCAAGAAGGGAAGATGTAAATCTAGCTGCAGGAAAAGGATTGCAACTACACTGACAGGAGAAAGGGAAGCAATGAAATAAATGGGTAGAATTGGATCATAGAGTCATTTAGGTTGGAAAAGGCGCTTAAAATCATTGAGTCCAACTGTTAACCTGACGTGGTAACTTTCCCTGTGCTCAACATCCTGATTCCCCCTGGTGCCAGAGGTGCATGTGAAACAGAGAGAGAAGCTGTCTTTTTTGTGGGGCTTTTGATGTTGATTTTTTTTCCTCCTTTAATTTCTGTGAGTACTTCTTTTGGACAACTCCCAATATTTTTCCATAGCAATACTTTCTCCAGGGTGTGGGTACTGTCTGAACAAAAGGTAGTGACAAATATGAAACTCAGGATTTTAGTTTCTTTGATAAAACTCATTTGCCCTTTATTTTAGTTATTTAGATTTACTTTGATTTTTCTGTTTGATTTCAGATCAAAGTCTTGGATAACCCATCAGGTGTCTTTCATTTCATGCAGTCTCTTGCCTTGCTTATGTCTCCTGTCAAGTAAGTATGAATATGATTTTATAAATATGTTCTGATTACTTAAGAGTAGAAAACATAACACATAATCTACTTGTGAAACTGAAACTTCGTTGCAGGGAAAGTCGTAAAAGCAGGTACAAATAAGCGACAAACAAGATACTCTTTTTACTCATTCATCTTAAAATACAGCCTTGACAGTACATTCTCCTACTGTGCACAATATGATGCAGCTTGCTTTCAGCTGTCAAACAGCTTGTGAAGACTGACATACCCTCATGCTTTGTTCCTGTGACTTCTGAAGTAGAGTTCTTGCCTTGCACGATGGCCTGTTCATTATACTGTCTCTGCGAGAGAAGCCCTTGAATAAAGGTGTATACCAGGTGTATACGATGGTTGGGAGGCTTAATTTGTTTTTCATCTTTTTTTTTAATCAAGAAGGAGTACGTGGTGCTTGGAGAACGTTGTTAATGGCACCAGTCATCAGTGAAAACTGTGAGGTGCTTCAGATAAAATATATAATTTGCCCCTTCCCCCCCCCCCAAATTTCAATGTCAATCAAACTGCTGGTATTTAGGGTTGTCATTGTGATCTTGATAGTCTGACCCTGAGTTAAGTGGGAGTCCTCTTTATTGGAGGCTATTATTTTAAAGGGTTTTGTTTTCACGTTTCCTGTCTAGAGCTACCTGGGGAAAGTGTGTCTTGAGGATGTGTGTATTGCCAGTGCATTTTGATAGTTGTGTTTTGAACAAGGGCTGATTACTAAGACTGTCTGGAGTGATGCTCTCAGCAGTTGATACAAGAACACAGAGCCTCCACAATGTCTGTACTTGCTGGTAGAAGAGCTGAGACTTGTCTCTTGAGCTGCTACGTGTCAGGAACAAGTTCCAATTCTGAATTTGGTTTGTGAAATCGGTACCTTAAAAATTTTATTTCCTTTGTAATATGTTCATATTATCAGAGTATAAGTTCAAGGAGCTCAGGAGGGTGATAATATGCCAGAGTTTTGTGATGCTGTGTGCAGAGTTCTGCCAGTGCATTTCAAGTTAGAAGGAAGTTGTATGTTAGACTTCTAGCTTTATATGTAACCTTTCTGCATGTTTGTTTGACTTGCTGCTCTGTCTGAACAACTGAGGGTGTATACAGTATAGAGTCTGAAAACTGGTATCCAGACTTAAGGTGGTCTAATGCATGGAGCTGGAGCTGGCTTGACTTGAGGCAGCTCTTTCCTGCAAGGTCTCTGGTTGTGATTGCTCAACGTATCTAAGTCTTGTTCAGCCGGCTGTCGACCAGCACCCCCAGGACCTTTTCCGCTGGGCAGATTTCTGACATATTTCTTAATTTCTTGTTCTTGTATCTGTTTTTTTAATATTTTCTCTTAACTGAAAGATAATTTAGAATTTTTAATTTTCTAATTTTTTTAAACTTGGATTTTCACTTTAAATCAGAAATCGTGTGGACTTCATGTGCCATATGAAACCAAGTGAAAGGAAAAGTTCCTCTTCATCTGGGAAAGAATCTGGAAACTGGACCCTGGTAGATGAAGGAGGAGAAGAGGTACAGCAAATAACTTTTTAAATTTTTTTTTCCCCTTATGCTTTTGCTCAAGCTTATTGTACTTGATTTTTTTTGTGAAATGAAGGAAGGTGATGTGACTTGTTCAGCTAAAAAGCATCATTTGAAACCTAGATCTATTATACTTTCTTTTTATCTCTGTGATGTAACTGTAGATAGCGGAGCTTCCAGGAATGAGTATTAACAGACAGAATTTAAACACTTGAGCTATCGCATGCAAAAGGAGCGTGGAAGTAGACATACATTTGAATAGGTGCTTCCCTTCAGAAGCTGGGGTGGACTAACATAGCATTGCCTCTAGTTGTGTTTCCTAGCTGATGATGGCTTTTATGTAGAAACACGCAGAAGAGGAATTTAGGAGCTTGTGTGTGGGGGGGAAAGAGAGTTCATTTGTACTTTCTTTGTTTTCCTCTTACCAGCAAACTGTAATTAGTACGATAGCGAAGCCCTTTTACCTTTTACCCTTTTACCATTAAAGTTGTGTTGTAAAGCTACTAAAAGCGGCTGTATATGTCTACAGGATGAGGATCCTGAAACAAGCTGGATTCTGCTTTTGGAAGATGACTTGATTGCCCTGTTGTCACAGTTTCCATTTCATGAACTCTTTCAGCAGTTCCTTGGGTTTAAGTCTGGAGGTAAATCAGCTGCTAAAGAGTCATTCTTCATTTTGCTTACACTAATTGTATTAATGACTAAAACTGCCAAGAATCTACCGCTTTGTGGGAGTCTGAGTGAAATAATAATGAACCTGCATAACAGCTCAGACTGAACAGATGAGATGGAAGCGTATACAGTGTGTATGGGATAACTTAAAAACTTACAGCATGCAGAATGTTGAGTCCTTTCCCTTAGTTTTGATCTGCTGGGTAGTTACAGTCACAGATATGCTTTCAGAACTAATTTTTCCGCTTTGCATCTTAGCTGTAATGTTACTGTGATTTTTCTTCAGTTATTTATTCATTCTTTATTTTGCTAAATCTCTGGGCAAGTAAATGAAGGTAAGTGTTTTCTAGAGGTCTTATAACCTGCATAGTTTATTTGTACTTTCATACTTAACAGGTATTTATTGTTCATTTCATAACAGATTTCAGTTCACTATATAGCGGGCAAACAGTTCGTTGTTTGCCAGCTCTATGGTGAATCGTTGCTTTGAGTGCTTGTTAATTACTTGCAAACCCCAGAATTCACACTTGGTTTTTTTTGAGACTTATTTTTCTGTCTTGGTCTTAGGTGCTTACTTTCCTGAAAAAACTACTCCCCAGGAGATGATGAAGATTTTTGCTTTTGCAAACTCCTTAGTGGAACTTCTGTCTGCAGGGTTAGAAACATTTAACAGAGCACGATACCGACAGTTTGTGAAGCGAATTGGTCAGCTGATCAAGTAAGAGAATATTTTCTCTGTGATATGATTTAATCTTTTTCATACAGTCTGGTTTAAAGTTCAGAACTGCTTAAAAAAAAACCCCCAACAAAACAAACAAAAAACCCCCCCAGAAACCCCGCCCCCCAACTGCCAAACAAACAAACAGAAAAACCCCAAAGCCCACCAACCAAAACAAAAATCCCAGTTACTTACTCTGAGAGTTGGTCAGTTTGAGGTTAGCCAGTCTGGGAATCTGAAATCCCGCTGCCCTTGACTCTGAAGGGGGGAATTGCAGAACCTAAATGCTGTTGGGTACGAAGGAGCTGGGTGAGCTGTGGACCACCAGGCTGACTTCCATCAGGGGTGTGCTTAGGCTGGTCTTGGAAAGTCACTGAAATCCAACAGACAGTTTTTCAAATCACCCCTATTTATAACCAGGGTTACTGCTTTCTTTCTGTTGTTGCCCAGAATTGTTCTAGGATTTTTAATTTGCTCCTTGAAAATTGTCATATTGTTGCAGTAAGCAAATGTAATTGAAACCTAAAAGTTGCTCTTTAGTTTTAGTCTCTAGCAGACACTTTATATGGCTTCTGTGAGTGTGTTTTCATGGGGGGATGTAGTTAAATCAGAAACTAAATCCTTATTTTTCTTTGTGTTGTTAGAGCAGTAACTTTTTTCCTGTATGAGCTTTTTGCATGTACTGGCATTTTATCATATAGGATTACCTTAAGGCTCTGGAGTTCACAAGCTAATTTGACATAACAGAGCATTATGCATTGTTTGCTTGCAAAACCAAGGAAGGATAACACAGGAATTTTAGACTAACCCTGTATGAAGAAGGAAGACAAATGCGATTTATATGGAAATCTCTGGAAACCGGAGGACAAAGGGTTGAATGTGTCTCTTGTGACTACATTCTGATCTAGTTGCACTTGTTTGTGTTTTTGTATGGTGATGACATACTTGATGATCCTTCTTCAACTTGTTCTGATGTGTAGGATGACGCTTTGTCATGTGAGTGACCACTGGGCCCAATACTTTAGCGTCAATAAACAATACGGATCTGTAGCACATCCCTACTCTGTGGAAAAATTGCAACTGGAGTTCGATGAGCTGTTTTTTAGAGCTGTTCTGCATGTTCTGAAGGCAAAAAGGTAGGCTATCCCGTGTGATTGATACTGGCTTCATCTTGGGGGAGTTAGATGTTTGAAACTGGGGTTTGGAGTAGCTTTAAATAAATGGTTTAAACAAGGCTGCAGTATGCAGGATTTTTCGGCACTTTGGTAGCATCAAGATGGGGAGGGATTCTGCTTTGAATTTTAGCATCTGACAGAAGCTCTGTTCAGTTCAGAATGAGGTTAACTCAGAACTTGGGATGCTAAGACACATCTTCACATTCCTAGTTCTGTTGTATGGCAGAGGTGTGGGCATATATCTCCTCTTCAAATCTTGGGATTTATCAGGATGAAACTGTTTCTCTCTGCCTCTTCAAATCCAAACAGGTTGGGAGTCTGGTTGTTCATGTCCGAGATGCCTTATGGAACCTTATCCTGCAACATGCTTTGGAGGCTCTTCTTTGTCATGCACTGTGCGGAGAGCGAGCACCTGGAAAAGCTCTGCTCTACTCTGCAACCTGCTGACTGCAAACAAAGACTCAAAGGTAGAATTCCTGTGCTCAGAACCAATTCTAATTGATTTGGCTACTGCTGCATCAGCTACGAGCTTAATTCTTTGCAGGTTTCATTGTTAAATACACCCTCAGCAGCATGACTGGTCCAGAGGCCTTAGGAGTGTCTTGGGCGGTTCATGGCCTTCCAGTACTTGTTTGCCCAAACTCTCATTTTTAACAGGAATTGCTGGATCTACAATCCTTTTAGTTTTCTCTCTGACAGTGGCTGACACTGGCTGCTTGAGAGAGCTGCAAGAGTGCTATGCAGTAGGTGCATCTTGTGTATTCTTGTATTGGGTCCCATCTTGACCTTGGACAGTATTTGGAGAGTGATTTAAATCCTAAAATACAGAGTTTTTGTGTTGTGGGAGGTCTGCTTGTGTTCCACAGCTACAGAAGTTTTTCCTTTGTTTCAAGCCTTCTTTTGATGCTTTTTTTTGTCCTATATGCCACCTTTTCTTTCTATTTCCCCTTGACTTCTGTCCCGTGTTGATCTCCACAGTGATTGTGGTGGCTTCAGCTGTAGCAAAGTTATTTAGAAGCCGGCTGGAATGCTACTTACCCTTTGCTGCTGCCTTCATGGAAAATATTTCAGGACTTGATTGACAGGGAGACAGGTAAACAAAGCAGTAACTCCCTACTTCACAGCCTCTTCACTGTCTTCAGGGAGCACAAATCTCACTTTGTCAGTTTTGCTTTTCAGCTAGCTCGTAGCGCAGATAGCTGTTACCACATCAACCAAGTCTTTTGATGGAGAAGCAGAAGAAAATGGCAGTCTTGAGAGGTTACTCCATGTCTTGCCTCTGTGCAAGCTCAGGTAACATTAAGGCAATTTACACAGTGGGAGAGAGAGAGCAAGACTGTGGAACGGACTCAAGCTGCACCAGGGTAGGTTTAGGGTAGGCATTGGGAAAAATTTTTCACCACAAGGATTGTCAGGCATTGGAATAGGCTGCCCAGGGAGGTGGTTGAGTCACCATCCCTTCGTGTGTTCAAAGTTTGTTAGGATTTGGTGCTTGGAGATATGGTTTAGGGGTGTACTGGGTAGAGCAGGGTTGGTGGTTGGACTCGATGATCTCAAAGGTCTTTTCCAGCCTCAAAGATTCTGTGATTCTGTGTAGCTATGTACGCTTTTATGAAGTGCTGATCTGATTAGCACTTGTCAGCCAAAACAGTAACAATTACACTATTTCAGCAGGACTTCTTTATTTTTGTTTTGCAATAAATTTTTACTGCATCTCGAACAAAGAGGGTGTAGTATGATGTGGTGGGTTGCAGCTCTGACAGTAACAAACATTTTTTTCTTTATTTTATTGTTTTGTTTTGTTCAGGCTTTGGTTTGCTTCTAGCTAACTTTTGTTTTAACCTCCCTGGTATGCTGATACAGGATATTCGTTCTCCTCAATGGGTTGTGTCAGCACAGTGCTATTTTTCACAAATGTCTAGACAGGGAATATTACCAGTTCTTTCAGGGAAATCCCTCTAATCTTCTGAAACAGCTTCTTCTGACTGACACTTGCCAATTGACACTGACTTAGTTTCCTGTAATTCATGCCCTAAAAGACCATGGTTTTGGGATAGAAGCTTTTTTGATTGCCCTTCCCAAATGAAGTTCGGGAAATGTTAGAGTGGTGAATCTAAGGTGGTAGCAAGCCTTGGTCGTTGATGAAATCTTTAGGCTTGCTGAAACAGAGGTGAGAGCGTAGTTGCTTTTAAGGGTTAGGTAGAAATAGCATGATAAATAAGAGTGCAGAGAAGGAGCTGCACTTACTAGGACAACCTCTGGACTATTGAGAGCTACCAGATATAAAATAACCCTCTGGGGAAATACAGGAGGTCTGGTTACTTGAGGTACTCTTGAGTGGACCAAATGTTAATAAACTTACTGTGGAACACGCATTTTTCACTGACAAGCAACGACCTAGTAGTTTCTTCTTGATGTTTGATAACTTGTGTAAGTACAAGCATGTGTTCTCTGTAGGTTTTATAAGTATAGGATTAACAGTTTTATCTTTGCTTCCATTGCAATTGGCAGTGAGAACCTGCTCAACAACACTTCTGGTTACAGTTTACTGCCAGTACCAAGATTTGAGGAGCTACTGATTTTTAGGGTCTCTCTGAACTTGAAGTGTAGTGTGACCAAATGTGCAGAGGAGGAAGGCTCAGAAGTAGCAGCTCTGTGGGGAAGATGTCATTGCTGCACTGTGAGATGGAAGGATTTAGGTGGAGTCTCTCTTCCTCCCTTTTTCCTTGTCCCCATCCTGCAGTCCCAAGCTATGGCTTGGTGTGGGTTTGAGGTTGGCGTGGAGTCCGCAGCGTGTGGAGTCCGCAGACAACCCCAGGTACAGGGAAGAGGAAGATGCAGCTGAAGCAGGAAGCTGGGAGAGGTCGCAGGGCTGTGACTTGCGGCAGAGAAGGTCCAGTGCACCAGCCCTCCTCCTTCCGTTTATGGTCTTTGTCCTTAGCTCTACCAGATCCCTTTTTTCTCTTCTGTCCCCCTCCAAGCACCTTCTGTGTTGCCTACCTGGTCGATGCCTAATGAAATAGAGGCAGACATCATGATGCTACTATGACAAATGCTGTCATAATCATTTGTTACACACATGTCCTGCCCCTATCCTGTGCTGTGGGTCATTCTGCTGTGCCTTTATGTAGAGTAATGGAATAGTCTTTTTTCCCTTCTGTATTACCTTAAAAAAACCGCCAAAACAACAGCAAAAACCACAGTGCTCTGTAATCTCTACTATGAGGATAAAAGGTAGCATTAGGAACAGGAGATGAATGGATGAGATAGATACAATATCCCCTGTATGTCTGTCAGGGGTGTTGTTTATCTTACTGTATGGAAAAACTCTTTACTTAAATTGCACAATCCTCTAGCACACTGTTCATGAGATGTTTTGGCTGTACGAGTCTGACCTTCTCAGGTTGAAGTACAGTTGCAAAATTCTTGAAAGCCCTTAAAATAGAACTTAACCTAAATGGAAATGTTTAATCATGCGCATGCTGAGCACGTGCCTGTGCAGATCAAGGAGCTGAGTGCCACAATGAGTGCTTCTTTGGAATATTCAGCTGCTGTAAGATCCCTGTAAACAGCGTTCACTGGCATGTTATGCTTCAGAGGAAGCAGACTGGTCTCCAAACCATTTTACAACTGAAGTGCAGCTTTCAATGCTTGTTTTGCTGCACAGACTCTATTTAAAGTTATTTGGAAGAAATAAAAAATTATATTGAAGTCCTGTTCAGGTTTCTTTGTACCCTTCCCTTCCTATTGTCCCCCACCCTGAGGAATTAAATGTTTATTTGCATTTGGCAACATGTCACTATTGGGTTTAAAGAGGAAACCTGTCTTGAATTCAAGTGAAAGCATCTCTCAGCCTTCCTGTCCTGCGTAACTTCAGTTCACTGTTCTCAGAGATATTTTTCCAAACAATTGCATTCAGTAATTTTCTTGTATTGGGTTTGAGAAACTGAAACTGACCTTTGCTTGTAACTCTTGGACATAATCTAGGCCCAGGACTAGATGCCTGAAGTATTTTTGTTTGTAGTTGGTGTAGAATGATCTTCCCAGTTTAATTGCTGTTTGAGATCATGGTATGTGCAATGGGCAGAGTCTCTCAACTTGATCAAAATCTCTCTGCTGTGCTTGGATGGGCTTAGTTTTATTCTTCTCTTGACTGTGTGCTGATTAAAACTAGAATCCTTTAATGTAATTTGGACTTAATCTGTGGAATTAATAGCTGTTATACGTAGTGGAAGCCAAAACCATAACATTTTTGAAAAGCAAAAAGATTCAAGCAATTATTCCTGTGGATGCTTGATATTGCATAGTTAAAATAATACTAAAATTGAATTCCAGCTGTTCTTGAAGCAGTTTTAGATTTCATTATGAATTACTAGCATATTTACTGTATCATATAGACTCACTGCATATTGTGATGTTTCTTACACTTTAAAGCAGCTGATACCAGCAGCTTCTTCTGAAGAGAAGGTACTAAGCCAGTGATGATAATTCCTTTGTCACTAATTCCTTCTCTGGGATTGGACTGTCAATAAATGTATAAATATTGATGATATATGTTCTGCAACACTTCTTTTATCGTGTTTCTTTCATATGAATTTTTTCTAGACCCAGAGCATCTTGAAAATTTTGAAAAGTATCTGAAATCAATGAACTGCTCAGAAGAAATTTGTCTGCTCACCACATTTGCTCAGATGGCACAAACCAAACGGGCTGATGTTGATGAGGATTTTATCAGAATCATTGCTCTGGAGATATATGAGGTGAGTAATACTGCTGGTTCATTCAGGAAGAGAATGAGTGTGCTCTTTTCCTGACAGTGGAAGGTGTGAAACATTCATGGCTACTGTAGTTTGCTCTACATAGAGCTAAGAAGGTGCTACTTCTGAAGTTTGCAGTCTAGTACTGAGTTACAGTATCCTGAAGGGGGTGTTTTTCTGGGAGAAAGGACAGCTTTTCTGTAGACCAAGCCAGAATGAAACAAATGAACAAAAATATCTTTATTTTGCTTTTTATTTTTCTTGCACAGATCTAACTTGTAGCTCTGAAATTCCTTGTGTGGTGATTTTTTTCTGTTGTGGTGCGTAGGGTTTTTGTGTGTGTTTGTTTTTTTTAATGTGTGAGGTGATACTGTTCCTGTGTTTAGTTTTGGACTTTGTTTTTGGCACTGTGGTGTAATAATTTCCTTATCTTCTAGGGCAATCAGTTTCAGTTTTTAATATTGGCGTTTATCAACTTTCTCCCAGGATCACCAAGAGCAATTTAGTTCTGTATTTTCTGAAAGACATTTTATTGCGGCCAGTGAAGGCCAGCCGCAACCAGTAACCTCTTTCTGCCCGTCTTCTCAGGTGTCTTATGTTAGTCTTTCCACAAGAGAGACCTTTTCAAAAGTTGGTCGGGAGCTCTTGGGAGCGATTGCCAGCATCCATACACAGATTATTTCTGTGGTGCTGGATCGAGTGAGAGAGACCATCGAGAAAGTCGGGATGGTAAGTGCTGACATCCATCATTTAAAGCAGGCACCCTGTTAAAACTAGGGGCTGTACCAGACTGTGTTGTAAGATATAGCTGGGTATGAGTGGATTGTGTTAAAGACCTGTCTGTGGGTTTTTTGATCATATCACTCTTTAAGATAGAAGGGCTTAATGCTGATTATTGTTCCATACTGAGGTCTGATTTGCCTTTTTTTTTTTTCTTTTCTGCCCTCTAAGGTTGCTTTATATCTGTTTAAAGAACTGCCGTTGTACCTGTGGAAGCCTTCTGCGTCTGAGATATCACTGATTCGTGACTGGTTATTAAATTACAGTCTAACGACAGTGGAGAATAAACTAGCCTGCATTATCTTGGAAGGGCTAAACTGGGGATTCGGTGAGCATGTATGTATTACAAACAGGAGACCCTAACTTGGTCAGTTTTACAGAGTAAAAGCGTTAGTTAACCGGGGACTGTAACTGGATGTGAAAACAGTTAATTGTGCGCTTTTATGTGACGGCTGTACAGCTGATGGCATAGGATGGGAACTTCACAATGGCTTTGCAACTTTCTGCCTGAGGATTTGCTTGTGTTGCTTTCTTGTAGTGCTGCAGCTGAGATTAAAAGAGATATTTAAGCCGGAGTTTCCTCTCTCTAAACAAGAGGAAACAGCTGACAGGACAATTCTTGTGAGTCACTTGCTTAAGATATCTCTGGCTGCAGAAATAGAGGAATCCTCCGAAAATTCTGTGTGAGACTTTGTTTTGCTGGCTGTTTGCAGGTTGGCATCCAGGTGTGTTTTCCACAATGCAAGAAAACTGGTGATTGAAGTTAGAGATTTCAAAGCCCTGAGTTTGAGAGAAGCAGAAATAGATTGCAGGAGAAATCCTTTTAGCCTGTGTTCAGTGATCCATTTTAGCACTGTGGTCTGTGCATTTGGTCGTACTGAACTCTTCTCTTTGCTGTGCTGATACTTGTCCGTGAAGATTGCCTTACTTTTTCTCCGTGTTTCTTGATGACATGTGAAAACAAAGGACTGGTAGGGAAAAATTAACTGTGAGGTCTTTGCTGTGCAATAACAGTGTCATGTCTGTACGCTTTGATATGGGGGAAAAACAGTTCTTTAATGTGGCAGTTGGTAAGAGGAATTACTACGTTTTGGTACAAAAAACAGTACTTTTTTTTGGTTTTGTTTTTAAAGGCAAGATTTCCAGTGTCTATACTATATAATGTAATATGTAATTAAAAAAAACCCACTGTGTACTTAGGTAATCCAACATCTATGGATCTTTGGATTAATTGCTATAAATCCACCAAATGCACATGAGAAGTGATTATGGTCACTTTTTTCTGGAAGTGATCTAGCTGTTGAGCTTTGCATTGCCCAGTGTGAGCTTGTTATTCTTCAGTGTTGGGCCGAAACTTTTCTTAGTGGCCAAGATTTTGCTTAGGTGTTACAATATTTAACCTCTTTTTGGCTGTTCAAATTAAGATTTGTTTCTCTGAAGTGCAGCTGAGTGATACAGTTGTAAAGACCTTTGAAGTGAGGTGAAGTTTTGTCATGTGATTCTGTTTCCAGCAGGATGCTTTTCATCTGGATCCAGCTGTCCATTCTGAAGTTGCATTGACGGTCCTGGAAGCATATCAGAAATATCTCTCCCAGAAGCCATATGCTGGGCTGCTTTCTGAAAGCATAAAGCAGGTATTTCTTCTTCAGAATTACAGAGGATAGCTTATTACTAGTGATACATAGGAAAAATGCAGGCCAAGGCCTTGTTTTCTTTCTTCTTTTTAAAAGCCACGCTGTCTTGGTACTGCTAGAACATCATAGTATACCAGCTCTCCGTAGTTTTTCACCCACAGACCTATTTGAAGATACTGTTAGACTTACACTGAACATCTATATGAGAAATAGAAGTTTTAAATTTGTCCCCTTTGTAGGTTTGCATTCTTATCCAGCCTGTAGTTGGGTAGGTGCAAAGCATCCTTTACTCACGTGGAGTTGGCCAGGACTTGCTTAATGAAAAAGGCTCCTTACTGTTACTGGTGAACATAAGAGACATCCTTCCTATTTCTCCAGTTCTTAGTCTTACCTTATTTAAAGACTCAAGATTTTTAGGAGCTTTTCAGTAGTGATCAGTGCTGTGTTACCTGAACACCCTGCAAACATTTATTAAATTGATTTTACAGCACACTGGTGACTGAGGAAGGTATGGCTCCAGGTTACAGAAGGGGAATGGAAGGATAGAAAGACCAAGGTTAAAAATCCCTTTTTTTGGATATTCAATCCAAGATGCTTCTATTTATTTATTCAGAGCTTTTAGCATTGTGTTGTGCTTTGTCTTCTCAGTATTTATTGTACAGTGCTTTCTCCTCCCCTCCTCCCCTGCGCTTTTTTCCCCAGTCTTTTCTTCTCACACTTTGAGTGTTCCTTATTGTCTCTGCTCTTTTCTGACTTGCTTCTCTGCACTACTTAATCAGGGTTTGTGGTCTTGTGCCAGCTAGTTGAGTTCTCTTTTTAAGCCTATTTCAGCCTTGGTTGCCACTTGTGTTGGTGAATCTGTCCTGACTTGCATGACCTTGTAACTGGAATTTGAGAGAAAATAATGCTTAGGTTCTTGTACCCCCACTCGGAGAGGATGAAATGTCTGCATTGACTCCCAGCCCTGGTTTGTCAGAGCATGTACAATGGTTTTTTCCCAAAGATTTTTAATTTCTTCTGATCTAGACAGGGTCTTCATGATAATGGACACATGTACATGAGACAGAGACTCTGCCTGTGTTACAGACTTCTTTGTAAGGAGAGGCTGTCAGGTTTCAGGCTTTTTGTTCACAAATGTTATTTTTGTGTGTGTGTGTATATATATATATATAGATTTCCTTTCTTTAACAGTCTTAAATGTGAATGAATGTTGTGTGTGGGTTTTTTTGAAGTAGTAAAAATAAAATTTAACCTGAGACCAATACCTAGTTTGGAAAATAGCCAAAGAGTATAGGTTGGTAGCCTTTACCGAAAGTGATTGGTGCGGGGAGAGGGGTGGTGGAAATTAAGGTCATAGGAACAGAGGTTTCAGACAAACTTAGTTGGTGGTGCTACGTGGTGTGTCTCAAAAATAACTACTGTTGCTCGGATCTTGTGTATTGTGGTAGAAGAGGAGACTTGTGCAGGCTGACCCAAGCCCTAGACTAGCACCATACCTGCTGTATGGCTGTGCTTCCTCTCAGTCTTGTTCCTGCTTGTTCCAGGTCTCCTACTTAGCCAGCATTGTTCGTTACGGAGAAACACCAGAGACTTCCTTTAACCAGTGGGCCTGGGGTTTGATTTTGAGGTTAAAGCTTCACAGAAACGACCGTGGCATGCAGCATGGCTGGCCTGCAGTCCCCACGTCCGACAGTGTGCTCGACACGACGGAGTCGGTCGCGCTTCACCCGCTCCTGAAGGCCGTTAAAGCAGGCATCCCTATCGGCTGTTACCTGGCGCTGGCGATGACCACGCTAGGTCACAAGTGAGTGTGTTTTTTCCGCGTTTGCCTTGGGTGGGTGGCCCCAGTGACTGAGCTGCCTACCTAACGATGAACTGAGGGCTGTTGACTACTTTGTGTGTGTTTAAAGAATGAAGGGCTTGTGATGCAAGGGCTTCAGCAGTCCTTCAGGGGCTGTACTTTCAGACAATGTGCCTTTTCCTTTATTTTGCCAATACTGTTTTTTGCCTTCTGCCTGTTAGGGTTAGTCGTTAGAAATAGTATGGAAACTAGGTTAGCGTGGTTGCTATGGACAGGAATAACTTTCAACCGCACTTACTGAAAGGGTTGTTCTACAGGTAATTTTTTTTTTAGCAGGGCTGCAGTAGAGCATTCAGAAAATAGTGAGGTGAAAAAAACCTACTTATTCTGGTAATGATATAAGAGAACTTTATAACCTTGGTACTGAACCTCCTAGCCCTGACTCTGTTCCAACACAATCTTTTCCAGTGCTTTCAGCTGGTTTGTAGGTAATGTTCTTGGACATAATCAAATGTACTAGTCGATTAATGTACTGAGCCAGGCGTAGATTAATCAATCTCCCAGGTCTATTTTTCCTGAATCTTTTATCTCTTTGATTATCTCTTACTCATATTAAAATTTTTTACTAACTTGTTTTTTCCATATAGTATTGCTTTACTCTTTAAAGAGAAATTCTGTCTTCTCTTTCCCCAAGCCATTGCTCGATGCTAAGTTTATGCCGTAGATACGTGTGTGGTTCTTCAAAGCGCTGGGGTAGTTTGAGACTGTTGGGAAGGTATTCTGGTTTGAGAGTGGAAATTTTTACCTGACTTGGAGCTTGCAATGAAAAACAAGGAACCTCTTTACTTCTGTGTTCCCTTCCCCTAAAGCTGTTTGGCCTTGCAAAGAACCATTTGACATCCTTCTCCTATCTAAATGGTAACACTGATATTTATGACATGCAAAAAGTTCATGGCCGGTTATGCTAATGAGCAGAAGACACAAAGGGCTGTACTGTGTCGTGGTGACATAATGCAGTCATTTCATTTTCATGACCTTAGAGTAGAAATAGGATTAATGTTTTAAATCTCTTCCTAATGTGCAACCCTTCTCAGTTAGCAAAACTTGATGCAAAGCAATATACCAAGTAAGTTGCTGCTAGGGAGTTTTCTGGACAGTAAGGGCAGGATTCCTCTCAGCTGACTGCAATCATCTGAGTACCTACTATAAGGAAACCTTCTGAGCTCCATCTGTGGGTAGTGAAGAAAGATGTCCAGAGTGTCATCCATCCTGAGGAGATGTCAAAGCTGGATAATAGGAAACTCCCTCTGGAGGTTCTTCCTTTGCCTGGAGAGGGATGCTAGTTTTCTGGGTTAGGCAAGAACACCGAGCATTGCATTGATTGAAACTTGGTGGATGAAGACTGCCATCTCCAGTGATTTTTTGGAAGACAAGGCACAAACCCCCAGAAGGGCAGGAAATACTTACCAAACCTCTCAGCAGTTGAGTGACTGCTACAGCTGAAGAGAAAACCCTGTGGACTTAGCTGTTTAGGGCTTCAAAGATGAAGTGTAAAGATACTAATGTCTTTCCATCTGAGTTTGCAAGAAAAGTCAGCACCGTATCTCCCTTTCTACTGGTAGTCAATGTTTTTTTTCTTCCTTTTTTTTTTTTCTTTGTTGGTTTTTTTTTTTTCAGCATTGAGAAGTTCTGTGCGGAAGGGATCCCTCTTCTGGGTGTGCTTGTCCAGTCTAGATATCTGAGAACGGTAGTCCATGTGCTGGATAAAATTTTACCCTTATTTTACTCTTGCCAGTACTATCTCCTGAAGAATGAACAGTAAGCATTATTTTTTCCTAATGCATTTGTTGATAAAGAACAGTGGAAGTTAATCTTAACTGTTAAATTTATCAGGCTTCTTTCTGGATTTTGCATCTGGTGAGAATGTGGCGCAGATGATGGGGCAGTACGTCTGGTTTGTTTGCCAAGTTACTTTTTGACATTGACTGTGGTTGATGAAGTAGTGTGTCGTGCTGACATCATGTGTGCAGTCATCACTGATGTTGCTGCCATGCCACAGAAGTGGTCTTACAAGTAGACTTACGTGTAGCTGTTGTGTTTAGATGAGTGAGAAGGACAAGCAGGCAATGCTATTTAGCCTGTGTAATGTGGTCCATGGGGTGCTTTTGGCTTGGACCACCTGGCAGTCTCCCAGACCATTCCTGAGCTAGATTTGGGTGCTGATGTGGATCACGAGCAGTGCTGATGAGCTACTGTGAATTACAGTATGCTGTGAACTGCTCACACTGTGCATATGATACGGTTCAACGGGGGCAGTTAAATCTGCAGCATGGCTGTGAATCGAAGTCCCTGTACGTGGGTGTCACCAGTGCTGTTGAGCTGGTTTTAAGTTCTCTAGAAGCAGGTTTTCTGTATATTATGAAGTAGGGGAAACTTTAGAATTAATTAAATTTCTTGACATCCCTAGGTTTTTATCTTACGTTCAACTGTTCCTTCATCTGGATAGTGGAGTCCCTCAAGGCATGACCCAGCAGGTTACTCATAAAGTAACACAGCACTTGACAGGAGTGAGCTATGGAGAAAATGTTAAGCTGCTTAGTAGTATGATACAGGTAAGAAGATTATTTAAAAAAAAAAAAAAAGGGGGAGAGAGTTTAAAAACAGGTAGGCTTTTTTTGACTGAGCTAGTGTTTAAGGTTAGAGAGGATACTGAATCTGGCCGTTCTGCAGCCACAGAGTACCCTGCATCACGCACGAAGCTTCTTGAAATGCTTGTGCTTAAACTTGCATAAATCTGGGAATGCATGTGACACTGGACATAACAACAACATGTGCCTTCCAGACTTCTTGGAAAATGCATTTTCTGGTACCAGGTCAAAACTACCTAAAAAGGGAAGGTAACATGCAGCGCTGCTTTCTTGCTTGTGTTAGTTGAGGAACGCAGCAGATCTATTAACGTTTGAAAGCTTTACTTTTTGGCCATTAATTTGTGGCTGTGGTATGAAAAAATGTTGCTGTGTTAGGGAACAGTAGTGTTTTCCTGAACGCAGAGAGGTCAAGAACCAAGGCCCACTAATATTAGAGAGGGGTAAGGACTAAAGGGAAGCAGAGCCACCTTGGGAAGTCCTTCTGCGGGAGCAGCAGGCTACACTTCAGAAATAGGTGCCACTTATGCCTGCAGTTCACAGGGGTCCTGCTAATGGCTTTTGCATCTGTTCTTGCTGATTGCACAGGATGCCCAGCATTCCAGTCTGCAGAGTCTGCGGAAATTTGGAGGCTGGAGATGACAAAGCTGTTTTGACATAGGCGCAGAGAGCACTGTTGTAAATGATTTAATTTAAGGATAGGCCCGCAGCCTTATGCAAGTTAAACAGTTCTTCAATGAATTCTTAAGCTTTGATTGAAGCTGCAGTCTCCTCAATTGCTTTGCCCTTTGATTTGGCAGACTCACATTTTTCGAAGTGACCAGCCAAACGGAGTGGGGCCGGCTGCGGTACTGGAGTTCTGGGTTCAGGCCCTCACCAGCCAGCAGCTGTGGCACAGGGACCGGGCAACACTCTTCTTGCTGGATGACTTATGTAAAGCTGCTTTTCAGTACAGTCAAGAGGACTGTGTACAAAAGCTGCTTTACCAACAACACAAGGTAAATAGGTGTGGTATATTGGTGTGGCTGTGGAGTTCAAGTGGTCAGTTCACATGCGGCTCATCCTGATTTTGATGTGGTTATATTTTCCTGAAATGTGGCGAGAACATGATGATGAGTGATAATGGGGTTATTTGATTTGTTTCTGAGGAGGTCAAGATTAATGAAATGTCTGATATTTTAATAATAGTAATAATACTTAAACCCTATTTTGAACACATTCGTTCATACATGTTGTATCATAGTATTTGAATTTGTGGTCTTTGCATTTCAAATGTTTAGTAGTGTGTTTACAACAAAAATAGAGCTTCCTCTCCTGAAAAAACAGACACTGTGACTATAACAGAATCTTTTCACTGAGAAGGAAATAAAGTACAAGCAGGCATTTCAGTGGTGGCTGGCTGAGGTAAGGTTGGGAATTAGCAGAAAGTGAGGCAGAAAGTAACTTGGATGACATACCTGTAGGTTGTAAATAGTCTGTTAGGCTGCCTACAAAAAAAAAACCCCAAATGTTTTCTGTTTCTGTGCAGAATGCTTTGGGCTATCATTGTGACAAAGGTCTGCTTTCTTCGCTTGTTAGCTGGATTGTGGCAGGGAATGTGACACCTTCCTTTGTTGAGGGCAATGCCAATCCCTCTCAGGTAAGTGGTATGATGGCATTGTATGAACAGCCCTGGGATAAGCAATATGCAGGTGTCTAGGTTGCTTTTTTTTCTGCTTTTGCAGGTTTTTGCAGATTTCCTCTTGTTCCCTCTTTCTTTTTATCCCAGTGTTTGTTAGTTTTTGATGATAAAATCCTAATTTAGCCTAAGAGATCGCTGTGGATTTATTACACTAAAGGGAACATGGACATTTTGCGCAGAGAGAGTTTGTCTGATCTGTGGCCAAGAATTCATGTAATAGGATGTATTAGTAAAGATTTCTTTTAATCTTCAATTGTTTGTGATATATTTAATGAGAAAAAATATGTAAAGCCTGACTTTTCAATTAGATCAGTCTTTATCCTATAGGTATTTTGAATACTTGTTGCTTTGTCTCTGCTTAAGCGAGTTACTCATTCAAGCAAAAAGAAAAAAAACCTGCAGTACCCCCACTGGAGATGTGTAATGCAGGTGGGAGAGAGAAGATCATACTTTACTGTCTTTGAGTAGGTTGTTTCCTCCAGAGCTCTGTGGATAATTCTGTTAGTTATCCCTGGTTTTCCCCTTCTTTCCCAAGATTGTACAAAATACAGAGGGGAAGTTTGAATGTGGATAAGGAGGAAACTGGTTTTCGGTTTTCTTGTTGAGACGTGATACTGCTTCTGCAACCTTGGAATGAGAATCTGGCGAAGACGTTCCTCATAAGAAACCAGCGAGCTTCCTGATCCTACCCCTGCCATTTTGTTACCAATGTTTCTGTTACTAATATGTTGTACAGGTCTGGTTTTCATGGATGGTGTTAAATATGGAGTCAATATTTGAAGAAGATTCACAGCTTCGCAGAGTTGTGGAGGGGGAGTTGGTTATTAATGCTTTGACTCCTGATCAAGCTTTAAAGGTGAGAGAACTGTTCATCCACTTTTATTAGAGAGAACTACTGGAGAAAAGTGTTCTCTTGTTCAGTTTTTACATTAGGTAGTTTTTCTTACCAGGATAAAAGCATAACTAATGCTTTATCTGGCTTTCCAGGAGAAAACTACCTCAGGGATGTTTTCCTTTACATTTTGAGTTGAACACTTAAAAACTACTATGCAAATATCTGTGTTTTAGTATACCATTATTTAGAGAAAACGTCAGTCAGTAATTAGTGCTCTCGTGTGATTTTCTGGGTCATCTGAATGCCTCAATATCTTCAGTGGATTTATTCCATACCACTGAGATAAGGAGTGCAGATACTTTCACAGATGGGAAAATATGTCTGTATTTCAAAGAGCATTTCTCAGATGGTCTGAATTTTGCAGAAGTCTGGGCTTTACTTTTCTCTGTATTTGCTGAATAATTTTCCAAGACTTTCAGAACTTGCTCAGGTTTCTCCCTTAACAAGGCACTTAGTCAGGTGTGCTTTAAGCCATGTTGCAGCATTTTCTAGGTTCTTTGCCCAACTTCACTTAGAAATTGTGGAATAAAGCAAGTGGAAGCCAAAGCTGTCCAGTCTCAAAGTGAAACTTTTGGCCCATCCTTCATCTCAACAGTTTCAGTGTGTTTTAATGAAGAAGGTGGTGTAGAAGCTCTATGAAAGTAGGTTTGTTTGGGCAATGTTTAGACTGGTACACATCTTGCATCCTTGGAGACTAGCCTGGAGAACATTTGTCCCTTGGCTTGCATGTCTTGGTTTAGCTGCAAAACAGTGAGATAGTATGTGGGTAGTCTGTGTAAAAGGGTGCTGAGGGTTCCCAAGGTCTAGTGTGGGGGATGAGGTAGTGCCAGGGTCTGTGTTGAGACTTGGGAGCTCAAAATGACCTCCCGTTGCCCTGCTTCAGGCACAGTCCATGGGAGCTTGGTGTGTGACTTTTTTATGGTGTGGTGGGCCTGTGGAGTAGCGTTCTGTGTGCTAATCAGAGTGCTGCTGCTCACACGTTGCTTTGGCTTTGTTCTGCTTTTGCAAAAAGATTTTTTTTTTTTCCTTCTGTGTTCTTTATTCACATTGGTTTTACTCTACATTTTAGAGCTGTATTGAGTGTAGCCTGGGAAAAGCTAAAAGTAGCATGCTGTAGGATTCTGCGTCCTCACATGGCTTAAGAATTTTACTTTTAGTGGATGGAATGTGCTGTGTGCTTCACTGTTGCTGCTTTGTTCTCTTACATCACCAGTCTTATGGAAGTCTAAACCAGGAACATTTACCTCTGTGAGGAAGAGCAATAATTAACTGTAATTAACCAATGGCCCATGTGTTGGCCTTGCATCACAGAGCCATCATGCTATTTTATTCTCTTTTAAGGATCAGAGGTGTAGCACTGCTCTCTTAACAGCTGTCCAACGTAACTATGAGCTGTGCAGCTCTTCTTCTAAGACCTGTAACAGATGCATGAACGTTCCCGAAGTTTTCTCCTCTGTAATGCTGAGTTTTCATGCTGTGTTAATCCCTTAAGTTGCCCTGTGACAGCCTGTTACAGGGAACTGCAGCAGAACACTCGTCTGAAAAAGTTCTTTTTGCAGAAAGCGCAGACCCAGCTGAAGCTGCCCATTGTACCCTCCCTTCAGAGGCTCATGATTTACCGCTGGGCTCACCAGGCTCTTGCTACCCCTGCTGATCACCCCCTCATGCCGCTAATCTGGCAGAAATTCTTCCTCCTTTACCTTCACCGACCAGGACCACAATATGGGTGAGTCTCTTCAGCAGGTTAGCAAGCACTAGTAAGTTTGCACCACGAGTGGGACGCGGTCCCTCACATTCAGACTGCACCTGAAAGCAGTGGGTACCAGCAGCTTCTCTAAAGAGTCAGTTTATTTGCAGAGGTGCTGATTGGACCCTTGCAACAAGATTTTTGTTATGCTTTTTTGTTCATTTTCAGATTACCTGTAGATGGCTGTATTGGAAGGCGTTTTTTCCAGAGTGCAGCTCACGTTACCTTACTAAATGAAATGAAGCAGCGCTTAATAGAGGTAGCCGACTTCCACCATGCTGCCAGTAAAGCGCTCAGAGTGGAGAGTCCTGCAGAGGGCAGTGACAGATCACCAGAGAAGGCGAGCTGCTCACCGGATTACCTGACTTCACCAGAGCTGCATAAGGAACTTGTCAGGTAAAAAAAAAAAGCCTGCCCAGTCCGATCTTATTCAGTGCAACTGCCTGACCAACCACTAGAGCACAGTTTTAGCGGTGGGAGCGGTGAAGGGATGTGACCCTTGGCTGAGGTGCACTGCAGGCGCTTGTTGTATGGATAGTTGTGGTCCAGTCCCTTCCTCTGTTGATACAACTTGTTCTGTTTGAGAGTGGGCTGATTTTACTACAAAAAATAAAGCACTGTTGATAGTTGTTGCTCCCCTTAGGGGAGAGCCTTGCTTTTTGATTAATGGTATCTCCGTGCTGGTAAAATATTTGTTATTCAGACATAACTGCTACCGGAACGTACGTCACCTAGCTCTAAATTTAAAATGCTACTTTGTGTGTGTACATGTCACAGACCAGGGCCTAAACTTATGCCTGAGTAAGATCACTTCATCGAGGCATTTACTGGGGACTTCAACACATGATTCACTTGGTGCAGTTTACCCAGTTAGCGTGCTAAAGTTCAGCTGTGACAAGCGTGTTCTGTGCCAGCTGGCCAGTGATACCTCTGCTTAACCAAAACGTTATCACAAGACTGTTGTCTTGTGTTGGGAGTAGGCTGAGGGCACTCGCTGCAGCTCAGCTGATGAGCACTCACTTTCGTAAGGGGTGGTAACTTCTGAGAGCTAACGTGTCTCCTGCGTGCTGGAACTGTAGCTGTGCTGTTCACAAGTCCGTGGTTCTGTTACACAGACACTTTTGGTCTGAGAGGTCTACTGTAAGAAATATTTGCAGTATTACAGTATCTGAATATTCCCAGAAACTAGTTGAAAGGATTATTTGGAAAGAGTCCCTCAGTCAGGGGATTTTGGCATGTGGGATCTGAGCTTCTTTTAAGTGCTTCCCGCCTGCCCTGCCAGCGATCAGTAGGTACTGTACAAACAGACAAAGGAGATCGTGAAACCTCCTTGGTCATTAGTGAAAAATAATCCAGACATGCTCACTGGGTGTACCTTGATTAATATTTTTAGACTTTCATTTCAAAGCAGTTCCCTACTTTGACATAAAACCGGACTGCTCTACAGCCAAGTGAATCGTATGCTCAGGAAGTTTAATGACCGCCCAGAGAGGAGGGAAAATATTGGTAGAGTTCATGCGGGCTGACTCTTGGAACTAGACTGCTTCAATGACGCTGATAGAGAAAACAGGAGTTTGCTAGTGATATTTAGTACCACAGCGTGAAGATTTAATGGCATTCTTGTTCTTCCGTGTCAGGAAAGCTTGGATGGTATGATTAAAAAAGGGTACCACCCAGCAGAATGTTGCCAGTTTGACATAAATACACCTCTTTCCTCAAGTGCAGTCTTAGAGGAGGAAATGAGAACAAACTAGCCTTGAATTTGAGTCTGAAAAAAATGAAAAACTGTAACTCAACTCAGGTGTGACCATTTGGAGCAGGCACTCTAGAGGAGTCGTGGGGTGAGAAGCCAAACTTGCTGTTTTTTCCCCTTGTCTTTTAAATGGGGTTCTGGATGAGAGTCCTCGGTTGTGTGCTAATTTAAATAATTCTTTGTTCTTCAAAATTAGTCCTGTTACTCTGCTATTGCACTTCATATTTTTCTAAACAGCTTCTTTCCACTGCTAGTGTTTGAACTGACACTTAGTAGACTAGTCACAAACGTCTTGAAACATCTGTGTTTTGAGCCATGTCACCTTGTAGCCGTGTTTGTTGCCTTAACTCTAAACCCCGGAATGAGTCTGTTGTGCATACAGTTAAAGTTCACATTGATTTATTTGTATTCCTTTTCTTTTTTTTTTTTTTAAAATTCTCAGGCTTTGTAATGTTTTTGTTTTGTGGTTGGAAGAAGAAAGTTTCCAGAAAGGAGACACGTACATTCCTTCTTTACCAAAGCAATACGACGTCCATAGGCTTGCTAAAGTGATGCAGAACCAACAGGTGAAGTTCTAATGACGCTGGCAATCTGGGATCCAAAG
The DNA here is from genome assembly GCF_034619465.1 of Leptosomus discolor. Taxonomy (NCBI): domain Eukaryota; kingdom Metazoa; phylum Chordata; class Aves; order Leptosomiformes; family Leptosomidae; genus Leptosomus; species Leptosomus discolor. The sequence continues at coordinate 89,480,321 of NC_141419.1, read as the reverse complement.
TTCACTTCACTTGTTAAAATGGGTCCTCTAAAGTAGTGAGAGGCTTGGTGCCACTGGTCTTTGATACTAGTACAGCATGTATCATACCTTCACAGCTCTAACTTTTTTCCTAAAGATCCTGTGCTGTCCCAAACTGCCTTGCTTTATATTTGCTTTATATTTGGATGAGAACTCATGAGTAGATTTCTTGCATGTCTTAATGAGAACACACTCCTTATTCTGTGCTCTTCTGTAATTCTTTTTATGTTCGAACGTCATTTTAGAGAATTACTGAAGTTGGAAGTTTAAATGACAAAAGACTGGAAGCTGAAGTCTGCTCATGTTGGTACACTGTAATAGGTCAGGTTCAAATATAAATTAGCAAGTGAGAGGTGTATATAGTTCTGTCCAGTGAGCCTAAAGAGTGAATGTGATTAAAAAACCTGTGAGAGGGGAGATTTTGGAAGGGTATTTCCTCATACCTGCTCTGGTTTTGTTCCTCTAGTGTATGTGACCACTAGAAGTACAGCCTACTTGAGCCTGATGACAGTTAATCATGCCGTGGTGTTTCAGACTGTCTTGGTTTCCTCTGTGTTCCTCTTTTAGGAACAGAGTATTAATAATCTGTATGCTTTCTCTCTTATTTGTTAGAAATTATACCACGTGTGCTTGTCAAATTTCTCCTCTGTCACACATGCTTTATCAGTAGCTTATCTATAGATGTGAAAAAATTCTGCAGCTTTTTTCTTCAACGTAGATTTTTTTTTTTCCTAGTAATTTTCCTCTGACTTAAGTGCAGGATCTAGTTTTATGTACTTGTTTTAGTTCCCCAGCTGCTGGGATGGGTGCACAGTATATGGTACTGACTCGTTCTTTTCTGCTTTAGGATCTGTGGATGGAGTATGTCAATGTTGAACTCGTACACCATGAATTTCAGGAAGCTCTAAACCTTTGGCTGCAGGTTCAGCTTGAATTGCATACAAACTGTGTTTCTGCAGGGCAAACAGATTTCACCAACCCTTTATCAGGTAAGAAATAAGGATATTGTTAATGGAACCGGGCCAGGAAGAATTATTATCATGTTGAGTTGAAGACCTGGTTTCTTTAGGAATGTAATGATGTCTGTGAGTAAAGATGTTAATACAGTTTGTTTTCTGTGGGTACAGTATTTTCACAGAATCACAGACTGGTTTGGGTTGGAAGGGACCTTAAAGACCACCCAGTTCTGACCCCCCCTGCCATAGGCAAGGACACCTTCCACCAGACCAGGTCGCTCCCAGCCCCATCCAGCCTGGCCTTGAGCACTGCCAGGGAGGGGGCAGCCACAGCTTCTCTGGGCAACTGTGCCAGTGTCTCACCACCCTCACAGGGAAGAATTTCTTCCTTATCTGAATCTCCCCTCTCTCAGTTTAAAGCCATCACCCCTCATCCTATCACTACATGCCCACGCATGAAGTTTTCCTGGTGTTCTCACCAAGATGCTCATGTGAGGGGCTAACGTCAACATTTTTGGCTTAAAGTTTACCGCATCAGAGAACAGCAGGTGGTGTTGTGCCTAGAGCTTCATGGGTTAGCTCCTCAAAGATTCCTCTGCTCCAGACAGGCTGAATTTCCCCAAGGTTTAGATACAGACAGCTGCAAGCAAAGACAAAACCCAGTGCAACTGAAAAAGAGATTGTCTCTGGTTTTTGTCGTTGCTCTCAATGACTTTCCCTGAAATTTTGGCATGGTGAAGGGTTGTTCTAGCACAGAAGGGGATAATAATCATGGTAGGTATATTAAGGACATGGTGAGATTGGATTTTTTTTGGGGGGGCTGATTAAAAAAGGGGAGGGAGGGGATGGAATGAAACTGGAATAGTTTCATAGGTGAATTGTCACTGTTTGGGCAGAGGACCTGATTGGGAATCAGCAGGAGGAGAGAGCTGACCTGGAAAGAGTCTGTGTTTTGAGGAGGAACTGGAGCTGGTGAAAGTAGAGGCGAGGATGAATTGTAGGGAAAGGAAGATGGATTTGGCTTAGACTGGGTCTGGGAGTTTCCGTCAGATAAGGGGAATAAATGGGGTGCTAAGAGGAAAATGGGGAGGGTAGAAGGTGGGTGGGGGAAACAAGGAAAGCAATGGGGCTTTGGATCGTAATATTTGTGTAGTGGCGCTGGTCATGAAAATTTACTGTGTGAAATCAACTTTGCCAACAAACCCAGGAAGATTAGTTAAGTGTGTTTTGGTTTTGTTTTTTTTTAAACGGAAGAATCCTGAGAAATATTTGTCTGCTGCTAAAAATGTTTCATGCAAAAAAATACCTTTTTGTTCAGTTTCTCCTAAACTTTTCTTATTGACAAATCTTGCTTCTGCTTTCTTCTCTAGCCAAAGAGAGGGTAATGAATAATTTGAAGAAGTTTGATACTCCAAAGCCCCCTCTTCCACTCCAGACGATGAAAGCTCCTGTGCCAGTTATTTCCTCTGGCAGTCTAGTAAGTCAGAAAGAAGCAATTCAGCTCATGCGTGGGGACCTCAACATCTTGCAGCGACACGCCAAGTAAGACATAGCTATTTCCCTTTTGCCTCACTAGCACGCCTAGCAGTGTCTTCAGGTGCCCTTTACAGCAGCCTCATTTGTGGTGTTGGCACAAGACTGTCAGTACTTGACTTCTGCTTCTGGGCCTGTTTGTGGGTGTGTTTTTTTTTTTCTTCTTGGCTATCAAGTTGTTAATCTACTCGTTTGACTAGGATGAGACTACACAAGTCTTGTCTGATGACTGAGATTACATCAGCTGACATCCAACTCCTACAGTTTCTTTTCTCATTTGGCATACCTCTTAAAATAAAGCCTCTGTGTAGCCCAGATTTATTGACAATATGTTAGTTAACCCTTTTGCACTAACGTAATAGCTGCAGTATGAAGCGCTGGAGCCCTCAAGAGAGAAATCTGATTTCTGGGACTATCAGCTTTGAGTGAAAGAGACTTTCTGTTTTTAATCTTCCTACTAAGAGAATCCAGCTGAATTATTTTCAAACACAGCTGGTGAATCGGTAGCTGTTCGTGTCCAGTGTAATCATTTAATAACAATATTATAAACCAAAACAAAACTGGCTAAGCCCAAGAGAAGTTGTGTCTACACAATTTCAGCAGCAATTTTATGTGCACTTTTTTTTGGTGACTGAATCATCCCACAGTCCAGATTTTTTTTGTCTGGAGGAAAATTGCGTTTCCTACAGTGGGTGATCTATTTAATTTCCTTCCAGGTTATCGTATAGAATATTTAAAAACAACTCATGCAGACTTGAGTAGTTTTGTTCTTATGAACGTATTTCTTTATTACTTTGAAGTGCTATTACTTTGAAGTTTTAACTCCATTTAATAACCTTTTATATTTTCTAGGAAAGTGTCACGAGTCTTTGCACAGCCCATTAAATTGAAGTCTCATCTCTTGCTTATAAATTCTTAGCATTGCTATTTTCAATAAGGATTTTGGTAACTTTATTAATAAACGCTTTTCAGAACTGCAGCTCTCTGGGAATCTCAGCATGTTGCTCTTAACGGTGAAATACTGGAAACAGTACCTAAGCTGTATGTCAATCGGGAAGAGCAGATCACCCTCCATTTGGAGTGCCGTGGAACTTCAAATAAAGGCTGTCAGGGAGCAGCTCTCCTGACCATCCAGGTTAGAGGCATGGCATCACTTCTGTTTTGGGGCTGTTGGACATGGATAGTGAACGTGAAATGGTTGAGTGGTTACAAGAGTCATAGCAGTTGACCAAATAAATCCACACACGCATAATAGTTACCTGAAATACCTAATGTGTAGTGCTCAAAAGGAGATGCACATCAACAGCTGAAGAATAAATTGTTGTGTAAAGTTTGTTTTGCTCATAGCATTCGTTCTAAACTGCTTCCCCATGTGGGAATGTGAGAATATGCTCACTGATAGGGATAGAAGCATGAAAATGTTTATAGAAATATTCCCATGTTGCTTGGTATATGAATTTCTTGATCCCTCCTAACTTTCAGTCCCTGTGGATTAAAAGCCTTATATAAAAGACATGAATTATGTTAGTGTGTGATAATTAAATAGGAACGTGACCAGGGATGTGTGCTTGGTCACGATGTACTAAATCTGATCAACTAAATCTGATCTCAGGGGAAAAACTATCTATGTTCAGAGTTCTCTTACTGGGCTCTGCTTCATTTTTACAAATAGGTGCAACATCAAAGGGTTTCAGCAAAAAAATATTATTCTGAAATGAATATGTGTCTCTTTGTCATTTAGTTTGAAGGGAAACATAAAAATGAAGCAGTGAGCCAGCAGCTTCATGCTTTGCGTAAAGAAGTGAGACAACTGCAGGCAGAAGCTACGAAGCCACCTTCTCTGGGTGTTGTGGAAGCAGCAGTACATGTGGAAAATTTTATAACGTAGGTTGTTCAGACTGTTTTAGGTAGTGATGTTTTATATTTCTTTTTCTGTACGTTAGAGTTAAAATGTGGAACCTGTTTGTGTGGTTTTTGTAGTGCTTATCAGCTTGGGTCAACAACAGAGCTGCAATCCTGAGACCTGTATGTTTGTGACGCAGAACTCTGCAGAAATAACTCTGTATTATCAGAAGGTCATTCAGCATCAGTGGGGCACACAGTATTGTCTTCTACTTCAATCTATTGTACTGTATTAGAATAGCCCTTCTAACCCTGCCAGAAGCATGTTGGGTGATGACAGGGGTGCTATGTTAAACTTAAGGAAGTGACAAACTTGTACCACAGCTGACTCAGCCGTAGGCTAAACTACGTGTTTTTAATCTCTCTCTCTGTAGGTTTTCCCCTGTTAATAGTGCAGGACATAGTTCTTCAATAAGGAGTTATGATTTGAAGTAGCTTTTCAATGTGTGGAACAAAATCATGCAGTGGAAGAGGACTATATAATACCACTTTTTTTTTTGTGGAGGGTTTATTTGAGTAAATGGATTAGTCTAAGGGCCCCTCCCTCCTGAATACTTTCTAGAGTTTGTCCCAGAGGTCCAGTTTTGCAACACCATTCTTCTCAATCTTCTAGATTTCTGCTGGGCTTCTTTTAGTGTAGTTGGTTTCCAGCAGTGTGTACTCACTGTACAAGTAAAAGATATTTCGTTACTATTTCTACATGTTCATTCTTCATCATTAATCTGAAAAATTCTGTGGATGAGCTAGTTCTTAGGATTTAGATCTGTGGAACTGCATGTTCTTCAGATGTTTTAATTCAGACACAGGGAAGATGGGGGTTTGAGCTCAATAAAACATTCCCTTGTCAATATGTAAGGAAAGATTGATTCTGTTTTAATTCTTTTATTGCTGAGCCTGTTAAGTAAAATGAGGTAAATTTTCTTGCAGTACAAATGTAGCTGAGTTAGTCTAAGCACATGATGAACACATGATTTGAAGGAGAAATAATGTTGGCACTATGTTGTGAAAAATCTTTTGACGATCGCTTTCTGACTCCTATTACAGAGACTTTCTAAGGTTTGGAGGTACCTGTTTCAGGCAGCAAAATTACTTGAGCTAAACCTGGGACTGTTCAGCCTGGATAAAAGACGACTCAGGGCGTTCTCATAAATGTATTTCCATACCTGAAGGGAGGGTGCAGAGAATAATAGAATCATTTTGGTTGGAATATACCTTAAAGATAATTAGGTCCAACCATTATCCTAACTCTACCAAGCCCACCACTAAACCATGTCCGTAAGCACCACAGCTAAACATCTTTTGAACACCTCCAGGGATGGTGACTCCACCGCCTCCCTGGGCAGCCTGTTCCGATGCCTAACCGCTCTTTCAGTAAAGAAATTTTTCCTAATCCAAATTAAATCTCCCGTGGCACAATGTGAGGCTGTTTCCTCCTGTCCTGTCATCAGTTCCTTGGGAGAACAGACCGACCCCACCTCACCACAGCCTCCTCTCAGGCAGCTGCAGAGAGCGATCAGGTCTCCCCTCAGCCTCCTCTTCTCCAGGCTGAACACCCCCAGTTCCCTCAGCCGCTCCTCACAGACCTGTTCTCCAGACCCTTCACCAGCTCCGCTGCCCTTCTCTGGACACGCTCCAGCACCTCCGTGTCCTTCTTGCAGTGAGGGGCCCAAAACTGCACCCACCATTCGAGGGGCGGCCTCACCAGTGCCCAGTCCAGGGGCACGATCCCTTCCCTGCTCCTGCTGGCCACACCATGGCTGATACAGGCCAGGAGGCTGTTGGCCTTCTTGCCCACCTGGGCACGCTGCTGGCTCATGTCCAGCCGGCTGTCGACCAGCACCCCCAGGGCCTTTCCCGCCGGGCAGCTCTCCAGCCGCTCCTCCCCAGCCTGTAGCGCTGCTGGGGTTGTGGTGACCCAAGGGCAGGATCCAGCACTTGGCCTTGTTGAACCTCAGAGCATTGGCCTCAGCCCATCGATCCAGCCTGTCCAGGTCCCCCTGCAGAGCCTTCCTACCCCTGAGCAGATCAACACTCCCACCCAATTTAGTGTCACCTGCAAACTTACTGAGGGAGCACTCGATCCCCTCATCCAGACCATTGATAAAGATGTTAAACAAGTCCTGCCCCAACACTGAGCCCTGGGGCACACCGCTTGTGACCGGCCACCAGCTGGATTTAACTCCACTCACCACCACTCTCTATGCTCACCCATCCAGCCAGCTTCTAACCCAGCGAAGAGTGCACCGGTCTAGGCCATGAACCACCAGCTTGTCCAACAGAGTGCTGCAGGAGACTGTGTCAAATGCCTTACTGAAGTCCAGGTAGATGACATCCACAGCTTTTCCCTCACCCACTGGGCAGGTCACCTGGTCATAGAAGGAGATCAGGTTGGTCAAACAGGACCTGCCTTTCATGAACCCGTGCTGGCTGGGCCTGAGTCCCTGGGTGTCCTGCACTTGCTGTGTTGAGTGTGCCCAAGATGAACTGCTCCATAACCTTCCCTGGTGCCAAGGTCAGGCTGATGGGCCTGTAGTTCCCCAGATCCTCCTTCCAACCCGTCTTGTAGATGGGTGTCACATTGGCAAGCCTCCAGTCTTCCGGGACCTCACCTGTTGACCAGCATTGCTGATAAATGATGGAGAGAGCCTTGGCAAGTTCCTCCACCAGCTCCCTCAGCACTCTCGGGTGGATTTCATCTGGCCTCATAGATTTGTGAGTGTCCAGTTGGCAGTGCAGGTCATCAACTAACTAACTACTGCTGTCCGGATTATGAAGGAATCCTTCTGGTCACCTGTGCTCCAGCTCAGGGGGCTGATTACCCTGAGGATTATGTTGAGAAGACCGAGCCAGGCTCTCTTCAAGGGTGTCCAGTGACAGGACAAGAGGCAATGAGCACAAACGGAGACACAGGAGGTTCCCTCTGAACATGAGAAAACACTTTTTTTTTTTACTGAGGGGTGACACATGCTGCCCAGAGAGGTTGTGGAGTCTCCACCTTTGGAGATACTCAAAAGCCATCTGGACATCGTCTTGGGCTAACAAGCTGTAGGTGGCCCTACTTGGGCAGGTGGTTGGTCCAGATGCCCTGCAGAGATCCCTTGTAACCTCATCTATGCTGCAATTCTGTGAACCCATGCTTGATTATCATGTAAGCCAGAAATACCCGTTTCAAGGCTATATATTGGCAAGAAACCTTTGGTTTTTGTCATGGGTTATTTTCCATATGTAGATTTAATCTGCCTTTCTTTTTTTTCAGGGCCTTAATAAATATCTACAAGGTGCAGCCTATGCCTGCAATTAAGAAAGTTGGGATTAGTTTGTTTTTTACGTTAGTGGAATATGTGTGTGATGAAACTCAACGCAATCCCCCCACGAGGCAGTTCTTCACATCCTGCATTGAGATTCTAGGTCAAGTGAGTTTATTCTCTGATTTTTGGATGCCTAATGCTTATTCCAATTGCTGCTGAAATCTGGATTTGTTTCCTTTTGCTGTCCTATCGGAAAAATTGTATTTCTGGGTATTTTTAGACAACATGTGTGGTCACAAGTGCTGTTCTTAAGTGTGCTAGGGAAAGATGTTTATTTTACGTTATATCTTGTGAAACAGCAGTATTTAGTTGATGTTGATCTCATATAGTCTGTTGGTTTTGAGAAAAGTTTCCTTTTCAAAATGGAACAAAATTATGCTTGTCTCGACAAAGAGCTCTGAGGTGTATTTTCCAATAGATTCATACTGGGCCATTTTTCTCACCGTTCCGAATTTCCTCAGGTGTTCATCAGTGGGACCAAGTCGGAGTGCAAACGTCTCCTCCAGACGATCCTGCAGAATCGAAGGCTCTGTACCCTCCTTTCTCCTTACTTCACTCCAGTTGCCTCTCCCAGTGAATTTGTGACTTTATATGAAAAAGTCGTAGCCTTTCTGAGTGAGGATAACAGCGATGTTGTCTTCATGCTGCTGACAAAGGTAGAGTACTCATGAATACTGCATCTGGTTTGTGGGTTGCTTTTGTGGGCATGTGTCTTTAGGCTAAGGAAGGAAAGAGGTGCAAATCTGGCACTTTAAAATAACATTGACAGTCTCTGTAGATCTATGTTGCTCATCCCGAATGGAATGTGTTGTATTTAAGCTCAAGAGGGGCTGGAGGCAAAAGCAAATGGGAAGCTTAAACTACCCTTTGCTAGACCAGATAAGGCTTAACTCTTCAGTGCACTTTTACTCTTGAAATTAAAGCAAGCTCTCGATGGCTTCTTCTGCCGGAGAGCTCTGCAGAGACATTTGTCAAAATAGCTGGTGAATCCCAGGTATCTTAAAAATAAAGGAAAAAAAAATTTTGAAACAGGGTCTGAATCTTCCATCTCTGGCACCCATGTCCTTCCTGCGTATCTTAAAACACACCGTTAGGTAAAAGCAAGTGATTTTGCACATCTCTTGTTTCAGGGCTGAATGATACTGCCTACCTGTATTGTCAGTGGAGAAACTACTATTATAGGGTGTATATCTGTCTATCTATCTATCTGTATATATCTGTATTGCTCTGGTTCTCTTCATTAGTTAGGCAGAGATAGGGTTTGACAACTGTGAATAGCGGGCAGTCTGTTTTGAGCATAACTCTAAGCTGTCCTTAGAGACAATGATCAGCGTTGTCCCTGCTGACCCACGTCTGAACAGATGGCCTAGAGGCTACAAAAGCTTTGCACCTCCACCTGAAAATTTATGGACTATGGAGATTAGTCCAGTCAATCTTGTGTTTGGCAGCGGTACTGAAGTGTGGGAATTCATGCCCATTTTCGTGAATCCGAGAACGCCTGTGAAGGGTTGTTTCATAAATTCAGGGACTTCTGCAGTATGCTAAATCATAACCTTTGGAAAGCGTTACTCTGGTTTTGAGTTAGGGCTAACAAGGTGCAAATTCCTTAGGTTTTTCTTAAATGTATAAAAACTTTCAGATTTTTTTTTTCCCCCTAATGATTTCACCCTTCTCTTAAATGTATTGTGGCTGTTAAAGCTTCTGCTTACAAATGCTTCCTTTCTTCTGTTCTAGTTTGACCTTACGCAATGGTTGAATGTTGCTAAGCCACCTCTCTCTGAACGTACCAAGCTTCTGGAGTCTATTCATTTGGCTCTCAATGCATGTGGCCTTGAACCTGAAGAAGATATTTTGATGCCATTTAATATCTTCTGCAAGCATTGGACTAACCTTCTCCAGTATCAATTCCCTGATCACTATAGTGATTTCCTAAGATTGTTCGTGCAAAGTGAGTATCTGAATCAATGCATACGAAGCCTTTCATACAGAACTCTGCTGGCTTAAAAATATGAGCTGTGCGCAGTGGAGTTAAAGAGCAACAAATTCTGAATGATTTAAACTTTCCTAAGTTTCTGTGTGCCCTTTTACGTGCATGCTGTGTGGTATGTTTTTGTGAGACGTTGTAGCTCTGCTGGAAGAAAACGCTTCTGCAGGTCAGAGTACATGCATCGGTGACAAACAGGTTTTCAGCCCATAGTACAGGAGAAGGATGGAGGAGAGGTTTCTGTAAATGGAAACACGATTATGTCACAGCCTGCAATGCAACATCCTTGTTCTTGAGCACCCTTCGAGGTCGAACTGCGAATTGGAATTGTAGAGACCTGGGACAGATGCTGAAATCTGCTGAGGATGTCCTGGTTGACGTTAGATGCTACCTGTGATTCGCTGTGCCTCTGAAATGAGAACAAAGTACTTGCTTTCTGTCAAACCGTATGTGCTGAGGCAGCAACTGACTCTTCATAGGTGTTTGTAGCCAGGGGTGCATTAAGTGCCTGGGAAACTCTCTAAGAAGAGAGCATGTAGATGCCAAAAGTGAACGTTAAATGACTTATGTTTGGGAATCAGAGATGCCTCTCGCCCTTAAACTTGGGGCTTTCAAATTCATGCCTTACCTAATTTTTTAATGTAGTAGGGAGCTCTTTCAACCCTTTCTGACTCGTGTTGCGAATGGGACTAATATCCTTCTCCTGATTTTTCACAAATGCGTTCCCTTCTCTTTCTCCTAAGGCTCATCAGAGCAGCTCCTAAGCCCTGACTGTTGGAAGGCATCGCTTAAAGCTTTGGGATGTGGTTCACCGGTGACTGAACAGGGAAGCTTCAAGAAAAGCGATTCTACTGAAAGTCCTGTATTGCGGGATGCTGCAAAAATTCTCTTCTCTGCAGAACAGGTGGATGCCTCTTTGGTTGATTTATTGTGTTTTTCAGCTGAAACAGGTGCCCACCAGTGGCAAATAACACTGCTGTGTGGTCTTTCTGTAGCTGATTAGTGTTTTCATTCTTTTTACAGGTTAGAGAGACAATAGAATGGCTTTCCACATCTTTCTGCAAACTCCGACTGGCTTCGATGGACTTCAGGACTTTTGGCCTGTTTTCAAAATGGAGTCCTTACGTGGCTGAAGTGAATAAATTTCTGGATTATCTTATTAAACGACTTATTGACACCGAAGTTGCCAATTTAGCCCAAGAGCCTGTTGGCAGTAACAGGATTCTAGCAGGTAATGTGTCTTAAAAGCAAATCACTTAAGAACAGGCACTCAGTTGCTCGGATTTCTGATGTTAAAGACCATTTAAAAGTGCAGTAAAATCTTCTTACTTGGCATTTGTATAATGATGAGAACATTAAAAGACAGATGGGAAATGCTGATGCTACTTCATGGCCGTGTGGGACTTTATGCTTCATCTTTATGCTTGTTGGAGGAAGTTTGTTTAGATTTGAGCTTGCTTTAAAATTATTTCATCAGGAGATCATACTTTCTTCAAAGAAAAATACAGTCTTTTGCACAGAGCGGAGGTTTGGGAACCAGGGACTGCTGAATTTCATCATGGTGTGATTTTGATTTGGAGAAAACTGCTGAAACACCTTTTATTTTATTATATACAGGTTTAAAGTGTGAATCGCCATTATCCACACAATCTCAGATGTGATAGAGTAATATTAACATAGAAAGAGATGCAAAACGCTTACGATTCTTATTAAACCAGCCATATCGTTAACCGGAGTTACTAATAAATGTATGGTATTTTAAATTTTCATTTGACCAGGAAGAACTGTTTAAGTGTTGGAATAAGCAAAGGACGTTGTATTCAAGTTTTGAAAAGTATAATATGTTCACTGTCGCTGATTTGAAGGAAAAAAGCAACTTCTTCCTTTTGTTTCTTCTAGCATTGCAGTCCTTGTATTCAGACATTGCTGGACTCTTTAAACCGTGGATACTGGTCTTGGATAAGGAAGATGCAAGGTATGTCTTGCATTTTAAAATTAAATCAATTTTTGCTAAAATAGGGACTTCAGCCTTAAGAATGACTTTCATTATTAACTCTTTTTTTTTTTTTCTAATTCATGACTATATTGTGACATTCCATTAAATAGCTGTGAATTGTGTCATATCCTTAACAATTAAGGAACTCATGAATTATTTCTGTAAGTTGTGTTTTCCAAGACTTGGATTGAGTTTTAGATACAGGAAATATAACCAAGCTCTGGTCAGGAAGCAGAGATGAGAAAAATATGAATCGCACTTAGTTGTGGAAACGCTCAAATTTAAATTCCAGATTCCATTTTTTAGCATGTCCTTAGTTTAGAACAAAAGAAAAAAGCCAAGCAAATACAACCCCAAATGACAGTGGTACTTCATGAAATCTTGGACCGAATCAGTCCTATGATGATCTACTGTCTTGTGTACCGCTGTCTTCACATGGGGAGTTATTTGTAATGTTATACACTTAAATTTGACTTTCCTCCAAAGTCCAAAGCTTTTTGAGCTGCGAGCACATCTCCAACATTTAATTACAAGGTTAACTGCAGGTGATATGTGCCGTCATTCAGAAATTCCCGTGTTTTGGTATTTAATTCAGTTATGAAATATTAAACAAGTAATCTCTGCTTTCTCAGTGGTATCGTAGATCTTCAGCGTGACGTTAAAACATGTACCTCTTCTCAGGAAGAAACAGGCAGTCCTAAAGAGTTGAATTTGAAGGGACTGATGATACCCACTGTATCGATTTACTGTGTGCTACCTACTGTATTGATCGATTGTGCTTTAAAATATTTAAGTAGTTTTAAGTGTTTATGGTCTGGTAACTGCACTGAAATCTGTGTTGCTTCGCTTCTTTTAAGTAACCAGCCCTGCTACCCTTGGTTAGAGAGCGACACTCCTGTAGCAGCCACCGTGGTCAGTTTGTTTACAGATTGCATCAAGCTTCTGCATGAGAGCTTTAAAGGTGGGTGAAGTCCATGCTATTTTAATGTAGTGTGTCACTTTCTGTTCTATCAGACCAAAAAAGAATTTTTTTCATTGAGACTTGGGACGTGAGGGGATTTTATTGGTTATGAACTTTCAGCCAAGGTGATCACTGCAGTAGTGCCAGGAGCACTTCTTTGTTTCATGTGTAGTTGGACACAGAAATGGAAAAAATTAATTCCACAGTACCTCTTAGTGACTTTTAGGGACGAACTAGATTCAAACTTACCTTGTAAAAATAAATAACTAGAAATAACACGTTATTCTGTGTTTTATGAAATTCAAGATACATAAGATCTTTTTAGAAAACCCAAACCAACCCGACATAAAACCAATGAAGTTCTACATGGAAGGAGTATTTTATAACTTCAGATTATTGTCCAGCAACTCTTCAAAAGATCGAGGAAGGGCATGAAATCATAAGCTTTCCCCTGTGTTGATTTGGAGGAAAAAAAAAAAATCTTAAAAGCTTAATGTGCCCTTTTTTTTTACTTTGACAAATGTTACAATTTTAGTGTAACTTGCGTTTATGGTTCTTCATCTTCAAAACTGGACTTCTTTCTGTAATCGAGCTTTCCCTGATTTTTTTTCTGTTGTTAATTCAGCTGTTTTCTTTGAATGTAGATAAGCTGTTGCCAAGCCACCATGGGGCTCTGTGGTTACATCTGATGCATTACTGCGAATGTTGCACAGCCCCCAAAATGCCAGAGTTTATTCTCTATGCTTTCCATACTGAGTTCAGAAGGCTTCCGTGGAAGGAAATGCATCCAGACCAGATGCTTATGGAAGAGTTCTTTAAAGTGAGTACACAGCACCTGTTGAATTAAGTTGATAATCAGTGTTGCCCTTGAAAATAGCTGGAGAGCTGGAGACAGTTCTTTTAGCGAGTGAGCTTTTAAAGTTCGTTTGTCGTGTTCACAGCTGCGCGTTTTGTGACTGATTTTTGTGAAGGGGTGCTACTGAGTCTTAGACAAAGTTGTGGGGAGCTGTAAAGCTGGCAGTCTGTGTAATCTGTCATTGCTCTATCTCAATGTCTCATTTATTACCTACATGTATTTAGTTAGAGTTAATAACTTTTACTATGACCATGTTTTCACCTTCAAGTTGTCTGAGACAATGTAAAGCTGCAGATAAGTTTGGAAATGCTTTCAGGATTTACTGCTTGTCTGGTTAGGATTCGTTCTTCATGCAGTTCTAAGCAGGCTCAGAGTTTTAATCTCTCTCTGAGTGGAGAGAGATGGATGCAGTCATGCAGCTAAGAGTTTGTAATAGATTACTTCTTTCTGGTTTGCAGTAGCTGTGTATTCTGTACTGGTTGAGAGACTTAAAAAATTATATGTGTGACTCTTCTGGTGGGGGGCAAAATGATGGAGAACTGGCATCTGTCTGCTCCTCTGCTGACCTAAAATGCTGCTGTGGATTTATAGCTGGCTAAGGCACTGAGAAGTGTGAAAGTATTTGTATCTTACATTGTTTTATGTGCCTGTCTTTTTTTTTTTTTTTTCTTTTTCTTTCCTAGATTGAAAGAGGCAGCCCCAAGAGTTGTTTCTTATTTTTGGGTTACGTTTTATGTGAGATAAACTGGGTCAGTGTCCTCTCTGATGCCTGGAATCCCAGCCCTCATCCTCAGACTCACAACATGATTGTCTGTTTGCTGTATATGATGGTCCTGTTGGCAAAGGAGGAACAACTTATAGGCAAAGAGGTAATTTTTGGAGAGGTTCATACCTGTCTGTCTTAGAAGAATAATTCTTTGCTAACAAGGGCACAGGAGGTGACTTCTTTCTCGCTTGCAGTGTGATTAACTCAGAAGTGGTTTTTCTATAGGTAAAATATCCCAAATAGCGTTCCAGAGATGGCCAAGACTGAGGCATTTTATGTAACTGGTGTGAAAAAAGAAGAGCTGTTGTTCATTTTAAGAAACTTCCATAGGTGCAGTGATCCAGTAGCGTTGTAAAGAGCAAACAAATAATTATAGCAGTTTCCTGGAGTTACAATGTGAAACTCTGGGTTTTGGAAAGAAAGAATATGTGTTAGTTCATTAGTGTTTGAAAAATTATTGTTGTTACATAAAGCTACTGTGCAGTTGTTTTTCCTTTCATCGTTAAATGTGGGATGCTGCATGGTACAGCTTGCTTGTCTCTTAGGCCAGCCCTGGATTAAAATATCTGTTTCCTTCTCTGTCAGGGTTTTGGAGAGCCTTTGTTGTAAGCACCTGAAAACTAGAGGTAGTATTAGCAAGAATTTACATGTGCACCTATAATACACGTGCATATATATGTACATGTTATGGGCACTTACGTATCGGTGCATATGTATTGTGCATGCATATATATGCACGATATTATGTGTAACTTTAGGTGAAGCTTTTTCTGACAGCCTGAGTGAAAAGGGTGCCTGGCGTCTGCCCGGTTTGGTTCAGGCAGCCTGCCGATGTGAGTGCAGGAGCAGCTTTGACTGTGGCATTCGTGCCTGCAGCACCTGTGGTGCTGTGAGAAGAATTGGGAGGCTCACTGAGTCGCCTTTATTCCGTCACGGCCAGTCACGTAAATCTCTGCCGTGCCTTGCTGCTTTTTCTGAGTGGCAGACATGAATATGTGGAGGGATTGTAGGGAATCGTTCGTCTATGAAAAGCCTGTGCCTGGCTGCTATGTCTTACTGTGCATGTTCGTGATGTTTTCCAACCTGATCTTCGGTACTGGTCACACTTCAAGTTGGTTAAGCACAGCTCAGCAGTGGGATTAGTGCCTGTAAGGTTAGGAGCAGCACTTGATATGAGCTCTTTTGTTTTGGTTTGGTTTTTTGTTCATAGCTGACTAAAAAGAAAATATTTGTCTGCTTGAACATGCTTTCTCAGGGGTTATAAATAGGTGTTGTTCAGTCCTTACTCAGAATTGCTTTTGTGACTATTTCTTACTGTAAAAATGCTCCCCTCCTAACTCCGTATGATGTGATGACAGGTCACAATGATGTAACAACATCCTGAAGACCGGATATATCTTTAAGAAGCTTGGCACTATCTGCTTCTGATGAGTTTCTGGGGACATATTACTTCATCTGTTGAATCTTAGCTTGAGTTTTCTTGTTCCCTTGCTCTGAAGGGGAATTTGATCATCTCTAATTTCTTAGTGCTTTTCCCAGCTACGGTTGCATTCCAGTGTTTCTGAATTGTTGGAACAGGGAAGAGAAACACTGGGTGTTAGGATGAACTTTCCAAGCCTTGCTTTTGCTAAGAGCTCTGTGTGGGTAAACCTAGCAGTCTCTCATTCAGTCCACTGCTTCTGGAGGACTCTTGCAGAGGGGCTGGGTAATCTTCAAGAAGTCCCGTTTCACATCTGCCAGCTTTCTCCCACTTGCTGCATCTTCCATTTTCCATTTCCTCGGAGGTGTTATGAGGTGCCGTGTCAAGATGTTGCCAGCAGCCTTTGGTCAACACTGTATTCCAGTTTAGGAAAATTACCAGAGTTCTCGTGCTTTGACCTGAATGTACTTGCTTATCAGAAGCTTCTCAAGCTTCAAAAGATACCTGTTTGCATGAGTCAGCCTCAGGAATTCCCTCCTAGCCTCCAGCGATGTGTTAAACTGATGCGCCATCACTCATTTTTTACCTCCCAGAATGCTCCTGTGACACCTTGACCTAAATCCCAAACGTCCTCAGCCCTGCGTTCCCGCGCATGAGCGGTACTTGAGAAGTACTTGATGTACCGGTGTCACATTCTTGTTGACGTAGTCTAGTTTGGGTTAGTTCTGGATCCTTACAGTCCTCAGGTTGCGTTGCCTGTCAGTTTGTTCATTCTATAATGTCTAGAAATTTGGTGCTTCTCAGTGTCCGAGGGGTGCCCTTTTGTGCTGCAGATGCGCATGAAGCCTTGAGAGGAGAATGGCGGCAGCTGGGTCTAGGCTGCTTGTAGACAGACTTTTCTGCCTGCGTATTTGCACGGCCTGTGTGAGCTGTGGACACTGTAGGCTGCTGTACTGTTCAGAATGGTGTTTGTGGGAGTAAGCGTGTGAGGAGTCCCCCAGGTTGGTAGATGAGTCACTGAACGGTGTAACGGGTCTGTGTGGCAAGGAGGAAGGAGCGGCAGGAACAACTGAGTGATGAACTGACCCCAACCCCCATTCCCTGTTCCCCCCCTGCGCCGCTGGGGGGGAAGAGGGAGAGAAATCAGGAACAAAGTTCAGCCCGGGAAAGAAGGGAGGGGTGGGGGGAAGGTGTTTTTAGATTTGGTTTTATTTCTCATTACTCCTCTCTGAATTAACTGGTAATAAATTACATTTCCCTTCAGTCGAGTCTGTTTTGCCCGTGACGGTAAATGCTGAGTGATCTCCCTGTCCGTATCTCAACCCCACAAGCCTGTTGGTATTTTTTTTTTTCTTCTCTCCCCTGTCCAGTTGAGCAGGGGGAGTGACAGAGTGGCTTTGGTGGGCACCTGGCACTTGGCCAGGGCCAACCCACCACAAATAGAAAATTGAGGGACCTCGTTTCTGTCCCTGGTTCTACTGTGAACTTAGTAATTTTTTTAAAAAATAACTTTTAACATCTTTTTCTAACCCTCTGCTGAAATTACTTTACCTTGTAGGGTCTCCATTTCTTTCTAGCTCTCTTTACATGTTTACATGTCAAAGTTTCATGTCTCTCGCTGACTTTTGTGCTTGGTTAGAGCTGCTGCGGCAGTCTGAGTACTGTTAGGTGAATGCTAGAGAGATCATACATGTGTTGGCTTGCTGCCTGAATGAGGAGTTGCTTTTCAGCCAGACTCCCAGTGGTCACCTATTTCTGTGGGGTTTCTGCTCTGTCTCTCAAATTTTGGAGTCTGGGCTTCCTTCCAATACTGAGTACTGTGAATGTTAATTTAAAACAGCAAAGAAAACTGAGACTGATGTCTTTAAATCTTCAGGAATCGCCACTCATAAATCTTCTTGGACAGACCAGCTCCCTTCCTTGGCAGCTTGTGGGCATTTCATCTTATCAAAGCATCATCAGCTACTGCAACAGTCACTACCCTCCCTCTGTTATCCTTGCTAAGGATGCTGCAGCTGAACTGATAGTGAAGCTTCTGAAAATTTCAGCAGGCTTTGGTGCATCTTCCGATAGTCACATCCACCTTGTAAGTTAAACTAGTTTTGCAGTCTCTCTGAGCTGTGCTTGTCATTTGCAGTGTTCTGCTTTTGTATATTACAGAGTGTGGAAAGAGTTCTAGACGTGATCTTTTTTTTTTTTTCCTTTTCTCTAATTGACTTTCATTTTGGTTACCAGGATGCAACACTGAAGTGCCGAGCATACATTCGCCAGGTGGTTCAATTTCTCAGCACCTTAGAACAAAGCGGAAAGATTACTCTTGCGGTTTTGGAACAAGAAATGTCCAAGTTGCTAGATGATGTAGTCATCTTTAATCCTCCAGGTTTGTGTCAAAGAAGTGTCGAACTACTTTAAAGCTGTTAAGATCCTTTGTTGTACTGCATGGATTGTTGGACATCTGTGACTATGTAATTGCTTGCCTTACTGTAATGTCTCCCTTATGGACAGCATTGCTTTGATGGTGTATATATAGGTGGTATACTGGCACAAAACAAATATATGAACATTGCCCCACAGAGCTGTCAAGAGTGATAGAACTAACAGAAAAAACAGGGGTTACGTTGTGAGTAAAACTGACCAGTATGCAGGAGCTTGAGGGATTCTTTTCTTTGTTGCCTGGTTGTTAAATCTTTTTTTTTTTTTTTTTAATTTGACATTTGCATTTTAAAAGGAAGGATGACACAAATAATACACTGTCTTCGTCCTGAGGGACTGAGTTCTAAGAAAGGTTTCTGAACTGTTGTGCAAGTGGGAAAACTGACTGTATTGAAGCAGGGGAATGATGTTGATGTGCCCTAGTAGTGTGGTGTGTCCACACCCACAGCATTTATATTGATCTCGTTTTTAGCACCAGTACTATCCTGAGCTTCCTCTGTCAAACTAAAACTTCAGGTGAAATGAGTTGTCTTGCTGTACTACACAGGAGCTGTGTCTTTTCCTGCACACGACCCGTGCAGGCCTGATAGTGAGAGTGAACAGAAAGTGTGAAAGTCTGTGAGTGCTCACTGTCTGTCAGTACTTGTATTGCTCACTGGGGAAGCTCTGTAGGACAGCCCCGTAGTCAGCAAAACTCTTGTCACTTGAAGGGAAGTGAAGGCTTGACTGTTCCTGCTGACACTCTTAGTAGCTGAGAAATTTTGGAAGAGCCAGGAGCTCCAGTATAAGAGGAGCAGCTCTGTTTTGTGAACCCCTGTGCATGCTCGTGTGTGGTGAAGGGCTGAAAGGGAGAGTGCTCCATGTGGCTCAGCCAGGCTGCGAGGTTTGGAGGGGGCTGGTGGAGGCTCTTGGAAGAGCTTCCAGGGCAGCACCTGCTGTTGGCGGCAGCTGGAGAGGAGAAGGCTGGACTTCTCACATGGGCGCTGGGCAAGGGGATCTGGTGGGCCTTGGTGTCTGGTGGTGGTCCTGCTCGGTGGTCTGCAGCCTGTGCAGTGGGATTGGCTGTAAAACTGGTTGTGACCTGAGGTAAGTCAGTTAACCTCCTGGCATTGTCTTTCTCGTTTGGTCTCTGATAAGATATTTACCTTACTGGAGGCCTATGCCATGACAAATTACATTTGGGACTTTTTTTGTTGTCTTTTTCTTTTTTTCTTTTGAGTGAGTAGGTGCTTCAAACAGAATAGCTTAGTTTGGAAGGGACCTCTGGAGGCCTGTAGTTCAACCTCCTCCTCCACCCACACCTAGCTTCAAAGTTTAATCGCATTCTCAAGGGCCTTGTCTGGTCAGCTTCCAAATATCTGCAAGTGTGGAGGTCTCAACCTCTTCGGGCAATGTTTTTCCAGTGATTAACCACTCTTTGTGCACATCTTGTCTTCATAATCAGTTGAAATTTTTCCTTCCACAATGCCTGATGTTGCTTGAAAATTTTATTTTATAACAATAGTGCCTTTTTTCATCAATATGCAAAAGGTCTACTCTGTGGTTAGACTTTCAAGAGCCAAGCACAGGAAGCATTTGTGCTTCGAGGGTGCTGTTACAGGTAGCCCATGATAACATGTTCAGGCAATGCCAGGAGGTGGTTTCAAAAACTATTCTGGGGCTGAACACTGGGATTAGTAGGAAATCTGAAATCCTGGAAAGGCATGAAGGGTTTGCGATATTTCAGGGCTCATCACAGTCATATTTCAAATTGGATAATCTAGAATTTTGGTTGTTTCACTCTAAACTGTGCTTTAAAGTGTGTTTTAATACCCAGCTTTTCTTGGAGACTGTAAACATGCTTTATCATTCAATTTATTTGCACCATAGTCATGGTAAAGGACCCTGGGTGAAAGATGGGCCCCAAAGTGCTGTGCTGTACAGTCTTATCAGCTGTGTCTTCGTTTAGTGAACGATGAACTATCTCATCAAGGGAAGACACTGCGAGGAATGCGTGTCTTACTGCAGTAAGGACAAGGAATTGAGGTGTGCAATGAGCGCGAGGGTGTTCCCAGTATCTACAGGAAGCGTTCCCGTGGTGAAGCTGAGTTTGGGTTCTAGTGCCAATTTCCTGAAATGGTTCTCTTGTTTCTGGCTTCCAGACATGGATCTGCAAACACGTCACATGGCCCTCAGCAGCCTCTTTACGGAAACGCTGATGATGATGAACAATTCCAGCGTTACGACGGCCGAGTCGCTGCGGGGGAGCTTGCGGAAGTGGATCGGCGGGAAGGTGCGCGGGTTGCTCGCCATGCCCCTGCTCACGGCGGCGTGTCAGAGCCTGGCTTCCGTGCGGCACATGGCAGAGACGACAGAAGCCTGTATCACTGCTTACTTCAACGAAGGTAGGAGCCCGTCTGCTGCTGCTGCTTGGCTCTGAAGCTTTGATCAGTCTTGCGTGCTCGGTAAATACAAACGCCCGTTAAATACCAATTGTCTGGAATTCTTACAGCTTACGGTGCCCATTGCTGGAACTGGGTTTTAATCTGGTTTCCGTAATCAGAACTCCTTTCTTTGTATCTGATGGCTCCCAACTGTCACACATATACCTGCTGTAGTAACGAGATGTAGGAAAGTTAGGCCATTGTGCTTTGGGTTTTGCAACTGCTCTGGTTGTGTGTTTTCGTAAGGACTATACCAGTCTCTGTGAAAACTGATTTGCTTTGTGTAATTGTTGCCATTCTTCCAGCTAAAGGGGAGGACTTTTTAGAAAAAGAATCATCCCCAGAGAACTAGATGGGTATTTCTGCCCTCCTCTAGTGTTGTGTAGGCTAATTTAAGAAAAAACTGCTCTTGATTGGTAAAACTCTGAAATTCTGTGGTGTGGGAGTTTTTTTGACGTGTGGTCTTTTTGGTGTGGGGCTTTTTTTTTTTTTTTTAACTTTCTGTTTACATAATCCTTGTGGAAATTTTGATTTCTTCCACATTCCGTGTGATCAGATTTCAGGACGCCTGAAGGAAATATTTAAAATGCCATTGCTCAAATTTTCAAATTTAATTGAGTGAATGCTGGGAAAATATCTCTCCTTGACCTCAAGGAGGTGCCCTATGATGGAGAGAAAAGAAAAGCTCCACTCTTAGAGTTGGTGACGAACTGGTTACCTGGAAACCAGCTAAACCAGCCCAAATTCTGTACCTTGTAGGAAGACAGTGAAGTAGTTCTAGTTCTTCGGTTTTGATAAGTCCTGCTTTCTCACACCTCTTCATTCTATCCTTTTGTCCTCTGCTTTGTAGATTATCCTCACCACCAGGATTTAGGCTGGGGCCCTATACTCGCCTCCCTCCAAGTTCCTGAGCTAACCATGGAAGAATTCCTGCAGGAGTGTCTGTCTTTAGGAAGCTACTTGACCCTTTATGTCTACCTGCTGCAATGCCTAAACACTGACCAAACTCTTGCCAACGAAATGAAAATCCTGCTAACCATCAGCAAATGGCTGGAGCAGGTATACCCAAGGTACGAAACCCAAGGCTTCTGAATGTGCCTTGACTTTTAAATAAGGCTATAGTTGTATAGCCGGTGTAATTAGGTGGCCAGGTTAATCAGGTTAGTTTCACCAGGCTGCTGGATGAAATGGGCAGTCCTTCCGTATCCACTGTTGGGGAGTCTGCCCAACCGCAGTGGCAACACTAATGGTTCTTGTGGTTAAACAGAAGAAGGAATTTTATTTACTTGAACGCTTCTGGTGCAGTTTTGGTCAGTTTTCAGTCAGGAAAGCTTGATTTCAATGTCAGCCTGGATTTGTGCTCTGTTAAAATTACTTTAAGCAAACCCTCTATCACTGTGGGTTCCACTTTCCAGAATATCCACTAGGTGGGATGAGTTACTGCTAAATATTCAGTTTGACATTTTGAGTGACTTGGTGTTGGAAGCTGCTGGATGGGGGGACTGTTCAGCTGCTCTGAACCAAACCTGAAGTGCCCAGAGTTAGGGGCCTGTATCACTGTAAACCAACTTACTAGATAATAGGGTTCTGGGGGGAAAGGATGGCTAGCTTCAGGGTTAAAATGGTGATACTTTGTACTTAAAGTATGTGACAACTGCTGAAATAGTCAGAATTTAGCAAATACAGTGAATATTTTACCATATTAATGTTGATAATGCTGTGAAGGAACATTTTGGGAAAATGCATGTTCCCACTGTTTCTTGAAATTCAAGGAATACTTCCACTGTTGTAGGTCCCATGGTAACTTGATTGCCAAAGTGTGAAGGAGACAGCAAAGCTGCCATACGTGGCAAATTAAAACTTGCTCTAAACGTGAAAGCTGAGGGTGGCTGGCATGGGAAATGACTGCGGAGTAATGTGAGGATAGTCTGGTGCAGGAAACTCGTGCTGATGCTTTGTGTGGAAAATCTGAGCTTGTTAACTTAAACTGCAAACTGTTTGGGAGAAGGTTAAAAACAGTGTAGGGGGAACTTCACTTTGTGCTTTGCTCAACAAAAACCTTCAATGTTTCCTTTTCTAGAAGATCATATTAAAAGTCTAAATTGTTGTGGAAACAACAGCTAGTGCTTCCTAAAGTATTTTATTGGTAAGTAAAGGGAAAAAAAAAATAGATATACAGCTTTGTTCCTTTTATACCAAGACTTAGACAAGTTGAAATCCACTTATGGCTGCAATATCATTTATTCTCAGTTGTAAAGCTTAAAAGGAAGCATTGTTCTTTATTCTCTTACAGGTCCTTAAACCCTGATAGCTGATGTCTGCATCAAATCCATAACAACAGCAGTTACAGCAGTGTAATAACTGGTGGGGTAGTATAGTTATGCTGTCCTCATATAGTAAGATCAACTGTCATTAATTAACCATCTGAATTCTTACGGGCCTAATGGGGAGAGACACAGACCTCTTAACCTGTGCATCGGACTTTTTTTTTTTTTTAAATTTATGTTTTGTTTTATTTTGTTCTTTAAATCTTACCTAAAGCTCAGCAAACGAAGAGGCAAAGCTGTTTCTTTGGTGCCATAAAGCCATGCAGTTGTCCTTGATCCAGATGGAGCAAGGTGACACCGTTCTGATTGAATCTGTCCTTCGGACGCTGCTGTCAATCCAGGGCAGGCAGAGTCAGCTGGCTGAAGAGAGACTGACTTCTGGAATACTTGGAGCAATTGGGCTGGGCAGGAGGTCTCCTTTGTCACCCAGGTACGGGTTGAAGGTGTGGTAAATTTACTGATTTGAGTCGTCATGTTAAAAAAAGCTGCAGCCTGGATCCAGACTGCACACTGCAGTGTCAAAAGATGTTCTGAATCCGTGCTGTCCCCAAATGGCGTAAACTTGTTGGGGCACATCACAATAAAAAAATATAGTGACTGTTTTAATCTGATGAAGAAGTGAATATGAACTTCTTCGAAGTTTGTGGTGGAAAAGGAAAGAAAATGCAGTTGTGAATCTGGCTGGGTGTCCCTCTCCAGCAAAGTTTCTAGGGAGACTGTTTGTTAGAGGAATATACTTTCACCTGGTCTGTAGAAGACTGTTCCAGTTGACGAGAGTTTTGTATGATCACATGCATGTTGTCTTTTCCATCTTAACCTTGAGGTGCTGGAAATGTTAAGCGAAGCTCAGAGAAGTATGTGCTTTCTTGTTATTCACTTTACCCTCTAAAGAGAGACACCACATTTGGTTGTTGGGTATTAAATTCAAGTTCACTGTGGAAGGAATGCCAAGAAAAAAATAGGTAAATGTTTGTGGAACAGCAATTCAACATAGTACTTAAACATAGCTTTGTGTTTATAAAGACCTTCTGGGTTGCAATCCTGTTGAAATTGCTTTGAAATCGTAGTCTTGTTCAGCTCTTCCTTTCATTTGGGTGATAAGAACGTTTCAAAGGCTGTGAAGTGAAGGAGTATTTTGGATGTGACCTCCAGGCTCCAGCTAAGCTTGGAACAGATGTAGCCTTTCGTATGTATTCTATTATATTATCCTCTAGTATGTATGATATCCTATTATGTGTGTATTGGTGACTTATGTTTTTTAACGCATTGGAAAAGGTCCTCTAAAGCC
Source organism: Leptosomus discolor (assembly GCF_034619465.1). Classification (NCBI taxonomy): domain Eukaryota; kingdom Metazoa; phylum Chordata; class Aves; order Leptosomiformes; family Leptosomidae; genus Leptosomus; species Leptosomus discolor. The sequence goes on along the minus strand of NC_141419.1, from coordinate 89,456,150 downwards.
TTCAGTGTGTTCCTCGTGCAAGAGATGGGAGGGATGTTTTACAGGATAGAACTTCGGGTTTACCTGTTGTTGAGGGCTTGCAAAATTGGTATCACCTTCTCTCTCCGTCCTTTTCCCTGTGCCAGGTTTCGTGTGGTTGCCCGCAGTTTGTCTGCGTTCCTCTTGGTGCAGATTCCTGCAGAGAATCAAGTCCGCCTGAAAGCGGGGTCAGAGCCGAAGCTGTCGCAGAAGGCCCAGCAGGTAGCGTGTGCCAGTTGGTGGCTTCTTGACGTGGCCCTCCTTTGCGTGCTTGCTCTGCTTGTGGGGTGAACCTTGTCAGAGTCGCTGGAAGCATTTCTTGAAGCTAAATGCTGCGCTCAGCTTGCTGGCTTTATTCAGCGCTGAATGCCATCAATCTTTGCTTTTCCTCGCTCTAAATTCTGAATTTCAGAAATACCTTGTGGCTCTCATTTGTCTTCTAAGGGAAGGGGGCGCATCAGAAACTTGTGTACTGTTTTGCTGTACATCAAAACACTGTGTTGGAATTCGCCAGAGACAAAGCCAGGTGCAGCATAGGCCAGGTGGTGATGCGGGTTTGCTGAACGCTGGCAGCAGAACTGTGTGTCTGAGTCCTAACCTAAAGTGATCCTAGGTGAAACTGTTTGTACAGCGTTCGGTATTAATATGAAGGCATCAGTTTCTAATCTTATACACTGGGGAGGTGCAGATGAACTTAGGTTTGTAGGAGTTTCTGAGTTCAGAAACTTTGGAACACCGCAGGTAGAAGGAATTTAAAACAAAACGGGAAAAAGCAATGCTGCTGTGAGTGCGCTGCTTTTCGGTGATAAAGCAGGGCTGCGTTTACACTAACGTTTGTTTATGTGAGATCAGGGCTTAAAAGCCCTACGACAAATAAACATTCCTTCTCTAGCATGTGCCCTGACCACGTTCTTGTTTCAGTAAGTGCGTGAGGAGAGGGAGGAGTTGATTAGAAACCAAAGCAAAGTAACTTACTTGGTACAACTTGTTTCTGTTCTCTAAGAAAGAATGAAACTTGTTCAGCTACGTCTCCAACATTTGTCCTGGCCGGTACTGACAGCATAGGCTCGTTTCACATATAATTTCTAACTTGGCATTGTCTCTAATATTATTAATGGGAACAAAATAATACTTTTATGAAAGGCGAATACTATTCACTTCAGGTTGTTCTTATGAATATAACTGTGTTGCAGTTTGTAGTTCAGTGTAATTTCCTTGAAACCACGTGTCTTGAGTTCATGAAGTAAATATTGGACATTATTTGGGGTACAGAATCCTAGCAAGCCTTGATAGAATAGTGGTTGTGTTGATCTCGGGGAGAGAACAGCTGGAAAAATATGAGTTGACTTGAAACACTGTTATGTGATGGTGTTTTACAAAGGTTCTGTTCCAAATACTCTTTAAGTTCTCTTTAGATAAGGATCTTCTAGTGGAATTGTGCGTATGGTGACTGATGAACTGGTTTGTTATGGGCCAAAGTACCCACAGCTAACAGAATTTTCCCTTGTATCTGTAGGCGCTGAGTGCTCTTGAAACTATGGCATCAAACAAGCAATATGTGGATTATCAAGAGCAGCTCTCCCAGGCTTCTCAGTTCATCAAGCATCCAGAACACTGTCTTCGAGATGGCAATAATCTCTTGGCTCTCCTTATTAACACTCTGTACCCAGAAGTGCATTATCTGGACAGCATACGATAGCAGCACCGAGCTCGCAGAATCATCACGCAATGTCGATTACTCTGGTTTACATATAACGTTGTCATTGCACAAGTAATTTTTACCTTCAGAGTTCCACTTTAATTAAGTCAGAAGTGTGAATGGGAACTGCACACTGGCAAATTTTCTCCTCTTTAAGGTTTTCTTTCTTTTATTTTGATTTGTGGGCCTGGGGAGTTGCTTAGTTTTTGTTGACATAAAACACTTGAATATCTTCCTGTGTATGGTGCGCATCCGAGAGGAGGATACCTGGGGATAGCTGTACAAATCATTAGACAGCAAAGCTCATCCTGTAGCGTATTAAGTTTTTCCTTTGTGCCTTTTTTTATTTTCCAACGTGTCGTCACTCAGGCCAGTTCAAAGTGAGTGGAGGATTGTGTATAAAAGAGGTTTTGACTTTCTTAGCAAGGATACCTCTGCGTCTTGTGTGAGTGTGTGTCTGGAGACTTGTGAAATCCCTGTATCTGGAAAGATAGTATTTTAAATTTTTGACTTTTTCTTGTTACCCCTCAGAAGTCTGTAGTTGAAAGGCATGCCTACAATCTTCTACCACTTCTGTAAATACAAACTAAATTTTGAACTGAAGAACTTTGTTTTTTCCTGTTTTCTAAAGTGAGTCTGCATCCATATTGCTTGATTAAACGCAAGTAACTTCTAGCCAAGTTCTTTCTAAGTCAGGTGATTTAAATCCAGAGGCAGATTTTCTGGATCCCCAGCATCTGGGAGGAGAACAGTCAGTTATGCTCGTGTTAGATAGGATTCCTTAATTCTGGAAATCTGGTTGTTTAAGAAATGCTGATTTAACAAGTGGACACTGGCCACTTAAGTTTGGTCTTTTCTGCCTAGCTGGGTCTGACATGACAGGATTGTAGATGAAACTGTGAAAAGGTATTTATCTGGTATTAAATTTGGCGATCACTTGTTAGAATTCTGTTGCCAAAGCGTGAACCATGAGCCTGTAAATCTGTTGTTTCAGCTGAATGATCACTGGTTTTGTTGCCTTGTCTGACCGTAAGACGCACCTTTGTCCGGGGAAAGCAGAAGGCTTTTCCCCAGTCCCTTTGCTAATGTCCCTTTTATCACTGATCCACTTGAGGGGGCCCGAGGTCCTGCAGTCCCAATCCGTACACCTTTATGAAGGAACAACGATCGCTGCTTCTCTTCCTCCATTGATTGTGCCTTTATGTTTAGAACATGGTTACAGGTTAAAACATTAGTTATGGTCATGAGGGGAAGGAAATGTGCTACCTACTGTCTGGTCAATAATGCTTTGAAGTCTGGCTCTTAACTGTGGCTCCAGTGCTGGAGAACAAATCACCTTTTTCTTCTTGACAGATTCTGCTAACTGTGCCAGCTGGGTCACTAGATCACCTTCATCTTAATGTGGTCTTAGAGTTCTTTGCTCTATCTGCGAGCCTATAAATATATATATATACATATGTACATCCCTCTGTATATTGACCAGATATTGTTGCAGCATGTTTTTTAACAGACTCTTTAAGAAAATTCATGTCTGGAAGAATATATTCTGCTGCTTTTTTTTTTTTTTTTCTCCCCAAAGACTTAAAAGCACTGGTTTTATTAGATTAAATGTTACTGATCAGTTGCATAAAAATGTGAAAAAGTCAGAAATGTATGTTTGACACGCACTTTTAAAATGAGGTATTGTTTGAGCTGTTGAGTTTTTACAAGTGTTGTATTTATAACATGCTATGTCTGCAAAGACCATGCAAAATAAAAAAACGAAAAATCAAGTAATTTTGTCACAACCAAGATGATATTTTCATCTCGCTGGAAGAATCCGCATCGTGTATAATTTTTCTTGGAAAGTATGGTGAGGGAATGACATGCAGTTGCTCAGCTGGTGGAGGTCTGGAGACTCTTCCCTTTGGTGTCCTGGATTTAACATGTGTGTGACACAACAGCCTGTTTTTGTGCCCAGAGCCCAGGCAAAAGGTAATTGATGTAATGGCAGAAATAATGCTTCTCTGTCCTGGCAGAATCCCCCAGACCCCTGTGGTAACATGACCGTGGGGCAACGCACTCGTTCTGTTCTTTCCACAGACTGTGGAATTTTGGTGTTTATCCCAAATGAAGGGAAAGCTGGTAGTGTGGAGGGAAGTTGGAGGAAACTATGCCTCCAGTGCTGGTGATAGAGCATTCTTGCTGAGGGCTTTGCTGGTGGGCAGGGCTGGACCAGGCTGGGGTCGTTGCGGTCAGCGAACACCACTGAGACCGTCATCGTGTCTGTTTGTCCTGACCATTGAAACAGCTTCTTTAATAACTTACTGCTTGGAGAGTTATAGAAATGATGCTGTTGACTTTGTTCCCATTTCTCAGTCTAATAATTGTGCTGAAAATTGTTTGTTTTATCGTGGTTAAAGTACTCTCTGAATAATTCTATGGTAGGCCTTAAGAAGTAGGGAGAATTTACTGTGAGACACTGCCTTTGCTGTATGTGTCGCCCACAACCCAATCTTCTGGCTTCTTGGTGAGCACAGTAGTGGTAGAAGCCTGAACCTGTGCCTGCCTCAAATATAAGGGGGCAGTTTTGTGAACTGACAAATCCACTGGCAGTTTTCTGTTGCAAATGTAACTCCAGAGCTTGGGGTCTTATTCTCCAAATGGTGCCCAACAGATTGACTTTTCTTCTAATTTTACTGGAAAGACTCATGTTCTGAGCATGTCCCAGCCTCCCTCTTATCCTAAATGCAGGGTTCTTGTTCGCCTCATAATGTCAGCAGGTAATCTCAGAAGGAAAACTGTGTTTTTAATGTTGTAGATTGCAGTGGAAAGAGGTGAAATTGGAATGTCAGCCACCTAATAACAAGTGTGCCTTTGGATAATTTGTACAGTTTAATTGGAGAGTGACTGTCTGTGGCTTTTGGGATGTGTGACGTACAGCAGTGGTTGCGCTGGGAGGAATTGTTGCCTGTGGATTGCAGCTTAAATATTTATTAAGAAAAGAAGGCCAAATAGGGGAATGGACGTAGCAGCTGAATGTGGCATTAACTGAAGTCAGTGGAGTGGAAAACCAGAAGTTGAGCAGCAGGATGCATGAAACGTGCAGACAGTGTTTCCTGCGCAGGCTGACGCCACAGCATCCCGCAGGGGCCGTGGCGGTGGCAGTTGGTATCGTTCAGTCTGGAAGCTGAAGTGCTCAACGGAGCAATGACCAAATCCTGACTGTGCATAAACTGGGGAGGAGGGGGAAGGGGAGGAGCTGGGAGACACTTGTTGGGCCAAATGAGGTCAGTGCTCGAAACCTCCTGGCATGTGCCCCGCTGTGTTTTGCCCCTCCAGTACGTACTGGTTTGAGTGGGTGGTTCGAGTCCCCTGTGACGACCAGGGCTTGCCAACATGGGGCTTCTTCCTCATGCGCTTCCTGGGCAGGTGGTCTGCAGTGGACACCCACCACGCCATCACCCGTGTCCGTGGTCCTGCTGGTGCTGACCTGTGGGTGCCCAGCTGGCTCATCATCCGCCCCTGGCCTGCGCCTTCCAGCTGTGCTGTCCCGTAAGGACAGCTCCTCGTCCTCGCTGTCCCCTCAGCCCGTCGTTCCTGAAGAGGCTGTGCCCACCCATCCACGGCGGCACTCCGTCCAGGCTTGTGACCTGTCGGGCAGGACCTCCATCGTCCCAGTGAGGTTGTAGCCCTGCAGCCGCACGTGGACCTCTTTAATTACTGCTCGTTCCCCGACTGGAGAGGCTCCTGGTTGTGCTGGTTTCTCAGAAGAGGAACGAGAGCTTTGCCCACAGCGCTGTCCTGTAGGCACTTCGTTGTCGTGCACATACAGTGGAGTGGGCTCCTTCCCCTCGATTCTGTGGATTACAAGGTCTCTCCTCTACACATCACCCTACACCTTTTTCCTTCCAAAGGGCGAAACAGCAGGTAGTGAGGGGGAAATGTTGAGAGCAGGCTCTTCCCTTTGCAGATCGATCTTGCAAGGGTTTGGATGGGTTTGGGAGGTCCCTCACCGGGCAGAGGGGCAGGATTCAGGCCAGCTCATTCCTGTGCCTTTCCTAGCGTCCAGGGGTGTGACGGGTTCCTGTACCTGGGCGTCCTTGTGCTCCCACTTCCTGCACTAACGTGGGCTGTGCTCTGGAAGCTGAGTTAAGTAAAAGTCAAAACAGTGCCGATCCGTGAGCTTCCTCACGTCTGAATTGCTGCAGCGGTTTTGTGACGTGGGTTTGCTGGCAGCGCTCCGAGCGTAGGGCGCTGACATGGCACGCTCGGCACATCCCAGGGGGTTTTGGGGCACGAGGTCTGATGCTTCTATTTGGACCCAAACTACTTGAGTTAAAGAAGTAGTTCTCAAGAGAAAAATCCTGTAAGCCAGGCCTCAATCCCATACGTGGGTAGAAATGGGTTCTCATTACTCATCTGTGTCTACGAATCATAAAGGCTCAGAAGTTCAATTCAGTTTGTGCAATTAATATATCTGAGGTGTCTTTTTTCCTGTGACACCTGTGAAACTGAGCTTACTGGTCCATGACTGCGCTGTCTGCTATAACTTCCTTTTTCTCTTTGCATCTCTTCCTATTTTTATTAAACCTGGCTTTGCCAATGCTGGGCTTTTAAACCGGGCTTTTAAACCGGGCTTTTAAACCGGGCTTTTAAACCGGGCTTTTAAACCGGGCTTTTAAACCGGGCTTTTAAACCGGGCTTTTAAACCGGGCTTTTAAACCGGGCTTTTAAACCGGGCTTTTAAACCGGGCTTTTAAACATCGGGTTCAAGTATTTCCTTGCTTTTTTTTGTTGTTTCTTTCCTTTTATTTTTCCTTGTTGTCCTGGCCAAGTCACTTAAAGTTGTGCTTTACTTTCTCGGTCCAGATGTTATGAAGAGATGAACTTCAAAATATTAATTCCCAGACTGGGTGTGAGCTTGCAAGCAGGACCACAGGCTTGATGGTAATTCAGGAGCAGCTTGGGCTCCCGGCCAGCGGTGGCCGTTACCAGAAGCGGGGCTGTTAGGGGAAGAGTTTTGGAGCTGCTGCACTGGGGTGATTGCACAGAGCATCGAATCCAGTTGATACAAGCCTGAGAGCAGGTTCTTGTCGCTACTTACTCTCTTTTCATTCTTTCTCCTCCTCCTGTATGCCAAACCGTTGCTCTCCTCAGCCCACTCCTGGAACTTTGTCTGCCTACCAAGATTCCCGGTTGACTTGCCTCATCCTGTACCATAAGCTGGGTCTGTTCACCTGGTCTCAGAGCACGTTCACCTCTGGGTTAGAGACTTCTCTGTGGATGGCCAGTGGCTTTGTAGTAGTGACTTCATCTCAGAAGGATTTAAGAGATGAGAAGTCAGGCCTTAACGGAACTTTATCATGTAACACAGAGATGGAAACTGTTTAGAAATAATTTTCTTTGGCTTTTCTTTTTTTTTTTTTTTATTTAAAAAAAAGCCAGTTTGCTTTATTGTAACATTTTCACAGCACTTTTATCCCAAAGCTCTTGAGATTATTCTTGTGTGCGCCCATGGGCACTAGGAACTGCAGTACAGTTACAACAGAGACCACCCTTTGCATGTCTTGCTTTCAGCTCTGCCAGCTTTTGGAAACCCTCTTTTCCTTCTTGCTTGGACTCCTCTTGAAAGTTAAGATTTCCTTTAAACTCTTAAATAAACTCTTCTGGAAGTTAAGGAATAATGACAATAATAAAAAAATAAACAACCACCCAGCAGAAAGTACAGTAGTCGTTTTTCTCGCAGCTGGTATTTGAAACATGAAAGTAGTTCACTTGCTGCCTCTAGGAAGCTGCATGTGATTTGACAAGCGGAGTGGTGAAAACTGCTTTTTGAAGTAATGTTTGAAAAATGCCAAAGCAAAAAGAAGTGAGAAAATGGTAGCCTGTTACCTGCTCACTAAACATCTGATACGGGCTAGAAACACGCCAGTTGGTTAGAATCGTTAGGGTCAACATTACAGGATCTTGATTAGACATCCTATGTAGATCCTCTTCTGCTCTTCCACCTCCATCCCTCTTTTTTTCTTTTCTTTCTTCTGTTTTCCCTTTTAAGGGCTTCTCTTGCTTGTAAGCAGCAGCAGGGATGGAAATCACGCACCTGCAAGGCCTGTTTGACCTTCTGTGCGTCAGTCAACGCCAGTCTCACGTTCCCTGGGAAGAGGCAGCCTTGTACAGAGCAGACAGGAATTGGAACCGAGCAAGTGGGCGCAGGTGAGACCTCCCGGGTCCTCAGCTGTGTCTTGATGCTGTTCGTTCTGCTGGCAAAGTCTGGCCGCCGCTGTGTCTGCGGTCAAAGTTCTCGTAGGTGGAGTCTTGCGGCTGTGCCCTGGCAGTAGAAGAAGTGAATAAGGTGAAGACACATTTTCTGGCTGCTCTAGACTTTCTAAGTGGCTTCAGCTAGTAGTTAAGGAGTGTCAGAGTGAGCGTCTGCGATAGTGTCTGATATGGATCCTCCCTTCTGCAGCAGGTAGTCTTTAAGTGTCTGAGTTGCATCTAACATTTTACATCTTAAAGCATCCAGAACGATCTCCTGTGCAGTTAGCATTAACTGCTGCTACTGTCCTGCTGCTCAGGACAAACCTTTCCTGAGAAGGATCTTCTCATGTAGAGCATGGAGGATCTTGGTTTTTAAGCTTTCGTCTAGATATGTGTCTATACAAATGTAATCAAGGGTGCAGTATGGTTTAGACACTGCTGAATTAGCAAAACTATGCTTTTGCAAATAATTATCATAAATTTAACCGTAGGATTAAATTCCCTGTCGCCTATTTGGCTGTGTCCTGATGCTGTACGCTTGACTGTCCTGCTGAAATGGCCGTCTTCCTTGGGTAAGGTGAAGGAAGGAGGCATCACACAGGGATAACTCAGGTTGGAAGGGAGCAGCCCCAGGCAGATGTAATTATACTGACCTCAGCTTCTTTAGCTTTAGCCTAGAGGTTGTTTTTTGATTTTTAGTTTTTGTTTGGGTTTTTTTTGCCATCCCTTTCTATCTTGGCCACCACAGCTGTCAGGAGTGTCCAAGACTGGTGTTGTGCTGGGTAGTGGGAAATGCTGGGGGTACTGTGGGAGTGTGGTGTGGATGCCAGCCAAAGAACCGGGCCCTGCCACACCTGAGCTGGCTCTGAGGTGGGCTATCTCCCTGCCTTCTTCCGTGCTTGGCAGAGCTCATCAGCTTCCGTGTGGGCACTTTTTCTGCTCCATTCGAGACTGGGGTGCAGAGGGAGGGGAAGGTTTCTGTTGCACAGTTTCCCTCTCTCATTCATCGTTCCTCAGCCTGTTTCCCTTGGGTGGGAGGTTCTCTTGCTAGTTCAATGTGGCTTCCTACCATGCTCTAGGCCTATGGCCCACCTAGACTTCTGCTAGCCCTTTGCTAGCCGTGTGCCATGGTCTCTCCAGCCTGCTGCCCCAGTCCCTTGTCCTCACAACAGTGGAGTCTCTTCTCATCTGTACCCAAGCCAGAGCCTCCTCCCAGCCTTGGTCCCTCACGCCGGCTTGCCTGGCCATCAGCCCAACCCTGTCCTTGTCCCAGGAGCCTGAAGGTTGTTGCCAAGACCAAGCACATGTTGCGTTTCTCTCCTTAGCTATCTCCACCCTCCTGCTGGATAACATGAGTAGGAGGCAAGACATCCTTACCGGGCTAGGCTGGATGGAGCAGAGGAGGGACCTGTGAAGTGGGAAGGAAGACGTGGGTTAGCAATGTGGTCAGAGTGAGCTGGGGAGCCAGGACTGACCTAGAGCTGTTGGGAAGCTGCACTGGAGGGTGGAGAAGACCTTTTGTCAGGCATGTGGCCCTCTTCATGGGGGTGGGGATTAGGCACTTGGAATAGAAGGAGCAAAGCATTTCTGGTTGGTCTTACAGCTTCTACAGCTTGACACAAGTGTTGGCTTTTGCAGGGTGTTGACATTAGACTGTCTCTACAGATGAGTAACGGTGATGTGACATCTGGTCCAGCCTGAGAGGCAGAACCCCGGAGTCCCTCCTGGTCCCCTCCTCCCTGTGCCATCACACAGAAGGAGTGGTGGGCTGGGGGGCCAGCGGCCTCTGGGCTTCTTGGGAGGTCTCATCCCTCAGTCTGTGAGCTGATTGTCATCTCCTAGGAGCTGGGGTTTCGCTGCTCTTGTGGCCTTGGTGTGGCTGGGAGGTGGGATTTCACAAATGATGGGGAAGAACCCGGGTAGCGAGGTCCGGGGGACTGTGAGGGGTGGTCTGTAAAACGAGGATGCCCACCGCAGGAGATTAAACTCTTGCGTGGGATGCTGCCGAGGTAAATCCTGCCTATGGGCTACAGGGGAAGAGGTAGTAATTAGTCTGCTTCAAGAAAAAATAAATATTGAAAATCTGGTTGTGCAGGCAGCGGATTCTCCGCTAATTGCCCATCTGTTAGTTTATTAACCTTTCTCCTTGGGTGCGGGGAAACTCCTGCTCCCTCTGTCTTTTCAAAGGTCCCTTCCCGTAGGAGACCTCCCGTCTGCAGGCTGTGACCAGCCAGCCAGGAGATCCCTGTTAACTTGTTCTTACATTTCCCATTAGAAATGTCCTTCTCCTAGTGTGGAAAATCATAAAATCATTGAAACAAAACAAAACAAGCCCAGCCCTTACTGCCTGACTTCATCTGACGCATCCCATTGCTGGTTACAGGTCTGATGGGGGAAGAGTGCTGAGGGGAAAAGCGATACGTACCTCCTCTCCAGAAAACGGTGAAGCTCAGCATCACCAGCAAAATGAGCACTTTAATTCCCAGTGGCACAAAGATCAGGATCAGGAAGAAGGAGCTGTCGGATGCTTTGAATTTATAGAAGTAGACAGCCCCCTCTGCTCTCCCGTGGCTGTTGATAGCAGTACAGGTGTATTTCCCATCGTGGGTCAGGTACCGGAGCTCCTTGGTGACGCGGTGGTTCATGCTGGTGATGGAGGTGAGGTTGCTGTAGGGCGGTCCGGTCCAGGTCAGGGCGGGCGCTGGCTCCCCCTCGGCAGTGCAGCGTGCCTGGAAGGCGCGATCCCCGTTGGAGCTGACGGTGATGTTAATGATCCTGGGGGCAGCTGCAGAAACCCCAGCAGGGGAGGGGGAAAGTGCATCAGCCTTCAAAGACAGGTCAAACGCAAAACACCTGGAACGAGCGCTTGGTCTTGGTGGACCCTCAGCGTGTTACATCAGGGTGACTTTGGGATCAAACCTCCCCTCCTTCATTTTTTCTCAGCACTTTGTTTCCCTAGATTTCCCCACCCTGCCTGTGCTGGATAGAGGAACAAAGGGGTTCACCCAGCCTGGGTGCAAGGCTGTGTGCTCTGTGTTTTACCCCTGTAATGCCTTAATGTGGTTTTCTGAGCCTCGCTCAGCGTGGTGGCAGAAGGCAGAGGCGCTGTGCTGTAGCAGGGCAATCGTCCGTGCAGGTGGGTCGCTTTCTGCGGCTGCACTGTGGGTCGCAGCTCAGCGCCTCTGCGACGTAGGCACATGTGCAGCCGGTGACCTTCCCGGACTGGCTGAACGTGCACGTGGTCCAGGACAAGGCAACCGTGGTGCTCTCCTGCAAGTGCCTCGTTCCTTTGGTCTCTGACCTCCCGAGCACTCATGGATGGATCCCTTTGTGTGACCCTTTGGTGCCTGAGGCTTGCCAGATTTGGTGAATTATTGTCAAGGAACATTTACACTCCTTGCTACGACCTAATTTTGATGTTTTTTTCTCCAACTCTGTAGTGACGGCCCAACAGGAACCGGTGTAGGTTCCTGGTTGCTTTGGGGCAGCACACCAAGATGGGGCCACTAATTTTGTATCCTGTGTTTGTAGCCTATGGGATTGTGTGACTGAATGAACGGTGGTAAAGATCATTTGGGGCAAGCAAAACGTTGAGGCACGTGGTGTTGAACTTCTCATCTTTGGTCTAGTCTGCTAAGGAAGTGTAGCTGATACGACCAAGCTTGTCTTACTCATCGATCCTCTCCTCTTGGGCCTGTTTTATGCATTTAATGCCACCCATTTAATGCATTTGATTCCTAAAGGCATTGTGAAAACTGAAGGGGACTGAATGAGCGTCCTTATAGATGAAAATCAGGAGTTCCATATTGATTTAACTTTTTTGTCAGGCTAGACAACAAATATATAGCTTGCAACCACCTACAGCACATCTTCCCCTTTGTCTATGTAATGCAGGAGGAGTTGGAGGCTGGAGGACTGATTCACAAGAAAGTTAGCTGTGTCAGTTGTTTGTCATGTGTCTGTGTGTTTTGGTGCCTAAATTAACCTTTTCAGCATAATTTAACCCCTTGGGTCCATTCCCAAAGCAGGGTGCAGCCTGGGTGCCATATCTGTGTATGTTCTTCTGGTATTAAAATCCAAGCAGCCCCTGGGAGGCAGATCTTGCTGCCATCCTGCCCTGGTCATGCTGTGTCTGTGGGTGGTTTGGAGCTGTTCCAAGTGAAGGAGACCCTCAACTACGCAGAACTTCGTAAGAAGTAACCAAGCTCACCCTCGGGTCCCATCTGGATGCCCACAGTGAACAGCAGGCGTAAGGCAGTTTGACTTCACAAGCAAAATCGTCCAACACGTGGCACCTTTGCACTCGCGGCTGAGGTCTGAGTCTGTTCCTGAGGCCACCTGGGTCTCCTAGCGCTCCCCTGATCTGCGAGCACGCCCTGGGAGATGGGATTAGCACTCGACATTCGTTGATCCAAGCTGTTTTTTCAGGCTGTTTGTACTTATTATTTCCTGCTCCAGGGGAGTTTGGACCTATGGCACATGGATAGCAGGTATCTTGTCTTCCCAGACCACTGTTACCACCCAGGCCTTCTCGTGCTTACATTTGCTAGTGTGTGCTTAGCACCCAGTCTCTCCAGTTGAGATTCTGATGAAGAGGATGTCTTTAACCCCACCCCATGGGCTGCTGACCCCAGCTTGCCTCTGCTGCCTGCGCAGATCCTGTGCTGCAGGGACAAAGCAGGATGCCCAGGGCTCGTCTGGCTCTTACCCCATCAGCCAGAGCCCAGCAGTTTCCTTACCAGTTTTATTCCTATTCCCTTCCCTGCGTTGTGCTCATTGCCTCATACTGGAAGACAGCTGGAGGCAATGAGTATTACCTCCCCAAAACAGGCTGGAAAAGCCAACCTTTTGGAAGACCATCTCAGGTCAACTTCTGTTACCATCTCACCAGTTCCCACCTCTCGTGGCTCTCACTTCCCTACAGTGTGGCTTTGCCTCCTCTGGCTCTCTCATGCCCTCTTACCAATCAAATGCAGCTTTATCCCATTCCTGCTTTCATACTTGTCGTGAACATCTCCGGACAACTCCACCCGGCAGAAGTATCTCTCGCTGTCACTCCAGGTCAGGTTGTCAATCCTGATGGAAAGGTCCTTGTGCCGGGGGTTGCCAAGCAGTTTGTATTTGTTTTTGTAGCTGATGGCAGTCTTACAGAGCTCGCTGGCGCTCTGACTGACGCACTTGAAAACTATCGTGCCGTTGTAAGGTTCCTTGATCCTCCAAATGGCAGTGAGGGTCCGGTCAAACGTTTTGTAGGGGTGTGTGAAAGTACAGGGCAGGATAACCATCTTCCCAAGTTCACCAGTGACATCAGATGGGACGTGAACAGACCAGCCATTGGACTGCACACCTAGAAGCAGAAAAAGAGAAGATCAAACCTGATTTATCTGGAGTCTTAAGAGGGAAATTAGGCATCCTTCCTGCATCTGCTCTGTTGTTGGTCAGAAAATGGATGCTGTGTTCCCATGGTGGGCCCTGTGCTGCTTGGTGTTCTTGCTGAGGACTTGCAGGTGATTGCGCAGCCCAGTTACGGTGGCTGGATTTGGTACCAGTCTGCAGCAGAGCTCAGGGGACTGGCTAGCCCGTGTTGAAAGCGATTTAATTCCTAAGCAGGACTCTTGTTCATCAAGTGAACAATGGCACCTGAAGCTGTGAACTGTCTTTTGCAGTTGACAGACACGTATGTGCTTGGAGGAACAGGCTTCTTTTTTCTTAAAAACAAACAAACAAACAAAAAGAAACTACAAGTAAGAGTTTTGCACGTACTCAGAAGTCTGGTGGCTTTAGGCACTGAACTGCAGTAAGCGTAGCAGCCCTGCGTTTGAGTGCATGCACAGACACCCCCCCCACGTTATAGTATCTGTTACAGTAATCAGCTGGTGGTCGCAACACCCCTGGGGAAGGCAGTAACAGCTGATGCTTCTAGTGATCAATGCTGCTACCATCACAAAGTAGCATCTTACCCATAAGCTGTGACAGGGTCTGAAATAAGTCTTGAAGATGCTAATCTTACAAGGGCTGGTGGCAGCCAACAAGTTCCCTGTATCAGCTCCTGTCGTAGGAAGGAGGATGCCCTTGGCAGTACAGAAAGCATCTCCCTGTTAGCAGAGCAGGTTGTCACTGTGTGGGCTCTAGCTGCCAGCATCTTCCTGGGCAGGACTTGTCCTGGTGTCACAGCGAGGGAAATCCTGAGTTTTCCAGCTGAGATGTCACAAACAGTTGGGATTTTGATCTCTTGGCCAAATTTGGTCACAGTAAATCCTAACTTAGTCTGGGGAGCTGAACCTCACTGCCACCAGACCCAGTATGATCATTTTGTCCAGTGATGAAAAAAACAGCCTTCAGCTGGATGGACACTTCCCGCCTTTGAAGTACATATAGGGAAAATGCAATGTCTCATCCATTTCTCATCCCCAGGAACCAACAGCATCAACAAACAGCACCTGTAGGCAATGCTTTCCACATAGATATGTGTGTCTATCCGCTGTCTTCCTAACAGTAACAGCTGTAGCAGCAGATTGTGGCTTCAGGAACGTCTGTGGCTACATTCCTGTCTTATAAAAGTCACTTGATGGCTTCATTAAATCAGGAGCTTTCCCCTCAATAGCTGAGAATAACTGCAAAAAAAAAAAAATGTAAAGATGTCCTGTAAGTAATTGCCGCACGCCCCTGGTCTAGCTGGCTTCACTGCGGTCTGTGGGCGTTCAGCTGTTGGGCTACTCGTGTAAACTCTAAGGTAAGATTTGTTGCTTGTTCATGTTTCTGTTCTCCATGATGTTTGACAAATACCTCAGTGGTGGTGCGGCTTGCATTAATCTGTTGCGCTCTGCGAAATGGACGGGGGCCAACATAGGACGGGTTCTCTGCCATTTGTCTGGAATCGGCGCCAAGCCAGTGTTTTGGTTGCTGAGGTCTGCAGTGGGACTGCCTTGTCATCCTTTATAATGATATGGGCACCTTTTGCAGACTGGGTAATCCAATACACAAGGCTACAAGGCCACAGGAGCTCCAGGAAGTTCCTGGACTTTGAGCACAAGGACCTGGCAGTGAAAACAGAAAATGCTATCGCTTTCTAGTTTATTTAATGTTATTTTCGTTATTTTAAAGCATGTCACTGTAACCCTTGCTTTTGGAGAACGTATAGATCATGTGCTTTTGAGTACATGATTTGCTTTTCTCTGCCACTTTTTTAGTTTGCCTTTTTTTTTTTGTTTGTTTTAAAATCTTAGGCAAAGAACATTCTTTTCAGCACGTGAACATCCCCTTGCTTTCCACATCAGAGATAATGTTAAAAACAAGTGCTCCTGATGTCACCAG
Organism: Leptosomus discolor; assembly: GCF_034619465.1. Lineage (NCBI taxonomy): Eukaryota > Metazoa > Chordata > Aves > Leptosomiformes > Leptosomidae > Leptosomus > Leptosomus discolor. Next base: position 89,440,879 of record NC_141419.1, on the reverse strand, counting down.
CTCCACCCATTTCTATGGCAACACAGTTTGCCTAGGTGATGAGTAGAGGGAGTTTACAGCATCTTGTGTACAATTTAACCTTAACCTTAAAGCTTCAGCATGGTAGGTCTTTCATGGTTTCCTCCTGCTAATATCCAGCCTCCATTTGTTCTTGGAACTGAAGCTCTCCCAAGAAACAGGGAAGGTCACAGGCAAATAGCCTACACAGCTTACATGAGGTAACTCCTGAGAGGAGTTGTCCAGGTCAGTGTATCCACCAGTTGTCAAAGGAAAGGTCATGAAGGCAATGACAAGATCAAGAGCTGGAGACCACCACAGACACTAGCTTTGCTCTAGCAAACACTGTTGGGCAGTATATCTAAGCAAATCCCATTGAGTTTGACGGAACCTAAGTGCGTACTTGAACTTAGCTTATGTTTAAGGGCTCAGTGGAACCGGAGGAAATCGTGTCTGTTGTATAACAACTCCTAGGAAGACAAAACAGCACTTTTTTGTGGTGATGGAAATGCTGCATCCAACTAGCAATGCAGGGGAAAAATCAAATGAACTCCCTGAACAAGTTAAAAAAGCAAAAAAAAACCAAAACAACCACACAAAAAAAACCCCAAACCCAAAGAACTTTCTGACAATTGCAGAGTCGAGCCTTTGAGTTTTTCCAGTATTCTCACATGCACCTGGAATTTCAGGATCCTTTTAAGCATTGTGAGGGAGGGTGCAATTCTTGGAGAGTTCACTGTGCCAGGCAATTTGCCTGGCACTTTGACTAGTGCAAGAAGAAAAGCCCTGATCAGAGGGATTTGTAGCAAGCTCAGAACTCACCCTTCCTGGAGATGCGGAGGAGGCACAGAAGAAACAAGCCCAACTCTCTCATGCTGGTTGATGTTCTCCACTGAGGTGTATCAGCAAACCAGAACCGTCTCTACTGACATCTGAGCTGCTGGTCTTGCAGTCACAAAAGATTTTTCCAGGGATGGGAGAAGTTGTGGTTTTCCTCTCTTGGAGGGAATGAGTCGTCTAGCTGAACCAGCTCTGGATTTAGATATTTATAGTTTTGTGGTCAGTCATGTGAAAAATACACCAGAGGGAATCAGGGTATTGCCCTTTTCCAGCTAAAGGAAGGGCGCTGCTTATTAGGGCTGCAAACACCCACTCCATGTTCGTGATGGGACAAGAGTTGATGGCTTTCAAGTGCTACCAGCTCACCAACTTGGAGGAAGTCCTTGCCATCTGCTGAAGGAGGTGGCAAGCAAGACCCTTACTCTCCTGGCTTGAGTCGGTTCCTTCTCCTGAGCCTGAAGCCTGCAAACCAGCTGTGTTCTTTACACTTTGTTGTCGTCCTTAGGTGCAAAAAAACCCAACCCAAACCCAACCAACAGCCTCTTTGGAAGTCACCTGAGCCCTTATGCCGAGGTTCAGTGGTGGAAGATCGCTCTGGTGTCCCCTGGTAACCTGCTCTGTCCAGACTCCCATGACCCTGGCGAGTCATGAGTCTTCTCATCCTTGTTGTTAACCTGTGTTTGAAATAAGCTGAGCTCCAGCTTTTGCCCAGGATCCTTGCACAAACGCTCGCTTTTTCCTTCCAGGTTTAGCTTTGGCAAACTTAACTGTGCGGTTTGCTAATCCGCAGAGCTCGGGGCTTCTGGAGAGCTGACCACGCTCCCCTCCACGTCGTCTCCCATCCCATGATCCCGTGACATTGTTAAGTTTAAACCTGGCGCACGTGTGTTCCCTGTCAAGGCTTGAGGTTTGCAGCTTTTGCTTCCGAGTGGCGGGAGGGCTGATGTCTGACCCCATCTTCTCATCTCGGCAGCTGCAGGGTCCCGCTGTCTCTCTCCTGTTTGGGGACAGGGACAGAAGCACCCACACGATCCCTGGCTGTGGGCAGCGGCGGGTGCGCAGCCACTGGAGGGCTCCCAGAGCCAATATAAGAAGATGCTGCTTCATTGCTGCTGCCACTTTGGCTGTGCCAAGAGCCAGTGCCTTCCCCTAGCAGAGACGCCAGGGCTCCCCTTTGCTCCTCACTTCTTCTCCTCAAACTTTCTGCATATGTTCCCTTCTTAACTGGTTGTACAAAAGCTCCTAGAAGAGAGACTCGGAGATTTGGTAGTATTAAGTGTGTTCACTGCTTTCTGAACCCTTTCTTTGTTCTGGGTCAAAGTTAGAGTGTGGAGCGGGGGATTTCTGTTTTCCCAGACTTTTTGGAGGAGGCTCTGAGAGTACCTAGCTATTATTTATGGTGTGGTGTCATTTCAATGAGTGGCTTGGGGCCCTGCTCAGTCCCTATGCGTGTCCTCCTTGAGCAGGAGGATCAGGACCCAGTGCTCTAACTAACTTTGCAAACCGTCCTTAGTAAAAAGTGATATGTCCCTGTAAAAAGCAATACCTGCCATTGTCAACAGAGAAACCAGAGGGAATGGGTGGTGGAAACAGCGAATGAGAGATCTGTGTCCTTTTCCCATCTGTTTTATGTGCCTTTTCTATGTACCTTCCCCATCTTCCTCCGTAACTGACTTTATTTGTGATGTAAACTTTTTGATGGTGTGACTGTCTTTAAGCATTTCACCACTCATGGCACTGTGAGCCCCCGTGGGTTGAAGAATAAAGTGAAATCCATGCTAAAAATACGTTGTTACAGTGAAGTATAAATGATTAATGTAAAGAATAGCTGCAGTTAACACTTAGTACGAACATCTGCCTCTCCAATGTTTTACTCCGGCATCTGCTGGAGAAATATCTTGTAAATCAGTGCAGAAGTATGAATCCTTTGAGTTTTATCTCTGGACTAATTTTCTTTTCAGACGATGAGGTATCTATTTGCAATGAAGCATTTTAATGTTTAAAAACAGAGTTGAAAACATGTAGCTGAAAACGTTTACAAACTGTTTGAGTCAGCCAAAAAAATTTGTAAACAAAACCATCCACGGCTATGTGATCCACAGACTGTGTCTGTTATCTGTGATGGTTTTTTTCCAGTTCTGTGCTTAAATAGTATCTAAGATTTCTATAAGGAAGGCTGTTTCAGGTCCAACAAAACCAGAATGCCTTCCATATTCGTCAAATACTGGTTTTCTTCCAGGTAGATCTTTTTGTAAGGGCTGTAGGTAACGACAGCAATTGTTATGCTGCTTTACTAATATCTTCCCTCAGTGCTTGTACAGAAGCAACGACGACAGATCTAGTCGGAGAGGTGCCCTAGTTTCTAGTGCTTTCTTGTGCTATGGAAATACGTGGAATCTGGAGAAAGAGAGGGGAATGGACACTTGTGGGTTTTCCCACTCAGAAAATGGATGAACCCATTTAAAATAAACAGAACCTGTTAATAATAACAGGTTAATAACAACCTGTTAATAAAAACTGGAGCAACCTGTAAATACAAGTTATTGTATTTACAGGTTGCTATTAAATATAGGCCAGTGGTAAATTTTCGGCCAAAGATAGGGAGACATCTGCCCACCCTGCCAATGGTATGGCTGGTTCATGCCGTGCTCTTTGGCAGCTGAAGGGGCCTATCTCACATCCCCATCACCTTCATGGCTGCGTCTGGTCCTGGGAATAGCAGTCCTGGCGTTTAGAAGGTTACCTTTGGAAGATGTTACTGACTGAATCAAACTGCCTTCAGCAAGAGGCGACATCAGCCTTTCCTCTCTGGACTTTGCTTCCTCCGTCTGCCCTGAGTCAGGGTGATGGCCTCATGAGGCACTGAGAAAGCTGAGAGATGTGTGGTGTCTGGGTGTTGCTTTGACTACGTTAACCATTTGTTAGTGGCACTGTGAGGAGTTATTCACCGTACCATATAGGCTGCGATTTAAAAGCATGATCTGACGGAAGAAGCACAGAAGAAGGGGAGAATGGTGTTGAAACAAACTAATCGAGGTGGTCAGTGGCTGTACCTGGCTAGTGTGAATGTTTTACAAGGCCAGCAGCATTTCCCAGCTCCTTTTGACTTTTCCCAGTTGGCTGACTTGTAAAGGTTAGCCTCTTGTAGAGTGCTCATCTCTTCTAACTCTCTGAGGACTTACCACAGCGTTCTGCGAGTCAGCACCACATGCGTTGGCAGACAGCAACTCGTTAGCGGAGCCCTTTGGACTTCTCAGAAGCTGCTCCGTGCCACCTTGCATGCTTCTCCACTGACCACCGTACTAAACTGCTGTGCTCTGAGCATCTGTCCGGTCCCGAGGGGCGGTGATGTGCACCCAGGTTGCAGCACGTAGCTGGAGATGAGCACGGCAGAGCTCGTGCCTACTTGTCCCAGGTTTGTCACCGAGGACCTAAGCAATGAGCTTTTCTGTGTGGCTGTACCCGTGCTGATAGTGTACCCACTTATTCAAGGGCTAGACTGAAGCTGGTTGTTCCCCCTCCCTCCCTTTGGGTCTCGATTTCAGCTCCAAGGTTTTCTACTTCAATTACTTCAGCAGCATGTGTGAGTCCTGCCCCTCGTCCTTCGAGCATGCCAATCCGCACATGTTCGACGCAAAAGCCTTATGTATTGTCAAATCTGGCAATCTTCCCTGAAGGGATTGGGTCTGTGAAGAAGCTGGGAGGCCACAGAAATTTTCTCTCTGCCTGGTCTCTGCCAGCTGAGCAGGAGAAAGCTGAGCTGTGGTCCCCTTCTCGGGGAGCTGCTGTGGGCTGCCAGTCTCCCCTGTGCATCCCTTTCATCCTCACTGGGCTGGAGGGAGGCAAAAAAATCGACAGGTATACCTACAGTGCAAGGAAAGTAGAAGGGGTGGGAGGGATGAAGAGTGCCAAAGCCAGGCACCATTCCTGTAGGTGACACTGATCCTCCTTCCTGGCATTGAGTGTTGCTGCAGAACATGGTCATCACTGCGTCAAACTCCTGCTGATCCGATTTGAACATCTGCAGGTTTAGTCACTCGCCTGTGGTGTTTTCTCAGCCCTCTACAAATGCTCTTGACTTGGGAAACTCTCCTGCCTGCCATATCATCGCTGCGAGGTCTTGAGCTGTTCCGTCACCAAAGCTGCAGAGGTGAATTGATGGAGCGGCAACAGGGGTGCTGGTGAGCCCTTGCTGCCTCTGGTGAACACCAGCTAATGAAAGTTAAACACATATTTGGGTAATCTTCTCCTAGTGGGCAGTTACTCTATGAAAACCATAGCTTGCATCTTATTATGGGCAAATCCCATCAGGGATGGAAGAAGAAATAGGAAGCGCCTCTGGTAAGTTGTTGTCTGTTGATTTCTGCGGTCACATCCATGTCTTGAGATGAAGAGCATGTTTGATCTCCCAGACCTGTGCGTTTCTGTCCCTACTGCTGTCTGTTCAAAGACTCTGCTGTGACCAGGAAGAGCTGTGTTTGGAACACCTGCAGACAGACAGCAACATGGTGCACTCAACTTTGCCCATAATACCAAGGTAGGTCAAAACCATTGAGCGAATGAGCCTGGGGCCGTGATACTGCTAGTGCCCACCTTCTCCAGGCAGCACAAGAGCACAGGATAAGGCAACTGCTTACTAACAGGCTTGCAGAGTGGGCTTGTCTCATCTCAGCACTTGGTCCCAAGCTTAACCAACAGTGTAGATCCACCTGATTTAGTCGCTTGTTTGTCCTGAAATGCCTGATGTGGCCGTTCAGAATGGCAGCCCTAAGAGACCTTTGACTCACAAGGGATATATGCTTAATGGTCGCAATGGAAACTTCTGGGACTGAACCCGGCGCTCCTCAGACCTGTGTGAACTTGCCAACCACTGACCGTCCTGCCCTACCCAGGTCGTCCTGTCATCCAAATAAGCACTGAAGGTCTGGTCTCTGTGTGACGCTGGGATTAGCCTGAACAAGGGGGTGAGCCAGCTGGCAAAACAGAGACACTAAACCTCTCCTTTAGCCTAATCCGAATGACGTGTCTGATTAAAGGCTCTTGAAATGCCACCAGAAAAGAAGTCCCTGCCTATCCTTCCTACTGAAAGTGAGCCTGTGGAGATTTATGTGCTCTGTCTGTCCCTGCTGAACAAGTGCAGCTGGTGATTTAGGAGATTTACGCTACTTCAGATTTTGTAGCTGTACTCGGGGATGAAAGCTGCGCTTCTTTATGCTGCAGCTTGGGAAGGAGTGTGGGCTGGTGATACCCATCAGCCCACTAGATATCTGAAGCAGGGCCTGAACTTTCCCTTGACACAACAGTCTTGGCCAGTGAAGCAATGGGACTGATGCATGGTCTGAGGTATGGTTACCACCACCTCTGTGCTGTCTCACTTTGCAGACTCAAAGCAGATTCAAAAGCACTTAGAGGTAGATCTGCAGCAATGAAGAGAAACCACCTCTCCAGGATGTGCTTCTGGTGAATGCTTCTCTACTTCTTGTTTTTACTCGCATTCTGCCTGACCTGAGATCCTGTACCCAGCCTCTCTACAGTGAAGTTTATTGTGGCATGTTCTCCAAGAAACGTATCATTCTGTTGTCCTTTGTCCTTCCTAATGACTGATAGCCTGTAGTGTTTCATTGACCCCAAATGCAAAATGTAACAGTGATGTTGGTGGTGGTGGTTTGGTGGTTGGGTTTTTTATTTGTTTGTTGATTTTTATTCTATTTTATTTTTTTTAACCTTGGTGCTCCAATCTGTCACGCATCTGAAATGTGATTAAGGCCTGGACTGTTCAGCCGTTTCCCCTTGCTCGCTGGCAAGCTTCAGCTGAATTTCTTCTCTTGGCATTGCCTGGTGCTATGCAGCTCCAGAAATGCTTTGACTGCTCCTCAGCTCACCCACCTTTACATGTCTAGCACAGGTTTTACATCTTGCATGGGTATCTCACCATCATACTTGCTCTTAAATGTGGCCCAGCACGTGTTTGGAAGTGACAGTTTTCAAGGGTGTGTTGAATGGCCAGAGGAGATCAATAATCTGACCTGCTGTATAACTTCTGGTATAACATAGGTTGTTCTCATCCCTTTGCATCTGAACTGAATTCCAAAACTTGGATTTGAACTAGGTACCGAGTTACTATGCGTGGTAGGAAGGAGTGAGGGAAGGCACAGTGCCCACAGCCCCTGCCTGGCCACGCCGGGCAAGTGTGGGACGAAAGAGACAGAGGTGAATTTTTGCAGGCTAATTTTTGCTTTCTAGGGCAGGGGTTCCCCAGAAGGCAGGTTGATTGTGTTGCTGTTTTATCTTTTTTGTGTTTTTTTTTTTTCTTCTAGAGTTTGGTTTGCTCAACAGATGTGATATTTTGATTGATGCAGACAACAGGGCTAAATAGGACACACTGAAAAACACACGTTACTGCCTGTGTGTTTACTCCTCACCTTCACCTCAGGAAACATTTCTGGTAGTAAATGGAACGTTTAGTGGCAAATAGATGGCAAACCATTTTCAGCACTTCCCAGCATGCTCTATCTTGCCATCAAACCACAACGCTTGCGCGTGTCTGTGATGGTACCTGCCCAAGTCTGGCAGTTTCTGCGTTGTTGGTACTGGGATCTGCTGGGACTGAAAGTCCCAGTGATGGAAATGCCAGGGAAAGCCATGTGAGCGGTAGCATATAAAGGCATTTACTTTTGCTTCCTCTGGTATCTGATAACACAGAAGTGTTCCCAAAGAGGCAGGGCTAACACTTTCAGGCCAGCATAACCTTTACTTAATTGCACTATTGCCATAACCTTACATGGCCCTTTAGATACCAGGTGAGATAAGGCCCCTGCCTAGGGGAGTTCACACTCATTAACAGTGATGGATTATGACATTGACTCCTGGGATTAAGATCAAAGGCTGATAATGTGGAGGAGAAGTGTTATGGGCAGTGCATTGTTCTTATCAGTTCTCACCACACACAGGGTAGAAGCGAACAATAGATCAATTTACATCACTTAATACACCCTGCTCACAACCATGGGTGCCAGTGGCTGTTGACTCACCAGCAGGACCTTGTTGAAAGCTCGGTGTTCCTGTCGAAGCAAGATTAGAAAGTGAAGTTGCCCTAGAGGAGGGAAGCTGCTTGACACAAAGGTGTCAAAGTGAGGGAAGCCGAGGAAGCGCGGTAGGGAAAATGGGGTGAAGAAGAGATGCAAACTTGGGGTTGGGCAAAGATGATGCTACAGTGACAGAGAACAGCAGATCCTGGGAGATGAGGGGAGGATGCTACTTCCGTGAGGTGGACATTTCCATGCAGTCTTGAACCCCCTTGATGGATTGTGATCTTTGATCATGGCCTGTTTTGCAAAGAGGTTGCCTTAAAGCACAGTAGGATGGAGCCAGGGCAGCAGCAGGATGAAATTTGGTCATGCTGTAGGGCAAATAAAATACTGGAAGTGTAAAGGTGGGAATTGTGTAAAGCAGGTGGGGAGGGGAACTTGCTGGTTAGGAGTGGACGTGATGAATGGAACGAGCAATTAATGGCACTTCCTGGCACACGGGGCAGACGAGTTTCTCAGGAATCTCTGCTTGTCACGAGACCTTAGCTAAGTTAACTAGAGAGTCTCTGCAGGCCCTGAAGGCAAACTCTTCCTGGGTTTTCCACAATCCATTGGGCTGGGCGTGAGCTTAACTTGATGTGTTTGAAAATCACTGTGAGTTGTTGCAGCATGTCCTTTAGTACCTAAAGAGTTAAAAATATGTGGATCTAGATTGCCCATGTTGTAATTTCCAGCAGTAAGAGGGGAAAGGAGATTTTTCTTTCTGTGAGGGACCTGGGTGACTAAGACCATCCACAGGTAGGCTTTCAAGGAATAGACTGCCGGTGATTTTGTCATAGAATCATAAAATAGTTTGGGCTGGAAGGGACACTTAGATGCCGTCTAGTCCAGCCCCCTGCAGCGAGCAGGGACATCTTTCACTAGATCAGGTTGCTCAGAGCCCCGTCCAGCCTGACCTGGGATGTTCTCAGGGATGGGGCATCCACCACCTCTCTGGGCAACCTGATCTGGAGGAAGCGTTGTCATACAGACAGTTTTTGGTCTAGCCCATGTTGATGAAACAGAGCCAAGTTCTTGTAGAGAAAAGGCACTACTTTGCTACAAATAATCATACTGTAGAAAGATTAGACCATGATTTAGCAAGGGAAGGAAGAGCAGACGTGTGTGTCCTCTGAGGTGCATTTGCCTGTCAGGCTTATTTGTTTTGAATAATCAAGGCTATGTCCCATTATCTCTGAGCATATAACTGATTCTCAGTTATCCTTTGAACGCTTTTGGATGGGTTCCCAGAAGAATAATAGAATCACAGAATCATTAGGTTGGAAGAGACCACTAAGACCATCAAGTCTAACCATTAACTCAACCCCACCATGCCCACTAAACCATGTCCCCAGGTGCCACATCTACATGGTTTGTGAACCCCTCCAGGGATGGTGACTCCACCACTGCCCTGGGCAGCCTGTTCCAGTGCTTTACCACTCTGTCAGTGGAGAAATTCTTCTAATGTCCAATCTAAACCTCTCCTGGCACAACTTGAGGCCATTCCCTCTCGTCCTGTCGCTTGTTCCTTGGGAGAACAGACCGACCCCACCTCACCACAGCCTCCTTTCAGGCAGTTGCAGAGAGCGATCAGGTCTCCCCTCAGCATCCTCTTCTCCAGGCTGAACACCCCCAGATCCCTCAGGTGCTCCTCACCAGACTTGTTCTCCAGACCCTTCCCCAGCTCCGTTGCCCTTCTCTGGACACACTCCAGCACCTCCGTGTCCTTCTTGCAGTGAGGGGCCCAAAACTGCACCCAGCATTCGAGGGGCGGCCTCACCAGTGCCCAGTACAGGGGCACGATCACCTCACTGCTCCTGCTGGCCACCCCATGGCTGATACAGGCCGGGAGGCTGTTGGCCTTCTTGCCCACCTGGGCACACTGCTGGCTCATGTCCAGCCGGCTGTTGACCAGCACCCCCAGGGCCTTTCCCACCGGGCAGCTCTCCAGCCACTCCTCCCCAACCTGTAGTGCTGCTGGGGTTGTGGTGACCCAAGGGCAGGACCCGGCACTTGGCCTTGTTGAACCTCAGAGCATTGGCCTCAGCCCATCGATCCAGCCTGTCCAGGTCCCCCTGCAGAGCCTTCCTACCCCTGAGCAGATCAACACTCCCACCCAACTTGGTGTCACCTGCAAACTTACTGAGGGAGCACTCGATCCCCTCATCCAGACCATTGATAAAGATGTTAAACAAGTCCTGCCCCAACACTGAGCCCTGGGGCACACCGCTTGTGACCGGCCACCAACTGGATTTAACTCCATTCACCACCACTCTCGGCCATCCAGCCAGTTTTTAACCCAGCTTAGAGTGCACCTGTCTAGGCCATGAGCTGGCAGAAGAAGAACTTAAGTCCTGTATGGCTTTGTGACATGTCTGTAAGCAGCCGTCTTCAGCACCAGTATGTGGTTACTTCTCCCATGATCAGGAGAAATCTGGCTATGTGTATTTCACATGAACAGCTCCACGTGTCTAAAGTCAGAGCTGTTTGGGTGCATTTCTTCCGTTGCTTGCTCACGGCTTCGTCTAAAAGCACAGGTTTCTGCAAGTCTTACAAATAGCCATCATTCTTTGAAAGGACAATGGAACAAATGAACGTGCAAAACTGGCTGGTGTGATTATTGGTCACGTCGCAAATGGGGCCTCTGTTACCTCCGTAGCTTTATTACGTAAATCTGCAACATACAGGTCAGTGGCCTCCTCTGGGAGAAGGATTGTTGTAAGGACAATGTGCCTCTCCTGCACGGCATTTCTGCTGACATTTTCCCTCTGCTGTCGTAGGCTTCAGAAGTCCTTGGCCTGCCATGTGCTCTAGGCTGAAGCGTGACACTAGTTTTGCCCGGCCGGTCTATGCAAGTCTTGTGGATTCCTGCTTGTTCGCAGAATTGCCACCCTGGGAGGCAGTGAGATGCTTACAGCTGTGATTTTCAGTTAGACTGGAGAGGAGCGGGCGGGTGGTTTGACTTGCTGTGAAGGACCATTCCACAAGATCCCACCAGAGTTTAGGCTGGAGCTATGCAGGCTGCATCCCTCTTAGGTAATTCCTGCTTAGGTACCTGCTGCTCCCGAGCCTTGCTTGTGCTGGAGATGAGAGGCAACTTCAGCTTCCAGGAGGTATCAGTCAGGGGAAAGATTTTCTTCTGGCATTTTCGTTGCAGGCAAAATATAAAACAATAAATGTGTTTGGACTAAGGAAAACCACTTTTGTTATGCAGTGGAGAAAGTCTGGATGTCTCAGTCTAACTGAGCCCGTTTCTCAAGTGCATTTGATGTAACTTATTACTATGACACCCCTCCAGTTCTTTTCAGCACAGCCACAAACATCTCAGGGATAAGGATAGATCTCCTTTTCTGCTCTGTTCCTGCTATTCTGCTTTTAATTCCCAGCGTGACTTTCAGTTCACAGCTTTTACCATTTGTTACATTAGTGGGTATTTGCCCTAATTTAGTTCTTTCTCTGCTTTGTATCAGCTTTCGGCTTCGGCTTGGTAAAATAAAAAATTATAACATGGCAAATTCATCCTAAAGCTGTATCATTCATGTTTTGGTTAAATATAATCTCTCACTCCCTTATGTAAAATCCCCACTACGTTTTTGGATGGGCTGGTCTGTCTGCTGCACTGCTGCATGGATCTTCTCTTTCCTGAATCCAGTTTTTGATCTTTTCCAGTTAAACTAATGTAATCAAACAGTGTCTTCTGTGTCGTGTGGTCGAAGGGTGACCAAATGATATGTAATCTGCTCACATGAAGTCTTTACCGAATGCCTCTGTAATAGTTTTGTTGCTGTCCTAGCCTTCTGGGAATGCTGCTCTTGTACCTGGACGGAGTGAGTCTCTGGCGCTGTGGACTCTCTTGCCAGGTCACACGTCTTTCGTCATTCTCCACCCCACAGAGATGAAATCCTGTTCCTTTAGGTGCTTCAGGAGATAAATGAATGGTATGTACTTTCCAATACGCTGCTGAGGGCAGCAAAGGTGAAGTGAACTCCAGCGAGGGTCCTGCTCGTGGATGCCTATGGATGGACACTGGTGTGGCAGGAAAATGATTCCTCCTGTGATTCCTATGAGCAGAGAATACAGAAAGGGAAGGTAGCATGAGATTATTAGAATGGCCTCTTTAACAGAAAAGAAAGTTCAAAGATAGAGATATGACCCTTAATTCTCTTAATTTAATTTGTTTTGAAATAAAAAAACCCCAACAATCCAATCTATTGTTAGAAGACTGTCCAAAGATTTTCTACAAAGTTGAGAGCTGCACTGCTGGGCTGTCCTACCCTTTGGTGCACAGAGCACAGTCAGTGCAGGATAGTGCTATGAGTAGTGCCTTCACCTGTAGCAAATCCTTTGTGCAGCAATGAAGTCCAGAGTGGCTGATTTTCTTATAAAGTACCACATCCCTGCCCCGCCCCCAATATACTACTATGTGTTTTATAGCTGCTTTATGGCTGAGGCACCAGGACTGTTTGCTGGAAAATTCCACTTGAAAAAATTCCTTCATTTCCTTCCCAGTGCCACATGCCAGGGGCACGCATTTCCTAGTATTTTTTCTTTAATTATACTAATTAGCAAATCTGATCCCTAACTTCCCACTGATCTGAGCCTTATTTGATTAACCTGATGACTGATCCAAGAATGTTTAATCTAAAGAGTGGGGATTTGTAGTTTGTCAGATTTCCAAGCCCATGTTTCCCATCCATTTTCTAATTGATATGTTTTCACAGGAGGCAAAAGAAAGGAAAATACGTATTTTCCTAAAAAGTGTTTGCATTTGAACTCCCAGTTTTGCAATCATGTGCACATGTGGTTTTATTTTACTCAAAAAAAATAATCTCATTGACCTGACTGGGCCTGAAAGTGGAAGCAATTGCTCTGGTGTAACAAGTGCAACTGAGCCATATTTTCCCACACGGGTACTTCTGTTGGATCGCAGGGTTGATTTCAATGCTCACTTGAATTTGTTGTGAGAAATGCTTCTCATGGCTGTTGAATATGCTCTGCATTTGGGGCCAGTTTTCATCACTCCCTAGGGCAGTTTAAAATACTAGTATTACGGGCAGGATTTCATCCAGCCTCAGACTGGATCTCGTTTCCCCGGTCTCTGAGGCTCTTGCCGTAGCCCATCAAGCACCATGACCTCCTCTGTCACGTTTGCCCTTCCAGCCTCCCTTTTGCTGGTTCATGCTGGCATCCTTCTTCAGCGATACCCTTGGGTGATGCCCAGAGCCACCATGTTGCAGAGTTATTTGTGTTCCCGCTCCCTCTTTACTTCTGTTGGTCGTTCTGAGTCCTTCTGTGTCAGGCAAAGGGCAGGGTTTCACACCACTGTCTCCTTGTCTCCTGTGGTCTGCCCCTCGTGCGTGCCAAGGACCTCTTTGGCCCCAGTGCTGGGGGCAGGGTGGGCAGCAGCCCCACAGCGCGGGAGCTAAGCCACAGGCCGTGCAGGACCAGGAGGCTGCGCTTGCCAACAGTTCGTCATGAAAGGGCTCTCACTGATGAAAAGAGCAGGAGAGATACGCAGCGAAGTTGGCTTACTTTGCGTTGAAATGCAATAGCAAGTCAAGGAGGGCTCAACCTCAAGGTAGGTAACTTAACCTTCAGAGCTCCTTTGCAAGTGAAACGTCTTGATAAATATTTAGCTGGTGTAGGAAGTGTTGAGGAGCCAAGAGCGGTCCACGCTGCCTGCTGAGCCGTGCCTAGGCGCTGGCTGGGGGATGCTGGTTGACAAAGGTCAGGACTGTGCCAGGGCATGTATGCTCAGCTGAGCAAAGTGGGTGTCTGTGTGCCATCACCTCATCCTTTTCATTTACCAGCGTGGATGTAGCCTTTGGGGACCTAAGCCCAAGTCTTCTGGCCCAGATATATGAAATAGTAAGGCTTCCAACTCCTGCTTAATCACTTTCTATGTCTATGCAAGGGAAACTAATTACCTTGGCCTATCTGTGCCTTTGAGAATAAGCAGAGTGAGGGTCTTCAGTCATTGGGGTGTTTTTGCTTTGAAAGTTATACTGTTTCCCCATCTCATTCAGAATCTTGAGTAAGCTGAACTGCTGGTAACAAAAAAGGCCTTACCACCTGAAGGCAGCTTTCCATGGCAAGACAGAGGGAAAGCATCAAAAAGGTGTTCATTTGTGTCTAACAATTCACTTACCATAGTGGTTTTGCAATGCTTAGACTCTGAGGGAGGGGGAAATAATCACGTATTTCTTTTGAGTGCACAGCCCTGCTTCCCTGTGGCTAGTGTCTTTCTTAATGGATGAGTTATTCCTAGCTATGGCCAAATTCTGTCGATTCTACCCTTTACACTAAATGTCAAGATTCAAAAGGGTAGACAATTATCAATGTGAGCATTCTTTATACTGTTTATATTTCATGTACAACATGGTAAAACCAAACAAAACCCACAACAGTCCTGAAGGATCAGATAAAGGAGGTTGTATTGTTGCACGTCCCCAGATGTAAGCATCTAAAAGGTTAGTGTGCTGCGCTGATACCTTTTGCTTTTGGTCCTGCTTCTGCAACCAGCTCTTGGGTCTGGCCCTCAGGTAACCTGGGCTGAATGTTTCCTCCTCCCTGTTCAGCATCATCAAGGGTGTAGCCTCTTCACTGCAGGGCTAAATATTGGCCTCTTCTGCACTTGCCCAGATACTTGTTTGCTGGAGGAGGGGGAAACGAGGGCTGTAGCCCATGTCTCGGTACCACTGCTGGTGTTGCCAGCATGCCCTGTGCTCCGTGAAGAAGCAGCAGCGCTTTGGGAAGGGAGAAGAGTGGGCTCTGCTAACAAAAGCCCCCTGGTCCTTGCTCAGCATCCCATGATTACTTGTCGGAAGTTGTCATTCGTGCTTTCCCTCCTCTTACCTCCGACAGCAAACCCCATGCAGGACTATGAGATGTCTGGCTGCAGCCAGGGCTACTGGGCAGCTGAACCACAGCAGAAAGTACTGGGGAGGGAGCAGGAGGCACGTGAGTCTCAAATGGGGACTGGGGCAACTGCTTGACGTGGAACTGGGACTCTGGAAGAGAGTTATGCACATGAGACAGAAGCAACAAGGGTGTCTTAGGACACGTCAGTGAGGCAGTTCATTTGAGTCAGACTTTTGGATAAGATCTGATTCCAAGCACATGTTTTCAAGTGGTTTAGTGTTGAGGGTTTTTTAAATTCTTTCAAATTTTTAAATTTTATTTATTTTTTTAGAAACGTTAATCGCAGTGACGTCACTTTTGCTGGCACTGGGGGGGAAGTAGTACAGGAAAGAGCCCCAAAACTGCTGCCCAACATCTATGTGTCTTATGGGTCTGATATTACCTGTGTGTCAGAAACAAGAATGCAAACAGAGTGCTTGAAAAAAAGTTGTGACTTGAATAGCATTTATTTGATGTAAAGAAAAAAAAAAAAGAACAGTTTCAATAATAAGATAAATTAGTTCTGTTAGCAAAGACTGTGTTAGGAACGATAATGGGAATGAGCATGATACGCTTATTCTGACCGATATACATGTCAAATTACCAAATAACTGTTATTTTGCATGGGGTGATGGGAAGAATGAATTCTCTGGATAGCGTAAAATGAAGAATTAGTTCTGAATGACGTGCAAAGTCTTTCTAACGGCTGAGACATGGCCTTTATCTTTTGTTGGTTTTCTGTTCTGTGCATATGATTTCTTTACAGTAATGCCAAAATGTCCCTGTTGCTCGGCAACAGCAAGCTGAAATAGCACCAGTCGGAGGAAATCTACTGATTTGCACTGGTCATGAAGTGTGTACCCTTACCAGGATGCGGATTTTGACATAAGAGCAAAAGCTAGCCTTTGTGGGTTTTCCTTTCTGGGGCACACGTGGTCCTGGGTGGGGAGATGTCAGTGCAGACACCAAAAGATAGCCTTTTCTGTCGCAGTTTGACGAATGGAGAGGCGCATCCTCTGGACAGAACATGTTCTCATCTAGCCCAAATTTGGAGGCCTGTCCAGCATCTCCCCTAGGAATGAGTCCTCATCTGGTCTCGAGGAGGTTTCCAGCTCTGCAGGCACAACACTGTGCCTTTGGCTGCTCACGCCTCCTGTACAGGAGCAGGCTTTGCACTTGCACGTTTAGTAAGTTATCAATGCAGCAAAATGCCATAAGTACAAAAAGCAGAAGCTAGAATTTTGCCAAATATCCCCCCATACACTGATTTAATAATTTTACTTTCCAAAGTCTTTTACACCACTTATTTAAGAGATAACCTGTTTTTGGAAGAGCTTAGTGATGATCAACAGAGGAAAACTTACACCAAAGTCGAAAAAGTATGACTATTTGTTTTAAAAGTAAGTTCCACACAATATTATGAAGATATTTACCAAGTAAAACACAGCAAATGGTACATTTCACAAGTGATCTCTGGAGTGTCAGTCATACAGAAATACTGTCAAACATCTGAAAACCTAACCACCAGAAAATACTGCCAGCAGTTCATCCCAAATATTTTTCACTCAGATCTTTTTGGTGATTGTTAAAAAACTATGTTGTTTTTCCCCCCAACCTCGAAAATCAGCAGTAGCACTACTCACAGGCTACTTTTTATTTCCTCTGCCACAAGAGGAACAGGTTTTGGTCTAATTTCCCAGGAACAATAACCTGATCTAATGGATGATCTGCAGGGGGGTTGGACTAGATGGCCTTCAAAGGTCTCTTCCAACCCAAACTGTTCTGTGGTTCTGTGACATTACTGCGCATAGGCTAATGCCAACTGAAGGACCTGAGCATATGCAGTATTTGTGGTGAAGATGTCAGCTTGGTCATCAGATGAAGTGTCTCGACGAGCCAGGCAGAAATGTGGCTGAGTTATCACTCAGCACTGTTGGGTGCAAGGTCAGCTTCCTCCTTCCCTGCCTGCAGACCCCGGGAGCCTGTGCAGAGGTGGCATGAGGCTGATCTTCTGCAGAGATCTTCTGACGTCCACCACTCCCCCAACCACCCACTTCCCATTGCGGGGTGGAGAGAAATGGCAGAGCAGCAACTTCAGGAGGAGGCTGGGGCGGTGCAGCAATTTGCTGCTTGACACTTGTGGGCTGAGGGGGACGGCGTAGGAAGAGATGTCAAGGTCAGCTCATGTTAGTTCTGATTGTGCACAGACTGAACAGAGCCGTTTTATTGCATAGGAAAGGGTCAGCAACGACTTTGCTGCTGTTCCCTCCTTTGCTAACCCATGACCAAGTTCAAGTATTAAGAAAAATCATGAAATTAACATAAGAGCATGAAACATTACTTTTTTTTTTTTTCTTTTTTTCTTTTTTTTGAGAAAAAGATTCTCTTCACTAGTGTTAGCTTTCTTGGTCTTGGGTTTACAGACTTTCCTTTGCAACTGGGTAGGCCTGAAATGTTTTTCTTATGAAATGCCAGAGCCTAGTGCATAGTAAAGCATCCAAAAGCTGGGTCTGATAAACACCCCCTCCCTGCCCTTATTGTGATTTTTACCACAGGTCTTGCAAGTGTTAACAATGCTGCCTGCAATTTATTGGTGTCCCTCTTCTGTGTGATGGCGGCTGATGCACATCTCTCCACTGGGCTTGAGAGATCCTCCAGGTAGAATTCTTCACCACCTATTTTCTACTTAGCAAAGGGTACTCTTTATTCCACTTCTCTGCTACTATGAAGCTCTCTAAGATGTATTCTATGGGTGTCATAAGCTGGTTTTAGCCGTTAATTAGGAGTCCCATCAGATGCTGAGAGCTGTTCTGCTCTTTTTGCTTTGTGTCAGTTTGCTGTTACTTGGATTTCACAAACAGATACTTCTTTCCAACATTTAAGTCATTTCCTCACTACTTAAAATTCAAGTGTCTTTTCAGGCATATGTGCTTTGAAATAATTACAGATTGGTCTTGGGAAAGGTGCTTCCAGCACAGCAGAATCCT
This sequence comes from Leptosomus discolor, assembly GCF_034619465.1. Taxonomy (NCBI): domain Eukaryota; kingdom Metazoa; phylum Chordata; class Aves; order Leptosomiformes; family Leptosomidae; genus Leptosomus; species Leptosomus discolor. The sequence goes on along the minus strand of NC_141419.1, from coordinate 89,423,088 downwards.
ATCTAATCAGGATAGAGCAAACAATGTGATGGAAAAAGTCTCTTCACTTGGAAGGTGGAGATTTTTCTTGGTCTTTTGACTTTGTAGCACACAAATAACATTTTTTGGGGAAACAGCTTGTGCTCTTGCCTTAAAATCTGCAAAGTATCTCTCTTCTTGGGTCTTTATACCTCACAGCGTGACCTCTGATGTTTCTTCATCTTCAGATAATAAGCTCGGTTGGCTTCTGGGTAAGTGACTTTGGAGAGTGGCATCTTGTAGATGGCAGAGTTGTTTGTGGTTATTAACAGGAAGGTCAGTGCAGTCAAGCAAAAAGACCAGGTTCCTGATGGCACCCCAAACTGCAAAGAAAAACACAAACCACCTATTTACTATATGCCTTTCTTTCATTTGATCCCCCAGCCCTTGAAGAAAACTCAGAGCCAGTCAGCTTGGAACAAGATTTCTCAAGGAAGTCTTGACTCGGTTTTGCATAGAGTCTCTCCCTGGGGAGGCAGGATTTCTTGACGAGATCTTGGCATTGTGCATTAACCTGCAACATCTACCAGCTCTGGTGAGATGGCTGCCTTCTCTTTGTTTACCTGCAGTGGTCTTGGAAGGAGATGAGATAGGAGTGGATGGAGATGAGACAGGAGCAGATAGCAGAAGCATTCAGCTTTTCCCTGGGCTGTTGTACTGACTGCCTTCTGGCACTGGGGCAAAGAAATTATACCAAATTTGAGGTTTCTTTACGTGTGTGGAGGGCCCTTGTCTCAATCACTTCGAGCACAAAATAGAGACATATAATTATCTCGGAGGTGTTGAGGGCTGAGCTGTGGAAGTTCATGCAAGCTCTGAGGATGAAAAGCGCTAATGACTGTAAGTGGCCTGTTTCACTGGGAACCACAACAACCCTCTGGGCAGACTGTGTTCTTTCTCCCAGGTCAGTTCTGCCTTTGGCTGAATTGTTCTCTGGATCTTCGTGTTTTGCCTCACAAGGAAGCCAGAAAAATGTAGAGTCCTTTGAAAAAGGATCTTAGCTAACACACTACTTACCACAGACAACATGTTAGTCACTGTTGCTCCCAGGTAGGCACTGAAGAGCGCTGTGAAAAAGAAAGTTAGTTCCTGGTGAGTTCAGTCGCTCGTGGAGGAGACCAGCAAGAACAAACATCTCTCACGCTGCCTTGGGTGGCTCATGTTTTGGTCATAGCTTATGACCATGCTTGGACAGCTCCCTCTTAAAGGTCTTTCCTTTGCACTGTGTCCCCTCTGACCTGGAGCTCATGGAAAGGGCACAACAAGAAAAGAACTGGAGTGATGAAAAATGTGGCTATGGAAACAGAGGCTTTTGAAAAATGCACTGACGCGGAAAGTATGTAGCTTGATGGATGGGGTTAAATGGGAGAATAACCCTTCCACCCCCAACTCCCCTGCCTCTAGGGCTAGAAGGTAGGTCAATGAGATACAAAGCTAAATCTTTTTTATATGAGCACTAAATGAGCAATAGTTTCACTCCCAGCTCACTGAGATATTGAAATTTCATATGGAATTGCCTTATAAATAATTCTTCAGTCATTCTGTGTTGCCTAGCTTTGGAATCCATTTCAACAGGCTGGGGAAACTGTACTCTCTAACCACAGAGGCGGACTGATCTTGAGCTCCAGTCTTCTCAAAGTTTAGGTAAGTCCTTCTCCAAAGAAGGCATTTGAGATGGTAGCAATGATTGGAAAACCCAATATGAATCACCCAGCAATATATGCCTCAAAAATAAGCAACTAATTTCAAAGACCTCAGCTAATCTGCATCCACTAACTGCGTCTTTTGTTTTGAACACAACTCTTGGCTGAAAGTGAAAGCACTGCTCTTTTTTTTTTTTTTTTTTTGTTAGGGTATTTTGTTTTTTATTTTGTCAGGGTACATTAGAGCAATGGCTCCAACATCCGACTCAACCGTTTGCCAGTCTCACCTAAGTCCATCTGCCTGTCTAGAGGTGGCCATCTGGCTTCAGCCCACCTCCAGTGTAAATGCACCTGTCTCACTTCAAAAGGAAACGTGTCAGTAGGGAAAATCCGTCAGGTACTTACCACAGGCAATTGCCAGCAAGTGTGCCTGCCAGGTGAAAGCGTAGAACATGCCTCCGATCGCCACGCATGACAGGGAGCTGTTGTAGCCCCACAAGCCAGAGTAGATTTTGCTAAAAGGTGTTGCTAAGCTCAGTGCTGGAAAATAAGTAAAAAATGTATCATTCCTTGGCCAAAGAGATAAAGGCAGCTGAGAAATGGCATGAATCCCGCTTTGTAAGGGCTCTAGCCCACACATAGTACACGGAGTTCTTATCTATAGTCGCGTTGCTACAGTCTAAGACAAAATCTTAGCGTTTAATCTAATGCAATCACGGCAGAATTTCGCTGCTGCTGCTGCTGAGCTGAATTTGGCCATGTGATTTCAGCAGAAGTTATATCAGTGAACGAGGGTACATGTGAACCTTCAACGCATTCCTTGAGGCCTGCACATTCAGACTGATGGCTATGACTTTTATTAAGCTGCTCCTAAACCCGTCAGAATATAGCCAGCAATGAAGTACATAATGATAAAAATTTATTTCAGCCAAAAATACGCTTCCTTTTTTCTGAAGATTTCCACAGTCATAAAATGAGGTAAGAGAATGGGGAAGTCAATCAAAAGAATTCTTAAGACAGAAATGTTTACATACATTTTTTTCAAGCAGTCGTTCTCTAATGGAAGAAACATTTGTGACTGTAAATGCTCCAGTCATTGCGGTTCCTCTTTTATTCTCCATGCTCTTATGTCAATCTGTGACACGAATCAAATCCTTACCTGCCAACATCCCCACTGCTGATCCAATTGCCGCATGCAGACAAATGAGTGGAGAAGAGATGAATAAAGCAATCAGGAAAATTCCACCGGCCCAGGGGTTATCGCAGCCATAAACCTGACCCACCCCGACTGGAATGGATTGCAGGAGCTGCATGATTTAATAAAAAGAAAAGAAAAAAAAAAGAAGACAATTTATGATCAGATTTATATATATATATATTTTTTTTTTTTTTTAAATAGTTTTTCTTGGCCAGGCTTGTGTTGGGTCCAGTCTGTCTTTCTGGGCCATAAGTGGAAAATTTGGACACTTTTTGGGAGACAGCAGGGCATTTCCATAGGGTTTCCCCTTCGATGAGAATGAGTCACATCTTGTTCCCTAGCCATGAGCTCCTCTGATAAGTTTTTGCTCTAGTATCAAAGGTAGATGTCTTTTGTGAAAGGACTTGGAAGGGTTTGCTCGTCGTCTTTACACGTGCTGATGACTGGGCCATTTTTGCATGCGGTTACGGAGCATGACAGTAAAGGTAGGAGATGGAAGCACTCAGATAGGTGATGCCTTTGAGAAGACATTCACCTCAGAGTGGGCAGTTCGGAGGATGAAATGGCCAATAGAGGCTTGGCCAGAATTACAAGACTTTACTCAGGTAAGGCTATATCCACCTTCTACCTCCTGAAAGTCCCTTGGGAGTCACTGGGAATGTGAATGCGTAAGAGTTGCTGGGTTGGTGGGACAGATTCCAGCTTCATCACAGCTCAGAGGTGGTTTCAAGACACTTTTCCTCAAAATGTTGTGTTCCTCCACGTGGAACAGCCCATTTATGGTCCCCATAAAATTATGTGCCATGGTAAACGTTCTTTGAGAAATGTCACTCATATGGATTTCTATTTACTGTCAATTAACCTCCTTTTCTTAATCGCTCTCAGGGAACCCCTCACAACAGTCCACTGAGCCTTAGGGGAAAGCTATCACTCTAGTATCTGTGTTGTTTACCACACTATGCAGAAGGTAGGTTTTTTTTTTTTAAATTAAATATTGAATATTAACTAAAAATCAGTGAACATATGCCTGCACCCGTATGCCTGCACCTCCATAGTAATATCTGCTTGCTCATTTCTAATCAGAAAGATGCAACCTTTTATCTACGTAGAAAATTAAAATTAACCTGTGAGTTAGCTGGTAGTCTCAGCAAAAGTTTATCTATGGGCTGCTGATCAGTATATGCACAGGGATGGGTAATCAGGCTCTTTAAGGTTATAATTTAGATCCAACTGTAAAAGAAAGATACTGGATACTGAAAAAATTCTTATTTTCAAGCTGTCAAAAACATAAATTCCTAGAGTAAACCTTTACATTTTGGATAATAGGTATCTTATAAATGCAATTTTTTATTGCCAGGCCATAATGCAGTAGCACAAAGGTAGATAATACGATTTTATAGTGGTTTTCTTTCTAAATTGAGAAGATTGTAATTTTTGGGACATCCTACCATTGGCATTTCAGCATCTGTCCAGGTGATGTTTGGTGTCGATGTTGCAGATGGAATGACAATTGTAGGGAAGAAAAGGTTGTGGGGTCCTGATGCAGCCAGATAGAGGGTCAAGGCCAAGTTAAAAGGCAAGGTGAAAACAGGCAGATCCCACTTACAGAAGACTGAGCCTAAAGCACTGGTCAAAACAGGGCTGAAAGAAGAACAAAATGGTCTCAGCAGGAGCTTGTCAGCTAAGCAAAACAAAAAAAAAATCCAAACAAAAAAATCCGACTGCAGGCAATTCACTCTATTTTTTTAAAATGTTTAATTTCCTCACCCTTTCTGATAAAATCAGATATTCTAGGGTATTCACTGGGTAAATTTCCTACCCTTCCCAGGGCAGTTAGCAATTCAGTACAGATTCCTGTCATGTTATGCAATACATGTGGTGAATTTGGTGACCATGAAGGAGCCAAGATCCTCCACTCGTGTGGAGGATCCAGTGATTTCACGGAGTTACTTCCCAGCTTAGTCTCAGTGTTTACTTTTTTCTTTCAGTACTTGATGTGGATTGCATTTAGGAGACCTGTCAGGTCTGAGGGAACTGTGAAGAAGGCTCTGTGTCCTTATTCAAGCTTATGGATCAAGGTCATTAGAAGTAAAGGCTGATATCAAAGGTGTGGTTATTAGGGTGAGTATAACACCACATGAACTCCAGGCAGACAGATGGTATGTGTGGTTTAGCAATCTCCAACTAGACATTTGGGGGCCAAAGACCAGCTTTCAAATTTTTTTGCTGTCCAAGTAACTAGCAGATTATGGTGTCATATATATGCATGAGTAAAGTATTATTAGTGGTTTGCTTTCATTAGCACCAACCGTCATGTCTTGGGACCACTGAACAGCTTCTGTGCCTGGAGAAGTAAATTTTCATGATGTTTTTGTATGGTGGCTTAAGTAGATGAAACACTTGTTGTTGATGGTGGTAGGGAATAGTGAGAATAATGTTCTTCTTGAAAGATGAATGAATTGACTTATCACAGGCCCATGGCTAACATTTAGGACATTGAATTACACATGATCAGCCATTGATTTTCCTTTTCCCCATTGGGTTTATTTGTGATTATGTGAATATTTTATTTGTTTCCGGACTACATTTGGGTTTAAATGTGCAAATAACAGCACATATGTGTCAGTTGTATTTCTTTTCCATTGCATAGTGCATAAAAATACAACAGCTCAGTCTCAGTGTAGGGGCACTGGGGCTGGAATAAGAAACAGAGGAGCCATCTGACTTACCACATCATGGACACCAGTGCTACCGGCAGTAGAAGCCACCAGTGGTAGTCTCCCTTAGCAGAGAAGACGGCCATGAGCAATCCCACCAGGACCCCGTTATAGCCATACAGGCCTGCTGCTATGGCTGATCTGTGTGAAGGAGACAACTGTCTTGAAACCTTCTCCCCTGTGGGTGCTTTGCTCATATCCCCCCCTCCTTCCCCATGCAGTTGTGACTCTCCGTGATGATGACCTGACAAGGCTCATGCATCCACCTTCAACTTCACATGTGTGCGTCCCACGTCCTCTCAGCAGCTACCCCTGCTGCAGTTACACCCCGTGTCCCTTCGCACCAGGTGCAGCTGGTGGGAAGATCTATCTGGTCCTACCAGATGAGATAAATAGCCAGTGAAGGCTAGATACGTGCTTTTCATCCATGTTGCTTGTTTAACCTGTGAGTCAGCACTAAAGTAACGGTCTGGTTTTGAAGGGCAAAAGGATGGACTTACCTGTCCTGACCCAGAATAAGTGCTGTTAAAGTTGAGACAACTGTTCCTAAACAGCCTGTGAGTGTCCACCACCGGTTCTGCACCAGGAAGCCAGCAACCACGATAAGCCCACTGAGGGGATTGTTGACAAACATCACCTGGGATATCCCACGCAGCACCCAGTCAATAAACTGGATCATGAGAGGTTTATCTGGAAGAGATGAAATTAAAGACTAAAAAACCCCACCCCGAAATATGTAGATGATACTGATTCGGGATGGGTTTTTTTTGGAACTCAGGAAGTGGAACTTGGCAGCACGGCTGAAGCAATGCATCAACAAAACTGTAAAACTTGATGGGATTTATTATGGTCTATACTGAAGTCTTACAGCTGGAAAGCTGAGATGAACAGTGTGGTTGCCAGAGTCCTCTGTAATAAAGTACCTGGGACTGGCTTCATATGAAGCAGCTAATTTATGATGTCTGTGCCTCAGATGGCAAATCGTGTGTGTATCCCGTTGCTGATTTATTATGGGGACCAAACACACCTACCTATGTGTAATTTAACTTCACAGTGGCATTAGGCTTGACAGAAACTGCTCAGCTGAAAGGACAGGGAGCTTTATGAAGAATGGCAGAGCACAGAATAACCGTCCTGGGCTATGTTCTGTGGGACTAAATTCGCTTTGTACATGGCATGTTGGGAGGTAAATGTCATCTCGGTCATCCTCAAGATTTAGAGCAGTATGTGGATCTCTGCACAAAGCTGATTTTTCCCCTACAAAACAGAAATAAATCAAGGCAGAGATAGGTTCTGTACCACTCGAACTTGAATCATGTTACTAAGAAGTTAGTTATTACTCCTTTGATGTAATTCTTCTTTAGAATCCCCTAATTAGTCATGTTGAAGTAGCTTTACCTTTTAGCCAGGCTGCAAATTCCTTCATATCTCCAGTGATGTACCCAACAGCTCTGCAGACTCTCTTCCCGGCTTTGCTTAGTGGATTCTGCTTTGTTGGATTTCTCTCTCCCTTGGTTTCTAGCTTGACATCAACACTGTTTTCCATATTGATGTTCTGCCCTTTGGTAAAATTCAAGGGAGAAAAAAAAAAAGACAATTAATTACAATGCCTCTTACTGATCCCTGTTTATTCTCTCTACCATTGGCCACCATGTGTTATTTTGGAGGCAGAAAGAGGAAAATCCTTACTCTGAACACTTGATTCTCATGTGTCCATGAGCACATTTTCTCTTGGGACCCTGCACTGTCCTTCCAGACTTTCATGCAGTCATAGATGTGAACCCCAGAAGGAACAACTGAGCCTTGTGTCACAGCAGTATTTCACCTGATTTTAACACCTTGCTCAGCTATACCATGTTTTCTAGAAATCAAGCAGCTCTTGATTTAAAGGGTGACTTCAAGAAGAGCGAGACAGCGTTAGGAGGCACTGGCTTCACAGAAGTTAAAGCTTACCTCGAGATCAGCTTGATAGAAGCTGAACACAGAAGATGGTAAAAGTTGAACCACAATATAGGAAGCTGCTTCAGTGATTAAGTTTTCCCTGCTGCTTAACCCGTATTTCCAGTTTGAATTTATCCATCAGCCATCAATAACAGGTACATAAAGTTAGGTTTAAGGTCTCTATACTGTCACCTGTAGGGATCAGCTCAACCTTTCTCATGAGCATGGGCTTAGCTTGAGAGTTGTCCATGGTGCCTTACTCCATTACTCACATGCATACACACATTATTTTTTTTTCTCTATTGAACTGTATTTTTAGCTTCCCCGGGTCTTTAGAAGTACCCAGGACACGTTTAAGAGATTAAAGGACAAATTCAGAGTGCTTGTTTTCCGTTCTGCCTCAATCATGTTGCTGCCTTCTCTCTGCTAGCTGCCCAGGAGGGCGTTACGAGGTCTGCCTGGCCTTTCCTCTTCAGCATAAGACGAGATAGGTGACCACATATTGGGACTTGTAGTAAGAAACCCTCAGGGACAAATGAAAAGACTCTTTTTAAGTTTAGCAGGCACTATATCAAGACTTAAATAAGGCAAGGGGGCGTTATAGGCTAAATAGAGGTGTTTAGGCCTAAATAAGGTGTTTGGGACATGCGTGCAGGGCTGGCAGAGACAGAGTTCCCTATGGGAGACATGCCCTTTGGATTAGGAGCTGCTGGTATACCCTTTGACACCTCGTATAGCTCTAGACAGCTTCATTCAGGCATGTGGATCAGAGGTTTACATTTAACTGTAGACACTGGATTTTAAAAACAGTGTCTTACAGCAAATTTGTTATTTGTTTAAAGGCCAATCCTCAGTATCAAGTCAGCAAATTAAAAACCAGCCAAACCTTTCCCTGGAGTGTGCTTAGTTTCCTGAAAGAGTGGGACTGATTCTTGGTCATTGTTGAGACAAAGAAAACACAAGACCAGGTTACACTGTCGAGTGAATACAAACCCAGATCTTTGGGTCTCACGGGTGAGTAACAGCTTGTGCAAGAGGTGAAGAATTTAGGTTGTGAGTTAATAGTCTAAATAAGATGACACAAGCACGTAATTATTGGAGTTAGTCCTTGACTCATTTGCAACTTCAGTAAAAGCCTTCTTGGCAGCTGGGGAAGAGAATTCATACTTCAGAAATACAGGTGCTGAGTACTTAAGCTAAAGCAGCCCCACCCCCAGCCATTACACTTGCAGACCCAGACGTGTGGTTAAGCAGCTCTGAGCCTGTGTAAGGGAATGGGTGGTTAACATACATCCTGGCCAGCCTCTTCCTGTATGTTACTGGAAAGCTGATGGTGACGTTTGAGGAAGTAGTAAATACTTGCACGAATAATAAAATAGACATTTTATTCCTTCTGGAAGGTCCCTGCTAATGCAAGGATACATTGCACATGAAAAAGGCTGAAGACAGGACCAGCAAGTAGACGAGTGTTGAATTTGACTTTGTATAGGACATAAAGGCAAGGAACTTAACTAGAGATGGAAGAAAAACAAAGGATGAGAGTGTTTCTAGGGATTGTGTCTCAGTGCTGGAAGGCTTTTTCCTGGCTCAGTTATAGTTCATTACCTTGATTCATTAACCTTCACTTTTCTTGTATTTTATTCTGAAATAATAGAATAAGTGAATTGGATGCACTTTCAGTTAAATCAAAATTTCCAACCAAGATAAATGCTCTTCCTTTGGTGAAAGTGCATTTACATTTTCAATGTAAAGAATCTTCCTCTTTAGGTAACTTAGTCTTTCTCTGTTGCTAACCCATAAATCGAGGTTGTTGCATTTGCATTTGCAGAGTGATGTTGTGTGTCCCATGCTAGCATGCCTGATTAAGTTTACTTGCATGCTGAGCGAGGAGCTGTTTGCACCGTAGGAATCTGGAGATGTTCTGCAGTGTGGGATGTAATGTGCACATGAAGCAGTGTCAGAGTCACTGTCTGGCCCACTCACATGGTGGAGAAGAAAACAGGTCAAACTGGAAGCCCTGATTCATCAAAACTTTGCGTTGATTTGCCATAGGAAGTCACTTAAGCGCGTACTTAACTCTCCAGTGAAGGGATGTGAATTCAGTGCTTTGCTGAATCAGGACCAGAATGAACAGGAAAGGACTTCTCCTTCAGTGAGTACCTGAGTGGAGTTTCACTTCTTTCCAGTGCAAGGTGATTTTTACACTGGGATACGTAATAATTACATGCTCTTATGTCCCTGTGAGGTGTGAAACCTTTTATCTGCTCTTGATGCTATTTGGCAGTGCATGGGCTGCGCTGCTGGCACGGCAGCTGTATGGGGCGGTACTGCACCACGCAAGTCTGGAGAACTCCTTTGCTCTGCGTTTGCAGGGGCAGAAGTGAAGTCTGCTCGATGCGCTTGGCACGGCAAAAAGACCAGGTGAGTCACTTCCACCAGCCTGGCTTGAACTTCACCCCCAATGAAGGCTGCATCAGTGCCCTGCATGCCTGTTCTTCCAGAATATTCAAAGTCAGAGTGCTTGGGGGGTGACCACAGGCACCTTCCAGCCAGTGGTCAAAGTCACGATCATTATGTCCCTTTCCATCGAGGGATGTGTCTCTCTAGAGAGGAATCACCTGAACTTCGGTTCGTCTTTCCTTTCAGCTCAGATATGCTGAAGGAGAAGGAAATCATCACCAAACACCCCCACCACCTGCAGAGCCGGCTGGTATGTAATAGGTAGGCTAAGAACACTCTTGGTTTCGGGTGGGCTCTCTGTGACACTGTAAAGACCCAGATCCAGCCCCATTGGCTTCACTGCCACCCCAAATCACATCCCAGGCGCTGTGTGAGGGCTGCCTCCTGTGTGTGGTGGTTCAGCTGTCACCAGAGGCGCGGGGCTTGTCCCATCTGTCCAGAAACGCAGAGCATGGAGGACTTGCACTACTACTTAGTTGGCTGAAGAAAGTATAAAGGAGCAGTGAACCACTTGGAAACCAGCACCGGCAGAGAATTTTTAATAATTTTTGTCGTTGTAAGAAGCAATGGCTGCCATATATGCTCAGATCAATGGTTTGCTAACACATTACCTTGTTTTGTGGAGTAGGTGATAGCGACCATTTTAAGAAAGGACAGAAGACATGGAGATGTTCAGGGAATTTTAAGACAGTGATGTTTGAGTCTTAATTCAAGGTGAAATGTGCATGTTCTGATGGGAATTGCATGAAGGCCAGCCTACAGCAGATCTTTTGAAGACCTGCTATTGAAGTTAGGTCAGCATGCAGTTTTCAAAGTGGGCTTTTTTTCTTAGTGCACGAAGGTAGGAAATGGAAATAATTGCGAAAGGACTGTTGTGCTGGAACAGATTGCTTGGCCCTCTGCGGGGGGCCAGGATTTAAAAAAAATTTTTTTTTTTTCCTTATTTCTATTAATATTGGAAAGTTTTTCTTTTTTTTTTTTGATCTGGGTTCTTAATAAAGACTGTGTAAGTCCTGCTCTCAGACACACAGCTTGAAGCGCACTGCCTCGTCTCACCTAGGCTCTGGAGAGGTGCTTCAGACAAGTGTTTGGTAGGAAATGCAGTGCGGGCTCCTGATGCTGGTGTGTGACTGGTGTGATACAGGAGCAGCAGCAGGACACAGGCAGAGAGAGTCTGAATGTGATTTTCACCTCTGTGGTGATCTGTGCTCTGCCGCAAGTGCAAAGGAACTATTTAAAACTATTTTCCCATGGTGTACCATGGAAAGTGAGAGCTAGATTTGAGGCACTGCTGCCTTTCCCCAGTGATTCCAGGTATTTGCTGCCTCCCCTTGCCCAGATGTCTTTGTGCTGTTGGATAGTATCTCTCTGCCATCCTCGCTAAGAACGCTCGCATAAGCAAGGAGGAAAGTTTTGCAGCTAAAAGTAACTGAATAGTTTTGCATATCTGCTATGAAATGGAACTCGTGAGAATAGGAAAAAAAAAAAAGAAAAAAGATGTTTCTCTTACACAAAAATGAAATCATCACAAGGCCAGGAAGCTAATCTACTGTTTTTTTAATCATCTTTTCAGAGTTAATGAATGTCCTGTAGCAAAGCACTGATGTTATGCAACTTCATGTCTCCCTAAATCAATTTCTCTTCCGCTTGTGTACACTGCTTCCATGTCACACCGTACCTGGGCATCTCAGCAATGCCTCGTTAAAGCTGCAGTGAAGCAGACCCCGCGCTGGTGCTGCACTCCTGCAGCATCTGGCCTGCAAACACTTTTTTATTCATGCGTTGAAATGGAGACAGGCCCGGTCACACGTTCGTTGTGTGTTATGCACGGTAAGAGCGGTGCTCTGCTTGCAGCTGGGAAGGGAACAGAGGCTTTTTTTTTTGGCTGTTTTAATACTGCTAACTAATAATTATTTCCAAGCTGGTGCCCGTGTTGTTAGGTGTTGGGCTTTTATCTCTGAAAATGCAGCAAAGTTATCTGGCGCTTTCTTTTCTTTCTGGAATTTTCCTCTTTCCCTGACAAAACTCAAGTTGCTCTGTAAATCGGGAGGATTTAAATTACAGTGTGGTATTTGTTTGTCCAAGGAACTGCTACTGCACAATTACAGTCATTGTATCTTGCATTCTCTGAATTGTTGCTGCGAAGTGTGCGGGCAGCCAGCTCTGCGTGCAGCATGTTTTTAGAGGAATTCCTGCATCCATGTACAATAGGAGGAAAGGGCCAGATTCTCAGCAACTCTTGATTCCAGCATAGCCTGTGTAATGTTACCAGGGCTTTAGTAAAGCTGGGTAAGTATAGCGTTGTGTTATGTACAGGATGCACAAACACACTCCCCAAAACAGAGAGGTTATAATGCACTTGACCCCCACTCAAAAAAAAGTTCAGGTTTTCCCATAGAGGTACATTTCAAAGCATTAGTTCAAAAGAAAACTTATCCCTCAGATTCAAATATTCATTAAGCCGATTCACAATTCAATTTTCATAGATCTGTCTCTCAGGGACAAAGAAATCTAGAGATGCTGTCACATTAACTGTATAGTATTACTATCTGGGCATTTTTGATTTTTGCAGAATATAAAGGCAGTAAAAGGAGATGCTAAAAAGTTCCAGTTTGGATGTGGGTTTGTTTTGTTTTGGTTTGGTTTGTTTTTTTTTCTTTTCCCCTCAAAGGTTCAGCCAACTGGGCTAAGTAGTACTAATAAATCCTCACCCTGCTAGAAAATTCTTGTGACATTCCCTAAGCTCTCTGTTCCTCTTGAGCTTTAGCTGCTCTTACTCAGAAGAACTGTTCAAATGCTCTTTGTTAGGTGTTTTTGGGGAGAAGAAAGGTCCAGGTAAGTCAGTAAGTCAGTGACAGGGTGCACGTTTATTGCTGTGCATTAAAAGGAATGAACAGAATGCTCTTACCTCTCTGATGAGTTCAGGGGTAGCTGTGGTTTTGATGGCTGGGACAGAAGAAAAGCAGGACTAAGAGAATGGGAAAAAGAAAATGCCCACCAGCTTATATAGGCTAGCATGGCTCCTGTCCTGATATTACTAATTAGTGTGTTTCTCCTCCCACTTGGTGAGCTCCAAGCAAATGTGATGAAGGTTCCCTCTTGAATTCTCCACCTTTCCTCTTGCTCTGTCCTTGGTCTCTTGCCAACAGCCTTTCCAAATGTCCTCTTCCCTGCTGCTTTTTTTTTTTTTTTTTTTTTTTTCAGCTAACTCTCCTTTAACTCTGTCCTTTCTCCTTCTCTGCCACTTAAAAGGACTCAGGGCTTCAAAGCAGACTCTCGGTATACCTGAGCTCAACCTCTCCAGCGTTATTCTCCTTATCCAAGGCAGCTCAGCACTCTTCCCTCTCAAAACACAGACCCGGGAGTGTTCGTCATAGTCTGTCGTGTTCAGCAGCCTGTCAAGTTTTCCTGTTTCTGGGTAGTTTTTGGAGGCACTATTCTGTTAACACAGCAGAGCAAAGGACTTGGTGACCTTCCATTGTTTAATTGCTTTTTATCAGTTATTTGAGAAATTCAAGGGGTATTTTTCCTTCTTTTTTTTTTTTTTTTAACCTGGCCTCCCTGGCCTGCTGGAGGAATCTGGAGTATCATCAGAAGTCTGGTATATTTGAGGGGTTTATAAGGCTGTGAGATTGCTGTGAAAGGCAGAGGAAAATCTGGAGAGGGAAGTCTTGAGATACAGTAAATGATAGGAGAAGGGGCAGAGAAAAAGCTAGCAAACTGAAGAAACCTGTTGGGCTATTTTAAACCACAGTTTAATTCACTTTAGGACTCTCACAGTGATGGCTTAGAGAAGCAACCCTGCAAGTTCACCTGAGTGCTGGAGCAAACAGTTCATTGTTGAATCAGAACCCGTCCTCCAGCCCAGTGGAAACAGCCTCAGCATATACGTGAGCTGGAGTGATGTTATACTCACGGTGTTCATTCCCAGAGTACCTTTTTTTTTGATGGAGATTTTTTTTAACAGGAGACTGGATATTTTTTTTTCTCTGTAAGAGCGGGGTATCTGATAGCAGTTGTCAGCTTAGCATTGCTGCATGAACAAGGCTTCCTCTACCCAAACAGGCACCAGCCATTGTGAGTGAGCCGGACTCTGTGGTCCACTGGCTTTGCATCCAGTAGTACATGCCACACAAAATTTTGCCGGGTAAGCTGCTTCACTCCAGCGCAGTAAAATGTTTTTTCCATTTGCTATGAATTTCTCCTTGGGCTGCCTTTGCTTTCTCACTGGTAAAATGAGTTCTTGCAACTCCAGAGAAGGGAAATGCATGGAGTAAATTGGATGTGAGATCCTCTTAGCGAATCTGATCAGATTGACTTCACATCTCTCTTGTTTCAGGGATGCTCAGGCCTGGCCTGGAGTCATTTAAAACAGCGTCTTTTCTGCTCTCTGTGAAAGGGATGCAGTGCAGGGGTCAGGCAGGATTCGCTGCTGGGCTGTGCTGCCTCCATCTGAGGAGCGGTGGGGTGGCTCTTTCCTCCAGGGAACCAGATTCAGGACCTCCCTATCAGGTTCTGGCAGTTTAGTGAGGTTGTTGACACCTTGGAGGGGATTCACAAAAAAGCCACTGGCTCACAGGTCCGTGATGGATGTCTTGGAGTGATGCTTTGTTTAGATTATCAGAGGTGGTTAATTAGTAACAGGATCGCAGTCTGCTGATGTCTGCGTGGGAATGAGGTCCCTGGCAGCAGCCTGCTCTGTGAACTAGAGGCAGAGCAGTCATGACGCAGTGACAACCTGGTCTAGTGGGAGGTGTCCCTGCCCATGGCAGACGGGTTGGAACTGGGTGATCTTTAAGGTCCTTTCCAACTCAAACCATTCTGTGATTCTGTGATCCCCGCTGCCGTGTGGCAGTTTCACTGGATCATAGGCGCAGCCAACTGTGGGGAGTGTTTAGCTACTGCAGCAACTGCCTTAGGGAATCCCTAAATTTCCAACAATTACCTTCTGAAAAGGCCTGGGCCAGATCCCGGATTCAGTGCTGGAGTCAGGTGCAGGAACCCCTGCCTGTGGCTGTGTGCCTTAGACAACTGAAGCACTCCTGGTTGCCTGAGGACTGAGATTCCCTATAGGATTGGTGCAGAAGGGTGGGAATGATAAAAAAACCTCCCAGGTGTATTTCAGTCCATGCCAACTCAGCTGCCCATCTCTAACCTCCACTGCTGGGCACCCAAGGGTGTAGGTCCTGTCTTTTGGGCTTTGGGATTCAAGGTGGAAAGACTAAAACAGCAGAGGCCATTCCTTGTCAAAAGGATCAAGATGTGCCATGTGCCTGTTATGTAGCTGTCGGGTGCCATATGCCTAGGAGTGGGCTTGGGGTGAGCTCTGGGTAACCATGTAATGATGTGCAAACCGAGCTTCCAGGTAACACTTACAGGTGACTAGCGAGTTGCCTCTTGATTTTAGGCAAGTGTGAAGACCATCTTGTGCAGAGGACAAGGCAACAGGGGCTGGTGTCTGGCAGCTAAGTCCTGTGTGATTTAGGAGGGCTGAATCTATGGCTTAACTTGTCAGCTCTCTGCCAATGAAGCTGGTTGATGCATTTCTCCTGGCTGCTGTGCTCTTAGAATGCCCATTGGACTAAGCCCAATGGTTGACATGGTTAGAAGAGGGGTTAGTGGTTGGATCCCAACCAGACCTAGTATCTGGGCGATCCCAGCGAAATGCCTGAATGGTCCCTGACTGTGTTAGCTTGCCAGGCAGGAGCTGTCTGGCTGCGTTAGCTGGGTACAATGCTTGAACTCATCAGCTCTGCCAGGAAAGACTCTAATGGCCCTAACACAGCTGCACACGCTCCGTCTCTGCACCTCTCTCAAGGCTCAGTGGCCTTCAAGAGGTGCATTGAAAACCACTTGGTAGCAGATTGCCATTATACTGCTGGTTTTGGCTGTGCTCCTCAGCTCAGCTTGCACTGCAGGGATTAGGTCTGCACAGGGAGCTGCATCAAGCTCTTGAACTCCAACAGGTGCTTTAAAATGTTGTAAATCCACGTACGGGGCTCTGCAGACTGCTGAAACTCAAGTCCTGGTCTGCCTTTGCTAGGTTGGGCTGTGGATGTGTGAAACATAGCCAATGTTTGTGGGGTCCTTGTGATCCCTCATTGGTGAGGAAATCACCCTCAGGAGCTGAGCTCCTGCCACTGGGCACCACTGAGAAAAGCCTGGCTCTGCCTTCTGTACTCTCCCCCCACCAGGCATTTGTACACACGGACAAGATTCCCCCCCCAAGACTTCACTTCTCCAGGCTGAACAGTCACAGCTCTCTTGGCCTCTGCTTGCA
The DNA here is from genome assembly GCF_034619465.1 of Leptosomus discolor. Lineage (NCBI taxonomy): Eukaryota > Metazoa > Chordata > Aves > Leptosomiformes > Leptosomidae > Leptosomus > Leptosomus discolor. Next base: position 89,406,831 of record NC_141419.1, on the reverse strand, counting down.
TGACAGGTGCTCCAATCCCTTAACCACCCTCCCGGCCCTTTGCTGGACTTGCTTGGTGTGTACCTCTCTCTCCCGTACCAGGGAGCCCAAAACTGAACACTGTACCCTAGATGTGTCTCGCCAATGCTGAGTAAAATGGAAGGATCACTTCCCTTGACCTGCTGGCAAAGCTCCTCCTAATGCAGCCAAAGAGGCTGTTGGCTTTCCTTGCTGCAAAGGCACATTGCTGGGTCATGGTCAACTTGGTGTCCACCAGGACCCCCAGGGCCTTTTCTGCCAAGCTACTTTCCAGCTCGGTGGCACCCAGCATGTTCTTGTGCATGGAATTGTTCCTCCCCAGATGTGGCCCTTCTCCTTGTTGAAATTCATGAGGTTCTTGTCAGCCCATTTTTGGAAGCTGTTGAGGACCCTCTGGATGACAGCACAACCCATGGTGTATCACACACTACTCCTGGGTTTGTATCTTCCCCAAATTTGCTGAGGGTCACTCTACCCCATCACCCTGGTCATTAATTAAGATGCTGAACAATTTTGGCCGAGTAAAACCCCTGGGTTACACCACTAATGACTGGCCTCTAGCTGGAATTTGTGCTGCTGATTACAACCGTTTCAACCCAACCATTCAGGCAGTTTTCAATTCAGCTCCCACTTATCTAGCCCGTAATTCATTAACTTGTTTATGAGGATATTATGGGGCACAGTGTCAAAACCAGATTATGCTCCAAAACTACTCCGGTAGGATAAGGGACCTCTGCAGCCCATCTGGTCTAGCCTCCTGCTGTAAGGCTAACTACGACCGAACCCACTGCCAGAATTTTTCTTAACCCCTGGTTTCTCTGGAGGAGAGGCAGCAATGGAAATGCAGGTTTGGCAGGAGGGGGAGATAACCACGCGGCGTACTGAGGGAGAGTGATGCTCAGCCCACCTGCTGGCTGAGGAGGCAGCTCCTCTGGTCAGGTAAGGACTGAGCTCTCCCAGAGGAGGGTGCCAGGAGGAGCAACATCAGCAAGTCTGTTCTCATCAACATCTGTGTCCACGCTTCTTTTCATCATCTTGTTTTTTTTTTTTTTTTTTTTTTGATGAGAAAACGCAGAGCGGAAAAATCTGTTTCAGCGCAGAGCGCGAAGGGTCTGTCACAATCTTGCACTTGTTTGCTGAGGGAAATAGTTTTGGGTTTATACAGCATCAACCAAAGTCCAGGCTGGTGTGGGCAGCTTCTATCCCTTCATTTTGGCCCATAAAAATTCTCTAGAGAAAGCTGCTATTTGACATTCCTCTGTGCGATAACTCGATGGCGTTTAGCAAGCGGCTGTGGAGGTGGCCGGAGAGGAGCGCCGTCCGGCCCTGGTGTCCGGCTCCCTCTCGTGGTGTGTCTCCAGCACAGCCACAGTTCTGGAAACCAGAGCAAACAGTCAGGTGTCCACTTTTTAGAGGATTCATAAATAGCAGTTCCCTGGCCCCTGGCACAGTGAAAACTCCCCATGTCCTGAGCTTGTGTAAGGCTCTGGATGCTGCTGCTGCTGTACGCTCTCAAAATAAACAGTTCTCCTAATGCACACGCATCCCTTCCCTCCTCTGCCGACCTGCTCTGGAGACACACTTTCTGTCTAGCTTGTTGTGCTCTCAGGTCTCACCTCCTTGGTCCATGCAGCTGCAAGAGGGCGTAACTAGTATCTGGAAAATAGCCTCCATCTCCTAGGGTAGAAGTGGGGCAGGTATTTGTGGTAGATGTCTTATGGCTAGGGCAGGGTGTAAAAAAGCTCTACACTGTCGTGGCAAATAGGTGCCAACTTTGGGCAGAGGTTCAGACCCTTCCTGTAGGCTGATGCTCTGAATATGGGAGTTCTGGGTTAGCAAACACCACATCTCTTTTAGTTGCAGGTTTTTCATGATATTTGTTTAAAACATTGCTGCTGGCGGGACTGGAGTATTGCTTGGAAGCGAGTGAGTTGGCCAAGGCCAACAAACGCCAAGGACTGCGCTAAGTGGTTTGGCATCTAGGTGGTGAGGAGCTGCCACTTGGCACTATTCCATTCACTAGTGCAGAAGTGGCCATGGTGTCCAGCACAGGCAATGTCTCTGAGACCCCATGAAAGACCAGGTAGTCATGTCTCTTATGAAACCCAATGAAATACAGGCCAAAGAAAAGCCAAGTGCATTCTCTGTCTCTTCTTGTTTGGTTTTGTGTTCCTTGCCCTTTTTCCAGGGGAAAGCCTTTCTTGCCAGCAAAGGGCATTTCTCTAGGCTGGCCTGGATGCCTGTGGAAACGAGATGGAGTTGCAAGCACCTATGGGACCTCCGCTGGACATGGTTCTTTTCACTGTCATGATCCTACCTCCAATTACTTACTGTGGCAAACTGGCTCCCAAGATAATGTGCACTTTGGCTGGAGGACACTGTCCTCTTGTATGGTCGTCTTCAGCTTCAGACACCTTCAGACCCTTTCTTCTCTCCCTGTTGTCTGCATCTGTTCTGGAGGATGGATTATCAGTTCTGCCTGGCTCTTGGCATAATCCCGTTTGTTTCTTTGCCTTGGGACCCAGGAGCTGGTTGTGAGACAAGGTCTCTGCTTCATGCCATGAGTCTGAACCTCAAGGCTGCCGGTTTTTCTGGTTGTCTGTAGTGTTGTAGACTGAAACATCCTGAAATACTAGAGGGTTTTGGAAGCCTGAGGCTAACTGGTGTTGTTGTATTTCAGGACCAGAGAGAAAATTGCAACTGAAACAATTCCAAATTGCAGCTTCAAACCACTCTACTGTTCTCCTGACTCCAGGTAAAAGCCCAAATCCGAAGAGGCTTATTTCCCAGACCCAGCTCGAGACAGCAGGATCCCCATAAAAATGACAAAGCTGGTCAGATTTGCCTCATTTTTATGACACAAGGCAAGGTGCTGCTTCTGCTGCTTCATCCACTTTTGCAATTTCAGATTCAGTTCACTTAACTTCCCTGCGTCTAATCTCAGCTTGGTAAAGTTTCACAGCCTTTCCCCTTCCTTTGCTCTGATGGTAGGGGTGTGAGTGTCAGCCAGGGCATACCTGCTTTCAAGGAAGTAATCGATTCTCACAAACCTGTACCTTGTAGAAGATGAATGTGTTAGGCCTTAGCAAAGAACAGAATACTGTAACAGATCCAACAAGAACTCTTTCAGCATACAAAGCCCAGTGATTGCTTTTTTCTTGGCAAGTGGTTCTTATAGAAGTGGAAGGTGCTGTAAGTAGCACGGGTTGCAGCTCTGATCAACAAGAGGAAGAGGACTGGTAGCAGCCAGAAATGAACCGTCAGACAGTAGGAACAACTGAAAATTAATAATCAGTGTGATGGGCAGAGGTAGAGTTACACCGGCTGTAGATGCTTATGGGATTTTGCAAGCAGTGCTAGAGAGCAGCATTTTCACGCACACACACAGAAGCAGATGTAAGTCTGTTTGCAGTAAAGGCGCACATTTTGTAGTAGACAAAAGAAAAAAAGTCGTATGTGGTGCATATCTCAGTTTCTGGGAAGAGAAAATGCCCTGAACAAGATTTAATTTACACAAGCGAAATAAACTCACTCAGTAAGAAACAGTAAGAAACAGTAAGAATCAGTAAGACAGTAAGAAACCATCGCTGGCTGATAGTTTTTCAAGATCTTTGCTTTTCTCCACAGCTAGGAAGTCGCTGCCTGGTTTCTGGATGAGTGGTTTTGCAGAGCGGAAATTTGTGGATGACAGAGCAACAGAAATGTCAGCAATTAGTTGAAATGAGGGAAGTGTGGAGAAGTGGGGTCAGGTACAGGCTGGGGTGCTCTGGAGCGAGGGGGAAAAAGACTCCAGACCATCCCAACTTGCACAGGTCAAGGATGTCTCTGTCTCTGTGTCTTTGCCTTTTGCAGTTCAGTGCACAGCACAGTTTGATTTGCAGCTGCTGAGACGTGCTAAGCAGCCTGAACCCCTGTGGGTGAAGTAGTTGGGTATTTTCGGAAGGGCTCCTGCACCGTGTACTTGGTGCTTCAACCCTGCTGTGCTGAGTGAAGCTGCACGTTTGGGAAGCACGGATTTGGGTCTGCCTCAACTATCTAGGCAAAGGGCTGTCCCTGGAGAAGGATGCAAGGATGAAGCTCCATGGCAGCTTAAACTACTAAATGCACTGAGGTAACTGGGTGCACTCAGGAGCTGCTGAATGGTAGTTGGAGGTGCCCAAACTCATTCCCAGGGAAAATGTGGTGGAAGAAACCTTTGCTTCCCACAGAGCTATCCCTGGTCTTCTTATCCTGCCACTGGGATGTGTGAATTCCAGCTGTGGCAGCAACAGCTGCAGGAGTTTGTAAAAGACCCCCTGAGAACTGTAAAATCAACTGCAATCAAGGGTTTGTTTCCTGCTTGAACTCCTTCCATCCTCCAAATTAAAACACACCCTTCTGTTGAAGGGAGAGTGAGAGGAGAGTGTTTGGCAAACAGATCTCACCCCCAGAGTGATAGTATTTCTGCAACCCTGGCAAATGTGACCTGCAAAAGAATGCGTCAGCCTGCAGTGTTGGGGAACATGTCTGTCAGTGCAGGCTGGGGGTACCTGGCACGGACAAAGCGCAGAGCAACTTCCCAGCAGCTGGAAATTTGAGGGACTTATCTCATTTGGACATGTGGTAGAGTTTTGGGGTTTTTTTGGCTTGTAATGAGGCCCCATGTTGCTGGAGTGCCCCTCTGGAGTATAAAGCCCTTCCTGATATTTGCTGGTGGCTGCGGGGATGCTGGCTGGCTCCACATGCCAGCTGCCTAGGGACTGGGGGGGGGGGACACGATGCGTGCCTGCTCTCCCTGTGTCTGACAACTTCACACTCCTATTTGCACCAATCTGTAGTTGAAGGTATGGGCAGAAGAGGTGTTGACATTGCAGAAGGGCTGAAAAAATTACAATCTTTGTTTTAAGCTCACAGCAGTATTGAATGGAGCAGGGAGAGAAGGGCCCTGGCTCTGCTGAGCGTGGAGGCCAACAAGGAAACCTGCTCAGTGGCAGCAGACTTTAACCCATCGCACTTTGCCTGGCTTTTTCTTCCCATGCGATGCTGCAGCTGCTTCTTCCCATCACTGTTTGAAAGCATAGCAGTGGGTTTTCGAGCCCTACAGCTTTGAATATCCTCCCTGGGCTGAAAGGTGTCACCATCTCTTACAGTGTTCTCCCTCTGTACTGCTGTTTCTGTCTGCTCTGGACCCCAGTAGTACGTGAGGGGCTTGTTTGGTCTCAAAAGAGAGCGTCAGATGAAGGAATCAGGAGGTAAACATCATGCTCCAGCAACTAGGATGCTCTGGTGCGGATGGCAGCATGGTTCTGACCTCTGCTACAAATAATGTCCGCTGAGAAGGCATTCCTCAGCATTCCCTTGGCACAGCTTTGCTAATTGCTCCTGAAGGGCGATTAACCGGTAAGTCATCCTGGAATCATCAATACACAAGCCAGGACACCTAAAGCACTTGCCTCAGCTTTATCTGTAAGAGATTCTGTGACTGATCTAGCAACAGAAGCACCTATGTCCGTGGAAGAGCTGGGAATGTCCTCTCAAAAAGCAAGATTGTCTTTTTTTTTGTTTTTTCTTTTAGGTGTACGGAGCAAATGGAAGAGTATGAAAGATGACATTTGGAGCAATAAAGTAATCATTTTTCTTAAAACCACCGAGTATATATACTTTTTTACACTGGACTCTAGATATGACAGAATAGGTGGTCTTCTCTGTTCAGTGGGGAGGTCTCCTGCAGTCCCTTCTGCTTGCTTAGTCTGCTCCTGTTTGCTGCTGCCGCCATTCAATATTTAAAGGCAAATTTTCAGGAGGTTGCTTTTCTACATGCTATTGCTAGGCCAGGTGTTGATTTGTACAGGAATATTTATTTCATTTTCTGTGGAGGTGAGCTGGGTGGAGTGAATGCTCTAGCTATTGAAGAGGCTTTAGTTTGTAGGCTTTTTTTTTTTTTTTAATGGGCGTATTTGTTTTGGGTTAGATCTCTAGGAACTGTCTCAAAATTATTAGTGCCATTGAAAACTGTACATTTTATTTCTCTTAATGAAAATTTTTTATAGAACCCAATAGGCAGCAGGCTGTTGTACTACCGCTGATAACTTCAGTTAGTGCTTTTATTGTCTATTGCTCTCTTCCAGGAGACTTGCCTGTTTTCAAGAATTATTAGTACTGACTACAGTTACTGAAATCTCTGATTAGCTAGAGACTTAATAAAGCTGTTTATACCCTATTTTTTATGGATGGCTTCAACTCTAGAAATTGCTTTACTAATTGATTTCAGGATGGATTTGCTCATGGCTGAGGAATTAATGTCTACAGTGGCTCTTACATGACAAATTCTTTCCGATAGCCATATTGTGTTTAGACTTCACTCTTAATCTTAAGAAAACAAATAATATGCTTGGCATAACTAACCACAGCTAAGGTTTTTCTTCAAAAATATGGCTGTAGCATTATTTTATGGTATTTTTGTAACTTTGTGTTGCTGCTACTCAAAGCTTTCTTTAATGCTGGTCTGTGTATGAGCTAAATTGAAATATGCAGAGCAGATGACTAGATATAAGGAAGAATTTTTTTATGGTGAAGGTGGTGAACTGGAAGAAGTTGCCCAGAGAGGAGTGGTGGTGGGTGCTCCATCCCTGGGAACATCCCAGGTCAGGCTGGACGGGGCTCTGAGCAACCTGATCCAGTGGAAGATGTCCCTGCTCGCTGCAGGGGGTTGCACTAGATGGCCTCTGAAGGGCCCTTCCAGCCCAAACTGTTCTGTGAATCTATGAACTTCTATGAATGGGCCCTGCTAGTTTGCAGGTGACTGCAATACAGGGAAGGTGTTCAGACAGCTGTGTATCACTTCATGTGTTATTCTGCCTTTCTTTGTTTCTCTGCAGCAGCTGTAACATTGGGATGTCCCCGATCTTGCAGCCTGTAGCGACCATACGAGGCTGCTTTTTTACTAGCATTGCTTTGCTGGCATCATGGCTTAAAGAGCAGCTTGGCAGCCTGCTCTCCTGTGGCTTTCCACTTTCTTCCCTGCCTGCTGACACCATTTCTGATGGTGTCTTTGCTTTTTCTGGAGTCACCATGCAGGAATAAGCAGCTGCACATGCAGCCTACAAATACCTTTTTCCACCGGCTGGGACTGAATATCCATTTGCAGCAGTCCTCTGTGATAGCTTAAGGCTTAACTGCCTTTGCCCGGTGCCTGGGTCCTGGGTTGTTTCTTGCAAACAGTCTCTTTCTCCTAAATTAGTGGTTTTCATCCCTTGCTCTTTTGTTACAGAAATACAGTTACCTGTGCCTCTGGGCTTTTGCTGCTTGTCAGAGCTCGGCATCGCCGGGAGGCTGCGGGGATTTGCGTGGGAGGTTTTGACCACTGTAGTGCATTTGCTTTTCTACTTGCTGCTGTTGTACATCTGCCAGATCTTCCAGCCAGGTATTGAGCTGTGGTCAGTCCCATACCGCTTAGTTTCCCCTGGGACAACAAAAGTCTCATGGCTAAAGTGTCAGGCAGACTGCTGGGAATCTTGGTCTTTTATTAACCTCCAAGAAGAGTTGTGGCATGTGGAAATGCCTGCTTATTCTCTCGGTGCTTTCCTGGAGGGCCTTTGTAAGGTCATTTTCAGGGGTTAGCCTGAGGTCTAAAACGGGACAGGTGAGTGTTACAGGTTCTCCTGTCTGGGGGTGGACCAGGTTATAATGGCTACAAAGCTTGCTGGATGCTGAAATTTCCAACGGCAGGGTTGTCTCTGGCTACTGAACTTTGAAATTTGCATGTGTGAGCCTGTCCTGCCAGGTGGAATCTCAGATCTGTTGTTATTCATAGAGGGGAGCAAGTAGGACCTAAATTTTACCAGCCTCTGGAGTGTCCTCACTTGTTTGAAGAACATCTGAACATACTGATATGGCACCATAGAACATACTGGTACGGAACCCTATTTTTGTCTCCCAGGCTGAATTCAATCTTGGATGCAGCTTCTAGGGGACATTTAGAGGGGCTGGCAGTTGCTGGTGCTCCTGGTCTTTTGGTTATAAAGGCACAAACAGTCCGGTGAGCAGCAGCCAGGCTCACCTTTTAAAAAAGGCCCAAGTGCTGGGTTGGAGCTGGGCTACCACATGCTCAAAGACCCTCACGTGAATCTGCAAAACAGCCCTATATCAAGAGGCAGAAAGGACAGCATCTGATCTGAATGTTTGTGGTTGCATAGTCTCTTTGAATTTTAAATCTCCAAGTCCTTTGGGCCTGTGATTTTAAACTGATCGTGTCAAATGACTTTAGAACGAGGAAGCTTTTCTATATCAGGCTTGTTTTGCAGAGGTTTCGGAGAAAGTTCCCAGAAAAGTCCTCTTTAGGGGGATTGGCCCTTCCCTGTTATAAGGACTTGGAGGAGGCATAAAGTGTCAGTGTCTTCCTCACACCTTATGCTTTTTAGAAACCAGACTCCAGGGACAACATTGGCACGAGGGTCCTCACCTTCCCATGACTCTGATGCCTCCTCGTGAGGTTTTTCTGGGACAGGAGAGACACCAAAGACGCATATGAAGATACCAGTATGACACCCAACAAATGTCAAGGGGAGCGTTTTACTTGTCATTGCTTGTGGCTTAACGTAAGGGAACTGCTCCCCTAGGAAAGGGAGAGAAAGAACGGCAGTAACTGCCACGAGCAGTAAATGCTTATCTCATTCTTTAAGTGAAATTTTCCCATTTCCCACAGGATGCGTGTAGCAATTCAGCCCTGCTATCCTGCATTCAGCAGGAGAGAGATCTATTTGTAAGACAGAAAATTATGCAAGGAAAAGAAAAATGTTTGATCATTGCTAGCTAGTCACTCCTCCAGCTGATTAAAGCATATATATTCATACCTGCATTGTCCTGGCACTTAACGAGGAGTCAGGAGATGGCACCAAAAATAGCATGCACTCTGTAAAAATATTTACCTGTGTATGTAGCTGTTAGGAGGGATTAAGAGTGTTAGGCATTGATGGGACACAAGAAAGGAAGAGATCAGTCTGTTTATTCCACTTTCAAATATACGTGTTCTTAATTTGAAGTGCAGCTCTTGATGTAGTTCTTACATTATTTATTATTATTAGATACCAATGCCTTCTCAGTGTATTTATTTTGTTAAATTATATGTCTGAAATTAAATACAGCCTCTTGTCAGCTTTAATGTTCTTCTGTCTGTTCTTATAATTATTATTGATAAGAGGTGACTTTCAAGTTAACAGCAAGTGGATAGATAAGGCAGCCGTTATTATGATACCTGAGTGCTTTTTGGAAAGCTTAGCTCAAGGGCAAAATGTGTTTCCTCTGGAGCACGGGGTGCTGAATCCCCAGCCTGCAGATCACTGCTGAAGGTGGTGTTTACGGCTGTAGTGTGCTTGGCTAGCATCTGAAAAACTGGCCCCAGGCTGTACGCTTGTGGGCATTTGAAATCAGAAAGCGTGGCGGTTTTTGGGAGTGCACAGGGGGGTGCCTCCGGTGCTTATTTTGGAATGGTCAGAGGGTTTCTGCTCCTTTCGTTTCTGCTCTTCTCTCCTGCTCTCCGATGCTCTTCTCTTCATTCTCAGGTAGTAGATCCTGTTGGCTTCTGGGTAGGTGACTTTGCACAGTGGGATTTTGTAGATGGCTGGGTTGTCTGAATTTATCAGCAAAAAGAGAAGTGCGGAGAAGCAAAAAGGCCAGGTGCAGAGCGGCAGCCCAAGCTGGAAGGGGAAAGGAGAGTCAGACACGTGCCTTTTGGTACCTCTTCTTTTTTTCGCACGTTCCCTTTGCTTACTTCTGCCTGTTGCTAAATTCTTGTATTTGAGGAGCTGGGAGAGCCTGCGCTTTCCCTGAGGACAGTGTGACCCAGGACATGCCTTCCTGACCCGCCCCACACAGGATACCCCATTTGGATCCAGAGGAGGATGCCCAGATGCACCTGCCTGCATGTGAGCTAGGTTCTTGCTGGTCGCTGGAGGTCTGAGAAGCTCCTCTGCTACCAAATGTCAATCCAGAGGCTCACACAGAAGTATCTAGTTAATTTGAAATGCATGGGGCTACGTAAGACATCTCCAGAGCTCTGGAGACCTCAGACCTTTTGGAGACCTCAGACCTTTTGGAGACCTCGGTCCTTTTGGAGACACAGCTGTTGGTGCTGAATGGCACTTGGCACCAATAGTGAAGCGGCTGAATCAGGCTCCAGAGCTCTGCTGACTGTAATGAAAGCCAAGGCACCCAGGCGTTACACTTAGGCATTTGAATTCTCTGATAAATGAGCTTAGTCCTGCCCTCACTGTCCTGCAAAACGTCGTGTAACAAGAGTACTGTTCACACACATTCATCATCTTCAGTGCCCTCATGTTACTGGCATTGCATTCAACCCTCGATCTTGCTCTGTGACCCCTGACTTGGGGTCTGGAAAAAGCAAGATCACAACGAGAAAAAGTAAATGTTCTTTTTTTCCTGAAGCATCCCAAAACCAAGTCTGCTAACAAAGCAACCCATCTGCATGGACTTACGCAGTACTGAGTGGATGCCAGATGAATGTGTTCAATGCATAAAGCTGCTAGATCTAAATTTTTTTTTCTTTTAAGTTACTAAATCAATTTTATTAAAATATGGTTTTGCTTTAATCTCTTAGATCTTAAAGAAGAAACAAAGCTTGGCCTTTCTGGGTTCACCTCTTTCTGGATCTGTCCAGATACAATGATTTTGTGTTTAAGAGAACAGCTCGGCACCTTTTTAGTTGTCATATCCAGGTCAAACTTAAAAAATATCTGTGGGTAGGATGGGAGAAAGACCTTGGAAGAAGCGACGAATAATTTAGACCGCGTTCAAAAATATTGCCTGAAACTAAGTGTTGCATCTCAAACCATATGCTGTTGCTGGGATTCACGTAGAGAGGAACAATTATGTGGATAACATGCACCAAAGGTCTTTATAATCTTATTATCAGCTGCAAAGTCTGCAAGTGCACAATTCAACCACCAGAGACTCTGTACAAGACCTACCATTGGCTGCAGCATTTTCATTTCAGTGCTGTCAAAACTGACATGGAGAATTTTGCATCATTTCCTTAACTTTATATCATAACAAATTGAAACGCAGTTAAAGCAAAAAACCAAAAAGCCCCATAAAAAAATATCCAAACTTACGACAGATAGGGCATTGGCAAGACCTGCTCCAGAGTAGGCACAAAATAACGCTGAGAAAAAAAGATCAAAGACAGCTCAAGATGAGGAAAATATTGTTCATCTCTCCAAAGAAATTATCAGAAATAGTAATATTGTCCAAACACACACAAAAGTATCCTCCCAACTACCTGGTGTGAGGATTAATATTAGAATTCAACAATTAGTTAAAATGCCCCAAAGCTGCGTCTGGCTGTATGGACTACGTTTGGTCCTACCAGCTCCGTAGAGACGGGTGGTGAAAGAAGAACATGGTTTTGTCAAGAGCAAGTGATGATGGTATTTCTTTTCTTTTTAATTTCTTTTTAATTGGCACAACTTGACCTGTATGCAGTGGGGCATTGCAGAGACTCTCCACTGGTGGGGGGGCTGCAGAAAATCTCTGTCCTGTGGCTTCAAACCACGAGCAGTGAGCCCTGGGCCTTCTTGCCCCAGAATGTCAGAGCTGGCAAAACAGGAGCTAAGGCCAGGCACCCAAGGGCCATGTCAAGGAAGGGAAAGCTACTGAGCCATCCAGAAACTGCTCAGGGCAGAAAACTACTGAAATGCAAATGGTTGGAGGCTGGGTGAATCTTCACAGGAATTTCTTAAACAGGAAATTTCTTTTCTTAAACTCTTCCCATAGTGCCTGGTTTTGGCTGCTGTTGGAAATGGGGTCTTTGGGTAGATGGATTTCAAACTGGCCTTGTGCAGTTTAAAGCTGCCTTCTTGTGACACACTTCCTCTAACGATGTATAGAGTTATGAAAAGGCTGCTTCTATGAATCTGTGGAGTTGTTAATTTGTTAAATTTCTGCTGATGGCTTGTGCCGATAGCTTGTGCTCCTTTCACAAACAGTACTTCCACTGTTTCTAGATGTGTTTGAGTTATCGGGACCTAAAGGCCCTTCTCTCTGCGCATGCAGCTTGCACATCCAAGCTCGACTCTGATGCCATCACAGAAATAGCTCTTGCATAGTACCTAGTTTTGCAGCGGGGAGGTAGTTGACTTTAACCTGTACTGCTCATAGACTGCCTGGCTGCATAAATTTTTTGTCTTCCTTGTACGTAAAAGATACCTACCACAGGCAAGTGACAGCAAATGCGTTTGCCAGGTCAGGGCATAGAACATGCCCCCAATCGCAATGCAGGCGAGTGCGCAGTTGTAATTGTGCAAGCCAAGGTAGATGCTGTCAAACGGTGTTGCAACGCTCAGTGCTGCAAGACAAAAGGCAAGGCTGTGAAGTCAGGTATGAGGGGTAGCTGCGGGAGGACCCATCACTTGCTGGAAATCCATCGTCTCTTCCCTATGGCATCTAGACAAATTTAACCGTGCTGACACGTGCATAACATGCATGTGCAGAAGAAAGAATGAAACCAAATGAAGCTCATTAGTTTGGAGCTCTGATAATGTGCCGAGGGTTGGAACTTGACCCCGTCTCAAAGATTTCTTTCAGGTAAAACTTTCTGTTTATGCCCTGAGTGTGTTGTATTTAGTCCTCCAGATGATCAGATGGAGGATCCAGCCAGGGAAGCACCCACCTTCTCACCTGGGTGCACTTTTTGCAGAAAGCTGTGCTTATATGTACTCTTTAAAACTCATATGTACCCTGATCTTGAATATCAGAGGCACAGCTGAGTATCCTTTGTGGGACTAACCAGGGTTTTGCATCTCTTCCTGTTGACCTTTGCCAGATGTGATCTAGATACTAGATGTGGCCAATCCATCATTGCTGTGAAAATTTTCCACTGGTCAGGGAGCTGAGGGTCTGCTGCAAACCTGAGCAGGTACTTCTGCAGGATTTCTCATAGGCTTCAGGAGGACCAGTAGAAAGAAGAGCACAGTATGCACAGGCTGCCGTCATGTCACTCTTAAGATTAATATATTTACTGCTATAATGTCCTCATTTGTCTTCTCTTTCATCACCATGCTTATCCCCCGGTACTTTCCCCTGACCTTTATCTTCTAGATTAAATGTCAGACCTGTACAAAACTTGCCAGATACTCTTAACCATACAAATTGTAGAGAGTTTTGTTTAAAAACTTGACTATAAGGCAGCTCATATCTTGTACAAAGGGCTTCAGAGCACAGAGAACTTACTGTTGGATGACTGTGCCTTTTCCAAGGTTGTTGTCTCAGACTACACTCACTCTGTCGTATTTTTTTATTTCAGTCGGTCACGTAAGTGGCACTAATCTTGTCTAACTTTAGGGTCAGATTGATCTCACTTAATTTAAGATTGCTTCTCTGGTTAGTGGAGAGACAGGCCGTTTTGAGTCTCATTCATTTGTCTGTTTTACAAATTTGCGGCAGGACAGAACGAACCACATCCTAGAGAAGTCCATTTCTTTTCATTGAGTGATCAGCTCTGAGGCAAATATCTGCTTGTGATGGTAATTTAAAACTCTCGTGGAGGCAAAAGATCAGTTCTTAAACTATTTCTCTAGGTTTCTTTGTCATCACCTCCATGGGATTCGTCACATCCAATGGCAGGAGGGTTACACAAGGCGGAAAAAAACACTTGTCTGAGTTACAAATCTAATAATAAATTCAAAGCTTAAAGAAAATCTGCTTCTGTTCTTGCCTTCACCATATTGTGTGACCTTTAGTGAGACCTTCCAAATTTAGAGACAGTTTCAAAGATGATATGGCTGTCCCAAGTATGTCCAAGCCCATACAACTGTAAAGTCTGGACAGAGTCATATAACGGCTTGGGTCAAGATACCTTAGTTACAAAAATGACTTTGGTAAATATTTCTTACCTGAAAACATCCCCAGTGTCGATCCAATTGCAGCATGTAAACAAATAAGTGGGGAGGAGATAAGTAAAGCAACAAGAATGATGCCTCCAGTCCATGGGTTTTCACAACCATACACTTGACCAACACCGGCTGGGATGGACTGCAAGAGCTGCAGCAGCCAGTAGAAAAGGGCATGTTATTGTATCTCTCTACTCAGAAGGACACAGCAGTTATTTTGTCCAAGCTATTGGCTGAAAAGGAAAGGAAGGAACTCTGGCTCTGAGCTGGACTGCTGGGTAAACATGGGCACTCATGCCCTTCAAACCAGAGTTAGTGCATTGTTTGTTAGAATGTCATCAGCCCAAGGTGGACCTCTAAAATCACAGACTGGTTTGTGTTGGAAGGGACCTCAAAGACCATCCAGTTCCAACCCCCCTGCCATGGGCACAGACATCTCCCAGCAGACCAGGTTGCTCCCAGCCCCATCCAGCCTGGCCTTGAGCACTGCCAGGGAGGGGGCAGCCACAGCTTCTCTGGGCAACCTGTGCTAGGGCCTCACCACCCTCAGGGTGAAGAACTTCTTCCTTCTACCTAGTCCAAACCTGCCCTCTCCCAGCTTCCAACCATTACCCCTCGTCCTGTCACTGCAGGCCCTGGTAAAAAGTCCCTCCCCACCTCTCCTGCAGCCCCCTTTCAGCACTGGGAGGCTGCTCTAAGGTCTCCCCAGTGCCTTCTCTCCTCCAGGCTGAACACCCCCAACTCTCTCAGCCTGTCCTCGTAGGAAAGGTGCTCCAGCCCCCTGACCACCTTGGTAGCCCTCCTCTGGACTCGCTCCAGCAGCTCCGTGTCTGTCTTGTGCTGGGGTCCCCAGGGCTGGACACAGCACTGCAGGTGGGGTCTCACCAGAGCAGAGCAGAGGGGCAGAATCCCCTCCCTGGACCTGCTGGCCACACTGCTTTTGATGCAGTCCAGGATGCCATTGGCTTTCTGGGCCGCGAGCGCACACTCTTGGCTCTCATTCAGTTTTTCACCCACCAGCACCCCCAAGTCCTTCTCCCCAGGGCTGCTCTCCATCCACTCATCCACCAGCCTGTGTCTGTGCTTGGGATTGCCCCGACCCAGGTGCAGGACCTTGTACTTGGACCTGTTGATCTCCATGATATTCGTGTGGGCCCGCTTCTCAAACCTGTCAAGGTCCCTCTGGATGGCCTCCCTTCCCTCCAGCATGTTTTATTTCTTTTGTGATGGTAATATGGTGGTTGAAGGCAGGGTGGAGGTTTTGGCATTTTTTTTGGTGACTTTAGTGAAGGAGAAAAACCGTAAACTTCCTAGGCAGTGATACTCTGGTGGGGCTGGCTGATTTGAGTTTACTATATATTATATGAAGCATATCAGTTACTCTTACGCTGCTTTGGGAAGGTGACCCTCTAGTGCTAGAGCTGAATTGAGGGGACTGGGTATAAATGAGTTTCTGTCCCTTTAGGACAGTGACATTTCTTCTGTCTTTTCATATTGTCACTGACTGTTTTGCTGATGTCCTTTTAACCACATGTGGATGGCGGGAATGAATATCCCGACGTGCTTCTGTAGTGACAGCAGTCAAGACTTGTTTTGGGGTAGTCTAACTTTAGGTGGAGTGAGAGGTTCAGCACCTCTGTTCCCTCAGGCTCAATCAGCCTTTCTGCTGGATCAGCCAGCACAGTCCCTGGGGCTTTTATAGCACTCTCCTCTACGGACTGAACTGAGCCATGTATTTCTGTGAATATTGCTACTGGCTACATGTCATATAGCCATTCTGACCCATATGAAATTGTTATCCCGAGCTGAATGCATTCACTCTCAACTTATTAAGTAAATATCATAAGGTTGTTGAGGTGAAGCTTACCAGTGGCACATTGATTGCAGACCAGGTGATATTGGGCACTGATGCTACAGGCTTGATGAGGGTTGTAGGGAAGAAGGGGTTGTAGTGTCCTGTGGCTGCCAAGTACAAAGTCACGGCAATATTGAAGGGCAGAGTGAAAACAGGAAGGTCCCATTTAGTGAAGATGGATCCCAAAGCACTAGACAGGATTGGACTGAGAAGAGAAGGAGAAGAGAAATAAGATTTTCATAACAACTATAGTGGTGAAACACCCTACCACTTTGGCCATAACCTCTGGTAAATATAAGCCAATGCCATTCCTTTCAGAAACGTTGGGTAGTGAGCACCTTAATATATTATTCTGCATCAGACAAATAGTTGCAGAATGCTATTCATCTTTTTGCAACAGCTATCACGTTGGTCCATAGATGGTAGAAGCTCCACACCCTTCACTTGGGACAGTTGGCTGGTGTGGAAGCGCTCTGCTTGGTATGCTGAGCTCAGGGAGTCAATGAAGAGATGCATCCAGTACAGCATTTAGGAACAGATGGAGAAAAGTTATGTGACTTCTTATTCTGTACAAAAATCTAACATGAAACAGAATTTTGGGAATGCCACTTTGGAGAACTCTACATGGTATAAAAAGCTCCCATCTTGATGGGGCAAGAGGGAGTTAGAAATGTTGTCCTTTGTCTTTTGTGTGTTAAATAGTTGTAAGGATACCAGAAGATGGTTCTAGAAGAGAAATAAAGCAGAGGAAGTGATCAAAGAAGATGGAAAATTTTCCATTGGGAAAGATGTAAAATATTTACTATGTTAGACACTATTTTGGGGGAATGAGGAGTCCTTAGGACATACAGAGCCTGACAGAGTATAAGATGAAGTCACCACTGTAATAGAGCTGTGAAAGGTGTTGTGCCAGACACAACCCAGACCCTGGCTGATGTTCCTGCTTATGTCGATGAGACTGGTGTTACTATGTGCTGCCTAGGTACCACCCAAAATCATATGGCATTTTCTGATAACCAAGTTCAGTTCTTAAGAAACATGATTGAGCATATTGAGCATACAAAGCATTTGGGGTGACCCTCAAAATATTTAGAGACTGAACACTAAAAAGCACGCAAACCTTGAGATACCATGACTTTTCCCAAAGTTCTTGGCTGTAGAACCTGGCATATAAAATTCACCACACCTGCTTTCCTCAGGACATTTCCAAACTGCCTTATTTCTGCTTGAAGTGGGTGTCCTGCATGAATGACTTTGTGGGACCATATTGGCAAGATATCTTCTGCTTTTTACTGGGCCCAGAATGCTTGTGGAAGAGAGTGAATGCCCAGGTCCTGTCCTTGATGTAAATGGCCTGTGTGGTGCCTGTTCCAGCTGATCTTTTCTGATATAAGTGAGCTGAATAGCTCTTATGGTCAAGCTCCAAGGAGCAGTGGACATTTCACAGCTTACAAAAACTCAGTTTTAAGCACTTGATTTTTTCAAGAAGCTGCATTTGAGTGCTAGAAGGTCATTAAGCTGGTTCTAATAAAAAATCTCCACCTAAACTATTTGGCATTTCAAAAGCAACATCTTGTGTCCTGTTGTGTAGATACTATCAGTGGAAAAAATGCTTTGTTCTCCCTGTACAATATCAGATGAAGCCTATTCTTTTATGACAAATTTAGTTCCCAGAGCAGTTTACAGATTTCCTTGCTTGTAGCTGTAGGGAAAAAAAAAAAAAAAATCATCGCTTCAGTGAAAACGGTGTCCTAATTTCTGTGCTGAAACACAAACCTTCTGCCAGTGTATACATCTTGTCAGGAAAAAAAAGAAACAATTAAAGAAATGCTGACTTCTAAAGCTGAATTTCAAAGTATCAGATGAAAAAAAATCACTGAATTGTCTAATTTCGAAACCTTTTGGCTCTACCCTAGAGTCTTGTGAACTAAAAGAACAAAGAAAAGTTTGAACAAAAGGCTCCAAGGAATTCTGGCTGACAAGATGAACTGAACATTCTTGCAAAATGTCCTGGGTTTTAAGAGGTTGTTACAAAATGACCTTTGCTGGGAGTGACTAAAGAAATAAAACGTGAAAAAAAATCTGATCTTAAAAGCTGTGGAATGCAATAATGACTTGCATCTTACCGCTAACAGTGATTAAAATGTGACTCTTGAATTAATTTCAGTTAAGGCTGTTAAATAGATTCTGCAGTGCTGTTAGGGTCCACATTTAGAAATGGTAAATTTCATCCTGAAAGGACATTGTCTGGCGTTCGGAGTTACTTGGAGGAATTAAATTTGCTCATGACTGGTTGCGTATCGGAGAGGGGGATTATTGAATTCAGCCTGAGGGAGAGCACGGGGTCGGTTCAGCATCTGGATGAGGAAGAACCGTTGTGGTCTTGGGCATGACGACATCCACCCTGAATGTGCCCTGCTGGTGAGGGCCATTTGCAGAGCATTGAAGTGGGGCTTCTGCTTTGTCAGTGTGCTGTAACCAGCGTTGCCTGTGCACTCAGCACCCCACCAACTTGCCTCACAAGCTCTGTGTATCAATGAACGCCTCTTTCCAGTGCCACCGTGGCTGAAACTGCTGGCGTAGGGGCCTGGGCAGAGGGGACTTCCAATGTGTTTAAGCTGTATGTAGCAGGACTCCTCATTCTCCGAGAATTCTCCCTAGGAGGAGAAGTGGCACTTACCAGGCCATTGATACAACTGCCACAGGAGAAAGAAGCCACCAGTAGTAATCGCCTTTGTCGGAGAAGACGGCCATGAGCAGTCCCACCAAGATCCCGTTATAGCCGTGCAGCCCAGCTGCAATGGCTGATCTGTGATGGAAGGAAAGGTTTGTAAGGTATCACGCTGTGCTGAAGGTGGCCTGTCACAGGGACCCACCGAAATGTGATTTATGTGTCGTGCTCCTGGTGAGGGGAGTATAGGGGAGGGATGAAAAAGGGGTGAGGTTGCTGCCATATTGCGTCGCACTGGTATGTGGAAGGGGAGAGTCTAGACACCGTCAAATGATGATGATCTAGGGAGCTCGTTGTGACCCAAAGGACCCTCATGGCTGTGACAGTGGCTATCAGAGAGTGATAACTGTCTGCTCTCACAAAGGCAGCCAAATATGGGGACAGGCCTGCTCTTCCTGGACTGCAGCTCTGTCCTCACCTAACTGCTTCCAAACTGTCTGTAAGGAAAGCTGGTCTGCTGCTCTAATACACACAAATGTGGAGCTATGACCCATCAGCTGGTTCCTGCTATCATAACTATCAATTTTTATTAAGTGCCCGTACACGGGGTACCACCTACCTGTCCTGACTGAGGGCCAGAGCCGTTAATGTTGACACTGTTGTTCCAGTACAGCCCGTGAGCATCCACCAAGGGCTCTGGATGAAAAGCCCCACTAAAATGATCAGCCCGCTGATAGGGTTGTTGACAAACATCACCTGAGAGGTCCCTCGCAAGATCCAGTCCACCAGCTGAAACATTAGGGGCTTATCTGGAGGAGATCACATAAAAACATTGGTGATAAGTCATCATTTCAGCAAAGCACGGTCTTCTCTGCAAGTTGCTTTCTGGACACAGAACAGAGGCGATGTACCAACAGGACTGTAAGGCTGGTTTCTGATTTGTTGCTATCTGAGCATATTTTGGATCTGGCACTTGAGAAGCTAATAGGGATGGACTGGGCACTGCTATAAAATTCATGGAGGGATTCATAAAAAGGTGGTTTATTTATGGTGGTCAAGGAATAGTCTTTCTTGCATTGTAGATTGCTTAAGATCTGCTATAAATTTAATGAGGAGATAGTCCCTTTTTACTGTATAATTCAGATGCAGAAAGGTACTTTGGCAAAGAATGAAACTAGTTTTTACATGGGTAGGGAAACATGAAAAGAAAACACTTTTGCTGTTTTAAGGACCTGGAACATGGAGGTCTGCTGTATGTAGGAGATGGGGTCAAACTGTCAAAGGTGTCTAAAAAAGTAATTTGGGGTCCAAAGAACCTGAATTAAGAGAGTAGTTACTATAGCTTGGACTCTACTCAGGAGAAAGAGGCATCTTTGAAAGACAAAAAGCCATTGCTCTTTGAAGAAGACTACTGAACCTGAACAGAGAAGGTGGGCACCAAACTTGGGTACCTCAGGTGGGTGCAGGGGGGAGGTGGGATGGGTGTGGGCCTGAGGGAAGCCTGTCCGAGGGCATCTATGCACAGTGCTCCTCATGATCCCCATGGGCAGAGGAGCGTCTTGTAGCACTACAATAACTTTTTGCTGCTGGCTCTTCTACTGCAAATTGACTGGAGGTCTTTTTCTGGGAAAGGTGAAACTATTTCCGTACTGTTGTGTCTTCTTAAACGTGATGCAAGAAGAATAAATGAGAAAGAGGAGCTACTTACGTGTACAATATGTTCACGCAATATGTATATTCAGCGTTCATCTTCTTAAATATTTAAAATTAATTCAATTACTTTAGATTGTTAATTAGACACAGCATAAAGTGCCAGACTACTTTTTGAATCTGGTCGACCACTTATTCCCCAAAACTCCCCTCTCCCCTACTCCCTCCCTGTGTTGCATTCACAGTCGAGGCTCAATTTTTGCTTTTTGATGAGAGTAGCTTAGGTAGAGGGTCTCTGAAGGGCTGGGTACCGCTCTGCATCTCTTCAGCATCCCTGGCAGAGCCCTCCCAAGAGGCCAGAGTGCAAGTTGAGGGGTGGCTTCACAAGCATCCCCCAGGCTGTGCATTGTTGGGGAGCCAGGCAGTTACAACCAGGGAGGAGTGAGTTCCTTAGAGAAAAATAATCCAGCTTTTCTGGAATAATTATTACTAATATTTGGTGTTGAGCTATGAATTATGTCAGCAATACTCTTGGTTTTGGACACAGGTATTAACTATAAGTATTCAAATATAACCAGTGGGCAGTAGCCAAATCTTTTCAGGACATTGAGTAAGAAAAGCTGTCTACCAAGCACAGACTACTAGAGAAAACAGGAGGAGATGATCCCCTGTGGCTGGGGATCACACTGCCAGTCTGCTGAGCTCTCTGCCTGCAGGCTTCTCAGCCCATGTCCTCCACCAACGATAGCCACTGCACCGCCTGGCTGTACATGGCTGTCTCTCATTTCTCTCCTGTTGCTGGAGTTGTACTGCTAAAGAACCTAGCCTTGACAGAGGACCCACAGTCTTACATAGCCTCTCAAAGCCCCAAATCCCTAGTAATTCTGGGTAACGCGGACCATCTGCTCATGTATAGTTCCTGTCTGGACAGTAAACCTTTGAGATCAGTACTTGCTTTGTATTTCATAGCCACATAACAGCCACAGTGCTTATTGCTCCCCCCAGGCTGGTAATACAAGAGCCTTTGCCCACATAATCAAGAGTCAAGTCCCCTTCCTCAGCCCACACACAGACAAGGAGACGGTCGCTGATCCAAAGCACTTACAAACAAGACTAAATCCTCAGCCCTGGCGTGTGATCCTGGGCACCGCTATAAGGAACATGATGCTAATGACACATAACTGATTAAGTGTAAAAGATGTCTTTTGCCTGTGCTGAGTTATGCCTGCAGCCATGGTAATGGCAAGAGGATGCAGTGAGATCCCCTTCCTGAGAATAAAATAATTTGGGTTAAAAGGCCAGAAGTTTGCAGTGAGCTTGGACCACGCTGCCTTTGTTCTGCCTGAGGGGGTGAAATGGCCCCTCATCTCATGCCCCAGCACTGAAAGTAGTGTGGCAATATAGGTATTCCGAGCTAGTTCTTCTTAGCCACTGAGCCCCAAACGTATCCCCATGCTTACTTTTTATCCACTCTCCATATTCTTTCATTTCTCCAGTGAGATACCCGAAAACGTGGCAGAGCCGATTTCCGCTTCTCCACAGCAGGTCCTGGGCTCTTGGCTTCTGCTCTGCGTACAGCTGCCTCTCACCAGGATGTTCAGCCACGACAACCTCTCCAAGCTCCATCTTTTTTCGGTGATGAGAAGAGGTAACTGTAAATCACAAAGCCCATGCGTTAGAAAACCTTTTGGGTTGTGCCCTGGCAATTTTCTGCTGTACTTTAGAGCCCCATGGTGATATCCTTTCTCAAAGATGGGATGTTTAATGAAGAAGTGACCTGGCTGAACCCCTGCTGAGAGTAGTGCATGTTGCTGCCCAGGGCAGTGAAGTCTCCTCTTCTGGATGAGGACCAGGCAATGAGCCACTGCTGTCATGGAGCTGTGACACAGAGCTGCAGGGGGAAAGAGGGACGTGACATGGGTGCCCTGCAGCATCCCACCCTCACGCTAGCTCCTGACATAGCATGTGACAGGCTGCTGGCTGGACAGGGGACATAACCTGTGTCAAATAACTGAGCGGTACCTGCGTGCTCTTGCAGCTACCAAGCAGGGAGTCTGCTGAAGTTGCAACCGTTGTTTTGCAATGCAAATTGCCAGTACAGTAGCAGACAGCAGGAGACAACAAAATGCTGAAGGAGAGGCTGAAGCCTGTATCCCTTTTGATGTTTTGAGCTGGTGCCTTCATATATCACAGCAAATCTATGGCCTTTCCGTGCTCCTCGTTCCACATCTGCCTTTGATAGACCATCGAGAGCAAGCTGGGGTAGCATCAAAGTATTGCACGGAAATCAGAAACCACATGTGGCTTTATACAAAAATGAGCACCTTGGCTCAGGGCTGTGTGCTCTTCGGTTAGCAGGTGAGTGTCCAGCAGGGTTTATTAACCTCACAATTGCAGTTGCAGGGCTCTGTTCACTAAAAAGCCCAGTAAGATATTAACCCTTAAGAAAAAAATACACTGCACCGTACCGTGGTGAGCTACGCTGCAGATTACATCTGCAAAAATGTCACCCTGCTTTCTGAAGGACTCTGGCATCAGGTGGCCTGTGGTTTTGCTCTGATCCTTTCGGAGCGGTGCGGCTGTGTTTCTAGGTGTTGCCCAAAAGCGGACTGTGTTGTGAAGTGCCTGCCCCTTGTTTCGTGGAATATCGGCACCACCTTCTGGCGGGAGCCTGTTTTTTTTGGGTAGCTCAAACAGGCTGGCTGTCAGTGTTAAAGACTGTAGCAGCAGAAGGGCAGGTGGGAAGGGATGGCTGGTTGAAGGGAAGGCTGTTTTGCAGAGAGGAACGCTGACAGGCGGGTGGTAAAAATACACGTGGCTCTGAATGCCTTAGTAAGAAGGTCCTTGAGCATCAAAAGATGTTTTCCCTTCACCCCTGGCAGCACAATGCTAAGTGCAGCCCTGAGAATGTATTAAGCTGCGCCTGTTGTCTGGTGCTTTGGCTCTCTCTGCCGGCAGCTAGTCCCAACCGCAACACGTCTTTGTGATGACCTTCACACACCAGCATCAGCCTGGGGCTGGATGTACTTGCTGGCAGGAGATGTTGTTAAGTGTAACTGTAAAAACTAAACATAAGCATCACTCAGTTTGCTTGATCCTAAGAGGCGGGAGGATTATAGAAGGTATAGACTGGTCTAGAGCAACAAATGTGGTCGTGCAAGGAGTAGACACCCCCAAAACCTTGCTCGTGAGTGTCTCATGGGGTCATGAGCAAGAAGGTTCCCAGGTTCTGCCCAGCCACACTCAGTGCAGGAATAAGCAAAGAGCAAATGAAGAGGGAGAGGGTGGGTTTATTGTCCCTCTTCTTTTTTTCTTTTTTACTATCGGTAATTTGATTCTGGCCAGAAGTTGAGACCGATCCCTGGTTTCAGTTTAAGGCAGCCTTGGTGACCGTCTTTTTTTTGGCTAGTTCTTTCTGCCTAGCCAGGAGGACATTGGTGCAGGGGACATTGAGCAGGAGTCTCCAGATCTCCTCCTACATATCCCCTAGGCTGAAAGTATTTGCAATGGTCAGTTATGGTGAATTTGCATCCCTCTGCGGTAGGAAGAGGCCAAGTCCTGCTGGAAAATCAGATATTTGTGCCTGGATACATCCCATAAACACTGGGCTGTGTAAGATCCGTCACTGCCCTGGGCTTCTTGCTTGTCGGTGTAGCCCAGACAGAAGTCAACGCATCTCAGCTCAGAACTGCCCTCAGACAGTACCTGTTCTTCCCATTGGCAGCTCAACCTGGGTGCTCCAGTCAAACACCTAATTTTTTTGGGGGGAGGACACAGGGTTTGAGGTCAACAGCACAAGCAGAGAAGAGATTCTAGAGCAATGCCAGGCTAGCACCTGTCTGTCATAGAGGTTGCTTTCCCTCCAGAGATTAATAGTCATATTTAGCAAGTGCGGCTGGTATCAGGGATAGCTATTCAGTGCTGCCAATTTTGTTTGTTTGCTTTTGTTCCTTCCAGAAGTCTTCTCCAAAGAGCTTCAAGAGCTGATGTGGGCTCAGACAGTTGCACTGGATGCATGTAAAGGAGACTGGAGCATCTCTTATAATCCTGAAGTCTCGGGGATGTATCAGTGAAGAAAGGGTTGTGGCCCCTTTGCTGTGAACAGTATCCACCACCAGCAACGGAGGGCAGCTGTTACCAGCAGGGACAATAAATACTGAGTGATTCTGTCTATTTCTTTGTAACACCTGAAAAGCTCAAGCTCATTTTAAACGTCACCAGTAAAAATTACTGTTCGGTTTTACAAAGCAGAAACATCACTGCAGAGCTTCTAAAGCCTGTATTTACAAGACTTCACTGCTCAGTTCCCTCTGAAATTGAGACGTGGGACCTGTGTGCTTTTAAAATTCTTGTCCTTGCTCACGTGGTTGAACCGTTAGGGGTTAAGCGCAAAACAGTCATGTTAGAGCCCTTTGCAGTCAGTACAGAGAGAGGCTAGTATCTTCAGAAAAAGTGATTCATGTCACTCGTCTTACATATGTATCTGAGATGTGAAAAAAAAAAGGTGTCTGTCTCTCTGTTTCCACTGGCTGCAGAGGGAGCCTGGTTGCTTAGCTTTTAGAGGGCTGTTTTCAGGCAAGAGAAATTCCAGCCTAAGAGATTTTGCCAAGGTCAACCTTGAAGTTTATGGAAGTAGGATCTGGAGTCCCAGGCTAGTGCTCTAAATCACTGTGCCGTCTGTAACAGGCCTGTAATCTGCATCAAGAAGGCCTCAAAGCTCTGGGGGTAAGAAAAAATTACAGTCTCTTCTTATGATTCCTGTTTGTTTTCTCCCTATGGATTGGGAGGGAACTAAATCTCTGCTTGAAGGGAGCACGCTCACCCACCTCAAATGCGAAGGCAACCTGGGACACAACTGGAGAAGATGGCTGAAGAATTTTCGAATTTTGGGGGAAAGGAGTAGTGCAGAAAAGGGATATGGGGATGCTGGAGTCCTCTGCACTGCTGCAGCAGTGAATCATGGGGCTTTACAGAAGAGTGGCCCAAGCGGCTGCAACGCCTAGAGAAGGTCCTGGAGGGCTATGATGGGCACAGTGATCCCTGCAGGAGCGTCACCCTGGAAAAACACGGTTTCTTTGCAGCGACCACATGTCAATTGACAGGCTTGTGCTCAGTGGTACGGGCTCCATGAATAACAGAGAAATCATTTGAACAATTAGCTAATTAGGGCTTATGAGAGCCTGAAGCACTTATGGCACACCTAGGGCTGATGTGGAATTCCTTGAGAAAAGGGCCTTTTGTCAGCAAATACTGATTCATCACTGTGGTAATGAGCTGTCCTGCTCCTCAAGAACATTTATCAGACTGCAGGGCAATGCCTGGTGGTTAAGACTCATCTCTAGACCTACCTGTGCCTGCGCATTCCCGAACAGACAGCTGCTGTAGCACACTTTTGAGGTGCAGGATGCTGATAGCACACACCCTTGTACTTCTAAGCGTCCCAGAGTAAGCACTGGTTTCTCCCGGGCTTGTGCTGCTAGAGAAAATGTTCACAGCGTAGCACCCTCACACAGCCTGCAGTAATCTAGTGGCCTCATGGAAAAAAAACCAACAAAACAACTGCAAGTGGGCTGTGAACAGGGACGGTGGATGACCAGGGTAATGGGTGATGCATTAACACTTGCACCAACTTTTCTACAGGGCTGATGTTTGTGTCAGGGTCTTAGCCTTCTGCTAAGGTATCTGAAGCCAAGCCTGGGCAATTGGTCTTTCCACCTCTATGCTGAGATTGGAAAAGTGTTGACTTCAAGGGATGTGACCTCATAAGGGCCTTGAAAGGAAACAGTTTGTAAAAGCGTGTTGCTCTCAGAAGAAACCATAAAGAAATAGAAAAGAAATACAGTGTATAGCTAGAGGGCAAAACTTTGTGATGGTGACAGAATGCTTGGCTGAGTCGTAATGACTTTACCAAGCAAAGCTCTACCAGGGATCAACCCGTGACATCGAAAACAAATGAACAAAGCAGAACATTTCAGAACAGTCACTGAGGTTGAAGGGACCACAATTGCAGAGAGTAGGTATGAAACACTTAGCCGCAGACCTTTAAAGTAAAAAATAAAAAAATCCACCCAAAAGGAAAAAAAATGCTCAAGTAAACTTGTTTCCTATCACAGGCGTTATAGGAAGCCACATTGCAGAGCAGCTTTGTCATATCTGTACAAACACAACTACCACACAGTAGTTAGTAATCAGGATAGTTTAACTTATGGGGCTTAATATGCCTTACATCCTTATTTAGACACTTGGCTTTTACAGTGTGGTCTTGGAGTCTTTCTGTATCTCCCTTTCTCGGGCTCTGTGGTATGTAATGCAATACTTTGCTCCAAGGCGATACTTTTCTTTAGTGCTTTTATTTTCCCTCTGTTGCAGCAGTATCTCCCAATCTGCCAAACGGAGGCATATAGTTTATTTAATGGATTGTCCAAGTGTCTTGGACAGATGCTGTGCTCGTACCATTTCTATATGCATTGTACGTATATACATATGTGTGTGTGTAACTGTGGAGAAGGAGGGTTTGAATTCCTTACTGGGGGGTCTCCTGAATGGTGTTTGTAGAAGGATTCTTCCTGACTCTCTGTAGCCATTTAAAGGCTTATAGTTTTTGGCACTCTCTATGGTCAACGTAGACTGATCGGTATCATCTCTGGGCAGTTCACTCGGATGTATCAGACGTCATCCTTGGGATGGGATGGATTTCCTTCCAGAGGGGTCTGTCTCACCCCTTTAGTGGCACAGAGGGGCTAAGATGGGCATCGTGAGGCTGGGTGTGGGTGTCTCCAGTGGGAGTGTCTATGTCTGGGTAGCTTGCCTTGACTTCCAGTGAAGAGCTGGTCAATATATGGATCTAGAGGATGACTCATCCCCTCCCATCCTACACAGATGAATCACGTCCTAAATTCTGTTGCATTTGCTGTCTATAATGGGAAAGACAGACAGCTCACATGCACACAGCTGCACTGCATATATGTAGGGAGAGGGGTGATGAATCTCAGCTAAGTGACTATCCCACAGTCATTTGGGAAATCTGTAGCGGACTGGGGTATCAAACAAGGACACGTTAATGTTTGAACCAAATGCCTAATACATGAAGAATTTTCAAAATGTTAACCGTTTTTTTTTAATAATAAAAGTAGTCAGACCAGGTAGATATTTTAAGACACAAAAATCCTGTTTTCCTGCATATGGTTTCAGTTATAAAACCAGAGGGGAAAACAAATAGAGAAAATATGAAATATAAAAACCGTCACTTCTAAACAGAATGTTTTTCAAAGGTTTCCATGAGGTGTTGGCTGCTCAGCAAAGCAGACTGTAAAACAACTTTACAAGCCACATTTATTCTAAGAGCTCCACTTATTGAAGTACAATTCAAACTCTTGTTCTGCCGGCCAAGTTCCATAAATTAAACACTTGTCCAATAACACATACCTCTCCACTTGGAATCTCTGTTTCTTTTTGGCTTTGTATATCTATGTGTGTCTCTCTCTCATTCTTTTTTTTTTTTGTTTTATCCTTTGCAAATGGAAATAAAAAAGGTTTGCTTTTTTTAGGAATGGGTTTAAGGAATAGACCAGTAAAAGTAAAAATAAGGAAAGGAAAAAGAAAACGGGTCGACTTTTTAGTCCGGCTGATGAAAATGAGAGTTTTGTTCCATCATTTTACATCTTGGAGATAGTGATTTAAAGCCAAGGCTAAATCCACAGTGTGAAGCTGCAGGATGTCAAACATCTAACTGAAGTAGTGCCTCATTTCCATTACGATGCACTGGGCATTGGGTGTTCAGATGAACCAGCAAGGTGACCTGGGAGCTGAGAAGGCAGGTGGGACCTGTGCCCTGCTTTCAGAGAGAACCGAATTTCCCTCCTTGCCTAGAGTGTTATGGCCTTAGAGATGTGACCATCAGCAGAACCAGCCTTTACTTACAAGAGAAGGGGTCGGGGAGGTGTAAGATGTCCTGGGGCAGGAATGGGTCTGCAGATGTCCCAAGGAAAAGTCTTGTGAGCACTGCTCCTGGGCTCACTGTGTCTTCCCTTTCTCACCCTCTTTCTCATTTCTCTCTGCCATCACCCCTACCCATCTGCAGCTCTCCCTTGATCTTTCGGTTTGGTCTAGAGCCTCACATCCAGGCTGTGTCTAAATCTTGCAGATTCTTTCTGCTTGATGACTTTTGAAACTCGATTTTCTTGTTCATCCAAGAAGCTAAAACTCTTACCTAATCTCTCATCATATCACTCACCTTTTAGCACAACATCTGCCTTTCTGGTCTTGATAGTCATTCCTGCCCTGTAGTATCACCATCTTCCTGACTTTCACTTGGACGTGACCCTCCTTCTCCTTCATATTGACAGTGAGCTGCATGTCTTCAGTTTCAGTGCCAGTCATTGCTCTGTCTCATCAGGAGTGAAAAATTAATTTCTACGTTCACCTGACCCATAACGCTGCCAGAAATATTTCTAAAGATTCTCTCCTATGATACAAAGCTTAGATGTCCTAACATGAGCTCCAGTGGAATCAATGCCTTTAATCCAGAGAGCAGCAAGGTGGGAATAATACAGCAAGAAACTGGATGATATCTCTGCTTTCTTGTTAGGTCACATTGGAAACTTGGAGAAGTCAGATGCTGAACGTCTCTTGTCAATTTAGAAGTAACCTCCTAAATGAGAATAATCCTTTTTACTCACTATAGTGATTCAGGGACTTACTCTGTAAGGCTTGAGTGTGGCAGACATGGGCAGTCAAACTTGAATCAGGTTGGAGCAGCTAGAGAAATTACTCTTCGCTGTTGGAAGCTTCTGCCCGTCTGAGATACCGTAACTGATGGGTATGAAAGAGAGGACAGGGAAGGAAATGTGCCTTTAGGACGTTTTACTGTGGAAGGCGCCTGATTTAATTCAACTTCTGCTGAAGGTGCTTTTAGGCAGCCTATTTGTGTTCAGGAAGCTTGGAGTAGCTCTTGTGGTCAGTCTCAAAGGCTGGGGACTGACCAAAAGACAGCAGGGACATAAACTCCCTCTGAGAGGTGGTGGTTGAGGGTGATGATTACTTCTTAAGCTGCACGCCTGATCTGCAAAAGGTCAAAGAGGGCTTTGAACAAGGAAGTTTTCCCGTTTCTCCATGTGGCTATTTAAGTGATGCCGTAAGGTGTTCTTGCTCCCTGGAGCACCA
This sequence comes from Leptosomus discolor, assembly GCF_034619465.1. Lineage (NCBI taxonomy): Eukaryota > Metazoa > Chordata > Aves > Leptosomiformes > Leptosomidae > Leptosomus > Leptosomus discolor. The sequence goes on along the minus strand of NC_141419.1, from coordinate 89,377,592 downwards.
AAGGCAAGGTAGGGTTGGAGCATCCATGTCTCCACCACTGATCTGTAAGGCCAAGGCGATCTGTGATCTGCAACGCTTCCGTGCACAAAATTGTGCTCCAAGTCCAAAAATCTAATGTAAACAGACACTGAGAAACCTTGTCTAGACTACTGAGAGTTATTTTGCTGCGCAACCTGTAAACTCTTCTTCTGGGCTTGGATATCATGTACAGGCCATGGGGGGGGGGTTGGCAAAACCCTTCATTTTGGTGTGAAATACGCTGCCGGTTCTGCTAGTTTAGGTTAACAAAGCTTTGCCTGTAAATACTTTAACTGCAGTAACAATCACACGGTGTCTGCTATTCCTGGGCTGACCCAGCTGAGCACTGCACTGTCTTTAACAGGGCGTAGTAAACCACAGACTGTAAAGTGCTAGGTGCTGTTCACAATGAATAAAAACGTCAGAGCTTGGCCAATATTTGGTTAAATCTTGAAACAAAACATACAACATTTTAATAGGGGAACTGTAAAGGAATTTCTCCATATAGTTCACATCGCTTGCTCTTTAATAGAAAGTTAATGGGGATTTTCTTTTTAAGATAGCAACAATTTATCATGTGTTTCCCTGGTAACTACAACACCATGAACCTTCCTTGAAAACTCCATTGGGATTCCTACAATGTTAGTGAGCATAATGAATGGTAAATGTAAAGCAAACCCATTGAATCACTTTATTTTAAATTCTGGCAGAGACATAATTTCCCACAGTTCATAAACATTTACAAAAAAGGAGTTTACATGTAGGAAAACAGTTGTTTTTATCACTCAGATCAAAGAACACGTTTATCTGGATGTATGGATGCATTTTCAGCCGGTTTTTGAGAAACTCAGGTGACAATCTTTAAGAAGCTTCACAGGCTAATACCAAACCTTTGAAGTCGGCAGCTTTGCTCACCTGAAAATACAGACATCACTTCTGCTCTCCGTTCTGCATGAGCCTGAAGTTTGCACTTCAAAGATTATAGATGACAGGCCAAATTTCCCGAGCTGCTAACAGCACTGGGACCTACCGACTAGAATAAAATGAAGAAGTAGGACGCGTGGCAGGATACAGGGCTTTTGTATCCGCACCAACGTAGCAATCTCACGGATGAACGGCACTTGCGCGCTGGAGGAGCGGCCTTACTCCTTTTGGGCGTGCAACGGAGGGATTCTCCTGATGTTAAAGACCCTTTTGTTGGACTCTGAGATGGAAGAAGTGGAGAGGAGCGAAAGCTGCAGATAACAACTTTGCAGCTGCCAAGACTCTGGCAGGACCTGGCACTGCTCCATGGCCTGGGCTTCCTTTTCTTGCAGCAGCTCAAGCCTAGAGTTTACTTGGTGGAGTCTGGTTTTCATCTCAGGTTTTATTTCTCTGTGGTTAATAGAGTAACACTAATATAAGCGAGAGAAGGGTCATATCCATCAACCACAGTGGAGCTGCTCTGGGTTTGTGCTGTTGTACATAAAAGCTGTTTCTGATGGTGTTTGCGAGTAGGGGGTTGTTTACTGCAAGAGCCAGCGAGGTTTCTGCATGCTACTGAATCGGTGCACATCCCCGGGCAGGTCTGCACCACCTTCCACTGGTGACTACATCTGTGTGTTACATCCACATTACAAAGCGTATCTATAGCCTGAGAGCTTCGTGAAAGACTGGAGTGCTATTTTGTGGGGGAATTTGGAAGGGTGTGCAGAACAACCCCACTCCGTTGCAAAAATCTCTAACAACAAGAATCTAAAACGGCTATTATTTTTAAAATTTGTATCTTTCAAAATATTTAATTTTGCTTTAGTCTTTTAAAAAATGCAGTATTGCATATCTGCAATTTCAAGTTACAGACGAGCTGTGGTTTCAAAACAGGAAAACTACAACACTAGAAGCTGAGTAGCACTGAAGATTTTCAGGAGAAAAATCACAGTCACCTGAGATTTCCACATTTCTGTTAAGTTCTTTGTTTTATGGCTACATTGTTTCCCCCTGGTGCTTTGCTACTGTGCTGTGAGAACTGTATATCGTATACTGAAACATCAAATACCTCCTGCCATCAGATGACATCTTTGGCGTATTTTGGTGGGCAGTATGTTTGTGTTCACATGGGATGTCCGAATCATACGCAGAGCGGTGACAAGAATCTAATAAGGTTGAAAGCATGTGAAACCTGATTAAATAATGTTTCTAATTAGAAGTGGGTATTATTTATCAGAAATTCATAAAGCTTTTAAATTAAATTTGAGGACTGAGAGGGTCAGATGACATGCACAAATTAGTTTAATCCTAATTCTAATATGAACGGGGGCACGTGGTCCAGGAAATCTGACTGCTGCGGCAAAGCTGTTAAACGGGGAATTTGTGGAGGGAGGGGTAAAGGAAATTTTCACTTTCTCAGGAGAAATGCCAGTGAAATTTTACCCTGGGCAGGATAGAAGATGTTTTGTGAGGGCCTCCTCTGAACGGCGCTGAGAGGTGCGGAGACAACCTCCCACCCCTAACACTGAAAGGTGAAAGTGCAGGTGTGCAATTGCTTATTCTCCTAGCATGCTTATGGGTTGGGCAGGATTCATTTTGGGAGGATTCCTAGGACATGTGCACGTTGGAGGCTGTGTTGCACAGCTCAGCAGATCTCTTGTATCTTCAGTGAGCACCACCAGGCTTGCCCTAATGCAGGCTGGAGCTGTGGTGGCTACTTTCACTTTGGGACTTGTTTTGTTTCTTGTAACTTTCACCTCCATTTCTCTGACTGTTGCATCCCAGCCTGATTTCTTGGTTCTTTGTGCCTTCCTGCACTGCCTAGGTCTGGATAGGTATACCTAAGGGTCTCTCATACCTAAGGTCTTAGGTAGATGACCTTTCCCAGGTGACCTGCTCTGGGCACCATGATGTAAGTGTGCCCTATGTGCCGGGTGGGCAATGGAGACGTTGGTGGCTCACACTGAGGCTGCCTTGAGTTGTGTCTAGTGTTGTCGGCGTTTCAGCCTTCCCATGGATGCAGGTGACGTTATCTTGGTTCCCAACATTCTCCTGGTTGAGGACTTCAACTAACTAAATCTGCCTTTTGTTTTCTGGAGACTGACCGAGTTATGGACTTAGAAATAGTGTCAGGGTTAAGATTTGTGAAATTCAACACAGTTTGTCCCAGTTTATTGTTTTATTTTTCATGCAGAGAGCTTTTTTTTGTATTTCTCTTGGCTATGGTGGGAGCTGGGGCCAGTGGATACCTAATCCATAGCTGACATCGGAGTAGGGCTAGTGCCCATGGTACAGGGGATAAATGAGACTAAGCTCTGTGCCATGATACTTTTTATCTGAGAGACTGATGCTTGTGAGGAAAGGAAAAGGAGAGAAAAAAGAAAGAGTATTTTGCAATACCTCCTTCTGCATTTCATCTGCAAGTGTGAGTACTGTAAATAGCCCAGCCAAGGGTTGGAGATGTGTTCAGATTGGACTTCCAGAGAAGAAAGATTGGAGAGCCAGGATTAGGTCAATGTTCAACTTATCCAGAGGAAAGGGAAGGAGGGAGTGGGAGTTAGCGACCAGATTAGAGTTAAGGTCTGTGAAACAGGGAAGCAGAGCCAAAGTCGTAGCCAGTTTCTGCAATTCATACTTATTTATTCAAGTGGAAAGAGGTGGAAATGTGGTACTGGTGTCTCTGTGTCATGTATGCCCAGTTTCACCCCGTGTGTGTGAATAACACCAGGGTCACTCTCACAGTTGGGTGAAGCAGTTTGGGGCTCACCTTTAGGCTGAGCAGTGTGCATTGCCTGAAGTTTAAGGTTAGTTACAGGTGCAGAAGTGATTTGAAAGAACATGGAGGCAGGTGTTGGGAATTTAAAATTCAAATTTGTTAATTTTTTTTTAAATTTAAAAAATATTGCAATTTTAGAATTTGTTCAGGCCAGATATGTTGATGATTTGTATGTTGTTTTTTAATTTGCTGATTTTTGGTTAGCAGTGTGAGCATGAAAGAAGCCAATGTTCAGGACAGGTTATGATAATGAAAAGAATTGCTGAAGAAAGATGGTTAGGATTGAGTTTTATTGACCCTGTGGAGGAAAGTTCTGTGTTGATCTCAGTCGATTTTGTTGCCTTATTCTGAATTTTTCCTTGACACATATTCCTGGCACAGGCTGGGCTTAGACTAAGGATAACCTCTATGAAACTGGTGACTACAGAGCTACAGTAATTTTCAAATTTGCAAGTTCTGTGGTAGAGAATATTGATATCACTTTATTTGAATACCTTAAGCTCAAGTTTCTTGTGGTGCTTTACACCTTTCTCATTCCCTATACTATTGTTCAAGCTACTTTTACAGGATTTGAAAGATGCATTACAGACCCAAGCTTATAGCTGAACTTTGGCATGTCGGTGAACGAAAATACAGAGTTTGCATCAGCTTACTCACAGTAAATTTTCACACAGAGGAACATGCCTTATCTATAGCCAAGGTTAGGTTTAGTGCTAAGTTCTATCATATTGCTCAAAATGCAACATTTTGTTTCAATGAAGGCTTCCAGTTACGTGGAGGAAATATCTAACTAGTGTTAGCTTATTTAAACACCATACTCTTAAGCTTGTGTGGCCTTGAGTGCCTTGTCCATGGCCAGTGCTTGGGTAATATAGGGTTTATGAGACTAAAGGATGCATAACAAAGCTTATGATATACATTTGCCAGTTGTACTGGGGCCAATGCAAAGGTTCGAATTAGTTTGGAAGGTCATGAAAAGTTGAGTTGGAAAGCAAATGGTTTGGCTGAAGATTGCCAGCTGAAAAGAGAAGAGCCAAGGGCTGCTTCCACTTGCTTTGAATCCCTTAGTCTGAACACTTCATTTGGAGCCAAAGTTGGGGTTAGACTTCGGGTCAAGATGCACCCAGGGGTCCTTGTTATGGACCAAGAAACCTCTCCACGCGTCTGCTCTGGGATTTGTTTCTAGGAAGAGCTGAAATGCTGTGATGACACAGTCAATGAAAAGCAACAGACTACATAAATAATGTTGCCCTTGACACCAGATATATCATCTCTGGACCACATTTTTTGTCTTCCATGACTACAGTATAAGCAAAATCTCGTTGCTGATTCCCGTAACACATCATGAGTAAATACTGCTTTTTAGGCAGAGGGCTGGGAGTTCCTGTCCCCGTCCCTTCCCTTTTGCCACGAGGGATGATAAAGCTGAAGCTATCTCAGAAGCTACCAGAGAGATTTTAGTAAGAATTTTAGAGCACCTTGGCCAAAAAAAATTTGTGAAAGAGTAACATACCACTTCATATTGTGCTATAGTAGAGGAAAAGTTTAGAACTCTCTCTCTCAAAAAAATGTTTTTGAGAGAAAGATGCATTTTATTGCTAAAAAAGCAGTTTCAGGTCACTCCACATCTAGCAATAACAGCTGTATTTAACAGAGTACTTTGTCAGGAAAAAAAAAAAAAAAGATCAAATGCAGGGAGGGTAAATCAAACAGTTACAGTCTGGATGCTTTAAAGCCTAGTTTAGCTAAATTCAGCGATAATTTTTCAAAGGAGAAAAATACTGCAATAAAACATTTATTGTGTTTTCATGCTTGTTTTCATTCCTTTGAGAAAAAAGAAACAGTTTAAGACTCATCCAATGCTGATTTTTTTCTTAGTTTTTCAGTTAAAACATTAAAACAAAAAATCAGTTATTCACAAAGTCTCATTATAAGTTATACTAGAGGAAAAAGTTGTAAGACAGCTTTTTGTTTGGCCTGACCCAGTACCATTCAAGACGACATCATTTGGTTTAAATGGAGATTGGCAACGTCCTTAGTAAATATGTGAATGATTAAAGAAAACCAGATATTCAGAAATTAAATAGGGGAAAAAAAATATCTGAATGTGAAAAGCCCTAAAATACAAGTGTGAGAACTAACTCATCTGCATGGCTTGTGCTCAGACCCATTTAGTGGAGAATTGTTGAGGCCTGAGGCACAAAGAAAGATGTTTGGGCAGCAGATGCCAACTTGGAGGCTGTAAAGTGATTTGTTTCTATTTCCTTGTATCAATTTGAACAGTCAAATCAGCTTTACAGCTCTGAAATAAACACAGTTGGGAGTTTATGTGAGTTCAGGATGGTGTAATCTGTGTGTTTTGGACATGGTAGGGGAAGGAGAAGAAACATTTGCAGCCAATTTGCCAACATGTTCCTCATTTGACATATCAACAAGTTGGTTGAGGTAATGGGAGAGATAAGTATTTTAAGTTGCAAATGCTTAAGAAGCAGAGAATCTGGAAAAGTGAATTAGTTTTGAAGTTCAGCAGTCATTTATAGCCAGATACATGGGACTGTGTGAGGGAACCCTGGGCACTGCTGTTCCTGCCTTGTAAGTACCTTGACTCACGCTGGAGCTTACTGTCCTGAGACGTGCACTCAGGTCGTGACCTGGGGCAAGAGACCTTTGACTTGTTGGAGAGTGGCCATGCGCAAGGCAAAGGGCAAGCAAGAGTCTGTCTCAAGCAGAAATGTTTGTCCTGCGGGTTGTGTTCAGCCTGCCAAAATATTCATCCAACCTGGCAGCTGCCTCTCCCCAGCTCCTGTCCCAGGGCACAGGCAACAAGCTGCAGATGGACGAGCTGCTCCAGCTCTGCTGGCAGCTGGCTGCTGGCTGCTGTTGTCCTGGGATGAGACTTGCTCAGAAAATACTTCTCTTGTGTGGCTTTCCAGCCAAAGATGGAAGAACACCTTGTTAACTGAGATGAAATTGAGGGAGATGGAGGGAAGAACGATGTTATCACACCTGCATGAGGTTCAAGCTTTCCTGCAGAAATGTGGGTGCCTGAGGACTCTGGTATCCACCAGGTTGGTTGAAGCTCAGAGTCTATCCAAAGATCCAGGATTTTCTTGTGACTCAAAGACGTTAACTCCTGGTTCAAGCCATGGTGAATTCAGAGGACACATGGATTGCTCTGTGGTTCTCTGTGGCTCAGCCACTGGAATAAGCCACCTACTGAGCTGAAGCTTTTGGCTTTTCATCAGTTTTGAAAACTAATTTATATGAATCATGATAATGATTGGTTTGTACATCTTGCCTTTGGCAATCAACAAAGCTGCTTACAGAATTGCAGTCTTTGTATGACTGCAGATAGCTCAGCTGTGTCACTGAACTCAAGGGCAGCAAAACCTTCAGGGATTTATTAGTACAGAGCAACTTTCCCAGCTTCTGAAAACCTCTTAATAATATTTTCTGCAGTATATACCTTCTTTTATCTCTGGACTTTCTGATCATGGTTCTTCCACTGCCTAAGGCATCAGGCAGCTCTAGAAATAGCCCTGTCCTAGCCTTGGAAAGCTGTGTGAAGTGCCTTGTTTTCTGTTTTACAGGTGGGGAACAAACCTGAGACTAGGACCATTTAAGGCTGACATGTTTGCCTGTAATTATGGAAATAGCTGTAATCACACATCCTAACAGTCAGTGTGATTTTCTAATCTGTGTGTGTGCAGTCTGAGGTCTGTTGAGGGCAGCAGGAGGTAGGAAGGCTTCACAACGGTGAAAATCAAGCCTTACATCTCTGGGTAAACATAAGGACCAAACGTCCCAATTACAACCTGCCCACTTCAATACCTCTGTGGTTCATTCCTTCCCTCTGCAGTGAAGCAGCAATCACACTGCTGGGAGCTCGGGATGGCACCTCAGGGAGGGAGGTGGGGCATTAAAGAGCTTCTCAACCCTTTGCCTCTGTCCTAGCAACCCCCTTACAGCACCCTGGGAGGTGCCTCTTGCCTGGCACCACGCAGACGATGCGGTGCCTGCTGGCCATCCCAGCAGGGCCTCAGCTCTGATGCATCATCCCATGGAGCTGTGGGGTTGTGCTCGTGCTATGAGCTGCCATGGCTAAACCCTCTGCTGCGGGCGGTCCTACCTGGGGTGGGCTGATGAATCACAGAATCTTTAGGTTGGAATGGACCTCTGAGATCATCCGTCCTCTCCTCTCTGCCCGCTCAGAATGGGGCCCAGAGATCCTTCTCTCCATCGTTAACGGCTGTTGGTCCAGCAGCGTACTTTGGCCCTAAGCACTCCTGAAAGACTCCTGTATTTATAGCTTATTTCTGAATCACGGGTAAAGCACCTGATGAAATGTAGAGATGCCAGCACAGATAAGAGTCCCACAAAAGCCCTGTTTTAGAAGCTTAAGCGGGTCTTAAGTATCCAAGCAGTCTCACTTAAAAAACAGAGTTTCTGGGATTTCAGTGTTGCTATTGGTAAAATGGGTTTCAGATCTTTATTATGCAATCAAAACACTTGAATCACCACTTGAACTAAATGAAAGCTTACTGTGTGTGCATATAATTGCTTTTCTTGCTACCTATTACTTGATTGGGGTTGGGTAAGGTTAGCGAAAGAATTAAATTAATTTTCTTTGAAAGTTATGCGTTATGGTGTAAGAGATATAAAAGTTGCATTACACATGGCAAATGTCTTGAGGGTTTGCTTTATAGACTTGTTTATATTTTTATTTTAATGATTATTACTTTTTCCGTGTCATTTCCACTTTTGCATCTCCATACTCATTATGTTTTTATTATCTCTTTTATAAAATCAATGGCTGCAAACCAGAGAATTTTGTTCTTGAAATAGATAGATGCAAATATATCTATCCATAAATAAAACGTTGTGGCTGTGAGAGGGACTTTTCCAAAGCCACTAAGCTTAAACCAAAACCAATTAATAGCTGACCTTTTATTTTTATGGACCGTGGTATGCAGCACATCAATCTGACTTGGCAGATTTGAAATTATCCAAGCGATAGCTGAGCTGCATTGAAAAATACATTAGTAAAATTGGTGCTCATGAAAGGCGACAGATCAACAGCTTTAGAAATGAAATCCTCACGAGCCAGATGCAAACCCCACCAAAGTCTATTGTAAGTCTTTCTCTCAACTTCAGTGCGTTCTGAAGGAGGGTCTTTGTCACTGTAGCACGTACAGCCTTTCCAGGGGCTATGCTAATTTCAGCCAATGGTTATCACTGTGAACCTCAACTGATGCGTGTTCCCAAACACGCTGTGAGACTGGTGGGTGGAAAGAGCTGTCATGAAGGAAGAGAAATCTGCCTGCGAAAACCAGCAAGTCGAAGCAATGAGAGGACAAAACAGAGTCAGCGGGCAACCTGAGGGCCATAGCCTATGAAAAAGAAAACGCTGAACTAGCATGAGTCCAAACACAGTCATTGGTGCCAGTGTTAAAGAAATTTTGTGCCTGGTCAAACACTATGGATACTTATTATTGCTTCTATCATGATGAGGTTCACTGGCTAGAGAGACAGATGAAGTGAGGAAAACACATTTATGAACAACTGCTTGATTTGGTTGCTGTTCTACCATAGTTAAAGGAAGAATTTATATTTTTTTAGTTGCCAGAGAAAGTCCTGTCAATGTCTAGCTGAAGTGGGCTTGAGGTAGTCAGAGTAGGAAAAGCCCAAAACTTCTGTCTGAGCTGTAAAGTTGCACCCCGTCAGATAATTGATCTAAATGTGAGGATTTGTGATGATGCAGAGTCCACTCTATCCTGGATATCTACCACATCCAAAGGGAATTGGGCTGGGGCAAGACAGGAACAGAGTACAAGCCCTGTGGGAGCTCAGCCCACAATGGACATGGGAGTGACTGGGCTACAAGGGACAGTCACTGGCTTTCCTCATCTGTCTCCAGTCCCTCCACGCTTAGATGCTCGTCTTTGCTCATGAAGGCTTCTGGTTCCATCCCCAACGAAATTTTGAATTGAAATTTCTGCCTCTTTGAACCACTGGCAAAAATGGGATGGCCAAAAGTCTTTTTCCTATAAGACACGAGTTCGGGCTACATGGCTTGACTTCATAGTTTCACAAATGCCAGCGTGGACTGAGATGATGTGTACATTCATTCTGTTATTTTGGTTTATTTGTGGAGTCTGCTAAATGCTTTGGGAGGTGTGAGATGTCTCATCAGGATCAGGTGACTCTTCTGGTGTGCTTAGGTGACGTTTGAGTCCGAATTCCCTTTCAACAGCTGGCTGTCAGGGAACAGTGAGAGACCTGCCCCTCTCCTCTCTGTCCTGATCTTGGTTCTAGAGCAGGCTCCTTTTTGAACATAGAGCGACACCAATCTTTTGTACTTTGTAAGCCATGTAAACATTAAACATAAGAGAGTAACTTCTGGAGAGAAAGTATAGTTGATGTAATCTTAGAATATGTTCAGCATATGTCATTTTACCTGAAGCGATCTTTTTGGATACTATGGTAAGAAGTATCTGGACCAGAAGTAGCCTGGCTGCAATAGCACAGAGCTCTGCACAGGCTAAATTACCCTTCTGAGAGACCGGAAAAGGCTGCGACAGCTTTTTCTTATAGGGAATCTTTCAAAAAAACAAGGAAAAATTATGTCTATTTGAAAAAATATTTTACCTTGTATATTTGCAATACAAGTATGATTGCTGTTTGTAGAATTAACCAGTACTTTTCAGCTATAGGCGGCCTCCGTTCTCCATACAAACATTTTTTAGTGTGTGTAGATACTTTTTTTAGTAAACTTTACTTTCTTCACATCATTTTGGTGTTTTGAAACGTATCTCTATGTATTTTTCCTTTTGGCGTAACACTAAAAGCCCCACTACGTATACCCTAGTAGTGCCTGGTAGGCACCAGGCAGCCCAGCTTACAGCCCTATACACCAACCCATCCTTGTGCATCTGAGAACCAGCCAGGTGTCTCCCTGGGTGTTTCCATGGAAAGGCTGCTTGAGCTTTTTCACATTTGATGTTAACCTGTTCTTTCCTATTTTCCTTTGTTCTATCTTCCAGTCTTCTCCAGCCTGACTGGGAAAACGGGGCGGTGGTGAGACTGATCGCCTTGTTAGAAATAAGTGAACTGAATGAAATTAGTCCAGTGGTCTGAACAGTGAAAACGTAGCATTTGGTAATGAACAGGCTGGTGTGCTGAGCTCTTGCCTATTCAGTTGGCCAGTATTGCTTTGTATTGTGCTTGTGTTTTCCTGTCTGTTTGTGTCAAGCTTTTCTTTTTTTTGATGTTTCAATCCAAAAAATCCATTTTGGAGCAAGGCCTTGTTTTTGTGTTGAGTATGCACAACATCTAGCCCCGTAGGATTCATGGTTAAGGCTTCCATAAGGAACACAGTATGAGTAATAGGAATAACACTAGAGAATATAGTCAAGCTTGCCATAGAATATCTAACGCAAATCCTATCTCTAAAAATAGAATGCCACAAGCAAGAGAGATGTTTGAATTAATTTAAAGTGATTTTTTTTTTTTTTGTCACTGGGATTTGCAAGTGGACAGTGAACTGTATTTCAACAAACTAGCATTTCCACTTAGAAATTGTCTAAACTGGATTTTTAGGAAATAGCTGTTGAACTACACCCATCTGTGCTACTCCACAGTGAACTCCCCCAATGTGTATTAAGCAGGATGCCAGTAACAATGTGGTCGTTTTGAATTGTCTTGCTGGAGTTTTGCCTGAGGAAGCAGAGAAGGCTTTAGGATCTAGCTCCTTGTGTGGTGGACAAAATATTTCATTGCATTTAAGCAATAAGAGCAGTGTCCCTTTTTAACCGTCCTATTGTTGTTGGAGATGGAAGAGAAAAGACATTGTGATCCAAAAGCCCCTGAAATGGGATCTGAAGTAGTGAATAGCTGACATATTGGAAGTGAGAATTTATGGAGCCGTTGGTTATTGCTGCCAGTTCTAAAGGTGTAGATAGCGTTATTTGCATGGTGGTAGCACTTTGTGCTTGATCCATGGAGCTCTCGATGCACTTGAAAATGCTGCACGAGTGCAGAACCAAATATCATTCCTTCTCTGAAAAGTATATTAAAGTCAGTTACTGTATGGGTCTATGTAATACTAGATAGGGGACCAAAAAGAAGGATGATCTGTTGACAGCCCAATGGTTCATGTGAAATAAATGAAGGATTCAACTGAGAAAAGTGGTTGTTTTTTTTTTTTTTTTTTGATTACTCACTGTAGGTGTTATCAAATCTTGAGCTCTATTCTGAATGTGGGAGCAGTTCACTCCTCCTTATTTTTGGCTTTGCAGTGTTCTGAAATTAAAAGAAGAAAGCAGCACAGGGAAGACTGTAAACATCTGTTAAAACATCATGATCTTCTGCTTACTTGGAAATAATAGTCAAGTAAAGAGTAGGCTCTTTATGTCCTGGAGCGGTGAGTCACTGAGGAGAAATGTGGTCGTCTAATGGGCCTGACCAGAGGGTAACCGGACAGAAAGGATGAGGCTGCAGAAGGGAAATATCTCACCAGCCACTTCAGGGATGGGAAGAAGAAACAAGCGATCATCTTTTCAGAGGTAAATAGGATCCTAGTTCTGCAGAAATACTTTGGGCCAAGTTCAAACCATGCAGAAATAGTGAGAAACCTGGGGCACAGAAGTGTGTAATGCCATTCTTTTATCTGGGCTTTCTGTTTATTTTGTTGTATAAGTAAAGAGAAGTAGGGTTAGAGACCTTTACAAGGTCTATGGGTTGCGTTCCTCACCTTGATGGCATCTCTGGAAGCAATCTCTAAATTCGTGCTCATGAGCCTCTAGTCTGAGACAGAGGGTGCTCACACGGTTGGGGAATTTGTGAGCACTTGTGCTGCACAGCAGGACGTGACTGATGTCTTGGTCTGAGGTGGTAATGTGTACTGTTAGGAGCCGGACATGTTCCCTCCTGTCTCAGAAGGCTTTGGAAGGACAGAGACCCAAATGCATGCACGATGGCCACTGTTGTCAAAGGGAGCCCTGCAAAGGATGTGCTCTGTCAAAAGGGTTGTGCACCCTGTGTTGATGGTTGTAACCAAAAAGAGCTGGAGTAGAAGCGGGGAGGGTAGAACAAAGCCGAGGATATCCCAGATTTTTTTCTCTCATCTTGCCTACTGGATATCCAGTAAAATATTCCCAGACCGTTTTTGTTTGTTCCCTTTGAACAGCCTTCCTTGCCAAAATGCAGAGAGTACTAAATACATGCGTCCTGCAGCCGCCACTTTACATATTGAATTAGTAAAGCTTAATAACTCTCCCATTATTTTGTTTCACTATGGAGAATACAGGTGCTTTTCTGCATAACATTTTCACACAACACAGCAGGAGTAGCACTTTAAGCCTAAATGGCATGCACTTAGTTATCTAATTTTTGCACGTTAATCCTCTCAAGATGTCTGTTAACATAAACCTCATTAATTAATGTTCCTTTAGCATCTGAGAATGTATGATTCAGTGTTTCAAAGGAAATTGGAAGACCACAGAGTATTGTATTATGAATCATAATATCAATAACATTTAAAGACATGGAAAGTAACTTAGCTGACTCCTTGACACTGGGTGGCACGTGGTACAGAAATATGACACCCTGTAACCTCTAATTAACAAAAAAGAAGGTCTTACCTCTGCTATTTCCATTTTTGTTTATGTCCTTAGACAATCACAGCTGTAGCAACACTTTGGCAATTGTCTTAATTTCAATGTCTTTTCTTAAGGAAAAAATGGGATTCTCACCCAAAATAAATATCTAAAAAAGACGTGAAGGTGTCAGTGAGAGACACTAGACTTCCTTTTTAGTCAACGGAGATACACAGGCAGCTCCAGAAGGTAATTTATCTGATCACAACCTAAGAGAATTCACATCTAATCCTTATGCAAACGATGTTGCAACAAGCTCAAGTTCAAAACTCTGTTTATACAAAAAAAGTGAGTACTTAAGGGACTTGCTGCATTCCTTTGCCCTTCGTATTTTGAATGGGAAATAGCAGACGGCCTATTGTCTCTGTTTTGGCATATCTGTGGTCAGCAAATGTGTCAAACATACACTGTGGTCCTGAAATTTAAGCCTTTATTTCCAGTCCAAAGAGATATGGGACTTTTAATAAATGGGCAAACTTCTGGATATTTCTCTTGCAAAGCAACTTCCAGTTTTGAATTGCTTTAATGCTTGCAATAATACCTTTCATCGAAAGATGTGAACTCACTTAATAAACATCAAACCTTCACTGATAGAAAACTTACAGAACAGAAGTGGGAAAGATTGTACCAAAAGTATGAAGAGATATTTAAGTATCACCACCACGCATTTCTACAGAAAATCTTAAACATTATCTGTGGATGTGGTGGTGCAGAACTTGGTGGAGATCCTAGGGAGAAAAGGAAGGGCATTATTGTAATTTTTGCTCAAAAAGGTTGGAGTTAAGTCTCCCATGGACAGTCTTAATCACAGATATACAACTTAAATCTTTCTGTTAGCAATATTATCTTGAACTTCATGGGTTATTTATTGCTGATAATGTTTTTAACAGAGGGATTGATTAGCTGTTGGAGCAAACAACCAGGGAAGGCAGTGGAATCCTCTTCTCTTGAAGTCTTCATCTCAAGTCAACATTACTACGCTCAAAACAGCAGCTACAGGATGAAATTTACAGTCTGTATTACATAGGCTGAATGCTGACGTGTCCCTTCTGGCCCAAACGCTTATGAATTTCAGTGTTCCTAAAGTACCTACAGATACTTGAATAAAAGACACAATGGGAAGGACAATGTATTTTATGGGAGAGCTCCATCTGCCTTATGTGGAGGTGAAGAAAACCTCACACAGTTGTATAGAGAGCTCAGGTACATGCACAATTTGTTAAACTTATAGCAACTTTCAACCAAATGGGTGCCCAGACGTAAATAAGCAAGGGCAGACTAGCTTTACTAAAATACATGCTTTTCTCACTCTGACAGGCATGAAAGGGGCTGCAATTGCCTGAGTCTTGAGGACAGTTTTAACAGCAAAACTGTTCTCCTCAGAGGACTGCTCTCACTTTTTCATTTTAAAAAAGAGAAAAGAAACCCAAGCCTAAACACGTGATGGTTTTATTATGTGAAACCCAATAGGAAATGAAGTAAGAATGTCAGACTGCTTTCAGTTGGGTAGTTTCCTGGCAAGGGATTTTGTTTTAAGTTGGAAGAGGGGCAGCTGTGTCAGAGGCTAGCTACCCTTCACCTAAACATCAGGACCTCTTCAGCACTTTAATTGTACGGAGGTCCTTGGGTGAGCTGGGCCGTGCAAAAGGTAGAGCATGTTTGATGAGAATTGTGTCCCGAGCTTTGGTCCAATTTCTGGTGGTTTGGAGAGGAAGATTCAGCTGTAGAAGCAGAGGGAGAACATCCCTTTGAATGATTGTAGCAGCTCCTGGTTGTATCTATTAGTGTGCACACAGGGGTGCATGCGCGTGTGTGTGTGTGTTTGTGCACACTCGCTGAATAAGCAAAGCCAGCCAAATTCCATCTTCATGGACAGTTCAATGGAAAGTTAGCTTGAAAATGCAGTATATCATATTTCATGAATTTAATAGGGTTTTCATGATTTTACAAAGTGCTTCAACCAGACACTCACGGCTGGAGGCTGCACAGCAGGAGACCTAAAACACTGCATCTGTGTTTTTCAACTCTTGCCAGAATCCATTGAATTTGATCCGGAATGACTATGCATCTTTGGAATGTACATTCACTTTTCTCTTGCCTTATCCAAATAAAAAAGGGAGGGGGGAAAAAAAGAGTCCTATGAGAATTCCATATGGAAACACTAAACTAGCATTATAAAGGATTTCCTATAAACAAAATTACGGTCACAAATTTTGGACTTGGACCACATTTGAAACAAAGGTCCCTTTGTCTCCCTCTTTTTAATATGTTATTTTATCTATGTTAACACACACATTTTTATTTTTTTATGGATATGTATAAACAGATGTGCACGTACACACTCATGCAAAAATGAATGTATATATTAGTTTGAAGTCCATTTTCAATCTCTCTTATTTTTTTTTAGATTGCAGAACTCCTAACAAGAGCAAACTTTAATCATTCTGTGCACTAAATCCCTTGAAAATAAATATCCAGGGCAACTTCAAAAGCCCTTAATTAGAAGCACATGTGTGGTGTTACAAATTTCTGGCTGAGGCGACTGAGTTGTAATTTAATGTTATGATCTGCCATAAATATTATCCATAATGAGCAGACTTCGTGTTACACTTCTGTATGTCAGATAACTGCAATATTTTTTGTCTGTTTTTGTTCAATCACTGAACTTTAAGTGAAGTTTAAAATTAGAAAGAAAGGAAGAAAGAAAGAACCAGTTTTCCCACCGGGGAGCTGAACATTTTTGTCCTCCTAGCTGTAAAGAGGGCTATTGATTTTATTCTGTTTTCTTTGTTATAGTTTAAAAATGTGGTTAACAGATAATAACTTGGAGATGACGGGGGAAGGGGAATAATAAGGATTGGAGGTTAGTGAGATGGCTGGTTGTTTTGAACATCTTTCTGATAGAAGCTTCCTGGAATATGGGCTGTGTTTCCCTGAAAAAAACTCCTCATAGCTCATTTCTGTATGAAAATCTAAACCATTTTTGCCCCGTGTTGTACCTGACCCAAGGAGCAGTTGTCTGTCATACTGCAGAAACTTGAGGGTAGAGGATAAAATTTTCTATGTTAATTTTAGGCACTGTGTGTGAATTCCTTTTGCAGCCTTGGTATAGAGTCTGTATGAATATACGTTCGTGTGTGTGTGGAAGGAGGGGATAATGAACTAGCCAGTGAATTTACAGTGCAAATATACAGCTGTAAGGATTATGCACTGGTTTCCTAAATGTGTGTGATACAGAAATAGTGTGGGGCCATGGAACAAGTCCACAGACCCATGACTCACGCAGTGCGGGTTTGGACTTCAACCAGCCGCGCAGGCTGCATGGTTTTTTCCTTGCAGAGTGCCCTGGGACACCCCACCCCCTCAACCCCCCATACCTATTTAAAATGACAAGCTTTATCTGGTGTTTTTGACTTCAGGGATCTGAGCATTGCCTTGGCAGGCTTTCCCCGTGTTTTAGCCCAAGTGCAACGTGCAGGAGGGCTGCTCTCTCCTGGGCTATCTCTCCTAGAGAGAAGATGTTGCATGTCCTCAGCCTACTCTCACTCCAGCAGTCTGAGCATCTCCTGTGTCTTCTCCCACTCAAAACAAGCCTTTTGGTGGAACTGCCTTTGTGCTAGATCAAAAAACCCCCAAAAGTACTGCAAGAATGAGCAAAAGTCTCCATCAAAGAGCCCGGGGTGTGGACAATGTCTCCTTTATTGACTGTAGTGGCTCGACATAAAGGGTGGCTCCTGCAGCTACATGCTGACAGAGAAGTTCAAAGCAGGGAAGCGGTGAGCAAAGACACAACAGTTTCAGGCTGCGGGCACCACAAGGACAGCTATAAAGCAAGGAGATGGCTGGAAACTGCATGCTCTGTGGGCATGGTAGTAAGTGGACAGATGGCATCGTGGCGTTGGTCCCTCTCTATTTAGGTTTTGCCAGATTCTCTCTGGCTGCTGCCGCTGCTGCTGGGGAGAGATTGGGCTATCTCCTCCCAGGAGATGTCAAGCCCTCATAGGAAGAGTAGACAATTCTTGTGGCATTAGAAGGAGCTGTAAATCCAGTTCTCCAAGGTTTCCCCCACAAGATTTTCTGTCTCAGCTCTGCCCCTCATTCCTGAGATGCCTATATGCAATTTTTGCCTACGCTGTTGGAAAGCCTTGGGCTGGATCACGTCCCATCAGATCTCATAACTCCTATCAGGTACAGCAAACTGTAAGCCAGGTTCGTTTCCTGTGCTAACTCCCCTCAGCTCAGCTGAGTTACATGGAGATGGATTTGGCCACCTCCTTTCCCTCTTCAGGTCCTGCAGAGCAGAAGCAAGGCTGTAAACCTTCCAGGTGGGTGACAGTTTATCTCCAGAAAGGTTTGCCAAGTTACTTTATAAACTTCAGCTATGTATGAGAGAAGATAAAAGCCATAATGTTGCCCATTAGTCCCAATGATGGATGTGTGGCTGAATCTCTGACTGTGTTGGATGACTTCAACCAAACTTTCCATTAAAGTAGTGGAAATAAAATATCTCTACTGTCCCCCTCCCCTTCCAGCTCTAGTTTCTGGAACCAGAAGTGCCAAGATATAGAGAGGCTGTTTTCAAGATATTTCTACAGAGGTGATAGAAATGCCCATTTCTCTGTGACTGCCAGCATCAGTTTGTAGGCTGGGAGGGTTCAGATAATGTCTGGAGACCTGCAGAGCTGTGAGTGCATCCCTGAATGCGATCAGCACTCAGATTCATCTCCAGTAATGCTTACAGAGGCACATCCAGTAGCTTGGGCCACTTACCAAACCAACCCTAAACCAAGCACATCACTGGAAAAGTTTCCAAGTTGTTGTTTCATAATGTTATTTAACACTTCACAAGTTCCTTCCAACCAGAAGTCAAGAAGTTATTTAAATGTATGAATCATTTCAGTGTTTCAGAATAACTCTCTGAAGTCTCTCACTGCCACCCCCACCTCCAGCTGACCGCTGAGCCACAGGTGACTTCTCCAGTGTGGACTGGTGCGATGAAACATCACTGGAAGTCGAACCTCTCTCCAATGTGTCCTTATTTGCTATCAATTATTTGGGTGCATGCAGCTCCAGGTAAGACAGGGATTATGTGACACACACCCTTAAATAGGAGCTTAGAAAAACCACATGTGAAAAATGGTAGGACAGATATAAAACAAGAAAGTCCTTT
The DNA here is from genome assembly GCF_034619465.1 of Leptosomus discolor. Classification (NCBI taxonomy): domain Eukaryota; kingdom Metazoa; phylum Chordata; class Aves; order Leptosomiformes; family Leptosomidae; genus Leptosomus; species Leptosomus discolor. The sequence goes on along the minus strand of NC_141419.1, from coordinate 89,359,006 downwards.
TTCAACCAAGGCCAAACAGTAGTAGTGAGCTCAAGGCAAATGAGAGGTAAGATTTCATGTGGCCTGGCCCAGTGCTCCCTGACCTGCATGAGTCTGCTCTTCTGTCCACCTTGTGTCCTGGACCAGCTCTTCCAGAGCCAGAAATCCTGATCTCCAAGAAGGGACAACCGTGGAGATACCAGATGTACAAGGTCTGTGGCACCTAATGGCTACGCTGTGGTGAACCTGCTCTTCCCAGGGAAAGTCCATTGAAGTGTGGTTGCACTTTGCATCAGGCTCAGAGAAAGAGGTAAAGAGGACCTCGTGGCAGGTTGTTAGATGCCTGCCAGCTGCTCTACCACTGTCTAGCTCTTCTCTTTCCCGTGTACCTCCTCCACTTAGAGTTTTGCAAGGGTGACAAAAAAGAACTTCACAATTGGACATTTTACAAATCTGTGATTACTGTCTGTTGGCCCACAAAATCCTTTCACAATGAAGAGAGGGGAAAAAATAAGCCCAAACAGCAGGGGAAAGAAATAACTTTAGTCCATTTCTCGTCTTCCAAACTTCCCAACTCTGCTAGCTTGCTCTTTACCATCCTTCTGTCAGGTTTTCCTTGAACTCTTCATTCACTTAACTTGGTCTGGTCAATGAGGAGTATTGTGCATCAACCATGCAAATAACTGGCTACTCGCTCTTTCATCTTCATTTCTTAATTTCTCTACAGTTTATCCTGATTGCCTCCTCTGACTTAGGAGGCTTTGTGTCAGTCTTGAAATTGGACCATCTGGTAATGATGATAATGATGATAATGATGGTCGTTCTTCCTTTGGGTTGGCTTGTATTCAACTTTTCTTAACTAAAGCACAGGGTTCTGCCACAATCCAAAGAATAGTTTCCATTTAAACATGGTAGAGTACAACTTGTCTGATCAGCTGACCTAAACGCACAGCGATTAGTTATGTCCCTCAACCTGCTAAATTACAGCCTTGTCAGGGGAACGGGTCACCTGCATGCGTGCATGTACAAGGCTGAGCAATGTGCTGAAGACAGATGGAGGAGACTTGCTGCCCCAACCACTCATTTTTTAGGATGTCAATAGGTGGAGCTGAAGGAACAATGCAGAGCACACAAGTGAGTGTGTATATGGGTTTGTTTGCTGGGTTTTTTTTGGTGTATTAGGGAGGGATTGCACTTGTAAAATGACAGAAGTGTAGCTGTATAGTAAAGGGAGGGCATAGAGGGCACAAGATTGCTGCATAGAAAGATGGAGGAGCTCTAGAAAAGGAATAAACATTTTCATCTGGGACAAAATATCTTTTCTGCGTCTATAGACCTGTCCAGAGTATTTGATTCAACTTCCGCACATATAGCATTAAAAACCACTTTATTTTTCTTGGTAAATCACCTACAGAATGAATTTTAGCATGCAACTTTGCATAGTTACCTTAGATTAGACAATCATTCAAATGCTTTGTGCATCAGAGATGTCCACCTTGAGATGATCTAGATCTCAGTTAAGGCAGGTCAGGTATGCTTAAACTGTCCCTCTGGCTAAATAAATCACTTTGAGAAAGAAGCCTTAGTATTCCAATAAATAAGGATTCTTGTGTCATGGTTTGCTTAGTCTGCTAATCAAAACATGTAGCTCTGAGCACTTCCCATTTAGTACAGCTTATGGAAATCAAGCATCATTATTGCTGTCTGATACATTATCACTAGCAGCCATATAATGGGCAAAATGTTCCTGGTTGGAATGAGTGTAATTTATGACTCTAAATCATTATGTATAAAGAAGGAAAAGTGCAGCTGGATATTCATTAGATGCATTCAATTTAATGTATTGAAAACAGTAAAGAATATGTTTTAATTAATAAGCCAAGTGCACATGGCATGGAATCTGTCAAGAGAGGCCACAGATCTCTGCAAAACTCTCGTACTTACTGGGAAGTGAAACAGCAAAGCTGCTCCTCTCTCTAGAGGGAGTTAGTCTGTATTCATGTGCAGACCAGAGTTCACCTGCTTTGGTTGTCTCTGCTTTATTGCCAGGGTTAGAGGATTTTGCCCTTCAGATCCGCCAGTGATACAAAAGACACTGGATGTTTTTATGTGCCTCCCTTGCTTGGACTTCCAAATTGCAAATCAGTCTCAAGAGGAAGATAGCTAGCATATTCCGAAATTCAGGGCCTTTGGTCAAATTGTTTTAAGAAAGGGCAATTAAGAACCGTTAAAAAGACGTTAAAAATGTTGTAAGCCTTGCCTCTCTGTTGCAGTGTTGGAAGGAATGAATGAGAAAAAGCAGGACATTTCAACAGCTGTGAAGTTCAAGTCCCCAGGTGACCTTCAAAATTAAGACCGCATCATCGACATTTCCCCTAAGAGTTTGAAAATGTACTGAAGATATCTACCAAAGCATCTATACCTTATGAGGTGTTCTTAAAAAGACCTGAAATGGAAAAGCAGTAGCAGTAACCATTATTAAAATTACTGTTGGGACTGGATCTTTCATTCTAGCTCAAAATGCTTGTTGAAGCGATTTTTGGCACCTGGCATTAACCATGCTTGTTAGAAGCCAGAAAATGAATCACCTTGGAAAATCTCTGCAAAATTTCCGTGCCTCCCATCATGCAAGGGCAAATGAAATATATTTCCAAATTATAAGAATTTTTTAACATGATTTTTAGCTCATGGCAACAGGCTCAAAAATCAGCCAATACTCGCAGCTTGTAATTTAAGTTGAATCATCTTGACTTTTCTGATTATTTGTTGTTTGAAAGAAGGGGAAGGGATCTGGGTTACAGTACTATACTATTTATATTCATGTTAGCACTCAGGGTACCTTCATTAGGCATAGCCTTTCCTCAAAAAATCCACAAGCCAGGTGTGACCATTACCATCTACACACTGGGATATCTCACTGCCAGTGCCTGCTATGTGGGGCCATATGCAACCCCACAGGGACTGACTGCACAAGGTGAAGCCCTTTCTCCTGAAAGGCTGTGTTTTAGACCACTCATGGAGTCGGTGCTGAAGGGAATAGCTCTGATGCCCGTGCTCAGTTTAACCTTTTAGAGATTAAACCATGTCAAGAGAGAGCCCCAAGCAGAAGCCGTGCTACCAGAGGCAATTTAATCTGTGAGTAGCCACCCTGCTTACTCCAAGTAGCAATTGCAGTGAGGTTGTGGTGACATCCAAGCCACCACCGGTGCCCTGGGTGGCTTTTTACTTAAGAGTACAGCTCTTATACCACGTCCATCTTCCCATATATCCTGCAATGAACTAAATAGTCTGTCATTTGCAAAGTAATTGCTCCTAAAAATATCCTGAAAGTGACCCTTTTGGGTGTCTGACCTACATGGTGGATTCAGTGGCTTACTATAGCCTGGATGTGTGCACAGCTCTGCGAAGACACGGTGAGGATCTCCCACCTGGTGTGCTGCCAGAGTGTTCTCTAACGTATCTGCATGGTTGGTTGTTCTTCCCCTGTGCAACCGAGCAACTATTTTGAAAGGCAGCTGTCAAGAAACTGTAGCTTCTCTGCAAAGTAGGTGAATTTCCATCCTGGATTAAAGTGTCTGGCCTTGGAGAGAGGTAGCCAGCATACTCAGATGAGAGACTTTCATAGACAGAAAGGAGTGTGCTCTTGCACTCAGGGAGCCTGAACTCACTAGCAGAATGTGTGGTGATCTTGTTCTCTTGCACTTGCAGAGCAGAGCCTGTCTACTTTGGCCTACAGTGTGGTGGGAAATGGAGATCGCTCCTGGTCACTTCTTCCCAAAGCAGATACAGGAGCCTGGAGGGCCACAGAGCAAGAGTGATCTGTAAGTATAAGGTGACATATGTATAGGCATCATACCGACACTTCATCTAGGTGTAAAAGAGGTGTGTTTAGCCCTAAGGGCCCATGGTGTAAATGACCAAGTCACTAGAACCACTGTGGGCACTGATGGGGTGGTAAGTCTTTCCCCAGGTAGTGAATAGAAAGTAGGACCTTTCTGCTGGGCTTGTAAAAGGTCTTTCAGGGTCAGCACAAAACCAGAGACCTTGGTGGCTCTCCCTGTCCTCCTACAAGACACCCAGGCTGCACTCAGAGGAGCTCTGAATTCTAGCTGACCCACACGCTCACCCCTCATATTTCAGCACAATGAAACAGACAGATGCTTGTATAAGGAGTTTGTTTGCATACATGGTCCAGATGAGCCAACAGCCTAAAAAAGTCTCTAAAAGGCTCGTTTTGCTGTCCACAGTGTCATCAGTTGATGAATACTGGAAACTACAGTGTTAATGAAAGAAGTGTCATCTTTGCTAATATCTTCAACAAAAGATGTTAGTGGGAACAAGCTGTTCCATGAGCAGCAGAATTAATGAAGCCATGTTTCTCGTGCATGTGTGTTTCAGGCTTGAACTTTCTGGTTAAAGAGTGCCAGCTTAAGCTTTTCCCATAGCTGTGATACGAGTGATGTCTCTCCCCAACATGGATTCTCCAGTGTCTGATAAAGGGTAACTGGAGCCAGTCTTATTCTGGCTGGTGCAACTAATCAAGTCCCTGTCTTCCCCCAGCCTGTAAATTTTCGCAAAACCTGTACAATTCTAACAAGTTTTGTTGAAACAGGTTCAAAAGTTGTCAGGGGGACGCAAAAAGATGAGCTGATACACACATAACTTGGATCATGTAACTCCTTATTTTCTTTGGAAACCAGGATAGAAATATTCTCCACAGGCAGATTTTGATGCAGAAAATGGCTATTTATGGACATCTTTACACTCTTTTGTATCTTATAAAGAGATGCAACTTGGCTTCTCTCCTCTGTATGATTTATGACCCATAGGGGAAGGAGTGTTCAGAGATAACTTGCCAAGGATTTTCAACAACTGTCCCTTTTCCTCTTGCATCTTGTTGTGCTTCCTTTTGATGAGCAAAAGCTCACCGAAAGGCTTTTACATTTTCTCTTCTAGTGTTTTGCTGCTTGTTCTTGCTGAGACTTTTAGTGAAGAGCCTTTGAGCTGTTTCCCAAAGACTGTGTGAATCAATTCAAGTGGCAGTATTTAAATTTTAACACAGGATTTCTGAAGACTGAAGTTTAAGCACTTGATGTTACATAAACAGTTAGCAAGAGCTCCCCCTTTGGATACTCTGCTTTTTCTTATCTTACTTTTCTCCATTTTAATAGACCGTCTGTCATCAGACAGTGCTTCAGTCTGGACACAGACTGTATCATCAAACTGAAAATAAAAAATAAGCTCTTCCAAAAGACAGTTTTCTTTATGTTAAAGAAAGAAAGAAACACCAATGATGCAAGCTCTTCTTTCCTCTCACAGGTCCTCTTTCTTACCTGGAGGAAGGGTGGAAAGCTTTGAATATATTAGCCCCAGACAAAGTCTAGTCAAAGCCTAGTGAGATTTGTTTTTCTCTTTTTGTCTTGTCTGTTCTAATTCAAGACTCAGAAGTGATGGGTAACACTACTGTTGTTGTTTTAAACAGGTCATTCTTCCTGGGAACAGGACCTCAAATCTCCATGTGTCCTAGGTGCATTGCAATGCCCGACTCTACTCCTCATTATTTCTGCTCGTTTGATATTCACAGAGAGTTTAACCAGTTCTTGTTGTGGCCAGTATCAGTGACAAGGGAAATATTTATAGTGTTGAAATCAAAGAAGCCACCACAAGGCAGTGCTAACAGCACTCCATCACTTTAACCTTATTTTTCAAGTGGGGGAATGTAACTATAGCCTTAAAGATCACTCATCGCAATAGGAACATTTACCTCTTAGAAAGCCTTTGTGTTACGACTGTAGTTCAGGGACACAAACATTGCTTTTTTGCATAATTCACAGTTCTTCAACAGCCAGTTTGAACACTGTTGGTTCAAGCAGCACGCTGGTTTTCTGATGCAGACAGTGGTGCACAATGCTATTTCTCAGCCGTCTTCACCCACTGTTTCTCATGGTGTCTGTGCAGACCCAGAATTCTCAATCAGCAGAAAAAGGACTGACCTCGCACCGACTGGTAGGACACTATCAATCATCAACTCCTGCTTCTCCCCTACGTTGTTCCTTAAACTTCCGAGTTTTTTTGTTTATTTGATTTTATCTCTATTCTGTAGTATGTTTTGCACTTGCTATGTTATCTCTCAGAAAGCTACAGCATTGCATCAAGCTCTCATTGACTTTGTTTTTTTTTTTTTTTCACAAATCCTCTGTTCATGATTGATTTTACACAGCAATTCAGCAGGACAGCTGACAGCAGCAGGGAGACCTGTAGGTACCCAGAGCTCTGGTGTCTCACTTTATGTCCTCAACGGTCTTCAGGCTCTAAGCCTAAAATTAGAGGATCACCTCTGTCAGTCCCTAAGCTCTTCCAAAGACCAAAGCCAGGTGAGAGTTTGTCCCAGGCCACTATTATCAGGAGAGGGAAAGAGGCAGGGCAGAAGAGGGGGTGGAAGAGCTCTGGGAAGTGTAGAAGGTGCAGGCAGGAACTGCAGCTTCGAGTTCACAGAATCACAGAATGGTTTGGGTTGGAAGGGACCTTAAAGACCATCCAGTTCCAACCCCCTGCCATGGGCAGGGACACCTCCCACCAGACTAGGTCGCTCCCAGCCCCATCCAGCCTGGCCTTGAGCACTGCCAGGGAGGGGGCAGCCACAGCTTCCCCGGGCAACCTGTGCCAGTGCCTCACCACCCTCACAGGGAAGAATTTCTTCCTAGTATCTAATTTAAATCTACCCTCTTTCTACTTGAAACTGTTACTCCTCATCCGATCACTACCCTCCCTGACAAAGAGTCCCTCCCCACCTCTCCTGCAGCCCCCTTTCAGCACTGAAGGCCGCTCTAAGGTCTCCCCAGAGCCTTCTCCTCTCCAGGCTGAACAACCCCAACTCTCTCAGCCTGTCCTCACAGGGGAGCTGCTCCAGCCCACTGAGCATCTTCATGGCCTCTTCTGGACCTGCTCGAGCAGGTCCACGACTTTCTTACGCTGGGGTCCCCAGAGCTGGACGCAGCCCTGCAGGTGAGGTCTCACCAGAGTGGAGCAGAGGGGAAGAACGACCTCCCTCGACCTGCTGGCCACGCTGCTCTGGATGCAGCCCAGGATGCCATTGGCTTTCTGGGCTGCAAGTTGCCACCTTATACTGAAATTTTCCAAGGTGCAAAGGCTTCAGCGCTGTATCTGTTTTTTTTGTGCATGTCTTTTATTCTCCTCCGGCCCTCTTGCAGGCCTCCTTTGCCTGTGCTGAGAACTGTCCCGGGCTGCACCACCTGGCCCTGGGCTGTTTCCACTGCTCTCTGCTCTAGCTGCTGAAACCCTGGCAACAGCTCATGGTGGAGTGATGGGAGCCTGACAGAGGGGATGTGAACAGATCGCTGTTGATTGACAGCCCCTCTGTAACGTAGTCTGTCAGATTCGTTATCTGTACCTCAGAAGTCCCTGGGGATCCCATCACCATTTCACAGGGTGCAGTAGAAACATATAACGAAGATCCAGCCCCCTTTCCCCAAGAGACGGCAATCTATTTCTAAGACAAGAGACAGTAGGTGGAATCAGCTTGTGGATGGCAGTGAGGAAAGAAAAAGACTTAAGATCTGGGAAATACACATATGTCACAAAGTCTGGCTGTTTCCCTAATAGCATCAGAGTTTCCTTTAAGTTCTGTGAAAGAGGTGATCTACAGAAGCGGACCATCAGCCTGAATCTTATCCCCTAACTGGGTGGGTGTACTCCAGCCACAAAGTAACAGAGAACATCATGCTGGATGAAGACCCAGAAATTCGGGTTCCAATGCTTGAGCCTACAGATGGTCATTCTGTTGATATAGCAATAACACTAAGACTTTTTATTATTATTATTTCCCAAGCAGCTGTCAAAGCGAATTTGAGGAAAGGGACTTTTAAGTAGTGTTTACATGAGGAATGATTACTCATGGAAAATTCCTTCTCTGAACTTTTCCAATTTCATTAACAAAGGAATGTTTATAAAGCAAAGCCCTGCTCGACACACTGACATTTCTGAGTTTGGAGTTGCTCTTGTAGTAGTTGAAATTGAGTTCATGCATCAGTTTGAGGGCATGTATTACATCCAGGTGGAACAAGGACCTACTTGTGGCAATCATGAGAGGAAATATTCCTCATGTGGCAAAGGGGCAAGTACTGACAATATGAATGAAGGCATCTGAGACGGCTTGGTGAAAGCAGTTTCTTGCTCAGAATATTGGTTAAAGTCATTATTAGTTTTGCAGAATAAATAATTAATTTTATCTTGGGCAAGTGTTTGCAATCTCTAAAATAGAGCTGAATGCCATATTGCTTGTTACTGATAACTATTCAGCGTCCAGCTTGAGGCAGAGGTTTGTTATGCAGAGACAAGATTCCTGACAGACTTTCCAGCCTAAAATTGGATCCTTATTAAAGATAGGCTAATGTAATGTGGTTTTTTTTGGTTTGTTTTACCATTTTTTCTGTCGTTTCAGTTAATGCTGAAAATCCCTGCTCTCCTTTCATCCCACTGACTTATCCAAAGTCCACCTTGTTCCAAAGCCCAGCTAGCCATAAGGACTGTCCTGTGCAATTCGTGGTCTCATGCTGTCTATTTTTAAGGGATAGGTTGAAGATTTTCTATTGTAACGCACCATATGCTACTTTTGGGATTGATCTGCGATCTGAATTTTCGTATCATCTTTCTCTGAAGAACGATGAGAATGTTTTGCAAAAATAAGTACTCCTATCTCCCTTTTGCCATCAGAAAATAGAGGGTTGGATAGTTACCTGAGGCCACATGCTGAGGCGCTGATGGAGTCAAACCCAGAAACTCTTCCTCATGTTGCCAAGGAGGACAGGATCTAGCGCACCAGCTGCTAGAACTCATCTGTCCCAGAGCGTATTCAAACCTAACAAGAACTGGAGAACTATGGGCCATTTTGATTGAAACCTGGTGTGGAACACACAATACCTGTGATTTCTTGTAGAAGGACTAACAATTAGGGAAGCTTCTGACAGTTGTGAGAGTAAGAACATGCAGCAATGCTTTTTGTGCATAGTGCTTGCGGAAAAAGGCAGGCATAGATCTGTTAGCAAGAAAATCGGATAAATAAGGCTGCAGGGAAAGAAAATTTCTCAATGTCACCTTCCTAAGAGAAACTTCTCAGAAGACCCCAAATATAGCTTTCCTGATGCTAATGCTATGCAGGCAGGAAGTTTGTGCTATGTCACCGAGGTATGCAGCAGTTATGAGTTGTATATTTTAGAAGATCATGTGAGGAATTAAGCATGAAGGTGCCATTTAATGATACATTTATGCAGTTTTTTTTTTTTTTTTTTTTTCCCCAAGCAGACTCTCTGCTGAGCATTTACTCGTTTGAGTTAATGACAATAATTACATGAAAATACATTCGGGCTTCTCAAGATGCTGAATTTGCAAACTAGCAATACAAATACTTTAATACTCATTTAAGTACACTCTAATTGCACTTGATTCTAAGTAGTGGTGTTTTAAAAACCACGCCATTTCTAAATAACTGAACACCCCCTATCCCCAGCCCCACTGTAGCATCAATCCTTAGCAATGTACACTGTATCTGGTGGATGTCAGTATTGATAAATGATTCTGCTGAAAGAGCTGACCACAAAGAATAACATTTTCCATTAAAAATTAATATATTCCCATGCCACAGGTCCTTGTATAAAAGCAATACAATGGTCTATATTGTCTGCCTGTCAGCAGATCCATGTCTGATTTGTCGTTTACCTAGGTCCTACAAAGTCCTGAGAAAATTACAGTTTTTATACCTGCCATTGATTAGTAAGATTTATATGGTCACTCATTTGTACATTAGCAAGTGACACCTGCAGTATGGCTACCTGTCAGGCAGGCTCATAACATGAAAGAGAAGAAACAACCTTTCCTTACGGAAAGAAAAGACCCGATCTTTGCTGCCTTTCCTTCAGCACTCGATTTTCCAAAGCAATTTCAAATTGCACTCTGCTGTTTTTTTTTTGTAGGATGGGCATGGCTTTTTGCTGTCCTGTGCCAACCTAGAGCAGCAGAAACCGAGTCATTAAGCCTAATTTCCCGCTACCGCAGGACCGGCGTCACATCGCTTTGCTCAGAAGCTCTCTGAATATCCTGTCAAAGCTGAGTTTCTGCCCTCTTCTCCCTTTTGCCATGGTGGACATCCTAGGACTTAATTTCCGTAGTGCACAGGAATGGTCTCCTCATTTCCAGACTAATTACAGCCTTGGAGATTTTAAAATCCTCCTTTATTTTTGCAATATTGTTCTTTACTTTATATTACTTTTCTGTGTACCTGATTCTTATGAATGTGGACAACTTTATTATTCCATATTTTCAAGTAACACTTTTTTTGCTTATGTACACACTGTGTGCATACATGCATTGCGCCAGACTTTGGGTTGGAACTGTTTAAAAAAGTGCATTTTCTTTCTCCTTTGCATTTTAGCTGGTTCAAAACAGTTTAGCTGAGTGATTTCTCACCTGTGGAAGTGGCTTTGTCCAAGTGTTAACAATTTGCAACAGTTGCGTAATATTAGTGAGATTTTCTTTCAGAAGGGTATCAAAGCAAGGTCTAAAAAAATCTATACTAATTTATTTGATGCGTCTCTGTTTTGATTTTTGTGATGGATTATAATAATGTGAAAGACAAGAGAATGTGAAGCAGAACATTTCATTTGCCAGGAAGCAATTTTTTTCATTATTTTCTGGGAGGCTGTTCCCAAATTGAAGGAAGACAGCTGCTAAGAAATGATACATTTTGCTATTTGCCTCCTCCAGAAGAAGAAAAGTGAGAGCTACCTATGAGGTCAGGCAAAAGATTCTAAGAGATATTTGTGATGAATTACTGGTAAGGGTAAAGTTGATTGTCAGTCAGCCTAAGGTTCCTGTATTCTTCATTCTCTTACATGGGAGTAAATATCTCTTTCTCTTTCTCTTTCTCTTTCTCTTTTTCTCTTTCTCTTTCTCTTTCTCTTTCTCTTTCTCTTTCTCTTTCTCTTTCTCTTTCTCTTTCTCTCTCTTTCTCTTTCTCTTTCTCTTTCTCTTTCTCTTTCTCTTTCTCTTTCCTCCTCTTTCTCTTTCTCTTTTCTCTTTCTCTTTCTCTTTCCTCTCTTTCTCTTTCTCTTTCTCTTTCTCTTTCTCCTCTTTCTCTTTCTCTTTCTCTTTCTTCTTTCTTTCTCTTTCTCTTTCTCTTTTCTCTTTCTCTCTTTCTCTTTTCTCTTTCTCTTTCTCTCTTTCTCTTTCTTCTCTTTCTCTTTCTTTCTCTTTCTCCCTTCCCCTTCCCCTTCCCCTTCCCCTTCCCCTTCCCCTTCCCCTTCCCCTTCCCCTTCCCCTTCCCCTTCCCCTTCCCCTTCCCCTTCCCCTTCCCCTTCCCCTTCCCCTTCCCCTTCCCCTTCCCCTTCCCCTTCCCCTTCCCCTTCCCCTTCCCCTTCCCCTTTCCTTTTTTTTTTTTTTTTCCTATATAGGAGTTGTTTCTTCTGAGGAACACTGACCCATTCAGTTTGAGAGTGTCCTGGATGTCTATTTTGCTTACTTATTTTATATAGGGGCAAAACAGAGTTTGGAGAAAGCCTTACTCACATGCAGCTAAAGATCCATCAAATATTTTATTGGTAGAAAGTGAGCTTTCTGGACGATAAAAACATTTACCCCCAAATTTCTTATTGTGTGAGGCAGTTGAAACACATCCAGCCTCAAAATTCTGTTTATATCTAATCTGGAGAACTTTGTTTCACGATGAAAGTAAGCAAAAATGCATATTGTGTGGAAAATTTTGCCCACCAATCTACCAAGCCTTGCACGTATCTCCATATTTTTATTGAGGTTCATCTGCCCTAACTCAGGCATCTAGAAGGGTGATCTGAAAAGGCCACCCCACTCACTGAAGAGCCATTCCAGAGCGTAATATCCCCTAAAATAGCTGTCTTAGGGAAGGCATCATTCTGGGCTGCTACAAGATGTATTCCTGAATCCTCATTTGCATAACCTTGTGTAAATGCATCAAATACAAACTGTGTATTCGTCATCTGTTAATAGACATTGCATTTTTGCACAGAAACTCTTTCACACATGAATGTTTGTGCATGTGCACCCCACACCCAGACAAATGCCCGAATATTCATACACTTCACGTTTCCCATTTTTACTTCTTACACAGGAGGTTTCTGAAAGACTGCTTGTTTTAGCAAAATGAAATGCACTGATATGACATGCTGATACTCCACGTATTGGGAAGAATGAAAGGATCGGCTTTTCGATGAGAACCTTTTCGGTAAACTCACATGCTTGAATGATTAAACCCAAGGATAAAAATATCTTTTACAATGTGTAATTTTTTCCTTTCTCGCCATAACTTTAACACAGGAAGGGGGGGGAAGGAGGAAGAGAGAGAAATAAGCTTATATTCTTAACTTTCCTAACCCATATTGCATTCCAGAACTATAAGATGTGGTAAAGACAGGTAAGCAGATTAATTTAGCAGACTTCCAGACTTCTGAAGCAAAAGAGGGAGGCAAGAACATTTTATCATTTCTGACATATGGAGCATGTAGTACCGACTGCAATATGGAATGGATGATCAAAGTCATGTTTTCAATAGATTCTAGGAACATTTTTAGCCTTAAAGTCATTAGTAAACTTCAATTTGTGAGCTGAACCCTAAAACCTTAATTTGGACAAAGCACTGCTACTTGGGAGCAATAGTAGCTCACTCACAGGTCAAAATTTAATATAATTCTTGAATCAGGCAGCTCAATGTCTTGGGGAAAATGACTAAAAAATACTTAGAAAAATACCTTCAAGGGATGAGGATGAAATTGAGAGTTAAGCACAGAAAAAATAAGAACTAGGGCTTTCAAAGAAAATTGAAGCTTTGGAGAGCCTTCAACTATTTTGATTTATATTTAAACATTTTAGAGATTGGAGCTTTGATTAGCTGAGACCCTCTCCAGTTCCCCTTCAGCTCTGATTTATGGGTAGGCTGAATCTCAGTCAAATGAAAGCTAAATGAGGTGTTCTTTAAAATTACCTTTGAACACTTAAAGAAGGTAAGGAAGAGGGCAACTTGGCTGATGCTGACATGAAGGGGAATGGGATATGAGGGTGAGTGTTTTTAGGAGCCAGAGCCTTTTGAATACTGGAGAGGGGGAAGGAGCAGATAGAAGAGGATGTCAGGGGGTTTCTAATTGCTACATGTGATAGCACTAATATATACATCACTTTTGATTGGGAGATGCTTTAAGCTGGACTTGTTAGCACAAGGTTGTTTGTGCATATGTAAGAAAGTTTTTGGTGGGTTTTTTTTGTTTGTTTTGTTTTGGAAGAAAATTTTCTCAATTTTCTTAAGAAATGGCTTTCCCATTTTGGGGTTTACTATTGATTGTCTTAACCCACCCAAGGGTATTTTGCTAGAAATCTTGTAACACTCAGAAAGCAGATAGACACCTCCAGGTGAAACTGCGGAAGGATGATTTATGATGAATGACCCCAGTGGCCCATCTTAGACTACCATCCTGTACTATTAAGGCGGATAAAAATGTCTGTACATCAGACATGTCCACTCCGCTTGACCACCGTCTTCCCAGTCCTTCCCTGGTTTTGCTCTTCAGATTGCCATCGGTTTTATTAGAGATGATGCACACTAACTACCTCAGGCATTATAAGAAGCCAGCCAGCAGTGGATAAAAGTGCCCCTAAAGGCTAAGATTTAAGGCAATATCCAATTCTTCAAGTGGTCTTGGGCCTGCCCTCCTCACAACTGCTGGCATAGGAACACTTTGTGCTCAAGGATGTGTCCTGCTCTTGCAAATGACTGCCGGAAAGGTACACATAGAGCCAGTGTCCCACCCCACCAGGCTACTGCAGTTGGTTGATCCTTGGAAGAAAAATCTCAGGTGCAGAGGAAATTGCATGTGACAGTTGTTTGAAAACATGTCTCTTAAAGACAGTATGGAATCTGACATAAGTAGATGGTCCCTGAGAGAGTGGTAGCTGCCAAAATCATGAGTTAGGTCATGACGTTTGTAGAAGGTTTTAATATTTTGCAGCTGGAATGCACATATAATCGTGTATTCCCACCCCAGATTCTTGCTGAGTTTGAAGACATGGATACAAATAATTACTGACTGGCTCGAAAACTTTCTTGCAGATATTGTGGATTTGTTTCTTGACAGCCTTTATTATGGCAAGAGGAACTGTTGAGGTATTATGAGTGCGGAAGATTGAGACTGACTGTGGGGGATTGTTTAAGTATTCCTAGTTAGTTAGACAGCCGTAGGGCATCTTGGATTGGATTCAGCTTCATAGCTTGGACACAAATCTCAGTTATCCTGTATTCTTGGCATTGGTCTTTACTTGCCTGACAGCTCAGTGATGGGAATCCAGGATCTTTGACTATATAAGTCTGTTCCTACACAGGTGTCACCTCATTCGGCACTCGTGTGCTCAGCATTCAAACGTTTTCCTTGGTCATTTATCACTGACAACTTTTTCTTCCCATTGGGAAACAGATGAGCCACGGCAAACATTTATCAGTTCTCTGAGGTGGTGTTATATCAGCTTCCACATCAGTCCTGAAGCCAGCTGGTCTTGTGCAGTCAATGTCTTGGATCTTTTTCTGTTTGCCAGAATATTGTCCCAGCAAGGCAGTCTCAACCTTGTCAACATGACTAGCTCACAAGTGTGCCACTGTCCCTTGGGACGTGCACATGGGTGAGTAGCAACCTACTTGTGATATCTCTTGCATTCCTTGTAGGGTTTTTATTCCAGACACATGCAATAATTTTGGTGATAGTGGTGTGGCTGTTCTCAGCCAGTTTTAGAGAATCACTGTGGGCTAAGGACCACAGTTACTATTTTTGCGACTAGTGGCATCAAGTAATAACATAAGTGGTGTTGCCTCTTCAGTTAGCCAGATCCCACAGTTTTTCATCTTTCTTCTTGAGACATTTGGCTTCTCTTGTCTCCCTAATTACTTTGTCATGTGTCAAATCAGGGTTGAGCCTTTCTGACATGCACAAACCTTAATATCATGCATTGTTTCATCATGCAGCCAGCTGGAGAAATGGCAGCTTTGTAAGGGGACTGCACTGGGACTGGAACCTCATGCTTCTCCTCTGTATTTCCTCTGTAATTCCTAGGAGGTAGTCAAGGTCCTAAGAAAGATCCCAGAACATCTTGTCTGCCTGAATAAGACCAGCAGCTGAACAGAAGAAGGAGATGGTGTAGAGGAAAAGGATCTGGGAAGGCATGCGTTATCCAACCACGGTAGATGAGATTGCTAACCCTGTTGGCTCTAAGATGCCATCAGTATTTCCTTTGGAAATATCCCAGTAGTGGGGTTGCCCAATGGGCAGTTCCAAAGGTGCTGCAGCCATCCCCAGGGAGTGTAAAGCAAATGGTGATGGGGCTGCTCGCAAATGGCAACACACAGGCACCCCCATGATGATCTCTCTTGTGAAGAACAGACGTTCCCTGTCTACCGCTGGCTATCACGCACGTAGATTAAATGGAAATCTCACTTCTCTGGAAAACCGAATTGTTTATTTTTTTTTGCAAAGACAGAATAGGCAATAAAAGGGTTGCAAAGACAGGATAGGAACCATCAGTTTATGGCTGGAATGTATGAGCTGGGGGCACTCTGTGGTTTAAGTCATCATGCTGTAAGCACTCCTGCAGGATAAATGGGTGAAAAGTAATCTCTAGAAACGGTTCTGAAGGAGCTCAGAGGATTTCAGAAACAAAGTTGTGCATTTCTTTTTCCCTTAGGCCCACAACTAGCCCTATCTAGCTGCAGTCATTCTCACTTAGCTAAGACCCATTCAGCAAAAAATTTAACACTGTGTTTAAATCCACCCCTGTTTAGCAAAGCACAGAAGCATGTGCTCCATATTAAACATACACTGAAATCCTTCTAGGAGCCTCTTTGCCAGCCTGAAGCTCTGCATCTGAATTCTAGCCAAAATTGAACTGATGACAGGGGGATTTGGCCCATGGACGTCGCTCAAAGTGAAGTCACGATTTAAATGCGTGCAACAACAATTTCAATTTAGACATAGGATCTAAATAGTCTAAACTTTGAAGCAAGTGCAGAATCACCTTCCTGCTTGAACTGTGGAAACTACCTTTGCTGGAGCTTTGTTAGGATAACTGACTAGTTTTATGCCGGAATAAACATAGAGTTTTCTAAGGATCTCTATCAGAGTCACATTGATTTAACATAATGGAGGTTCTTAAGCTGAAAAAAAGAGATATCTCGTACTTAGTCCCAGGTGCAGTATCAGATACATGTTGTCTGAAGCTAGAATACCTGAATGTGTGGAGCCAGACTGCCATTGCAGCTTGTCTACATGTCACTGTCTGGGTAGTAGGGGACAAGGTAAGCACAAGAAACAGACATATGAAGGCACAAAATCTGAACACTTACAGTTTTTCAGAGGTGCAGTTGTTTAATCAGCGCAAAATTCTGTGAGAATACCGAGCCTAAAATAACTAAAAATTGATTCCCACTATTTCTGGAAATATCCCAAAAAACTCACAAGTGTTTTTGAACAGCTGAAGTCCAAGGAAGTCCTGCCACTGATTTCAGAGCAGAAAATGCTGAGTAATTGTGAAAGACTATCCCCCAAATTCAAATTGTCTAAATGAAGCCAGCACAGTTGAGGTCTTTCCTTTCCCTGACAATCCCTGTGCCACCTCCTGTGGTGTGCTGCGTAAGAACAGAATGAGTCAAGGGGCAAGAAGAAGGTAAAATGCTATTTTCAGAGTTCAGCCTATCAAAGATTGAGTGAAGACTTAATGTCAGACATTTAGACATCGGACTTTTCCTGTGATGGTTACCGTCATCATCAGACCACACCTATGAAGTGAGAACAGCAAATTTAATATTTCACAACAAGTGGTTCATAGACAGGACACAGGTGCAGAGCTATTACTTCTCTTTTGATATATAGTATTACTATATTTTATGTACTATATGTAGTATATATGTGCATGCTATATATATACTGTATTACTATATTCTGATATAGACTATGCTGTCTGGGACCTACTAGAGCTACAGGTCAGTCCTGAGTTGGAGGAAAGAGCAATGCAACCTACCCATCAACTCTACTTTATGCAGCATGTACATCTGCCTTAAAAATCCCGCTTTGACTACTAGCCACATCTCATTGAATTGTCTTAAAATGTGTGACAAGGTAAGTCTGATGTGATGGTCTGGGTCGTGATACCATTGTTTCATGTCAATTATAATCATAAAATAATAGCAACGGAATGCCATTTAATGGCTGTACTAAGAACAGGTTGACTGAAATGCAATGAGTATGTATCATCATTAGAGAGCTGATGAGTCTCAGAGAATGTCTTTTAATGAACAACTGGATATTAACTAGCAAATGATGACTTTTGCAACTGAATCTAAAAGATGAACTCATTGATACCGTTGGATTATTAAGAATCTTAGTTATTGATGTTCAATTATTTTAATAGATTTGCTTTCCTTATTGTACAATATGACAACAAAAGTGTAGTGAATAGTAATTTCCTAATAATAGCCATAATAATGCTAATAATACCATAATCTTACTTAATCTAATTTAAATAGACAGCAAAAAGACCTACTTAGAACCACTTGTCTTTTGTTGGTGGAAAGATTCTCATTATGAAAATTAAATTGCTTTCAAATTCCTTTGACACACTGAAATCAAAGCCACTCACCATTTACAAACCAGGCAGGAGCCACAAATCTGCAAAATCTTTAGGGAAGCACTAATGCGTTGTGTTTAATAAGGATGAATTTAGGCATCTGCTTACAGACTTTGCTGAACAGAGCTTTCTGAAGCTTTTAGGCAGGGTCTCTGTTCTAAATAAGATTAATTTTGCATCCACATCAGGACACTGTTATTATCTGAATCAATTTAATTTCCCAATGAAGTTTCTGCAAGTGACTGTAGGAATTAACATGGAAGAAGAGAGAGTAGGTGAAGGCCACATGGCAAAGACACAGCTGAAATCAACTGGTAAATCCTGTCTGGCATACCAAACACTCAGCATATAGTAAATTTTCTTGACTCCACGTGTACTTTTAATATCCTATATCAGAAAGAAATCCTCTGAAAACATGTCACCCAAGTATGGACTTGCCTCAGCAGTGTTTAAATCAAACTGCATCATCAAATATTTCTAAATTGGGTCCACCCTGAAGTTTCGATACCTTTTCTAAACGTATAAACACTGGGAAATTTGACAGAGATAATCCTGTAAAGGAGGAATTAAAAGCAAATCGTTTTTACTGCTAGTCCCATGTTACCTGGGCATTATATACATGGGTTTGTGTTTCAGTCATATATTCTTGTGTGCAAACAAAGGCAGGTTTGCTGTGTTTCACTTGGTATCACTGCAGAGCTGACGTATTCCTGGGAATAAGGGCTGGACTCTCTCGTGGCTAACACTTCACACTGTGAGCGTGCCTCTGACTGCAAAATTTTTATTGGTGGCAGTGAGAGAGACAGGAAGAACAAAGTCTGAATTCTGGACTATTTTGGGGGATGACAGCCAGGCTGAAAATATCTTTCCTGCTCGGTGTCACAAAAGAGTGGATGTCATAGTGGTCAGATAAGCATGGTAGTCAATATGGTAATTTTCTCTGAAAAGTCCTTTTTCAGACTTGAACTGTAAGTTCAAAGCAAGCAGGATGGGCTGGATTCACAAGGGAGGGTAAAATGCCGTGTTTGCTTCGAAATGCACTGGTGCTGACAGCGATGTTCTTCAGCAGACGTCACAGGTGGACTCACAGGTGAAGATTGTGTGGGGATGAAAACGGGACCAAGTGATTACAGGAGAAGGGAGGAATGGTGGTGGGATCCTAAGCTAACTCCACCTGAAAAAGAGCGCTTTTCTTTCCTACCTGAGTTCCTGGTGCTTCAGCAAGAAGCAGGTTGAAGGGTGCTAAACCCTGAAACAGTAGTGACTGGGGAGCATGTGTACTGGCGGCGCCTGGTCTGGGAGTGGTGGGCAGGGTGGGGTCTGTCTGTGCTCCTCCGTGGTGAGGGGAGATGAAATGCTGAGCAGCCCCAGCGTAGCCAGCTGGAAACCTTTTACAGTGGGAAAGTAAGGAGAAAAAAACTACCCTTTTGCGATAAAAAATCCTTTCTGAAGCAAGTAATTTTGGAAACAGACAGATGCATTATAAACCCCCACAATGCTACTTCTCTGGGAAACAGTACAGAATATACAACTTTCTGTCAGAAAGTCAACAGATTTTTGCTGCTCATAGTCTTTGAGCCCCAGCATGTGTCTGCCCACAAGCCTCAGCATCAAATAAGAAACATGTCCATGTGCAGGAGAGGACTGCATTGCAGGTGCCAAGTTAGATGACCATGCTCAGGTAAACCCTGTTCAGCTCTCCTTAGAGCTGGTCCCCAAAAGTCACTGCTGCCCCCAAAGTATGGGCAACTCCAAACCTGCCCTGGCTTGTGCTGCTTGCTCATGGTGTTGGTGCCCACGGGGAAAGGCAGGTTGTGAGGATGCCTTAAGCCATGCCTCAAGGGTATGCAGTGTGGTGGTGATGGGACCTGTCACTGAGGAGTCCTCCTGTAAGCTTCTCCCTCCCAGGATGATTTAAGCAGACCATGGGATGATTGTACTGCTCGGTTTATCCCTGGGTCCGCGGGGATTCAGATATTCCCACCTGTCTTTGCTCCTGCAGGGTGTTGTGGAGGGGAGAGTGCTCCTTTGGGATGCCCTTGCTGCAGAGTGATCCCAGGGAGGGAGACAGACCACCGGGGAGAGAGGATGTTAAAAATAAAATTAAAGGAAGACTTCAAATTACTGTAAAAAGATTGTGAAGTTGAAGACAGGACTTTCAGAGAGCACAGTTTGTCAGGAAGACAGCTGCTTTTTATAGCATGCCTGGCATGGCTGATGGCAAAGACATTTGACATTTAGCTCTGATTGAGTGGCAGGTGGGGAGAAGGAAGCCAGAGATACTGTAAGCAAATCAATTTGAAAGCAGAATTAGGAAGGGGCAGCATTTGGGGAAAGTTGAGTAGCTTTGGCTGGACTCTTTGGCTGCTTCACAGTGCTTGAAAGGCTGATCCAAAGTCCCTTGACATCACTCTCCCGTCCCTTCATGGAGGAAAGAAAATAGTCCCAGAGCTCCAGGAAAATGAATTTCCTCCTACAAGAGTCTGCCTCTCTTGGGCTGTCAGAGCTGCCTGTGTCCAAGTCTCCTTCCCCAACGAGCCAGAGCAGGATTTGGACCTCAGGGATGGCAGACACAAGGGTGAAAGAGCTCCAAGCTGGCAGTAGTCATGGCTGGGATCCACACCTTTCTTTTGCCACTGAATTATTGTTGCGAGGGGAAACTGTGTGAGAACTGATGTGAATTGCAACTGAAGGAGTCTTTCAGGTGCTCTTGGTTTAGGAGAACCCAGCCCCTGCACATGTGTTTGAGCAACTGGAGGTTAGTTGAAATGAAAATGGGCCTCAAGGTCTTATTTTCTTCATTTGTGAAATGTGGATAACAACACTGATCCTTCTCCTGCTTCTCAAGGTGCCTTTGAACTTGCAAAGTGCTGACTATTAATCTTATTAATAGGAGGGACTTATTCCCTACAAGACAGCTTTTACATATTACCCTTGTAATGAGCCCGTGGCTTTTGATTGTTACCCCTGAGTTGTTCATCTCTGCACAGCATCTAAAACGGGGATAACATGCAATGTTGTTTTTCCTTATGTATTTGAATTAATTTCACTGTGTTTCCAGCCCAGCTCTGATGCTGTGACTCATGAGAAGTACCAGTCACTGTGCACTGGGGACCACCACAAAAAACTGGGAGTAAGCCTCTTATCAACTACTGCTTATCACACAGACCTACTGGTATACTTGTTCCAGACTTCTCTGAGCTCCCTAATGTAATTTGCTGTTTTTATGAGGTCTTCCTTATCTCCAAATACATTTTCCTCTTATTTATTATCCAGGATACATTTGGTAGAAGGAGTTAAGTGCCTCAGTAATTTACAGTCATCATTAATTTCATGACTGCCAATTTATTGGTGTTTACACCTTCTGTACAAGAAGGCAAAGGATTTGATACAATAAATAAACTTCTCCTCAAGCATTTGTCAGGCTGTATTTGTTAATGTAAGTCTTTCTCTGTCAGTGCAAGGATAAACTATGGGACTCCTTGCCACAGGACAGGAAAGGGGAGACAGTGTGAGCATGTATGAGATACTTAATTAGGACTAATGGCACAAGGGATGACCTCAGGCAAATCTTTTAACCTGCATATGCTTAAAGATCCTTGCTTGAAAGATGAAAACAGAATGCAGATTGCACTGAACATTGGCTTTGGGAAAGTGAGGGATTTGAGAAAAAAAAAATATTTGCTGAAGTATTATATTTTAATTAGGGAAAAATTAAATTGTACTTTTAATTTTGATTATTTTGAACTGAAACACTTTGAATTGTGGACCAGACCCAAAACAGTTGAGGAACTGTTTTTTTTTCAAACTCTATTTGACAAAGGTGTTATGGTATTTCATGGAAGCTGTGATTTGAATATTCATCATCTCCCGTAGGCAAAACTTCTCCCACCAGGTTTGTGGCATAGATGTTTTTTCTTTTTCTCATCTATCTCAGATTCAAAGTGTTGAAAAATTCCTACTGCAGGCCAGCTGTCTGGAGGCCTATGTGTAATTGTACTCCTGCTTCCAGCAGAGCGAAATCTGTGTAGTGCGAGGAATGATGTGTTGATGTTGAGTTTATACCTTGTCACAAGCTCAGTATGTATTCATTGGAAAATGCAACCTACTTTCCCTATGCTTTTCTTTCCGTCTGAGAAGTGGGAAAACTCACTCTGGACAGAAATTTCTTTCTGCATAATTTTCCGGGGTGGGGTTGCAGAGGAGGGATTTCAGTTTTATTATGATTTTCCACCTAACATCTCATTTTAAATGAATTCAATCCCTCAAATATTGTGCCACAGGGAAATTGGATTTTACCACTAAACCTTCCGTAATACATCACGATTTCTCTTCTTATTGAAGGGAGGTTGGACATTTGGGAATCTCATACAGTGACGTGTTGGGGGACATGTGGTCTTGCTGGTGAGTCCAGCTTCCGGGTGAGAATGGGCCTGCAGGCAGAAAAATTTACCCCTGAGACCTTCATGACAATTCTCCTTTAGTCAGAGATATTTGCCTTTTTGTGATGGTTGTGTTTCTAGCACAAAAGAAATGAAAAAATCTCTCTGGAAAAGAAGCTAGTGTTAATTACAAATTAGGCTTCACTAAAGCACCGATTTTCTAATGTAAAGCTACTTCCAGTGAAAATGCATGCGTAAAACTATTGACAGTAGTGGTTTGCTTACCATTTTCTGTATTTTGATATTTTGAATCCTGCAAGGGAGATGCTTTCCATTTGTGCATCTTTTGATTGACTCTAGGTCTTGCTATGATAAAAAATACTACTGCTACTAATGCTCCTTTGCCTGAGATGTACCTGGGAGCAGATTTTACCCACAGCAGGCACACCATGAAAGGAGATTTTAGCTGTTCTCCCTCCAGGGTCCCCTGGAGCTGGTGGAGAGGGCTAATGTGCCCTGTGCATGCAATGTCCAGGGAAGCTGGCTGTGTCATTCTGAGGCAGAGATTCTTAGGACTATAGATAACTTCAAGAGCATTGCAAGCAAAGCCCTCAAAGTGTTTCCTGAGATCCTCCAGCTTCTACCAGAAATTACTGGCTCGCTGGAGGAATTACGGGGTGAAACCCCATCCTCGCTGTGATGCTAATGTAGGGACCAAGGGTTCCTTCCCAACTAAAGAATCAAAAATCCAGTTAATACAGCTGCGCTTAGCCCAGTGTTTACTCATAATAAAACATCATTAGAGGGACCTAGCCTTGCATTAGCATTGGCTTTGCTCTGATGAAATCTGGCTGCATAAAAAGTGTCTCAGAGAGCTGCTCTGGCAGAAACACCCACTGCCCAGCACTGCCAAAGAGTGCTGCGCTTTACAGGTGAGGTCCTGCCCATGCCTCGGGAGCGCCGAGGTGAGCCAGCCCCCACAGGCTCAGGGTGATGAATAAATTCACAACATGCCGGAAAAACAGATTTTGCTTTTACTTTTTGTCCCGCTGCTCAGAAAAGACGTCTGGAGGCTGCACCCAGTGAAGAAATCTGGGGGCAGTCCTTGCTCTGGGCAGCGTGTCGGCTGTGGCGTGCCCTTGTAACGTAGCTAACGTAGCATCCTGCGTGGTGACCTGTCCAGCCTGATCTTGTGCGGGTAGCAGCATTAGTTCAAGGCAGCAGAAATTCACTATTCCCACCTGAGCCATTCTGGCTTCACTAACCTTCACTTTTTTGCCACCCCCCTCAAAGCTTTTGTGGTTTCAGTTTTCCTCCCTCAGGGAAAAAAAAAAAAAAAAAGGAAACCTCAGTATGGTTGCAAAATCTTTGTCATGATGCTCTTTTGTATTGGTAGAGGTCTGTTTATATTTGTGTTAACTACTTGTGTGGTTTAGCTTAGGTCTGTTAAGAGTAATTAATATTCTAAGTACAGACATGCTCACATAGGACATGATCCAGCTTCTATTGAAATGAGTGAAACTTAGTGATTTAGACAGCATTTCTGAGAAAAAAAGCGGGGAGCCTGTGCCCACGTGTGTTTGTTTAAAGGTTGTTTCAACTGGAAGGAGTCAAAATAATTGCAAATTGCACATCCAGTTTACTCCGCTCGGCCAAAATGGTGTGCTTACCTGCAGGGTAGAAAGCAGAAGCCATTTAGCAGCATCAGTAACTAAACACGGGGAGGGAGGAATGCAGAGGAAGTTTATGGCGGATTTCGGCTGGCGGGATGATTTCCCGCGTGCGAGACTGTGGGAAGAGCATGCTGCTCTGAGATCTGTTTTATGCCTCATCCCAAAACATGGGTGGGAAAGGATTAAAACCTGAGTATCGATTGCATAAAAGAGAAAAAGGGATTACTTGTTCTAGGGTGGAGCAAAAGAGAAAGCCTTGGATGGCCCCATAAACTAAGATTAAAAATTAAACCAATTTTAAAGAGATTTTGGAACACATTTAGATGTGGGAAATGAGTGTCTTAATTACTGTGTATTCTGCTTTGCGTACTTTATGTTTAATTTGCCCAATTTTTGGAGGTACTGAGGAGCAGCAGCACCTGCTGCTTTGAGCTCAAGTTGAGGGTCATCATACTGTGAGAATAACTGAGCCCAGCATGGCTCAACTGGGGACATTTCCAGACCAGGGTTCTTGTGCACGCCAATTTACAGATACCTGCAGCATGTTACAAGGTGACCATCCCTAGCCCTTCATCATCCTAAAGTGACTAGAAATGTGTCCAGTCTGGCCAAGATCAGAGAGACATCATAATAAACACTGTGACATTTATTTGAGTGCACACACAGGAGATTCTCCGAGGCAATGAAAGGGCTGGACCCAGCACGTCACGTAGCGGCTCCCATCACAAGGAACCTATTGTTGCAACCTTTTAACAATAATGCTGGTATTTCTTGCCTCCATTTTGCCCCTAGACCTTCTTCAGTAAACCTCTTAGCGTGTCTCACCCAAGCTGGTGTCTCCCTGGACACTAGACTCCATGAGATTATGTGTTAAAGACAACATCACCTAACATACTTCACTCAGCTATCACCACTGTTAAATCTTTAATGGTAAATGTTAAATATTTTATTTAACGGAGAACTTCCCTTCACCCTTGCCCAAGAATGATATTTCTTCTCCATGAAGAATGATAGCAAACATTTCTGACAATAATTAATTTTCCGTTAATTATTTTCTATTTCTGTACAGTGTGTTCTTTTCATTCTAGCTCTCTAACAAATTTGGCGTTGAGACCCCTTCACCCTTTCCATCTATTCAAGTACAAGGTTCCATTCTTCATTAGGGCTATTTTAAAATCTGCAAAGAACTGTTTTCCAGATGTGGATACGCACAGACAGTAATTGCACTTCATGATCACTTCCAGCTGCCCTAAATGCTTGCCAACAAATTCCCATAAGGAGTGCATGTTTTGTGCTGCAAATCAGGGAGAACATTGTAAAATGATAATGTGTTGCACACTGCAGTACCTACAAGAGTTATGGACTTTATAACTGAACTAATTGGAATTAGGCTGTACTTTAAAGGTCAAGAAAGTGACGAAGAAATGCAATCTTTGTAAATTAATCTGCTGGGTTTTTTTGAGTAGTACTGAGTACCTGTTTGTTGGATAATGTTAATTTTTGTGAATTATATATTTGAATACTCTGTGTATGATCGTGGATATGGCAATCTCATGTTTTGAATTTGAATGCGTAATCAGACACCACATATTCTTTTACCAAGTAAAACATTTCCCTCCTGGAACCGTTCTGGTGTGACCAGAACTTATAGCTATGGATCACATGTTCTGCTGGTGTTAATGGCCTCAGTTTCATTGATATCAATGGAGATATGTACACACTGCTAGAACTGAATTTGGTCCTGTATTTTTGTTATTTTAACAATGTAATTTTTAAATAGGTGTTTATATAGTTCCAGTGCAGTTTTCTCCTTTTTTACTTACACATACTTATGATCCCTGGCTGAGATACAGTTTTATGCAAGAAGACCAGGAGAAGACATCACTTACAGCCTCAGAGTAACAACATCCTACCCAGCATAGCAAGTGCTTTAGCAGGCCTAAAAAATAATAATAATTTTTTTCTTACATCAGCAGAACAGAATTTTAAAAATCTATCATGTAACACCTTGCTCCATTACTCACAAGCCTGTGGACCCAATAAACAATCCCTACTAACTCTTTGTATACACTGTTCTGCACTGTGTTGCAAAGCTTGACCATGGCCCATATTCCTGGAGAGTAAAAAGGTAGAGTCACACTTCCAGCCACGATTACTACCTTAGTCTTGTGCCCCAAAGCCCAGCTTTCCTTTTAGCGGCTGAATTCAGAGTTTGGCTTTTCTCTATAGCAATGTAAAGGGTGGAGAACTGGAACACTGCCAAGACCCAGAGCTGAAGAGTCCAAAGCTGAAATCCCTGGTCGGGTGGGTCCACATTTTTTTAATAAAAAGATATATATTTTACTTTCTATGCTGAAAGGAGGTTTACACAGATGACCTCTTTGGGGCGTCACCTGGACAACCTGGTAGACTTGAATGAAATACCTTCTGAAGTGCGTATATGCTGGTGCAGCATCAGCCTGGAACAACGAATGCTTCCTTGAGTGTCCACCAAGCTACAGTGGGTCTAATTTGCTGTTACCGCATTGCTGTACACACATGTATGCCTGTAAGCATGAACAGGAATCTTATCTGTAGTTCCTAAGGACACAGTGTAGGTGGTTTCTATGGCTTCTTGTGGAAGAAGGGCTTTCTTCTTATGCTTGGTGAAAGCAATTAGTCTTTCTTGAGTCAGTTTTGCTGAATTTGCCAGTGATCTTCAACTTTTTCCACCTTACTTTCTTTTTCAGTGAAGATGTGGATTGCTACCTTGCAAAGTTATGCTTCCGACTGCAGATTTTCTTTGCTTCGTTAGCTTTTCTTTTGTTACTTCCTTAGGTGCAGTTCCTATATGCATCATATATTGAAAACTACTCCATTGGCTAAGTCTACAGTGGTGCGTCCCATGTGTATGTATCTCATATGTTACTTTCTAAAATACATGAAAGCCTTACTACAGGTTTATTTAAGCTGCAGCTCTGTTCTGGAACGTAAATCACAAACAATTTTCCGTGGTCCAGGGTTATTACCTCCCGTGCCTTTCCCAGGTGTTGTGGCTCTGTGTGGATGATACCTGTCAGCCTTTGGCTGTAGAAACAAGCCGTGTGTTGTCAACAGTGAGTCTTGCGGTAATGCAAGGCCCTTTCTGTGTCATGTAGATGTACTGTTTGTGTAGGCTGATCACTCTTGATGAACATACAGATGGATACGTTGCCAGCTGAATGAAATGGCTTAGTAATACTGTATAATTATATAGCTTAAGCGTCAGAACTACTCTTAGGAAAAAGGTAGGTGAAAATTAGGCTCCTAAATCCCCGTTTACTTTCCCAACAAAATCTCGACAGCTTTGTAAACCTGGTGAGCATATGGCAAGCCCTGTCCATGCAGGAATTGCTGGGTACAAGACACATTTGAAAATCATGACCAAGCAGGAGCCTATATCTACAAGATCCCGTTTTGAAGCCTGGGCTTGTTTGTGCATTGGAAGAGTGTTCTTGTACCAACAGAGAAGTGGGTTTCTTTGTATTATTAAGGTCTCGCATTCGGTCCAGGAAAAATTAGCCCCTTGTTAACATATAATATATTAAAGATAATGAAAGGCTTTAGGGAAATAAGAGGATGATGGGAGATGCTTTGTCTGAGTGATGATAACGCCTCTGGATGAGTCTGTGTGTGTAAGTTTGTGTAAGAAGTGTACAGATGTCTAGTGACTTGATAGGAAGGACTCCCTTTGCACTTTAGGACATTGACTGTGACACTTGTAGCCCCATGCTCTATTCTCATTCAGGGGACCAGGCCATGTTCGAATGAGCAGGAGCCAATGGGGTGGCATGGCATGGTCTGATAAGAGCAGGAGAGAAGATAACCAAGATTTTTCCGCAAATGCCTCAATACACTTCTAAGGCTCATGAGCCTATTCAAGTGCTTTTTTGACTTTGTTATGACAGCAAGATGGTCACACTGGATGAGGGGATGATGTTGCTTGCAGTAGGTGAATTGAGGCAGAGAGAAACCCATTGCAGACTGCCCAATAGTGTCTAGCCCTCCTACAATCTTCAGAAACGCCTCCTCTCCTTTGCCTGTTATAAAATACAACAATATCCTCTCTGCCTGTAGTTTATGGACAGACACTTCTCCCTGTTTGTTCCACAGATTTTGATTAACTTTATAGTGGGACATTGATATAATTTTCTTAAGCTATTTAAGTACCACACTGAGGAAACCCAAGGGAATTTGTATTGCCTAACTTGGAAGTCTAAAAGCGAGTTATGTCCATCCGAGCTGTTCATCTTTGGTTCACTTTGGACCATAGTCAATGGTGAAAGAGAGGTTCTGAATCATCAGATTTAAGACTAGAGGTGTAGTCCTTTGGAATGCTTCCAGTAAGAAGAGTGACCATCCAGGGTGACTTTTATATTTGAGACCTATAATGTTGAGCACCTACATCCCAAGCTAAGTTTCATAGATAGGAAAAACCAGCAGATTCCCCCAGAAGCTTCTTCAGGACAGTGAGGATTACTGCCTAGGATTATGCAGCATGAGCACCTCCTGTTTGATGGTGCTGATGCTAAAGTGGCTCCTCCAGCCGTTAAATCACTGACAAGCACAGTATCTCTGACAACTTCAGCAAGCATTGATCATGGCTGGACGCCTGATTTGGAGCCCAGTGGGATGAACAGGAGGCTTTTGTTTGACTTTCTGTTGGATTTTATGGTGAGCCCTGTTACATAAATAATAGCCTGTCTGCATGTGACATTATCAGCCTGATAATTCAGCAGCAGCAGTCTTTCCTCACAGTAGGTGGAAGTCGCTGGTCAGAGCAGTCCTGTAGGCAGCACTTGCCACTTTCTAGACAAAAGAAAGTGCTTTTTCTTACTGTGGCATTTGTCTTGGTAGGTGGGAAAGCACTTGCAGCTGGGCATGGGAAAAGGAATAACAAACTTTTGTTACAAAGTTTTGTTACAACCATGCCTGTATGTGCTCCGTGGTAAAAATTCATCAACATTAATTTATTCTGCCTTCATGAACAATCCTTCCTTCACAGCCCTCCCACACCCAGCCATTCACGCATGACCAAGGTTCATAACTGAAGATACTCACTGACACACAGTTCATCAGTGGCGCTTTTCAGCAGTGAGCCTTTCTCATGGTGGATTTTTTTACTCTGCTCTCCAGCTGACCCAGCCCCTCTGCTATCCCAGTGTCTAGTCCAGAATCTCTTGGTTTACTACTCTCTCTTCTGTTTAGACATATCTATTTCTTAAAGTTAAGGCTTATCATAATTTCAGGAGGAAAGTGTTTCTGCCAAAAAATACAATTTTGTCAAACCTAATTTTTGGCACGAGAATGTCAGCTATATGTACATGCACATACAAAACTTAGCTGATAAGAAATTCAAAAGGAAAAAATTGTTATGAGTTGTCATTTCAAAACAAGATGAAATAATGTGTTACAGTACAACCTATACTGTTATTTTTTTTTCTTTTCAGGAAAAATCTCCCCCATTTTAAAAGAAAACATCACTTTGTTTTGAAACTTCAACCTTTTTGGATTTTCTTGGAAACTGCTCAAGCAAGTGAATTTTTTTAAAGCCTACATCCAGAATTTTTCTTTTTTAAATTCCACCTTCTTTTTTTTTTTTTTTGAGAAAAAAGAAAGTTTTTTTTACTTGCTCTAGTTCCTGTTTTGTGATCTGGTCTCAGGATCTGCCATACTCTACTTGTATAGAACTGATGTTCTGTGTAGAGGTTTTCACCATGTCTTCCACACAATTAATTTAACTAATAACTATAGGGAAAGTATTTTATTTTACACTTGCCTAAAAAAGGCAAATTAAATGATTTTGTTCAGTTCTGCAGAAGACTGACACAGAAAAAACCCAGCAAATCTTTGTGCCCCTTAGATGCCCTCAAGAGATGGAGATTTATTACTTGCTCAAGCACTCTTCAGTTTTGCAAAGTGCAGGGGGGGTCTATCTGAGTGCAAAGACCGTTTTCAAGACCTAGTCTTTACAAAGCTGATCTTCAAAGGATGCTGCACCATCATGGTAATTCCTCTGCTGCCTTTCCACCTCCCCCGCCTGCATTTCTGATGATACTCCCAGCACTGCTCACTGCAGCACTATTGTACAAGCCTTGCCAGTCTGTAGGGCCTTGCCAGGCTTGCTGCCTCTGCCCTTTTCAACTTGCACGCTGCTTTAGAAAACAACTGTTACCCTTTGTAATCAGCCTGAAAGCCCTGCGAGACTGTTGGTTTTAAAGGGGAGTTTAGACAATAGTTGTGTGGTCTTTCGCCATAAACCAGCCTCCAGTAGTAGGTAGAAAAACAGCAGGGCTCTTGCGTTCTCTTGACCTTTCTCCCAAAATAATCAGTATCTGTAGGCTGTTGAGCCTATTAAACCCTGTGCCGGCAGAGACGCTGTTTCGTATACTCAGCCCTTTTTACCAGCTGGAAAACCAAAAACTGGAGAGATTTAGGGAACCACTTGATAAATTCCTGCAAGATTGCAACAGTCGTTCACAGCAAGGTGTGTGAGACGCCCAAAATAATAGCCCTCGAGCCATGACAAGAATTGTAAAGAACGCACTTACCACTCTTAAGTCAAAATCAATAGTAAATTTTTTTTTTCCTTAGCTCAAAAGGACATCACACCAGCAAGCCATTCCTTGAGATGAGCTGCTTCCATCAAAGGCAGCAGCGCCTGCAGAAACAGAATTAACTAGACTTCACTAGCCTCTAATCATAAAAGGATTAGGTAACTCTATCTGTTCAAAGTCGATAAACAGTTCCAATCTACTACCATGGTAAGTGGGTCTGTTTTAAATTTAGAAACCTTTCACAGCCTTGGGTAGTGTCTTTCATTTGACCTTGACAGCAGCAAAGTCCGTCTTGAGACCTTGCCAAAGTTTTGATTCTTCTTCGTGGGATGATACTGTTATTGATGAAAAATTGGATATTTTTACCAAGTGCATGTCTCTGCTGACGTAAAAAACCTATCTATAAAGTCAGCTGGACTGTATATTTGCCTATTACACCCTCTGAATCATGGCCTTCTCATGCACATGGATGCCTTCCTGTGTTATTGCTGGGTTTTTCTCTAGGACGTTGTTTCAGCTGTGGCTGTTGCAAGTCCAGTGGTTACAGCTGAGTCAAAATCAGTCTGAGGCTCCAGCACAAATCTACAGAATAGTTTTTGTAGGTGCGATGGAGGTGGAAACAAAAGGGTGGTGGAGGTAGGGGGCATGCTAAACTTGAGGCTGGGGAGCAGCATAGAAGACGTGACTGGACATTTTGATGAACTGAAGCCTTAATGGACTACCTTGACCTAGCAAGGAGAGTGTACTTTTTTTTTTCACAAGTATAAAGAACACTACAGCGTCTATTACTTTCACCTGAAAGGGTGCTGTTCAACCCTCCTGCTGACGTATTTTACAAGGATGTCTGTAAGTCATTCTGACTACATGATCCTTCCTTCCTTCCTTCTTCCTTCTTCTTTCTTTCTTTCTGTCTTTTCTTTTTTCTTTTCTTTTCTTTTCTTTTCTTTTCTTTTCTTTTCTTTTCTTTTCTTTTCTTTTCTTTTCTTTTCTTTTCTTTTCTTTTCTTTTCTTTTCTTTTCTTTTCTTTTCTTTTCTTTTCTTTTCTTTTCTTTTCTTTTCTTTTCTTTTCTTTTCTTTTCTTTTCTTTTCTTTTCTTTTCTTTTCTTTTCTTTTCTTTTCTTTTCTTTTCTTTTCTTTTCTTTTCTTTTCTTTCTTGTCTTTTCTTTTCTTTTCTTTTTTCTTTTTCTTTTTTTTTCCTGTTCTCTTTCTTTTCTTTTTTTCTTTCTTTTCTTTCTCTTTTTTCTTTCTGTTCTCTGCCCTTGCCTAACACTGCTTTGATTTCTTGTCCGTTCCCCAAATCCCTGTTCCCGTTTCTACAAGAATCTCCCTTTGCACAGCTCATGCCAACACAATATATTTCACATATCCTCAAATCCCTCTCTTTACTGTGCCTCTTTGTGAAATGTTTAATTATCCTGAATATATTTCTGACATTTCAGGTCCTAGTATTTTGGGTGTTGTGCAAAATGTGTATAAGAAATAGCCTTTGCTGAGGACTTCACAATGCAGACAAATAAGATAAATAAAGGATACGAGGAAGCAATGTTATTACATTCCTGGTTAAGATAAGGAGCTAAGATACTTCCTGATTCAGGAAACAGCTTATATCTCAGGAAGTGGGTGAATACTTGTTTAAGTTTCGTTTGAGTCTGTGGACCCTGAACATGTATGTAAAACTTATTTAACTGCTTCCTTGACCAATAGCTATGTGTATTATCTCAGGTAACACAAGGGGTATGTGGCTGAGTCGGGAACTCAGTCCACATTTCCAGTGACCTTGTCAAGTTTCTCTAAGACCACTTTTGGTTTATCTTTTCTCTTCCCCTTGCTTGTATTTTAACAAACTCAGTAAACTATTACCTCTAGGTGTAAAGACGTCCCTGACCATTTCTCTGTTACTCTTGCTATTTTATTTTATTTTATTTTTTTTTAAGATACAGTATTTTCAGATTAAAAAGGAAGGAAAAAGTGAAGTCAAGAGTAACATCTGCAATCACAAATACTGCACAGATTTCCATAGTAAAAAAAATTATGACTCAGACAATAGGTTGCAGTTTAAAAATATAAACTATAATCCCACCAGGGATCATTTTTAGAGTTCAAAACTATTCTTTGACACTGCCGTGGTTTTTTATTAAGGAGTTTAAAAAAAAAAAAAAAATAAATAAATACAACTGGTGCAAGTTACCAGTAGGAGTGGATTGTAGATGACAAAATTACTCAGATGGTAGATAAATAGCCTCAAAGGTCCATTTTAGACTGAGTTTGTACCGTGATAATAGGGATGTTGCACACAGGAGTATCAAAATGAAACTGTGACTAGGGCCAAGGAAAAAGCTGTGGGACATAGTCTCAAGTTTTCAAGGATCAGTAAAACATGCAAATGACACCAAGCTGAGTGGTGTGACTGACACACCTGAGGGACGGGATGCCATCCAGAGGGACTGAGACAAGCTCAGGAAGTGGGCCTGTGTGAACCTCATGAGGTTCTACAAGGCCAAGAGCAAGGTCCTGCACCTGGGTATCAATACAGCCTGGGGGATGAAGGGATTGAGAGCAGCCCTGCCGACAAGGACTTGGGGTGCTGGTGGATGAAAAGCTGGACGTGAGCTGTGTGCTCGCAGCTCAGAAAGCCAATGGCATCCTGGGCTGCATCAAAAGCAGCGCAGCCAGCAGGTCGGGGGAGGTCGTTCTCCCCCTCTGCTCTGCTCTGCTCTGGTGAGACCCCCCCCCCTGCAGTGCTGCATCCAGCTCTGGGGCCCCCAGCACAGCAAAGACAAGGACCTGCTCGAGCGGGTCCAGAGGAGGGACATGAAGATGCTCAGGGGGCTGGAGCAGCTCCCTGTGAGGACAGGCTGGGAGAGTTGGGGGTGTTCAGCCTGGAGAAGAGAAGGTTCCGGGGAGACCTTAGAGCGGCCTGGCAGTGCTGAAAGGGGGCTGCAGGAAAGATAGGGAGAGACTCTGGATCAGGGAGGGTAGAGACTGAACGAGGGGTAAAAAAACTTAAACTAAAGATGGGACATTCAGACTAAATATAAGGAAGAAATTTTTTACAGTGAGGGTGGTGAAACACCAGCACAGGCTGCCCAGAGAGCTGGTGGATGCCCCATTACTAGAAACATCCCAGGTCAGGCTGGACGGGGCTCTGAGCAACCTGACCTAGCGGAAGATGTCCCTGCTCAGGGCAGGGCACTAGATGGCCTCTAAGGGTCCCTCCCAGCCCAAACTATTCTGTGATTCTATGAGTCTATGAACATGACATGGCAGGATTTACTGCAAGCTGATGCTAACGGATGTATAGTGCTATGTATTGTGTGTTGCAAATAGGGTTCAAACATGTACTTGAGGGCTATGCAGTATATTTTTAACATTTTTTTTGTTGTCAGTGATTTTTTTTTGCTCTGATGCTTGCTTTATGCAGAAAATATGGTCTTGTCCTTCCAAACCTTATGCAGAACTCTAGAAACATTGGGACTAGAATTCACCTTCATGCTGTTTTTTCTGTTTCCTTATAGTCTTATTTTGCTCTATCATCTACTATTTCACACTGCATCTTGGCCAGAGACTGCCTCAATACAGGTTTCGACATGAAGGGAACAAAAAGGAAAGGGGAAGATATACATGAACCAGATATCCTGGCCTTCCCAGTGGAATGGCAACAGGACAAAACAAAAGTCTGTTATAGTTTGCTTTTTTTGGCTGCAACATTTTTGAGTTTGGCATTTTCCTGAAAAGTCCATATTTTTTGTACAAAGGCAGTACAACAAAAGACTGCGTCTCCTTGGACATCACTGCCTGAGTTAGCCTGTGCCTCAAATTTTTGGCTGCTCTGAAACTAATTTTTGTCAAAACCAGTTTTTTTGCAGTCACCTATTCAGCCCTGCCAGCTAAATTATTATTCCTTCTTGCAAATGGAGCATTTGTGAGTGGATTTTTGTCTTTATTTCATTGTTGTTTTAATAGGAGCCTTTTTTTTTATAATGACCAAATGTACCAACTATTATAGAAAATAATAGAAAATATTTCAAATAGTGAAATAAAATGCTAGATTCATTACTCAGGTTTTCATACCTTTCTGATACCTTATTCTTAAACTCATGCTCACTGGTGAATAGAAACAATAGCTTGGGAAAAGCTGTGTGTCAAGATAAAAATGTCCATCGAATGTTTGAACTCCGGACACTAAATTGTTAAAGTGAGTTTCTCAGGAACCACATAAAGGCTTTCACAGGCAGAAACTGCTTAGGTAACAAATGAGAGAATAGCAAGAGTCAGTATATAAACTGTTTATTGTCTCCCCTAAAAGCATAAAAAAAGCAAATTCACATAATTATTTTTGAAGGTGTACTTTCTCAGCATTACTCTTCTCAGGTCAAAATTTTGCCCCTCTCTAGTGCCCATAACGGAAAGATCTGAAAGGATTTTCCTACCTGTAACCCCAGACACCTGTCTGAAGAGAGAAAATTATGCCTGAGGCACAGCTCGTGTATCTCTAGCC
This sequence comes from Leptosomus discolor, assembly GCF_034619465.1. NCBI lineage: Eukaryota > Metazoa > Chordata > Aves > Leptosomiformes > Leptosomidae > Leptosomus > Leptosomus discolor. The sequence continues at coordinate 89,324,196 of NC_141419.1, read as the reverse complement.
CGAGCTAGGTAAGTCTTTTTACCCAACCTGCCCCTATCGACCAGCTAAGTATCCAGTACCATGGACACTCCAGCATTGAAGACTATCCATTGTGTGAAATCCTCCCCAGCCTTCAGCAGTTTGAAGAATAAGCTCTTTCCCTCTCTTTTCTTTCTTCTTTTTTTTTTTTTTTTTTTTTTTTTTTTTTTTTTTTTTTTTTTCCCAAGCCCCTTCGCCAGAGGGATGTAAGTCAAGTCAGGAAGAGAGCCCAGGAGCCAGTTCTCCATTACCTTGCATGACCCCATACCACACGCATGCCTCCTCGCCCGTTATACCGTCGACATCAGTACATTTGAAAGAGGAGGTCCCTGTAATGCTCTTCTCTGAGATATAGGTGCAAGCGGAGTCCATGCGCTACAGAAATAATCACCCATTAAGCACCCACATCAAAGCACAGTACAGCAAGTCCTACCACCCCAGTGAAACAATGGGAAGCCCTTGCCCGAAAGTTCAATGTTCATACTCTGCAGATAAATTATTTATTACTATGCCTCTGCCCCCTACCCCTGTGCTGTCGTGTTGTATTTCATACCATGCTCGCCACAAGCCATATGAGGGTTTCGGAGAGTGTGTGTGTGTCAGGGCTTAGAAAGGAGCGCTGAATTTTCTAATACTAAAGGGCCCATTTCATGTTATTTATGACCTCACTAGTGTCAAAATGGAGACCTATAAATCGTAAACACAGGCTCACTAATTCTAACAACAGCAAGTTTTAGCCACACGTAATTAAAACATCCCAAAGTCTTTCAGCTGTAATGTATTTCCAAATGACACCACTGGGACAGGGGGAAATGGGAAATGGAGGAACCGGCAGTATTTCAAAGCTCCGGCCATTGTTAGCTTTTGGGGCTCTGTACAGCACTGGCAGCGCTGCCAAGTTTGCATGTTTCTTCATGCTGTTTTCTATTACGTATTTTAATGACAGTGTCATTGATTTCCACAAAGAGCAGGGACATTTGCTTTGCTAGGATGCCATGATGAACTTCAGGAGATGAATCTGATGTCAACACTGAAAAATAATACAAGAAAATTCTGTGATGGCATCTCCACTGTGGATTACTGGACAGGAGAAAATACTCATTTTCCCTCACTTTTATCCCCCAAAGTGAGTTAAACTGGGGCTTGAGTCTTTTATGAGGTTTGAGAAAGTTTGGGGTCTTTTGCTTTTATTGCGATTTCTTGTATGAGCTTATGATTAGCTGTTTTCTTATAGTCAGGGAAACAGGTGAAAGGCAATGCATTGTGAAGACAGCACATTTTCAAATGCATGTAAAGGATTTGTTGTACCTAGCACAAGGTTAACCTGTGAAATTCAAACTATCACAGAATCACAGAATCACAGAATGTTTGGGATTGGAGGGGGCAACTGGAGATCGTCTACTCCAACCTCCTGCTAAAGCAGGGTCACCTAGAGCAGGTCGCACAGGATCATGTCCAGGCAGGCTTTGAGTATCTCGAGGGAAGGAGGCTCCACAACCTCCCTGGGCAGCCTGTGCCAGTGCTCTGCCACCCTCAGAGTAAAGAAGTTTTTCCTCATGTTCAGGCAGAACTTTCTGTGCTCCAGTTTGTGCCCGTTGCTACTTATCTTGTCTCTGGGTACCACTGAGAAGAGCCTGGCCCCATCCTCTTGACACCCACCCTTTAGATATTTATAAGCATTGATAAGGTCCCCTCTCAGCCTTCTCTTCTCCAGGCTAAAGAGCCCCAGGTCTCTCAGCCTTTCCTCGTAGGAGAGACGCTTCAGTCCCCTAATCACTTTAGCAGCCCTCTGCTGGACTTTCTCCAGCAGTTCCCTGTCTCTGTGGAACTGGGGGGCCCAGGACTGCATACAGTATTCCAGGTGTGGCCTCGCCAGGGCACGTAGAAGGGAAGAAGAACCTCCCTCAACCTGCTGGCCACACTCTTCTTGATGCACCCCAGGATACCATTGGCCACACTGCTGGCTCATGGCACATTGCTGGCTCATGGATATCTTGCTGCCCATAGGTTGGAAAGACTCACCAAAGTATACAACAGGTCTCACCACTGATGTGTAGCTAATGGCTATCAGAAACCAGAAAAATAAACTGAAGAAAGAGTGACAGCAATGTGTCATCGTGCGCAATGCTCTACCCAGCAGACAGCAAAGTCTGAGGTTTACTTGTGCAGTGGGAACATTTGCAGCTGGATTGAAGTGGGTGCTCTCAATTCGAGCACAAACCCTGTGGATTCAAAGTAATTTTGCAACCCAGGCCAACCTGGGTGAGGATCTGGGACATACTCTCTCTTAGAGAGGTTGTTAAGCTTCCACATTGCAGGGTACAAGCCAGGCCATGACTACCTGGGATTGGAAAACCTCTCCCGTGGGCAGACAACTCCGTCGCAGCCTCTTGCACGTCCTTTGAAGAGCCTATTAACAACTGTTTTCAGAAACCAAGGGCTGGCTCAACTAACTGTTAGATTGATCCGGTGTGACAACCTCTACGTTCTTTTCCAGCCTGGATCCTCAGGCGAGCTATGGTGCTGGCTGTAGATCACAAGAGTAAGGGCTGAGCCAAGCCACGCTGCTCCTGGCAAAACCTTGGAGCAAGCCCTGGACTGGGAGCAGCACTGGCTTGTTTGCAGCTGGGAAGTCATGCTGGGAGCAGCATTGGGTGCACGCAAACAGGACCATGGATCTAGTCCTGTGTGGACCCTACCCTTGCCAATCTACCGATCAGGTTGTTTTCTGAGGGATGAGTTGCTCAGTTTGCATTAATCTTTCTGCTATTGCCTGATTTTAGTGAAAGCAGCAGAGAGAATAAGTTAAGGAAACAAAATATTAGTAATGACAGCAAGGTTGAAGGAAAAATATTTTTGTGGCCAAAGTCCCAGTCATGCAGATTTCCATACTGACTTATTTCCGACTCTCCTTCTTTTTTCATTACGCTGTCCTTTTCCTCAACCATTCCCAGTCTTTCTTATCAACCTGTAATGGGCAGTGGCTGACACATACTGTAGGAAACTATCTCTTTAAGGATGTTAAAGTAGATGCAAAGCTAATCACTGTGTAGTTAGACTGAGTTCATTCTCGGAATTCAACTTTGTTGGTGGAAAGACAAAGCATTTCTGTGGCGGGTGCTATCTTGCTCTGTGAAGACTATCCTAAAGCACAGTTCCGCTGCATCAGATTAATGGTCTATCCAGGGCTTTGGAGGCCAGACAAGATCTTCTGCAGGAGGAGATGTGGCTGGGAAAAATGAAGACAAGTTGCTCTGTTGAGGGGAGCATCTCATAGCATGAGCTGAGAGGCTGAGAGAGTACAAATGGGGTGGTGTATTCGGTCAGGTTAGAGGGATATAGTATAAAGTCAGGACCCCAGTGGCACTGGACAAGGGAGGAAAAGAGATAGTGCAGAGAAAAACTTGGACCTTCTGGTGTTTTTCAGAAATTTAGGCATTTTCATCAAAATTCTGATACTCAAGGAGAAAAGAGGCGTTATAATCATTATTTACAGTAGTGAGAAGAGGCATCATTTGAGTTGGTCTAAGGACCCTGGTCAGAAAGGGGCTTTTGCATTGTAGTGCTCTTGTATCCTCGTGATTAATGATGCTTCTCTTGGAAGATTTTGCATGGGCGTTTTTTTTTTGTGTGAGGTGACATTGAGATGTCTTTGGGTGAATTGCATAGAACAAGGGCAGAGATGAAGGAGAAAAAGATGTTCTAAGTTCCTGAACTCAGTGGCTGTGGCTGGGATGGAGAAACAGATTTCCATGCTGCTCAGTGAAATGTTATGGGGATAATGCATTTTCCTAAATTCCTACAGAACTGAAACTTTGCTGAAGTGTGCCTGGTATTGTGATGCCATTCCCTTTGGCTGGGCAGAATGATTACCTCAGTGTGTTTCAGCTAAGTTACTTTTGCATTGGATGCAATGTCCTCAGCTCCAGTTTCTACCTGCAGTCAGGGAATGATGCCTTTTTCTGTGAATGAGGTCTCTGAGTTTGTTATCTGTCACAAATTTATCTGGAAATTTTGAGGTCGTCCTGTCTTAGATCATTAACGTTAGGAGACAAATCACTGCTCCTTTTAGACTTCAATTTCCTTTGCTTCTCTATGTATGCAAGTGTCTGTTTACAGAAATGCTGCCAAGGTCTTCTTAGTAGTCAGCATTTTGTGCTTTGGTGTTGATACTGGTGAAGCATCACAGTTACATTTCTCACTCTGAAACCCATAAAAATACAGTGCCAGCTTACAAAAACTGCTAAGAGCAATCTGAGATCCAAAGAGTAGAATTTTTGTGGCCTCAGTTTAGTCATGTAAAATGTAGATCTTTTACTGTTTGCTAAATATCTTGACTCCTTTTATAGGTAACAGAGAAGCATCTTCTGGTTAATCATATTATTGATCTTGGACAACTGTCCTACATGCTTCTCAGGACAGTTTAGATTAATCCCCGGCTTTTACATGGTTAAAATTAGGGTGACATTAAAAATTTCTGGATGCAGGAAATATTTCTATTCTGTTTGCAAGGTAGAATGTGCAGTCAGATCAGACAGAGACAAAAAATTTTTGTTGCTTTTATATGCTGGAATATTTTTGGCAGCAGCTGAACTTTCAAGTTTCTTTAAATATAATTTTCATTGCCAAGTTATTGAATTTTCTTAGTGAGGGAAATGAGAAACTTACTTGGTTCTTGACTGCCAACTTCACCAACAGGTAAGAATTTTGTTTCATAAGAAATACTGAGTTTCAGAAATTTTTGGCAATCCTATATCAGAATGAATTGGACAGATTTCCAAATTTGTCGTAACAGTAATCGGTGTAAAAAAAAGCCAAGAGTAGCCAACAGATCCTTAACCCTGAAGTTTGGGAAGCTTGTGTTCATGTCCACATGCTAATTCAAGTAGACTTTTTCTCAATGAGAAATATTGGTGCTGAAGCTTTCATTCAGCAGATCCACTTTCCACACACACATGCAAAAAAGCACCAAAACCCCCAAACCAACCAACCAAAGAAATAAATGCAAGACTCCCCCCCGCCCCCTGCCAATCCAGCAGTGAAAAAAATCATCACTAAATCCATTTTGTGGCTTCATCTGATTTTCAGGGTAACTTTTGAAGATTTGGGACCTGACCTTTCTTATTCTGCAGAGGTGAGTTGAAAACCTGATTCCCAGACTTGTTTGCCCACGAATTTTGCTACAAAGCAAGACGTGGAGGAGGCACAGAGGCAGAATTCAGTTTTTGAGGCTGAACTGAGCTTTATTTAAGATATGTAGTCTTGGATCTAGCTATTTATCATGTGGATGCAGAACTAATGTCAGTGTTAAGCAAATCTTTATTCACACATTGCTGATTTTGCTTGCTGTTCTTTGTCAAAAAAATGCATGTCCCACTCCAGGACACATTGCTCCTGGAGATGTGCTGATGGGAACACCTCAGTGCTCTATTTCTCAGTGTCCTTGCTGTAAGGCCTGGAACGCAGGGTGGCAGATGTCTGCTGCCAAGTGCTTGGCTTTTTATACCCCCCTCCCGCCTCGCCCTTGTGCTTCATCACTCAGTATTTTTAGTTGCTAAATGTTGCAGAGACAGCTTTTTCAATTAGAAAAGTGACAAACTCTGCAAAATGAATTCCAGCACTTGGAGAACATCAGCATCAATCTTCAGTACTTGCTCACTGACTTTTCAGGATGGGCTTGTTTTTCCTAAAGTGAAGGCTAAACCTGTCTGGACGCATTCCTCTGTGACCTGCTCTAGGCTAACCTGCTTTGGCAGGAGAGTTTGACCAGATGATCTCCAGAGGTCCCTTCCAAGTCCTACTATTCTCTGATTCTGTGTGATTTGTCTCCAAAAAAAATAAACAAAACAAAACAAAACACCAACCAAGAACATTCCCATCTAATGATGTTTAGTAAAAGACAGGTGTCCAAATCCATCCCTGTGTCCTAAACAGACCGGCATCAGTGGACTTGAATCTCAGTTCAGGTGTGGTGGTAGGACAGTTGAGAGACTTTGCTATGGATTGAGTTATTATTGAAGGGTGCCAATGCATTTATAATCTGGTGTGTGGTTAGGTAGTCGAATGTGTCCAGGTATGATGCATGTCTATCACTTTCTACAAAACCCTGTGTGCCTTATACAGGCTTATTTAATGTCTAGGAATCAGACAGACCATCAGTTTTGGCCCTTATTTAACATTAAACAAAATAGCCACTATGGGACTTAATTTAAGGAATCAGAAGTAGCAATGCCTAAAGCACAGACCTGATAAATTAAATCTGAGATGCAAATAAATGGCCTCATTTCCAGGTACTACTTTAAATGATAATGAAAAGTGCTCTGAGAATTTAGATTATTTAAGTTTCTGCTTAATATGGACTTTTCTTTTGGTTTTCTCTTTAGCACGTGCATGAACTTAGAGAGTCTCAGGAAAATCAAAGCAGTGGCAAATCAGAATTATTATATTTGGGCTATGATTTATTATTTATATTGTAGTGGGATTTTTAAGGTATTTAAGAATATCCAGCCATTTACCTAGGAAAAGGCTACGAGATGCCTGTACTGGAGTTGTCACCTGATAATTTAATATTCAAGGTGTTTCATCTACTGATTGCTGATTACATTCAAGCTGATCAGACACTGAAATCAGTCAGATTTAGGTTAAGAAGAAAAAATAGTCAAATTTGTTACGATGAAGCCAGGAACACCTTATGTGAGGCTACAGTGGCTGCTCCATCCCCAAAAATACTTAGATTTATGTCGAGATGTTATAACTCAAATGGAAGTTGCAGTGCTGTTATTACAAAGCAAGTAAAATTAGACAATCATAATGTTCCTCTCTAAGCCCAGGCTCCATATCTCTTGCTTTTTATTGATAATGAGCATATTGTCTAGCCGCAGCACTGGAAAGAGCTATGGGAATGTACTCCTAGAGGAGGCAAAGGGTGAGAACAAGCACAACAGCATTATTATTACTTAGGAGGCTGACACAATTAACATGGTCAAAAACCTAAGCTAATTATTCCAAAAGTGTATATGAGTTCTGGGCGTCTTTTAGCAAGCTGGAGATAAAAGAATTGTTTGTGAGTCCCAATCAAGACCAGTACGTATTGTCGCCTTTGCCTAAAGTCCACCAAATTCACCATATTTCCCTTTGTTATGTGGTTTGCATGCAGCAATGTGTGGGCCTTATGACATACCTTTCAAGAGATTAAAAGGAGGCAGACTCATGGGCACTGCTCTGCTGGTCTGTTTGTTGACTCTTGCTGAGTTGTCTCTGAAAGTTAGCAACCTCCATGCTGCAGAAAGTTCTGGATTTCAGACTAGAGCATTGTTGCTAGACACTCAGAGAGAAATAGGATTAAGTGTCAGGCAAGGAGGAAAACAAAACAACACAGTTAACTCAACAACTCAACTCAACTCAACTCAACAACTTCACTCAACACCCCCATGAAACAAAACTGCTGAGGTCCATACTTCTCCACATAGGAGGACAGATGCTGATGTGTTTGTTGTAGCTGGAAGCCAGTATATTTTGAAATCTACCTACAGAAAATAGTTTTAAGAAAGTGAACAGGTTACCTGGGGGTCAGCTCACACTCCTGATGACTTATCAGGATCTGGGAAGCAATTCAAAACTACCTTCTTCAGGCCAACTCCCAGCACTTCCAGATTTTCAAAATAATTCCTGATGCTACAAGGAATCAGTGATAAGAGGGAGAAAGGTCTATCAGCAGGGAACATGCAAACACAGACAAGCTCCCCTCTTGACAGTCTTTCTTGGAAAGGAAAGCTTTGTTGTTGTTGCAATTTAGCAATAAACTCATGATGCTAGCGGGTTCTTTGCAGCTATTTCTTAGGCCAGATGTTCCGGGTGGGCAAACTTTGGGAGTTTTAACTTTTGTTCTCAAAAATGAATGCTTTGGTCCATTGTGTCTCCAGCGTACCCTCATCAATGTTCCTGTGACAGGATCGTCTGAGCTAGCTGCAGGAACCCAAGGAATGTGACACCCATCTACAAGAAGGGCTGGAAGGAGGATCTGGGGAACTACAGGCCTGTCAGTCTGACCTCAGCACTGGGGAAGACTATGAAGCTTCATCTTGAAGGCACTCACATGGCATGTGCAAGGCAATCAGGGACTCAGGTCCAGCCAGCGTGTGTTCATGAAGGGCAGGTCCTGCTTAACCAGCCTGATCTCCTTCTATGACCATGTGGCCTGCCTAATGGATGAGAGGAAGGCTGTGGATGTCATCTACCTGGACTTTGTTAAAACCTTTGACACTGTCTCCCATGACATTCTCCTAGAGAATCTGGTGGCTTGTGCCTCGGACAGGTGCACACAAGCTGGATTAAAAACTGGCTGGATGGCCGAGCACAGAGTGGTGGTGAATGGAGTTAAATCCAGCTGGTGGCCGGTCACAAGCGGTGTGCCCCAGGGCTCAGTGTTGGGGCAGGTCTTGTTTAACATCTTTATCAATGGTCTGGATGAGGGGATCGAGTGCTCCCTCAGTAACTTTGCAGATGACACCAAGTTGGGTGGGAGTGTTGATCTGCTCAGGGGTAGGAAGGCTCTGCAGAGGGACCTGGACAGGCTGGATCGATGGACTGAGGCCAATGCTCTGAGGTTCAACAAGGCCAAGTGCCGGGTCCTGCCCTTGGGTCACCACAACCCCAGCAGTGCTACAGGCTGGGGAGGAGCGGCTGGAGAGCTGCCTGGCGGGAAAGGCCCTGGGGGTGCTGGTCAACAGCCGGCTGGACATGAGCCGGCAGTGTGCCCAGGTGGCCAAGAAGGCCAACAGCCTCCTGGCCTGTATCAGCCATGGTGCGGCCAGCAGGAGCAGGGAGGTGATCGTGCCCCTGGACTGGGCACTGGTGAGGCTGCCCCTCGAGTGGTGGGTGCAGTTTTGGGCCCCTCACTGCAAGAAGGACACTGAGGTGCTAGAGTGTGTCCAGAGAAGGGCAATGAAGCTGGTGAAGGGTCTGGAGAACAAGTCTGGTGAGGAGCAGCTGAGGGAACTGGGGCTGTTCAGTCTGGAGAAGAGGAGCCTGAGGGGAGACCTTATCTCTCTGTACAGCTGCCTGGAAGGAGGGTGTAGTGAGGTGGGGTTGGTCCCTTCTCCCAAGTAAAAAGGACGAGAGGAAATGGCCTCAAGTTGCACCAGGGGAGGTTTAGATTGGACATTAGGAAATGGTCAAACATTGGAACAGGCTGCCCAGGGCAGTGGTGGAGTCACCATCCCTGGAGATGTTCAAAAAACATGTGGATGTGCACTTGGGGAGGTGTTTTATTGGGCATGGTGGTGTTGGGTTGATGATTGGACTTGATGATCTTAGAGGTCTTTTCCAGCCTTGATTCTGTGATTCTATGATTCTAGGAAACTGCTCCCCCTCTGCAATATAAAGTGGGGTTGAAGTGCCCTGAGGTCAAAGAATAGAACAGAATGAGTTTTAATGAATATTAAGAGGATTCATTATTGAGATATATGCACCTTGACAGATCCTATGAGTCTCCCTGTTTCTTTCCAAGACAAAGCAAAACAGTCTGAGGTCCCAAAGTCTTGGCTTTAACTAAATAGTCAGGAAAGGGATCAGACAACAGTGGTCTTACTGCACAGCAGTGTTGCTCAGGCACTGATGTCCTTCTTGCCTTCTGTGGAGTGTTTCTGTTTTGAAATACTGGTGGAACAGGTGCATCTAATTATTGGGTAAAAGTTAGCTAGTCAGACAATTCCTATATATTATGCCATATATGTATGATGAATGTATGTCTTCTAAATCCTGCCTCGAATGGGAGCCTTTCACACGAGCAGTGTGGTATTCTGTGGTGTCACTGTCACAGGTCCTACTCAGCCAACACAGACCTGGGTCTGTGATGAGGGTGACCCAAAGAGAAACTTAAGAGCCCTGAATCAATACATAGACAATGAGCTAATTAAGAAAAAGTTCCTCCTGTCTTCATCTTGGGATAGCACTCAATGCAGCTTTACAAGATTTTGGGATTTTATTTGAAGAAACAGATACTTGTTTCTCAGGAGCAAAGCTACCCAACTCTCTCTCTGAAGAGTTGAATATTCTGAAGAGTATTCCAGCTGAAATAATGGCAATGCCTGGACTAGGTTAAGGGAAACTGTTTATGGAAATAGATGATCATGATGATGATGAAGATGATGATGGTTATAATAAATCTCAGTTATGAAATTGTATTTGTTCAGTGAGGGTACTGCAGACTCTCATTGCCTCACTCCCCAGAGAAGTTTGTCTGTTCTTCAGGGCTCTGCAATTCAAATGTGTCTTTGCCCAATTAGATCTTCCTTCTCACAACCTGACATAACCTCACAGGAGCCCTGCTGCAGAAAAACACTAGATCTTCAGGGGTCATAAATTGGGCTAAAGTTTGCTTAAGGTCCACAAAGTATGTCAAGTAACAATAGTACAGGAGCCTTCTACTGCACCTTTTGTCAGAGCAGGCTGATTTTCAGCAGAAAGGGCATGAACATCTTCTGAAAATCAGGCGCCATTTAAGTGTTTCAGGTTGAACAGACGAGAAAGGAAACCATCAACCATCATTGAAAGACTTGGGCTCTGAAAGCATAACTTAAACAGCTGCAAGGAAGCAGAAAGAGCTGCCCTTTTTTTTCCTCTGAATATTACCCTTAATTAAAGGATCAGATTTTTTACATTCTGGATACATCAGTGTTATGGTCTTACCAAGAGAAATAATCTCAGTGGTTAGGTAAGTATCAACACAAAGCAATGTTTAATGAACTCAAATAAAGTTCTACAAAACAGCTGCTAGATTTAATTCTTACATCCCAATGAATGTAAAAGAAAATCCTTTGAGATACAAGAATCCCTAAGTTAAACCTGAATGAACCCAAAGTGTTCTTTTATCCCGTGGGACATTTGACAACATCACCAAGAGAAGATCTTGCCCTAAAAAACTGGGAGCAAAGATGGAAACGTTGTCTGTTGGCATTTGGAACAAAGCACTTTTCAGCAGTTAGAGGGAGACTCTTCCTTGTCACTGAAGCGGAAAATCAGCTCAATCCCTGTCTAGGCTTCATTGACTAAATTCAGAAAGCCTCTGTTGACTGGGAGTGTAGTCATCCAACTCACATGTGGGCATCTATCTATGCACCCCTAAGTGTCAGCAGCTTTGTCTTGTACCCAAGGGACTTGTCCAGCTTCCCTACGTGGAAAGAGACATGTTCCTCCTTTAGAGGACAGTCCAAAGCTGCCTTCAAGATGTCCAGAACTTCACATTTCCCTCTCATGTGTTTTCAAAAGAAGGCCAGATGCCTAATGTAGTTTTGACATCTGATTTCTAGAAGTGTAAAGATAGGTGAGTGTGTCAAAATAAATCACTGAAGCTCTGACTTGCACAGTCTGTCTCCATTTATATATAATCCAACTGCAAGCGGAAAACTGCATTTAATTAATAGCCCAGTATTGCCAGCAAGTTGTTGAGGAGAAGAGTCACTTCGTTTTAGTTGCTCTCCTCTGATCAGAAGGCTGGAGGCATGGATTTATAGGGAGAATTAAAAGAATCATATCTTTATGCATACAGTGGAAGAGGCAATTAAGAGGAGTTACGAAAAGCCAAACTTCAAGAGATTGTTAACACAGAAGGAGAACAGCAATTATTTGGCGTGATACCCAGCATAAAGCTAGCAGCAAGAGGATTCAATTAAGACCGAGAAAATGTGAAATTTGGGCAGACCTTACAGGAAAATTTTCTGAGAAAGAGACCTATGGGGGTATGGAATAATTTGAAATCCCTGAAAAGAAAGGTTTTAAGCCAGGCAAAACAGAACATCAGCAAATATTCTGGCGATAACTCTCACAAGAGCAAGAAAATTGCCTGCCTGGTCTAACTGGTTTCTTCTCTATCTAAATTCTGTAATTTTGACTTCTTCTTCCTGATGCATGATGGCTCCTACAGTGTAAGTTCCTTTGATAATGACTAGGATATTGTGCTTCATTTATCTTTGGTGGGCCAGTTACTACTTTTCTGCAGTAAATGACCACACACTATGACAAACACACAAAAATCAACTCTAGCCACAAACATACCTGCCTTGGCTGTCACTGCAGAGTCGCAATAACAGCCCATCTAGACTCAGCATTACCTCCAGATTACACCTAGCCCTAGCTGAGGCTCAGGGTATAATGGTACCCTGAATTTATACAGACGGGACGCTGCAGGAGACACTCTTTTTACTTGTTTAATTTTTTTCTAGCATCTGATCACGTGGGAGCAAAAGCTGTTGACATGTTGTCTGCTTGCTGAGTGTCTGGCCCCTAAAAAGCCATTCGTGAATCTATTGTACTAGTAGGAATTGGGATGCCTGAAAGTGTCTGTGTCAGCTGAGAGTATCTGTTGGAAAATTGGTAAAGATATTCTCAGGGAATGAGAAAATCAAGCCAGAGAGATTCAGATGAAATACAATTGTTAACAATGAGATTTTCTGTGCAGTATTTGCAATAGAAATGGAGTGCTTTCTAGTATCCCCAACTCACATTAAATGGAAGTAAAGGGACACAGTTCTGGGGGAGACTCCAAACTGTTTATGGATCTGGGTCCATTTCAGGAAATTCTTTTATCCAAAAAAAGGCACCGTTTTTGAAAACATTTCACACTGAAATGCTTTTCCACATGGAATGTTTCAGTCCAGGAAATGCCAAAGCAATTCATGTCAGTATTTTTTTAAGAAATATTTTGACTTTTGTTTCAAAACAATTTTTTTTTTAAATTTAAAAATTGACTACAGTGAGAAGTAAAAAAAAAGTTTAAATAAAAAAAAAAAAACCCCTAAACACTCTCAGGACATGAGAAGATGTTTATTTTTGGTGTGGACAAATTCCTTCAAGTTGACCCCAAATGAAGTTGGTTATTATGTCTTTTTTTGCATAGCAGACCTGCCCAGGATTTTATCGTGGGTTTCTTTTAGGCCACTGAGCAGAAAAAAAAGTAGAAAAGAACAAATCCATCTCTGCTATAGAATTTTGCAGGGAGCAGTCGTGCCCTGGTTGGAGATGACACTGCATCTCTCATCCCTGTGACTAACTTTCAGATATTCAAATTGCCTCCTAACATATGTACGGACAGGATTTTTTGTACAAGCCAGACTGCAGCAGATGGGTGACAAAATACAGCACTCTCTCTTTGATTTAGCAAAAATAATCTACTTCACATTTATGGAAACCGCATGGTTTTTCCATGAAGTTTCTATGCAGGCTTACTTCTCTAAGGGCTCTGGTTATATTTCAAATAATTTGTAACTTGATTATGCTAATTTTTGTTCAGTCAGGGAGAATCTCATATATTTGTTGCCTGTTTCCTCTCCCTTAACCAGCCCTGTGACATTTCATGCTTTTGTGGAACAGCACTAAAATCTTAAAGCCAGAGGAAAACTGTGGCTCAGCAGGTTCCTGATGGAGGGCACAGTCCCTGGCGAGCATCACCAAGGCAGTCTGGGCAACAGCCCAGGCTGTTCATTGAGGACTCTATTGCCCATGCCGAGCAGGAGATTTGAGTGCTGGACCTCCTGCACGTGGGCAGTTAGCTGTTGGATGGGTCCTGATGAGCTCCAGCTCTGAAGGTGATGCCGTAGTTCAACTTCTTACCTAGCAATCACCCAGCCCGTGCAGGGCTGTGCCTGTCCTGTGGCTGTGATGTTCACAGAAACATCTCTCTCTGTTTCAGTCCCACAATAGTAACACTCTGATGTGCTACTGTCACTCAAGATGTGACCCTGGGTATGGAATTCCACATACACATAGGCACAAGGGGCACTGAGAGGCCTGTAAGCCACATCTCTCTGAAGAGTCATATCGTCCTGGCTCCTGAAACCGAGTTACAAATGTCTGCAAGATGTGGATAAGCCAAGGGCAAAGAAACGCTTTCAAGCTCAAGTTACATGTGATCATTCCAAACCCTAATTTCATGGCAGAATTTGTTCTCTCTTTACTGAGGCTATTCTCACACCCAAGCAGACAGACAAAATACTTTTCAAGACAGGTGAAAAAAAAGGGAAAAAAAAAGGAAAAAGCAAAGAACACAACACTTAAACTTATCCACCAGTTCTGCAAAGTGGACATCATGCAAGGACCCGACGCTGAAGGGATGTTTTCTCCATGTCGTGAATGAGGACACGTGAGACACAAGAAGAACAGCAAGGCTGATCCCATCCCTGCTCACTCTTGCCTTGCTCTGTCTCTAGGCCAGCTGATGCTGGCAGTGCTGCAAAGCCAACCCTGTTCTTTTCGGCTGTGATGCCCTGCGTGCTTTATAGGTCTACTCCATCCCACACTAGTAAAGTTGCTCGCTCTTAAGGTTCATCCGTGCAACCACACACATTCCTCTGCGGAGCAAGGACAGCTAGCCTCATCTCCGCCTTTGAGGAGTCAAACCAGGCTCTTACTAAACACAAGGATTTGTTTTTTTCTTTTTTTCTTTTTTCTTTTTTTGTTTAATTATCTGTGAGGGGCTACGCTGAAGGAGCAGGCAGAATGGACTGCAGCTCTGCTCTGTACACCAGGTGGCCTCAGTGGTATGTGCTTCAGTCCTGATGATCTCAAGGTGCAACTGTCACTCCTGCTGATACCATTTTTGTTTGCCGTGATCTGAGCATGCTTACAGTACAGTGAAACAGAGCCAAGAATCATGCAACAGGAGAAAAAATAGAAGATAAAACACATGCATGGATGGGGTTGATATCACTAGGCATCTGTTAAACACACATAATCAGTTGCCTGTTTATATGAAACAGCTCTGCAGACAATGAATACTGCTGCATTGTAGCTACCTGGAGGAAGAGAGAGTAGTTTTCCTCTTGTCTTAGAATAAAGTCCTTAAAAAATGAAAGCCTCAGCTGCAGTCAAGCATTTTGCATGTTGCCACATATCAATTTATTCATTAAAGAGGAGAATGCAGGAACCGACAGATGACTGATAAACCAGCTGCATGGGAAACTGCATTGGGTCTCAGTGAGATGCTGGTTGTTCATATGGAGGGTAGCTACTGCTGGAATTTCGCATCTTACTGACCTGATTTAATATGTACACAAAGCAGGGGTACACTGATGAAATCTGCTGGTGACGCGAGGTTAGAGGACACTATCAATGCAATGGAAAACTGTGAGTCATAGAAATTCAGCAAGGTTCAGTAGCACAAAATGTAGGTTGTCCACCTATGGTGGCAGTCATCTGACTAAATGTAAATTTATATGGAGGAGTTACTTACATAAATTTTTTTTACTGTTAGTAGTGACAAAAGCACTTTAAACAAACTATCCATGTCTTCCTAAAATAGATACCTAAGATACAGCTGAAGGACTTTACACTGAGTGAACCTATCACTCACTCTTGATGGTAAGGACTCCATAAGGAGTCTGGGTCAGCTGCAGATGCATGAACTGTATTCATCTAGATATTGCAAAATGAAACACATCTGGCTTTTAGAGGAAAGTAATAAAATTTCTGCAAGCTGGTGGCATCCCTTTGGAGGGATGACTTCAGGCATGGAGACCTCTGATCTGTCACCACATGGGAAAAAAACCAAAAAATATGAAGGTAACCTATGATCGTGGGGTTGTTCAGTCAACCTATTTCCTGTATTGAAAGTCTTGCTATGAGATAGAAATGAATGATGCTTGGATTTCCAACAGTGGATGTAATAAAAATGGAGTGTGTTTGGAAAGCCTGAGTGGGGTACTTCAGCCTGGACAGCCTCGATGAAGAGAGCTGTCTCTCACCAGGCATTCACTGCTGGACCACAGGGTCCCTGAAGGAGTGGGGAAGGGAAGGGAAGGGAAGGGAAGGGAAGGGAAGGGAAGGGAAGGGAAGGGAAGGGAAGGGAAGGGAAGGGAAGGGAAGGGAAGGGAAGGGAAGGGAAGGGAAGGGAAGGGAAGGGAAGGGAAGGGAAGGGAAGGGAAGGGAAGGGAAGGGAAGGGAAGGGAAGGGAAGGGAAGGGAAGGGAAGGGAAGGGAAGGGAAGGGAAGGGAAGGGAAGGGAAGGGTCAGGCTGTGGGGCTTTCCACATGCAGTCCAAGTTCTCTTTAAGAAGATTAGCCCTCAGGCTGTGAATGACCCTTCACATTGTCTCTTGCTTTTCTCACAATTATCGAAGCTGGTGCCATGTTTTCACTTTTATTACTTGAGCTGTCTCTCCAGATACCGTGCTAGCTGCACCTCTCCTTAGTATTGCTTCTTCCCCTGCCATGCCTACAGGTCAAGCAATGTCCCAGACTCCAAGCTTTTCCCACTCCTTGTAGGCTTCGCAAAGTATTGCTAAAAAAGCTTCCAACTCCCTGCTCTGACTACACCAGGATTAACCGGGCCAAGCCTGGGCCAGGGTCAGTCACATCCTATAGCTTGACTTTTGTCCTCTTTTTTTCCTCCTCCTTTTTATTCTTCAACAAATCAGAGAGGAATTTGAATGCTGAGCAATCAGAGGAGCCATCAAGACTGCAACTGCTTTCCAGAAAAATCTGAGAGAGGGAGGGAATGAGGAACTGAAAAGATCAACACCTAGAATTAAACCAGCAGTCAACAGAGATTAATCGCAAGGGGAAGCAAGGCAGGGCTATGAAATACCTGATGTGTTCTATTACAGCAGAAGAAAAACTCTACTTTTAGGAACTGGTAAGTGGCCAAATAAGTTAGTTAAAATATGTGAAACAATTTGATACTCTGTGTGCCTATCTTTTGCGGAGGAAAAACACACCTCTCCACTCTACTAGAGCCCTTTGCACATTGCCCAAAGTATGACATGACAGAGGGCAGATGGACAGATCGCCTCAGGGCATCCCTCACTCCCCCTCTTCTGTGACTGGGAGATCATGTAAGCCACGGCAGAGCAAGTGGTTGACTTCTAATGGGGCTAGTTTCAAAAAGGGTTTGGTAAAGGATGAGTTAATTTAATGTGGCTTATAAGAAAGCGGTGGACTGTAGGAAAGGAAAGAGGCATGATTTGAAGATGACAAAGTTACTTAGGGAAGGTGGTGAGGTACCTTGGTGAATTTTAGTACAGACATGCAGTTGAAGAGTTAGACCAGAGACCATGGCAAAGGCCTCGTAAGGACATGGTGAGTCAGATACAGGGCAATAGCGGGAAACATTTTGCATTGTTGTAAACAAAGACTTTTTTTTCCTCCTACAATGCTTAATTGATCTCTGGAACTCATTACTATAAAGTATTACTGGGCATGCAATTTAGCAGAAGGAAGATATAGTTGGGAATAGTCTGAGTTATTTCACAGAGTATAGATGCGTAATGGAAATACGATGTAATGTAAACTCTTATACTTTAGGGCATACAGTCATTAACTGCTGACAGGCTTATACGGTAAAATTAGTCCATAGCTACTCAAAGGGGATTCTTGTGTCTTTCTCTGAGGAACTCTTGGAGGAAGGATACTGGATTAAAAACATTGCAAATTGGATCCAGCTCCAATCTTCCTATATCTTAGCAAAACCTTTCCATTTCTGACTCATATGGTATGGAAAAAAATCATATCTCCTGCAGGTTGTATACATTTCAATAAGAACAGAAGTTTAATTTCTCTGAATGGCATGCTTGGGAAAAGGAGAAAGATCCAGACTAAAGCAGAAAGCTGTAGCATACTGGCTGTTTTGCAGGCTAGCCTACCTGCAGGCAGCTAATAGAAGTGCAGTGGTTGATAGTCAATGAACATCTCCCACAAAAACACTGCCTTAATTATAGGGCCCCCTAAGACTTCCTCCACTGAGGCCTATTTGGCTATGTAGCATATGTCCAGATTTACAGAAGATAGAATCGGCTTTTCCTCCCATTTTTTTTTTTTTTAATTTCAAAATCTATAATTAAAGACTATAAATCCCTGCATACAAGGTAATATTAAGGGAACTGAGTTAGGCACCAACAAATCTCAAGGTTTGTAGGACATCCAACTTCCCTGGGGGGGTTTGGTGCCCATTAGGTGCCTTTAAGTGGCTCTTTGGTACCTGGGTTTTTAGGTGCTTCAGACAGTACACATTCTCAGCAAAGATGAAGAGAACGACATTTGATTAACCTTTGGGATTCCTATGGCTTAAGGAAAGAAAGTAGGCTCTTGAGACCTCAGCTGGTATCTTTGACAAGAGCTTCTGAATTCTGTGGCTGTGCCAATAAATAGTGATAGTAAAATTTCTGAAGAGGAAAAGAATAATTATTCTTCAGGATGGTAGGAACATATGATGGAATTCCCCATCCTCTGATAAACATATCTACAAAACAAGTGATCAAATTGAAATACTTTTGGTTCATAAGCAGCTAATCTGCAAAGAAATCTCTCCCTTGTTCCTTCCATCGCCTTCACAACATTATTTTCATTTCTATCTAGATTTGTTTGCTTGTTAGTCTGTGGCCACCCCCTAAGGATGTAGCTGCAGATGGATGAATTATTTTATTTTATTAAATATTATTCTTGGCTTTTTGGAGATGTTTTTTGTTTTGCTTTAATGATTATTCCTCCTGGTGTTATTTCAGTTTTCAATTACAACTTGTGTGTGTATGTGTCTGGTACACTAGCATTTTGTAAATGGATGTATGCACTTATTGTTAATTGATTCTCCAAATAAACCCAAATGCTTGCATTGAAATCATGTATTATATTTCTTGCATGCCACTGAGCTGGATGCCTTCCAGTTTGGCATCTACTACTGCTCCGGAGGTGGGCATCTTTCTCTCCCTCCCATTACCCCTGGAGTGAACAGAGATGCTCATGTCAGTTTTTCCTGCAGACCTCATAGCACTGGCTGATGTCTTTGAATAAAGGTGCCCAAAGTTGCACTTCTAACTGTGTATTTAGCCATGTAGATAAATGATGGGGTTTTTTTGTTTTTTTTTTTTGTTTTTTTTTTTTTTTTTAAAAAAAAGTACTGAACTCTCAGCAGCCCCCCACAGGCTTCAGTGAGGGTTTTTTCCCCCCTAAATTCAGGTCATTATGAAGGATATTTTTCAAAAGCAAGCCTTGTTGGCCTACATCTGCTCCCAACGAAACCAATGTCTGCTTAAGAGTTATCTGAGAAATGAGAATTAATTCACAATTGGTCCTTTAGCCGGTTTTTGCAGTCCCATAATTTTTCAGGCTTTAGCTAGAAAACACAGCTGAAGTCCCTGATGATGGGACTGTGTACTTCAGCAGGTTTCGGCAGGTCATCTAGTTCCCCTTTATGCCAAAGAAGAAAGATAATCCCCTTTCAAGTGTGATTCATCCCGCATATTACAGACATCTATCTTAGGAGAAGATGAATCATTTCCTGGAGGTGCTTCTCTCTGTCTCTCTCTCCGTTTAGGAAACTTAGAAAAAAGCTTAAGCAAGACTATAAATTGTAGATAGCTAAAATGGGGGAGATGAATCCCACTCTGCACGATAATCAATGACCACTGATTAATTGAATTCTAACATTCAAATGCTGTCAGCATTTCTGTTTTGACAGCGAAACTCTTTTTGCTCGGGATTTTCTACTGGTGACTAACTACTGCAATTTTTAACACAGACCCCCTAAAAAATTAGAATGGCCCACTGTGCTGGTAGCTGGATGGACAGCTGTGATGGGATTCAGTTGCTCCATCACAGGCACCTTAGTGTTTTTTTTAGACACTGAGGGGTTTCGTGTCTGCTCTCCAGAGACCAAAATAAGTCAAGTCTCCCATAAGGCTGGCTTCCTGCCTGCCAGCCCCAAGAGGATAACTCAAATGCAAGTTCATGGTTGGATCAAGCCCTTGGTAAAACGTCTTCAAAAAAAAGGAAGCAGAAGCTGGAAAGGTGGAATGTCCTGACCTGGGCTAGATATTCATTAGCCATTGGGCTGCCAAAGGGTGCTGCAGCCCTGCTTCTCCTTCATGTTGTTGCCTCCAACCTGGTCTCTATTACTCCTCAGGGATTTGCCTTCTGATGGCCATTTGGTAAAATAAGGTTGCATTTACTGCTTACAGATTCAAAAGCAAAGTTCATCTTGCTAGAAAGACTTCTCCATGCTAATATTTAGCCAGAGGGAAGAGTGGTGCAAAACAGAGCAGATCATCCAAAACACAAGTGTTCAGGGCTCACCAGCGTTGAAGAAACCTGAGCTAGCTCCCACCATGGGGTACATCTCGTTTACACAGCTCCTGCCATCATGCAAAGACAACAGCTGAGGTCCTGGAAGAAGAGTCATGCCGCGGCCTGGGCCGAGCAGTCTGCTAATTAGCCTGGCCTTTCAGAGGGATTAATTATCACCGAGCTGATACAGCACAAATGCTTTTGGCTGTTGTACTAGCTTGGTTGGGACCTCTGCGTGGTGTTGTATTATATATTCCATTCAAGGCCAGAGTCAGAAAGGAAAATGTTTTGATGGTGATTGCATAATTGTGTATGTTGATGACAGTGGCTGAACAGCTGAAAGTGAGCATGAAAAGCACATGTAGCAGCTTGCTGAAAATAAAATACTTATCTCTGTGAAACTCTTACTGGTTTAGTGAGTGTGATTTTACTCTGTGGAATATAATAATGTCCCCATAGCACCTGAGAACCCCTAGAATGATTTAAAAGCTTGTAGTCTTTCATACCAAAGTACAGCACAGCATCCAAAAGTTATTGAGCCTTAATACAGAGACTAAGAGTCTCTTTAAGATACCTCAGTATTACCTAGCTATCTACTGCCAAAGCTAAAGCCATCATCCTGTCACCATCTGGCTGAACATGGGAACGTTTTAGAATCCAGATACATACACACTAAACAAAACAGAATCCCACAAGAAGTTGACAAAGGAGGTAATTTATCTTACTTCAGTACTGATCATTCCTCAACCACACTAAACATTCTGGTGTTGCTCAGTCGTCCCAAGGTTTCTGATGTGATCACTGGAGATAAGCTGGTGCCTTTCTGAATGATGCTTTCTCTACAGGTGGAGTGTAAGGATGGCTGCGTCAGAAAAACCCGACTATCCATCTACTCTCCCATCCTGCCTCCAAAAGAAAGTTAGAAGAAATCACTCCTTAAAGTTGCAGCTAGGAGTTTAACATCTCCCAACATGAGCAATCCCTTCCTAATCCACATTCACCTGTGTTAGTAATGATAGTTATACCATACAGGGAGATGAACCTGATTTGAGTTGTGTTTTTCCCTGGAACTCTTCCTTATTTAGTGTCTGACATGTATTGAAACGTAAGGTCAATCAAAAACCAAGATGCAGCTACAAAACCCTCTCTGGGGCTATTGTCACTTTGAGGGTATCTATGTGCTTAGATGATTTGAGTTAGCTGTTGTAGTCTTGCAGGTGGGTGAGTCTAGTATTTTGCAGTGACTTTGGGATTTTCTGGCCATATCCATACAGTCAGGTTCAGGCAGTCATCCTGCTACTCTGTCCTTGCTCTTGACTGTCATGAACCAGGTCCAACATAGCAAAATAGCCCCTGCTTTAAAACTAGAACATGACCTTCCCAGCAGTGCTGGTGGGATGAAGCAGAGGCTGTCTGCATGACTGTCTGCAGAGGCTGGCAGCTAATCTTCAGGGGAGACCTTAAGAAATCCCCCAGGATTTATTCCAATGTCCACATCTGACACCAAAACAAGTAACCTGGTGCAAAAACACAGTGACGTAAAGCTCTACCTAGTTTCATAGTTGTCAGACATAAGCATTTGCTACATACCAGTTTCAGGAGCATTTTTGTAGTCAGACTTTTTACACCCTTTCCTTTTGCATAATGGTAAAGGTCACATCGGTCTTGGCTGCTCATTTTCCTTTCTCTCACTGAATTTTTAACAGGCGTTTATCCAAAGCTCTGGACTCCTCTACATTACATTAAAATTCAAAAAGTCATTTGCTTTCAGTAAATATATTCAAACGGGCTGCCTTCAAAACCATAAGTGACTCACCATGCAATCAATCATAATTGCAGAACCCTGAATTTCTTCTCTACATGTTGTCCTCTAGTGCCCAGAAGGAACACATGATGTAGCTCTAGCCAAAAACTGGTTGGGGAAAAGAAATTATGTGTGATCATTTTTATTCTCTAAGGAAAACTTGGTAAGTTAAATACAGGACAAGTTTTGGCTGGAAATGAGAGAGGTGTAAATTTTATGTTACCACTCAAAGCTCTGAGAGTTACTGCACTTAAGACAACTTACCTTTCTAATCAATCATTAAGTTTCAAAATGGAGAATGTGCTTCTCTCTTACTAATTTCCCATAAACCTCCCCCATGATATCAAACATAAATATTCACATGCTAAGTGTCTGCTCATTAAAACACTACATGGTCAAAGCTTCCAATCAGATAGAAATGAACAAGGCATCCTCTTATACGATATAAAGAGTTACGCCAAGGAAACAAAGTAAAAGAAATGTCTAACTAGAAGTTATCCAAAAGATTTTTAAATTGTAATCTCATTTTCCTCTCAATGCTATGTGGTTAAAAAAAAAGAAAAAGAAAAAGAAAATATTAGGAATCTGGTTAGTCCTGATAGAT
This sequence comes from Leptosomus discolor, assembly GCF_034619465.1. Classification (NCBI taxonomy): domain Eukaryota; kingdom Metazoa; phylum Chordata; class Aves; order Leptosomiformes; family Leptosomidae; genus Leptosomus; species Leptosomus discolor. The sequence goes on along the minus strand of NC_141419.1, from coordinate 89,301,723 downwards.
AACGGTGAAACTACTGCCTTCCCTCTGTGCTCTTGATAAGGTCAGGCATAGGTTTATCACTAAATCACTGATATGAGAGGAAGAAGAGTTCTATTAGGAAATCCTGGCTTCTTTTTATAACAACATACTTTCTGAAGCTCTGTCCAGTCAAGCATTTTATGTCTCAAAACAGTGAGGGTCCAGGCACTTGTCTTGAGAGGCAATTTGATTCCCTAATAGAGCTCAGTGTGAGGGACTGTTTTCCAAACTAAATTTTACTTTTCATGTTGCTAGAGAGTCACTCTGTCTCAGGAACAATGGCCTTAAACCACTTGCCCTTTATTCTGTGATAAATCTGCCCTGTGTTCATGCACCTTTGAACCGAATGTTCGGCTCCTGGTTTACCGAATTTGCTACTTGAATCCACATGCTTATGCTCAAGGCTGATTTAAGTTACTATCAACTTTATTTAACCTACTGGTGCTTGATGGGTATGCTCAACAGAATGGTTAAATTCCCAATAGTCAACACTGTTCTACAGCAAAGCTTAGAAGAAATCAGAGCCAAATATTGTTAGAGAAGAAGTATGGGGAGATTGTATCTGTAGATCCCAGCTGTAGATATTCCTGAGGATAAAATAAACAAGTGCAATACATATCAACTTTCCCCTCTGCCTTTTTCATACATTACTTGTCTTCTTTGGGTCTCAGCCAAAGACCTCTGAACCAAATGGAAAACTTTCACTGACTTCAATAAGCTTTGGGTCAACCCCTTAAGGGCAGCAATCATGTCTTCCCAAAGCGTGTGGCCATGACTGAGCAAGATACTTAAGCACACAACTGCCTTCAGTATTGGAGTTATCTCAGGGCCTCTGGTGAGATTTTTCATGTACCAAATAAGAATGTGCTCACCCACCCTGCTGATTCTTCGTATTTGATACAGAGTGGGCCTTACGGAATGCCAAACATCGCATTTTTAATACTGTGGATTTTATCTATATTATGTGTGTTGAAGTGAAATTTTGTATGACAATAATTCAAAACACAAAGCCAATTACTCTGCTGGTATGGTCTTGTGTATTTACACTGCTCAAAATTCTGTCCCTTGACTGTACAACAGCTTGCTAATACAAGTTTCTTTCAGTTTCTTCTAACCTGTCTCAGAACTTCTTACGAGAACAAAAGCAAATAGAAATATAAACCTCATAACCTATGATACATGTGGAGTAAATCCAGGGAAAATATTTTTGATAGGATATTTTTATGTTTAAAATGAAAGCTCATTGAAACTGGAATAATTTGTAGGAACATGACTATTCTAATGACATTTTCTGTGGGTAAAATATTCCAGCATATTGCTTTGATTTTCTTATTTGTGCCACTAATGTAGAAATGATTTGTTTTGACAAAACAAAAAATGCATTTTTGAGTTTACCATACTGTTTTGTTTTGATTTACAGCAACTACTGATTTCATCATGCAGTTTAATGTGTTGTATTATATTCAATATTTCATGACAGTTTTTTTAATATTAGAACAATGAGACATTTCTACTTTTCCAAAATAGTACATATTTCTCCATGAGGATTTTCAAAATTATTGTTCTCTTTAAAGTTTTAAAGATTTTTAAGTTTCTCTTTAAAAGTTTCAGTTTTTTACTTCAGTTCAACCTGCAAACATAATCTCAGCATGTTCACAGCACTCACAAAATTTTGAATTTCTTGATACTTGTAGTACCAACTCAATTATATGTATTTGGTGGTTGAAACAACCACTGATAAAGCCAACTACAGCCAAATTTGTGTACATTAGGTCCAGATTCTCAGCTACGTGCAGTTGCAATCTGACCCGATGCCTTCCTTCGCCATGCATAGCCTCATGGCTGACTCTGAATCTTCAACTTCAATCATGAGTTAAACTTTTATGAAAACTAGATGAATTTTAGAAAAAATATGCTAAGCCAGCAAGATTACATTTTAAACATAGACATGAATACTCATAGTAAGCTACAGGCAAAGGAAAATCCAGCTACCTGGAGCTCCTGGCTGGAGACCAGCTGCTCCTCGTCCTGCACCACTTGCTCACTCCAAAACCTGGTGGTTGAAGTACCAGAGTCATTAGAAATCCTGCTTTGGGATTCCACATTGCAGTGCACGGTAGTGAGCCACACATGGCCACGTTTTGTTTATGACAGATGGCTCTTCCCAAAAATATGATGTGAGAGATTGTGCTGACTTGGACAGTTCTGCATAAACTGTGGGGGATTGACAGGGTGTAATATACTTTTTCTGTTTACTTAAAGTCTAGAAGAGAATGGGCCAAACCCAGAGAAGAACAGCCTGTTTCAAAGATATTACGGCTGGAAAATGTTGTTTCTCACAGAGATCATCTCTCTATAATAAGCTTCATGGTGATCCTGTATGGTGGGGGAAAAACTATGCAGACTGGGAAAAGAGTCAATCACATGATTTTCATTTGTGTGTTATCATGGAAATGTCTGTGAGACAAAAAGGGAACTTCTGCTCATCTCCACCACTCAGCACAAAGCCAGCCTAGCTGGAAACAAGCTACCCCATGGCCTAGAAACAAGCTTTTCACGGGAGCCATGTGAAATTCAAATATAAGAAGAAGAATTCATCAGTGACGAACAGGCACCTTTGGAGAGGCTGAGTTGATGGACAATTTGCAAAAGTCTGTTGGGAATTGGACCAAACAAAACACACATACAACCTTGCTTGAATGACAGCTTGGAAGAGCCACGCTGAATTTCCCAGCAAGCTGGGAAGCTGTAGCTCACACATGGGATTTGCTGTACCTTTGTTTTATTCTAAACTTTGTTGAATGTTTGCTAAGTGGAGAATGTATGTGTAAGATGGGGTTAACTTAAACCCTTTTCCTAAAGCCTGAGGATTATATTTCATCATGAGATATTGGGGATATTCTTGTGGCCCTCAATCAGTATAGATTACTATAGGCCTGGTAAGGTTAATGTGGCTGAACTGATTTGTGCCAGCCGAAGAGCAAGTTCTGTTTCAAATGTTTTACCGAAAAAGGAGAAATTAATTGCTGTGCCCCAGATTTTTCCAGATGTTCAGGACTGGAACCTGCTGGTGAAATGGGATCTCTTATCCCCTTTAGCTTTTCAGATTAGACAGCAGACAGGCAGACAGACAGAGCACAGAGGGCACTTTGGTTGTGGCTTCTATTTTTGTCACTTCCTCTGAACTGTGTAAATCTCCCATGACTAAAATGTCTTTCTTTGGCATGGTGGAATCACATCTATTGGGATGATATAACTAGAGTTGCGTGGGAAGCAATTTTTTCCTAGAATAAGAAACTGATATTAAAAAAAAATGCCGTTACATTCCAAATTGAGATCTTTGGAAAAGTTCGTGGGAAATAAGAAAGACCTATCCTCAAAACAGCCGGTTACCTCACTCATGAGTTAAAATGTAGGACATCACAGCATTCCAAAGCCCATGTTTTTAGGTGCTTGGGAGGAGCCTCCTTTTCTGTAGCTATCACATTGATTGGAAATTCCTTTTGGGAAAAAAAAATTAAACAATATGTTCTTCTCTGAACAACTTTTTTTCCTATGAAATCAACATTTGTAATGACAAAACATTTTGTTCAAAAAATTCCTCTGATGACAAGAATTCACTAAGTAAAATTTGCCTGACCTTTTTGGAGTGCTTGGTTGAAAAGTCATGGCTTGAAAGCAGCTGAAATCTGCCTCCTTAAAAAGTATGATGCCTTTCCTTCTGCAATCAGGATGGCTGAGGTCTGCACAGAAAAGCACTTCCAAATTTCCTCACTGGTGTCACCAGGTTTTTCTCTCAGACTGTGTAATCCCATGATTACATGGTGATGTTGATGCAACGTGACACGGTGTGTCAGTTGAGTTTCTAACAACTTATTTTGTGGCAGTGAAGGAAAAACCCAGCAGCTTGTCTGCTTAAACCGAAGAAGAATTAAGTAGAAGAAGAAAATCTGACAATCACTACTGATGTCTGCTCTCAAGTAACCGGTGGCCTTTACTTGTAGTTTTAGCTAGCGATATTGTGAACAAAACGTTTGACAATCTTCCAGTCTACTCAGTAGATATCTCTACCAGTCCATTCAGTAGATACCTGTCTTTAACAATATTTCAGCAAGGTGCTTGACTGGTTGACAGAAGGTTCTCTGGTATCAACCTTGTGTATGATCACACAGATCAAATCCTTAAGCTGGTTATGATATACCCTTGGACATTTCCTCAGCTGGGGCCCAGAGTCCTGTTGGCTTTTTCGTGCACCTCTCAGAAGCGATTGCCTTTTGATCTCAAATGGTAGGAGTGGGTGTGACGGTCTCGCATACACTATTTGGGTCTCTGCTGTTAAACGCCCTTCTCAAAAAGGGGAATGTTTCCCTCTCCACTTGAAATTTCAAAACTTTACTAAAGATTTTACCCTTCAGTCAAGAAAATATGTATTTCTCTCTTTCTTTGTATGGGAATGCAATTTAGCTGGAATCCTGTTAGGAGAGTAAAAAAACATTTTAAATTGCACAACAATAAGCCCATTCCTAGCCTTTCTAAGAGAAAGGTTAAATCGGTATAAGGCTTAACAAAAGACCAGGGAAGATTTTGAATGTTGTACGACACTGTCGAACCACAGATGAACACCTCTGAACACTATCTGATCGCAGAGGGATTGCTGAATCCAGAGTATGAAGAAAGGCTTTTGTGAAATGTCAGGTGGTAATAAAGCAGTGTGGTGTATCAGAGGTGCTGAAAAAGAGGTAAAAAAACCTACTGATCTGGGGAAACACAGATTCAGTTCTGCAGAATTCATCTATAATAAGTACCTAAAAACCTTAAACAGGCTTGATTTTAAACTCCTTTGCAGACATTATAAGGCAGGGCTACTCAAACTACAGAGTTTTGATCCAGATCATGTGGGGTTTTTTGGTAGTAGACTTCTCACTGTTCTCTCAAGAAGCAGTGGTGATATGGTACTTTGGCTCTACACCATGAAGGCATATGGAAGAGTTGGCACGAGCTGGCATGCTCTTACACGTCCCAGAGGTGAAATGATTCCTGCTGAGTGGATACTTCGGTAACTGAAGCCCTCTCATTGGAAAAAACATTTGAGCATCTCCAACTATGAAACCACAGTGGTTATTTTTCACCTATTTCCTAAAAGTGCTCCACTGCAAACAGACATAGCAAGACAATGCCCAAGAGTCAGTTTTCAGGCCTTCTAGGTGTGAATTGTCTCAACTTTGGTGACCCAAGCTTATTTTTCTAAGGTCATTCATATAGGTGGCAATAAAATCTCATCTTCAAATTTTTCTAAACTTCTTAAAAAATTTCAGAAAGAATTAATTTAGGAGGAAACAGCGTCCTGATTTAGAACACTCAAAATGAAATGTAGCAGTCTGAGCTGTGATTTTTAGAAGTGTTAAATGTGTATGATGTTCAGAGGAAATCAAGAGGAACAGGAGGGTGTTGTTTAGCCACAGTTTCACACCTTCATCTTTAGTGAATGCTCACTTTGCTGGTCTAGTCTACACTGGTCTTGAAAGACAGCTGCTGCTCTCTGACGGCTCTTTGGAGTAGAAAGTGGTGCATGTTTTAGTCTTCATCCTGCACTGGCCAGAGGAACCAAAATCACCTTCAAGTTATATTGGCCCAAGAGCACACTGCAAGTGAGCTGTGCTGCCATAAATGCCTGTGTGAGTGCCCTTTTGCTGACACTTGAAATGCCTCTTCACCTACAGCACAGGCTCGGTGTGTACACCCGGGTCAGTTATCCCATCGCAGGTGAGGCAAAGATCATCTACTGCAGCCATTTACAACACGTCTCCATATGGAAGGCACAGATAGCTCTGTAGCTCCGACTCCTTTTATAGCTAGGCCACATAAGACTTGTAAGGTAGAATTTGACTGACCTGCTTTAGGTGCCTACTGTGGATACGATGAATCATGTCCCAGAAGTGCTATTTCTTTCCAAAACCTTTTTTGGGAGTCTAGAGAACTAGCTCAGATGTAGGCATCTATACTGCTGATGTTTAAAGTTAGGCAGGATTAGTTAATCCCAATGGAATTTAAGATATGATACTGTGAGTCTGAGCCCACACTGCTCTTGGCCACACAATTGTTAGATAAAAATAACAATATACAAGTGCAGTGGTCAAAGGCAGTGCAGACAAACAGACTCAGTGTCAGCTCAGCTATTGACTTAGCTGTACAACCTGTGGGACCAGCTGACTCCTTCCAGACAGTTCAAAATGCAGCCAGGAACCCTGAAGGCTTCATTATCAAATTAGCAAAAGCTTTGACATCTCAAGATGCTCCTGAGAAGGGCTGTCTTTGTTGGCCACTAGACTGCTAATCCAGAAAATCTGGTGAATAACTGTCTTGACTTACTATTAGTATGTTTTATTAACTTGTCATGGACCATTATTAGTTTAACAATAAAAATTATAGATGGATAAACATGTTGTAGTCAGCTTTGGAATCTGTTCTGCAGCTTCTGCAATGTCCCTGCCTTAAGCAATGCCTTAAGAAGGCTGTGAATAGCAGTCCCCTTACTTTTGTAAGAAGTGTGGATTTTTTTTTTTCCCAGAAAGTTAGTGATAATCCATCTTGGATTAACTTGGAGGGAAGCAGGACAGTGCTTATTAGGCAAGGCACATTAATACCTACATGAATAGTGACCACTTGCATATGGTAAATGTTGTCGCATATACAAATCCAGTAAGAAAGATAAACAAAGACAGAGAAAGCATCCACTTGTCAAGAAGGCACTCCTAAGGATGAAGGATGGCAGATGAAGAAGAGCTCTAGGTCTGTTGTAAATTTGCTTTCCCCCTTTATTTTCCTGCAGCTGGAGTGTGACATAGATTCTTCTTTATCTTCATTTCCCTATAAATGCCTTTTTATCTCTTTGTGTATGAATTGCAATGTTCTATTGCAATCAGATGTCAGCACCTCCGAATGCATTTCCAAAGAAAATTTTTTGTTCATGATAAAAGAGCGATAGAAGGAGAAAGTGAGATTTTCAAAAAGATATAAAGAAATTAGTGATATGATTGTAGAGTCTTGAACCTCAAAAGGGAATACAACATCCGCAGAGTAATGCAATGTCTCTCTGCTGCTGAAATGTCTTTTCACCAGTGTAATAATTTCAGCTGGTTTCAGTGAAGGGTTGAGGAAGTACACGCTCTAGTTACCCCAGAAGGTCTCTTTCCGGGGATATTTAAGGAGGACTGCAGTACATTTAGCCTCAGTCTTGCATTACTTGAACCTCATGCCCCTGCATGCTGCACAGTTGGTGGTGAGGAGCCTGTCCTGAAAGGGTGAAAGCTTTTCACCCCTCCCTCTCCTGTCACTTGGATAGAATGGATGTGAAATAAGATGCCTGCAGGTAAATACCTGCAGATCCCTGTGGAAAGAAGATCACCACACTCAGACCACTCCTGAGTGGGCTGCTGGGAGAAATGAGACCAGGAGTAGATGTTGGTGCTGTTTTGTGAGTTTGGCTCTTTGCTTTCTGGGATTCTGGTAGAGCCATCTGAAAACGGAGTCTGGCTGAGGCGACAGCTTAGTGGGATTTCTCTGTTTCGTTGAGAAAAAGTGAGCAGCTTTATTTTGTTTACACTCTGCTACTTTTATTTTGTGTTTTCTTCTTCTCCAGCCAAACCGAAGAATTAATTCTTTGTCCAGCCCAAGTGATATCCATGCAATGGAGGAAAGGAAGATAAATGAAAAGGGGACTAAAAGAGAGAGAAATAATTGTACTCCTAGGGGAGAAATTTCCATGGAATGTCTCATGATGTGTTTATGCTGATGGATACAAACAGATGGAAGCTCCCTTTCGTGAGCAGCCCCAGACCTGAAGTGTGGTTTGGTTCAGAGAACTGCAGGCTTTCAGGGCAGGAGCTTGCTTGGGTCTGGGGGACATCTAGTTACACTAGGCCACAGGTAAGCTTGATCCTATTTTAAATGCACCTGAAATTCCAGTTAAATGGGAAGACTGCATTAGGGCCTTAACTGGGGTCTTGACTCTCCTGTTTCAGGTGGTTGTAGTGCCCCTTTTCTGTGTGTGCTCAATGGCAAAATATCCCCTTGGGTCTTTCTTTGTCTTCTGGTCACAGAGATAGGCCATTCATCTGAAATAACGGTGAAGTCACAGACTTTCCTACCAGCTGAAGTTTTCCCTAAAATCTGCGGAGACAGATTTTGGGGAAAAATGAAATGATGTTTCAACGAGGAGCAGCCATTTAAAGCTCGTGTTTTTCCTACACCTTGAGCATCAACTTCACAGAAAAAACAGATCCCAGGTAAATTTTAGCTGAACTGCACTCTTGAGTGCTGCCTTATTGAATACAACTCATGAATATGACAGTTGAAATCGGAAACTTGACACTTGAGACACCGTCTTCATTTGACACTGCCTCCGCTCAAGAGACGTTTGGCCTATTGGAGAGAACAGAGCTAACGGTCTTGTTAGGAGCTTGATTAACAACTCACTTTAATGCATGGCCAAGCTGCCATGTAGCATGGCAATCATTCCATGCCTCTGTACTTACTGCATGACCCTAGCAATAAAAACACTGCTAACTGCTAAGAACAGCTAAAAAAGAAATAACCTTGAAATGGGGAAGTTGAGACAGTGGCGTGGGATTTTACCACTATTTTGTTAATGAATCTCCCCCAAACTAGTTGCCATCAGCTATTTGGCAGGTTTGAAACCTGCCTCAGAATCCTAATGGTGGCAAGGGTAAAACCCATGGTGGGGCTGGAAAATCAGTCTGAATACCATTTCCTAAAGGTTTAATTCTCCTTTTTTTTTTTTTTTTTTTTTTTTTTTTTTTTTTTTTCCTCCAGGACCCTTGACTGTCTGCAATGAAAATAAGTTTGTCTGCTCCCAGAAGACCGGTTTGAAGCAAACCAAGAATAAACGTGTGTGGGGAGTGGGAAGCAGAAGCTGGTGTGTGCCATGGACTGCACTTTACAATCTGATGGACAGCGTGTTTCATGGAGCCAGGACTCACTCCTGATAAGAGTGACAAAGCTTGGAAAAAGCATCTAAAATAATTTTCCTCTTTCATACTACACACCCTTTGTGTACAACCAGAACTGAGTTTCTTGTCCTGGCTTCAGCAGTCTGCCTTATACTGGGAACCACTATAATCTTGTTAACTCCTGATGCAGTTCAAACAAAACACGTACTGACCCAGTCTCTATGTTGCACAGATGTCTATAAACTCCTTCAATGATTCAAAAAATGCCCAGGAAAACTCTAATGACTCTGACAACTTAGTAGTCTGGGCTTTCTGCTCTTCTGAGACGTGGTCTCTCCAGCGGCACGTGTGTGGGCACTGATTCAATACTGAGTCAGATGGAAGGGATCCAGCAACTCAATCACCAGTGCTAGCATCTGCCATCTACCTACTTGCAAATTTTACCCAAGCTTAGCCAGGAAGGTCTGCTGGGTACCTCCCCCAGCATGACAGACCTGTCAGAAAACTCCTAGAGCTCATCCCCTCACCTCCAGGAAAACAGCTTTCAAGACTAAAGCATTGGAATAGTGGTTGAAACCCTTGATACGCTCCAGAAAGCGTTTCCTTTTCAGTTCTCATGCACTGTTGAGAATTAAGCCCTTCAAGCGTTTGTTTGTTTGTTAAACACAGTATGGACTATTACATTCTTCTCTGGAGACACTTCTGCTTAGACTTATAGATTGTGGAAAGATACCCTACTACAAACCAACTGTGAAAACATATTATCCTTATCTCCCAGCAATAAATGAATTCCATAAATTGCAATTAATGATGTAATTGGACAGTCTAGTTAAATGAGTGGTAGTCCTCCAAAATATGTTGGCTTTTACTTTAAGAAAGGGCAGAGGTGTTCTTTGTTTTTGCAGTGCTTGTATGCCTCCTTGTGCCAAGAAAGGCCCACTGAAGCTGGAGAAAGCCATTGCCTACAATAAAGCTATAATAGCTTAGCACTCATCTCTTTTGTAAGAGTTCTACTCAACATCCGTTAAATCAGACCTAAGACACAAGGGTAGTGCTAGTCACCAACAGCTAACACAGACCTAAATTGTACCAGTACTGGGTGCAAAATCAAGTTTGAAATTGTGCTGTTAACTTGCTATATGCTGCTTGTCTTTGCAGGGTTCAGAGTTGTGTTGGTATAAGCAATAAGGGCAATTCTCTGTTCCACAGTTCAGAATGAATTTCTTGTGGGGAAGAGAGTCTAAGGACAGGCTGTCTTTCACTCATTAAACATTGCCTGATGCAGCTCATGTTGTCCTGATAATGTGACTCTGAAAACCCCACATGACTTCCCAAATCCTTATTAAATTGGCAGTGTATCACTCTTGTAGCTCTCCCGGTCCAGGAAAAAAATGTTTTCAAAACGTCAGAGAGTTGTCATCAGTTCAACCAAGTTTGCCTGACTTTGATGAAAGTCTGAAACAGTAGATCTGTGCTGCACTTGCAGTCATTAATTTCAGTAAATGCCTTCAGATTTGCACTGAAAAATCAAAAGTTGATGAAGAGGGAATAGATATGTTGCACTAGAATATCTAAAAGCTATGCACAGTTTGCTTGGTTTTAATGATGTTGTCAGGAGATGGCAGTTCCAGAGTCCAGCCAGAAAAATTTGGCTGTAAAAGTCAAAGAAATCACATGTAAAGAGTTCTGATTTCACATGAAAAGCTGCATCCATTTTTCCAGCTAGGCTATTTCTGAAGGATACAAGAAGAGACAGATGGTGTAAGGAAAGAGGAGCTTGTTTAAAAAAAATAAGAGAAATCTACTAATGCACGTGTGTGTGTGTGTGTGTGTGTGTATGATCAGTGCTGAAAAAAACTTTCACCCTCAAGAGTCTAAATTAATTTACAAAAAAATAGAGATGTCCAAGCAGATCCTTATGTATTCAATGGAGATCACTTTTTTCCACTCAAAAAACAATAATTAACAATATTTTTCTGGAAATGTAAAGCTCTGGACTTACCCCTGCTCTCCCTCCAATTTTGCCTTGTTTCACCAAACTCAAAACCACCTTGTTGCTGTGCCCAACACGAACAAAGGCAGTGAGCTACTTGTTACACAAAGGGTCTGTCCATCTAAGCTGTGCAACCAAACTCTTCCTTCTACAGGAATGTTTTTTCAGGTCAGGTTTTTTTTTATTTATTTTTTTTAGCTGTTTTGACTGGTGCTCAACTAGGCAGAAAAGTTGTGTTGGATTTGGAAAACACTCACCTGCTCAAGTTTATAATCCTTTGTATATCATGTACCCGTTCTGTAACTGAATTGGCTCCTGGGGGGGTGCAGGCCATATTGCTCCGGTGGAGCTGTGTGCGCTCACTGCAGGTGAGGACCTGGCTCCTTCCAACAGCTGCTGCCATTATGCACTCATATAACACGCCAGCCTTTATGTTGTTTTGTTTGCACATTTTTGGTACTAAACGATAAAAAACCCCACCCAGCTGTGTTTGTCTTTCTTTTTTTAATGTCTCCTTTGCTCCAGTTTTCTCCTCAAAGTATTTGCCACCTCTCCTTTTTTTTTCCCCAGTGCATGTATGCTTTTGTTTCACTTATGTGTACAGGGCAGTTCTGCTTTCTCTTGATCTTTTTCCCCTTCTTTTCTCTCCTGCTGTTTTTTCTGCTCTTTCCTCCTCTCCCTCCCTGTTTCTGCTCACCACCCTATGAGCATCACCAGGCCTATCAACATCACCGACAGAAAGGATGCTCCCTGGAAAAAGGCACAGAGGACTAGAGGAGCAGCAGCAGGTCTCACGGAATGAGTGTTGCCAGCAAATATCCAACTGCTAGGTGAACCATGAACTTGCTGTAAAAATTACTTCTCACCTACAGGTTTCTCCTCCTCCTTGCAGGAGGGTGCTCACTGCTGGTTGGCTTTTAACATGGGCGTATGGTGTTTGCTGTATGGGGCAAAGCTCCTCAGAAAGCCTGTGAGTGGTCCCATGGACAGGTAGATGTGGCCAGCCCAAGGTTTTCTTCGTTAGTGGTAGTGTGCCACGGGAAAAGTAGGTGCCTGAAGGTGCAATGCAGATGTCCATGGGCAGCTTTTTGATTTGGGGGGGAAAAAAAACATCAGGGAAATGGAGTGAAGGGGTGGGGAGGATGACGAGCTGAGCCTCCAGCACAGCATTTCTGTTGCTTCCTTTTGCAATGTGCCTGACTGTGGTTAAATGAGAAGCACAGGAAAAACTTGCTTCAGATGTGGGCCATGCAAGGGCTGAGCTCGGGAGCTGGGATTTCTTTAATTTATTGGGGTTTTTTTGTGTGTGTATATGTGTGCAGAGGCAGAATCATTGCCACAGGCTGGGTGGAGCCAGCTGATGGAGAACATCCAGCTGGGGTGAGACTGTAGTTTATACCTTCCTTTCGCAGTCCACTTTCATTGATTGTTCCTGAATTGAAGTGTTTTCCCAGTGAAAGCTGGGTCCCCAGCTGCCTGCAAAACTTGGCAGCTGGGCTGGGGAAGAAGGTGGGGGGATGAAGCTGTTGCTTTTGATATTCTCTTTGCAGTGTTTCTCAAGTGGCTAAATTTTAACAAATTGTCTGTTTCTTGGTCCACTGGCCACTGTTCGCAGTAGATGTAGGGAAGTGGGCAGGGTCTTTTCAGGCTGCGTAGTGCTGACACTTCCCACAGCACAGGATTTACGGAATAGCACAGAACATTCTGAGGAAACAAAAATGCTGTCTTGCAGAAAGCGCAAAGATGGGTCTGGGGTGCCTATTTCCTGATATAAAACATATAGGAAATGTGCTTTCTGGTTCTGCTTTCAGGATGCAGAAGGAGCGGCTGAAGGAACTGGGGTTGTTCAGCCTGGAGAAGAGGATGCTGAGGGGAGACCTTATCTCTCTCTACAACTGCCTGAAAGGAGGCTGTAGTGAGGTGGGGTCGGTCTGTTCTCCCAAGGAACAAGCGATAGGATGAGAGGAAATGGCCTCAAGTTGCATCAGAGGAGGTTCAGGTTGGACGTTCGGAAAAATTTCTTTACTGAGAGAGTGGTCAAGCGTTGGAACAGGCTGTCCAGGGATGTGGTGGAGTCACCATCCCTGGAGGTGTTCAAAAAACGTATAGATGTGGCATTTTGGGACATGGTTTATTGGGCATGGTGGTGTTAGGTCAAAGGTTGGACTTGATGATCTCAAAGGTCTATTCCAACCCAAAGATTCTATGATTCTGTGACGGATAGGCTGAAAGTGTAATGAAGGTGGTGTTTTTGAGACCTGCAGGTTTCCATTTGTGTGTTTTGGTTATCTTTTCAAAGTCACAAATGATTCACATAGACTAGGAAAACACCAGCTACAGGTAGGAGACCATTCTGAAGGATCAGCAATGGTCTTCTCAAGTTGACAGTAGCAAACCAGCTGCTCCCTCAAACCTAAAGGCTGTGCTTTGAACCATACAGTTATTATTGAAAAATAAAGAGGGATCCCTCACAGATTCAAAAGATATGTCTGCACTATGGTCAAAGGTGGGATGGTATCTTGTGTGGGAATAATGGGTTTGGCTTGTTGATGAAAACATTGCTACCACCGCAGTTTAGCTGAACGGGCATGAATCAACTGCTTAGGGGTTCACCCAGCATTTTGGGCAAAGGCTGAGCCCGCTGCCTGCTCTGCTACTGCTACTCAAATGAGCTAATTTGAAGCGGTGGGTGCATTTACATGAGCTGCAATTACAGGCCATTTGCAGTGCAGTCATGCAAAGAGTTACCTGCGTTGTTCAAGGCTGCATCTTCCGAGATGTGCGCTACAGTGATGTAAAGCAGACATAAACTCACTGGGGCGTACCAACTTTGGTCCTCACTAAAATAGCACACCACTGAGTCTGAACTGACAGGTTTGAAACATTCCTCTTGCCCAATGTCAAGTCCCTCTGCTGAGCAGTGAGAACAAAGATCCTTTAAGGACAAAATTTCAACATGAGACAGGAAAATACTTTAGGAGAGAACTGGGGTATTTACACTGTAGAAAGAGGAAAGCATATGACTGAGAGCAACTTGAAAAATTAACTCTCTCAGAAGGTGGGTCATACTTCAAGGTACCCTAATATTTCCAAAATTCCAAAATAAGAAATTTGAAGCAGGGTAAAGCTGGCATGAAAGAAGTAATACTGATACTATTTTAGTGCCTGACTTTGTGCACACAATAGCCTCCAGCACGACACAAAGGGCGCAAAAATATGAAAATAAAATAAAGACAGGATGGGAAATTTATGGCTCAGATGATTAAACAGAAGTGACTAAATCTTCTTTCTTTTTAAAGCTATCAAACTGACAGCAACCAAATCTTATTATCTGAGATAACTAGGACAGTGGGTAGAGCTGTGAGAGAGCTTTCTCCACAGTGGTGTGCCTGCTGAGTGGCTGGGTAGAGATTTTCAACAGCCGACACTATCACCCTGATACCTTTCCCGTGCAGTAAATACAGTACAGATTCGTAGCCCTGATTTGTTGTGCTAGATGCAAGAATCACTGAGTGAAATGTATGTCCTGCCTTGTGCAGCAGGTCAGACCTATGTGATCCTATTGGCCTCTGCTAACCTTAAACCCCACAAATTATAACACACTGATGAACATTTCCTGCATGAAAACAGAGTCCAGAACCAGAAAAAAGACAGCTATGGAGCAGAATGAGCTGCTATATGGGAGGCTGTATGGGAACTCAGGTTTTCTCCTTTCAAAATCATTTTGCACAGCCCCAGGAGCAGAAAGATTTACATCCCAGGAGCTCCTGTGTGCTGCCTTGGTGTGGATAGTCGGTGCACACCAAATGGGCTGTAGCTACCTCTGCTGTTACAGACCAGAAAGGCCAGAGCATGGGAAAAGTTGGAGGTGCTTCAAGTATGATTTTTAAGTGCATAAATCCAAAATCACGATGCTGATTCAGCTGTTATTTAGCCGCACAGGCAGTTGCATTTCAAGGGCACATCAGGTTTCTATGCTTAGTTTTTCCAGATGCCTGAAGATTTTTCTCACTCCCAATAAATTTCCCGAAATCAACAATGACTTTGGTTTTCTCCCCTGAGAAGCATAAGCCAATGGGTTTTCTCAGATTACCTCCAAGGATGGGGTTTTTGACTTTTGCCATTTTTTAAAATGCCAGAAGGGACACCCTTCATTCATACAACAGCACTCACTCATGAAAAGGGGATATCCACACCCAACCCTTTCTCTCCATGAGGATGTCAAATCCCTCTTTCTGGCGTCTCAGGAAACTGCTGTAACCACTAGTCTGTAAAGTGGTGTAGGAAAGAATTCAAGATTCATGGTCAGAGGGAGTGAGGGTAGTTCAGCTCACTTCCAGTAGCGTATGAGAGGAGCTGGATCTGCTGTCAAGGGTAAAAGAAATTGGAGTTTTACAAGAAAACACTGAGAATGGCCAAGCAGAAGTGGAAGATTTAGGCAGATATTGTGTTACTCTTCATACAAACAGTGTAGTTGCTCTTGGAAGGCAATAGGTTAGTGTTGGATCTCAACACTATTCAAATCACAGTAAGTGGTCTTTTGTCTCCTAAAGCACATTTTCTTTTTTAAAACCAAAGAAAAATACAGAAAGACACCAAATCAAAGACGCTATTTAAAGGAAAGATCATTAAAATGCAATATTTGCTGTTTTAAGTTTGGCTGTGACAGCAAGCTGGTATCTAGTTTGCCCACTCCAAATATAGTATTTTGTTTCCTGTTGAAGTCCAAAGGTGGCCTTTTTTTCCAAATAACCATCTATTTGTACAATAAACTAAATCACAATGTCAGCACTCAGCATTGCTCAAAATTCTTGTTTTATGAATGATTGCTGTTTTCATAAATCTTTGCCCAGCCCTGATCAGATTCCAGAAATTCCCCCCAGAAGTCAATGGGAATTTTTCCTTTAATATTCACAGGTCTTGAATCAAATGCTTCAGAAGAAAAGAAGTTGCTGGATGAACTGAAAAATTTAAAAAGTGCAGTTTCTTCTCGATTTCTGTCATGTTTTCCTTCCATCCCATTGGGATGACCTCAGCTTTCTGAGTTCTTTCTGTCCCCCAGGTGCTGCCGAGGGGATGCAATCTCCATGTATATCCCTGATTCCTGTCCTTGTGGACACTCTCTGATCTTTCCTCTGAGTCTCAATTAGCAAGTAGCAGCACTTGTGGCTCTTAGAAATGCATATGCTGATTAGTGACCAATAGTCTCACGCATAAAGGCCAGCTGACAACTAAAACTGAACAGAAAAGCTACTGATTTTCATGAAAAACACTGGAATTTAATATCTTTAAGACCTCTACCCTTCTGTCAAAGTTGATTAGTGGGTTTACAGGTTATTGAAAGAGACTGACAGATGGCTGGACAGCCACAAAATGTGATCACACAAACCCTGTTTTCTCAGGCTAAAGACCATGATTAACTTTTGAAAAACAAAATTCAATGTACCTGGATTAATCTTATCTCTAGCAGTGATTTATAAGCAACTTAGAGAATAACATGCAGCATGAGTTATGTACTGGTGATGCACATCTAGAAACTTTTCCAGCATTACGAACTTCTAAACTTCTGTTTTCGATAGCATCCTCCTCCACACAGCAGCAAATTCAAGTCAGCTGAAGAGATAAGCAGCTTATCTATTTTTAAGTTGCTTTTCTTTCCTTTTTCCTGCAGCCACTTCATCAGTTAGAAAGCTCGTGGAAAAAGGACATTCCTAGGAGAGATTCACGAAGTGAGAGAAGGAAAGAGCAAAATGCAAGCACAGCTGATCCTCAGTGAATTGAAATTTCCCCCAAATAGCGTCACAAATAGATACATGTACTTCTAGCTTTGCTTCTTGGGATTCTTCTTTCTTATGCATCATATGCTAATTATCTTACCAGTCAGCCTGC
The DNA here is from genome assembly GCF_034619465.1 of Leptosomus discolor. Classification (NCBI taxonomy): domain Eukaryota; kingdom Metazoa; phylum Chordata; class Aves; order Leptosomiformes; family Leptosomidae; genus Leptosomus; species Leptosomus discolor. The sequence continues at coordinate 89,284,854 of NC_141419.1, read as the reverse complement.
AACATTTGATTTGGCATTTTTCTTGCTTCTTGCTTGTAAATTTACATCAGAGAAGAGATAGGGTGAAATCATTAATGAAAATGTATCCACAGGTGTCTTTCCAAAAGCAGAGAGCGAAATAGCGAATGAAACAGATCCCACTTCCAGTTTTCCTTTTAACACATTTACATTTAGCTCTGAACCCCACTAATTTGCATAGGCAAGAGGATAAAAGCAGTAAAAAGCATCTCAGCTGGTTCTGAATTTTCCCCATAGACAGAATTATGTATCTGATGTTCCTTTCTCTGTGTGTTTCTCTCAGGAAGCAGACAGCACGGTATTCGCTTGATGCTCTTGGTTCTTTTTAGTGTCATCTCAAGTTGTGTCTGGCAAAAAGAGGGTTCCTCAATGAGCTGAGACATGGTAGGTGGGATTCTCTGAGGAAAAAGTGTCTAGAGCTGAGCTACTGCAGAGGAAGAGTGACTTCATCAGAAGTAAAAGCGTGAAATGAGATTAATTGTGGCCTAACAAGAGCTATTTAACCCAGCTGACGTTTGCCCTGATGAAGCCCTCATTGTGACCACTGGGTGTTGGAGCAATGCGGAGGAACCACAGAGGAGATTATCAGTAATGTCACAAGCAGTTGAGAAGGAAAGAAGGAGGAAGGATGAGTTTTTTTCCCCCTCTTGATGTGTATGTATGTGCCTGTCTTATCCCGCAGCTAGAGTAGATTAGTCTTAGTTGCTCAATAAATGGAAGGCATCACACAACAGTAAATCTAGAAGATGGATGTGAGCAGAGGAGGATGCGTGAGAAGATCAGCTCAAAGCAGATGTGTTTCTTAAGGAAAATGTGCTTTTTTTTTTTTCACAGTCAGTTAGGAGGTACCTTTTCACCAGTGACAACGTGCAGGACAACAGCTAGGCTGATTTGCATGCCTAACTTCAGTAAATATAGCAACATGGGTGGGTAGCTGTTAGATGCTCACTGCTCTTCAGGTGATGAAATGTGGGCTCACCAACCTGTCTGCAGTGCCCTGGTTTTGAAAGCTCAGTGTATGCATGTTGGTAGCAAGAAGGAGTCAATAATTTTGGTCTGTCACAATTTGTCTCTTAGCCCATGATATACAGACAAGCATTCATTGTCCAGTGCTCTATTAGGCACGCTTTCTCTAATTTCCCATTTAGATGGTTATTCTTTGCTTTCTGACCATAAGATTCACTTCAGTTTTTATCTGCTACAGTTCGCTATTTATGACTATTCAAAACTTTTCATTAAAAAAATCCTTTTTATTAAAGAAGCAAATTCACTGAACTGGCCCCCCACTCCAAACAAAGAATCAAGCAAATGAAAAGAAAACACCTTTACCTGAGAAACTGAAAATGTCAACTGCAAATTCAAATGCTTATTTAATATTTTTTTTGCATTCTTAGCTGAACATTTCCACTTCTTAGCAATTTTCTTCTGATTTTCAGCTGCAGAACAATGAGGAATCCTTGGCTTTTAGGTTTTTCTGCACAAAAAAATTCTGATCAACTGCTGCAAACAACCTATGGCTTCAAAACAACCCAATTCTAATGTAATTTGCATGAGTCTTATATCACCCAAATACTCCTGACAGTTCAATGAACTTTGTCCTGCATTTCACCAGAATACTTATGAACAATATTGGGCACAGTAGAGCTGTTAATGAAACTGGAACAGTATAATTACAACACACTCATCCTTGAAGATGCAGGCAGATGTGGGGAAGTGTACTCCATTTGTCTCATTGAAATGCCATTGCAAATTACCTCTGCACTAACTACGTTTAAATAGGAAATAAAGGGGAAAAAAATCTTCCTTGATAATGACAAGACAAGAATATCCATAAAAAGGAAATAGACATGACACACTTCTTTGCCTGTGACATACATTTTTTACATGGCTTAGGGGCTTTGCTTCCTGAGACTTTGCGTCGTCAACTGTCAGGGCCTTTCCATGCATCATTTATGTATGCATAATAAAGATATTGTCGTTGAGAAACTGATCTGTGATTTCCAACAGCTTTAAAACTAGCAGTAATAAGATACACAGCATATGAATAATATAGGGTTTAGTTAAGAAACATCAAGTTTTGAAAAATGGCGACATATTTATTTTCCATTGCTTCATCTGCTCTTTTTTTAAAGGCAAGTTGAGTGACAGCTGTTAAGGGAGACAGGCCAAAGGTTTCCAATCCAGGGGCCAGGCTGTGCACAGAGCATTGCATGTGCCTCCCCACTCCCATTGCAGATCCCAGGCGCTCTGTGAGAGAGCAATCGGTAGTACAAATGCAGTGCAAGTCGTCTCAGTTCAGATTTGGAAGATGAGAGACTCTGAAGCTCCTGGAGCATGTGTTTAAATAAGCTCTCCTAAAATGTCACAAGACTTCCCGTACTGCTTTTGCAGCAAGGCTCGTATACTAGTAACAGTGACTGCTAGTATTATCTTGCAAGACTGTCACGAGGCCATCAGCAGAGATGGCTATTGGCATATTGATACAATGCAATAATGACCAGTGTTGTGGTGGCCCTCAAGCCATCAGAGTCTTGCTGAAATACATCTCACACAGCTCATTAGCCTGCATGCTTTCCTGCCTTGCACAGCCAACAGTGCTAGGTTATAGAGCTGGTTTTCTTGGTGTTGTCAGCTGTTTGCAACACAGGACAAATGCACTGGAAGAGGCCACATCCCTTCTGAAAATCTCACTAATTCAGAGACTAGATGAAAGAGGCTTTTTTATTTTATATGGTAAAATCAAGATACCGAAGCTCAGTGATTTGCATAGAAAATCTGTAGGAAATCTGTGCTAACCAGTCCCTACTTCCTGCATTCTTGTCCATCCCTGTGAAATTATCTATTTTATACTGACACTCAGGTGTCTAGGGAAGCTTTACTGGTGCTGTGTTGCAGTCACATTTTAAAATTTGCCCCTCTTCATGTTAATGAAATGAAATGGAGGATTAGATCGTGCTTAATGACAACAAGAACATGGCAAAGGTACAAAACCCTTCAGGAGTTATCTCCAAATCTACATTAAAGTTCTCATTTGGTTCTATAAGTATGGAAAGCGGACAGAGGTCCTTCATAGCCTCAGAACCTATTTTAATTATCCCTTCCCTGGATAATTATTAACGGGGGAGGAGAGAACTGCCTCAAAGTGTAAATGCTAATGGGTTCCCCCGAGAGCGCGAGTCCAGAACATCAAGGAACATATGATGGGCTAATGGCCTCTCCAACACGCTGCTGACTTGGAGAGGGGGTGCTGCAGCTGAGATGCCAGTGACATTCCTCAGTGTCTTGAAGACTAAACCGCATGACTTTATAAAAGCAAAGCTGTTCTTGCATTAAAGTATTCAAGGGGAAACAAAATTGTGTAGCTAATACTTGGGCTTTTGACATAATCAAATTCTGCCAGAGCGAATAAGGAAGGGAAGGTAGAAAGGGGATCTGAAGGAGGTGGGAGCTGTGTCTTCACTGCTGGTTAGGGTGCTGCTTTTTGATAACAGCTAAGTGATTTATAAAGTGGAAGGAGGCCTCATGACAAACCGGAGAAGAGAAACTGGTTCATACTTGCGCCATGTCAAGGGGATGACAAGACTTGTTAAAACAAAAAAAAAAGCCCGGATACTTGTGGGACTCAATGTGCATCTGTACCTTGAAAAAGTCAGGTCCTGAGGTGTTACCTCAGGTCTAGCATATCAGGTCTTTGTTAGAAGATTAACTAAGGATATTATTCAAAATCACCCAGCTCCCTGTTCCAGGTGTCAGACAAAACGCATGTTTGAATGGTCTGTGATGAGTAGGCACTGACTGTTAAAAATCATTTTTTTCTCCAAAGCCTTGAAACCAATTCTGCTGTGCTTAAAAGGAATTTAACACATAGCTGCCGTGGCAGAAGATGGAGTCAGAGGAAGTGATTCTTCCACTTTCTCAGGTGTTTTCCCCTGAGGTCCTTTCTCCATCAGAAAACAGTCTGAGGAAAAGCCTTTGCATGGAGGCAGCATTGGAATATAACGCTGTTTGGCAGCCAGTTTGCTCTGAAAGTAACTTAAAATGGGATTTCATAAGACTCTTTTTTCAGCCTCTCCCAACTCATCACCAAATCTGAGAGCTGGCTGGTGTTCATCCTAAGTGAGCCGCTGAATGAGCATTGAGGTCGTTCCCACCCTTGCTATTCAGCCCCTTTCCCACCATAGGATCTTCTCGAGGGCCCCGTGAAGCCAGGGGAAAAGTTCAGGACAGTATCTGGGAGCAGATTGCTCCCTGGCCACCGCACACGAACACTGGGTCATTCAAAGGCACATGAGAACAGAGTAGTCTACGTGGTGACAGATGGGCACACGAAAGGTTAGGAGAATTACCCCAGATTGATTTGTAGGCATGTTTATCACCATTTGAGCCACATATTCTTCCCCACTGCATTTTATACAGGGAGGACAGTTGGGTTCTCCCCCTGTGACCAAGCCCATGCGGGTGTCTGTAAAACAGTATTATTTCTACATTAAGACTGGAGAGATGTCTTCCATGGGCTGTCTAGAGGAGGACTAATAAGGCTAAATGCTCTTAAAGGCTTTATGAACAAGACAAACCCTTGGACACTGTTTTCTAGGACCTGTCTACATATGGACCCTTTGGAAGTTGGTACAGAGAGTAACCAAACTAGCTCCAGAACCAGCAGCTGCATCTTGGCTAATTAATGCGTTGGGGTCAATTAGTCTGCTCACATCACCATATTGCCCTATCATGCTTTCAGGGTCCAAAGCTGGTGTCTTGGCATGGTGGAGGCAGAACCCTGGCTGTCCCAGCTCTGAAAGGTGGAGAGGGTAAAAAACTGCTGGAAGGCAGCAAGTTAGAGCCTGCATGCAGGTTGAGGAGAGGGAGGGGTGTTGGTGCTGAGGACTCATTGTCAGAATTGGACCACGCTGTCACGGCCCCCCTCCACAAATCACACAAGACTAGTTTAGGCAATGCTGCCTCTTCTGTGCTGCTGTTCTCTGTAACAAAGACATAATGCTACAGCTTTCTCCCCCTCTGTCTTCTGCAGCTGTCACCACCTCATGCCAATAGTCCAGCATTAGGAGTGTTTTGAGCTAAAAAGCCCTGCTCGAATGATCATGCTTATCTCAGCTGAAAGGCTTTCAAAGCCCAGCTTAGCCAAAATATGTGTGATACACACCACGAGTCAAATCATCCCCCTTACAGCCATCTATAAAGAGTTGGTTTTTTAAAACCAAGCTTTTCCATTATAATTTTCTTCCATTCTTGTTTCAACTCACTAAACATTAACCACTATGACCTACTGCATAAACCCAAACCATATTAAACAGATTAGGTTTATAGCCAAATCCTAACACCCTGTTTGGGGAATAGCTACAATGCCCAAATGTTTCTACAGTTCTGTGGGTTAGGGGATTTTTTTGGACAAAGTTGAATCTTTTTGCTTGACTGAAACATTTTGGATGTGTTTAACACCACACTGCTAAAAGAAAACACATAGACAGAACCAATCCATTTATTTAAGAACTACTAAAAATTAAAACAAATATAAGCCCCAAACTTATCTGCAAAACTTGTAAAAGGAACCAACAAGTTTTTATGAACAAGCTTATATATATATATGTGTGTGTATTTACATTTTATTCTCATGGATTGTATTTATGTCAGAACATAGGAAACGGCCTCTACCTTTCAATTTACATTGTGGCTTAACATAATCACATGGTTTCCCATGGATAGGAACACACTACTCCTAACAGAACTGCCAGCAAGATGATATAGAAAGGAACATTGCTGAATATCACAGTTATAGTTTTCAAAGGAAAAGACAAGGGAAGGCAAAGGGAAAAAAAGCCACATAGGATGATATCAGCTGACAAAAGTGTAAATGACAGGTCTGAAAATTCAGATAAATCATCAACAACTAGGGGCATTCTGAGCAGTGCCTCTACAAAATCAGTCCTATGCTTGGGGCTACTGGATGTTTTCATCAGTAATGTAGAATTAGATATAAAGTCACCCCTGACAGAATTTGCAGCAGATGAAGATTGGTAGAAGTATAAATAACTGCAGGGACAATGTAAGCTAGATCACTAGTCAAACTTGTCTTATTCAGGCAAAACATGTTTTAATACAGCCAAATGCAACGCAGTCCACGCAGGAACACAGAACGCATACTTTGTTCCTATCACATAGTTATGAAATTTCATATGTAGGAAAGGAACAACCTTCCTGCAGGCAAGGAATGTGAGGGATGTTTATAAGCGAGAGGTCGTGATGGGTGAGTAACTCAACCTGAGTTTCATGTTGTGCTGAGACACTCAGCATTCCTGGCTGTTCCAGGGCACGTGGTGATGCCTGAATGGAGAGAGATGACCACTGTGAATGGCAGGAGGGAGGTCCCAGCAGAGATGGCTGACCTTAGTCCAAGATACAGCTTTCAGCCTCTCATCATCAGCAGCAGTCCTGCAGAAGAGAGCTGGGAAGTGAGAACTAAGGAGCTCAACCTGAAGAAGCTATGCCTTCATAAAAATACATTTGAAAGTGTTTTAACTAAAATCTTGACTAAGTGATACAGCCAGTAAACAAGGAACGTGATATAAATATGACATGACGAATTCCTGAACAAGTGAGTGTGAATGATATTGCTCAGAAGATACAGATGACACAGTTTACAAAGAATTGAAGTCTATGCTACAGGTAATACTAAGGAGCCCAGTGTGCTTGGAACTTCTTACTTAGGTGTCTGTGATACAGAGATCGAATTTTCAGCAAAGATCGTGGAGCAGACAGGAACCTCTGTCTGACCATAAGTTCAGACAGGGAGGTCTCCACTAAGAGCTGAACATAAATTCAGATCCTGATGCTGAATGAGGTGGGTAACCTGGTGACGGAGGATTCAGAGAAGGCAGAGTTACTGACTGCCTCCTTTGCCTCAGTCTTTACTGCTAAGGCTGGCCCTCAGGAGTCCCAGACCCTGGGGACAGGGGAAGAAGTCTGGAGAAAGGAAGACTACCCCTTGTTTGAGGAGGTTTGAGTTAGGGATCTTTAAAGGAAATTAGACACTCACAAATCCATGGGCCCTGATTGAACGTACCCACGAGTGCTAAGTGAGCTGGCAGATGCTATTGCTAAGCCACACTCCATCAAATTTGACAAGTCATGGAGGACAAGAGAGGTCCTTGGGGACTGGAGGAAATGCCACTCCAAGGGCAAGAAGGAGGACCTGGGAAACTACAGATCAGTCAGCCTCCCCTCCATCCCTGGAAAGGTGACGGAACATCCCATTGTGGCTGTTATCTCTAAGCATGTGGAGGAAAAGAGGATTATCAGGAGCAGTCAGCACGGATTCACCAAGGGGAAATCATGCCTGACCAACCTGATAGTCTTCTGTGATGGGATGACTGGCTGGGTGGAGGAAGGGAGAGCAGTGGATGTTGTCCACCTCGACTCTAGTAAAGCTTTTGACGCTGTCTCCCACCACATCCTCATGGGTAAGCTTAGGAAGTGTGGGATAGACAAATGGACAGTGAGGTGGATTGACAACTGGTTGAAGGATGGAGCTCAGAGGGTTGTGATCAGTAGCACATCATCCAGCTAGAGGCCTGTGACTGGAGGTGTTCCCCAGGGGTCAGTGCTGGATCCAGTCTTGTTCAACGTACTCATCAATGCCCTGCATGAAGGGACAGAGTGCACCCTCATCCAGTTTGCTGACAATACTAAACTGGGAAGAGTGGCTGACCCACCAGAAGGCTGTGCTGCCATTCAGCGAGCCCTGGACAGACTGGAGAGCTGGGCAGAGAGGAGCCTCATGAGGTTCAACAAGGGCAAGTGTAGGGTCCTGCACCTGGGGAGGAATAACCCCCTGCACCAGTACAGGCTGGGTGGCGACCTGCTGGAGAGCAGCTCTGCGGAGAAGGGCCTGGGAGTTGTCGACAACAAATTGACCATGAGCCAGCAACGGGCCCTTGTGGACAAGAAGGCCAATGGCATCCTGGGGTGATCAAGAAGAGTGTGGCCAACAGGTCGAGGGAGAGTCTCCTGCCCCTCTACTCTGCCCTGGTGAGGCCACATCTAGAGTGCTGTGTCCAGTTCTGGGCCCCCCCAGTTCAAGAAGGACAGGGAACTACTGGAGAGAGTCCAGCGGAGGGCTATGAAGATTATGAGGGCACTGGAGCATCTCTCCTACGAGGAAAGGCTGAGAGACCTGGGACTCTTTGGCCTGGAGAAGAGAAGACTGAGAGGGGACCTTATCAACACTTATAAATATCTAAAGAGTGGGTGTCAAGAGGATAGGGCCAGGCTCTTGGCAGTGGTGCCCAGTGACAGGACAAGGGGCAAGGGGCACAAACTGGAGCACAGGAGGTTCCACCTCAACATGAGGAAAAACTTCTTTACTCTGAGGGTGGCAAAGCACTGGAACAGGCTGCCCAGGGGGGTTGTGGAGTCTCCTTCTCTGGAGATACCCAAAACCCACCTGGGAGCAGTCCTGTGTAACCTGCTCTAGGTGGTCCTGCTTTAGCAGAGGTGTAACGGGTCTGCGTGGCAAGGTTTTGGTAGCCGGGGGGTTACAGGGGTGGCTTCTGTATGAAGTTGCTAGAAGTTTCCCCTATGTCGGATATAGCCAATGCCAGCCGGCTTTAAGACGGACCCGCCGCTGGCCAAGGCCGAGTCCATCAGCGACAGCGTTTTTCGCCTCTGGGATAACGTATTTAAGAGAGTGAAAAACGTTGTTGTGCAGCAGGAACTGCAGAGAGAGAGTGAGAATATGGGAGAGAAACATCCTGCAGACACCAAGGTCAGTGAAGAAGAAGGGGGAGGAGATGCTCCAGGCACTGGGACAGCAATTCCCCTGCGGCCTGTGGTGAAGACCATGGTGAGGCAGGCTGTGCCCCTGCAGCCCATGGGCGGTGGAGCAGATGACTGCCTACACCCCGTGGAGGGTCCCCACGCCGGAGTAGGTGGATGCCTAAAGGAAACTGTGACCCTATGGGAAGCCTGTACCGGAGCAGGCTCCTGGCAGGACCTGTGGCCCGTGGAGAGAGAGAAGCCCACGCTGGAGCAGATTTGCTGCTGGTGACCCCGTGGGGGGGCTCACGCTGGAGCAGTTGGTTCCTGAAGGACAGCACCCCATGGAGGAGACCCGCCCTGGAGCGGTTCATCGATAACTGAACCCACCGGAAGACTCACGCTGGAGAAGTCATGGAGGACTTTCTTCCGCAGAGGGGGACCCCACATTGGAGCAGTGAGGAGTCCTCCCCCGGAGGAGGAAGAAGCGACAGAAAACAACAGTGTGATGAACTGATCCCAACCCCTATTCCCTGTTTTTCCCCTGTGTTGCTGGGGGGAGGAGGGAGAAAAATCGGGATCAAAGTTAAGCCCGGGAAAGGAGGGAGGAGTGGGGAGAATGTATTTTAAGATTTGGTTTTATTTCTCATTACTCCTCTCTGAGTTAATTGGTAATAGATTACATTTCCCTTCAGTTGAGTCTGTTTTGCCCATGACAGTAAATGCTGATTGATCTCCCTGTCCTTATCTCAACCCCACAAGCCTGTTGGTATTTTTTTTCTTCTCTCCCCTGTCCAGTTAAGGAGGGGAGTGATAGAGTGGCTTTGGTGGGCACCTGGAATTTTGGCCAGGGTCAACCCACCACAAGGGGGTTGGACTAGATGATCTCCAGAGGTCCCTTCCAACCCCCGCCGTTCTGCGATTCTGTGATAAGGCAAGCAAATCTACCTAGCTTGTTAATAGTGGTCATACTTATCACACTCTCCCTGCTTATGCAAGACCCTGATTCATTTCTTCTTTTTGACACATTCTGCTTCTGACTTCTTTCCTGTTTTTCCCTTACTGGCATTAGTTAGCTAAACTGATCTGAAGGCACAGCCCACACTATGACAGAATAATCACTTCTGTGGCTGTCAGTCTGCAGAGCCAAGATGCGTCTAAATCTGTAGGTATTTATCTACATGTATATATGCTGTATGTATTGTGTAAATACTTCATATGCTGTACTTCAGGGCCTTTAATGTTAAAAGTCACCGTTCTTTCTTATGTGCATATTCCAACTTCAATAGAATCTGATTGCAGCCCTGCGCCTGTGTACAATATCAGGGTGAGTGAAATGGTAATGCTGCATGCATCCCAGTTTCCTTTCTTTCAATAATGTAAAAAAAAAAAAAAAAAAGAAAAAGAAATCTCAGAAAAGATCCAGTCAAGGGCAGAGGAAAATTCCTGAGAACAAGAGACTTTTCAAACTCATTCTGCTTACTTGGACAAGGAGAAGATGGAGACATAATTTAACTACTGGAGAAATATTTGTGCGGAGACAAGAACTCGTTTGGAAAAGGGTTCTCTAATCAGACAGGGGAAGGCATGAGAGGGACCAGTGTGATTTAGAGTGAGATTAACTTTTTCTTCAGGAGGATTATAAGCCAGAACAAACTGCTAAGGAAAGCAACAGGCTCTCTGTTTCACCCTTCCTGCAAATCAAGGCTGGGTTTCTCTTTGGAAGAGAATTTTCATTGAACATTTATTACTGGGAACAGTCTTGGGGGCAGCTGGATGAAACCTAATAAACTGTGACATAGGTGATCTAAGCAAGATGAGCCTTTGGCCTTAAAATCCCTGCGTCTTGGGGGTGGTGACGAGCAGGGCCTTATATAGCAATGGAAACATAACCAGAGTGTAAATACTGGAGGTGCAGAGCAATTAGTCCCAAGCAGCTAGGATGAGGAGTTCCGTATCATGAACATGAGGAAAAACTTTTTCCCTGTGAGAGTGACAGAGCCCTGGCACAGGCTGCCCAGAGAGGTGGTGGGGTCTCCTTCTCTGGAGACATTCAAAACCCGCCTGGACACGTTCCTGTGTGACCTGCTCTGGGTGGTGCTGCTCTGGCAGGGGGGTTGGACTAGATGGTCTTTCCAGGTCCCTTCCAACCCCTAACATTCTGTGATTCTGTGATCATTTGTTTTTCATACCTAAATGTCAGCTGGATGTTAAGTGGATGTTTTGGGACCGTGAGTACACAGAGTAGATGCACATAAGCCTTACTGCATTACTGGGCTCCTTTTATCATCTCTCCTTTCCATATTCTGAGCTCTGGGGAAGGAATGTTCTCTCCCCAAAGAGGAACTACATTAAGCAAGGACAAAGTGTGGTGCAGGTAACTTGCAGCACTGGTAATTCCCTTTTAGCTCAGTTTGTGTCTTGCTGTGTTTTTGTCGTGAGGATATGGTATTTCATGAGTGGAAGAAGCTATTTTACCATGCCTTGCCTCAGCTCATAGTTTATTGGAAATATTGATGTTTTAAGGCATGGATGTTTTATTGTTGAATTTTCTGCTGGGCTGTTACTCAATTTCACTAATGAATTCCAGCCTGCTTATTTATTTATTTATTTATTTTAAGGAGAGCTAACAAGTTTCGTAAGAATTCTGTACCGTAAGGAGGTATCTTAGCTAATTCAAAGAAGTAAATTGCAAGAGCAGTAAACCTCAGCATGCAAATCGAATTCTGTGAGACACAGAAAGTGCAATGTGTTCTCATCGTGGTAGAGGTTTCTACTGAGATAAGGAACTGTTAATGTGCACAGGCAATATCCTGCAACATTGCTCCCATCCCATGGAGACTGCAGCAGGTCAACTGGCTGGGCTGACAGCTGTAGCTGCAAGTTATTAATAAATAGCTTATATTTGTAAATAAATTAGTGGTTTATAAGGAAGGTAAACAGTCCTGTTTTAGGAAACTGAGGCACACAGCAAGGTGTGTTGATATTCCTGAGGTCTTTTAGTAGGTTAGTGCCAGTTGCAACCAAACAGGACAGACTTCCTTGAGAAAAAAATTAAGTCCCTCACAATCCCTAGCAGAAAAAGTCTCTTTTGTCCTGAAGCAGTGAAATCCCTCCTTGTCTGCAGCTGGCTGGGTGGACCACACACCCCTGAAATGTATGGTGGAAACACTAAACACAAGATGCTTTATATTCACATTTACCTCCTCTTTAGTATATATTCAGAAGGCTTTTTTAGTCCCAGACCTTGATCTGGAAACTAAATTTTGAGATGTGACTTATCAAAGTTGTCAGTAAGCAGAAGAGAGAGATCTCTTGCCAGCCTACTAGGTAAATTTTTAAAGAAATATGTCATTCTTTGACTTCAATATTGATGAATCTTATTTTTTCCAAGTTAGATTTCTTGTCTGAAAGTGAGTGCTTTATTTTTACTCATGCTTATTTCTCACTGGGACAGTGTTCCTATCCCCCTGGCTATGTGAGGGTTAATGTGTAGATGGATGCTGGATGTACTGCGTAAGTGAAGTCTTATCCTAAATGCTAAATCATCTTTCTCGCTTGGAACCTCTCTGAACTTCATAACTAAAAAGGGGGGGAAAGAAAACAGAAGAGAAGAGGCCACAGAACTCTAAAACTCTGTATTTTTTTAATTCTTTGTTGCAAAGTACCAAAATTATTCTGGAACTAGAGCAATTTTTAGTGAGAGAAAACACTGCTGATTTTTTCTGAGAATAATTGACCTCTCTCCTTCCAAGATAAAGGTCAGATGATGTGCAGGGCACTTCCTTCTCCATCCATCACCAGACAGTGAGATCCCAGGAACATCTCTGCTTCCAGAACTGACTTCTCAGAGCTCAAGTGTGGGGACCAAACCCTGCTACAGCTCCAACACTTCAGTTCTGCCTGGACACAGAGCTTCGTGTAACCCAAAACTTACAACTCTGCAACATGATTTCCCTGTCAGCGCTCTGTCATGCACTGAAATGCCTTGAATGACTAGCTATGACAGCACCACCTCCTAAAACATGGCATATTATCGTCTCTCTTGACTCCACACTGCGTGTCCCCCCCTTGTACAAGTGAGCATCCATACCGGTTTGCCAAAGCAGCAGCAGAAGCCTCCAGTATTGTAATTCTGACATTGGCCAATGCTAGATATCCTCCAGATGGTAAAAAATAATCTTCACAGACCTTGGAGGCACTGATCTGGTACCATACCAGCTGGCACCAGCTGCTGATTACCTAAACCTTGTAATTTTTATTTTTGTTAATGTACATCAGCTACAGTGCTTACTGCCACATGATAAATACAGTTGTCGAATCTCTGTATTCTCCTCCAAATCAGGAATTTTTCTCAATACTAATCTATGATGCTACAAATTAATTATGTCAGGCATTGGGATATTTGTTTTGTTCCTTTAAAATGCATTCACAGAAGCACTCAGAGGACTACATAAGGTGTAGATGAACGATTTCATTTAGAAGTATCGTTCCTGTATAAATATTTGTGAGAGGTCTTTTATTTATTCAGCTAAATCAGGAAAAATAATTGTCTATCGTAATTTTTATCTTTAGAATCAGTATAATATATGCCAAATCAAACACGTAACTCATCCATCTTTGATAGCTTTCTTTGTGCCATGTAACTGCACAGCAGTTGCTTTGTCAAATGACCAAGAAATTAGAGTTTGGCAAAACAGTGGTTTTCATCAACATATGACCTTAAGATAACATTTACATTTCAGGAGATGCTGTTCCAGTCAGAACAGAACTGCGGGGCAAACTCAGGTCTCTGGATACTCATGGAGGCATCTGACAGAAAAGCTAATAAATGCATTAGATTAGTACAGTTTTATTTTCCATAAATGTGGGACACGTTCAGCTATGTCAAACTTGTTCCTGTGCGTTTAAATGAATAAATAAGCCCAAGCTTACTCTGAAGCTCAGAAGTGAGGTGGAATTCATTTAGCTCATTACCATTTAAATGACAGATGGACAGGGTAAACTCTTTTCGTTTGAGGCACTGGACAGACAATGTGGAGACAAGAGCCATGGTATTACACAGACGTGGGCTCCCAGGCTTAGACGATTGGATTCAGATGTTTCCAAGGAAATCGTTAAACGGCGCTTTGGTTACTAACAGGTACAGCAATCATATTTAAAATGTTTTTACTCACAGTCAGGCTCCTATAGCTTCAGTCACATAGGATTTACTAGAGGGTTTATCCTTGGGCTGCTCTGTCGAACGTGGAGAATTCAGGTGGGTGTTTTCAGAGGGTTAGGCTGCCAAGACATACAAAGTAAAAAACAACATGTTTAGAGGAGAAATATTTTGCTTTTGCCATTTTGGCTGTAATTTATTTCCCACTTTTGCTGTATGTCGTTATTTGCCTCTCTTAAATTGCAGAGAAATTCAGAGCAGAGAGAGGTCACAGGTTTTTTGTTTGTTCATTTATCATGTGAGGAAAGGAGGTACCTGTGTAGCTGAGAACAAGAAGGTAGGATCTTCACACCCAGCCCAGGATGAGTGAGAAAGAAACATTTCACTCCTTTGTAAATTAAGTCAGTTCTCCATCAGCCCAGTTCCCTTGAGAAGAAGGAATAAAATGCTAACTTATTTGCATTTATCTTATTCAAAAGAGAATAAAAAGGGACCCCAAAACAGAGGAGAGAACAGGAGATTTCACGTGTGACATTTATGCTGCAAAATCACAGATGACTTCTTGTATTTCTGGTTTTCTTGTAACCCTGAAGCTTGATGTAAACTCATCAAAAGTTTCCTGAGCACTCACAGGTCTCCTTTCACCAGTTTCCAGGGAGCTAACAGTAACTTACTGACTCGAGTGCAGAGCTATGGATAACTTGGCGTGTACAGGGCTGTGACAGTATTTTTATCCTGGTATCAGACACAAGTGGTGGCACGGGGAGCACAGTGGAGACAGTTGGGGGAATAGGTCACACATCTTATAACTCTTCATAATAATTTTTCTTCCTAAAAACAGAGCTCTTTAACAAATTGTCACACATGGGTGCTTTCTCAATCCAGCCTCCTGAATGGTGACAAACTCAGCACCAGCCCGGCCCAGCCCTAGGACAAGCCTTTTCCCGTTCTTCACATCTGAAGCCTGATGTTCTGCCTAGATCTGGATTTTTCTGCAAAGCCCCTTCTTGCTGGGTGTTTCACATCCCCCGCCCCCTGCACTTCAGAGCTCGCAGATGAACACGGTCTGAGCTCCTTAGGGAGAGCACAGCCTCTCTTACCTCCCAGATTTCTGTTTCTGCGGCAACAGGGAAAAATGTGAACAAACAGTTTTCTTTTTTACTGTCCAGAAGCAACTCTTCCATGACCATAACTGACAATATGAAAATATACCAGATGCAGTCTATCACAGCACCCTGTGTTCCTGGACATCCATGCAGCTCTGTCTCGCAGCATCCAGGATCCATACCCATAAAAGATGCTCTGCTCACACATACAGCTTGACACCAATTTTAAGCTCAAAACTGAAACAACTGTTTGCCCAAAGAGGGAGACTGTATGCTGGAAAGGGAAGGTACATGGGTATCATTGCTACTGGTGTAGCTGTTGCAAAGTCACTGGTAATGTTGGGTGCCTTGTATCTGGGACTACCAACATGACATGTCTGCAAGGCACTGAGTTTGCAGAATAGAGGGTATTTGCTGTTTGAGTAGCTTGGCTGTCCAAAGGTGCTTAAGAAGAAGAATCTGAAAATCAGTGGAGTGGAAGTCAATACTACGGTAGATTTCTTTTTTTTGTGTTGTTTTTGGGAGTGTCCTTTTTACTGTGTGTGAGAAATACAAAGCTTTCTCATTTTAGATTTGAGAATACGAGAGATTTTAAGAAAAGACAGGGAGGTGGAAGGGCAGTGTAGGACAGTGAAAACATTAGGATGATCCTTCATTTCCTTCCTTTTTTGTGAAACAAATAATGACATTGTGAGCAGTAAGGAGGAATTTGGATGAAAAAGGGTGAGTGACTTGCCATCCTGAATGCCGGAGGGTGTTACATTAGCAGATGACAGAACTGGCAGATCTGCACAAGTGACTATGGGGAATTGGATGCAAAAAATGGCACTAAAGCAGAATCACTGGGGATGATTCAGTGTCTCAGGTAGATTGTGTGTGTCAGCAGAAACCATCTTGGGAGAATGTTGTATTTGACACCTAATGCAGGAAGAGGACCAGAGCAGGAGGGGCTGCAGAGTATATCAATGGTGCTTGTCTGGATGGTGCTGCAGACAGGTCCTGCAGATGGTTCCTGCAGAGAGGAACCTGCCAGAAAATTGCAGGGCGAGTGGGACACTATTTGTCCTAAATAGTTTAAAAGAGAAAGTAGCCCCAGTTAACTTCTTGCTGTCTCAGGGGTACCAGACTTGCCTGCTACAGCGAAGTGTAACTCAAGTGTCTCTAGGCTGGATCCCCCTTTCTTGACATTAAGGGAGCTCCAAGAGGGACACTTTCTCTGAAGGTCTGAAAGGTTTTTTTTTCCTCTTTCTTGTCTTGGAATAACCTAAATTTGTTAACACATGCAGAATACAGTGCAATCTGCATTGCTTTTGGGAAGCACTTAAGTGAGTGAGCACGGGTTTTCCACTGAGGAGGGAAGTTTTCTGAGAGGAGTGTATTTATGAGCAAGTCTGTGAGCAGCTTGGCTATTTGCGGACTGATGTGTTGGCATTTCCTTTCCTTCTTCTCCCCCCAGTTTAGGAGTCTACAGCAGGCCTCCTTTAATACGCACAAATAAAATGAGATGAAAAAAAGTATTAAAAACATAGCTGAAGATTGGAAGAGGCAGAAAGAGGAGGGAGGGGAGAGGCTTTTGCTTCTACGACACCAAAGAATGAAAACATCTGTGTCCAGTTGACTTACTTTCATAAAGATGCCCTAGTCCTTAATCAAACCCATCCAGGGGATCTTGCCTGAACTGTGGGGTTTATATCAACATTATATAGCTGGCTCAGGATCAGCCATTCACTGGCCAGGTAGCTAACAGAGTTGAGGGATTTGCTTGTGTGACATTTTTTATTTCATTTTAAGGAGCTAGGCTGCATTTGCAAACCACAAATTACATTTCTCCACTGTCAACAATTGCAATCGTTCTCACGAATGTCTCATTGCACTGGGTTTGAACCTCAGCCACAGTGCTATTGCCTCTGTGACCACCTTTCAATTGCTGTTGATCTACCGTCCGTCCCCCTGATTCCCTGGCAGAGCAGCCTGGAGTTAGGCAGGCATGCTGCACCTCACCTGCTGCAAGCGTTTTTATTTTTCTTGGCTTGGGAAAAGCTGTTGGTCTCAGTTTCTTTTAAAATATTTTGTGCTAAAGCAAGGAAACGAAACCGAGCTGCAGAGCCTGGGGGCTTCATTCACTGCTAAGCTTAACTTCTTCAGGTCAGCTGCCAACAGCTACCAGCACTGTGTCTTCCAGCATCTGGTGATTTGGTAAAGCCCTCCATCACATGCCTCCCTGTAAGCCCATGAGTCTTCCTCCTGATTTCAGTGCAACTATTCAAATCATTTACATGCCTTGGCTATAAATTGAGGTGGCAAATGGAAACAAAATGGAATATAAAGGTGTTTTCCTTTTTATGTCGCCCACAGCAGTGAATAACTTTGTTGATGCTGACAGGTCCTCCAGACACAATATATAGTTTCTTTAAAACCCCCCACTTGTTTAATTTCCAAGGAATAAACAAATGGGTTTCCAGACTTAAGTTTAAAGTTTGTTCCCTCACATTTACCAGTGACCACACTCAGACTAGAATTACTTTAAGCAGCACATGGAAATAGTAATTGAGTAACATATTACAAGCTGAAGTCTGTCAACGATTTCAAGTCAACTTGAGCAGATAGCACCAGTTTTCGTGGTCAGCAAGCCAGATTCTCATGACCTTTTCTTGTACCCAGCACATATCCACAGGTGGAATAAGTGGAAGCTACCTCCAGAAAAAATTCAGACTTGCAGCCTGGACATAAAATAAAATGCCTGAACTGCTTTTCTGCCTCATCTAGGATGTTCTCCGTGTAAACCCATACTTAACCTTTGAACATGGTGTTGGATCTTAATAGCTGGAAAGACCTTCATACAGAAATGCAGTTTTAAGGGCAGTCGTTCGTTCCCAAACATTGCAGATGGTGCGCTGGTTGTTGGACCTCATCTGAACAGGCCTAAAATACCCTCTGGCTCTCAGAAACATCCCCATCGCCTAGAGTAACAAACTGCTTCAACAGCTTGGGGGACTTAGAGTAAAAATTTGGCAGGACAAGGGCAAATAGACAAGTGACCCCAGGGTAGTCTGGTTCTCCTGCTGAAAGCACCATGCAGATGGTCTTACTTGTGCCAGTTCAGGATCAGGTTATCTCGCATCTTCCTCAGGACTGGGTGCGTATAGGCAGAGTTCCACAGAGTAGGTGTTATGTCAAAAAATGCACACTGTTGCTTAGTTCATGTTGATGTGTTTGTCTGCCCTTATCTACAGTAACTTTGGGGTTATGACAAATAGAAGCTGCTGCAATACATACCTTACAGGGAATTTACCTTCTTTTCTGTAAAAAAATTGCCCTGTAATGTATGGCTCTGGAAACTCCTCTGACACACGCATCTTCTTTCATGTGAATGATACGGATTTTGTATCCCAAGTTGCGTGGCTTTTTTGCTGGTGATCCGGGGAAGCACCCCTTGGCTTTCTCATTCTGGTAAGAGTTCGTGAGTGATGGGGAGAAAGGGAGAAAAGTCTTGTGAGAGAATCAAATCTGATCTGGAAATGACTGAGACCTGTTAAGCACTTGCAAAACCATTTTTAGACCTCTGCTTTATAAATATAGTCCTCGCCACCAGCACCTGCTCTACCAATAAAGTATCATCTGTGAGATGTCACTCGCTGACATTGAGTGTCACGTTCAGAAGCGGGCCAAGCATTTGCCAAGCTGAGTATGTTCTCTGCAGGGAGGAATATAGCTGCAGATTATATGACCCGGATAACATTTGACAGGATTATGCCTCCATACATGTTTGCTCAGCACCTTATGCATTGAAGCTCCCCCATTTTGGAGCCACAGGACATTACTGTAACCCAAGTATTATTTATGTTGGCAACTGAGGGTTAGATCATGGGTGAGGAAAGAGAAAAAGAAGCATTGCTAGTGAATGAATTTGAGTTTTATGCCCTTTACAGCATCAAACATCTTAGTATTAACACAGACTGTGCTGAACTAAACATGTAGCAAAGAGATTCTGTCCCAGAAGTTTTATTTTCCATAGAGATCTTGATTTTCAGAGCTTACGCATGTTTTTGTACATTTTTGTGGCTCTTACTTGCTCTTTTCTGCATAACTCCGCTTCAGTGAGCGATGGAAGGATTTTCCTCCAGGACAGGAGAGAGGCAGCAGAATTGCAGTGCCCCCACCTAGCAGGGCACACTGCTTACCTCTTTAACCCACCCTCCTCTTTCCATTCCCAAGTGGAGCTAGAACTGGACTTGGACCTTATGGTTTGGGGTTGCCTAGAGCAGGCTTGATATTTCAGCCAGACCTTGATCAATGACTGCCCCAGCTCTGCTAAGCTGTGCCAGAGCAGGCGGCTCAGGGTGGGGATCCCAGCCCTTGTCTGGAAATTCCCACGCTGAGCTTGTGGGCGCCTACGCTGTGGTCACTGCAGGTATTCACTAGCAGTACCGAAGCTGAACCCTGCCACGTAGCTCTGAGAGGAGGCGATGCATCTGAAGTCTCAGTTGCTGAAATCCTTGCCTGGCCATGTCACCACCACTTAGCCCAGTCAGCCGCTTCCCGGACGTAGGGATATTAAGGGCACTGCTTTCCACTCCCAGCTTTCAGAAGGTGGAATTGTGGCTCTTGTTGTTTTTCAAAGCACCTCAGCTTAGCTACTGAACTGCAGCCACTCAGCCTCCTTTCTCCTTCCTTTTGCTGTCCCCCATCTCCTTGCTCAGCACCTGCAGTGGCTTTCAACATGCATTCATTCTCTTTTTTGCTTGCTGCATATATGTTCAAATTGTTATTTCCCAGCAGATATATCGCATGAAGGTATTGAATTCCCACCCTTCCTACCCCTCTCTCAGAGCACTGACTCTGCTCTCACAGAAGCACTGGTTCTGTTATAACAGAAATCAACACTTAAGCTTCATTCTCAGATTTGTCTCTCTTAAAACAGAATATGTTAAAAATATTGGTGGGGGCAAAGCAGCGAGTGTAACCTCCAAATCTCCCCTGTTCTGATCAGATGTAGCCTTCCTGCTGTAATCATTCCTCTCTCCCCCTCCTCCCCTCCCTTCTCTCTCTTTTTGGATATGTGTTTCTCTCTGACTGTGATTCTGCAGTGGCAGAAAGGGGTCAATCTATCTGTAAAAGATGGACTCAGCCAAGCTTTTCTAGCTCTTTCCTGCTGATGGCAATTATCCGGAGGTTGGCAGCGGTCCCAGAAACCTGCAGTTCCTGCAGTCCTGCTGCTGTGGGCCTGCTCCACAAAGCCAGCATCCTAAGAGGATCACTTGGTGTGATGCCCAGGAAATGACAAACAGAAAAGGTCACACGTACTCCAAAAAGATATACTGCTCGGCAAATTTAATTGACATTGTGCAGCTTTTCAAAACGTCCCTGCAGACATTCCAGCATTTAACAGATGCAAGCAAAGAACAGCAAAATAACAGGGCTTTAGAGAAAGGGCAGAAAAAAATACATTCTGTCCCCCCAAAAGAATTTTTTCATACCCCAGTAATATCCTTTCACATGGTCAGTTGGATCAGGACGATTTTTTTGTTACCCCTGGTCTGGCAAGGGAAATCTGCCATCCCCTCCCCCAGTATCCCTTCCTTCCCTCATGCACACACTGCTGCTTTTTAAATCATTGATCTTCTGTTACACAGGGTAACTGTCCTTCTTTTTCCTTGCATGTTTGTCTGTTAAAATAGCGTGTGAGGAACCAGATCCCTGTCAAGCCCAGTGCTCTCTGGAGGTTCACCGTTGTGTCCTGTGTTATCTAGCCAGAGGAAAAAATGCTCTCTGCATCAATGGATGTTTTCTTAAAAGAATCAGGAGATCTGTGGAAATTTAAGAAGGTGTCTAATATCTAACACTATTAGCAAGAGGTGGGGGAAAACCAGGAGTGGCCAGAGTGAATCTAGGATGAAGGCAGGTGGTCATGGTTCAGCAGGGACTGCACTCAGCAAGCACTCAGCTCTATTTTTTTTTTTGTTTCAGCATCTTTTTGCTAAGCATTTAAAATTTGATTTGAAATTCAATTTTAATAATATCACTTCATAAATTTTATAAAGAATAAAAATTTGAAATTTAAAATAAACTTCATCTTGTGGTTTTGTTTTTAATGTCCCCTGATTAAATGGGATACAGTGTCAAAAAAAAAAAAAGTGTCATATGAGGACTGAAGACAAAGCAGACATGTGACACAACAGAACTGAATGCTTGGTCCATTTACATCTGTGCAACTTGGGATGAAAGTCATCATCTTCTCTGTATAGCTGGGACCGCACAATTAGCGTGATTTAGATGGCTGGGATAGTCAGCAGCAAGGTTTGAGTCCATTGGGAGCCTTGAATCTTCATGTCATGAGTCCCAGTTAGTGTGTCAGCTGGCTGCTGTAGAGAGACATGATTGATACTTCTAAAGCTTTTGCAAGCTGCTCTCTATATAGAGGGCCAAAACTGTCCCCTTGCATAGATAGTGTAAAGTATTCGGTGCAGTAGACTAAACACTTCAAGACTGTGTAAAGCAAACGCAATGATCCATGTGGGGTTTTCTCTGGTTACTATATTTAAGAAGAATGAACTACCATATCTAGACTGTGAGTGTATACATGCATAGCGTCTGTGAAACCCAGTCACTATTTGCCTGAATAAGGCTAGACTTTGGCCAAGTGACCTTACAACTGTAATTTCAACATACAGTCAGTGGGACAAATCTTTTTTATTTAGCTGGAGAGCAGTATGACCAGAGATTTTAGAGGGCATAGCAGCAGTACGACAGCAGCCTGTAGAAAACAGGGAAGATGGACAACTGAAAGAAATTTTGCTTTGAATTACTGATTTTAAATAATAAAACATGCATCTGGAAGTATTGAAGTACCCTCAGAACAACATCTGTCTCTACCAGCCATAAAAGGTGGGGAAATGATTTGACTTTTTTTGCAGCAGAGAAAACATCATTGTTGTGACAGAACCCAAGACTCCCAGACTACCTCTGTGCGTAAAGAGCGGGTTGTACCCAAATAGAGGGGACTACCTAGTGACAGGTCCATTTCAAGGCAACTGTCTCAATTACAGTATTTGTCTGCTTCAAAGAAAGATCCTGTTGGGAAGAAAACGTGACATTTGACTTCTTCAGCATGGAGGTGGCAACATACACTTTCTGAACGAAAGCTGAACCTTATAGTTCAAGGAGAGGTGGTACCCTGTAGCTAAAACACAGATGTGGGGTAAATTTTCAGGACTTTATTCTTTCTGATTCTGAACAGGATTTGTCCATCCTTCATCCACCTCTGTGCCAGGGCAAAAGCTCAAAGCCTGCAGTTGTAAAACTCGTGTCAGTGCCTATGCAGAGTGATGGAAGCATTAGTTCTTTGTTTGAAATATCCTTTCAAACGAGTGCAGCCCTGTAACAGTTTTCGTCTCTGACAAAGTTTGTTTTGGTTCAAAATGTTCTCTCAAGAAATGTGTGAACAAACAGGCTTCAATTCACATGGTGTTATAAAAGGATTTTGACTTCCTTGTGTACAAGACAATTCTAGTCTAAGAACCTGCTATCAGAAACAGTTAACTTTCCACCAGAAAGTCTTTCCAAGAAAGGGTTTTTGCTCTTGACAAAATCAGTGTATATTAAGTGACTCAACTGTGTAATATTAATGGCTGGTTTCATAACACACTCTCCTGTTACGTTGGACTTCATAGGAGCAACACAATAAATCTCAGAAGTTGATCTCCTCTGTACTGCAGACTTCTGTCGACACAATTATATCAGGCAGGAGAGGCAAGAGGTGAGATCTCTGGCCAAAGAGCAGCATCAAGAAAAGCCTGATTGTAAAAAAAGGCAGAGAAGCCAAACCCAAGCTTTTACCGTATCACTGCTTTCACTTCAGGATGGCTGGGGCAGAGGAGGAAAGCTACACTTTTCCCACAAATAGACTAACGTTTTGGTTTTGTTTTCTGGGGAGGAGGATCTCTAAAGCATCTTGAGATTTTAAACACAAAATGTTTTCTGAATTAAAGCTTGATTTAGTTCTTCTGTCTCAAAAAGCAAGAGCTCCAATCCTTTAGACCACAGGAAACTTGCCAGCTGTGGAAATATTAAGGTTTTTACTGTATGCAAGTGAGCTGTTCTGACTCCATCTGCTAAAATGGTAAATTTTCACATATGCTTGTTTTGACTGATACCCAATCCTGAGTACTTTGTCAGGCGGTTACACATTCAGGCCTGGTAAAAAATACTCATCTCTTGCCAACTCAGGAAGATGATTTGTTCATTAGAGGAAAGTGACAGGCTGGGTCTTCATGACTTAACTGCAGAGAGACAATGTTTGTAAACCACTGCCTTGTTTTGTCAGCAAAAATGTTATTAAAAACAAGAAGATACGGTAGCTTTTCTGGTCATCGTTGGAAAATATGTGAAAAGGCTAAAGGAGGAGGTACACGTCCTGACAAACTATTATTTTGATTTATGCACTACTAATATTCTGCAAGTTAATGTTGGGTTGATTTTATAAATCTTGCCGTTAGGATTTCCTGTTTTCATCTCTTGTAGCTTATAAGTGCTTGGAAATCTTAATACATTAAAACTTCAGGAAATATAGAAAATCTCACTTTGAAGCCACTCCTTTCTTCCATGGAACATTTAGAACTAGAATAACAAAATATTCTAAGAATAAATCCCTGTGGTGTATCAGTGTGAAATATTGTCAGTGGGAACTCAAAGATTATGTAGTCTCAGGAGAAAAGAGAGAACACAATTTAATTAAGGCTTCTTATTATAATTGCAAAATTGTATCATTCTTTACTTCAACCTTTGCTAGGAAAAAAAAGCATAAACTGAATTACGGCCAAGTATGATGGATGCTTCTTGTTATTGCACAACTCTTTAGGAGAGAATCGTGGAATCTTGCAGTAATTTTGTGGAAGGAACCTCTGGAGGTCACCTAATCCAACCCTCCCCTCAGAGCAGGAAGCATTGTATAATCCTATTTCAAATCAAAACTGTGGGGAAATCAGGGCAGGAAGGAGGTCATGATATGACTTCCAGACAGCCTGCCTGCCTATGAATTTTATTCTCACAGTTTTCAGTGTCTGAACAGATTCCATTGCAACATCAACAAAGTCCCTAACAGATTTCACAGGGTCTTCAGATTTTTTTTTTTTGAGATAGAAGTTCTGGAAGGGGTGAGGGTATTTTTCTTCTCTTTATTTTTAAAAATTTTTGTCTTTTTTTTTTTTTAAATACATTTTTGAAAGATCTGATCAGCATCCTCTATCTTGTTGCAGGTAGCACAGAAATAAGTCCAGGTGCCAGCCTTATACACCTAATGATGAGAGCTGCTTTTTAGAGGAAAGCTTTATATTGCACCTTTAGGAGAGTGAAAACCTTGGTCTCCTGACTCTTTCTAATGGGTATCTTGCTGCCCTTGATCAAGAAATGCTTTGCCCTCAGTCCTCACATGTTCAGCTCAGTTATAACATGGTTGTAGGCTCATTAAAGACAAGAAGGGCCAGGCTTTTGATTTTGCTTGAAAGTTTTGGACATTCTAGCTTGCACAGAACTTCCTAAAATAATTATGGGACAAAATAATTCTGGGACTACTGTTCAGTTTTGATTTACAGCAACATATGTCAGATTTAATTACACCATCACTCTATCCATTCATCACCAGTGTTGCTCTCTGCAATACTCTTCACCAAATCTCCAAAGGAGATAGTGACCTGAACTTGTTTCACCAGTGGACAACAGGATCAGATGTCCCCATGTTATCAAGTTTTGTAGATTAGTGACCATGTTAAAAATAAGGAGTGTGGTCAGAGAGCACAAAGGTTCATAAAGCAGAGATGCTGGGGATGCCCTTGCCCAAGCCTGCTCCATAACCAACATCATTGCTAACAATCCCTGCTGAGAGGACTTGAAGCACTGTTGGTATATAAATCTAATGTAAATCTAACACCTCTGAGCTGCATTGTGTGGGTGCACCAATTTCACTGAGTACTGGCTTTAAGATCTTTGAACCATGCTACATTACCTGTTGGTAGACAATTTATAGTATTCACAACTTGGTTTTATGGAAAAAAAATACCTCGAACCTTTTCTTTCCCTTAATTATCAGGAAGGAGGTTTTAATCAGTGCCAAAGCACTGTTTTCTGAAAAGTAGAGAAGATACAGGCATAATTATAGAACTACTTTATTGCTTCAGATCAACACTTGCTGGAGTAACCAAACTGAACAAATTTGAGCTTTTTCTTTTGATGCTTTAAATTTATAGTCAGAATACAATGTTGGTATTTATTTTTTGTTTTAGTTCGTTTGATTTGATCTCTCTTCAGCTTTACGTTTCCTCACAGTCATATATCCAAATAACTGTCAGACTATCGCAGCAGCAGGTTCATCATTGAGCAGCGACTGAAGATCAAATACAGAATTTAATTAGCGTTGGAAAATGTTTGTGAGAGGGAAAAATCATCCTAAAATCAATTTTTTTCCCCTCTAAACCATTTAATTCTCTTGAAAGGAAGTTTGATTTTGAAGATAAATGCCCGAATTTGGACTCTAGTTGAAACCTAAATAACATTTTGGACCTTGAGCAAATTTCAAGTAGCTTAATCCCAGGTAGGCATCATATGGCATCACAAATTGATAGAATAGCTCAGGCTGGAAGGTAATCTCTGAAGGTGATCTCATCCAGCCTCCTGCTCAGAGCAAGTTAGGCTTCAAAGTTAGATTTATTTGCTCAGGGTCTTGTTCAACTGAGTTCTGAAAATCTCTGAGGAAGGAGATCTGCACAACCTGCTTCCATGTGTAACCACTCTCCAAGTGAAAAAGAATTCCTTATATCTAGTGGCTATTTCTTTTGCTGCATCTGGCAATCCCCTCTGAGAAGAGCCTGGGTCTTTCATACCTATAAATCCCCTTT
Source organism: Leptosomus discolor (assembly GCF_034619465.1). Taxonomy (NCBI): domain Eukaryota; kingdom Metazoa; phylum Chordata; class Aves; order Leptosomiformes; family Leptosomidae; genus Leptosomus; species Leptosomus discolor. The sequence goes on along the minus strand of NC_141419.1, from coordinate 89,258,911 downwards.
GGTAGTCAAAGACTGCAGCTAGCTCCCACCTTAGTCTTTCCCTGGCTAAACACTTCTGGTTTTGCATCTTTGCATGCACACTACAGGGTCCCTAGAAACATGAAGAGAAAGTCAGGCTACCAGGCTACTGCCTTTTCATTTTGGCTCCCCCTCCAATACTAAAATGCCTTTGGGCAATACATTGAGATAACCAACTTAAATTTTCTCTTCTGAACCTTCTGAATTCTTCATTCTTTATGCAAAGAGAAACATGAAGGTCTGGGATCACTGTATATGGGAACTGTGCCCACACTTAGAGATATGATGCAGCCCAGATAAATGACACAGGAAAAAATAAAATTTTTGTTTCTTGTACACAGAAAGAGTTGAACTCATGCATTTCACATTCCTGGTTGTCAGAAACAGATGAAATGAAGTTCATAATGACAATCATCAACTGCACAGGCAGATGTGTAAATGTATGACCTTATGACTTTGTAGATGGGTAAAGACATTCGGTCCATCTCATGAAATCTTTCAGTACTAAAGAGGATCAGCATCTAGTTCTGGGGCACATACAAAGATGAAAGCCAGGAATAAACCATGAACTATGCACATTTATGCAAAACAGCTAGAGTCAGAAATCTTCAATAAATGGAAAGGCAAGAAATTCAAAACCAAGGAAAGGCTGAAATTCTGGCACCGGGCTATGGAACTCCTCACCACAAGATGTCATAGGGGCCAAGAAATCAGTAAGATCTGCACAAAGAACGGAAATATCCAGAACGATCATAGACAATGCTAACAAAAACCTTTGTGAAAAAGATGTAAGACTTCAAGTTTCAGGGTTTAGACCAGTCTGTAAGTGTTATGATTTAGGATGGAACATTCACTGAGAATAGATTACCCAACATCTGCCTTGTGCAGGCTTAGTACACATTACTTGGAGTCATCTGGCCCAGATTGCTGCTGGACACTGGATACATCCTACCTAGTCCATGTGTTTCATCCAGTCTGGCACTTTCTACTTCATTCTGGCTTTTTTTCTGTGTTTTTTTTTTTTCTTTTTTCTTTTTTCTTTTTTTTTTTTCCCCTTTTATCAGAGGTAAAACACTACCAGAGAAAATAAAGTTGCTTTTCTTGCAGTGTTCCCTTTGTCCCTGAACACGTGATTTTATGTACAGAGTGGTGGGGACAAACAGAAAATAAAACAATCCTGCCCCATTATATCCCGGGAGCTAGAATCCTCCAGGGCAAGTGGCCATTGCCACTTTCCTCTGCTGTGTCACCTGTGTATTCCAAAATGATGCATTTACCACCATTGTCTGTGCACCCCCATGCAGTCTGTCCCCATTTGCTTACCTAACTGCCTTGGTTTCCCTAACTGCAATGAAAAGTTCAGCTCACGGGTTTCAAGTCACAGACACCTCCTTGGAGAGAAAGATATGAGCACCTGTAACATCATTCCTTTCACACTGCATGACCCAGCTCTCCCTTACTTCGTCTTTGTTTCTGGTAGGCTGCACAAAGCTCTGGGATAGATCACAGCTCCATTGTGCATGCACATTATTCTCACCCAACCTTCAGCACTATGTTAATTTTAGTACTCCCTGCTGTGGTTTTAAATCACTGGGACAATTTCACTTGCCGTGTAGCTCGAACTAAGTCTGTTAGCGAGCAGAATAGATTAATTGAGTATACTATTTTTATATCTTAAAGATCATTGTTCTTTTAAATATCACATGAGTTCTAAATATGTAACCAAAGATGATTGATATGTCTATTTTCCATACAGTATAACACAACTTAATGGAGTCATAAGATTTCTGCCAGCACATTACAGGATTTGGCATCTAAGTAACTCTTAGATTACTGGCATTCATGTCCCCTGCCACAAGTGATCACATACCGTGGTGGCAGCTGTGATATAAATCACAAGAGTATCTCTTTCTATCTGCCATTGCTATAACTAAGTTCCAGGAAAAGGAAAAAAGACTCTATCTGCAAGCAGGTGAAATCCACAACACTTGTGCACAGAGGTTTCAGGCCCAACAGTTTAATTGCAATGGCAATATTACACCACACAATAATTTGTTCAGAACTGAAAAAATACTTAGTTTTGCTTTTGAAGGCATCCTGCAATACTAGCTGTGTCCAGATGCCTCTCTGGCCGATAGAGGCTAACTCCATGCCAGAACTATACAATTGCATCGACTCTTCGCCACCAGCTCTACTAGACAGTGATTACATTCAGGAGGATGCTGCATCTAAAGTTTGAGATGTTTAGGTAACCTCAGGTTTTGGATAACCTTATTCCTTCAAATACTTCTGGTGCTTCAGTAGGATGGTAATTCCATCAGTAGGTGGGTGTGGGTGTAGTTCAAGTCAAAGGATTTCTTGAAAGAGAGGTGGGCAATGTCTACTTATTCAGACCAGGTTTATTTGGGTTTCAGCAGCAGCATTGCAGGTGGCTGTTGCTCGCAGTTGCTGCTAAACATTTTTCTGGACTGATCACTATTCAACTTAAACGAGGGAACTGGTCTTACGTGAAAATATACATGGTGAAAATCTACAGGAAATTCCCTTAAAGAGCAAAGGCATCACCTCTTGATTCTACCACTCTACAAATGTTGACATATAATCAAAAGCTCAACATTTACAAATTTCCATCCAAGTTAAATCTAGCAGCACTGATGAAATAGCTCTACTCCTCACCCCCTTCAAGGCTGACAGCATGAGACTCTGGTGCGTGAAGCAGTAGAGATCAAACCTCCGAAGAAGAGCTATCAGTACTGTTTTGTTTTACTCCCACCACTATGACATGTCTTCTGCTCAAGTCTCTGCTCTGTGAAGAGCGTTCCAGAGGACATATCACATTCTTGCCCATAGCCCTGTGAGTAAGAGCACTACAGGGTGGCCCTTACCCAAAATGCTTTAAACTCTTGCTGAATTGCCAGCAAGCCCTGTGGGACGAGAGGAGTCAGACCAAAGAACGTGAAGGCTATTTGAAAAGGATTCGGATGTTGATTTGAACAGAAGGAGAAGAGCTCGTCTCTGACTCATCTTAAATTGCAGACAGTAATTGTAAGAATGGTTTAGCTACACTGCGCACTATATTGTGCTGGGAATGAAGCACTCTGCTCATTGTGATCTTGATACCATCTGAGTCATTAGAAATGGTTGCCATGGATGAACAGGCCTCAAAATGTGAATTTCACTGGACGAAGTAGTTGCGAGTATCTCTCCAGTAATTTCGTATTTGGTATATATGAAATATATTTTCAATATCTGAAATGAATTATGAAACTCTCTATACTGTCACATATTAAGAAGGAACTGTAAAATGCTGATAAGATGCCAAAATGAAGGCAAGGGGATTTAAAGGTCATTCTGTTGGTCTTTTTTATCTGGTGAGGATTTAAAATGAGCTAATTACCATACTACCTGAACACTTCATAGGCTGTGCAGAATTTGGTAGTGATCTTAGTAATAAGCTGAGTACACAATCATATCTATAAGGTCTCCAAACACCTTCAACACATCGGTGAAACCAGGGCTAATGGATCCTGTACACGTTGGACCGGAAGATCCATGTTTAATCTCTAAAACAAGTATCTGTTGAGAGTTTTCCTCCCTTTACTCACTATTATCTTCATTTAGACTCATGAGAGAAAGAGCAAGTCTATGTGTGTACCGTGCACAGTCAAAACAGTTGAATCTCTGCGAAGTACTCTAATATAAGGAACTATTCATACCATGCTTTCTGACCTAAAGAAACTGAGGATCACTGATGTAAGCACATCAGCAGACTTTGGACATGAGAAAGAAGGGCTAAATTCGCCTGACTTTATGTGTCTTTATTAATTCACTTTCTTTCATTTTATACAGAAGAGAGGAATAAGTTAGCTTTGGTATAAAAAGAAATTTAAAACAAATTGAAAGAACAACCAAACAGGAAAATCACCTAACCAGTTGTTTTTTTTCCATCTTGAATTGTAACTACAAATTCAGTAATAGCAGTATGATATTCAGCAGCAGATCATCTAATTTATATAAATAGGTGCTTGGAAGTTTTGCTTTTCATCATCAAAAACGATTATGAGTTTAGAAGGCGGCCACAAACCTGTAACATTTATTTTATTCTAAGCTATAGGATCAGTTATTCATGGAAGAAGGAAGTAACGTTTTGGGTACTTACTCTAAGCCCTGTACAGATACTTGTGTTTCAGTTACTCACATCACCACTAAGGTGCCTTAGGTATTCACCATGGTCAGATGAGGAAACATTTGTCTTTGCTTCTCTTTCTTGTGTTTTGACATGAGGTGCCATCCACATTTGACACCAGTATAGGGGTTTAGGAGGTACTTCGATGGAATTTCTCAAAAAAATTATTAAGGAGTTTTCTGCAGACCCCCAGTTCCAGAAGTCAGTCCTATTGGTACCTGCTTATTTATTCATACAACTGGGTATGTAATTATAAGGCTGTATGAATTGGGCTGCAAGGCGATGTCGTTTAAAATCAACAAATGCTTCCTTCAGTATGTACCATGGCACACACCATTGGGTTTTTTTTGGTTACACTCCCCCTTCTGTTACTCTTCATTACACTTCATATTGTGGCATCTTCGATGTTCTCTGGGCTGCTGCACACTGATTTATATGTACCTCAGAATTTGATCCAAGTTGTAGGTTATTCTTACATTTTGAGACACATGCATTGACACAGATGCAAAATTGATATTAAACTAATCCTCTTTGTTGCAATTACAAATCTCATAGCATAAACCTTTGGACAAGAGTACTAGAAAGTAAAAGGAAATATTTAAAATCCAGCCAAGAATCTATTCCACACAAGTGGCTTAACCACATTCTTATTGACTTCAGTGGTATAAGATCAGGCCCAGAGTGCATTTAATACGTACAGACAGGGCTCATGGTTTTAGTCCTATTCCCATGTTTTCGTAAGAGATCCTGTTCAAACATTTCTTTATGAAACAGGAGACTCATGGTTTTAGCAGTTTGCTCTTCTATAAGCACATGACCTATAACCCTGGCAGTTGGGTAGATTATTTCAGATGAAATAGGGAAGCCATTGTAATTAATCATTTGCAATAACTAAAACCGGTGACTGGCTGAGGAAGTTGATTATTTCTACACTTACTCTACTTATTTTTGAGGTGAACATTGCAATAATTACTATTGTCTGCAGACAACAGTTACCCTTCCTGAGTTATTCACAGTCTTATTCACTACTAATTTTTCTTACTTTTATAATCAGTACCTGCTGCCTCCAAGAGGAAGACTTTGCCAGAGAAGAGAAGCTTAACACAATAATTCTCTTCTTTTTTTTTTTTTTTTTTTTTTGGATTGGGACAAAAATTCCCAGTATATTTTTAAAGAAGGTAATCTTAAACTTTATGTATTCAACACATTGTGTGGAACTATTTCAGAGCTTTGGGTCATGAATGGCTTATTTCCTTTAAAAGTAATAGTGTTATTCCTGGCGATGTGAGCTTGCGTGATTTTGCTCACAAGTAGAGATCTGCCTATACATATAAATCAGCCCCTGCAGTTTCAGGAGAACAGAGGAAGAGGAGGCACGGCTCGTCTCTAACTCCTAAGCTATACTGGCAATCTACTTTTGCACTCTGCGCCACTGAGATTTCCATTGTTGTTTTAGTTCTATTGAACTCAGGATTAAATTGAAGGAAGCAATTTTGAAACCTGGCCTTGGGGGCCTCAAAGGCAAGGTTGTGGGGAGAACAGCTCATAAATAGACTGCAGGCTGGGGTCTGCCGGGAAATGCACACCTGCCACAGAAAAGCACGATTAGCGCCAGCTCAACAAGCCTCATCTGCAATGTGCCTGGGAACCCCTCCTCACTCTCCACTAATCGGGGCTTAACTTGTGAAGAAGTGAAAACAGCCTCCACTCAGTGCATTCCTCATTGCTTTTACTTTTAATTTTAAGAAACTCCAGATACAAACTCTCCCTGGTGCCACGACTGATAGAGTCCGGCCTTACGCGAAGAATGGCTCTAAGCTGCTATCTTCACCAAGGCTTGAAACAGCCTAGGGCTGGGAAGAAAGTGCAGCATTTGGCTTTTTGCCCGGAAAATAAGACCCTCTGAAAGGTCATGCGCACACACACACACACACACACACAGACAGAGTCACAGAGAGGTCTCGTGGGAAAAGGAGATGGAGAAAAAGTGTTCTTTTCTGCAAGGTTAATTGACTATAAGGTGAACTTCATCTGAGGACAGGCACTTGTGCTGAATGCCCCCATTTGTGATTTGGTTGGAGGGGAATAGATGATGCACTCAAACTAACCATGCAGCAGGAACGAGCGCAACATATGGGAGAGCTGATTTTTATAATCTGGCTCTAACAAATGGCAGGCAGTGCTCAGTATCCCCCGCAGCTCCCCTTTTCAGGAGCGCTGGGTGCATCACACCCTCTGCTGATGTCAGCTAGGACTGCTAAGTGTTGGGCACCTTTGAAAATGAGAATCCATGTGTAGATGGTGAAACATGGACCTGGAGCTCTAATTCGAGAGTCTCAGTCAAGATTGTCCAAGGTAGATAGAAACCTAACTCCCACTAATTTTCGATGGAAACCTTGGTACTCTTGGACATCCCAGCCCTCAACTTTTTTGGGAGGAAAATTATGACAGTGTGATTATATCACCATATTATATTAGTCATGGGCCCTAGATTTTAGGAGAAGTGGTTCACATGTACATGTTAGTTTACCGTTTAAAGACACTCAGAGGAACTCTGAAAACATATCTTTTCGTAATGCCTTTTTCATGGAACTTAGCATCCCTTTTTGTTTGAAATGGGACACACCAGTGCACTGATTTAATTTAAACAGTCACTTGCTTTCCCTGTGTGTTTTCCTTTCCTGACACAGCGATAGAGAATGGTGGGAAGAGGGATGGGCCATCGTGTGCAGGAGGAGCAGCTCTTCAGTAGGCAAGACCTGCGCTGTACACCCTCAGGAGGCTCATGCAGATTCTGACAGCTCTGCTGTTAGTATTTTCCTAAGTCACTTATTGCTGGGATGCCTTGCCTGGCTGCTTTCATATAGTGAGCAAAAGGAAGAAATACAGGGAAGGGTTCAGTGTGGCAAATGACCTCACAGAGTGTGAGACAGATTTGGGTCCAAAACCTCATTGGTTGTGAATGAAGAGCTGTTCCCAGGGTAACGTACATCTCCTAATACAGGATCTTGGCCCAATGCTGCGCTAAACCAACCAGGGGATTTCCAGATCAGAGACAGGTCTTGCTCACACAGGCTGGGAAAAGCAAGACTGGGTACATATCCTTACAGAGGTATGTGGAAGCTTTTGACAATGGGCCAATGCTGTTGACAATGAGTCAATACTTGACTGCTTAAGTCTTTTGAACATAGGGAAAATTAGCATCACAAAGATAGGCAGTTGCAGAAAGCCAGGCTCTAAGAGGAGACACTAAAGATTCATATTCAGCTTTAGAGAACAATGATTAACTGTTATATATTTATATACAGGAGTACCTGGATATCCCAGCTGGACTCAGGGTCTTATTTTGCTGGCTCTTCTTCACTTCTGTTCTCCTGCCTCTCACAAAATACACCTTCCACTGGTATCAAAGTACCACTGAGAATACATTGTTTTATGGCCAAAGCTTAATCCTCCAGGAAACCCATCCTGGCCACTGTCTTATCAGCCACATATCATTTGCCTTGACTTCAAATTACATCCTATGTGCAGACGGATTAACAAGTTGCAAGTGCCAGTAATTATAACAGGGAAAAAGTCCAACAAACCTCTTTCTTTCTAAAGGGTGGGGGGAGAAGAAAAGAAATGGAAAAAGCATCAGCTCGAAATATGTCCTCTAAGGACCACATTAAAATTTATAGATTAAAAAAAATATATCATATATCAAAATGAAGCCAAATCAGCAGTTTTGGCCTTGCTTCTCTAAGCAGAAAGGCTTTGCTGTCTGACTTCTCCTTGGCTGCCTTTCTAGGCCTGCAATTCACAGCTGCATTGAAGCGGAGCAAGTCCAATAATGCCATTTGTTTTCCACTTAAAATAAAAAGAAAAAGAGAAAGAGGGACACATAAATGGATCATAGAAGAAGAGGGCCATTAGCAGACATTTAGTCTGACCATGGCTAGAAGTGCAGATGGTTCAGAGGAACACAGCCAACTTGGCGTTTATATAAGCTATCTTGTAGCTCCCTCTTTTTTCCTGCACTGGCACTCAGATTGATTAAGAGGTCAAATAAAGGCTGCTTCAGCACGAGAATGTTCATGATATATGACAAAAAATTCTGTCTCACAGTTAAGGCTTTCTAAACAGCATAAAAGACAAATCAATGTATAAACTAATTCTTAGCCTGTTTAAGTGTTTTCTTCCTGGAAGATGTAAGGAACTCTCTCTCTCTCTCTCTCCTTTTTCAAATAACATAAAGACAAATATTTAGAGAAGTAAATGACAAAAACCAGGCAGAGAAGTGGAATGTGAACACAAGTAGGTTGAATAGGGAAGGCATTTTTGATAAAGCAGGTGAAAAATACTATAAACATATCTGATTTATTCAATAGACAAAATATTCTTCAACAAATATCTTTTCTGAAGTGTAAGAAAGAAAAACAAAAACAAAAGTGTGAAGGTCTTCTTAACTGACTGCTTCCCATGTGGCAACCTACCTCCTGCACTGTCTAGCTTTGTGGCTCAGGTGTTTTTTGTGTGCCTGCTATGCAAAGAGAAGATTTTGACTCTATGAAAGACAGTGGAAATTTGATGGAGATGTCTTCTACAATAACAAAAGTAATGATCTTTATATGAATTCAAGCACCTGGGATTTTGATCTGCTATGGTGTTTAGACATCTGTCTTTTAGCTGCTTTAGGGGTACAGGATGTCTAAAAACCTAACTGGTGCCTAAATCATAGGCTCCTAACAAAGAAACCCCCTCAAGACCTAGTTGGTGGCCTTCTTGGCTCTTTGAAGCCTTCTGGACATAGACCTTCTCCACTGAGCTTCAGACACCTTAAAGTGGTTCAGCATCTGAAAATCAGGCAAAGCTAGGAGCTTTATTAAAGGCAGAATCCCACCCCTAAGTACATCTGAAGGTTTGAGTCTGAACCAAGGCTCAGGTTGCAATAGCTCAAGCAGGCCAACTGAAGTCCTGCCTGCACTTTTAATGCTTGATTATCCCAGGTGCCACAGGGATGGCTACATAGAAAACAGATGGAGAGGTATTCCTGAGTATCTGAAGATAAGCAGATTAGTTAGACCAGGTTCTGTAGATCTTGTTTGAATAGTTAATCACAGGAACACAGAGATGAAGAGAACCACATGGGTCACTGAGCCCAGGTCTGTGATATTTTCTCATTATGATTTACAACCTGGATAGTATCAACAGCATGCCAGGTGCTTCATATAGTCAAACAGTCTGACAAGCTGGTATTTATTTTGGAGCCAAAGGAGGCCTGCCTGTTTCATGAATCAAATTTGTTGTTGTTTTTTTTTTTGTTTTTATTTTGAGGCTGGGACATTGCTAATTGTTCTGCTCACATTGTATTTTGTGGGGAGATATTTTTGCTCACTTCCATTGCTGTTGACAGTGCATCATATCCTAGTACTTTAATTAATTAATTTAAGAACCACAATTTTTAATGCGTTCTTCACAACTTTACTGAGTTATTCTTGAATATATTTTGCTTTGGGCTATTTAAGCACAGCTACACACACATATAGTGTAAATTATCAGTAAGTAAACATGTGTGTCATGTGTGCTTAAGCCCACCCATATACATTCACCAAATTTGTACACAATTTAAATATATGTAGGCATACAATATAAAAACTTCTTGAAAATCCAACTGAATGGGAAATGTCCCATTACCTGAAGTACAATTGTTACTTTTCCAGATACAAAACCGGAAGATGATAGCTCTGCTTTTTGTAGCTGCCATTATCAATGCAGTTTAATCACTTTGAATGTACATAAAAAAATTAACTGCAACCTGAAATTAAAACTGATAACCAAAATTCTTATTTATTGAATGCAAGTTTACGTAACAAAACTGCAATGTTATGTTTGTTTTGAGGAAATGTATGTCATGGATTTTGACATACTGATATAAGCTTGTCTACAAATATCCCAGGGGAAGCAAGTGTAGATGATTTTAGAAGAATTTATTGGACTGTGGAAAGTGAACGCTATTGAATAGGTCTGTATTTTTTCAAAGGTACTCATATAAAACAGTACTAAATGATTCAGAAATGATCAGTAGATATTTTAAGCTTGCTGCTGACAGAAGTGACATCTGATAAAGGTGGGGGTAAACATATCAATAAAAGATGTTATCTACACTACACCATCCATTTCTTTGTTTGAGTTTGTAACAATCAGATTATTGGTATAAATAATTTTGTAACCTTGGTAAATTATTTATGAGTGTGCCCTTAATATAAAGTTTTTCTTCATGCGATTTGCATATGAAAAGTTCTCCCTGATACATAAAGTGCCCAAAGTGTCCACTGAGCAATTTTTTTCAAGTAATGAAATGTCTTTTAAGTCTGAGTGAGAGCAACAAATTTAAAACAGTGAAAACTACCTTGTAGGCACTAATATGAAAAGATCAGCTAGACCTCTGAAAATGGGCACAGAACGGAAAAAACCAGGCCTGGTAGGATATTTCTTACAGCAGGAGTGTTTTCAGGAGTTCTTACAAATACCTTGTGTAAGAAGGTGTAACAGGAAGTGTTTAAAGGTAATTTGACTTAGTTACTAAATATTTCCACGACTGAATGTCTCTAGAAAAGTCAAACATAAATGGTAAAGCCATCTGAGAAAACCCTTAAAAGTGATCCTTAAACATACAGCTGAAAACACAAGTTCAGACACGTATGCAGAAATGAATTTGCCAGAAAATAAATTACAATAATGTGCTGAAGTATGACAGTAGATAGGCATGGCAGGCATCTGTAACACATAAATACGTAAGTGAGCTGGACACAGGCTAGTGCGCCAAGACTTTCAGTGTGTGAGGACACTTTATGACAAGAAACAGAATCCAAAAGACATACAGAAGGCTCAAGAGATTCCTGTTAACCCTCCCGCTGAGACTGGTAAAGATCTGTTATGGTGGGACAGGCTACTTAATGGGTTATTACTTAGCTTTTTAACAGTACAGAAGTATTCAGCACATTAAGCAGTGATGTACTACTAGCTTGTAAATGACAGATTGTTCATTACAGGACTTCACAGAAGTTAATAATCATGATAATGGGCCACGAGTCACGAGTGTCTCTTGTATATCACTTTTTCACTTTTATAGACAAGTATAAACTTATCACATCAAACACTTGCACTACACAGTCAAGTGGGAGAATCAATTAAGCCGGTTGAAACGATTTATAGTGGAAACTGAGGGAAAAGTTTACCCAGCACACCACCCTGCCTTTGTCAGCTCTTCACACCCAACATCTACAAACTTTTTAAGGTAAAGGCAATTAACTTTCAGGTGGCTATGTAACCCTTTTGTAATAAAATATATCAATCTATTACACTAAAATAATAACAACAAAAACAATGCCATGGAAAATCTCTAGCAGAAAAAAGCTGGTCTCTTTAGAGGGCTGACCCTAGCCACCCTAGGGATTACTTATATGGGGTAACAAAAGATCTGTTTTCTAAGGACAATCAGAGTGATTGCCATCCTTTGCTACATCTTCATTCCCCTTTTCTCCCACTGTGGAATGAAAACCAGTCCACATTTCTAATTATTCCCAATTATTCTAATTATTACTTAAGAATCATCAGAGGAAATTAAAGAAACATCACAGACTGCAAGACGAAAAACAATTACTAAGACTTTCAGCAGGTCTCCATACAGATACCACAAAAGTTCTTCTGAGACGCAACCGTATAGGCACCACAGAAGTTCTTCAAGGGTGAAAATAACGTGGGGACCAATACGAAGATGTCCAGCCTTATTGAAAACCACCAAGAGTAAGCAACTCTGCCACTTTCCCTAGTGATCACTTCCAGTATCCAATTTTAACCTCTAGGCACTAGGTCTTCGCCTGTATGTGTCCAAAAGGCTGGAAGGCTTCTCACAGCATATATCTTTTCCATGTGTCATCACCTATAAAGTGATCAAAGAACCTTCTCACTGTTAAGAGGAGCAGACTGAGTTCCTAAATCTCTGCAGTGCAACGTCTTGATGCACACATCAATATTGATAGCTTATAGTTATCTGGGACAGCTTATTTAAAATATAGGTGGGCCACTTACAACAGGGAAGTTTTATGGAGACAATTTGGAGACTTTCATTTAACTTATGACACAGTGATTCAGGAGTGATTCAGGGTATTGCTAAAATTCTGGTTTGGTAGTATGGTACGCCAGACTTTTTTGCTTCATACTTGTTAAAGAAAAATAGGTTAAAATATGATTAAATGTACTATTTTAAGGCTGTATATTTTTGAAGGTAAGAAAATACTCTATGTCTTAGACAGACAGATCTTTTTGCATTAGAGAAAAATTTTTCCAATCTTTTTTGCCATGCTGTGATTTTCTGATATAGGAAGAAATCACAAACATTTAATATGTATGGAAAACCTTTCTTCCTAGCAAACTTCAGAGTTTCTTCCCAGAACTCTTGGGACATGGGTCCAATTCACGCCACCTGACATTAAGTTTTTATGCCATTCTCCTAGTTCTTCAAGCTCTGGGTTTTGTGTCGAGACTGGAGAAGGCATGTTGAGTGCACCTAGAAAGTGATGCATTTCAGCTAAGATCATCTTTTCACCATGTGGAAACATGGGGTGGGAGAGGCAGGTGGAATACATTCAGAGCAGAACACACATGCTGTTGTCTTTCATATGGCAAATACTGGCCTTTACAGATTATCAAGGAGTCAAGGTTTTTCCACTAACACTAGAATGGAAGCTGGAAGTTTTATTATGACTGAAAACCTGCAGCATTTTGTATAACAAAAAAAACTAGCCCAGAAAGTAAAATGACTTTCCACATTAACCCTAGATTATCTGGACAATCTTGATAGTAGGAAAGCTAGAAAATGCTTAATTTTTCTTTTCCACAGAGAAATAACATCTCCTAAAACCATTATTGCATACAATCCTGCTACAACTTGATTGTAGACTGCTGGAGGATGAGCGAAATAAAATATCTTTATTAATGGATCTGTTTAGTAAAACAAATATCAAAATTGTCAGCTTCACCATCTAGACCCAATGTTATATAGTAAATGAAGTAGCTGCCATCACAGAGAGCTACCTTGGCTTCCTAAGGCCTGTGATGTTGCTTAGAGACTCCTGGACCGAATTCAGGTTTGCTGTCCTTAAATAATTTAACCAATACTAATGGTTTAGACTTCCAGAAACATAAAAGGGCAGCTGGTATTGCCGATCTGCTTGTTTATCCCTCTGCTATCAAATTAATAGAATCATAGAATCATTAGTTTGGAACGGACCTCTAAGATAATCAAGTCCAACCGTCAACCTAATACTACTGTGCCAAATTGTGTCCTGAAAATACTACAACACGTTTTTTGAACACCTCCAGGGATAGTGACTCCACCATTTCCCGGCACAGCCTGTTCCAGTGCTTGGCCACTCTTTCAGTAAAGGCATTTTTCCGAATGTCCAATCTAAACCTCCCCTGGTGCAACTTGAGGCCATTCCCTCTCATCCTATTGCTTGTTCCTTGGGAGAACAGACCGACCCCACCTCACTGCAGCCTCCTTTCAGGCAGTTGTACAGAGCGATAAGGTCTCCCCTCAGGCTCCTCGTCTCCAGGCTGAACACCCCCAGGTCCCTCAGCTGCTCCTCACCAGACCTGTTCTCCAGACCCTTCACCAGCTTCGCTGCCCTTCTCTGGACTCGCTCCAGCACCTCCGTGTCTTTCTTGCAGTGAGGGGCCCAAAACTGCACCCACCATTCGAGGGGCGGCCTCACCAGTGCCCAGTACAGGGACACGATCCTCTCCCTGCTCCTGCTGGCCACACCATGGCTGATACAGGCCAGGAGGCTGTTGGCCTTCTTGCCCACCTGGGCACACTGCCGGCTCATGTCCAGCCGGCTGTCGACCAGCACCCCCAGGGCCTTTCCCACCGGGCAGCTCTCCAGCCGCTCCTCCCCAGCCTGTAGCGCTGCTGGGGTTGTGGTGACCCAAGGGCAGGACCCGGCACTTGGCCTTGTTGAACCTCAGAGCATTGGCCTCAGCCCATCGATCCAGCCTGTCCAGGTCCCTCTGCAGAGCCTTCCTATCCTCGAGCAGAGTGACGCTCCCACCCAGTTTAGTGTCACCTGCAAACTTACTGAGGGAGCACTCGATCCCCTCATCCAGACCATTGATAAAGATGTTAAACAAGACCAGTCCCAACACTGAGTCCTGGGGAACAGCATTCATTATATTCTAATGAATTATTTTTAAACTGGAATTGTTCAGTGCCTCTACTGTTGTTCATGTCAATGTAAGTCAATGCTATTCTCATCTGAAGACTGCAATGTCTAATTCACTTGCTACCGGTGCTTTGAGTTTATGCATAGGCTGAGATTGTCAAATGCTGGACAGGCACTTTTGCAACCTAAATTTTATTGAGTCCAATGTAAAAAAAAGATCATGCATAAATAGAGCTTAGACTGTCAGGTAATGTAGTCTCTGGTAACAATATTCTGACTCCTCTCTTCTTACATCCAAAGGGATGAACTAAATGGTAAGGAAAATCCATGAAGTGGTGCAAGCAACTATACCTATTTTCCTGAAGATAATTAATCTGTTACAAAAATACAGGAAGGCTGCCATTGCTGCTTGTAAACACAGGCTGAGGTTGTTTCATAAAACGGTGAAGCCACCCATTGCTGTTGTCCATCATTTATTACTTGCCTAATAAATACTTCAATTACATTTAATAAATAATGTATTCAGGCTCAGTAAAGTGATAATTCTTTAAATTAATTATTAAATTCATGCAAAAGGTTTTATTGCAAGTACTACTAAAGGAAATTTCTGCCTTTAATCTGAAGTGATTATTCATTATGTGCAGTAAAGGCTCCATTTGCATATTATTAGTGAAGTAACCTTTAGCCTTCCTGCCAACAATAAAGATGCATCTCAATGTTGCTATGCATTAACATTCTTGGTTAGCCTTCCAAAACTAAAGTGACGATAAACAATATGTAATAAAGTCTTTGTTTATGGGCTCCTACCAGCTGTTTTTTGATATCTCAAATATACTACAATGACAAAATGTCCAGTAAATGTATTACAGCAAGTTGTTAAAAGGTGTTGCCTGCAGATGGCTAGTTGATGGGAAACAGTAAAAGTGGAACCGATTAATGTCCTAGAGGTCTGAGTAGTAAATTAATCTCAAAAAGATTTTTTTAAAAGCCCTGTCTTTGATGATCTCCCATGTGCTCAGCTGCACTGTACTTGCTGCTTTCCTTGCCTGCTACACAGCAGAGCCTCTGGGAGTTAGCCATGTTCTTTGTCAGGGCTCAATCCCCCTGATGGCAGATTTTTTTCTGTCTTGAGAAACTGTCAGCACTAGCATAAAGCATTTCCAACACCATCTACAGATACCTGTCCTACTGACTTTCAACAAAACCACGGCAGCTTCAATTTCCATCTTTCTTTCTTTTTCCATCTCTCTCAGTCTTTTCCGCTCTTCTTCACAGAAATGCTTAAAGCATAAATGATCCAGATTAGTGAGTCCAGAGGACCTGGTTCAGTGCTGTGAAGATTTACCATCTCGTGACAGGACAGACCTATCCCATGGATAAGCCGTTCTCTTGTGATATGGCACTGTTCTGGAGCTGAGCTGGCAGCCTGGTGTTAGCTGAGCAATGATTACCACTGATTTGCAGTGCTGCCTGAAATCAATCTTGAAACATCAAGCCTAAGCGGTTCCTGTGAATACATCTGGTCAGGAGATGACTGTGCTGGCTGGATTTTCCAGGTCTTGGTTCATCCAAGCCCTTCATTCATGGAGTCTTCTAAGGCCTGACTACTGGGACCTTGCATAAGTGCGTACTCTGGGACTGACCCATTTTGCAGCAAAACCCTGGCCTGTTCCCCCTCGCCCCCTCCCCCGAGATGTTTTCCTTTCAGAGATGCAATTTCATCATATAGTACCATGATCGATGCTTAGATCTCAGCCAGACGCATAATCAGTGCAGGTAACACCATCCAAGCATGTGGTGAGCAACGAGGAATGTAGCCAGTAATAGAGAGCACAACCCATCTGTGGGATAAACAGAGGCATTGAGCACCCTTTACCACACTTGAACCTAGTGTTCTCGTTGAGTGGTCTGCCTCTCTGGACGATGGAAATCTGGGCTGCACGTAGGTCCTCAAAAAGCTTTAACTTGACTCCTGTGAGAGTCAATGATCCAAAAAAAGAGAGAATAATTACAATTATTAAGTGATGATCACATTTCCTCTCCTACAAGTCTGTAGTCTCAAGCACAGTGAGGTTTTTAATGGATGTGCTCAACATAGTGCTCAACATAGCCCTGTACTTTTAAGCTGTTTTAAAACAAATAGTCTCCAGAAAGATAGGACTGAAGCAAGATACCGAATTGACAACAGGCTCCTTTTACCAACATGTCATGTGAAGAGACTTTTTTCTCCAGGCTGTGTCCCTTCTCTTTTCTTTTTCTAGCTGCCAATACAGGCCACGTACAGGTTCTTTCACCTGAGTGTTCGGAAGCAAGATTTACGAAAAATAGAGTCACACAATGCATCCCAGTTGGTAGCACGTTATTTTAAAGATGTTATTCTGTATTTGTCAAGTCTACACAAACAAAGCACATACCGTTTCCTGCAGGTTAACTAAGAGGTCAGGTGGGATTTTTCCTGCCAGATGTCAAGTGTATATGTTTTGTTGTCTGTTTGTCTGCAGTCAGTAAAGAAAAGCACCTCCAAAGGGCATTGCAATGTATCCTAAGGTGTAAGGCTGGGGCAAGCAGGATAGTTTTCCTGTTGCAGTGGCCGAGCTCTGTAGAGGGATCTCAGTGCTTTTTAGTGGAGTGTCTGAAACTACTGAAATTAAACAGGATGAGTCTTGCTCATTGTAAAATCCAAGCAATTAAAAAAAAACCCAAACAAAACAATTTGTAGCTTATTGTGCTTCAGCAGATCAAGGCAAATAACGGGAAAGCATTAGGATGATTATTAACCTGTCAATGGCCAAGACATGAAAACTGTTTGTCCTACAATAGAATTTTACCTTGTGTTAGTTGACATAAGTTAGCTAAGATGAAGCTCCCGATCCCTTTTCATGAAGCAAGACCTGTTTTGCTCCTTAGCCAGATTTTTGTCTCCGATTTGGAGGCTGAAGAAAGAGGCTCTTGGACTGTGCTATCTCTGTTTCCAGATCTGATTCCAAAATAAAGGCATCTTCATTGACATGTTACTCAGTAATTCATACAAAAATGCAATATATATCAAACCCCTATAGATTCTACTTTGAGATAAGAATGGATTCAGCATTTTAGGGAGCCAGGCTCCCTTCCCCCATCCTGCTCATGTTCACATCTCTATCACAGAGACCTCTGGTTCACCTTTGAATCACTTATGTTCTCTTCACTGTAGCAATCAGCTCAGTCTTACATAAAGTGTAAAGTGCTGACATTTTCAAGCAGCCTAATGTTTCTTGCAGTCATCTAGCAGCCTTTCAAATGCAGAATCCTAGATGCCCTTGCTTTCCTTAATCAGCTAGCAGTGAAAACGAAAAATGGAATAAAAAGACCTCATATATCCTCTTGTACCCTGTCCCCCCTCCTGAAATTTGCTGTCCATCCAAACTAATCCCTATACATCCCTCCCATTATACAGATGCGGTGAGATCTCTGAACACAAATATTGTAAACCTCCACATAACTCCACCAATTCACACTAAGGGAAATAAATTTAATTCACTCAGCTTCTCATCATCTTACAGCTCCTTTAGGGCTAATCATCTGTGTTAACTTTCTCTGGAGTCTTTCTAATGTCTAAGTGCTGCTGACTATTTTGTAGCCGAAATACGTGTGGCAAGAGAACAAATTGCCCCACAGTGGATTTCTTTTCTACAACAGTGGTTTTACTATTAGAGAGAAAAGAATCAGGTTTGGAGTGGTGTTGGTTTAAAACTTGCACAGCAGATTATGTGGCTGACTATGACAGCTTCATACAGAAATTTGTAGTCAATTTTTCTTTCTTGAAAAAAATAATACAGTATTTATGCATCTAGATAAACTTTTATGTCTATTCAAGAACCACAATGATCCCTTTGCTTTTGAGAAGAACAATCCCTTTCTCAGCATCACAGTTTCTTGAATTACGAAATTTCAATAGCTAACCAGCTTGTTTTTGCAGATATGTAACAAATACAGTCTCTAGTAACAGGTTTTGAATGCCGACAAAAGGATATTCCTAAAGCCTGACTTCAAGTCTGACTGAAATCGGCCTTTTAGAGGTGATACACAATATAGCCACACTTTTGTTCAAGGCTGTGGATTCAAATTCTTGTTCTTCCACAGATTAGTATGTACTTCTGAGTAAGGACTTTCTATCTTTAAAATACTGCTGACTATGTAATTTTTTCTTTACTGTCCGCTCAACATTCTCTGAGGGGCAGGGGTTGTTAGCATGTGTTCACATCAGGCTGTGAGTTGCACGCTACAGAAAACAGCAGATTTTTTTTTTCCTGCCTGTTGCCTTTCCACACCTACTTTTGTTTTCTTATTCCTCGACCTATCTTATTACCCTTTTTAATCTTAAGGGCCTCAGTCACCATGGAGAGTTGAACTCTTAGGATTAGTCTTTGTCCTTCAGCCTTTTCAATCCTGTTCATTCCTTGGTGGCAAGTGCCCCTTAGACCTTTCTCTGGGATACGCCACCACCAGTATTCAATCTGTATGAACCAGAACTTGCCACCTACCTATTTAGCTTCTTCCCTTCTCCCTTTTCCTCCCATTTTCTAGGCCTTAAGGGGAATACACCTCTAATGGACATTTATCTGGTCTGATGACAGACTTCTGCTCTGAATTCCCTTCTGAAAGAGCCTCTCACTTTTTCCTCTGAGTTTACACAGAATCTGGGCAGAGGAACATCCTACTTTGGGATAAATCCAGATATGATGAGTATCACCTTTGAAAACCATCATTTTTCAAAAAGACCAAGCTGAAAAAAGATTATTTCCTTCACTAGAAATCTGATTTTGTTTTCACACAGGGACCTTCCAAGGTTTTTAAGGAAGATAAAACCAAAAACTATGCTAAGACCAATACAGAAGAGATGCATGCCTACAGTACATGAGGATATATCTCTGCTTTGCAGGGTGAAAAGGGCTTCCCAGGTCTGTGTGGAGATAAGATCCAGGTGTAACATCAGTTTCCTTTCCAGCTCTCCTGCTTTTGGTGGAGGGACCACTTTCCCACAGACCCCTCCATTCTGCAAACAGCCCCAGCAAGGTCAGCTGCTTTCAGAGGGACACAGCTGGAGAGATGCAATGTTTACCCCCAGTTCTCCAACACTCCCCAGTTAGCCCATTTTTTTTTCCTTCATTTGCTTCACTTTTGAATCAATACTTATTTTATACGTAAAACACACTCCATTTATTGAAGCAGTGTCTTCTTCCAGTTGGTCACACAGTTCCTATCCAGTGGTCTTGATCTGTTTTTTCCTTTCACAATAGAAAATCCATTTAGTGGCTGAAGAAATTTTGAAAACTGAAAAGCTTCAGTTTTATAGAGTAGCATTTTTCTTTGGAAATCACAATACTCCGAACCAGTTCTCACTATAGAGTCAGGTTGACAGGACCAGAGCGAGCTGAGCCTGGCACCCCAAGCATGTTTCTCACTGTTCGTTCCTTCTCTCTAGAGAAGGAATTGCAAAAACAAACCAAGAGTTTGGCTTTTCAAACAGCACACTCCAAAGCTGTGGCTACTGGCATCATACACGCTTTTCATATTTCAGCCAGCAACCATCCTGCTTATATCTTCAGTTAGGAGAAGAAAGAGTGATGAAAATCATGACTAAGAAGATGGATGGGTAAAGTCAGGATCAACTATTTGTCTCAGATGTAGAAAGGCTGTCCACATAGTGAAGAGCACGTGGCAGCAGAGGTAGGGTTTGTTCTCTCTCCTTCTCCCAGTGCAGCTCAACATCTTTATCTTTTCCTTCTACGATATCCAGATGATGCAAGTGCTGCTATAGGTGCCATTTCAGCTCTTTATAACTTCAGACACAACAATTACCTCCCCAGTATTGCTGGGTGTGTAAAAAAAAAGGTTTCAAAATTGTACTTTCCAGTCATTAGGTTCAATCTATTTCAGCAGAAGGACTGAGTGGAAAAAGAAAGGCAACAATAATTGCATGGCAGTGTGGAGGATTAGATTTTGCTAAGCCTTCCAGGAAAATAAACCTCAGATAAACAAGAATTCTTTATGGAGATATAAGGCTTTTTTGTCACCAATCAATGATATTCTGGCTTGCTTTGATCTCTTCACTGTCTGTCTCCATCTTCAGCTGGATGTATCAGAGTAGTCTTGCTTTTTTTGGCCTCTTTCTCTATTGATTTAGCTAAACGAATAGTACATCCACCGGAATGTCTGGCTTCCCCTGATATTTTTATTTGTTTTGCTATTAAAATTGTGCCTCATGTTTGATGGATATGTTCTAGGGTGCTGGAAGGAAAAGAAAGGTGAAAATAAAAATGTGTGGATTGAACTGGTATGGAGGAATTGTTAGGGTATGAGGAAGGACCAGAGAGAAGTCAGGAACCATATTTTGCATGAGAAAATGCTGTCAAATGCATGCCACCAGCTGTTCTCTCTGATATTTCTTTGTTTTGAGTAGTAGCTATTTGAACATATTTAGCCAGAATTCACTTTCTGAGTGGGAGAAGAGAGTGATGCAGCCCATCTAATTTCTGAATCATCATCAGAGCTGGAGCGCCTGTTCCCTTCCTGTCTCCATTAACTTAGAGAAGCCTGCAGTGGCTACAATCCTAGTTTTGGCACCTCGGTTTAGTGTCTAAGGATGTCTGGAAGCCATCCCAGATTGTGTTACCTTTTCTATCTTCTTCCATTTGTACTTAAATGAACATAGCTCCTGCAACTGTACAGGCAGAATCACAACTGACTTAAATGTGCTGAAAATGAGGTGTAACAGGGACATACTAAAAGTCCTGTTGAGCTTCATCATCGTTAGGAACTCAAAACGGTAAAACATGGCTAATTACACCACCTTGTCCTCAATCTTCAAGCCAACTGGAAATTGGTATTGAGGGAGAGGATTTGCTTGGAGTTGCGGAAAAAAAAAAATTGGCCCATACATACCAAATATCCTTCCCTTAGGCCTTCATTTTTTCTAAGTAATTACCTGCCTACCAGGGAGGAGACTGGCTCCTGCACTCCTATCCTGCAGCACAAAATCTCATATTCAGCTACTTTCGACACAGACCTGCATACTTTCAGTGATTAGGACATTAGTATTTCACTGCTGAGACCATAGGTTTGAGCTGATTGGATTTGTGACTCTCGGTAAGGGAGGAGACTGGGAACCACTTAGTAACCTGTGGAGATTTTGCCAGCCCTGAGCGGGCAGGACATGAAACAGGAGGACAAGCTGTGTACTTAACTTTTTCCAGAAGAAGAGTTCTCTACTGGAAAATGTTGATTCAAGATCAGGAAATGCGCCTTGACAAGGTTTTGATTTCACTGGACATTTTCACTTGCATCAGGTGGGACTGAAGGTGAAATGTAGGATCCAGGGAATTACTAAGTCACTGATCCTGAAAGCAACCAAGGTCTGTGAGACCCAGCTATAAGGAGCAAGCACGGGTGTACAGCAAAAATGCTGTCTACATCCAACAGGACCAAACCTCTACCGTACAGTGGCCTGTAAGAGCAAAAGTCACTCTACCATCTCCAGATATGACACTTAAAAAGTCCTGCTGTTGGAATGAATCAATATCAATTGAATTACCATTAGTAATATTAGTAACCGTAACCTTTTTGATTTCTGGCATTTCTGGCAAGAGTCCATTGCATCAATGTAAAGCAAAAGCTAGTGGAAAGATAGAGCAGTGTCTCAGTTTCTATTAAAGCCCTTTTTGTCTTGTAGCACAGATGGAGTTCATATGGATAGCTAACATTGCTGCAAAATATGAGAGATTATTAGGAATAGGGCATCAAATGATAGAAAATACCTGTTAGAATAATTACGTTATCATATTTTTACATGGAAATTATTTTCCAGGCATATGTCGACTGTTTGGAGAAGTTGAAAACAACTCTAAATACATCCTTCTGTATGTCACAGAACAAAACAATTTTAAAGTTTAAAACCCATTATTTTAGAAGAGCTATTTATTTCAAGTAGGTGGCAATTTTCTTCCCCTCCTCCAGCCCACAGATTTCAGTAGCTATTCACCTCTCACAATTTTCATCTAGCCTGTTCTTTAGAAACCAATTGCAACCTTTAAAGTAGTCATCTATTTCCAATGGAAATCTTCACATCCTGCTCTTTAAGCTGCTTTTTCAAACTCTTAATAAATTGCCTCAGGTTGTAGAGTTAGTAATGACACTAAATAGTGGAGGGCTTTCATGAAGTGTTCTGAACCTCAATTCTCTTCTCTCCCTTTCTTTTGTCCACTGCTTCTTGCATTTTTGCAGAATTTCAACAATTGTTCATTCAAGAGGAACAGATGCCTTTATTCTCCCTCAACAGGATTTGGGAAATTTGCCAGGTAAATGGGGATGAGGAGGGACATGTAAACAGGGTCAGCTGAAGTGGAATTGGATCTCGAAAGAGCAGTAAATACTTAGCTCTCAAAAAGTACTTTTCTTGGCAAGAATAATCTCTTCAGGGAGAGAAAAAAGAAATCAGAAGGTGACTTTATGTTACTGAATTTACCTCCTGCTGCTGCTTCACAATCAGTGTCCGCAGCGAATTGGAAGTTTTTGAAAGCCAGGTAGGGTATCACAACATTGCAGTGTGCTCTGTAGGCACACTCCTTGCAGAAACACTGGAGAGAGGTGGCCTCAAAGGATGGCAAGATCAGGATTCATAAACTCTCAAGTCCGCCTAAGCTCCTGGCTGAGACTGGAGCTGCTGCCTGAGAAACATGTCAGGACAATGTGGGTCAAGGTATTACTGACTTCCCAGGTGGAGAGCTCCCAACACAGAGCAAGAGGGGAGAATTCCTCAGGTTGCATTGGGTTGAAAGTTTCTGCAACCCTAGTGCCCATAAGATGGCACAAGATGGACACTCAGAAATGTGGTACCAGCTGAGGGAAATTTGTAGTAGGATGACTGTATCCTGGGTCATAAGGATGCAGGGACACCACAATGCCCTGAAAAAAACAGTCATGTAGGTACACAAGTGTATGTAGGCACCCAACATTGCACTAAGAGGGCAAATGCAGTCCTGAACATCCAAGAGAGGGAACTATCAAATACAGCAGGGAAGCAATGTTTCTTGGTACGTTACGAAACAATTACTGGAAGATGGCATCCTGGTGCTGGTTTCCACACTTCAGAAGAGGATGTGGCTGAATCAGAAAGCATTCAGGAAAAAATTACAAACATGAAAAACTTCTCTCACTATGGGAGATTTAAGAAGTTCAAGCTACTCGGTTTATCTAGCAGTAGATTAAGAGGTGAGTCGGTCATAGTCTACAAATACCTATGTTGGGAAGAGATTTTAGAAAGCAGGCAATTCTTTAATTGAGTAGGGAAATGCTTAATGAGATTGGGTAGTTTGAAACAAAACCACTGCGAACTCCGAGTAGGAATGTGGCGCACGCTTTTTAACTGAAGATAATTATTGAAGCAGTTTAACTGCGTCTATGGAAGACTGTCTGTCACTTGAAAATGAGCTAAAGATAAACTATTATTTAAACTCAATTAAGTGCTTGGTGCAGACATAGCTAGCAAGGTTTTGTGGTCTGGTGTTATGCACATCAGATTAGATGGCTATGATGGTCTCTTCTAAATTATAATTCTTTATTAATCATTTCTGTATCAAAGGGATACTTCTTTAGAAAGGGCAGGATTTTCTCTGAAGACTCCAATTAAGAACACTACATTATCACATGTTTAATTCTATTGGAACATAAATGAGCTATAAAATTTAAAAGACTTCAAGAAATAAAACACTCCACACTTCTCAGGGCTTTCTATTTCTACCCTGAATAAGAAATGTTCGCATATTCATCCTCCCAGTTTTTAGTCATCATCAGTCATCTAACCTTACTACAGAACTTCATCTCCAGGAGCAATAGAATGGGAAATCATCCTTGTCTTTCTTTGCTATGCTCTAGGATCGAATCCCCAACCCCTCTAACCTGAGGGAACAAAAGGAGAGTTGGAAAGCAAGGCAAGATATTTAGAGCATGCTCTGGTTTTGTTTGTTTGTTTCTTTTCTTGTTTTAAAGTAGCCTTTTAAAGAATTTCATGAATAACACAGAGAAATAAAAACATTGCTGTCTTCCATGCCAACATGTCCATAAGGATGCTAGTCACCTGACTGATAAAATCCATTGGTAAAAAACTCACTTGGTTATAGCAGAGATTAAAAAACTAAAATACCTGCTGTTGCCAGATCATTAGTGATACTGGGAAGAAACAGAGGTTTTGTATGTGAGCTCTACATCACTGCTGTTAACTGTACAGAGCTGAGGAAAAGTACATCACAAAATTACAACCGGTGCAAGTCCATTGGTGATGGAAATGCTCGTCCTCGATCAGCATCCTGCAGGTCACAAGCCAGTAAGATCAGCAGAAGTAGGTGGATGCAGGGACTAGCACTTCTGAAATATAAACCTGCACTTGCTAAAGGAATTACTCACATAATCAACAGCTTGAGAAGTCTGCTGTCATTCAAGCAATGTAGGAGTGAGGCATGTGTTGTGGAATCACAGAATGATGGGGGTTGGAAGGGACCTCTGCAGATCATCTAGTCCAACCCCCTGCTAAAGCGGGTTCGCTTAGAGCAGGTCGCACACGAAAGCATCCAGGCGGGTTTTAAATATCTCCAGAGAAGGAGACTCCGCAACCTTCCTGGGCAGCCTGTTCCAGGGCTCTGTCACCCTCAGAGTAAAGAAGTTTTTCCTCATGTTGAGGTGGAACCTCCTGTGCTCCAGCTTGTGCCCATTGCCCCTTGTCCTGTCACTGGGCACCACGGAGAAGAGCCTGACCCCATCCTCTTGACACCCACCCTTTAGATATTTATAAGCATTGATAAGGTCCCCTCTCAGTCTTCTCTTCTCCAGGCCAAAGAGCCCCAGGTCTCTCAGCCTTTCCTCGTAGGAGAGATGCACCAGTCCCCTCATTGTCTTCGTGGCCTTTCTGCTGGACTCTATCCAGTAGTTCCCTGTCTCTCTTGAATTGGGAGCCCAGGACTGGACACAGTACTCTCGATGTTGCCACATCAGGGCACATTTCTGTTGCCACAGACAGTTTGATTTTTATAAAGGAATGTCTTAAGGAGAACTCCCTCTACACCACAGTGGAAACCATCTGGTGCCTTCAGACTCACGGAGTATATAATTTCCCTTGGATTAGGTAGTTTCATCTCTGAGACAATACAGAGACATTCTTTTTTTTTTTTTTTTTTCTTATAGGTAGCTTTGCAAACCTTTGTCTCTGAGCTGTTTGTGTTTGTGGTAGTTTTGACCTCCTGCGGTAGGTTGAACTTCTGTCTGGAGCAAAGTCAACGTGCCACGAAACTAACAGGCAAAACCATTTGGGGCTTGTGGGGCTAAATGACTCAGTACCCAGAAGTCTGCTTATCACTGTACTTGGGGTGAAGGCAACTTTCCCTCCCCTGAGTTTATGAAAACAGACTCCGATGAGGTCTTACAAAAAGCTGTAGCATGTTCTTTATCCTCACTGAGCAACTGAGAGCAAATAAAGCACACATTAATTATCACGATTAAGCAACTCACAGTCTTAAAACTACAGCTGGACAGAGTCATGGATGACCCATGGACTGTGGAGATATCTTCTGGCTCTGAGACGTGGTGAGTCTCATGCTCCACCCTTTGTAAGGTCAGTAGGATAGAGGCACATAAACCTACACCATCCTCAGATGACAGTAGATCTCCTTATCCAGGAGTGACACAAACCCACACCTTGAAACTTTATGGTAACACTATTTGACCTCCTTAATTTCAGCCCTTTCCCATTTTTCTAGTACAGCTCCTCTGAGAATGTCTTTCATTTTCAAGACAATGTGAAAAAAGAGATTGTATTCTCCCTCCCTCCACCCCCAAACCTGCAAACCGTCAAGAAAACCAGTCTTCTACTCCACACAGTTCAGTCTTGATAAATCAGTGATTCCAATGGGAAATACATTGGTTACTTGACAAGTTCCCGACTGGTTCTAACAAGAACTGACAAAGGTCACAATATGATGAAAACTTGCTTTCTGTTAAAGCATTTCCCCTTCCACTGAGGTATCTCTGGACGCCTATTCTTGCCTTTCAGTTGTTCTTCCGCCTGCTGACATCAAAACCTCCCCTAAGGAAACACCTGCCTGAGCTGGAAAAGACGCTGGGAACTTTCTCATGGTGCTACAGGAGAGTTTGAACAGGAAAGGAGATCTGAGGTCTTTTCATCAGTTTTCAGACTTTTTCTTCCTCCCCCTGCCCTATTCTGGGGCCAAGGTCTTGGAAGACAAAGCCCACAGCTTGATTTAGATATTTTGCAACTCATCTGTAGCTGCCAGAAGTAAAAACTCGATGGCTACCTTCATCCAAGAAGCATCCATAAGGAATGCAAGGAAATTAACAAGGAAGTGAGTCACAGAGTGGACACATCTATCAGCCTGTTATCTTCCATAAGGACCACCACAAAATCAGTTCATTCTTACTCTATGCAGTGCATCCACACAGGTAGGATGACACAGGCTGTTCCAATAGTGTAGTTAACATGATCAGGATAAAAAGTGGAACCCCAGAAACTATTAAAAAGTTTCTCTAAGGTGTTAACGATGTCGAAATGACAAATTTCTATTGAAATTTGATGGGAGCCGGACACTAACTTGTATTCATCCTTTCAAAATTTTTCCTGGTCTTTGAGATACTTATATTCATGATTATTCCTTCTTGTTTATAAGGGGAAATTGGGAAGATAATTCGCTGATGAGGGTAGGAATATAAGAGAGAAAAATAGGTAGGAATATAAGAGAGAAAAATCAAGTCATTATGAGGAGGAAAGAGATCGTTTAGACTATAGCCTATATGTGTCCATGCATGTATGTGTTGTGGGAAATAGCAGATGACACTGTCAGATACTAAAATGAAACATAAAGAAGGAGTTTTTACAGAGCGCACCAACAAATTGTGGACCCTGTGGCCATGGGGTATGGTGAATACTAGGTTATAGTGACCTAACCACTTAGGCTTTTAGCTAGTCCTGCTACTTCCTTCATTGCAGAAGCACAGTTTGGGCTCAAGAACTGGTTTGGTTTCAGTATCATAATATGGTGCTTTATGGGGGAAGAAGCAAAAGAGTTTGTTTTCTACCTCAATTACTCTAATGATAGCTGGTTTTGAGACAGAACTAAATCTTGTTGCTTGGACTCAGGACCTTTAGAGAGAGGATTGCCCGTGTTCTGCTTACCCACCTCTGCACTAGCCTGTTGGATAGAAAATAAACAACCAAGCTTGCCCAACATAATGCATCCATATAGCAAGCATTTGCAGTACTGATTTCTCCATGGCTAGGAAGCTGACCTGCAAGGCTCTCACATCTGTTACTGCTCAGCAGAAAAGCAGCAATATATCAGTTATCTCCCCATCAGCTATGCTTTGACCTTGCTGATGACTTCCCAGATGGATATTTTGTCAGTTCAGACTCTGGTACATACTTTTCCGGAGGATTTTGCTTCCAGCCTTGTCCTTTTTACTGAAAACCAAGTCTTGTGTCTAACACAAGGAAAATTCCAATACTTTACATAGATTCTTTGATCATTTTGAACTAATGATTCTTTTACATGCTTAAATTGAGAATATGCACAGCATGACCTCCTGTAAAATCAGTTTCCCCATCAAGCAAGTGAACTCTGAGGATAAAGTTACCAGCTCAGGCTCGGCATCCTTCTTTGCTCTCTATCCACCTCTCCCCAGCCCTGTTTTTTTCCTGTTAGTCTCTTCTACACGTTCTTCTAGGTGATTATCTCTGTTTCTGCAGTACTCTCACTTAGTCATGAAAAGGTCAGGTTCTTCTCTAGTTTTTGCCAGTGAAATTCCCTGGAGGTCAGCGAGATGACACTAGATTTATACCAACGTAACTGGTATTACAAGTTGACCATAATGCTCTTTCCCAAGCTCGGCGTAAGATCATGTCAGAGCCGTGCTTTCTTCTTCATTATCTCACTTCTACTCCACGTGGCATCTTTCCTATCTGAAAATAGCTCATAACTGAGCCGTGCCTTCACAAAAGTAGAAGGAGAAAGAATCTTGCAAGTCTAGTAATAAACCAGAAAATGGCTGTGTCTTCCAAAGATTTGGGATTATTTGGGAAAATGTAAAGGTCCAGCTATTAGCTCAGATTGAAAAGTAGTATTTTTTAAAAAAAGTATTTACATTCAATTTGTTAATTTAATAGAAATTCATAGTTATTGATAAATCTTATAATAAATAAAAATTATAGAAAATAAAGCGTAGGATGAATTACTTCCATGCAGAGAAATAACTTCAAAGAAATACTTTTCGGTCCTAAACCTCAGGTTGTTTTCTCAGTATAAAACTTTTCCTTAAAATTCAGTCACTGTTTAAGCATTTCAATATGATGGAATGCTTATAATACATTCTACTTATTAGAATTTCTTGATTTTCACTCTTCTGTACAAATTTTTAGCTTTTCTTCCAGTCATAACATCTATTCAAACCCATTTTCTTAAAAGAAGCTGCCAGAGAACTATCTTTCATGCAGTTTCTTTACAGCTTCAGTTGCCAATGCAAACAACCGGTTTTCAGGAAGGACGTGATCATGCAGCACATGGTCACTGTAAAACAATCCAGAAAAAAGATGACATTGTAAAAATTCAGCAATTTTTAATATGGTTAAGAAATGCGGCTTAAATTTTCCTGGATAAATAGCAGTGCTCTTCCCATTACAGAAGAAAATAGAAATAATTTAGTCTCTATTTGCAGTCCTGTGGTCAGCACTTGTAACAAACTTTGTAGTGACAACTATGGAAAACCTTGAAAAGTCTACGGGCTTTTCAGCTCTAAAGTTCTGCATAGCTCTGAAGGGTGCTGACTTCTTGACAATCCTGCAGGCTGATGGTAGTCATGACAGGTAGGTTATTCAGGAGCCACAAATAATATGCTTCCACAGGTTGACCGACAGAGTCCAACCTCGGTGCATGATACTCATGAAGTTTCAAAGCCTTTGTGAAGGTACCATAGGACAACCTGTACTTCAGACCCATTAACTGGTCACAAACCAGATATAATTCTGTAGTTAACCCAAGAGCCTTGTCACCTCACTAATATCAACGATGTACCTCCACCCTTCTCCTTCGGAAAGAACTGGCTTTGCATGCTTAGTCTAGGGCCTGGATTTTGTGGTATTGAAATTTCACACATGGATTTTGGGAGGTTTTATCTGATAACAGAGGAAAACTGTGCAGCTGCCTGATGTTATGACTTTTCTTTCATTTGTGCTGGGAATAGCAAGTGAATCTCTTTCATGTCCAGATGCTACTCATCACTACCAGAAAAATACCATCAGAATCAGCTTAATTGCTATTCTCATCAGAAAGGCCACAGGGACAATATTACTGCTGGTGATTTGCCTTGTCATTTGTGCACAAAAAGTACACTTCCCGTATTTCTTTCTGAGATGTACTTGACCAGATGGGATAGGTGGGAATTCTGTTGCCAAATAAAATTATTAAAGTTGTGTCCTAATATTGAAAGAAAAAAAAAGCTTCTTTAAGGAAAATATATTACCGTATGACTTACTAATTGTAGAACTGCAATAACTACTATAAACATAGACGGACAGGTAGAGAAGAACTGCTATCATTCCCGTATGACACAGCCTGAAGTTTCTTATGAACAGTTTATAGCCTAATCGTCTAAACTGTAGTTTTCCCTTCAGTTTTCCACACAGAAGAAACCCTCTCACCCACCTGGGTCTCCTGTTTAAGCCGCAGATATCTAACAGACCTCTTAGACACAGTTTCTGAAGAGACAAGGTGCATGAGCAATGAATACTGCACTAGAAACACTCCTTCATCAGCTGTTGTGACTGTATTCAACACGTAAAGAACTTAACTCCAGTGTACCTCCTACAAGTGATTCCATGTTTGAAGAGCTCCTTCACCCAGTGTTAGAGCCAAAGGGTTATGAAAAGGCAAAGAAAAGTGACAAGCTGCTGCTGATGACTCGTCTCTTCTATCAGAACCTTGAACAGTATAACAAACCAAGGGTGTCTGATGCGCATCTGACACCAGGTGGATTCATCTTCAACCTTAAGCTTTATGTACATTAATTCTATCTTTATGACTACTGCACACACAATAAGAGTGGGAACTCAGAAATCAGCATCCTTATGAAATCAAGTAATTAGATAAAGAAAGTGTGAACCCATGCCGCTAGGAAAGCTTCTGAGAGTAAACTGCCGGTTTTGTTTCAGGCGCAAAGGAGTCTTAAGGGCTGGAAAAAAATGGTATTTTTTTTCCCTACTCATATTGATTTTCTTAATAAATAGAACCTATCTTTGGTGATAGTATTTGGTATTTGTTCTCCCTCCAAATCTGGTTACGAATAAAGACACTTTACAGTATCGCAAAGGAAGGAATGTATGAAGGATGAAGGCCCTGAAAGGAAGAGAGTTGAGTTTGCTTATCTAATTTCCCTAAAGTCCATGCAAATCATAAACAAAGACTTTAGCAAGGACTCATATAGGCTGTAGAAGAAAAATAAAACTACTCCAAAAGATCCATGCATTTGTGCGTGAAATCCAGTCTATTTTTCTGGCCAGTGGATTGTGAGTAGTATTGAAGAAGAAGGCACTCTTCATAAGGAAATCACAACACTAGTATTTAATGCTCACAAATTTTGTCCAGAAACCTGCATCTCTGGACATGTAAAATAGAGAGGTCTATGTGGTAAACCTGTGAGATTAAATACTCTAATCTGACATTTTGCATAATGAAAGGCAGAAAATACCACCTCATTATGTTTAGATTAAGTCAGATAACTTGTGCTTGACCAAAGCATTTCCAGCAAAGCACTTGATCTGGAGTTGAAGTCATCCAGCAAAAATACATCTGAATGTTGCTACCTGCAGTGCTACATCTCAGCTAGTCATCCTGTTCTCCCTTGAAAGTTATGCCAACAATAGGTATTTATGGGGAAAAGTGCATCTCATCCTACAGTAAACATTTGAAACAGGTTAATGAAGTGGTATTTATTCCTAACAGTGGCCATCTGAAGCCAACAGTAGTCTTTCTAACAAGTCCAGCAAGTTTTGATTTGGGTGTGGTGGTTATGAGAACACATAGTACAATGAACCATCATCTAAAAACACAGGTAGGGCCGAAACCATACATTATTTCAGCTAGTCCTACCTGTTAGAGAAAGAAAGAGAGAACATTGCCGACACTTGCTTACTCCACTATTCTGTAAACTCACTTACAACGATCTTTTCTGATTTGTCCATTTAAGACAATGCGGTAAAAAAAGCCCTGTGGTAGCATTGTATATGAGGCCACACTAGAGATGGAAGCTTTCTGAAAATTCCTATACCTACAACCTAAGATATTATTTCTTCTGGAAAAAAAAAAAAAATCCTACTCATATGCATGAGCTGAAGTTTACCTATGATGTAATTATTTTGTAAAAATTACTGGAGTAATTTACACAGATCACTAATCCCTCACACATGCTAATCTTTCCCTCTGAAACTATAAATTAGAAACATAGTTAAATTGCTGTATTTTCTTTAAAATGTGGGTGCACAGGGAGGAGTTTAAATGCATAAGAAAGCCTTTCAACTGGTCTCTTGAAGGACCAGGTGTTCAGCCTGAAAATTTCCCCTAAAAATATAACTAAAAGTGGGTGTGAAGAATTAGAACGTGGCTCTGGCTTTAAAGGTCCTTTAAAAAAAAAAAAGAAGAAAAGTAAGCTTTATTTCCCACAAATGATTCGATAGTTAAAATTCACATTTCATTTACAGCTCAATAATACGTTATACGCACACACAGACAGAGCCTGTCATTTTACATATGGGTTTTGAGAGGTTACAGTGGCAATAAAAAACCAACCCACAGTTTTGCTGCAAAG
The DNA here is from genome assembly GCF_034619465.1 of Leptosomus discolor. Classification (NCBI taxonomy): domain Eukaryota; kingdom Metazoa; phylum Chordata; class Aves; order Leptosomiformes; family Leptosomidae; genus Leptosomus; species Leptosomus discolor. Next base: position 89,226,607 of record NC_141419.1, on the reverse strand, counting down.
GGAACAGTGCTGCTTGCAAAGTTTCCTCTCACCGAGCACTGCAGTCATGAAGAATGGTGCTCGGATTACGTCGTATCGATGGTTAATTTAAAATCTAGAAGTTGATTAACTTTGACTCATAGCATAAAAGGCCACGACCAATTATTATTCAGAAAAAATCCTGCTGTTTAGCCAAAGACTGTACCGAGCAATCCTGTACTTGATGTGCTTGTGATAAACGTTCTCATGACAAGGTTATTTGGTGTACAGCGGCTGGAGGGGTTGTCATAGCAACCCCCGCACGATGCCCATAAATCTGATGTGTAGTTATCCTTGCTGCGTATGCAAAAAAACACACAGCCAACTCAAGCAGTTTAACTCGCAGCATTGACTGTCTCCAAAAAAAAAAAAACCCAGGAATAATGAATTCTAAGGTAATAGACTTCTTTGGACTATATTCCTTTGTAAGGAGAGTACTCCAAGAGCTGAGACAACCTCTTCAAAGCCAAAAAGACTTTTAAGATAATCATTATGGTAGGAAGTGCAGGTCATCATTAATATGGGGAAAGAAAGACAAAGAGCTCTCTTGAAAATCTCTGCTGAAGTACATTGATTTTTTTTTTTGTTACTCGCACAAACAGCTGACTGTAACTGAAAAAAAAACCAACCCCAAACAGCCTCTTCTTAATTTTGCTTTTGTTTTCCAGAAATATTGATATGAAACTTTGAATCGTGTCAAATATTTCATGACAAAATGCCCTCCTCTCCATTAAAGATCACCAGGATAAGAAGAATCTATCTTTCTCTACAGTTCTGTCTCATTCAAATACAGGATAAAAATGAAGAGAAAGGTAAAAAGATGACTAATTTTCTGATGGGTAAAAAAGGTTGGTCTGGAGAACATAAAGACAATAGATGAAGAAGCAGGAGACTAGGGCTTTTTAGGAACCAAAACCTTCTGTTTGGCCAAGTTATGTAAATTATGCGCTTCATACAGCTACATCCCTATCTGTACAGCAGGGACGCCTTATTTCCATTCGCAGGAATAACTTATCACCCCCTTTAGAAAGAAATACTGTCTGGAAGAATGGAGATTTTAGAGTAAAACCACTTGCAGAGAGTAAGTGAGGAGCTCTGGACCATCCCCACCAGCACTTGGCAGAGTCCTGGTGGAAATCCTCCCCTCCTGGTGCCCCTTTAACCTGTACAAGACTGCACCCACATGAAATACCTGGGTGCCAAGTAGCAACAGCATCAATTTTGTCTTTTCTACATGTACACTGCTGCAAAACACATATGCGTGAAATGGGGTATGATGAGTGTCAAATGCCTGCAAAGCATTTTGGACTATTCTTTGGAGCAATTTATTATTGTTTCCAGGTGCATAAATATTTATCAGTCAAGGGTCCCAGGCGTAACGAAACCAAAAACTTCCCAGGGGCAGAACAAAAGGGCATACTGTTCAGGATTACCTTCCTGCTCCAATGGCCAGGCCTTTTAGAATCATAGAATCATTAGGTTGGAATAGACCTCTGAGACCACTAAGTCCAACTGTCTACCCAACACCACCATTCCCACTAAACCATGTCCCCAAATGCCACATCTACATGGTTTTTGAACACCTCCAGGGACAGTGACTCCACCACTTGCCTGCACACCCTGTTCCAGTGCTTGACCACTCTTTCAGTAAAGGCATTTTTCCGAATGTCCAATCTAAACCTCTCCTGTCACGAGTTGAGGCCTTTCCTTTTGTCCTGTTGCTTGTTCCTTGGGAGAACAGACCAACCCCACCTCACCACAGCCTCCTCTCAGGTACTTGCAGAGAGCGATAAAGTCTCCCCTCAGCCTCCTCTTCTCCAGGCTGAACACCCCCAGCTCCCTCAGCCGCTCCTCACAGACCTGTTCTCCAGACCCATCACCAGCTTCGCTGCCCTTCTCTGGACACACTCCAGCACCTCAATGTCTTTATTGCAGTGAGGGGCCCAAAATTGCACGCAGCATTCGAGGGGTGACCTCACCAGTGCCCAGTACAGGGGCACGATCACCTCCCTACTCCTGCTGGCCGCACTATTGTCGATACAGGCCAGGATGCTGGAGACAGTTGGGGTTGTTCAGCCAGGAGAAGAGAAGGCTCTGGGGGGACCTTATAGCTGCCTTCCAAAGGGGCGTATAAGAAGGCAGGGGAAGAACTGTTCACACAATTTTGTAGCGTTTGGACGAGGTGTAATGGTTTTAAGCTAGAAAAGGGTAGATTTAGGCTGGACATCAGGAAAAGGTTCTTTAATATGGTGGTGCTGGATCACTGGAACAGGTTGGCCAGAGAGGTAGTGGAAGCCCCATCCCTGGAGACATTCAAGGTTATGGGGCTCTGAGCAAACTGACCATCTTAGAGATGTCCCTGCTTATTGTAAGGGGTTGGACTAGGTGACCTTTAGAGGTCCCTTCCAAACCAATATATTCTATGATTGTATGCTGTTGGCCTTCTTGGCCACCTGGGCACACTGCTGGCTCATGTCCAGCCGGCTGTCGACCAGCACCCCCAGGGCCTTTCCCTCCGGGCAGCTCTCCAGCCGCTCCTCCCCAGCCTGTAGCGCTGCTGGGGGTTGTGGTGACCCAAGGGCAGGACCCGGCACTTGGCCTTGTTGAACCTCAGAGCATTGGCCTCAGCCCATCGATCCAGCCTGTCCAGGTCCCTCTGCAGAGCCTTCCTATCCTCAAGCTGATCAACAGGTGCGGGGGGTTATTCCTCCCCAGGTGCAGGACCCTGCACTTGCCCTTGTTGAACCTCATGAGGTTCCTCTCTGCCCAGCTCTCCAGCCTGTCCAGGGCTTGCTGAACGGCAGCACAGCCTTCTGGCGTGTCAGCCACTCCTCCCAGTTCAGTATTGTCAGCAAACTGGCTGAGGATGCTCTCTGTCCCTTCATCCAGGGCATTGATGAGTATGTTGAACAAGACTGGACCCAGCACTGACCCCTGGGGAACACTGCTAGTCACAGGCCTCCAGCTAGACTCAGCACTACTGATCACAACCCTCTGAGCTCTGTCCTGTCATTTCTCAATCCACTCATGGTCCACCCATCTTTCCCACATTTCCTAAGCTTACCTATGAGGATGTGGTGGGAGACAGTGTCAAAAGCTTTGCTAAAGTCGAGGTAGACAAAGTTCTATGACTTGTTATAAAAATAAATATCTAGATATATAGATAAACTCCAAAGTATAGGGTAAATTACAAAAGGAAGAAATAAAGGCACGACCTTACTGGTGAGAAATGGGGTGTCCTGACATAGACACTTCTGGAAAGTGATTTATCCCAGCCTCGGAGGGGTGCTCCACACAGACAGATGATCACTGTCTGGAAAATTGTATTTTTATCTGTTGGCCCACAGGGATGCTGGGATGACTACCTCAAACTTAGGTATTGAAGGACGTAAAGAGGAGCAATCTAAGCTAGCCATAGGTGTCTACAATGCAGACGTCTATGTGTGAGCTATGTATCTAGGATGCCACTATGCTCAGGGAGACTCAGCTAAGACAGTTAATAGGCATTAGGGCAAAACTAATTTCATCCTTGAGTTGACTTATCTTTTGGATAGATGAATCACCTCCTAATTTTCTTTTACTTGTTTTGACTTGGTTTTTGTTGATAATAGAAGTCTTGATGACCAGTTCATGTGTAGTCCCTTTCAGTGTGGATCCCTAAACCTGGGTGAAATTGACCTTTCATGAAAAATCCTTTCTTTTCTCACCCAGCATTGAAGCCTCAGGTGACATCTGTGCCTCCCATATTCCTTACTCCAGGTAACTGTTTTCTCAAGGATTCCTTCTTCCAAAAAATGTCATTTTGAAACACTACCCTTTAAAATGCCAAGTTGCTGTAGTGCCATGTTTTTAGTGAAACGGGGTGTTCCCACGGGAACCGTCAGCTTATACTGAGAAAATCTGCTTCTTTGCCACTACCAAAAACTTTTAGAGAAAGAACCACAAAGTCTCAGTGTGTGTGGTCTCACACAGTGTAATAAAATATGTCCCCAGGAGTGTGATTCAGCTTTGGTTAACTTCATACCTCCACCACATAAGTGGCAAAACCTGAGCTTGTCATCCTGGGCTCCCGTTGTAGCCTACAGGGTGGAGGGAAGGGTGGGCGAGTGGGTGGAAAAAACACTTTTGGGGCACGATTCATCTGACTGATTTTAGATCTATTTCAGGATTAAATGAATCACATCCTGAAAGATCTCTATAGGGAGCCAGAGTGACTAATGCAGAAGTAAACACCTACACGATAGACACAGTCAAGAGACAATGGCTTCAATGCATAGCATGCCATAGCAACCTCATGGATGATGAGCGTGATTTTTGCCTATCCTTATAGCCGAACGACACAGCAATCAAGCGAGCAATTGCTCACATCCAGGAAGGTTTTATGCAGAGCACGGAGTCAGAGTACAGTGGTCAAGCTCTTTTGCTTTCTTCTCTCCTGAGAAGCTGAAAAGCCATAGTGTGAATCAGTGCTTCCTGCGCAGAACCCGTAGCACTTGGGATGCTGCATCTTCTGAAGGGTTTCTGCTGAAACTTGTAGCGGCTACTTTGTTATTCTGTCTTTTCCTGCCTCTCGAGGGAAAAAGAAATCCTTGGTATGTGGCAGTGGGGACCCTCGAAGCAAGGGGAAGCAAGAAGAAAGCTCTGTTGTTTCTCACATCCTTTATTTCTGCACGGCAAAAGGGAGAAACGGCCAAGTTGTGTGACCAGAGGGAATTTGTTTTGAAAATGGCTCTGATGTGAAACTGCCAGGCAGCTGAAAGGAGTTTTTTCAAGCCAGTGATCCTGCTTCATGTCATGGGGGCTGGGAGTGGAACTGCTCTGGTCAGGTTTCACTCTTCACAGTCAGTACAGAGGTCTCATGCTTTAAACCCCAATGACCAAGGAGGCTGTTGCTTTCTGAATTTCTTCTGAAAGGTGAGCTTAAAGAGAAGCCCACAGGAGGCCACTGAGAGAAGATGTTAGCAAGAAACATCTTTCCTTCACTTTTTAACCAAAGACTATTGACTACATCGGTCCATATTTCATCATCAAAGGGCAGCTCAGAAAAAGTTACAGATGAAGGAAAGAAGCACGTTAAATTTCACATGAGGCATGTTAAAAAACTACCAGATGAATAAGAAAAGCATCTTAAAACAATAAAATACAGGATATCTGGACCAACATCACATACCACTGGAGTTTTCCAAGTTCCTGTTTGGTGATTTGAAAATATCAATGATTTATAGGTTTGATTTTGTTTTTTTTTTTTTTTAATAAGACATTAAAGTTTATTACCTCACTTTACAATTATTGTCAACAATTCTAGAATAAAGCAAACAAAGGAAAAAAACCAGAGTTACTCTCTTTCAGTGAAATGTTGAGGGAACTAAAAAAAAGATTAGAGGCAACCAGCTTTTCATGCCATTTTCGTAAAGTATCTGAAAAAAAATACAATCAGATGGCAGCTTCTCTCAATTTTTTATGAGCAACTGATATATGCAGAGGAGAATGTAAATCAGCCAGTCACTGGGACCATGACACAAATGTGAAACTGATGTTAGAAATAAAGTGAGAGAAAGCTCTGTTTCGGGCAAGCATCAATGTTTGTAATGGTCAGACATCTCCGTGTAATCCTTTCCATTAAGGAGGATACCTATATCTTGGTTGATACTCTGGTGCCACTGAAGTCAAAAGAAATGTAATTACTTTCAGTAGGACCATCTTTTTTACCTCTTTATGTTTGGGTATTTTCCTTCTAATCTGAAAAGCCTTCAACTACATGTTCTGCAAACTCAACACCAGCTACAGGCACATGGATGGATTAACCTCTCCCAAGTCAAGCTGTCCTGACTTAAAAAAGCTGCGAACACATGTCACAATCTCCAAAAGAGCTTTGGCTTGGTCCCCAGGAATGGAAAATTTACCCCCTGGATGAGTCAAGGGTAATTTTCCCATGCATTTCGCTGCCTGAGTTTTAACGCCCCAGCTGCTCGTTTCTCACGCTCCTGGACACACAGACACAGGTTTGTGCCCAGCTGCCACCATGCAACACGCTCCAGGTTTATGCGTCGAGCTTTGCCTCCCTGCTCATGTGTCCATACCCTCAGTGGTTGCTTTGACTGTTTGAACTGCACCCTTCCCTGGGTTGGATTAGACTGTTGCATACACACACACACAAAGGCAACAGAAAATACAGGGAAATATTCTTTTTTGTCCATTTGTTCAATGAATTGTGATGTGAACGGTGCAGAAAAGAGGGATTACGCAAAGCGCCATGGGCTCGTCAATAACCATAAGTAGCAAAGTCTTCTGAATGATGCCACTGCTGTCAAAACAACACTTACTACCTGTATTCTGTTGAACAGTAGCATCACAGTGAGAAAATCCAAATATTGAATCATATGGATATTTTTTTTTGCAGCATTTTGTTGTTACTCATCCGTATAATAACCAGGTCCAGTTTGTGAGTTAGTGATTATTATCTAAGTGAAAATGGCTACAGGCACAACCGGGAAAGTCGTGAAATAGAAAACAAACAAGCAAAGTAAAACTGAAAATCTATTGACTGATCGATGAGATGCATGGGTTTCTTCAGGAAAACAAAGGAGGCTTTAAGTCCATAAATAAGACTGAAGCAAAATAAGAGAGCTTTGCCGAGGGTAGCTCATGAAACAGCAGTTGTGTTCACCCCAAGTCATTCACCCCATCACACAAGATCCAGGAGAAGTGCTCCGTGCCCACTCACTTCCACTGAAACGTGCGTTTGCTTGTGCGGGGTGTGTGTCTTTTTGACAGCTGCTTCCCATGAGCAAATGAGTTCCTGCATGAGATCACGGACAAAGCAAGAATTAAGCTTACACTACCTCTAGTCTTTGCACTGGAATCTGCGTGGGATCACACCGCTTAGCACAGCAGGGGAATAGGATCACCAGGAAAACCCTCAACCAAAGCTCTGTCAAAGTGGCAGTCAAACAAGACAGACATGAATCTGACTGCCACCTTCACAGTGAGGGCACTTGTTTAGCCTGAATCTGACAAGATAAAACTAAACTGCACCCAGCTAATAAATCTTAAAGCAGCTTAATTTTTATTTTTAATTTTTTTTTAAATAAATGATGCCTTGAGCAAGCATTAATAGTCCAGAAGGAAAAAGTTTTATACATATTTTCTTAATTCTATAATCCACCTTATCTGCTGTGTTTCCTAAATTATTACTGCCTCTGAAATATTCAGATCTGTGTTTGTTACATAAGCCCCAGTCCTGATGAGTTGCATGCAGCTAGGCGGGGAAAAGAAACAGGAGCGTGTAACTTCCAGGGCCATTAAAGCTAAACAACTCAGCTTGATTTCTAAATACTCAGAGACACTTACTGGTTCAAGAGCATTAAAAGAAAAAACCAATAAAGATTGTGTGGGATTTTGATTTTGAAGGAATCACGCTCTGCTTCTGGACATCCTAATCTGGATTTATCTCATCTAACTTCAGTCCTCAGCGCGTGTCTCTCTAAACAGAAAGATTAAATTTATTTCCAATAAATTATTCACTCGAGGTTGGTTATTACTGTTCTACTGAATGCAAGTCTGAAAAGTTTGAAAGATATTCCTTAATGGATGGAAATGAGCAATTGAAAATGTATGATGGGTATCATGGGAAATTTCATAGGGGTAAGAAGTGCATCCTGGGAGGCATTTTTTCCTTATAGACATAAAGCTGGGTAATATTTCTTGGTCCATCTTCAGACTAGGTTAGATAAAGCACTAGGAAATGCAGTGAAGGGAATAATATTTGATCAACATGTCAGTTACTGGCCTTGAATAACTTTATGAGTTTTTAGAATCTATAATTTTGACAATACCTCAGTGATTCCTCTTTCAATCAAATTTCAGCCTGAAGTCACAGGATACTTGAGTATAACAAGGATAAAACCTACCAAAAGGCATTTACTTTGCTTTATTCTCACATGTCATGAAAGAACGAGCCATTCAGAAAGAGCTCTGACATCACTCTTCCAGTAACACCACAGTGTTGCTAGAAAACCTTCACTCCAAAAAGACTTGAGATTGTTCCTTGAACAGACTTAATAACCCTGCTGATTCTGACCCTGAGGAACACACAATGACAAAAGATCTGTCAGATATACTGGGCCACAGTCGCTGAATGCTTTAAAAATAAGCAGTAAAACCTTGAAATCAATAGAGAATTTTACAGGGAGCTGGTTTAGAGATTGTAAAATAGGAGTGATGTGTTCACCTAGGCACTGATGCATTTTTAGAGATGTGCTGTACCTTGTGCACGTGTATGTGCCTGCCATTAATGTTAACAGGAGTCACACACCAGCATGTGTACGAGTGGCTTAGAAAGAGGTTGAGGGACAGGAGGACTTGCAAACAGTGAATCGGATTTGGAACCCAGCTGCGCAGCTGTAAATGGAGATGTTGAAGTGGCTTTTACATCTTGGTGCCTGGTAAAGGCGATCAGGTTTTGCCTAGCCATTAAAAAATGTTGTAGCATATTAGATATACATTTTCTACGTCTGTTTTAGACATATTGAACTAGATAACAATTCTATATGATCTATAATGACTGTATGATGCATGCCTTTATTTCTATGTGTATATACATATATGCCTTTTAATGTTTATTAGAAATATATTTTACAATTTTACCCTTTTATATCTATTGGTACAGTTTTTCTTTACCTCCTATATGGGTATGAATGTGAGTACGGTTCCATCTCTTTTTTACAGATTCACTTGGAGGTGCCTTTTTGGGGCTGCATGCTCGTTAGATACAGAGGCTCATATTATGATGCCCTCAGCTGATGAGCAGTTCCACTGGACTTTGCTTCCAAGGGAAGGTTAAAAGTGCCCTCGGCTTTGTCACTCTTCTGAATATTAAGAAGCTGGAGGAACCTGCTCTGTTATGGCATCTGTAACATTTTTTTGAGTAGGCTGTGGGGTCTGCAAATTTGCAGACCTCCTTGCTGCACCCAGAGGGTCACACTATGGAGTCGAGGGGCGCCATTCCCTTATTGAACTGGAGGTTAGAGCAGGGTCTTTGTCCCACAGAAGTAAGGGAGATTATTCACATTGTACTAGGCTGTAAAAAGCCCAGATCTATTCCAAAGGTGTTTGCTTGTCAGTATGAAGTTAGAATAAATCTACTCATACAAAATTAATGGCTTCATCATATGCAAAAATTATTCTTCAGAGGTCAAAATTGCCTACGCCTGGTCACAAAAAGCCCATTTGAAACGTCAACTTGTTATCCCTTGTAAATAAATTAATCAAGAAATAGCGCCTCAATGGGCAATACTCCGGAAGAGAAGCCGAAAAAATGTGTCCTCCCATACTGAAGCGAAGACCGCACAGTCCATCTAATAAATCAGCAGGGGAAGAGCAATGCAGAATCTGGTAAGCAGTGAACAGTGCTGTGTATCCTCTCTGCCCCTGCACAGATAGCCTTTCGAGGGAATCCGGTATGTCCCCTCCTATGGATAAATTCTTTCCTCTGTGGCCTTTAAAGAGAGTTTCTGCTGAAGAAGAGGGACCTTCAACTTTCAGAGCACTCCTGGAAGGGGAGCCAGATACATTGCAGTGCAAAGTAGTAATTAAAAATATCTTTGACTTCGTAGTCCCTTTAGAAATGATGAAGGTTCTGGAATTTTACAAAGAAGTCTCGGCCCTGTGAAGACTTCAAAGTTCTTTGGGGAAGAGACTTCTTTTGAACACACGGTGTAACTGAGCAAAAGGATGGTCTGTGCTCACTGCAGGCATTTCAGTCCTGTAACAAAACCAGAACTTACAGCACCTAGACGTCTGCAACTGCCTTTTGCTTGTTTTCTTTTCTGCTACCCTCACTCATGACAAAGCTCTACAAATCACAGCTAGCACACAGATGATTTGCAGAGGAAACTCCCCACACTGTGTTTGTTTCAGCTGATTTTATTAATTTATTTGTTTATCACCTCTTGCATCCCCTTAAGGTCTTTCATGTCAGAGACGCAGGCAGCATTTTATAAAGATCAAAGAAGTCAGCTTCATAGTCACTCACTGTTGGATGGTGAGGAGCTGCTAGATTTGCTTTACATGTAACAGCATTATGCATAGAGAAAGATTTTCCAGAAATACGTAGCAGTCATGGTGTTAGACCCCCACATATCCTGACTCCTCTAATTTTTGATCTTGTACCCTTAGTCAGGAGCAGAATCCAGGCTCTGGCTTCAAAACTCTCTCACTGAAGAAGAGTTAACAGGTGCTGTTGTGCAAAGAGGTCTTCACTGTCACAAATGACACTGTTTTAAACATGTCAGGGATTTAAACTACTTCTAGGACTGGGAAAAAAAAACTATTATATTGGGCTAAATAGTCTATAGGTTCTACCTGGACCTCTAGAGTCTACAAGACACATTTTTGTATGTTAATGGGAAGGTTTGTATGTCAAGAGCAGCACACATGCCTGTACACAACTCTTGCTTCATTCTGTTACTGGATAGAATAAAAGATGCTTTTATTCAGTGGAAACATGAGCAGTCTAAAGGAAACTCTTTCCAATGAAGTACTTTTGGGCCTGGGATTACCATAGAGGGTTTTTCTCAGATCTCTAAATGGATTCTCCCTGGGAAACAGGAGGTTACAAAAGCAGATGTCTGCTAGACACAATTGCCTATTTCCCTCCAAGTGGCAAAGTCACTCAATTTGCTGAGTGAAGAAACCACTACAGCACAATATGTATCTCAAGGCATTCGTTTCAGGACACAGCATTCTTTTATCATCCACTCACAGCCTTCAGCATTTCTTCAGACACACATTATTAAACCACAGCTAATTATTAAATATTTAACAAAGACTTTACAGTACATTGACTGCAGCTACCAAGGTAGGCAGAGCTATACAGATTGATTTCTCTGTGTCTGGAGCTCAGTATACATCAAACAGCACGGATGCTTTGAAATTTCAAATCACAAGGTCAAGTTTGGATGGTTGGTAACGCTCAAAAGGAAGTGATTTCCTTTTCCCACGAATATTTTTATGTTATTGGAAAAAAAAATATCCAGAACAGAGAGAAAATACTGAAATTTTAAAAAAAATCTTCAAAGGGAAAAAATATATCTGTGGTTCAAAAAAAAAAAAAAATTCTATTAGATATTAACTATTCAGCCATTTTAATCTGTTATTGTAATGTGATTCAATTTTTAGATGATAAGTCGCTTAAAAATTGAATTATCTTAATTTTTTAAATTTTAAAGGAAAGTGCCTTGAAATTTTGAGGAAAAGAAGAACAAACAAAGCCAATCTCATTCAGTAGTAAGTTTTGCTAGCGTTGACCTTTCAAACTTTGGATTTGGCAGCTCGGTGTTTACATTTCAGCTTTAAAGACCTTTGTTTGAATCCAATTTACTTGTCACGTAGAATAAATGTTGGGACTTCTATTTAATCCTTTCACAGATATTTCTGCACACAGATTAATGAATTTTAAAGCCATTATGATCATCTAGTCTGACCTCCTACATAACATGAGTCATAAAATGTCACCCAGCAATTCTTGCATCAAGCCCAATCATTTGTGGTTGAACTAAAGCCGTCTCACCATGTAGCATGACTTTCAGCATCTCCAGAGGAGCTGAACAGCAGCAAGAACCATGGTTTAGCAAAGATGATTTTTGTGGCAGGGAGCAGTATTGGACGAATACTAAGGTCCTACAGACTACAAAAAGCACAAAATTAATTATTCGGTGTCTTCAAAAAAAAGCCAGATGAGAAGGTTACTGTGAATGTTTTTGGGGTGGTTGTTATTTATCAAAGTCAGGCACCAGCAATCTCAGGCACATGCTCTTAGCACTATTGAAAAAGGGCTGCAACCTCGTCCTCAAAATTTTCATCCACATTCCAGGAACGTGGGCTGGCAAGGGCAATAGCATCAAGTGTAACTGGCAAGACCTGTGGCCTATTGCTCTGGTTCTTTCATTCAGGAACTGACACTGCCAGTTGCAGCTGCTTGGAGGAGCAGCACCTCTGAGGAAGACTGTCAGAAGCTTTGGAAAATCTTTTTTTCTCCTTCCTACCCACCATCATCATTTAGGGCAAAAATATGTCCAGAGAGACTTTATCTTATCAAAAAACTAGGAGAAAAAAAAAAAAAAAAAGAGTTTCAGAGGGGAGATAAGAGAGTCAAATGGTTATTTTAATGGATTTATAATTTATTTTCTCCTTCTATTGGGATACTGTATTTCTTCGGAAGATTTTTTTTTCATACACAAAGATGGTCATTTTCTCCATTCTTTGAGAATCATAAAATCAGTACATGTGAATATCCACCTTTTTACCCTTTGAAGAAGCTGAGCAAATATTACAATTATTGACCTTGATAAATGTTATTGGTTGCCTTCCTCTCAAGTGCAGAATTACATCTGTGAGATGGCAGAGAGGGAATATTATCTTTCCTACTGCCCAGTGCCAGTCCAGGCTTTCCCATCTTTCACCAGTGTCTTGCACCTGGGCAGCCATCTTGCTCCTCCATCAAGAACTCTCTGAAGGTACAAATGGGTTAATTAAGAGACTCAAGTAAGTTTTCTAACAAAGCAGCCGTACAGGTGGGGTTAGATACCTGGAATGTTGGCTCTTCTGTTTGGTGTTCAGAAGTAGAGGTGATTGGGAGTGTTTGACAGAGTAGCCATTCTTTGGAAAATTTGGAACAAAGCAACATTTTCTCAGCTGGAATGTGTTTGCTCTGCTTAAACTTCTGTCAGGAAAGGTTTATCAGGGCCAAAATATTTTTTTCTAGTCAAAATGAGAATCAGATGAAACAGGTACTCAGATACCATGTAGGCTCTGGTACCTCAAAGGGTGGGTGTGTTGATAGAGATTTATGGAAATTCACCCAGGTTTCTCTGAAACTATATATATTTTTTCTTTGAGAAATTGTGAATTAAAGTGGGGTTTTTGTTTGTTCGTTTTTTTGTTCTTAAAATGTTGCAGAACAGCAATCTCATTTCCCAACGAGCTTTGGGTAGGCTCAATGGTCCTGTTCCTGCTTTCAGTCAATATTTCTCAGAACCGTTGCAGACTATGGGCTTCAGCTGGGAACCATTACCTTTCCTCAAAGAAATTGCAGCACGATTTCCATTAAGACCAATTGGAAATGTGTCTGAGCATTAAAAGCTTTGCTTCAAATCCATTTTGATCGATGGAAAGACTACCAGGGATCACAGTGGAGCTAGATCGTGCTCTGTATAGATATGGGGACATACAGACTGCAGGATCTGTTTGCAATGAAGTCAATGGAAGCTTTGCTTCACCACAGCCCAGTATTGATTCACTGGAAGGCAAAATCATCAGATCAAATGTCTCTGCTCCCCATAAATTACCTAAAGCAGAGGAAAAAAAAAAGGAAACTTGCAAAACATTTTCTTAAAATTAGGTTCCCTTGGGACAGACTTTGAGGAAAACTACATGCGAGTTGCACTTTGAATAGAGAGAAGGAGATTTTTTCTGTGGTGCTTAGCAAGGAAATAAGAAAAAACACAGAAAAAGAGCCCTATAAAAATGTTTATAATTAGTGTGCTTAACAGGGCTTAGAAGACCAGCTTCCTCAGGAAAAAAAGCTCTTCCTTTTCCTTGATTCCTTGTTAATTGCGTACAGAGCGTTTCCTCTTTCCTTTTTCCTCCTGTGTTCTGAAAACAATTAGGAAAACAAATTTGAAAATTGGAAGACTTTTTATGGGCAGACTAATCCTAGAAGGAGACTAAATGATTGAAATTTGTGGGGAGACTATATAAGTCATCAAGCATGCCCCATTTCTCTCAATAAGGCAGAGCCAAAAAAGAACAGTGCTGGACTCAGATCTTGCATTAAGTGCTATTTTAGAAATGTACTTTTTTTTTTTTTTTTTTTAAAAAAAAAAAAAAGAAAAAAAAAGAGAGTAATTTCCATTTTACAGCTCCTGATTGGACTGCTGCAGAGAGTTGGAATAATTTCTGCCAACACTCACTGCCTAGTTTGGTTTGGGCGAGTCACACTTATAACAAGTGTTTTGGGGCTTGTATGTAACCTGCTGGCTCTTGTTAAACTGCATTTCTGCCTTTGATGTATGTGAAACAATATTGCCAGTCCCCCTTACCACACAAATCATAAGGCTGACTAATAAAAATACAAAGATTGTGTATATAATAATGAGCTCCCAAAGGGTGGAAAGAAGGCTCCTTCACACTGAGCTGTACACCGGCATGTATTAATGCAGTTTGATTTGATCACTGGAAAATTGTGTCCTGTAATTACTAAGCAAACACGAGGTGGAATGACGGGGAAATGCAATGAAATGGGGCTTTGAGGTGCAGAATGGATTTTCAGAAAGTGCAGTTACACATACATATCCTGTGCAACTGCCTTGAAATACAAGGGACCCTTTGATTTAAAAATTAATTGTATGCTCACTTGGTGCTGCAGGACCTGCATGGGGCAGTATAGACCAAGAATTATCATGAAAGAAATGGATTTTGGGCATCTGGGTTCTCACGTAGTAGGCACCACTTCTGGAAAAGTTCAGCTTTTCTCAATGGCTCCCCTTTGGTTTTCAAAATAATTGTTGTTGTGTTTTTTTTTTTAAAAAAATTGTATTCAGTTTAAAATTTAATAAGCTATTTGCTGGATAACAATAACACTGTCTCCCTTTATTGGATGTTATGACACCTTATGAACTAAATTGATTCAAAGTCCTTCAGTATATTCACAAATAACAAGACCTAATCTCCTACACCATTATATCAGTTATATACTAATATTTGATATTATTATTTGCTAGTATTGGCAAACAAGGAAATGTATTTACAATGTGGAGAGCTGCTCGCCCCAAATCATTCCACATGCTACACAGCAAACCCTGCTAGAACTTGGCTTCCCAGACCAGGACTCTTGCATCTACAACGTACTACTCAAGCGCAATACGCATCTTTCCCTTAGGAAGCTACCCAATTTTGAATTATTCTGCAGACTTCCTTGGTGACGTGTAGAAGGTTCCACCGAGCCTTGTAGATTGTGTGAACTGTGAATAAGAGATGGAATGATGTACTCAAACACCAGTAAATCTTACATTTCCTGCCTTCCCTGACAGCTATACTGCAAGATGTAAGAACAGCATGGCAAAGTTGATGCTTTCAGCCTTGTTTCATTTCCTGCGTTTGAATGTTTTAATATGGCAATAGACGTAGTTGGGCAGTATTATTTAACGCAAGACCAGTGTATTGGCAACACATGTACTGATGATAAAAGAGGGTGAGCACTGATTACTTTATCTGTTCAAATCCCACTCCGAAGGCCAAACTTATCTGCTGGCAAGTAGGTTCTCAAAGCTACCGCTAACGTGGAGAACGGTGTGTTCCTAGCAGTGGTTGTGTACTCTGTACGGGTGTTACTCATGGATTAGTGCACTGACTCATCTTCTCCACAGTCCTCTTTAATACACAATAATTGCTTACACTCAGAGCATTTGAGTGGTAGCCTGGCACATGCTGCAAAGTCTCAAGAAGAGACAGAGTTGCAGTAAGGCTTCTTGAGAAGAGAAATGAGTAATTAATTTTCAGCAAACAATAAAAATAGACGAAAAATTAAAGATGTAGGGATCCTAATAACGATGATGTGGACTGGTGGTGCCTTTATTAGTCTCCTTTGTGTTCTCGCTTGAAACATTTATCATTGCTGAACTAGCTGATTATTCTTTTAATTACTTCATATGGAATAATTAAATAAAATGAAGACAATAATCTTTTATAGATGGTTATGAAGAAGAACATTTCTTCTCCGGGAACTGAGTATAGATTTCTTTCTCCTCCCTTTACCTCCCAAGACGGTAGAAATCTAATGCATTCAGTGCTACAGCATAAAGAGAGCTCCTGAATTCTCTGAATTATTTATTTTTAATAGTTAACCATCATTTAAACGCCTCACCTGGATGACCTATGATTGAAGATCAAGCCTCATTGAGCACAGTGTTTTGTTCTGATGACACGTTTCCAGACAATTTCCTGTGTGTTATATGAGAAGCTGAAAATGCTGCAAACTGCTTGGATTTAAAAGGGCCATATTGCTCTGCTGAGTTTTCCCAGGCCCCTAGAGCTGCTTGTCTGTCCTTCTCTGCGTAAGGCTGCATGCTGCACTGTGTTGAGGGCATAGGACACGAGGACAGCAAGAGTGCTTTGAGGTTACCCTTGACGAGGTGGCACTTTCCTTTGCAGCAGCACTTCGCAGCTTCTTGCCTTCTCTGCAGCCACAGCTCAGACCCCAAATCTGCATGAGGACACAGGTCAGAGGGAGAGGCCAAGACACTTGGATGAAAATGTTCAAGAGCTGAGTATGGTGAAGCAGAAGCATGAAGCTGGCTGCCAGCTTGGCTTTCCCTCACCGATGTGAGGTGAAGGCATTTTGGGTCGTATCTTCTTGCTTTGTCCCATCTAAGTTCCCTTGCGCAGACAGAGATCTATCAGGTTAGGAAGAAATAGATGGATGCGATGCAGATGAGGTACGAATATATTCGTGCTTCGTATCATTAGAGGAAAATTCTATGGAATAAGTTGCAATCAAGTTGAGCCTTCAAAATAATGAGAGGTAATCTAATCCACATTGCAAGCTGAAGCTTGTGGCAACATTTAAGGCAGAGGGAAAGAAGTGTATGAGAAAGCAGTAAGGGTGGAACTCATTCCTCTACCTTGTAGATATTTGAGCATGTTTCTACCTATTGTGAAAGAAGAAAAGTTAGTATTTCAAAGGAGGGGCGACACTTTTCACCACCTGATGTAGGGTATATGAATCACTCTCCTGTGACCGTGAGCTGCTACAGCTCAGCCCACATCTTACAAGCGTCCTTGCAAGAGGTGATGGTGAGGTTGTCATCAGGCAGATGGGTTGAGAATGGTAACCTATATGTCATACTACACAGATCTGAACAACCACCGATATTTTTGCCTCTTTTTTCCTGCTGAGTTGCCAGAGAGGAGCAGACTAGCTGGCTCTCCTGCTGACTACAGTGGACCAAATTCTTTTGCAACACACTCTGCAAGTGCCCTAATGAAGGGAACAAAACTTCCCTGGAAGATGCTTGTTCCTGCAGGCAATGGGAAGGGCCTGTGATGAGCTGTGGCTTTTCTCAACCTTTTAGCAGCCTTTTCTCCTGTGTAAACACAGTCCCAAATGCAACTTGGTGTTAACTGAACTTAAAAAAGTAAGTTATGAATGGAATTTTTCTGAGAGGAAAGATGATCTTCTGGGTAAGGTGCTTTTGACTTAGAGGTATTCCTAAGAGTAAGGGAGTTTCTGAATCTGGAAAAACAATCATTATTAATAAGGCAGTTCTTCTAATACTTTTGTTTTCCAGATTTGTTTACCCATCACCATTGTTTGATCATAAATACACCCATTTTACAGCTTAATGAAAAGAACTCTTTACAGCTTCAACTGAACAGATCTGGGGAATGTTGGTTTTGTTTTGTTTTTTTTTTTTTTTTTTTTTTGCCCCGGGAGTGGCCTGTTCTATTCGATATCTAATCTGGGCTGTGTCAACCTGCACATCTGAACACACAGACACTCAATATCAGACTCAGTGTTGTTGTTTCTTAAATTAGTTCATGGCCACACGGAAACATTTAACCCACCGATGTCTCCCTCTAGTCATCTGCCCGAATTCCAGGACAACACTGTGGTCTGACTCCTGGCTCATTCTCAGCCCAGTTGAACAGCAGACTCTCTTAGAAAATTTGGTTCTCACAGGGCTTCCAACGTCATAACCTACTGCAGGAAAAGACCATCGTTTTGACTGTACTTTACAGATGTCAAACGCTTCATGGATTCAGTTTAAACTCTAGGCTCAATGTCAAAAATAATACAAAAAACTGGCTGTAATTACCTCCTGGAGTTAGCTTGCAATAAATTAAAACAAAATAATATAAAAAAATCCACCCTACATTTTAAAGGAATTTTGACTTTCTGCCTAGATATATATTTTTTCACTCCTTGCTTGGAACGTTAAAGAAGGGAACAATTAATGAAAACCAATTGCTAGAAAAGACATGGTTTTCAGATCATGTTTATTTTCACATGTTAAAGTAGCCTGCTGTTTCTTAACATAGTTTTAATTCATAAGAAAACCCCAAAATAAATTAGAAGTGTAGATCAGATGAGGAAAGATATAAAATTATCTTTATTTTGACCCCATATTATTGACTACCCTTGTGCATGCCTCTTTTTTTTTCGTGTTGGCCGCTGTAATAGTTTAGTATTTTTATAGTATGCAGTGTCATAATTAAAGGGGTGTATATTTTTATGGACAAAATACCCTTCTTGCAGCCATTGCCAGAGATTGTTAGTAAAATGCAAATTAAATGCTGGCTTCTGGAATAGTAAAATATTTTGGTTTATTTCCTGCCTCCAGCATATTATAATTTTTACTTTTGCACCTTTTTCCTTCTCAGGTGCAACAGGAAACAAAAGGTCTGTGATGCCTCGAGGACAGCAGATTGTGTGGGATTTAAGACCTTATCAAAAGTTGGAAATATGAGCCCAGATGTCTTGCCTAAATATTCAAACTGAAAAAAACCTGTTTGTTTTGGAAAAATATCACTACATTTAGGTGTTTATCCAACACACAAACTGAGCTTCCAGGCTATAAGCAGGTAGAGCTCTCAATCCACTCCTGATACTGGACATTTGTTCACTGATGGAGATTTGATTGTGCACTCAACCAACTATATGGATGACAACGTCGCTTCTTAAATTGCCTGTTTCCAAAGTCAATCTTATCTATTTTGTTCCTAATTCATGCTTCTCCATCCTGTGTTACCATCCTGGGTACACTGGAGTTGAGAGGACTCTGTTGCTTTGACACTTACCACGGGAGCAGGAGCTAACTGGGCTTTGGTGTCCATCTTGGTAGGCAAACCTGGAGTTCTGTCTTCTGCAACTAGACCGTGTTGCCCTTCAAAAGTGTTCTTTCCTTGTAGGATGGACTTTGTTCCTCCTCTGATGCCTGACTGGCTGTACTACATGGGTTTGGATCCCTCTTGACTTTCTTGTTTCCTGGACTTTGTCTTGATCCTGGACCATAAGTCTCATCCAGATGTTAAGTTTGATCGAATCTTTGGTCTTTTATGGGTTTTGCTCTTGTTTTTAAGTATAGTGCATAATTTACCAGGTGTCTCAGTCTGAACTCAGTCTAACTTATGTGAAACTACTTTAAATTTGTGTTATGTATGTATATACCAACAGAACAACACCAAAGTGATTTGTATGACCTTTCAATATAAGGTGAGAGTCTAACTTTAAGCCAGAGTATCTGTGTCAGATCAATCAGTCCTTGTTACGGGGTTACCATTTGAAACTCAAGATAGCAACTTTTCAGAGTAAATAGTGAATTAATTATTCTATCTTTATCTTTAGGAAAAAAAAGTGCTAGTCTCTAAGTCACAGACCTTGGATCCCCTGCTACAAAAGCTAGTATTTTTCGAGTTCAATCTATATAAGAAACATGAAAAACAGTGTGTAACATACACCAAATTTTGCCATTTTTTTTCATTTTTTCCATGTGAAAAGTAACTCTGTGCGAGAACTAATTGCTGACAGAAACTCACTTTATGGAAGTGATCAGAATGAGTAATTCTTTGAGTCTAATGGATTTGCTTCAAGAGGGAAGCAAAATGAGCCAAGAAAGAAGCACGTAGAGAGTTTTCCAAGGATTTAAGGTCAAGTAAGACACCATCTTTCAGAAGTCTAATGAATGACAAGTAGGAAATCAAGACTTTCAGACACAGGAAAAAGTCACACTTTTACTGTAAGTGAGGATGTTTAAAAGAAAGTATTGTGATGGAAGTGAACCAATATTTTTTAATGGCTATAACAGCGTCATTTTATTACCCCAACACAAAGAAACCTGTGTAAAGCCAGCATAACTATCGGTGAAATGAAGATGATAATTGTGAATTTTTTTCACGCATTTTTCCGCATTAAAATTATTTTAAAAATAATCTTCAAATGCTTTATAAATGGTGACTCAAACGGTGGCATGTTTTACAGTGTTGCTTGTTAGAAGGTGATTGCAGAGCCAGGTATGTTTAATCGCACCATCCCATAGATTCCTGCTCGTCATTCATTACGCTGACAACCCCAGCCCAGCTCAACGGCTTCACTTCCATAGACCATTAGCTTGTTCACAAAAGAGGATGTAGAGTATCTGCCTCTCCTGTCATCCCAAAGCACGGCCCAAGACAAGGAGAGAGTTACAGTTTAGTGTGACTGAAAAAGGGGAGTAGAGGAAGAAGTGGAACAAAGGGGTAAAACCTGTATTTTCCCATTGCTGGAGACTTGGTCATGAGGTTTAAGTGAACAGGGGTGAGTTTGCCCACTTGATGCTTGTCCACTGTGTGAGTTGAGCTTGTCACTTCCACCTCTTCTTTTCATGTTCCCTATTCAGATTGATAGTTGCTCAGGACAGACAGTATCTAACTGTGTACGTGGTCAATGCCTAATACAGCATGCAACCAGTCTTGACAGGGATATCCAGGTGGTAGTGCAACCCATACTTTTTTGGGACCCTGTCTGTAATCAGCCAGCTGTGCTACAGAAGCAAAGCAACACAGTGGCTTTTCCAAATTCAGTGTTTTGTGATGTTCTCATAACAAGTGACTTGCTGGTTTCAGGTAATCAGCTGTAAGCACCGGAGGAGAAAGGACTATAAATAAACTCCATCACTAAGGAGGGAAAGTGATGTGTGGGTCAGAAGGCAATGGAATTAGACATGGTATTCTGTCTCTGAGATCACAAATGTAGTGAATCAGAAAATGGAAAGCCACTGAGAAAAAAAAAGTCTTTGAGAGAAGAGTGATGGAATTCAGCATTTTGGGGGCAAATAGTCTCTAAATACAACCCAGTTGTCCAGTCAGTGGAAGGTGTACTGGGCAGTTTGTTCACCATCTTCTGCTGTGAAACATCCAGAACATTTCCTGACTCTGTCTTCCTCAAATTTTATGTCTCCTATTACCCCACTAAATCCAAGGCACTTATATCATAGTAAAAATGTATCTATAGTAAATTCTACTCAGCCTAATAACTGTCACTAAGCTTGGAAACCCTTAATTCATGGATTTTGCTTTCCTGATCAATGTAGACATGTGGCTTAACTAACCTTACAGTGTCACAAAAGTCTATCAGACATTTGGCCATTCCTATAATCTAGTACCAAACGTTTGTGGCAAAAGACAAGCAATTCAAATAAAAATAATAACAACGCTTAAGAACGCATGTTTAAAAATAGTCTTGCCAAGATATACAGTAAAAGGCAAAGGAGAATCACAGTCGCAGCTTTTATATCTGCACTGATCACTTGTCCTTTTTACTGCTTTCCCCCACAGGGACAAGGCTGTCTTTTGAATCTGCAGAATCCAAACAACGTGTGACATGAAATTCCAACCTATCAGCACAGAGAAAGAGAGATGCTTATTTCCATTTCTAAAAAATTTATAACATTCAGAGGCTTTACACAGATGAATTTAGAGGAGACAGGTCAAAAGGTCCAAACCTCCTCCTCCAGCCCTGCCTTACGTGGCCTGCACACTCTTACATTGTCAGACGTGGCTGTGCATTACTTTGCAGCATTTCCTAGCCAAGCCATCAGCAGCGCAGAGGTACCTGCTTCTGTGTTGTCTCAAGTTTTTAAAGGTTATATGTCTAGAAATAGCATTTTCTCACTTTGCTTTACTGGATCACCTTCAAGAGTCACTTGAACATGTTCTACCAAATGAATTATTCACTTTTGCAGTTGTGGATGTTAATGGTGCTTTAGTCTTGAGATCTCTGCTCCTAACACGCAGTGATTTTATCTCTTGATGGCTGAAATGCCTTTTGTCTAGCCCAACTTAATAGGATTAGCTCAGAAATATTGAGGAGAGATGTAATGGGTTTGACATACATAGAAAGGAAGACTGGATATAAGGTCTACAAAACTAACGGAATAAAATAGGTAACTTCGCTTCTGTCAGTTAGAAAAGTTCTGTCTATTCACCTGTGAAAATCTGTTCTTGCCTGACACAGCAATCCTTTTTCTGCATGGCTTGAATTTTGTTGGCACTAATCAAGCTTTTATGGTGAACTATCTGAACGCAAATGAAGTTTAAAGACACTGTAATGTCTCGTTTCAGGATGGATCTTTATGATCAGAAGAATAAATTATCCCAAGCATCCACACATGCTGCAAGTTTATCATGCCTGTTTAACATGTCTGAAGAGATTTCACAGTGTAGATATTTTGCAGCTTCTCTTCATCTCAAAGAGAAACAATTACAATATGCTCATGTTCCTGCCATCCAATTACTTCTGTTTTGCTTTGCCCCCGTCATTTGCTGATAACATGGGCTGGAGAACATCTAGATGAAATACGGGGAGCTGCTTTTTCACCAAACATTTAGGATTTTGGTGGCAATGACCAGAGTTTTCCTGAAATAACACAGAGCTAACCAAAACCTAAGCATGAGGCTCACTGGTGACAAGAAAACAAAATGTGAAACAGCTGATGAAATCACTAATTCGTTAAGACTCACAGCCAACGGTGGAGGCTACCAGTTTCAGAGGAGAAGAAATCAGACCATCCTCTTCACTTAGTCTTTGGGAGGTGTTTCGTTGGTTTTCGTAAATATCATTTTACTGGAGAAGTGCAACAGTGAGAAAAGAGTAGACCTTGTAGGGGTCTTTTCTCTTACATACTCATGTCCTCTCACAGCAACAAGACACATTTCCTCCACAGCCCCGCTGATGAACATGTGCATCTTTTGGAAATCCAGCCAGATTTGCAGAGGAGCAATATGGAGCAAGATTCGTTTAACCATTCCCCTTATTAACTCAGAAAAGGGAGCTCCTGGGCTGCCTGTGGCTCAGCCACTGCACAACCACCTGCCCCATTGGGCTGGGGAGACCTAATACACGAGCAATTGCTGCCTGATTGTTTGTACCACCTATGTACTGGGACAACCTGACTGGGAGGGGTGGCTTGAACCTGAGACATGCATCTTCAGGCAGTGCTGCATAATTATCTGAAAGTATCTGATGCAGAACCGTCAGCCTTGGCTTGGACAGGGCTACGAAAGACAGCATATGTGCACCTGTAAATACAAGATTTTGATCTTGTCCTGAAAACGTTTAATTCTCTCACCTGCTTTCAGATCCATCCTCAAACCTAACGCTCCACAGCAATGAATTCCACAGGCAGCCTGCACTGTAGGGTATTTCCTTTATTTGTTTTAAATTCACCTACGATTTATTTTAACATATGAGCCCCAGTTCTCGTATTACTATGGAGTGTAAAGAGAAGGAATGATCAGCTTTTCTTATACCATTCATCATCTTAAATAGGCCAATTAAGCCCATGTAATTACCCTTCTTTCCAAGTTAAATAATCCAAGTCTTTGCCGCTTCTCATATGGGAAGTCCATCATGCCTCTAAACCATTGAAAATTACATGGTGCTAATTTAAAACATGGCCACTGTAACATGTGTATCTGTTCCTATTTCTACGGACACTATGATTGTTAGCTAATTACACTTATGTAACGCAAAAACCACAACTACAGCGTTTTGTGCCCGCATCCACTAACGAAGGGGCTGTGAGTTCTGGGATGTAATGATGATTTATGTGTGCTGAAGATAGTCTGGCACGTTCCAGAGGGCTAGGAGCCACGGAAGCTTACAAAACTGTTGAATATGTCTTATCCCCTGACCTCTAGAGACAGGGAGCTCTTTGGCTACATCCACACTGCCCTGCCCCTCCACTACAGTTGCCCAAATCACACTGATTTGGTCCCAGATAGAGGAAACTTCAGTTATTACTGAAGTTCAAATAATGTCTAGTGTCCCCAGCTGAGATCAAGGCTCCATTGTGCTCATAATGGCGTAAACACGTACTTACAGACAGTCCCTGCCCTAAAGGGCTTATAGTCTAAATAGAAGAGACAGATAAAGGGCGGGAGAGAAAATAAATGTGGAGTGACTTGCGCAGCTGCTGGGACAGCTGCTCTCAGAGGGAGCCGGGAACAGGACCCAGTTTGGAGGGGTTTGGGCCAGCACATTAGCTACTGGGCTGTCCTGCCTCACATTTGCTTGTGGAAAACAACTTCTTAACCATCACATCTTAAAAGCACCTGGTCAGAGAGAGCCTAGGGGACAGAGAAGTTAAAATACGAACAGTTACTTGGCAGCTCGGCATGCTTCTGTTGTGTCTGCTGCTGTTGTGGATAGAGCCAGCACAACAGTTTTAGAGAAGAACTGATGTGGGAAAGGGCACACTGAAAGAAATGTGATGTCTCCTGTGGTCGGAGGTCATCGATTTTTGTTAAACACTCAGAATTCAGGTTACATGAAAACTTGAGCAAACTTCTGAGCAAGTGAGCGCTAGTAACTCATTTGGCACCAAAATTAAAAAAGACCTTTGACCCAAAAATCTTAGGAATGTTTAAATTTGGAACCAGATTTTAATGTGTCTTTGCATTCCTGTGTGGGGAGGTCTCTAGCCCTATGTGTCATATCGGCTACCACAGCATCTCACTGTTCACATGCAATGTTGACAAATAATGAAAGGAAATAGATGGAAGTCCGTAAATGGGGAGATTTCACTGCCAGGGACATATAGATCTTCACTCCCTGTAGCCTTTCCTTGGCAGATTAATGTCTCTGCTAAGAGCTAGTGGAAGCTGTCTGGAAGACTGTGACCTTGCCCATATTGCGTATCCAGGCAGCGATCCATTTTTGCTAGTTTGAGATGTGCCTCCCATGCAGTTTTATAAGCAATAGTAAAATCTTAGTCTTCTTCAGGCTGCTAAATCTATTGAGATTTCCTACTTATGAGTGTATTGGTCATTCATATAAGCAGTTATTTTATTTGCTTTGCCTACCGCAGAGTGCCAGCCCAGAATTTAAGACAGCCCAGCTCCCCAGTGTCCCAGGAAGACTTAACGTGGGTATTCCTGCTGGGCAGACAAGATCTGCCAGGGTGCTTTCAAGGGTTACTCTTCAGTCACTCCTCATTTGAGGTATTTTTCCTAGCTGACTGAATTTCCGAGGGACAGAGCAGTACAAGAGCCGTAGGGTTTGCTGTGATCTCTGCAGAAGATTCCTTCTTCTGAGACTCTTTTTCCACCCTCTTGCTTGCAGCTACTTCAAGAGACAGATTTCTCCCTCCCATCCTCTTTGAGATGGAAATGACCGATCCAGCCTGTACTTCATTTTTTTCGATAAGTAGTGCACTTTTCTGCTTATCTGCGCTGTCTGGGTCTCTGCTTTGTGCTGTCCACCCCAAGGACCTGCTAGCAGACCTGGTAGCCTCACAGCTTTAGCACTAGCCACTTCATTGCCAGTGGCACAGGAGGAGCATCTTCCATGCACAACAGCACGCCCTTGCAAGCAGGTACACAATCCATTAAGGCAGTAGGTTTATAATAACATGCACATAAGAGTTTACAACCCTTCATGACTACAGGTGGACACCTATTAGATTTGAGACCAAATTTTCACCAGGACTGTGTTACAACCTTCCTGCCACAACCTTCAATTTTCTCTCAGTGTGTTTCCCTCCTCCTCTTTAAACCATAGCTAAAAAATCTCTTACAAACCTTAGTTTCTCGGTCTGGGCAAAACTTCTATATAACTAGCCCCAGGCGAAACGTGTGAACACCTTATGGAGATATCCCTGACATATTCATATTTTTTTTGGGATGCTCTCAAATTATATTAGCATGTATGTCTTCTCTCATGTCCGATTTGATCCAATGATCTGGGTGCACTGGGACCTGTGTTTGTTGCTTCTAGCCACTGACGTACCCTCTTCAGTCACAGGAGAGAAGAGGACACTTCTGAAAGGTGAGTCAGTCTGTCTTAGATCTCATCCACTCACCAGAGTAGCCATATTCCCCTCTGCCCTTGTTATCTACTAAGTAAACTAAGACTGATGTGCTCCTGACACAGGGGCCTATGCTTAGTAACTGAAGTTGGGTGAAATGATGCCAGCCTTGGGAAGGATCATACTCAGGTGGCTTTGTTCCATTGCTGCTATGTTACAGGGCCCTCTCCTAGAAGAGGCAATGTGAAAGCCCTCAGAAGCCAGTATTGTGCCAACGTAGTTGTGAAAACCTCATCGAACGGCATAGCTATGCCTACAGTAGGATTTTATTGGCAAAGATATGTTGTCTGGGTACATCTGATTTTTTTCATGCTTTTAGCCAAAGAAGCTATGCCAGCAACATCTCATAGCATAGACTTCACGGCAAGTAGCTCATCATAAATACACTCACAGAGGCACAAAGAACGGTCATTAAAAAAGATGTTCCCCAGTTCTCTGCTAAGTTCTTATTTGCCGTGGATACGTAGCAAAGTTAGAAATAAATAAATGAACCAATCTGCCATCCACTTAATGCAAGTCAACAGCTGTCTCTTTGTGCTAGTAGGCACTCCAATCAAAGGTCATGTTGTAAATTAATTTTAACAGCACCCAGTGTTCTCCCCGATTAATACGATTCTTTTGGGTCAATCCTAGGTCACATACGAATGAAGAGAAACTGCTTTCACTAGCTTCTTTTCTTGGGACCAACTCACTCCAGAGATATTCCTTGCCAGAATTGTGTGACTGCTTCACAGAACAAGATACTTTCTCTGGGTTAATCGTTTAAAGATTTAGTTCTCAGCTTATAAAAATAGTTCACGCCGTAACGGAGAGTATTTTCAGTGTTTATCCTCTTCCTCTTTTTAAACTGATTTTCAATTCACTGTTACTCAATGTCGCTTCTGCTATTCATGGAGCACAGCCAAGTGAAACCGGGACCTGCTATGCTGCTGATTTACACTATAGAACCATTATTAGCTGAGTTCTGCATTGACATTCCAGGCATTCCAGTGTGCAGCTAGTCTCCTGTGTATTTATTCATTCAAAATAATGACAGGGCCAGAGAAAGAGGCCAGTGACAGCCCCATGGAGTGAAGAGGTCCTTCACTAAGCCATGGAATAGGAACAGCAGAGCCAACGTGTGCCATCCCCTCCCCACACCCTCCTTGGTTCCTAATCTGAAGGCTGTTTGCACCTTGCGGAGCTACAGTACAAGACAGAGCACTCACAAGGTCTACTTAGTTTTTGATGAGATGCGCAACAGTGGTGCCATTTCTGCTCTCACTGTCAGTGCTCTTTCATCATTCTTAGGCTAAAGAGTTCCCTGGCACAACTGCACTCATCAGATGGTCCTATTTCCTGAATCACTTGGGCAAACACACAAAAAATTCCTCAACCTCCAGGCAATTTAGGATCCTAGAACTACTTTTCAGGAGCGACCTGGCCATGTAATTCACAGTTCCAGGTTACCATTAGGGCAGACCTGAGGTCTCTAAATGATGCGACCATTTGGCCCAGCGCCCACAGCACACTGCTCGCTCTTCTTCTTTAAGTCCTTTCCCTCCCATTCTTTTGTAAGAAGGAAGCATCATGATAGATCATTAATGTTATGAAAAATGTGCTCTTGGAGACAAGGGGGTGTAGCGAGGAGGCAATTAAAATGTTCCATTGTGCTAAGCGCTGTGCAAACACTGAAACAATAGTCCCTGGCCTGGGGATCTCACCACTGAGACAATAGCAGCCATTCACACCACCTATTATAGACTATTTGGTGTATCCATTTTAGCTGTGAGTCATAGTCTAAGTTTCTGTAAAGGCCAAGAAATAGATGCTTCCAGGGAGTGACTCAGAGCACCTAAGTTAGATGGCAGAAAGTCATATGGTATTAATATCCCCAGCCAGTACATGAAGCAGAGTGAAGAAGAATAATCACCTTTTGCCTAATGGACTGCTCTCCCTAAGCTCCCTCCATTGCCAACAGGAGGAGAAAGACTTCATGAGGAGATTCACAGTGTCCAAGTCGAGCTCTCCCTCCTCCTGATGGAAACCATTTCTCTTTACTGACAACAGAGGGGGGAGTCTGGGGATAGTAAGTTCATTAGGCTAAAATAACCTCTCATAGCTAGCAGGAAAAGCAGCACGCAGCTGCCTAATTTTGTCAGGTTGCCTACTAAATTTATTAATGGATATAAATTGGACAAAAAGTGGGGGAAAGGGGAATGAATCTGTTTACAGGAAAATGAACATCTTTCTGCATCCCAGCCAAACATGCTTAAGAAAATAATGAAAAACAAGCAGCATTTCAATGAATTTGACATCTCCTCTCAGACACCACTGTGCGATTTACATTTAAAGCAAGACACTGTGAAGCCTCAGCCACCACAGTTCTGGGATGGTTAAGCATGAAGCTGGTCTGTGCCTTCAGTCTGACTGTGGGGCAGATGCCCACGTAGAGGGCTTCCCAAGCTGTGTGCTGAGTCCCTGCTCTCCTAGGTCACACGCCTTTGAGGAAGGCAGTACCTCATGCCTACCATGGTTGGGGCTGCAGGAACCACCTCCCAACACTCAAGGGCAGCTTGAACATCACAACCAAGTTTTCTTCTACGCCATCCATAACACTGCTCTAAAGGTATCTACTTCTTTCCTACCAGCTTTAGTCAAATGATGCTTGCAAAGCACTCAGAGGCCCTCAGATTAAACGTGCTAATGGAAGAGCAAAGTGTTATAAAAGCACATGGTGCGACCAGCGCCACACGCTTCCCCTCCCTCTCCCCAGCGATCTGCCGTGCATGGATGCTGCTCCACCATGACCTTCTACGGTGGTGCTGTGGCAGCCTATTTCTTCACGGGGGCATTTGGGCTGACAATGCGAAGCTCCTTTTCCCACATAATTGAAAGGAATTTCTGATTATACACAGGGATGTCAGCAGTGCGAGGAGCTTGGACGCCTTCCAGCCGCAGCCGGATCCAATGACAGTGCTGTGATTTCTCCTTTTTTGGCACTCTACTTGTGAACTTTCTGCTCCCTTCTGGGAGTGATTTCTCAAGATAATACGCTGCTGCTCCAGCTTCTCTCTGATGGCCTAGATTTATAGCTTCTGCAAGGCGTGAGAGGGGAAGGGGTGTGGGAGAGGCAGAGAGGATGAAAGCAGAGAGGGAAATTATTTTTTGGTTGGGGTTTTATTATTTTGGTCCCACTCTGCTGCAGTGACTGTCTCCAGGCTTTGCACAAAAATAGTCTGTCATTTCTATCTCTGTAACGCTCTTTACAGCCTGCAGTGAAAGGTTGAAAGTACACACGTGTTTTTCTGGCCTCTCTTTAGTCCAGCCCCCCTGAATATGTGGTACAAAGTAAGCACTACATTTATCTCTGACCTTTTCACCATCTCTTGCATCTGTTAACTGAAAAGAGAGGAAGATGTCCCCAGCCTCCTCTCCCACAGAGCAGATGATACTGGTGACTTGATTTACTTTATCTCTATCAGTCCCAACTTGCTTCAAATCTTTCCTAATGTCTAATTTATCTAAAGACTTCATTGCTCTAACTACACCGGGGAAAAACAAAACAACCACCCCAAAAACCCCAGCCACTGATTTTCAGGGAGAAATATTTAAAAATTCCAGATGCTGTGTTCAGAAATTTGGTAACACCGTAATTAACTAGAACAAAAATTTCTCCCTCTGGGTGTGCTAAACAGCTGAATATCCTCTTTCCCCAGTGACTTCAGACTATTGAAGATGTTTCTGTAACATCAGAATTGTATTAGCCAAGTATTTCAACCTTCTCTCGTAGCACGTCCAAGAAGGAGGGACAGTGATGCCATCCCCATTTTACAGGTGGGGAATGGGGAACTGAGGCACAGAACTTATCTAAGACAGGTCAAATGAGTTACTTTTTGAATATACATGTTCCTCCCTACTGTGTATAAAGGTAGGTCATTGATGTCTTATAGGATTACATCCATAATACTGTATGGCTGCAATTAGCTGAGATGAATGCCGCTCTTTGAGACTCAGCAAGGTCTCCCAGGAAGCATAGAGCAAAGTGAAGTGAAATGAGCCTTTGTATTTCACAGATGACCTGGTGAATAATATGTGCCCCCCCTTATGAGGTGTTAGCTCCTGAAATGTTCAGATGACATTGCTGGGAAAGTCAGGGGGGTGCTGAGCAGCTTCTGGGGTTGACCTTGGACTGTGTTCCAGCTTTGGTGTCTTCCTGGCTGCCCTGGGGACACCAAGGCAATTCTGTGTTTCTCACCGGCCTTAACTATGGGGGTGTTTCAGTTCTTCAGGTTGCATCCAGAAAAGGAAAAAGTGCTGACAAACCTGCCTGTGCTCAGCTGCCCATTTCTCATCATCCCAAATAGTCAAATTGTCGGTGCTGAGAGCTCATACCTAGGGGTTGTGGCCCAAATCCTCCCTCTCCAAGGAGGATACGTCAGGAGACTAACTTGAAAAACTTGCAATTTACCTTGTCCCTGTTTACCTTTTGCTGGTTGCATCTGCAGGAGTCTCAAACTTCCCCTCACTATAAGCTTTTAAAAATTACTTCTGGGAATCTCAGGTAACCTGATTCCATGCACTGAGACTTTAGGAAAAGCTTTTTCATATGGAGGGATGTAAAATCAAAAGGTGACTGGGGAGCTAGACGTAGCACTTTCCCATAAGGACTGCAGGAAAGCATCCTAAAGGTCAGGACTGGAAAATGTTTGCACAACTCTTTCCTGATGCTTTGAGTATTTCAGCACAAAACCACATGCTTTGGCTGTAATGATACACCCTAATTAAACACCACCGAGAACCAGATCAGACTTGCATTCAAAGCAGAAATGAAGTTGACCACTTGCTGCTCCCCGAGTCTGGGTCCCTGAGCAGAGGTTGTGATTGAAATGACCTTATATACAATCAGTCACAGAAGTCAAACTCCTCCCCAGCGAGGATTGGTCTGGGGTAATGGGAAGCCTTTCGCTTCCTCTCAGAAATCAGAGTGACAAAGACGTGCCGACCGGTTGAGGAAATTATATTTTATTCAATTTATCAGCATGTGAAAGATAACAGAAATGAGCCGCAGAACCAAGTCACAATCTCTTCTGTGGCGGCAATTGCAGAGCGGGAGGAGAAATACTGCAGCAGGGCAGGTACTATGGACTGGCGGCAGATCCTGTGCCACCAGAGACCTCCTATGTGGCCTTGCAAGGTTGCTCGGGGCCATGTGCCGGTGGCACAGCCATCCCCATGCCTAACTCATAGAAACCAAAGAACGATTCAGCTGGTGCCCCATCCGCCGCTGTCAGACAGTCCAAGGAATATAGCAGCCACAACGCCTGCGTTAGGCAAATCACCGAGTGTGCATGCCTCGTGTTGAGCGTTGAGATGGCCTTGCTCTGAGGATGGCACACGGATCAGGAGTCAGGCAGGCGGGGAGAGAGGTCACTCCCAGTTATCTTGAACTGGGAAGCCATAGAAGACTGGATGCTTACTATAGCAGCAAATGCATAGCTTACTCTAGCCATAAATGTAGCTCTAAGCACTTTGCTCTTCATTTCCTTATCTATAAAATGGGGTTAAGAGCAGTGCCTGGTAGCATGAGAGGGATGTGAAGGTAGGTGGCAAAAGCTGTGGCACGCTCAGGTCCCCGGCCATGGAGACCATGTAAGCTCCTCTCTGGCTCTGCTACCCACCAGCCATATAAAGGGCAGGTTGTGTCCCCGAGGCTCCCATGAACAGCAGTCTCTCGCCTGGAGACTTTCACTCTCGGTGCTTTTTCTGCTCGAGGTGCTTTTGAGCGTGAACGTAGGCAAAAAGAGAGCAAAGCTGACCTGGCCACGAAGTCACACGACCTTTCTGGTTGCAATGATGCCTTTGCTCCCCAGGGGGCATTCCCCCCTCCTCCCCCTGAGTGTGTAAGGAGAGACCACACACCTGAAGTGGTAAAACCAAAAGTTAGGCTGAAGCTTAGCATGTTCAGAGGCAAAATATTTACTAGTTTGGTAGTAAACTTTGTGCTGGCAAGTAATACTAATAAAAAGTGGTTTTGATATACACAGTACTTATTGGCACATGCATTAAAACACGTGGTGGAATCTGGGGACATAATAAAATGGCTGCTTTAGTTAAACCCAGAAAAAGAAAGTCTGGTGGTTATGCTGGAGAAGAGGATAGGAATAGAGTGAGGGTACTCACTTTAACTGTTTCCCCACTGGATATTGCATGGACAAAAAGGGCATTTTTACATGAAGCTATAATACCCCTGAACTGATGGTGTTTCCCAATAATGCAATTTTCCTCCACCGCCCTGCAGACAAGACACACCTCACACACAGAAGAGCTTTTCCGACGCTATTTTATCACCACATTTAACTTGATTTAACATGTCTGGCCCAGATATTTCAAGTGCTTAAGGATTGGTAAGTCCTTGTGATTACATGGGCAGTGTTCATAAAATTCGATGTATTATGTATCGCACAAATTGTAAACAGGAAAAGATCAGCACAACTTTATTTACTCCACACTGCTGCAGGTTTGGTTCCAGTCCAGCTCCCTGGGAAAATGAAGATGGAGGCTGCATCCTCTCTACAGTCCATGCAGGACATCGTTGATGTTCATGCTCCTTCTTTCCTACTTTCAACACCTTTTAAAAATGTTTTCTCCTTCTTTGGCACTTTGATACTGGAGAGACACACTTATACCTCCTTTGAAAGGGTTGTTCAAGTCTTTTTTTTTTTTCCATGTAAGGGACTTCCCTAGTTATTTGTATGTTTGAAGGAGAAAAAACTTCTTGATTTATAGCTTAAGAGAACAGAGTTAAAGATTTTTGTTATTTGTACGTTTATGTTGATTTGCAACGTTTAGCGTTCATAACTAGTAAGTTCAAAAATGTCCTAGAGAAAGGTGATGGCAGAAGGAATAGATCAAAATTTTCTTGCTGCCTCCGTGAGCAAGGCCCTCATTAAAATTGTAACAAATAACAAATGTGCTTTTCCATTTAATTACTTTCTCAGTAACAAAATGCACTGGTTTTCCCCAATGCAAAGTTTTTTGAAGAGCTTAGAGATCCTGAGGTCTGATCAGTGCATATGTGGTACTGTGTTCAGTATATGACCCCACAAACGGTGCCTTCATTCATTTAGGAACTTGTTCAGCTGCCTGATAAACATCGTCGCTCCCGATTAGGCTAAATACAGCACTCTGCCTTCCCTTAGCAGGAGTCATCACTAACAATCATATGTTAGATGAAGTAGCCTGGGGCTTCTTTATATTTAACATCAAAGCAGGGCAAAACAAATGCAATTACAGTCCAATAATGAAATTTGTATCTCTTGTAAATGTCCTTAGCTACATAGCAGAAAATCCAGATACAGATGAGCTAAAAACAGCTCCAAAATGAGTGGTGAGGGAAAGTTGCAATTTCTTTTAAATTTATGGGGAAAGAGATAGCAGACAGTATATAAACCTCACAAAATATTTACTTTTTGTTTAAGCTGTGGAGTAAAAATAACTGTCCATTCATCATGTGGGTGACTGTACAGTATGAGGCTAACTGGGAAGCTGCTCTCAGCCTCGAGCAATGTGATGTTTTTAAGTTCAGAGGAAAGGAGTTCTTCAGTGCTGTGCCTTGGGCTATTGGCCAGTGAACACCCCTTGTAAAGACCTAACCCAAGACCGCTCTCCATTTTGCCTAGATAAAGCTTATCCAACCGAAGAAGAGTGGTGGGAAGTGGGGAAGTGACTTTACTCCTCCTTAGAAACAGGCACTGGTTAATTAGCATTCCCTGCCCCACCTTTGGAAATCAGCTCTCAGCCTTTTTACAAAGCAAGAGCCCAAGAATCTGGCAACAGGTTATCCTGCTTCCTAATCATTAATGTGGGGTGGGCAAGTAGAAAATGAACAATGAATTCATATAGGGCTGCAAACAAACTAATTCTCTGTAATCTTAGATTAATCTCCCTTTGTCTGTGTCAGGACTGGTGGCATTTCCCCAAGGGACTTCATGCACCATCCACATTTTTTGTATCTTAACTACACTTATTTTAACATACCAAATGGTTCCTCTCTCTGGTATGCAGTGGCAATTGCTTTAATTTAATGACCAGGCTTCTTTTCCTTTACTTTTACTGAGCAATGTGGTTT
Organism: Leptosomus discolor; assembly: GCF_034619465.1. Lineage (NCBI taxonomy): Eukaryota > Metazoa > Chordata > Aves > Leptosomiformes > Leptosomidae > Leptosomus > Leptosomus discolor. The sequence goes on along the minus strand of NC_141419.1, from coordinate 89,192,578 downwards.
CAGGAGAGCTGCTTGCAGCAGAAGATGTGAACATAAGTGAAGACCTTAACGTGAATAATGAGACCAGAACATGTCCCTGAGACTGCTGGACGGAAAATACTTCTTTTGCTAGCTAAAAATTATAAAAGGCTCTTGGACAAAACCCATCTGAGTGCAATCTCATGCATTTTCACCAAGTCCTGCAGTGGGGACAGCCAGACTCTGAAGCTTTCCCTAGACGAGACACAATGTACAGGAAGACCGCTGAGCTCCCCAGTGAGAAAATGTCGAGAGACCTTACTCTAACTGGTCTTGTAGCTCTGCAGACTGCCTGAATCACAAGGTCATGGTATGGTAAGACAGCAGGTTACATCTTCTTTAAAACTGGCTGAACATATTTTAAACAATGCACTCCACAAATGAGAAAGTATTTTCCACTGAGGTGGGTAGCATCATCTCAGCTCTCTGAAGATTAAAGTTTACTGCTTGTTAATGCCACTTTGCCAAGGACACGTTTTATTGCCTTTGTGTTACTGTATGTCAGTCAGGAATAAATCTCTGTAGAGCTTCTATCTCGCTCTTCAGCCACACGTAACCTCATTTATATTCAACAAACTTTCCTTGCCTTCTCTCTCCCTTGCCTCCCACCCCCTCTTCCTTCGGAGAAGGCATTTCAATGAATCTGTGCAGGCACAATTTAGGACTGAAACGGAGATCTCTATTCAGAGGCTGAACAAATTCTCACCAGCTTCCTTAGACGTAGAGCTAAGCTCCTCGGCTCCCTTCACCCCTTTGTCTGCAAGTTTTTCGGGGCCAGACTGCCAAGTTCAAGCAAGGCTCCGATCTCTCCTCTTTCATAGGCCTCCTGATTAGTGGCTTTCTTTTTCCAAGACTATAGATACAATTATTAGAAATTCCTTTTTTTGTGAACACATTGAATGAAGGTATGAATGGAGATGCTAAGACGAAGAAAGTGAGAAGCTTAATATAACTTCAGCTTCTGTAGTTAATTAGATTTGGATGGCTTCAGAGGAGCAGCTGTATTTTTTTTTTTAGTTGAAGTTACATAAAGGGCTATTCAAGGTATTTTGGTGGGGAGGGGAGACTGTATAAAATAAAGAAGCTGTGAGATGGGTTTTGGAAATACACTCTCTCCCACTCTTTCTTTTTGGGAAACATTTGTGGGGAGAATAAAAAAGAGAAAAAGAAAAAATATCCCATCACCAAAGGGGATAACAGAATCACTGGCGCTACTGCTAATGCCCTATGTCTGAGGCACAGTAAGCAGAATGCATATTTAAACAGGAAGATTTCTCTTTTTTTGTTCAGAGATAATCTGAAATGCAGAAGTCTGAAATACATTCCTTCGCACATCCAGGCCACTAGATCTCAAACTTTAAAAGGGCATCGCCAAGACAAAGATCACATTCAGCATTTAAAGCATTTCAAGAAAATACGTCCCTTCCTATCTGCCCAAAACCTTCAAGTTGCTAAAAGAAGGCACAGATTTTGAAACCCAAGGGACACTGCAGCAGCTACGCTCTGTGTTTACTCTTCACCCTCCTGCCTGGTAAAGGAAATTAGACGGGTCAACTCTTGCTGTTTCATGTCGTGCCAGTTTTCTCTTCTTGCACCACACACACTGCAGCTGTCTCTGCAATCCCAGACCAGCCCAGAACCTCAGTTTTAATTGAATTTTTATATACATAAAGAGACGGACAGTCGCATTAAGTTTTGCTATCCTTTTTTTCTTTCACCCTTATCTGCATGTTAATTCCAAGACACTTTAGGAAAGTGGCTCTCTCTCATCAAGGGTATTTCAGGAGCTAAATCCTCAGCTCATGCAGACAGATATCCATTGACTGCAATTGTGCTGATTTGTCCTTAGCTAAGCAGGCAAGCCTGGGCTACGGGAGAGGGTGTCCATCACTTCAGTCACACCAACATTTTGCAGGGTGGTGGCTACACGATCACATTGATTATATTGCTAAATCAATGAGTGTATTTTAGCCTTCTCACCTAGGTTATCAATAGGGTGAATCAGGAAGGAGAATTCTGCTCTTGGTATCCCACTGTATTATTTATAGAGGCGGAAGGATGAGAAAACAAACAGAAAAAGAATTCAGCTATTTGTCACTATCAAAATTTTTGCAGTTCAACAAGAAATACTACTTACAAAATCACTGTTTCCTAAATCTGAATTCTCTGATGTTTAATAGTATATATATGCTCACAATTATATTTTTCTCTCAAATATAGGCAGTAGTTTGGGCTTTACTCCTCTAATGAAGTGCATGTTTTCCTAGAAAACTGTAGGAGAGCATCTCTGAGATCTTCGCTTCTTTATCAATATTCTTTTCAGATTGACTGGTGTGTTGGGAAGGAAGTGGTTTATCAGCACAGCCTATCAGTCTCATTTCTTTCTCTTTCTCATTTAGTTGGCACCGAAATTGATGTTTTAATGAACTTAACTATTAAAAAAAATAAAAATCAACCAGAAAAAACAACCAAAAATAAGCTCAGTTTCCCAAAATGTCCACAGTGATTTGCTTAGGGGGAAAAAAAAAAAAGTAGTTAGCATCGTATGATGTTTGAATTGTTATTTTTATGAACTGAAAAAATGTTATGGAAATGTTGAAATGAAAAATTACTTTAAACTGAAATAAGAAAACATTTAATAAAACATTTCAGACTTCTGAGTGATTTTTGTCAAATTTGTCAACACATTCTTAAAACGTGAAAACAGGAAAAAAAAAGTGTGAAAATTTTTGCAGTTACTTCATATTGGTTTCAACTATACCAACCTTTTGTCAGTTCAGAACAGTATGAATACCATCTTTCCTTATGACACTTGAGAAGAAAAAAATAAAGAAGAAAAATCTTGATTTGTCCTGTAGATTTAATGGTTGGAAAAAGGTGTAGTGCCTAGACTAACAATGAACAGCGTTGGTGGGTTTGCAAGAATTCTGGCATGAACTTCTGGGCTCAAGACTGAGTGGATAGTCTAAGAGGAAGAAAAGGCTGCCAGAAAATATATGCAGTATCATTCTCAGGAGACAGGGTAGCAGTATCAGGAAATGGAGTTTGTGGCATGTGGTTTCTGGTTTGGAGACCAGCTTCCAGTTACTAAAGCAAGCAAGCCACCTCCAGCACGATCATGATGCAGAGATGCTTTCTTTTACTGTAAACATCCTAGCTTGGTTACTAGAGGCTCCAAGCTCGACAAAGTCTGAAAAGCAAAATAAATTATCATGCCTGGAGTTCGTCACTGGCACAACTAAGCCGTTTCCATTACCCAAGATGAATCTTTTTTAACTACCTCTAAACTGTGTTGCAGTTCTACCCAAAAAACATTTCTCATTTTGCAGTTAACCTTTACATTTCTATTAACTGTTCTCTCAGAATAAAGATATATATTTATGCTAAGGGAGTGTCTGCAGATGAGAATAGGAGGAAGGGGAGACAAAGGATGAGGTTGTCGTGATTAGGAACCAACTGGATTGCCCATATGAAAGGATCTTGGCTAAAAAAATTGGTGGAACTTGAAGTATGGTATGTGACATATACCAGATCATTAGAAAGAAATAGAAACATGGCAGAAATGCTGTCATAAGAGTGTTCAAGAAGATATTGAGAAATAAGCAAAAGTCAGCACTGACCAACAGGAAGAAATGGGTGGTTGGGAGCAGAAATGTTTGTTAATAACGTGTTGAAAAAATCACCAGCAACTTTTTCCTCTGCCTTCAATAGGCAAGATCAGTAGCAATTCTGCTCCAAATATCTGTGCCTTGAATTTAAATTCACTGTTTAAATATTTGTATAGGGATTTAAAAATTCCCTTTCTGTAAATATTCCCAACAGGATAAGATGGATATTGAAATGTTTGCACACAAAAGGTGTAGTCACTGTGAAAGCAAATCCATTAAAAAAGTGTTGAGCAAATATTCAGAGGAAATGAGAATAAATGAATGAAAAAGGCTCTAAGAGGTTTTGAAAAAGAGGCAGGTGAAGTCATTGTGATAGTGCCATGTCAGATTAGTGTTCTGAAAGGGCTGTAGGGTTCAAAGTAGTTAGGACATTATTTACCCCTGCAATAAAACAAGTATTTTTACTCAAACTAATCAGCAGACTTGTAAACCCATATGAGAATGTAGTCCATATATAATAGGAAGGAGAAAAATCAATGTAGAATGATGAACTAGTAACAATGAGTGAAACTAAACGAGTTTTCTGTGATTTCCTACCTTTCCAAATTGCATTACTTATTAGAATAAACGCTTCAGGGATCTTGCTGTAGACCTGACTGAAATACTACAGAACAAATCGGTAACTAAACGGGACATCAAAATAAAAGAGTAACTTGATAATATAATCCTTTATCCAGAGGTCCTAACTACTAATCTGACTCTATCACTGGTCTGTCTGATTTGATAAGTTTTTTTCTAAATGTATTCAGATTCAATTACCTTGATTGGAGAATTACACGGCACTCATCTGAAAGTAAGACTACTGCAGTCGGAGAACCACAGTCTTAGGAAGCAGTTGCCTTGCTCTCAGACATCAAGTTGCCAGGAGCCTGTGGTCAGAAGATGGCTAAGAAGGAAAGTGGTGGGCTTCAAAAATGTCTAGGAAGTGTTCAAGGTAATTATATCCATAACCTCCAAAAAGTGGTTTCCAGACAGGGCAGTGTTTAAGATGGTAGGAAGGACTTTGAAGGAGCCTTCATGAAATAGCTGTGGTTGGTGGGGGCTACCGTAACCGCTGCATTGTCCAGATGCAGAAAGGGTAGAGTTTTATTGATGTTGATGTTCACATTATGGATGTACAGAGAAGCTGAGACCAGGAAGAAGGTTTTGCTGTCTTGGGAAGTGTAAGGTCCTGAATAGCCTCTCTGCTTTGAAGCACTTGGGGCCAAACCTTGATCACTACTATGGTTTCCTTACGTTAAGTGGAAAGGTGCAGTTGCATCCAGAAAGGATCTTAGGTCACCTCACATAAGTGTCTACAGTTAGATAGGGAAAAATTAAAACTAGGAGATAGTGAAGATTCATTAACATTATAAAAACCAGGCTAACAAATCTAAATAAACTACATTTTTACACCCACAAACCTGTATGTTGCAATAACTCATGAACTAATAACCCCTTACCCACGCAGAAATGTTGCTGTTTTAAAGAATGGAGAACATGTTTTATAGCATCAGAAAAGGGTGAAGAATAAACATACATCTCAGCTGTGTCACACTGTTATCTTGGATTTTAAATGGTTCTGTGACCTCTTGTTTCCATTCAATCAGAACATTTAGCACTGCAATCATCTCCTTTACCAAGCAAAATGTACTTTGAGTATGTTAAGTAATAATAAAATCTAGTTATTTTGATCGCCAACATTCATTTTAAGTTAAATGCCTGTCTCCCTTCAAACCAGGGTATGTTGACTGTTCTCAGCACAGAGCTGGCTAACACCCTCTGTCCATCCCTAATGCTTTTGAGATTATTTTTTTTTGCCTTGTATTCCAAAAAGTAGTCAGATGGGAATAACTCCTGCTCTTGACACTCTAAACACGACCCGTAATTCTACAGGTGAGTCACTGGGTCATGACAATATGGTCACGACTCGACATGAAGAACAGGTTTGAGAAAATGAATCTTATATTCACTGATTGCTCATCACATTTGTCTATTTGAGGAAAACATACACAGCTTCTGCTCAATAGGTAAGACAGGCAGAGCCAGAATGTGTGACGGTGGGGTTGTGCATCAACCCCATAGCATAGCCTCTGGCTGCACAGAAGCAGAAAAGGTAAAATAGAGTTTTTGCTTCCAGAAACTGTTCGCCACTGACCAGCCCGTAATCTAGCCAAGGGCACAATGTGGTCTTCAGAAAGTCATGTAGGGTGACAAAATCATAACATCATAATGAGGGGACACCTTCGTCAGTGTTTGGCCAGATTCTTATGTTCAAGGTAAATAACAAGCTATCAAAAACACATAGGAGACAGCTCCCTCATGCCCAGTTCTGCAATACAGTTCAGATATACAATGCATAAAGTTTAGTAGAATGACATTGATGTAAGAAACATGAACCATTGTGCAAGAATTGACATACACAACAGTGGAGCAAGCCTAGGAATACAAGTAATGAAAATTAGCCCTTTCTCCATCTTTTTTCCAGAGAACCAGGGGTGGAAATTGAATCCTCCCAGTTCCTACCCAAGAGCGTTAACAGGAAAAGGACAGAGTCCTTGGCACCTCCCAGGGAAAATAAAATGTTGGTAGGACAGTGTGGATGACAGATTTCAGTGAAAGAGAGACATTATTCTGGAGAAATCACTTATATTGCTTTTGATTACGGATTTTTAACTGACCTACATAAAAGTAGTGCTTAAAAAGCCTAGATGTGATAATGGTGGTTATAAAAATTAGAAGGACATTAAAAAATGGTCTTCAAAGAAATCCCTTTCATTTTACAGTATATCAAGGCAATAGATATGGGATTAGATTAAACCAAAACCAGAAAATCCTTTGGAGATCACCCCATCACCTTTCCAGTGCAGAATCAGTTGGTGCATTTTCAAAATTCTTCTTTCTACTCCCTTTTACCAGGAGAAGCAAGGCTTTCTCCAATACAACTTCCTTTGGAGTCTGTTCCAGGTTTTGAATGAGGTTTTCATTAGGATCTTCCTCCCTAATATTTTCCACTGCTTAATTTCATCCCATTATATGTAATTACACTCCCCTGAGCAACATGAAACTATTCTTATGCCTCCCTTCAGATACTTACAGACAATTATCTTGTTCCCTGTCCTTATTTGCCAAGTTACAGTTATTTAGTTGTTTTAACCTTCTGTTCCATTAACTTGACTTTCCTGTTATCCAAAGGCTATACAGCACCTTACTTAAAAGGGAAGAAAGATTTAGAATGACTCATATTATTGGGTTAAGTTTGCAAAATATTTGTCTCCTCCTTGCAATTATAGTCACAAGTATTCCATCACATTTGAAACTGCTGGTTCCTGGCATTCTGTGGATGGTTATCAAAAAGATTTGACCTTTTAATAATTTCAAAATTGATGTACTAGTGTGCTGCCGCCGAGTACTTTTTCTTCAAAGATTTATTAGCTTTCTTCTTCCACTACATGAGAGAAAAAAACAGAATAGCTATCTTATTGTTCCACACTGGTGATGTCATCTAAGGATCCTTGACCAACGCTTTGGAATATCAATCAAGGAAGAGAATATCTGAGGTTAACTGCAAGACCAGATTTACTGGATGACTTCTGTAACTTAAAATATTTGTGGCACAGCTGGTAGACTACTGGTTTTCAAACATTTCTGAAGTTCTCCCAAAGAGGAAATTTTACAGAAGAGAGAGAATAATAATTTAGTAGAGCATTGTGAACTAAATCACTAAGTTTTGGGTCAATACAAATGTTCTGTTCTGTTCAGATTCATGTTTTTAGCAATAACAAAACCCTGGTCAATTAAGCCTCGACTCATCTCCCCTAAAGGCAGCCATGTAGAAGATATACACGCAGTCTAACCTAGTTCCTCTGCAGGCATCTCTGGAAAGTGATGTATTTTACCTGTCTTTGATATTGATCTTGGTATATAACATGCTGCTAGGGCATATTTTCACGATCTGCCCGTAACATGAAAACAGAAAATACTTTGGACACGAGCAGCTTTGGAAACAACTCACCAGGCTGTAATACTCTCAAAAAACCCAACATATTTCATGAGCTATGGCATTAAAGAAACCTTTTCCCCTCATCAATTTAGGTGGTTTATTCTTCTGGCTTCCTCTCCTTTCCTTCACCCCACATCCTGTACAATGAAAAGCCATGACGCCTTCTGTCGCCCCCTTACATCCCACAGATCTCCCCTGGGAATGGGCAGCCTGCGTGTTGCAGGAGATGTGGAAATGTCCCCACCGACTGCTAGGTACCCAGGCTGGATAGATACTTACTCACACAACACAATCTTTTTCATAGAATTATAGGACACTAGGTTGGAAGGGACCTCCAGGATCACCTTATCCAAACTTTCTTGGCAAAAGCATGATCTAGACAACACAGTCCGTCACCCCGTCCAGCTGAAACTTAAAAGTGTCCAATGTTGGGGAATCCACTGATTCTCTGGGGAGATTATTCCAATGACTGATTGCTCTCTTTGTGAAAAATTTTCCTCTAGTTTCCAATCGGAATCTCCCCAGCAGTAACTTGTGCCCGTTACCCCTTGTCTTTTCCATGTGACTCCTTGTAAGAAGGGAGTCTCCATCTTCTTTGTAGCCACTCTTTAAATAATGGAACACAGTGATAAAGTCTCCCCTAAACCTTCTTTTCTCAAGGCTGAGCAAACCCCGTTCTCTCAGCCTTTCCTCACAGGGCAGGCTTCACAGTATTTTGTTCATCTTCATGCCCCTTCTCTGGACCCTTTCCAGACTGTCCGCATCTTTTTGGTGTAGCAGGGACCAAAACTGAACACAGTATTCCAGGTGTGGCCTGACAATTGCTGAGTAGAGAGGGATAACGACTGTCTGTCTGCTGGTGATGCCCTTGTTGATGCAACCCAGCATCGTGTTGGCTTTCTTTGCCCCTTCAGCACACTGTTTATGCATAGTGAGCTTGTCTTTTGTCTTTTGTCTTTTTCTCTGTGTGACCGCGGGATCTCCTCCTCTAGGCAGTTGCCAATCTCATGTACGTCTTAGGAATGTGGTATCACCAGGATATTACAGGAGAGTTATAAACCCATCTTCAAGTCTGACTGAAACAGGCCACGAGATCCCAGAGTTATTAAGTGGAGAACACAGATGGACAAGTGATAGTATGATCACAGAAGCCTTTTTTTCCCTTCAGAAACTCAGCTAAAGAAAGAACAAACCCTTTAAACAGAATTAAATCATAATTATTTTATTTTTTTTTTTTTATCAGGGACTTGCTATCATTTCTCCACTTGCTGCCCTGAAAATTGAGAAACTGAGAATCCAATTACAAAGGCTAGATAAAATGGAATGATAGTGAAGAATTTTAATTGGATGGAAAAGACATTCAATGCATGTTCACTAAATACATGCTTCAAAAGCCCTAGCACTACAAGTGTACAGGCAGAGGTCACTGTAGGAAGGGATATAAGGTGACTTAAACACAGGAAGAGTGAAACACAACTCTGCTTTTCAATCAATAGGGCCAGTGAGAGCTGCCGGACCTCTGGCGCAATTGATTACTTTGAGAGGTAGTAAATAGTGATACTGGTATTTAGAATGCAGCCAAACCAAAATTGTTCATCTCTTTTGTCAGCTTTATTGAAAGTGTGAAAACCCTCAGCAGCAGGTACCAAGAGTTCGGTAACCTTTTATTTCCAAGGCTTACTATAAAGAACAGGAGATGGTGTTTGGCGTTCTGTTCTGAATAGCTCTTACTGTGGGCGTTTTTATTGTTATTATTATTTCTGTAGGCTTCTGCAGTAGAGAAAAAAAGGAGATAGCCTGCCCATTCATGTACAGCATGGTGACCCAAAGTAGTCTTGATACTTTCAATTAGAAAAGTCCAAGTTGTTTGGCTTGAAATATGAATTTTCCTGCTAAGCGTGGCAAGCAGCAATCATTTAAGCCCCGCTAAGGTATGCAAAACTGGTTTGCATGCAGGAAGACTCAAAATTTAAAACCAGCTGAGCCTGAGCATTCCTCAAAACAGTTTAGTAAACTTTATCTTGTGGTTTCTCCAGACCCACAGGATGCTGGCATTTAAATTACAGTGCAAACCCAATGGCAAAACTCCCACCGATTTCAAAAATGTCAGAGTTTCACTCATCAGGATGAGATCATCTGTAAACCTATTTGTTCAGCCCCTGTGAATACAGGAGTGTGCCACCTAATGTGTCTGACTAGAATTCAGGCTGAGGTGTGTGGTTTTAATCTCTTTCTTTGAAAGGGCAGCCCAGCATCTGTCAAGACTTTGGAGTTAGGATATGCACCATGAATTAAATTCCTTTGCTGCTGGGCCCTGTTTGTGGGGAAACTATTTACCTTTTCGATGATGTATTTTCTCAGACCTGTCACTGTAAAGCAGACCCACACCTGACTCTACAGCTACTGTTAATGGACCTGAAGAAGTTTTATTGAAGAACTGCAGGTAAATAGAAACAGCCACACCAGATTTGATGGTCCATCCAGTGGAGTTGTTGATGCTAGATTTTCCAATGAAAAGATATAAACATGCCCATAATGGGTACCATAAAGATCCTGCCCAGAGCAGAAATGTTCCCCTAATCCATATGGCTGCAAAACAGACAACAGAATCTCCTTCTATTACACTGGAAATATGGAGCTTCCTCCTGCCCTTCACACACATCCTTCAGGAAGGACAGACAACCTGGCGTGCACAGACTGAGAAAGAGTCACATCTTTAAAGAGTGAAAGAGATTCAGGTTTAACCAAATTAACCTCTACTTGTAGTAGCTGATTCCACAAAACCATTGCTGTACTGTATTTAGCTACTGCCTCATTCTTTGGTGTTAGTAACAGTTAAAGGCGTGCACTGGTTTTTGCACTGTAAAGGTGAGCTCTGAACCTTGTCTTGTACCTGTATGTACATAGGTACATGCTTGTGCACCCATACAGAAACAGATAGCTTTTATATGGCAGGGCTTAATGGGGTAGCAGGCATAACCTGGACTTAACAAAAATACAGATAACACATATTAAACTGCTGTGTAATTGGTGAGAAAAAGGGAGGGGAAGGGAAGGGAAGGGAAGGGAAGGGAAGGGAAGGGAAGGGAAGGGAAGGGAAGGGAAGGGAAGGGAAGGGAAGGGAAGGGAAGGGAAGGGAAGGGAAGGGAAGGGAAGGGAAGGGAAGGGAAGGGAAGGGAAGGGAAGGGAAGGGAAGGGAAGGGAAGGGAAGGGAAGGGAAGGGAAGGGAAGGGAAGGGAAGGGAAGGGAAGGGAAGGGAAGGGAAGGGAAGGGAAGGGAAGGGAAGGGAAGGGAATTGCAGTGGTGTTGTTTCTGTGATGTGCAGAGATCCCAAGATTAGTTGTGATGTAACCTGGCAGGTCTATTTATTTGAGTCTGGAAGAGGGCAGCCATGTTTTTAGGGTTCTGGCCTAACAGTGGAAGCCTAGTGCTGCCTCACCTGTCCTGCCTCCACATATAAACACTCTGAATCCAAAAGGAGGGTATCCATCTTTCTGTGTCCCAATGATGTAGGAATGTACCGTGCTGGATATGAACTGGCACACACCACCTCTGCACTCACAGCATAACCAATTCATAACCCTCTTGACCTGTTACAGCATACTAAAGAGCTGACTGCATTGCTTTTTAGGAAGAGTTTTATTCCCCTCCACTGTCTGAAAGGTCAAACATCCTTGACCTCCACAAAGAATTGGTAATACTAAGACATGCTGGAGAACTGGGGGGGGGGGGGGTTGAATTTTTTTTTTTTTTTTTTTTTTGTTTTGGTGCAATATAAAGTGATGTTAGGGAAAGGAGAGAGAAAATAATTGAAATAGTCACTTTTAGTATTTTTATTTTTCCCTCTAGTTTTAATAAAAAATGTAATGCAAGTATACAAAACTTCAGATAATTTTCTGAGATCAATGGTAATATAGTAACCTCAATGTATAAAAAGGGACTGAAGATGAAAAAAATACCATATCTCTATTTCCATCTCTGACTTATATCTGTGTTTGTATATACATCTTTATATCAGTCTCCAAACCCTCACCTTTTCCACTCTAAGGATATTTATAATACTTTCAACATAAAGTTTTATATAAACCTACTATTTTCAAGTAAAATTTTATCTTTTTATAAATATTTTAAACTAATTTGACTGTCCATTAGCAGAGTTGTAGGGAAGCATAATGACGTCTGTACCTTTCAGTAGTGCCTCTCCTTCTCCACCCTAAAGGCTGTTCCAACTTGCAAGCTTTTTCCCTTTCCAATACATAATTACAGACACTATTGCCACCACCCCTGAAGACTTGCGATCCCCCTTTCTGGAAACCAGATATAAGTGTTACATCAATATATGTAACTCTGTTCAACTATTTTCTTACCCTTCCCATGCTACTGATCTATCTGCTGGTAACTTCTCTTAAAATACACACCCTCCTTATCTTGAAAGGATCAGGCACAGCCTGTCTGAAAACAAACTTGATTATAAGGCAGCAATAACAGATGGCAGCAAGTCAAAGAACATTATAGATGTCATTTGCCAAAGGAATTTTCTTACAGCTTGTGGACACTCAATTACTGACACAGAGTTTGGGGTTTTTTGGGTGGCTGGCTTTTGTTGCAATGCTGCTTTCATTATAGTATTATGATGGTAAGGTTTTCTAGAGGCTATGATTATAGTTTGCTCTGTAGCTTTTCCTAGAGGTTCCTTTTGGGACCTCATTATGACAGACATATAGGTGAGATAATTAATTGCAAAAATCTTTAGATATTGGCTGTGGTCTGACCTGAGCTAGTCATCCCTTTGAATACAGTTGAGAGGAAATCACCACTAAATGATGAATCAGCTGACCTTGCTTAGGTAGCTAACTTAGGCTAGAAGGGCTTTATCATTAAAGTGCCCATTTCCTTCCATTTATTATAAAGGAAATCTAGACAACTATTGCAGACAAAGAACCAATAAAGACAACTACCATTTTGTGAGAATAAACCTGTCCGAAAGACAGTCAATGGTCCTCAAGAATCATTCAAGAAGGACTACAAGCACAAGTACGTAAGAGGTTACGCATACTTAGAGCGAGATTGTTCTGATTAGCCACAGACACAGCAAAAATCACCTGTTAGTAAGCACAGTAATTTTTTTGCAGTTGTCACAGGAGGGAGAATTTTAAGGAAAGAATAGTGAAGGTGAAAAGAGCAGTTTCTGAGGATGTTTTCAAGGAACGCTTTCCATGCACTGTGGGAATGGGAGAAAAAAATTATCTTGCTTGTGATATTTAATGAAAAATGTCATAACTCTGGCAGTGCAAGTAGGAGGGAGTAGGAAATGACCATACTGATTAGATATACAAGGATGCATACTGATTATATATACAAGTTTGTGTTGAAGCTATGTAATGGGAAGAACCTTTGGAAATATATGCAAAAGGAAGCAACATTTTCAAAAGCATGGGCAAACAAAATGTTCTCTGCTGGAGTCTAGGAAAAGTAAATGCTTGGTTTTCTCTTGCTCTTGCATTTCTGCAAGGCTTTATAGTACTTATCTGTGTCACTTTTCTAACCGATAACATTTATGTATGTTTTATGTGCGGTTCTCATCTTACACTGATAGCCGGTGACGGACCTTTATGTGCGTTTAAAGATTACTCAGCAAAGCCTTTTACCATGGTACCCTGCCAATACCCCTCCATTTTTGAGGAAGCATTGGTGGGACAGAAGACTATCTGGGTCTTTGCAGCTCAGTCGTTCGTTCTCTTATTGATGTCATCAGGCTGGCACCAACAGCTAAAGCAGATGACTGCCACACCTAGTGCCTAGCTGAAAATTCCCTTGCTGCATTTTTAGTCCACTATTAATTTCTTTGTGCACAGGGGGCATGAAGAACAACTAATAAATATTTTTTTCTTTGAAGCAGTCTTTTCTGTATCTCAGGATTATTACACCTTCAGTCAACTTTCCTCCAAAGCAAGCAATCCCAGTTTTTTCAGTTCTCCTTTGTAGACCATGCTTTCAAGACCTCTAATCATTCTTCCTGATCTTCTCTGAACTGTCTTCAATTAGGCCACATCTCTCTTGATGTTTATTGAACAAAGTCATCTGGATCTGCTGAATGTGAATTAAACACAAAACAAATAGTGGTGCAAAGCTGTGCTGGAGCACAAGAGGCAAAGATTGTGGTTGAGAACAAGACAATTATGTTAATAACTTCTTATCCTCAGTCTATTTGTGTTTTTGGGAGTTGTCAGCTGAGCCCTAAGGAATATGAGCCACTGATATTTACCATCTTTATTCAAATTAAACCACATAAAGAAAAAGTGCCAACAGACAACAGCCTTTGAAGATACTCAATCTCAAATGCATATTGCTTTTCATTGCTGTGCTTTACTTTCACTTAAATAATAATGAGATTTTGGACAGGAGATAAGTCTGGGGCACACACCTGAACCTGCACCTGGGAAGTGCTGCTGGTTCTGGGCACTGGAGTCTGTGGGCCTTGGTTATCCACCAGGTTTTCTTGCTTTGAGCAGCCTGACATCTGCAATTACTGGGGACCAGTAAGAGCCAAGCTAAAAAGTCTCACATCAAGTAGTCACTCACTGGGAAGAGTATCTATGTTTTCTAAATAAAGTGCACTTCCTGGATTTCCCAACTTTCCAGTATTTCTCCAGCTTTTTAAATTGTTCTCTTCCTTTCATAAACAGCTTGTGTCTTCATGCTCCCTTTTCATTCCTCTCCACAGCAGTCAGGTTCACAACTGCTCTTCTAGTACTGCTCATGCATGATGTTGTGTACCTATCCCCTCTGCATGTGTTTACTGGCTTGCATCATTCTTGTACAACACCAACTTCTCATCCCACAGTTTGTACTTTCTGTCTTTCCATTCTCTGCTTCTTCACCAAATGTTCCCCCCTCCTACAGAAAAATTACACCCAAATCTGGTAAAAACAGTCCTGACTCAATTTAACCTAAGCCCCAGTCTCCAAAATTTCCACCCCAGTTTCAGTACCTGACATGCTTTTGTACCTCTCCCTTGTCTAGCTGACTCCTCAAACTCTTAGTCAAAGACCTTTCAAGAACCCTGAATTGCATAGTGCTGAAGATCAAAGTCTTCTCTTTGATCTCAGAAAATCCAGATCCTCCTTTCTCTCCATGCATTTCCCCTCTATCACACCTTAGCTTCACAACATTTTGAGAAAGGCAGCAAAATGGTGAAGAGAGAGAAAAAGGCAAGGTGGAATTTTCCCAAATTTCCTGTGTTCCCTCAGGACGCTCTGTATTCCTCCCCCCTTCTCCCTGTGTTCTGTCCATCAGCCTCCCAGTCAATCTCCTAACATTATGTGATCTCCATATACAAGGCTAAGTAAAGCAGTGCAAGAGCCTTGGACGTCAGAGCAAAAAAGCATATTAACTACCTAAAGAAAAATCCTGAACAAGAGCAAAGCCATGATATTTTGCAGCATAAGGATTAGCTACCACAGAATATACTACTAAAGGTAAATTATTGTTTCTACTGTTATTTTAATGGCTTGATGGATTTGGTAAATATTTACAGCAATTCAGTAAGGTGCGGAGTTCTGTATTATTAGAAATGAAAAGAGATGCTATTTTAGTTTTGAGAAAAAATAACTAAATTGTATTTTTCTATTGAAATATGACCTGTGTATTTGGGCCTTCATTGGATTACATCTCAATGCAGCTTCTTCTGTCTCTGCTTTCTGACTCTGCCTGGATATAGTACAAGGACCAGTTCTCCAGTTTGAGGCCAACTCATTTGCACTGGTCCTACCCCTAAATCAAAGCAATGACCTGCATGGAGCTCCAAGCCAGCTCCGTTCACTCCTTTTCAGGGTGGTGGATCAACACACAGAAAATAGAAACATATTGCTAGACTTCTGGTAAGCAGTGAAGAGTGGTTCGGTGTCCCCAGTGCAACAAGAAGGTTTCACCTCCTCTCTTTAAGCCAAGGTGGGACCCCATCAATCCTTCTCTTCAGTCTCATGGGGCCAGACATCAAGGTCACCAAAACTCACTTGTGGCAGAGTCATGCAGCAGGGACTGCTACACGCTGTGAGACAGCAATGAAAGACAACCTGGTGAGATAACTCTAATCAGCTAACAGCCCTGAATACAACATGGAACAAAATATGTTGGCAGTCACTTATGAAAGCATACACTGCCCAATTTCATCCAGTTGGGCTGCTTTAATACTCATCTCCCTTGCTATTTCAGAGAATCACAGAATCACAGAATGTCAGGGGTTGGAAGGGACCTCGAAAGATCATCTAGTCCAACTCCCCTGCCAGAGCAGGACCACCCAGAGCAGGTCACACAGGAACATGTCCAGGCAGGTTTTGAATGTCTCCAGGGAAGGGGACTCCACAACCTCTCTGGGCAGCCTGTCCCAGTGCTCTGCCGCCCTCACAGTGAAAAAGTTTTTCCATATGTTAATGCAGAACCTCCTGTGCTCCAGCTTGCACCCGTTGCCCCTTGTCCTGTCATTGGCCATCATCGAGAAGAGCCCGGCTCCATCCTCCTGACACTTGCCCTTTACGTATTTATAAACATTGATGAGGTCACCCCTCAACCTCCTCTTCTCCAGGCTAAAGAGACCCAGCTCCCTCAGCCTTTCATCATGAGGGAGATGTTCCACCCCCTTCATCATCTCTGTGGCTCTGCGCTGGACTCTTTCCAGCAGTTCCCTGTCCTTCCTAAACTGAGAGGCCCAGAACTGGACACGCTATTCCAGATGGGGTCTCACCAGGGCAGAGAAGATGGGGAGGAGAACCTCCCTCAACCTACTGACCACACCCCTTCTCATACACCCCAGGATGCCATTGGCCTTCTTGGCCACGAGGGCACATTGCTGGCTCATGGCCATCCTGCTGCCCACTAGGACCCCCAGGTCCCTTTCCCCTACGCTGCTCTCTAACAGCTCAGTCCCCAGCCTGTACTGTCACATGGGGTTGCTCTTTCCCAGATGCAAGACTCTACACCTGCCCTTGTTGTAGTTCATTAAATGTCTCCCCTCCCAGCTCTCCAGCCTGTCCAGGTCTCTCTGAATGGCAGCACAGCCTGCTGGGGTGTCAGCCACTCTTCCCAGTTCTGTGTCATCAGCAAACTTGCTGGCAGTGCACTCTGTTCCCTCGTCCAGGTCATTGATGAACATATTGAATAGTACTGGTCCCAGTACCGACCCGTGAGGGACTCTGCTAGATACAGGCCTCCAACTAGACTCTGTCCCATGACCACAGCTCTCTGGCTTCTTTCCTTCAACCAATTCGCAATCCACCTCACTACCCAATAATCCAGACCACACTTCCTCAGTTTAGCTGCGAGGATGCTGTGGGAGACGGTGTCAAATGCTTTACTGAAATCAAAATAAACCACATCCACTGCACCACCATCATCTATCCACCTGGTTATGTCTTCATAAAAGGCTGTCAGGTTGGTCAAATGTGACTTCCCTTTGGTAAAGCCATGTTGACTGCTCCTAATGACCCTCTTATCCTTGATACGCCTAGAGACAGCACCGAGGATAAGTTGTTCCATCACTTTTCCAGGGATGGAGGGGATGCTGATAGGTCTGTAGTTACCTGGGTCCTCCCTCTTGCCCTTTTTGAAGACTGGAGTGACATTTGCTTTTCTCCAGTTCTCAGGCACCTCTCCTGTTCCCCACGATTTACCAAAGATGATGGAAAGCATGAGTGATTTTATTAAGCATTAATCAAAGCATTTTATGATGCTTTGTATTTAAGCATAGGTGATTCTTAATGAACTTTTCCTAACATGTCACTTTCAGTTGTACTCGCTGTATACATTATCAAGTCCGGAT
The DNA here is from genome assembly GCF_034619465.1 of Leptosomus discolor. Taxonomy (NCBI): domain Eukaryota; kingdom Metazoa; phylum Chordata; class Aves; order Leptosomiformes; family Leptosomidae; genus Leptosomus; species Leptosomus discolor. The sequence goes on along the minus strand of NC_141419.1, from coordinate 89,175,093 downwards.
ATTTTGGAGAAAGGACATGTTAGAACAAACATCTTTCCAGTTATGCATAAATGGGGCCATTAGGAACACATACAGCTTAGGAAGTTTAGACACTTGAGTATATGCCTCTGGCATGCCTGATTTTCTATTAGTATTTCCTTGTGTGTAAGAAGAAGACTGAGACCTCACATTGTACAGACAAATGAACATCTGAATTAATGAATTTTGTTTTCCTTCCCAAATCTTTCATTCTAGAAAGGTCATTGAGGAAGTCTCTATTTTTTTATACTGGTCACATTTTTGGTGTATATTGCTCTTTCAACAAAAAAACGGAGAGTCCTACACTTCCTCCGTTTTAGTCCCAGTTTTCTCAAGTGCTAAATTCTCCATAACTTCAGGGTTTTTTTGATATGATAATTGAGTGAGCAGTTGCACTCAACAGAAAACACAGAAAATAGCATATCAAAGCTTGATCTTTCTTGAGTGATATCACAGATACTACATCAAGTTCTGTCTTGTCCAGGAACATCACCTCACCCTTTCTAATCTGGCTCAGTTTCTTGCCATGCCTATCCATGCCAGCAACATTCTTTAGGTTTGCTCTGTACGGTTTCAATTCTAATTCACAAAGGATGCCACATAAAATGATCTGCACAAAGTAGAGATCAGCCTGAATCATGAGGTTCAGGTCCAGTTCCCAACAATATTCATGCCTGGGAGAACAAAATCTGCAGGATAAAGGCTTTGTTATATAATAAAGCTTGCAGTAAATGGCACAAGCTCCTTGACAATCATCTTTTGCTGTATTGACTCTACTAAAGTGACAACCAGAAAAGCTCTTCTTTTGCTAAATCACAGCTATAAGGGCTTCTCATACAGCACCACTTGAATCAGAGCTGACCTACGTAAGATTAATAAAGTAAATAAGGAAAAGAAATTTGGGGGGGGGATGGGGTGGTAAAAAGAAAAGTGGGGAACAAGGTCACTCTAGCAGCAGGAAGAGGAAGGGAAAAGGAGGATTTTGTAGGGTAGAGAAGTCCTAAAGAACTGGGATCACAGTGATGGAGGCAGTTGCTGCCCCACACTGCCCAGCTTCAACCCTCTCGTCTTCCTCCATGGAGGAAGCAGCAGGGTCTACAACAGGCAGTTGAGCCACAGCTGGTTTGCTCCTTTTCCCCCTCTCTCAGGAATCTTATCTCCACGGTGGTTGTCTGACTTGCCCGTGGCCTGACATGGATATGCACATTGTGTCCAGCAATAAATTATTGTTTGTGAGCCAGCACCAGAAGACTCACAATGCAACAGAAACAAAGCACAGCCCTGAGATCCCATGTCTGCCAAAAAGCCATCAAAATGAGTTCTCCCGGAGGGCTTTTAATCAACTACAGGTAGGTTAAAATCCAAGAAAAAATAAAAGCGTTTTCTGGTGCTCTTAGCTGTAGTTTTCTTGGAGCGACAACGTATTACTGTAGGTTGCTACTCAATTTTCACCCTCTGCAAAATTGAGGTCTCTCATAATTAGTGTCTGGAAAGATAGCAGGTGTCCAAGGCTGGATTTTTTTTCCCCTTCCTTCTCTTTTTTCTTTTAAGGCATAAAGGTGAGTTAACAACACTGTCTGTTCTGCTGAACTCAAGCTAGATCCAGCTGAACTTCAATTCATCCCAGCAGCAAACTGTTTATTAAAGACCTGTCAAATGCCCATATTCTGCGGATCATCACAGAGCTGACAGTTTGACAAAGGCTTGAAATCCAGTGCATATCACTGGAGGATGCCATTAAAATGAAAGTGAGACCAAAACCTCGCAGCTGTCACTCATTATCTAGGACATTCTCACACTGTAGATCTCGCACACTTCCCTTTATCTAACATTCGTCTCCTAACTTTCCCATTTTCGCTGTAATGAAACACCTTTCGAGCAAAAACATTTTGAAACAAAAAAAAAATCCATAAATCTCTATTAAAGATGTGCATTTCTACTCCATTTGGAGTTCTCCTGCATGTCCAGTTAATCACTCTATCTTTCTCTTTTTTTTTCCTTTTTTTTTTTTTTTTTGCCACCTGCAGCTTATTTTATAGGCTGTTATGTTTTAGAGCTTGAAAAGGAGAATAAATAGGAATGACTGAATTTCAATCATTAAAACAGAGCTTTTAGAAGAAAAATTGTCCTCAGCCACTTGCCCTTATTTCAGACCAAGCCTGAACATAACCTTCTTCCAGTTCAAATGAGACAGGCTAATAATTTTTCTGTTCTCGTTATATTTTGGGTTTTCTCCCATTTTTCCAATTCTAGTTTTGACTGTGAATTTAATGACCATGATAGCTAGATCAAGGTTATATCACTTCTGTCAGTGGACAGCTCTTAGGCATGAGAAAAGGCTGGTCTTAGCTGTATTGACCAAAGGTAGGAAATACACGAAGCCTTATGAGCCCTTTATGAAAATATTTAATATCCAGTCTGTCAGACCAATTTTACACCCATTTAGCACCATCAGTATCAGAGACACTATGCCCGAGCAAAAATAATGGAGTGTTGACTTAGGCTTGTATAATTTTTAAGTCATTCTTGATTTACTTTAGGCTACAGTATATTTAATTTTTTCTTGTCTTCACTCTGGAACGCAGGTCTAAGGAACTCTTCATTACAAAACCAGTGGCCAAAGGAAGATCCAAATAAAAGACAAAATCTACAATATAATTACTTGACTGTGATCTCATATGTCCTACATAATTACAAAATGGTTCCACTTTTTTATGTCTATAATTGCTACAAATTCATACTAAAAAGAAGGTTGTCCATATTAGCGCAACTTTCAGATTTATTACACTACTCTGTCGCTGCTTTGATGTAAAAGATTTTGACAAACACATTCTGTATAAAAAAAAACTTATTAAGAGAAATTTTGTTCTTTGCACATGTATTTTTGTGATCAAAGAATTTTATTTTTAGAATCTCAGTGCACAACTTAACTTACACTGTAATTATTTACAAGTTTTATTTTGTGTTAACATACATACAACTGCCACAAAAATTGTCAGAATAGTTCTAGTACGACTGCAGGTTAAATTCTGTTCCATTAAGAACAGAGAGTGCAAGTCTCTTAAACTTATGGGTAATTATCCATGTTTAAAAATATATTCTTGGTGTAATTACTGTGGAATTGCAGTAAAACTGCTATGCAATGAAAAACACTCCATTACCCAGCATACCTGAGGCAGGTGGAAACTTAACTAAATCAGATGACTTAATATTTAAGCCAGATACTAGGAAAGTTTTTCAGGGACATGTCAGTTAATAAAGAGCAGCAAAAATACAGGGTTTGTTTTGTTGTTTTTTTTTTTTTAATCTTTGATAAATTACAGTTAAGACTAATAAGACACAGCAATAAAAAAATGTCCATGACACTGACAGTACGAAAAAAGTGTTAGAAAACTAGGCTGTTCAGACCAAAGGTTTTGATTTTGGCCTCAGTTTCTAAATGCAGTTAAATGTGGGAGCAGTTTTGGGGAGGGATTAGACAGCAGTTATTTAGATTGGAGAGAGAAAAAGACGATGGTGTGAGAAAAGGCTGCCCAGAAGATGACGTGCCCATTAGAAAGAAGCCTGGAAACATGGAAACTGTTCTGAGTGCCTTCTGGTCTGCCTAGGAAAATAGGGCATATTTTTACATATTCTGTATGACTAAAAAGGATGGCACTCATGCAGTACTTGACTACAGTGGCAATACTGCCTCCTGACAGAACAACCCTGGAGGCCCTGAGTACTGATTAATTGCTCATGACATAAGGACTCATGTTAGTATCAGCAGCGGGATCCGGTTCCCAGGGAGAGAAGTCGCAGACTGGTAATTCCTCTTGATCCAAGCTGGAACAAACAACAGAAACGATCACACAGATCAGATAATCTGAAACAAGAACCAAAACCAGGGCTGAAGATGAAACAAGGAGTCTTTAAAAGAATATCTGGAAACGTCCCTGAAAAAGCTTAGAGTTAAGCTGTGTTTGGAAAGAAAAAAAATATTTGCTAGGACAAAAGCTACAAGAAGTCTGAACAGACCCAGGACCTCTCTGTTAAAGCTCCCGTCCTAGCCCAGCAATGCATATCAGGTAGGTGCAAGCTGTCTCCAAGCCTAGCAGAGGACATGAAGCAAGGTATGGCCCGACCCGGGATTTGCTACCCGAGATGTGCTGCAGCACGGATTCAGGGAGCTGCAAACATCAGCTTCTGAAAGAAATAAAAGGCATGCAGACCAGCATGTCTGGATGAGTCAGTAGATGAGGAACTGGGCCAGTTGGAATATTTGGTAAGGCTGGGCACGTATATCTTCCACATTGTCTGTAACCAACAGAGACCTGGAACAGAAAAGCTGGATTATCCCAGCCTGCGTAACACAGAAGCCAATTATTTTTGAGGGAAAAAACTCCCTGGGAGTTCTTGTTTCTGTTTAATTTCATAGTCCAAGTGAGAAACTTGCAGACTAGATAAAAAGTGTGTGAGGGAGAGAGGGAAGGGACAGGGGCATTTTCAGGCAGCCAACTTGATTAGCTCATCAGTGCTACTGCAGCACTCTATCCCCAGGAAAGAATCTGCTTTACCCAAATCTGGTAGAAACCCTTTGTTTGGCGTGTGATGGCAAGGACTCATCCCAACTTGCCAGAGCATACCCAAGGAGACCCCACATGAACCTGCAAAGAGCTTGTGGAGACTAGTCCTCCCGGCATGCCCAAACACAATATCACCCGAGCAGCTGACAGTTGGAAAAAGACACAGCTCTCTTGGATAAAGACACAGCTCTGTTGGAGGTGGCAATTTAAGATCAGCAAAATAAGGCCCAGGACTGAAGTGGAGACTTCTGAATTTACTCTGGAGAGTTCCTCGGTGCAGTCTAACCAAAGAAGAATGGGCTACTTGCAATGGAAATGGATCATCGTAGTACATGGCAACATGTAGAAACATGGCTCAGGTGTGGTGGGTAAGGGGATTTAACATAGCTCAAGAAAACTGTGGTAGACTGACAGAAGGAGCTTTGTTCTATAGATGAGGGAAACGGGCAACTGGAAAAAGAAAATTTGCAGGAACAATTTAATTAAATACTGACACGACTGAAAGAGACTTTGACAAATCCAAGGCTGGAGAGGACAGAGCCTCACCATTGTCCAGTGAACACCAGCCAGCTGCTCATGTGAACTTGCAGCTGGAGATACGCTTTGGGGTTAGAAGGCTCTGTGGTCAGATGTGGGCAGTGCAAAACCAGTCATAGAATTTTGCTAATAAATACAAAAATCTGTGAAGGACGCAGGAACAAACAGCCAAACTGCAAGAGCTGATTTTCACACGACTTGAGAAAACAGAGCCCAAACCCATCACAGATGGAGACAGTGACAGGAGGGCAGGAAAAGACAGGGAAAAACTTGGATGCTGGAATTCATTCAGAAACCTGTCCACATGAGCAAATACTCAGTTTGATTTCATTTGTGGTAATAACTGTGTCGTAGACATCAGAAGTGGCCAATAAATTTGATCTTTAAAAAAGTCCTTTAAAGAGACCAGTTAAGTGAAATATGATTTCTAAGTATTTAGGAATAATAATAATAGTGATAATAAAACAACAGTATGCCCTAAAATCATGCTGAATTCAATTCAGTCTTGGACTCAGTGAAAATAGACACTGATCAAGCTGGAGGTTGGCACAGCAGCATACACTGAGCAGCTACTCCATCATGTCACAGTATGAAAAAGGGAAGACAGAACAAGACACTGGGGAAAGATATAAGCATAGTACAAATTACCCTTCAACCAGTCCCAGAATCTCACCATATTTTTGGTTAAAATATATAGCAGAAACATATTTTCTTTGCAAGGCAGAGGATGAAGTGCTAGAATCTGCTTTGTTTTCAGAATAGATGTGGATCAGGATGCTATAGTTGGCCCCACGTCTGTGTGAAAATATGTGTCGGGGTGTGCAACTGGAACCTAAAACAAGGTGAGGAGTACTGTCACAGCAGGATCAGGCTTGAGGTCGTTTGAAATGAGATTAGACTGAAGCACACTGCCACTTCCCAACTGGCCCGTCACAGGGTTTCTTGGTTTACCAGGACCATAATATAGTTGCAGTGACTGGGTGAGAAGAAGAAATTCTTCGGGGGTTAAGTCGAAGCCTAGTGACTGCTTCTGCCTTACCCTCCCCTTGTGCCAAACTTTTGATAATGCTTACAGACAACAATGCTTAGGGGGGAAGTTGGAGTCCAACAGACCTGGCATGGTGATGCCATATTGAAGAAAACTTTCCAAAGAAAAGATCTTGGGGAAAAAACCTTGCCCAAAACGAAGTTCTGGCTGTGGTTAGATCTGTAAGACATTTTCACTATGGGCTGCAAGATGGCATAGCTGTGGTTAGATCAGGCCGAAGTTTCTTGCACTGGCTCTTTTAATTCAGAAATCCTGGGGAAACTTGCCAGGTGGTTGGAAAAATTGACTTGTTTTGATTTCACGGTCGTATTGAGGCCTGGGTGTGAAAACATAGTAAAGCTGATGCTCTTTCCAAATGGTGTTATTGGGAAGCTGACTGAAAGCATTGTCTCAGGCAGGAGTGGGAGGAGCTAGTTGCTCCAGAGAAGGTGCTTGCTTGGGAAAAGTTGAGTGTTTCTTGTTTTTTTTTTTTTTGGTTTGTTTCTTTTTATTTTCCAACTAGTTTGAGAAAGTACAGTGAGGTTGCAGAAAAGGACTCTAGGGAAGGACCTTCAGAAACATATCTTGGTATCAAAACAGAGTGGCTAGAAAATAATTTGAAAAAATTGACTGTCCAGAACCAGAGTATCCCCCCCTGCATGTCTTTACTCAATGTAGATGCAAGCTCTCATCTGGTCTGAAGATCCAGAAAATGAGACACTCAAAGAGCAACACACTGGAGACTGCACTTCACAATCAGAGTCTAGGAGAGCTGTCTGGATTACTGAGAAGGTACTGGCAGGGAGGTGGATGCCCTACAGACCCTGTATCCCATCCTAATCACCTCTCTTTTACCTCTAGGACACCCTGCAGTTTGTCCGCTGGTGGGTCTAGTGCTGGAACGTGCCGGACAACCTCAGACTCAGATGTCAATGACAACTTGTGAGTGCTGTGGTATATCTCTACGCAGTGTCTGCAAACAGCAGACAAAATGCAGCAGTGTCTATTAATTTCCTTACATGCTTTATACCTGTCTAGGTGGAAAGAGTGAGAAATGAATCTGTTCAGGCAAAATCTACTTGCGCAGTTTGCCTCTGGAACAGGTATAGAGGCTTCCGTCTGCAGTGGTGGAGGAAAAGCTTATCACTGAATCTCAGTTAAGGAATTTTTATTTTTATTTTTTTTTAGTTAGTAAGTTTAGTGTTTATCAAATTCTTGCCAAGGTGGAGGCATTTCAGAGCGAAGAATAGCATTTATTTTCAGTATCCATTTTGTTCTTTTTTTTTTTTTTTCCCCAACAAATAAACTGTAAACAATTTTTTCAATTCCTTTTCCTCTTTTTTCAACCAAACATCATCTTTTCTGTTGTCAATGAAAACCAGGTCATTTCTTCTGATTTTCAACCCAATTTTCTCACGAAAAACTCCTCAATTTCATATAATTGCCAGGCTTTGTTTCATGTTTTAACTTTAAAACTTTTCTGAGTAATGGCACAGTTTTTGTGTGGGTGCTAAAAGAGACTCACAAACTCGTGCCTCGTTCACATACACCAGTTCCCCAGGTTCATCCACAGACTAAAGGCAGAGTCCAAACTTTTCCAGGCTCTTAAAATTAGGGTGCCTTTAGCATCTCTCAAAACACACATTTCTCCAAGCTATAGGAGAATGTCTCAGAGGTCGGTATAATTGGCAGGAGACAAAACAGCACTGTTTTGGGCATGGAGCAGAAAGCATGTAGGCATTAAACAATTCAGCATGGCTAGCATTAATTTACTATACTGTTTATGATTAAAGCAAACCTGTCCAAACAGTTAGTCAGACAGAGCTGAGTTTGCACAGCTTTGTCTAGATGTCTTGTCTCATTTAGGATCTGGACCTCTGCGAAGCAGGAATGCAGAGGCAAAGACATGTTGTAGTACACAAGTACAGAGTGGATAAATTCATCGGCACTGGGTGGACAGTGACAAAATGCCGGCTAAAACTCCCCAAGCCCTGCTGCTTTTTGGGCATTGTACTAAGTTCAAGTTTTACTCTTGTAGCTGTAAAAAAGCCCTGGTCTAACAGGAGGAAGAGGAACTTTCCAGTAGGCTGAAGGAGTACAGGTGGTTGAGTTTACCAGCTTTCCAAGTGGTTTTCATTTCTTTTTCCTTCCTGAGATAGTTAAATGCACATTCCTCAGCTGTGTAAAAATAAATGGCCTACTCTCCCACTTCGGGTGAATTTCAAATGAAACCCAGGCTTAATTAGAGCTTTTGAAAGCTTAAGAGTTAATACGTGCCCATTAAACACTAACCACCAATCATTTACTGTCCGTTTGCTAGCGATAAGGAGTGGTGCAAGCAGCTCTGGCTGTCGGCGCTCGCAAGCACACCCACGTGGGATGTGGGGCTGCGTTAGTTGGGACCATCTTTGGAGGAAGGATCACGTGCATGGCACCATGACTGGCTTGGGAGGGCAGGCAGGGGCCAGAGAAAGAAGGAGCAGATATTTGACCTTTCAGAGGCTTGGAGAAATGTCTCCAGCTCAGAAACACCGGGAGGGTAAGCATATCTCTCTGTTGGATTTGCTATGGGGTTTGAGCTTGCGAAAAGGTGGAGAGAGGTATTGGCTCTGAGTGGCCACCAGCAGACCAGTGCCGCTTGGCACTTTGCTGGCCAGCTCTTCAGCTCTGTAAGTCAACGGCATGATGGTGACATATACCTGGCAAGGATCACTGCTGCACAGGATGAATCCCTACGGTTGTCCCTGTGCAGGAAACACCGCAAGAATTATTGTTCCTACTTTATAGGTTTGGGAAACCAAGGATTAAATGAGTTGTCAAAGGCCACACAGAAAGCTAGTGGCAAAGCAGGCAGTACGCCATGAGCCCTCTCTGCTCTCAGAGGCAGCTTGCAGACCACACTGTGTCTCAAAGGCAGCCATTCAACAACCCTGTGGCTTGTATATATGCTTAAATGGAAGACAAATTGCAGCGTTTTTGTCTTTATTTGCACTAGTAACATCTGTCCAGACTTCTAAGGCTACACAATGACTGATGAGTAGTTCAGTAAAGATATCTAGCAGACAAAATAGACATGCAACACACAGGGAGTTATATGTTTAGCTTCCCTGCAAAAATCTCACTGACAGTCTTGCAATAAATATGTAATTTTATGGCCTATTTCTCCATCGTATTCTGCTACATAATATCATGCTAAGAACTGCTAGCTACCTTGCCAATGGAAATATGTTGCTGGCAAGCAGTAAGTCTCTCCAGCTCTGCTCAAGGAGTCATAACTGTAACAATATAAGCAAATAGATCATCAACATATTCCTTTCTGCATTTTTTTCCTTCACTCTCCCCCTTCTTTCCCCATATTTTCCCCTCTCACTTTCTTCTATATCCCCTTCTTTCCCCATACCCCTGCCTCATTCACTCCTCCATTAACGTTTAGAAAATTTCACAGTTTTCTCCCAACCCTGGAAAGAATGTAAGTCGATGCTGCTGATTGCCTTTGAAAACATTTGGAACAAATTATCTCTACTTTTGGAATCTGAATAAAGGAATGCGAGCCTCACTGGAGAAATATGAAATACAGGGTGGGATTCACAGAAGGTCTGTACCTTCTTTTTTTCCTCTTTCTTTAAAAAAAAAAAGAAAATAATACATCTCTTCTTTAATTTTTTTTTCTTCTTTTTATTACTTCAGATTGGAAAAATATTCCATTCAGGAAAAGTGAAGAGTCTAGGAAAGTGCTTTTTGTGAAGTAGTAACTTCATCAGCTCTTTTAAAGGTGAAAATGATGAATGGCATGAGCCAACTGTTAGCGTGAACTCTGTGAACCCGGTGGGCTTGATGAAGAAATGAAGCAGATCTTGGATTCTCTCTGTCTTCTCCAGTCAGGGAGGATTCAGGTCACTAAAGTCTGCTGCCTTATTCTGCTTTTAGATAAATTGCCTCAGTTTCCCTGCTTGCAGGCTGCTGCCACGCCGTGGTGCTATGGAGTTGCCATCGGTAAAACAACAGAAATCTCCTGAGGAAAGGTGCTGTCATAAATTTAGGACAAGTCACACACTTCCAGATTCAGACTTTCCTACTTGTAGGAGTATTTGTATCCGAGATTTTATTTTGTCTCGTTGCAGAAAGTAGTGCCAACCAGAAAGTTTGGTTCCAAATTATGATACAAATGGCTCGAATTTGGTGGAAGGAATTGGGGGACCTAGGGTTTGGGGTTTTTTTCTTTTGTTTTGTTTTGTTCTGTTTGGTGTTCGGACCCATGTCAAGTATTAATGCAAAATCCTTATAACTGAAAGATGGATAACTTTGCACTTGAGGCCTCAAACTAGAAAGCAGGTCAAAAGCAGAATGGTTAAAATTGTGTGTGCACTGACTAATATTTTCAGGCTGCTGTCACACAGACAGGTCTGGGCACAGCAGCAGGAGGAGCAGGTGAGAAGCAAACACCAGCCCTTGCAAAATCAGTAACCAGCTGGTCCACAGGCACTTGTTTGGTTTTAGGAACATTACATCCCTTTGCTCTTGAGTCTTAATCAAGAGAAAATGAAGACAGAAACCTGCCCTGCGGAGGACCAGCCGTCAGACCCACCGTTGTTGGTTCCCCTGGGCCCCACGTGGCCACCGTGGGCCACTGAACCATGGCCTGACAGCTCTGGGCTCAGCCCATCCCTGGAGAAACTATAAACTGGGGAAGAGAGTATCTCAGGGGTTTTCAACAGACAACTACATTGAGCTTCTACTCAGTTTGCAAAAAATAGAAAATACCAATGACCAAGATATTTTTCTGTTTCTCTTCTGCTTTTCTGGAGACACTCCAGAGGAGCTGATGCCTATCCACATGAAAAAGCTGATGAGACTACTGAGTTCAACCTCTTAAGCAGAACTGAATATAAATTGTTCTGAAGATCAAACAAACTTTTTTAAAAGAGCAGAGGAAAACTGGTTTCTAAGCTTTGGACTTTTTGTTTTGTTTCCTTGACTCATAAAGCTTTGGTGAATCCTGCCTTTAAGTACCAGAGACGATGATAGATGCCAAAGCCCTGGCAGGTTTGAATCTGTTCACATAAACCCTGTGGGTGTGAATTTGATTCTTTCCAATGATTGTTTTGGAATGATTTAGTCACATTGTTTTGACCTACTTTCCCTAGTTGCACACTCTATTCGAGCTGGATATTGTTTATACAAAAGGACCGTGAAGGCTATTTTATACACTGGTATATTATTTCTGATAAATTTCATAAAGAAGCTAAGAAAAACAAAACAAAATAAAAAGGAACATAGGAAAAAGTGATTTCAGGTGAAAACCAGAATGTACAATAGGATGCAGCTCTTTGTTCAAACTCTGGCAAAAGTCCCAGCATTTTGAAAGATAGGATATGAGAAAGCAACTGAGAGAGAAATCATTATGGGTTCAAGAAAAGTTGGCTCAAGGGACAAAAACAAGCCCTCCATACCTTGTGTCAAGTCACAAATTGAAGGGTCGTGAGGTTGCCGGGAGATGAAGGAAGGTCATCTATGAGGGGTTTGGATACCATCACCTGGCAGTTCCCTGCCGGATCACAGGCAGTAAATAACCAGCGGCTGGGCCACGGGGGTATTTTCTGGAGACCCTCTCCTGGTTGCACTGACCAACAGTTTGGGCTCATCAGCGCTATTGCAATAGCAATAATAGAGATGATTAGATTCCTTCTTCCTGGAGAGAGAATGTGCCCTACGGAGCTGGGGAGAGATAGGGATCGGGAAGATCATAAAAGATGGGAAGGCAACAGTTGAGGTGGCAAGTCATTAAAGGGAAGTTAATACTGTGAGTGGGAGGTAGTCTAAGAAAATATATTAGAAGCTGAAATGTAAACTTAAAGGGCAAATCTAGCCTTTTACATCTACGATTTTTAAAACAGTCCCAGCGAGTGAAGTGACACAAAATTTTACAAAAAGCTCGACATCTAGTATCTTTTGTATGTCTCTGATAATCAACCTCTTCATATCTGACAGCTGGACTCGGAGCAAGTACTCTTCTTCCAATGTTTGCTAACACCTTGGAAAAACACCATCACTAAGAAAAACACAAACCAACCTCTTGTCTCTGCCAGAGAAATCAGAAATTGTCATTAAGACTGTCAGATTCCCACTTCTCATATAATATAAGCAGGAAAAAAATCTCTGTGTTAGGTTACTTTTGAACTGAAGCACAGAAAAAAATAAAAATTTGAGTGTAAATATGTCTTGAATGCCAGATCTCCTGGATTTCAGGAAATCCTCATAAGCATACAAGTCCGCTCAGCTTAAAAGCTTACAGCAATGAAATATTACCAATAAAACATCATCAATAAACTTTCACATACAGTAATTGGAATGCAAAAGGTATTTAATCTTCAAGCATAGCATACATCATGGCTGAAGCCTGGAAACTTCTGAGAGTAATACCATTTATATACTTCCGCATTTTGTGCATTTTAGTTCTGTGCAAGACAAAGGAAACATCTGTAGGGAAAACATCAATTCTGTGGCACAGGTTACGGATTACCCTGCTGTTCTGTAAATATGTATATACATCTAAGATGTATGCGTTATTCTGAAAGGAAGTCAGTCATCCAAACATTGATTTTCCTGCAAGAAGTGTAATTCACTGGTGCACAGTTTCTCTAATTTAGCAAGCACTATTTGCTCTTCTCATACATGGATTTTTGCATTAAAGGATATGGTTTGCTAATAAGTTTCTGCATATGTGTTGCAGAAGAGGGAAATCTTTACCTAGAAATCTTTATCTCCACTGAATGGTACCTTTCAGCTAATGAGATTGCTGTCACCTAAATTTTCATTGTTTTAAGAGCAAGTGACTGCCGACAGTTTCCTTTCAAGCTTGAATGATGAAAGGAAAACACCACGCTGCCTCATCTGGCTAGCTTGCTGAGAGCTAATGAGCCTGAGGCTGCACCCATCTTTGCTATACCAGTGTGACCTTATGTCTGCTAATGCACAGGGAAGGAGTGAAAAATGTACTGCTAGTTCCCCCCAACAGTTCCCTGGGGACATGCTGAATGTGCCAAACAATTTAGTAAATATATATCAAGTTACTGTGTTGAAACATACTCCAATGTATTGCGACCCTGGGTATCTCAATCAAAAAACTATATTCTATTTTTGCTTATCTTCCCCCTCTGTGTTCAGCATTTGACAATTCCTCCTTAAAAAGGTTATCTTTTCTTGCTAGATTTTAAACTTTGAACAAAAATTTTCACTTGATGCTTAGTTTTGTAATAAACTACCTGAAATTTTTAACTTTGTGTTTGTTTGTTTGTTGTTTTGTTTTGTTTTGTTTTTCGTTTTTTCCTACCGGGCAAAAAGGACTTGATGTCTGATTTGATAGTGCAGGTTTGAAGGCTGTTCAGCTGTTAACAACTGAAAGCACTGAGTAGCTCAGACATGTGTCTCAAAACAATTTTGACCATGCATAGTCAATGGAAAGTATTTCATGGCTTCCCCTTGGTGAAACCTCTTTCTTCTTTGTGCTCTGTTTCCATAAATACTGCTGGATATGAGCTTTACTGGATTTTAAGATCAAACTTGTTTGCAAATTTTACAGTCAAATATGCAGTTTGAAATTCTCCCTGTATGGTAGTTATTTGCTGAAGCCATCTAATAGGGAATGGAAATGCCACCAAACAGTATATGTGTGTGTGTGTATGTATACATATACATATATATATAAAAATAGCCATGTAAAATTGACATATTCACAATGCATAATGGATTTTTGAAGACTATAGAAGCTCAAGAGGTTTTTGATGAAAAAAATATTAAATCAGTTAAATAGTGTTAGTTTGCCAGTGTAAGTCAAAGCAAAATGAAAAAATCTAAAAATATCAAAGAAGTTTCTAGTGATTTTCATAGCTCTAAGACTTGCTATCTGCTGGAATACAGTTCAGGGCTTTGATCTGGCCAGAGATCTTTGTGAGCTATGCAGAAGATTTGCCTTTTATCTAATAGAGACTTCTTGTGTCTTGATAATTTTGGCAACACCTGGAAGGTACAGCCTAGACTGACCAGTATCTCTGTTCACATAAATGTGAAGCATGGAGTAAAGATGAATTAAAAAAAGGGGGTTTCAACCCCTGGCAGGAAATAGTCTTCAATGCTGAATATTTTGGGGTGATCTGATCAAAAAGATGATGGATATACTGGGCTGAGAGAACTGCACCAGATCTTTTCCTGATCAAGTCAGTCTTGCATCTTCTGGTAGCATTACTGCTAGCTGTGATAAATGAAGATCTTCACTTTCATACCTCAGCAGATGTCCGTATCACCCATTTATCCATTATAAAGTCAAACACAAACCTTTCAAAAAATATCTGTCAGGCTGGCCGTAAAGCAGAACAAAGCTCTGAAGTTGTGACTCCTCTAAATATACCCAGTCTATTCCTCTGTTGCACGAGGATGTGCTTAACACGTCACAGAATCACTGCCTTGTCCCAGGAGATAAATAACTTAGATTTTCTTCACGAGATACTGTTGGGCAAAAAGTCCTGAGACAGGTTCTGCTTACTTCTAGCAACCCTGGAGCATGCAGAGGGTAAACCCTTTAGAGATGTTACTTACTCCAAAAGACCTTATCAGCTGTTGGCAGCAGCAACCTGTGTGGTTTGTCAGTTTCTGAAGTTTATAGATATTTACATGCAGAAACAGAACAGACATTTTTAGTTATTCCACCCAGCCCATGGCTCCCCTCTATGCGCTATTCAGTCAAGTTTCTGAGGCCTCCAGAAAACAAATTTCTACCATTTCCCTCGAGGATGGACTTGGCAACTGAAGAGGTGCTTATCTTTTGGGAAGTCACTCCCTGCACTGAAAGAAAGGAGCTTCGCAAAAGCCAGTCCTGATCTCAGACAAACAAAGTACGGGGAGAAGAGACCGCCTTCCCCGTTTTGAGGGCAGAGGATGCCAGAAGGGAAGATGAAGCTATTGACCTCGTGTGGCACTAGACTGACCGTGTTAGCACCCTCCTAACACTGCAAGGCCTGCCAGGGCTGTCTGTTCCGGGCTGCTCAGCTCCAGGTGGATGTGGTGCAAGGTGCAGATCTGAACACAAACGTCCTGCCTTGTGCCTTCAGCCTCTGCACTTTCTAGTGGGCTGTTCTGTTTTGTGTTGCAGTTGCCAGCCGTCGCTGTTTGCTCTGCCGTTGGAACAGTAGAAGCGCTGGCTTGTTGGCATGGGAGCTGCTTTTCCCTCGCATTAAGCCTGTCTGAGCTATTATTGCACTGCAGTCACCCGGTCCCTTTCGCTTTCTGCGGCATCAGCATTTCACTGCAGTAGCTGTTGCAGAGCACTATAACCCCGTGGATGTGCATTATAAGCCCTGAGCCTTGAATAACAGGAGCAATGTTTTCTTCTCTGTGATCTCTGCCTTCATTGTAAATAAATATTAGGTCTGAAACATGGAAACATATGTTTGATTTCCTTTATTTGCCTCTATCCACACCTTCCAGAACTGCTGCAGTAAATCCTTCATACTAATTATTATCCTTTAAGACTCACAGAGCAGCAAATAGTTACACACTGCTTATTGCACAGAGATGCACCATAGCTCTTATCCAAAAGCTAAAATCAAACTGGGACAAGATTAAGTATATTCGAGGCAAACACACCCACAATCTAATCAAGACAAAAGAAGAAATCCTGGCTCTGTTTGAGTCAATGGGAGTTTTGCCACTGACTTCAGTGAGGTTAGAATTTCACCCAAGATAAACAAGTATGAGACAAGACGAAATAAAATAGTTTAGAAGTCGGAAGGTTTGTGGATGAGTCATGGGAGAATAAAGGAAGGGATATTTACTTCCTGAGGGAAATGAAGATGGGGCAAAAATGAAATATGAATATTTATATTTGGATGAGTGCAGTGAAGGAAAAGTGAAGGTTCCTGGTGTGCACACGCACCTTCCTGGCAGCTGCAGGGAGGGCACCAAGACGTGGCTGCATGGTTGGCCTTGCTGGCACTCTGCTGGTGAGGGGTCAACACCATTGCCCGATAGGCAGCGTGACAAACGGCTTCACCAAAACCTCACCAATTACATTTTTTCCTCACTGCAATTATTCCCTCCTGCAAAAGTTCTGGAAGGTTCTTTACCAGGCTTTATTTTCCATTATTTGACACCTGAAGAGCAATAATGAATGTTCCAGAACTAAAAGACCCTCCTTTGATAGAAATATAATACAAATATAATTTTTGAAGGAAAAATGTTTTCTTTTTTTTCTCATATATCCAGCTTAGCATAAAAAGATTATTTTTCTTTTTCAAGCAGCAAAAACATTTAACCAGTTCTTTTTTTTTGGATGTGTTTCTTGGTGATACAGTGTGATTATATAGTTTACAATAGTTGGAAGAGAACAAGATCTTTCACTCTTGGTCTTGCCCTTAATGGAAAGTGAAGAGGTGCTGGGTCTTGTCTTAGAAGACATCACCTACCCTCAGCCTCGTGGTCCCTGCCACTTGCAGGACCAGTCTCTGGGGAGAGGAGCTGCCACTGCTTCCTAAGTGAGCGCGTGGCTGCCTTCACCATTTGGTCTTTCTTTCGCTGCGGAGAAATGGTGCTTGAAATGGGCAAAAAGTTACGGCAACCTGACCAAGTGGTAGCCTTGCGGAGGTTGCCATCCCTCTGCAAGGAGAGCTGTGCTGCTCCTTAAAATGGTCCTCCAAGATGCCAGCTCTGAATTACCTCCTGCAGGATGTTGCTGCTACACGTTTTTGCAGTCCTCAGCACAAAGCCCAGCTGGTGTTCTGCTAGTCAGAGGGACATAGACAGCCTGGAGAAATGGGTCCATAGGAATTCAATGGAGCTTAGCAAAGGGAAGTACTAATTCCTATCCCTGAGGGGGCACAACCCCAGGCAGTACATTCCTGGAGATGCTCAAAATCTGACTGGACACAGTCTTGCGCAACCTGGTCTGGATGAACGTGCTTGAGCAGGGGGGTTGGGCTAGATGATCTCTGGAGGTCCCTTCCAACCTCAGCTATTCTGTGATTGTGCATGTTCCCTACAGAACACACCAAAGATTTTAGCCAAGGTAGGCTAAAGTTAGTCTTTGGATGTACTCAACATGTCTGTGTCTAAGACTGTGAGTTTGGATGAATAAGAAATTCCTTCCCCTAATATTCTCACTTCCTATGGAGGGAATCTAATATCTGCAAGTTACTCAGGGACGTTGCCTCTCTGATATCGCGTAAACACATACGGGCAAGAGCATCTCTGACCAGCCTAGGCCAGCTTCAGTACAACTCTACCTCAGCTGCAGTTATCAGAGGTTTTTTCACACACTTGGCTGGGAACGAGACTGAGCGTTAGTAAAATTGGTATGGCTGAACCACCTTATGAAACTAAAGATGCTGACAGCTTACCATACCTATAATGATGGCGGCTTCCATTAAAATGTCATTCATGAAACAGCTCTTACTAGCTTAATCTACTATTCTGAGTGCATAGGAAATGTTTGGCATCCCACATACTAGTGAATAACAACTTATTAAAGTCTCTCCATCACAATATCTTGAGGGTCCTGAGAACAGCAAAGAGGGAGAGAGAACATTTTGTCTCAGTCATGAAGAGTCACTGTCCTCAGGGCTACTTAGTGCTGCTTCGGGGATGCAGAGCTGCTGATAGGGAAACTCCTCTGCTTCCCCGTTCTGCATTGAATCCATGCTAAAGGGAGAACAGATCTGAAATCCATTTTCCCTTTGCTAAAAGGAGCTATTAAGGAGCAGTTAAGAGGTAGTGTAAGAACAGAGAATGGGTAGTGTGATTTTTTCTACCGATAGTCCCATCCAGCCAATAATAAACAGTAGAGAGACCACCTCCCCGAATTTTGTCCAGTTTCTTTCAACCTCTGTTAACATCTTGTGACTGTGAGTTCCTCTGGAACTGCAGGGGAGCAAGAGCCAAGTGCAGCCTTGCAGGGCCCTTATATCTCTTATCTGGTTTCTGCAACACCCTCCCTGGACATAAATAAGATCAACTTCAAAGCAGCAAGAGGATGAAGAGGGATCTAGACCAGCCCAGGCAGAGAGTGCGTGGTTTGTAATGAGTGCTTGAAGATAGCATAGCCACATCAGTCCTTGCAGCAGAGGCACACCAGAAATCAAAGACAGCAGTCCAAAAAGAAGACCAAAGGCACCAGGAAGCACAATAAACTGATAAACGGGGGAGATATTTTCTATGCTTTTCCATACTTTCAAGTTGCCTTTCTTTAAAATGACCCTGTATGGGCACACATGCCGCTTTGCGGTGAGGGGGAAAACAATTTGTGGTGAGACCTTGTTGATGTCTCAGCCCAGAAACTTCCCAATGCATTCTTGCTTTCACACAAACTTCACCCTGCTCCCCAGAAAATCGCATTCCAGACTTTTCTTGCTGTAAATCTGTATCTGGTTATTTGTTATTGGAACTAGTATGTGGCTACGAAACCCAGACCCATCCTTGGCCTGGAGGCCTGCCAAGGTCTCCAGATCTTTTACAACCAGTGTTTCAATCAAGTTATTTATTCACCTAATCAAAAAGTAAATGTTATATATAACTTCAGGACTTCAAAGAATCTGTCTGCCATGGTGGGATACAAATGAAACCACAGTTTTCAGAATGCTGGTGATAGCTGACAGTAGCTATCTGGTAAAATAAGCTCTAACTGACTCACACAGAGCATGCCTCCCGAAAGCAAGAACCGTTAAAAATCCAGGCTGTGGATGCTCCCTCTCTGGAAGTGTTCAAGGTGTCCCTGCCATGGCAGAGGGGTTGGAACTAGGCGATCTTTGTGGTCCCTGCCAGCCTAAACCATTCTATGATTCCATGAAACAGTGTGGACGAAGCAAGAATCAGAGCTCAAATAGTAAGGGTAGACATAGTGGTTATTGACATAAAACCCAAGCATTTAACCCAGAAAAATACCTACCTGCTGGGCTGAAAAGATGAGTGGTACTCAGGACAAGACTGAAACAAGCAAAGGAGGATGATGAAACGGTCTCTCAACACCTTAAGTAAGCCATATTCCGTATTCAGTTCCAAGACTACCTTGGCTGGTTTTATTAAGCAATTGATTCATTCAGATAAAATACAATCAAGCAAGAGTTAGTGTTCCTAAGTTCATTTTGAAACATTACACTAATTAATTAGTATTTTATATTAGGATGAAAATTTAATGAGAATTCTACAGGGTCAGCAATGCTTTTCCCCATTACCTGAAGGAACAATGAGCAAAACCCGAATGCAGATTCCAGCTTTCACTGATTATAAACTGCTTTAGAAATTAAAGGGGTGGCAACCATTCTGAGCAACAAATGACATCTCTGCCCTGAAGGACAAAGTAGGACAGCCTACTTAATGAAGTGAGAGATTCAAGAGAGAGATGACTGATTCATTTCCAGAGGTGATCCATAACCAGTGGGTTTTAAAAAAATACTAAAATATTGGAGGGACATTCTGGAAAGTGCGAATTGACAAAACAATCTTGTCTCATCAACAGCAGTGAGTCTGAAAGTAGGACAAATAAGAATAGACCACCAAGAATGATAACAAGAAAGGCGTGGAGATAGAAAAGCCTAAGCATAGCACAGAAGAATGAGACATGCCCCACCCCACCCTCCTACCCCCAAATGGATTTGAAGTAGTTCTTGAAATGGACCAGCTGCTTAGGAAACAGAAGAGAAACATCTTGTGAGTCTTGGTGCATTTTACCAGTTACTTTGAATTAGAGATGCAAACAGCTGATATTAGAGAGCATTCCTAGTTCACCACTCTATTACCATGTTTTCTGCTAACAATCTTTTCAATCATCTTATCTAGGCTGAGCAGGAGCATACAGACATTTTCATGAAAGCTCCAAACTGAGCAACATGTTTCTGTTTTTCTCCTCAGACTGAAGCTTAATATCAGTTTGTCGAGAAATCTTTTAGGGAACTGTTAGGAGGAAAACTCCTCCCTCTAGCAGAGCTTGTAGTCTGCAAAAAAAAAACAACCCACCATGTGCAAAGCCCTCCCTCCAATGGAGAACCTTGAGGCAAGGACAATTTTGCACTTACTAATTTTGTAAGCACATGGCAATGGTTGGGCAATCCTCATTTGGGATCATCCCTACTTGACCAGCTCTAAGCTGTCTCTACTGTATGCTCACCTGTTGTGATGAACTGTTATATTTTTGTTATGGTAGATGCCACAAACAGCTGGCATGGTAGGTAGCAACACTAAAATGGGACAGGCAGTATAAACTCAGGGCACATCTGACAGGAGGTTGATTCATTCCCTGACAGACCAGATATCTGTATGCTCAACTGCAGCATCAAAGTCTGTGTTTAGGCATTGAAAAAGCTGGGAATAGTTTAGCAGAACTGGTAAATACAATATTAATGCCCTGGAATTATTTAAGCAGAAGTGCTCTGCTTATACAAAGTGGATTCTCTATGGTTAAGCACATTGGCTGGTCCTGACATTAACACCTCTCCCTTCTAAGCTTGCTAAGCTTGCAAAGCCCCAGTGGGATGCAAGGTAGTCAGTGGAGACAAGCACTGGGACCACATGTAAGACTTACAATGAACCTCCTGGTCTGCCACTGAATCAAGCAAGTATCTGCTAAGTTACTGTGTCATGTGGGTGCATTCTCTTAGCACGTCCATCTTGTGATGCAAAATGAAAGCAAAGGCACTTGATGTGTTGATCAGTAGCTGCTATAGAATAGAATAGAATAGAATAGGATAGAATAGAATAGAATAGAATAGAATAGAATAGAATAGAATAGAATAGAATAGAATAGAATAGAATAGAATAGAATAGAATATTCCGGTTGGATGGGACCTGCAATGATCATCTATCCAGCTGCTTATGCTGTGCTAACCTGGCTGCTTGCAGTTTGTGAACACCTATGTGGCAGTTTTGTGGCTGTGTGTATAGATACAGAAGCCTGTGTACTTGAAAATCAGATCTTTAAAGAGCAGAATGGAACTGAAACTCTGACACACAAAAACAACCATGCTGCATCCCATCCTGCTTCATACTATACTGACATTTTCCTTTAGGAGGACACTCAAACACATACCAGCTGCTAACCTGCCTACTGTCCAAAGACAGGCAAATTTACTGGTCTCTGATACCTTGTATAATCATTTGCACCTCTGGAAGGTCACTGTAAAAATACGGCACTTCAGAGCTGCGCTGTTTAACACTCACTGTGTACAGATGTAAATGGCTAGCCACTGCAGAAAGCAACTGAGAATAGATCCAGTATGCTACGCTAATTAAATGTCTGACCAGACATAACTAGAGGAAAACCAGAGGAAAAGGAGGACTCCATTTCTTATCTGTTAACACAAATATTCAGACAATTTTTATGGTCACAAAGCATATTTACACTTTCTGTAATATCAGATATAAACACAATAACAAAAGTTGGACTTGCCAATGACTTCATTGTCTATATCAGGAAAGGAATGCTCTTCATGATGTTCTGTAAAGAACAAGCTCTTTTGCCATTGCATAAAACAACTTCTTAAATAAATTATTCCCCATAGTGCCAATATGAAGGTTGTAGCAAAATCTCAGTGTCTGGATGGTTTGGAAACCTATCTGATAAAGATGTATTCACAAAAGAGCAGATAGTGCCAGACTGTTCCAGTAGCTTCCTGGTTTTCTAGACAGATGTGACTGATTTTCTAGACAAAAGAGATGTGAAAAGGCTCATTTGATAAAGTACTACCTGAGACACAGTCTAGCTACCTGGTGAAGGTGATGGATTGTAGAGGAAATCATTGTGTGGGGGAGAGAGTGGCTAAAGAGCAGACAGCAGGGTTAACACTGAAAGTTGAATTATTACTCTAGAGGGCGACAACGCTCTTGGACCTCGGCTGGTTTTTCTGCTAATGCTGGCAGAGGGCACGATCTTTGACTGTTAATACAGAGGAACATCAGAAGGTGGTACAGATATGGCATAGGCTTGGAAACCTGATAGAGAAGAATATCATACCATTCAACAGCATGGTGCAAAATCACGAATCCCAAGGGAAAGTATATGAATATTTTGATATTCTGATAACCAAATATTACCATCCTTTGGAACGATTAAGGAGGAAATGGCCTAGAGGTACTAGCTCATCACAGGCTGAAGTAGTGGAACGACAAATATGATCTAATAGTTTGCAAAAGGGAGAGTTATTTCTAGTGGAGAAAAAGACTTCTAGGTGAGAAGTCCTTTGAAGACATGTTGCAGAGAGACGGAGCAAGTGTGCAAGAAGTAACAGTCTGATAAGACAAAGGAATTCTTGCAACTGTAAGGCAAAACCCAGCCATTTTTTAAGATGTTTCTCTTTATGAAGAAGTTTGGAAAGTTTATGCAGTGGATTTTGTGAGACACCTGTAGTAGTCAAGTCTAAAGTCAGTGGTGCAGGAGATTTGTACACACGTAACAATCCCAATTTCCAAGTTACTTGTAGCTCTTTATGAATATTATTTCTTGTATAAATGCCGTATTTCAGCTTAGATATCCTCCTCTTTTTCCCCTAATGCTTATCCCCAGTTCCCTTCACTTCAGCAGCTAAACCGCTACACTCTGTTAAAGCTTTCATCTGGTCAGATGGGCAAAAAGCAGGGTGATTTCACCCATGCTGTGCACAGATGGCTATGGCACAGCTCCAGTTGACAAGTCACCTTGGGCGGAGCTGTGTCACCCGCTTTAGGATGACTTATCAATACACCATCCATTGTTAATACAACCTGGTAACTTCTAGACTGGACAGATTCACTTCTGGGGAACTTGAAGCATCTGCCCATCCAGTTAGATGCTCTCCACAAGTGTTGCCTTTCGTTTAGGAGCCAAAGAGTGGATTAACTGAAGATAGCACTGAACTAGGGGCTGTGCAAATACATGTCCAAACAAAATGAGGTAAAAGCCAGTGATCCCCAAGTGTTTGCATCACACAAAAGTCATGCTTTCTTGGGAGCAATCTCATCAAGGCTAGAGAACTAGTGACATGCACACTTTTTATCTATTATGAGTTGCAGGCTGTTCATCATGGCTTCCCAGAGAAACTGTGATTTGTTGGGCATATGTCTGAATTCCTCCCTCTCAAAGGTCAAACCTGAAAGTACTAGTGGTGCAGACAGAGGAGAATTACTCAGAAAGAACGGGACTAGTGGTGTTGGCAAGAAAGGAGCATTTGGCAATCCAGCCTGTCATACTGTCAGCGATTTTGCATGATCAGATTCTATCTGTCCTTATTTTTTCTTTGATTCTCTTGCAGTCAATATTTCTGTATTCCTATTAGTCTAGCAAATGTTGGTGTAAGATGCAAATTTCACGTGTACCTTGAAATATCAAAATATCTTCTTTCCTACTGCAGCAAATTCTTCCACCTTGAAATTTCAGTTTATTTCACAATCTAGCTGCCTATAGCCAATCACACAATTGCTTTTTTAACCAGCCTGGTTACAGAGACAGGCAGATTGCTTTTTTTTTAAAAAAAAACCTGCTTCAAGTTAATCTCTGCAGAATTACAGATTAACCCAAGATCAGAAGAGATAAGAGGAATGAGGCACTGGGTACTAAATATTGTCATAATTTCAGACTCTCTTCAGACAAAGTAGTTTTGAATTTACTCCTTATTTTCCAGATCATCAGCTTTAATCGTAAACTCTTCATCATTATAGACTATGGCCAGCATGAAATCTTAACAACTGTGGAAGATTTTTAGGTCCAACACACAAACCTCCCTACCTATGGGCGTTCAGAAGGGAAGCTTTTTTAACTGTGTCCACACTGGTAACCAGTTCCTGAAATAGTGCTCTGGAAAGTGCTTTGAGATCTGTGGATGAAAAGAAATCCCATTCTGAGATCCAGTAAATATACAAAACCATAGCTTGTTTGAAACGCATCTACACATTTGAAATGCTTCCTTTACTGTTTTCTGTAAGAAAAGCGCTGCACCTTGGGAAGTAGTGAAGATGTTTCACTAGTCAGGAGGCAGCACTGTTAGTGAACATGCCAAAACCTGGTAACATAAGCAGACAAAAGGAGAGAAATTCTCTTTTGCAATTTGAACCCATCAGCCCTGAAATTAAGATGTTAATTCATCAGGCCAAAATGGACAGTTCAATCAGATTAGTGAAGTTTCTATCACCATTCAGCTTTCTTCCAAGAAACGTTTCTCTGTATGAAGGCGGTCAGCTTCAGGAATCTATAAACTATGTTCCATTACACTATTCTATAAGAATAGTCTATTCTATAGAATAGTCTTCATGAGAAATGTGTTGGTCATACAGCAATATTAAGAGCGTTAATTTCTGTGGACTTCTTTGTAGGAATTAGGTCCAAGAGTGCAATTTAAATCAGATGAAAAAAAAAAATTTATTAATGCTAAGACATACCAGCTTTAGCAAAGACAGAAACGTTGCATGGAAATCCTGACTAGAACAAAAGTTTTGGACCAGGGCTCAAGAAATTTAGAATGAGGTAATATTATTTTCCTTTCAGAATTAACAATTTTTGCCCAAATCCATTGATTTTATTCAAGTTTGTCAAACAGTGCAAGGACGAGATTAAGTTCACCAAGCATAACTGTAGGCAACAGGGGTGGTCTTCCATCACCTTGTGGCCAAGGGCTGGGATATTTGCCTGCACTGTGAAAAGTGAAATTCAATTTCTTTTTCTTCTGCTGAAAATTTGAACTTGTGTATCCCAGGTCAGTGAATTAATTAGGATGCTCTGTGGGTTGCCTGGTGGAGAGACTCTTGGTCCCTCCTTCACACTTTCCAGATTTACACCATGGGTGCTCTTTTATGTTGTATAAATAGTTAATCATGGGTCCTGGGACTGGCGCAGGAGTGCTCCGGCTCACAGACGGCATTGAACTGCCAGGGCACAGAGTCATTCAGCCTCCTCCTGGCTCAGTTCGTCTATTGAAATACAGCACAAAGGTTCCAGCAGATGAGATGATGAAAGGCCGGCCCTCCGCATGCCCGGCAACCTCTGATTAGGATGTTCACTGCAAACGTAGGAGTCGTTGATCCAAATCCTTGCTTTGAACTTTTTCCCCCGTCTTTTCAGAAGTCTCTCAGGTTCTTCGTCACTCAGTTTTCCACCTCTTACGGGAAAACTATGAGGTGGCCAGAGCCTACAATGATGTAGGCTTTAGAAATGTCTAAATGGTGTACGAAAAACATAGAAAGCAAAATGAGTGCATGATGTAGCTCATGACATCCCACTGAAAGGTAATTCCCCCGGGGCTGGATGGGCAGTCATTGCACAGCCATGCAGACCAGTCTTGTGCAGAACAAATACGTCATGTCATAGGATCTCATCATTGTTCTGTAAAGTGGTTATGTGTTGCCAGTGCTCTGCAAATTGATTCTGACAAGAAGGATA
This sequence comes from Leptosomus discolor, assembly GCF_034619465.1. Taxonomy (NCBI): domain Eukaryota; kingdom Metazoa; phylum Chordata; class Aves; order Leptosomiformes; family Leptosomidae; genus Leptosomus; species Leptosomus discolor. Next base: position 89,149,562 of record NC_141419.1, on the reverse strand, counting down.
ATAATAGCGTGCCATCCACTAGACCATCTGGTCTTTCCTACCAAAAATATCTTAATCAACTATTAGAGATGTTTAATATGCATCACAGCAGGAATTATTTGTGGGTATTAAGCAGTGGCTGAAACCAAATGCAGCGAAAGAACATACACCCATAGTCTTGGCTGGCGTGGAGTACTGTAGCAGAGTCATTAAAGCTATGCTGACTTGTGCCAGTTGAGAATATGGCCCATCATATTTAGAAACACAGTATTGAGAGTGGTTATGCTCTGAAACTTAATAAAATTACAAATTGGAATATCTCTAGTGAAATTAATGATCCAAAATATTACAGTCAAGCAGAAGTCAGCCTTGTCTTGAATTTTGAAGGTCATTTGCAGTCATAAAAATGCACTTTTATGCTTTAGAGCTTTGAAACAATAGTAAGGCAAAGGAGACATTTGACAGTGAGGAGGATAAAAAGATTCATCTATCCCCCTCCATAATGCAATTAATTTGCTGAAAGAAACCCACAGAGAACTGCCCCCCTCAAAAACTCCCCACAAAACGTAATCCCTAGTGACGTTCAGAATAAGCTGGTGGCCATTATTTCTTTTAAGTTGTTCTTGCGACTGGGCAGAAGAGGGTACAAAAGAAAAATCATGTGGAGAAGGTATCTCTGTTCAGACATTAGATGTTTCCTAGTTGCCAGCCTGACATGCTTCTTTCCTCCTGCAAACTTCTAATAGGAACTGGAGAAAAGATGGATTTAGGGAATATCCAGGAGTAAAAAATAAAAGAGCTTGAGTCAAGCCAAAGCAAAATACTTTGGCTCAGTGAAATGAAAATAAAACCCAACTAAACCAAACTAACTCCCCAGGCAAACAAAAAGTTTTTGGGAAAAAAAAAAATTTAGTCAGATTCAAGGCAGTTTTTCTGGTTTTATAGAAAAGATGTTTCAGATTATCTTCCCTTTCCCTAATTGTCCTAGCACCTTAATTTTTCTTCTTTTATTTTTAAAAGAGAAATCAGGTTGGTTTTGAATTAACCAATTTTAATTATAAATCTTCTAGCTTTTTAAAACTAACTCTCTCATTTTGAAGCTTTGGAAATACATATTTTTTAACCTAAAAAAAAAATCCTTCACTGTCTCCTGCAAAAAGCATATGTTGTATTGGACGAAATTTTCAGATAAGTACTTATCTCACAGAAATATTTCATCCAGCTCTACCCAACACCAACAGAGGATGGAGATATGACTAAGTCCCCAGAGAGAAGAAAAAAGAAAAATGAGAACTGAATTACTGAAAAAAAGAAATTATCCCAAACGAGAGCAGAAATTTGTTGTTCGGAGGAGGAAGATACAGGTGAATTGGACAAGAGATATCTAACTGCTCTTGACCAAAAAGATTTGAACAAGCTTGGCAAGCCAGTCACAGATTAAAAACCCCTGCACAAGGAATGCCTTGTCCCTTGGTCCAAATCATACATGGTAGGGATTAAACACATGCCTCATGTGCCTAATTTTCCGCATGTAGTGGAGGAATAATGAATATTACCTTGATGCCTTGAGAGCTTAGAGATATGTACAGAAGCACAGGGTGAAACCCTAATCTAACTGAAATCCATAGCAGAACTTTCTTTGACCTTGGGTTCTTCCCTTCCAACCTGTACCGTTCTGTGATTCTGTGATTCTGTGATTCTCTTTTATTCCTATCATTGTTCCTCTAGTTTCTCTTTCACCTAAGAGAACAAGATTTCAGAAAGGAAAAATCAGAGGATGTGTCTGTTTGTGTCACCTCTATGATACAGTCATGTAGCCCATCTCCATTGTATCAGGCCTTGTACACAAACAGGGACAGATCTTTCCCCCAAAGACCTCACAATTCCTACCAACAAAGCAATGACTAGAGAAAAGGAGGTATTTGCTCTTTCGTTTTCAAACACTGTGGTTGACCTGCTCCTTTCTGGAAGTCAGTTCAGGCTTAGGCATTTGCCAAGAAAGTTTTCTCTCTGGCCCACGCAAGTCTGACTTCAGATATCGTAATGTTTTTTTTCGGGCTTTTTTTTTTTTTCCTCTTTCTCAAGAGGAAAGAGGACTACTATAATTAAATTTTTAGAAGGGGCAACATTAACAAAGATGAAAAAGGTAAAACTAAATCAATACAAGGTAATGTTTGAGCTGATCTGTGCTGAAATATCATTTTAAAATATTCAGTCCATGAAACTATCCCTACATTTATTTTTTATCTTCATTTTTGGAGGAAAAAATGCCTTTATATTTACATTTTCATGGGAGACAAAGCTTGTTTTCCGTGCAGCTGTATACTTCAGGTTGACAGCTGCATCTTTGATGGATATGATCACTCAAGCTGAGGTCACTTAAGCGTCTTGAGCTGATCCTATGCAAGGCTTTGGAAATGACCAGAGCTACCTCGAAATTGTCCTAAAGAGAAAATAGCCCCAGGACAACAGACACTTCAGGGCCATGTTGCCATGCAGACCATTTGCTCTCTTCTGACCCCAAGAGAGCTTTGTCTCACTAGTTTTGTATTTCCTGCATACAACAAGACAGAATTTATGGAGTCCAAAGTGTTAATGGAAAATCATACTGTTGGTACATTGCAGAAGGCAGGACTGGATCCTGCTTCTCCTGTGGTGTATGGTTGCCCACTGCTCCAAATCTTACAAGTGTCAAAGTCAGAATGAAAACTGCCTTAGAGGTCTAGAAAAATGAGCTATAATGTCATGTTAATCCATGTCTGAAGGCAGGGCTGGCACAAGGATTTCCATCCTTATAGGTTGTGGTTCATTTTCCCCAATGTCCAGTTTTGAGAACTCAGTTTTAATCTGGATGAGGTATGACAGGACTCATGATTTTGTTATCCTAAAATGAAAAAAAAAAAAACCAAACCAAACAAAACCAACAAACTTATCTTGTTGAGTCCGTGACACCTAAGAGGCAGCTGACAGAATTTGAATTGACAGCAAAATAAGGCAGGGTCTCTCTGGGGAAAAGGGAGACTGGCTGTCTCTCCCAATATGTTTTTATGGAGTTCAGAGTTACATACCTTCCTCATAATGTTTGCATAATTAGCACTTCAGTCTGGGGTTTTCCAAACTCAAAAGGCAACCCCCTAAATCTTGCACACCCTGTGAAGCTGAAGGCAAGAACTGTGAGTCAGCCGTGGAGCTGCAGGGCATTAGAAGTAACCTACATGCGTAACTTACTCTCTTTCAAATACCTCATCAATCTGGAAGTTACACTCCCCACATGTCTCTTCTGTCAATTCGTCTTAACTGTCAAAGAGGGGTCATTTTCAAAGGACTCGAGTGACAGCTCAGAAATCCATCTTGGTGGATTGGCAGGGCCTGGGAACTGTGTCTCTGAACTGTACAGAGGTCAGCCATTTAATTTCATATGAGTTCCCATGATTTATACATGTTCCAGCTCTCGATACAGAACAGCTCGTGCTTCCTCTGTTCGTCGGGATGTAATGCCTGTCTAGGGATTGCTTCCTTCTGTACAGTGTGTACAACTACAAAGCACAACGCCAGTGCTAAAATAGATCAATACACTCTTATTATTATTCTTATATCAAAAGGGGCAGCAGGTAGGTGTCCTGTGAACAGAAAATCTGATAAAATGGACTTGCCTTGTCAGACATTCGCTGGTCCTCCTTCTGTTTGCTTGTTTGAACAGCGTTAATGGGCACAGGTAAAATCAGCCCTTGGTACAGGCAAAGAAACTTGTCTGGTAAGATGTGCAATGGAGAAGGAGGAAATTCACAAGGAATTTCTTGTGATCCATAGCAATGCTTTACAAAACTAAAGTCTTTCAAGATATTCTGCTATGTCTGTTTTTTGGACAAGGAAGGGAAGTTTTAGAAAGACACAAAGGAAGTAGTTTGCCCAACTCACATAGTTTCAAAGGAAGGAACCAAGATTTCTGGGCTACCAGCCCTGCCTCGCTCCATACAGTGTCATAGCTTTGACATTCCTGTGTTGTTTCACCCATCCAATGTACTCAGTCACAGGAAGAGTCAGGAGAGTTCAAAGGCAGCCTGTAAACTTGGCCTGGACGTACCATGAAAGCAAAAAAGCTGTCCAGGACATGCCAACAAGTTTACATTCGAGATCTGCAGAACAATTCCATCCCAGAAATACTCAGACATTTAACAAATTTGGAGACACAGAGAGGAAGAGGTGCTCTTATTTATTTTTCTTCCTATTGCCTTTTTGCTTAATCCCATTCACTGTGATCTCATGTGCTGGGGTATCTTAAGTCCTGAGGACTACCTCATGTGTCCTGTACTAAGTCTTGCAGAGCGGAGCACCAGACTGAAAACATCTCACCAGCACCATCTCTGTAAACCTCATACGTCATCTGTCTTTCTGTGCCACACATAATTGCAGCTCTGGTAGCATCAGCCTCCTGGCGTGAGTCCATACGTTGAGCAATTATTCTCTTCAATCCAGACTGATAGAAGGCTTCATGCCTTGGCAAAATGACTAAGCTATCTATATATCTATGCTCTTTTTACTACTTGGAAAGTTAAACTGCTTTCTGTCTTTCCTTGCCTTTAGGAAACTTGCAAAATAAAAGGCAACAATATAAATGGAACCGATATGTTGAAGTTCACCATCTCTAGTTGATATCATGAGGAACTGCCTATTCTCCCTATTATTGGCAGACTTTTTTTTTGCACCTGTCTAGCTTGCCCTGTTGTTTGGTGGTGATGGAAGAGGAGAATCCAGGAATATAAAAACACATTCTCTTTTATTTTCTGAAAGACTTGCCGGTGCTTGTAGCAGATCAAGGAGAAATGAGCCAATCCAGGCAGCATTTAACTTGTGACACAGCTAAGTCATGTGTGCATTGCTAAAGGCAAATCTTCCCTTGGCTTTCCCTTAAGCTGTTAGTGATTTGGATGCTCCATTTGAATTTCCCACTAGTCGAAGTAATCAGCCAGCAAAGGCCTAAATGTCTTGCAGTAACTGTTTGCAAGAGCCAGGTGATGGATCACAGTTTCATTAATGTCAAGTGGCCTTCTACACCATTCTTGGGCACTTTTCTGTCTTTGTGATAGCTTTCCAGAACTTTGCAAGGACATATGGCTCTTGGTGAGCAGTCTCCCTGCACTTCCATCAACAACCTGAAGCCAGCAGAGCGTGATGAGACTGCTCTCAATTTCTCTCCTAGTGTCTAAGCATCACTATCCAGTAAGGACTAACCAGCAGTGGGCCCAAATCCCTGTCAAATGTCGGTGCTTTCATTTTCATTACACCAAAATAACTGTTCTCCATAGCTGAATACTTTGACACTGGAGAAAGAAGGAAGACGTGTGCCTCTGTCTCCTATTTTGTCTCTGTTACATGGGGATGCTACTGTCATATTCATTGCAAACAGCACCTGCACCAAAAGGTGGTGCTCTGGGTAAATGGTTTTTCATGTCATGGTTGCTTTTGGAATGCTTGTGCTGTGCTTGTACACCCTCTAAGTTCATTAACTATGACAATATCAACAGTCAGCAAATGCCACCACACATTTATGTTTAGGAAGAGCTATAACCATTTTCTTCTCTTTCAGCTCCAAGCATTTCCTTTTCCGACTTGTAGGTGGTCCAAGTACAGCTTTATATGTGTTTTCAACAATCCAAGAACATCTGTGAAAGGTTTATGCCATGCTTGAAAACAGAGGAAAGGAGAAGCCTGAAAAATAAAGACTTCTCAATGCCATTTCAGGACAATGTATTTCATCAGACCCTCCTGAGCTTTCTTTGGAGAGGTTTAGCAGATCAGCCACCAAGCACCAAAATGTATCCCAGCGTGGAGGAATAGTCCTGAAAACAAAACTTATTCCTGTGCATAGTGTCAGACTCAAAGTAATAGGCAGGAAACTTCCTTGCTCTGTGTTCACGGTGCAGATGCAGGTTACTTTTCTTTGAAGAAATTAATTTCAAGGCAAAGAGCAAAGTTGTGTTGGGCATTGTCCCCTTTCAGTCTGAGAGCTCACCCTGTGCCAAGCACACTGATTCTGGGCTATCTCTGGAGCTGAGGGGCAGTTGTAAACCAAAAGAACAAATCAAGAGTGAGGTATGCCTCATATGCCATTTCATACACTGCTTTGACAGCATGTGCGGTAATGTATAAAAGAAGCTACCTTTCTCCTGGTTCATGTACCCTCAGTGGGGGAGTGCAGTATAAAAGTGTACTGCCCTCATAGATTTACATACAGATGCCATACAGTCTGCTATTTCATAAGCAGCAGCTGAATACTGTATTTCCCACAAATTTCAGCTGGACAGCCAGCTCTCATGGTGCTTGCAAGTAATGGAGGTGGAATAAATGACACCTGTCTGTTTTTCCTGCATTCCCAGCATAGCATGCCTTGTGGCAGAGACAGCTCTGAGGCGTGTCACAGGCAGTATGCGACTCTTTCACCAAAATGCCACAGGCTATAAAATCCTTCTCTCTGTCTCATAAAAGAAATGAAAGAGGCCTCCACTGCGTTTTTAAAATGGCAGCCTCCCATCAAATGCAGAGAGTGAGGACAGGCCAGCAGACGCTTCTCACTACGTAGTTCTCAACACAGGTAAAATGAAGTCAATGAAACCAGTTTACTCCTTTTGACAATCCTGAACTTAAAGTAGCAGAGGTAAATGCAGGATTACGTTCGATACAAATTTATGAGTTTATTCACACCGAGAGGCAAATTATACTCAAAATTTGAGAAAGTAATCCACAGCAAACAGCGACAAAGTAGAATGAAATATAAAGAGCAGAATTATTCAGCAGCTGTAATTTGACTTTTGTTTATGGAACCAGTATCTTATAGGGACTACCCAAATCCACAAAGTTCATGATTATTATTAATGGCGTTAAGCATTGCATACTGTACATTGCAGATTATAAAACTGGCACACTGCCAACCAGTTACCTACTGGAACATTCATTAAAACACAGGATTAATTCACTTCCTTGGAAAACAGCTCAGGCAAGTGAGCTTTCAGACAGCAGGATAAAAAAATAAATGGATCACATTAAACAAAATTTTCCTGTTTGTCCAAAGCAAGCATCTCTTTGGATTCCTTTGGATTCCTGCAACTGAAAAGTGAAGGAAAATGTGGTTTGGGGTTCAGCGTGTTTTGGGAGGGATCCCACAAACTGTCATGAAAACACTACATCACAGCAAAGCTCCTGTCTCTTCTTTCTTTCTCTCTTTAAGCTATATTATAGATTTCATGTTCACGAAAAGAGATTAAAGATGAAGAAAAAAGGCTGTCTTAAAACCTCAAATCCCACTGAAGGCAAAGAAAATAAGATCCCTTATTATTGTTCTCTCCATTTTCTCAAAACCTGTGGAGTCTGGCTCATGACTTTTGAATGTTTGGGGTCCGTGGAACTGAATAGCCTGTGGATAGGCAGAAACAGAGTCTGCGCAGATCTGACACGAAACCCAGAACCAGAAGCAAGGGCCAGCCTTGTTGGTGCTTCAGGGACCTGCTGGCTCACATGGGGGAGAAGCCTCTTGTGTCTTATGCTCTCCCCTCCCCTGCTCAGCCAGTGACAATTTCAAGTTATTTTCCAGTAAAATCGGACAATCAATTACGTTAAATGACAAGGATATGAATCAGGCTCTCCACCCTGTCCAGCTGGGATCACTCTCCTTGTAATATCATTCTTTCAGCTAAGTGCTGAATATCTCCAAGGAAGAGATTAAAGCCAGCAAGGTGGCAAAGTGACTTAATCCAACCTCTCAGTGGGCTAAGAGCCCGCACAATATCTATTCTGGCTTAACTGATGGGCAGGAACTCATTGAGCGGTGGTAACTTGCACCGGGGCCCTCAGTTTCGTTGCTTTTGTACTTCCAACATCCGTTTGCCCCTAATACCTGCCCTGTCTACCTCTGCATGCGGGAATCATGTTTTCCTACGTGTCTCTGCAAAGTGTCTAGCTCTCTGCTGGTGACTCAGTCTGTAATACACGGTGACTTTTAGGCCACCAGAATCAACAGTGCAGCCACAGTTTTATTTACATCAATGCTAAATACTGTGTACAAAAGCAAAAGGAAGCCTGCATATAATATCTTTCTTCTTTTTTTCTTCCAAAAGGTTAAATTAGTATACACGGTATGGAATCTCCACAGTTTACACTTTATCTGCTACAGAGTTTGAACTTCAGTGTTTTTGTCCAAAGGGAGAAAAATCAATAGTGTCATACCGATACACAAGAAACTTTATTAAAGTAGCCATGGGCATCTCCGTAACCTTACCCTATCAAGCTGGCTTGCTAATTGGTTTGCAACAGTGTCTCTGCCATGAAAATTACCCAGGTCTGTCTTGTGAAAATCTGGCTCTATCAGCATCAAGAACACAAACAGCCAGGGAAGCGGTCAAAGGGCACTTCCTCGTTGTTGGGAACAGAAAATGAAGCTTGTTAACATTCTGCTGCTGCTTCTTCTAGGGAGAAAAAAAAACCAACACACCAGTGCTGCAGGGAGCTGTCCTCTGGAGGACTGAACAAAGATGATCAAGCTTCTCTCTGCTCACTTCCACTCACCCATCAGGCTTTCATTGATGGGGAAGCGTAAAAAAACCTGCCAGAAGTGTCATTTCATACCTGCCTGAAGTCTTTAGTTCAGAGTGCTTCCCATATTTGTCCATCACAACATACTCTCTCTCCCTTTCACACACAGTCTCTCCCCTTTGCTGTGCCCTGGATTGTCGCTATGCTAAAGCAAAGCCAAGTTCAAAATGGCCTGAACAAACCAACAGCGTATCTGGGCAAGAATGAATTAAAATGTGGCAAAGCTTTTGCAAGAAACGCCAATTATAGATAGAAGAGAGGAGAGCCACAGTCTCTAAATCCCCCCTGCCACCGAGCTCCAATCCAGAAAGCAAGAAAAGCTTTCACTGGCTGCATGAGTTTACAGTTATGTCTCTAAGGCAAAAATGTGACTTGAAGGATGATGTTGCCTGAGTGAACATGTGCCAGCATGAAGCTGTAGCAGATCCCAACGCATCTGTGTATGTAGCAGCCACTTCTGAGTGGGTTCAGTTCACATCAGGTGTGTTAGCTACACGTTAGCTGCATGAAATTAACACTGAGTTGCATCCTGGTTTGCATCAGCATTTTTCACAGCATTCTGTGATGGAAAAAAGCCCCTGACATCTTGCTCAACACATCTGAAAGCCCAGATGGACAGTAGAAGATGTTCAAACCTACTTTTTTTTCCTTCCAGTTCTTCAATTCAGGATGTGACCCAAAAAATAAACAAAAAAGTTTCACCAAGTAAGAACAATAAGGAGCTTCAGTAGCCAGGCACTGTGCAAGCATTGAATCTGGAGTTGTCCTTGTCTCCAAGAAACTGAGACCTAAGTAGGAGTTTTCTGTTGCATGTGCAATCTTTCATAATGAAAATTTTGTTAGGACGAGCCACTATTCAGACATAAACTGTTGTCCATGGCCTAAAGCATATCTAATGCAATTTCATACACACAGAAGACAAAATTATTTACAGCCACTTTTGGGCCAGGCAAGTGCCTGAACAAACTTCTGATGGTCTTATCCTAATGGTGGGATCTCGATAGCTTGGAGGTCTTCCCTGTATGTGTGAACACGTAGGCACCAGGGACTGCTAGGATCTCCCTCCCATGACAGCAGATTTGGAGCCTGGCCATTCATAGCAGTTCTCTGTAAACCACATATCCCCACGAAGAAGTTCAAAAGTTTAACTACCTTTAGGACTGATGTGTGGCCTTCCTGTACCAAAGGATCTAGCTCACGGTCTTAAATTGAGCTAACTTCTTGTCTTGGTTTAAGACCCTGAAAACTAACTGAAAAATTTCTGCCTGCGCTGTTGTTATTGCTACTAAAAAAATAAGGTAGGCAATTTGTCACAGAAAACATATGGAAGAATCGTGGAAGGAATGATACCAAAATTACACCATTTTTTGCTCACTGTTTATTATGGAGATATTTTTAATTTCTCTAGTCATCTCTCTGTGGTTGCTTTCAACTTGTCCATATTGAAGGAAGCTGATTTGGAGATCAGCCACGCAAAACCTTCTGTCTTGGCCAGTCCAAAATATTAAACTTCTAAGGGGTCAGTGGATTAGGAAAAAAAACCATAACAACTAAAAATGTTTGAAATCTGGCTTCATGAACTAGGTTTGAAAGAAATTCAGGAATTCAACATGGAGTTTGATGTATAATCTTTTTTCCTAATATGGAGTGGTTGTGTTAAACTGCAAGAGACTCACCTGCTTGTCCTATTCACTTTTCCATTAGCCTACTCACAGCAATAGATCATCTTAAATTTTCAGAAAGAAGAAAGATGAATTTTCTGTCATCATTAAAAAAGAAGAAAGTCTGTTTCCAAAGGGAAAAACAGATTTTCTTTTTTTTTTTTTTTTTTTTTTTTTTTTTTTCAGGTGTAGCTGAGGATGCTGGACAGGAAAACAGATTGATTCAGAAAGCCATTGAACTCTGCGAATAGCTCATAGCTCTTCAAACTGGTGATGATTTGTGGTAGTTTGTGATTATGCTACCAGAGTCTGCTAAAATGTCTCTTCCTCCACCTCACACACAGATGCACACACTTTAAATACAATATTAGAGATACCCTTGACTAGTAAAGATCCTGTCAAAGTATGCTAATCAAATCCAGCTTTGATTTCATGCTTACTTTTCTGCTCATCCCAATTGTAAAGCTAAGCTGTAATTAATACATAAGAGGCTGGTGATTATACAGTATTAGGCTGAACATATAGGGTGAACATACAGCATTAGTTTGCATTTCAATAGATCAGACACTGTAAAGAAATAAGATCAACTCACAAGGTCTGGTATTAGCAGGCTGCTAACTTATCTTGGTGACAATCTTCAGCTCTTGCATTGATCTCCTGCTACTGGTGGCATCTTTTGCATTTGCATGTGTGTATGCTTATATGTGTACGTGCAGACTAAATGGGTACTCTCACTTTTAATTTTTTTGAAATTGAATTTTAAGCTACATCACCCAGGGAACCATTAGCATTTCTCTGGAAACAGGCCTGATAGGTGGCTGCCATGGCAGAGATGATGTGCCTTCAGCAAGCAGACCTACGGGCTGTGTTCCCTCTCTGCCTTTCTGGTCAGGGACAGCCCACAAGAAGGGAAGAACATGTAAAGGAATAAACATCGCAGCATTAGCCAGCACCCTACTGCCAGAGGGTACATAAAAACTAGAGGAGTCCCTTCAGACAGCTTGTCAAACACCTGCTAAGGTCTTCTTTGTATCCTTCTGCTAGCAGGAAAGAAAAAGGAAAAAAAGCTTTCAGTAGTCTGAAACAGAACTAGAATCTGAAATACTTGGAACTAGAAGAAAGGGCATATGACTCCAAGAAAAGTCCTGGGATTCATCATTCAGCTTTATAGCATAGGAAATCACACTAACTGTGATAAATAGTGAAAAGCAAAGATGAGGAAAAAGTAGCCCCCTATGATCCTGAACCTATTTGTGGTTTCTCTGGAGTAAATCTGGAGCTATTGTAGAGAAAAGAAACAGAGGTCCAGACCTTCAAAATCAACTTGGCACCGTAAAAGTTTAAGCAGTTCGTTCTTTGAACAGCGCTGCGCCTCAAAACACTTTTTATCATGAAAAAAAAAAAAAAAAAAAAAAAGACAAGGAAAGGAAGATTCCGTTATAAAGAGAGCTTTATTCTGCGTGCAGGAATCAATCGCATTTCACTGCAGAACGGCACAAGAGCAATCCTCCCGAGTTGAGCACAGCCGCGCCATGGCTGTGGCGTGCCATTTCCCCGCGCCATAACGAGATCATATGTGAAAGCCTAAATTATGCAAATGAAAAGGCTCCACTAATACTGTTGAAATATTCCTGGAGTGTACACTTGACAACCTCAAAGTACATTTCACACCACTAATGACTTCATCACTAACACAATTGTCATGAGTCAAGCAGTTTCCATAGCAACGCCCTAGTACAGCTGTTTACCCATATAAAGTACTGCACCTACTTAGTTACATATACAGACAGATCACTAGATTCCCAGGTACTGAAATTGAAATAATTCAATTTTCAGTGTCTCTCTTTATGAAGTGATTCTGCCAGCTATAGGTATTAGCATATCAATGTGACTTTGACAGGGTCTGCTGCAAAAGACATATTTTGCAGGCACTTCATGTCAATTAGAGCCCTAACTGTTTCATGGAATAATCATTCCTGCCAGATTAAGGTCAGGCTGCAAGGTAATTTAATTGGTGCCATTATATCTAGGGGGAAAAAATGCTCTAATAAAGTGCACACACTGTAGCTGCCAGTGAGGATGTGCTATGCGACATGAAAGGGATTGCCTTCCTAAAGTGTATGAGCAAACCACTTAGACAGAAAGAAATAAGATGGAAATAACTTCAGATGCTTTGTTTTCAACAAAATTCCTGTGTGTTTGACCAAGGGTGGAATTTTATTTCACTTGAAGTGGTGCTATTCACAAGGGAGGAAGCACTGAAGAAAAATAAATAAGAACAAGGGAAGAAAAATGCCCTCACTCTATGTACATCTTCTTATCTCCTATGGAATGATAAACACTTTAATTAAAAATCTGCAAAAATCAAAACAAAATCTCTTTTTCCCAGGGCTCTGATGGCTGGGATGTAGCGAGTCGGGTGGGAACTTCCCTGGCCTCCCCCTGGGGAGCAGGACTGGCAGGATTATGCTTTCCTCCTACAGAAACTTTCAGCCAACAACTTATTTCCTGAGCAGCATGAGTTCAGTTTCCTATGGAGACAGGTAGATTATCCCCTAAATTTCCCCTACCTATCCCTAATTCAACTTCTCACACTTTTCTAGAGACGTCCTTCCCCCTGCAAAAGCCAGGTCCTGGGGTGCCCAGTTAGAGAGGCATGACGTGACCACATGTCAATGTGTGCGTGGGAATGCCAACTGCATAGTCACTGGGGTCTGGTTTCTTCTTCCCTGAAAAGGGCAATAATACAGATAATTTTTATTTCTCCAGGTCTTGATTTTCACCATTTTTTTTTTAGAAATTTGGTTTTCCTATAAGCAGATGTGGATTTTCTCTTTCGTCTAAAGACAGCCAAAGTTTCTAGGAGACTGACGGACAGTGGAGAGAGTTCTGCAATATGAAAATCTCATAACATAGGAAGATGATGAGGAAAGATTCTTAGCTCTGTATCCACATCCCATGATGTCTTACCTAATGACAACAATCTTACAACAACCATCACCATTTTGAACTTACCCTCTTTCTTGACAGAACAGAGCACCGGGGAAAGTGTCTGCCTTCCTGACTCTTTACTCCTCATAGACTTGGCCGTGCTCAGCGTTGTGGTGATAACCACACTCTAAATACCAGTATATTAAAGATTAGTTAACTGAAGAATACATGATGTTCATCAAAATCTCAAGGCTAGGTTTTCAGCTGGTGTAAACTGTCTTATTTTCAAAAGCTTCATCTAGGCTGCAAACATTTAAATAAAGTAGAGGATATTAATAAAATATTGTAACAGGTTCAAGAATAGCAGAGAAAAGTATAGTTAGATTCTATATAACCCGAAATGTTTACAGTGTGTTTATAAGGACTCTGCAAACTGCAGCTTTTATGTAGCACTACTTATTTATTTTAAAGAAATAAGCATTTTCTTAAACTATAATTTCAGACTGGTAAAATCTGCATCCCCAGAATACTTGTTTTTACGACTTTAGCATGAAATAAAATATTGTGTGCTTAGAGTTGGCTTATTATGTTGTGATGTGAAAACTGATCATGACCAATTTAAGCTGAAAAGAAAAGGATGAAAGTTTTCTTATTATTTGAGTGAAAAAAACCCCATGATATATAACAGAAAACTCTGCCAAAACAGAACAATTTTGCAAAATTGAAGCAATGGAAAAAGATCAGATTCTGAGCCCTTTGAATTTCCCTATGAATATTTCAAAAGACTCTATTCATTATTACTATTTCCTTTTACTATCCACTCAGGCTTACAGTGGAACTATTTAAAAAAAGATATAGGGAAGATTTTTTGCTGCTATGAATATTGCATAAACTAACTGAATTAAGGTCAAGCAAAGGTAGATTATAAATGGAAATGAAAGTTTTTTGTCATTATTATTTTCCTTTAAATATGTCTGCTGGAACATTTTGGTTCAGCATCCCATCTGAATGCATTTGACCGGCCATAAATTATCCATTAAAAACTCCATTAATCCGATTACAAATGTAGTATAGCTTCCATCATTTGGTTCAGCCTTGGTCAAGAATGCAGCAACAGGGACAGTGGGGTGAAAGAGAGCTTTGGATTTGACGGCTCAGCAGCTGAAAGAATTTCAAGAGTGTTAGAAAGTCAATTTTTTCTTTTTATCACAGTGAAGGGCTTCATATTCTGGGGTGATATAAATTGCAACCATAAAACAACAAATCATAGATTCATGGAATCCTTTGGGTTGGGAAAGACCTTTAAGATCATCAAGACCAACTGTTAACCCAGCACTGGCAAATCCATCACTAACCTTGTCCCTAAGCTCCACACCTGCATGTCTTTTAAATACCTCCAGGGATGGTGACTGCATCACTTCCCTGGGCAGCCTGTTCCAATGTTTGACCGCTCTTTCGGTAAAGGCGTTTTTCCTAATGTCTGATCTGAACCTCCCCTGGCACAGCTAAGGCTGTTTCCTCTCATCCTATCGCTTGTTCCTTGGGAGAACAGACCGACCCCACCTCACCACAGCCTCCTCTCAGGCAGCTGCAGAGAGCGATCAGGTCTCCCCTCAGCCTCCTCTTCTCCAGGCTGAACACCCCCAGGTCCCTCAGCCGCTCCTCACAGACCTGTTCTCCAGACCCTTCACCAGCTCCGTTGCCCTTCTCTGGACATGCTCCAGCACCTCCGTGTCCTTCTTGCAGTGAGGGGCCCAAAACTGCACCCACCATTCGAGCAGTGGCCTCACCAGTGCCCAGTACAGGGGCACGATCACCTCCCTGCTCCTGCTGGCCACACCATGGCTGATACAGGCCAGGAGGCTGTTGGCCTTCTTGCCCACCTGGGCACACTGCCGGCTCATGTCCAGCCGGCTGTCGACCAGCACCCCCAGGGCCTTTCCCTCCGGGCAGCTCTCCAGCCGCTCCTCCCCAGCCTGTAGCGCTGCTGGGGCTGTGGTGACCCAAGGGCAGGACCCGGCACTTGGCCTTGTTGAACCTCATAGCGTTGGCCTCAGCCCATCGATCCAGCCTGTCCAGGTCCCTCTGCAGAGCCTTCCTACCCCTGAGCAGATCAACACTCCCACCCAATTTAGTGTCACCTGCAAACTTACTGAGGGAGCACTCGATCCCCTCATCCAGACCATTGATAAAGATGTTAAACAAGACTGGCTCCAGTACTGATCCCTGGGGAACACTCCTTGTGACTGGCTGACAACTGGATTTAACTCCATTCACCACAACTCTTCGGGCCCAGCTATCCAGCCAGTTTTTTACCCAGCAAAGTGTATGCCTGTCCAAGCCATGAGCAGCCAGTTTCTCCAGGAGAATGCTGTGGAAGACAGTGTCAAAGGCTTCACTACAGTCCAGGTAGACAACATCCACAGCCCTTCCCTCCTCCATTAAGCAGGTCATCTTGTCATAGAAGGAGATCAGGTTAGTCAAGCAGGACCTGTCTTTCATAAACGCATGCTGACTGGGCCTGAACACCTGGTTGGCCTGTACATGTTGTTTGATAGCACTCAAGATGGTTTGCTCCATAACCTTCCCCAGCACCAAGGACAGATGTACCAGCATATGCAGAAAACTTTGTATTGGTGTACACTTAGGTTATGCATGCAAAACTCTAGCAGGTCTCTAAACAAAGCAACTTAAAAGTGCAAGATTTAGCGACAGAAAACATAAATTTAGAAACTTTAATCTACTTCAACTATGCTTATAAGGGGTCCTGCTTGTTTTCTTTCATTCCCTTCTTACCCAAAAAGCCAAAGAGGTTGAAGGCAGTACACAGTCCCTGCAGTTCCCTGGTGAGGACACATACATATACGTGTCCCATTGACTTCTTTATAATTAAAAGAATATTTTTAAGCTCACTTATACTAGAGTCCAACCGATGTGAAGATGACTCACTGTGTAGGCTCTACTGACTACATCAGCCAGACCTCCAGTCTCTAGTGCCTAGTGGCATTTGAGGTGTCCCAGGCTAGGTAAGAGATCTTCACAGGGCAGATACGATGTGGGACCAATAAGAAAACCATACACTTCTAAAGTGATAGCTGGAGGCCAGATGGGAAGGACATCTCAAACGCATATAAAAGGGCAATTTAATGAAGACCCTGGTGATATAATGGAAGTTTAGTTAGATAAGTCTTCACAGACTTCACAGCATTCCTGGTGAAAGCAAAATACTGTCTTTCCTCTGGCCAGGGACATATACACGACAGAGTATAAGTACGTACAGAAGTAGAATGATGAAAAGTCTTACATGTTTTCTACCTGCTTCTCAACACGGACTATAGGTTTAATACAGTTCTGCATATGAAGACTAGATACAAAATCCCCTTTAGATAACCAGTTACACTACTAATAATTTGAAAAAGTAAGATGCTTTCTGGTAGCAATAAGTTTTGCATTCCAGAAAACACAAATTAAGTTGGAACCCTGTACGGTTGTCACTGCACCCGTGCTGTCATAAATCCTTCTGTTGCAACTGAGAAGGGAAGCAAAGACTGAGTCTGTTCAACGCGCATCTTTACTTTGAACTCACAGGAGTGACCTGTTTTTTTTCCCTTGCCTGGAAGAAAGGGATTCACTGTTAAAGCATCAGGCATCACTTCAACAGTGGTGAAGCAGTGAAGCAAGCTCTCTACTGTGGTCTGGGTGTTGAGTGACTGCTCCTTTCACAGAGGATGGTCCACACCTATAACACAACTGTTTTCATGAGTGTCTTTGCAACCATCACTAGACCGTGTTGAGAACATCACTCTGGGCATGATATGTGGAAAACATCTTGCCCTTCAGCAGGAGATCTTCCTGAAGAACTCTACACCACCATGCAGAGAAACTGCAGCTGTGCTGTGACTTTGGCTCCTATTGGGAATCTCATGCTTGTTATGTTACCTACAGCTTCCAGCTATGTCCATGCATCTCCCTGGGGTTGGAGGAGGTGAAGGGAGTTTTGATGAGTTGTTAGACTTGGGCACATATGCACTAGTAAGGGCACTCACATGTCTGGACAGGTCTGGGAAGTGGCCAGCTGAGGATGTGGGAGGTAGCAGTGGGCAAACAGGTTGATTTTCTGCTTGCTTTATGAAGTATTACTGTCTCTTTTTCATCTGTTTTTGTCTTTTCCTCCAATAATACCCTCCTCTTCAGTTCCTTGTGATAGGAATGAACTTGTATCCCAAGTCCTTAGGGAAATGTTTTCAATGGAAGTGATTTAAGGGCCAGGACAACATCTAGATCACAGGAGGAATAGCTCTCTCTCTCTTTTTTTTTTTTGTTTGTTTTGTTTTGTTTTGTTTTGTTTTGGGTTTTTTTTGTTGTTTGTTTTGGTTCGTTTGTTTGTTTGCTTTTGGAAGACAGGGAAAACTAGAGATGGAAAGGAAAGCTTTCACATTTGTGAAAGCATTTTCTTTCAAAGGTTTTCAGACATCAAATAAACTAAACAAATGACAAAAGCTGATGAAAACTGGGAAAATATTGTCATAAATGGACATTTCCAAAATACATTTCCATCTGGTTGAAACCCACTTTCATTCTTTTTTCTAATCTATTTTGAATGAAATAATTTTTATCAAAGCTCTCGGCGGATCTGGAGATACCCCTCTGATGTTAAGGCTTGATTGTTTAATTGCCATCAGCTTTCTCTTCATCAGATGAAGCAAATCAGACGATTTTGGCCAGGGACAAATGTTTTGCCATGAGATGGCCCTTTAAGGAGCAGGCAACATTTTTCAGCTATACTGTGTTTACAGCCCACAGCATCCTTACCCATTATCAGAAAAAGATACATTCCTGAGTTCAAGTTTTGAATGCTTGCACACAGATGTTACGATGCATAGAGGAGAGAAAACAGCTCAGAGCATGTGCAAAAGAAGAATGTATTAAGTTATATTCAAGGGAATAAACCTAACAAAAGATTTTATGCCTGACTTTTTTTTTTTTTTACAAAAGGGAGACAACTTGAAAATGTACATCTCTGGAAAGAGGAGGCGGTAATGAACAAGGACAGTGCATTTCCCAGTAGATGATGAGTAAGCTGAGGGATAGCTGCAGGATGCCATGATGTACTCTGCTGTCACAAAGATTTTACACATAGGCTGGACAACCTGTTAAATAAATCAACATGCATCTATCATTTTTTTTTTTTTTTTTTTCTCCCAGGTATCTATTTGGAAACTCACAGCCACATTATAATGAATGCACAGTGTTTGTTATCTTGGCATACCCTTTTCATCATTTCCAATCCTATACTATCTCTTGGGGGTGAATCATCATTGTGTAATGTAGCACACATAGTACCTTGTGATGATCCTTGTCCTTGCTGGAGAAAGAACAAAAAACCCCCAGAAAACCACAGAAGGGTATTAGCAGAAAAGTATACACATATCCTAGCAATCACATACATGTTAGACTGGCTACTGGGTATGTTTTTCTCACCTCTCAAAACCACTTATTGATTTCAGTGGGAAATATTTTTGCCTAACTGAAACAGAGTCTTGACTCTGGGGTAATTAATGGGAAAATTTATTTTTCTCTTTTTGAATCAGATCTTGCCTTGAAAGGAGGAATTCCAGCTAACTTCAGCAGTCAGAGCAAACCCTTGCATTAAGCCCTTGCTCATCCTTGTCTTATTTTCCTATGCAGTGCACTGATCCAGCTCAGGATACAAAGCAAAACGGCTTTTTGAGATCAAAAAGCTGATGTAAAGCTGGAGAAGACCCACTTCGTGGTCACAAAATAAAAGAGTGAGACTGTTGCATAGCGAGTAAATTGTTAACCTGAACAAGACTTTAAAAAGTGGCTAAAGCAGAGTAACAGCAACTTCGGCTATGCCCAGCCCTGATCAAACACTGCATTGGGAATGGAAAGCATCAAGGAAATGCTTAGTTATCAGCAGAAGTTACCACTGCCTCCAATAACGGGCATCTCCACCATACCCGTAAAATGTAATCTACAGCTGAAGTGTATCAGAAAATATGACTGAGAGAGAAAGTTCAGGGCTCATCCCAGATGCTCAACAAGGGCTATGTCCATCTGTAAGTGAATGGTTTGTTCACTTGGAAAGACAGATTCAGTGAGGCAGCATGAGCCTCTTCTCATGAACTGGGAGGTGAGTTCAGTTTTCAAGAAATAATGTAACCTGCAATGGAAACCACCAAGGCTACCAGTGCCACAGACAGCCACAGCAACTTTAAAATCATGCCTCAGAGCATAGTCCTGCTCAAGACGGAAGCACCACTGGAAGATGACAGCATTTGCACTGCAGATGTGAAATAGTTACACATCAAAAAACTGTCTCTCCCAGGTTTGGGAGGAAAAAAAAAACAACCATCAAGTCCTCTTGTTCTTAAAATTCAAGAATTTTCAAAATATTTGATCTTTTCCATAGACAATTCAGGAACTTTCCACAAGCAACATCTTGCCTGTCTTGCTCTTTGACATTTTGTTTTGCAGGTGGACCAACCAAGTTTCTAACAGCCAAAGAACAGTATAAAATACCATCAGAAAGAAGAATTTGAAATGGCTAATATACATAATTTTTGAAATATTGTCTTGATCGTCACCAGAATACACTATTACACATGACGGTATGGAAACAGGGATAGGGCAGAAAAGTACCTTGTGTCTCTGATTTACTAAACTGTGATGGGAGTACATATGTATTTAAACTTGTACTGAATTAAGATTTATTTGTGTAATTGTCATTCTATTTTTTTCTGTAGTTTACAGTTAAAAATTCTTTCTCACAGACTCTTTCTCTTAACAGTTATATCAAAACATCACTATGTATGAATACAAGGCACAGACTCTGATGAGGGCTTTATCTGTCAAGAATGTCATCCTTCGAGTCCACAATTCACCACGTAAACAACAGGGAAAAGCAGAAAAGAAGTACCTGTCAAGTATTCACAACATACTTTCAGATAGTAGCAGTAACAGGTTTGAAAGAAAATTAGAACAGGGTATTACCACACATCCAAATCCTTCTATATTGCAATGTCTCGTATTTAAAAATCAAAAGAACAAAAATAATATGGCATGTTTCGGTAGATCACTTTCTATCAACATAATGTGCTGACTTAGGAAGCAAAAAAATAAGTTAACATGTCAGGTGCAGGGAGAGTGAAATAATGAGCCGCATGCTGGGATCCAAGTTAAAAGGAATGTATTCAATTTTATTGGGCATACACAACAAGATGACCAAATTGGATGCATAGTGCATGTGCTCGTGGATAAATCTAGAAAAATGACTTGGAACTAAACACAGATAGTGGCCAGAAATGAGAGATAGAATAGATATGGAGGAGTGCTTTAAGGCTGGAGGGGACTGTGCGGTGGCAGAGCTGCATTTGCAGGGGGCTGATGGGCAGAAAGAGGGGCTTTACCCCAGTCACTGGGAGAGGAATAGTAGTTTAACATCACTGATGCTCTAGAGGGAGTTTCAGAGGTTCAGTTAGGAATTACTCTAGGAATTACTCTATTTTGTCTTTAAGAAGAAATCTGAAGCATTCTGAGTTACCTGAGCATGACTTTAGAGTATAATTATGCAAGAGGAAATTCAAACCTTTTTATAAAAGGTCCATCAATTCCAAGAGGTTTTTCTTTCCTGTTCTTTTTTTTTTGGTGTTTTTTTTTTTTTTTTTTTTTTAACTGATGAAATGGATTTAGTTTGATTTGATTTGATTTTCTAGCTTCTGCGGATGAAAAGGCAGACAATGATGATTTATTGTATATACAGTCTGTTGTCTGATTTTTTTTTTCCTGAAGGTGGATTAAACCACATGTGCTTTATAAGGGTACTTAGTTCTGCCTTAAACATTCCAAATAACAGGGAATCCACCATGTCAGCTGGTGAGCAGATTCAATATACTGCAACTGCCTCTAGTATAAAATTGGGTGTAATTCCAAGTTTGTATTTCTCTTAGTTTTAGCTCTTGAACATTCTTATACTTGTGTCCGGAAAATTAAAATACCCATTTCTGCCCAGTCCCTTGCTATGTAAGTTTTCCACTTGTCAGCAGCCATACACAGTGCTGAAATGACGTGGAGCCTTTTTCTTTTCCCCAAATACAAATTGATAATATTTGCCTTCCATCTGCAGGAACCCCTTTTTTCCTTACTCCATTTTATTTCAAGCAACCACAAGAAATTTAGCAGTCTTTCTACCAACACTGAGCAATGAACAAGATGAATGACTGTTTTTTTGAATGAGTACATTTGCACATAGTTCCAGAGGGATGTGAGTTATTCATGAAGTGTGGTCAAAATCAATATAAATCTTTGTGGCCAAAATAGCTGAAAAACATTTGGAAATATCTAAGATTTTGTGTTGACATTTTCTGAAGAAAAGATTACCATTTTTGTTTCCAAGTGTCGTTTTACTTGGAAAGTTGATAAATATTTGTTATTCCTATAATTGTAACACAGTGACAATCTTACATTTTTTTCCCAATATTTCCCTTTTTTGATATTTTCTGAGACCTTATTCGTTTAAATATCACACCAAAATCCCACATGGAGATAGTCATCACCTTATATTTCCTACTTTTGAGACTAATTTTCAGTTGCTTTTATTTTTCACTGAAGTGTCTTCTATCTTGTAAATTTGATCCATAGCCTCTGTTGGTGTGTGTTGCACATTTTGTTTGGTTTATGAACTTACTCTATTGGATTTTGAAACTTTGGCCAGGCAATTCCAATTACCGCACTCATTACGGGTTGTCTGAAAACCATTGTGGAATCTTCATACTTTACTGGCAAAGATTTATCTCATTGATACAAACGCTGATGAAAGCTGGATTAAGACCCTAATCCCTTAGAGACTGCGTTAGCAACAACTCAACTCATTGATTTCTCCCCATTAAAAACTCCATTTCAAGACCTGTCAGACAGAGAGTTTTAATCCATCTAATGTGTGCCCTGTTAATTCTGTATAATGTAGGTTTTTTTAATCTAAATGTCATGTGGTACTAAATCAAATTCATTGGAGAAATCCAAGTATATTATGTCAACAGCATTGTCTTTATCAACCAGACCTGTGCTGTTGTCAAAAAAAATATAACACATTTGTTTGACAAGACCTACTTTCCATACAAACATGTTGACTAGCATTAATTATATTTTTAGTCTCTAATTCTTTGTTGACAGAGTCCTGAATTAACTGTTCCAATAGTTTGGCCAGACTGACATCTGACTAACCAGTTTACTGAGTCATCTCTTCTGTTTCATTCAAACATTAGGATTTTACTGGCAGTCATCCAATCTTCAGGAAATTTCCTTCACTTTCCAAAAATTTGTTAAAATCTGTTTTGGAGGACAACCAGCTAGTTCCTTTTAGATGTCCTGACGTCAGATATGCATGTCTGGTTATTAAAGAAATCACCTGATTATGAAAAACATTTCTCAAAATAGATGACATACATCTATTCATCAGCAAGTTAAAGAACACGTTTCTGTCCTTTGCCTCGTGTTTTGCGGGTCTAGCTGCTAAAATCTATTGCCTCTTCATCAAACTTGGACAATTAGATTAGAAATGGACATATACTTCTCTACTCAGAATGAGAACACAGGTTTCTCAGGCAATTGTCCCCAATTTGCACAGTGTTTCAGGACCTCATGATTATTATTCAAAAAACCCTAAACTTTATGGTTTAGTCTATGTGTATCAGAGCAGGGCATTGAAATTACATGTCCAACTTTTTCAACCGCTTCACCAACACTTCTCGATAGAGTTTTCTAATTCTCTCTTGAAGAGTCTCCAAGAACTTGTATTTCACCGTTACTGTTAGTATGACTACCGTACTATAAAACAAAAAAAAATAGTGAAAATTATGTATTTGGGAGGTGTTTACTATTTCTACACAATTAATTCTGTAAAGAAAAAGAGTCTTTCAAAGACACAAAATGGATTAAATCAAATCTCTGTGAGCTTTGGTGAGTCAGGGTACACCAGATAGTGGCAAAACACACAGAGTGATACACATCTCTTACTGTCTGTTTCTGAGCGCGAGACAGTATCTGTGGAGCCATTGCGGGTCTCATACTCCCTGGACTTGAAAATGTTTTGCTCCCTCTTGCTTATAAGGAGCCACAGATGACTGTGCCTTTGAAAAGCTGTCCCTCCTGTTTCCTACCTAGCACATTGTACTCTCCTGAACTTTTATCTATGGAGTTTACAAATTAAAAAGCAGAATACAGGTCCAACATGAGACGGTGGATACATTACATTATATAACTGATGAAACTATACTCTTGATATTATGAACCACAGTGACTGTATGGAGATGATTGTTTGTAACATGGTGAGAGGGAAGCCCTGAGATGCCAAAGACCTGTGCGGTGAGATGGTTAAATTGTTTGACATGACAGAAGCCAAAACACAGAAAGTGAAGAGGACTCTGGACAAGCCAACATAGATGCACACGGAAGCGATATACTAAATCTTGGAAGCTGGACTCTTAACGCAAACCTTGACTACAAGAGGACCAATTCTCCTTTAATGTTTTTCAAAAATAATGCTGAATCCCACCCTTTTGCAGAGTTTGAAACAATTTATACTCAAGATCAATGAAATGTCAGTTTTATCATCTGTCCTCTAGCAAAGATCTGTCCAGGATGTACACTTAAAATGAATGTAGAATTAACAAATCTACTCTTTAAAACACGTTTTGACTAGCAGTTCATGACTGCCTTCAACAACCTTTATATTGCTTTTTACTATAGTGCCATTTCTTTAAAAGAGGTGTAAGTGCCCAGAGCAGAGAGAATGAAGTTGAGAGATATGTTTCTACATTCCTCCTATTTTCATTCTCCTTATGAGCAAACTCTTCTCCAGCCCATTTCTGCAGATGACTTCTATTTATTTTTTTGTTCTTCTTTTCAAGAATACACCTTCAGAGTCAATTCAAGCTTTAATACATGGCAATTACTAATGAAATAAAATACTGTTACCCCCCATCTTCAAGCATTTTGGCCACTCTTCTTGGCTTTTCTATTTTCAATATCTAAAGTGCAGCACTCCTTCAGTGCCCTTGAAGAAGTACTTGTTACATTACTGGATGCATTATTCCTTAGAAGAGGAAGGGAAAAAATATTATCTTTCAATTTATGAATCATTGTTATCTTTGCTCTTCACCTTTAGTTCTCTTTATGCTTTTTCCTCTTACGGTCTTCTAAATTATTTCTGGACAAATACAATGTCACTAATTCGGAACACTATTTTGCTACTACTTTTATCAATGGTTTACTCCTGCCAACCTCACTCTTTTGGCACCCAATAACCTTGTTTTATTGTCCAGAAACCTATTTTTCATTTTTTCTTACCCATTGCAGAGCTGCTGATTTACTTTTTTATTTACTTAGATAGTTATTTTAATTTTTCCATATGCCATAGTTTTGGCTCAAATGGGTTTCTGGACCGAGGTGCATTGAGGTACACTGGCTCTTACCAGAGGTACAGAGTTCTCTGGCTCTGATTTCCTCAAAAGTTGTATCATAGAAATGAAACCAAAGGACACCATGCACAAGGGACTCTCTTAAAAATATATAGTATAATTAATGAGTGTCAGGAATCCTTGTAGAATTAAATGGTAGAGCAGCACTGTAATGTGCTCCAAACAAGGCAAAGAGCTGTTGATGGATCAAGGATCAAATATGTCTTCCTAATCACTCTCTCCAAAATCAGTTATGAATGTAATTTATATCACTACTCTTGCCAGGGGAAGATTAATCCTCCCCAATCAAGGAAAATAACAAACTTGCAAACATCCATTCTGTTAAATAAATCAACATGAATCACAATTGATCCCATTTTACAGATTGTTTTACATCTGGAATTTTATAGGTTACTGAACACGAACAATGTCCATGCACTTAACACAGCCTCAGAGACAAAGTGAAAATACAGTCGGAACTTTTAGCCATTGACGTTACCAAATTACTAATATAGACCAGACCTACCAGGCAAAAGGGATAAATATTGTCAGATTAATACTAAAATACATGGAGATATGAAGGTTACGAACCAAGATAAGAGGGTAGGGCAAACACACTTGTCTTCGCAGTCTGGCTGGGCAAAGTTACCTCAAATCATTGCACCTGAGAAACCCCTACAACAAGTAGATTTGCTGTGCTTCCCCATCCAACATCAGATATAAACTGGTCAAGCTGACTTCCCCGAGGGGGTTGCGTACACCAAGACAATGAGAGAGCAGTCACCCAGAGCAGTCCCACAGACAAGACAGAATAGCTGGGCAGCTCTTCAGTAGTATTTAGTGTTTTCATAGCATTTTTCCACTTTGGAGATCTCTCCCAGATGTTAACCAGAACCACATGGCTGGCAAGTCATAGCTACTTGAGCCACAGGAACCCCTACAAAAGCACCACCACCTCTATTGTGTTCCCTGCAGTACGATAAGGTTTCTCAGCACAGCCTGAAGCTGTGTTGACTCCAGACTGAATCCTCAGAAGGAGCTTGCAGGAGGCAGGATAGAAGTACAGTATGCAACAGTTATGATCTGATGTTTCTGGTTTCCTGAGCATTTTGTTGCTACTGTACAAATTCAGAGGTGGATTTTAAGTCTGATATGATTATTCCGAAAGTTAGAACATACTGAAGGCATCTGTGAACCGCACATGGCTGCCCTTGCAGCGACACGACTCTCAGCAGTACAAGCACAGTGTTTCTGTCTACCTTTATTCCAATGCAGCCTTTGCTGAAGTCAGCTATAATAAAGACCCAACACATAGACCTGGATGGTGTTTTGCCCTCCAGCCTTAAAGCTGTTGACTCTGGTCTGTGAGAGAGCTTAGATACCATAAGGACAGCAAATATCCTCAAATCTCCATTGACTAGTGCTATTTATAAGTTCAAAACAGCATGATACAGAGTTCCTACAGCACATCGGTCTTACAGCTGTGTTACACAGTGGACTATTCCCCAACAGTAGTGCTGGAAAGTTCAATTGCCAAGAAGGACAATAGAGCAATCCCTATCTCACGTAGGAAACTGAGGCACAAAGAAACCAACAACTAGAAGGTCAACTGTAAGAGGACTTTTGAATGTCTTTGGGGATCCACATTGAACTGGATTGCCCATGGTAACTCTTCAAATTTGTGGTAGCAAAGTGGGCCTCCCAAGCCCGGGGGAAAAAAATAATAGTGCCAGGACATGGAATTAAGGCATTGCAACTCATTTTTCCGTTTTCCAAACTTATTTCTCACCTGATTTGAAATGTACATTTTATCAGCTTTTTAACAGTGGAGGAAGGATTTCAAAATGTTGGAAGAGCAAAGGAATGAGAACAAAATAAATGAAATGGTGAGCATTGACTGTTTGATACTTTCTTTAAGCCTTAGACACTTGTCTTTGCTGAAAGCTGACTCTGCAATGTGCAAAATCAGAATTTTACTAGATTTCCAGTGAGTTTCATCATATTTTCCTTGATTTAAGCAAACACCCTCTCTAAGTACTGGCTTGCAGGTTGATGCAGTGCTCAGAAAAGAAGGACACTGGAAAGCTGTCTGGAAAGCTAGCTTGAGAAATACCTTGTGTCAAGGCGCCTCAAACGTATGTCTTAACATGTAGATTCCTACAATGTGTTGTAAGTGCTTTGGGACACGGGTTACAAGATTTAGTGTAATTTAATGCTCAATTATTATAAGTGAAGAACACTTATGTGTGGAACATGTACATATACATATATGCCTATATACAGGTAAAGCAGTATGACTGCCATAATACACATTGCGTGTAGTAAAGCTGAATCTGGAACTCAGAAGACTTTAGCTCGGTGTTTGGGAAGAAACTGAGTAACTGCAATGCATTGATCCCTTTGTGAATGCATGGGAGAGGAGGGTGGTGAGGTGATAGTTGTGCTAGCGATGCTGTTGCAGGAATTTCCTTGTGCATATATACATTTGTGTGTATGTCTGAAACCACAAGTATTTGAAATGTCCTCGGAGGAAGTCAGTCTCAGAACTTTCAAATGTCTTTAGTGGAAATGAAATGACCATGATGTGATGCTCTACCTGCCACCACTGCAGAAGTCATCTCTGATCTTGAAGAGAGAAGTGGTTTCCCCAGTACCCCTGGCTAAGAAGCAAGCAGTAAAAATGACATGGCTAAGAAATGTAAAGGGTAGATATTTGAGGATACCAGCTCTGCGTAAATTGATCGCCAGGTTGAGCAGGCTGACAAATTAAGGATCAGGGCTGAATATCCTGAAGCTTTGTGACTATGTGCTCTCAACAGAATTCTTGTCTCATCTGAATTTTCACCCAGAAGAGCCACTGACAGTGGAGTTACTCCTGATTTACACCATCAGGATGGTGCTGCAGTCTCCCACCTGTAAATGACAAAGCTGTCAGCAAAGTCTTGCCCATTGCTATTACCACATGAAGCTAACAAGGATTGTGTGTTAATAAGAAGGGTAGCTGAGTTTTAGACCCTTTCCTTGAAGAAAGCAGCTAGGGAAAAATCTGGCCTCTTTTGTTTAAACAACAAAAAAAAAAGACAAGAAGAGGGTAATCAAGGCTTGTGTATCTATGTATGTGCAAGAGAGAGCATTGGTGAGAGAGAGAGCTGTGCAAGGGGAGCCCATTTTCTCAAATCGGGTAGCATTACTAATACATAACGACTCTGCCAGCAAGGCACTGCACAGCTGGAATTAATCTGAGAGAATGTGTGTTGCTGCATAGACAAGCGCAGAAAACTTTCCCCGTGTGAAGGCAGCGTGAAGCCCTGCCCTGTGGCTTGGAAGCACTTCATCAGGCCCTGACAGAACAGACATCTCCTTTAGACCATCAGTGTGTGGGGGGGAAATGCACTCCACCCTACTCAAATGAACACCCAGGGGGGACTTTTTGTTTTATTTCATGATATTTCGCAGATCACAACCCTGTCTCGCCTCCCCGACTTTTTTTTTTTTTTTTTTTTCCTTAATTACCCAGTTAGTTTTGTACTTCTCTTGTCTTATTGCATCGTCTCCGAACCCAACTGAAAAACTGCCACGGCTTATTTACACTGAGCAGCTATTCAGGCCAAAAGCAGCTGCTCCATTTAGCCAAGCACCTCTGTGTTACCCACTTTCTCTGCATGTTATAATAAGGTGCTTTCTTTTAAATGCATGCTGTGAGGAGCTAGTATTGAAATGTACGCGGCAGATGATGGCTCTCTGTGAAAGGGTTTTTTGAAAACTCGGTGAGCCCAGGGTCATTATTAGTAAACGATTGGCCAGTAAAAGACAAGTCTATCCAGAAGTGCAATACAACCACAGCTGGTTTTAAGCAGACTCATGCATATGTGTGGTTCCTTGCCTTCCAGCCCTTCTTCACTCTAGTTGGGACCTGGGACATTTCTGATCTGCATCAGTAAGTGATTTATCCCTAAGATTTCATCTTGCCAGTGTGACCTAGTCTCCTTTTGTCATGTAGCAGAGCTCCCTTACTACAGAAATGTAGCCACAAGGAATTAAGGGGAATAAGGAAAATGCTTTGAAAGGGATATAATGTGTTCTTAGTGCAGAAAATGAGTCAAAACATGCTTCTGCAAGGCAAAAAATATGACTTTGAGGGGAAGGTTTTGTCCTGGTTTTGGATGAAAGCAAAACCAGACATACTCATACACACACACATAGAGCTTTGGCTTGCAAACATTGATTTAATGTTCATTTCACCCCTAATTATCCTCCTAATAGCTATCGAAAGTCTCACATAGTCACCAAATTGAAAATAAGTTCTTGTGCACCACTTCCAATTACTGCAGGAATTATGGCTTTATTGCCATTATTTACTTTCCCCAGCTATAATGTATGCCTGGCCTTGAATTACCCCGCTGTAGGAGCCAGTGACTCCAGCATGTTTTTGTAAAATGATTTTCTTGGTTTTCACTTCCCTCCAGCTTTTCTTTCCATTCTGACTCTCCAGCTTCACCCCCTAAGTATTGCTCCTGCATCTAAAGTTACTTCTCCTCCGACTTCCACTTTGAGAAGCCTTTTTTCCTGTTCTGTGTAGAATTTTCTACTCTTTCTTTTACACTTTTATTTTTTTTCCCCCCCTCCAAGATCTTGGCCTAATTCTTTGATGCCTGGATGGCCGCCCAAAGATTTCCCAAGTCTCAGGAGATTCCTTCAAGCTTGTATGTATCCACCATGGCTACCTCTAAAAAAACTTGTGCCCATTTGTCTGGATTGGGACTGTACCAGGGCTATCACAGGTGCAAAAGGGCTGCTGGACAAGACAGAGGTTGTCTGCAGGAGCCAGCATCTCACTGCTGCTAGCCTCCACCAGCTCACCACGTACTTCAGTGAAATAAGCGAGCTGAACCATGCAACCAGTGTTGGTCCTAATGCATAATTTGTGTTTGGTGAACACACGCTTTCCAGAAACACGTCAAGTTGTAATATATGGGCTAAGAGCTGGTGGAGTCAGTCTTCATTTGTTAATTTTACTTTTCTGGCTGAAAAAAACAGAAAATAAGCAAGCAAATGAGAGGGTTTTTTTTTTTAAACCAACCAACTCTGTGCCTAATTTCTTATTTGAATTTGCCTGGCATCGGATTCCAGGCTTGTTAAACCTTACTCATTGGTTTTCAAGAATTTTGGTATTTTCTTCCTCTGAAAGTACTCAATAAGCTCTCAGTACTCTCTTTGATAAATTGGGCAGATTGTATTCCCGAAGTGTCTGACTAGGAGGCTTTTTCACTAGCTCTTAAATAACTGTAGACTTTCTTCTACAGTTGCAGATTTTCAAAGTGCAGTTTTTCACTTTAAAACATGGGTGTCTGATCTGGATACAAGATTCCAGTCTTGCTGTATAAACGCATAAATCGTGAGCTAATGAGGAAGAGAGAAGACCTAAATTTCTTTTCCCACCAAGGAAATCCACACCTGCATGGGCCATTCATCTTCATGACTTATCCTCACCTTTCCTAAGAGCTGCCTCATGCCCTGTTTGATGTCTTCTGTAACTCTCATCCATTGATAATAAAACCAGGATTCATCCTGCCTCAGCTCTAGGCTGCAAACCAAGGTTTGTTACCTCTTCAATAACAAGGGATAGGCAGTGATAAAAGGACATTTAGCATTAAATGGGTAGCCATTTCTTTCTCCACTAATTACAGAAGAAGCTTTAGGTAACTTTTTCCCCTGGGTGTTCTGATTAGATGTCTATCATAGAGTGGATTTTTCATTCTGGTCTAAATGTGTTTCTGGGCTGATCACCTCACCCAGATTCCTCATGCTGTGAGTAAACACAGTATTGAACAATTGGTATTGCAATGCCAAACACATATTTCTTAATCATGAGAAGCTGAAGTAGAACAAGCTGATTAAAGCTTTGCTTCAAAAGATCTTGCATTTCACATAATACAGCCAGTATCAAGCATGCAATTAGTGTGTGTGGTTTTATTGCAGTGTGGAGGTAGGTATAAAGAAGCCTCCTTGCTAAGACTGGTTATTGTAGGACAGGGAGACTGCAGGACATGATGTGTGCACAGCTAGATGGCTACACAGCCCCTCTAGAAGAGAACTGCTGCTGCATATCTCCCTTCATGTAGTGCTTCTGAGTGATGGTTCTCTACCCATAAATGCCCAAAGGGTTTTAAAGGCTGTGGGATGAGAGGAATGACTAATAACAGTAATTCATAAAGCCTATGTTTGCATGTCATCGTTTATCAGAAGTCTCCAAATGGTAACTGAAGTCTCTAAATGGGAACGGAAATGGGGAGATTTAAAAGGACTTTAGCCAAAAGTTTCATCGTGGACTTAAGGGCTTGCAGGATTTTGCTGTCAGAAGCATGCTCAAAAGTTCCAGAGATTTTTTCAGCAATACGAATCATCAGTAATTTCTGGAAGTCTCAAACTGGTCTCTTCTTGCCCATAAATAGCACGTCATATCACCACACCTACTGATTCTCTTGGGAAGACAAGACTGACTTTTAGAGATGCTTGAATGCTTCTTTTTGCGCTTCTTCTTGAGTTTGTATTCCCATGCTTTACGTTCCTTTGCAACAAATACAGGGAAAACTTAAACTTTTGTTAAAAAGCATCTATATATTTCTAGGCATGTATGCAAAAAAAAAAAAGAGAACTAGTAGAGAGAGCACTCTGCTTTTGAAACACAGCCATATATTAGGTGGACTATGGCTACTAAATAGAAGTTAATAGCACCGCATGCAATAATTGAAATCAGCAAGTCAAGAAAAATGATATTATTTACAACTGCAAGAGGAGAACTTCTCTGGAGGTTTTACAGAGATTGTATTACCTGTTCTCTGTATTCTAAGCTGACTACTTTGAGGATACTTCACCATCAGTCCACAGGCAGAAAGCCCATCTCTTGGGTGATACCTTCATTGCTAGGGTAACACTGCTGCAGGTACAACAAATCTGGGTTTGCCATAGATGCATTTTAGAAAATCAGGTCTTGCATCACCTCTGTACTGTGCTTTTTGTTTCTTGGGAAGTGGGGTTTAGCAATTCTAATGATACTGTGCTTATACAAAGCACTATGTAAGTGCTTTGAGACAAACCACACAACCGCCCTTAGAAGTCAAACCTGTTCTCTACAAACAGACATCTGTTTGCAATGGTTTCTTTCCTTAATCCTTCTTCCCCAACATCCTTCTCCCATCAGCTGGTTCATCCCTAAAGCACGGAAAGTTGGTTTTGTGGGAAACATATTGACTTCTTACCTGTGAAATCAAAGCTTATGATGAATCGGTCTGCAAGCAGTGCTCCCTGACAAACAGCATCCCGGCCAAACAAAAAATTCAGACGGAAGCCAAATTTCTAGGTGTTACTGTTTGCTAAGAAAAATCATCAGATCATTTTTATTCCCAAAAGATTCTATAAAGCCTCAGTTTGATTTCTATTTAATAAAAACAAGACGGTGGGGGCAGGGGGGAAATAATTCAAATCTCCTAATGCTGTTTGGGCTCACTGGCTTTGAACGGAATAGATTTTCTGTTATGGATTTCCATCTTTGCTCTTCAGTCGATACAACACATTAGGAAACAAACACTAGGTAGTAATTTAACCATACTGTTAAGCATATTTTTAATAGGCTAGTGGCCAAATAACATTCTGTCAGCTGGTTTTAAAGATGACGTTTATGTAATTGAATGGGACCAGTTTGTCCCACCACATTCAAATGCCTGAATTCAGGTTTCATCTTTCTAGATACATAAAGGATTTTTACCATTGCTATTACTATTTTCTACCCTTACAGTCATTAAGTGTACACTTTTCTAATTTGACACCACATGTAAAGAGTATTCAAGATTTATTCTCCCTATTATTACCTGTAGGAAACAAAACCACAAACAGGTTGAAGCCCAGATCCTCCAGACCATTCTGATAGTTAAATCCCTTAGATTTCAGAGGAAATCTTACAAGGCTGAGGAGTTGTGTCCAGGTGATTTGTGCAATCAGAGAGGAAATGTGTGGCAGGGAAGCAGCTGAACTGTAGCCACCTTAAATCTGTAACCATTTGCTAAGCTCAGGATGATCCTTTTCTTGACTGCTGAATAACGGTTTTCTATGAGGACCAAAATCACAATGTGGAAGTGTGGATTTTTTGTTTTTATATATTTTTATTTTTGTTGTTGTTCTGGTGTTTTTTGGGTTTTTTGTTTTTTTTTTTTTTTTCCTAAGTAAGAAGTACTCATATGCCTTTGATTTGGAAGTTCAGGAATGGAAAAAATGAATATCAAATATTAAGAATTTTTCAGGTCTCATTTTAATTCACAGAGGAGGAGTTTGTGGTTGGTTTTAACTGAAGGCAACAGAAGGCATTGATTTTCTTGGGCTATGACTTTGGTACACGCTTAGATCCTGTGCTTTTTGTTCCTAGCACCAATGTAGCCACACATATTTTCCCATGGATGCCCTTTGGAAGATGTCTAGAAATCTTGGGAAAGTTTTGAAGTTCATGGATTT
Organism: Leptosomus discolor; assembly: GCF_034619465.1. NCBI lineage: Eukaryota > Metazoa > Chordata > Aves > Leptosomiformes > Leptosomidae > Leptosomus > Leptosomus discolor. Next base: position 89,116,423 of record NC_141419.1, on the reverse strand, counting down.
GGAACCACCTGTCCTTTTTGAGGTACTAAGCCTAAGTAAACCTTCCCAGAAATTGGCTGCTCAGCCTCTCCAGCAGTGCAGGCTTTCTCCACCTTGTCAGGATGGACATGCAAACACAGAGTGTGCATGTAGGTAACTTGGAGGAAAAGAGCAGCTCTAACATAAATCCAGTCAATTGGAAACCCACAGGGACTTCAGATCCTTTAAGGACTACTTCTGCTATGGCTTTCATAAGCAACAGTCATGGTTTAATGGCTGGACTAAGGGGTGCTGTACAACTGTGTGCACTCAACAGGCTCCTTCTCAAACTGCTCGTCTCCTTGTGTTGCCTGTTAATGGCAGCATCCTTCTTCATCAGCTCAATCCTGCAAAATCTTAAGTATGTGCTTAACTTTCTGAACTCTGAGCAGTCCCACTGACTTCAGCATAGCTACCCCCGGTGCAAAATTAAGTGTAGACACAAATCATTGCAAGAGTGAGCCTAGAGTACAGTGTGTACACAGTTTCTCTTCAGGAAAGCATTTATTTCCTGAAGGCACCATTTCACCTTAAAGTTTTCACATATTTGTGTTATAATTAGTGAGTCAGTTGGGAAGCATTGTTGAAGGACAAGTGGAAATGTCCAAAATACACATCACTAAATACAATGTTTTAAATTTGGGGAGATAGACCCACAAAGGAATTTAGACGTCATGACGAAGTCTAAGAAAGAAATGTCAAAGAAATTTGTACTTTTCCATCTCAGCTCAAATGAGCAGAGTAACCATTTGAAGGAAGGAGAAGGAGACTGGTGTTTGTATTTCCTCTTTGCTTGAAAGTGTGAACTTGAATTTAAGTCTTCAACACCTTTAGAAGATTATGTCTTAAACAATGGACTGTGGAATCTGGAAAGGTTTCACAAGGCCAGGTTTGTGAACCCAGTCTTCTGGTGATTTTAGTGCTCTCTTAAAAATGTTAAATATATGTTAAAAATGACCAAATAAAAATAAAAAAAAAAAAAAGGAAAAAAAGAAGAAGATAAAAAAGTCGTATTTCCAGGCTGATTAAAAGCAGTGTCATGGCATTTTACTTAATCACATTTTATGCTCTGGCTGAAGCAAGCACTAAGAAATTATTCCCAAAGATCTATCTACGACAGCAGTGACTCACAAACAGAACTTTTAGGTACTCCCAGTGTCTAAATATTAAATATTTATTATAGTTCTATAAAATTTTACTTTCATTGTACTACTTGCTTGTTTTACCAGTCCTCAGGGGACTGAGAAGATTCTGTATTTGGTTCTCCTTTCCAGCACATCAAACCTTTTTCCATAACACCCCTATTAAACCATACGTCTCCCCAGTTTCCCATAGATTATCACTGAGTCATATCAGTATCAGTGCAGAAACTCCAGCTGAGTCTCACTGACGTCAGTCAGAAAAAGGATGGAAAAAAATTGCCAAACCCTAGAATTGTTAAAAATACTGCAGTTAGTAAGACTGTCCTTAGTCAGGTCACTTGTGTTGAATTGCTACTTCCTTGCTGCATTTGCATGTTGGATGTCAATGCTTTTTTATCTGCCTGTATAGCATCATGCATATTGCTGGCATGACACAAATAAACGAGCTAATGAATAAATAATAGCAATCAATAGAAACAAACATGGAATTGACTGGTCTCTTCATTGTTCTCACTGAATGAGATGCCAAAAGTAATCAAGTAGCATAAATTATAAAATATAAGTTCAACATTAGAAAGTCATTGTTTCAATATTTTAAGAAACCTGCACTGTGCATAAGGTAATGTGCTGACTATAAAACATTTAGACAGTTTTGTTTTGCTTTCAGCAAATGCCTATCTCTGCTCCCACTGAAGTCAACAATAAGGCTCCTGGTGCAGAATGGCTTCCAAAATCTTCCAAAATGGTTTCTGCAAATTAAAGCGTTTAATTTTTTTTTTTTTTTTCCCTAGATAAATACTCCTCTGTAAGGGGTTGGTGAGTTATAGACCAGTTTAACCCAGTTTGCCAGGGGCCTGGGGACTTGAGACATGTACTTGTCAACAGAGACTTTTGCATTTGATTAAATGGTGAAATTCTCCTATGGAAGTAGCTATTATTGAAATAATACTGAAATAACTGGGTTTAGCAAATATATTACTTCCCTAGGTGCGCTTAAACACTCCCACCCCTCTTGAATCTTTATATCACCTCTTTCTTTTGTCCCTTTCGTACACATACAGAGAAGTCCTATTTCCATTTGTGCTGCTTACAACAAACCAGCTTTAATTCAATGATACTGGTACTTCTCACAGTTTCTTTATATTTCTCCTATCTCTAATGACCCTTTGGCTGTATATTTACATGCAAGGAGACACCCCACTGAGAATCACAATATCTGTGGAAGAATTTTGCAGCGTCTGGCCCAAAGGAACCATGATGTCCAGCCTTATCGTAATACAGATACATTAAAAAAAAAAAAATCAAAAAAAAAAAACCCCAAACCCCCAAACACAACGGCAGTGTATGGTAATAACAACAGTCACCTGTAAAGTGGAAGGTGCCTTGGAACTCTTTCCCACTGGGTGCCAAATTGTGTTTTATTTGACAAAGAAGTCTCCAGTAGACAAAACCAAAAAGGTTACAAGGGGCCATGTTGCACCCATGTGTAATAGTTCTGTAATACCATGCGATGATTTGCAATACATGTATATCGAGATAATACCACGGGGTATTTTTTCTCTAGTAGAATGCATATCTATTGTTAAGAAACTGATGACAAAGGCTGGCACTGCTTTCAGAATTTAATATTCCCCTCACATTTCAAGCAATTCTCAATATCCACAACTGTCATCTAGCATTGTTTCCAAGTTGCAATTCGGTGGGAGAAAAATAGCTACCCATGTAGGGCTTTAGAGTGACACATCTGTTACACTATTTATCTTAAGCGGGAAGACAGGAATGAACCAACTTCCAGCCTCATAATTCAGAACTGAACATAATAGAAATTAAAGGCAGAAAAGAAAGGGACAGCATCTTTGTGTGAACGTAGGTTAATGGAACATCATGTGAAACTGCTTTTGCCAGAATTACTCTCCGTGGTTCCTTCCAACTGTACTTATCATGATGTAAATCAGGAGGAACTTCATTAAGTGAATGGACTCACATTGGCCCAAACAGCTGTAAAACAGATCTGAACAAGGCACAGTATCACTGCAAGGGGTCTGTTGTGTGAAGCCTTTCCTTGATAAAAGTGATGGGACAAACACTTGAACCTTCCAGACCTGAAACATGTTTCTCCTCCAAGGCAGCTGCCTGACATGGTATTTTTTTTAAGCATTCCCACCTTTGCACTTCAGTATTCTGGGGCTTGCCTCACCCACCTCTCACCAGGATTTGCTGCACGCTATTTCATGGAACTTCCAAACATTTCCTGTGGAGCAAAACCCCAAACTTTCTGAGTTCTACTTTGCTGCGGGGCGTCTAATCTTGAAAGTTATGTCTGCTGTTAAAAATTGGCTTTCAAATCATGGAACTAGGCCTTTAGGGATACTTTCCTCCTCTTTTTTTTTTTTTTTTTTTTTTTTTCTCTTCATAAGAAGTTTCAGAGCCGCAGAGCCTCAAGCCAAAAGAAATAGTTGTACAGGCAAGTTTTCTACACGGAATCCGAGAGAACAAGAGGCATGCCGGGGTGCTTGCTAGGGGCTATCTCGCCCTCCCGCATTCTCATGCCTCCCACAAGGCTTCATGTAGCTGATATGCAAATGAGTGCATGAACTCCTGGGTGAACTTTTAAATTGGCCCCGCTTCTTCCTCTCACCTTGACTGTTTCAGACACGTTCTTCTTGTTCAAAGATGACTTTCCATCTATTTTTCACCCTTCTAAAATTAAAATTACACGAGTGTATGAAGATGAGTCAGCTGGAAAGGTGTAAAACCTCCCCAGTCATAACAGTTACCAGAATTTTATGGTCTCAAAGCACTAGTTATCACTGCTTCTGCACTGGGATTATGCTTTTCATCTCACTGGATTTATCCCAGTTTCATAATTTATCGATATTTGTGGGAATAAGGTGGTCACCAGTCATAGCAGTTCCCAGAGATCACTCTTCTTAGTAAGAAGAACATTCCCCTTATTAAACAGAGGCTTTAGTCCAACAGCACTGTTTGGCTCCTTACTGATAACTACTTAGAAAATACACTTCTTACCCTCAAATCAACAAATCACTACTTTCTCCTGATATAATGTTATATGTGATAGAGATAGGGCTTTGCTTCTGCTTGTGTTAGAAGACATTTTTTGTGTCACAGAAGACACTACACATATATAGAATACTGTCTTTCACCATCCCTGGAGGTATTTAAAAGACATGTAGATGTGGTGCTCATGGACATAGTTTAGTGATGGACTTGGCAGTGCTGGGTTAATGGTTGGACTTGATGATCTTAAAGGTCTTTTCCAACTTAAATGATTCTATGAGTCTATGGTTTAGTGCTAAGAGGGATCACTATTCTTCTCTGGTCTGACCTCCTGCATAAAAAAACCCTGAATTTTTGCATTGTGAGCTCTGAAATGGTAAAATGAAATCAGAGATGGTGAATGAATGTTGTCAGATTTCATGTTAAAAATGGCTTTTCAAAGATGTCTGCATGAAGACATATGCTTGAATTAAGTGTTTTGCACGCCAAACAGGCTGTCAGATAGAAGACTTCTACTTTGGCACCATTATTATTATTTATTGTACATTACAGCACTGCCCCCAGTTGTGCTTTTGTAATAAAAGACAGATTCTCTTTCCTTCTCTCTTCTTGACTTTGAGAAATCGCAAACAAAGGCACTGACTGCGCCAAACATTACACCCATGGTGAATCAAGTGTTTCCTCTGTCGTCCCTGTCTGAGCAGAGACCAATGCATACACAGGTGATGCCGTAGCTATGTGCCTGTGCCCAAACAAGCACAACAGTACAGCTGGTGGGAGAGTTTAAGTACTTGGTCGTGTGTCTGTACGCTATTTTTAAAGTCATAGAATTCACAAATGACTTATTTTCCTGAGAGTTAAACAAGGGAAACCCCCCTGTTAGCAGAGCTTGTAGCCAGTTCGTGCCTCCGCTGAACTGAATACTGGAAGGAAAGAGCACAGGTCAGGGTCCGAGAGGTCACTTCGTGTTTCCCCATTCGAATATCCCACAGGGAGAGGAGATAAACTTTATTTTACACACTGAGGAGTCCTCCCACAATGCAGATGTATTTCTTGCCCCAAAATCACCAGCTAGCAGTAGAACAACAGGGAAAATGTATTTCTTCACCTCCCAGGGTCACGCTGTTTGTGTGGTGCTCTGTCCTGCATGAGTGAACAGAAGCACAAATATGCCGTTTTTTTTTTTTTCCCTGTGTGTTGATCTCTGTGTTTAGATTACCTACACAGAAGGTTTTTCAAATGCACTTAACAGGTATTAACTTGTAGTTCCTTACAACTCTCCAGTCAGATTGCTGAGCAATTATACACATACTTTCTGTTTTCAGAAACTCAGAGACTCCAAGGACTAAATCAACCTAAGGTGCAGAAATTTGTTCTACCACAACTAATTATCCAATGAAAACTCTCAGTTCAGCAATATATCTGAAAATAGAGTGCTCGGAAAGCCAACCTAGCATTTCAGTCTATTTATAATATAAACCTTCACTGTAGCCAATGTTGTTAAGAGGTTTTTATAGTATATAGCACGAAGTTTTGGTCTTTAATTACTCCTTTAATCTTTGCTGGGTTGTTCCTGAGAACAAGTTACACTCCTGCTTTTTACAGGATAAACAGCGTCCAGGAATGCATCAGATTGCCGCAGGGGTCAGAGAGTGCATTTATTGAACACCACTCTGTTTCAGCCTAAATCCTGACTGATCTGCTTTTGCTTAGTGCAAGTGTAATTAATGTAGCTAATTAAGAAATGACCACCCAAAATTTTTGATTTTTTTTTTTTTTTCCAAGAGTGAGAGAATTTACACATATCTTCATTGGTTTCATATGCCTCCTCTTCCATCTGGAGGGGTCAGCTCTTTGTAGGGATGTTAAATCCTTATATGTTAATATAAGGATTATGTTAAATAATATTAAATATATGTTAATACAGGGATTATATTAAATCTAAAAAAGGTACTGATGTTTTGTGTTTGTGTTGTCTGATGGAAAACCTATACGACTACAGCATTTTTCTTTTTTGTTACACTTTCAGATCATACGCAGGGGTTTAGACGGCACTTTGACTCCTGCAACAAACTCATGAGAGGTCTGCAAATACAACTTACTTTCTCTAGTGTTCTGAAGTATGACAGGGAGACACTGGAGATGCTTGTTTCACCATGACATGTCGTGTTCCCAACTCCTGGAAACACTGTGGAGCAACGGCCCTACTGTTGCTCTACATACCTTTGAAATGTGTCTTGAGGTGCTGGATAATGGCAGAATGGCACCCTGTTACAATTACAGATGTCTCCTGTAAGAACAGAACTCTCTTATTCACCAGATATCCCCAAATCATCTTTAACAGAATATAAATATGAAAGGAAAAAGGCTATTTACATTTTTGACATTTGATTCAGAAGCAGATGCCCCAGGTGACAATTGTCCACATCTTTGCTCCTTCCATCTCAGCTTCCATTCTCAAGCAAAGTGTGCACGATTTCCCTTACGGGAGAGGATCACAATCTGGAGATATACCTGCTAAGAGACCTAACCTCTCCTCATTTAGGGAGGATTTCTCAGGGATTCAGATTCAAAACCCTTCTCATTTAGGAGGATTTCTCAGGACATCAGAAATGCAAATGACTGTTGAGCGTGGAAAATCAGAGACACCTCTTTGTGTACAACATAATTTTGGAAATCCATTCACCCATTGGAAGGAAAGAAAGTTTTTCTTGCCAGAAAAACATTCAATCATTCATACATAACTTTTATTTTCCCAAAATCTCTGTTTCATATACACTGATGGCTGACCTGTATTCATGCATGCAAGTGGGACTTAATGTGTGTGGTTAGCTCTTAATTCTTGGACAAGGTTCTTGGATACAACTGCATCGGGATAAGGGTTTGACCGCTTTCTAGAGTGCTGACACTTCGTCCTGTTTTGACCAACGTCTGATGTTTGTAAAGTTGTTGTGCAACATGGGAGAGTTACTGATTGGTCACCAAAGGCATATGGGCCACATCGGTCCTCAGCATTAAATTGGATTAGGATTTTAAACGCTGCATGGTCACTGCATTGGTTTTCTGCAACATGTTAAATTTCATAGAAGGAGAAGAAGAAAGGAAGAGTTGTGAAGAAGTAATAAGAGGTTCTTACTGAAAGGTGGCATAAGATAAAAGGAAGGAAGGTAGGACTGAGGAGAACATCAATGACATTACTCCATAAGAAGCTGTGGACCACAGCTCAAGGACTTTTGGCTAGACTAGGAGGTTAAGAAGAAAAGGAAAAAGAGAAAGTGTGTCTGAGAAAATAAAAGCAGAAAGGCATAGGATATATCACAAGTGTATGTTAATAGTTGATAGATAAATTGGTTGGCTTAATAGCAGTGAAGGCAAAACCTGCTAAACCATGAGGATTAGGAGACCAGACTTACTAATGTAACGATTCTGCAGTGGCATTCCTTAGACTACACAAAACCACAAGAGTCTTGTAAGTGTACAGCAAATCGTCTGTGCAACTGCACTAAAGAATAAAACACATTAATTTTATTTCATACAGCTGCACAAGTTGCCAGTGATCAGCTTTTTGAATTGCTGGGGGTGACTGAGTTCATGAATGATTCGTATGTTTGTTCAAATGGGTTTTTAACTCCAAGAATAGTCTCCACAGAGCTATCTAAATTGTTCTTATCAATACATTGTGTAGCTACTTTTATCCTCAGAAATTGTTCGCAAGCTGGTATTGATTTCTGAAAATTGATTTATTCATTAACATTCACTAAGCAGATTTGACAAACAGTTTCTGGATTATGAGATATTCATGAATGGCACCTACTCACCACGAAACACACATTATGCGTCATGTGTTACTGCAGTCATACGATATTTCTCGTGTCCTCGGACTAGTCAGTTAAAATGTAACTAGTGACTGGATGACTAAAGCGTAATGGCCAATTTTGAATCCTGAATAACGTATAAATATTCAGAAAAGCTTCGTTTGAGGAATACAAGTGACCTGAAAACAGATTCAGAAGCAGATTGTGGTCATTCATATACTCATGAATAACTTTAGGAGACCTCAGAGGAGCAGATAAGTAAATCCACATATTAATTTGTGCCTAAACTCATTTTGTTATTCCAAGGGCTCTAATCTAACCCAGAGGGAGGGCATAATTTACATGAAAGCGTCATTAGAAAAAATGCATAAACAGCCTTTGAAACAGGGGTGAACACATAGATTTGTCTCCTTTCCAAAGCAAGCATCCACCATGCTAGATTTGAAAGCTCTACAGTCAGTTGACCTCTCTTTCAGACTCCAAAAAATCTTGGATTATTTTCTCATCAGCTTCATTGTTTCTACAAAAAAGTGGTGAATGTAATGTAGCATAATCTGGTGTCTGTTGAGCCACCTGTAGGAGCTGTGAGGTCTATTTTGAACCTGTTCAGATAAAAGTGAACTCAAATCTGGGCTTCACATGGAGCCATGTGCTCCAACAACTAGGACTGCTAGCTTCATTTATAAAGGACATGCAACACCAACACTTCTCTTTCTTTACCTACCTTTTAAAGACTAGTTTCAGAAAGAAAGGACTGGGTCATGAGAAAGCATTACTGTACTTTAGAACACCTGCAGAAAGAGAAAATTAGATTCAGGGAAGAATTTTTTTCCTAAAATGTCATTGATGGATTTGAGGCTTATCCGATATCAGCTGGCAGTTCAGAAAATATTTTCAGAGTTGAAATTTTGTCTCTGTTCTGAGGAAAGGCACAACTCAGTGCAATTGAGTAGGTTCTATCAAAACAAGTGATACAGTCCGGGATATAGTCAGCATTTAGCAGACTACAAATCATGTCTCTATCTAGATACCTATAAGAAATGGCAGTACACAGAAGCAAGTCTTTAAAAATCAAAGTCCTACCAAGGGGAAGCAGTTGAAACCCATAATATACCGTCACCTGTTGTGTCATTTCCAGAGCTTTTCTTTGACTCATCAGTGGCAATTGAGGGTTAAATGATAACTTTCCTATCAAATTATGAAATATTAAAAAAAACCCACTCACGACAGCACTGCTCGTGCCAAAATTCCCGAGGGTTGTGATGATAAGATTATGATAAAGATATCTAGAAAAGAAATGTTCTACACTAATGAGATTAAACAGGATGAGGTCATCCATTGATGAATTTATCCTGTGACCAAGAACAATGTAATAGGATTAATGATGAGGATTTTTGATCATAATAAGATGTGGGCTGATGCCTGAGAGAAAGTCCAGTGGTCGCAACAACTGCAGTGAGTCCCATGTGTAAAGACAACAAAATAATGCTTAATTGGCAAAATGCTTTGTTGTGAAGAGGAGCCTTTGCTATCGGTTTATGGGAAAGCTCTACAGAATTTAATAGACAACTGTAATCTTCCTTTCATTATTATTTCTACTTTCTGACTGGTCCACCTCAATGCAATGGAAACACTGTACCCATGGCAAAGCTTTTTATGCAGCTAAAGCGTCCTCCCAATTAATCTTATCTGCTACTGGATATAATATTTAGCACATTTAACAAGGAGACAGATTTTTGTTACGGCCACAGGGATGCTCTTTCCCATGGAGGTTTCATATCAGCGTGTCACGGGTTTTTTCCTCTCACTCTGCTAGCTTAGTTTGGAAACTGTGAGGCTTAGGTCTTATGAAGACTTTGGACAGCCTCCTTTTACCCTTGGTGAGACTGACACACACTTCATCACCTGGGGACATTTCCAGGAGAAATTCCTTGGGGAACACTAAAGGTTGTGTGTTAAAAAGAGGTCTATCATGATCAGGGCAATGCTGGTCTCAGGGTAAAATTCATCTCACTTAGACATGAGCTGATCACACTAGGTCCTCTTTGTGGTTAGTGAAGAGAAATAGGATATTCTGTAGAAATTCATTTCGCCGACATCAGAAGATTAATCTAGGGTGACACGAATCATCTTTAAAAACATCCCTCTTTCTCACGACAAAGTGAAAATGGAGGGACTAGTTCAAGAAGCCAACTATATCTATTTAGGTGATAATGAAGGACTGTTCTGTATTATGACTTGCCTCTTTTCCCCCAATGTGCCACGTAGACTGGATCAAAGTGATTGCTATTGTTAGTGAAATTATAGGGGTTTTACTGAAGAAAATCCCCAAACCTTTAGATTTCTAAATGCAAATCTTATTGGGTCTCTATATGAAATGAGACACTCTCACAAAAGGTCCTTATTTGGTGGGAAAGTCATTCTTTTTGCTTCAGAAGAAGAACAATTGAGCCAAATGTTATTAACTTACCGTAACTCTAAAATAGTCTTACAAGTAGTGGCTGGCTGAACTCAGACAGATCCCGTAATGCAATTCACCTTTCTTATATATGGGGAAACAGACACATCAAAAGACGGTGTTGTCAGCTATCTTTTATTTTATTTTATTATGAAATAATTGGTAATAATTATTAAAAAGTTCTTCTACAGGGGCTCAGCAGTTAGAAGGCTATTGATGTAAATAATATAACTATGTGCTTGCCAAAAGCAGGATGAGAGACCCCTAAAAGTCATGGTTTTAATGGAACCTATTCAACAAAAAGGCGCAGTTACAAGTAACCGTCAGAGAGTGCATATAACTATATAGACAGTCGAATGAAAAAAAATCTTGGCAAGTATGTGCTTTGACGTTTTCCACACAACTATGCTTTCATAAAGAGAGGCCATGCACAGACTCTGTTGAACCCAGATGGCTTGTCTGAAACAACTCCATACATAGAGAGTTTCAGGGAGCATGTTCGACTGTTTTCAAGATCATATTTATGTTTATGTTCCTTATATGTGCTTAAAATTCCACAACTTTTTTTATTGGCTTTGCTTGGTTTAGATCAAACTCAGTTCTTCAAATAATTAACATTTTTACAACTTAAAAATCCTGTATAGGTACTTGTTTGCAGCTGAATTTCAGCTTAATCATATCCAAAATAATCTTAATAATAATCCTAAAGTATTTGCCAACTCTATCATCCATTAACTTTTTATGGTATGCAAACACTTGACGTTTTACTGACATATTCCAAAAACATGTACAGAGGGAGTAACTACGCATGGGAGCAAGGGAGTTATCCTTAATTTGTAATTTCCTGTTATTGTAAATTATACCTGCTCTGCATCTTTATGGCTCTTCCATCTTGAAATGTTACTATGCTACTTTTCTGTTTAACTTATGCACCTTGAACGTTGTAAAAACAACCCTAAAAGTCAATAAAAGTGCAATAACATTGTGTCAATCAAAAGCAATGGAGCAATCTCTATTGAGCAAACAATTGGAAAGCTACAGCTAAAACGCAGTTGCAGAGTGTTGCAATTGATCACAGGTATGATTCAGAAAATTAAAAGGTTTTTTTCCAGTTTTAGTTAGTACCAGTTGCTTAATTTATAAAGCAGATACTTTGATCCTATCTAGAGTTCTGTAAAGCAACCTGTGCAAGCAGTGGTACTGTTTTGTGTGGCATCCATTAACATGGATTACCCATGAGCATCCTAAATGCACGATCACTTGGCAAATGTTGCTACAATATGTCAGCCTCTATTCTGTTTATGTGGATACTCAGGTAAGAACTTCTTATTTTGTTGTTCGGTTTTGGTTTTGTCTTTGTTTTTTTCTTTTTTTTTTTTTTTTAATCAGGAACGAGAAAACAGTTGTACTAAAGGTCTGACCGGCTCAGTATCCTGTACCTCACAGTGCCCTGCAGCAAAGCCCCAGAGAAGAGTACGATAACAGGAGAAGCCTAAAGTCATCCTTCCTCAGTATGATCTTAGCGGTGCAGCTCAGCAACCTGTTGCCCCAGAGCTGCACATCTTTGTCTTTAACAGCCTGGATTTTTCTCCCCCACACTTGCTTCATGACATCTTGAACCCAGTCTAAATTACACGTGAGCAAATAACTTGCGGCGGGGGCTGTGCTGATTTCAACCTCTATTCTAAGCTCGTCTTCAAAGATAAAATTTCTCACAGGGCCACTGGAATGGATCAAAAGTTGAGCAGAGAGGAAGCCATCACCTCAGTGATGGGGATGGGGGTATCTAAGACAAGAGGTTGGATAATTTCAAGGCCGGTGTGAGTATTTTTTTCCTGCTCTATCCGATTCTGGTGTATGCCTGGGAGTAAAATAGCTTCTTCAAGAATCCAGAAATCCTTTTGGTAAATATGGCAGTTTGATTCTAAGCTCATTTTACACACAGCAGATAAATAAGCAATCATAAACTCTGTCATCATAAATAAAAGCCTTATTGAGCTCAGGCAATGAAAACCAATCAATAGAGGACACTCATCCCCAGTGAAAGCCACAGCTAATGCTCTGTGATTCCTGGTGGATACTCTGTCATTGTATTTTAAAACCACAAGGAATTCCCTGAATCATCAGCAATGACCACTTTATTGCTAGTGAATTAGGACATGGGTAGGGCTAAAGGTGCATTTGAATTCCATGGACTCATTCATTTCACCCATCTTCCAATGTAGGAGATCACCTGGTTGTCTCATGGGCTTGTACGGGTTCAGAAAAAGAAAAACAGGCTCTTCCCTGAGTTGCAACTTACACGTGATACCGGAGAACAGTGTTTTCTGCTCTTCTGTCTACAGTGAGGTAAATTAAGGTTGATTATCAGTGAAAAACAAAGGACTGAGCTAATCAGCTGTCACATGTTTCTGTCTATTCCTCTGTTTGTTTCAGTCAAAAATCCAAACACACCCCAAAACTTCCACAGTTTTTCCAGAGTGTTACGCTTCCCAACATTTCTTAGATTGAATATGTACTTTTTAAAGAGCAAAATTCTCTACTTCATGGTAGCTCTATTCATTTTTTATGAGACAAACTTTTTGAAAACCAATGTTTCCAACCTAAATAATTTTATTTATGTCTAAAATAGCTATTGTATTCAACTCCGAAAACCATATATATCCCCCTGCCCCCCGCCCAGTATTCTTTATATCATGGAGTATTTTTAATGAACCAAAAGTTTTGGCAAACTGAAAATTATCCATGTTAGTTTCGCATTTCTACTATTTATCCCATGATGCTGACTACGATCAGGTATATTAAACAGACTCATTTAGTCTAAAAAGTGATCAAGCTTCATTTAAACAAGGCAATTTCTTTTGAAAATATTAAAGGGCAGAAGAGTGACAATTTCAAATAATTAATTTCTCCCTTGCTTAATGAATTATTGATTTGTGCTTTCCTTTTGAATGATAGTGCTCTGATGTGATAAACATTGATTTGAATTTTATACAAATATTGTATATTATCAGCATGTTATGGCAACAGAATAACACATAGCAAAAGAGACCTGAAGGGATGAAATAATCCAAAAAAACCCCATTATGAGGTGCCACAACTGTGTGCATGTGTGTGTGAGGGTGCATATGTAAAACAGCAAATGGAATTGAAAGTAATACTTCTAGTGAGATAATAGCGATGCAGAACCATAGAAAGTTACGTTTGGGTTAGCACTGAACCAGGAGCCTTGGAAATGAAAAATAATTACTTTCTACTGCTGCTAACACTTCTAACTCGAAATTTCTTGCAAACCACAGGTTTGAAGGGAGAGCTCTCTTACACCCTGCTCATTTTCAGAAGCTTTAGCTTCCTGCATAGCTATTCACACCAATGGGAACTACACAGTCAAAAGACAAAAGAAAAGTGCTGAGAGCAGTAAACACACAGATAATCCTGTCCACCAAACAATTTTGCATTTCCTTTATGCACCATTTATTTCAGACAAAAAAGCTGCTGAGAGATTTACGTCAAAGTGATTTCCACAGCTCAGCTGCTCAAGGCTGGGGAGATGATTGAAGCGCTGAGCTACACTTTCCTGGGGACCTGTGCATACCCCTCTCCTGCCATGTCTGGGAGAGGGAGATCTCACATGCTCTCCCTCAGACAAGTTCATTTCCAGCATCATCTGGGTGGGTTTTGGCACCCTGGATGAGGGGAAAGAGCCTGTGGTTACTGATATTATCTTTCTTTTTTCCCTTGGGCAGCAGTAGGACCCCAGCATTGCTTGTCCTTCCTTCGGGCTGTCATGCCCAAAGTGGGCAGGCTGGGAAGGTGTTCCACCATCCCTCTCCTGAGCTCTCTGCAGAGAAGGGAAAACCCCTTTCATATTGATGGGGGAGAAAGCAGCAGTCAGGGCACACACAGGGCCTAGGTAGTCAGATCTTTCATAGCACAAACCAAAACAACAATATCCCTTTCGAAAACACTCAAGCTTGTCATGCAAAAATCCTCAAATGAGTATAACTGCACTGGGACAACAAGTGCTCACGCTATCATACACATTCACAGCGAATTAGATTTGCAACTAATGACCTATGACTATTATCCACCAGGGCTACATGGAGATTTTTGCCTAGATGGCTACAAAGGGTGAGAAATAAATATTACCATTCAGGGACTAACCAGATCCAAGCACGCAAGCTCAGACCAACAGATCCAAAGTGGGGCCAGGGAGTCACGGAAGCTGGGCTCCTCTCTCTAACATCACAACTAGCACACCCAATGCAGTTAAGAGGGCCTTGCCACTTCTCCTGCTGTAGGCCAGGAAAAAGATACGATCCCTTAGAGTAGGAAACAATCCAGCTTTCACATGAGCATCACCACTTAGGCAACATTGGCCAGCTTAGTATAAAATGCTGGCTCAATGATATACCTGTAGGTAGAACCTAACATAAGTTTAATCAGGCAAGTCAAGGTGTACAAATAAAGATATTAAAATAAATTTGTATAGTGTTCCATATCACACTTTCTTTTTTTCCATACACATGCTTTTGTACAAGGCCCCACCCTTTTAAACTGTTTCTCCAGGCTCAATAGACTCAATAGAATGAGATGCCCCTGAAAATTCCGCCTGAGACTGTTTCCCAGGAGTAGGCGGTTAATTCAGAGTTGGAACCTTAACTTCTTCTAGTCTTACCAGAATCAGGTATCATATTTCTATCACTCAATAAAAATGAGTTCTGCATTCCCAGGAAATATTTCTAGTATTAATTTAGAGAATGAATCGCTTTTTTGTGGTTATCAGTAAAAAACCCCAAACAGTCCATTTAAAACATATTAGCAAGCATAAAAAGGTTACAGAAGGCATAATTCATGTAATTTTTTTTTTTCCCTTTCCACATATTTAACAGTGTTTTGGAACGTGATGCAATAACATACAAAGCTCTGAGTGTCCAGAGGTAGATAAACATTCTGCACCAAAGGTCTTACATACGGAGTGGGAAAAATGAAACTTGAGACTTCAGTTTACAAATAGCTGGGAAAAAAATAGATCACAGGGTTGAAAACTTGTAATCGTTATGGCATTTGCGTTATGACAAATTAAAAACTGGTATTCTAGTGTACGCACAGCGCTATAAAGCTGGTATTCTACACTGTGTATTGCAAGCTCATTTAAAATGTACTCTTCCACGACATGATGAGAACACAAATTATAATTAGGAAAGTAACCCAAGCAGAAAATTAGTCTGGAAGACTAGTCTGAGTGTGCTCCTGCAGACAAAGCCATCCTGTGTCTTAACTTTACTGTCTCAGTATAGGGAGAGATTGATGCAGAAGATAAAGACAAGGACAGATATGGCTTTCCGGGGGCAGGGGGAGGGGGGAGGGGAAAGGCTTTGCAAGCACGATCCATAGTGTTTGGGTTGTGCAAATATGCACAAAGAGAAGCCCCACCAGATCCCATCTTTGCAGAGTTACTCGCAGCACAGGCTGTTACAGCTGCAACGTACGGGTCTATACCTGGATTTTTGTTCCCATAATCCTATTCTTAGGCAAAAATCCACATTTATGAGCATAAATAAGGTCTGCTGACCCCACCCTGAACCCAGGGCTTACTGGCACAAGTAAATGTACCCAACGTTTGTAACCAACAAAGGCTTATTTATAAAGGCAGTGATCGGAGAAAAAAACATGGTTCAAAATTTCATTCTGAAACAAATGGAGCAAAACAGACAAAAAGACAAAAAGTACTTGCTACCACTAAACAATAAGCAAAAGAAAGATCTTCAGAAACTTAAAAGTAAGCAAGACACATGTCTGAAAAATCTGTATTTGAGGTTTTCTCTTCTGGAAAATTTTTGTGGTGTTTAAAAAAAAGCCAAACAGTTCTGTACAAATCACTTGATATGACTGTACTTTATCTAGAGAGATTGGAATAAACCCATGTATTGGAAAATAATACCTACCTTTTAGATGTCTCTTCTTGTGGAAAGGGGACTTGTGTGCTAGACGGTGTTTACATTGCACTCAAAGGAAAGGATCAAAATTTTCTATTATATCTTATTTCGTTTTTTTTTTTTTTTTCCATAAGAGCTGGTTTTCTTGAGGTAAGTGATACTACTTCACTGTAAGGGCACACATTACCTTCCAGTACCTTACAGGATTTAGTGGATTTATCCTTATTTAGAAAAAGTTAACAAGGAAAACAAAAAACCTACTGAGGCAAGGAGCTACGTCAACAGTTCCCATGAAAAAAAACCTGTGCTCTGCTATAAGGGAACAGATTTTGGCAAAAAATGCAACGTTTGGCAAGTCTGAAGCTTGATGCCTACCTAACATACAAGATTTAAAGAAGTGAGAATTAAGATGTGAGAAGCCTTATTTTCTCCAGGGGTGGTCTTCGTCTGTGCCCGTTGGTGTATACAGTGCTGGTCAAGACTTCAGCGAAACAAGCGTTTGCTAGAAGGGTGTGTAAAACATTACCAGGCTGCAGAAGAACACACAACAGCCCCTGTGCTGTACCCTGCGTCCAGCTCTCCTCGGTTGCCATCCATGATCTTGGGAATTTATCACAACTGCCACAGCTCTTACCTAAAATATTTACCTTGACTACAACTTTGATCTCAAATACACACTGCAAGTGTATCAAGTAATTGCACAATCCAGACTTTTGGTGCACCCCAGCATTAGCTTTTCCCTGGCTGTGTGCTGTCGTCCTGAACCCTTTCTGCTCCCCTGCCTCACCTGCCTCTGGCAGTACAGAGTAGCAACTTGAAAGTCACTCTCTGAGCACAGCTTTTACCCTAGATATTTTTAATACCCATTTTCAGTTCCTTTTTGGCTGAACTAAACAAAACAAGAGCAACAGAGACAGTAAGTGAGAGCAGAAACATTGCTGGGGAAGAGTTGCCCTCCTGGTTTTTGTGGGACAAATGTTGCTTGATGCTTAGGGAAACATATAAAGACATCAAAACACATTCAACCTGACACAGCTTTAGACCCAAATCTGTCATCTTGACTCTGCAAGAACTCAAATTATCTACAGCAGCTCCTGCTGGTCACTGGGGCTCTGCCATGTTTATCAAATCAGTACATTTTATTTCTGTCTCCTACTCACAAGCTAGTTGGAGCATCTCACTTCAATGATGAAACGGAGTGGAGATTCAGCCAGTGATGATTGGTGACAGGATACGAAATCCAAACCAAGAAAAAGCTCCAGGAAGAGTTGCTTGGACCTAAATGAAAGAGTAGATTAATTAGGGGTAGTTGCTCATCTAATTTTAAGGCTGAGGTACGTTAAGTTTACTCATTTCACATTATTTCATATGCTAATTTAAAAAAAATTTGTGCTGTATCTCATGTGTCCAAAAGCTTGGGAAAAGAAAATTATAATTTCACATACAACACATAGTATCAGACAGGGTGAATACATGACTTTAGTGTGTATTTAAAACCATTCCTGGTCAGCACCTTCCCCAGGAGCAATGTTTAATACAGGCTTCAATACCATGCTTCTGTTCATTTGGAGGTGATTTAAAACCATATCTGGAGTAAGCACATGTTTATGAATTGTTGTTCAGGGTACAGGGATTTCCTAAATAGGGCTGCAGAAGAAACCAAAAGTTTCTGAAACCAAAAGTTTCCAAAACCAAAGGCAAGAATTAAGGTAATAGCTTATTATTGAAAAGCACATAAACACCTTTGAGGCCAAAGCTCCTCTTTTAACCTTCGTCACTGGGACATGTGTTGTGAATTTGCAGTGCCCATTTTGAAAACTTTTAGGCATAGTATTTTTTTGTATTCAAAATGTCAAAAACATTTATAAAAGAGAAGCACTTTCTGTAAAGAAAAAATTTGGGAAAGGAACGAAAATTTGGTTTTATTGCTTGTCAAAGCCTTCATTGGGTTTTAATTTTGATGAAAAGAAAACAATATACAATCGTCAAAAACAAAACTAGCAACGATGATGTAAAAGATTTGGATAACTGAAAGTTTTATTTTGATCACAGATTCCTAATTTTTCATTCCTCCCTGATATATTTTCAGAGAAATGCCTTCTGGAAAGTAGTTATATATTATAAGCTAATTTAATTTTAAAACTCTGGCTTGGTGACATTTACAGGATATTTAACACTTTCCAAAACTGTGACTGTATTTATATTTCTGGATATAGTTTTAGGAACCTAATTTCAAGTTTAAAAATACTGACTCATAGGCTTCTCGAAATGTGTGAGAAATGTCCTTTGGAACATGAATAAGATGACAAGAATAAAGGTGTTGGGCTAAAAACTTGGTCGGAGAAATAAAAACCCACCAGGAAAGCTGTTGATCTGCTCATGTAAAACTGCACCAAGCAGCCTGCAACTTCCTTATGTAAGGTTTCTAACCAAAGGATGTCTTAGGCTGTACAAAGGTTTACTGAGCTGGAATTCAGTAAGTCCAGCTTAGTAAGTCCAACTTGAGGATGCGCTTACTAGGATGTGGCTAACAGGAGGGGAAACTTGGTTATTAATGTTTTATGATTGAACTAAGCGTTAACACTTTATGAAAGTTCAGTATTTCTATTTACTGGAGTTCCCTAAGTCCAAGAAACAGGTTACATATTCCCCGTGAGAAGGATTTTCTATGCTGGCATCTTTGAGAATGCCTGGTGCTTGTCATACAGACCTGGATTCGGGTGATAACACAATATCTGGTTTTATTAGGAACAAAAAATACTCAAAGAAAACTCAAAAATACTTCCAGTATTAATTATAGTGATTGCAAGTAAATAAAAAAAAAATATAGTACTGAGCAGCAGCACTTATGGTTGTGCTAGCAGAGGGCAAGGCAGACCCAAAGCTGTTCTTTGCCAAAAAATATCTCATAATATGAACTTCTTTTCAGGATTTTAGAAATTATTGGGTTAGTCAGTAGTTTTCTGAAAGCTTGAAAAGTCACATTACTTTTTTTTTTTTTTTTGAAATTTCCATCACTTAGTTGGATTGAAGAAATTAGAAAAGTTCTACTTTCCTGGGGCTTTTCAGCACCTCCTCCTTTCCACCCTCTTACAGATTAAAAATGGTATGATACAGCAAGACTGTCCAGAAGAAAGGGTATGCAAAAGCATGTCTTAAGAGCCTCAGGTTTTCAAACTCCAAAAGACAGGGATGAAAGCTCCAGACATACACGCAGCCATGCTGTTAGAAGGTGTAGCCCTGAGGTTATGTGTAATGTCCAGTTGAGAAATATTCCCTTAAATTTGAAACTCATAGGCTGCTTCTCTCTGTCTTCTCCCTGGCTGCCTAACTCCACTTTTAATTAATGACATTATTATGTACCTCAATTGCAATGTAAGACCCTGTTCAGGCAGTATGCAGGAGCCCTCCAGGCAAACGAGAACTGTGATGATGCTTTTCGTGTTACGAATTCCTTAAAAAAATGCATGGACACATAGAGAGGTCATTGCAGACTTCTTAAGTGAAATCTGTAACTGCATTAGTGCTCTTCAGCAGCCAAAATAGGTTGAAGAGGGCCAAGTATAGAAAAAGCTGATTCACTTCTCTCTTCAGAGCGTACCCTTTCCTACCCGACAACTAAATACAGTTCCTTCAGTGCTTTGTCCATGAGGATGACTCAGCAGCCCCAGTGATTTCCAATGGTCAAAATCCTACATCCTGGTATAGGTGTTACCCTTTAATTACAATGCCCTTAATAACTTGCTACGCCCTTAATAATTTGTTTTAATTTTTGATCAGCCTTGAACTGGTCAGTCATTTGTACTAGATGATAGTTGTAGGTCCCTTGCAACTGAAATATCCTATCCTATCCTATCCTATCCTATCCTATCCTATCCTATCCTATCCTATCCTATCCCACCCTATCCTACCCTATCCTATTCTATCCTATCCTATCCTATCCTATCCTATCCTATCCTATCCTATCCTATCCTATCCTATCCTATCCTATCCTATCCTACCCTATTTTATCCTAATTGCTAGCCCCAGACTCAGATCCATACCTTATCAAAAGCTTCCCCTCACTGATGTATGGAAACAGCTGCTCCTCTGGAGCTCCTTGCCTTGGAGAACAGCTCTTGCAATACAGCTTGAAGAGCTAGATGTTATGAAGATGGGGGTGAGGTACTCCAACCTGATTCAAGAGGTTTTTTTGAACCCTATCTGATATTTTCCCTTATCTCCACCTCCTGTACTGACATATAGATCTTGCTACATCATTTCTGTCCCTGACCACTATCAGTAGACTCCCCTGTTTACTGATTGCCTTATCTCTGCCACAGCCTCATTAACTCAATACACCCTGCAAGTTTTCATTCTCCTCTAGTCCCACAGGGATTTCTCGAGACAGTATGTGCCAATACAATGCCCAGGTGCAGCTGAAATGGCCCAGAGATATAGGGAAAGATTAGTTCTCTGGTCTGTGACACAATCTTATATCAAGCTGCATTACTCAAAAGCAAGTTCCCTTTTCTTTTACTGCACAGCAACCTTTGATCGCTTAAAGCTAAGACATTTTTCCAAAGGAAAGGGCGGGAAGCATATCTGTAAATTGTTTTATTCTGCTTGTTTCCTAGCCACCATTGTGAATCAGGCACTGCAGCAGATAAAGGCTTTTAACTTAAGCTGAAAACCAAAGCATCATGACTGCGGCAGTAACAGCTGCCTCTCCTGTGCAGAGAGGGGAGGTAGGGGAAGCTACAACACCATTCATGACCGGATTACCACAGATCAATGCAAGCTGAATGACCAAATACTTTCTTTCTGGTCTCTTTTGCTTCCTGTTTTTTTGTTTTTGTTTTGTTTTATTATTTTTATTTCATCTGGGTATTTGGGAGCAAGAGCCAAATGAATAAAACATCCGTACTCAAAGGTAAAAGAGGAGAGAGAAGAGTGAAAAGAAAGAGGGGGAAATATTTCTAGGGGTGGTTTTCAGCATGTTGCAAATCTACTGATGTCCCTTTAAGAATATCCTTATCTTGGTTTAAAAAAGCCAATGATATTGAAAATACAGTAATTAACATGTTCATAATGTAAATGCTAATGATTTAACAAGTCAAACATCTTCATCCCCTACTGAATCAATATGAATTATTAAAACAGACTCTTTAAGACCTCTAAAATCAACTCTCAAAGCATGCACTAAACAACCACACCGTTGGCATACGAGAGCACCGAGTCACAAATTCGTGTGTTAGACTGTTTGACATACTCGTTCTCTTTGATGGGAAAAAACAAAGCCAAAAAACTTCCCTTCAAAATCTCATATTCATAACTGCATAATGTGCATGCATAAACGAATTTTTTTTTCTCAGATTTTTTTTTTTAAATGTAAACATCATAGAGAGCTAAAAAAAATAAAACAAAAAATAAACTATTCAGATTACAGAATAAGTTTTTCTATTACAAATTTGTGTGACAGTCCAAAACACTCTTGAAGCAATAAGTATATAAAGATAATACAAAAAATAAACCTAATAAAGTAGAAGTTAAAGTTCCTGGTTTTAAAAGAGTTTCTGCCAAGATTATTGTTGGTCATGAAGAAAGCTGTATATGCATTTGGAAATTGATTTTAAATATTATAAATAAAGAACGGCTCTTAAAATAAAGTTTATTCCCATGTTTACAGCAGAAAAGGCAAGGAAAAGGTTTGTTTTCAAAAATCTGCAAAACAGAGATGAAATTATTAGATGGATGCGTCTTACCTCACAGCCAGCTCACAACGCTTTGAGAAAGAGTCATGAAGTCTCTTTTGCGTATATATATATATGTATGTATGTAGAGACAGCCAAACATCTGCATCAGATGGCTTTTTCCTGGTCAACCCATTGAAAGAAGATGGCAGATATGAATTTTTTTTGGTTACAGATACAAAATACATGAAGTTTTGCAATCAAATATGAAACCCATCACATAAACAGTGGGTCTCAGATAATTTCCTATCAAATTGCACAATGTGCATGTTAACATCTTGTTCTACTTGAACAATCAGATAACAGACTGGATGTTAATAGGCCAGAGGTTGTTTTTGCTTTGGGAAAGTCTTCTATGCCCGTGAAGTTAACTGATAGACATTTTTCATGGCGCTATGATGCTTCAGCTAGACTAGACTTGCAGGGGGAGTACAAGAGCGCAGCCCACCTGCAGTGCCTACATCCCGACTAACTTACACCAGCTGGGAATTTAGCCTTTATTTTCTATATCTTGATCAACCTGATCTCAGGTATAACTCGAAGTTTTACCTGGGCAATCCTAAATCCCTTCTTTACTGTGAGAAAGGAGGAAACTCATTTCAGAGAGGTTAAAATTTTACAAAGTTTGTGTACTCAGGAATAATTTATGAGGGGCTATTTGTCTGATAGGAGATAAGAGCTCATGTACCATACTTTCCTAGCATGAAAAATAGGTCTTGACCTCCCACCTTCCCCCCTCAAAAAAAAAAAAAAAAAAAAAAGAAAAGAAAAGCCAAGTAGGAAAATGTTCAGCACGCTGCTTCAGATGATTTGATATCAGCGCAAACTACAGCCAAAGGGCAAACAGAAGATGGAGGGTTCCAGATCTGGGGCAAAATAAGTCAGCTGCAGTTAGGGAGGATTTTCATTCCTGTTGAAAGGAGAAGCAGCTACTTTATATTTGACAGACTTGTCTTGTTGCCAGTCCCTTGTGACTTTATAGCAAAAATTTCTTTCACAACAGAATATGAAACAAGCTGGGGGGATGTGAGCATAGTCTAGTGCTTTCTAGCTCATCTAATGAAAAACATTACCTCAAGACCACTCTTGATAAGCTCTTAAACCATTCTGGCTATATTTTTGTTATTCATGAGAACTCAGAAGTATCACTACATCAAGACCTTCTCTGAATTCCTATTTGAATTTCCCAAACTGTTCGTTAAGGCTGCATAGCAACCAAATTCGTGCAGGCACTTGGTGCTCTAATACCTGCCTCTGGAGATAAACACAAGACAGACCTCGAAGGTCTGTAATGGTGGGAGAGATGAAACAAAAATCTTTCTAGATTTCCCTGGCTTGTCTCCTCATGACCTAAATGTGACATAAATTTCCTTCCTTTTAATGTCTTTTTTTTTTTTTTTTTAAAACTTACACACCTACGACAAATGTTCTCAAAGTCAGAGATCCAGAGTTGAAAGTTTGTCATAAATGCAAACAGAATTACAATGCAATTAGCTTTTACAGGTTATTGTTTGTATTGTTGTTTCACAGCAAAAATCACATACAGAACAAGCATTAGGCTACAAGGTTACCAAAGTAGTAAGGGAAAATACATAAAGGCAAGAAAGCAAACACCAGGAGGAAAGATTGGGGACAAATGTGAACCTCCTTGACCATGACTAGTGTCAAGCAGCATGACCAAAGCAGATTTTTACTTTTTTTCAGTTATGGGATAGGACAACTGTCCAGGCAAGATGAGGTGAGGCTGAAGCCATGAAGAAGGGGAAGGAAGAACCAAGACAAAGAGGGGAGGTATTAGAGTTGAAGGGGATGCTCTTTGGAGGTGATCTCTGACTGGATCACTGTAAATTTAACAAAATAGTTAAGGATTTAATGAAACCTTTAAACCACTCTGGGACCGTTGTTGTGTTACAGAAATAACAGTCCTGAATGAGATGGAGAGTGCAGAAATCCCTCAATGTGGGTAAAACACAGATGTTGGAAACAAAAGTCTTCTATAATGTGTTATAAATCCTCACAAAATAGGAGACCTAGCTAGAGCCTGTCAGTATGAAACTAATCAATGGTTAAGTGGGGTATGTGAGACTAAATAAGAAAGGGTGGTTCAGTGGATTCATTTGCTCTTTCTAAGACTCCTGATACTGTGAGTTGCTGTCCAGGACTGAGCCTCCCAAGGACTTACATCACACTAATATTGTCTTGTACTAGATGATTTGCTACGACTTAATTTTGCAGAGAAGTAAATGGACACAGCAGTATCAGAACGTGGTAAAAGGATTATCATCTGGAAAAGCTTACATTAATGGCATGAGAAGTGAACAGGACAGGAAGCAAACAGATACTATAGAGCTGTGATGAGATTGCTTGATCACATAACTCCAAACCAAGTGTCTTTAATACATGGAACTATTCTTTAGGGAAAGAAGCACTGAGCAACAGAACATATTGTTCATTTAATGTCTGTAACTTTTTCCCCAAGATTTGGTTTTAAAAATTATGTCTTTCTATTCTATAACAATGGTAATTTGCTCATTATGACATGAGGAAATTGGTGATGAAGGACAGCCCTTAAGTACGTATGGCTACGATTTAAGCAAATACAGTATCAAGGCAAGGTGTTAATACATAAGCCAGCCTGGTAATGTCCAAGTTCGGATTCTGGACTATGCAAAGAAAGAATTAGGAAAAAAAATCTAGGATTTTTCTTATGACTTGCTGTCAGCTTTGAGTATCTACTGACTTTTGTCATCTCTGCAGGAACGTATGGTGAGTGCCATTTCTACTAGGGATGCAGACGTGGTGAACTATACGGTATCTGCAGTGACAAACTATCTGCTGAGAAGAAAAATCATGTGGTTGTCATGCATATCTGATCCTCTAATTACACATATACACACAGACACTGTTAAAAGAAGGAGCTTCTCCATCAGAGAATGCTTCCAGCAGCATTAGACCTGTCCACCTCTGCAGATATGTCCATTTCAGGGTATAAAGACAAATCTTAAAAGATCAATTAACACAGTGGTCTGGTATTCTTAGAGGTGGGAAATTAAAAATAGGGACAGGGGAAGGAAGTGAAGTTACACATCAGCTTGTTTAGGAGACCAGAAAAAAGCTAAGGCCATCATCCATCAGAGCTGGCAAGAGATCTAAAGTCAAGTTTAGCTCACTGGGGGAACTCAGAAGTTTGCAAACTTGACTTTCAGCTGGCTTATTTCTGGCTGTGGCAGAACTTTTGACTGCATCTACCTTGGGATCTATTGTCAGCCAAAGGGGACCTGTCACTTCTGAAAATCAATCTGACTTTATTCCCTACTTCTCTTCAAGATCCTCTGCACAAATTTGACTTACATCAGATAAAACCGACTTCACACAGAAAACTTGAATTCAAGCTGAAAACCTCTTCTGATTCTTCTACTACAGTGAACAAAAGAATCAGTAGTGTCATCCCACATGTTAGTTTTATATGCAAAATAGATATTCATCATGTATTTCACATCAATGAGAGTTGGGATCAAGGACATAGGAAGAAGTACGTATTGCAGCAGAACTCTGTGTCTCAGAGGTCCACCTTTCCTGGAAAAGGTCTCATCAAACATCATCATCCCCTTGAGCTGCGATGGTCCCTCTTCCAGCATGTGACACGAAAATCCAGACTCATTCCTGGATCTGATGTTGTCTAGGCTACGGAAAAAGATGCGAACAAGGTCTTTCTGTCATCCCTTCTGCCCAAAGAAAAGGAAGATATTTATCCCATTTTTGAAAAACGCTGCATGCTGCTGTTATAGAGGTTGGGACAGAAGGACTGACAGACAAGTGACTGCATTTACACACTGTGAGAAAGGAAATGGGGAGAAATACCAGCTGGAGTAGGAAGAGAGGTAATCATTCTTACCCGAGCCCAGGCTTGGGTGGGATTCCTTAGGTCCCTTCCCAGATATAAGTGATGTTAGATCTTGTCTATATAAAGAGAAGGCTCAAATGTTTCCTGAGCTCCTTGACCCTTTCCATCCCATCATAGCAACTCTATGTATCCACATTGTCACCAGGAAGAGTTCAGTCCCCAGCTCCTGCAGGAGAACAAGTCTGTAGAGCTCACATGGCTCCTCTCAGGTCCAATATAACAAGGAGTCGCGTGCCAATCCACGACAAGTTGCAAGATGTACTCCAGAGAGCAGAAGGGCTTGGGGACAGTTTTTAGTCCAGATTTTCAGTCCTTTAGGACTTTTGTACATGTGGTGTGAACACTCTAAACTACTGGACTGTCATGACCTTAATCTTGTCAGAATCCACCACAGCCAGGTCTATAGCTGCAGCTGTAAGGGTTATGCTGGATGGAGTAGCGGAAGCCAAGCAAGGTGAGTCACACTGACGGAGGTTAGAAACCTGGTCATGGTACCTCCATACATTGGAGCCAGTTGATGCCAGGGAAAGGCAACAAAACACACACATCTGTTCCTTTCATGCTCGCTTTTCTTGGCTGAATGCAGTGTCAGTGAGAGACCTCAGGGACAAGGTTGCAGGAAGCAGAGGAAATCCCAGGCTTTTCAATTTTATAGACTACCAGCAGGCAGAGTGGCAGCTCAAAACTCGAAGAAATGTACCGTGCTGACACTCATATGCCTCCTGTGAGCTTGACTTCTTTATTCTGTATAAAACAGATGTTAATTTTGGGATCAGTCATCAGGGCAAGGAGATATTAAATACCAACCACCTCCTGCTTCCCAGCAACACCAGTCCTATGACGAGGGATCATCTCGAAATCACTGCTCCTGCAAGGAACATATTTCATCTGTCTCCTGGTGCTCATCTTTTTTTTCCACAGGAAAGTTGTTATTTGAAGAAGAGGAGCCTACTTTAAACAATTTGCTCTGCTCTTACTGTGAAAGAGTTTTATCTACCTGTCTTGCTATTTTTCATGCAAGTTTTCTGGCTGCCCTGTGTCTAAATTCACAGAGCTTAACATGAGCCTCACAGCTAGGAAATTGCCGAAATGTAAGAATACAAAATTGTTGGATCTCTGACTTTAACCAGCTTCACTGTGGCTTTCTTCATCTTGCAATTCTATTTCCATCACCAAAATCCTCTGTGGAAATATGAGCCCTAAAGACATGGAGCCTCACATTATAGCAGAAAAACAGTGAGATTTTCTGGGAGCCACCCATGAGTGAGCATTTCAGTGTTTCCCTTCTTGGTGATTTTTCAGCTGAAAATACTAGGTAAAATAATATCAATATATTCAGGCTGTGACAATGTCTCCCACAAATAATTTCCAGGGTTTTTAATCTTTCAAAAAAAAGTGATTTCTTTTCAAAATTAAGAAATTTCCTTTTTATTATTTTATTATTATGTTTATTTCTTTTCTTTTTATTTATTTTCACTATTTTATTTTGGTGTTCAGATAAATGTTTCTTTTTCCTTTACTTCTCTTTCAGCCCCCCATAGTACCAATACAACATGTGTGCAAGGATAGATGATCCCAAGGAACAAAATTTTTAGGGCTTTACCTGCGCGAAAACAAACAACTCGTCAACTTTTTTTAACCAAAGGCTTCTTGAGATTTAAAACTCTCAGTCCACAGTTTGCTGAATCCAGCTGGTATCTATCTCAGCTACATGGCTGGGAATCTGGCACCAGAGGGGTTTTATTTTCTGCTCATTCTCCAGCAAGATTTTCATTACTATGTTAACAGTTTTGACTTTGGGGACTGCCGTATTCTTTTTGACTCTAAGGAAGGATGGACAGTGTATAGCAGAGGGCTGTGGGGGACCTGTGTGTGGCACCTCACTGTGTCACAGGTACTTGTTATGTGAATACCACTGTGAGGGCTAGCTTCCCTCTGCCCACACCTTGTCGGTAAAACTGGAGACAAGCAGCCATCATCGTTAGAGGTGGAGAAGAGCTATCAATTAAAGCAAGAGACGGCAGTCATGAAATCCATACAAGCACCTCACAGAAAGTTAGAACAACCACATTTCTTTCTATTTGCCATTCTGTTTCCGGATCCGCTAACTACAGAGGCTCCGGAGAAAAATCAGGAATGCAGCTGTCTCCTCACTTTAAGTGAGATCATTCAGTTCGGTAGGCAAAGGAAATAAACAGCTGAGAGAGCAATGAAGTAGAGGTTATGTTTCCTTTGAAACTGTTGTTTATAATGTGTATGCTGCAGAAGATGCTCATTTACTCCCTTTAGAATAGCTCCTGCACTCAGAGTGATTTTTGTTGTGTTGCTCTTGCAGCCCTCAGAGAACAGCAGGGAGTATCCTTTTTTCACACAAACCTTTGAGAAGCCACTTGAGATTCAGGCCTTCTTTATCAGAACCCCTTTCCGCCTCTTGGGAGCAGGAGGATCTGTACCACCACCTCCCTCTTCCTGAAGTCTGTAATTCTCATTAATTAAGAAAAATATTTTTTTTTATTAAAAAGTAACCATATGGCCTCTGCCTGGGAGGAAGAGTAGATAATAGATAAATGGCTTCAGGCAGTGGTATAACATACAACAGTTTGTGCACAGCCTCTACTATGTTGCATCCTTCTATCCACCCCCCTCAAGTGCACACAGCTATTCGGTCACAAAAATCTCTGCAGGAGCTTTCTGCTTTATTCTGTACCTCTGTGGAGGCCACCAGGACATACCAGAACTGCTGTCGTGTGGTCTTTCATTCAACTTGCTCTTTGTAAATTGAACCGAAAAAACATAGGGTCAAAAAGAACATTTCACAGGTACAAGTGGTTGTAGAAACTACTTGCTAGGTCTGTGGAAAGAGATTAACTAGATCATCTTGTGAAGTCCTGTGTCATCTTGAGGCTTTTAAGTAACATATTGCTCTGTGTCTAGGCTTAATTTCCCTGGAGACAACACCACCAGGGCATCAGGGCACTTCCTAATTTGAGTATCAAATTTGAGATATAAGGAGATGGTTTACTAGCTCATGTTGGCAACCTTGCTAGCAAGAATTTACAGAACTTTGAAAGAATGACAACACAAATGCTTCCTCTTGTAACGTAAGAATCTTTTGGTCTAGACACAGAAGTGGCAAAGGATATATTGTGCTGGCACGTGTATGAGAGAGCAAGCTCAGCACCTAAACAAAGTTTTCTCGCTGCCTGTCTGGCATTCATGAGTGGTTAATTTCTTAGTGTTAATGAAGAATATTGCTGAGAAGATTCCCCTATATTGTTAAAAAAGAATACTCTCCTCAGAAACATAGTCTGAATGGGAGGCAAATAGACTGCAAAAGTTAGTCCTGATTTTGCTGTCCTTTGCCTGCTGAATGCTAACTTAGCGACAGCAATTCATTAAAAAAAAAAAAAAAAAAAAAAAGAGGAAGATGTCTTGCCTTGCCCTATAGCTATAACTATTGTCAACTGGGTATCAGAGGTCTGCGTCTGCCTAGTCCTGGAGCTCCCCAGCTTGTCTTGGAGTAGGTGAGGTAAAGGACTAGTTTGAGATGATAGACTGACGTGGGACAAGGTGGTTGACTGAACTCTTACCCTTCACAACAAAGTATTTGGCTAACTGGGGCAGCAGCTCTCCAAGAGGGGATTTTAAATGGTCCTGGAGATATCCCAGCTTAAGTAGACCCTGAGGTGCTCAGACCAATTCACAGACGCTGTTTGTATGCAATTTTACATCAACAAGACACTTGTAAATTTATTCCTGCAGATACAGAAATTGTCACATGGTGCAGTCTTTTGCACTTAGTTTGGAAACACAGTGTACATAGTTGAAGCAAATCAATTGCAATGGATCTGGTGTGGTCATGTAGGACCATGGGTTGGCTGGGTATAAGGACTGAGCAGACCAGCAGTTTGGTGACCAAACTGCTCATCAGGGTCATCATTGCTGTGACTATTCGTCACTTAAAAGCACGAGGAATTCTTCCTTATTAGAAAACAGCATGCCACCAAAGTCCTTCATTCAGCCTCAGATCATTTCATCTAATACGGCTTTGTCACACAGATTTCATTTTCTGTATAGTGCTTTAGAAAGTAGGAAAGCAGTGTGATGACCTACTGGCCAATTATCCTTCTAAGCTTGTGAGACAAGCCCTTAGGACTAAAGTTATTTGCAGAGTGCTACAGGAATATGCATGAGTTTCCTGAAGCATCCCGTAGGTTTGAGGGGTTCTGGTTAATCTAGTGGGAGACACAAGCGCACACATGTATGTATGTGTGTGCATATAGTGAGAGATAATAATAATATATATAAGTAAAAAGAGAGAGAAGAGGGATTCTTTTTCCTGAAAAAAAAAGCTTCTGAATTAGCTCAGTACAGTGCTATTCCAGATCAGAGCAAGTTGCAGAAGATGGATTTACTGAAAAACTCATGTTTTTTTCTCCTTGGTCTGGAAACTTTCAAAAGTGTTTGGGAAATGCCATGAAGGAATTTGTCTGCACCAAGCTCTCCAAAAAGCGAAACAAGAGATGCTTCACACTCCCATGTGAAGAAAGCCTATTATATCTGCTCTAGGGGGGAAGGAATATGTAACACATACGCTTTTGCAGGAGATTAAATTCGTTTTAATTAATGGAGACCTCAAAAATCAGGCGCAAAAGACATTAATCAACTAACCAACTTTCCATGGTGTTGGTTTTACCCACTAGCCCATGCTCCTTAATGACTCAATTTAGTGTCTGTAACATTTAACAGCCGGGACAACACCAGCACTCAAGTTAGAATACTGCTGCCGATAGAAGGTGCTGGATCCTGCCATTAAATCAAAGCATTTGTTCCCTTCCTATTGCTTAGAGGTTGCTAAAGGATGCTTTTTTTTAAACTGCCGAAACCGGCTTTCTTTCTTTCATAGTTTGTGTTAATTTACGAAAGCATGACGGAATTAATGGAAATGTGGTTGAGATGCAAAACCCTGCTTCTGTGTCAGCCACAGGTAGCCTGCGAAACAACAAACCTATGAAAATATCACACAGTTTAAGAAGAATGAGGAATAATTTGAGTATCAGAACTCATGAATTCCAGCCTCCAAAGCTTTTTGTCTCCTGCACATTGGGTTAAACAATACTGAATACTGAATGTGTCCCTTACTAGACTATGGAAAAGAACAAGGCTTTCAGATAGAAACAGCTCCAGTTTACTGTGATGAAAAGCAGCAGGCACACCTCTGCACTTAGGAAACACTCTCTGAACAAATATAATACCGAATCAAGATGAAGGCCTCATCAATCTGCAGAGCATAATCCAAGTGTATTTAGAATGCCCAGTTCTTACAGATAGTCAACGCTGGTTGCCAGTGACTGCCATTCATGGACCACTTAAATGTGATTTAAGTGTGATCAAATTATCATTTAAGAGGTGAAATTCAGTTGCGGCTAAACAGCTAACAGCAGCTCCATGTTTCTGTGCCTTGCCACTGTTACACAGAGTGAAAAAACTCCACCAAACAAGGTTTTGTAATTGCAAGATATAAAATACATAAATTCAGAAAGGACTCTCTAAAAATTTGGAATGAGATCTCCCAGGCCAGTCATTTATTTTAAATTTAGAGATGGCCATACACGTCCTGACAGGGAGAAGCAGGAAAGAGGGATGGTTATTCTGTTAATGCTGGTGGAAGGGAAGACTTGAGCCTTTAGCAGCAAACACTGCTGTACATCTACGTCTTAAGGTTGTGAAATGAGTTTCAATGCTGCTCTGTGGGATAAACCATGACATTTGCATCACACCATAGTTTAACAGCTACTGACATATAAGGATGTCATGTTACAAAGAGAATGACATTGGAGTGTGGCTTGACTGCATTACAAATGACCTCAATAGGACACCTAAAACTGGTACTGTGGTATTCTGTTAAAATTTAAGAACCCTAAAGACTAACGGGTTATTTCCTCAGGGGAAAGTGAGTGAAAACAGAGGGATTAAAGGTATTGACTGGTAAAGGAGAGGGGAGAGAGACCAGAATAGTCTATTCCAAAGGGACTGCTCCAGGGCTGCAGTACTTCACCACAGACAAACTGAAGTGGCCAGGGCTGCAAAGATTATGTGGGAAAGATTTTTAATAAAAAAAAAGATTTATTTTTTTTGGTCTTGCAAAGGACAGCACACGGCGCAAATTCAATGTGGTAAAAGAGCAAGGTATTAGAGAGAAATTGGTTTTTTGTGAGTGCCTGTTTCAGTTGTTTAGTTGGTTATAAGGCTAATGTTTCCAGAAGAGGATTCCTGGCTATCACAAAACTATACTTAATCCTATACTTTTGACTTCAGCCTAGCTCGAAGCAACAAAAAGTGCTGAACAAGGAAAAGAAATACACATTTTACGTGTAATTTTATCATTTTTATATTTCTTTATTTCCAAAAAGATAGAGTCCAACAAGTAACCTATTATTTTCTCTGAGAGACTTGGCTTGTGACATTTTCATATAACTCAAAATTTTCAACATCTGTCTCTAATTAAGAAGTATTTTTCTACTAAGAACAACGATTACAGTGTCTGAAAGTGCTGTTACTTAGATATGATTCATATCTCCCTCCTAAGAAGCTCGTCTTATGTCCTGAAATTTGAGATTTGTAAATTCTTTAGCTAAACATTTATATCTGCTACTTAGGCCTTGATTGTGCAGGTGCTTGAATCTGCAATGTTTTGCTGAGGTTGATCTGTAAATGCGTAACAGACATGTAAGTGTTCTGCGAGTCTGGGAACTTTTCTGTCAAGGCTTTTCCAGTTTCAGGTAATGTATTGAATTCTGTCTCCTGTGCAATACATTTAACAGTAAAAAATGTCCCATGTGAAAAATTAGCTTCCCGCACTGACTGCCAAGTGCTTTCCTCAAATTACAAAATAAGAAAAGAAAGATGTCTGATTGAAAACAAGAACAAAAAAAAAAAAAAGGAAAACTGTTGTCTAAATTCACTTTAGATAAGCGTTAAGGTTTGCATGTATGTTTTAGGGGTTTTTTGTCAGCTACCAAATAAAAAGAACTTTTTCCTGTATCATACGTTGTTGAAGACTGTATCAGGCACATAGTCTGGGCTGTATTAATTTCTGCATTCAATTCTCTGAGCTGAGGTGAATTCATCTAGCGATTAAGACGACCTCTTCCCTCACAATTCAGTGCTGCTTGCCAAATGTTTGATGGGGGAATGATACATGACACTGCCACGTCGTTCCCTCACTACGATAACACATAATAGCCGTACACAGCCTTGGAAAGGACAGCATTGTGCTTCAAATACGCATCTGCAGTACTCTGATTAAAACAAAAGTCAAGTAAGTTACTAGTACGGTTTAGCATGGACAGCAGTGCAGCGCACACAAAGGCCTCAAAGAGAAAAAAAAAAAACAGGTAAAAGTCTCTTACCCTATTAAAATACACAAAGCAAAGGGGACAGGCCCCACTGGCATGGCCAGGAGTCCTTTGTTTAACTGTGAGGGTTGAGTGCGTTTTGTACATTGTTTTTTCTCCTGTTTAGCACACGATAAAGAAACACATTGTGGAACTCCAAGTCAGTTTAGATTTATCATGTATTTCTTCTCTCACTTGGGAGCAGACAGATTCAATGGGGAGACTTGGGAGAAGCTGTGTTCCCTTACACCTGCATATCTACCCATGCCACATCAACTTGCAGCCGCAAGCCTTGAAGCCTAGCAGAGGTTCACTGACAAGGAGCTTCTTTTTCCTTAGTTGTGATGATTAAACCACCTTACCCTAGAGACTTCGTGGAAAATGCAAAATCTCTTAGTGTTTCTCAATGACATGTTTACATTTAAACCAGATTAAGGAAGAATAACTCTGAGGAACACATTAAAACCAGAGGAAAATAGTAATATTTGGCATTGCTGAAAAAGCAACTGTTTATATATGGCTTAATACGACCAAGTGCATTTTTTCTGAATTAAAAGCAATTAAATGTTATCAGTATGGTATACTTAGAATAAGCAAAGCACAAAGCTTACATCAGTATTTTGCTTTTTTGTCCTAAGCTCCTGACTCTTCCCATCCACCTCTGCTTTTTTCACTCTGAGTTGTCAGTGAACAGATGAACTTGTGTCACAGATGTGTGGCAATGCTGGGTGCCCAAAGGGGTGTATGAATTAATGGACTCAGTTGCAGAGTCTGACCCATAGCAGAACATTTCCATGGGGTGTATTGAAAAAAGTTAATACTATGGAAAAGAGACATCAAAATATTTTAATATAAGGAGACTGAATTCTGCTCTGCGAACCTGGGACAATTTGGGATCTTCTCAGCTGACAAAACTTCCTACCCTTGAAACTTGAAAGGATTGTGAATTGGTTTGAATTTGGGGTAGGTTTTTTGGTCAAATATTTGAACGCTGTCAAAATACCCTTTTGAACCCATGCAAAGGAAAATATTTGGAATTTTATTAACCTGTATTTTTGTTTTGAAATTTGAGTATATTTGTACTTCAAAAATAATACATGAAAAGGTCAAATTTTAGAGCTGTTAAAACAAAATTCTTCATTTAAGGTGTACTGGTGTATTTTTTATCTCAATTTACAAATATATTTGAAGTTTCGAGGTTTTTTCCCTAACTGCGATGAAAACGATGAAGAAAATAGCATTCATGCAGTTTCTTACCACCTCTGTGCGTGACACATTACTGCAAATTAATTCACCTGAAGTATTTATGCATTATTGAAAACAAAGGTGGTTTTTTTCATGAAAGGTTTTCTCTTGAACAGCTTTTTTCCCCCCTCTGGCATACATTCCTTCACTCTCTTCTCCCTCAAGTCTGACAGACAACAAAAACATTGTCCTCCAGTACCTTCAATATGACATGCACTCTTCAGAGAACTCAGGTAAGGGATGACTTAAAAGAAGAAGAAGATTTTTTTCATTTGTGGTGTTTTCTAGTTTTATGATCCTGCTGTAAGTTTTGGCCTGCCTTCTTCATCCTTTTGATTATTTTTTAAATGTATTAGACAAAGAGAGGGAAAGAGGTACCACTGGGTATTATTGCTTTATAACCTAAACAACGTAATAATAATATTTAATATGGAAAGTTACAAAGGAATAAATTGCCTCTCTGGAATGTCAGTATTGAAGAGAAACGACATAGAGGCATTTTAAGGCTGGCTACATCTGATGCACATTCAGACATGAATTTTGTATCTGTAGCCATTCTTAAAACAAAGCAGATCTTTCCAGGATTTTTTGACATACTTAGCCTTAAACTTTGAAAGTCAGCCTGTTGATTTAAATCAAACTAATCATTTAAGCAAAACTAAGTGATGTGGTGGCAAGTACCAGTCATGAGAATTAGGCCCTCTCTCACAGGAGAATGAAGCTGAAAGGTAGAAATCTTGATTATAAAAGTAGTTGATGACATTTTAGGCTCAGTTACTCCCCTACATTTACTTAACTGTGACCATTTCAATGTGACCATGCTCTAATATCATTATGGTCATTTATGTTGGTCTGATGCACTTGCAAGGAGTCAAAGTGTTTTCAGCGCTGTTCTCTTTTGGCCCCTGCCACGTGCGGACCCACATCAAAGCCTTGAACAGAGGTGCCAAAAGCTCCAGACGTGATAAAGTGTGTGTGGAAAATATGCAAATCATCCTCAGGAAGAAATTTCCATTTCTGTACCAGTAGTTTTCACTTTAATCCTTTCGCCTTGAAGATTTCATTTCCTTGGAAGAAGGGGGAGGAAGGGGCTGGATAATCGCTCTCTAGTTCCACTTCTGTTGTTGCAGGTCCCTGATACTGAGATCCCATTTCTCAAGCTTTATTGACTTTGATAGAAGCCTTTGACTTGCTGAACTTGCTCTCACTTAAGGTACAGCTATAGAATTATGGATTTCCTGACAAAATAATTAATATTTCTCTTTCTTGCTCTCCCTTTATATATGTGTGGGAACCCAATAAGCTCACTTATAAAATGTGTTTATGCAACTTCTATCTAAAAACCAGTAACATTTTTTACCCGTAAACTTCCAGGTGAAATAGCCAAAATGATCTCTGCTTTGCTGTCCTAGGCACAAGAAGCCATCACAAGTTCTGCCACTGTGCAAGTCACTTTGATTAATGTCCTTGCGAGAGAGCTCAACAATGGGGCTAAGAAACAGATGGACAACTGGAATGAAATCTCTCTTTTTATAAAACAGCTAAACCGGAGAGGGACACATTCAGATTCCACCTTGACCTTTTTTCAAATCCCTGCTGTTATTTTATTTAGGAAAGATTATAAAAATTAATTTAGTTTAGCATCGAGTTGTGAGATACAGTGAGAATGTTGCCCCACCACTTCTGTACTGTATTTGATGACCACAGTATATCTGGACATGGAGAGAAAGTAATACGTTATGACCTTAATGTATTTATTATTTTCTTTATTGAATTTTGAAAATCTATTGGGACAGCATACTTTATATTCTGGTTACAAACATCTTTAGGCAGAAAAAAAATTGTACTGTAGATGGAGAATTGTGTAGTCATTTTAAAAACTTGGGAAACTGGGGCCAAAATTCATGAGTCACATGGGAAAACTGCAGTAAACCCAAGAAATTTGTATCTTGGTTAAATTCTATGACTTAGACATTTAAGGAAGCTACCACAGTTTAACAAGTTTCTGTGGGTCAGCTGAGCTATGGTTATGGTCTGTGCGTACACTTTCAGCCCACATGCAATGGAAGACAATGCAAGTTATCTTAATGCTCTTCACTGTAGTCAAAGTTGAGATAGAGGATCCCACACCAGCAGTAGACTAAAAAAGTTACTGTGCGGTAACTCTGTCAGCCATGGCAAATTGGTTTGATGTTTGACCCCTCAGTCTGGTGAGCAGAGAGCGAGACTGCTTCTCCTTTCATTTACCAGGTACCTCCAAAGGACAGCTCCTAACTCTGGTGGTGTAATCACCTGTCAAAGTAGGGAAAGAATATCCTGATGGCTGCTAACCCACTTGCAAAATAAAATCTAAACCAGTATTGCAATAGAGAAGTGATAAGAGTTCTCAGTGATCATTCTGGGTCGGTGTTCATGCTTTCCAGACATAGACATGCTGGCCTTCAGAACCTGCAACAACTCCCCTTCCCTCCCCTTACACACACATGAAAAGACATTAGATGTATGATGATATTACTGGTAAATGCTTTCTTTGTTGCACTGAAGTTGCAAATAACATCATAAAAATTAGATTCAGGAACTCCAGAGAACAAGTATCAATAAAAATCAAAGCTATAGATGCAACGGGTTTACCTCTGAGTCCAGGGTTTCCCTTTTCACAAGGAACCAAGTTTCAGTGCTTAAGGTTCCAAGGTTATTGATCATTATTAATCTCTTAAGTCCATCTGTTTCTCACAAGTGCGTAAGCAGGAAAACAAGGACCTAGCATCCGTCAGTATTATTGAAGGATATAAGCTGTACCGTGCTAAAGAGATCAGAATATTGCAGGCTTTTGCTGAGGAAATGATTTCCCAGTCTTTCTGTCCCTCTAGCACAAAGCCATCATTTTCGATGCTGTGTCAGATTGCCACATCCAGCCACATCAGACTGTCTTCTCCCTCTAGACGCACCTTTAGGGAGAAAGAAAACACAAAATGTTCTGATCTACAGTGCCCGATCTCTTCCTCATGGCTTTTTATCTGCTAGAGTGTCTTCTGTTTGTTTATACATTTATTTCTTTCCTGAGCCCCTTGGGAGATTTGTGGTAGATGATGATTTGTCTGATGCAAAAGGCCTTTGCAATGGGGTTCTGGAGCTTATTTCATGTCACCAAGAGTATGAAAGGATGGAATGAAGTCAGTGCTAAAAGGGGCCGAAGGCTGTAATGTTCCAGCTTTCTGTTCTACGGCTATAAAATTAATACAAAAAACCAAGAAGGATTAAACCAATGAACAAAAAAATGTGCTTTTGAAGAAGATTTAAAAAATAAAACAAGGCCTTAGTAGTAGTTTTTATAACCCAAACACCTTTTTACTGACATTATGAATCACTGGATTGTGTGTTGCATCTGAACCAGATAAAATACATAGCGATCTTATTCATACTGAAAACAGTAACTTTTGTAGCATAAATCTAAAATATTATCCTCATAGCAATGACAGAGCTTTATTTTATGCTTATTTCAAATTCTGGGTGTAGGCAGATAGTTATAGGTCCTCATATTTGCAAACGTCAGAAAGTAACTATCTAGGAGAGGAACAACTTGTAACTAACCCAGTGGGCCCTCCTTGTCCTGCCCTAATAAATGCATACAAAAAGTGTCCCATAAACTGTTTTTGTGCTACAATCTTCATGCTTGCCTTAAGGTTTTTAATCCCATTGTTGAGCTAATTACTTCCCAAGATGTACAGAGTTAGGGTCTCCCAGTTCTCTATTCATACTTTATCTCTCTGGCTCTTTCTGATGGCCCATGATTGATAGGTCTGATGCAACAAAAGAGTTGACTTGTCAGATCTTCACCTAGTAATGAAAAACTAATTAGAAGGGAGTTATGTGTCATGTGTTCACCTCATTTGTCATGGATATTTCCAATGCTTATGATGTCCTTGGGTGTGTGTAATGGTGCAGTCAGGTAAGTGTTTTGGCCTCTTACTCTCCCAGGGTCTCTTCTTCATCCCATGGAGGTGGGAAATGTGTTCTCTTTCTTCAGTATCTCCAGTGCAGAGGAAGACATCTTCACGCAAACAGCCAGTGAAGGCAAGCTTGAACTACCACTAATTCATGGCCAGACATCCTCCTGCAGACTTTGCTGCAGCATAATCATTTCTAGGGCAGAGCTGTGGCAGGCAGCTGAAGGGCACCAATATCCAAATCCACTAGACTGAGATTTACCAAAGACAGCGTGTCAAAGTCCTAGCTTCAGAGTTTTTCCCTGTCAGACTGTCACATTATAATGATAACACTAGGAAAACATTATAGCATCCCAACAATTACATTTAAAATGTATATTAAATTTAGAATCAACGTAGGGGTGTGATTGTGCTTGTGTAAATAACAAAGTGATAATAAAGTAGCAAATAATTTTAATACATTTTAGCTTTGGATCTAAGACATGGCTCTCCCTTGTTTGGAGGGTTGTTCGTTTCCTTCCTCAGCATCACAGACTTGTCCAGTGTAGCTATAAAGTGGTGAAACTTTTCCTGCAACAGCAAAGTACCTCCCAGATAGTGTAGCATTGAGTATTTTCAGGTAATTTGAAGTCACAAGAAAACTGCTGTTCTTTCAAAGTCCTGTTCATCATGTCTCGTGGGAAAGTGCATTTTGTTAGTTCATACTCCCCGTGGTTTTGCCTTCTGTTTGGTGGGAACAAACTAATTGGAAGTTTGGATGAAATAATCTTACTGCCCATCACCATGTTAGAAGGTTGAGTTTTTATCTGTTCAAGTTGTTTAGCTTGTTCCACAGTATGTGGCTTGTCCTGGGGAAGTAAGTCGATCCTAACAATATCTCCAGCTATAGGCATGTAGAGTCTCTACAATCCAATGTCGAGCACTGGACCACGCGTCTTTTAAAGACTTCTGTGAGTTTCTTTACGAGCAGCTTAGGAATTTGGCCTGTCAAGCTGATGGCTTAAGTATGGAGATGATGTGATGTGACCGAATTCCCACTCTCATGTAAATAACATAGCTCTCTGCTGGTAAACCGGGATAGCAGTCTGAAATTAAATAGTTTGGGAAGCTCTGGTTTGTGAAGTACTACACTATTTGCCTTACTATCCCAGTAGTAACGTCTAGCAGTTCATTTCCCAGGTGTCTGAGTACAAGCCTACGTTGAATAACTTGGAATGAGATGGTCCCTTCCCTACCCTGCTTCTGTTCATCCTCTGGGGATGATTTGTACTTTAGATATCTCTTTTCTTTGCTTGCTCTGTTTCTGCCCATGTGTCACCCATGCTAACCAGGTCTCTGATGTCCTCGGTCATATTCAGCCAGGATACTGTTTTTGTAGACTCCTGTTTTGTATTCCTGAGATAGCTTCTGCTTTCAGTGATCAGTATGTTATAATTCAACTGACTACATCTGCAACGGCACTGTGTATCCTTTATTCACACATTACAATGCTTCCAGCATTTCTGAGAGTTGACTTGCCCTCTGTGAGACTGTCAGCTCTAACAGAATACTACATCAACAGCTGGATATATTTCTTGATAGATAATCATCAAATCTTTCACATACAAGCCAGCTTGGTTGAGGATTTCCATATCTTTTAATGTTTTCTTTAGTTTCCTCCAGTTGAGAATCTCATATTCTAGTTATTTTCATATTTTCAACGTGTAGAATTTTCTGGATGAGGAACTAACTTTATATATCTCATTTCATTACACGCGATACTGCAGGCTCAGTCCATGCATTGAACTCATGCTGGAAATGGGTTTTAGCCATTTTCATTTCAAATGATTCCCCTTCCCTGAAAAAGCACACATTCTTTGCGTCAGGCACAGCAACATCCATAAAAATCTTACCAGATGTCCCTTGGAAGCAAAGGCACTGTATGCTTCATTTAGGCCACTCTGTGTAGCCTCTTCCTCCATATCATCTTCTTAGCATGGAGAGTTGGCCAGCAGTTTTTTTGAAACATGAGTTAGCTGAATCAAGTAACCATTTTATGGAACACCTTTATCCAGTTGACATATCAAGGACTCAAAGGCATTTAAGAAGCTTATAAGATGCTTGCTTTATAAATCCTAACAGTAATAGTAATATTTCCTATAACAGTTCTGTGTTTTGGGAAGTATTGGAAGCAGATGAAGTTTTTGATCTGTCATACCTCAACCAGTTGCAACCTTGTCTTAATTTTGTTTGCATTAAATTTCAAATGTATTCGGTGACTCGTTCTTGCAAACAGATGGGGTTGTGATTGTGACCTGCCACAGTTTCTGTCACACTGCCTCTGTGGGCCTCTGCGGGCTACGCATGGATGTAGGTGGGTTTACATACACACGTAAGTGCTCAGCTAGAGACAGTGATGAGTGATTCAGAATGATTCCCAGCCAGGGCTTCTAGTGCCAGTTTTCCTGTGCAATCATGGAAAGAAGCAGGAACCAACCTGTTGTAAGAGCTTAACTGAGGTATGGCAATATTTCTCTGGTAAAGGTAAGGAAGAATTAATGCCATTACATTGCCAAAGACTTTGAGGAGGACATACCTGCAATACTGGCTATAGCTTTGCATCACTCACACTACTCATGTAAGCGTGCATTTTCTTCTT
The DNA here is from genome assembly GCF_034619465.1 of Leptosomus discolor. Classification (NCBI taxonomy): domain Eukaryota; kingdom Metazoa; phylum Chordata; class Aves; order Leptosomiformes; family Leptosomidae; genus Leptosomus; species Leptosomus discolor. Next base: position 89,075,170 of record NC_141419.1, on the reverse strand, counting down.
GGACCCTCTGGCGCTGCTTGTTAGTGAGATGATATCCCATTATTTTCTCCAGACAAAAGAAGGGAAAGAGACTAAGAGCTAAAACATACCCCCAAGGAGAACTTTAGAAAAAGAAAATGGAAATGGATCCTGAACCCTCAAAGCCAAGATCAGTCCCAGGCAAGTCAGGGCACAGAAGATGAAAACAAAAACCTCAACCTGTGCCTGCTCAAATCTGCAGATAAGCAGGTCTAACTCATGGTGCACAAGAATGAGCTGTAAAAGGAAGATGTTTGCTCTGAGAAACTGAAGAGGTGTGCAAGCACAGAGGGAAAACAGAGCTGTCAAATTCAATACTACAGTCTGAAAGAGTTGAGAAGTCAGGGAATGATGAGGTCAGTGCTGTTTCTTAATAAGGGCAAGGTTACAGATTTGCTGTACTATCCTGGAAAAGTGAAAATTTTGAAGAGCTTATGCTTAGGAATAAAGTAAAATCATTGGCAGCTGAAAAGCTAAGAACGGCATAGGAAGAAGTGGAAGAGTAATCAGCTTGAGGGGGACTCAAGGGAGAGCGAACAGCTCCCAGACTAAGACGATTTAATTTAGGTGTTCATATGAAGGTGTATACATGTGAGTTAGGTGCTTTAGCAACCAGTACCTTAAACTGAAGTCAACAGAGGGGGAGTCAATACAGTCAACAGAAGCTGGTGTAAGATTCAGATCATTGTGTGGCTGCACTGGTTTCCTGAACAGTCTCTACTCAGCCTAGCGTACAGATGAGAGACTTAATAAAACTGTGGTATTTTGTGGTATCTGGGGTGCTTTATATTATTTGGGACTTTCCCTGGGGCTGGCACATATGACCCAGGACCTGTGGGAGATACATGCTCCTCTAGATCAAAAATTGGAGACTATGTTATACTCTAGAAAATCTCAATCGATATCTGGTACCTACATTTAGACAACTGAATTGGATTTTGGATGGTACAGAGATCACAAATACTTATTTGTACACACCTAAATGTGGCTGTGATCTGTGATGTGATTCAATCCGTGATCTGAATCCCATCCGAAATAATCAATTATACTGAGATTGATGTGAACTCTGGACTTCTCATGCAAGTGGGACTTGTACAAGTAGGAACATACAGAGACTTAAGCCTTGCACCAGCATACTTTTCTTATCAACTAGTGTGTGAGTCGTAGAGCATAGTACAAGAGATAAAGCAGAACAAAGAGAACGTGTGAGGTGTATATATCTGTGATTGGAAAACAGAATTTGCATTGATATGTCTAATTTATTTATTTAGAAAGAAATTGAGATATGGACACTCAAGGAGACAGAAGTAGCTAGGCAAGAACTAAATAATTAAGATGGCCCGAAAATCAGGAGAAGTGAAAATGCTCACATTGGTTTGGAAAAAAAGCCACACAAACAAACCAGAAAAAAGACAGAAATCATTGTCTACTCCTTTACCTATCAAAGCATTCTTTAAAGGCAATAAAAGTGATATTTTCCATGAGAAAATTTCAGATCTACTGTAAAACTTTGATTTTCCACGAGGAAACTGAAATAAGGAAAATTGAAAATTACAACATTATTTCAGGACAGTTCTGATGTCTCTTTCACCCTGTACAGGTAACCCATGGAAGATTATTTCCACAGAATGAAAGATGATGACTGTGGGGGAAGATTTCCATACTGGTTTGGGGAACTCATCTCCCCTCTAAAACAGTTAAAACCAAGGAGCTCGATCTTGCAAAAAAAAAGCCTTTTCTGTTTCTCAGATAGCTTTACTGGTCAGTAATGTTGTCATTCTGTTTTGCCAGCACCGCCATTTGGCAACCAGTGAAGCACGAGTTGTATTTATAATTATTAAGTGAAACTGTTGAGGAAGGAATGGTTAGATTCCCCCAGTTCATAATGTTCCCTATCTGTGACATATCCTGTCCCTTTGGCTTCTCTACAGCAGTCTTGAACAGGTTATTTTTAGTCTTATTATTATTTCTTGCTGCCTGTGCTTTCAAGTTTCCCTCTGACTTTAATTAAAGTGTCCTTAGGCTTGTGCATGTATAAAGCTAACAAGTTCACCCAGTCAAGATCTCTCCTAATTACAATGCAAAGTAGGAGTTCAACTGAGGAGAACATCAAACAGTTTTTATGCGACATATGAGAGCTTGACACTGTATTTTGACAGGCTTGTTGTAGAATACAAGATGCCACTAAAATACGTTTTAAAAGTAATATCCCAGCTTACACATCAGCCACAAAACAAGCCCATGGTGTAGAGAGCAAGCTGTACAACATGCTGTATAGAGCAGAAGACAGTGTTCGGCGTGTTATTGATGTGTTATATAAACAGTGGTTAGATCCAAAATACGATGACTTGGTTTTACTTCTTACTCGTGATGGATTTACAGACGAATCCAATCTATAGGCCAGTTCTTAAAATCTAGGTGCCTACAATGTAGCTGCTTGATGAAAGGTTAAGCCGTGGACCTTCACCATTAACAAACACGACCTGCCATAGCATGAGCTAAGCAGTGCAGCCTTTCTAGGCAGGAGTAGAAGGCAACCACATGTTCTGTGGATGTGACACAGAGAGAAGGCATAATGCAACCTCATTGCATTAGCAGTCTATGCACCAAACCACGTTCGACTCACCCCAATTGCCTTTATGATCACTACAAGCTGTAGGTCCCACACTGAACGAGCTTAGAAAGTCAGGCTGTGAACCCAGTGTACGCCTTTCTTTGAGGCTGCAGTTCATCCACTCTAGGCTGAGACCAATCATGACAAGAGGTTTCATTTTTTTCCACTGCTTGTAAGAGGAGTCAAAGGTGACTAGCTCAGATGTTAATGCTGCAAGTATCTTCACTTAGTCACATGAACCCCACCAGTGTACTGATCTCTCTGCATTTTCTATGTCCTCTCTTATAATTTTAGCTCTTCAAGTAAGCTTATGTATATAAACTAGTAGAAGAACAAGACAAGCTGGGACTGGGAGAAAGGAGAAAGGGAGGGTGGATATGTTTAGTGTATATTATCAGAGCCAAAACAAACAGGCAGTTTTTACTGAGAGCCTTTCTCTTTCCATGGAAATTTTGTTGCTGTTGCTAAAATTGGAATTTTCTTGGAAAATATGGGTTTTGTTTGAGGTCTTGAGATATCACAAATAAGATCGCGAAACACAAGACGTGTGGTGAAAACGTCAGTGAAAAATATGAGAGGTTGATTTCTTGACCTTCAGCTCTAGTCATAACTCACCATCGTCAGCAATGCCGTGAGCACCCTGCAGTCAGAGCTGACACTCCGATAGCAGGAATGGGTGAGTCAAGTCCTGTGGGTGTGCAGATGACTGTACAGGACTCCTGCATGACAAGCACCTTTTATTTCACTGTTCAGGGTGCTTCTCAGCACTCAGCAGTGACCTCTTCAGTTGCAAGATCAATACACTGAGTTAGAAAAGGTGGAGAAAAGAAGAATGTAAGAGAGAGAAAGACCCAAAATGCATAGAAGAACATAGAAAGGAAGGGAGGGAATGGGATCTGCAATGTGAAAATAGCACTAGGTCTTTTTTTAATAGTTGCACAGTCAGTCAAACACCTTTCTGGTCAAGGGTGACACTTCTGGAAGATTCCCACAGCATCTCAGCTGCAATTTCTGCATTCCACTATCCATATGAGTGCAATGTTAATAGCAAAATTATTTCATACAGTGCATTGCAGCTTAAATATTAAAGCAGCCCAACTGCAGCATATCTGAACTGCAAAACAGCCACTTATCTGAGCAAAATTTAGGACCGAACAGCAGAGGAATTCTGCATCGCCTCACAACTCAGGCCAAAAGGAGGCAACAGCCACCAAATTTTGCTTTCTGCTCATCCCCGGCTGAGTAAAGCAACAATTTCCTTCGAATTGGATGAAAGTACAAAACATGCTTGGAGGCAAAATAATGTGCAGAGACTAGAAACATAGTGTCTCATATCTTAGAACATCTTGGGCATCCGTTATTAGAGCTGCATTTACCTAAACATCTTTCAGCGCGAATTGTCTTGTAAGGAGTGTGCGTAGACAGTGTTGTAGTTATTGTAACAGCCACAGGGCCTCCCTGGATGGCATCGCACAACATACTGTACTTAATGTTGACGCTGCTCAGTGAAACAATTATTACAATCAATTTGACTTCTAATGTGACTCCTCTTGTAAATCTCTGGGTCATTAACCTTAACAACATCAATGTACTGTCAGTATCCAATTCCACCAAATTAGTGTCCAAGGTAATAGGAGAAGGAATGCATTAATGCGTTATTGGTGACTAATAAAGACAGCAACCCTTTAATGTGCTATGAAGAACAGCTGAAGCATGCAAGGGAAGAGGAAGCAGACAAAGTCAGGGCAACAGACACATTTGGTGCTACATGTCAGGTCATCAGATTAGGTGTTAAGTAGCTTAACCTCTTTACCGCAGACTCAGGAAGGACCAGGGCTGGGGCTGGGTCCATGGCATACGACAAATGAGCAATGAATTTCATTTTGGGCTGGGCAAAAGTGCCCTTCTCCACAAAGTAGCTCTCCATGTTCCAGAAGCTGAAGAGCAGCATCACGTAAAATCATACAGTTGTACAAGGGGGAAAGGGAAAATACTCCTATCATAGAACCATAGAACAGTTTGGACTAGAAGAGACCTTTAAAGGTCATCTAGTCCAAGCCTCCTGCAATGAGCTGGGACATCTTTAGCTAGACCATGAAAGGATTCAATTTTTTAGCCCCCATCGTGCTCCATAATGTAGCTTGCACTTCAGAGAACTCAAGTTATGCTGGGCTGATAGAAATAGCCCTTTGCATCAGTGCCATCCAGTTTATCTTCTTGCTGGCAGGCTTTAAGTGACGTCTTCTGATATTGTTTGAGACGGCTCTTTACTGAGACGATAGGTGTCACAGTCCATCACATCCACCACTGAGAAAGGAACGCTGAGTGCTCACAACTCGGCAGAAAACGTGCACCGAAGCTCCAGAGGGAGTGACCGAACGAGCGCTGGAAATCCCACCGACACCTGAGCTTTTGGAGAAGCGCCATGTTTGAAGTTGACTCCTGCCAGCTTGCATTAGCGAAGAATGGTGTGGTGGGTGAACATGGCATGACACAGGCAGGATTTGGATCCCCTTTAGTGCCCTGCATTTTTACCTGTAGTTACTGAATGGCAATACATTCCTCTTCCAAGAGAAGCTGTATGCAGAAGGTTGATGTAGCATAGAATAATGCTTCAAGAGACATCACTCAATAATAATAATAAAGAAAAGCGAAGATAATATTACTCTCATTTGACATTCCTAAAGATCTTTATAGGTTGTGAACCAAAATTACCAATTCAACACCAAAACAGAAATCCTTTGAAATCAACCCTTCAGAGCAGAAGAAAGGCACATGAAGAATTAGTGACAAGTTTAACCACAAAGGCAACATTTCTTGAACAAAATAGATTAGGCACTTCATTTAGGGATAGACAGGATCACCCAGTTAGTACCTTTTCATATAGAAAAAGAGCTACGGAGTTTAAAGTTTACCCTATAATTAGGATTCTTGTCTTAGGGCTGAAAAATGTCATTCTATGTTCTGGTAGGTCACTGTCCCTGATGCTTAATTTCTATTCTGCAATTCCATACACAAAGGTAAACAAAATATAATAATAATAATAATAATAATAATAATAATAATAATAATAATAATATAAAAACAAAAATAAAAAGTAATCCTTCTATTTTGGCAAAGCAGATACTAAATGTATAAAAATACAAACAAAAGACTTCAGCAAGTTTTATATTACTGAGAAATTTTGTCCTGCACAGTTGATTAAACCCCATGATTATGTGTTTGCTAAAAATTCTGGTTTTCTGCCATCATGAAATCCTGATGAAACGTGTAATTGAAAACTCATAATGAATGAAACTTTAAGCATCGCTACTGTCTTTAAAAAAACCCCAAAACTCTGCTGTGACAGCCTGATACCAAACTTATCAAGCAGTTTCCAATAATATTGATGAATTCTGGATAAGGCTTTTGTACATGGTCAAGCTTATCGTTAGTCTCATCAAATGGGATTAGTTTCACCTAACTTCAGTCACCTAATGGGTGTTGAAGCTGGGATAGCTAAACGATCATCTTCCATAACAAACAGCTTTAGGTAAATCCCCTGGGTTGAGGGGAGGGAGAGAAGGGGTTGCAGTTACCTGAGGTAGGTAAGTAGCCTGAGGGAAAGAATCAGCATTCCTTGCTATCTTTCCCTATTGATGGAGGAAGGAACTGAGATGACTAGTTCAAAGCTGATTAAATCTTTGACTTTTGTATGACTAAACACAGCTATGAGACGAGTCATACTTCTGATCAATTGACTTGTGAGGTAGGGCAGTGTCATGTCATGGAGCACTCTGGTGACAGGCAGAAAAAATTATTTGTATCTAATTAAAAATATCATAGGAAGAGGAATAAAATGTGGGAAATACTTTCTTGTTTTACTGTGCTGGCATGCATTATCATTTTGATTTTCTCCCTCTCCTGGACAGCAAAGTAGCATAGAGTTTACCTTATCTTCATCTTTCTTTCCTTGCTTTTTTTAAAACTACAAGAACACGGAGCTTGACACTTGTATTGCTTTGCCTTGGGCTGTGTCTGCAAGAGAAAATGGAGGCAATAGCTCTACCTTCAGCAACGGGTAGCCTAAGAACTTTTTTATTCAGGAGGATCTGATGAGGGAGGAAGTTTTTATTTCTCCAGGCCATTTCCATGGTATGAATTATGAATATCATGGAAATGTGGCTGTTAGATATTTGAAAACGTGTTACTGCATAAGACCCGCAAGTGGTGAGGGTGGAGAAGGAGGATCATGTTCAATTTTAAATTAAGTGAAGAAACAGAGTGAATTTTCATCATGTGTGCGGATTATGATTTTGGTTTGTACTTCTATCATTTAGACAAAACCATGCTGGTTTTTTTAATAAAAATGTAGAGGATATTTTATATACGGATTCCTTAGTATGCTAAATGTCATAAATAGTACCTAACATTTGATAGCACTTTCCTTGAATGTAATACTTGGTGAATGTCGGGTGGCATTGTCTCTTGAGGTTCAGCAAAACAGCAGATTCACATATGCCAGTCTAAACTGGCAAAAACCAGCACTGTTGTTGAAAGAGGTAATCACATCTTCCATCATTTATTCCTACCAGCCAACTAAAACCTAAGCTTTGAATTGATTAGTTTTAATCAGCTCCCTTAATCTGTTCTGCATGTGGTTGCACAATATTTGTGTTGGTCTATGGAAGGAGGTGTCCACAGGGACAGAGGAGGATGAGGCTCACTCCTTAATTGCTGTGTTAGCTCTTGCTGACTTGAAGTTGAACATGAAACTATTACTGAAGATCTCACCCACATAGAGAGATCCACCAATAGTGGGCACTACTCTTCCACCTATGTTGTATGAGTTGTGCACAGGGAAGCAGCTGTAACAGAGCACTTCCATCCTGTATAGTTGCCAAGCTGCAAGTTTCTTGTCTGTTTGGCAGAGAAGTGGGCTCTCCCAGTACTGAATCTTCAAGGCCAAGAAGGGCTGCTCTACTGAAAGAGCTACATTAGTCAACACAAATTATTGGACTCCATGAAGCAGTAACTGAATACATTTTTTATTGCCTGCGTTATGCCAGAGGTCAGACTCAATGAGATAATCCTCCTTTATGGCCTTAAAGTGTATAAAAACAGATAAAATTAATCCAAAGGACACTCTTGTGCCTGTAGATGCCTGGCAAGATATCTGCTCTATCTGACTTTTGCTATTTGGGGTCATTTTAATTCACGGGCTCTTATTTCTCTTCCATTATTGGATTTTCTGTCCTTGCAGCTCCCAGCCTTTATGGGCTCATAGGCAGAAGTAATGAGTAAGTAATGTGAGCAGCATCTTTCTTTGCTCTCCCTGCCAACCTGGACCACAGCCACAGTCTCCCTAGTTTTACAGGGTTTTATAGGGGTTTAATTTTCTGTGGCCATGAAGAAAGTCAGAACATCTTCTGGGCAGAATACAGTCTGCAACTCACACATCAGAGGCCATTGCTATAATACATGACTTCTCTGGAAGAAGGGTCACATACAGGTATCAGGCCCATCGTTCCTTTCTTGGACTAATAAGAAGGAGGATTTTTCATCTCTGTCATTGTTTAAACAAGGAGAAGTCTGAAGGGTCAGGTCTGACACAAAGACAGTGTCCCAGGAAAAAGGTTGAGGAGCATTGCTATAGTACTTTTCAGGTTATTTCTGTTTCCACCCAGAAAAAAAAGTTGTTTAATCATAAAGTGTAATTTTTTTTAACGTGGACTGAATGTGACATTTTGTTGTATACTTGCACCTCATCACAGTAGCATACCAACAATAATGCTTCCTGACAGGTATTACTGAATTTTTCTTTGCAGCTCCCAGGAGACATGAACAAGTGCTATTCTTGGGTTTTTTTGGATGGAAATCAAGGAATACTAAATGTCTTGCCTCATACTACACAGTAAGTCAGTCACAGCGTTGGGAACCAAACATAAGTGAACTTGACTCCCTGTCTGGATCTGTAATCAAAGCACCAACTGTCAGTAAATTAAAATCTTAACAATACCAATATATGTGAAAAATATACACGTCCGAAGACGAGTGAAGAAAAATCTATCTGGAAGTTTTGACAATACTTTCTTCTTTTTTTTATCTTTAAATTTTAATTCTTTCCACCAGAACCTCATGACCCATTTCCTAAGCCACAAAAAGAAATGTGGACAGTCAAAGAATACCAACTTATGGAAATAAATGGGAGGGAAGTCTTGGCTCTCGATTACGCACATCCTTTGACACAGCTCAAGTGTGTTCTTTTGGCCTGTGAGTGAGATGGTTTTCTTACTAAGTCAGGCACTGGCAGAGTTTTTATCTTCATCACTTTAATGGAGCATGTCCATTATTCGATGAGTTAATTTCAGAAAGGGGGCCAAGTTTGGAAGGATTAACTGCCAGCTAAAGAAACAAAGCTTTCATGATCTCCTGCCTATCTTGCTCGGGGGGGAAATTGATGCAGCTTTCTATGTGTGTGCTCATTTCCAAGTGCCTTCATGAGACACGGCATGACAAAGGCTGCCAAGTGTTTAGCACAATAAATGGAACCACATTTTAAACACAATAAAAACCTAATGAAACCAGCCTCTTTTAAAGCCACCCACCTTTAGCACAACATATTAGAGGCTTTGCAATAGAAAAGCAAAGGGCAATAGTAAAAGACATTTCTTTATATAAAAAAACCCCAACCCTCTATATAGGCATGCAAACACAGGACCCTTAGTGGAAATAAAAAGACCAGCAGATTTAAAGTTGTTGCTTAAAAGGCAGCAATGGTAGAAGAAGAGGTTCTCTCAAGGGAAACAATTTCCACGGTGGAGCTAAAGATCTCAGGGAAGGAGCAGGCAACACCTGAAGGTGAGCTGTACCCCTAGAAGAAACTCAGAAAGTCAGGTTGGGAACTGAATCCGGTATTAAATGCTTATGAGGTGCTTTTCTGCAGCAAAGGAAGTCAGGCAAAGCTTTTCCCTCCAGCCACTGTTTGGACTGGTCCAGCCTAGCCTGGCAAAGGCGAAGGCTGAAGACCAGAAAGAAAGAGCGATTTTCTGTGACTGTGAGAATGATTGGAAGGTGCTGTCTGCTTCCAGATTACATAAATTTCTTCTCTCTCAACAAAGCCTGGTGTACAGCCTGGGTAAGAGGTGAGGGACGTGAGAGGAGAAGCAGGAGGGGAATGTACCCTTGAAGGGGGCTTTTCTGAGAGTACTTAGGGTCTCTGGGTGGCACACCTTTGGCTTTAGCACAACTGCTCTGACTAGCTATTGGGCCACAGCCCAGAGGAGCAGCATCCTTCGTGCTCACTTTTCCCCAAAAATGAAGGATAGAAAGTTCCCCAAAGCTGTGGTGGAGTAGACAAATTAAGCCGTTTCAGTATGTGTTTTGCATCCAGGTAAAATTACCTGATCTCCAATTCAAGATGCTAGAAATGCTAAAACCAAGGATGGGTAAATACATTATTTAGACTTCTTTTAAGTCTACAGGTTCAGACAGCAACGAAGACATTTCAGTTCTCTGAAAGCAAACATTTTTCAGCTTTAATGTATATATATGTCTATATTTAAAAGAACATAAGATTGATACACTTCTCTGGTCTTACCTTCAGCTAAAGGGGTAAGAGACAGCCTTCTAGGAGCAGTACATTTGTCTTTATCTTCTACTAGTGAAAGGCTTCTCAGGGAAACTTATAAACAATTTCATAAGTTAAAATGGCTCCATTGTACTTCTAACATAACACTGATGGCCCAGATAGGAGAACCACAAATGGCTTCTCCCTTTCTTCCACACGTCCAAAAAGGTGCAGAAAAGTGCGAGGCACCCATAAAAACTTTAAAACCTATGGGGCTTCTGGAAAGAAGTATTTCTCTAGAATATGGCACAGAGTTGTCCAGTGTAGAAACAGCTTCATATATTCATAGTATAGAAATGGAAACATTTTTAAAGCTGCCTTTCCTACATCTCACTCCCAGTGGTTACAAGAAGGCAAATCAGGCCAATGGGTGTACTCTGACACTCTCCTGTCCCTCAGGAATTTGTTTTCACACCGGCTTCAGAGCTCAGAGAGCAGAAGAAAGTCTTGCTCTGTTTGGGTGTCACTCAAGTTTTTCCTTGTATCATATGCAAAGGATACTAGTCAAATAAAATGTAAGCCTGTCTGACTCCTAACCAGAAGATACGATGACGATACTATCTGCTTTGTTGGCTTTTTTCCTTCTTTTGGAGTGACCTTTTTCGTGTGGCCTAAGGGGAGTAGTGAGTAGCTAGCTCTCCACAGAATCTTGCAATGCATCAGAAGTTCTGGGACTGACATGGAGCTTCAGTCGCATTCCTTTTGGTTTAGTGACAATGACATTTTTTGTTGTTGTTGATGTAGCTTTAGCTTTATTCTTTTCAGAAGAATCAATTTCTTGGAAAGGACTGGATTGAATATAAATCAGTGTCCTGAAGCAGTCTGCAAATTTTCCAGACATCCAGTCTGACACTTTTAGGTCCCCGGGTGTCATCTCTAAGGAGAAAACTAGCAGTAAAGATGCCTGCAGTTTGTAAACAATGGCAAGAAGAACATCCTGACAGGAGGCTGTAATGTGGTCTTTTTTCTCTTAGTTATTTACTTGCTGAAGAGTGAGATTTTTTCCCTCCGGCCCCTTCCATGACAGAAGGATCCTGCGCTATGCGTTGCAATAGCATTCAACACTTGCCATTTCCACAGAGATCCGCCTTCATGAAGGGTGCAAAGAGAAGCCCTTGGGGCTGCTGCCTTGGCACACTCCCCTGCAAGTGGGACCTAAAGAGACGCAGCCCCATGTAACATGATTTGGCAGTTCCCCCGCCATTTCAATGGAGCAGCAGCATTACACCTCAGGGTCTCCAAATCACAAAGAAGATAAGACGCTTTCCAACCTGTGGTTAGCATAAGGCATCCATGAAAGAGCTAGTCATAGCCAGAAAGTAAAGGAGTCAGGGCAGTGATGGTTTCATTTAACAGATGAAAAAAACCCAAGTGTAGAGGCTTTCCCTCCATGTTGGAGACTGTTGTGTGTGTGGCCTTGCTGTTTGCCAGGGAGATCCCAGCATCAACTGCACCATATGATTCTGCCTCCAGAAGATAAAGGAGGGCAACATCCAGCCTGTGCCCTCAGCTGGAAGAAGCATGGATGCCAAGACACAACTTGATACATCATGAATGAGGAAATGCACTTGTTTTCAAAGAAAAAGGAGGTTTTCTGACTTGCTGAATGAGCTATTCCTTCAGCTTTCAGCCACTATCTTTAACTCACTCTAACAGACCAGGGAGTTTGCTTACAAATATTTCAACATAAGGCTTTTCAGTTGTTATGAAATGAGTCAAATGTGACTAGATAGAGCCAGCTGTCACACAATCTTCTCCCCATACTTTTGCCAGGCTGTTGCTATATGCAGTACCTATATACCACCATATAGTATGTTAGCTGTTACAGCTTTGTGTAGCAAGGCTGAAGATATGAGCTGGTCCTGAATGTCTTAGTCTTAAGGCACAATATATATGTTCCCAAACACAGGAGATGCAAATTAACTGCCACCTTAAAGAAGACATGTTGCACTGATAAGTAGATGGTGCTGCGAATGACTCTTGAACATCCCTTTAATGTTTCTGTAATAAATATATATGTTCAGAAGGTGAGTTCGGTTAATGGAATCAAACATGCACATTTTCTGAGGTTAAGAAATTACACTGCCTCATACCACTTTGAAGACTTTTTACAGACATGTTCATTCAAGGAACTTCACAAACAACTATGTGAGGTGATCAGCAAAAAGCAACTCCATCTGCTCCAAACCTGGATTTCCTTTAATGGATCTTATTTTTAATGGTTTCTTCTCCTCCATTTGTTTCCTAGACTGTAATTTCACTTTCCATCTATGCTTAAAAACACCATGAAAGGTCCTTCACTTTTAAGGTGAAAAAGAGATTGGTAGAAACACAAATTTTGGGTTTTAAGCTGTCACCACCGGTCTCACTAATGGAGCAGCGTAAAAACAGTGCTGAGGGAATGCAATACTTTCCCAGTTTCCGAAAGGAGGAGGTTTTGTAGTCAGACAGCTTATGATTGTGTTTGGATTTTATTCTCAATGGTCAATTAATACTTTCTGCCTTTTCTAAGCAAAGCAAAGTAACAGTCCTTTCAATAGGCATCCCTGAGATCTCCCTGAAGGCCCCTAGAAGAAGCTGGGACACTCCTCTGCTGGTGAGAACACTGATGGTGATACTAGTGTTGTACCAGAGCTGGTACAGCTCACAGTCAAAGGAGTCTGCCCAGCCTCTGACCTCCAGCCTGATCCATCCGACTGTCCCGGGTTATTACCAGGGGTAAGTTGCCACCACCCGATGACTGTGAGGCGACTCTGAAGTGAAGTGAAAAATGCTCAGGGGATGTTTGGCTTTCTCTGTTCATCCCTCATTGGGCAGCTGTCACATCACAAAAACCCACTACCAAGAGCTGACCTGTCACCTGCCTGCCTTTACACGAGAGGCCAGAGGAAAATGAATGTGGAGACCAAGCGATTGTCCTCGTGTAAGGGTTCGGGTCAGGGTTGAGGGCACTTTGGCTGGGGGCTGGCCAAGCCAGGCAGGTTAGTGGGAGTGAGCGTGGTTTTGCTTCTGATCAGTCACTGTGTGTTCTTTGGGTGAACTCAGGACTTCAAGGTCCAGAGCTGACAGTGGAGCATCTTTCATCAGCACAGAAAAAAACCTCTTCTCTTCCCTCTACTGCCACTCCCCAATGAACCTCTGAAGCCTGCTGAAACTTTCAGAGCAGCTTCCTGCTTGATCCTGAAAACCAGTACTATGCTTAATACGCTGTTCAGGTAGAGTGGGCCAAATCCCCTGCTGGTGTAAACCAGAGGCAACATTTTACATTACATTACATCTTCATTAACCTCTGTGAACACGTCTCAACAGGAAACTTGGCCCTTTAGCCTCAGGAGCTTTTAAAAAGCACACATTAATGAAAATATAATAAGACAACAGCAACATGAAAGTGCACGTAGACTTGCAGATTTCAAATCCTTTCTTACCCCAAACAGAGCACAAAGGGAAAGATAAATGGCATTTTGTTGCAAGCAGAGAGTGGATGATAAATGTGTAGAGTTCATGATCTAATGTGAGAAAATGTTTATTTTCTTTGCCTGGGGAAAAGAAAATAAAGTAAATCCAGCTAACTAACAGCTCAGCCGTTTTTCTCTACACTCAGTTGCCCCCACCTGATTGCATTATGGCAAGACTGGCTTATATCAGGGAAACTGTTCGTTTCCCAGTATGGCTTCACAGCAGGAGGGCAGGTTGAAGATGTTGTTGTTTTCTTTTCTTCTCCTCTAAGCTACCTCCTTCTGCTGTACCAGCTTGGTGCTCTTCCTTTTGTGTATGTCGGATTTCATCTCCCCACTCTGTGCTCCAAGTTGGATATCTGTAACGAGATCATTTGGACTTGGATTTCAGTTGGCACTGGTGACTCCTGAGCACAAAGGTCTGAAGAAAAAATTGCAATGGTCTATCTTTCTTTTTTTTTTTTTTTTTTTATGGAATAAATATTAGGGAAAAAAGACAAAAATGATATAAATTTCTTTTCATGTGAAATTGAAAACTTGGCTTAACTGAAGTCTTCAGGAGTTTGAGGGCTGGCTTATTTTAGAAATCAGAACTGGACTTTTCACTTAGTCATTAGAATAAAATCATGACGTGTCTTTCTAGTCCACGTTTTATACTGCTTTTTTCTCCTTTTTCCCTCTTCGATCTGTAAGAAGTTTCTCTTTGGAGAGGGAGCTGGGGAAATGAACCATACCAGGCCTCTCTAACAAGTGGTGGGCTGTTGCCCTCCCCCGTTCCCTCTGCATTAGCTTTTCTTTGGTTCCAGGCCTGTTAAAGAGTTTCTGTAAGTCAGTACTGACTAATGTCAGTCTGGTTAGTCCTCGAACATAATATATTGGAGAGTGAATAGAGGTCTCATCCTGGTCCCTAGCTGACAATGAACCTACCCTTGAAGAGGAGGTGGTAATTAGCTTCTCTGCTGGCATCTTTAGAAGAAGAAGTAGGGATTGATTGGGCTCTGTAGCCCAAATTGCCTACTTGCCACTAAAAGAAAGATGAGCGTATTGTTTCAGAATAATGTAGGAAAGGCTGGTGCTGCTCCCATTCAGACACTATGGAGTGAGATGGATCTTGTGTGGTGTAAGCGAGCAATGGTCCATTGAAGAGAAATTCAATGGGTGATCTTGTCCAGTACAAAGGTTTGTTTCAACCCATGAATTATGCATGCGACTCACTCATTTGATCACCATTTCATGCTCCTCTCTCAGAGTTCCTTGCCCATCCACATCACTGGGAGAGAACGCGCTGCTGTGACAGGGTGCAGCTTTGTGTGGCTTGTCCCTGTCCTCGTCCCCAGCCCAAGGGCAGTGGCCCTCCCAGGCTCCCGCCTTACAGAGCGAGTCTCTCCCTGTCAGACTTGCATTGTGCACAAATCTATCTCCGAGACTCCAGGATGAAACGGCTGCAGTGTCAGTTTGACACTTTTCATGAACAACAAAAATCACTACAAACTTTAAATGTACAATGAACCAGTGATCAAAGGGTTTCATTTCTTAGTAAATTTCTACTTTTCTTGTTGTACCTAATAAAGCTCCTAACTTTTTCCAAAAAAACATTTGTAGGTAGTGTTTCTTTCCTGTCAGCTGGCAATCACAGCTAGAATGACAATATTGCTGGGAAATAATATAAACCACTGTGGAACATCCAAAAGCTTGGCTGGCTTCAGCCTGTTTTCTGCACAGCAGGCCCTGACTTTAATATCTCATCTTAACAGAGAACAATTTCTCTGGGAAAAGCAATAATCACACAGTTTGCTCACTGTGCCTCTGTGTAGTTGCAGGCTCTCAAAGGGAAAGGAGGCAAGTCATTTGGGTTTCTATTTTAATTGGCTGCAGCACTGAAAAAATAAACATTGCTGAAATCTTCAGATGTGTTCGTCCTATTTTTGGTTGCGGACTAGCTTCCGTATGCTGAGAGACACCTCACGTTAATGATTAAACTTCTCAAATGAGTAATATGGGAAAGGAGAGAAAATCAGCTTTTCCCTTCAACAATCCTTTGTGAACCCCAAATCCCAGAGGTGAAAGTGGGAAGACAGGAATGCCAACAAGGCAACTTACATGTCACGTTGGTAACAGAAAACATCTTACCGTATGTCAAAGGGTCTCTCTGATAAAGTAACCGGGGTGACAGCTTGTATTGACGTTACAGGTTGGTGCTGATTGGGATGGTGTAAATTAAACCTTTCAGCCTCAGTCTAAGACTCCAGCCCCTTGATCCCTGGCACTGGACAGAGTCCTTCAGTGATGATCCGGGAGGTCTTTCTCCACCCCAATCTTCTCCCCAAAATGCCTGCGCTATAAATCCCACTTCCATTCTGACACTAATGTACGTGATGGTCATTATATGCTTTCAAGACGCTTTGAGCAGTGGAGCAACAGAATTATTACAGAAAATACTCCCGGGAGCACCCGGCTGCTCAGCACCACTGGGTGTTGTCTGCAGCATTCATGATGTGGGCAGCATCTCACTGCTTTCACCGGCAGGACTGGTGATGCTGTTAATGTAATTACCGTACAAAAAGCCACTTTACTACATGCTAAAACCCTGACTTCTGTCTTACCACTCTCTTTCTAAAGTGTGAATTTAATGCTGTTGTAAAGTGCCTGAGTGGCAGCTCTGGGAACTGATGGTCTGTCCCTAGGACAGAGGGAAGAAACTGAACAAATTCTTCCACATGAGCCTGCAAATGTATTTCAGCTCCAGCCACGTGGCTTGCTCAGCAGCGGTGGGGAGGAGAGCCCCTTCCAAGCAAGGAGCACAGAGAGAAATCCCACAGTCATTCCAGATACACAGAGTAGGGCCTCTGAAGGAAATACTGCAGCTCCTGACACCGCCAAGCCCACAGTGCAACCGAGTGGTTAGGGGTAAACTAAAGCACAAACTAATACAAGTGCATGGTTAGCTGCTTTGCCGAGTCAGAATAATGAGCTGGTCACGTTTCATGCCCCTGGTTTGGATGTGTGGCTGAGCAGTGCTGGCTGGACCAACTCTTGCAGGGAGGTTTACAAGGGCTGCTCCAGACCCACATCACCTTCACTGTTCCTGGGCTGCTTGTTTCACACCAGCGATAATTCCAACGGTGAGAAAACTGGCTGAATTCAGTGGTGAAACACGAGGCTGATGCATTTCTCTTTCCAACACGGCTCTCCACTGGGCTACTAGGTCCAGCGGTTGCGAGAGCTGGGCTGGATGGCGGTTCCCGTTGTCCTGGAGATAGGGCATTATCATTCTGCTACTGGCTTTGCTCCATCCGGCTCTGTCAGCATCACTCACTGCCACCCTCCTGTGCCCCTCCGCATGTCTCAGGCTGTCTCTTTGAATCTTTCCTTCAGACTGACTGGTTTTCCTCCAGGCAGCGGCTGTGAAACACCAACTGCTCAGACCTGAGCGAGAGCCCCATGCTGAGCAATGAAGAGCCACATGCGGTTCAGCAGCCGTAGCCTTGGACTCTGCGCTGGCAAGCAGTGGTGCAAGTCAGGCCCGGCACATGGTTCAGATCAAATTGCTGTGTTTTATTTTTCTGAGTTATTTTTATTAATGGCTAAATAGACTTCCTGAGCTGTGTTCACAATGCACTTGCTTGTGTAAACTCCAGTGTGTTCACACCTCCAGCTGGTTACATGGATACTTGCATTTCTATGCTTTAGCTGTCCCTGAATCTTATTTTTGCCAACAGAAACCTTGCATTTGTTTTGAATTTCCACCAGAACCAGTGGTGAATTGTAATGAACCCAGAAAGCAGCCCGCAAATGGTGTCATAGGGTCATAGTGTTATATTAAGAGCAGAACAAAATTTATATAAAGCTTTATTTCTTATCCAATCCCATTTCTATAAAATGAAGTTATTTCCCCCAGTTGGAGTATATGCCTTGGTTTTGTGCTACATTTAGTTTTTTGTTGGTTTTGTTTGTTTGTTTGTTTGTTTGTTTGTTTGTTGTTGAGATGAACTAATTTTTCTTTAGATGTGTCTTACACTTCATGGAGCTACTTCTTTGCTTCCCTGTTAGGCTACGGGTGTCGACATATCGAAGAGCAGTGGACAGTCTTAACTAAGGATGGTACTGTTTCCTTTGGACATAAGACAGTAGTTTTTAGTATTTTTTTATAGCTAACCCCTTCCTTCAACTGACTTAAGAAGAATGCGGAAAAATGAGTGATAAAAGGTCAAATCCACAGCTAACAGATGAATGCAGTTGACTGTTGCAACTGGATGTTACCATACATGGCCCAAGTAACTTGCAGCCCTGAAATTAATGGGGAACTAAGGTATCATCTTATGATGTCTGACATTTTTGAACTTTATAGACTGCAGTCCATGGAAATCAGAGGAAGCATTCGCATCTAGTCCATAGAGTGGTGGCTCATCAAATGCTGATTAGTATTCTGCTTGTCTCCAGCGTCTAAGGTTGTTTTAAGGAAAACTGGAACACTTATTATAGCTTTTTAATGGTACTTTCTGCTGGAAGTATTTATAGCAGTTGGCACAGAGGCATCCTAGGGACAGAGAAAGAAAGAAATGACTAGCAGGTTTGTAATGCAGAGGAGAAGTGGCTGTATAGAAATTTATGTGCTTGTTTGTGTTCTGCTCCCTACCTTTCAGGATCCTTATTCTGGATAATAAATTCCTGAGAATAAAATGGAAAAATTGCACCAGACAATTTTTTTTAAAATCACTATTATTGTTCTATAGTCATAAATTTCAAGGCCAAGCAGAATGATGGGGTTCATCCACTTCCTGCTTACAATGGGCTGTGGAGAGTTACTCAGTAACTCTTACATCAAGCTCTAAATTCTGCTGTCAAAACCTTGACAAAATAACCAAAAGCAGAGAAAAATGTCCTTCATCCTGGACAAGGTATTGCAATAGTTAATCACCTATATGTGCTGTGGGTGAAGACTGAGCTTTGTAAATAGTGAAAATATTGTTATGGGCAAATTTTTAACTTCACTTTCCCATTCTTTTATTACAGTCTTCCGAAAAGGAATTTCGTATTAATTTGGTCTTGCGTAAATTTAATGCTTGGGGAAAATGCTAAGTTAATAGCACTGATTTCTTCCAGGTGTATGATGAAAATGGATTTGCAACATTAACTATGCAGCTAACGTGCAGTGTTTTAGAAATATGCTTCATTTACTATAAAACTGAAGTTTTAGTGGCAGAGGTGAGCATGAAGGTATAGCTGAGCAGGACAGCATGTAAAAGGAAAGTCTTACACCATCATCTGCTGGCCATGACTGCTGTTCCACACTACTCACACAAGGTGAGAGCCAGGCACAATCATCATCGGGAAGAAGAGGGCCAAGAGCAGTTTCTTAAAACAACTGAGAGGGAAATTGTTATACAAATAGGCAAAGAATATTGTGAAAAAAAGCACAGAACTGAAAGAAAATCGCAATGAAGATAAGTATCTGAAATAACCAACAGTCCCCTTGGAAGCAGGAAGGTGAAGGATTTGGAAATTACTAAGGCACCATGTACTATTCTTGCTGAAGTAAAATGCTGTTTAGTTTCTCTATGATCAGATATCTGGTTTTATTGTGTATAGAACAGAATCTACACCACATCTCTGCCTAGATGATTAGCTCAGATGAGGTGCGATAGATATGCTAATCTGCATCTCAAAAGCGAAGGACGTGGCATTCAGACATGGCCACTTCTGTTTCCCCAGTCCAAATGAGCAAGGACCTAAACACAAGGGTGGGTTAGTAGGGAACATGTTTAGACTGAATATGAATTTGTGAACCAGAGCCCTTTGGAAATTCCTCATTACTTACTTTCTACTGAAATTTCATGTTGCTGGAAAAATCAATTTATTGTTGGAAAGTACACAGGTGCCATATTAGGAAATTCACAGTCTGAGAAAAGCAGTTTACAAATCCATATGCTGTATTTAAGTATTGAGTGAACCATTAATTACCCTCTGACAGTGCCTACTAGCAGATGCCTAAGGAAACAAGTATAGAATAAACTCCATGCAGCTTCCTAAGGCACTTCTGAGCCAAACAGAGAACTGAGACCAGTTTGTTTAATAGCTATGGACCAAGGAAAAAAGAACAAAATTTTTAGGATGATTTGTTTGAAAACAACTTCCTTTACACATCTATGAATTAATGTCTTTGGGCTGTTGATGGCGAAGCACGGACCACATGAAACTGATTCAACATTACATTAAATCTTATGATCAATATATATTTTTGAAGATTAAGCAGGGATCACCATGTAATAAAACCAGAGTAACTAAGCAGGAAGGTTAAGAAAAGTACAGAAGTAAGGCACGGGAGTAAGATGAGAGATACGTCTTGGAGAATGAAGCACATAAACCAGATCTTCTGGAGAACATATACAACAGAACTGATCAGGAAGGAGACACATAGAAGATTTCTTAGAAGACAAGGTTTTCTCATAATTCATTGAGATAATATGTAAAACCATAAACTTAATGCTGACTTTGCTGTACATTTCACTATGACTGTAGCAAAATGTTCCAACAAAAAACATTCAAAACATTCAAGACATCTTCGAAATAGTCACATCAGTCTATAATTGTGTCAAAGCTGCTAATCCTAGAGGGAAATTAATTGAAATTGCATATCTTCCAAACATGGACTCCATCTGTGAGACCTAGACTGTGTGTACACTTAGACACTGTGACATACTGGGATATGACAGGTGTGAGGTGTGATTGTACCTTTGACACTAACATGACACTTTAAAGGCGACTAAGGATGAAAAGTCCAAACAAACCTTCTGTGATGCTAGTGAACTAAACAGTTATCAATGATTTATTGCCAGTGAAGCTCTGCAGTATGGTATGCCCAGTATGGTAATATTTTAATTAATTAAAATATAATTAATGACCTGAGTTATAGAAGGGTAGGTATGCCTACTGAACTTGCAAATGATGTGAAGCTGAGCAGAAATGGAGGATGCAAGCCTCCCTGAGGTTTAGAATTCAAGATGATCTTATAAAAACTGATGTAACAACCTGAAGAAAAAGGATACACTCCATCCAAAAGAATAAGGAAAAACTGTGTAAAAAAAAAGAGGCATCTATAAAATTTCAGGCTCAACAGTGACTGGTGCAGCCCTGCAGAAAAGGTCTGTCATAGTATATACCAAGCTGAACAAAATCAACACCATTATTAGTGATAAAAAAGACACAACCTTATTGGTTTATAGAAATAGAAGAAATAAGCATATCTAATGAGCATTGTTGAAACTTCAGCTGGACAATTTTGTTTTGAGCACCACAAACGAAGGCAGTTGGGAATCAAGCGGAGGCTGGAGGAAATTCAGGAGAGGGTAACAGAAATGCTCTGAGGTTTAGAGATTGGAACAGCTGGGAAAAATTGAAACAACTGAAGTTATTTAATTTATAAAGAGACCAGAAGTAGATGTCACAAGCATTTTCAAACACATAAAAAATACTGTGTTAGGAGGAAGAAGCAAAGTAAGACCTGTTATCCTTGTTTCCTAGGCGTGGGACAAGTAATAATGGGCTGAAATTGCAGCAGGATTTTTGGAAGTCTAACAGTATTACGGGATTTATTATTGTGTTATATTACCTAGGGATGTAGTGAAAGTCTTCAATAAGGAGTTAGGCAAACATCTGCATGAATGACATAATGGATTTAGTTCTGTTTAAGGCATGGGAAAGGACTATACAGTCTTTCTGTGATGCTTTTTTTACCCTCAACTCTATAATTATAATGGTGAAATGGAAAATCAGGCAGTCTATAAAAGAGAAACCTTTTAGCAGAAGTTAATTTCTGTGAGTCATTAGATCAAAGATGGATACCCTACAGCATAGAAGCTGAGTATGATCCAGGACTCTATGCCTATAGCTTGTCATCCTACTATAGTTTGGGGATGTGGCACAAAAGATGGAACAAAAGTAATGCATACATTAATAGGAGAGTCAAGAAAGGTGTCAGAAAATATTGTTTAGTCTTCACCAAGGAAAAGGTTTCTTATAAAAATGCATATTCAAACTCTCCAGAGTTTATGAATCAGTTACTGAACTATAGCAGTGCTGTGAAACTATCCATCGTCATGTTCTTAATTGAACCAATAGCTGAAAAAATGGCAGTAGTGGCAATTAATCATAAAGATTTTTTCTTGTACTTCTATATTTTTTCAAGGGAAACAAGAGTTCCATAAGGTCAAATCTCCTACAAAACTACTTTTGTTGGGGAAATGTAGCAAGACCATTTGTCAACATTGAGAATGCTCATTTTGGCTGGAACTAAATTACCTAGGGAGCCAAGAAATGATGAATTTACAGATGGTTGATGTCAAGGCAAGTTGCCAGATTCTTTTCCCTGGCCTTTTCTACAGGAACAAAACAATGTTGAATTGATACCTTGCGCACCTTTTCTCTTCTTTCCTCAATGCCTGTAAAAAACAAGAAGGGAAGAAAAAGGTAATGTATGGTTAATATAACTAAATAATCAGAGTAAGTGATTTGCAATTCAGCATATGCGCATTTGCCATTATAAATGGCTTTTTTAATAGTCATTTTTAGAGATGATATGTTTTGTTTATGTATGATCAATTAAAAAATAATTATCCTCAGCTATGAGAATAAGAAACAATAAATGGGCCATAAAATCTAAACAAACACAGAGGCTGTTGCATTTCTTTAATTCATAGCTAAGAATATTTACTGCAGTGGTAAAAGACATACTGAACCAGCCACAACAGATAGTTGAGGTAAGCTGACAAGTATAATATCAAATACTGCTCAGTAAGAGGTACACCAACATCCTAAACCACTTCATTTCTAGTTTTGGTGGCCCTTGCATTTACATGAAAAAAGAAATAACTGAAATGTATCATACAAACTTGCAAATAAATGATCTTTCTCTCTCCAGTCTGATTGCATAGGAAACAACCAGTGGATGACCACCACTTGTGCCCACTGAGAAAAATCTCCTGGAGTAATTTACACTGACTGCACACTGACAACATATTTCTCTATCACATACCAGCTTGCTCTACAAGAAAACGTCTTATCCCCCAACTTTGAACATCTCCGCTCACTGAAATCGATAGAATTCTTATGATTGGAAAAGAAACAGAAAGCAATGGTCATAGGTGTAACTCTATCATGTGGAAGCATTATAAAAGTGACACAACTGTTAATTCTCGCTGAAAAGTTTTCAGTCATCTCTATCTATTGACAAGAAGTCTGAAATCTTCGGGGCAGAGCTAATACCTGGCCTGTTTTGCATCTGAACTCTTTATTCTCCTATCAAGATCACAAAAGCCTTTTAAATGATCCCCCATAAGTATATATATGCATTGACAGGACTCAGTAAATAATAAGGACAGTCATAAATTACCAGAATGTGAATTATGATACACAGACTATCACAATTACTGTCATAAGTCAGTCCATTGCACCGAATGGTATTTCTGCATAAAGCAGGGCTTCAAGTGTGATGTTCCAGTGAGGCTTTGGGAAGCTAAATTCCTTTTTTTATACAATGCCTGTTTTCTGACTTGTATACTGGACTCTGTGAGAGCAAGTGTGTGTGTGTCCTGTTCACTGAAGTGAACAGTTTTTTACTGCCGTGGGTAAGAAGGCTGGTGTCCCAAATACAAGTTTAATCCTTAAATCTAGTTTCCACTATAAGAAAAAGCTATTTCTTCTAAGTCCAGAAACGGATGGGAGACCATCTCATGAAAACCGAGTACATGATTCCTACAAAACCTCGTCCTTCCTCCTTTCTCATATTAGTTTAAGAAAACAAACAAACAAAAAACCCCAGAACAAAACAAAATAACGCCACCTTGCCATAAAAATACCTCACAAAGTGTGAGTGAAGAAGTCTATGTGCAGCCAACAGCTATAATTGTAGGAACATTTCATGAGCTGTGTTTATAACCTGTTTTGAATTTGGCCAAGCACACAAAATATCTCTTTTCTAATGAAAAGTCACATAAAACCTTCATGCTGAAGTACGAATTTACTGGTGCTCCCTCTTCTTGGGGTTGTGGCAGGAAAGAAGAGCTTTGCCCAGGGGTCGTCTCTGTTAAGTATGCTTCAACCGTGTGAGGTGTCCAGAGAGTCCCTTCTTTTGCTCACTTTCCATCTTTCCCAGTGCAACCAGTAAACTATAGACTGAAAGTGGGTAGTGGATCACATATGTGTTGTAAAAGTGACTATTTTCCCCTAGAAACTGTTGAGTTGTAGCACTGCATGCATATGTATAGACTGCAGAAGGCAGCAATGTGTCAGAGCTATTTGGGTTTGAAGAGCAAAGACTGTGAATACCAAAACTCTACATCACTGTCCTTCTTTTGGGGTAGATGTTGGACTGAAGCTGTAGATGAGATGTCTCCTATAATCAATGAGAAGGATAAGCAATCCAGATGACTGGGATTCTAAATTGGCATCCAGAGGAGCTTCTTGAGAGTCCACAGAGCTCCCAGGCCAACTTTGATCTTTAATCGAAAGCCCCAATAGCTAAAGTTAAGGAGAAATCAAGACTGACACTATTGGTACTACTACTGGTAGTTTTATGTGATATGGCTCTAATATTAAATAGGGTCAGATTTTTTTCCTATTTAAGAACTAGGGAAATCATTGGCTCTTAAATGGATTTTCCAAAGGATATTAATATTAATATTATTTTACTTAGAACATACATTAAAAATAAAAGTGCATTTCTAAAACAATATGAAGGATAAATTGAGCATCTAAAAGTCTAAAAATTAAAGAAGTCTCATTACTGAAAAAAGATCAGGGCCAAAGAAGAAAATAAAATCAGTGCTGGAGATCACAGATACTGCAGCACACGTACGACACACAGAAAAGGAGGTATCAGTACTCAGAGCAATAGGGACAGAAGTGAGCTTCTTCCATGAGAAACATCAAGTCTTGCACAGAGATCAGTTTTACTCACAACAGCTATTATCCATGACTTACAGAATTAGCTGTGTTCTTGGTTTTCCATATTTGGGCGTCATCTTCCGGCTGGTCTCTTTCCAGCTTCTCCTATTGATCTTGCTGGCACTTGAAACTTATTACAGTAAAATAACTACCTTTATTCCCCAGAACATCACAGTCTAATTCTGTGGACAATCCTTTGTTATCCTTCTTTCGTCCCAGACATGCAATATCCTGAAAATGTCACTTCTCCCTTCAAATCCAAAATATAGTATCTTTATTCAACCCACTTAGTCTTGTTTCCACCTCTGATTTTAACCAATAAAGCAGTGCCTTAACGTTCCACATCCCTGCAATGCGGTTTTTCTCCTAAAGCTATAGCTGAACATTTCTTTCCACTCCACTCTTCTGAAAGCTCAGAGTATCAAGATGAACCAGTTAAGACCCTAAGAAAAACACAGTTCAGATGATATTCCAGCATGAATGCATGTATATACACTTTTGAGTGGGGGGTGTGTAGCCTGGATAGGCACAGTGTAGACACAGAACTGCTCAGAAACACAAACGTTGCTGCTTAGTTCTCCCTTTTCCAGTTTTAATGCATTGCCCTCAAACCTCAGTCCTCTTATCTGCTTTTACAGCTTCTCACATTGCCCCTGCCAGTTCCACTGAATAAATGATGTCATCCTTGTCTGCTTGAATGTTTACTTCTTTCTGCACTGCCCTTGGCACGGAATACTCTCCCCAAAACTAATCCATCCTGAAAGCCATTTTTCTTTTCCTTCCGATCTACCCTCAAGGCCCGCAGTAAAATGGCAGCTGCAAATGGCTAAGCAGATGCTAAGAATGTAAAAGCTTTTTAAAGTATCTGCCTCCAGAAGCCAGCTCTGCAATCTCAAAGTGAGCACCTAAACTCCCAATGCAGGCACGGGAAGACCCAGGGAACTCGAGATATGACTGACTGAGCAAAGCAGAGCGGGGAGATGATTAGCGTTAGCATGCTGAACAGGCAGCTTCCAAACCTGCTAAGGGCTGGTGCGTGTCTGAAAAAAAGCACCACAGTCTTTACATCTTAGTTATCTTAGTCGGAGCTTCAGGGACACACCACCCACCACTCTCTGATCAAAGCCCAGAGCCTCCAGTGGAAAGAAGCCAAGAAAACTGTTTTTCTTTACAATGGAAGGAAGTGGTAACAGCAGCTGCAGCTGATGCCATGTGTTTGTACACCAGCTTGCTGGCTAGACTGTTCCACCAGGAAAGAGAAGTGACAGGCTTGCACTCTTTTTCTTGACATGCCGGAGAACAGCCAAGACTCTACCATGCTTTGAAAGAAAGCAGTAGACCAAACTTCCTCTGACAGACATCTGCTCTGACAGATATGTAATAAAACCCTCAATAAAACCCAAATAACCCACTAAAACAAACCAGGGAGAGAAAAAGCTTACCTGTGAATGTAGATGGATCTTCACCAGCCAGGTGGGGATGTGCTGAAATCTGGTGTTGCAAAACTGGGGAGCTTCCAAAACCAAAGGAAACCACTGGATAGTTAGGCTGAGGTGGTGGCTTGGAAGGCTGTACCTTCCCAAGGACTTGAGTCCCAGGACTATTCAAGATTTTCTCCAGTTTTATATAATTTGTCCTGTGGAAGAGTGGTAGCATCCCATTTCATAGAATCATAGAATCACAGAATCTTTCAGGTTGGAAAAGACCTTTGAGAACATCGAGTCCAACCATCAACCCTACTCTACCTAGTACACCCCTAAACCATATCTCCAAGCATCACATCCTAACAACCTTCGAACACATTAAGGGATGGTGACTCAACCACCTCCTTGGGCAGCCTGTTCCAATGTCTGACCACCCTTTTGGTGAAAATTTTTTTCCTAATGTCTAGCCTAAACCTACCCTGGTGCAGACTGAGCCTGTTCCCTCTTGTTCTATCATTAATTACCTGTGAGAAGAGACCAGTACCTACTTCTCTACAATGTCCTCTCAGGCAGTTGTAGAGAGCAATAAGGTCTCCCCTCAACCTCCTTTTCTTGAGACTAAATAGCCCCAGTTTCCTCAGCCGCTCTTCATAAGAATTATTCTCTAGGCCTTTCACCAGCTTTGCTGCACTTCTCTGCACTCTCTCCAGCACCTCAATGTCTTTCTTGTAGTGAGGTGTCCAAAACTGAAGACAATACTCAAGGTGTAGCCTCACCAATGTCAAGTACAGAGGGATGATCACCTCCCTACTCCTGCTGGCCACACTGTTCCTAATACAAGCCAGGATGGCATTGGTTTTTTTTGGCCACCTGGACACACTACTGACTCATATTCAGCCACTTGTCGACCAGCACCTTCAGGTCCTTTTCTGCCAAGCAGGTTTCCAGCCACTCCTCCCCAAGCCTGTAGCACTTCTGGGGTTGTTGTGGCCCAAATGCAGGACCCAGCACTTCACTTGTTGAACTTCATAGCATTGGCCTCAGCCCATCGATCCACCCTGTCCAGGTCCTTCTGTAGAGCCTCGCTACCCTCAAGCAGATCAACACTCCCACCCAACTTGGTGTTGTCTACAAACTTACTGAGGGTGCGTTCTGTCCCTTCATAGAGATGATTGACAAACATGTCAAACAGAAGTGACCCTAGTACTGAGCCCTGCAGAACACCCCTTGTGACCGGCCACCAGCTGGATTGAACTCGATTAATCACCATGCTCTGGGCCTGGGCGTCCAGCCAGTGTTGTACCCAGCAGAGTGTATGGGCATCCAAGCCACGAGCAGCCAGTTTCTTCACTAGAATTCCATGTGAAACAGTGTTGAAGGTTTCATGGAGGTCGAGGTAAACAGTATTCACAGACTTTCCCTCACCCAACAGGTGGGTCATCTTGTCATAGAAGGTGATCAAGTCTTTCCCTTCTAAAATGTAGCTACTTGGTATTTCTAAGTTTACCACTGCTCTTTGAAGGACTACATATTTATACATTGTCCAGTATAATGAGACTATAAGCTAGGTGTTTTAGGGAGGATTAATATTTATTATGGAAAGGATAACAGAGAAATGAAGAGAAGCTATGAATCTGGAGCAAAACCCCACATCTTGTCTGAGTGCTTGTTTCTTTTGTGAGCTCTGTGTTTCCATGCAAGGTTCTGAGTGTGCTCTTCACTTGACACAGCATAATCTGAACAAAGAGCTGCTTAACAGGCATTTTCTCTTTATCTTCTTGCTTGCATGTACCAAAAAAACCACCAAGTGAGCCATTCAAATAAAGTATACTCCTTCCCTTTAATTGAATTTACTGGTTTCAATATAATTGCAGATTCAGCACCATTATTTAATTTCAGGATTTAATGAATGTTGTCAGATCTCCTTAAGGGATACACACGAGGTTGATGAACTAGCTCCTAGTTCACTTGTGCCATGTAGTCTTAAATTTCATTTAACCAAAAAAAGGTTTAGTCTTCTTTCTTCCCTTGAACAATACAACACATCTCTGAACATCTCTGTGTGTTACACCTGTAGGAAAATGCTACCTTGTGCATGCAGCCCCCTTACGCCTTCAGGGTCGTTGCTAGCCTCTTATTCTTCCTTGCAGCTTCTGTTCATCTTGCACAGCAGCAGGAGAAAATAGGCTCTACAGGGATTCAGCTAGTGCGTCGTCTCCAGGTATATCTACCTGATTGGGATGTCATCCAGGTCTGCTGATCTTGATGTGGCAGATATAGCACAGTAGTTGCTCCCACACAGAGGCATTTCATAATTTATCACTGCAATTGTTCAAGGGTTTCCTCCTTCCCCCAGATTACCATACCTCCATTGTGCTGATTCATGGCCTAAGTTTCGGGAGGTGACAAGGGAACCTGATATATGAAAACACAGAGTACTGCTGCACAGGACAGAAATGAACATACTATTGAATGTGATAATGAGCGTACTTAACAGAGATTAACAAGAAAATATTTCAGTGACCTATTTTTGAGCTACACCATGGGACCGTTCTCCATTTTAAAGAGGATATCGTATCATCACTTTAACTTTAAACGCTAAAAAAAGTCTGTAAAAAACTTCTTGATGTCCCAGTGATAATTCAATCTTGACTCACTACCACCTATGTGACCAGCTTAGCCAGCTACTGTCTCAGAAAACAGCTACACATTTTACTTTCTCCTTCCCTCTACAACCATGAGCATACCTCATTTTTCCTTCAAAAATTGAGAAAGAAAAAAAGTATTCTCAAAGGTCATAAATTATTCCCCCAGATAGCATTACAGTTTCCTCCTATAAAACCGTTACCAAAAAACTAACTTGCTTGTGGAAATGAAAAATAAGAACAAAATGAGATAAAATTAGTATCATCTATAGCAAATAAATGCCTTTTTTTTAAGCAACTTGAACACAACTTGTGGTCCAGAACAAGGCAACAACAAACTGCACTTGCTTTGTAGTGTATTTCACCAATACTAAAAAGAACTGATTTAAACAAGAAATTACATCTGGTAAAAGGAATGAAAAGGAGGGGAAGAAATATTGGATATGTGGAATAAACATAAGCAAGAGGTAAGCAGTGAAAATAAGAGTATTTGAGAACAATGGTACACTACAAAGGTATATTTATGTCATGGCACTCTACTGCTAGGTCCAAATTAGTCTTAAGGAACTAGGAGAGAAGAAGCAACTCTAAATCTGCGTATAAGTTATACATGTATGATTGTTGAACAACAAAGATCAAAAAACCTCCAAACCAGTGTCAACCCCAATATACCTTGGTGTAGAGATAATAGTTTAGATAACAATAAAACCCATCTGCATGACTGTCCTTTTAGGTGACATAATTAAGTACATAATTACACTGTTTCTGATTTCAGAGCCAGCTCTCTTGCTGCATAGCCTGTGGTCTTTTCACCAAGCTCTCTATGCAGATAACTAGATCATACTGGACATACGGGCTGTCCTTTGCACTGAAATTCTTTAGAACTGATAGAAATCCATTACCTTCTAAGAGTTCAGAAATTTGGCAGGCAGAGCTTACTACCACAGTGAGCCTTTACCATAACACTAAAAGATGTTAACGAACACCTGAGAGAGTTTGAGGGAAAACAGGGATTTATGTATCCCTCAGTCAGCCTACCGAAACCAAAAGCAGTTTTGCATCAGAGCGAGCACAGGTTTGCTGTGTGGCTTCCGTTTCATCACATACTTCTAGTTACTGAACAAATTGAACCAACTATAAAATAACTTGAGTAATGTGACTGGTTCTGGGCCCCCCAGTTGAAGAGGGATGGGGAACTACTGGAGAGAGTCCAGTGAAGTGCCACGAAGGTGATGAGGGGACTGGAGCATCTTTACTATGAGGAAAGGCTGAGAGACCTGGGGCTCTTTAGCCTGGAGAAGGGAAGGCTGAGAGGGGACCTTATCAATGCTTATAAATATCTAAAGGGTGGGTGACAAGAGGATGGGCCAGGCTCTTCTCAGTGGCGGCCAGTGACAGGACAAGGGGCAACGGGCACAAACTGGAGCACAGGAAGTTCCTCAACATGAGGAAAAACTTCTTTACTCTGAGGGTGGCAGAGCCCTGGCACAGGCTGCCCAGGGGGGCTGTGGAGTCTCCTTCCCTGGAGACATTCAAAATCCGCCTGGACGCGTTCCTGTGTGACCTGCTCTAGGTGGTCCTGCTTTAGCAGGGGGTTGGACTAGATGATCTCCAGAGGCCCCTTCCAACCCCTGCCATTCTGTGATTCTATGATTCTGTAAAGACACCTTGTTTCTGTGGGTTAATGTCAATGAATTAAAAAATGATCTGCAGTAACTATTGCTGCTGTTGTCAAAAAGCATGTACATTTGCCCTTCAACTATTTACCAAACAGAATATGTTTGAGAATCCTGAGAAATCAGAATGTGTGAGAAAGATCTACAGATAGGTATGGATAAAGAGAAAGAGAATAAAAAATACTGACCAGAACGCTAGTGTCATCTAAAAAATCTTCCCCTCTCCTGTTGAATCACAAACATGTAATCCCTTACTGTTAGCAATCCTCAGTGTATTGGATGCTATCATCTTGTATTTTTTTCCATGGAAACAGTGGGCAGATGTGTTTTCCGAGTCAGTATCTCAGTGCCTTCTAATACATTTTTGTAAAGATTTAAAAAGGGTAAAAGGAGTGCTTATTGCCTCTTTCTCTCATCATTAACTGCCAATCATACTGATAACTGCTGAAGGTATTTCCCTGCCAGGGAATTTGTTTAAATTTAAAAATCAACTTTAGCTATGATACTGAGCTCCCAGCCTGATGCTGATGAACTCTTTTGATACTGCCAGTATATCATTCAAGTACGATGTATGATGCATTTGTATTGATTTTCTCCAAGCTGTGTTCTAATTGGAGCACCAACCCTGTGTCTGGGTACAAAATGAGAATTTTGCTTTTCTGGCGTCAAAGATTTTCCCATAACTGCACATCCTTTCTCTCGTCAATGATGGGTCTTTTCTCAAGAAGACTCCTGCCATGAACATCCCTTGCAGGGATCTTTGCATTGATTTGCAGAATGAAGTTAACCATTGTTTTCTCATTGGGCCAAACTGCTTTGGGCACTGTGTTTAGAGCCTCTGGCAGTTATGATTTATCCCACAGATGATCTAAAAGGGTCATTTTGGGTAAATTACAGTGCAACTGCTGTATAGGAAGATTCCAGGTTGCTAGGTTTTTCTTTTGTTACCTAAGAAAGGGAGCAGAAATGTCTCTTCCCTTGGATCTGATTATGTGTCTAAAATTTGCTAGCAAAGTAATGTAACAGGAATAAGGACCACGGAGCCATTCAGGAACCTGAAATTGTGTACTCAGCTGTGTGACTGATATACAGTGTCAAGTACTCTGGGATGTTTCATGGTCTTGACTGTATTTTTGCTGTTTCGGACCTGCTTCAACTCTTCTCCAGTTAGAATATAATCTCACCCAGGAACTTAACAGATTGTTTCCCATCACAGCAGTACTTAAGTGTTGAGTGGGATCACAGAATAATAATAAAATAAATCTAATTAATTCAGAAGATCTAAAGGATTTTCACGTATTTTGGATATCCTGATGTCTCAGCTGACCCTGAGTGAATGTATTTTCTGTTACCACATCTTGAGCCTGAGCAGTCCCACCTCTGTCTCTAAAGCTTAAAAGAAAGATTATTTGGTGATCCCATACAGAAACAGAAAGTAGGAATAAATCCAGGAACCATGACAAAACGGATGGAAAATGTGAGGTGGCAGATGGAACTGCAATGGAAGAGTCCACTTGGTCCTGTATCTACACTCTTCCACTGCAGTTGGTTTTTATCCGCCTCTACTAAAGAATAACACGTTGTAGTGTCACTGCATGAGAAACAACTCTATATGCCTTGCTTGACCTGAGGTCCCATTTTCTGCTTTTGCAACAGTCCTCTAGCAAGAGATTAACACTGTTGTTGGCGGCTGGATAGTGTGTGGTTGGCATCCAGCTGGGTGTCGTTCCAGAATTTCCTCCTCCCCTCTCTCAACCCTTCTGATGTATTAGAGTCTGGGTGCTTATTCCAAATCATCAGACCATGTCATTTAACAATGTTTGGCAAGTTTTATTTATTAAATATTTTCTAACAAAAGCCTGTAAGGCAACAGAAAAGTAAAGCGTAAAATACATTTGACTTAATTGGCAGCAGCAGACTGCATGCGTCAGAAGGAATTAACCTCCAATAAAGCAGGATGTGCAAGAAACACAATGTACTAGTTTGATATGGTCTTTCAAAGCTACCACTTCCTGGAACAGAGGCAGAAACACAGGTTGGCTAAGCCTGGAAAAGGCCATTGGATTTATGTGCATGCAATAACTCTCAAAAGATTTCATACACGCACACCTAGAAACCTAGCAAGAAGGAATTCAGGATTCTCTTGCCATGTCAGGGGTTTTGTACTCTTTTTTTCCCCTTCAGTCTTTAGATCCAAGGCAGACAGAGCAAAATGTTTATGCTTCACCTCCAGTGATTCACCCCAACGTCTCTGCCCAGTCTATGATCTGAATATCAAAGGAGTCAGACGAGACAGCTATTGTTTTTGGGGCATCCTTATCAGTGAAGATATAAATAAATGACTGATCCAAAACTACACAGCTAGTATCTTCAGAAACCCACCCAATGTGAACAGACGTGCTTGAGAACTATTTATAGCAAACTGAAAAAAGAAAGGATTTCATGTTATTTTTTGAGGTAATGAAGGATGGACAGAAACATATGGCTGCAGCAAAGAAGGACAAAGAAACCCGTTCCCTGGTTTAAAGATTCATTTTCACTTTGCTGTGTAAATGACATGGCCTCATTTTTCACAGTTAAAAGACATAAAGAAAGAAGCTGACTTGGAGAGAATGTCCTGTCATGAGTCTTGATAAGGATGTTCTCTTGTACAAATTGCACCTTTGCTGCAAGGAATTCATAGCCTTTTGGTAATATTAACAAATAGTCCTTCAATGTATGCAAGCACTGCTCACAGTAAACTGAGGCCTGGGGCTAGGAACACTTTGTGAGATTGTTTAAAACAGGAGTTGATCAATTCCTATTTCCACTCAATAAAATAATTAAACTTCAGTTTGGCCAACTGGGACTAGGTTTTGGAATTGGAAGTCAGGTAAATGCTTTTTCTTGTAACAGCAATTAATCATCCACTTATTTTAAATTGTTTAAATTGCATTGATGTCAGTGGGACTAAACCGAAGCTTAAATGCAAGTTCTTGTTTATATTATGTCATGAATTTCCATAAGTGAATTTCCATCTGACGACAGTGATTCAGATGCCAGAGAGGCTATGCGTCCTTGCTGCCCCTTTTTTTCAGGAAGAAAAAGCAAAGTAATTCTTGGCTGATAGGATCTAGTCCCTCAGGGTCACCCTGACCATTCTAGAGATAACGTTCTGGTGAACCACCATTTGAAAACAAAATAAAAATAAAACCCTCATGGTATCTTGAGCAAAAACCTGATAGATGGCTTCAAACCAGCATCTTTATTTTTATTTTATTCTTTCACAAAAAATCACCAAGGTCCACATTTTGGAAAGTTTGTCTCTAATAGGCCCCTCAACTAGCTCCATAGCCTCTTCTTAAAATATCCAGAAAACACAGAGGTACGTGTGCTACTTCAGAATGGAAGTACCCAATAGCACTTTACAACTTGGTTGATATGGGCCTCATTTTCTCAGTGTTTCAGTTGCCTTGTCCTACACATGGGATTGGATGATGGCTTGTTCTTGGGCATAAACCACCTTGAAACCCCATAAGAAAGTACGTTGCTGAAACGCATAGTAGGTAGAAGTATTTGACCCTTGATACCGGAGTGCTAGATGTTCAGTAAGCATAAATTGTCTCTGAGAAGCTATGGGATTAACAGCACCTAAACATTATTATAGTATCTTTGGAGTAAATGAAGCTAAGTCCATTTATATCAGAGAGGGCATCTCCTTGAATTCCCATCTTTGTAAGCAGACTTCAACTGCTGTCTTTATTGTCAGACCTTTGTTGTCATTTGTTGATCCTCGACCAGGATTTTGGGAAACTGTCAGTATCAATAATTCAAGTGAAGAAAGTTTTACTTCTTGCAGTAACTATTTATCTGCAGTTTAAAGGGAGAGAATTGAGGACTAATGGTCACTAACTATGTCCTGATGGCAGCTGTTTAATGAGGATAAATGATGAGTGCTGTGTCAGCTTAGAAAGCAGCAATAAAGTCCCAGTAAGCAAGCAGGCTGCCTCTTCCATCTTCTGTTGCAAGATCCATTTTTATACTCTCCCCATGACCTAAATCTTCATATCCTCCAGCCTCTCCCTCTCCCCCCCTTCAATGAATGTCCTTTTGTGTTTCTGAACTCATTGCTTCCCCTTCAACTGTGGGGGGTTTTTTGGTGTTTTTTTTGTTTTTTTGTTTTTTTTTTTTTCTGTTTCTGGAGAACTAAGCAGTGCCCTTCTTTGTCATTATCTTCATTACAGCTCTGCCACATCATCATTTGCTTCCTTCAGAGATCACTTTTCATCCCTTTTCTAATTGTGTTCTTGCCTTGCTCTGAAAATGCTCACCCGCAGACGCTCTCCGTGTGCTCTCTTCCTTGCTTTTACCTTGCAAAGGCTTTGCCCTTTTTAACAAATTTTCTGCTTGATATACTTGTTCTTTGAGTATATAAACAGAATATTGAGTAAGGCAACTAGAAGACAGTAAGAGCTATTTGAGTCCACAAATAGTATTGTGGCACGCTAAATCAGAGAGATACAGCAGGGAATTTTGTTCGCTTTGGGTCAATGGCAAAACTTCTATTGATTCAATTGGAGCATTATTTACCAATAACATTTGTGGGGCAGTTTTAAGAACTGCCAGATATGAGCATGTGTGGGAGTAGAATGGAGACAGGTAAGAAATTTTTCGTTCCTTTTCAATGATGTTCAAGGCCAATCAAACAATTATACTTGTGATTTTTCCCCTCTTTTGGAGCAGGTCACCTGGAAAAGGACAGAGAGATGATAGGTTCCCCAGTCTCTGTTTTGCATCACCGACTGGGGGAGATCCAGAAAGAGATAAATCCTACCAGGCAAACAGATGCCATACAAGCTACATCTGTTTCAAGCACTGCAGAAGAAACACTGGGCTTCCTGTATGCTCGATTTATGCAGGGCTGATGTACTCCATGATACCTAGGACCTGAGGAATTTTTTCAGGATTTTCATAAAGCACAACAGAATCCCAAGAAGAAATAGATACTAATACTTAAATATCTTCCTGATACATGGAAAACTATGTCTAATAGTTTTCCCAAGAACCCTTCATTTCTTTTATTCTCTTCTTTCCACCACAGCTCTTATAAAACCATGGTGACTTGGCTACTAGTGTTGCTGAAACAGTTTTCTAAACATTTGATTTTTAACAAAGGTCTGTATTCTCAATATGACACTTCTTACAGCGAACAAACAACAGTAGCTTGTATTACATCATATTACTTGTGGCACTCCAAAGCCACTTTGGGATGAATAGTTTCCATAAGGAAAATGAAAACAGATCTTTTGCTCCTGAAAACTGCTTTAACACATTTGAAACTGATAGTCCTGATCTGCATAAGCTGAGAATGTGAACCAGTGGGCCTTCCTCTGTGCTATAAAGTTAATTGTCATAACGTAATGACTTATGATTGCACTGACATTCTGTTAAACTCCTCTTACAACACCTGTGGTGCTTTCACACCAGTTTTTCCTGCAGCTCACAGTAAAAAATGAATAGATTGTTTGATATTCCATGCTTCACTGTGATTTCTATACATTCTGTTAGCTCTGAAACCTCTATGTTAGTGCACTAGTGATGTGCCCTAACCTCTGTTTCATTGTGATTAATTGCCCATAAAAGGCCAAACGTATACTTTTTAGGTTGACATCTATGCTTCCCTTTTCTTTCTAGAACTTGCCAGATGGTATGTGCCAAAGGGCTTTCAGTAGGGTCCTGTCACTGATCCCTTCAAAATCACTGGAAATTTTTTCTACTTAGTAACAGTAGAATTGTTCTAAAATTACGTGCATGTTCTGTGTTACAGAATAGCAAATAATGCTGTCATGAGCTCACACAACTTGCATACAAGCTGCAGGCATCTCCACCAACTAAACTTTCTTTGATGCAAAATAAATTGAACATATGAGATAGTTCTAGAGCCTGGTGGGAAATGGTACCATGAGGCTAAGGTTGAGGCTTTTCTCTGTCATCCAGGGATGAGTTAAGATCATCATGGTCAGCCTCAGGGGGCATGAGCAACCTCCACTACCAAAAGTGAATTAAGATCATATATTGACCCAGGGGATAGTACTCATCTCTTTACCCATACCTTGAGGGTGGAGTGTGAAACTCCCTCCTAAGTTCAAACTCCAATAATATGCAGGATCATCAAAGAAGGTTTGAACAGAGCTTCACTACTTCTATAAGCAAGGGTGCTCAAAAAAAAAGGAGAGAAATCAGAGATGAGAAGCGAGAAATCATGAAAACCTCACAGATGGAGTCCTTTGCGCCGTGCACCCTCCAATGACAGAACCCTAACAGCCCCAACTCTTGGTCCCCAACAGCTGCTCTCCCAGCCTGGCTCCATTATGCCTGCAAGGCGGCACCACCTTGCAGAGCTTGGTGGCGGTGTGAGGTAAATCTCAGGAAAGAGCTGGTGGGAAGGGAGATCAGTCCTGAGATACAGCAAGCATGAAACTTGACAGTTCACAGACACTTCCAAGGGAGTCTTACCACAGCCCTTTTACAAAAGTGCGGTTAGAGTTGGAGGCCAGTGGCTTATACAGCGCAGAGCCTGATAAAAACCGAGCGAAAATGTTAGTGCTTTTGCAAGCTGTTGTCAAAAGCTATGGCTACGCACATGTTAAAGACAGACAAGAAAGAAAAAAGTCCCATCACATTTGAGGCATTTGGAGCAGCTCTACTCCAGTAACATAAAGCAAAAGCTGTGAAAACAGCAGTTGGGGGTGTCACCTTTGTAGCTGGATGAGTTGGTGCCACCAAGCCAACCCATCCTGCAAAGCTTCAGAAGAGAAGACCATGAGAGTTATCTATCCTGCCTGAGCATCGCCATCTTCTCCAGGAAACAAGATTTAATTTCCATGCGCAGGTCGCTGAGCCATTGGGGAACGTGATGGATCCTCTCTGAGAAGGAGGAAAAAGATGAAATGCTGCAAAGGAACTTGTGGAAGTTGAGGCTGACTATACAATGGCAGCTGACCACTCTCAGCGGCAACTTGGAAAAGGAACTTAAAACCATGCTACAACCAACTCCCAAACCCACAGTCACAGCACGAGATTTCACAGAATGGAAAATACCCCTTGGCCTACAGCCCTTCATCTCTGATGCTCAAGTGAGGAGATGGTTGGCTCCCATTTCCCCCTCATCCATAACCCAGCCCAGGGGACTCCCTTCTCTGCAGGAATCTGGAGAGGGACACTCCATCTGCTTCGGGAGTAGAAATCCCACCTGGGTGGGACATAGTTTGGACCAGAGATGTTTCTGTTCATTTGATGATAGGCACAGCCTCAGAGTGTGAATCCCCATTTTATCCATGGGGCCCATGGCACAGTCCATTTTTAACTTTTAGGGATATTCTGGGAAAAATAAAAAAATTATTTTAAAAAAAGAAAATAAAAAAGAACAGAACCAAAGCGTGTTTTTCTCCGTTACCATAAAGAGGGCTTGTGAATGCATGGTATTAGTATCCCAAAAGCTATTAAACTCTCTAGTGATGGGAAACAGATGGAAAATAAGACAAAAGAATTCACAACTCATGTTAGACTGAATTGAATTCCTTTAATTTCACACAATGAATAACATATGAATAGGATTAACTTTTTTTTTTCTTTTTTTTTTTTAGTTAAGTGCTCTATACTGTGCTAACCTGATTTGGTAGCGAAAAGACTGAGCTTTGTTTTAGAAAAAAATGTTTAAAAACCAACATCTAAGATCATGAAGGAGCATGACATTAAAGCATGCCAGATGTATCTAAGCCTCAAAGAACATCAAGTCCATATCCATTTTTAAATGTACAAAAATGCTTCATGAATAAAAACTGTTACAAAAAGAACATTTCAAACAATGTACAAGTTTTTTTTCTTGCCTCTATATTCAATAAAATACAAATACATTTTTTTGCTCTAAAATATGTTTACATACAATCAAAGTAGAACATGCAAATTACACTTTAAAAAAGGCTTTTAAAAACCACTTATGAATACAAACTAAAAATTAGCCAGCACGACTTATAGAACAATCTTGTGCCCCATTTGTTTGATTTTTTTTTTAATTTTTTTGAAATACAGTATATACATATTTAACACTTCATGTGCATTTATTATTTAAGAAATAGCTTAAAAAAATAAAGAAAAAGAAAAGTAAAACAAACCAACATGGGATTGAACTGCTTCCCCATGTTGTCCAATTGGCAGCTCTTTTCATGTTTTTACATTTTTTTTTCTTTTTCTTTTTTTTTCTACGTAGTGTTTTGTACAACCTAGGCAGGCATCTTAAGGAGATCTCAAATATGTGTCCTTTGTTGAAATGTGCTTCTAATTATCTCAGAACTGCTGCACCCCAGTTTTTGGATGATATGGAAGGAAGAGGCATTGCAAGGGCATGATGTTTGTTTCCTCAATTCAGAACACCATCCCGGTTTTATTCGGTTGGTTGTTTTTTTTCCTGTCTTTTTTTTGTTGTTCTTTTTACTCTTCAGGATGCCACTTAAATGTGCTTAAGTGCAGTCCTGAATCAGGGCCTGTGAAAATAAGAGTTGGGGAAATCCTTCTGTACGCAACAGCGATTACTGTTTATTCATCGTATTGCTGTCGCGCTCAGAAGCCCCAGTGACGAACCAGCACCTCATTGTACCAGACGCCACCCAAAAAATGTAACAACACAAACAGAATATTCTACATGAATGGTCCAAAGCATTTCTGTCACATGGAGAGTCATGGGCCATGCTGTAGGATACCCTAGTAGCTGATGACTACAATCACTTACTTTTTTTTTTTACTTTTTTTTTTCTTTTTTTTTTTAACAGTTACCCAAAAACATGCAAGGTGCTTTACAGAAAATTTAATATTGAAGGGCTCAAGAAACTGGCAGTATGAAGCTCTTGGAGACACAAGTGGTTGCTTTTTTTTCCTCTCGCCCTGCACATTTATCCCCATTCCTGTTTTTACGCTGGGTTGAGGAACTGAAGACCCACAGAGAGGATGAAAACCCGCGGCCTCATTTCATATGGCTCACAGCCATGTGATTTTGTTTCATGTTTTTATTGAAGCATGCTAAGATGTGTGTTAATCTGTGACACAGTGGAGGTGTTTGAAAGGTCTTTTTGGTCTTAATAAGCAAAAGGGCTTTCACCCCAGTTTTATACAGTTCTTGGAAATGTGTGGAGAGAATTTAGAGAGTTCCTCAGTAAATCTTCCTAGTGGTAGGGGAAAAAAAAATCAAAAAGCTCATTACTGGAATATTGTTGGGTAATAAACTGCAGGAGTGGGATTTTAGCCTTAAGCCCTAAAACTAAATCCTTTATGATCTGCATGTAGTACATCGCCTTATAATATTATTCTGTCAGCAACTTGCTTATCATATTTATAGACTATGCAACATGCAGAACACAAATTCTGAGTGCCATCTAACAGTATTTTCAGCCTGCTTTCATACAAATTAACAAGCTAATCTTCCTGCCAGCCAGGACTGGCTCCACCAGGCTGTTGTTTGGACAAACAGCCAAGGCTGTACTGCAGCACCGCGCTCTACCAGCACCTTCTTGCAGCAAAAAAACCCCCTTGGGCATCTGGATAGAACCCACCCTAAGCTGACAGCTTGCAGCTACCCAGTCTTGAATGCTACCCATAGTTTCTCTAGGACTAAAAGGACCCCTTAATTTTTTTTTCTCAGTGAAGAGTATATGGAGTTGTACCCTCTGAGTGGGTGCTCTCATTAAGCACTGTGCCTCTAGCAGCATCTTGGATAGTAATTTTTGGAAGGATAACAGTACTTTTTTCCCGAAGCATGGGAGCACGGGAGGAAGCAGCCATCCAGTGATCCTTCCCTGGGAGAGCTGCCTCCCAGTACATCCAGGAAGGTCCAGCCCAAATCCAGCCCTTACCGGCACTCTATAAGGTCTGACATGTCTTGAAGCCATGATGGGTGTTCAAGCACAGAATTTGGTCCTTTCAGAACTCTGCTCCACTTGCTACACGCTGAAATGTCCTTCAGTGGTAATAAAGAGCTCACTGAAGATAAAACTAAGGATAAGTTGTTATCTGGCTTAGTTTCCAGCTTATTGGCTACCTGGAATACCAAACTTAATGGTTTTTTTGGCATTTTAAGTGACAGTGTCACGTACTTTCAGGGCCAAAGGAGATACAGAAAAAACAGATTTCTGAATCAACTAAACCTTAGTCCAACGTTGTTTAAGGAAGAAGGGAGGAGCTCAAGGAAGCTTAAGCACTTTTTTTCTGCAGGCCTACAACACTGTGCTAATTCAAGAGAACTGAAAAGAAAAATCGGTTGTAACAGAATGACCAACCGGACAGTTTATTTGTAAGCTGCATTAATTGGAAAACAAAAAGAGCAAATGAGTATGATGAATGATGCAAAACAAATTTGAAACAAAATTCTACGATCCCGCTTATCAGTTTTAAGGAGACAGGATCTCAAGATTTTTTCCGGCCTTTAAAAAAAAAAAAAGTAACTCCTCTCTCCCAGCCCCCCAACCCAATCAAATCCCCAACTGTATTCAGTTTTAATAAGCTAAAGTGCTATCACAGAAGAAAAATCAGTCTCTAAAAATAATGAGCTGTATGTTTACAGTGTCCCTTTAACACCATAGTCTTGATACGATTTTTGAAAATAAATAACAGAATAGAAAAACAATATTTTTTTGTGGGGACTTTTTTTGTTAGGTTTGTTGGTTTTGTTTTTCTTTTAGTGTCGTGCTACTTGAAATTTCCTTGGCAATAAGCCAGTTCTAAGATTTCTTAAAAAAGGGAATAGCAGTTGGCTTGTGAATCATTAAATAATTCCAATCCCCACTCCCTTGCTGGAATTTTCCCTCCCCCCCTCCCACTTTAATATCCATCTTGCCATGCCAGGTGTTGAGTGTACTGAAGGACTTTAAAAACAAATGAAATAAAGTTGAAACTACCTATTTCAGATTTCAACAACTAACTTCTTTTTTAAAAACATTGTTACTGCAATGGAACGGTTTTGTGTTCAGTCTTTGTTTTAGTTAAAACATTTTAATTGGGCTGTGGAAATGAGATCGGGTATTTTACCCAAGTTAAATCAATGGCTAACGTACAACTCGAATGAGAAATGTACAATTTGAACTGACCATTTAAAGAGACGATTTGTCACACACAGTTTGCATCCATGCAGACTGAGAGCTTTATAATTACATTATGTACAAAAAAAAAATTTTGTTTTAGTTTATTAAGGCAACCACAACTTGGAGAACACGTCCAAAGTGGCATTAATACAATTGCAGTGGTGATACCCTTTGAACATTTTTATTTTCAGATAAGAACACTTATTCCTTTTCTTTTTTAAGAAATAATTGCCAAGAAAGAACCTATTTTCCATAGGGTTTTTGTTCTCTATTTTTTTTTTAAAGCAATCTACTTTATCTATTTTCTTTAAAAGAACATATCAAGGCATTGCTACCCAATGCAAATTATTCAAATCCTGGGTTTCCCATCAATTTCACTGGGAATTGCAGGTGGTAAGAACTGGTAGGTTTGGGCCCTGTCTTTTTACTCTATTTTTTCTGTCCTACTTTTTTTCTTTTATCTTTTTTATTATTTTTTTTTTGGTTATTTTGTTCATGTTTACTGTAACTCTATTCCCCAGAAGTGTCTTGCTGTTCTCTACTCATGTGTACCGAGCATCAAAACAACTTGGTTGACGGATGACCACTTTTTCACATGCCATTGAAAATGCCAAGTTGCTTCATAGAAACGTGCTATCATAACTGAATATCCATGTACACCTTACTTCAAATGCTGTGATATTTCATTGTTCCTTGGGATAGCACTCGGAATGAGTGTGTGTAATGCTCTACTTTTCTATTGCCTATATTGTAGCTAGCTGTAACTAGGCAAGTAAATGAGAAAGAAATATATAGTTCTAGCAGGAGTCAGGCATTTTGGGTTATGCTGCCCCAAAGCCTGGTAGGTATATAAAACTGGAAAAAAAAAAAAAAAATCAAACAGATTATAACCAAGATCACAGTTGAGAAAATGACACTATTTTTTGTCTTTTTTTTTTTTTTCCTTTGTTTCTTTTTTTTCCTTTTTTACAGTGATTTCTACTATGGTATGGTTACTCTTAGTTTCACCTGGCCCGCCAAACAGAATCGGAGTCGAGCATGCAGCCCTAGTGACAACATTCAGCTGCGTCTGTGAGGATGACCTCCCGCCTCCGGGTACGGTACGAGAACAGCAATGCTGAGATGCTGATTAGTTTTGGAAACTCTGCAAAGTAGATGCTATCCCCAACTTTGACACACACACACATACACACACACACACACATACACATGTCCCCTCGCCCCCCCTTATCCCCCACCGTTCTCGCACCCTTTCCCCCCTTTCCTGGGGGGCTGGGGCCAAAGTGATGAAGAGGAAGATGTGAACCCTGGCTGGCGGAGCTCTCCGCAATGGGTTCTGGCCGCCAAAGGGGCGAATGAGTCTGGTGCTGCTTCAGGGGGCGAAGCGGACCATGTGTCTCCTGTCTCTCAGTCCCAGTGTGCCCCGCTACTAGCACCCAACATCCGAAGAGGTGCGCTGGCCTTAGGGAAGGCCTTCGCTTTCACTCCCTCTGCCTTTCCGGTGCCGCTTCACTTTCATGTCATCCTCTTCCTCTTGCGGGGACTTGTTTTTCCTTTTCCCAACCCGAGGCATCCGGGGTGGAGGCAGAGGGGGTGGAGGTGGAGGAGGAGGAAGAGGAGGTGGTGGAGGTGGCGTCTCTCGCGCCATATGTATGACAGCCTCGATGGTGGCCATGATTGTGTCTTGAGTGGCTGCTTGTTCCAACATCAAAGGGTTGAGTGTCGGTCTCTGACCTCTTTTGCTGGGAAGGTCAACGCATTTTTCCAGAACGGGCATTTGGTCTCTGGAATCTTCATCGAAGGAAAGAGGTTGCTTCCGAGGACGCCCCCTCCGCTTCTTGACGAAGTTATTGCCTGTCTTTGATTGTCTCTGCAGCCGCTTGGCTTTCAGGATCTTGTTCACGTGATCCAGGTTCTTCTTTGTGGACAGGATCTTGGTGTAGTTGCACATCTTGCGCACCTCGCACTGGATTGCTTCAATTTCACGTCGCTTGAACCTTTTTTTCAGTGGTGGGCTGGCTGTTGGGAGACAAGGAGAGAAATGGGGGGAGGTCAAACAACAGTGAATGGAAACTCCCCTTGGACTGCTTTCAGTGTCATGAAGACTAGATGCTTCCAAGCCCAGTAGACTGAATATGACTACTGAAGAAGCAATGGCTGTAAGAAAGAACTCTGCATAGAAAAGTCACTAAAAAAATTAAAAGATTATTCGTTACAGTCCCAGAAGAATTGCTGTTACCTCCTTTTTTACTGTCCTAGATGAAAATACAACTTTGACTATTAAGCAGTCTTCAGAGATTTCTCTCTGTCTCTCCTCCCTTCTAAAGATTTCCGCAGCAATGTTGTACCATGGGTTTGCTTAATTCTCATTTCTAAACCTCTAGTGGGAGAGAAGGAATGGCTGCTTAGCATAGCCGTCATATTGGCTCACTGTAACTATTAAACTTTCTATACCCCAAACTATGCTCCTGATGTCTTCACCCCAGCCTTTAATTCTTGCCATGTATGCCAGTTAGCACAAAAAGTGTTTGTTACTGAAACTAGTGGACACAGACGGGTTGTGTGGGTCACTTCACCTATGGCAAATTCATTACTCCTGCTTGGGTTTCTTTGCTACATCTCTGCAGATACTAGCTGAAACTACTGAGCCATATAATTGATTTTAATGGCCCCCAAAGTAAGCTTACTCCTGGTTCAGATCACTTACTTTAGATCTGAATGAAGTCCAAAGTAGTTAAGTCTCTTGCCAAGGTCATGTTGTGAGTCATTGTCAGAGCTGGAAAGAGTACCCAGCATTTCTTGGCTCCTGGTCCTTTGCTTAGGACACGAGACCTTGCTTGTTTTTCTTAAATTGTCTCATTGTCCTTTACTGGACGTGGCATCTGTTCAGAGTTCAGGATTTGCACACAGAGTAAAAGTAACTACCCCTTTGTGAGAGGAACAGAATTCTGCTATCGCAGTAACTGATGCTCCCTTTCACTCCTAACATATCTGTTCTGTGTTGCTGGAAAGGAAATGATGGAGTTCAGAATTTCTGTTCAGTAAAGAATAAAACATCCCACTAAATTAACCCCAGCCCACATCTACTTGCAAACTCAATTTACACCTCACTGTCA
Source organism: Leptosomus discolor (assembly GCF_034619465.1). NCBI lineage: Eukaryota > Metazoa > Chordata > Aves > Leptosomiformes > Leptosomidae > Leptosomus > Leptosomus discolor. The sequence goes on along the minus strand of NC_141419.1, from coordinate 89,030,564 downwards.
AGCAGCCATTTGGGTTTGAAATCCTGTAAATTTCCAGAGAAGCCAAGATTTCGAGAAAGGTTCATTTGGGGGTTATCATTCCCTTCACAGCTAACAGGCTAATCTTCTAGCAGTAGTTTAAATAAAGTTGCTATTGTAGCATTTTCTGTGGATAACCGGGAGCTGTCAAGTGGTAGAATCTCCTCTTGCTTGCTCTGGACTATGACCATCCTCACTCACTGGACTCCCATCTTGGAGAAGATAAATTATTGGCTCTTATACCACCATGTTGCTTGGATTCAGCGAGAGCTTGCGTAAACAAACCCAAGTTACAATGCAAGAAGTAGGAGTGAGTCATAAACAAAACACAGACATATGCTCTCTTATAAATAAAGACCTGGATGGCCAACTTCCCAAAGTCTGGTTTTCATTAATTACAAAACAAAATACATTTTCCATATGTAACCCACTCCCCACACCAAAAAGAAAAATAAATCCCACTTGCAGTTTGTGATTCACAGAGGACAAAAAGAAAGAGGAATGCAGTCATTTTGGTACCAAAGAAAAAAAGAAAGGAAATGAAATATTTAAGTTGCTCAGGAGAAGCTAATTAGTTGCACAAAATTCCTCCCAAGTAGGTCACCCCTAAAAAGTGTGGACGCAAGAGCCCTAAGGGCAAGTGGCAGAGAGCTATTTCTCAGTCATCTGATCAAAAAAAAGGTTAAATCCCTGTCACACAAAATGATTACTCTCATCTGGCCTCACAGGAGATTGACATATATAGTCCTAATATTTCCAGCCCTAAGCATTCAACTCTTCTGAGTCCCTCCCAGATCCTGAGAGTAGCTTCAGGTCAGAAGATTTAAGAAATCAAACATTTGGGGGACACTCTTTGCTGTCCACTTTTGCCTTTTATTGCCATTGTCAGGGAACACTTTCAAGACTTCTTTTTTTTTTTTTTTTTTAAATTCCCATATTTAAGATGCAATATTTTTTCCAGAAGGTAATGCTGAAATTTTTCGGTTGATGATGGAAATCTCGAAGATGGGGAATTTAGCACAAATACAGGAAAACCTGCAAGGTTCATGGTGAAATCAGCAGATTTGGCATTACCCTCAACTTTCATTGGAAAGAAAACTAAATGACAGGAAACAAATTTGAAGTAAAGCACTAGCTTGTGAAGTACCTGTGAAGATTTTACGTCTTTACTGAGATTTATCTGTAGGCAGGTGTTTCTGCATCTTAGAATTACCATCCCAATGCAGTCAATGGAGATCTGGTCTGTAGAGCTGGCAGAGGATGACCTCCATTTCTAACATGGGAACTCCATGCAAGTTAAGATACCATGGACATCCTTCTAACACCCTGACAAGAAAGGTGCAGGTGTCCTGTACATCCTGCCAAATCCAATGGGTGTCTTAGTCACCCAAATGGTCCAGGTCACCCAGGTTAAGTGTCCTAACTGGAGCCTGATGGTGAGTAGACAGCACCTGAGTGGAGCAAAGGTAGGCCTCTGCTTTCTGCCAAACTGCCCAGCTCCAAATTAAACTCATATGCAGACAGTTATGGGTAGACATCTACACTTACATGTAAATCCATAAGCTGAACACCACTCTCAGTGTTTTCTTTCATGTTGTTTAGATACTTTTTTGCCCTCCTAAAACTTTGCAAGCTGTCAGTCCACTTCCTTTTGGCCTGAAATTCATTTTCTCATGTAGAAAAAAACCAAAAAAACTTCTGTGCTGTTCTATACTGGCTTACTGCACTAATTTTTCTTCTGTAAATGTTTTGGGGTGTTTATGACTTTCTCAGGAAGCTTGTTAGAAGCTTCTAATAATGCTTTTGGTTTTCTTCCTAGCAAGCCTCTGAACTTGCAAGCTCTAGAAATTATTTGAGTTGTGTTACGTAGTCTGCCAACAGTCAGAATGCATGTACTGAGTAAGTAATATGCTTTCAAGTCAGCTTTTTAAAGAAGATATTAGGAAACCAAATATTATTTTCAGTATTAAGAGTCAGGGACATCTGATTCTACATTTGGTGAAGGGAGACTACGCACAAAAGAGTCTGATGGGTCTGCAGGGGAAAGATTTGATGAGGTGTGCACATGACAAAATATCAGGGAGATCTGCCAAAATAAACCACAATTGAAGTGAGAGCCATTAGGTGTTATCAACTCATCTGGAAGTTCTTGGTGAGCAATCTTTGATATAAAATATTTTCCTATATTGCCATGTGATATGCTGCTCTGCTGAAAACCAAAGCTAAGTACTAATTTTTTCCATTTTATCCAGACAGACTCTGCCCAACCCTGAACCCAAGTTGGTCTGTGTTGTTTTTAGGCTTTGTTGTTCTCTTCCTGCACATACTTTGCTGTATGCAAGTGGAAATCTTGCTTTGGGAGGAATACTTTTGACTTGCTCTTTCTGCTGGAATTCATCTTGAAGGGGCTGAAGAGGAGGTGAGAAATAATAACACTGTGTCTGCATGCAGGCATATGAAAAAAAGAATATGCTCCTAGAGATGATACAACATGGTGGCAACCTCCAGGTGCTGGGGATGCATGGGGGGACACTTTTTTGCCTGGAGACAGTTATCTCCGTCCACCTCCCCAAGCTGCATGGCCACACACTGTCTCTGTGAAGGCCTGGAGCTGTTTTGACAAAATCCAACCCAAAGTGGAGAGAAACTAGAAATATTTGATGCAGCACAGGTGCTTGTACTTTTCCTTCATCCTTTCCCCACTTTCTAAACAACCTCACCCAGCTGCCCCAAACAAGCAAGAACCAGCATTAGTCTTAAAGCACAGCTTTACACATTTAAAATAATGCACATGCAGGCCCAGTGACTTTCCCTTCCCTGGGGTACACAGATGCACTGAGGCTCCGTCTCACAAAGACAAATGAAAATGGCTGCAGGCCATGCCAGGAAGTCACGCAGGAATGATATGACACTGGAAATCACTTCTGAAGCAAAGAGAGGAATCTCTACGTAAAATATGCATTTCCAAGGATAGCTTACAGCAGGCTGGAGGACCCGCTCCAGCACAGTGGTGCTGAGCAAGGAGGCGAGCCCATAGGACAGACCCCTTGGAAGTTCTCCATCGGTCCCCTAACTTTATTCTAGATGGCTTTATTATGTCTGAAGCACTAAAATCCTTCTTACTGCCTGTCATTCTCTAACCCTTCAGAGTTGCCCGAGGCCACTTGCAAGAACATGGCACAGAGAAGACTGTTTGCTCAACAGCTGGGCTCAGTTTGTCGACTTGGTTTCAATGGAGGAACTTTCAAAGAGCTCCCTATTAATTACAGGAAACTCATAGCACTGTCCTGTTTTCCCATTAACACAGTTTCTTTCAGTTTTCAACTAAATTATTTCAACATCTGGGCTACAGATAAACCAACAATTTAATTAGACTTCTCAAAATGGAAAGAATGAACTATGCAGTCAAGCATACACTTTCATCTTGAAACTGATCATAAAATATTTGTGTGCTTTCATTCACCACTGCATTAAAAATCTGTCCTTAGTTTATACATAGGAAAGTATTAAAGACTAAACAGAGAATCATGATTTTTGTAATATAAAAATTTATCTTCTTAGAGTCTACTTTACAGCACGGACCCCTTGTTTTTGCTATTTATTCAGGAAATGAGAGGAAAATCAAAAGAAGTGCACTGAAACAGCACTTTCAATTGAATAATTAAATATGTAATCATTCCATAACTCAATGATACAAATACATTTTTTGTGACCGGAATCAAATGTTTGAGAAGACAACGAAACTCCTAATGGCTGCATGTAGGGTAATGTACTGTGGGTTCCCAATTCACTGGAAATTAAGACACAATGCAAGATTAACTTCTCTATCCATGTGCAAGAAAAGGCATGATGATAGGTGAATGACTTGGCTCAATTTCTGGCCGTATAAAGCTATCACCTTTCTGATCTGGCTCAAAATAGAAGCACAAAATGATTGAAAAACATGTTATTCTGACTTATTTATTCTGATATATTTTAAATCACTGTTTATTGCCCCAGACAATTTTGTATTTTCAAGACACAACGTTATGCTAAAATCACTGAAGTATACAGAAAGAAATCTCAGTTGCTCCTGTATTTGGCATGTTCATGCGACAGGGATGGGAACATTCATATAAATGAACAACAGGACTGAGAAAGGAACCCAGGAGTCTTGCTTCAGAGTCCCCTGCTAGACCATACGGGCTGGTGTTACTTGTGTCCTCATTATTGCACAAGTGGTGGTATGTGAATAAAATAGATTTGATATGCCAAGATACGATCATGAGAAGAAAGTGTTAGAAAAATTACAGCCTGATTATCACATTAGATATGCACATTTGCAGCTACTTCTCCAATCAGGAAGAGCAGTACAAGCACAGATTGTTCAGCACAGTGCCAGAAGGAAGAAGCTGGGCAAGAAATAGAGGCAATGGAGGGAAACAACATTACCTGCTTCTGATGGTGCTGCTGCTGAAGGTAGGAGAGATAATACTGGAGTCGGCATTGCAACACTGTCAACAGCTGTTGGTTTCCTTCGGGTCATCATGTTACAGACAGAACTTTCCATTTTACCATGAAGTGAAGTCTGGTCTGCTTTTAAGTGGGGACCTGCAACTCCTGTTGAAGGAAACAAAATTTGGGCGAATATTGATGAAGTAACATGTCTGGGGAATATCTCAAAAAGAGTAGTCAGTTGCTGTCCTTGCTACTCCCGATATATTTCCATATTTTCCTGTGTATGTGCCTGTAATATGGACTTGATACTAGCAAGGATCATCATTGTTACTTGTTTTTGATAATTTTGCTTCAGGATGTAGCGTCACTGATCTCCATAAACAACGGTAAACCAACATAGCAATTCCACATTACTACTTTTTCTTCTCCAAGGAAACACACACCCTGACACATGTGTAAACATAGACATGCTTCATAGCTCTGTTTAGGGGAATTGTCATTCCCTGGGTAGTTTATTGTCTACACATAGTTATGTACTTCTCTTCTATAATGACCTGACTCAGTGGGTGTTTCATTTGAGTAAACTGCAGGCATCAGGAGCAGCTTCAATATGTAATTCCCTGTCTAAAGCACATGACACTTATTTTTTAGGAATCCCCTTCCTAACAAAAATTTACCATACAACTCATTAAAGAGGTGGGAGTTTAAAAAAAAAGAACAATATGTCATACAATTTTCTACCTAGGGACTACAGTGCAGAAGAAATGAGTGGCAGAAACATACCAAAGAGGTCAAATACTACAGGAAAATAAAACTTGTGCGCTCCGGGATGGTAGATTCCTCCCTTCATAATGTTTCTCAAACTTTTTTATGATTTGAACCCATTTTGTTTGCTTGTAAATGTGTTAAATTCAAACTGCTGGGATTGAAATTTTACATATTAGTTATCTGCCTAATACAGCTGAATATATATCCATGCATTTACATGTAATATTTCTGTGAGTTCACGTGTGTGTATACATACTGCATATATACCTCCTGTGAGTATATGAATTCACCAAGCAGAAAGGTAGCTAAAATGCCTCAGTCAGTCTAACAATAAAACTGGGAGGTTTTTTCCCCATTTTAGAAAACTCCTAGCAGCTGCCACTTTGTAAAAATCCAGTAGCCCCACTTTCATGAGATCAGAGAAGAGTCTGCTAGGGCGAGACCTTTATGTGGTGTCTTTGCCAACTTATGAAAACCTCTCCCAGTCTGATGCTGGGCTTCAACATATCCAGGACAGCCATTAATTTTTCAAAGGTAAACTTTCGTAAATTCCTTCTCTTTTCAAATGTCAACCTGCACATGAGGCCTAGATAAAACACATCAGATTTTGGCAATTAAATTATATGAGGATTCAAAAATCATGGAACAGCTGAGATTGGAAGACACATCTTGAGATCATTTAGTCCACCCCTGCTCAAGCAGGGTCAGCTAGAGCAGGTTGCCCTGGATTATGCCTGGTCAGGTTTTCAACTTCTCCAAGGAGGGTGACCCCACAACCCCTCTGGGTGACCTGTTCAAGTGCTCAGTCATTCTCACAGTAAAAATGTGGTTTGTGATGTTCAGACATAAGCTTCTGTGTTCCACCTAGTGCCCACTAGCTCTTGTCCTGTCACGGGGCATCACTGACAAGAGTCTAGCTCCATCTTCTTTACTCTTCCCCATCAGACATTTGTACATGTGGATAAGACCTCCTTAAGCGTTCTCTTCTCCTTTCCTCACCAGTCTCAGGGGCCTGGGAATCCTGAAGGCCAGTCTTGCCAGTAAAGATCAAGGCAAAAGAGACAATGAGCACCTCAGCTTTTTGCCACCAGTGTCCCTGCTCCATTCAGCAGTGGGCCCACATATCCCCTAGGCTTCTTTTTGATGCTTCTGTGCCTGTAGAAATATTTCTTGTTGCCCTTCTGGCCTTGCTAGATTCAACTCCAGGTAGGCTTTGGCTTTCTAAGTCCATCCCTGCATGCTTGGTCAGTCTCTATAGCTTTCCAGATCACCTGTTCCTGCTTCCACCCTTCTTTGCCTCCTTTTTATGCCAGACATTACTCCAGAGCTCCTTGGCCATTCATGCAAGTCTCCTTCGCTTGATTTGATTTGCCACTCAGATTCGGTTTGGTATGACTCCACAATTTCCCTGATCCCAGCTCCAGGCCAGCAGGAAACCTCCCTGGACAGCAGTTCAGGTCAGCAGATGAGGTCTTTTGTCCCCTGCAGCAGTGAGGCCCCACTGCTATCCCTGGCTGCACCTGGATAGCACCTGCTAGTTCCTCAAAGAGTTCCCACAAGTACCCTGGTACCTTTCCCACAGGACCAAGATCTTGAAGCAGAGCCAGAAACTGCTGCACAAGCTTCTACATGTGTTGGCTGCACTCAGCCTCTCCAACCAAAATTTCCTTGTGTTTACAGATTGGAGCTTCTATCAACAGTCCCTGGCTTTGTTCCTTGCAAGGAAATGGCAAATACCAGAAGACCTATGGGTTGTCTCAGAAACCGTGGAAGAGATCTCCGAAACACTCAGGCACAGAACAACTGCACTGGTGAGAAGAGTCTGAAAGATGGGGCTACAAAGTAGGCCAGTTGGAGATAGGAGTCATGATGGTCCTGTGAGCTGATACCAGGCTGGGACCTAACAGAGGAGAACAGGTCTGAGTGCAGAAATACTTAGGAGCTAGGCAGAATTACAGTTCATGGCTTAGTGAAGATACGCAGAGGAGTTTCTGCCTATTAGACCACATGTCATTCCAGAGCCTCAAATCAAGTATGAAGAATCTCAAATTGTATCCATTCAACTTCAATCTCTCTCTGCTCGTCTCCTCTATTGCAAATGAGTACAATAATATACCCCTCATCTCAAGAGCAGGGCTGTGAAAATAAAATTATCAACATTCATGAAACATTCATCTATTCATACCAAGGCTTAGAAATGTGGAATAAATGAGACATGATGGCAGACACTGAATAGCAAGAGGAAAATCCAGCTACCAAATAGCTGATCATGAGGTGAGCGCTATGCATTGAATAAAGCAGCGTCCTATAGAATAACTGGGATACTTGACAAGGTAATTACACCTATGGCATCACAGCACTGTGGAACTGTGCATATGCAAAACTGGGGTTTCACCACTCCATAGTGCTTGAGTTTGAGCCTTAACATGATTTATTCATGAATGTAGGTCGTGTGCAAGAAATGTGCATATGTGGGTGTATGTATCGCTACACATACACATACATGCATGTGCATATGGTACATAATAATGCTAACAACCTCATAAATTCAACATCTGGTTCTAATTAAACTGAAGGGCCTATATAAAGAGCCGTATGAAAACCTGCAGCTGTAACCTGTTGACCTCTATTGATAAAAAAAAAAAAAAAAGTCTCTGTGAAGCTGTGCTTCAGCATATCAAGGGACAGTCATTCATTTTTTCAAAGGTAATCCCTCACAAACCACTTATCCTCTCAAATCTCTACCTGCACACAGTGTTTGCATTAGGGACCTTGATTTATGGATTCCCACTCCTTGGATGGAGAGGCCGACTTCCTGTTGCCGTGGTTACTTGGATCTTGGTTCAAGGTTAAACTACTCCCAAATCAAAATCAGTGGCAGGCACAGCATCTAACAGCCAGGTTATTGACTACCCTAGGATGCTTAAAGGTCAAAGACCAAAGTGCTGCTTACTGCCTTTGGGGTGAGTCAATATTTTCAATATTTTTATTCTGTTTCTTCTGAAGAAGTAGTTGCTGCTCAATTACCACCTATCTGGGTTTAGCAAGGTCATACAAATCATCAAGGAAAATCCTCCCCCTACAGAAGAGATACAAGTGTAATGAATTACTTCAAAGTCTACATGGCCCAACTGCAGCTCATTGCCGGTGAATCATGGATTCAGCCATCTGTCTTTTGTTTTAGGCACTCGGTTTCTTCCGCCTAAATCACTCACCTCACTGAAATTCTCATCTAAACTGAGGAACAGGAGTAATTTATGAATCTGGAGCAGCCAATAAGGAAGAACCATCAGGTTTCTTTCACAGATACTCAAATGCAGACAGAGACTTGCAGGCACCGTTGGAAACCCACGGAGGTGCAGAGATTTGCTCACAAGGCTGTTACACATGCCGCAGCAGTGGGAGGTCTGTCCCTTGAGTGGATGGACCTGCTGGCACAGTATCATTACCTTTCGTTGGACTTTTCCTTCTCATTTGGGGTGCTCTGTTCAGAAGGCCTTATGTAAGAGAACCCCCTTTTTCAATCCGTCTTTGAATCAGATGCAAATAAATCATCTACAACACCATCACAGGGGGGTCAGAGTTTAAAGCTCACACAACAGATCCATGATTCCAGTGTATTTTATCCTTTGCCACTGCTCCAGAGAGAGAACTTCAAGGCGTACCCCGGTAGCCTGATTCAGACCTTATTTATCACCCATCGTTGATCCCTGTGCACTTCCTCCAAATGAGAGCCCGCTTCATCCCATGAAAGACCCATGCCTTAATTTTCCCGAGTCCTAGTGATGTGCGCTTGCGCGCACATGCAAGTGTGCAATGGGTGGCAAAGCAGGGAGGAAACCAATCATTATTTGTTTAATGAGAACGGGCAAAGAGAAAGGATACCTTCAAAAGCAAGGACAGACATGAAGGACATCATCAAGAACCTGAAATAACGATGGCATGATAATAAATAAATAATCATAACGACCATAAGTAAAAGGGTGACTCAGGAGAAGCACTGTTCTAGTTCAGGGCAAACTGGCAGAAAGCCTGTGTATGAGGGAACACAATACTGATGTGAAACTGGCCTTTTTCTTAACGGTTTATGGGTCTCCTGATACTTTGGATAAAAACCTGGCATTCTTCATTCACTGGCTGAGCAACTTACGAGCTCTGACTGATAATTAATACATTAATTTTAAAGGCCTAGTCATTATTGTTGCTAAGTACTTACATTGCAAGAAATGTGGTCTAGCTCCATTGTGCTAGGCTCTGTACAAAAGGATTAATTAACTATCCTTGCTTTACTGTTATATCATGCTCACTCTGCTTATTGCATTCATCTGTTTTCTTTCATCTTGTACTTATATGGAAAGGTTCTTGGACAACATCCACCTTTTTTTCTTTGTGTACAGAATCCAGCACAATGCGCACCCAGGCTGGAACTCTAAGTGCCGGTTCAAAAGACATAATAAATGTTAATTTACCATTGGAAAACAGAGAAAATCAGCTGATAAAAATTGATCTCTCTTCTGCGAGGGAAGATTTTTCTTTAGAGAATTCATTGCATCATATTTCATACTCCCCACAGATTTCTCAAAATCCACAGCTGTACTTAAATTGTTTATGCATCTGACCACTGCTGTCGGAAAACTCTTACAAGGATTTTTCTTCCAGTGTCTTTGCACGATGTAGCTACTCAATGGAGCTGTACAGGAATGCACATCTAAACATCGAATTAGTCATAGTATTTGCATTTTGATAACTCCTCTGCTTTGAATAAAGAACCAGAAGAAACCTTGTATCTGGGTGAATCTTTTCTTAGGGCTGATTTTAAATAAATCAGTCAAAAGTTTGGCATTGCATCATATTCCAGAAGGGAGAACCGAATTAGTATGTGATAAATGTAGTTAAGGAAAGTAATTATTCTTCTTAAAGTAATATTATTACCTTTCTAACTTATGGAATTCATTTCCCTAGCTTCTATTTGACGCGTATTATCATTTAAAGATAACTATATTTTCAATGTACAGCACTGCTTTATGGCTTTAGGTCCTTTTATCTTCCTCCCTTTTCCACCACCACATTAGAAACTTCAAATTACATCTCTTCTATGAGTGATTTTCTATTCTGCAGGATGTGCCCCCCTGAACAAAACCAAGTTCCCGTAGAATAAAAAAAATAAATTACCCTAATTGCCAACAGGCAAAAATTTAAGACACAGCGACTGCTTTATTTTATTCCAGCTATTTTCCTACTTTTTTTTTTTTTTTTTTTTTTTTTTAAAATCAGGATAGCTTTAGAGAAAGAAAGAGGGAGACTGAGAAAGCCATCATTAGATAGATCTTCTGATCTTTATCTGCAGTAGCACAGTCAGAAGAGCTAATGCTATGATGATAGCTTGGAAATCTCTTAGGAATTGGATAAAGAGAAGCGATAGTGATGAACTCCCAGCTAATAAACACAGAGTGCTTATTTCTGCAGAATGATCAATTTCCAGATGTCCTGAGGCTTGTCTGATACAGTTGATTTACTCATTCTCCCTCACTTCACTAATAAAGCTCAAGTCCAACATCAGATTAGAGAAGAGCCAGATTTCTTAAAGGGGCAGGAGGAGGGCTGGCATCATGGCACACAAATGCTGGGAGACATACTAATCTCTTCTGCCTCCTCCTATAACCACCAAGCTGTCTTAAACAGCTGCCTTCCTCTGCTGAAATCATACACTTCATCCGCTTTGGGTTAGTACAGTAATACAGACAATTAATTTGTTATCTTGTTAGTGGAAATTTAATGCAATGATCTAAAAGAACTCTTACATATTGTGATAAACTTTAGTGCCTCCGGGGCGCCTCTCTTCCATAGGACTCATTTCACATCCCATCCATTATGCAAATGAGACGTGGAAATAGTTTAGTCCCCCTAATGTATCCGTACACTGATGGATTGCACAAAGTCAGCCCTACTGAAACTAATGAGGTTAAATGCATCTTGCCATTCCTTTCTACTTGGGTGAATCTGCGCCTGAGTTCAAGAAACGTGGTGCAAGTCCTCCTCTTCACTTCCTTATGAAGATAATTGTGTTTCCTGACAGGGAGCACAGTGGCAAGCGCCGCATACCTGAAGCCTCACAAGGCGTTACTTAAGGAAGCAGAGCAGCTGCTGTTGCTATATACAGCTCTGGGGCTGTCTGTAGAGGCTTCAGATCATCTTCCACTTTTGGGAGGTGGGTCCTGGGACTGACTGCATGGAGCTGCAGGCTGCAGCCTACAATGACATGCAATGTTTGAAAACAACACAGCTGTTAGCATTATTGAGGAAAGAACTAAACCCAAGGAGGAGAGGGTAAGGAAGCATTATTTTGCTCATCATCAGGACGAGTCTCAAATCCCCATTGCCACTCCAGCTAAGAGGATGATCATCTGTAATCTGAAATTTCAAAAGGCCAATCTCCCTTCTGTTTCAAGCCTACATTTGCAGAGAATTAGACTTCCTAGGAGATGGAGTCCTGAGCTTTTCCTTTTGGTTTTGCTTTGGGATTGTTTTTTCCTGTACCGGTACAGGAACAATCATGGATCCTCTATCTCATACCCTTCCCTCCTCCTCTGCTTATTGCCAGCATGAAAACGGAGTGAGCCTGAGTCAGGAGACTGAGCGATAAAAGCCTCAGTCATGAGAGATGAAGCGACATGTGTCCGGAAGCTCGGTCCATCATGTACTCAAAGACAAAATGGATTTAATGGAGCTGCTGGAAGCTGTTCATATTCTAGGACAGCACAGCACAGTAACCCAAGGGAGTTGTAAGTGTGCTCATACTCAGTCTTCTCCAGCCCTGCTGCATGCTCTTCCCAGGCCCCCAGCCCTTCAAACAGAGTGGGACTGGGATTTGAAAACGTCATGGAAGAAACCACCAAATTTTGACATGCCAGGAAGTGATGAGCACGTGAAATGAGGATTTCCAGTAGAAGTTGGATCAAAGTAGAAGAACATATTAGTTATATGTGGGTGACAGAAATCAATAAATTTAATGAGATCAAAACTTGAGGGTTCAAAAGACCAAAATGGAGTCAAACGCTCCAGGTTCCCAGGCCTTGTGAGCATGGATTTAGGCTAAAGAGGTTTGCTAATGTGTTCAGAGTCAATGGCTTTTCCTGCCCAGAGCCTGAAACTTTTAGTTGAGCACAGAGATGCAGTTTACAGTTGTTGGAGACTAACAGAATAAAGAGAGACACAGAGAGACCAATGGTGTGGAGAAATGAAATTTGCTATGAAATATCTTGGCGAGTGAATCATTTAATACACAGTGATGAAGAACTAAATTCTCTCACAGAGGGGGAAGGAGAAAAAATTAAATCTTTGAAAGAAGTGAAATGAAAAAGTGTTTGAGGGAGGATGGTTAGGTGAAGAGCGAGCCAAAGGGCTCTTTTTTAGGGGCATAAAAAGCCATTAGTTACGCTGAGGGGCAGAAATAAAAAGATCCGCAGCTAGGAGCAAGGAACTACCTAGAGATGAGCAGTCTCACTGAGATGAGCTATCATAGTGGATGAGGATATGCTCACTGGGCAGGAAGGAAACAGAAGATGGGATTCCTTTCTCAAGAACATAGCTGAGGAAAGACAGATGGGGAAATTTCAGTCCGTAAGTAATGAGAAAAGTCAAGGGTGGTGTTTTGAGTTGTTGTTTTTCTTAACAACAGGGATGATCATTTTTAAATGTGGCAGATAGAGCTGATATTCCCTAGGCAAATGGAGTTGGGAGCAGTTTGTATTTATCACAGATTAAATGGGAGACTGACAGCTTTGGTAGGAGAGTGCTGGCATGAAGCATGAGCAGAAGAGTCAAGTTGCTGGTGCAGAGCGGATGAATGAGGCACAAGGGCTGGGCTGGTGTAATGATGGAGTCATTTTTCAGGCACAGCCATTGTGCAAAAAGTGATGAAATCTAAGAGAAGTTAGCAAAATAATTAGCAAAAATCTTGCTGAACAAGTTCGACTAAGAGACCTCCACCAAGGAAAAAAAAGTGCAATGTTCCTCCAGAAAAAGTAAGGCTGCGTCCTCCCTCTGTACACATTCAGCAAAGACAATATCTGTATGATGCAAAAATTCAGCTGGTATTTTCTTGCTTTCTGACTGAAATGTTGTATTTGAATTACACTAGTTTAACTAGTCCTGTGGTGATGTCGGTGTTTGAAAAGTAAACAGTGCCAGGGATGTTGCTGGAAGCCAGCTACCCATACTGTTACATAAAAAGAAAACAAGAGAATCAGCTGGGCACCTCCACCACCTCACTTAGTCCAGTAACATCTGAACTGGTCCCTGGAGGGATCCACACCTTTCTACTCACCGCAGGTGCAAGGGAAGGTGGCTAAGACATGCTAGTAGGCACTTGGGGACAGGTGGGAAGAAGATGGGCTGAAAGTCACTGAGCTGATAAGAGCATCCAAGACCGCTGAATTCTAAGCTAGCGTTCTCCCTAATGGGCAGTACAGCCATTTCACTTTTCTTCTTTATCTGTAATAAGCTATGCCCCAGTTCATGCAATGAGAAATACTCTGAGTATGACATGCATTTGAAGTAAAATCTCAGCACTTAATAGAAGTCCCCATATACCCTCCAATCTAGGAGACTATAACAGAGGAGTTTTTATTTTTAGATGGTTTCGTGCTGGCTTTGTTTTAATATCTGAGTCCATTCATCCAACTTTAATGCTGATTTATCACTAAAATGAGTGCTTGCTTTATCAGCACCAGAGATGAAAAATAATGCACACTGGGAGTGCATATATCATTCTTATTCTCTCTCCTTTTCTGTATTTCAGATCAATAGATACGGGGTATTATTTTCCCTTTCATTCTGAAAACCACAGTAATTGACTGCAATATGAAAACCGAAATCTATTTGAACAGATGCACAGGTAAGATCATAAGTGTTATTGCCAATTAACCTCAGCAACAAAGAAGTTTAATAGTTAGCTAGCATTAAGGTATACAGGACTTTAACTGTTGCCCTATTCTAATGGCATTCTGAAAACAAAATATTTGAAAACTATCAAATAGAGTACAATGTTTAGCTTTATTTTAACAGCTCAGGGTTACTGTGAATAGAGAAAAAAACAAAGAGAGATCCAGAATTCAGCATTTTTCCTGAAGTTCATCCTTTCCCTTGTATTCTATTAAAAACCTCAGTAATACACCATTTCTCCAATATGAACTACAGTGCAAAATCTTTGGATTTTACATATTTTTCAAAGGAAAATTCTGAAGGAAATACTTTATTAAGAGTGGTTTTTATTAAAATTCTTGCTGGAGACTGCTTCCTATAACAGTGTAAGAAGGACGGCAGAAAGACTACATGTAACAAGGTCAGAGACTCCCTCTGTGGAGTATAGACACAAGAAGAGATCTGACTGATGATGAAGAAGTTAAAGAGGTGAAGAGTGCAAAGTGGAATGAAATAGGGAAATAGATGGAAATAGGAGGCAAAGAATAGATTGGAAAGGAGGTGGAGGAGGGACACCGTTTATTACAGACATGTGTGAAAAGCAGATTGACAAGAACAAGAATAAAGAACATACTGGGAAACCCCTAAATGCTCTGAACCACTGAGATTTGGAGTTATGCTATCTACTTGAATGCTGCACATCTATGCCTGAGCCACTCTTTATTTTCCAGAGTGTTTTTCTGCACAGTTTTGGTGCAAGCCTGTCTTCAGTACTCACATTTACTGAAGCCAAAACAGAGTATTTTAGGTTCTTCAAGCAATATGAACTTCTCTCCTCATAGCCTTATGTACTTATTTTACAACACCAGGCAGATGAAACACAGAAAGTTGTATCAGGGCAGGAATATGTTCCCTTTAAGCATCCACTCTGAAAGAGCATCGTGATGGTGCGAAGATGATAAGAGCAGAGCTTTTCTTTAATTATGATTGCTTTCTTGGGGTGGCAGAATTTTATTATCCAAAAGGAAATATTTAACAGTGGCTGAATTTGCTGAAATTCTGACCCTGACTGAGATTTTGGTCAGGCCATCAAGCTATGGAAAAAACAATGAACTTTAGCAAACTGCCAAGCACAGGATCTCCAACCTTTATGCTTGAAATGAAGTTGATACTTTAATTGCTCAGCACTACATGCCCTAGTACAGATTTACCTAAGGATAGGCCCCAGTTTCAGATAATTGTTTGCGAAAGCTGGCCTTGGAAGTTTTGCAGAAAAATTAGAATTCTGGGAAGAAGAAGTCTAAAGGGATTTTATTTAGCAGTTTGGGCATGAAAAAGCATTCAGGCCTTGTTTTCTCCTTCTGGGACAACTGCCCAGTAAAACAGCTCAATTTTGTCGTCAAAAACAAGTCTATGGATTTGTACTCACACTCTGCTGACGGTGGCTTTTTTTTAATAACTAAGGGTATAGGGGGTTCATCTCATCGAACTGTAGGTGGCCACAACCTGGGTGTCTATATGACAGCTCTGCATCTAAGCTGCCGTGACAGGCAACAGAGATGAAATTAGTACAGTTAGAAGAGTGGAGTGGGTGTTTAATTGAAAAAAGTGGGGTCTACTTTAGTCCAAGATTAATTATTTTCCAGGCTCCACTGGCTGAACTTTCACCGACTGTAATGAAAGCTGAGAAACCTAACTCACATAGAGATTTTATGCTGTAGACACCCAGATCTGGGTGAAAGGATCCATCCTCCCCACAAAGCTCTTTGGCCAAATCACAATCTCTCCAGTTTAAATTCCTCCTACTCAAATGGAAAGGCTCAAATGTGGATGGTGCATCCCTGAGCCAGGAGTGCAAGCTCTATACAGGCACCTGGTTGTATTTGAAATGCCCTGAGGTATTTGAAACATCTGAGGGAGGCTGGCAGATATGATAAAGGGCTTCAGGCAAAACCTCTTCCCTTCTGCAAGAGCAGCTGGAGGCCAGGCAGGATATCCTAGGCATCTCAAATGACAGTTGACAACTACGTGTGGGCAAATGAATCCAGCCCTATGCCTTCATTTTCGCTTGTCCTGAAGTCTCCTGCGGGTAGGGAAATATCTCATAATTGTAAATATCCCCTTGCCACCAATGAAGGAGCAGCACGAACATCTCCGGTCAACTCTTCCCTAAATGGGAAGAAAAACGGCTGCAATGCAAGGCACCAAAGCATATGTGCAGCAAATTTAAAACCAGGAAATTTCCCATGATCCTTTAGGATGGATTCTTTACCCAGGAAGAAAACTAGAAATATTTACTTCTTTCCCATGACAGGGGTCTTTTGCTTGACATTATAAAGAAGCGAGTACATTTTTTTACCTTCTCCTAGTAAACAGAGCATTAACAATAATAACAATAACAACGACAACATCTACAACAAAACAACAACAACAATAAAAATAAAAAAACTAACGCAGAAACCCAGCAATTCAAAATTGCAGGTAAGAGAAAAACACAGGAACTCACAGGACACAGCTCTGTAATTGCTAGTATGTACAGAAGGAATCAATGAAATAAATACAGCCTATCCCACAGATATGAGAAAAAGCCACCTGAAGTGCATAATTCTCTTCATCTCTATTTGAAGCTGGCTCAAAGCAAAGAGGGCAAAATGTCTCAGAATGATTAGACAACTAACTAAGCTTAACATTTCCTCTCCCCTCTTGTTTACCCATTCTTCATTGTTCATTTAGTGATGGGAAAAGGCTCTGGAAGCAAACCCGTTATGATGGCTTGCACACATATATCACTTAAATCCAGCTCAACTTCTCAAAAGAGCCTCTAATGGCAGCCTAAGTTATGGTTAGGTCTTAAGCTGGGTTTCTCCACACAAACATAAGAGCCATTTCATTTAGAGATGTGAATCCTCAGAAATGGGAAAACACACCCCACACCCCAAAATGATAAAATCAGCGAAATATCTTCATTGATGAAAATTAACTGTTTCAATGAAGAAAAAAAAAAGTTTAGCAACTGCTGGGCATTTTCAGGGCTTGCTGTGCTATTTCTGTATAGCTGTGCGGCTGTTTCTCATTTCAGGAGTTTAAAAAAAAAAAAGTCTTCTGTTTTTTTAAATGATCTGAACCACTTGGCATGTGACTTCTGAAGTGTTTAGCACAGTCTTACAAAAATGTCATGAAAATTTATCAGCCTCAGCCCCAAATCTACTTGCCTGCCTTGCATCATCAGTCATCATGCTAATGAAAATACTAACGACATTTCAATTGCATTTCAAGAGAAATGAGCTGCTTCAATTGAACAGGAATTAGAAAAAATATTAAATTTTTCCACAACGAGTATATTACTCTCCCTTTTTATTATTATTAATTAGATGAAGCACTTGGCTTCAATGAAGTCTGGGGTCCCACTGTACAAGTCACAGCAGACATAAAAAGTAAGAAATGGGCCATATCACCAAACAGCAAAAGGAAACAAAAGAGAAAAGAACAAGTGGAATGAGAAACAGAAACACTTGAAATGTTTTCAAGGCACTCAATGAAGTCTAAGCTAAGCTATTTCAGGACTTTAGATGATCAACAGAGAGAAGAAGACATCTCCAGAGGTCAACTCACTCCACCTGGGCTAGATGCCTATGTTTGTGTACAGTTCCACCTCAATATGAGGAAAAACTTCTTTACAGAGGGTAACAAGAGCACTGGAACAGGCTGCCCTGGGAGGCTGTGGAGTCTCCTTCTCTGGGAATATTCAAAACCCACCTGGATCCTCTGCCACCTGCTCTAGGCGAACCTGCTTTAGCAGGGGGGTTGAACTCGATCTCCAGAGGACCCTTCCATCCCCTACCATGATGTGATTCTGGGTAATTAACTGATTCTAGAGATGCTCAGATTGGCTAACTCAGACACAAGCATCAAACTTTTAGAAGTACCATCAAGGTACGGCCACATGAATCACAGGCAAAGCGTGTCCCTGCCACTACATGGTACGTCAGTGAGGGCTGCAGCTTCACCATCCTGGTGCCCAACCCAGTTCCCTTTCACCGCTGCCATCTCGGGATTATTGCCAGGATGGGTGCAAGAAGTGCACCTCTGGAGCACAGGGGCTGCAGAAACGAGGGCTTGAGCTCCCCAGGTGGCATCACACACCTTCGCTTTTATTGCCAGGAAGGAACTGGACAAGAGGCCTCCAGCAGATGAAGGTGTCAATAGGTGGTGCTGATGACCAAGGGGTGCAAGGCCTGGTTTCCCTGCAGCAGTGTACCTTGATTATGTGCAGTATCTGTTCCCTCCTGCAGCTCACATTTTCACTGGGGGTCATACACATTCATCACACTGTCTTCACAGACCGGCAATGCCTAGTGCAAGTTTTGCCTGTTACATTTCTCAAATGCTGTCTTTACCTTAACCCACACGTTTTTTTCACCTTATTTTCTCCCCTGTCCTGTCAAAGAGCGTGAGTGAGAGAGCAGCTGGATGGTTATGATACAGCTGGCCAAGGTCAACCCACCATAGTAGCGGACAGGGAGGGGGTGCCCTTAGGAGGTCTTATGTTGGATGGGGGGGGGGGGGTGCCACGGTCTTGCAAAGGAGAAGTGGTGGCAAGAAGCTGGGACAGCAAGGAGGGGCACTTGCTCCCAAGCACAGTCGCTGCTGTGTGGCTTGGGAAAGCACCAGCACTGAAGTAGCTGTTTGCACCAGTGGGTGAGCACACTTGACAACCCAAGGGATGCTTGCCAGGTCTGATCCTAATCCAAATACTTTATATTTTGGAAACTTTTGATCAAAAAGATGAAGGGGGTAGGGGGATGATGCAATGGTTTTCCTAAAAAAAAATTAAAAGTACCCCAAACAAAACAAACAAAAAGTGACCCTGGAAAGCCACAACAGTTCCCATGTTCCAGTCTGCTCTGCCATGAAACCAGAACAAACAGGCCGCGGCACGGTTTTAAGAGTCGATTATAAAACACCCCATCAGAACATAAACATCCCACATCGACAAAGTAATCTCTGTGGATCTCAGTGGGCCTGACCTGCTGCTGCCCTCTTCCTTGTATAGTCATGAATACAAATGCAAGGTGAATGCTGGCTGCCTTCTGATCTGGTGACATTTTACACCCATGTTACTGATGTCAACAACTGCATGAGGGAGCAGAGAATCAAACTCAGGATAACCACTTGCAAAAAATAGAAGAGCAAGCTGGAAGCACGTTTCCAAGGAGTATAGGTATTTCAGATCTGAAGCTTACATGGCTAAGTCGATCCCTTCTGCACTCCCACGTTTACTTAGGGAAAAGCCTTGTCCTTTGCATTGCACTATAATTCATCGTCTGAACAGATGCTGCCCTGTCTCAACAGGAGAGCTGTTCTCCATTCCTGCCATCTCACTTCGCGAGTACTAAATCAATGTGGAGAAATACCTCCCCAACAATACTATTCAGAAACCTTTGGAGATGGGAGCCTGCGAGTTTTGTCTCCGGTATGCAACGGGAGAAAAATATGACTTGTGGCTTATTCTGTTCGAATGTTCCTTTCTCTTTTTAAGCAAACAAACAAATAAACAGCGAATGCCCTATTCCCACCTGGCATTAGTGCAATGTTATGTTTGAGGCTTTAAAAGCGTAAAAGTCAAACCATTCAAAATGATGGGTCCCGTAGCAAATGTAACGTGGTCCCAAGGGTACCCACGTAGTGTATGGTATTGCTGCACATGGTATTAACTTTTATGCCTTCATCTATATATGCAATGTGGTTCATTTATAGTTGCTCTGGGAACCACTATGTTTACATAAATTTTAATTTCCTGTCTTTTGTTTGTTCTCTTTATCATCTTTCTAAAACAAAATTTTCCTTGTGAATTTTAGTGCTCAACCAATTATCTGCAGATAGAGGCACAGGAGAATTGACATCCTCTGATTTTTCCATGTGGCCCTGGCAATACGCCTCCACTTCGGTTTGGACCCATCAGAAACTGTGGAGCTCCAAGCAGTGGCACTGTGTTTCTAACAGAGCGGGCCTGTTCCCACGGGTCGTGGCAATTTTGGGCTGTTACCTCCTGGGATCTGGCCAAAATCTTTCTGCTGAGTTGACAAGGACCGTATTTACTATATCATTACTCATTTTTCTGTTTTTGTTTTCCTTTTAAATGCACACAGCTTGTGAATTAAATGAATCTGGTGGTTGACTTCATATAACCACATTGAGTTGTATGCCTTCAGCTTTTGGTGCAAAAGCCCTTTGCCACCTGCTCTGATAACTAAAACAAGGTGTTTACAGCTGCTTGAAATACACTTTTTGTTCAAGCTTGCAAAACTTGTGCCTCGCTTAGCAGAGATCTGACGGCATCTTGTTACAAAACACTACCATAAAAGATTGAAACCTTAGAGATGCCAGTTGCACAGAAAAAAAAAAATATCTGTGATGGTCCAGCTACAGATGAATGCAGTGATCTTCATGAACTGTTAATTAAAATTTAGAGTTGACAGGACCAAGCCTTGCTACTATTTTTTAGGGAAACAAAGAATAACAGATAAAGCCAAATTATAATAGGGCAGTGCAGAAAATCCAAGAAAAATATGGCAGTTCTCGGCATCTGTGATAGGAATCCTTCCTCTTCTTGAATAATAAAGGCTTTTGCTAATTTTAACCAGAGCCGAATCTGAAAAACCTGCAGTTGCATGTGACTCAGAGAGCCCCAAGGGAACGGGAGGTGGTGGGGGGAGATGTGTGTGTGTGTGTATGTCTGTGTGTATAATCTAACACTGCCCAGAGCTTTTGAGATCCTGGACCACTTCAATTGCACAGGCCAGATTCATTAAAAACCCTGGCTACATTCCAGCAGTTAAAATTGAAGCAGCATATTTATTGCATTTTGCTCAAATAAATCTGAAAACGTGTGAATCATATCCCTTGGAGAGATGGAGAGAAGAAGTAAACAGTCTCGGGCTCACACTTCGAAGCAGGGTATGACGAAGAACAAAGATGCAGGAGGTCATCGTCGCAGGGCGCTGCAGGATGCTCGTCGAGTCAGAGGGTTTGGGAGGCTGAGGGCTCAGCCGCCATTTTCTCCACTGCTGCTATTCTGGCCTCAGATTGTCTGTTTAGTTTTCCCTATTTTATTTATACCCGCGCACACAGACACGCGCGAGTATGTTTTAAAGAGCTTCTTAGCTTATGCAACTCCACTCCGTGGTTCTCTGCGGTTTTCCAGATGCTGTTCATGATGCTGGCACCTCACCCCAACTGCAGCTGCATTCAGCTGGGATTCAATTACAGCCTGTCTTGCAAAGGCAGATTGGTTTTTCAAAGATAACATATTTTGGGGAGGGATTTTATTTTCTTTTTTTCCCCTCTCAAAAAGCAATTTTTATTGAGGAATGAGACTTGTAGCTTGATCTTGCCAGGTGCTGAATGCCTCCAGACAGGTCCTTAGCACCCTCGATACTGTTTCACTTTTTAGAGAACACACAGCACCCTGCAGGGTTCAATTCTGCAAGATTAAAGTGGTGGCAGAGCAGGCTCCAAGCCTGATGCTCCCATGGGGAAACGATCAGAAAGGGTATGTTGATAATCAGTTTTCTCATGACTGATTTTGAAAACAGCAATCAGCTTAAAATTAGCAAACCTAATAATTGATTTTTTGGGGGACAGATTTGTTGGGGAAATGAGGATAGATAGGCATTGCAAAAAGAGGAGGTGATTGAATGGTCCTCCAAGGCTTTCTCGGTACCATGGACCTTCTTCTTCCTCAGGGAATGTGTAGATCTCCCCGAGGCGATGCTGTGCAGAGAGGAGTCCCATGGCTTGGCTGGGTGGGATACAGGCAGCGTGGGTGGTGAAGGGGGGATTGATTCTGACGCCCAGCAGCTCGATGAGGCTGCACTATGGGCAGGGTGGGAGGGAAAGGACTCTTGAGAGAGTGGCGGACTCCGAGCGAGTGGTGTTGGGATTAAGAGCACAGCCCATGCGCACAAGGGCTGAAGGGGTGAAGGGATGACAGGTTTTAAGCTTCCAGTCCTTGTTTTCACTTAACTACATTTTCCTATTCAATTATCAGCTGCACTAATGAATGCAAGCTAACAACATTATTGCTTCCTTCCAGCTTTGGATGGTGCTCAAAGAGGCTGAACACAGTACTAGGACTCGGGACACAGACACTGCTGCTTCTAAAGCATCTTGAGAAATCAGAGTGAAGTCATACATCACCTGTTCCTGATAGGCAACAAAATAAGCAGCCTGATTTTTGGACATGCCAGTTTCCCCTGGTGAAATCCTCAGGAGTAGCTGACAGCAGGGACCTTGGCAACTCGGGTGATAAAATGGGCATTTTTGGTGACTAATGTTGTACAGCCACTTTGGCAAGTGCCGGTCTACACTCTCCTCCCTCAGTTTCCCTGTCTGAAATAGCAGCAGAACACTTCTTATCTCAGCTATGGGGCTGGCAAAAAATAGTAGGTAATACGAAGATGAAAAAAAATTGCTTGTTCTAAAGAAGAAATGGTGCTTATTAAATGGAAGTACACTGAGGCTGTTTGCTCTTTTTTGGATCAGACAAGGAGACAATAATAGCTTTATTTATTACTTGTGTGCAGCTCTAACTTCCCTCAGCCCTTCTATATGTGATTTATTTGCATGCCATTAAATCCAGCTGCCCCTTTCAAAGACTTACTGAAGTCCATTAGTTGCAGGGGAAGCAGCTTTACACAAAGGAAGAGAACAGACCTAGGAAACACCACGGTTTTGATGGAGGAATTTCTTCTAATTATTAAGACCAAATAGGTAAGGCAGGCAGAGCAGCAAGGATGGTAGTGCAGGCATGGTGCAGCAGCAGAGACCCTCAGTATGTGTCCTCCTTGTGCCACCGAAGGGCTGACAGAGCACTGAGCTTTTACAGGTCTCTCCTTGCCCATTCGATGTATTTAGCTGCAGTAGGAAAGCCTGCACGAAAAAAACCCCCAAGCTACATTAAAGAGATGCAGGAGTGGTTTGCAGCTGAGAGCTTCTCCAAGTCCACTTGGGGAGTTCCTTCTATCAGTGGGTCCCATGGCCCAGGGCACAGGCAGCGAGCCAAGAGACGGAGTTGGGGTTTGCTTTGCAAAATTTCACTACTCGGGTTTGGTTTTGGGAAACAGCATCCAGTGGTGGTTCAGATTTAGCTCCTGTTTAATTTGAACCCTAGAGTTTAATAATAGCTTTACATGTGTCTCATAGTGCCTTTTGCTTGAGCAGTGCAAAACATTTTTATATATATTAACAAATGTGGCTACCCAGAAACCCCAGAGGTGAGAAATGTGACCGCTGTTTCTAGTGAGTGAAACTGAGCAACCCCATTGATTCCGTATCATGATTTCTCTTGACTTTTAGTGGGGAGGCATAAACTGTAGCTAAAGGCAGACTTTCTGTATCATACCAGTAGTATCTTTGAGATAAAGACAGAATGTTTAATTCCCCAGATAATCTTTCCTTTTCTAATTAGTGAATCTGAAGACACAAAAAGTAGTTGGAGGTCCATTCAATTGGTCCTAGGAGACCATAGCCACCATAGCAGGGGAATGCTGACATGAGATGGTAGCACAGGGACTGGGGAATAAAT
This sequence comes from Leptosomus discolor, assembly GCF_034619465.1. Lineage (NCBI taxonomy): Eukaryota > Metazoa > Chordata > Aves > Leptosomiformes > Leptosomidae > Leptosomus > Leptosomus discolor. The sequence continues at coordinate 89,006,833 of NC_141419.1, read as the reverse complement.
AAGCGATTTGATGCACAGAGGAGGACAACACTGCAGATTTTCAGGATACCTGACGTTCAGTCTATGCAGTGCAAGGAACAGCCACTAATAATTATTTCAATGACCTGATCCTGAAGTACACTAAATAAAATACAGCACAAAGGAAGAAAAGGGAAGTACCCTTTCCGTACTAGGCACCTAGAGCCTGTACCTCTCTGTTGACTCTATAGCTCTACCTGCATATTGCTGATTACCTAGAAGACTGCTGAAAGTGTCTCGGTTGTTGCATGGTTTTCAACATCAGAACACCTACCTCCACACTAATGCTTTGTAAAAACAGTATTAACATAAAAACCCAACTCAAAACATAAAGAGTAAGTCCCTACTTGTGTTGACACGTATGTAAGGAAATGTCTAAATATCCATCTGACTTCTGGAATGTGTTTAATGAAGACATTTTTCATGATGGCACAGCCTAGTGTCCACTGAAGGCTTGACTGGATTTCTATTGACTGCAGTGTGCTTTGGATTGGGCCTTAAAATAAAATAAACATCTACTTCGTCAGTTTGATGCATGTATATTTAGTTGAAAGGTTTCCACTAAATGGAGGGAGAGTTGTGAAGCTAAATCTCCAGGCATCACATCAAAGATTTGGCTAGAGAAACATATTTATTAAGGCTAAGCAGGACTTTAGTGAACACAGTTTAAAAATAAAAGCACGAGTCTCGCAGTGCCAGCTCTCTGCTAATTCCCTCCTCCCTCATCACATATATTTTCCTTTAAGGAAAAACAAAAGCTCGCAGACCACTTGTGTGGCACGTTACTTGCCGCCTGCAAATAGAAACAGGCATGTTGCAGGCCTCCGAAAAATGCAGTTTGTAACTGTAAGACCAACTGACCCTCAACTGCAGTGGCACTTTGTGGCCCCCACATGCAAACAATCATCTATTGATTCCCAAGGCCTCCAGCTTCAAACCCACTCTTGTTTTCAAGAGGCTTCCAGTTGCAGGCAAGACACTGTCCTTGCTAATTCTCCTGCCCGGAGGCTGCTTGGTATTTCTGCTGCTCGCTTGAAGTGTTATCCAAATAACGACGGCTTGCAAAGCAGAATTATTGAATGTTAGTTTTTCACTGTTTTGGAGTAGAGGCAGCGAACTCATAGTTGTACAAATGGGCTTTTATTACCGCCTTCTTTGCATATCTGCCAGAAAGAATATCTGGATATTGTGAATATTGAGGAATATGATATTGGAAATATACAGCATCAGGAGGAGGGATGGAGTAGATCAGCCACTACTGCAATGTTTCCCAGGGCAAATTTCAGCAAATCAAAGGCCATCGAGGAAAGCTGCTTAAGCCTCTGTGTTCTCTATAAGCACATTACTGTATGTACTCCACAAACAAATCCGCTTTACAGACTACAGGGAAGACAGGAAGCAATCCTGCAGAATGAGACTTGAAAAGGAAATGCTCTCAAACTGTATCTCAGACCCTCATCACAACAGCAAAAATTTTCATTCCCATTGCCTCCTTCATTTCAAAGTTTCAAATACTCAGGCTGCATTGGTATACCACCAAAGTGCGGGTGTGAGGTATACAACAGTTGTGCAGCACACACAACACCGCCAGCAGTTTTGGAGGGGCTGCGGTTGTAATAGATTGGCTTGCAGAAGGTGTCTTATGCTGTGATGGGCAAGGATAAACGTAGTGACTGCAATCCCTCCTGGCCAAGGCATCAACTCATCTAGTCCAAGAAGAAATTATGCTTTTGCTGGCACATTTAATCACAGAACTATAAGGTTGGAATAGACCTCTGAGATCATCAAGTCCAACCGTTGACCCAACACCACCATGCCCACTAAGCCGTGTCCTGAAGTGCCTTGTCTACACAATTTTTGAACGACTCCACCACTTCCCTGGGCAGCCTATTCCAATGTTTGACAACCCTTTCAGTGAAGACATTTTTCCTAATGTTCAATCTAAACCTCCCCTGGCGCAACTTGAGGCCATTCCCTCTCGTCCTGTCGCTTGTTCCTTGGGAGAACAGACCGACCCCACCTCACCACAGCCTCCTTTCAGGCAGCTGCAGAGAGCGATCAGGTCTCCCCTCAGCCTCCTCTTCTCCAGGCTGAACACCCCCAGTTCCCTCAGCCGCTCCTCACCAGACCTGTTCTCCAGACCCTTCACCAGCTTCGTTGCCCTTCTCTGGACATGCTCCAGCACCTACTTTAGGTAGATTAAGAGAAACCTGCTCTAGTGGAAGGTGTCCCTGCCCATGGCAGGGGGACTGAAACTAGATGACTTCTAAGGTCCCTCCCAGCCCAAACCATTCTGTGATTCTATGGTTCTATGAATATCTACTATCTGAAAGTTCCTGAACATTAGACAGGTACAGTCAGAGCTGGTGAGCCAGGGTTTGGAGATGTGTATCTCAGGAAGGAGATTCCATTGAGTCCTCTCCGTGGACTGTAATTACTGACCTATCCACTTGTCATTAGCCTCTCTCATTCCAAAGGAAGCAGTCTTTAATCTCTACTATTGAATGAGACCTTGATGGAAAGTGGTGCATTACTCCTAGTACAACTCATTACGGCAACCTGGAGCATTGACTTGGCTTGGACTCTGGGGAAGATACAGGATCTACTGAATCTCTAACAATTCAAGTCACAACCCTCATTCCCTTGTAGCACTTCTTCCAGGTAATTATGGTGCTTCACTTTACTAAGCATGTGGTAAATTGAACATACAGGGGAAAAAAACCGACATGGATTCGAGTAGGAGAGTTACAGGTGAGCACTGAAGGAGAGCACTTCAGGGGCTAGGAAATATTAATTACTGCTTAGGAACCTGAACTTCCTAACTGTTAAATATCTCCCAACAGACACAATGCACGTTTTTGGTAGAAAACGGCAGCCCCTACTTTCCTCTGGAAGAGGCATCCAACAAACTCACTCACAAGAATGACAAACAACGCAGTCTAAAGCAGAGGTTCTGTGCCTACAATCAAAGCGCAAGCCACAAGAGAATTTGCTTGTTCGTTTGACTGAATGTTACTGTATTCAAAACTGGACAAAGACTGCAAGGGAAGTTAAGGTGGTAACCTGAGCACCCTATTCTGATCAGCAAATAGACCATGGAAAGAGAGAAGCCACAGAAATGAATACTACCAGCTACTGCAGCCTTAACATATTGTAATCTTATTGCATTACACTTTTCTTAAAAGTGGAAAGTTCTCAAAATGAGTGATGAGGACATGTCAAATGTCTTTCAAAAAACCAAAAAGAGTTACTTGTGGTGGGTATGAGAAAAAATACTTACTGCACCCTGGAAATACACAGAATAACAAGCTGAATACAATGGAAACTGCCTTTTTCATATTTGTAAAAATTGAAAAAAATTGAATCATTCCCCAAATTGCTGATGCCTGAGAGTGTTAGAATTATTTTGTGTATTATGGCATTGTTACGACATTGGTATCAATTTCTTCAGATGATAATTTAAGACGAGGAGGAGGCCTCAGTGAAGTGCTTTACTGGGAGGCTGTGGAAGAAATCAGCTCTCCCTGCAGTAACCTTGAAGTTTTATTTCTATGGGGCTCCAACAGCCCCTATAGCCTCCCATAGGAGGGGAGCAGCATGACCGAGACTGCAGACCTTCTCCCCTACATGCCCAGCGTGCAAGTCCTGTGTATCACCGTGTTGGCAAACTCTGGGAAGACAGGCCCTGCACTTCTGCACTCGAAGAGACAGAGGTGTTGGGGAGGTACTAGCGTAACGAGATATTGCTGATTGCACTCGTACATAAGCACAACAAAAGCTTCTCTCAAAATCAGTTTATGAGGGTCAGAAAGCTGGAAAAACTGTCCATGAGGGACCAGATCCTAAGTTAGACAAAATGGAGGTTGTGCTTATTTGTTGTTGTGCTGTTTAAGCTACACGGGCTTACAGAGGAAGCTACATACGGACTGATTTTCGAGCTTAGCAGCTAAAAAAATGGGCTTTCACAGATTTTGGGTGATGCATAGGCTAGACTTCTCCAGTATGACAGATATCACCCTATTAAACTAAAATGCAGTTAAAAAACTCTTAGGTGAACACCTTATTACTTTCCCTCAAAGACTTTCCAGTGACTATCCTTATCTTCCAGCTTGGATTTTGTTCCTTACGGTAAAACTACATTCCAGGACTGACCTGGTCTGTGTTCATCTCCAAAGGGAGTAATTACTGAGGCTTTCAGTTCATTTCCCACATTTCACATCTCTTTGCTCTTTTGCCCTGTAGGAAATGAGGTAGAGAAGGGAGGCTGTGACCAGCATTACACATTGCTAAGGATAAACCAGCTTCCAGTCTACAGAAAAGTTCCTTTCTCCTAAGAACAGCTTTCTCACTCTGTATCATCCCTGCAATCGTTGACTGACTTGTGTTGAAGGGACATTATGTGAAATCTCTGACTCTGGATCTCTGCTCAAGATGCAGTTTTTGATGAGGAAATGTCAGTGTATTTGGTTGCTGTAGTAATCATACAGCTTTTTTTTTTTTTTCCTGGAAGGATCCCATCTCATCCCTGAAGCTAACCTGACACAATTTGTATAGTTTGTTCATTCTCAAAGCACAACTTTCAGAGGGGAAGAATGATGAAAACTATTGCAACAAAGATTCCCCAAAGAATTTGAGTGAACTGAAATGCAAAAGAAAAAGAAAAATATATGTACACACACTTAGGCTTAGGATCATTCATAGCCTCAACAATCACCATGAATATTAAGTAATAGTTTATTTACTTAAGACTCCACAGACCATGGCAAGTGGGAGATAAAAACGGGTTATATCTGAACAGCAATGTTTTGTGTTTCCAACTCAAAGTTTATTTTTCCTGCTTGAAGTGGTATTTGTCATTTACTTAAAACCTGCACCATAACAAAGCATATACTGATCTTCCAGTGCTCTTTTTCTTCGGTATTCCTTCCATAGTCTCTTCTTTTCTTTCTTTAACTGTTTCCCAAGTTCGGAAACAAGATGACATCAGTTCAGAAATAGGAGGCCTAAGTCCTTGCTACTTTTGGAGAGCAAAGTGTCTTAGCACAGAAGTTGGAGAGGGAAGAAGACAAAAAGCCACAACTGAATGTCCAGGGATCCTGTGGTTATGACTTGTCTGCCTACTAAAAATGCTGTTCCTCGTTTTCTGGTGTGTTCCTTGAAAGCATATCTGTCTGCGTTGGTGGGTCTCGACAGTCCAAGTTTAGGTCAGTTATATTAGAAATGGAAAAGCCATATTAGCTCAGCTAGCCCATCCTTCCAGCCGTCCCAGAATAGGTCAGTCCATTCAGCCTTAAATGACTGGGCTTCCCCAGCTTCCCTGGGGGACACTATTTCAAAGTCTGATAGGTTTTCCTTGTATGAGCCTCTCCCGATGTTAGATTAATTTAGTTTTGGTTACTGAAGGGGAGGGCTTAAAAACCATCTTCTGATGCGGGAAGGACAGTGCTGTGGGTGCTTAATTTGAAAGAAGAGATTTTTCTCAAGCTGACAAGCATCTGCAGAAAAGGGGTTTTAAAGAACCTTCAACCAGGCGAGCAGGGCACTAAGCACTTTTCAAAGGTTATTTTTATATATGTATATATATAGCCGGACATATATATATGCAAATATGTACACATGTATATGTAATATAAAAATTAAGGGTTACTAAAAGCTGGTGTCAGAGCAGAACCTATACTGAAAAACTTGTCTGAAATGTTTCTGAGGGCATCATCTCCCCGATCCTTCTGCCATGGGCTTGCCACTGCTTACAGGGGCAGATGAACAAGTCCCCTAAGTAGAACTAAATACGATACTTTGTGGTAAGTATGTTACATAGCCTCTTTGGTGCTCTTTAATGTCATACAGTAAGACTTAGCTGTGGAAAGAGCTCTCCAAAGCTATGATAAGCGCTCTTCCAGGTTGTACGTACGTGATGACCTATATTATCTAACTATTGGCTGTGTATGAGAATAATAGCTTTAATTACAATGGTAGAAAAATTTCTCCTCAAGCTGTGTGGCGTTTGCTGCAGTGACAGCAGACGTGTTCCTGCAACTGGGAAGATGCTGGAGGAAGCGGGAGGAACGGACTGGCTCTGGCACTGCCCTGTTCAAAGCTGTCGCCTTTTAGGAAGGTTTATGATGAAAACAGTTTAGATATATTGCCGCGTAGCCCGCATCACCACTGCTGTTTGTCTTCCTCTGCAGGCACTCGGTGCTGTTATTCCCTTGTCTGGGCTCCAACACGCATTACTCACTGACCTCTTTTCAGTCTCCGTGGCTCTCTTTGTCAATCCAAGTTCTGCTGGCTTTAAGAATACTGGCCCCAATTCCCCTTACGGGCCTTGACAAAGGAACTGGCAGTAGCTCAGCTCCATTTTCTATCTGACCTTGATACAACGTGCTACCTTCTCTCCAGAAATTTGCCCCTTGCTACTTGCCTGCTAAGTGGCTAATTTATGCTGGGGATACAGTAATAATTAAAAATTAAAAAAAAAAGCCACTGCCCCCAAACAAACGTTACTTTCCTGTGACAGAGACAGGGATAGATGAAAGGATTTGGGTATAAATGTGCCACTAATGTTGTAAATAAAGACATCAGGGCTACATGTAGTCTGAGTGAGAAGGGGGATTAGAGAGCCAACATGTGCGCAGCATCCCGACATATTTCATGGGACAGAGGGCCAGAGCCCATAATTTATCCAGTGCAGCGTGGCAAATGGATCTGCCAGCTGACCTGTTCAATAAACACAGGCGACGCGTGCACATTGGAGGTGGCTGCACTGGCACCGTGCCGATGGCACCTAAGTTGTGTGGGGTAAGGAAGGCTGCTGCAACTGCCCTCTGGCAAAGTCAGGGGGTTTTCTCTGGGAAATCAATTGGAGAAAAAAAAGCATATAGACATCCCTGAAGACTTCGGTGAGCTTTTCTTGTCAGTCTTGTTTTCATCCTTTTGTCTTCAAAAGTTTCGGTGGTTTTGAGAAAGATCAAGTAAACCTGGATGAACTCCATGGGACATGCAAGAGGTAAATATTGGCCCTTGTGTAACAGGGGGAAACAATAGGAATCAATAGGAATCCACTGAAGGTGGAGTGAGGAAAAGCATTCACTGTCTTGTAAAGGGAAGCCAAAGAGAGAGGGCCAAAGGTGTCTCCCTCCAAACAAGCAGATTTCAAGCTCCTGGAGTTGCACAGCACTGCAGTTTCCTCCTGCCTTCCAGTAAATGCAGACAGAACACCATCGAGCTGACACATAACCTGACACAGCCTGTGGCTGTGACATTGTTGTGATTTAAATACATCAAAAATGGACCACTATGACTGCTGCGAACAGACGATGTGATGGATGTCGATGTGAGAACAGACAGGTGGATAAATGGGCAGGGAGGCAGAGCTCCAAACAATATCCCCTAACCTCACACTAGGAATGAAAAGCCACAAGGGTGGCTTTGCCCTCCCTTGGAGCTCTTCTCTCCTCCTGAAGTTCACCCTGAGGAAGTCATCAGGTTTCTCATTTCCCACCACCAATGCAGGGGAAATCTGCAATGACGAGTGCTTAGGCAGTTGGCAATGTTATTCTCTGGAAACTATAAAATGCTGAAACCTTTTTTCTCAGCCATATGATTTCTGCTGACTGGAGACCTACAAAGAAGCAGGCTAGCACCAGAAAAAAGCCTGAGGCTGCCGCAGATGGCCAGGTCCCTCAGGATTGCCCATAGACTCAAAATCAGTCCAACAAACAGGCTGCAGCACTCCAAAAAGTTCACAGCATCTCCATATCCTGAACCACACTGGTCTTAATACCAACCCTAGCTCATCAGAAATGCCCTCAGTACCCTGGGAACAGCTTAAAACCCCACCATATGCAGCTCTCTGTGTGATCTCTCCGCAAACAAGTGTTAATATTATGCTAAGACCCCATGTGTTCAGCAGACTCCCCATTCCTGTGGATGAACCAAACTTGAAGCTGTTAATTTTACAGATGCTGCTAAACCAGAACCTGAGTTATGAGAATCTCTAAGCGTTAGCACAGCTGCATGCTTTTGCCCAGTCTTTGCAAATATCCCCTCTCTTTTTAATGGACTAGTAGGGGGTTCAGAGTCCAAACTCAAGTCAGGGGTCTCAGCGGGATTCCAGACTATTTTGTGTATAAAGGACTTAAATGATACAATACGGACTTTTTCTTTTCTTTCACATAATTTCTTTACAGCCTACATCCTTTGGTCTGAGTAGCACACAGACTTTCCCAAACACTTTTGCTCTCACATGAGAATTTACTTACATGTGTTTAGAATGTACTGATAGCTTTTGAGACACAAAATGTAATCAAAACCAACCATTACCCATAGTAGCAAAAAGCAAGTGTCTTTAGCTTAAATATTTTCTTCTCTAGAAAAGTTGGGAAAAAACGGCTCTTGCACTTTCAAGTCACTGATGGAGAATTGCCACCTACTACAGCACAGGGAAAGAGTCATAACATATCTAATATATTATCCCCAGTCCAGCACGTTATGGTTAATTAGATGGAACATAAACAGCTGAAGTTAAAATGCCAGAGACAGACTTCAACTGCATAGCTGTGAGTTCAAACCACATTGCCATGTTTCAAAGAGCTCTGAAGCAATAAGGATTGAAGCAACACAAACATTTTGTTGCCCTACAGAGGAGGGGAGGGAGAAGAAAATGACCTGAGATTACAACCTTGCAGTTGACTTGTCAGAATTTTTAACATACCAGGAAACCTCATGATTTCAGTAAAGTTCTGCTGATGAAAGGAGCAGCAGATACATCAAAAGTGCAAGCCAACAGTTCATTAAACAGAAGTTGGGTTCATCCAAACCCTGGTTTCAAAGCTAAGTTGCTTTCTTTCTTCTTAACAGCAAGCAGAAACTCCTTTTTATTGAGGGACTAACACAACTTTATGATAGCACTAAACAGATACAACTGTCATCTTATCTTACAGAAAAAAAGGGTGCCTGCTGAAATAACTACATTACTGGGTAGCTACTGTGTTTCCACAGAGCACTAAACTCAAAGTTCAGATCAGTGCCATGCCGATAATGAGTCAATAGTAGTCATATATGAGCACAGATAATCAGGAGAGCAGGTAGGCAGATAACGCTAAACTTTAATGGCCCTCTTCATTCAAATATAGAGGAAATTGTAACGATTACAAAGAACCACATTAATGGCTAAAGCAAAGAATGGGAAGGCTGCTCTGGGGGTTTTGCTGCATCTCTGGAGTTTCCCTGCTCCTGGAACAAATCTCTCTGTCCCCGTGCCTCAGCTTCCCTCCTGCATTGATGTGCTCCAAGGACAGTGCTCTAGTGATGCTTGGTTCCTCCTGTAAGACCTTCCTCCAGGAGAAACCCTAAGGAAGGGTCAGGAGAGCTGTGCTGATCACATCACTTAGAGATGCTGAGTGGGAGTTGGTGCTCCCAGACCAGCTGGTCCCTCAGTTACCTGGTTGGGTGCAGAGAAAAGCACCTCTGAAGCACAATTCCCCCCTATCCCTGTTAGCCAGGAGAAAATGGTGACCAAAAAAGTCCAGCTGGACATCCAACCCACCCTCCAGCATCCTTACCCATTTCAAAGCCTCTTTGGCACCTACATCGGCAGCAGGGGATTTACCCAGAAAAATGGGAAATGTGAGTTTAACCCATCCACAATCTTAGGGAGACCCAAACCTGCCACCTCCCAGGACAGTGCTCAGAGCATGCAATGAGTTTTTCTTGTGCTCTGCTAGCACTCAGAGGGGGACCAGCTCACCTCTAAAAGCTGTAGCGTCGTGCTGAGCCGCTCTCAGAGCATCATGCCAAAATGACTCATTTATCACCCAGGCAGGACAAACCCGCCTTGAAAGCACCTCTTGTTGCCTCCTTCCCAGAGAGCAAAGTGGGACTCATGGGACTGAACGCAGCTGCCTACAAGCAGAAACACTGATTTCTGAGCAAGTCCTTTATCAGTAGCAGTTTAAGGCACAGCTCAGCTTGACCTAAAGTAGATGCTTTTGGATGAATGATGCCACTGCCTCCATTGACCAAGCTGCACTGACCCCTTCCTCACCCACCGTCCTCACCCCATGTTGGGTTGGTTGGGTCAGGGTTCTGGGTTTGAGTCCACTCGCACAGCGCAGGATCTCAGAGTGCTGCATTTTAGGTGCTGCAGCTGCCCACCGCTCCGGTGTAGCGTCAGCAGAAAGCTGAAGTGCAAATGAATTAGCCAGAATCCTACATCCTTTCACCTGCAGCACAGCCTTATTAACTGGCACACACATCACCCTCCTTTCTCACATCCATGCTGGCTGCAACTTCATGGCACTCAGGGGAGGACGCCGCCGTCTCTAATATCCCCCTCCTCTTCCCTGCGCCCGTTGCAACATGCGTTATTTGCCTCACGCTCCCTGTATGCAGCAGAAAGGACAGCAGGGCTTGGGATGTGCCCCAGCAGCCTACAAAAACGTCTTCCTGCTTTAAGCATGCTCAGCAGAGAGTATGGGTCTGATTCTCACCTCCACCACGGCAGCATGAAACAGGAGTAGCTTCCTTGCAATCAGGGGGATGAGATGAAAACAAGCCGGTGAGACAGGGGCTGCCTGCTTGATTGATTTATTGCATCAAAATTTGAGCTTTCAAAGCTTTTTTTCTTTTCCCTTCGGTTTTGGTTTTACCTGCTAAAGGGTAGTCACTCCAGACTAAAATAATCATAACCATCATAAAAGGAGTCAAGCTGCTTCTCCTCTAAATGAGTTCATTTTCTTGGATTCCTCTCTTATAGTAGGAGGATTGAAGCAGGGCAGATAAAAGCTGAAGGCTGCGAACAGAGAGGGTAAAGCCACCCACACATTGTAATAACAACCAGTATTTTAAATTTGGCACTACCTTTGGAAACATTTACGATCTTAAAACATAATTATAAAGATACGGGGGTGGTGGGGGTGGTGGGAAGAAAGACACACACACTGAAAAGAAGAAAAATGAGTGAAACAACTGTTTAATTTCTTGCTGTCATTAATACCAGAGTATTAAATAAAATCTCCCAGATGAATTAAATGACTCTGTTGAGACAAAAACAAAATTCCACTGGACTGGCCCTGGTTTTTGCAAATAGCAATATGTGTATGCAAAGGAATTCCTTGTCCCTGAAAATGTTTACAACTCAGAAATAATTGAAATCAGAAGCCAACGTTTCCACAAAAAAAGTCTTTTATTCTGCATTTGTTTCTTTCCTTCTCTTTTTCCTTCTTTCCTCCTCCATTTCTGAAGGTAATGCTCCCAGTAATTTTAACCCTTTCCAGCTTAGATCAAGGCAGATCTTCCCAAAAAGCAGAATTGCCTTAGAGATGTGCCATGTTTTCCCCCAATGATTTCGACAATAACAACCCCCCTTCCTAGGTCAATTACAGAAGAAAGGGGCAGCAATTCACTTCATTTTTGTTATTTCATGTTTTTCAGACAAAGATCTCAAAACGTTTTACAGATTTTAGCAAATCAAACCTCAAAGGGCCTCTGAAAGCGAGGAACGTACCAGCATTCCCCATCTGCAGTTGTTATAACCACTTCTTTATAGATCATAATTACAATAGACTGAAAAGTATATGGAAAAAAATCCCATTAGAATAAAAAAAACATCCTAGTGACTCTTATTTTGCTTTGTTTTCCGCAATACAAGGACTGTACAGCCCAAATTCTCCTCATTTCCCCTTCTCCTTCCTTTACGTGCACCATTGGTTAAGTTATCTCCGAAGATTAAAAAATACTTTGGTTCCCTGAGTCATTTGGTCTTCAGGCTCCCATCAGGACATGTCTAGAAGTGCTTATGAGTAACAAAACCTGTGGTGACCTTCTGCTGTGTCTGCAGGGGATTCAAGAGCAGGTCTCCCCAGTTAATTCTTACTAGGGTCCACTCTTCTATTTTAAACACACAGAAACGGGACACTCTCACTTCTGCATTTTTGGTTTGCTCAGAAACAAGCTATTTATATGCTGAGAGAATGCAACTAGGTATTTTATTTTTCATTAAACTTAATTTCCTCTTCTTTTACTTCTTTTTAGACATACATGTTTTCTATTGCAAACACCAAATTAAGCTTCGATTTTGTTTTATTTTTTTGCTTTTTTAATTGGAAGGCATTTTATTTTCAGATGAAGAAACCTAATGTGAAGAATGGTACTTTTGACTAGCAGCAAGCTCAAGGAGGCTTCCTGCAGGACCAGCTGCTCCAGTTATTAAACTGTTTTGATATATTTGTAAGAAAAACATTGCCTGTTTTGTTTTGTTTTCTTTTCTTTTTTTTTTTTTTTTTTTTTTAAGGCATGCCCCAGAAAATGAGTACTTTATGTCAATTTTGATGTATACTGAAGCTTCCAGTTTGCACAGGGGGGAGAGGGGGAGCCTGTTGTAGCCATTGTCCTCTAGATATCTTCCCAGGGTGCTTGAAAGTGAAGAGCAAACACGGGCAGCTGAAGATGTTTTATTTCATTTATTCCTCAAAAACATCTACTGTGGCTAAAAGGGCAACTTCAACCATGCTCCCTCTGCTTCTTGGAGGGCAACATTAGGAGAAGGCAGGTTATCAAAGTAGGCCTTGGAGACACCTCCTGTCACATTGTTTCTCTGACACCCAGGAAATCACCAAAGGTTTTGACTTAAAGATAGACTTTAACGCCTCAGAAAAAGAAGCCCTTTGACTCAATGATCAGTTCAGAGAAACACATCAATGCCTACACCCTGCTTGGCTGTCACAGATAACAGGGCAATGGGACGTTGGCATCACTGGATTCAACTTCACATTCTTCTTCTTCTTGTGCTTGAACAATTCAGTGCTCTAGATATGATCAGTTACGGACTAAGTTGTCCAGATGACTGACTACATCTTGCACCACTGGTAGAGAATAACTTTTTTAATAGAGTGGATCCCTATGTTCTCTCATGTACCCACACTATAAACCTGCGGGCTGCACAAGTCATGGGTGTTTGCTGCTGCATCCATAGCAAGGGAAAAAAAAAACTGATTTGTGGATTGCCTTCATGAACATGTTTACTGTGCCCTTGCAAGTATCTCCATTTGGTGACCATTGGATTTCACGAAGAGGTATTTTACATATTTTCAATAATTTTGGATTGCACACTTTTTCAAAATTTCATAATTTACATGGAGCCTCTTTTTTTCATCTGAGAAGACTGCAATGATCCTTTGTGGTCTTTTTCTCAGTACTCATTTAAACAGTACTTCAAATGATAATAGTCATTCAATGAAAACAATCTGTCTGGAAACGTAGAGGAGAAAAAGGGCATTGGCACTTCTTTACTCATGATTTACATGAGGACGTTTCTTGCTTTGCCTAAAATGGGATCCATGTCTCATTTCCAGTTACCACTGGACCCTGAACCTCGGCCACCCCATCTGCCAACTGCCCAGATATGGTCTTCACAGGCAGAAAGAAAACATGGTTAATACCTTGGGAGGGCGATCCTTTGTCTGCGTACGGCTTTTGGGCCAGACTCACAGTCCCAAGAAGGGCAGGTGAGGGCTGGTGGTGGGCCGAGAGATCTCTGACAGTCTGCACACACGCAACTGGGAAGTCAAAAAAGATCCAACAGCTACAAAATATCGAAGGTGTCAGAGTTACTGCACCACTTTTAAGGCATTTTAATTAATTAGTCAATTAATTAGTGATCTCAAAGCAATGTCAGCTGGAAAGGGATAGCGTGTAAGCACAAACTAGACTGTGATTTGTTCTGATTCAGTCTGGTTTCAGGGCATGTGAGATTTTCCAATAAGATCAGGTCATGCGTGTCTTTGTCCATGAAGATTGAGAGTGGCAGTACAGCAGCAAGGCAGCAGCCTGTTATGATATCAGTGTGTGGCTCTGTTTCATAAGATTGTACTGAAAACTGCTTAAGATAAGGTGAATTTCTAGTGAGAAGACACAAACTATAGGACTGTGGACTTCTTTCACCCATCTTGAACTGTATTCAATACTTACCAACTGCCTACCTTTAAATTACTACATACAACTAAACGGAGACGGCACGTAACAACGTATATATTGCTGGCATCATTAAACATCATGCAGCAATTTCAGTCTGTTAAATAGGTCTGGGATCTGCAAAGATGCTGGCGTCTAGATTGCTGCCTGCTTCTAAAGAGTGAAATGGTGCTAATGATACCCAAAACAGCAGTGGAAAATGTATGCTATTTTATGACACAGTCACCGATAGACAGGAATGACCTTCAGATGTAATGACTGTATATTTAAGTACCTACATTTCCCCAGATGCTTGCTCCAAATAACAACAGACATTAAGACAGGGTTGAAATGGGCTGAACTGCGAAAGTACCATATTTAGCATACAGTCTTGAGGCGGATATGTGACATTTCAGCCATATCTGATAATACCTGGCTCAGGTCTCTGTGTAGCCTCTTAGATCTGCAAAACTCCCTATCTAGTGTCCCTTTAGGTAGCATTTACTGCTGAACAGCCTCTTACTGCCTCCAAAACATGGTGCTAATTAACGTGAACCAAGTTACAATATGTGCTAAAGATTCTAGCTTTGTTACTTATTTAATGAGCTTCGTGGGATTTGAACATGAGGCTCAAAGTAGCAGGGGAAACCTCGTAATTAGTTTCAATTAGAAGAAGTTCCTACGCATTACAACTATTTGATAAACTGCAGAGGGAAAAAGGACTACTGAACAGATACAAATCACTAGCTTTGTTTCATTTGTTATTATACGTATTTTCTTTTTAATTAGTGCTGATTGGCTTATGATCCTAATTAATGCAAAGGAATTTGGAATGGTATACAATGGTATGGCTTAGAAGATGCCAGAGTGTACAACTGCTAAATTATTGCTAATTGTTATTTACATGAGGACAGGAAGACTAAGTAATGTGCTGCCTAATTAGCATTAAAGATACGGTTTCCATTTTCAAATTAAATGAAGGCAAATGGGATAAAATCATTATGGTTACCAAAAAACCCCTCATCTTTCTCTCTGAAAGTCAATAGTTGCGTTGCCAACAATTTTTTTAAAAGAAACAGCCAGAACGAGCCAAGAAATAAAAGACCTTCAAGAAAACGTAGACCCTTAATCCAAAGTGGACACTGTTAAAACCTTTTCAGCTGCCACTTCAAAATGTTTAATGCTATATCCATTACGGAGTTATATTACTAGCAGCAACCACTGTGCCAATCTTAATTAGGGAAGACCATAACGATTTTAGCAGTTAGTACAGGTGTGCCCAGCCGACAGAATTGCTCTGCTTCAGTGGTTAGAAAGAGCTGGTGTCTTCAGTTACTCCCTGCAGAGCTACGTGGGAAAGTGTCCAACCCTGAAACACTGGAAAATGTGGACAAAATTCTTGAATTTTAGCCTGGCTTGGCCACCGGGTCACTGCCTGGCTTTTGTAGTCCCTTCACCTCTGCTTCATCTTCCTCACGGGCAAAGCAAGGCAATAGTCTCTTTGGTAAATCCATTGGCACTGGTAAAGCACTTGTCAATATAGCAGGTTTACATAACCATTTCACAAGGTCTATACAGAAATTACTTAATTCTTTGAATACATGAAATGCTGTGTCAGTGTCACAGTAATTATCCCCCTTGTTTTATTTTTAATCACTCAGCACTGGAAACAAGATAAAAAGTCTCAGCATTAAGGTTTATGGAAAACTTGTTACGTGAGAAAGGAAAAGCCCAAGGCACTTAAAGAAAGATCCAAATTCTTTTTTCTTTCTGTGTATCAGTTTTGATGGGTCTCAAACAACATGAAGTGCAGTGGCTGTCGCAGGACTTCTGTTTGCACTGTGATTTCTGCAAAAATAAATGTTTTATAGCTTTAATGCTTTTTGTTTGTTTGTTTCTTTTCCTGGTCTCCTGTACCTTGGTGCCAAGGAAATGGCCAGGATGATGTAATAGGTCTTTTCTATCTCTAATTTCCATGATTTGATGAAAAACTACATTCTGCACACTTCTCAGCCCCGTATACAAACATTATTCTTGGCCTCTAGTCTGTGTTCAAGGATGTCATTCACTTCTCAGGGTTTCTGAAGGTTACAGTTTTACACATACATCAGCATGCATATATTTGGTCTATAGTGCCTCCATGTCAATTTTCTTTCTGAAATACTTTGAAATAAAATTAAAAAAAAAAAAAAATCAACCCGAAATATCCTAAAGTCATGGAGACTGTAGATATTGGACGTTTTCTGACCAAACACTTGTGTACACACACACATCTATGTTATAAACATACATGCGTATGTAACAGGACACTGCCTCTGCTTGCCTGAGTTGCCTTGTTCCAATTTGCTTCAGGGCTCAGAGAGTTTGTGATTCGCTGCCAGCGAGGGGCCTTTCATTTACCAGATCAATGCAGATAACTCAGCACAGCCCTGCAGTATTGCCGAATGAAGATGCAGGCTTGTGCATGAAAAATACCCAGTCTTCTTGGAGAAAAAGGAGCACTGAAATCTGAGGAACAGACATCTCTGTGACCAGCCTGCACTTAAGGCCCCGATCCAGCAGCACAGACCGAGCCCACCTGGGCTTCATTCTCACTTACGTGAAGTTCCCTTCTATATTATAAAAGCGGAATTTGCCCCTATTAAGGTTTTAGCCTGCCAAACGTATCAAAACAGGACTTGCTGGAAATGGGAACTCAGCCTGCAGCCTTTACTGATGCCACTTAGAGTTGAGTTTCTGCTTAAGCTGCTTGCTGAAGCCCTTTAAAAGGTTTAATTTTTGTCTTGAATGGGGAAGGGGGAACAGCAATGGGCATGCCCAGGCACCAGATGAAGCAGAGTGTCCCCAGAACCGTCTCCTGGCATACAGGATTTCACATACTGGCTGCCTCGGCATGGTCCTGCTCCTTGTCTCCTTGAGGAGACCACAGCAGAGGCAGAACAGGAGGCAGCAGCAGGGCTCCACACATAGCCAGAGCCACAGGTGAGATCCAGCACATTTTCAATTCCCATTTAATTGTCATCTTGGCTTGGCTACTGAAAAACTGTTGGGTTTTTTTTTTCCTCAATGGATTTTGCCAAGTTAGAAGTTTTTTATTGTCTGGTTTAAAGCTTAATCTGTGAGTGAAATTAATGGTTGTTGTATTATTCATTTCACCTGGGGCAAGAACAGGTCTATACATTTACCTAGACCTGATACCAGCACTTAGCACAGAAGCATCTGAGAGGCATCAGAGTCCTATGCTTGTTATCTTTGGTTCAGCCAATTGACTGGCATTCAGGAGTAGAGCAGGAAAAACACTCTATGTTCTTCATTTATTTGCTGGGGGAGAAAAAAAGCCTCGGGAACAATGTGGATTAAAGGAGACATTCAAATTTGGAGGACATTTCCTGAGCATTATAAAAAATTTAGATAAGTTCACATTCAAGAACTCCTTGAATACATATCTTTCAAATCATTTGTACCTTTCCAATAACACACTGACAACATTAATAAAAACCAGAGGCTGTGAACTAAAATCACAGTCTGCCTCAAACTTAACAAATTTTCAATTCACAGAGCGCTGCATGTGGATATCTTGCTGGACTTGATGCCTTAAGCTAAAAATCAGCTTCATAGTCCCCCTCCCAGGCTGCTGCAGTTATCATAAAGCTGTTCCCATCCAATGGCTAAAAAGCAGCCTCTGGAAAATAAGAATATTGCCATTCCTGTCCGCTACTGGAGATGATCCTGTTACAACAATAGCATGAAACAGGCACTAATTCTTTGAACTCTTTCCTCAGACCTTGAAGTAAGGGTCGAGACAGGCTGGCTGTAGAGCAGTGTGGATGCTTGCTCTGTTATGGATTTACTGTCCTTGCTGAATAGATAAAAAGACTTAGTTTTTTTGAGAATATTTCATCCAGTGCTTTTCTTGTCATCATTAAGCTCAATTACCTTTTCACTAAACACACAGGAGAGCCTTGGAGGGGGCCACTTGAATTTGTGCTTAGGAATTTATCTTGGATAGACTTGTAAATAGACTAAACCACTACTTATATTTATCAAACATTGTGATTTTAAAAACAGGCAATCATGAAAGTACTCAGTTTCCCTCTGTTTTTTATCGAGATTTGTTGATCTTGTGTGTAACAAGGCTTGAGGACTTACTTCGCCACTGTGAAAGTGTGTGACTGACTCAGCACAGTTTATTTTTCCTGGTAAATAAAGGGAAGATCTGAATTCAAGACTCCAGACCTGCCTGGCACAGATGACTTTGTTTCCCACATTATTAGCTCTGAATGAGGCCAGCCAGTTTTGGCAAAGGGTAGAGGCAGAAGAGAAGGACATGCAATAAGAGGCAAATTTCTAACAGTTACTGGAAGATGATTTACTAGAAGAAGGGTAAATCCTCCACAGCCTGGCACTTTTATACCTTCCCAGACTAACTCCTCCCATTCAATACTAAGCTAAGAGGGTTCATTTAAACAATAACCAAGAGTCACACTTTCCTGTGCTGGAGCATTTGGGTGATGGGTTTGGTTTGTGCTTTGCAGCAGGTCACCACAGATGATGCTAACAACGTCTTCAGGTCCAGATTCCCTGAGGACAGCACCAGCAGCCAAATGCTCTGCTTGATGCCTTCTTCTAAATAACGTCAAAGTTAATGAAGTCACATGAGAAACCAAGTACTGAAATAAACACCGAGTTCTTGATCAATAGTAATTATTAATATAGATATTCTATGATAGCGATCTGGACCAGCTGTGACCATGTCTGCACTGAAGGGCATGAACACCTTTCCACCTCTCAGGAAACAGGGTACAAGGCACAAGGAAAGAACCACTTGGTTGGAAACTATCTGGTTGCCAAACCTCTGTATATCCATTGTCTAGACAAATCCCCAATATATCACTTGGAGAAAGTACCTCTTCATAAAGGTGTCAGCCACCCTATGAATGAAAGGAATGTTCTGACTTGATTCTAGTACATGATTAGAAGCAATGAGTTATCCAGGAGGAAGCTTGCAGCAATGAAATAATACATATACATGCAGAGGTGATGTATTTAAGAACCATGGAAAAGAAAATATGCAGAAATATGCAGAATTCATGCTACTCGACTCACAATGCACAAGGGCCTTGAGATCTGCGGAGGAAAAATGCTACAGCAGAACAAAGTTTCATTTTATTACCACAATTATTGATCCAATGAGGTTTTTTTTTTTTTTTTAAGCAGCACATGGGCATTTTCCTCATCTTTCGCTGGTAACCAAATTTCCCTCCTTCCTCTTACCCTCAGTTTTACTGTTATTGGCTTTAAATTAAGTCAGCACAACGATGGCATTTTTTCGCAGCCTAACTGGTTAAATGCTGAAGCATAAAATGAACGGTGTCAGATCATATCCTCAAAGCTGATTAAAAGTAATCCTGCAGATACTAAATATGGATTACCACAGCAATTACTGAAAATTCATAACCTTGCTAAAAAGGCACTCTAATACAGTTCTGCAGCATGTTGTAGTTAAGGGCTGTTTATTTCTTTAAAACAATTTGCAGTATAATGTGTGGAAACGTGGTCTTATACAAGCTTCATCCAGTTCTGAATACAAAATGGTCTGTGGCTGTTGAGAGCTCTCCCCTGTATCTGATACCACCACAAACAGTGTTTTGGCTATCTCTATCTGCTATTGGCCCAACTCTGACTCACATTATATTCTCATTATATCTCTTTCACAGTTTAAAAAGCTTTGAAATCTATTTCACTCCTAATTTAAGGCCATTTCATACTATATGTCACTCTAGGGCATTAAGGTCTGTATGTTCAAGCCTGTCTACTACACAGACTTTATTTAGCACCATTACATCCTATCACCGGTGATAATCTAATGAGCGAGAATCTGGCAGTTTTAACCCACAGCCTCTAAATACTATATGTGAACACAGTAATTATGAAAAGCTTTCCATATCCCATCTTTAATATAGATTTAGCATTGTTTTCAGTGACAGCTAAATCTGTGCTGAGCTTTGGCAAATTCTTATATTGGCAACTGTGCTACAACTGTCATTCTCACCAAATATCAGTTGTTAAAGTTGACTTTTCCATGACTGAGCTCAGATGGAAAGAGAACATTGTCTCCCAGCTTCAGAAGTGTAGAAAAAAACAGAAGGGCAATGGATAAGTGCTTCTCTGTATTTTGCTGACCTTTCTGGCAATGCTACTCTGTTGACAACAGCAGAAAACTATGAATGTAACTACAGTAGTCTGTTGCTGTCTTCCTGAAGCTCACTTTTTCTAGACTGAAGATTTACGATTTTTTTCCCAATAACAACAACAAAAAATATTGGGTATTCACTGTATTTTGTTTAAGTGGATAATGTTCTTAAAGATTTTTTTTTGATACATGAAGAGATGTTATAGCTGTAGACTTTTTTCTTATCATCTCCACTTAACTTGGAGAAACAGTGAAACAGTGAAAATGAGTAAGAATAATCCATGCACGAAGAAAACAGTGGTCCAATTCACCTTACAGTGTTCCTAGGTAAGAGCATTAGAGGATGGAACCACAGCGATTAAATAATTTGATCTAAAGTTTGGTTAAGGTTAACATATTCTACCCTTCCTCGTCCTAGTGACTTGAAGGCAAATGGGATACATTTGCAAGTTTTGAAATCAGAAGCCCCGGTTACTTTTCCATTCCCTGATAAGGGAAATGTTACTCTACATATGGGGGAAACTGATTACGAAGGTACAAATAGTTCGCCCTTATCTAGCATCAGTCCATGGATGTCATATTGAAACGTGATCACTCTACATAAGTCTGATAATATCAAAGCAAACAAGAAAGAAATGTTTCAGCTGATAAAACCATCCTTCCTGTAACAACAAATGAATTTCATGAATCATATACTTAAAAAAAAAAAAGAAAAAAAAAAGACAGCTAGTCGAAGTATTTCTTTTCACACTTGCTGCACTCTCCTGCTGCCCACTGGCTGCAATTATGTGCTCCCAGTGGATCAGGTTGGTCGTAGTCCCAGTCCCACCAGCAACCATGATGACAAATAAGCTCTTTGCTCACTTTCATCAGCTCAGATTCCCAAGGAGACTGGTCACAGAATCACAGAATGGTTTGGGTTGGAAGGGACCCTAAAGATCACCCAGTTCCAACCCCCTGCTGTGGGCAGGGACACCTTCCACCAGACCGGGTTGCTCCCAGCCCCATCCAGCCTGGCCTTCAGCACTGCCAGGGAGGGGGCAGCCACAGCTGCTCTGGGCAACTGGTTCCAGTGTCTCACCACCCTCACAGTGAAGAATTTCTTCCTAATATCTCATCTAAATCTCCCCTCTTTCAGTTTATAGCCATTATGCCTTGTCTTGTCACTACATACCCATGCAAAAAGTCCCTCTCCAGATTTTTGTTAGCCTTCTCTTCTCCAGCTCACAAATGAGAACTTGCAATATAGGCTCTAGAGAAGAAAGACTCAAAATTGCCCTCCTTAAGCAAGATCTGTGCTTCTCTCTACACTCTTCCAAAGGCATTAATCAATTTGAGACCTGAGGGCTTATTGTCGCCTCCTACTCTTCTCAGTCTGTGTTCAGTCTCCACTAAACAGAAGATGCAAAGCTAATGAAGTTAGAAAGTTAACTTAGATTTTTTCTAGCCTGCTTCAAAATAGTTATCTTTTGTGCATATGCCTGTTGAGGGAAGAGGAAAGGCTTTTAATTATATCTGAAAAGGATTATCCCCATCTCTACAGAAGGGCTCTTGACGTTTTTTGAAGACTAGGCATCTTCTGTTGCACTAGCAATGGAGCGTATACGACAGAAACAGAGCGTGTTGCCTTCCCTAGTTCGTAAAATGACCCACGCTGCTAATGGCAAAGCCCTCAAAGCTTTCTGTTTAGCAGGATTCTACACAAATACAGATCAATAGCTTCAATTTGATTCTCACCAGTCAGTCCATCTGTAAAAACAGTATCATTCATATGTCTGCTGTCAACACAATCGCTCCCTGATCCAAACAATTTGTTGTTTGTTCGTATTTGTTCAGAAAAAACCCTCTGAACATTCAGATTAATCTGAAAAAGCTACTCCTTTTCAAACTAGTCTGTGCTTCATAATACTTTTGCCCTATCTTCTGTGCATTAGAGAGCAGTTACTACACAGAAAAGCAATTACTCTTTCTTCTCTTTTACAAAAAAAGCATGGAGTGACTTTGAATGACTCCTTTGCTAATAGTGACTTCAAACTAAATAGTAGACAGATTTTAATATAGAATACAGGTACTTCTTCCGGATGGTAAGAGCACTTTTTACCATGCTGGAGATGATACTGGAACACTATAAGGTGTTTAAGGAGAAAGAACATAGAGGCAATGACGGAAGTTTTGATTTGTGGGAAAACATTACATGAATTACTTAAGCCCAAGTAAATGATGACTGAAAATAGAGATGATAACAATCTGCAGGTGTTTGATGGAGACAAACACAGAGGAAGAGGTTTACTTAGGCTCATCCAAAGGGGAAAAGTAGCAGCAATGCTAGATGGACAAGATAAATTAATAGGTTTTCTCCACCTCTAATGACTATGACTCTATTATATTAAAACAGAAGAAAACCTTACAGAGAAATATGGAACTCATTTCTAATCCAGACCTTCGCTGACAGATTAAATAGTACAGTAGATTGTAATTTCTTCTTTTATAGTCAAATGTTAAATTAGGTTCCTTGCAGCTGTCTGTATACCCCTCTGAGTTGGCTGATGAGCATGTTAACAATGTAAGCTGATTCAAGAGTAGAATGAAACTTCCTTATGAAGGATAATGACACATTTGAAGCACAGACTGGTCCCACTGAAATACAAAACCCACTAGTATGCAGGGGCTCTGCTGCATATTTTACATCACGTGCACATGGCTTTGCTGCACTGGCGGGCTTCAAATAATATGTGAATTGCAGCTCCTCTACCAAGGCAGCTATTGAGCACTTAAAAAACCCCAGAGAAATTGGAACCTAATGGATATTTTTTTCCATCTTTCCAAACCAGCCATAGGAAATAGTCAAGTCACTTGACACTTCTAAGCCTTCCTCACACATTTGTAAAATGAGGAAACATTACTTCTCTTGTTAGTTTATTGTTGGTAAAACCTCAGAGTGTCCTTGGCTGAATATTACTGAGATGCAAACTATTATGCCACTATATCAGTGTCAATTCTGTTCATTCCCAAGCACTTTGTCATTTTCCTGGACCTTTAGCCGAGTAATAAAACTGGAGATGGAGGTCTCTGTCCAAATATCTTTTTCTAGAATTGTCTTGAAAACCGTTCTTTGACAGTCAGGTATGTTTCAATCATATTAAAAATACTAATTAAAGGTCAAATTCAAAATAAAACAATCAATTGAATTCTTCTCAGACACAAATGAATAAAATACTAAGAATGGGTTTAAAATTCAACTTTGGGTTCCTTCTATTAGATCTGAAATCATTGCTCAAAAATGTAATCCACCCACCTAAATCCTAGGACCAGGATTTTGACATATAACTTTCCACTGAAATGAATGAAACTTCATTCATTAAGTGCTCTGCTTGGCTTTGAAAATTCTATCTTTTATTTTAAAACCCAGAACTGTATTTACATAACAGACTGAAACAGTTCTAGTTGTAACTGTAAATTTAGAACAAATGACGTATATACTAAAAATTTGGGGCATGACTCTTAAAACATCTCCTACTATGCAGTCATAAATAAATGTGAATACAAATTAGGGCAGGTAGGTGAGCTGATATCACCTTGAACTCAACAAAATAGATATCCAGTTGCCATCATTTCCATTTGCAGTTTATTTTGGCAGCAGTTAGTTTTGAGGATACAGCCTAAAAATGTTCTTTGAAGGGTGAATATTGCAGCAGTTACATTACCTTCCGTAAGCCTGATGTTTTGTCCTTTTGAAATAATGAAATTAGACCTGAGGTCTGAAAAATGATCCTGTAGTGGAAGCAGAATGGAATATATGATCTAATAAGTCCTATGATTCTTGCTTATAATCTAATTGCCTGCCAAACATAAATTCTTCTTTAAAATCAAATCTGATTTTTTTCATTACATCAAAAAATTGCTTGAAATGTGGCTCTTCAAGAGGAACAAAATTTTATTTTTGGACTTTGCTGATGCAGCCTCTGCTTGAGCACTGTTCTTGCGATAACCACATAAAGCATTCCTGTTCAAAGAGTCTGTTATTGTCAAGGAGATGAATTATAAAACAACTTTATATTGTGCAATCTGCAGATTTTATTGACAAAGGTGTCAGGAGCAGAAGAACTGGGAGTCTCTCTGCTTGTCATGGGATAAATAAGAGGATCTTCAGAGCTCTTAGCTTTATTCAATTTGTTTAGATACAAGTTGACTGTGAGCATTGATTCGATGCGAGACCGGTTATAGATTTTTAGGTGGGTACATACACAGTGCAGAGTAATAGATGGCTCTGAAGTGAGTACAAGGCTGCAATTCACTTGGGAGGCTGCAGAGATCATGCAAGTCCAGCTGTATAAGCACTCTGGATTAAGGGCAGATGGGTCTGATCCTACAACAGAAGTCTTTTCTCCTCCCACTCAAGCAACAAAATATTGCTTGATCTCTTCTCCCATGGGGAAGCATCATGACAGGTCATATTTGTGTGCTAGAGGGTCTCCATTCACTGCCTCTCATCATTTAAAGCTTAGTTTCCCACCCATATCACCACAAACAACAAAAGTCTAAGCTGCTGAGCAATGGAATCACAAAATACCAGCTAATTTGCTGTCTAAGACGTGCCAGAACATGAGACTAACACAATACTTTGCTCTTTAACTATCTGGTTTCTGCTACAACACAATGCCTTGTCCACATTCATATGTCACCTATACAGCCTGCCATCTCCCTGGAGACATGTTCTTTTCCTTCAAATCTGTCTAAGAAGTACTAGTTCACTGAAGGCGTGCTACAAAGCAGGTACAGTTAATGTGAATGTCCAAGTAAAATACATAATCCTAAGATCTCATCCCACATTATCATGATTAGTCCTGAAAACTTCCTGCCTTCAGGCAGAAATACCCTTGGGAGTCACCTCATTGCAAGCCCAAACTCACTGTGAGTTTCCCTAGGCAAGTGAAAGTCAACATGAAAGTCAGTGGGAATAAATTGGTAGGATGGTGCCTGAATGAGAAGAAGATCAAACTCTAAAAGATGATTCAACATCTTTTGTCCAGTGAATAATGTTTCAGTAACAGCAGAAGCCCCCCCTTCACTTCTCTGCCAACTGAGCTTATAAACTATTTCTACTGGATACCTCTGATGGTTCTGTTGCAAAGATGGATGGTGCTCAGTGTAGAAGATGAGGAAAGAGGTAAGGCACGGTGGGATTTATCTCAGATTCCAGCCACCTAAAAGTTATATATCTAATCTTAACCAGTCATCTAGTCTGCCTCCATAAGGACACGCAACTGTCATGTTGATTCCAATCTTTGGTCATATCTCCAGGAGGATCTTAACTGCAAACCAACTCATTTCAGGCTGAAAATCCATTACATTGCAATTTTCACTGAGTATCAAGCTGGATGGGATTTGGTCTGAAATCTCTGGAATAAAGGATTGCTTCCTCAGGCTTTTGAGCCATGTAGGCACCATGTATTATATCAGTTATCGGTTCTGACATTTCATAACCCAAGCAAGGTAGTTAAAATTTAACCTTTGTTACTCTGCACGCTGCTGAAATAATTAAAAATGGAAAATGCTCCAAAGCCTTTTGCTGGTAATGGTACTTTAAACATAAAAGCCCTCCTTCATCTTTGTTGAAAGTCTTTGGATTTGCACCGGTATAAATTACTTGTTCAGCACCAGCGTAATTTTTGGCTTCATGTAAGACTGGAAAGAGAACAATGTATTTAGGAGGATTTTCTTTTTGTCTTAGAAATTGTTTTCTTTCATCCAGATCTCTAGTTAATTCTGTTTATTTTTCAATTCCCATCGATGGTGAGAAACCTGTAATGTTTTGATCTTTCAAACATTCTTCACAAAATGCTCCAAGGTCTTTATCTTACAGATAAGTCTGTTCCTCTGATTTATTATTTGTTCAGTCAGTTATTCCAAACTAAGGATTCAAACATTGTGTTTCTCACCACAAGTGTTAAGCTGAAGGGGAAAAGGCACTTGCACTTTTTCCTTACTGGTGTGAACTTTTTCAATAAAAAGCTAAACTAGAAAATTAATTAAAACTTATATGATCCACTAAATATAACTTCACTGGCTGTTTCAAGTATTCTGACAATTTTCCAACATCATCCAGTTTCAAAATAATGGATCACTAAAACAAAGCCACGAGAATGTTATCAGCTGATTCCTAAAGAACAGTGAATTAGGAGATCTGGCTCCTACTCCTAGATACAATCCAGGTTTGGGAAAGCCACTTAGCATCTCTGAATCTTGCCAGCGTTTCATAGAAGGATGTTGAAGAACTCCAGGCTGGACCAGTGCCCACTTCCCAGCATCAGCAGCACTGAGTCACTGATGGTGGAAATACGGAAAGTCTACCCGCAACAGATGGAAATACAGAACACCAATAAATCATAATACAGTGATGCTCAGATTTTAAGGATAGGGATCGCATTTCCCTGAGTATCTTTTTATCAAGCCAAGTGATTTGTGTGTGAATACACGCTAGCAGGCACCCAGTCTTGATCTGTAGCCTTGAAGAAATGGAGCATCTACTCTGTGGTAATCACAGTCATACCTTCATTAGCACCTTGGCCTTCCTTTGCGTTCCTCCCAAATTGCTCTTTAATCCCTTTGCCCACAGTCAGGTGTCTGAGTCTGGAGCCAAATCCCAGCCCTTCTCTTTGCATTGGAGACCCTTCTGCAATTCATCAGCGGGATAACATCCCTTATTCTCTACGTAAATGGTGGCTGCTGTCTGTGAT
Organism: Leptosomus discolor; assembly: GCF_034619465.1. Lineage (NCBI taxonomy): Eukaryota > Metazoa > Chordata > Aves > Leptosomiformes > Leptosomidae > Leptosomus > Leptosomus discolor. Next base: position 88,979,935 of record NC_141419.1, on the reverse strand, counting down.
TAATCTATCACACCATTTCCTCTTGGCCTTCCATACACTTCTCAAGTCAAACACTTCTGCACTATCTCCCATGGTATTTCTTACACTCAGATGAAGTTTCCTGTAATCACCCAGAGAGTTATCTCACTGCTTGCCTTTCAACTCTCCTTTTCTGTGCTACCTACAAACCTTTTCAGTCACATCGCTGTCCTTCCTGTCAAACTGACCAATACAGTCTCCTTGCTCTTGCATCCACCTTTACCCTCTATCTCTTGTTTTATAATTACATTACAGAGGGTTTTGATCTCTGACCAGCCTTTGTTATTTGCAGGCTAATGATGATAATAAAAGCCACGGTGTACACATGCAAGTATTTGCACTCACAAGCCTCCCCCGCATCTCTCCAGCGCTCTGCTCACTGTGCTCCTAAACCGGACCCCAGGCTGGGCTTGCAAAGCAGCCATGAGGGCTGGAGGCCAGTCCAGCACAACCTCCCCATTGCAGACACCGTTGGCTGGAGGGGGATGGCAGGTGCCTGGGACACCCAGCGAATCGAGTCTACAAGAGGTGACCAGTGCTTAATCATAAAGACAGCGCAGGGACCCAGGGCTGTGGCCCAGCCACTGGTACAGAAACTCCAAGAACAACATCCAGGGGCTTTCATTGCAGAAAACCCCACACTTCTTTTGAGTTGTAGTGATAGCAGCAGCACAGATCCTGCAAGATACAGCACATCACTGGAGAGTTTCATTCTCTCTTCCTTTTCACCTTCCTTTTGCAATAAGGAACTGAAAATGTATTTGTAGGAGGAAATGGCTAATTTGGTTAAAGGCGTAAGATTAATAAACTCCTCCCCTTATGAAAATATCCTGTGATTTTTAATAGCCGTCTAAACCCCAAAGGATCTAATTTCTTAGGATTTAACTCAAAGGACTTGTTCTGCCTGTAGTAAATGGCCAAGTACTCAATAGATCTGCATTAGCTTGGTAATGATCCTGCCGGCATTTGAAATTATGGCTAGACTGATCTGAGGCATATGGCTTAAGCTGTTAAGCCATTGCCTGTTGTCGCTATTTTTCATTTGACTTGGTAGCTTCCTGAGGTCCTAAATTCATCCTTTAGGATAATGCAAGCTTTTCCCAGCAGTGAGTGAGCTGTCACAACTTACCTATGTGACATTTAAGTGGGGTAAAAAAGGATTACTCTAAATGCCTGACTTAACCCAACCAAAGCTTGACCCGTCACACTATATTTCAGTGTCATTTTCCATGTGTGGTTTAGTTATTTACACATTGTCATCTGTTTTCATTGGAAAGTTTCAGATATTGAACAAGAGCTAATCTTTAGCCCAAGGTTAACATAAACAGCAAACAAGGATGTTCCTAGTACCTCTCCAGAAGCAGTTTATTGATATGCCCTGTTTCTGACAATGATTTTATGTCTTTGAAAATATGAACTTAAGAAAGTGTTGGCATGAGAAATGCCAAAATTCAGCCTTTTCACAAAAATGAGTTATCATATGCTGCTTTAAAATAATCAGTTGAAATCAACTGCACCGAACTGGTGCAAAGGACAGGAAAAGTGGGTCTAGCCTCTGCTAAAATGCCTGATGGAATATATAAAATATACTTGTCCTAAGAGGGAATGAAGTAAAATGTAATTCTCTTTTTAGCTCTTTTCCTCCTAAGCAGTGACATGATGTTCCCAGTGAGCAAATGGCACTTGAGTCACAGGGCTCCAGCCTGCTGCCTGTGCTGCCTCCCTGTACAGCATGACGTCGAGTTTCATGAGGTGGAAGAGAAGCACCTTGGACCTTTTTTTCATGAGCAGAGATGTTACTGAACTTGTCAGGGGCTGTGCAGAGCAGCAGCAAGATGTGCTGTCAGTCAGGGACTGGGGTCTCATATGCATCCTCCTGAACTCCCATCCCTCTGGCATGCTGTCCCTCTCCAGGTCAACCTCTGAGGCAGCTACTGGGGTGGGTTGGTGCCTCCAAAGCACTCATTTTCTGAGTTTATCAGCAGCAGAGGTGCAGCATGAATCACATCTAGGACCACAGGAATCCTGAGGCGGAAAGGGAAATCTCCCCAGAGTCATTTGCAAATGATGTGCTCCTGAACCATGGTACCTGTTCCCTTTCCTGGGAAAGGCACGGCACGGCAGTCTCTCCTGCATGCTGCAAAGCCTCCCTCTGGCAAAACAGCTCTAATCAGTGCTGCTCAGCAAATCGCGGCAGTCACTTACGTTAACTTTATGAGTTACACAACTGACACGCTCATGCAGATGTTGTTTGCAGAATATTGGAGACGATGCCAGACAGACACTTGGCACCAAGATCCAATCTGGGAGATGAGGAGCTTTCTATGCTCATTCCTAACATTCATTATTTTCATATTTAATAAGCAAATTGACGCGACACATGAGGGAGACTGGTCAGTCAGCTAGTATGGAAACTATTAGTGCAGAAAAACGAATAGCCTGGCAGTTAAATGTCTGCAACACCCACACACTCCCTGGAAACAGCTTAGAAATAGGGTTATTCATCTGAATTTATCCCATGGTCCCTGGGTCTCATAACGGTGGTTAAAAGTGGCTAAAACACTTTGCACTTTTTGCTGCTGCATCTGGCCTACTCTGTGGTGAAGAGTGAGCATTTCTAAGGCAGAGTTGCCCCAGGTTATAAAATCCAGCAGGCAGACTTCAGAATCTTTGCAGAAAAACTTGGGTGACATTGGTAATTTTCCTGGGTACAAACTCTCTGAAGATCAGTTTCCTAATGATGACTTCAAGGGGGAACTGTGGGATGACTGGTTTTAGAAAGTAATTTAAGTATAGCAGGTCCTGAAAGTCTTTCTTTATAAACACGTTTTTCCATAATCAGTGTCAGTCACTCTATAGCACCAGTACAGTGAAGGAGAGTCTTCAAAATTTGCTTGACAAGAAGCTCACTAACGACGGTTCTTGTCTTTTGGGTTTTGGGTTGCTACTTGCACCCAAGTCCCAGTTTCAGTCAACGCAAATGAAAATGCAAATGAAAAACTCTGAAGTTCATCTTTCATTCTCTTATATGGCTTTCTTCACTGCTTACACCTCTTTGGCTACATCTACACCAGTAAATAAAATGAGCCAGCGTCCATTGTCTGATCCTGAAAGCAAGCAGATGGCATGGCTTGTCTTACTACAGCTCAATTTCCTACCTGAAATAGAGTAGCCTTATCTGTGTCTTGCTGACTGAAAACCACCCCTAGCTCACAATGCCTACTAAGTCGTGCTCAGACGTTATTTGGAGAGAGCTTATCATGCACAGTCCGAAACGTACCAGGGAGCAGGCTAACAGCAGCTCAGGAGAATCATCTCATGTCCCCATTCAATCCACCAGCACAGATGTTGCCTTTGGGTCTGCAGCTTAATTCATCAATTCAGCACCATTAAGACCAGTGGATACTGAAGAGATTTGCACTCATGTTCGTGACAATGAAATTTCCTCCCAACCCGTATCTTAGAATGTAATGAATTACCCTCTCAAAGTTGCTTTCTCCCTCCAGTGACTATAGGAGGAGCTCAGATGACTAGTTTCTACTGGTTGCCTAACTTTTCTGTGGCTGAAGTTAGATGAAAATCCCATGCTAAAGGATTAAGGACTTCCCCCATTTTTAAATCTGAATGGTATTAAAACCAACCTTGATTTTGCAGGCAATGAAGAAGTCCTACTCAGAACATATGCAGTTCAGTTCTTTCCTGTGAAGTTGCCATATGGCAGGGGAGTGATGGGAAGAAGAAAAATATTGACAGTGATGATATATCTTATTACAGAGCATACGGACCAAATTTTCCTCTCAGTTACACTAGTGAAAATCTGGAGTGAACAGCCCTGTCTTGATAGGAAAATCAGATCAGTCAGTGGATATACAAAGCCAATTATGAGAGTGAAACAAAAGCAAACTTGAGAAACATTATGGTAAAGAAGACATGTGGTAGGATGCCAGAAGACAGGAAGTCATTGGACCCAGCATGCTTACTCTTCCTTTGAAAAAAAATCATCCAATCTACAGTAACCACAAGCGGTCAGGATCTTGTTTTATGCCTGAACTTGGCAAACTGAATGAAAGCTGCCCCAAAACATCTGTTCTGGGTTCCAAACATTTATATAGCCCTTTGTTAGAGTACCAAAGATGGCATCACATCAATAGAAAGGAAGCATTGCAGAAGAAAGCAGTACAAGGATGCTAGAGCTGAAAGTCCAAGATTAAAACAAGAGCTGCAATGTTTTACACACCAATAACTTTCATTTATTCCTTGCTGAACATTCAGCTGATCAAAACTTTAAACCGTATTTGACAGACAAAACCACCAAGTGCTTCAAGGAGAGAGACCATGGTACATTCCTATTTCTATACTATTTAGAAATATGTCACAGACAACTTAGCAGCAAAAGCTGCAACAATAGCATTGTTTGTCTACTACATTACAAAGACATAAAGGCAAACGAAGCTAAGAAGACTTCTGGAAATATAATGGGAAGTATATTTACTCAATAATAGTTGAGTATGATTTATTTTAAACTTAGTCTTGCAACCAGCTAGCAAAATAACTATTTTCTATTCAGGATTCCTTTTCAGCTTGTGCAAGGTAATCAGAAATGTATAGGGGTTTTTTGACCTATATGGCAGGATGATGCCATCCATGTAAGAAATAAAAAATAATAAGAAATAAACATCAAAAACTCAGCCAGAGAAATAAAAGACCTGAAAAACCCAAATCAGCAATTCTGCACACAAGAGTTAAATTGCAACTTAATAAATAAACTATGTATACTTTTTCTTGGAGACCTATAAAGACTGAGTTTTCTGCAAATGAGTTCAAAGACAAACTATAGCCAACTCAGTGTCCACAGTTTCTTTGGAAGCAGCATGGAACATTTGGCCAGAAGAAATGGTGCCAGCTATCCAGTGCAAAGCCTATACTTTAATTTGCAAAAGCAAAAAGCTGTGATTTATAACTCTGAAAGGAAGAAGCAAGCAAAAAAAATCTAACAGTACATTCTGTGTAGGTTTATTATTTTGCCAACAGTTTGTGGGTTGGATGATGAGGTACGTTCCTGAAGATTAGACATCACTATTTTTTTTAAACAAACAAAACAGCAGGAAAAATCAAAATTCCCCTAAAGCAGAGGCAGTCTTTGAGAAAGTTCAGAGCTGTTGTGGCTCTCCCTTGGCTCCTTTTTTTTAAAAAAAAGAAAATTCATCAACCAATAGCGTTAATCAGCTGTGGCTCACAGACAGCATTTTTTCTTCCAGTTGAGGACAATTAGAGGCACAGTGTCAACTGGTCATTTATTAGGTTGTGTAAAGCTCTGTGGATACATATTGTTTTTGTGACATCAAAAAATTCTCATGAAAAATGGTACTGTTACAAAGAGACATCCTCTAGTTCTTCTTTTAAACTCAACAATTTGCTAGTTCAGAGGGAATTAAGTAGTGTTTTGGAGAATAAATGCACACTGAAAGCAAGTAGTGTAGCTCGACTGACAAAACCAACTGACAACTGAATATCAAGCAGGTGGTGAGCTGTTAATCCATTCATTCAAACGTGGTAGTATCCTTTGAAGTATGGCTAAGGGAATGGGGTCTCGACCTACATAAATATTAAGTGGTGAAATTTAAGAAGACGAAGATTTGGTCCTTTATAATTATTGTGACAACGTTGTCATCACATGATTGTCCAACGTGATTTCTTCAGGCCTCCTAAACTATCAAAACCCCCTTAATGGATGTCTTTAGTAGGTGATCCACAAGTATGTTGATGATAGAGCCTCAAGAAATTATTCAAAATTTGGCCAGATGTTATGGTTAAAAATGGAATATTGTTTCTTGGAGAGGAATCTTTTTCATTGTCATGACTTCTTCTAGCCACCAAAGGCCTATTCTAAGACTGCAAATTAAAAGTCAAAATAAATACATCATCGTTGTGCAATAAAAGAGCACTGCCAAAAAAGAAAAAAAAAAAAGTACATGAAAACCAAAGGGATGAAACAATGTCATTCTGCAGCCTGAAAAATACCACTTCTTGCTGAAAAAAAGGCACTCATAGGTTGCACATTATAAGATGGTTCTTCCCGGTTTCTTGGCAGTCGGTCCGGAAAATCTGTTTCTTTAAACTTGCCTTTAAAGTATCTTATACAATCCTAGTTAGAACAACAGAACTTCAGCGAGCAGAAACCAACATTTAGGGCAATTGCAGGTACTTGTTATAATGCCAGTCACAGCCTTCCAGTCCTTAAAATCGTGTGGGATTTCAGCACACCACTACAAGCTATCACTCTCTTCCTTAGAGGTAGCTGTCCATTGATGAACAAATGAATTTTCTTTGTAAACTTCGTCTCCTTTGGCAACACCCAGGGCTGAAGGCTTTCAGGCAATGTAAAGGTATCTTTCCCCAGGTCCTACTTAGTATAAATCAGGATGCATTCTTACTGAAATCTTAGCTCTGCCCAGAGTTTCTCTCCACTGAGCCTCCTATTTTATGAATCACTGCTATTACTCTGGAGCTGATTTCCATGAGGGTTCTCATCCTGAACGTTTTTGTTCCTAATAGACTGGCCACATTTAAACTTCCACTTCTTGTGGCAGGATTTATTGAAAGTATTATGAAGATTAAAAAAAAACCCCATGACTATTGGGGACCTTCATTCCAAAATGGAGATGGTAAGAATATTTATTATTACAGCGGGAGAGGGAAAGAAGGGAAATAAAAAGTGATTTATAAGGACAAAAGCCAATCTGCTAATCAGGGGAAGGAGGAAGAGATGCCTTCCACAGTCTCATTGTGCCATTTTCTTCTTCTACAGGCCTTCTTTTCCACATTCTTTGGATGGGATACTGGATGAGGTAGATACAGTACAGCAATTATTATGTTCTTCTGAAATACGGTAATTGAATAAAACACAGCAATGTAGTACATCAAGTTGACACAGGCTTACAGAAATACATGTGGCTGATCAGTCTTCACAGCAACTATATTTTTCTTATTTGTGTGAATTTCACAAACTGCAGCTTCCTCCTCCTTTTTTTTTTTTCTTTTTTTTTTTTTTTTTTTCTTTCCTATTCATTTATTTTCTAGGACCTTTTAAACCAAGATTATGTCCCACTGGCAAATTTTCCTATAGGGGTCATCAAGAGAACAACATCATTTGGATGAAACAAAACTCCCTAAGGAACCTCTGAAGAGCTGGAAAATCTATAAAGTTCCTACTGAAAGGTAACCCAACTCATGATTTCGTCTTTTAAAGCAAAACATCAGGGATGTTTTATAGATTTGGAGCATTTCTTGCTATGAGAAAGAGAGGATTGCCGCTTTCTTAGGCTATCAGTATACTTGTGAGGCAGCACTAATTCTCCCAGTGAATTTCATGTTCCCATTGAAATGTCTTTACTTGTTTTAAACTAGTCCAGAATTACAAAATGATACTATGCTGACAAGATCTAAAAAAAAAGCCGCTTAGCAATTGTGTCAAAATAAGCACTGCTACTAGTTTGATGTAAATAGGAGGGAAACTATATCCTAAAAATGACTTCTATTGCCTCTGGGCATAGTCAGCCAGGTGGAGAAACGACACCTGCTCTTCTTTAAGTCATTTATCAGTTCTAGGGGAAAAAAATCTCTGGAGAGCACATCCCTATCTGTCGAGAAGAGGTCAGTACTGCTCTATTTCTGTCTTTGGTATCTCTGCATAACTTTGTGGTTGATGTTGCAATAAGAATTACTGACACTCATGCACAATGATGCATTTAAGTCTGTTGCAATTAGCTGTTTCTTGTTCTGACACCAGCCTTCTGGCATTAGACCTCCCTGCACCTTGGTTTATCCACCCATGAAATGAGGGTAAAGATACTGACCTCTCTTGTAAAACCAGTCTGAGATTTACTGCTGAAAAGCACCACATACAACTTAGGTATTTAATACCTAATAGCACATGTAAAAAAAAAAGGCACAAACTCCATTGACTTGTCATCTCTCATCAAGAGACGTGGTGTTTGTGACATTCGCTTCTGTCTGAACTTGACTCAAAGTGGCCAGTTTACATGAGACTCCACTGACCACCGGACAGTTTATACTGGTAAAATTGTACTTGGTCTTCAAGATATCTGTTATCCTCTGAATGACGAATTGCCCCTGGGGGAAAATGTCAGTTCTGACTTTGATGAGGGCATAAGACATAAGGATGATAATAACAGAAGGGATGATGCTTTCTAGTTACAGCAATAGGTTGGAAAAAATGAGTATTCTTCTGGTGGGTCAATACAAATGGACCCTTCGTTCAGTCCAACTTAGTGGACCGAACACTACCAGGACAATGCACGAGGGCCAGGTGGCAATGTCAGGACCTCTCCTGCATGCTGTCAGAAGCAACAGAAGCTGCCAGTACCATGTTATGCACATGAAAAGAGCTGCTGCTGGTGCAGGGGACCTTCTCATAGGACCACATCAGCCGTCTGGACGGCCATCCAGCCACCTCCTCTTGAGAGGAGCCACTCTTCCTCACGGCCAGCTGAATGTCAGCATCCCTTGGATGTTCAGTGGCACCACCTGGAGTTATACTGTTTAGTGGAAGATGCTCCCCCTCTTTCCTGTCTTACCCTGTAGCATTTGCCTGTGTTTCGCATAGTGGTGGAGGCAAAGTGCTTAGTGAATAAGTTTAAGCATTCTTCATTAAGAATTTACCCATAGAGAAAATTAAACCTGACTAGGAACCTAATGAGCTATTTTGTAACCTGACGAAACAGTGTGACCTACCACGGGACTTAGTCCAAGGAGTTTTGTGTGCTGATCTGATGCTAAGCACAAGAAGGACTTCGGGGATACCAACTTCTCTTGTCTGTCTTGCCCATCACTGAAACGGCATGGCTATAATTAACATCAATCATACTACAGAAATGGAAGACCAAAAGGTACCTGGGGGACTATAGGGCTCAGGACGAGAACCTGTGCTTGCCAACATGGTCACTGGGGAGTAATTAGGTCTTCTGCAAATCCTAGGAGGACTCTCATATCTCCAGCTACCTTCTGACACATCTTGCTTAAACACCGAATGCTGAGGACGCCAGTACAGATGGGATAATACTGAGAGTAAATAAAAAGGGGGGCACTGCCAGCACTTTGGCCAGCATTCTTGGAGTGAGAAGTAATGTCTCTTCCCCGGAGTATTTTAAACAGTATAAATATATCAATACTATCCACATTTTAAGTAGGCTTCTGCATGATTCATGATGAATCAGTGGATGCAGCTGCCCTGCTCTGTGCTCAGGTATGGTGTGAAAGTGAAGTAGAAAGTGCCGTCGAGTCATAATAACACACTCCATTTATAGACCTCATTTCACTTCCAATGTTTCAAAGCCTTGCCAGTATTAATTAATTAAAATCTTGCAACAGCTCTTTGAGTTGGGCAAGGACTATTGTATCAGCCAGTAAAGGTGGAGACCCTGAAGGCTGGATTGAGACTGCCTGCTTTAGGCCCTCAATTTATTTGTTGCAACATCAAAAACAAAAAAAGGTGCTTGGCTCCAGCGGAATGATTCAGATGACTTAAGGCAGGTGCCCACGCAAACACAGAGATGGGTGCCTCTTAAGCAGCAACCAATCATTGTTCACGCGTTTCTCCATCAACTGAACAGTGAGCTCCGAGTCCTTCACGAGATGACTTGGTGTGGTTGCACGCAGCCACCCAGGCATAGGCACTAGGAAATATTATTCTCACAAGTGTGGCTGGGTTAGTGCTTAATTTGAGGCTCAACAGTGCAATCCTGCTTACCTGGGAATCAAAATGCAAACTCCCCTCTGAAGGGCAAGCACTTTTGTTGTGGGATAAGTAGGATGAGGAATCACAAGGTATTAATGGTTTGAGCTCTTATCCAGAAAATAGAAAAGTAGAGATCTGGGCTGTCCAGCCCGAGGGGGTCTGATCCCAGCATTTCCACTTGCCTGGACTATACAGGTAAGGCTGGAGTGGAGGCACTGCCTCTTCCTGCTGAAGGTCAACTGCTCAACAAGCAGACAGGTAAGATGCAGAAGCCAGAGAGTTCCAGCCCAGCGGAAGGGGAGGTCTTTTGTTTGTAAATCTTCTATTTTAGAACTCTATCAGATTAATGGCATCAATCAAGTTCGGCCAGGGAACAGGCATTCCCTCATGTCCCAGGCTTAGCTGGCACTTAGGAATGCTTGGGTGTTTCCACACTGTTGTCCGTCTCCCGTATCCTGGTATTTAGGTCCTCCACACTCTGCACTTTAGTTGGCCATTAGGGAGCCTTGTGTTCCATCCAAGAGGAAAGCTGGGCATGGACAAGATGACAGTGTAGCCCAGGCTCTGCTCCAGGCACAATGAGAACATCCACTGCACAACTTTGGCTCTTTACCTGGTGCAATATTGCAATGCTAGCCTGTCCCCAAACCCCAGCAACCCTCCTATCACTTCCCAGAGCACACAGGAAGCAGATGGCTGCAGAAAAGCCCCTATTTTGGTACCTGTATTAGGAAAAAAAATAAACCAAACACAAATACCTATAATTGTACTCCAGGGCTACAGAGAGATGTTGCCCAGTGAAGATCAGGATCAAGTACTGTGCAGTGTGGATCAGTCTGCCCACTCCAGATGCTCCCAACTCTCAGCTATGTGAACACAAGCCAGCCTGAAACAAGCAGTTCAGAGGCATAGACTCTTATTTTGGTTTGGCCAACAAAAACAGTATAAACATGCCCCAAATTTCTCTTGCTGAGGTGTTCCCCACTAGCTCAATGTCACCTAAAACTGATAGATTTGGTTAGGCCATGATTTAATGAAGCAGGCCCTTTTCAACACCTCAGGAGCTATTAGCAGCTCCTCACCCACTTGTGAGTCATGATGGACTGCTAGGAGCTGTCGAGCACTGAACACATGCGAAACCATATGCTTACATGCTTAAGCTACTCTTAAGTCCATAACACACTGTCCAGGTTTATACATAGACTCAGCTTTTCTGGGATGTAGGTTCTTCTTCATATGGAATGTACTCAGCCACTCCCTGGGACTTAAGACACATCCAGTTCATTCTCACAGGGACTTAAGTTGACTCATGGATGGTCTAAATCACAGTCACTGACTTCTTCAAACTATGCAGCACCTCAGAAACAGAGCCGAGAAAAAGGCTCAGGAGTCTTGAACCTAGGCTTGAGCCTGATTTATTATAATTTTTACCTGCTAGGGTTTTCTTTGATCTCAGCAAGACTCTTTCCCGATTAACAGTAGAGAAGGCGAATTTGGGTAATGCATCCTGCTCTACCCACTCTTTAACATAAGAGTGGCTCTTATTAGCGTTTTAGCAGTTCGTCCTTTTATGCAAGAACTTGCACAGCTGACTTGGCTAAACTTTTAATGGGGACGCTTCTAGTGTGGGAGGAAATGTTAAGCACTGCTTATTGTTAAAATTACACACCCAAATGCCATAGCTCCATCCACAGTTCCCAGGCATCTAGCTACTTTACTATCTACCACAGCACACTGTATCACAAATAAGATCTTCCTTACCGCCTAAAGTAATGTCATGATACAGTGTAGGAGCCAAGGAATGCTGCGTTTGCAAAACGCATGCATTGCTTCAGATTGCAATGAATTCATTTAAGAGGAGATCATGCAACAACCATTCATTTCAGCGTGATAGATTTCTCTGCTCTTCTTATTTACCGAGAAATTGTCTCACTAGATCAAATCAATGAAATTACGACATATCACCCAGACAACACCAGTTATCTGCCTAGCATCTTGGAGAGGCATCCCTTCATCAAGTGCCTCCAGTTTCTGTCTGCCACATCTCTACCATTCAGTCTGTTCTGTTGGAAATAGAAAAGTTAAAGTTTTCCAAGGTACTTGGCTGAGTCAGAAGCTCTTTTGGGCAGTCATGCACAGGCGCACGTATTGACTGCCCTACTAGCAGCAAATTTGGTCCCACCGTGCCAAAAGAGATACTCTATTGTCCTTGGGTGCACTTCTGGAGGCCACGTGTGGGGCGTACACAACTCCACCCTCAGCTGAGGTGGGAAACTTGTTCAAAGTGGTTTTGAGGTTTTGTTAAGAAGCAAAACAGGAAATCTGCATGAATCTGGAGTTTAACTATTTTTTTAACTTGTTGCTCTCCCAGAGTTGCTGGGTTTTTTTGGTTTGTGGGTTTTTTGTTTTGTTTTGTTTTTTTTTTTTTAATAGATAATAAATAAATACCAGAATGACAAACATTCTGCAACTGACCACGTCCCAGTTCTGGGATAAGCCCAAGGTTTTACTGGTGCAGATTAGCCTTCAGGCAGCAAAGAGAACCTGGAGTAGTCCAGGGATTTTTTCTTTGCTTTTTTAAGCAAACCAAGCAACTCAAAGCCTCTGTCAACTTAAGTGCTCTTTATGCCAACTAATCATAGCTGGCACAGAAAACAATGCTGACTATTGCTCCCTTCCCTGCCTACACTGGAGGCGAGGAAGGCCAAAGACACAGAGCTGAAATGGCAGCTCTGTGCCATCTGGAGAGACTCGGTATCCTCAGCCTGGCTGCTTGGGAGCAGGGGAAAGACCACTGAGTTGCTCCTAAAAACGTGTGAAAAAGTGAACGAACATGTCAGTGGGATGAGAAGCATGAGCACAAGCCTGCCTGTGCAAACACGCTGACCCCATACACAGTACTGCTACCACTGCTTAGGGTATCCGGTGCCTCTTTCCCTTTCATCACCACCCTTCCTTCTGGTAACCATGAAAATCATAAGAATTGGTTATTTTTTTCTTTTAGTAATGTGGGCCCTCCCCAACCCTGACAAGCTGTGGTCACACCATCGAGTTGTCTCAGGAGCCTGGGAATGGGGAAGCCATCGCTAACGACCTCAGTGTGGGACCTAATGGCAAAGGACTCCACCACAAGAACTCAAACTACTGAGGTTTGTGACACCTTGCTGATTCACATTCCGCAACATTGCTGAGCAAACTCTACCTAGATGTCTCCACAACTCTGTTTCTAGTGCTATGTAACGCTGGGTTTGGGTCAGATTCTGTGATGAGATACGCTGTGGTCATTCACGAACAACTGCACTAAGGCAAGTGAGTTACCGATAGATAAAATACAAATTGTCTGAGCTATATTTTCCAATTGGGATGAACTAGACATGTTCCTCACAGTTTGCTTCCAGTTTATTTAAGCTGCCTAAGTGCGTGCTGCATAAGGCACCAGCTTTTGCTGCTGCTCCAGCATCACTCTGACGTCAGCACTTTGATTTGATTTTCTGTCACTGTTCTCACAGATTAAATTTCAACCAGTGACCCACAGCTTGATAGCTCATTAGCAAATCCCTCTGAGCCATCTAGTCCTGCCTCTGCTTGACAGTTAACTCTGCATTGCACATACTCCTGAAGCCTCCTGAAATCAGCACCGCCCCACATGAAAGCACAGTCGGAATCAGTGCTGCTGCAAAAGCCTATGGGGATCCATGCCCAGCTGTATGTTTTCAATGACAAATCACTAACGATTCCTATTATGAGTCCTTGGGTCTTTTCAAGTAATTGAGGTTGTGTAAAAATTCCGCTATGGACAGCCAAAGATTTCCTTTCCCAGCCCTCTCCTCAGCCCTTGATCTATGGGGGAATTATTCTGACTTCCTTATTGGTGAAACCTGAAAACAGGACATTCTTACTCCTTTTGTTGTTCAGCATCATTATTGCAATCAGTCAGACTAAGGCAGCCGGGATAATGCTGTTCCAGCTTTCTTTTGCTGTGATACATGAATATAAAACTCTTGGTAGGCAGTGGGAAAGAAGAAGCTCATGCTCTGGAGGTCACAGACCCCAACTCTCACTTTTGCAGCTGAGTAGGATGGGATGTACGTTGCCCTGAGCACATAACAATCTCACTCAGTGGCAGCTATCTTGAGCTCAGATTTTCCTAGGCCCAGCTTTGAGACCAGCAGGTTAATAGCGAAGATACAGCCATTGTTTTGGTTTTTTTTTTTAACTTCCTCCATGCTTCTGAACAGACCTCTCACCTCAAACCTAGATTATCAGTGCCTTTGAGCAAGAAACTATATTGCGTACGGTCCAGAGCTGTAGCACACACTTTTCCTACTAACTCTTCTCAAACTGCCACTTATATAAGTATCCAGGCTGCGCACTGTCAAAATCTTAACCAAGCCTCTTCCTCCAAGCTAAGAAAATACCGACAAATGCTGAACCGAGGCTGTTTTTGGCACCCGGCACGTAGAACACAGCCGCAAAGACTCCACCGTGCCCCCACCGAAGCCATGGACAGGACTTCCCAGGCCCACACTCTCTTCGTCTCGACAGATACTTCACTCCAGAAGTCAACCTCACCAATTTCAGTGAGGAGACACTTGATTTACACCAGGCTAAGATGAGAAGAGAATCCGGCCGTGATTCTTTATTGCCTTTTAAAGCCAAGAGCCCAGCAGAAGCCAACTGTGTCTGACGCGAAGCTGCTGCACACCCAACGTGGAATCTGCACAAGTCCATAAACCAGCAGTGGTCTAAATAAAAACTTCAAACAAGGCATTCTGGCGTTGGCCAGAAAGAGCGAAGATAAATAGCTGGGAGCCGCCAAGTTGTGAAGGAAGAACTGCTTGACTGTTGGACAGAGAGCAAAGTAAGAGGCAGAAACTAGGCAGGGCGCTGGGAGGCTTGTAACACTCCCAAAAAGCAAAGGGGTCACAGCATTTAATTTGATTAATTCGTCACTGGTTCAAAAGACGCTGTACTGAGCCTCAGGCAGCGCAATAAACATACAATCATTGAGAGAGGAAATAAAAGATTGGTTGGGTGGTAAATACTCCAGCTCCCTCTCCCACTCCAGCTTCGCTCTTGCTTCTTTTCTCTTTGGTCAGTGCAAAAATTGGAAGCAATGCAGTAAGCAAGCAGTAGCATTAAAACAACAACAACAACAACAAAACTCACTGTATTTCAAATGCCTTGGTCAAAACACTTTCAAGGAAAGCTTTGACTTGCTTTCCCCATCATTTTTGTTTTCCCTCAACAGCCCGTTCCTCTAGGAAACGCCACGGGCAAAATGGAGCAACAGTCGTGCTAGCTTGGCCTCCTCTCCCCACGACTGGCAGAAGTCTTACCGGAAAACGACAAAAAGGACATTTATCCAAAGGGGGTCAGATAACGCTTTTGGAGGTCATTTCAGTAGTTTTGGTTGTAGTCGTAAGCATCCAAGGGGCCCAAACAGCTGTTTCGATGAATGTAACTATATTTACAAATAATGGTATTTTGAAAAGCTCCAGTGCTAACTTTTATGGGCCAGATGGTACAAACACTCACCCCAAAACTGTACAGTGCCTGTCCCTCACCATGGGACACAGGGGAAGGGGACAATCCCCCCCCCACTGACACTTGTGCTGGAAAACTTTTGCAGCTGCTTGAAGCTATGTAGGAGCCTGGGGTGTCCAAGGAAACGACAGCAGAGGCAGAGCTGGGGAAAGGGAGGGTGACTAATATTCCATACATCCTCAGTGAGTGAAGTTCATGTCTGGCTCTTCTCCCATCCACTTCAAGCACTGCCACTGCTCCCACACTGCATTTGCTGTGTATCAATGCATATCAGACCTCACCATGGCTCTGTACAGCACAAAACTGCTTTTACCCCCTTTTCATTTTCCCAGATACACACTAAGGTTTACTAAAAATTAAGATACTTTTCTGCAGTCACATGAGAAAACTATGGCATGGAAGATGGGCTTCCAAACCCTGGACCACACATCAGCCTGCCTCTGCATCTGTGCACACAATGCTACACCTGGATCCCATTGAGTCAAATGCCAGTATTGAAGAAAGGAAGGTCACATACATGTATGTTTGAATTGATGTCTAATGAACTTTGCTCATCACCTGATTGTCACTTCTCCTCCCTCGTTCCCGTATGTAAACGTGAGTATATATGCAAGATGCAGCCACTATGGACATTCATTTTATGTCTCTAATCTGATCAGATGAGAAAATGTTCATCAAATATAGTGTTGGACCACAGTTTCCCCTATTACTGGGCTAATGTGCTCACTGCAGAATAATGAATCAACTTTGTGATCCTGGAGCTATTAAAAAACATATATATATACATATTTGTGGGAAGTATTATTATACAAAAATCAGCAAAGTTTGATTAATCAGGCAGTTGGCTAATCCTATTTGCCTGCGTCGTCCATATACATTCAGAAAGAATGAATATGCCCACCCACTACTGAAATATAGAGCCTTTCTTCGTGTAAAACTGTGGCTGATTAAGGCTTTGTGGTAGTTCAGAACTGCATATGCTGTTTCTTAAAAAAAAGAGCCAAACAACACCCCCCTCAAACCAAACCAAAACTCATGGTGGCTTTGACAATATTTCACCATGTTTGTTTTTGCTCATAGCAAGTCCTGTTTTAAATCACAGTAATGCATTTGCTTCTGAGAGAGGACGAACCAGAGATTTATTCAGTGCTGTGCAGCAACAGCCCATTCCCGCAGGAAACTGAGCTGTGGAGGGGAGTTTTGTCAGGGAAGAAATCTCATCTGGATAAATGACACTCCTCAGCAGAGCATGGTTACTTATATGTGTGTTTGTACTGACATCAGATGAATGCTGTTCATTCGTTTGATTGTCACTTCTCCTCCTTTACTCCAGTATTCCTCCTACTCTCCCTTTGGAAGGTTTAATCACCCTGTGTAAGGCGTTTTAACAGGAACCAGGGCACTTTTAAGATAAAGACATTGGAAAATTACTTTAAACAAATACAACACACAGTCATGCATTTAATAAGCTTGACTTGCACATATACGCACGCATGACACAGCCCCCCTTCTCCCACTCAAGTCATAGGGCCAAACACTACTCACTGTGTGATGCCCATCCTCCATCTAAAGCTGCTGCTGATTCCTTCAGAGTTAAACCAGCATCATACAGACTAGCTGAGGAGGAAAGGTCAAATCAGAAAAAATTCAGCTTGTAGCACTGCCGGATGTTGAGGGGTGAAGGCGTAGGGGACCATGTAGGTAAGTTAAGCATTAATTTGTAAAGCATGTTTGTTATGCTAACTATCCAGCATTCAGAGACTGATGGTTACTACCTTCCTAATAGCTGTACATGATTAACTTTATATTCCTGTAAATTTACTGTGCATGGTGTCTGTGCTATACCTGATGAAAGCCATGTACTTATTAGCTGATCTTTGAGCCATGATGCCCAACATGCAAGCAAGGCAATCTGGGCTCGTATAATATCATTTAAAAAAAAAAAAAAAAAAAAAAGAGGGAGGAATACTGTGAGTGTAAAGTAACATAGGCCTTGCTTGGTTTCATTACAAAGAAAAGCAGAAATAAAGTCCCGCATATAGTGACTTTTGACCTCTGCTTCACCTACATCCTGGCCTGCAATGACTGTAACTAGGACATAATCAGACAGGTCGTATACATAAATTACCATCTTATCTATGCACCTTAAAACGTTAAATGTGCTTTTCCTCACGTGCTCTCCTAAGGAAACAGGGAACGGGTAGCCATTCCTGCTTTTTTCCAAGGCACACGCTATGGCAGCAAGACTGCTCATCAGCAATGCAAGTCTCTTCTTTAACATTATGTATGAAAGCAAAACAGGCAGATACGTGACAAGGAGATGTGGAGTTTGCTGTGGGGACCTCTTTAAAATACAGCTCCGCTCTCAGCCTCCCCAGCCCAGCTGTGGCACCAGTCTGTGGCCTCTCCCTGGGACCCTCACTTGGGGCTTTAGTAACTACTGGAGAGCAGATGAAAGTATCAGCCATCCAGCTGTGCGCAGTGCCTCAGGTCACAGAGTGCCAGAGGGGCCCCCAACAACATTTTGCAAATGCACTCCTCCATCTGCAGGGAGCGGAAGGAGAAATAAACTGAGTCCATGCTTGGTGCACACAACTTGAAAGTTCAGTTTAGGATGTGCCCACGTGACAGCATGACTGTGGCAAGGCAGGATGTAAAAAATCTTCTTCTGTATCCTTGCCTACTGGACTAGTCTTCTGCATCAGCCAAACAGGAAAGCAGGGTTTAATTAGTTTTGATTGATTAGTCTTTCTAAATGCAGGAGAGTTAGGCAAACACAAGGAATCTTACCAAAATAGCATTTCAGAAAAATGCAGCAGGAAGCAACAGGTCATGGGGAGTGGATGGGAAGGAAGGTGGGAAAAGTTATATCTAGCACCTATGGCAAGGACTCCAGTTTCTCCAGAACAATGGTGGAGAAACAGGCAGTGGACCGGGAGAATGGCCATATACATTAACACTGCATGTTTAACCCCAAGAGGTCCCAAGAGATCTAAAATGAGCCAAAGCTCAGAACGTCCCCACTAATGAGGGGCCAGTGATAGGCCAAGCTGGGGCAGTACAGGGAACGGACGTTTGCTGTGGCCAGCCAAGGTGGCTGGCGGCACTTCCTCAATGGGACCCTTCGCTCTTGGTACAGGTTTCTTGTGCCAGGACTGCAGCCCACTCCTCCAGAAAGAAAGAGGGACAACTCTTCCCTTGACATCCTAATCTTTCTTGATGGTAAAATCATACATAGGCTTTAAGGTCATATGGCAGGACTGTTTTCTATCACATGCATCACCACTATATAGCACCAGGGACACTGAACTCTTCAGAAATGGCTAAGTGCTGTTACAACACAGATAATAATAACAAAACCAACAACAATACAATGGCACCTGCACCAACACACTACACTGAAACAAACTGCAATGTCTGAACACTGAAGGGCACTAAATGGTTCTCTCACCACTCTTATCACAGATATCTCTACCAAGCATGGGTGGTTTTTGCTTCATATTTCATCTCCAGCAACACACAATGAAGTTGCAAATAGCATTACTGAGCATGCCAAAATGCCCATGCAGAAATATAACACCGAAATTGTGATATAAATCTATTTTCAGCTTTCATCTGAATATTCAGGATGTCTCCTCTTATCTCTGTTATATATTATTTTTATATTGCAAAAGATGACAAATACTGAACGGCAAGAGCAATCAGGCTATGGAAATGGCCTCCTGGGACAGAACTATATGTTCTTATAGGGTGAGTTGCTTTTTTTTTCCCTCTTATTTTTATGATTAGTCAATCACTGTGTAGCCACCTTAGGGAAATGCAAGGTGAATTAGGAGAAAAAAGGTCAAGGTTATCATGAAAAAGTTTAATCCCTCCTCAGTGGGAACTGGTTAATAGTTATGGCTAGACTCAAGTGTGGACCTCTTTTGGGAACCCAGTGAAGGTCAAAGGCAGACACGAAAAAAAGCTGCACTGAGATCTTAGACAGTCATAAGCAGACAGATGTTCCCAGGCTTTAATGAGCAGTCTTGGCTCCAGGCCTTTCTTGGCAGAGCTGCTCAGTTTCAGTGTTTTTCCTCGTAGTGCAAGGTATGGCTCTGGTTAGCTGGCTCAGTGTAGCTAACTGTTGATGATTTTTCCATCTAAATAATAGCTTGACAATGAAGAAACCAGTTCATAATCTATGACTTGATGGATTAGATCATGGGGAATGAAGTACAGCTGTAATCATGAAAAGTAAAAATAAATAAAAATAATAATTTTAGTTTAAATGTGAACCAGTTTTAAAAGTTCAAACAGTAAATCTGATGGAGCTCCTACTGCAAGTTCCACCACTCCATCTTTTGTTTTTATTGTCATGGAAAACAAACTGAAGGAAAATAACACGAGATGGGTTTTTTCTTTACCAATTCCATTTCCAAGTCAGGCTGGTGGGGAACATGCCCCTACTCTGGAAACTCTTTTGAGTTCAGCAGTGTCGAAAATTTTCTCTTAACAATTTGTTATGCCTAAGTGAAATATATCAAATTGGAAAGTATGCGTTTAGCAAACATCTTCTGTTCAGAAAGCAAAAAGACTACAAGTCCAACTGTTACCAAACTCTGAAATTAGTAACTTCTACTAAAGCCACTGCGAAATAGCCCTGTCTGCTAGGACACAACTTACTTAAGTAAGATGGCTATTAATGCAATAGCCACCGCAGCACTTGGTGGAGGATAATTTTGCTCTCTTACAGGCATGTAGCAACCCTGATATAAACAATGACTGAATTCAGTCTCTTTTCCAATATTTCTGGGTGTCACAATTGGTCTGATAGAATACAATATCTTGAATGGGCATGTTTTCATGGGATAAGCTCTTATTTTAGATTGCTTTTCAGTGCTATAGTCCAGATCCTGGTCTCAGTGAAGGAAATGGAAATGTCTAGGTGGCTTAAGCATGAGCAGTCTTTGGATCTCAGTTACAAGTCAATAAAAAATTTAAGAGCCTTACATTGGCAGGTTATACAAATTCTCTGCTCCCTCTGTGTTCTCAGCTGATACTCTTTTCATTCTGGAGGCTATGAATTACGTTTCTTTGAAGCTCTTTTTTAGCACATCAGAACCTCATGCACCTCTGGTTGGTTCAGTAAAGCTCACCCTTTTCCTGAACCAAGTGTGAAGTCTGCTTTGTGATAAGTATCTGATGGTGCAGAAGCTCTGGGCTTGCTCCCAAGCCAAATTCATTTATATTGCAGCAAAACACCTGCCTCTGTGTCATCACGAAAACAGCTCCCTATTGTACAGTACAATTCAGTCTCTCAGACCAGATTCTTCACCCCCCACCCCCGCAGGGGAGGAACAGATGTCCTTAGCAGCCAAAAGGAGCTTCCTCCCTCCTCATCTACCCAGCTTACATTTCCAAGTCGTGAGTCCTAAAACTCTTCAGAGTCAATTGGCTAGGGTTTATCATTTCCAGGACAGCAGTCCCTTCCCACAGCCACTTTACACAACACCTGCTGAACTGGAAGTGACAGATTTACGCTAGGATTGTACCCAAGGTCTCCATATATTCAGTCCAGCTATCACTGTGATGGGTCTCTCTGGATCAGCAGTACACCGCACCAGTCATGGGACACTGGCCCAGCTCCACATCTTCCCACGCGTCAGGTCCATCTCATCAACAAATGGCTTCTCTACACCTTGTGGGCCAGAGTAGAGATGCTCTGCTTGGTACCGTGGCTGTTCTCCCAAAGGCTGGGCAGCAACTACCACCCCACAACATCAGACACCAATAAGATGGCCTACCTTGCCACCAGGTGTTAAAATTGCTGCTGTTGCAGAATGCAATGGGGAGATTTTCGGAGCAAGCACAACAAGCTATGAGAGACAGGCAAAGGCAGGAGAAATATTTACAAAAATGCTGTATAACAACTCAAAGACTTTTAAAGGTTTTAACTTAATGCATGGCCAACTTTGTTGTCGATGTCCCTGAAGCTTGGATGCAGAATGGGAGTAAATTACAAAAAGCCAGAGGGGTTATTGACTCACAGACATATTTGTTTTAAATAGCAAGTCCGTCTTTGTTCAGCATAAAAATTTAAATGCAGTAAGGTAAAATAGAATAAAGCAGAGTTTACCTGAAGAGGCTGAGGAATCGTAAGTACTTCTGTCCTTCCGATTTGTCCTGAAGGGCTGAATGTCCTTTTCCCTGTAAGTTCCAAACCCTTCAAAGCTTCTTCTTTTACTCCCACTTGCATCGTTGTCCCGCTTCTCACTTGAGGAATTCATTTCGCCAAACACGTCCAGGGACTCTGACCTTCCGTTGCTCTCAGTATTACCAGAGTATCTCTTTGTGCAAGAGTCAATGGGATCATTGCTTGAGTCACTTTTATCTTTACTCTGTGTCCACTGCTGGGCATCAGAAAGAGATAACGTAGAGAGCGTATCCACTTCAAAGTTACTCTTTGAGCCTTTGTGTCCGGTTTCACAATGCTGGTGCTTCTGCTTCTCCTTATGCTTGCTTTTCTCGCTGAGCAAGGAGAGGTCTTTATCTGAGCCACTTAGCCTTTCGTTGATCACATGGCTGGAGAAGCCAGTGGACTTGCTAGCAAAGAGACCACTCAGATCTTCATGTGTCCCCAATATCCGCTCATCCTTATGCTTGTGCTTATGTTTGTGTTTCCTTTTGTGAAGTCGGCCACTTGAAAGGCTTGTTCCTCCAACCTTTGGAGGAGCCAAAGAGGGCTGCATGTCTCCAAGGCCCATTCCCACAGGTGTTTGCAGGTGCACTCCGTGTTTCGCTTTATGCTTGGCAGTGGTGGACATCTTCATATGAGAGCTTGCATGGAATTGGGGTGGGGGCACGGTAGGTCTCATAAATGGGGAAGCCGCTCCGAGCGTGTGAGATAGGTACAAAGGAGCTGGATACTGACCATAGTAACCAAGATTCATCATAGGCATTGATGTGTAAGGCATTCCATAGGGTGCATAGTAACTCCCACTGGGAATAGGGTAACCGAACCCTTGTAAAAAAGGCACCTTTGTCATGGTGTCATTGGTTTTGGCAGGTCTACCACGCTTCTTCTTAGACTTCATGTCAGAGGTCCTGCGAAGATAGAGCAATGGGTCATACTGGATATATGGCACAGGGTAGTAGTGATCAAAATTAATCCTGAAGATGCTGGGATATGGATTTTCATGATAAAATGTGTAACTTCTATGGGAAATCCTGAACACTTGAAACTTATTGATGAGTTCCTCAAGGTCTGCCAGAAACTGGAGGTCATCTCTGTTCTGCAGGCTTTTCCTTTTCCTCTTGTGCTTTGGCTTTTTAATACTCTCATGAGAGAGAAAATTATCCACAATGAGATGTTTCTGCCGGTGACCGTGCCTGTTCTTTGTGCTGGTGTCAGATGGGATAGCCTCTGGATTGTCCAGGGTGCAGAAATCAAAGGAGTATCTCCGGCGGGATTCTGAGCTTTTCTCAGCTTGGTCAGAAGTGCTGTTGTTGTCTGTACCTATCCCACTGTCGCTTGGTATGGTTTCCTCGCTGTGAGACTCACTCACCGGCGACAGCGTGACTTCTTTCAGAGAACCTATTTCACAGAGGTGGGAAGGTGAATTAGCCATTAACCTGGGTGGAGACAGCTTCCAAGTTCCACTGTGCATTCCTTTCTGGGTTTTTGTAGGAAGAGCACTGATAGGTTGAAGATTTGGCATAGTTTTTAACTCCGAAAAATTTGTTTCAGTGCTTGCAGGGCTAAGGTTGCCATTAGTCCCCACTAACTGTGTTGAAAGCGGATGAATAGCTGCTGGTGACGATGCCACAAGTGACTGCAGATTGGAAGGCACTGCTGGGTTTTCTGGCTGGCTGGAAACAGGCCTTGAGTGCTTGATGGCTGTCTTAGGTTCTTCTGGCTGAGCCTGCAGCTCTGCTCTTGGCTTTCTGCCCCGTTTTTTACCAATGTAGATAGTCCCCCTCTTGCTGACATTGATCTGCTTCCCCAGTCTGGCATCAATAGTGGTTGGCCCAGCACTAGATGGTGGCTGGACTTTCGCTTTCAGAGCTATGTTGCTGGAGCAGGAGGACAAGATCTGATTGAGAATATTCTTCCTCTTGAGGGTCTTCATTTTATTAATGGTCTTGATGGTCTTCTTATCCAAGACCCCAAGCTTCCCGACCTTTTTGTGAAACTTGAGTTCACTGATGGACTTGTCCTCTCCTGGGACCATCTGGGCCAACTTGGCCAGATTCCGTCGCCTCTTCCTTTTCTTTGTTCCTGGAAATTCACGATTGATTGGACTCACTGGGCTGGTGGAGGTTCCCTCATGAATGGTTTCAACAGTGAGCAAAGGCTGTTTCTTTGGTCGTCCTCTTTTTTTCTTGACAGGTGTGATCACAGTAAGACTGTCTGTATTGGTATACAGAGGGCTGGATGGTGTGATGGGATAGGCTGAAGGAGGCTCCACCATCAGCTTCTCAGATGTTGTCATGGAGGTCTCCCGAAGGATAGATTTAGGTTTGCTGCAGGTCCATCGCCGCTTAGCTGCATGTTTGGGGTGCTGGACATCAGATAATTTGCCAGCAGTGGGAAGATCGGTGGGTAGGAGAGTGGGTGTCACAGCTACAGGTTTTCTGAGTCTGGTAGCACTGTTGGGGGAAGCTTTGTCAGTGAGCACACCACTGTCGATAGCTAATAAGGGGGACTCATTTTCAACCACTTTCCCTGGCTTTGTGGCTCGAAGATCTTTTTTACTCGCTTCTGGTTGACAGCTAGTCCTGTTTGCCACCTCACTGCTCATAGCAAGTCCAGAAGTCAGGCTTTTCTCCTGGATACTTTTCTCTATGGAAGATTTTGTGGATTGCCTTTTTTTCCTTTTGTGGCCAGATGCATCTATTGTCGGAGACTTTATTGGGATAGTAATTCGTACATGACTGGTGTCACTTTCACAACTGCTAGCAGATGTGGGATTCTGCTTCAAGGGTGATGTATCCAACACACTGTCCATCGAGTAAGACTCCTTTTTCCCTTCCATGCTGTCATGGGATTTGCTGTCAAATGCTTTCTGGGCACTCTTCACCCATTCGATGTCTGCGGATTGGATGGTTTGACTTATCAAGTCTTTTTTGCTGGACTTCTTCTTTGTACTCCCGGTGGGCTGATCAGGGGCCTCCAGCTGCACACCTCCCTCTTGATCACCGAGAGGCAAAAGCCCATTGCACTCGGAGGCACTGCTCGGCTGGACAGCCGTGCTGATGCTGTTGGGTGATGAGACCACACTGCAAATGGCAAGCTCTTTACTGCTGGCCGAAAGCTGCCCCCACGTGCTGCTGGCGCAGGACTTTTTTGTTTGGGATTTGCTGAAGGAAACTCCTGGCTCCGGAGCAGGGACCTTGGTGGCACTAACTGCTTCTCGACTGGGTTCTGTGTTGATGAAGCAACTTTGAGAAGCGGATCCAGTATCGGAGCTCGCTGACCAGTCAAGATGGTGCTGGTTGCTACTTTTCTGCTGGTGCTTTGATTTTAAGGTGTCACCGGTGAAGTCTTGTTGGAGGCCTGGATCATAGTGCAGAGCAGAATGTTTTTGTGGCCTGTCATAAACCTGGAAGGTAGAAGAAGATAAACAGAAAAACAATTAGTTTATCAGTCCATTCATAACACCTGGTTGCAGCTCTTTATATGTACAGTGATTGACAACTCTTCTTAACCAATGTCCTTGTAAGGGTTATGAGCCGTTATAAAGTCTTATACTTGAGCCAAATTTGCATTTAGATTCATGCTTTGTAAATAAGTATGGTTTTTTTCCCCCACTCTAAAAACAATGGAAGTATGTCTATAAATGCTAAATTTCTAAGGAAATATATGCTATTGATTTTTAATTTAAAACACAAGTAAAATATTCCCTTTCAATGGATGAATGGTGCAGCTCAGCCTCCTGGTGAGAATCCATTTTTCCTAAAAAATAATCCCTCACAGAACTTGATGCTCAACAACAGCAATTAAGCTCATTGTTGTAAACACGAAAAACGCAAAATTATCTTGGAAGTTGTAACAAACAAGAGGAAAACCCATGGGTCCCCTTCCTTATGAAGCCAGAATCTGCAAAGATTTACTTGCTTAAATTTCCACACAGAAGTCATCCCTGCAAACTTAGTGTTTAAAATCATATGCATATGGCAAGTGTGAGGCATACTTGGAAAGTTCAAGATTTGCAATACTCCTGCTTCATTTTAATAATCCGCTATTTCAAATGTTTGTAAGACATATTTTCAATATGATTTCTAATCCAACAGCAGCTTTTCAAATCTCAGACATTACAGCACAGACAGAAGACAGTCAGAGAGCAAAAGAAAGTTACTTTTTTTTCTTGGTGGGCCTCCTTCAGCTAAAGAAATTATGTTTGTTACAGCTGTAGGCTTTTGAAAAAACTGAAAACAAAAAAGTTGGGGTGTTTTGTTTTGTTTTGTTTTTTTACTTTCACTAACTGACCTCTTCTGGCCATTTGTTTTCTCCTATTACACTTTGTAGCCTTTTTGTGAAGCTCTGGATCAGACCGTGCAACTCATCTCATACACCTAGTATTGCAAACAAGTGTTCTTAGCAAACTGTAATGACACCGCTCCGAATACCAAATAAATGATGAGAGACTTTTAAAATAAATGCGTAACCAATGAAAGAACAATAGAAAACAACTGCTAAGTGTCTTGTGTCTCTGCAAATACCACGTTACAACTAAGTTTCTATCAGTATCGTTATGTCAGAGCTCCGATTGGGGTCTTTGCAACAGAAGTTTTGGGGCAAGGAAGCTGTCAGCATAAGAAGGTTTTGAGCTGGGAAATGAGATGTCCCCAGTTCTGAACAACTTCAGAGGGATTTGAGAAGTGCTAAACACCCCCAAGACCATGGTGCATTATTTAGTGACCAGTAAACGCACACGTTATTGGCAAATATTGTTGAGCTATCCTTCATGTGCATATGAAATTGGGCATGTGGCTTTTTTGGAACAGGCAATAACAATGAAGCTGTTCTGGTCTACCGTCTGAGGAGTAATCAGGGACTCTTAAATCCTGTGTATAGTTCAGCTGTCATGCACATGGACCAGCCATGCTCAGGGAAAGCAGAGATTTCCAGGAATTGTGGAGTGAGAAAATGAAAGCACGCAGCTGTGGTGGAGCTGCAGATGTCGAGGGCGAGCGACACCCGGTTCCTTCAGCCTGAGAAAAGAGTTGAAAGCATAAACAGCCCTCAGGGAGTGAACCAGTTCCTCCTCCTCCTCTTCCTCCTCCTCCTTGCAGCAGCCTCCCGCGCGCAAGCCACACAGCGCACAGTGGCCACGACCCACACTGCTGATGCCCTCCTTCCAAAAACGGAGCCCACCCAAGTCCACATCCTTGGGATGAGGCCAGGGAAGTGTTGAACCAAAATCAGCAGCACTGGCACTGAAGTTTGATGGTTTGTTTTTAGTTCTTTTAAACTGATCACTAAGCTCCTGACTTTCATTTTATCTCAGCCGTCTGGGGCTTCTCCTGCCAGCCAGTCACAAGGAGGTGTGCGGAAGGTGGCCATCCCCTGATGAGGTCTCAGCGGGCTGGAGGCAGGTGCCCTCCACCCGAGCCTCACATGAAACATCATTATCCTGAGATACCATGACTTGTGACTTGGAAAAGCCCTGAAAACGATGGGCTGAGGCCTCTCAGCCCCCAGGACCTGCACCAAGGCAGGGCCAGGCTGTTTCTGCAGATCCTGGCCTTATGGCTGCAATTGAAGAAACTTCTTACACCCATTTATTTCCAAAATGCTGAGCTGTGAAAGTAAATGACCCGAAAAATTTCATTTGGAAGGAAAAAAAAAAAAAAAAAAAAGAGGGTTACAGCAGTGAGCAAAAACATCACATGCTGGAAATACCCTGGTCCTTCCAGGTCCACCACACACACAGAGATCTCTAAAAGGAGCAATAATCTCTGATCTACATTTTAAGGCAGTTAATAAGGGCTCAGAACTGAGAGGCCAGCTATATATATGTATCAGCGATGAATGTTGATATACCACTTGGCTCCTCCAGCCTCATTTCCTCAGCCTTGCACATTATAAAATGATGATGCAACTTCCAACATATCCCTAATGATAGCCTTGTCATTGCAGGCCACCACAACATCTATCTTGCAATTCATGAGAAAGATATGCCTATGTCATCAAAGGTGCCAACTCTGGAGGCATTTAATCACATGGATAAGCACTCCGATTTCAACAGGCCTTGAAAAAATTACCAGTCTGCAGGATCAGAGGACTTTATTTCCTAAGTGGGATGTCAAAACTATATATCTGCCCCAGCTCATAACAGTCCACCGGCTTTCCTCATACAGCTTCTTCCAGCATAACATTTACTACTCACTCTACCTTGCCAGACGTGTTCATATCTCCCCAGAATAATTCTTCCGCAGCACAGCAAACAGCAATTTGGCTGCAGCAGGTTGGATTCCACTGGCTGCAATGGATATGTGGGGACTGTTTACCTAAAAACACTACTGAATCAGTTCAAAGTAATGCAGCCAAGTGTATTTTATTCCCCATGTGTCCACCTGGGGTGCTGTCTGATCCCACTGGTCCTAAAGTTTAGGTTTCAATTTTCCCTGCTGGGTGTGCACCACCCTAAGAAGACAACAAGCCCCAGCTCAGCTAACCTAAGCTTCCGCTGAGCTACCGGAGGACACCAGAGCTGTCAACAGGGTGAGGACAAACAAGGCTCTTCAGAAACCTGTATCTTGATGCCTTTCACACAGATTCATTACTTTATTCATCAGGAAGAGTGCAATATACTGCAACTCCATAGGGCTTGGCAAGATGCTGTTGATCTGAATAGAGTTCCTATAGCAGCATGGCCGAGACAGGCATCAGGGATAGTGGGCTTTTTCATGAAAACAGGAAGATTTACCTTTTTTTTTTGGTTTATGAGACCCTAAAAATACTTCAAACGTCAGTGCCTGCCTCTATTTGTAGTTTACCCTTCCATTAAACAGGATTTTATTCAGCAGCTAGCTATTCTGTGCCAGGAGCCTGTTCCTTCTTCTTTTGTGAAAGCAGAAGTATAACTTGACCCATGCAGTTTTATCACATCTCACCAGACTTGGTCAATATCAAAACTCTTGATATTCAGTTTACTGGACGTGCTTAGTGGCTAATAATCCCACCTTTCCTTTAAAGAAAATAAAACACACATAAAGAAGCTAATAGTTTTTATAACTGCAAAGAAGTTTGAGCAATGTGATCCACCACATGCTAAACCTTAGACTAAAAAATTAAAGTTTGAATCCTTTTACTAGTAGTATACAACTTCAAGGCCAAACTCACGAGTTTCAGTCCTCAGCTTTGGCAATGGCGCGTAGAGCTACGAGCAGGACACATCCCATATACTGGCAACTAAAGAGCACTGGCCAGAAAGCAGAGGAGGTGTGACTGTGTGTTCATACCTGCCTTGCCAGACCTGTGTAACCCTGCACCTGCAGAGGAGATTACTCCTCCTAAATTTTATTCTGGCATGCAGCCCTTGCAACTGAGGGGATGAGACTGTATCAGCCCCATGAGGAGCGGCACCCTACTCTGCAAGCAGTACCCAGCAGCAGAATCCACCACTCAGGGACTCTTTTCATTTAACTACTGGATGTATCACTCTGCCCCGCTGTTCCCTCTCCTGAGCTTCTGTCTAAATCCACATGCTGCTTCCAATCCCAAAGCAAAAAGTGGGAGGAGATGCTAGCGACCAAATCAAGAGCTCAGTAGAACAAAATCCAAACAAAAATGAATATAACTAAAAATAATCGTAATGGTAAAATATGCAAGTACAGAAACCCATCACTTGAAAAAAAAAAATCTGATTGCTTACCCCCCTGCTC
Organism: Leptosomus discolor; assembly: GCF_034619465.1. NCBI lineage: Eukaryota > Metazoa > Chordata > Aves > Leptosomiformes > Leptosomidae > Leptosomus > Leptosomus discolor. The sequence goes on along the minus strand of NC_141419.1, from coordinate 88,950,741 downwards.
CAAACACACCTTTTTGAAGAGGTAACATACGTACAGATTGTCAAGAATCTGGCTTGCAAATCAAAGTTAATACTACAACGCCCCCTCTTTAAATCATTCACAGATCCATCTGTGTAATGGCTCCTCAAGTGTAATTCCCTATTAAGAGGCTTTATCTGGAGAGATAAGCAGCTGGTTCCCATGTCACTAATTGCTGTCTGCTGTGATTTTAAAACATCTGCACCATTGTGCTCTTCATTTTCATATTCTAATCACCCTGAAACTTGAAAAAGGTACATCATTGATTGTTTCTGTGGGTTAATTAGTACACAGTCTCCTTGTAGAGACAATTTAAAGGCAGTCAGAACCTCAATCAGCAAGTTTGTTTTAAAAATTAATAACATCGGGAGCGTCTGTGGGGATTGGCATCCACAGTGACACATCAGAGTGTACTCTGGGGACATACCATCCTTTGTTATCTTCTTCATAGGCTGGAAATAAAATAATAATAATAAAAAAGAAATTAAAATAGAAAGAGGAAAGACTTTCCTAAATGAATAATATCACTTAGAATCAGAGATTTGGGAAGTGCTTGCTTTTATCTCAGGGCCACCCCTGCCTCTCCAGCAAGAATAAATCACATCAAAACACCATATAATACCTCTGTGTGGTCTAGGAACTTGTAAGCGACTTTTTGCTAGCAATTTTGGCAACTGGGAGCTGACATCTCATCGGAAATCCATGGGGTGAAGCTGTGACTGCTTGGACATATGTGGGCACTTGCCCTGCTTGCCACCTGGGTTAGCCAGATGCTGAGTCACCAGGTGTTGTCTCCAAGCCACACAGAGAAAGATATTAGCTCAGGCACTGCACTCTGCTATGGCAGCGATATTGCATGCAAACTGGACCCTCCTAAGCCAGCTCAGAGCAAAGGCAAGCCTGAATTCATACTGGCTATAACTTAAGCTTATACTCAAAAGTACTCCAGACAATGTTGGTAACAGATCTTTGGTGCCTAGCAAAAGGTCAACCTGAGATTTTCAAGACTGAATGAATCAATCTGGTGGCACTGAGGTTAAATGGTAAATGCAGTGGCACCAGCCTTCTGAGAAATCACTCTCCTTCGCAAGGAACTCCTAGAAACTGGAGAAGTTCCAGGTGATTTGTTCCTCATGAAAAAGCTTTCTCTTCAGTTTCTGCTTCCTAGACATGCATGAAAACATGTTACTGGAGAAGAAAACCCTTTGAGAGGAAGAAAAAACTGAGATTTCCAGCTCCGACACATGAATAAATAATCCCGGCTCAGCTCACACTTTTGCTCAAAATTGAGCATTTCCTCTTGTGTCCCAATAGGACAGCTGCAAACTGCTCACTCGAAAGCTCTAATCAGAACTACAGATTGGAGATATTTAATGCATTTTGGTGAGTACACTGAGGCTTGCCGGGGTGGCGCTACCCTGTAAATAAAAGATAGCAAGCAGAGGAGACAGCAGGTTCAGTGGAACTTAACTCTGGCTTAATGACTTACTGGTTGAGTAGTCATTGACATGAAATGTGATCAATTTATAGGAGGGGTCTGTGATCAAGTCAGGTTAGTTCACAATAGTAAGTGTCTGAAATGGTTTCAGGAAGTCCTTTAGGTCCTCAGTGACCCTAACCAGGGAGGAGGGATCGTAAACTGGCATATGGTACTTGCTGGAATTCCAAACAGCAGTAGTGTCTTCCAAGAAAGCCCAGTGAATCTGGTTCAGAAATGATGTAGGGGCTTTAATTCCAATTAAAATACTAATAGAAAACATGTCAGCAGGCACTAACACAAAATTCATCATTATCATCCCAAACAAGGGTGGTTTTCAGAGCAGTTTCTCAAATTCATTGCTCCTGGAGTTTACTTCTTTTCCCAGCTCCCTGAGTCTTCAACAGCACAAAGCTCAAACACCACCACACTCACAGGAGCGAGGATCATTTGTTAGGTGTCGAAAGAGAAGCAGGAATTAACATGAAGCTGCAGGGGGACTCCTTGAGAGCAAGACACAGCATGGGGTGGGAGTGGGTTAATTAAGAGCAAAGCATCACCTGTTTGTGTCCCTTCACTGAACACAAACATCACAGACTGTGGTGCAAGTCTCGAGCGAATCAGGAAGATCTTCACTGAACCTGCTGGAGGTCCTCCCAGATTTGCACTCCCATTGCTCCGTCTTCCCTGAGATGTTTGTGTAATTGTGTCAATACACAGAAACTGAAGGTCAGGCTTTTTCACTATAATTGTTTTGAGAATACCTACCTAAAGAACTTATCCTTAAAGAACAGACAAAGAAAGGCACAGAGATTACTGAAGGGTCCAAAGATGCTCACGTGGTTGCAAATTGTAATTTTTCATGCATTCCTGGTAAAGTATCATGATTTGTTAAATAATTCAGAAATTCCAGAGTTATTCAAAATTAATTTTCCTACCAGCTTGAAACCGGATGATTTACACACTATTTCAATCTTCTGCTGGATTTCAGACACTTCTATTTTCCACATACAGGGACTGAGGATTTTACGTGGGCAAATTGCAACATGTTGAATTTACAAAGGTAGGATTTGGTGCTGCGGGCTGATCTGCTCCTTACTAGTGGGACAGACCCATCTCTGCACATATTTTCTTTATCAAATATTTAAACAACCCTGCTCTTTTCAGGGCTTTGTATGAAGCACCGAGTCTGGGAAAACTCTAAACAATGGGATTTTTCTGTCAGCTCCAACAAAGAGCCCATCACCACCGACATAACAATGCAGTTTAAATATCGTGTTTAAGCATAACACAGTTTGCCGCCTCAGTTTAGGCAGCTGGGAGAGAACAATTGGGCACCAGCTAAGGTGGACTACAATGGGACTCATACAATCTTGCCCATTCATCTGGTGAGATAACCCTGGTTCAGACCCTGTTTGGCCTCAAGCCAGCGTAAAGATTTTTAAGTGAGTGTTTCAGACATCACATCCACGAAGCCAGGGCTCACAGAGCAAGACGCCTTTGCTAAGCTGCACGCTTTCATTTGTCCACGAGCCATGCTAAAGAACTTAACAGCAGCAGTGATATTAAGGCTTTATTGCTCATATATAAAACATACTTCCAGCCCTTCGGAAGTGGTACAGTTCCATGGAGCTCGATCTGCTCTCCCCAGTGTATAACTACGACGTTGCACATCCAGGTTTCTGTCTCATCCTGCTCTTCCATTTTGCTCTATCATTTCACGTTGCAGAGGGCAATGTCTATCTGTATAGTGACTTGGACAAAATCAAACAGCAGAAGGATCCCCAGACAGACTGCAGAAATGCAAGCAGTAAGGGGTATTCATCTCTGAAAGGTTTGTGGTGTTGCCAGGACGTTAATGCTTCAGCACGTCTCAGATTACTAAATTGGAAATAAGGATGTGAGAAGCTGTGCACCGTAAGTTTCTGCAATAATTTTTTAAAGCCTGCAGTGCTTAATTTGCATTGGAAGATTTCTTTTATCCTTCATTTAGTATAGGAATTACAGTGTTACTCTGAATATTTTTTTTTTTTTTTCCAAGGGGTGGGGGAAATAAAAATGGCTTTTCCATTGAGGCCAGTGATTCTTTCCACTAGACTTAAATAATTTGATTATAAATTGAGTCTTTAAATGTCAAGGAGATGCTGAATTCACCTGAAAACAGGCATTTAGAGAAGCTCCTAACAGCTGTGAGCTTCAGTCAGTTAGCTCATCATTCTTTTAGCATGCACTTCATTTAGCAGTTACTGACCACCAGATTAATTCTGTCAAAGAATCCTGATTGCAGCTAAAGTCTAGCATAAAGTAGTGCATGTGCAATAGCATTAGCAAAAAGTACAGAAATCTGCCAGAACATCTATCTGGTGCAGCTGGGTTAAAGCTCATGAAAATTTGCAGGAGAGGTCCAGCATCCAGTGTCTTCCCACCTCCTTGCATTAAGATCTGAGTTCTGTACCATAAATTCTGAGAGAGCATCATCTGGTCCTTCAGCAAACTCACCCTGAGAAGATGAACTTCAGTGATCTGCAGCAAAATGTGGGAGGTTCGTTCCCTTTGGAAAATCTGCCCAGAGCGGTCCTACGTGATGAATTTCTGGCTCCACTGGTTACGTACCGAAAAGTCACTGTACTCTGTGGGGAGCTAGCAAATGGTCTGCGGTGGACCATTCGGAGATGGGACATGTTCTGGACTCTCTCAAACAGCTGGTCTTAGAACAGACTTCCAAGTGGGATTCTCCTTTGTTTTCACCAGTAAAATATTTATCTGCTGACGGAATGGAATAGGAGCACACTCCTCTTCCCTTGTACTGCATGCAGTCATTCTAACTGTCCAAGCAGGCATGCAGCAAAACCTGCCCCATTTGCAACAGACTACAGGATGAGTGGAGTTTCAGAAGCTTTAGTCTCTCAGTTTGCTTATAACCCGTGCCTAATTTTCACCACTGTTGGCAGATAAAAATTGATCCCTCTCCCCTTTTCCCTAGAACCAGCAGCAACCGCATAAGGTGATAACTGGGGAAATTTGCTGCACATGTTGAAGACAGCAAAAGCATGGCAGACTTCTCTGTTTCTGGACTAGACGTGATACCCTTGTGGGACAGTTGTTGAAGACTCAGATTTTAGTTTACGCCCCTAAGGAAGGCAAGCTTGGAGAAAGATACCCAGCACCGCACTGGGATGCCTAAGGCACGAGCATGTGCTATGTGGACGCTAATGCTCACCTGCAAGTCCTCTTTCCAGGCTGTAACAGTGGTGATTTGGGGCAGCAGCAACTCAGAAGCTGCCCTGGCTAAACCTGAATGCTCTCCCATATGAACCAATTTTACCATCCCCTGGATTTGGCTCCCTGCAGTTGCCTCTTCCACCCAGGTGCTTTTTCAGGCTCTGCACTACACCCATAGAAGGTTTTCCCACTAGGGGAAATTCAACCAGGTTAGCAATAATGCTTTGGAGCAACAATACCAATAAAATAATGACATAAAATATTTCTGTAGCAATGCTAAGGTGAGGTGATGATGTGACACCACATTTCTGGGGCATCCCTCTGCTTTTTCTGAATGACACATATCTCTGCTTTGATGTTCATCCATTATCTCTCCTTCCTCCCCTCCCTCCCCAGCTATGGCAAAATCACCTTTACTAATAAACCTCCAGCTCGAATAGCAGGTTTTATTTAGTGTGCTATAAAAACAGTCATTTCTCAGATCATAAAAGGGGCTCAACTGGACTGCATCATTTTGCTGAAGTGAGTTTTCTGGTGGAGCGATTCTCTCCCCTAAATGCCACAGTCCCCCGCTACCAGTATTTATGTACCAAAATAAAATGCAATTTTCTGTGTTTTATTAAGTGTGAATCTCCAGTGGAAATCCATTTGGGAGCTGAACCCAAGATTTAATTGTCCCTTAATCTTACACTTTCAAGAGTTTCTCAGCCATTTTCACAACAACATCACCAGGCTAACTACAGTTTTATTAAGGTACAGCAGCACTACTTAAAGTCCCTGACCAAGTTTAGGTTTGGTTTCTACACACAAAAATCAACAGCAGCACAGACCAGAAAAAGAGAGGGAAGGGAACGGTGGTCTAGAAAAAAGGATGGCAAGGCACCCCAAGCACATCTTTATGCTTAAATGACCTCCAAAACTTCTCTAGCTTCTCACCTAAGAGATCAGGGGTAGAAATTGAGCTTATTGAGTACCCAATCTTTTATCCATGAGGCTGAATAGGCAGGTGGAAAGCCTTTTAACATAAATTCAGGCCTGGGATTAGCATCCAGAACAGCAAAGCTTGTAGCTCTTCTGGGTCAGAATTTGGCTTATCCTATGCTGAAGATCTGGTCTGGAGAAACACTTAAATTCTTGAACCTGTGCAGAAATTCAGCGATTTCTATGCACACACTTCCCTTAGGAGTGAAGACATTGAGATGAGACAGAGTGATGGTGCGGTACCGCCAGCACTTCAGAGCATTGCCATTTTAATTGCCCTTGTTCTAGTAACTCACCTAAGTACGTTTCTTTGCTCATACATGTTGACGAAGCAAAACCAATCCCAGCCCTTTTATTGCTTCCTCTTAAGTGCTGACTGTGTGCTCGAGCTGAGTAACTCCATAAAAAATACTGACACCAAAGATACAGTCCCCTCTCCAAGCAGCTTGGCACATAGGTTAAATCAGAAGCAGGCACTACACATTTCAGACATCAAAGTGCATTTGTCCATTGCTGAGGGAGTCAAGTTATCCCTCTTTCTTTTCAAAATGTAACTTATTCTGAAGGACTGGCATTGGAAGAGTTGGCAGAAGATAAGTGTTTCCAAGAGCTACTTGAGGAGAGAGAGGGAGATCAGCTAAAGCACAGGTGAACCTGGTGTTATAAGCATCTGAGATGCACATCAAAGGGACTGAAAATAAGTGGGTACAAGAGTGCCACAGAAGGTCCTTTAGTTCCGCAGATACACAGGGTTTGAAGCCAAAGCTAGAAATACTGAGATGAGAAACATGGCCCACATTTTCAATAGAGGGTGTAAAAGTCATGGGAACAGCTTATCATAGCTATGGACTCTCTGTTACCTGAAGTTTCTTTTAAATCAAAGCTGGGTGTTTTTCTAACTGATACACACTAGTGCATGACAGCTATTGGACTTGTAACAGGACTACATTTAGGTGAATCCCCTGGTATGAGTCATGCAGCAGGTTTGACTAAGTGATCACAAAGGCCTTAAAAATCTGAGACTATATATCCTCTCTCTGTCCTCCAGTGTTTTGTCCAACCTGGTGTTAAGCAATTCCAGCAACGCGTCTTCAACTCCTTCCTCTGGCAGGCTATAACCCAGCATAATAAACCTCACTGTTCAGTCTCTCTTCTCATACCCTGGTATCATTTCCATCCCTAGACGTACTTCATTTCTGGATTCATCCCAATAATTCCCCCTCATCCCTGGCACCAAAAAGAATACTCCACATTTTTTAACAATTCGTTTCACTTGCCATATTCCCTGCTGCTGTAAAGTGGCATGTCCCACTGGTACAGCAGAGTTGATTTACTAGGAAGGGCACTTCTGTCTCGTCAAGCCTGGTGAGATGTGGTTCCTCCTGGAACAAGGATGGGCAGCGTTGTACCACACATGGGTCTGCAAGCATGAGCGATGCCAGATGCTATCGGCTCAACGCATTCAGGCTACCAGCGTGGCACAGGGGAAGTTATTGTGATTCCTGTTGCCATTCCTCTGTGCTGCCTGAGCATGGACTTTCAAAAGGCAAATATAGGTGAAATATTCCTCCAGACTGACTCGATCCTCACCAAATGGCTGAGATTTGGCCCTGAACTTTAAGTGGAACAGCAAATCTGATATCAAATCTGGATCTAAGTCTCACAGACATCTGTAAAACAGCATGAAATCAAAACATCCTGAATCTGAAGACATGAAGAACTTCGGAGTCCGTTTTAGGCATTGGCTGCATTATTTTTCTTTCTTTTCTTTTCTTTTCTTTTTTTTTTTTTTTTTTTTTCTGTTTTAAATATGGGAGAAAGTATTGATTTGATCTTTTCTGCTTTAAATTACCCTGCTGTTTTGTATGCTCCATCACAGTCTCCAAACATGAGCCCAAATGCAAACATCTGAACTGCAGGAGGTCTCTGCCCCAATCCAAATGTCACACTCGGTGTTCCAAAGGGTGTTTAGGGGGTGTGGAGGAAGAAAAAAAGAGCAAAAGCGAAATCTCAAACCACTGTACAAAAAGGTTGCATATGTTGAAGTCACTGGTGCAAAGACTAATCAGCAACTGCTTCAAAGATACTTCAAGTAAGAAAGAAAAATCTCTTGCACTCTACGTATAGTATTTAATTATTACTTATTATTATTACTATTATTATTTCTTTTTGTGTTTTCCCCTTTCTTTGTTCTGTTTTCCACTAGACAATGCACACACTTCTGCATAGTTCTCCTTTAAGGATTTCTCTTGAGGATACAGGCATATCTATTTTCTGCAACCAGACAGAAAAACCTTCTGAAATCAGTGCAGATTCATCACCCACCCTGCACACGACCTTATCAGCAGTTGCGATGGGTGGCCCCTGTGGAATACTATGGAAAGGGCAAAGCCGGAAAATGTGCACTTTAAAGTGCCAGACACTTTAGTTCAGTGTGCAGCACTTGTAATTTCTGCTGCTGCAGACTGCTCGGCTTGTTATGGATATCTGAGAATTCGGGTTTTCCCTGACTAGAGGTCATGAGATTTATTACAGTAAATTTTTTTTTTTTTCCTTTTTTTCCCTCCTGGAGTAGGTAAGGCATAATTGAGGGTACCAGATACCTGCATGTATAATATCTCCAGAGATGAAGAGAGAAGAGAAATAGAGCTTCCTGGCACTCCTTTCCCCACATGTAACATATTTTGCATCTAATTTTAAAGAGAAACCAGTGCTGTGCACCAAGGCTAGGCTTTGGTATGAGGGGTTTGATAAAAAAATTGACCTAAATTCTTTAGGTTTGTCAGACTGACAAGGACCCAGGTGGAGGGACTGCAGCAGCAGGTATTGAAAATTAAGTTTTTAGTCTCATCAACATACGTGTTCCCATCTGGTGGCATCTCCTGGTAAATATATCCAGAACAGGCAATCGTTTCTCTTCCCTTGCATGCCCTTTACCAGGACCACGGAAAAACATTTTGTAAAAATACCACTTCAGTGCGTAAAAACAGTGTGTTTGTGTGTTTACGTGTGGCAGAGGGGTATAAACACACGAATAAACAACTTACAAAAGTTTATTACATGTGTTTTCTATCATGGTCTTCAGAATGACGTTCACCACGTCATTCACACTAAAGCAAAAAGATCTTGTTGGTATCTAAAGTCTACATCCAATAAATCTCAAAGCAATTAACGAAAGAAGTAGGGGTCATTATTCTGCACACTACAGGTGGAAATACTAAGGCTCAGTGATTTGCCCAAGGTCTCTCCATATCCCTTCGCCAGTGTCAACAGAAGAATTTAGTTGTCCTCACCCTCACTTTTGCCAGTGCCCATGAAGGTCTCCATGACCAATTCCATGTTCCCAAGGCATTTTACAGTCTAGATGAACATAACTTCAAACAAATGAATGTCTGTCTGAAGTGCAAACAAACCGACCCTTTGCTGTATGAGTCTGCGCATGTCACCAAAAGTGGCCACGGGTATCACAGACTCAACTGGAATCCCTGTTTGCCAAAGGAGAGCAAACATGGGGCTGTGTTTCAGCACAGTGGGCACCCATTTGCAGCCAGCCACCTGGGGCTTAGGGCAGCTCAGGCGTACAGGACTGTGATTTCTACACTGCAAACCCATGAGTGAGCATTTTCTAAGACCTTTAGCTTGGTGGTGATATTAAAATGGATTATCCATGCGTCTGTGGTCACAGCATACCTGCAATGCTCTACCTGGCCCTCTGTGTGCATGATTCTCTGTGTGAGTGTGTTGACGAACATTTAATTTTAAAGAAGGGATTTTTTTTTCTGAAAAAAAAAAAAAAAAAAAAGGTCTGAGAAACCTGAGACTGTGGGGAAGATCCCCAGTCATCCACTCTGGAGGTAATTACACCAGGAAAAGCTATCAGGTCTATCCATTTCTCTTCAAGCAAAGAACACAGTCGCAGGCAAGAAGTGACCTCGTGTTTCTGCTGCTCAAACTCCCAGCAACACACAGCAACTTAAATTAGAACATGTGCAATACAATTAGGTTTCCTTTCCTTGCAGACTTGTCATGCTTCTCCTGTCTGAAAAGAAGGGGACACTTCAGACAGAGGCTACAGCTCAGTAAGTCTGTCTGCTGCTCACCAGGGTTCTGCTTTGAGCAAGATAGGAAAAAGGCTGCGATTAAAGCAAAGCCTTTGTCTTTTAAGCTCCTGCCCTCCAGAAACTTTTAGTTAGGAACCACAGAAAGTAAATTCTAGAGTCAGAGGTAAAATAAGAAATCCAGGTCAGGATTCAAATCCATGTGTCCTCCACATGACTGAGCTGTTTGTTACTGAGGCTGTAGCCTGGAGTGACTTGGTCAGGTATAAGATCAGGTTTGGAATGACACGTATTAAAATATTGCAGGAGTTGGCCCTCCAGCCCCATCTGCAGAAAAGCTTGGTGCAGTTCAACAGTCAGAGCAGAGTCTTGGCAGAGCATGGCTCTGGCCATCAACCTCTGACCAACACCTGGTTTAGGAGCTTGGATTCCCTACACCATCCATGGGGCCTCCAGAGAGGACATCAGAGCATGCTAACTCACTCTGCTGACTATATAGGGCACCTGAGCAGCTAATTCAGGCACCTAAATTAGACATCTAAAGGGAGGCTGGATGAATATAGCCCAATTTACGTCAGTGTCCTGTAATACGCATTTAACCCCTTCCCTGCTACTCCATATCAGACTCGAAGGGGATGAACTGTGCCCTTACAAAAGTCTTTCAGAAATGTTTCCTGACCAATAAAATGTACAGAGTCCAAACTTGTTCCTGACAAAGCTTTCAAGATTTTCACCTTTTTTTTTTTTTTTTAAATATGTGTGTGTGTGTGTAGAGACCCTCGAAGGTCTTTGAAGACACATTTTGAACACAGTAAATTGTGATTTATTTGGGGATTGCCTAATGTCATTGCTTCTACCTGAAGCAGAGAATTTTTCATTCCTCACTATCAAGATGTTACTTCACAACCCTTAATTTGAACTGTTTTTGAATGAGACTTCTCTTTCCTTTTTGAGGTAAACCATGGAAGAGTGAAGAGACAATCTCAGATACACCACAGTCTATGTGTTTTCTCTTCACTGTTCCCAGGCAAATAAAAGTATTTTGAAAACAAGAAAAACCCCAAAGAATAAATTTATACTTGAAATTATAATTTAAATCCAGTTTCTTTTTGTAAGTTAACGGAGGTTAACATTTCCTTATACTCCCTGAAAACACTGCATTATAAAAATTGGCATTTGAAAACAGAAAATCTGTTACCAGGATTCAAGTGCATCATGCTGTTCAGATGACCACACTTCCAGCTTCCTGTTCAAACTTTTATTCAGTCTTTTGAGGTTTGCTCATCAGTAAAATCTCGACTTATGGATATTCTGTTAACCGCAGGGCACAGTGGCTGACCACAGGAAGAATGCAACTGAGCCAGCTGCCTGCTGCCCACAGAGCAGCACCACCACCTGCCTCTAGGCATCCTTTGCTCCTGGATCTTCTACAGATTATTTCCAACAAAAGCACCTCTGCTCCATTTGTGGTGCTTCCAGAGAGGCTTCATCCCATCGCCACACCTTTAAAGAGCAGCGCATTACTCAGCCCGCTCAGCCAAGTGCAGACAATGGCTGTGAGACCAGAAAGGCTTTCCTCTGCTGTGATTACATGTGGTTTGAGGTAGGCATGCTTTGCTCTAACTGGGTTTTTGACTCAGGGCCAGTGCTCCCCAGGCTTACAGGTTCAGTAGAGGGGAAAAAAGAACACACTGTTATGAAAATTGCTAGGGAGAGAGCACTGTCTGATGTCAGACATATAACCTGAGCGTGGGGAGTAGGAGTCTTGCCACATGGTCAGTAGATTTTGACCACACTGATGCTGGACCAAGCCTTGGTCCTTACTTGGGCATTGTTTGGAGGACTCCTGTTCCCTCTTCTTTCTTTCAGTTAATCATTCCTGTCACCTCTAGATATTTCACCTGGAAAGCACACAGGATAGTGGAAGTAGGCACAGTCTAACTGATCTAGGAGCTGGAGATCATTGTTGTGTTCTGGTATCTGCCACTGATTTCAGCATTCCCTGGTCTTTGATATGTCCGGGGACAGTCTTCCGTAGTATGATTGTTGGGCAAAACTGAACCACAAATTTGGCAGAGGCTTCTAACTGCTAGTGTTACATAAATCATGATTTTAGTAATTAAGTTGTTTCAGAGGTTTTTTTCCAATTCTAGGGGAGGCCCTGATCAAGGGTACCTGTACTATTTCCTCAAAGGAACACAGACTGAAAAGCATTAATTTAAAAGAAAACAAACAAAGAAACAAACCAAAAATCAACGGATGAAACTCATTAAGTTTTCACCCTCTCAGCTCATCATCTTCACTGAAGGCCCCGTCCCATCACAAAACATGTAACTTAATGAGAACCCCTTTCCAAGAAAATAAGGGGAGCAGGTCACCTAGTTTAAGCTCCAGTGATCTGATTTCCACTCCCACCAGGGCAGCAACCCCAGGACCCGGATGAAGTATCTTTCCCCCACTGGCAGCTGGGTTTGTCTGGCACCAGCACCCTGACCAGTACACAAGCTGCAAAGCTGAGCTGAAGTGTGTTCTACGCCTACTTCTTTGCTGGGCAAGCAAGAAGAACTAATGCAAAAGTGCTTTTTGTGAGTGAACTGAAGAGCTAAACTTTCTCCCTTCCAACCAATATACCCTGATAGGCAAAAAGTTAAGCTTTGCCCTTTCAAGAAAGCAAGGCTTAACGCAGGAGCTACTGAGGAAGCCTAAGAGGCAGCAGAGCAGCGCAAAATCCCTTCTGAAGCACACAAGAGGGGTCATAGGTGTCTGTTTAAATTTTCTGCCCACGCTACAGTAACATGGGCAGCAAACAAAGCCAGGCTGCTGTCTAACAATCTTGTCTCAGAACTAGCGACGGTTTGGGGAAAATAACTGCAAAGCTATGCTGTAACTGAAATGAAAACATGAAGGTTACTAGGGATACAAGGAGACTCATGGAGTAATTAAATAACCAACAGACACACACACCCACACACGCAGCCTCAAAACCCTGACAGTTGTTTATTGAGAAGTGGGTGTTGACGGTTCACTTGTCTTGGATGGATTTCTCCCGGAATAAATATCAGTGCTTTCAAAATGCCTGATCCCATTTTCTTGCAAAAGAAATAATTAAAAAAAAAATAATAAAAACCCCACAGACACTATATACAGAGAGGGTATCATTACTGCTGTGTGCTGTGGAGAAGGGAGTCCATGTATGGGAAAGATTGAGCTACAAGAGTGTTTTGGAAAACGAAGATTGATTTCGCAATAGGCCATGACATCTCCCGTGGAGAAAACTTGCCCAGATTCTGCAGATTACTTTGCAGATGGAAAAGGGACAACGTTTGATTGCAATGTACTCTCAGATAAAGTACAATTTGACTTGATCTAGAAACTTTGTCTCCCCAGGGGACCAACATTGAACACTGAAGGCATCTATCCTTCTTTAAGCTAATCTTTATATTCAAGTGCAGGTGTAATTGATAATGCCAGTGCAGTCTCCATTGTAAAACAGAGCCCACTGAATGCCAAAAGGCTGAGCAAAACTCCTCTTCTCAGTCCCCGCGCTGTGCTATCAACAGCTGAAGAGACGGCTGGCTTTTCACAACACAAATAGGAGGAAAGGGATGGAATGAAAGGATGTTCAGGCTTAATATTAGAACCTGCTGACAGCGAGATATATTAAGTTATAGGGCAGCCTACAAATGTAACAGGAAACCCATTTTTTGAACGTGTAAGACTAGAAAAAATATAGGGAATGGAGAAAATGCTACAGGGAACAACTGTGCAATGACAGGAAGAGAGACTTCAAGGTGATCTATCTACATCTTTCCCATTCTTCTCTTCCATGTTTCTGCAGAAACCACAGAGTTTCTGCTGCCTGCAGAATTTTATTCCATGTGATCAAAACACGGCTACTCTGATACAAGCCTGAGAAATCTCTGATGGTCATAAGGGGCAAAACCAAGGACATGTAATGTTGAGCAAGGCTGGATTTCAGTAACTACACTGAGCTGCTGGACCGACACTTCAACGTGCATATAAGCCCACATTTACAATCCTCTCACAGAGGTTAGTGCCTTATAAGGATCCCACTCCTGACTCTTCTTGCCTTAGAAATGCAGGCACATTAATCCAGGGCATGGTCTATGTTTGCTCTATCAAAGTCTGTAGCAAGAATCAGTCCTAGATCGCATGAGACTTGTTAGTAACGCTCCAGACTCCTGTGATTCTTCTCTCCTTATTAGTTTACTTGGCGTTAAGTGCTTTTAAAACCACTCCTATCCATACATCATTTTCTGGAGACGTGCATTAGCAAACCCATCTGAAGAAACTTCTTTTGAAGGTATAATTAAAACCTTACACATAGTAAAATTTCAGTTTTACATTGGCTCTGAAACCATTTAGCCAGGATGCTGCTAGGTTTGCCACACTCCCTGACTGATCAGTCAAAGCAATCAAGCAAATAACCCATTTCACACACACGTTTAAACAGGCCTTACACACTTGCTGCATGCATTCTCCAGGGGACCTTTAGATGCCGTTTCGTACACAGTGCAGCGTGGGCTTTCAGTGGTGTGAAATAAAAAGGTTAGTGCCACGGCAAAAGTTCCAAACACAGAAAATACGGCTCAGGATGCATAAATAATTAAACAGTGTGCATTTAAAACATGAGCCATTAAAAACAGCCTTGGGGGGGAGGGGGGGATAAAAAAAAAAAGAAACTGTAGGATGTAAGTTAATCTTTCATAAGGCAAACCTTCAGATGGTTGCTTCTTCACGGATGCTTCACAGTGCTCTGTTTCCTTTTGAACCAAGCATTCGTACAAAAAAGCATTTTGACAATCCCACTAGGATGCTCATCCTCCGTGTTCAGAGAGAGATTTATAAAGATCACAAGGCAGGATTGTGAATATAATGATCCCAGGGATTAGCCTTTCTTCCATCTACGGTAGGGCAGTCCTTTGGATCTAGCTGAAATCAGAGAGGGGGCTCTTGACTGTGAGCCAGCGTGCAGCTTTCTTCTCACTACGGCTGTCCCTTCCCCACCTTCTCTCATCTGCTGGCAATACTTTAAATACTTGAAAGTTTAAAGCAGTCGTATGGTAGCTATCACCCTCCCCGTCAAGGGAAAATGAAGGAATCTCCATTAAGAGTCAGTGAACTGTTGATCCTAGTCAGAGTGGATCTACTACTGGGAAGTGCTGTTTAAGTATTGATAAAGGAACATATTTAACCTACTGGAAAATCAAGCCCAAAGCAAAAAGCTTATTCAGAGGAAAGAATGTTTTGTGCTGAAGACACTGGGTAAGTACTTAGAAGACCTCTTATTTCCTCTTATCTCTTGAGATTGAGCAAGGAACTTGATTGTTAGCAGCCAAAGCACCAGAAAAGGTCAGCTCCTATTTAGGCATTTACGAGTGGATTTAATAGGAGCTGAGCTTACTCCCTAGTCAAGATGCCTGATTCAGGAACACATTTGGCAGTCACGCAGAGGCATTTCCGTGGCCACTAAGAGAAGAAAAGAGACACTTCCCCAGGGTGATCAGGCCAATGTAAAACCTAACTTGTGCTCTAGAGGTCCATGGGCTACGGCTGGAGTCCAAGGGTAAAAACAGTGTTCTCAGAAGACGATGAGACTTCGCAAAATGTTGTCTGAAACGCTGTGGCTTTCTGTCCAAAAAGCAGAGAAATAATGATGCTTCCCTTCTCTTGCTGCATACTGCTGTTTTGGCTCTAGCCTACAAGCTCTGAGGTGCAGGACCCGCCTCTCACAGTGCCTACCTCAACAGGGGTCTCGTTTAATTCAGGTTTTCTCAGACTATCAGAGTACAGTGGACACACATACGTTTAACAGAATTAACTGCTTTAACTCCTTGCACCAGAGGACTAAAGGAAAGGGCAATAACATACTAAAAGTAGCTGAAATAGTATCACTCACACAAGAAGAGCAAACTAGCACGCATGAGGAACTGTGTACCACCTGCCAGTACTTCCCCAAATTTTTAAGCATGTGAACATTTAAGTAATCACATTGGTTTATATAAGCTATATAATAAGTATATATAATAAATGACATTAAAAGCTTCTCATAAGAAAAGTACACTGGCAAAGACAAGAATCTGAAAGATCTCATGACTCAATGAGTTTGTGAGCGTGCCCTCAATTCAGTCCATTTCTGCAAACAGATTAATGGTACAGACTTTAATTACATGGTCACATACTGCTCTTTCTGCAGGTCCTCTGCTTCACCAAGTGCCTGTGAGATGTTTTCATTCCTGTAACTTTATAACACATTAATCACGGGTGATGAGGCCATGAATCAGTTATGCAAGTCATCCCAAATACATACTGATGAAATCTGTAAACCGCCACGCATATTCTGATTATCCACCTACGCTACGGATGAACTATTTTTGGATTGTTTTAAACAGCTCTGAGGATGTTTAGTGCTTTTCGGTAGCACAGAGATACCTGACCTACAATCCAAATAATACCACGTGCCTCAACTACCATGTGGTCATTTTCGAAAGACTCATTAAGGAAAAATGTGATGGTCCAACACTGACTGCCTTCAGATGTGACCTAGGGCAACCTTCTGCATGGAAAAAGCCTACCATAGTATCTTTAGACACAAGTTGTATCAAACTACAAAATGTAGGCTCCTAACTTTGTGATCCATTTAAAAAACATAAGCCCTGTGACAGTTTAATATGTTTTTAAAAATCTCATTTATACAAGGCACAATGTCGCTCGTTGCAATTTTACAGCTATGTGTGTGCGAACAGGACGGTCAAGATTTGCAGGGTATTTTTTTAAAAAATGTTTTATCTTTGGTGCTGGGTAGGTAAAAGGAGCTCTTTCTAGGAACAGCAGATGAAGTAATAAAAAGGCAAAGATGAGTAGATTTACTGTATTTAGCTCCTATTCGTCATACAGAGGCACGTACGCAGGTTGTTGCAACTATTGGTGTTATCTTTTCATGTTAGTGATTCGAAAGCCACCACTCACTGAGTCATAAATATTACATTTGGAAGGACCTTTCAGGCCATTCAAGCCACCCTCTTGCAATAGGTACAATGGTCCCTACTGGATATTCACAAGCATAATTCAGTTTTGCCATCAGAAGGGTCATTTGCCTTCTAATTACCACGGAAATAATGCAATGGACCGCTAGTTCTTCACTACAATACATATATTTCTTTCCAGTATACTCCAATACATACACACATATATTGTCCTAGTCTATTTAGTTCACTGCTAAAATATGTCCAGCCATGAGTACACTGTCCAATAAACCCCACTGCTGACCCAAAGTTTCAAACAACAAACCTCTTCCTGAGTTTTAAAGTCTAGTTTGAAAATGCATAGAGAGCTAATGGCAGCTTTTCTTTGAAGAGTACTGATAGTTAAAATACTTTGCTCTCAAAAATTCTGTTTTACTAGGATTTTAGAGGGGGAGGAAACAAGAAACAATGGCTTTGAAGTAATTAATCTTGGAGAAAGAAATTAGATCAGGGCTCATATTTTACAGTGATTTACATCTTGTGCAACCCCATTACATTTAATGGGACTACTGAAGGTCTGTGTCAACATGGAATGTGACTCTTCAGTCTTAAGTGCCGTGATTCATAGACTGGGTTGCAGTGGTCACTGTTTTTAGGATAAGACTTTATCTCCTGGGACTGCTGATAGAGACTTTAGTTTTATTTCTTTAGGGGTTTGTTTTCCCTTTGTTTTCTTCTTTAGGAATATGCAAGGGGATTAGCCAGTCCATTGGATGCCCATATTTCATGTCTTTTGCTGTCACAATTATTCTAAAGAGAGTACTTGGACTCCTGGCATGTACACTGTCATGTTTTTTGATGGCACACCAGTTTATTATTGATCATACAGGACATGTAGCACTCAGAAGGCAGAAGTACTGCCTGCAAGTGAAAACTAAAGGACAAGGCCAAGAGAGGCAGTATTTTATAAATATATATGATGATATTCCCCCTCTTAACTTCTATTTGCTTTCTTGCTTTCTCTCTTTTTTTTTTTTTTAGTCTTACAAGGACCTGGAACGAGTGTACGTGGGCTTATATATTTTTTTTTTTCCTGGAAAGGTTCATAATATTAAACTACTACTGTGGATGAACCAAAGTTGCTACACAGTTTTTGATGTTGCTGAAACAACAGACTACATGCAGACATCCAAGATGCTATTGAATGGAAAGTTTTGATGCCTTTTGCCATTTCTCAGGAGGGTTGTAAGAGTATAATGAATATTTAACATTTCTATTCTATTTTTATTAGATTTTGTAGCACCTTATAAATTGCAAAAAGCACTTATTGCTTTATTCCATATATACTTTTCCTGGCTGTGACTGTGAACTGCGAGAAAGCATTTAGAAACCACTTTGAAAAGGGAAAAATACTCTAGCAAAATTACTTCAGATTACTAAACTACCTTGAAATATATGAATAATTCTGTGGGATATTTCATAACTGCAGTTTCTAAGGAGTGCTGTGAGCACATTTCTCACTTGAAATGCAGTACACAAGGCCTGCTCCCACCCAGGAGTTTCCATGCAAAAGGAAAAAGAAAAAAAAAAATCTATAAAGTCACTTGTCTTTTATGCAGAAACTAATGCATGCAGGAAACAGATATTTAATTCTCTCACCACTTTTTTCTGTGAGAACTGGTGAATTTGCAATGGAATATTCCAAAGGAAACTCTGCTCAAGTTGCGCTGCTGCAGAAGCATTTTCTATTTGATACTATCCTGGCAGCTGTTGGAAGCACCGTGTCCTTTCTCTAGGTGCAGCGACTACGCGGGAGCGGGGTGAAATCTAAACCGGGAAACTCTAAATTAAGGCGTGCTACACTTTGTGCGTAGCCTAGGGCCTTCAATTTGTCCAGCTATGACTGCTTTCATGCAAAATCTTATTTCATAAAAGCTCGTTTGTACTTTGAGCTTGCAACTCCTTACCCAGAAGAGGATATACATACAAATAATTACCTTGTTAGTCTACCACTGCAGAAGACTACGGGTATCCGCTCCTAAGTGGTACCTGAGTGCTCACTGCCTTTCACAACAGAAGTAAAAATACCACAGGCATTACGGAAAGACTGTTTTTCTCCCCCAAATTGGACACCAGCTCATTAAAATCAGGGCAAAAGAACCTCCAAAGCAAACACAGAGGCTCGAAGCATTACTGTGTCCCTTCCCATTTCAAATGACAAGTGGGTGCTTTTGATTGTGGTGCTGCCTTTATCCACCGCCTTCCTAAAGACATGTAAAAAGAGATCTTCAAGGCTCAGTTTGAATCCCCTGCCCTCTGACTGGGTGCAGGACCAGAGCCTGCTGCTCTGTAGTTTGCTTCACTCTTTCTTTATTAATGGTTTTACCTTTCTCCCTCCTGATACCTCCCAGCTTGAGCACAGAAACCCCAGCAGCTATGTGACCTTTGCAGAGACAAGGAGGGGGAAGAGCGGAGAAGAGAATTTAGAGGTGGGTTTGATCTACTCCGCAAACACTGACCATGCCGCTAAACAAACAGCTGCAAGAAAAGACAAAGAAGGTCTGAGAACGGAAACCAACGTATTCTGAAAGCTGGGAGCGGTTAAACGCGATGAAGAGCCACAGCAGCTGACGGGGAGGGAGATGGGAGCGGGAGGAGGGAACGCTCTGTCACATGCATTAGGCATATTACAATTTTTCAATACTCACATTAAGAACAACCAAACCACAAAGTTTCATAACTTGTCATTTAGCTTAAGGGGGGGAAGAAGAAGAAAAAAAAGGTGGTTAAAAGAGGAATAATAAAAACATCTCTGAACCACAGAGAACTGCAAGGTGACCTTCAAACAAAATCAGGGGTGAGCAACCCACTTCTTGTCTTCAGATGTCACTCATTTCCTAGCTCGCTCTTTGCAAAGGGAGGACGAAAGAGTTTCTCGAGTCGGCTGCAGGAAGACGAACAGAACAAGGACTTTCTGTTTGCACTTCTGTGTTCCTCTTTTTAAAATAATAACGATGAATACTGTGATCAGAGGCGACTGCCTGGGGGATTTTTTCTTTCAGTTTTTCGTGCACATGGCTCCCTGCTGAGTGAAGGACCCATGCAAGTAAGTGGAGGGTTTGCACTGAAGAGACTGCACAAGGGAAACAGCCAAATTGATTGCATACCTCTCAGTTTGCACACAAGCACTGCCAAGTGCCTGGAGTACACAATCCAAAAGAGAGAACAGCACATTGTGTTCTCTTGAACTGGTTTAACTTCTTGCTATCTTAGGCACTCCTTGTAATAATTGCTCATATTTAAGATACAAGGCTGACTTTTCACTTAACCTTCCCTTGCTCTTCTATCGCAGTTTTAGTTCATAGATCTCAGGAATGTCATGAGTGTCAAGACCTTTGATGGCATTTAGGTGGGGAAATGGAGGTGCAGAAAGATGATGTCATTTGGGCTATGTCACCTGTCCCATCAGGGGATAACCCTGCAATCTCGTTCAGACCTCCCAAATTACAACCTTTTCTTTTGCAAATTGCTATCACTTTAAAATATGTATCCATAATAAGATATAAACTGTCATGTCTCAGGATATAAGCCAAACACTGAGCGGGGGCAGTGGATAAGAAGCTATTTTTCTTATGAGCAAATTATAACTACTACTATTGTCTACTACATCGTTTCTCACATGCTCCTTTGAAGCATCTGGTGTTGGCTACTACAGTCAGTAATTGGAAGCTTGTAATAAGACAATCATAAGACTTTCTCTGGTATAACAGTTCCTGTGTTCCAATGTTTAATAAATCACAAGATTTAAAAGATCTAAAAAACAACAACTCATTTACTCACTATTAGTATCCAGGAAGCTTTCAGCTGGCTTTTTTTTTTTTTTTTTTTTTTTTTAATTCGAGCTTTCATTAGCAATAACGGAAAAGAGTTTAGATCCTTATATCCTCATTATAAACGTTAACTTTCTGAATATGATCCCATTCATTTAGTGATGAAATAAATCTTTCTGCCACTACTCCTAGCTCTGTTCTCCAGGTGCAGCAGAGGCTCTGGATATAAGGCATTCAGCTGAGAATTACGAGACAGTGTTAAGCACTTCCTGGAGTTTGGAAAATCGTTCTGCATCTTCCAAGATGGGGTTAGTACGTCACAGGACATAAGCACCATCATGAGATAAAAGCTATTATTATCACTCAGTAAATGTTTCCCACAGTACAGTAGCAATGAGGTACCTGAGTCAGAAATGCAGTTAGCAATGAGAAAGCATCTCAAGTCATGAAGAAGTCTGAATGGTGGTGTGTGTCTCCATGGGGGTGTTCATATCTCCAAGACATGTAGATGTGGTGCTTAGGGACATGGTTTAGTGGTGGAGTTGGCAGTGCTGGGTTAACAGTTGGACTTGATGATCTTAAGGGTCTTCTCCAACCTAAATGATTCTAAGATTCTAAGATATCAGCTTCTTGAACTACTCCTTAAAGAGGGGCAGTGATGCTTTCTCATACACTTTCATATCCTCGAGCCAGCTAAGGAATCTCACTAACTTTTTCCAATTTTCCCTTTTGTTGGAAGAAGGGTATAATCTCAGTGACTGTGAATGATACCTGCTTAAAACCAAAAAAACTTAAAAGACTGTTCAGGAGGAAAACCAAAAGTTATTTTAGGGTTACATATATAAAGATACTTCTACACCTCTCACAATCTATCAGACCATAGTGAGCTCTGTCAAAGTGGGAAAAACAAATGTTGCTTCAGAGTCAAGGTTTCACAGGTCACCCTAAAAGCTTCAGCAGTTTATTTCCTGCTGGAGAGACCCCTTAGACATTTTCTGTACCTACGGTGCAAGCGAAGTTCCTGTTGAGGGCAGTAAGAGTGTGTCACGCAGGAGAGAAAACTGCACTAAAAGACCTCTGCTTAACGGGACAGTGAATTTTTACAAGTGGAAAGCACGTATAAGCTCTAACAGTGCAAAGTTTCCTCTGTGTCCACAGTTCAGGTCAGCGTACAGTGCTTTTCCCCCAGGCAACCTTTGCACAGAAAACTCCATCAAGGCAAGATTTGTGCCTTCAAGGGAAGCAGCAGGTTAACACTCACCTCAACCACTGTATTACCATGGACACCCCGGGAGGAGCTGCTACAGACAGAAAATTCACCACCGTCTGAGGCAATGCGCATACCATCATGTCAGCAACAGCTGGATGCGGCAAGGGTATCACGGCCCCCATAATTGCAGAGGATCAGATTTCTCTGCAGCAGAGAGTGGGAGCCGAAGAATGGCTAAACAGCCTGTGGTACAGTATCACGGGAGCCTGCAAATTGCATAGGCGAAGAATCAAAAAGAGCCGCGTAGTAATGACAATCCCGTTCCTTCCCGTGCCATCTGGTTGCACCATTACTGCTCCACACATCAGGCTGTGCATGCATAGTGATATAGGCAACATATTGCTGTCTTCAGGATCAGTGGTGCAGAGACCAAATCTGAGCATGGCATCTGCAATGACACATGTTTACACAGCCCCTGCACTTCACAGAGCTTCTGAAATTCAAATTCGTCCAAACCAGTGAGATATGCCAGGATTGCTCTGCCATTGCTTAGGTAGACAGCAGCAACTGCTGGGCACTCAAAAGTAACTATCCAGGAAGACAGACCAGGAGAAGATAGCCTGATAACAGGCAACTGGCAGGGATTGAGACTTACTGTATGGCCATACTCAACTTCTCTGCAATTATATAAAAAGTGATAAACTCGCTCTGCCTTGGGAATCCTCTGTCTACTTACTGATGCACTACGAAGCTTCGTAGCTAGTATGTGGCAGATTTAGATTAGATAGATACTAAGAAGAAGTTCTTCACTACAAGGGTGGTGAGACACTGGAACAGGCTGCCCAGAGAAGCTGTGGCTGCCCCTGAGCTGGAAGTGTTCAAGGTCAGGCTGGATGGGGCTTGGAGCAACCTGGTCTGGTGGGAGGTGTCCCTGCTCATGGCAGGGGGGTTGGAACTGGGTGGTCTTTGAGGTCCCTTCCAACCCAAGCCGTTCTGTGATTCTGTGACTCTATGATTCTATGGTCCAAGGTCAACGAACACCGTCAATCCAAGCCATCTTGCAGCAGAAACATGACTGGGACATCTGGGACACATGTACCTCTCTGTGGTCCATACAAAGAAAACAACAGACTGAGGAATCTGTCAGAGGCACCCACCTCCTCCTTTGATGAGGGAGGGCATTTAAGGTGATTAAGACCCTCTGTTAAACACCACAGTCGCTCACCTCAGATGTGGGCTGAGCATTGCTCCAAGCAGCTTGGAGGCCACCTCTAGCTTGATGATAAGCTCATGTCATCTTGAGCGACAGGGCTAGACTCGAGGAATTTGGACACACTACACAGGAGCTGGCTATCAACAGGATATGCAATAGGCACAGGTCTTAACCAAGTAACACCAAGTGATGAAGTGAATTTGGAGCAGTGCCAGGAAGACTACAGGACAGGAAGAAATGAAAGATTAAAGTGTTTTTAACACTGTCTCCACATGCTCAACAATGATTTTCTCAAGGGTCTTTGCTTTATAAATGCTCTGTGATGTATAGCATTTTTTCCAGATCTGCCCTTCATCTGATCATTGCTTACACAGAAAGAATCAAATTGCTATGGCAGTTGGATTAATCCTTTCAAAATGGCTTGTTTCTGCTTTTATTCTTAAGATGCATGGCATAGTAATTCCACAAGAACCTGTGAGATTGCTGATACTGTACACCACAGTAACTCAGAACAGGATTTCGCCCACCTTTACCCACACCCACGCCCCTAAAGAAATCAAGAGTGATGTTCTCAGATCCTCCTTTCAAAACACAGAATGCTTCAACAATATGGAAATACAACTAAAGCACTGACACATAAATGATGTAAAGCAAGTACTACCACTAAACAGGTCTCTGCCCTACAAATTAAGGGCTGCTGTTCCACGACTCCTAGGTGTCCCACAAAGGGATGGATCTTTCCTTGGGCATCTAAAAATGAGATGACTGAATGTGAATGAATCACCATAGGCTTCCTTAATAGTCAATGGAGAGGAACAGGTACCCCAGAGGACAATTTATGTCACACTAAAACAGGCATCTAAGGCACGTCAAATGGATTGCTCCCTGAAGATGCCTATTTCTTACTATTGACTAAAAAGGGAGCCCAGGGTGACTGGTTCAACCTTAGGCATCTAACTTTAGACTTCTAAAGTTGTGTGAAATGAATCACACACGTAGAGGGACTAGTAGATCATCTATCTTTTGTATGTCATAGAGCTTTAATTTTCACCCAGTCACTCTTTTGTTGAGCCCAATAACTTTTGTCTAAAATGTTTCCTCCAGAGAAGGCTTCAATCTTGAAGACATCAAAAGATGAAGAATTCATGACTTCCCCTAGCCCCTTGTTTTAATGATTAACTGCTATCACTGTGAAAAACACTGCTGGTTCCAATTCGCTCTTGGTTAATATTGCGTTTCCCTCTGCTATTTTTGAAGAGATTGCTGGATTTCCTCTCTGGAAGCACTGATGCAGTTTCAGATCACCAGATCTGAAGGCCAAGTGGTCCAGCCTTTTTTCCATTTCAGAAATAAAGATCTTTGTACAAACTTCTGCCCACCTAGCAGAAAAACTTCTTCATTTTTATATTGTTGAACTAGGACATTGTTTAGTAAGGCCGATGTTTTCCTATACCCTAGCTTCCCTGTGATCTGAAAGAATGATGCAAATATTAATAAATTATGTCTCAGTATCTGTTTAAATAAATAGTGCTGTGCACTCATCAACAGCAGAGAAACTAAAGGGCAGAGAGGACAAGCAACAAACTCAGGTCTAGAGCAGCGATGGGAGCTGCTCTTTCCCAACTCATAACAATGTCTTTCAAGCACTGGATTTCAATTAACACTCTGCCACCTTTAGACACACATTGTTTCTTTTCTACTGCAACAGGACACACACAGGTTGGAGAGGAGAAATTTTATCTTTAGTGCTTGGTTTCCAACAACCTTTGTGTTCCAAACACCTTTGTGTTCTCTTTATACTACCTCCAAAAGAAAAGGTTTCCAGTCTCTGACTTAGGCTGCATGGCACTACAATATATTGTGTGTTGCAACAATCCACAAGTTGCAATCATCATCTGAGACAGATTTTGATGGGCTTCACTTATTTTTACCTCTACATCAGTAACCACGTCAAATCTCAAACAAATCTCTGTGTATGATGAAATGAGCATTTGCAGATAGAAACTGGGCAGGGAGGAAAGCAGTTACCCAAATCACTTTGCAAAATTCAAAGGGCTGTGTGAATGCTAAGTGTGTTAGAACTAGTCCTTCGGCACAAGTGTCTGTAGTCTCTTTATTTGATTGCCATTATTTATATTATCATAGATGAGGAGCCTATTGCACCTTGCACTGCACAATCAAATAACAGAAATGATAATCCAGGTTTCTATTTTCACAGGGCTCCGTCTACTACAGCCAAAGTGAAAGAATACCCTTGAAAATATCTCCATATACAAAAACCCCAGGGCTATATATAGATGCTAGATCGAGTTAATCATATCATGCAGATAATGTTTCTATGATCAGCTTCCAGATACACCTAGTAACAACAAGGTTCCTGCCAATTTTATGCCTCTCGAGCTATTTCATAATGGACATGAACAGGAGACATCCTTAAGTATAAATATCTCTCCTGGTCTTCAGTTCTGTTATCTTATAGTACTCTCTTCACCTCATGTTTATTGCAACTGTGTGCTTTGTTTTTCCTATTTCAAACTGAATACTCCTCCTGAAGGAAGACCTCAGCAACTTTAACGAATCTTGTTATTACTATGCATGTCTAGAGCAGAATATGCTGTTATGAATGGTCCCCACCCACAGTGACCTAAGAACTCTGTGATCAGAGTCAGCGTAAGAAGGTATTGTTGTATGTGCGCATGCACACACACTCTTCCAACTACTACTACTACTACAAATTAGTATTTTTATTACTACATTTTTCTATCTATGTTCTTTAGCGCATCTACTTTTGAGGAACTGGCTTAAATGGATGCTGAAATCACTACGTGCCTGCAAGACAGAGCTGGAACCTCATTGAGTTTGCTTTTATACCAGCCATGCCAGAGCCTGCCCATCAAACCCTGTGCAAATTACTTCTTCCAAACCATCCAACCAAAACACAGTTTTAGAAATGTCCATGTACCTTCCCAGAGTGTTTAGCGTGCTTTAGATGAAGGTCATAATAAAAGTACTAGTTTTATTATTCCACAGTTTCAGCAGATGGTCTGAACTATTAAGAATCAATTTGAGCCTATTAAGAATGTCATCTATTCTATTTCCAGACAATATCACAGCAGTTCAGCCTCATTACTTATCTGTCACTATGAAAAGTAGCTAAACCTTCATCCATCACACCCAGCTACTCTTTGCCCAGAATTCTTGACCTATTTTTCCTGGGATTTTTCCCTGCTAAAATATTCCTCTCCTTTAAGTTCTACAGCAATGTGGCCACTCACAAAAAAAAAAAAAAAAAAAAAAAAAAAAAGGCTCTGAGAATATCTAGTCTACACGTAGCATATTTTCCAAAGAATCTCAAAGTACTTCACAAAGGACAAATGTATCATTACACCCATTACTCAGATGAGAAATCTGAGGTATGTGGTCATTTTTCTACATAATTTAACAAATTTTGTGATCTCTGAAGGTAAATGAAGAAATCAGTGCTGACACAGCACGAGTTTCATTTTTTAAATCATACAGGCTCCCAAAATTTCCAGGACTACTGTCAGCTCTTTTTTTCCAGTTGCTGCTCTGTCTTCTTAAGCCACTCATTTTAAAAAAATAATTTCCAAATAATTATTTCCAAATTTTGCCTTGGCTCAAAGCTATTTTTCCTTGGAAAATATGAATAGTATTTCTGTAAATTCTGCTTACTGACTTTTAAAGTCTACACGAGTAAATCACTTCCCCACTTCACACTGCACCTTAATTAGCAAAGTCATTAGTCACTTATTCCTAAGTTTTGAAAAACCCAGTGTGATCTTTGGAGGCCCTGTTTTGGAGGATTGAGATTCAGACCCATATTGCATACTTGTATTTTTCTTTTCTCTCTTTTATAAAATTAACCACAAACTAAGTAACTGTCATTTGACTACGAACAGGATTCAAAACTTCAGTGGCTATCCAGATACATTCATTTTATCAATCATGTTTATATAATGCTTAATTACGTCTAACCTATTGAAACAAGACTATCATCGACATCCATAACTACCATGTTAATTCATGCTTATGGACAGATGAGAAGTAATCACTAAAGGTACAGTCATTAACATGTCCTCATGTGACCGCAGCTGTGATATACTTTATTGCGTGAATTCAGGGGGGAAAGGAAAATTTTGATTGCAATAACTTAATCACATTAGGAGACAAAATATATAATACATATCGCCTATCTATTTTTATATGACTACATAGAAAGAGACACTTCAAAAAAAAAAAAAAGCTTCAAATTCACTACAGAGATATTTTTCCTGATATCTAATACAACTGCCACTTTAGGAGAATATGGCTTTTTTCCATCTCTGGAAACACGAGAAGCATCAATCAATACTTTCAGTTGCTTCAGAGGCAGTATTAAACAAGAGAAAAGACCACTTCCTTTTCTGCTATGTTCTACTATGAATGTCTACACAGAAGGCCTATGTTCCAGCCAAGGCAATTAATGATTAATGAAAAACAGACATAGCCTATTTAGAGAAAGCAGGGAGCCCACGAAACTGAGCACTGCATGATGGCTTCATTAAAAAGAAAAGGATTGAGCATCATCTTGGGGCAGGGGGGAAGTCGGAAGCCTTTTTCTGCACTCTTTGAACTTCCATTGAGCAGGTTGCTGAGCCATTTTCCTATGGTGTTTCATGGACCACACAGGAGGAAAGATTTTCATCAGGTAGAAACCTGTACTGAAATTGTCCATCTATGGTACTGTGTGGTTCTTCTCATCGCTGAGTCACTTGACTGGGAGATGACTTTGGACTTGATCACTTAATCCACTCCCTGAGTCTGTGGTTGCAGTCAGTCTCACCATTAACATCCTTGACACACGGTGGCTGGACTACATCACGCACTGGAGAAGGTATATGCCGACTTGACAGCTGCTTCTTCTGCTTGTAAGATCTTTAGAGCTGTAAATGTTTAGCTAATATTTACTCTATTTCAGCTTATGGGCTGGATTTTCTCTTTTGTAGCCAGCTGGAGGGGCAGTGCGGCAGTGGAAAGCACAGGAGAAATTTGGGCTGGCTTGGCCAGAATCCTGTCTGGGATCCCCTGAGGAGAAGACGTTGCCATGGCAGCTTTGCTGTTCCTTCAACTGGTGCAATAGCTGCTGTTGCTACATTAAGCCAGCTCTGCTGGTCTGTGAAGGTGAGTAGCCTTCTCTGGGTAATTAGAAAACTACCTGCTTCCCCACATGCTTCTGTTCCTCATCCCTCCATCTGCCTAAGATACACAAAGATTTTGTTATCCTTTCTGGAGGAGATGACCTGCCACAGCTGTTATGCTCTTCATCTCTCAAGACCGTAACAGCCAGCTCTGGCACATAATGGGCTGCAGCTTTTACTGAGGGACTCAAGCTGTCCCAGTAAGATGCCTCCTAGAAATGGGAGTGTGATGTACTTTCATTTTAGATCTGAGCTCCACAGTGGCATTCATCTGCTCCTTCTAGGGTTTTTGTGCTTTTGTCTAGTGCCTATGGCATCCAAAGCTACTACAAAAAATATCCGAAGGGCTGAACTGCTCAGGAATGACCCAGTTGAGATCTACAGCCTGCGATCTTCACTTGGTAAGAAAATCTCAATCTTTTACTTGAAGAATTGAGAAAGGTTGGCCCCTTGGCAAACACAGCCAAAGTGCTAACATCCCTTCACCTCTTACACAAGGCCTGATGGCTGGATCACACAGATGAGCCAGAGTTGAAGCTCTTTGTCTCTCAAATCCACATCTCACACCTCACTGGAGAAAGCCCTAAGGCCACCGATGACTCTGAGCAGCAGACATTCACCCGTCTAGCCTGCTGAAACTGTGCCAGATGAAATCAATGGGATCATAAGCATTTAAATAGGAATTACTACTGCTCAACCAGCTAAAAATGTCCTTTATCAGACACAGCCTCAGTCACATCCCTTCTTTTGAGCTATAAACAAAGCACATCAAACTGGAGGTTGCATAGGTACATGTGTAGCTAGCAGCCTCTGCTCTTTGTCTTCTCAAGGTAACATCCATTACAGAAGGAAGGAAGAGGTATGGTTTATTGCATATGGATCTTGCGGTTCTGGAAATGATACAATCACCATACCCATCTCACAGAGCAAGTCTGCGAAATGAACATATGATTAAGAGGTTTGAGGTCTCTACGTTAAAAAGAGACATAGCAATGTTGCTGTGATTTAATTCATGCATGCATGCACTTCAACCCAGACCAATTCCCAGGGGTTAAAATGAAACAGAGTTTAAATCTAACAAGGGTAGAGACTTGTAACCAATTCCTAGGCTTCTCAAAGAGAATATCAAATGACGTGAAATCTTTAATTGCCCTGAATGAGATACAGACATCTGAAATGGAGTTACTTGTCTCCTATCAAAAAAAAGAAAGTTAATTCTTTACCTTCTTTCTACCACCCCTAGAAAATAAAACTTGTTCAGGCATAAAAGTAGACTAAGCTTTACTAAAACCAAGCACAGATTTTAAGCACCTACTTTAAAAGCACAAGTTGTTTGTGCAACTGATATGATATTATGAAACTTCAGACACTTCTTTCACAACTGACAAGGAACTGAATGCATTAGACAGGCCTGTTTCACATCAGAAGCCACAAAGGCTCCCAAGCCCGTATTCCTCCGGATTTTTTTCTAAACTCCATTGTTTGTGGTTAAAAAACCAAAAGGGTCTGACCCATTTAAAAAGAAGAAAATCTTATTTCTTAGGCTGCAAATGATACTCACTGCTAGCAGAAAAACAACTGGAGCTTAATCCTCCTGAAGAAAGGAAATGTCCCAGGTCAAAGTGACTACACATAATCCCCCACAGAAAGTAGGGAAAAAAATAAAATACACCAGGTCCAGGCTGGTGGTGCAGAGCCACATAGCACTGGCAACGGTTACAAATGGCTCTGTCAAAGCCAGTTGATTTCCATCTAACAATTAAAGCAGTGAGATGTTTTTGGTGGAAGGTTAGCATTACTTTTTTTGGCAAAGCAGAGTTGTACCTTTATTCTCAAATATTGCTTCATGGTGGGAAGCGTTGCACACAGTAGTGAAAAACAATAATCTATCTTCGAAGTCCTTTTGAAAGGTCCAGCTCATTCCAGTTCCTCAGGACGAAGCAAGACAAAGCTAAGTGGAATTGTTTCCATTTCACAGATGGGAAAGATGAGGCAACAAAGCAAAGGATTAAACTGGCGGTGGGGTGGGGTGAGGGAGGGAGGTTGGTGTGATTACTGCAGTCTCAGGGAACCTGTTTTTTTTTGCATTTGCACTCGATTTTGGGGTAAGCATTTCTGTGCTTTTTACCAGGATAGTGCACGAGATCACTACATCTGCAACTCATCGTGCAGCGTAAGTGCATCAATTGGCCTGAACATCAGGGAAGTGAGCCCTCAAGTTTGGATGAATCTCTGGCCTTTTGCCAAGCATGCAGAGATCTTGTTAACTAAAATAATTACTGAGTTAACCTCTTTGCAGGCAGAAGAGGAAATTACAGGAGCCAATTTTTTTGCCAAGCCTTAGCATGAGAACTCAGGGCATCCTGGGTCTCTCTGCTGCTCAGATCACTGGGTTTCCTCTATGTCCCAGCAATTCCCAATGCAAATGCATTTAGCAATAAGGAAGACACATACTCAAGCAGGGACTTTGCTGCCGCTGCTGAAGGAAAGAGACAAAGACTCTTAGCATGACTACAGACAATCTAGTACTGAACTTGTGGACTGCTCATTTTCCCTTGGAAACTCAAGTTAATCACTTTCCCTTTTCCTAGCACTCCGCAATGAGTTGCTCTCTGAGGCGCTGACCCTGTTACTACTGACTACCGAGCCTAACGCTTATTATCATGGTAAGTCTCATTGGTTAAAGCAGTCTTCTTCTAATGGTTTTCAAATACACCTCACAGCCTGGCATAATTCACCACTGCCTCATCCCAATGCAAAAGAACAGTGAAAAATTTACATTTTATTTGCACAGTGTGTGTATTTTCTGTAGTGCAAATACTTCCAAGATGCAGGGCAATGTCCATTAGGACCCCAGTTTGTATTGGCCAAACTGAAGTTGAGAGGTTACTAAAACAAGTCTCTGTTGGTCACAGATCAAAAGAAAACGAGATAGATTTCATCTAGCCTTACCACCTGTACAGACCACACAGTTACCCTGGTTACTCCTTGCATCAAGTCCAGTACAGTTTAAATAAATCACACATTCTACAAAAACCACCTGTCGTGTTCCAAGGCAGCAAATATCCAGGAACCAACTTGGTTTAATCTGTTAAACATTTGCCCCTTTATTGTAACTTGTACTTGTCTGGTTTTAACTTCTGGTCATATGTTTTGTTCTGTTTTTCTCATTGTGGTGGGTACTTTCCATGGGTAATTTCTTTGTATACAGAACTCCGTAACTTGCATTTTATTGTATGGCACTCCCGAGTTGCCTGGCAAGTCAGTCTGTTTCAGTGTCTGTCGTCATGAAAAATCAATCTGTCCAGGAGAAGAAATTACAAAAAGGATGTGAAATCATGACAGTCCGGGTAATTTCCTTTCCAACTATAGCTCTGTTGACATTAAATACAACATTAGGAGCTATGAATTAGGTTCGTCATGTACGCTCCATGCAAAGAAAAAAAACAAATGGAAAAGTTAAATATTTACTCTCTGACAGCTTGTTTTTTTGCAAGTGTATTTTCTAACTAAAGTTCTCCAAAACCATCCCAAACCGTTTTGCCAAGGGAACTGCTTTTTGCAGGATCAGGAGATTGTGTTTGCTTAAGCACGTCTGTGGAGCCAAAAGAAAATAAAAAGAAAATAAATAAAAAATTTTTGAAAAACTTCTTTCACCCATTCCTCATCCATTATTTTATTAACCACAATTGTAAGGTTAGAAAAATATCTGCTCCATTAACCTCCAAGGCATCAGACACAGGAATCCAAAGCTCATTTTGTACTTCGGTTTGCTAACTTTCAGCACCTACTGATACTGTGTGGCACCGTGCAAAGTGGACTGGACTGCGATTTTTTTAAATGGCAATTGGTCAAATCATTCTTTCGGTTATTAATAAATACCATACCCCAGGATCAGTTCAAACTTTCCACTACATGCTTGAGGTGACTGAATGATAAACAAATGATCAGTGGGAAATTTTGATGCTGGCATGTGCCATCTGGTTAGCTTTTAGAAGGAGGAAGTGAGAAGATGTATGGTTGATTTGCCAAAGTAGTTTAAAAGAAAAATATTTAAAAAAAAGAAAAAAGTACAGTCCTTGCATCTTCACTTGCTTACGCAGATACCTATAATCAGACTTTTACTTGTACAGAGAGGTGCCAAAATAAACAGGACTTGCTTTCAGAGCATCCATTAACTTCAATTTGGGTACTCAGTGTGCTAAGGCTCTCTGTAAGAAAGTTTACTTTTAAGTGCCTAAAAAGGATTGAAGTGACTGGCTATGAAACAGTCATCCTCCTGATTTGGACACTTCTAGAAAGGCAAAAGCACGAGGATAATGGGATGTCTGAAATTGATTCATTTCCTGGCTAGATCAAATTCCAGACTGATTTAATGTAAGTGACCAAAGCATAAAGGAACTAATGTGGTACTGTTCACTGCGGGTAGTGTATGAAACAATGTCATTAAACTGGGGTGAAGGAAATATAGATGAGATATTAAAAGAAACAAGCAAATGGTAAGGACAGTTGCATGTTGGTGCAGGTCGCCTGAAGGACACACCATCGCTGGATGGGCATAGGAGCAAATCAGATGAATGTGTGTTGGAATAGTTTGAAGTAGAGCTGGTCCTGCCTCAAGGAGGATGGATGCAGTGACCTCTTGAGCTTGGTCTGATAAGACGTCATACATAGCTCTAGAGAGAAAGTATCCTCTAAGGGTGACAAGTGACAGTACCAGACTCATGTTTCTCTCCCCAGATGGCCACACCTTTGGTAATACTGGGACCATACATTCTTAGTAAATGAGGACATGATCTGTTGCAGCTAATTTAGAAGAATACAGGACCACCTGCACGAGGAGAGGAGAGGAGAGGAGAGGAGAGGAGAGGAGAGGAGAGGAGAGGAGAGGAGAGGAGAGGAGAGGAGAGGAGAGGAGAGGAGAGGAGAGGAGAGGAGAGGAGAGGAGAGGAGAGGAGAGGAGAGGAGAGGAGAGGAGAGGAGAGGAGAGGAGAGGAGAGGAGAGGAGAGGAGAGGAGAGGAGAGGAGAGGAGAGGAGAGGAGAGGAGAGGAGAGGAGAGGAGAGGAGAGGAGAGATCTTTTCCCTTAACTTTGTGAGAACTTTTTTATAAAAGGTCAATAGAAGAGGAATAAATATCATCTTTCTCTGTGCAATTATATGGCCTCTTTCATATGAAGATCTCAAAGCACTTTTCAACCATTAATTAAACCCAGGAACTGAGTGGGATGTCACTAATCTTCTCATTTGTAAAATGCAAAGGGAGTTAACAAGTTGAGGTGTCTTGCCCACAGGCTGTACGGGAGGACAAAAGCAAAGATGGAGGTGCAACCTTGGGCCCAAGTTTTGTCTAAAGTCAGGAGCTTTCCTCCTCCAAGACCACTGAAAACAGGACATTGGTAATGCAGGGAAATTTGATTCCCAGCAGTCTGATGCAAAATAACAAAAAATCCCGTAGCCTCCTGGGCTTCAAATACCCTTTGGCTCTCTTTCTCCACTAGATGCTGCTGCTTGTGCCCACTGTCAGCACTGAAACACCCAAAGGAAAAGCCAGAATAAAATGAAGACCTCTGGATAGAATAACATTTCTGTTATATACATGGACAAACACCCACAGAACATTGAGGTGGCCATGGTGCCATGTCACAAACTGCAGGACACATTGGCTATTCTAGACACCAGGTGTCTAGGACATAATGATGTCTTAATTAATGGCTAAATAATGACCACTTACAATTAAGCTGTCAGAAGACAGAGGAAAGAATAATGGTAAGTACAATTCCCTGTTTACAGTAGAAGTCCCTTCCATTTCTTATGTCCTGGGCCCGGTTCTTAAACACCTTTCTTGTCCACAGACTTTTTCTTTCCTATTTTGCTTGCCTAAAAGAGAAACGCAATTTCAGTCCCAAAGAAGCCTTCCTCATGAATTTAGGATCATCACTTTCTGCTTTCAGGTTGAGGGGCAGAAAGGGGAGAAAAGCCCGCCTGAAATTTTAACAATTGGTGTGGAAATACCCACATATGAACTCCAGACCCTTGGTTTTTCAGCTATAGCAAAGTTTCCCTGCTGGGAAACCCTTGGGCCAGTCCATCTGTCGTACAGTACGCTGAATACTACTGCAATGGCACTTTAACAATAACTGTGCTCTTTTGAACCTCCCCATTCAAGTCACTCCATTGATTACTCAGAAGAATGCAGACTCTTGTGTTATTTGATCGGCACATATACTCTGAGAATTTAATCCCCTCAAATATTTTTCAATAACTTCCTTTAATTACAAGGAAAACACGTCGAGTGATGCATGCATTGAAGAGCTTCCCCTCATGTCTCTCTCTCTTTTTTTTTTTTTTTTTTCCTGTTTAATGAAGAATTTGAATCACTTTTCAGCTTCTTAATCCTATAATCCTGGAAGGAATTTGCTCTCTTCCAAACCCTGGGGGTGGTAGGCTTATGCTTAGTACAGTACACCCAGGAGATCTTTCAGCAGGGTCTTTCCAGAGGAGTCCCAAATACCTGCATTCCTCAGCTGTGTGGCCAGCGTGTAACCCAGCCTCACCAAAAACTTAAGTGCTTAAGTGATTCAGGAACTGACTTCTCCATGGGAGGTGTGGGGATAACACATCACAGTGGTCACAAGGCGTTCAGAGAACCAAGCTTTGCCAAGAGGAACGGGTGCCCGGCGCCAAGCAGCACGGTTTTATCAACACATTTATTACATTCCATGAATCCATTCTTCTGGAGAAGGAAACAGGCAGGGAAAGGGCCACCATGCTAATGCTGCATCCTTGCACCTTACTGCCTCCCATTCTCTGGGGAGACTGAGGAATGATGGACAAGTCTGTACAGCTGCTCTTGTTGGAAAGGGTGGCCTGAACCTGTTGGCTGCACGACCTTTGCCTTGAAGGGAGCTGGGTGCATTTGCAGCACGCGATGCTCTCCCCTGAGAGCACGGTGTGCTTACTGCACAACAGCTTCAGACTTGTCTAGTTTTGTTTGAAGAAAAATCTTTGCTGTTGCAATAAGACGGCTCTCTTCGCAATGAAACCAAAGTCCACAACTTTCCTCCTCCTGGTTTTCCTGCAGTATCAAGGAACTCCAATGATACATGAAGTACCAATTTTCCACCTTGACTTTCCAGGCTGTTGTTTCTCAAGGGGTGGCCTGTGGATCTTTAGGGATCCATAAAATGTCAAAAAATAGTGCATGGAACAACTGTAAATGAGTAAAACCACAGTAACAACCCAAACCCTTCCCTCGTAATTCCATGTGTGCCAGCAAGTAGACAGGGGAAAAGAAAGCTGTAAATACACTTTCAAAGTTTTGCAGCATTTTTAACTGGTTGTAAATCAAACACCTTGGGGCTCCCTTGACCAGAGCAGGTCTTGGCTTACTCTCCAAATGTCTAAGGGTTCTTTCATTACAAGCAGTGGAGAAATGCTGCTGCAAAGGCATCTGCTATTCCCTCCTTTCCCATTCTAGGTCATGCTCCTCAGCAAGCTTTCTCCTCATGCTTGTTAGTTCAAGTAACCACTGTTTTGTTGTTGCTTAGTTATCTAATCCTGTTACATATAACCACTGTCATTACACTTTTTGCTAAAGTAACAACACTATGAAAACTACTAAGAAACCTGAACAACCGTAAGTGGTTGTGGAGATAAGACGCCATCATGGGGCTCAGCTGAAATATGGCTGGGCAAAGAGGTGCACCTGGGACACGTTGACGTACTGCGGACACAGCATAGATACAGTGCACACGGCAAGGACATGTGGGGCATGAGGGTGTTGCTTGCAAATCACCTCCCTCCGGTTGAGGGAACTGAAACTCGAAGGCCAATATTTCAGTGCTGGATAAGCCTGAAAGCTTGGCCTGTTTTCAAAGGTTTGCACATTTTAGTGCAACTCAGATGATAAGTTTTATGATCTGACAATTGACAAACTTGCTAACACCTTAATCACAGCTCAGCTGGCAGAAGATGATGAAAAATTATGTCATACTGTGATGTATGACTGCTGCTTTCCATTGCCATGATAGACTCCAGTATCTATTTCATGCCCCGATAGCCCATCTCATGTTGCTCCTTCTACAGGGGCAATGCCTTTGTTGCCTGCCTGGCTGAAGCACTGTATAATAAGCAGCAGCATAAATTAGAGGTCTACCATTGATGCAAAGCGATTGCCTTATATTTTTCAAAATTTTTCACTTATTTTACCATAAACTTGCATTAAAGGAAGACAATTTTGCTGTCATCAGAAGAGAGCTGACATAAAACTGATTGAAGGAACGCACCTCTAGGAATATTTTGCAGCATACATGGCAAGCTGCGCATATATGACAGTAGCGGATGGGATACATGCCGATGTCCTGTCTAGGAGAAAAGTCTCATTAGAGCGGACAGGACTGACAGTTTCTATCCAGACTTTGCATGTACATAGTGCTGCCATCACCTCGAGCTTGGAAAGTAGCTGGGCAAGTTTAATGAACAAAGCCCATTAAAACCCTCAGGTTTGCAGAAGGGTGATCCAAGTCACACGGAAGTTGTCACTTGCTGCAGGTCACACGTCAATTCAGGACTGGAGTTAGTGACAGAACCTAGGAAAAGAGCTGAAGGAAAAATATATTTTTGGGGAAAAAAATCTACATAAAATAGCTCAGGAAGTGTATTTCCTCACATTCTGGGTGAAAAAAAAAAAAAAAAAAAAAAAAAAAAAGCCCTATTCCTTTTACTCTCTCATCTACGTTTCCTCTCTTTTATCCTTCCTCCACTATTCATCTTTGTCAATACAAAGTATGTCTTTCAATAAGAAAACCTAAAGCATTTCCTTGGAAAATAGCAGCACTTCATGTTTTTTCCAGAGTTCCTATCTCCATTTTTGGACCCAAAACTATTGGTTGAATTTAGTACCAATGTATGAACCAGTTTTTTGGTTATACTTTTTTTCCCCACAGATTTTCTGGTAAAAATACAAAAACCTAAGCAATAATCACTAGTCCTCAATAGGAAACCACATACCCATGCCTTTCTTGCGCTTTCGCTGCCTTTGCCCTTGTAATAGTTGAATTATCAGCTGTGACCCCAGCGCTTACATGGCACTTCAAAGCCTCGTAAGGACTATTATCCCCTCTCAAAAAGCAGAAGAAAGTGAAATGCAGTGCACTTCTTGTGTGAGCTTGTGGTGGGACAAAATAAACACTCTGGAAAGGGAGCCCTGGGGAGATGGCTCACCTCCAGCAGCACAGACCAAGGGCTTTTCTTTAGCAAGAGGAGTGTTTTGCTCAAAGAGCCGCACCCAAGCAAAGACAACCTGGGAAGGTAACGTCGCAGGAGCTGTAATCCTGCTAGGATGAACCAGACCCTTCAGCTTGTGGATTTGTTGCCTCTGGAGGGTGTTCGAAGAGGGGACGTGGGAGGGGGCACAGATGTGTCCCCTTGGCGTGGGTGTATTTGGAGCCAAGTAGTGTGCATGGAAGCACAGGGGTGAAGAGGAGGGGGATGACCCCTTGCCATGTCTCTGCTCTCTGCGGTGTGCAATTGGGTGAATTAATAAGAAAGGAGTCCAACTACTGAATTTGCCCTTCTCCATGTTTGCCATGGTTTTCAGTACTGAAAGACTCACTATTTGTAA
Source organism: Leptosomus discolor (assembly GCF_034619465.1). Lineage (NCBI taxonomy): Eukaryota > Metazoa > Chordata > Aves > Leptosomiformes > Leptosomidae > Leptosomus > Leptosomus discolor. The sequence goes on along the minus strand of NC_141419.1, from coordinate 88,912,925 downwards.
GATCCCAGGTGTGCTTAATAACAAAAAAAAAATCCTAACCATTCTCATAAACACAGATTCTTCTTTTTTTTTTTTAATGAAATACAAAACCCGGGGACCCCCTCACCCACAGAAATCCCTCCTCTCAGCCCCATCCACCTCCCTGCATGGACAGCAGGGCCACTATGAGCAAAGGAGAAGGAGCAAAGCCCGAGGGCACTGGCAGGGCACAGCAGTCAGTGTGTCACTGTGATAATCTGCTTAAAGGAGGCGGCCAGGGCATAATTAAATATCCTGGTCTGAAGTCCTAATAGAGCAGCTGGAAGATCTGATGCTTTCCCCATAATAAACTGCAGCTCATTTATTACTGCTTTGCATATGTATCTAGAAATCAGTTCAGCCCCAAGCCCTGACTCTCCCCATTCTCTATCACCAGAGATACCAACCTCCTGTTCTCAGGTTATTGTTGCAACGATGAAACCTACTTTTATCTACATCTGAGAAGCCACAAAACTAAGCAAGCAGATTTTGTCACACGTTTTCCTGTGGCAGCCACAAAACAACATGTGACAAAATCTTCTTACAAAATCATTGCAAATTCATAAAAAGGAGAGCTGGCCTTTCCGAATACCCTTTTCTACTATTTTGTTTTCACATTATCAGGGAGGACGCTTTGAGTTTCCAAACATCCTTTAGCAATTCAGCAGGGTGAGGAGCAAGCAGTTGGAAGTCACACAGCAGTCAGCCACTGGACTCCTCAAAAGAGAAGAAAACCTCTCTTAGGTTGTGTAAGTCCAACAAGACAGAAATATTTTCTGTCTACTGATATATCAGAGATCTAGTAACAGGGAGGTGAGAAAGCTGCTTAGGCTCATTTGCTCACTGAGAGCATGAGAGTAGAGGACATGAATAAATTTTGGGTATAGACAGGAAGAAGCAGTGGGGACAACCAATGGAACGAAGGTTAAGATGGAACGTAGGCCAACAGCACCCTGGCCTGTATCAGCCATGGTGTGGCCAACAGGATCAGGGAGGTGATCGTGCCCCTGTACTGGGCACTGATGAGGCCGCCCCTCGAATGCTGGGTGCAGTTTTGGGCCCCTCACTGCAAGAAGGACACTGAGGTGCTGGAGCGTGTCCAGAGAAGGGCAGCGAAGCTGGTGAGGGGTCTGGAGCACAGGTCTGGCGAGGAGCGGCTGAGGGACCTGGGGGTGTTCAGCCTGGAGAAGACCTCATGGTCTCTACAACTGCCTCTGGGGGGAAACCTCATTGCTCTCTACAACTGCCTGAAAGGAGGCTGCAGTGAGGTGGGGTCGGTCTGTTCTCCCAAGTAACAAGCAATAGGATGAGAGGAAATGCCCTCAAGCGGCACCACAGGAGGTTTAGATTGGACATTAGGAAAAATATCTTCACTGAAAGAGTGGTCAAGCACTGGAACAGGCTGCCCAGGGAAGTGGTGGAATCACCATCCCTGGAGGTGTTCAAAAAACGTCTTGATGTAGCACTTGTAGACATGGTTTAGTGGGCATGGTAGTGTTGGGTTGACGGTTGGACTTGATGATCTTAAGAGGTCTCTTCTGACCTAATGATTTATTATTCTATGATTCCATCATCTGTGTTGAGGGGATTACAGGACACAGGGGATGCACTCACCATGAGCTAGATATGACAACACAAGAGACCCTGTCCAGCTCTACATTGACCTTTGCACAAATATCATTCAGATAGGCAGAGATGATAGTAATAATGGTGGTCAGGATGCCTAGCATGCACGGCTCTCTCCTACACCCAGAGATCTGTTTTGGCTATATAGGGAGCCTAGAAGTCCAGCTGGGACTAGATGCCCACCTTCTTAAGACAGGTATAGGGTGATAGTTGCACCCTTTGTCATCCCTGTTTTCTCCTCCATATGCTTCCTCATAGTCCTGAATTTTAATGGCTTTCCTCACCCTTTGGCCCCAGCTATATTTGGTTCTTCCAGAAGGTGACATCAAATTTCCCACTGATGTAAAGCATGATAGCTCCACTTTGGCCATGGCGTTACACGAATATAAAACTGGCAGGAGATCAGTCAGTCCTTCAGATACAGCAGACATTAACGGCTGAAGTTCATTCAAATACTGTAGCTTCCACTTGGATTATCTCGCCCTTTTGTCAGGTTAATCAAAATGTGCCTGGCTGCCTTATCCCTGATGCTCAAAGAACACGCCATGTACTCTGACCTTTTGCAACATGCAAGAGATCTATATTTCACATGCCAGCTATTCATCAGTAAGAATAGGTAAACCTAATGGCTTCCTGCAAGAATGCTATTTTCATAGAGATAAAGAGAAAAGCAATCTAATAAAAGCACTGTCTTAGAGAGCAGCCATCATTTTCTTCTAAGAAAAAATTCATTTTTTGCTAGTAAAACCAATCGTCGGACTCACAGATTTTTTAATTTTTTTTTTTTCCTTTCCAACTGAACAAAAGTAGCTGCAAGGTAAATAAAGTGCTAATTTTCAGGAGGCTGGAATTTGTGAAGGAGCAGACATTTTTCAGGACTCATTCTTAAGCAGAGGTAGTGGCATGCACCTTTAACGTTTGGATGCCAAGCTGTCAGCAAGCGACTTCAACACCGCCTTTATCTCTGCTCTTTTCTATTTATACATTACACAAAGCTATTTTTTCCTGGGTTTAATTGCACATCAAACGACCAACTGAATGGATTAGTTTGGGAGGTTGCTGATAGCAACACTGGGGAATCCAGCAAATGCAGGTCTAAAATTTCAGTTCTTTCCAGCAGTATATTAGCTAATATGGGGAAAGCCAGTGAAACACTTAGCAAGCAAAAGCACCCTGGCTGTGCTTCTATTATTTGCAAGTTCAAGCTGGACATAGAGAAGATTAAATAACTATTTATTATATTAACTCCCTCCCTCTAACCACACATTTCCTACTGAAGGAGACACCACTGGCCATGCTCATTTCAGTCTTTCAGATATGTAGTGGCAGATCTTTGAAGACATTCAGGTGTCTCAGAGTCCATGAACATGTCCTTAAAAATGGAGTATAGCCTCCTATTCATTCAGGGATATATAAAATTAATCTCCTAGTCACCTTTAGGCCAAATATATCTGACTTGGCAAGTATGGATTTTGAAAGACTGTTTCAGGATTACAGGAATACAAAACACAACATTAAAATTGATTATATTGGACACTGTATCAGGCTGAGTGTTTCACTGACTTGGGAAGCGAACAGAAATGCCTGCACCTCTGTATTCCCCTTATGACAGAGATGTGACCACTGCAAAGTACCTCAGCCAGCTTAAAACCGTTTTCCCAGAACTGAGCTCATCTCCCCTAAGCTCTACGCACAAGAAAGGTAAACAAGCCCCACTCCAGTCTAAATTGCACAGCCTTTTTTTGACACGTTGACTTCACTATTTTTGCCTACTTCCCCAAGCTCTCCAGCTCATACTGACTTCGCTTCTCTCAGATGAAACCTCCAGCAATGCTGCTGGTGTTTCAAGATCCTTAAAACTTGCCCGCTTGAATGTCTCAGTGTCAATTATTGCTTATTTATGAAAGGAAAGGAAAAGCAAAACACACCAACCCAGACACAGGAAATAATGACTAGACAGAGCTCCACATTCATAAATAAATCAAGATACTTCTTATAGCTTTTACATAATCTTAACGGGTTGTTTTGTTTTAAAACCAGCACCATTTTAGTAGGCCTTTTTGTTCTACTACTGTTGTGCTACTTCTAAGTGGGAGAGGTGTTTGACAAGTGAATCTTCAATAACAACAACTGCAGCCTTTATTGACTTTTCTGAAAATACTGAGCTAACTCAGAATTACTGAGCCTTGTGAGCGTAAACTAAAACAATAAGTGACTGGTACACATTGCATGAGAATTTATTTAACGTTAAACTCAACAGAAGCTGATGGCCAAACCTAGAGACACTTAACTGCTGTTGGAAAACCTTTCTCCTCCCTGGATTGGATATAATCTACCTCTGGGCTTTATTCCACTGCACACACACAAGTATAATTGACCATAATAATTTATAATGGTGCATAAATTTGTAATATGGCCGGTTTCCTTAAGCTGTTTCTGTTCACTTGCAGAAATGTGACTTTCTGAAGAGCACAGCCACACAGGGAGATGGACGCATGTTTGGGGTGAGGTAGAAGAGCTGGAAGATGGCTCAGCCCTGATTGCCAGTGTTTCCTCACGCCACATGACTCTGCATGGGCCAGTCCCATGAGGAACATCTCCAAATAGCTTCAGAGAACATACCTGTTTACAGATACAGCTAACTAATTACAGGGAGCCAAACCTCCATGGAAATAATAATAATAAGAAGAATTAGAATGTTCCAAACAGTACTCATCTGGGAATCTCAATTAGCTTCACAAACAGTAATTAATTTAGCTTCTTAAGTCTCTGCAAGATAGAGAATTACTAATCTTCCCATTTTATAGATGGGGATATACACATGCAGAAATGTCTGCAAGACACCAGCTGGAGTTAGAGTGCACGTCTTCTCATGACCTGTTCTCTATCTTGTGCTGTCTCCCATCATATCAGCTGGCATTCTCCCTTTCTTCATATGCAAAACTATATTCTGCTGATTCAGATCAAAGAAGAAATGTTTCTAAAGCCTCCTAGGATTTAACATGACCAAAGTCAGAAGTACCCACTATAAGACCTGCATTAAATGCCATTGCTTGGTGTCCCCTGTGCTGTGATAGAAAATGTGTCCAGACAGGAACCCACCAGATTTGACTTAGTGACCCAATAGTGCAGTTTCCCTAAGGAGGCTGATGACAAATTTGGCTTTATTTCTTTTGCTGAATACTGCTGTTACCCAGCAGATGACCCTATAACAAAGTTGGATTAAACACCAGCAGAGAGATCTGCCTGCCTTTGACCTTAGATGCAAGGTATGAAGTGTTGGGGCTCTGAGGGCAGCACTCCAACCCAGCGAGATAACGGGTCATTCCCTAAAATAAACACCAAGCTGGCCGTACCAACAGAGCTGCCTCTAGCTTTATGACCCCTTTGCCTATTTAAATCTCCAGATGAGTTATTATATTGCAACGCATACACAATATGTATGTTATAATCCCTCAATAGCACTCTGTAAGTATATAGAGGATGGGGAAGAATCAAGAAAAAGGCTAGTTGATTCCAATCTTCACTGAACTTGATTTGCTTGCTTTCTGAAAAGGGAAATCTTCGTGTATTCTCACATTGTTAAAGAAGTTTGTTTTAGTTGAAGGTTAACTGAATCTGGTATAGACTCAGTGACTGCTGAATTACTAGCTGTTCCACAAATGTTCTCATATAAACTGTCTTTGAATGTGAGGCTGTCCTGCAGGTATGACAGGAGGTAGGAGATGTTCTCACCTATTTCTAACTTGGTCACAAAGTAGGTTTGTGACTTGGAAAAATTATTTTTCATTGTGTCTTGGTTTCCTGCAAAGAAATCAAGGCTTGCAGCTAGTGTCCATGGCAGCTGTGCTGCAGTGAATACAAAGTGGATGAAAAATATTACTGCTGGACTGTGTAAGGGCAGATTTTAGACCCACTCACATTTTGTAGCAGTTTGGAGGACTGCATGAACTGCCAGGCAGTGGGGAATGTGGTCCATTGCAGTGATACCGGTGGAAAAAGGAACCACAACCCAGTGTGCTCATCTCCTAAGGCCAAAGTGTGCTTTAATTTTCACAGTTTAGGGTTACTAAACAGTTCCCCCACAAATTCCCTTTGCCACATTTCTCAGACGTGAGCCAGCAGCTCATCTGCTTTGTGTCTATTTGTGCCCGATATAAACTGTGAGGGCTGAAAAAAAGTCCAGAGGATCTTTTTCAATTCCTGGTGACGAGGAGGGCCGTGAGCAGCAAAGTGTGTCACATATATTTGTCAGCTGCAAAGCTAAAAAAGATAGCAGGGTATGAATAGAGAGCTGATAGCCTCACCTCTAGCTGATACTTCATGTGGCAGATTATTTTTCCAGGGGCTCCTTTGCCTGCCCCAGGGATGGACAGAAACAAGTCCTGCTGCACCCCGGTGAAGATGGGCTCATGTTATCTCACCAGCTGCCAGGGTAAGCCAGGTACACAAGAAAGCCCTGCATGAACTATTTGCTGTTTGTCAGTGCTTAAATACTCAGTCCTGTGTCAGTCAGGATGGTGCTATTATGACTTTGCTATTGCTCCCTGCTTGCAGTGCTCTGCAGGAACCTGGACCCAGGAGCCAGCTGTGAAGACAAGCTGGGGCTCAAAGCTGAGCACAGGCCACCAAAACCACGAGGCAGCTGGGAGCAAGGCTGGTATGTGTAAAATGTACTATCACTGGGGCTGCTAAAGGAGGGTGAAAGGGAGGGGAAGACCTTGCACCTTGGAGGTGAAGCCACTCCTTGGCATCTCAAGTAGGAGGACAGAGGAAATGTCATCCAACCCTCCCCAGCCTGGACCTGAGAGGCGAGGGAAGGGAATTCAACCGGCTTTTAAACTCTCTGGAAGATATCACAGTGGTTTACATTCAAGTTGTCAGTCAGGCAGATGCGTTCCTTAAATGCTCATGATTAGCCCTCTTCCCCAATTAGCAGGATAAGAATCACAGCTCCTGTACAAAGTGGCTGTGGAGACACCCATTAATTTCCACGGACTTGAATGTAAACAGTAATGAAAAGCTCCCGCTAACTTTCCAGGGAGACTTACTCTGAGTGCTCATGTGTCCTTGCGTGCCTTTGCCATCTGGAGAGATACAAGGTCCCTTTTTCTCTCCCTGAGACAAAAGTGATCAGCTTCAGAGCCACCATCCCCAGCAGATCCCAAATGCCTACTTCTTGAGAAGCTTCTTGGGAGGATTCCTTGGTTTTCAAACTCGGTGGCAGAACAGGAAGGGGAGGATCATCTCTGCATTCAAGAATAGTTGGGAACAACTGCAGCATCACTGGCTCCCAAGAAACTCATCATCCTTTGGCAATACCCTGCCCCGGCTGGAAGCAAGCACAGGGGGAGGAGGGCCATTCTGGGCTCTGAGCCGGGCCCAGGGAAAAGAGAAAGCACAAGAAAAAAAAAAAAGACAGAGAAGCTCTGCAAATGAACAGTCAGCATAAACAAAGCCTATCAGCCTAGGCAAGAGGCCGAAGCATGACTGCACTAAACAAATCACGGTGGAATCAGCAATTGGCAAAGTAATTGGCGTTATTACAGCTGATGGAAAATTTTTGATGCCGCCCATGTTCGCTGTTGAAACACTACTCAGACATTTAACTGGCTCAGTTCTCATGTAGTGGATTGCTCTTTTTTTCCTTCTGGAGTATATCAGGCCTTTATCTACACAAAGAAACTTTGGGCTGTGCCCCCCTGGCTCTGTTCACTGGCCATGAGATGGGGGATGAAGCTTTGCACAAACTAAGCAACTCAGGAGAAATGTGTGGAGACAAGTAGGTCTGACCTGGGAAGTTGAATCAATTCAACCTTTGTGTTCCCTCAGTTCTTCGGGAGTTCAACTCTAGCACTACCAAACAGCCCTAGGCTTGCAGCACGTAAAATACTGCAAGTTAAACGAAGGGATGAAAACTGCATCTGGTGATGTCACCGAAGAGTGGTTTTGGTGCTTTAGTCACTATGCAGGTAAAATGGCCTTCTCTCACACACAAGTGCTTGTGTGAGCATATTCCTCAGGCTATTTGATACAGAGTTAATAATGACTGAGTGTCTGCGTTCAGAAAACATTTATCCTTCAACTTGTTAGACTCTTTGGCCAAAGCATCCTCACCCTCTGATTTGAGCCCTCTTCCGTAAAACCAACCGTCCCCCATAGGTCAGGCCTGCATGGGCAGGGAAATTTCAGACAGAGGCTTCAAAATCTTTGCTCAGTACTTTTTAAAAGCCTCACAAAATCATTAAATTATAGGAAGCAGCCAGGTTCTTGAGGTATATGAAATTGGGGAATGGTGCTTTTTTAAGCTTTCATCAGAAAGAGCACCTTGGCTTGGTGCTGAGACGTAGGTTCAGAAGAAGACCAAATCTAAGCTGCCTTTGAAGCAAATTCAAAACCAGAAGATGACAAGCAGACAAGTTCAGCACAGTGGAGGCCAGTTCTTCCCTCCTCCATGCCAAACAAGACTTAAAGTATATCTCACTGGAAAAAGCCAACAGGCTATGGCTGGTGATAAAAATGGAAGGAGAACACAGGCAATCCCATGCTATTTGTTTTATCTAGCCAGCTGAATGTTTTCCCTTCCAGTTACCACTTTTGAGCACTTGAGTGTCAGCAAAGAGCAATCCAGCACCCCAAGAAGACAATGGGGAGATGCCCACTCCCTTCATCCCAGTTTGGGGCAAGCCTTTGATTCACACCCCATATGAGTTTGTCTATGAAGGGGTAAAGCTTCACCATTGGAGACGCAGTGGAATCCTGGGATGGGATTTAGAAGATTGAGGTCTGCTCCCAGCAGTGCTGCTCTGTGGCCACAACCAGATCATCTCACTTACTGTTTTTTTCTGTTCTCTGAAAGGGGCATAACATCTTGCCCTGCTTTGTGAGACGCTGAGATGTATGTGTGAAAAACATGACATAAAAACTGAGCGCTGTCACATAAAGCAAGACGAAGCTATGAAAAGAAGCCAAGGTAATGTGGGTGCCACTAAAATCCTGACACTGAATGCTAGAAGTGGCTTAAATTTGCTGCAGTACTCCTGCTGTTCACTTTTGTTAAGTACGGGGAAATATTGCCTTGCAGATAAACACGTAGATGTGGTAAATGTCCAGAATTTAATGAAGTCCATTATAATTGATGAAAATGTAGCTTTCACTAGTTTATGAATGCCTTATTCACTTTAAAAAAAAAAATCCAGAAAGAATGTTTTCCCTAAGCAAGTGCCAAGTAAGAGAGTAAACAACGGCTAATACACCTTCATCTCTTCTCCAAGGCTGTCTCTCCCGCAAAGGCAAGGCTCCTGTTACACAACCACCAGCCCTGTCCACAGTCCTCCTGCAAACATCTCCCAGTGCAAGGCACCCAACCCCAGCAACAACCAGCCACAGCTTGGTGTGTCGATAGGCAGCGCGAAGCCTTTTCCCACTGCCGCCTGCCTCTGCCAACCCTTCAACTCCCATCTTCACCTCTTAATGTCAAACCGTCTTTGGGACAAGAACAATAATGTATTTGCTTTATGATGCTCCGACTGTGACAGGGATTTTTATGGACTACCACAATATCACCTTCTTAACAGTGGACATGCTGCTGATTAACAGGGTCACATTGGCAGCGAGGGAATCTATAATGTCTTTATTTGTTCACAGGAAGGATACACTGGGAGTTCAAGTTTCTCTCTCCAGCTTCGGCCTCTTGGTGCTTTGATCCTGACCACCTTTGAGAATAAAAGGGGAATTTAGCTCTTAAATGTGATTTGGTCACTGGTGTCTCGGTTAACACCATCCATAAAAGGATCGGTTTCTTTGTTACACAGGACAAGGCTGAGACCGCAGAGTGGAAATAGGAGTAGCATGAAAAAAGCGTATCTTTTTAGTTAAAAAGGGCCAATCATTAACCATGTAAATAAATGAGCGGCTATTGAGCTTTAATAACACACTCTATTATGTTGCTCATTCATGAAGAGGGGTGAGGAGAAAACATTTTGAGGCTTCGAAAAGATTTTTTTTTTTTAATTTGAGAATTACACATCGTGGCATTTCAGCACCACGAACACCTGCTGACAGTATGATTGCAAAACAGGACATTCTTGAGGCTGTAAGAAAATGGGCACAAGAAAGAGAATCCTGTTATCAAGGAAAATATCTGAAGACTGTGGTTGAGTGTTTTTTTCTCTGACTTTTAAAAGCGTCACATCCTCAAATTCAAACAAGCAGATGGCTGCCAGAAACACTCTGAAACCAGCAAGCTGCTTGCATTGGACATATCTTTTGGTGTCTTGGCCTCTTGACTCTCACATTGATTTTTATTTAATTTGATTTTGATCCAAGGCAATTGGAGAGGATTTTAAAGTCACCAATGACCTTTGAACTTCAATGATGGCATTTTGGGGCATTTTATCTAAAAGAGGAGATAAGGGCAGAAATGGCCATTCACTCACCAACTAATGAAAAAAAAAAACTAATGACATCATTTGTGGTTTTAAGCTGAAGCATCTGAAGTAAGCTGCTGAGGCTGTACAGAGAAGAGGTGATGCTGCTGGAGGGAGAAGTGTTTTGAAGAGCACGCAACCATGTCATCATCCCCTTTTGTCAATAGTACACAGCCACAACTGATGACAACTTCAGCTCTAACTCCATGTTCTTGCAAAGTTGCAACCCTCAGAAACCCTAAGTCATGCCTGCTCCTGGCTGAATGTCTGAATTTTTGTTTCTTCTCTCTGGAAGTGTGCAGAAATGTAATCTTTGATACAAAGTTGGGTCTTAGGAAATGTCAGTAGATGAAGAGCCTTGCATTGCTTTTCCCCTGCAACTCAGATTGAGCTGAGCACATCAAGCCTGACCTTCGTTCCTCCCAGTGAGAGAATACGTATCTCTTGTTCCTCACATAGACTACCCAAGACATTGTCTTGAGCTTCATTTCCCAGGTGCTAAACGGCTTGCCATGCAGGAGGTAAATTGAAGCTCTTGGATGAAGGATAAGGCTGATAAATTTGCTCCTTGGGAGCAAGGGGTCCTCTGATGATGTGGGTAAAGGTCACCTGGAAGACAGAACTAAACTGGTATCATCAAAAAAAAATCCTGAGGTAGGCACCCTGAGGCACACATGCATGCCACCAAGGGGAGGACCCTGGCCACTGTTAGTCATGTTCCTCCACACGCTGCGGGAAGTGGGCCCATGTAAAACTCACGAAGTTCAACAAGGCCAAGTGCAAGGTCCGGCACCTGGGTCAGGGCAATCCCAAGCACAGATACAGGCTGGGGGATGAGTGGATGGAGAGCAGCCCTGGGGAGACGGACTTGGGGGTGCTGGTGGATGAAGAGCCTGACATGAGCTGGCAACGTGCGCTCACAGCCCAGAAAGATGATTGCATCCTGGGCCGCATCAGAAGCAGCGTGGCCAGGAGGTCGAGGGAGGTGATTCTCTCCCTCTAGTCTGCTCTGGCGAGATCCCATCTGCAGTAATGCATTCACCTCTGGGGTCCCCAGCATAAGAAGGACATGGACCTGCTCGAGTGGGTCCAGAGGAGGCAATGAAGATGATCAGGGGGCTGGAGCACCTACCCTATGAGGACAGGCTGAGAGAGTTGGGATTGTTCAGCCTGGAGAAGAGAAGGCTTGGGGAGACCTTAGAGCGGCCTTCCAGTGCTTAAAGCGGGCTACAGGAAAGGTGGGGAGGGACTCTTTGTCAGGGAGGGTAGTGATAGGATGAGGGGTGATGGTTTCAAACTGTAAGAGGGGAGATACAGACTAGATATTAGGAAGAAATTCTTCACTGTGAGGGTGGTGAAACCCTGGAAAAGAGAAGCTGTGGCTGCCCCCTCCATGGAAGTGTTCAAGGCCAGGCCAGGTGTGGCCTTGAGCAACCTGGTCTAGTGGAAGGTGTCCCTGCCCATGGCAGGGGGGTTGGAACTGGGTGATCTTTAAGGTCCCTTCCAACCCAAACCATTCTATGATCCTATGAAGTTTCTCAGACCCTGCGGTCCAACTGAATGGGTGACCATGTTAACAGAGTGAGTCGCACAAGGTTCAGATGACTCCATGTCAGAAGCCACATGGGTTGGGGTGCTGCTCTTCCTTCTACCACATGGCATGAAGGCTCCTATGACAGAAGTGGCTTAAAAAAAAAGAGGCCACTGTGTGTCTTCCTGGTGATTTCAGAGGGCTTTGTGCAAGGGGGTCTTTGTTACTACCAGTCTGCTCCATTCATGCCTATTCAAAGGCTAGTTGTTACCCTTCTGTCTGATACCGTCTGTGAGCACAGCGGGTCCTGACAACACTGAATTAGAGCTGAGGCCACCTTCCCAAGGAGGGGAGAGAGGCACTGCAGATGGTACCATTTCTCTAATTCCCTCTTCCTACGACATGTGTAAGGAAAGACATTTTCCTCCCTCACCTTGTCAGGGGCTCTCATGAACTTCTTCCAGCCACCTGAGGCTCCCGCTTTAACACTTCCATCATTGTCCTGCACTTTTTCTCAGCTGTGGGAATGGTGGAGCCATTCTTTTCTCCCAGATGCCTACCTCACCTCACTTATCCTCGCTGAGATTATGTTCTACTCACTTCCAGGTTACTTTCTCCCCAGCACTCTTATGATTGAAGTAGAACAACTTATTAAAGAAACAGGAGCATCCTATATTGCTGCTGCTGCTCAAATACAAGAGACCAGAACTATAGTATTCTTATATGAAGAGTACTGTGCCAACTAATTTTGGTGGCATATAGATAAAATACTGCTTTAATTTATCTGGATCTAGTAAAATCTGAAAAGGGCTTATAGGAAATCATGCCTATATCTTAGTTAATGAAATTCTGGGCTGCTTCTGGGAAGACTGACAATTGTAAAACCAATCTGCCAAACTTTCATTCACAGCTTCATTGCAAAGCCATTACAGATACAGCAAAGACCGCCAAACTCACAGGGGTGTGTTTGAACGCACATGCAGGAATGGGAAGCACCACATTTTCTTCTTCCCAAGGCAACCTGGCAGCCTCGGGGGCAGGAGAGCAAAGAACGGATGCTCTTGATGCTGCCAGCAGGCTTCAATGTTGCAGAACTTTTTTTTCCCAACCGCTAACTTGAGCCTGAAGTCACCTCTGCAAGCAAACCGCATGAGCCTTCACTAACGATGCTGCTCATGATGCCTGGAGAAGGCTGCTGGAAGTCTCAAGCCATCCATCCACATCCCGTCTCGCTTTTCCCATGAAGAAGAGCACACCAGGACACTGATCCATTTGGCTGGCCAGGCTACTGCGCTGCACTGTTAGAGGCAGATACAGGAGCTGATGCAGCTTGATTTTACTGGTGTTCTTTGCAGGTGGTTTGCAGCACCCAGAAACCACAGAAGGCTGAAATGAAACTATATGCACCATATCCGCAGGTCACGTGTGTCCTGATACCCTTGTGTTTATGTTCATGTTCATTATTATACACGGAAGGAGGGTTGTGCAGAAAAACACTGGTCCCTTGGGGACAGCACACTGTAGTAATTTTCAAGCTGGTGGCTCTACAAGTAAAAGCCAGGGTGCTAGCAAGTAAAGCCTGCAAAGTTTGATGTGATTTCTGCTGTGTGGATCAATACTCACAGTAATAATGTATTTCCATGGCATGCTCAGCTGACAGAACTATTGATTATTTGGTATGTAGCAGTGCATTGATACTTGATAGCAAACTGGGACACTGAAACAATAAACGTGCAGTTGTTAACAAGCAACACAGGGCATTGAGTTTCAGTGACACAACTGGGATATCGCTTCCTTTGTCTAAAATGGAACATCTTTAACATGTCAAAAGTACAATTTACTTATCTGACTTACTGAAATACCTGGGGAAAATACCTTCTTCACTGAAACCTGCAGGTAAGGTCATGTTTCCAAATATGTGGTAAAGTCAGTCAGTAATTTCATCCCCACTGTGACCAAACACTTAAGGTATTCTTGAAGGAAGAATGTTTTGTTTGGTATGTTTAAACATGTATTATATCAGATCACCTTGTGCATGAAGAGATTTCAGTGAAAGAAAAGATAACGAAACATTACACTTTGATTGCAGTAGTCGAGCCAAAGATATTTTTTTCTCCTAGGTTTTTGATTCAGTGTGAAAAAGTGTGTGTGTATATATATATATTTGGATAGGAGGAATTCAAAACTTTCTTTATCAAACAAAAGGTTTACTTATATTTGAAAGACATAATGCTATATCCTTCCATGAGCTGTTTTATTATATACGTCTACAATTGTATCCTATGGATACTTTTAACTATCAACCACCAAACCATTAAAAGGAGATTATATAGAACACCAATCTTATGGCTGGAACCTATTGAAAAAGGAACCTCCCTATGGTGAGTGAGAAAGAAATACTTTCTGTGAAGAAAAATAACAGGTGGCACTCGCTGTTGCAGGAAAGAACACTTCAACGACTCAATACTCTTTTTATCTGAACTCAGAGAGGCAGGGTGGTGACTAGAAAATACGCAGGAAATGCACCTGTACTATACATATTTTATATTTATACTGTATTTTATATTTATACTACATTTTATATTTATAGTATACTTTTTCTGGGATAATACAGCCTTTTCTTTGCTATCAGCATGTGGAACCATGTAGTCTTAGTTGCCTTAGCAACAGTCTATGATTTGGAGAGGTCAGGACCAAGGGAGGCTGAATCAGCCTCTGATGGTGTCTCCCCTCTCCCACTGCTGATAAACGGAGTTTAGGATGATAGAGTCCAGTTTCTCAGTTGGGCCTGAGCCTCTTCAGCCACCAGTAGATTAAATGTGCCCAGAAATATTCCCAGGCATTGAAGCCAACTGGCACAGAACAGTTTGTAACGCTGCTCGCAACCATGTCTTAACTTCCCTAACACAGCGGCTAAATGCAAACAGCTCACGGGGATGAACCCTGATCCATGCTTAAGAATGATTTAGGAGTTTGCTACTTGTCGTGGACAAAAAGTGTGCCAAGGACTGGCCTAGTAGTTTGAGTATACCCAGTCACACTCCTGTGAACATTCCCAGACACTGCTTAAGCTGCTTAAGACAGATGCAGTCTAACACATGGGTATGACATATGTCCTTCTTCCTCTTTTCCTGCCCAAGATCATCTCTTTCCAGCCAGGAGAAGAGAAGTATATGGCTCTAAATTTGATTATAACAATAATCATTTGTTGGTTCATGAAATCACTCCTACTCAGTGAGAAACTGGAGACTACTGCTGTCTGCAATCTAAGAATAATTGCAAGGAACCAGGTGTTAGGTGTTTAAAATGACAAAGATGTTATACATGGGCAGCTTAACTTCATAAACAAACCACTGTCCTCTTTTTCCTGTCCCACACCACTGTCATCTGCCTGATACTACATCTTCAACATTTGCAACTTTACATTGCATACACCCATAAAAGCATCCCACCTCAAGTAGTTGCCATATGCTTTAACCACATTGGAGGATTGTAAGGTGTCCCATAGGAACTTCTTTGCTGAGCTGCCATGAGTTTTCATGGGCCCTTCTGAGCTACAAGAAGCTGAACGCAAGATCTTTACTTTGAGAAGAATTGACTGTATCAGGGCAGGGACCATCTGGCAGAAGGCACAGCAGGACGAACGCAATCCTGCGCGAGGAGGGAAGATCTTGGTATGGTGTCCCTCCTACACCCCACAGCGACCCAAGCACTACAAGGCAGTGGAGAGAGGCAGAGGAAACATTTTGGACCTACACCTTACAGCACACACATGACAAAGCCTTCTCAGTGGAAAGGTTTCAGAGCTGCCATCAGAAGCTCTTCCTCTCAGATGGGAGCCATTCAGAAGAACCCGTTCTTTTGAATAGTTTCACTCATGACACTTGCAACACTGGTCCATGGCCACCACCCGTGCAGCAGAAGGAGCTTGGGAGGGAGCACCTTAAAGCAGTGAGCTGGCTGTATTTTGGCAATGGCAATTTCTTGGTGAACAGACAGCATCAAGGCTGCCATCCACCCTTTGCTGTGCCTGCTTTTCCCGAAGAAAACATGGTGGAGACTTGCATCAGGCAGCTGGAGCCCCCTCTCAGCTCCTATCTGGACACCTCTGTGGCCCTGGAAGCTGCAGCTAAGCATCACGTGGGCTCACAGCCTCAATGTTTCATGGTGGTTCCCTGACTCAGGAAGCTATAATTCCAGGAGGATGGCAGATGACTTCATGCCAGCACAATCTAATACCTTATGATCCTACGATCTACTGCAAAAGTCAGGAGGAGTTGGAAGCCCAGCAGGCACCTGATTGAAGAGGCTGGGGGAGATAAGAGGAGAGAGTGTCCTGCTGTGCATTTCCTCCACCTTCACAACCTTCTCATTTTCAAAGAGTTTCCACAGGGCTGTGGCAGCTATTGTTCTCCAGACCTGGCGCATCAGCATCCCCACTACACTGACAGCAGTTTGGGATTCACACACCACCCACCCTTCTCCTTCTTCCCATGGGGAAAATGAGTAGCTCGTTTGGCTTCAAGAGGAAGCAAAATGTGTAGCCCTGTGCTAACTGTATATAGGGCTACGCTGCATACTCCATAACCAGCATGGGCTGCCTAGGCATGTGCTCATGCTCAGGTAGACCCAAATGCACTTACATCGGGCTTCAGAAGCACGTGTCCATCCGTCCTTCCTTCCAAAAGTGGCCACAGCAAACTGATCAAACTTTGGCACAAGCATTACTGATGTGCAGAGTCAGCAATGAATGAGTGTTCCTTCACACCCCATAAAGGAGGATGTAGATTCATATTTGCCATTAAGATATAAAGGAGGCTAACTCAAAACTACAGCAAAGTTTAAAGAGCAATCCTGCACAGGCAGATAGGTAAGATCAATGTAAAAGTTGTTCTTGCCTCTGTTTGGCTCCATAAAAAGAGAAATACTATCAGGGCTGTGCACTTTTCATAACCTGCATTTTTTTCCTAAAAAAGGGTTGAAATAGGTTTAAGCATTACTGCTATTATCTCAAAAATGACAGAGGCATTTCCATATGAATGTTTCCCTTTGCAGTCAGACATCCATATTCACCACACGCATACCTTCAATTCAGGGACTGCAGCTTCCCTCTGGTCCAAGGACTCAGGGTCCATTTTGTGTAGATCTGTCTGCCAAAATGGCATTATTAGTGGTAAGATATATTGCAAGGTCACCCACAGCCTTGATAGAAACAGGAGGGCAGGAGAATATTAGGGAGAAACTGTGAGCTGTAATATCCAACTGCAACTGGCAAACCCAAGTATATTTGGATGGCCTGTACCAGTATTTCACTCCCCCGTTTTCAAATGATTGTCCTCACCCTACTGATTAACCACCTGAATATACCAAAGGATATTCACAGGAAGGATCTCATGATAAAAAGGCTATTCTCGGCCCTGTTTCCATCACATCATAATCTGTCCACTAATATGGCTTGAGATTTCAGCTGATCAAAAGGTCATAAGAAGCTGCCGCTAAGTATCACTCTGTCACTGTTCAGCCGAAGGCACTTTTACTCCATGCAGCAGGCAGAGGAATGCAATAGCAAAGCCTTCAAATCTGTTTGTATAATAGATGAAGTCTTTGCTATATGGCATTTATCTTCCTTCAGGGAGTGACACCTGATAAATAAATCTCTAGTTCCCAGTGAATTTAAATAAAACAAAGGCAAATCATATCCCTGCACACTGTAAATATATAACTGCAGAGAACGTAAGAGTTCCCACTCTCCCACCATTCCCTTTGCTACAAAACCTATGAAGTGCTGACCACCCTCAAACTTTGCCAAAATCAAGAGAACCCAAATCTCTTGAGTGTACTACAAAGAATATTGTGATAACATAGGAGGGACTAAAAGATACATCACTCATTTAGATAAATGAAATGGTAAAAATTACTTTTTTTTTTTTTTCTTTAGGTTAGCAAAAAGCAAAAACCAAAGAAAGGGGGTTTATTACCATGTCAGTAGGAATAATGGAGTGAAAATGGGGGGAAATCTGATAAATGGGGCGCTGTAATTCCAGTAAACACACTAAGCCAGACAACTTCCAAACATCCTGAGATGACTAAAATACCAAACCACGTTCTATCCAAACCCACCCACATTGGCCAGTTAGTCAGTGCTGTACCACGGTGTGCAGGCGGCCATCGGTCCTGCACGGCGGCCATCCCTGGATGCCAGCCATTGCCCCCAGGTGCCGACCGCAGCCGCTTCTCTGGCCATCCTGCATCCAAGCGGTTCAAAATGGGCAAAACCACAGATCGCCGCCCAAAACAGCAGGGAGAGAGCGTACCGCTGCCAACAACCACCTGCCACCTGAAGCCCTTGTCTCGCAGGTCTGTAGAGCTAGTTTCTGTGAGCATCACCATTGGAAAAAGCACTGTTTTGTGCCTCCCGCACATCTGAAGAGTTGTTGCAACCAAATGAAACCCTTCAGCATTTCCCAGACTGTCTGCCTGCTCCCTGGCTCTCCAGATGCAGACCTCTACACCAGGACCAACAGACAGTTCCTTTAACTGCGACTGGCAGTCATTTTGCTCTCCTCCATGCTTTCAAAGCTGAGAGCCATCAAAGATTAGCTGAAAAAATCATGACTATTTTTCCCTAAGAAGCAGCACTGGTAATAGGCTTCAGGAAAAATCCTCCTAAATGCAAGTGATAAGCGTAGACTGTGTGAAGGCTGACAGGTCTGATTATAATTATCACTGCAAAGGGACCAGCACTAACCTCTCTTCTGGAAGGCAATGACAGTTCCTGGAAGTGAACATGCAAGCAAATTATCACAAACAAAATCATTGCAAGTGCAATTGTCTTTCAATGGGAAACTAAATAAGGCACTGATTTGGGGGGGGGGGGGGAAACAAACCCTTGAGCACTTATTAAAGTTCATTCCAACAGAAAATGGCACTCAATCATATGCTTAAGTTTCGCTGACTTCAGGATGATGGGAGTAAAAGAATGAAGTGGGACACATGAAGCATGAGATGGAGTCATGCATATAAGAGGTGTTTAGAAATAAAGGAAACTTTCTGAAACCATACTTAAAGAATACACTCTGCAACATAACATGAACAGAGAGTCCCAGAGAGCATGTTGGTCCAGACTGAGCTAAATACTCAAAACCATGACAAAACTCAGGCAGCCTTCTACCAACCTTTTCCCCTTCCTCACATCCTAGCAGGAAGAAAGCCAAACAGAACCAACACAGAGCTCTTAAAATTGCATCGATACATTGAGTTCCTCAAATTACACCTATACATTGACTGAAATATCACAACATTATCTTTTCAGCAGGGTTTTGAGGTAAATATGGTAGGCAGTATTCCTTCAAGATCATCCTGCCCTAATCTTTATCGTGCTTTCTCTAACAGCACTACATTTCTCTTAGGCTGTAGGTTGTTTTGGCATTCCTCTTTCTATTTCCATTGCAAACTCAGAAATAAGAGAAACTTGGGCAATCTGGAATAAGAGTAGCACTACAGTAGCTTTTTCTTTCTGAACACAGGGAAAAAGGTATTATAGTGGGCTATAACTGCAGAGGAGATGAAGAGAAAAGCCTCAGAGTCAAAGGCAGTTCTAGGAGTTTCATTCTCATTATATCTCAATGGAGTGAAGCAAATAAATTGCGCAAGGAGACATATGGAAGCTCACTACGCAAATGGCCTATTTAAGTCTCTAACTTCCTAATTAGGTCCTGGTGTCAGGAGGTTGGTAACAATTATTCACACGTAGATCATTTGGATACAATACAAACCGTTCTAAAACCCAAACCATCATAATGGCATGCATTAAAAAGAAGGCCTATTTAGCTTAATCTTTTTAGACTCTCTCACTTAGCACTTGGAATATCAGTTTTTGCGCTACGCACACCCTAAATTTCCTGTCTAACACATAACAATGGTTTTGGAAGGGGAAAAGGAAGAAACAAAAACCTCACAGCTGTAGCCCCTTGTTCTTACCTTGTTCACAGATTTCGTCACTGGACTCTGCACAGGGAACCCACACTCTCTTCCCAAAGTCTTCATCTGACTCTGTGGCGTTTCCCAGAGCAAAGAGAAAAGAGAAAAACCTTGATTGTGGGAATGACTGTACAGAAAATGGTCACAAGCATCCAAAGTTTTGCTCTGCCCTTCCCCATTCCCTTATACCTTTCTGCATGCCCACCACCACCTGCCAGCTGGGCCCCTCTCACCACCCAGTGCCAGGGTTCATCCTTGGCCCCACTCAGTTCTGGAAGGTCCCCCAAGCTTCTCCTTAACCCACACAGATGCATAGATGCACAAATTTATCCTCCCAAATAGCCCCAGTAAGCACACTGGCATCAATTGGCATCACAGGGACATCACAGCTTTCCCCAGCACCTGCGGGGCACGCAATGAGCCATGGTAGCAGGGTTGGTGCCGTGGATTCCTGTGACAACCTGTGTCAGAAAGGCTTGGGAAGAGCAGGAAGGTGTCACAGGGTGTCAATACGCCTGCTTTGTTTAAGAGTTAAAGCACGGAGCCGAAGCCAAGGATTACCACACTGCAAAACCATTTAAAACAGGGTAAATGCTTGTGATTCAACATCATGACTGCAGCAAACCCGCTCAGCCCTGTGCTTTTGCACTTCTGGTAGAAGAGTTCTTCCTCTCCCCTTCTTCCTCTCCCGCCTCCTCTCCCCTCTTTGTCCACCTCTCCAGCCCTTCACACAAAGGTGAAATATTTTACATTTTCACCTGTGGTGATGCAGATCAGAAAGTGTTTGCTTTGTTTTGCTTTTCACTGATTTTGCCCAAGGCATCTTTTTAAGCGGCAGCCTGTGCAAAGATAATAGGTGGCACGATTCTCTGTAACTGGAATCAGCAACAAATCAGCCATCTGCCACTCCAGGGGTCTGAGATTAACCCAGCTACTGGACCGTGACTGCAAAGCATTTGCACATTTAGATTACAGAAATGCGAGGTTACCAGTCCAAAAAAATAAAAGACTGCGAGTGGGGAAGGTGTGGGGAGAAAGGGTGGAAGACAGCCTTGGAAGAGTCCTCTGGATTAACCCTTCCAGACACAGGTCACCTCATAACAACTCCAAGCAGACAACATTTCTTATTATAAAGTGTTAAAAGGGTGAAGCATTTGAAGTCATCAACTTGACATTCATGAGACACGAAGGCAGAAACACTTTGTTTCCTGTTTATATTTATGTTATAACAAAGACATTCGGCTGCCTTGTCAATGCCTTGCAAAGCTCCTTGGGAAGTATGGCCCAGCTGCCCATATGGCTTACTTGGACTACTTGGAAAGTACAAGAGTAACATTTTTGATGGACATGAGTCACCTTACTCCAGAGCATTGTCAAAATATTGAGGAAATGAGAGAGGTCTGTGTTTGGAAATATCAAAGTTTAGGAAGGTCTCTTCATTTGCTGTCCTCAGTTTACCTTCCTGAATAAAAACCATCTCATTGCTACTCTGTGCACATGGATGCTGTCCGTCCACATTATTATTTGTCAGTATCTTTGGGATCCTCTCTATAAATCTGTCAGGAACTGTTATTTGGTAACTGAAGTATTAAGAGGTTTAACTAACTCTTTTTCAGGGAGTGTAGTGATAGGATGAGGCGTAGCAGTTTTAAACTGAAAGAGGGTAGGTTTAGATCAGGTGTTAGGAAGAATTTATTTACTGTGATGGTGGTGAGACACTGGCACATGTTGCCCAGAGAAGCTGTGGTTTCCCCTTCCCTGAAAATGTTCAAGGCCAGGTTGGATGGGGCTTGGAGTAACGTGGTCTAGTGGGAGGTGTCCCTGCCCATGGCAAGGGGAGGGTGGAAATAGGTGATCTTTAAGGTCCCTTCCAACCCGAACCAGCCTATGATGCTATTCTATGATAAATCAGTAGTAAACACAAGCTGGCTCCACATCTAAAAGCACGAACCATGCTCTGTGCAGGTGCATGGTGGGTTAGGACAGCCACCAGGGTCTCCTCTGCTCACTTTGATGTGGGATTTAATCCCCACACCTGGCATTTGCTTTTGTGGGTTGGAATCCCATGGTCAGGGATTTTAGTTTAAAAAGAGGAGATTGTGCTCAGAGAAAGAGGTGCAGCTGCAACCGAAAGTATCAGCAAGGATTTCTGGGGAACCCAAGCAAGAGCTGCATGGTATGTGCCCTTGGTGAGGATGGTAGCTTAAATACAAAACTCATTTCATTAAGTCCACAGAGGCAACCGAAAAGAGAGCAGCAAGCACATGTGTGCGTACAAACCCATGTTTTTTTATATATGTACTTCACTGATGAAGAACAGGTAGGATCGGGTGGAAGGCACAATGGCACACCGATTACTCCAAGTTACTTGGCCAACCCTCTTGTTGACATTTGACATGGTTTCTTCACCTTCCCCAAGGTTTCCTGGGCCAAGTGCTACATGCCCCTCACTTGCCACAAAGAAAAAAGAGCAAGAAGAGACAGTACCTCCTCTCCACCAGCCCAAGTCAGCTACGTGGTTCAAGGCACAGCTGAGAGCTGAGGAAGAGCAAGGGATCAGTTGCTGCAGACATCCTGCTCCATACAAGACCTGCTAGCGTCACCTTAGAAATGAGTGCACCTCCCAGCAGCATTAATTTAGGACTGAGCTTTTGATCCTCAGCAGAGGAAGGACCATTGATCTGCAAGGAGCTGTAAGAAGATGAGGGTGAGGACAGCAGGCTGGATAATACCTTTGAGTCTCTCTGAATTCCCCACTACTTATTACAGTTCTGCTTGGGCAGAATTAGGCGCTCTAAAACCAGGTCTATGCGTCTTCAACCAAAGGTGAGGTTTGAAGTGGTTTGGATATGTACTAGGGCATGGTTTTCAGGTGAGAGAGAGGTCATGGGGATCATCCCACACCTGGGACTACAAACTGGGCCAAGCTAACAATGCAACAACCCACAAGCTTCTGAGATGCAGCTAGTTAATGAGCCTCTGCCCATGCTTTAGAAAGGTCTCCTTGAACTTGACCTGCTGGCTACATGAGCGCTAAAACTACTGTTAAAACAGGATCTGGACCTGTTTTCAAACCCAAAAGCAGGAGTTTTCTCTTCCTCCAGTCTCCAATTTCTGTAAAGCCAACCTAAAACTTCAGATGCAAATGTCAGAACAATCCAGAAAGAAGCATGTGTATGGTGGGGGGAAAAATCTTTGCATTCGGCTTCAACTATTAAATTGCTACAAGAATGCTTCTGCTGCTAACAATTTTTAAAAGGTTTAAAAAAAAAAAAAATCCAATTAAAAAAAAGGTACTTTTATGCACCTTTTCCTAGCTGTAAATGGAGGGAAAACGGGACCAACACAGGGCCAAACCTTTCCTTTCAGACAAAAATCACAGCAAAACTCCAGCCCATCCCTTGCAGATGAATCAACCTTACGAATTGCTGCTGATGTTTCAGCCCTATATGATTTGTTTGTTTGTTTGTTTTATCCAGGCAGGCTTTGAGGGAAGGGGCTTCTGCAACTGAAGCACCAACACTGCATTAATCAGGAGCTCAGCTGAGCCGCGGAGCTGCCTGGAAGTTGCCTCATCCCCCAGCAAATGAGAAGCAGAGGGGAACACCGACGCAGGCAACGCTGCACCTTGCAGAGATTCACATGTCCTACAAGTAACCTTGCATCAGGATACAGAGCCACGAGAGCAGCCTTATGGGTATGGAGAGAGGAGGAGGAGGACAGCGAGGAGGAGGGGAAGGAGTGGCAACAGGAAAACAATCAGAAAACTCCCTGGGAATCGAGTCTTCTCTTTCTCCTTAGGAAAAAAAAAAAAAAAAATAAAAATAAAAAAACCCTCCCCGATACGGAGATGACCAGAGGGGATGAGCATGCTCGCCACTTTCTGCTTATAATCCTTTCCAGTGAATGTCATAACAGACACACATGGGCTAGAGACTGGCTATAAGCACAGCATTTCTGCCAGGCGCTTGCCACACTGCACCAGCCCTGGGGTGCATGGTGCTGTCCCCCTTCTGCCCCTTCTGCACCCCAAGTCCCCAGCAAGGGTCTCCTCTCTTTCTCAGAACCCCTAAATATCACTGGGGGTGGGTGGGGGAGAAAAGGGTCACATTTAAAAGGCGAAGGGGAAGCAGGGAGGAGGGAGAACACCCCTGAGCCCGGCCGGCAGACCCATGGCCACAGCCATTCTCATTCCCAGCACGTTCCGCTGCTCTCCAGCGCAGCCCAGCTTCGAGATATTAGTGTGGCGCAGAGTGCCATTTTCGAGTCGCTGCAGCTCCTTCTTGGCACCGGTTCAGCTTTTTGTCTTGCCTTCTCCTCTGAGCACCCAGCGGAGGGAGGAGAAAAGAAAGGAAGAAAATCAAGCCCCGCCGCTTCGCCGCCGGGGCCGTCAGCCTCCCCCTGGCACCCCCTGCCTCGCCTGCGGCACCCCGCACCCTCCCAACCCACTCCCAACTGAACCCGCTCGGGAAACATAAATCTCTTCCCACCTCCACAGCAGCCAGTTCACAGCCTCCTTCCACACCCCCCCCCCCCCGCCTTTTCATTGCTCTCTCCTTTGTACTCCTCTAAATTTTTCCAGCCGAGCGTTACAACCTTCCACCCTCCTCTTTCTCCTCCGTTCCCCAGCCCTCCCACCTCTTCCCCTCACATCGGCAAAAAAAAATCGTGCCATGGTTGCCAATGCACTGGCATCTCCTCGGAGTGGAGAGCCACTGCGCCCACAACACGCCTGGCAGGTCCAATCCAGCTCACAGCTGCCCAAGCGCAGGCGAGCTGCGGTGCTCAGGAGCTCACACACGTGTGCACACACACACACGTGTCACAAGGCAGGACAGACTCCCGTTTGCACCCCTAGGTATTGCTGTAAATGCAAACTTCCTGCAAGCTTGTGTTTGGCGACCGAATTCTTCCTCCTGCTTGTGGGGCCAGGAGAAAAACAGAAGTGGAATAACGAGGGAGGGAGGGTGTATTTTTATTTTTTTTTTAAGCAACTCAAACATGGCACTGAGCTCTTCCACCAACAACTTCTCAGCCTGCTGTGCTGGCAACCAGCTGCTGGTTCCAGCCTGGCAGCGGCTTTGATTTGTTTTTCTCTCCTCTTAAACACCCTCCTCCCAAATATTTATTCCCCTTATTTTTTTTCTTTATAGTTTTTTTTTCCTTCCCTTTTTCCCTCTTAGCTTGTCCACAGAGGGACTCCCTCCCACCCCCACTCACAAATCCAAAGCAGAACGTGTGGAAGGAACACCAAAGGGAGTGAAACGTGATGTAACACTCAATGGACCAAGAAGGAGGTGGGGGGGGAAACCTGTATGTACACACAACATATGTATGCCCTTCTTCGAGGACGATGGAGAGAGTGGGAGACGCCCTAAAAGCAGGCAGCACGACCCTTGTGCGTGCCAGGATGTGCAAGCCCCAGCCCCCTCCATGAAGGAGGGAGGAGACAGGTTCGGTTGGGAGGTAGAGAAAGGTTGAGGGAAAATGCATGTTCTCCATGGAAAGGACCCAAGAGAGCCAACTTTCAGCCAGCAATGTGACTCCAATTAAACCAGAGTTTGAAACACTGACATATGCATAACGGAGATAAAGTGGTATAAAATGCACCTCGTCTGGTGCCTGGAGGAAAGAGATTTAGAGCAAAAATATAATAATGCTGATGCTGGGGATGGCTTGGAAGGCACGTGGAGGGAGGAGAGAAGATGTGCTGAGGATTTTAGCATGGTGGCATAAGTGCATTAAGCTGCAAGCCAGGCTGGAGACCCAGAGCTGCTGGTGTGCCGGGTTTTTATGAGCCTGGTTGGACTGTTTTGTCCACTGAGACACATCAGGACTCCTTGGAAGCCACAGTAGTTAGAGGACGATGAAACAGATGGGCACTTGCTGTGTCTCAGGCCTGCTGCCTCTACTCCCTGTGGCAACGAGTCCCTCAGGAGGCCAAGCAAAAGTACCAGAAAAAGGCTGGTTCTTGCCGAACACGCTCTGGCCACCCTGGGGAATAGCAGAGCAACCAGCTTGAAAGCAAGGTTGCAGAGACAGACCGGAGGACGGACAGACAGACAGAGAGACAGCATGCTCGGGGTGGTATAGACAAAACAGCAGTGTCCTGAGCAGCTGCCTAATATGTATCTTGGCAAAAATCTCACCTGGCTGTGGATGAAGCAGAAATCGCAGGCTGGAATCATAAACCCGTCAGTTGGTCCGATTTTTGCTTCCCCTGCCTGCACATACAACGCAGGAAGAAAACGGAGGGCTGGATTACACCCTCTAGCTGCCAGGAGCCACATGGAGGAGCTGGTCCTTCGGCCACCGCCAGCTGCTGCGTGTGGAGCAGCTGATGGGCAGGCACTGACGTGGACTTAAAATAAGCAGATGCCCTGCTGTGACACTAAGGGACGTGTGAGTTTGCGTACCTAAACCAAGCCTCAGGACTGTGCTCTTAGAAGCACCTCTGCCACTGGGATGTGTCCCCTGCTCAAGGTCCACATTGGAGCTTTCTCCAGGACACTGCAGCATGACTGGGGCTGGCTGGGTTGGATGGAGCAATACCATAGAATCACAGAATGGTCTGGGTTGGAAAGGATCTCCAGTGTCTCACAGCCCTCACAGTGAAGAATTTCTTCCTAATATCTAATTTAAATCTCCCCCCTTCCAGTTTGAAACCATTACCCCTCGTCCTATCACTACCCTCCCTGATCAAGAGTCCCTCCCCACCTTTCCTGTAGCCCCCTGTCAGCACTGGCAGGCCGCTGTAAGGTCTCCCCGGAGCCTTCTCTTCTCCAGGCTGAACAAGCCCAACTCTCTCAGACTGCCCTTGCAGGGAAGCCACTCCAGCCCCTTCACAGCCCATCATATCCAGGTAGGGCCAACAAAGTCCCTCTTCCGGATTATGGTTTCACTGTCCCAGGTCCCTTACACAAGGTTGTCATCTAGCATTGGCAATGGTTCTTCCCAATGCCTGCTTCCAAAGTCAGCCATTGTCCACCTGAGTCCTCTCCCCCAGACGGTTCACAAGTCTGTTTTCTCTCTTTGCTATCCCCCAGGCTTAGGGTGGGTTTCTGCCCTTCTCTCCAGCCTTTAGTACTCAGTGGTGGCATTTGGCAAGGCAGACAGGGTCCCTCAGGCGTGTCCGTGGCAAAGCAGACCCTGAAACTTCAGTTGGAGGCTTCTGCAGAGAAGCATCCCTGCCTGGAGGTATCACTGAAGTGACTCCCAGATAGAGGCACTTTCAGATCCTTTGAGACGAAAGGCGCTATAAATAAAAGATATTACAGACTAACAAGTTCTCAGTTGCAAACCGGAGTGGGAAAGAATATTTTAGCATCCTCTTTCTAAGCACATTAACTCTTGGCAGACATGATCGTTCAGGTCTTCAGAGCTGAAAACTTCACACGGTACGCAGCACGTTGAGTCTGCATGCTCCATCTCCAGTCTCAGCAGCTCCAAAATCTACACTGCCCCTATGCTATATTCCCCCAGTACAGCGAGTATCCAAATATTGTGTCGTTTTGGGGGTTACGACAGTAAATGTACACTCCGCTGTGATCTTTCCCAGGAAAAACTCAGCCTTCGCCACTGTAAGCTCACAATAGACAGTGCCTAAAGATCTTTATCAATTGTCTTCTGATGCTTCCCTTCCCAGGGTGAGCAAGCACTTTGTATCAATCTGGCTTGCTTTAGTGCAGTGACCCAGTGCTGTGCTCTGCTGCTGGAAGTTCAGGTCCCAGCTGCGGGGCTAAACTCTTGCTGACATTGTGCTGATTTCTCCGTCTCTGTCACCCACGCTGCCAGGGAAGGGGCGGGGGGATATGTTGGTTTTTTTCCAGGCTGGAAAAGAAAGAAAACAATCGTGCAAAACCCGGAGAAGATGTGGCAAAGGAGAAGGGGGAGGAAAGAGATCCTGACATGTGCGGTGAGGTTGAGAAGAGGAAATCCTTTGGGCAGCAAAGGGCACATCATCACGTTCTTTTTCTTCACCGAGGAGAAAATCTTGCTCAAGAGGCAATTAAAATGTTACGGGCAAGGAAAAGTTTTTAGGATGCCTCGAAGAACTAGCGTGCGTGCACAAGTGCACGGGGAGAGATGCAGAGGGGGAAATCACTATTAGTGACGGGTGAACTACAAAAGGTTGGGTGGTTTGTTTTGGATAAAGATCCCCACATGCAGATGTTTATCTAAAGCCCTCGGTCTTCAGAGCAGAGCTGGAAATGTCTTAAGAACAGACCCTTCTTGCATGATTTCCAGTATCTCTCAGAGCAGTCGATCATGCCAAAAATACCACGAAAACAGCTTTTTTTCTTCTTCTTTTATGCAGTGTTTTGGCTCTTCTGCTTTTGGTTCCAAGCAAAACCTAAAACCGCAGAAGTCTTTGACTTGAAGGTTAGACTGTGCTTATTTAACTTCAAGCTATCCTGGTTCTCATGACTGCACACATACGAGGGAAATAAGGAAAAACTGCACTGTGATTCTGTGGAAAACTTTAAATAGAAGGCTCCCTGAAAACTGGCAGAAAACCAAGCTAGTTTCCCTCAGAGGGGACTACAAGCCTTGATTTCTCCTACCTTAAGCAGACTGCTTATCTGTAAGCTGGCTATTCTTCCCATAGATAGCATGCAAGATCACAGCATTCCCAGTTCAAACGAGCCTGTTAGCCTTGGGTGGTTATTAGTCAGTAAATACTATTGAATCAATAAACAAAATAAAGACTTTGAAGAGAGTCTTGTTTCCCCACCCAATCTTGAAACTCATCAGATCTGCAGTAGCCCTAATTTGGCAGAAAAGGAAGAAAGAAAACAGTTTGAACACGATCCGGTGCCCTCCAGTTTTCTTAAATCAGAGTGTAACTGAAGTAAAATAGAATCATAGAATCGTAGAATAGTTTGGGTCGGAAGGGACCTTTAAAGGTCATCTAGCCCAACCCCCAAAATAGCCTGGGGATGGTGGTGTTGGGATGAAAGCGGCATGTTTTGCTTAAGTCCTCTGGACAAACAGGGCTGTTACAGGGGTGGATTTGATCTCTGGCTGGATTTACACAATTATATCTCAAGTAATGCTGCTCAGTGTGTAAGTCAGATCAGAATCAGGCCAGTGTGCTTTTAAGGATGTTGCCAGAAACCCTATGTCTCGGGACTGTTCACCTCAGGAAGGTTAAAAGCACATACGTTCACTCTACGTGTAGTAAAGAATGAATGTTTTGCTGTTAAAGACCAAAAATTGTTCTTCCTAAATGATTTCTTGTAGTCTTTTTTCCTGCCTTTCCTATTATTTACTAACCAATCAAGCAATGGTCTTCAGCACATCCAAGTGGTTTGGAGACCAAGACTCGGGCTTTAGCTGGTACAAATCAGGATAATTCAATACAAGTCAACAGAAATGATGAAGTCAGTGGAAAATGTGTGACCAAGAGTTTATACTACACAGGCTCCCAAGACAAGGGCACAGCCTTCTAGACAGCACAGTACATATAGTCTAAGTATTTTCTCACTAAAGCTGACGGCACTTTATTTTGGGTGACCAAGAGAGATACAGCAGGCTCAAGTCCCCATTTGTGTCCACATGGGTGAATCAGGAGCAGCTCCATTACCCGTCACATGCTGTGCTCTTCACAAAATCTGTTCATTGTGTCCTGCTAAACGCTGCAGGATGCTGACAATTTTTGTCAAAGCTTGGCTTTTGTGCAGCTTCTTAGTTTAGATGGTGGGAGGGAGGGATGGGTTTAACTTTTGGCTTGAAAGAAAGTAAAAAACCTGCACCCTTTCAAGAGTGCTGAGCAGTTGAGAAATCTGGCCCTGAGCTTGTCTGAAAAAGTGACCCATCATTCTAGTTGTTACACCATTCTCTTGCCTATGACTAACACACGGATGGATATTTACTTGCAGGAAATTCTGGTGAGAGATGGGGGTTCCCATTCACTCGTGCTGTTTACCGCTCCCCCGAGATCACAGGCTTCAGCGACGATGGAGCAGACCGCTTCACAGGTGCACAGTTTATATGCCAAAATGGGTTGTAAATCAGAGACGAGAAAGAATGAGCTGGAACAACGCTTGTTTGTGGAAGCAGCCATTGGAAAGGGATGTTGACCGTGTTCATTTTACAGGTCTCATCTCCTAAGTCTATGCTTCCTCATACTGCACCGGAGGGACTGGGTCCCGGGTTGGAAATCCAAGGAGCACGCCAATAATTTGCCAGAGCTTACACAGGGGGTGAACTTGTCCCTGATCTCCATTATTGGTTCAAAACCAGGAATTCTCATACCCTTTCGGACAGATGGCTGGTCCTATTACTTCTTATGTTAGATTTCCCATTGAGACTGAAAGCAAATCCACATTCAAGCTGAAAGTAAACAACCTGTGAATTCAAAAGGCATTAACTCGAACTGCCAAAGCATTTGCTGCGTATGCTGCAGATGTCAAACAGACAGTTTCCCACAGCCCTGAGCCTAGACACATAACTAAGTTACACAGCAAAACCTTCTATCCAGCCTGAAAATCCATCCTGTGCAAAACTCAGTCTCCTCACTGGCATTTTAAGGGCTGGAGCCTCAGCTGGAGTGAATTAATGTAGTTGCTCTGATTTGAATAGAGCTACGCCAATTTATACCAGATGAGGATTTCGCCCTTTGGAGGCCAAGTGGTAAATGTCTATCCACTACTTTTTTTTAACAGTGTGGTTTGAGAAAAAAATAAAATGTGGTGTATTTTAAAGACTGAAAGAGCACTAAGTAAGTTTCTTTCCATTTCTACGATTAATTTCTGAAGGAACATATTACAGGGCTTGGTCCTGAAGAAGCAGGCTTTGCAGAAAAAAAGCATACAAACAACACAACTTATAAATACAAACAACATGTTACCCAACTTATTCTGATTCTGATACATTCTAAAACGCCGACGAGTTAACTAGGAACCCAAGCACGACATCGTTGTGGTATTGCAGGAAATTCAGAAAGTGGAAAGGACTGAATAAACCAGTCTGTTTTTTTCCTGCCGGGGCTGAATGAATAGGACAAAAAAAAACCCCACAAAACCAAACCATACAAACAAAAAAACCCACCCATATGCTTTGGAAGGCTCTGAACATTAGTATCATGGCATGCTCGCCAGCCGTAAAGATGTGCAAGATGGTTTTTCTAATATATATTGGTGTAAATCCCAAACAGCATCACTGAAGTCATGTTCTGTAAATCAGGATTCATTTCGCTTAAAGCAATGTAACCTCATGGTATAGATTCAGGAAAGATTACCCGAATTAAGCCTATGATTCATTCCTTAGCATAGGAGGCCCCAGCTCGCAGACTCGGATGAGCCTTGATTTTCCTCAAAGTAAACTGGAGGTCAAATATTACACCAAGAGAAAAGACTGGAGATTTTTAAGATGCTGGTAATGGGAAATCAAATCACTAAACTGTTTAACTTAAAGCCACTAGACTGATGCATCTCCTCAGAAAATTCACCCCCTCTTTCCTCCAGCCATCCTTATTTTCACTATACAACTCAGTGTAAGCTGGCAATTAGTAATACTTTGCCTGTTTATAGAGCCTTCCATCTGAGGATCTAGAAACACTTTGTAAACATGAATGAATTAAGCTTCTTAACACCCCCTGTGAGACTGATACTACTATCTCATTTGCACAGCTCGGAGAAGAGGTGCAGGTTCGCTGAGGGTCGGAGCCAGTCAGCCCCGGAGCTGGGAAACCACTCTAGACCCTGAACCTCACTTTCAGCTCAATAACACAAGGCTTTCAATGGATGCGGTGATGTGCCTGGCAACTTTGGAAGCTTACAATTGTCTGTTGAGACTGCCAGAGTGCCCTCGTGTCTGGTAGGCTGAAGACACAGAGGGTTAAACTTCTACCCATGAAGAGAACTTAAGTCCCACTTACTGTTGGACAGAAACATCATGAATACGCCATCCATCCTCACCTGAAACAATCACTCACAAATATCATCCTCTGACATGGCAAACAGGAGAGAAAATCGGGAATTCAGTTGTCCTTACTCAATTTTTAATAATAACACCAACCCTGGACAAAACACTACAACAGTCCAGGAACATTCCTTTCCTTTTCTTTGCATCTTTAATTGCCCGTATCTCATGTAGGTGAAAGGTAAAATATTCAAGCTTGCTTGCAAGTCATGATGACAAGAGGAAGTTAAAGGATTTTTAAAGAAAGCCTAAAGGTTTTGCTTCCAACGTTATCAGGAATGCTTAGATCCCAGGCAAGCCTTAGGACAAGATAGGCATTGATGAGACGAGCAGTTTTTTTTTCCAAAGCACAGTCTCGTTGATTTAAGAGCAGCTAATGTCTGGTACCTATTTGAAGCATTTTTCCACGTAGCCCTTCTCCAAATGCATGGCAATCGGACAATTTCCATGATGATTCTTCTGTCTAAAAATACACACTCTCCTTCTTTTCAATTTATCACTGAGCCAGTCAGCCTGTTTATTATTGAAGTTTTGCCCATTTAATAGTGCACTTAGGAAAGCTTAATACAAACACTGACCAATTCATCGCTGTCACAGAAAGAAAAGCCTTAGAAATCATTCATCTAAGCAGGAGTCAAGAGCAAGAGTCTCTTATTTAGAGATCGGTCAATAAGAAACGATGTTATGGAAGCTATTCTGAACAGAACAGATTTATTTTTTTTAAAAAACACCTCTTTTCTGCCACAAATTGAAATCGAGGAGAATAGCAAATAAGATATTTGATTTTGCTTTTGAAAATTGTTGGTGACCTTAAATCCCAGAAATGGGGCACTACAGAAGAGACAGGCATTTGACATATTCTGTGTGTTGATTTGCGAACTACTAGCAGAGTGCTGTTTGCCTAAAAATACGTATTTGAAATTCTTTTCTAAAAACTCTTCTTGATCTCTTCCCAATTCATGAGCTGTTACATGTCTGCATGACACGGCGATGTTTGTCTCCTGAACAGAGGGACATTACGATCCCTAGAAGCAGGTTTCCAGCAGAACTATTAAAGACACTATTCAGGAATATTCTCCAGTATCCGCAGCCTCCACAAACACTCCCGCTCACAAACATGTTTGCTGGAATATTTGACAAGAGCAAACAAGACAGGATGGTGGGAGAAAGTGCACAAAGTCTAACCAAGCTTATAAAAACCCAACAGCTAATGAATACTTGTGGAAAATGTCTTATGGTATTTCCTCAGCTACAGATGCTTATTAGGAAACACTATAAAGCTAAAAGTCTTTTGCTGCCTACCTCCTCGTGGCTCTCTTTATCATGGTCATCCCTGTTACAGCTGCTGGATTCAGAAGAAGTTTTTAAAAATTTTTGTGTGCATATCAAATGGGTGATGTTATGAACAACTGAACAGAGGCCCAGAAACCCATTTCACGTAAGCAGCTCAATGGCTAGTAGCATTTTTGCTGTCTCTGACCAAAAACCTCGCAACAGATATGACTATATGTAGATTGGTCAGCTTGTCTTATTGACCAATACTGAATCATCACAGTGTCACACAGTACTATGGGTCCTCTCTTCAGGCCCTTTTCTTCAGTGACAAAACAGCTGCTGATTGGGTCTTCTTCTAGAAACAACTGCAGAAGGTACCCAAAGAAACACAGCGAACTCATGTTTCTACAGGACATTGGCTCAAAAGCAGATGGCCAGGGAAGTCAAGAGAGTTGGAGGGAAAGCCAGTGGACATCCTCAGGTCTACACATCTGGGTGCTTGAGGATGGTGAATTATGGACACTAAGCCAAGGCAATGGCATGCAGGTAAGTAGGTGTTAAAGCCTGAGAAAAACAGCTTTTACTAAGCGCAAATCCTGCTTAAAAAAAAACCCAAGGCATTGAGATCCAGCATTTTTGGTTAACAACAACCAAAGCAAGCATCTCTGATGCATGGCAGCATGAGGTTAAGATGAACTTGCCCATTGAAAAGCCCATCTAGGGAGACAGTTTCCTGCTCTTCTCCCACGAGCCATATTTTACAAACTCTGGACCGAATTCTGCTCCTAAATTGAAACTTTAATTCAGTGGGACTCTTCTGCCACACTACTGGTGATAACATGGGACGGGTTAGTTTGCAGTCAGGGCCAGGCTGAGTTTGTATCTGGGCTCCTCAAAACGCTCTTGCAATGTCAAGGCTTACCACAAGCTCTTGTAACTCACCACTGTATGTTTTCCAGTAAAGCATGACATTTCCTTTGTCACCTGACTAATACTGAGCCCCTCCGTATGTTTTCTGAGCGGGAGTTTACCGAAAATGATCTTTGCTCTGCTGTGCATGCAGCCAGCTCACATAGTAACGAGACAGAGTCATTCTCCTGTCTTTTAAATAAAATGCAAATCCTAGTTCACTCCAATTCGGTTTTTATTTTGCAAATTCTGCCTATTAACTGAATACATCTTTCCTTACATTTCTCTCTCCTGGAAGGTAAGGGAAAGCAATGGACCATCCAGAATTTTTACAGACTGTCCCCCTCCAGTCATGCATTGCTAGAGATGGTACTGTATAATGCATGACTTACCTGCAAGACATTGGAGGAGTAATGAAATAAGCAGATGCTCCGTCAGCAGGCTTTTAAAACATTGGT
Organism: Leptosomus discolor; assembly: GCF_034619465.1. Lineage (NCBI taxonomy): Eukaryota > Metazoa > Chordata > Aves > Leptosomiformes > Leptosomidae > Leptosomus > Leptosomus discolor. The sequence goes on along the minus strand of NC_141419.1, from coordinate 88,878,774 downwards.
ATTGCAATCTGAGACGCAGTCAGCCATTACATGCATATGCCCTTTATTTATGGAGCTGATAAAGGCTCTATGTTAGGAGCAGTCAAGCTGCCTTTTTACCTTCCGCCTTTCCTCATATTAAAGAAAGTTGCTGTCTGGTTATTTTATTCTCATACAAGCTCCAGATTTGGTAGGAAAAGCAGGATTTACCTCCTGACTCTTCTATGAAAAATAGAGGTCTAAAAACCAGACAACTTCATCCAAACTGATCACCAGGGACTCCCTATAGTGATTCCTCTCCTCCTAAATCAGATGATGTCTGAAATAGGCAGATCTCACTGGAGTTACCTATTTCTCTGCCTTGGGTAGAAAAAAAGCCCAGGACAACTAGCCCAGCTGTAGGTGAAAACACCGCAGATGATCACACCACCAGTGTTGCACACATTCACTCATCTATAATTTCAATTTTGTAGAGTTTTCTATCACCACTGTTGTTCTCGGTAATCTCATGACGGCATCAAACACATTTTCCCGCAAATTCCATTCCAAGCACCAATGGTATATAAGAAAACAGGGGAAGGCTGGCATAGATCAAAGGTAAGGATGGTGTTAACATTAACAGCCACCATATGAGGAGCATTTTGCGCTATAAATAAAATAATGTAGCTCAGCTGCACAAGCAGCGAAGTTCTGAAGTCGTCGAGTCACACGACTGTGGCTCAGGGGGGGATTTCGGTTCATGCTCAATGCTGTGTTTGATCACTGGTACATCACCCAAAGGTTCACAGCAAAAATGGATGATGGGACACAGAAAAGCTCTTCTTCCTAACACTGCAAAGGAAACGGCTGTTTGCTGACTGACAGCTCCCCAGCCAGCTTATGTGCATCTAATTACCGAGCCGCAACCCAAATCAAAATGCCCCATTGCAGCTGGTGTCTCACTTAATCCATTCATAACACGAGCTAATTAGCATTGATGTTTTTGGGCAAGTTTATTCCAAATGTGGTCAAGTCCCAGGCTTTCAGCTTAGTTGCTAGGACCCATTGAGGATCCTGGGAGAGGCTGTGTTTCTGCCCAGAAGGCGTTTTCTGGCCTGCTGATGGCTTAGGAGTGTGTTCAGGGGGAGATGTTGTGCTGGGCTGAGATGAACGCTGGCATATAAGCACTGCTTCTAAGCTGCTCTTGCTGCTATACCCTTCCACCTTGCAGAAGAGTTTGCAGCATAATCAAGGTATTTCAGGGTTTTCCTCCTGTCCGAATTCAAATGTCCAGATTGGGGAGAAGGGAAAAGAGAAAAGAAAAAAAAAAAAAAAGCTAACTTGGAAAGTGGGAGAAGTCAAGGAAGCATTCTGTACTTGATGTTATCCTTTGTGAGCAGAGCTGAGAAAAGAGGTCAGTTAACAGAGCTTTGCATTTCCTTTTCAGCCTATGGGATTACAAGATGAGAGCAGGTGCTAATGGGAATTTTGCCCATGGCAGAAAATCAGGATCCTAAATCTTCATTGCTGGAAATCACAAAAAAAAACCCCTAGCAATGATCTATAATGGCTGCATTTGGAAATTGGTGATATAAGGAATTGTTATTTGGCAGAAAACCGACTTTCCGCTCCTTGGGCGCACCACAATTTCAGTTTAATTTGTAACAGGATGCAAGTGTAAATGAACTGACAACAGAGCTATCAGCTATTCTGTTGGTAACACTTGGAGCAATAGTTTCGATTTGACTAGACACAGCTGTCCACTGCATGGAACGACCTTTAGCCCCGTCCTTGGCGAAATTCAATTCTCTCCATGTCTGACTTCGTCCATGGGGACTTGAGTAGCAGAGCTGCCAGAATAATCAGCGCATTGCTTAATGACAGGCACTCCAACGAGCAACGCGGTTGTGCATTGTCAGAAACAAGAGCCCGCAGCTCCGGGGAAGGTGGAGGGAGCCTCCTTGTTATTCAAAGGGAAATAAAGCCGTTGTATAGAAGCAAACATGGATGTATGTGGCCGCCTTTGCTTGACAAGAGTCGCTGATGCGCTCGGTGCCGTGTGCGTGTATGTAAACACAGAGTTTTCTCATGTGTTTGTCAGCAAATACACATTTTTATTAGATTCGCCTCTCAAAAAAGCCCAGGATTCTGCTGCTGCTCTGCACTGTACCACTGCAAAACTGAATTTCTGTTTATGTAAGCCTAAACGTGCATACATCCCATAAGGTGATGCTTACATGGCCATACAGATGTATATCATCTAACATTCTATGTGTATACATATGTACAGATATACACACTTTCGGTGTGTTTATTACATTGGCCACTGAATAAGAAAGATGTTTAGACTGTAAGCATCAAAAAAATAGGAATTTTCCAACTTTACAGCTACTTGTGCAAACTTACTCCTGTTTGAGTGGGTGTCTCTCTAGCAGTGTGATGGAGGCACTCTCTTACACGCGATAGGAAAGGCATGTCACTACGGGATTAACATGTATGTGCCCCAGCCCATGCAGTTGGGCCCATAAGGATGAACCCAGAATTTCCTATTTTTTAGCTAGTTGATTCAGCAGCCCGAATACAGAAAACAGAAATTATGTTGGGTTGAGAAGTGGATCGTTCTTTCCTTCATCGAGGATCATCAGAGATACACGTTGCTTTGGCTGGTAAGACTTGCTACAACCACTGCTAGTGGGAGATCACAAAGGGGTGAGACACCAGCTCCACCTGCCCCATAAGCTCCTGGGGATTTCTCTCTTTGCTGTTTCTGCTTTGGCAGGGCTGTGGGCCCAGCTCTGTGGAAGATTCGTGTTCAGTTATTATTCTGACCTGCTGCCAAGATTTTCCTGAGAAACACAAGTGAGAAATGGGGAACGGCAATCTTGCACAGCTCATAACTCAGCCAGAACGGAGGGGAGTTTCATGGGAGAAGGGAAAGGCATGTCTTCGGCTGCAGAGCTTTTGTCTGTGCCAAAATTCAAAGGCTCTTTTTCAAACAATAGAGATATTACAGCTTCTTTTTAAAAAAATAAAAAATAAAGAGGCCAAGAGAACCTTTGATAATGGGAAACCTTAGGAACGTAAAAATGCTGGTCTTCGTAGACAAGAAAACAAAGTGGTCTCCAAAACTCTGCGAAATCATGTTACAGTGGGGCATATTAAATAACCCAAATACAGGAGTCACTACTGCTGCCCTGTCACATGCATCCTACTAGCTGCTCCTGCTATTTATTCAGGAAAGAGAGAAATTACACAGACTCTAAATGTTTCTCCTCAAGTAAGTCCATCCAACAGCGTTGTGCAGACACAGCTGTACAGAGTTTGGTTCGTGTGGTTTCTCCCTCCCCACCCCTGTTTGCTCCTCCCTGCCTCTCTTCTTGACCTCCCCTGTCACTCACCCCACTGCACCAACACTTTTTCACCAGCTCCTTCAGTGGCCCTTAATAGCCAGGTCCTCTTGCATTTGCGTTGTGCTAATGGATTCACCATCCCCATTGCCGACATCTGCACTCTCCCTTCTTGCTTTTCCTTCACTTCCCCCACTCTATTTTTCATTTTTTCACCTGTAACTTTTGATGGCTCCATACACTTGAAGAAACATGCACAGTTAATGTATGTTTTTTATTCTCTCCCTTCTCTCCAAATGCCTGAAGAATCCTGAAGCCAATATTTTAGGATAACTGCATAGTAACAACCGTAGAATAGTATCACCTCTTCAGCTAGCTCAGAAGAATACAGCACTTTGCTGGGAACTTGTATGAAGCATCACAGGAGTGTGTCATGAAAAGAGAAGCTCAGTATAGCTTTTCTGGATGCTTGGCAGAGATATTATTCCAGTTCTTGAGCATGTACTGCTTTCTATTAACTTAAAGCCAGATATTCCTGGTCCAAACTCCTCAATTAGTAACACAGAAATGAGACAAACGGAGACATCCATAAGATATCCACCTCAGTTGCCAGTGAGCCAATGACATGCACGCAACTGAAAATACATGTTTTCTTCCATATATATGCAAAATTTTAATCTCCTTATTTGATAACCACTTTTTTTTTCTCCTTATTTAATAACCACTTTTTTTTTCTCCTTATTTAACTCAACCCAAACAAGCAAAGTAGAAAATAGACGAAAGTTGCAAAATAACTGTCAAAGGTACATAAATCAAACTCCTTATCAACAGTCTTTCTCTTTTTGTTCTCCGCTATCAAATACATTTAGGAAGCTTGAAATAGTGTATTTCTGTAGGTCCTACTAAAACAACACATTATAGAACAAATTTTCAGCAATGCAGAAAAAATAGAACTAGAATGTTAAATTGATCGTTAGATAAATAAGCCCTTCCCAGAATAGGTCTTTGGAACCAGCAATGTAATACTAAAACCGGAAGGTATTTGCCATCACACCGAGATGTACGGGCATTCCCCCAAGTCTCCCGCCAATCTTAGTGGCCTAAAACCCCTCCTGGCAAGTCCACAACGTGCAACTGTACAGAGTGCTGTGTGTGCATACCAGAAAAGTGTTACCAACAATGTAATACATGTGGGACTCCAGAAAATGGGTTAAGTAGGCAGGCATTGCTGCCCCCATCCTTGCTGCAGAGGTAGCAGGAAAGGAAAAATAACGCTAGTTATCTAAATAAATAGATCGATAGCAGGGAAAGGATGAAACTCAGCTGCAGCGAGAGAAGAGAAAGAACATGGTGACACGACATGGGCTTCTCTGCTCCTCTTCAACCATCCATCTCCAACAGGAGTGATCTCCACCATCATTCATTTCCTTAAACTCTGAGTCAGGCTCAACAGTAATGGAAAGGATTCAAGGCCACAGAGACAGTTGTGCTCCCTGGGGGAAGCAGGGAACAGGAGGAAGCCACCTTACTTCCCAGTTCTTCATGTTCGCCAAAAGCCCACAGCTCCAGCTACTTCCTTTCAGAAATGCCTCCCCCTTCTTTGAGAGCTGGAAACCTGCACTCATTTACTCACAAACAGGGAACTCTGCCAGCAGCAACCTGCAGATTTTGATTGCATTAATTTGTTCCGAAGCGGGTTTTCCTCTTGAGCCTGGAGTAGAGGGCAATTAATTAAGACCCATTTTTCCCCCCCTATCGGATTAAAACAAATTAAATGGCGGCAGTAGGACAGCTTTGCCTGGGATGGGGATTCTTGGAGAAGCAGGGCTTTCTCTTTCTGCACAGGAAGATGATCCTATCACTTTGCTCAGCTGAGACTGAATCATCTCTAAAAGATGTCCTATATGTTAGTCCACAAGACTGGAAAGTCCTACTGTCGTTTCCCAGGTGCAGATGCCCAACTGCAAACCAGTGTGAAGAGACACCCTTTCTGCTCAACCACATCCATTACAGTTAAGGAATACCAGGCTGAGAATTGACTGAAAACAGCACCACGTACGGAAAAGATCCTCCTTAACCTGTGTGTGACTGCCACGTTATGTAGCCCAAAGTCACTGATGCTCTTCCAAGGCCCCTCTCCTCCTCTCTGGTGAGGAAAGAGAGAGACGGCACTACAGGACAGCCCTTTGGGATGCCACATCCCCCTGGAAATACCCCCGGCATGTGGCTCCTGGCCCTGTCAGAAAGAGTCATAGCTAAGCAGATGAGTAACTTTTGAGAAATCAGAGAGAGGCAAAACAATCAATTAAGTAAGAGCACTATAATGTACACCAAATTTGATCCACTCTTTAGTCAGGATTACAGGAACAGGTATTGTATATTGGAAACCTCCCTCCGCCACCATTTTCCATTGTATTCTCCAATTTCCCACCTAGAAACCAAACCCAAGGCCCTCTGACACACCTAGGTCCCTAATTCTGCCCAGATTGAAAACTACGGTGATACTTTAACCCAAAAGCATCACTCAGCTTCCAAATACCTTATGCACTACCTGGAAGTTTGGCTCAGTTCTCACAGCAGCAATTTAACCTGCTTAAAATGGGAACTGGAGGAAATCCTCTGCCAGTGCCTACTATTTGCAGATGCAATGTGCCCAGATAGGGAACCTCGTTCAGGATCAAACCATCAGTCCAAAGCGGAGCCTTTACCCTGGCAGTGTCACAAATGTCTTCACTAACACTGGTACAGGACTTTACCCTGGGGTAAATGGCCAAGGTGATGAAACGCTGCTCTTCTGTTTTCAAGTGATGTATAGAAAAGTGAAAACAGCAAAAATATTCTCCTTCCAATTGAAAATACAATACCAGTTAATGGTCTTTGAAGTGAGTGTGTGTGTGTGTGTTTCATGGGGGAAGGGGGAGAAATGGATTGCTGTAACCAACAACACCCCAAAGGACTATAAATCAAACAGCATACAGCTGTTGGTATCAAATATAACTCCTTTCGCACTACATCAAAAAGCTTTAATTAACAACTAATTTATTCAAGTGGAAAAAAAAAAAATTCCCTTGCACCAAATAATTGTATTATAACTTGGGGACTAGGCTGTGTATTTTCCCCCTCTCTAAAGCATGACAGGAGAGGAAATTGAGCCTTTAGAGAACAGCTAAGTAGAAAAATGGATCAAAGATTGAGAGGGCTTGTTGATTGGCTTTTTGAGTCAGCAGAGACCGAATCAGCCCATTTAATGAAAAAAAAAAAAGCCATACTGCAAAGTCCGTATGCTCTAGGACCTACTTTTAATAAAAACGCTTATAAAGATAAATGGCATCAGCTTGTCCCAGGCACGGGGCGGACGGGTGTTGCACGACAGTGTCAATTCTGCTCCGCACCTGTTTTGTCAGCCACGGACAGGTCCCATGGCGCAGATTGCCACAAGAGGTTTCAGCCGCACGGGGCTCTCGCCAGACCAGTCAAATGTCTGCAAGGCAGCTGTCGGCGATCCCCAAACATGCTTGCTTGGGAGTTAAACCACACTTGAACCCCAAACGTAAAAGGCCAGGCGGGTAAATCAATTTCTTCCTTCCCCTCGTGCTGGGAAGCATGTGCTGGAGCAGCCGAGAGCTCGCACACACCCAACATTGCTGTTCTTCCACAAGAGCTTACACACAAGCATCCCTGTACTCCAGAACCAGCATGGTGACTGGAACCATTCAGCACAAACCGGGTCCCATCCTCACCTGCTGCCAACCTCACTAAGGCAAGAATTGGAAGGATATTTCTTTTTTTTTTTTTTTTTTTTTCCTTTTTTAGATCCGTAACTCTGTGCTAGCGTCAACTAACTAATCTCTGGTGGGGCAAGGTAAGTGCCATTATCCTGCTTTAATGGCTAATGAAGCCGAAGCAGCTTACCGGTTGTCTCATCTTTGGGGCCCCATCATGCATGTTTTACCGTTCCTCTGAGTGCAGTGACGTTCCCCATTAACGCTGGCGTTGATTACAGTGTACAATCTTCTGGGCAGGGACTGTGATTTTCTTTTCATTTGCTTAATGAAAACCACACTGTCTTTTAATTCCTCTGGATTCAGTTGCCTAGGTATTAGGTGCGAGCCTCGATGTGAATGCAGAGGGGTACAGCCGTGTAGCGGTGCCACACGGGGTGCGTGAACCAGCTAATGCAGAAGACCTGGGCTGCAGCATCAGAGCCTTTCCCTATATTTAATTGCCCCCTCTGAACCCGTGCTTGGGTAGTGCTGGTCCGCCACCATGCACATTGCTGTTCTGAAAATTCTTTGAGTATACATAAAGCCCAATTATGTTGTGACACGAACAATTTTTAATAATAAAATAGTTTAAAGAAAGCATTGGGTTTGCCGCTGCAAACAATCAAACTCAACCAACTGTGCAGCTATCCAAGCCAGAGGACAGTCATAATGGCAAACTGGTTAATTGATTAGTTTGGGTATAAAATTATATAATTAGGTACAGCATTCTAATGATAATCACACCATAGGAATGATTCGAAAGGCAGGCAAGATTTATTTTGCATTTGTGATAGCTTTATCCTGTTAGACCTTAAAAAATAATGTTCAATAAAATCACTGTAATTTATAAAGAACACTCCAAAAAGCTAAAAAAAGGGCTTAAAAACTGATCAGCTTAAATCTTTTCAATGTATTTCAAACATATAGGTATATTCTAAAATGCATTTTCTGTACAGATTTCAGAGGTCATTTTCAGAAGTGACATTGTTCAAGATTTTAAATTATGATCTAAAGCTTTTACACATGTAAAACTTTGAAAAAGACCTATAATAGTGTTATAGGCAGATGCCGTTAAAAAGTCTTTTTTTCAGTTAGTTTAATTTGGTAACCCACAGCCCTGAACATCAAGTCCTGAACATCAATTCCATGAACAGGACAGCTTTATACTCAAAACTAAGTAACATGTCCTCATCTCCCTGCAAAAAAATAATTATACCATTGAAGATGTGAGTGTGTAAGATAAAGTTTCAGCCTCCAAGAACAGTTTCCAGTCATTCCTATTGACCTGCACTGATTGTGTAAGGGAAAGGAAAACCGGAGAACATAGGAAGTCAAGGCTGCAGGGAGTGGATTGATTGGCAACCTGATGATCAAGACACCTACCCAGGCTGAGGTCCTTCCTCTGCTAGCGACTACAAAGATGAATCACACTTCATCTTTTGAATCCTCATTTATAAAATAACGATGTGAAATTCAATGGGCTGTGATGCTCAGGTTCCTTTGAGCATTACAAATTATTAAAAAATTATAATTTTCCAAGAACAATCTCCCTAGTTGCCTCCATCAATGATCAATTCAAGCCTAGTGCATAAAATCTGACAACTCTATGCTGGGCTTAAGTATCTTTTATTGTTGGCCATAAATTGTCTACCTCCTTATAAATCTAGTTACAGAATATAAATATAGTCAGGAAAAACCTCCTTGAAATTAAGTAAAAAATACAGCTCACAACAGTAAAAACCAAGCTAAAAGAAAACTTGCTGGCATATGGAAGACATTTTTATTATTATTGTGGAAACTAAGTGCTAAATTCACGTTCTCCCTGATCTGAAGAACCCACTTCTCCCAGCGGCTGACCTGTGTGGGACGAGTGGAGCTTCGCCTTGCCCCATGCCCAGGAGAAGATGCGGAGAGAAGGGGGCATCACAGGTTCTTCGAGCTAGAGATGCTCTAAGCACAGCAGCATCCTTGGTTTCTCAAGGGCCTTTTTTTTTCATTTCACACACTCCTTCCGTTTCCTGTTTTCTCTCACTCCTTCCCTTTCTTACCCGCCAAACAATAAAAGCTCAATGGGAATGCAAATGTAGCTCTCCGTTTAAAATCCCAGCCGAGAAGGCAATGTGTCACCCATATTTATGAGCTCTAAATGGCTTTTATCAAAGTGAGGTCGCACTAAATCACCCCCAAGCTGTCATAAATACAAATGACTCGACATAGTCTGCAACAAGCCTTCGGGGGAAAATTATATGATCTGCTGTTGCAGTTATGCTATATCACACAGCAAGCTCATATATTTCCACTGGCAAGGTAACCTGATCTTTCAAAGGACACTAATAGGTGAAAGGGGGAGGAGAGAAATAGTGAATCAAGCGGAGTATGCCTGTGCGTACGTGTGCACGCACGTACGTTCATGCACCTCCAAGCTACAATCCAGACTCCTCTCCTGAATGGAAGAAGAAGTCCTCGTGGCTTGGAGTATGAGGTTTCCTTGGCTGCCTCAATGGAGCAGGGAAGCTGCCAGCCAAAAGAGAAAGAGCCAGGGGCTCACCAGGGTATTTCCCGTTTTAAAAATTCATGTGAAGGCATGAGAATTATTAAGATATGAACCAGAGCTATCCAGACTCCAAAGGCTGGACCACTTCCAAGCAAATTAAAGGAGCCACTCCTCCTTCACAGCTAGCGAAGCCCAGGATTAGAGCAAAGTCTACCACAGAATAAAGAGGAAATCCTTATAAAGGAGGCATGAACTGGGCAGTGGAAAAAACCAGCATGAGCTCCTGAGATAACAAACAGTAATGTATTTTTTTTCGTTAACCTCTCTTCTATATATTAAGTGCTGTTTATATGTGTGTGAACACAGAAACACATATATAAAGAAGGAGGATATCTGATCAGATATCACCTAATCTGTAGACAGTGGCAGTAATTTGGGGGAGCTTCCAGAGATGGAGTTTAGGACAGCCTATCGAGCACTGTCCTCACCCGGCTCTTTGCAGACAGCCTTGCATGACTTTATGTGACAGCGTAGAGGCTCGCATTCAATAGCTCTTCCTACGCTCACGCTATGCTGTTGCATCAGCTTACATACAAAATAAGTCAACTCCAACGAGCATTAGTTCACTTTTTTTTATATCTGGGATGAAGACAGTGCTTCTGTCTGCTTGGCAAACCGTTACAATGATAAGTCAGTTTGGTTTTGCTATCTCTAACGTAATAGAGGCAATATGCCAATTTTCAGCAATCCAGGTCGGATGTGGGCATTTATAATGGTACCCTTTTTGGAGAATGAGGTCTCTAATATTAAATTATGTATTTTAATTAAAAGCTGAATTTACAGAGCTTGAGCTACTAAACTTCATTTTCAACTGCTGTGAGCCTGGTGGAAAGCCAGCAGGCAGCACTGCCATTTTCTGTTGTCGAGCTTTTCGCAATCACCCCACTCAGAAAACCTGCTCACTTCAGAGCTGGAAAGACACCCCGGTGAAACGTGTGTTTGAGTGGTTTACCAAAAGCACATCGAAGAGGATGATAGGAGCAAAACCATCAGAAATGCTGTGCTGAACTCCTTCTGTCACGATACATCATACTGCTTCCCCCAGGTGGATCATCTCCTGCAAGTGTCAGAGGACAGACAGACTTGCCTGGAGCTGGGGGGGTGAGGGTTATCAGCTCTGTCCTGCCTGCTGGAAAGCCTGCACTGTCAGATGGGAAAAGCCCAAGGAGTAAGTGAGCTAAACATCCTGCCTGAACCAGCTTGTTGTGCTTCAGGAAGAACTTCACCAGCTTCCACAGCTGGTCTCTTGGCATGAGCTACCGCTGCTCAGCTTCATGGGTAGGGAAGCAAAAAAGACACAAGGCGTTCTTGTAAAACAATGAGGTGGTGGCAGGCTGACCTGTGCTGATGGGTCAAGCAGCAAGGCTTGCCATCTGAGAAACAGCACCTGGAAGCTGTCCAGCCGTCTGTCCGATGTGATTAAAGGCAAAATATGAAATGCTTCAGAAGACGGAGAAATAGGATCGCAGGTCTGGGTTGCATAATATCATGCATTTGTGTAACCAGTCTAAACAGAGCGTGTGAGTCGACCAGATGTTTTTCATTTCAGCATACAGGACTGTGGAGCAAATCAGAAACCAACAAGCGCCAAACACAACGGCGGCTTTGCCAGTACTGTTGTAACCGGAGCTCGACAAAGGGCACTGTCAACCCCAGTCCCTGGGGAGGCAGGTCAACCTCCCGGCTCGTTAAAGAAGCCAGCTCATTCTTTACGCTGAATACCTATATCTAAGCTAAATATCAGTAGTAGCTAGTAAACATGGGGTTGGGGATCAGTCATTGATTCAACTGTCGTCAGAAAAAGAACTAGCTGGGATTTGATCCATTCTGGGAGCCGGCCATAATGTAACATGCATTTGTTTAGGTAGAGCTGGATACTGACTTTGTGAGACAAAACCAGCCCATACGAAAACGTGGAGGAAAAATGAATGTACACCCTCATTTATGATTATAGTATCAATCTGATTCGGCAACACTCATCTCTACTTAAGGACCAATATTCTTCCACTTCCCTGGACAGAGGATGTACATTGGGTCAACACTTTAAAGGGGTGACCAACCTTTCTATGCTAGGGACTACTTGTATTCCCAGTGGGCATGCATAGAGTTATAACGAATTAGTAAACCTTAGGCAGATGCAATCTAGATCAATGTCTGGCTTGTCTGGATCCCCAAAATTCCCAACAGCACCACAGCTGGGGAATTTTTTCAAGTTCAGATTTCGTACTTTGCAGTTCAACTGCATTTCAGTTGTGCAAAACACGAACTAATTTGAATACCTTATTGGATCTTTTGTTACCAAGAAAAGGTTGTGACAGTGAAGATAAATGCAACAACTGACTAAATATACCTGTGCAAGGTTCAACATATGCTAAGCACAGTCAAACCGTAAGTACAGCCATCCACTGCATTTTTTTTTAAGCCACTGAATCCCAATGCAAAATTATGATAATGATTATTCCAGATGTGAACCCTGTTTGTTCGTGTTTCCTTTTCAAGCTTAGCTCCTCCAAGCTTAGCTTAGGGGTTAAAACAACTTATCCAGGAAAGAACTACAACAACGTTTTAGTATGTTTGATCAAAATGTTGTATTTTAAACTGCTCTGGGGATACCCGTTTATTTGTTTCTTGAGGTGGGAAGAAGGATACTCCCTATTTCCATCAGGCCAATTTAACTATGATTCGTAGCAATGGAAATATTTTTAGTAAGTGGGTGACAATGACAACAATTGTAGTGAATGGATCAAGCACACTCTTGAGTCTTCTATTTGCTAGAATCTCAGAAGAAGAAAATGTGTGCCTTAAACAGCCTTGTAGTGGTCACTGCCTCTGGAAAAAACAACATGGAACTTGCAGGCAGGCCTTGGTAGCAGATGACTGAAGCATTATTTTGGACAAAAAGAAAGCAGACAATACAATGAACATAGAGGTGATAAAATATATCACAGCAGATTAAATTTCAGTTTGGGATCTGGCCAAAATCAGCTTCCAGATAACCTGGATTTTCAGTGAATAAATTAGTCAATGGTTTTACCAGAAACTTATCATTTAAGAAATCTATGTATCACACTGGGATGAGTGAATGCCATTCCTATTGTGGGGAAGTAGTGCGATGGTACAGAAAATATGCTTAGCCATCAGCATCAAAAAAACCAGCGTAAACCAGTTGAGTACTCCAGTCCTACTTAAGAAATCTTAACTCTTCATGTTGGGAGGTCTCACCTGCTGTTGCATTAATTATATATTACGCTGGTAAAGCGACCTTGTTCAAATGTGAAATCCTTTCTCACATGAGTAGCAAGTTTTTCAGCAGCAGCTGAAAAAAAACAGCTTTATGGGTGCAGGCTCTGAGCTGACACAGGTTTTACCCCATGCTACTTTATTTGGCCCTACTAATTCAAGCTCTGGGTAAGATTTGGTCACACTATGTATGTACAATAGGCAACTTTTAAAGTTTCAAAAGATTCAGAAACTTATCAAAGTAACACAAGAAAACAGTGGCATAACCAGGACAAAAATCATCCATAGACAAAGCGTAAGAAGCTGCTTCAAGAGCAGGAGACTGCAATTCTCTTTCAGGTAGGACTCAAGAAATCAGGCTCATAACTAGAGCCATTGACTTTGGAAGGACGTTCACAGCAGTATCTCGTGGTTATCTACCTGCGGTACACAAGATGCACGACAGACCCCTTAGCAAATTCAGAGAAATTCACAGATGCATAGGTCTTAAGGCCAGCAGAGATCTGAGAGGATGGACAAACTCTTTTGGCTGAATAGATATGAGGTAGGAGTTACTGCTACCAATCCATGTCCAACTGGCTGTTCCAGACAGGGATGGCTGCCACCCTAGTTTTGCTGGCTGCCTTGTCACCTGAGTGGTTCCTAACCCACATCTGCACTCCAACAGGGCTAGAGATCTTTTGGATGAACTGCTAAACTGAGAAAGCCAAGGGACTGACATCCTGACACCATGGGGACTCAGAAAGCATGGGAATGAGCCATCCAGAGCACGACCTGCGCATCCCAGGTCTGCTGCAGACAGAACAATATATCTGACCTTTTGTCTGGGTTATCCAAGCTGGCCACACGATTTTGCCTATCTACTCTCTGAATCACGCTCAGAAATTGCCTGGCTCAATGAATCTTTCAGAAGGTCACGCAACCTTGCCTGGAGACATCAGGAGATGGAGAGAGGCTACAACAAGTTTTGCTCAAATAATCGTATCGCCCTTGCTGTTCAAAATGTGTTTACCAGCTCTGATGCAGCCTACCGGGTTATAACTTCCATTTGCTCGTGTACCTGCCTCTTCCAGGCAATACAGAAGAAGATTCAAGAGATAAGAAGCTGCCTCTCACCGTCCAGCAGAGAGGACTCACTGCTATATGAAAATGCCCTACAAAGAACGAATGTTCGAAATATCCAGCAGGAAAAAGAAGGAAAAAAGACACAGACAGACACACACACACATGCTCCCGTTGTGGTCTCCCCCCACAGACCTCCTTTGTCCCTGTAGCTGCCATCACCCCCCATAGCCCATGCTCCCCTCTGTCCTCCCGACCCCTCCTCTCCCTCCATTCATTCTTCCAGAATTTATCCCGCTTCTTTAACTCGGCATGTGTCTGGGCAGATGTCCAAAAAACCTCCCTTCAGCAACCGGGGTGGGAGGGGGGGGAGGAAATTCCTCCAATTCAGCCCAGGCTCTTTTCCCCCACCCCGCTCCCCGCCTTTACTCTCCCTCTTTTTCTTGCTCCTTCTTCTCTTTTAACATGCTGAATGATTGATAACGCTCGCCTCGCCTCACCGCTGCCTGCTTGAGTCCTTTCTGCCCGGCATCTGCAGCCCTGTAGGGAAACCAGCTCTCCTAGGCGATGGGACGTCGGGGACCCCCTTCGGTTCTTTTCACAAATTAAATAAATAAAAGGAAAGAAGAGAGAAGCACAAGGGAGTCTGGAAAGCTTGGCAGGGTTGGGGGTTGGGGGAGGAAGGGGAGCAGCTTGGAAAAGCCCTTGATTAGGACAGGTCCAAAGCAAACAAACAAATTAAAAGCAACTCCTCTGCATGCCCCCGATTCTCTGTTTACCATGAAAAAGTGAGTGGAAAGCTTTGTTCTGTTGTTGTGCATTTTGGGGCACAAATAGCAGGTTTGTGCAGGACTTCCAGCTTCTTGTGGTGCCATCATGATGAATGAGTTTGTTGTCTTAAATTCACACCTCCTGGAGCCATCCATTTACTTGAAAATCTTGGACTTCATTTAAAAATAAATAAAACTGTATTTGCCTTTCCAACAGCAGAAAGCGGTTAGACAACATAAGTCCCAACACCTTATACTTCAGAATCAAAAAAACATATCTAATTTCTATGTGTCATGTCATTGTGCATTATGTTTGTACATATATGTACACATGCTGTTTTCATAGTTCTCAGGGTATCCACACATGCCATATAATATCTAGATTCTGATTAGATGATCACATTCACTTTGTAATTTGCATTTCAGGCATGAAACTCATTGAAACTATGAAACTGAATCAGGCTATGTTATTTTAGCACTGTATATACCACATGTATAGTATATATGTATGATTTACATGTACTACACGTAACAAACTCCCATTAAAGTACTGATTTAAAACTTGATTATTATTAGTATTACCATCTGAAATGTCAATGAGACCCCATGGCCTGTACCAGGATGAGAACATCATTGCACGGGGCAGCACGTGCTGAGAGACAGAAGACCTGAGGAGGTTACAGAAGGATGGGTAAAAAGGAAAGATTGTTACCTCCATTTAACAGAAGGAGCCTGGAGAAGGACCCAATTATAAAGAGAAGGGTTAATTTTATCTAACTTAGACATCCAAGTGTCTACTGATTCCAGACTCCTTCTATAGCCAACAAAACAGCATCTCCAGAGAATTCTCTAAGAAAGACCTCAAATGACTGTCTCAGATGTGACATGACTTCAGGATATGCAATGTTTTATCATTTTAATCTAACCAACGCCACCCAGAAAGTCTCTGATGGAGCTGAGACTTCGGTGCCGTATCTCATTCCCTAGTCCAGGGCCTTAGGAAAGAGAGAGAGAGAAAAAGATACCTATTTTTCTTAGCAATGCTACCTGTCTTCTCAGTAACAGAAAAATTGCTCTTTCAAACCAGGAGAAACACGTAGCATAAACTCTTCATATTTTATTAATCGGGATACTGAGTTTTGAGGCTCTGCCTGAAAATGAAAGGTAGGTTTCAGTGACATGATAATTCAAAGTAAAATAAACAAGTCAGTGGTGTTTAAAAGAAGTTACATTTAAACCTTAACAAGATCAAAACACAACATAATAATCAGCAAGATGATTTTTTCTTTTTTTTTTCTTTTTTTTCTTTTTTTTTTAAATTGAAGCAAAAGACCATCATGTCAGTAACACCTGAGAAAACTCTGTGTTGAATATTTATTCCTTGTTAGCTCATTAAACTCTCAGCGGCCTTGCAATAAGTGATCTCCTTCTCCTGGGCCTGGAGGATACCTGGCATTTCTGTGGAGGTGACAATCTATCCACCTGCTTGCAAACTGCTAACTACCTCATCAGGATCTGGTGAAGATAAGTCCTCATTTATTTATTTGAAACAGCTATAAAGTGCTATTGGGAGATTTCAGATGTATCTCCCTGTCAGATGTGTCCACACTGAAGGTCTCCTAATGCAAAGCTGGTAATTACCAGAGGTGAAGTATCCGACACAAACATACAGCCTACTAACCCAGCACTCACCCGGCATCACTGAATGACATATCCTGTGAAAATAATAGCAATAATGATCCATTTTTCAAGGAAATTTCCTGACAGAAGCCTTACTTCCCTTGGAGGCAAGTGCTAATGTTGTCCCACAAATCCAACATGACCTTCACAAATAATTCATTGGTATCTGAAGCCTGATCATGTGAAGACTGGCAAACTCAATTGTTTTCAGACAAAATAGTAAGCTCTTGATTTCTGAGCTCCCCAAAGATCACTCAGGACCCTGAGGTGAAGAAATTCTTATGAAGCTCCCCAAAACATCCTAGACACAGAACCGCTCTTGTCCTGTCTCAAAACATTGGGTGGTCTCAGCTGCTAATTTCACTTTTTTTTTTTTTTTTTGCTGCACCTATTGCTGCATTTATAATATGGCCTTTCCGGTTTAAATACTGCAAAATACTAGGTCAGAAAAGTGAGACGAAACCCTTTGCTGCCCCACCACCTGATAAAGCCTTCCTGGTGAGGGTTGCCACCAGGCAGAGGCAGCTCTTGATCCTGGAAACGTGGCCCAGAGCCCGCAGCCACTCACCCCCATTCAAGCAATCCCTCGGCAGGCTCGACTGCAGGGATTTGAGCTCCCAGGGGTGCCAACATGAGGAATTCATCCCCACTGGGCACTGAATGGGCGACTGCTAAAGGGCAACCCCACACTTTGGGTTGAGAGGGGAAAACCTCCCTGATCTGTCGGGGGTAGCAATGCTTATCTGGTATCCTCTTCCAGACCTCTCATTGCTCTCGAATGGGAGGCCACTACAAAGGATTTCAAGCCACATATTTGGAAGCAATATGGGTTTATAGCTTCCACAGATGTCTTTGGGTTTTGTTTTGTTGTTTTTTTTTTTTTTTTCACTTGAAGACTATCTATTTAAGTATCTGTCAAAGTACACTTGTTCTCCTACGAGGCAGGAGAACAGGCACCGTTTCAGGGACTGAGCCTACCCTTGTAATATAGGACAACCCATTCAATGTTTTCTTGAATGAAAGAGGCATGACCTAAGCCTTATGTATTGAGGTGGGAGAGATGTCCACTTTTTGTTTAGCCAAGCACGCAAATAAGTTCCCATCTTTGACTCGGATTCAGATGCAAATTCAGCCAAAGTACCACTGGAGATCAGCCAAATTAACTCCAATTAGCGCCATCTCCCTTGTGCACCTAATCCCTGTCTCACTAGAAGGGCTGTAAGGGTTGCTCAAAATCCCGGGGGCATTGCTCTGCTCTGCACACCGGTGGCAGGAGTATTTGCCCCGAGCCAGCAGCCAGCAGCCTGGGGGATGCTTAAGCGGGGTCATTCGGAGGGTTTTCGAAAGCAGTATACGGCTGCATTAGCCTCTGGTTGTGCCTGAGCTAAGAGCCATCACTCCTGTAATTAATTTAGGTGCTGTTTTGTGATGATGCAGCTTTCTTGCTTCTGTTTCCCAAGAGTGAACTTGGGCATGAGGCTCTACCGTGTATCTAAGTGTTCCTCTGAGCCATGGGTGGATGAAGGCGGAGAAGTGGCTGTAAACACACTGGGGTCAGTTCTTCTTCTCATATTCATTCTACAGACAACTTCTCTTTGCATCTGCGAGCCAAAATTTCTGATTTTTTTTTTTTTTCCACCTGTGGAATCACTGGAATCTCCCCCAGGAAAAAAAAAATAGGATGTATGTATCAAAATCTATGCACATCGAAACAACTGCAGGCTTTGCTCTGAATGGACCCAGTAGGCTTTAAACCGTCTTGTAACCACTAGCAGCTAAGGACTCATAATGTCAATCTCATTTGTCATGGATGCAGGGGGAAATAAATGCCCATTATCAATGATTTGTTTATGATTCCACAGAGAATACAATACAGCATGGAAAAAAAAAAAAGGAGGTGGGGGGAGGACACTGTAATTTCTTCCCATTTACTGAATAACTTCAGGTATTTGGTTTTGAACAAAATGTAATTGACCATTAGTATGTGGCAGCAGAGTTATGAAGACAACACAGCAGTGGGTTGGAGGGGTTTACATAAACAGAATGTGATAGGAGACTACAACAAAGACAGAAGGCAGAAAATCTTATTAATAATTAGTAGCATGGCATAATCTGTAGGCCTTGCCCTGGCGTGCCAATAAATCACACTCCAAGCCCCATAAACCTCATGCCTTTGGCTTTTGGTTGTATCCATGGTATGGGACACATTAAAATGGATAGAAGCATCTATACCATATCTGTATTTATATGTGTATCCATATCTACATTCATAATCATATCGGTATCTATCTATATCTCTACCTATACGTATACCTATCTATCTCTATCTCCATATCTACATCTCTGTGCCTATCTTTATCTAGATCTACTTTAGGACCATGATTTTTATGTAAAAGTTTACAGAAGACAAACAGCAAATGGCTGCCTGAAGGACAGCACAGAAATTTAGAGGGGAAAACAGTGAAAAAAAGAGATAAATGAAAGATTACGCATCCATGCATTGTCCTCTTCAAAAGCACCTTTTAAATGATTGTTTATGACCAAAGTTGGTCTGTAACGCACTGGCTCTGAGTTCGGTGAAAGCTTCTGGTTCTCCCTATGTAACGTATGAATTTAACCTGAAGGGCAACATTATCATTTGACCCCTGAGAGTGTAAGACCCAAAGATCATCAATTCCGTTAAATTGGTGGCCCAGCCACTCATTTAACGCCTCCCCGTCAGCTTGAAATAAGACTTACAGTTTGATAGGTCAAAGTGAAAAGGGGAGGACAGGAGAAGGAAAGAAGAGAAAAAAAGACACACTGATTGCCACAGCAATAAAATTAAAAAAAAAATTAAAAAAAAAAAAAAAAAAAGAGGACACACTCCTCAGTGAAAGCATTGTCAAAAATGTATATATGGGGAGGAGCAATTTTACAACCTCCTGTAACCCAGTGGTCCTGAGGTATTGCCTTTCACTGTCTACCCAGAAGCAGGCCTCCGAGAGGTTGTAAAAACACCATCCATTATTCCCAGAGACCAAGGCATCGTCTGCAGGGGCTTTCTCGTACCGAGAGGCTTTGCTTTCAGTGCCCACGGCGAGAGCAAAGCCTCGGATGGGGCGAGTGGGTCACAGGAGAAGAGAACCGGGTGCTCATCCCTCTCCAGCTCCTGTCCTGGGGTCCCTACAGAGCCCTCCAGCCCTTGCAGGTTGCTGGCAGGCTGCTTTGTGGATGCAGCTGCAGGGGGCCTAACTTCTGCCTGCATCCCTGTGACGCAGGCAGGGATCAAGGCAAATGATGCATTTGGGTGTAAAGTGCACCCTGGGCTCTCCCTCACCCCCTCTCCAAGCCCATCCATCATCTTTGTCAGACTTGTTTCTCCTTGACCCATGTGCCTGGCTGCTATTTCAGTCACCGTTTTTCTCCCCATTTCTTAAGAGCCTGAACTGGATTTCCCATGAGTTTTCTTTCCTTTCTTCCCCCAATACTAGTGATTTGTTTCCTAATTTTCTTTTTTTTTCTTCCCACCCCCTGCCACACTTTCTGGCAGCAATACCCAGAGAAAGGGAAATTGTTTGCTTACAAAGTGTCTTGGAAGCTGCAATATCAGTCAGACAAGTTAAACACACAAAATAATCAAAAACCGGTGAGGACACCAACTCTGGACACCAAACTAAACCACAGACATCCCCAAAAAGATGGAATAATAAAAACCTATACTCAGAGAAAGTTTTCTCTGCCAAGGACCATAGGGAGGTGGTGGACCAGTGGGTCCGCCAGAAATTTGACCAGAACAAGGCTGCACTGACAACCACTCTTGCTTCCTGTCTCCAAGGCTGCGGTCCTTCTCCCACCCCTCAAGCACTGCAGGATGCTACCAAGCAGTTTTCACAGCTTCACAGAACCTCACATTTCTAGTTTTTTTGTTTTGTTGGGGTTTGTTTTTGGTTTTTTGTTTTGTTTTGTTTTGTTTTTTAATCTAACACCATAATCATGGTAAGAATGAGGAGTTTAGATACAGCACCTGGCTCCGGGTCAGCACCAAAGCAAGACACGTGGTCTCACCTGCATTCCCTATGTCCCATATTTGGACCAAACCAGGTTCATCTCTACAGGTGTATTTCCCCCCCCTAGTTTTCAGGCCCACAAGCCCAAGTGCGTGCATACCTACCATACTATCCAAACTGCTCAGTGTCTCCATTTTAATGGATTTACGTCAAACATGAGACGCAATCCTAAACAATCTCCTGAAAGAAGCAAAGTGTAACTTCCATAGGTGGCAGTCTCTTTCCTCACCTCCTGCTTGGTCACACTTCTCCTTTTTCTTTCCAAAAAAACGTCTAGCCAGACACATCAAGGCTCAAAGCCCTCCTACAGATGTCTCTTCTTAACCCAGTTGTGAGTTAAGACTTATTTTTTTAACGTATTATAAAATCCTCAAGTGGAGCTAGTCTGCAAGTGGGTGCAGTCATCTACAGGCTCTGCTGCTGGGAGCCAGCTGAGATCCCCAGCAAGTGACCCCACCAGCCCTTCCTCCTTGGAATTGGAGGGACCACGGCCATAGGATCTCAACTCAAGGACAGGGGCTCACCAAGTGCCCCTGAGCCATCCCTACTTTACAAAAATGTGACGGGAACTGGTGGCACTTCTCATTTGTTTTGCTTTTTGCTCATGTTCAGGTGCCTCCCGCAGCACTGATGCCCTCAACCTCCTGGTCCCTGGGGTGGATTAACCCAGCTGGCCCCATACCTTGGGGCGGAGGTGGGGGAAGAGGGGGGGACCTGCCTCCTGCAAGCCCTGTTTACAAGGTAATGAATATCTCTTAGCAATATCTATCGCAGTAAGTATTACATTATCAAATGGGGCCTCGGCACTCTACCAGGTGCTCAGGTGTGACTAAGCATTCAGCCTCTTGCTACAAGAGATGGGTTAAATTTACAGCCTGTCCTCCCAGGCCACAACCAGGGGCCTTTGGAGAAAAAGGCAGCTGCTTCTCCCTGGAGCACAGGGCACTTGTTATTGTCTGCTCTCACCAATGGCCAGAGGTCCCTGGGCAGAACAAAGCCAAGCACAATCCCTTGAGCAGCACCCCAGCCATACAGCACCTATTCAACCACAGGTCCAGCACCACGGAAGGGGAAGGATGGGAAAGGGAGCATGGGAGATAGAGGCTGCCAAAGGCACCGGTGATGGAGAGGGTCATCCTGCTGACGTCCCCCTGGACTCCTTTTCCATGACTGGTTTCTTGACAGGGAGAAAAAGGGTGCAGGACAAAAAAAAATCTCCGGACTCACACTTTTTCCAAAGTCCTGGCTATCTGGATGCAATTACACGGAGCAGGGCTGCGACAAGATGCATGAACCACATGGCTGGATCGCTTTCCCTTTCCCCTTCCCTGGCAAAGCAAAGCGGACAGCCCCATAGAGCCTGGGGCGGGAGCAGACGCACTGATGCTCTTCCTTTCCCCTTACGATACATCCATTAAGGTGCTGTATCTCACATGTCCTGCAAAGTGCTCAATATACACCTCCAGCAACTACGTTCCCTCTGCTTTGCACAAAGGCTGTATTCAGCATGGCATTATTTCATCACAGCTCCTTAATTTATTTGCTTAGGCATCAACTTTTTTCTTCTAGCTGTCTGAAGATCACGACATCACCCAGCACTTTTCTTGTGCCATTTAATCCCCAATTTCTTCTCTACCATCAATTCTAAATTTGACCTCTACCACATGTGGTCAAATCTACTGAAACAGATTTTTAAAGTTGAATGAAATAATTGATTTATCAATACATTCAGTATCTTTAAAATTCAAGCAGGATATAAATACAGCAGCCAACAGGCTACTTGCGAGCTATCTGCTCTGACTCTGACTTTCTGTAACAAACGATCATGTAAAACCACCTAGAGAGCTTTTTCGTGAAGCTCTTTGTATACAAATCAGTCGAGGTTTGTATATCTACAGCCAGTTGAGGCATTGCCACCTATATATGATTACTAGCAGAGTTCCCTCAACACATGAACTCAAGAAGAGCCATTTCCTCACATTCACGTCCACAAAATACTCAGTTCCAAGCTATTTTGAAACCAGTAGAGGATAATTGCTGAGTTAAAATTCAGAATACATTAGTACATCTGAAAATCCTTCTTTCTCCAGCTCCTCCTATCTAGTGCAGCTCTATGAGATGATGGTGACTGGGAACCATTCCCAGAAACTGAAACAAATCAAATGGGGAAAAAGAAACAAACAAACGACCTGGGACAGTTGAATCACAATATAATTTGTCACAAGGAACTCTTCCTGTTCCCGAAAAGAATTAAATCCCAAGGCACAGAAGACCTTTCCACTGTAATCTTCCAGCTTGAACCATAGTGAATGAAGCATGGGGAGGTAATCAAAAGAATAGAGCATGCTAAGTATACAAGTCTAAGCATCTCCCCTTACATCCCAGAAAGAAACAAACAAACCCCAATCTCCTCAAAGGAAATTATAAATGCCTAACACAAAGAAAAAGATAGAATTTTATGGGTCCAATCACATAACTGTGGAGCCAAGTGCATGCACGACTCCCATTTCTGAACACAAAAAAAACGCCTCTGCCTGTAAAGTCCATCTGTTTAATCTGTTTATTGATATGCATTGCCTTGTCCAGCCTTTCCTGGATTGTCCACTTGTTAAGCAGTGGACTCTTATGTTTTCACTCCAGCTTCCTCCATAACCCGCAACTGTGGCATAGAAATGTGGCACACACTGCAATATCCAACTAAATCTTTTTGCTGTATCTATTAATATGGAATAGTTTGAACGTGATCCTACTTTTACAAGAGAAGCCACACTGGATATCAGATAGCACAGAGAGGCAATATGACAGTATTATTATTATTATTAATGTTCATTCCCTTTCCTATCATCATCAAGATCGCAAAATCATGAGTTTATTTATTGATGCTTTCACTGGATCCAGCGTTTCAGGACATGATCTCAACAATCCCACACGAAGAGGAATTGCAGATCTAGATTTAGGGAAATGTTTTCCAGTTTGGGCGCATGCCAGAAACTTCTCTGTCTAATTAGATACCCTGGATATATAATTGCAGGTCCACCAGCACAGTAACCGGGACCAGTCTGGTTGCTTTCCACTGCAGTGGCAGCCTCTTGCTTCTGATGAAACCCACCTACCCCAGGGCTGGTACCTACCATTGCAGATGCCCCCAAGCAAGGACAACTACTGGGAAAGAAACAGTTGGTGAACACCATGGGGGAAGAATCAAGGCCTGAATTATAAAACCTGTAGCTCCTTGCTCCACTGTTGACTCTGGAAATCTCTCTTTTCTCAATGTGGCTGCGATCCCAGGCAGGCAAACTCACACAACCAAGCCCATGCCAGTCACAACTGCCCTATTAATGAGGAAGGCAGCAAGGCTGTTTTTAGATTTGCGTCCCACAGAGGATTTTGCAGGGATGACTTTGCTTCAGAGAAACCATTTGCTTGGCAACAGCGTGCCAAGTAAAACCCTTTCCAAGTCGGGCGGCCACTGTATATGATCATCCACCTCCCTTTTTAGCTAATGGGGTGATACACAGCCTCCAGTGCCTACCAGAGGGCATTCAGCTTAGAAAACACTAATGCGTAAAAACGTCTGCAGACTGACTACGTGAACGGCAATATACATTTTTAATTTGAATAATATGCAGTGTTTACCATAATTAGACAGCGCATTAACATGATTAAACCAGCGCTGCGGATCAGAATGGCAAGGCACTCGACTCAAGTCTGAAGCCTTTATTGCCAGGAGAAGCATGTTGTGCTTGTCCATTGAGCGACTGCTTGCCCTGCCCTTTTGCAGCATGAGTTTGAAGCCGTCATTGCAGGGGGGCAAAATTTTCCTTGACAAGCAAACAAATCCATTAACATGTTAACAGGTTTTGCGTGTACGTGTGGAAAATATTAAGCACGCCAACGCAACAGCGTGGTTAGGAGGGTAATATTTTTTCTAAGACAAAAAAATGCTCAAGTTTTACTATAGGAGAGCAGGCGATGTGCTCTTACCTGTCCTGAAAGGCAGGAAAGGAATTGATTTTCAATAGCAGTTAAAATAACAGAACTAGGAATCAGCAGAAATCACTGCTATTTATAGCTGCTATCTTGTTGATCTCTAACTTTAGCATCCATCGAATGGCCACAATTATATCACTATGTATGCTTGCTTCGTGTGTATCCTCCACTCCAAATCACAGCCTGCTCTCCTACTCGTTGTTGGGAGTTTTGCCATTGATTTCAATCAGGCCAGAACTTCACCCTTGTTTCAGCCAGCAAAAATCCTGGCACCAGACCTTTTCTCTGGAGCAAGCCAAACGTGATGGAAAGTAGAAATGATGGCAAACGGACACAAAGGCTGCCCACACATTTATAAGTGGGAGCATCCAGTTGTGGAGCTTTGGTTGGATGGCGGGGTGTGGGGTCTGCTGTGTTTCTTTAATTCTGAACGTTGAAGGAAAGTGAGCATGGATTGCTTTAGAAAGATAGTAGCTGGGTGCAGAGAAAAGAAAAAAATTATAATCAAGCATTAAGTAAAAGTAGATGGTGATTCACAACCCCTTCGTGTTCATACTTTCACTTGTACATCAGATAAGCACCCTTGCTTTTATTCATGAAGGAATTCGGCAACAAGAGCTATTCCAAAACATAGCAGCTGAAGAGCATTAAGGGTGCTCTAACCATTAAGAGGCATCTGGAACATCTCAAAATTAGTATTGCATCAGGCCACAGGCCACAGATATTTCCATACAATGGGCACACTTCAATTCATTCCAGCTTTAGCTGTGTTCCAGCAGTATGCCCAGTGCTTAAGACTGGGAAAGCCCTTGCAAGCTGCAACAGTTTCACGATTGTCAGGAAATGATTTTCAGCATATGATCTGCAAAGCAAAGCAGAGCAACCCACAACACAGCAGTAAGATCATATCTTAATTTTTACAAATGCTTTGCTTATGACATAGGTGCCTAGAGTCAATAAAATGTCCTTTTGAGCAAGGTGAGATAAAAACTTGCAGGGTATCTTACAGAGTGTGTGCTCTGAATGCTTAAAGCAGGCACAAGGTAGGACTGAGATGCAGTACATAAGCAGAATGAATGTGGTGACAGCTGTAGATATTATGCTGTTCCCTGACATTTTGGTCCCATTCAGCCTAGCTTAACAGTGGGGTCATCTGAGGAGGGGATTAGTGGGAAGGGAAGACAAAGAAAAGATGAGGCAATGGAGAACAGACAGCACTAAACCACAAGAGCATCCTGGTGACAGCAGCAGCACCCACAGGTCCCTGCTCAAGCCACTTTTTTGTCCCTCTTCTCCCAACATAGGGTCTGTAGCCAAATGATCTCTTTTTCTTTCCAAAAGGGCATATGGCTTGAGGCTGGGGGAATGGATATGGGACAGCAAAAGGAAAAATGAGAGTGTGTTGTTGGGCAGAGTAGAAGGTGTAACTGTGAGGTTTATACACAGTCACTACTGTGAAGGGTGTTGATGCAAGTTAAGAAGCCTCTATTGGATAATCTTGCACAAGGATTCGGTTTTGAAGGAGAAAGACAACAGTGGGATGTTCAGGAGTGTCCTGCATGAGCCCGTTGCCACTGCCAGGGAACACAGGAGTCTCATCACATTGTTCAGCAGCAACAGACAATACTGAGCCCTTCTGATGATATCACACCACATATACAGAAAAAAACCTTGGATGACTAGAAAAATGGAACCTTTGGTGGTTTATTTGTGCCTTAAACCCTCTCTGGCATTCCTAGAAAACCAAACATAACCCTTTCACTGAATTTCGAGGGGATACGAGAGCCGAGCTCTGCTGGTCTTTTCTGAAGCCCTTTGATAACAGGATGATAACAGCAACATAAGAGAGATGGGGAAAGAAATACAGATCACAAGATAAGCACAACTTCTGCAAGGAAAGGACTCTTTGTAATACTTTCTCACATCTCAGGACACCTGACAAGAGCAAGCAAAAAATCGCTCTGTCTCTAGTAACAAACCCAAATTTTTCATCTCTGGTTTTCTCCAATTCCATGTCTAACTAGTGTTTCCTTGCTTACAGGATGAAAAAAATAAATCCAACCCAGAGGTTATCTGGGTGCTCCCACAATATACTGGGCTGGGGCATGCAAGGGTCAGTCGTGACGGGCCTTGATGCTTGCAAGGGTCAAATTATTTCAGCAGGAGATGAAGAAGTTGGATACCCTGTGTTCAATACAGCGGATGCTTTCAAGCCACAGAGGACTTGCTCACGGACCGCAGGACTCGAAGGGACCACCCTGACGCAGCACAGGGCTCTCTCACTCCTGGCAGTCTGACTACAGAGTCACAGCAGGGCTTCCCCAAGTCTCACTTCAGCGCTTGGAGGAGGAGGAAGGGTGAATTTTTGCCTCTGAACCGAACAGCCCCAACTCCGCTTTTGGTGGTTCAAAGCGTGCCTCGCTGCAGCTGACTGCGCAGATACAAAAAAAATTAGGTTAAGGAGCGAAGCAGCTTCACTCGTGAGGCTCAGCTGGGGGTCCAGCATTCGCAGTGCATGTGGCAGCAACGCTCTGCTGAGGCCACGGTGAAGGACAGCACAGCGTCTCGCATGGGTGAAGCTCCTAGTCCCGCTCCGTGGCACTGCAATCACATTAACTGATAGTAACACTTCTGGAGGAGCCTCACGCAGAATTTGATGCGTCCCCCTACTCTTGTAAAACTCATTATAAAGAGGAGGGATGTCCCTGATGGATTCAGCGGTGCCACTGAGACTTGGGACTATTGATCCCCACTGTTGAAGCAGCATCAGCCTCCCAGAGATGTTGTCCCTCCCATTCATGCTCCCCCTACCCTGTGGTGCAGTGCCAGTGCTTAAAGACCGGCTCAAGCCAGCACCACATTCACAGCCCAGGACGGCTGAAGACATACTAGGATATATATCCCAGGTTTTTCCCCCAGGCCCCTGATGCGTAGATCATTTTTAGAATAGTTAAGGGTTGTGACCTATCTCCTGGACTATAAATCTAAGAGGACAATGCACCCATTCTGCTTCGCTCCTCATACTCTAAACCAAAAAATTATTATCCAAAGACTAAATGGGAGAGGAGTGCGCACTTTTTCTCTGTAAGCAATGAGAAGCAGGTATCAAAAATGTACAGTCTGTATTGCTCAGAGCATTGTAAAGGGGCGCTAATTTACCAAATGGAATATGTGCACTCCTTTCCCACATAGCCTGGGTTTGCTTGATTGTGTGTATATATGCTTGGTGAATGTGGAAGGAATAGAGATAAGAGAGAAAATAAAGGCACAATATTCTAGACCTCTTACAGATGATAAAGGAGAAAGCAAATAGAGTCCTGTAACAAGGACTGTTCCTTGCTTTGTGTTGCTGGAGGGTTCATTATGACCCCAGTCTTCAAATGTTTTTTTCATAAACAATACTGGTTCATGTTAACCATTGCATGTATGACTAGATGATTCTCTGTAACTTGTGCTCTGGAGAAAGCGTAGAGGGTACGTCTGGCCTTAATGGTTTGTGCATCCATTAATCATCCGGGATACTGCACAGGTCCTGTCTGTGCACATTAGCTAGATTTAAATCCACATAAGCAACAGCAACAAGGGGATGGGCACACTCCTTTCTCCCAAAGAATCACAAACCTGGTGCGTTTGGACTATCAAGCCTGCTTCACTTCAAAACTGTCGCTTCCTATGACACAAAAGCCTTGGGCTTTCCTTCCCAGGAAAGAAAATACAAAAGGCTGTCTGAACTTTTGGGCACCTTGGGTATTGCCTTCAGCATCCCCAGGGCTTGCCAAGGCTTCACAGTTCCTTAATGCCTCTGCACTGAAATGCACTGTAACCCTGCAATGCTCCTCCACAGAGCCTGTCAGGATGAGCTCATCCCTTTCAATACTGATGCCCTTCTGGCTTAAAAATAGCAGTCAAGGCTTGGAAGGGGAAAGAAAAAAATGATTCCAATCCAATTACCTCGAAAGGCTTCATCTTCATTCACAGTAAGAGAAAGAACAGGCTCCTTTCTAGCTTTTCCAGCCCCAAAGACTTAAGATAAAATCTCAGAGATGATCTCTCCATGATCCTTCTCCATGAAGGTAAGCAGATGGACAGACCCTCCTGTTGAGTGCACAGACACGGCACACGCGGACCATATTTTTTTTGGTCCAGGCAAGGAAAGGGCTTTTGAAGAACACTGCTGGAAATGCAGATTTTGCCTTCAAAAGCACAAGCCTGGAGAGATGCGAGGTCAGAACGGGGGCCCCCATCTCAAATTTTAAATGGCACATAAGAAAGTGCTACTGGAAAGGAGTGGGGGAGGAACAGAGGGATGGAGGATGGCAACAGAAGGTGGTCATGTCAAAATATTTAAAGTAGCTTTGACTGTAACTCCTGGGATCAACCTCTCACAGTGCCACTGATGTCAGGGACCTGGTGTCCTGGTCCCCAACCCATGACAAGCTGTGTCAACAGGCACCAGCAGGAGATCTGCATCCAGACCAGACCCACGTCTCCCCTCGAGGACAGATCCACAGCCCTGGGTGGCCAGCGGCAGGATTCCGATGGGAGTAGCAGTGCTGGGTGAAAGAGCCAAGAGAGCTCCCCAACCTAAAAGGAGCATCTGCACAGGAACAACGTCCATCAGTCTGTCCGCTGAGCAGCACATTCTGTCCTGGCTGTCAGACGCAGCCCTGTGTACATTGCTGCCTGATCTATATTTAGCCCCTGATGTAACTAAAGTCAATAGTATTCCATCAGGACAGCTGCTCCAAACTCCTGAATAGGCTTTCCCACACCGGCTCCACCTACGCATGTCAAAAATCTGGACATACACAGCTACAAAACCTTCCTGTGTTTATAAACACAGCGGCACAGTTTCAAATAGAAAATATACGACTGTTAGTGTAGTTTAACCAGTCTGCTATATTACAGCAGCGGCACTTTTTTTTAAAACAGGCATTGATTCTTCTTGTCCAGGGGTGAGTTTGAAGGGCTTAAGCTTTGCTTCAAGTCAATATTGGCCTTTCCCTTTTTAGGGTATGTTTCTGCATTGGAGTATTCTTTATCTGTGCTGCCGATGACAGGTTCTGTGAAGGGTTTTGTAGCGTTTTCTGGGAATGAAGATGTGCACATGAAAAAGAAGAATCACTTTGCAAATCCCACACTTGAGCCTGTAAGAAGTTTACATCTGGTGTTTTGTATTATGTAAGTAAGGGCTTGCGCCAGGCACTGTATGAATATTCCTAGGTGATTGCTTTTCCAAAGTAAAATTCCAATTTAAACAATTTAGTTTTTCTTTCAGTTTTGCTATGAAGGCACTGCAATGTAAAGCGCTGGAGAATTGTACCTCCCTACCACAGTCCAGGGAAGTGCAGGAATTAAAGTGATTACAAAGATAAAGAAAAGTTAAAGATACAGACCTGAAATCATAAATGGAGAGAGGGAGGAAATCTCCTACAACTATCTTCTGCAAAAGATCCATCCATCCTTCTATATGATGATGTACATACCGAAAATGCCCAAAATACATTAAAACTAACAAATGAATAGAGTCCTGTAAGAGAAACACACCTCAAGAAATATTCCAGAAGTACAACAGGGTGAAACCTTAAGTTAGTACTGCCTGTGTTTAATCCCTTGGCCTCTACTGCTTGTGCTAGAAGGGCACGGAGAATCACTGTTGGTATTTCTGAGTAAATATAAATATTTCTTCCACCAGCAAGGTACATTTTGAAACACAAAATGGTGACCTGGGAGTCTGCAGACATGCTGCCGTTTAGTTCAGTGGTTAAAGCCACACCAGCCAGTTATTAAGCAAACTCTATTCCTAACTGATAGCTATCTAACAGCTTTTAAGAAATGAACAAATGCTTCTTCATTTTGAAACATAAAAATTTAAATTGAACACCATAAAGAATGCAAAGTAACCAGGATTTGATGCATTCAGAGAGATCAGGGGGTTAGTGGCAAAGTTCCTCTCACCATGCAACCCAGAACACAAACATCTCTGGTCACGCTAGGACAAACAGTGAAGTGACACCCAAAAGGGCACCTGGACATTCACATGTACCCGCTGCAGCCATGCATGACACCACCGTGCTGCGACACCACAGGTCACACTTTGTTTTGAATGCCCCTGATGAACCACAGAAATAGTCCCAGACCCCAGCCGGGGCAGCAGCTGCAGGAGTAGCACCCTCTGGAAGTCAGGCTAAAACCGACCACTACCTGAACATCACAGATCATAGCAAAAGCCTACAAACTCACTTCCTAAAGGTTATGGTTGTTCTTCACAAGGACATTGAGACCAAGCGCTTGAAAACTTTCCTGTTTGAGACTTGTTTGAGACTTTCACCCGGGATGAGAGGCACAGAGAAATCTCAGGTGGGTTAGGAAGGAATAAGAGTAAGAAGGTAAAAACATTTCAAGAATATTGCCTAAGCAACACACTGACTCCCCAGTAGAAACCTGGGTACAACCTGAGGTCTCTGATTTCTTTTCAAACCTCTAGGCATAGAGACTTCTTTCTAAAGGACTGCCTTTCTCTACCCTCCCTCCCTATGGTCACCAAAGGCACTGATGGCGATGATCGAGAGAGGCCACTAGCAGAGAGATACCTGGCTGTGCCTCTCCATACCTATGTCCTACCCTCCCAGGGAACAGCACAGAATTCATCACATCCCCCTTTTCTCAAGAGCCATGCCACTAACCATGCCATTAACCAGACACATCTCTTGGGGATGTGGAATAACTCCAGATCACCCACCTGAGGGCTCAGAGGATGGAGTGATGCTAGAAATCCTTGGCATGAAATGGAAGGCATGGATTATCTCAGCCAGATCAGCTCAAAACCCAAATCTGTTTGTAATCTTCAAAATGATTTCTCTAGAAATTCATGAGCATGGAGAAAAACCGTTGCGATGAGGATGCTCTCTGGAGGAGGAGATCAGCCTTAAAACACAGGAAGCCTGTAATTTTTCTGGCAGTCAATTCACTTGTTTTTCAAAAAAGGACGTTTGGAGGTGTGTAAATTCTGGGAAATGTATCCCACTGCATAATGGCACTGCCCAAAGTTTGCAGGGAGAGAAAAAAAAAGAAAGAGTAAGTTTTCTAATCCTTTTAGAAATGCAAAATTTCCAGGTTTAAAAATTCAGCATCAAAGCAGGTGCTTATGGTGATGCTTGCATTAAAAGAACAATAGACCAGAACAGAAGAGAAACTCTTATTTTCTTTATTCAGGTAAGAACCTCATTAAAAATCAATAGGCCTAATTTATCCCTGATAACATTCTGTTGAAGTCTGTACGTTTACCCTAGGGATTAATTTAGCCTAATGGGTCTTCATGCACAAACAGCACAGGCAAGGACTGATTCTTGGAAGTTACGGCATAGCAAATGCTACTACAGGACTTGATCCTACCACCTGCGAAGACAGAGTGGGTTGAAGTATCTAATAGGCTCAAAGTTCTTGAATGATGTCCAAACACAGCCTGTGGTGAAGAAATGTTCTACGGCAAATCACATGTCACTATGAATCAACTTTTTTATTGATGTTGCTAATCATAAAATGAAAGAAAGGAGATCAATTTATATATTTCAAAGAAAAAAGAAAAGAGAGACGTGATCTTCTGTCCCTTGTGGACACCGGCCAAAGTGAGTCATCTTGACCTACCATGAGCCTTGCAAGAAGATATTTTTCTCCAGTCCTAGAAAATTACCATTTGCCTTGCAAGACTCTGCTCCCACAAAAGAAGAAAAAAAAAATAATCTGAAGGCTGAAGAGCTTGGTTTCACTGAGAATACGTGACAGTGAATTAGTGGCCCTCAGGTGTCAGTATACAGGCCAGCGAATTAAATTAAGTTCTTTGCTTCTGTTCTAATGTAGCAGAACTAATGCAGTCACGGCTCAGCACTGCAGCTTCTTAAATGTGGGCACTGCTGCTGCCACAGGGAAGGGAACCTGGTTTCCATCCCCCAGGGAGGCCGGCTGGAGTCAGTGAGCAACCCTGGGAGCTGTGACATAACGTCTGAAGACATGGGCAAGAGAAGGACCAGGCAGCTGAAGCATCTCCAGTTCCAGTCCTAACACCATTAGAGGGGAAATCAAGCACGGTGGCTTTTAAGCACAGTCTGAGGAAGCATCACGCTAGGAGACCAGAAAAGTCCCCAACAACAACAACAAAATCCCAACAGGGCAGCAGTAACCCTTTCGCCTTCGCTTCCTCGAGCAGAAAAAGGCAGCGCTTGGAGGTGCAGAAAAAACCTTTTCCGTAGAGCTGAGGCTGCCACGATGACAACCGAGGAGCGTTTGGCCTAAGAAAATCCAGAAAAGCCCTACAGAACTGCTGGTGGCCACATCACGAAAACATCCCTCTTAATTAAAAAAAAAAAAAGAAAAAAAAGAGAAGAAAACAAAAAACTTGGGTGTTCCCATACATTTTGTGCTTCCCTGACTGTATCTTTCACCTTCCTGCTCCTGCCCTCCCATCACGCTTGCTGCACAGTAGCAAGCTGGGTAAATATTAACCATGATAGGAAATGATTAATGAATTATCAATTGCAATCAAATTGCATAATGCAAACAGCTGGACAGTAAGGAAAAATACTGGCTGCTGTGCCTTTATTATTGTACTGGAGAGAAGGTGGCGGCAGAAAGGAAGTTAGAAGGCTGCTATATCTACTATAGATCCCAAAATGTATCCTATACAGGTAACTCTTTGGAAAGTAAAGCATAAAAACTTATGCAAAACCCTGTGCTTGATTTGCACGTAGACAGTTATTAAGACAGTGCATACAAAATCCCATCTTTGCCCATGCAAATGAAAGGGTAGAAGTGCTGCCAGCAACTGCTCATGCAAAGCCAGGCTGTAACAGCACATGCCTGAAGAAGAGCAGGAGAGGGGTTTCTTGGGCTGGAGGCTCTTGCTTCATCCACCTTCACCAGCAGCATTTCCAGCTGGATAATGAACAAATAAACACTCTGAAAGTTTCTCATGAGGAAGTTGAGATATTTTTCCTAGTAACAGTCAAGCCTTGCAATAGAAAGAGCTGTCCTAACCAGTTCCTCCAAGGGCAAACTGAAGCAAAGTGGTGATAAGGTCAATATTTTCCAATGGGGTTGCCTAAAATACCCAGCAAAGTCAATAATAATCAAGACAAACACTAATTTCGATTACTGCATTGGGGTGTAACTACGTGACTTGAAACTTTGATGTTTGAAAACATCAGCCTTAACCATATGCTCGTGGTTAAAGAGCATGTAAGGAGCAGACCTGTCCTGGTTTTCGGACCTAACCACTAAAAACAAGGCACAAAAAAGGCTGAAGAAGTGGCATGGGCACAAGAACTTGCTCATCTATCTCCTTGAGAGAGGACTTCTGGCTGTGAAAGGGCTGGGATCGATGTTAAAGGCAATCAGAGGAGCACGGACACCCATTTGTGGTCAAGGTGTTCTCAGCCAGCTCTGGAAAAAAAGATATGTGGGCCCTTTTCACTCCCTCTGGTAACACAAGTGCCAGTAGCTCAGCCCCTGACTTGTTTTACGTTCAGACGTGGATGACATTGAGTGGCGTATCTTTAACAGCTCTTGCTTTTCTAGTTAAGCATTAATGTTTAACGAGATCAGCCTGCAGTTGCTCGTTACTGTGCAGTGCTCCAGCTAATTAATACATCACCGGGAGAGCCAGCCTGGGAAAGGAGAGAGAGCAAGTGCATTCCTGAGGCATTTCTCAGCCTTCAGAAAAGAAAGAAAAAAAAAAAAAAAAAAAAAGGAAATATGGGCAAAGGGTTCTTCAGAGAAGGGGAAAAAAAAGAGATGAGTCCTCCATATGTTTGTAGAGCAATGCTCAGCTGACTTTCTATGAAGAGGCTGTCTCTCACCACCACACCAGCATCCTCCCGATAAAAGATGAGTACGTAGCCCACAAGGAGCGGGCCGGAGAGGCAGCTCAAGTGTCACGAAAACACATAGTCCCTGACAGCCACACGTATTTTCCAAGCAAGAAGAAACAAACAAACCATCTTCTCCTCCCTGTTCCTGCCAATCCCTCCTGCCAGCTCACCTCCTACAACGGGGGTCACAGGGAGATCAGGGAAGTCTTGTCAGCACCTGGCTTGGGGCTGCTCCATCACGCTTGGTGGAGCTGGTACTTGCTCAGCAGGCAGGGATTTGTTTTTCAGAAATAATATGCATTACTGCTAATCGTCACAAATGTAACCTGTTTCCTGCGAATTTTCAGCTTACTGTGCCTACAGTCCCATTGCCGGGGTCAAGAGATAATTTGTCAGCCTTGCTGCTGAAGTTGAAATCTTGAAAATGCAACTACAATATTATCTAGCATTTCAGAATCCACCAGGAAAACTGAAAGACTCATTCGTGGTCCCCTCAATTCAAATTTCAGCCCAATTTTTAAACCGGGGAAGTACTTTCGGAGATATGGAGATACTGGATGAAAAAAAAATCTCAAAATCTGAGGTCACTCCTACTTTAAATAGTGTCTTAGAGCCTAGTGTTAATTTTTTACGGCTATTTTAGAATGTAAAAATTAAAAATGTAATTGTCTCTTTTTATAGGAAAAGAGAGTTTTACACCACACCATGTAAACCCCCTAATTGTATGTAACATGAAAGAGCAGGCGGGCTCATCAGCACCACTAAGCACAAAAATTTGTAATTTAGTTTTTAGACATTTAGTTTTGAGAGTACTGGAAGGAAGCAGAGAAACAGGCCGATATACCTATAACAGATTTAGGAAGAGGATCCAGCTTTTACAAGGGAAGTGTGTTGCAGCTGCCAACATGGAAGAGAGAGTTACTTGGCGGTAAATCATACTTGCTTTAGGATTAAAGATCATACCTATATGTGAGCCACTACCAGCAGCGTTATAATTGGAGTTGCTAATACTGCTAAAGTCAAAATATATGAAGATTGTGGGCCAGGCTCCTCAAAAATACTGAATTAGCTTTAAAATCATACAGATTAGACCCTATGTACGTGCTTCCTGAGTTTTAGGGATTTTATATTTTAAGCCTCATCACTCTGATGATGCTGCTGCTGTTTAAAAAGAAAAAAAAAAAAAAAAACCACAACAGGGAAAAAAACCAAACCACCCACCACACACCTCATAACACTCTGAAAAATCACAAAAGTTGGCTATGCAGGTCCCAAAACAAAACTCAGCCCACGCAAACCAACCATCCTTCCGCGCCTGGATCCAGCTGAGTGCTAAGTGGATAATGTAGGCAGGAGGTAAAGATTCAAATGTTGATGCTCAAGCAAACTGAAATGAATTGGCAAAGTTTGGAACTTTGGCACGGCAAGAATGAAAGCTTTTCATTGCCTGCATTCTGAGTCTGCGGAGACTACATGGAAACTGTGCTCCACCGCCTTTTTCGTTACTGGCTAAATGACAGCTGATATAGAAGGACAATTTGCTACTGTTGCTGGAGATGGAGTGAAGGAGGGAAGTGAGAGAGGAAGAGAAGTGTGTTGGAAAATAGGGAACAGCTGAGAACGATGGTTTAGTGGTAAACGGGACTCTCCAGTACAAGATATGATCTTTACTTAAGGTATGCTGTGAGCATCCTTCCCATAGCAGTAAATATAATGCCAGGGGAAGAAAATTCTAACACTAGGACAATTCAAGAGCAACCACATTGTTTAAGAGAAAGATCTAAATTCATTTACTTTTAGTCTTAAATCTCACAGACACAATCATGTATGTATGTATATACTTCTGTTCTCACATAGCTGCAAACTTTATTTTCAATAGCTATACGGCCTGAATTACTGGAATAACTGGAATCTGTTACCATGATTGCTAATGGATCTCTCCTGGCACCAGTCTCTGAGATTAAGAAGTTGTGCTACCCCTGTTGTTAGACAAAATAAATTAGTTAGAGACAAGCTCCAGGGTGACGCAGCAAGGCTGGAGATGAACAAATGGTTTTCAGTGGTCCAGGAAAGACCTGATTTAAGCAGGGGACAATTTGGCTCATAATCTTGGGTAGATAAGGAGAAGTGAAAATTAGTATGAAACAAATAACCTTATTATTATTACGGAATAAATGTAAGGGGCCTTGTTCAACTGGGATGCCACTGTACCAGGTCTTGAAGAAACACAGATCAAGAGACTTTCAAGAGCTGAAAACTAGAAATAGTAATTTACTTCTAATGCCCAGTTACTAATTACAACTTCTCTAACACCTGAGTGGTGTGCACATGAGATCAGAGACAACACCACTACTGCCATTGAAACTCACGTAAAGGCAACATTGACGTGCTGCTGTTCAGCCACTGATTATTTCTGGAATTGCTGTACCTGTCCATGAGGCCAGTGACTCGATCTGGCAATAAATTGTTAATGAATTGCAGACAACAGTGTGCGGATAGAACAAAACCCAAGAACTTTTGTGTAAACCTACACACATTTAGGAAAAAACACCACAAAGCAACAAAAAATACGAAACAAATGGATGATAATGATTCACTCTACAAGAAAACTCATCCACAAGCCCGAAAGCACTGGAAAAGAAAGGAAAATCTAAACGCACATCTAGCAGTACTTCACTTGGACCTGAGATTGTGTCTGTTAACAACACAACACACAAAGGTGAAGCCTTCACCTCCACTGATGTCCTGACATTGCAGCTCACTTGCTGCCTTCCCTGTTCATTTGTTTTCCTTCCATAATATTGCTGTCTCTGGAAAGATGGCTGGACTGACACTGCTGCTTGAGGAAAGCTTGTGGTGAGGAGGAGAAGAGGCAGCACCCTGGGTAGTGCCCAGCATGTGGGGCCACTTCATCTCAGAGCTTCCAGTCATTTTTAAGAGCTGGTGTGTAATGATATAACTGGAATAGTTTGGGCATTTTAAAGATTAAAAGATGAGAAAGTTAAGAATCATCTTCTCAAATGATAAAAACCAGCACGGTTTCAGCGATGCACTGAAAATCCCCTTCCTCTGAAATGAACTTGGTGCGAGTCTGGCATGCAGGAGAAGTTTCAGCTCCAACACTGTGAGTTGCCACAGCCCAAACAACCTAATCAGGGACTTATCATGGGAAGTGACAGGCAACTTCAACTATAAGCAAGGTCATCAGCTTCATCTAAACACTTTCTTTGAAATATATCTGCAGGGGAATAAAAACAGGATGGCAAATGATTCGAGACTAAATACTCTGACATATCCTGTAATACCCTTTGCACTCTCTTTTTGACTACAGGAAAAGCCAGGAAACTGAGTAGCAGCTCCGTTTCCGTTCCCTTTTCACCTCCCTTCAAGAAGAGCGACTTTTAACCTTATTATTTATATTGGCCTCGCATCTACAATCAGGCACTGCACAAACATGGGATCAGAGGGAAGTACCTGCCCCAAGGAGCCCACAGATGGGCAGAGGCATGGGAAGTGTTAGACCAGGAGATAAACCATCTTGCTCCACATCACGAGGCAGAGGTGGGTGTATGGGCCAGCTCTCAGCTTGGTGACACTAAAACCTTCCTGCGGTGACACAGAGCTGCCACGTGTCCATCTCCGTACTTCCCGCAGCATCTGCCTGCAGTGGCAATGGCCCATCTGGCCTCCCAGGCAAGTGGGGGTCAAGCATGGAGGGCGTGAGCGCATCCCCTGGCTTCATCCCTTTCTGCTGGGTTGGATGCAATTAGCTGGAGTCATTAGAGCCATCTTCATGCCTTTGTTAGAGCCACCACCTCTCCCACCAAGCCCATCCTGTGGATGATGGGCACACTCTGCTCCATCAGGGTCTTACCAAGGCCAGCTGGCTCAACGGGGCCTCAGTAAATAAAGACCAAATCCAACTCAAGCAGTAGCTTTAAGATTTTTATTTATGTTTTTTTGCAACTCCAGTATTTTTCATCTCTCCTCCAGTTTCTCCCTTTGTAGGCCCCTACTCTGTCCTGGTGGGGCCCACAGGCTGAGAACCTTTCATCCCTTTGCAGCTAGAAAGCAGTGAGATGTTTATTTTCTTCCTTTTTTCTCAGACTTACTGAAAGCTTTTAAACACAAATGGCTGGAGATTCACACCTCGCAACCAGAGTATATCTGAATCCACTAAAAGCTCTTAGGTTTCCTGTCACCCAGTGAACACAAAGTGCACAACAAACTACACCTCCCCTTGGAAACTACAAAAAACCAGAAAGAGGTAAAACCAGCGTTGAAGACCTTTGGCTGACAGGTTGAATAACAAACACACGTGCGTGCACACACACACACACACACACACACACACACACACAAACACACACCCCCCTACCTTGCTCACGAGTCAGTCCCTGCACTGGAATGTATAATACAAGCACAGCAGCTGCCTATACCACTAATCTAAGGAAAAGGTCAAAGAAAGGTATGTATCCAGCATTTACTTTGAAATACTCTGCAAGGAGAATGTGGTGGGTTTTTTCCTTTCTGTTGTCCTTCCCATACTTCTCCATGGTGCTTTCACATTCATGCTACCAAAAGAAACAAACAGGGTTGCCTCTGATATTAAAAATGACTTATATAGTCCTTTGAATTATGTTGTTTGATTATTTTTTTTTTTTGAGCAATCAAGGAGGAGGGAAGGTATGATTTGTTTTGGAGAGGGAGTTGCTTAAATATTAAGCAGTGAACTGTATTTGCAGCTGCTACTCGGGAAGGATAGTGGTGATCTTGAATGAGGAAGGGATGAACCTTTTGATATTTTGAGGTCAAAAGCAACCTCATAATGGAATCAAGTAACACAGAAAAAACCCAGAAATCTTAAAATTGCATTCAAGGAAAAAAATCTGGATTAGTGCTGTGCAGGGTAATCCTCTGCACAGAGACTGCCTCACTCTGAGCCAGCATTCCTCAAAAACCAGGAGTATTCTCTAAAGGACATAACCCTCTAGCAATAGTGCTAAAACGTGGCTCTTCCCTTGCTTAATTTCTTTATGTAACTGGAACGAAAATAGTAATCTTTATAATTCATGTATTGATAGCAAAATGTTTAACATCTCAACCCTGAGAAGAAAAGAGTAAATTCACAGGAATTACTCTGAATTTGCCTCAAAAGGATTCCTTCTCCACCCCTATTATTATTATTTTTCGGTGGTAGATTATTTTTCTAATAGGATTAACATTACCCTCTTGGCTTCTGTGTAAATGGGTGAGTTCACCTTGCCATAAGCTGTTTCAGCTGGAACAGAGAAAAGAGATCTGAAGTTTTTAAAAAAAAAAAGTCTCCTGATGGATTATTCTACCCATAAATAGAGACATTCATATTGTCAACCCTCATGACAGAAACATTCTCGATAAAGGCTGTCCCAGATCCAACTGGTTAAATTTCAAGGAAAAAGTCTCGGAAGAACTTAATGGACTACAAAGCTCTTGCCTCGTTACGCAAAAAAATAAAAAATAATAAAAAAAATAGCACAGTCAAGGCTCAGCACTGCCAAAAACTGCGCAGATGGGCTGGTTGGACCCCCCTCACTCTCCCTTCACCACTTCTGCATGACAAACCTGTCCCCCTTCTTTTCACTCCTGTCCTATTGTTGGGGGTGACACCTTTTCATGACCCAGCTGTACCACAAAAAGGCTTCATTTCAGTGCCGAGAGAAACGTAGAAGAGTCCTTCAGGATGAAAGGTAAGATAAGAAAAGCAACTTATTCCATCAAGCTAAAGAGCAGCTCTTCCAGAAAAGGCAGGCCATTTGCATGCCATTTGGGTTTGCTGGGAGAGATGCCTCTATTCTTCTCCCATTCCTGCCTGCTGGTCCATGAGTGAACGTGGGGCTGAAGAGGAGAGTCTACATTACACTCCAAACGCATTACTGCTCCCCGCGCATGGCTATAGGCCATCAGAATAAACCTGACAGCGCTTTGAAGTCTGTAAACCGATTCCTAGGTAACTGCTTAGAGTTTCTCCCCTCCCCGTGCCCCAAACAGCTTTTCATTTGATGTTCTGGCACAGAGCTAATCTAAGAAAGGATCAGAAACTCGACGCTATTGACAGTAGTGACAGGAGTGTCTCAGTGTGACAGCTGATTGAGCCCGTCTCGCATTTCACTGACAAACTCGATTGCTCCAGTAAATGGAGTGAAAGCCAATACAGGCAGACCTTCCTTGGTCCCTGGGTGCATCCCCCCCTCCTCAAGCCCTCCTGGAGACCCCTCGCTGCTGCCACCTCTTGTAGGACCTAGCGGAGAGCCCCATCCCTCTGTGTCGTGAAGAAAAGGATCTGCAGCTCATGCAGGCTTCAAGGGTAGCAACGCAGTGTTCACCTGGCTGATATAAAGCTTGGTTTGTCTTACTTCTCCTCCTTCAACATTTTCCCTCTTTTTTCTTTTTTTTTTAATTTTTTTTAATAGAGATATCTGGAAAATCAAGTTTCGTCCTAAATCCTAAGCCCAGGCTTAGGCTAGCACAGCCAGGCAGTGTTGGAGGTGCACAGCCAGCAGACCCCAAGCAGTGCCCATGTGGCAGTGCACATTGGGGACAGGAAAAGGAAATATAGGTCTGACTCCGCTGTCTTTCTCTGGTGTAAATCAACAACAAAAGCCAGCTGTGAGGAGCAAAATCTTAGAAAGGTAGAAGAAGTGGGGAGACGAGGCTCAAGCCCATTACAGATAGCAGCCTTGTGTTAGCCATGAGTAACCAGGCAATTAAGTCAGTGACTTAACAGGCTTTTTCCACACTTCAGTTGTGAAGCAGGGGTGTCTTGTGGCTCAGAGCAAGCAAAACGCAAAGCGGACTAAGCACCACGCACAGGGAACCTGAGTTTGTGCAGAAAACAGTGGAGGGAGATGGGCAACATGGTGAGGAACACATGCAGGCTACCATTTGCAAATGGAAATCAAATAGGTTGCCGTTACCAATAATGAAGTGTGAGGCTGGCG
The DNA here is from genome assembly GCF_034619465.1 of Leptosomus discolor. Classification (NCBI taxonomy): domain Eukaryota; kingdom Metazoa; phylum Chordata; class Aves; order Leptosomiformes; family Leptosomidae; genus Leptosomus; species Leptosomus discolor. The sequence continues at coordinate 88,837,514 of NC_141419.1, read as the reverse complement.
TGGTTTCTGTCTCTCAGATTTCAGCATGGTTTATTTTTATAGAGGCAGCTTCCTCGTGCAAAGTGTTGGCAAACAGGCTGCTGGCAGGGAGGCGGGGAGGGGGGAGGACAGGGCTTCATGGGGAGGGCACAAGAGACTTTCCCACCTGCCGGGATGGAGCAGCAAGTGGCGGAGAGGGAGCTCCAGGAGAGAAAAGTGAAATTTCATAGAGACAAATGGCCAAGCTATTAATCTTGTTGACGAGAGGAGTAAGGGAAGATGCAAGAGCAGAGAGAGGAGGAGGTAAAATGGTGCTGAGCAGGTATCAAGTGCTGAGAGGGCAAGGGTTAAAGATGACAAGCTGAAAGATAAGAGGTGTGCAAACGAAATAACAGGCTCTCTGCTGCATGAAGTCATATGAACAAATAACTGCAGACACCCCTACCTAAATATATTCCCCCATCTCCAAATTCTTAGAGCACGCCAGGCTTTGCCTCCACTTACCCTACCCAGCAAACAGCTGAGGATACAAAAGCTACACTGTCCTGCCTGCCTTGAAAGAAATCAAGTTAAACATTACAACACCTCCACCCCAGCGTTACGCTCCGATGCCAGGATCAACACGTAGACGGGCTGCCCGCCCTGCTCCCACCGCTGCTCCCTGGCAGCTCAACACCTTCGGAGCTGAAGCATCCTGCAGGCTTCCCTCCCTCCTGGCTCTGCGGGGACACGTGTGCTCCCAACTAAATGACCTCATCTGGACCGGATTGAGCCTTCCAAGTCAACATAAATACAGCACATTGGAACTGGCAGCGATTTTCAAAGGTTTAAGTTGGGTGCCTCTCAATTTTCACTCAGCACTTTATACATTTTGTCTGCTGCAAAATGGGAGCATTTTATATTCCCAGCTCCGATACGTATTTTGTGAACCTTCAGAAAAGCTGCCTCCTATGCAGTTAATATTTTGGTTCCAAAGTTAACTGGTTAAAATGCATATTAATAGATTGGGCATGGAAAAAAAAGAAGGGGGGGGGGGGGGGGAAAGGCAGGTGAGAAATGCTGGGGGAAGAAAAATAGCAGCAATGTTTGGAATGGCTCAGCAGCCAAGACAGCAAACCTGGTCTTTTTAATGGGACCACCCAAGTGAACAAGACCTTAAGCTCTTACTCACGTGTGCTATGTTCACTGCAGTGTAATTCAAAGTCCAGAGGGGAGTCAGAAAAAGTAATAGTGGGGTTTAACAAGGGCTTAGCAGATGAGAGAAAGTACTGAGTTCCCACCAAAGTTCATTCCCAAACTTGCCAGCAGAACATCATGTGATCTCAAATCTGGTTCAATAAACACAGGAGCAGGGGGACGGTACTGCTGGAACAAGCTGTCACTGCCTGGACTTGCCAGAAGTCAACCATTGTTCATCAGCTTCTCCTGAATATACTGTTGTGGGATTTTTCTGGAGGTGAGTAACACCACCTCCTCTAAACACATTCCTGACTTCCAAACCAAAAAAATCCCCCAACAAACTAAAAAAATCTCTTCTGAAGGTCATTTAATAGAATAGCATTTGAGCTTGTGGTATTTCCTCCAAAAAGCAGCCTATACAGGAAGCTTCCCTTATTTTAAAGTCATCAGTTAATTCAACACCAATCCTTTATATGTTATGAACAGCTCAACTGGGTTGGCTGAGTCAGGTCTAAGGTTCATTTCCAGGTCATAATTAAAAATACTGCCAGTGAGGAAACTGTATTTATGATGCTGTAAGTGCCAAGGTAAGACAAACCAAGAAGTAATAAAGGAAAGAGAAGTTTAGAAAGCCACGTAAAATAGAAGTGGATGGAGATACAACAGATCACCCAACGATGGCAAAGCTGGGTTCTTAGGTTACTGCCCCTATTGCTCTCTCTAATCTAGCTGAAACACTCCCATCAGCAAAAGCCTATCGTTAGATTTAACGATGGCATCTCCAAGGACAGAGCAATAGTCATGCAGGATATGCGGGATTGGCCATATCAGTATCCTTTCGCTCTGGGATTACACTGTTTGTATCCTAGCTCTAGGAAAGAGGATGACTGATGTATAACAGAAGAGGAGGAAGGAGGGGGACAAACAGAAGGGGGAGAAGACAGCAAAATCTGATGCCCAACATGAAACATTTAAGCCCTAAACTTCTGTGGGGATATGATCCTATCCTGCAGCGTTGTTATTTTTTTTGCCACGGAATTAAAAAGAAGGACTTTTCCTGGTGTCACTGCAGGCCACAGAGGATAAATCCAAATGACAGGGCTTAAGTTATGAATATGGGGAATTAGAGATGAGAAGTAAAGCAGCTTATAATGACTCTTCCATTTGCTCTTTGGAATACAAGCTTCAGTATTGATTTTGAAATGCCCTGTCTTCATCCTAGCAGCTTCTCAAAAACGAAGCTTGAGAGTTTCTTCGCCTTGCAGCCTCTTCAACATTATTTGATAATGACAAAAAGAGAATGTAAAAGCTTTTGCAGGCTGTTATTCATCAGGAATCATTCCCTTGTTTTCTAAGTACAACCACTGACCTCTAGAGAGGATGCTGAGAGACATATTTCAACTGTCTTCCTTGTGAAGATAGCCATGGTTCACCTCAGAGACTCTGTTCCAGACACGAGGAGGGAGGTATGGATGTCTCAGTCAGTCAGTCATCTAACATCATAGAATCTCAGAATCACAGAACGGTTTGGGCTGGAAGGGCCCTTCAGAGGCCATCTAGTGCAACCCCCTGCAGCGAGCAGGGACATCTTCAACTACATCAGGTTGCTCAGAGCCCCGTCCAGCCTGACCTGGGATGTTCCCAGGGATGGGGCATCCACCACCTCTCTGGGCAGCCTGTGCCAGTGTTTCACCACCTTCACTGTAAAAAATTTCTTCCTTATATCTAGTCTAAATCTCCCCTCTTTTACTTTAATACCAGTACTCCTTGTCCTATTGCTAAAAAGATTGCTCCCATCTATCTTATAGGCCCCCTTTAAGTACTGGAAGGCCACTGTAAGGTCTCCCCAACTCTCTCAGTCTGTCCTCAAACCATACGAGTGCCTTGCCACAAGCCTACATGGGGAACACGGAGTTCACGGAAAGTAGCTAGCATCTCCCTGCCCTCCTGTTTACATGGGTACTCAGGCAGCTTCAGGACACTTACCCAAGTCTTGGCCCATAACACATATAGACAACACAAGCATTCATATCCAAATGGAAACTTTTGCACCACTTCATCATCACATGTTTTCCCATGCCTACAATGTGACAAGGTAAAAGACCAAGCAGCCCAGGGCATATTGAGAAGAACATAGGGCTGGGAAAGTTAATTTTATTATCTTTTCTGACCCTGGCTTCAGGGTAAGGTAATCACATTTCCCACTCACTTGGAAAACATTTTGAGCTCTTTTTAAAGGGCTTGACATCAACTACCAAAATAGTCATAATAGGCAACTTTGGTGGGACAAAACACAGGGCCTCATCCCTCATAGCTCTTCCCTATTTGTTTAGTCATGCAGGTAGAGTCTAACCTGTTCCAACAACGGGGTGACACAACTACTCTGTCAAATAACTCACATCCTTCAAGAGATAAGACTAAGAAGGAAAACTAATGTGAATTAACCTGGCTAAGTTTGTAGAACAGATCAGCATTGGAGAATGAGAGGCTACTTCCCAGCTGCCTACACCAATACTCACCTGCCAGATCGATACTGCTGCCCTCTAAAAATGAACTTCACTACCTGAGGAAGAACAGTGAGGTTTCCTGCAGCTTTTCATTTTCCTCTGCAGATTTTTTCTCAACAAAATAAAACTCATTAATATGTGATCATTCCTGCATGTAAGATGCAGTTGCTAAAATGGTTTTGCACTTAACAGCCTCCAGTTGTAGACTGAATTGATGACACTTAAAATGTGCCCATGAGCTATAGCAGAATGATCCCATTACAGCAGTGCCTTAGTAATGTTGTGTTAGTTAAGGTTATGTTGTCTGGTTTTGAGGGTTTATAACCCAGCTGTGAATATATTTTCCAGGCTGGAACCAGTTGCAAGTCCTGCAGTGAATCATATGGCTTTTTCTTTTATTTTTTTCATACTTTAGATCAGATTTTTTGTCTATTTCTTTTTAAGATATGACATAAAAAAAAAGAATAAAACATCCCTCTGATGGGATGCTAGTAGGAGCCATGCTATATTTCAAGCTGGTGTTAACCTACCTCAGGCAAGGACTACACCACGCTAATACCCAAGTACTCCCCAGTCTTTAACTTGAAGGATATCTATGTTACTTCCACTGCTTTATAAAGAGAGCTGAGTTCTTGAGGTAATTAAATCACACATCTGGTTGTGTAGGAAACCTATGGCAGACTGAGGGACTGAACCAGCATCTCTGAAGGGTGAGCTGACTCTGTAGACACTGAACCACTTCTTCTTCCATCTGCTAGAAAGACTTTCAAACTACAGCTTGAAAGATTTCTCCCCTGCACATGGATTATTTTTCTTCTACAAAGACCACTTTGGCTACAGTTTTATTTGACAGAGTTTTCTGAGTGGTTTCCAGGAGGTAAAGTTTTAAAAACTGATTTTGACCTATATAAGTAAACTTTAAACCCAAAGTACACATGTATCTCAGACTGCTACTGCCTCTCACCAAACCAGACTCATATGCACGAGCAAGAAACTCACCAAGTGGGATATAACAAAGATTAAAAGGATATAAGGAACAAAAGATTGTTTACCTGGAACAACACAAAAATGTTCCTGTCAGCATGGTCAACCCAACCCAGTAGTCATCACCTGAGCTGCTGGAAAATTCAACTGAATACATTTTCCATTAATAACCAATGTCATGACTGAATATTTTCTGAATGCAGAATAACCATATTGGGTACAATTTCAGACAGATGACCTGCTGAGATGTAGGACATGAATTTCATCTTGTCTTGACACTGACTCTGGTACAATGTGAGTAAAAGAAGGGTGCAAACTGCCACCATTCTGCTTGGGTAGCATTTTGCACCCATGCTGAGAGGCGTGAAGTGCTCCACAAAGTTGCAAGCACAACACTCCAACCAATGAGCAGGTCCTTCTCTCCATCTGCCATCTTCCACAGAGCCTTTGCACTTTCCTTACACCTCACAGCTCTCACCAGTTCTGAGCAGGCCGTTAGTTTGCATGAACTTCAGAGTAGGTGGGATCTGGATTCACGTGGCATCTGTCATCTAAAAGGTGGCTGACTGATACTGACCCTGCCATGGTGTCTTCACACGTTGGCATCTGCTAAGGAGAAATGGGAACAAGATAGAACAGGAAAGGCAGCAAATGCAGCCAGAGCATTAGAGAGCAACGGGGAAAGACGGTCCTTACTGTATCATAATCAAATGGACAAGTCCAAGTCTTCACCTGTGTCTTTTCCTCATTCATCTCCATGTTGACCCTGCCCTGGTCGAGTCTCCTTCTAGCAGATAAGCTGCCAATGCAGAGGGCATGGGACCGCTTGGAGAGGCTCAGCACTGCAGTTTTTCTCTTCTGACTCTTTCCCTCTCCACCCGTGTAGAGAGATCAGTGAAAACAACAAAATAGTTATTAATGCTCCCTGGGATTGCAGAGCCTGAAATGACATGAGGCAGCATTTTCTTTGGCTGCTTTAGTTCTCTTTTAGCACACTGCTGCGTGTTTGCCTTTGAGGAGTATAAATGACCCTTTCAAATTCAGGATTTGAGGCTGACGATGACAATTGATAACCCTAATTTTTTCATGTGTGAAGCACTTTTCATTCAGCGGGCTCTCAAACTGCTTTTCAAAACCATCCAGCTTCCCTTCATCCACCACCGAAACGAACCTACCTCCAAGGTGGAACAAAGGACCTGGCAATGCAAGGTGGCAGTACACAGCAATTTAGGCCAGGAGGTGAAGAATAATGTGTCCCACTGAAGGCACAGGGTCAAGTCAAGTTGGCAGAATACATATCCTGAATGAGAGCCTGGACAAAACATCATCGCCAGGACTTGCATGCTCCAATTCAGGAGGGAAAGTGCCATGGGATCATCACTCACTGGAAAAGGTCAGAGCCCTAAGTTTTACATCTTGAACAGGGTCAGGGTGCCATGGTAAAGCACACATTTAGAACTGCCTCAAAAGAAAAAAAAAAAAAAAAAAAGGCAATTTGCTGACTGCCATTGCTGAAGCCTTTCCTGCAAAAAAGGGCACTAAGAGTTTTTTGGTCCCCCCCTTCCTGTAGAGAGGAAAGGCTCTATTGAACTTCAGTCTACGCTGTGCTACACTTTACAGGAAGCCCAACCCATTTTGAAACTAATATGAACTCTAAGGGAAGACCACAAGGCGGGAAACTCTTGAAGTGAGTACAAGACTATTCACAAAATGAGTGAGAAAAGGAAATAGCTGATTATAAAAGGTCATTAGAAATGTCAGCTTACCAATGGCATTGTACGAAGGGAGGTGTAACCCACTGCAATACAAACGCATTACAGCTGAACTTGCAAAAGACACCCATAATCTCAATCTCTTTTGTTCGGAGGCTTATGTTTAGGAAGTTTCTTTCATAACATCATCTGTCCAAAACTTACATAAATCTAAAGAATGGGGACTTATCCACCCAACTTCCATTTCACAATTGCTTCAATTCCACACAAGGATGAATGGAACCAAAAAACTTTCTCAGCCACCAGGAACGTGGATGCTTCGCACTTACCAATTACCAAAGCACAACTGCTGGATGGTATGAAATTGAGAGGACCAGAGAGAGAGAAGGCAGCTGGTGAGTCTCTCATTCATATAAATCTTGGCCACCATCAGACCCCATTGAAAGGAAGACACTTCCAGCTTTTAAAGAAGTTTTCCGAGATTAAATTTCCTACAGCATTTTGGTCACCAAGTGGAACTGTTCTCCCCCTACAGCACCACCAGCAGCAAGAAAATTGTGGTCATCCTACCTTGCTGAGACCAACGCTCATACCATGGGGGGAAAAACACTCCTGATTCAGCAGCATGAAGAAGATGCAATAGCATTATACGGGTGAGTATTTTTGAATGTAAAAGATTCATTGGTGGAATGAGCATAATGACAGAGCTACAAGGTTTGTTTGTAACAGGCACCAGTGCCAAAAGGGAGGTGTTTATCAGTGGTGCTATATCTAACAGCTCCCTGAGATCTCAAAGGACTGGAAGATCTAGGACAGTTTCCTATAGTCACATCTTCCTTGTATGATCCCCTAGCTCCCTTTATTCAATGAACAAAGTATTTTTAAGGGTGCTTTACTGCCCAGACACCTCAGACATTTAACATCCTGTCTCTTTGTATTTTACTTCTTGTTTCAGCTTTTTATAACCTGTGCAGAATCCAATGATTTTTAAGCAGAGTTTCAAAACTCTGCCATAAACTCGGAGCATGAGACGGTGGACAGCATACCTTCACTCCCCCAGTTCACTCCTCCTGCTTTCTTCCACCCAAGTTAGCCAATGCTTCCATTTATTTTTATTACTCTTATTTCTTTTAGTGGAGAGAAACATTAACTGTGGGGGTGTGATCCAGACTTGCTCAGACAGAGTGCGGGAGCCTTTGCACTCCCTCATTTCATGCTTCGGTGCATTTCTTGCTGACAAGTGGAAGAATGCAAGAGAGAGCTGGCGAAGCTCAGGCAGATTCTCCGAAACTTGCTCTCAGCCCTCAACAGATATTACATTGCCAGCTGCCAAAGGAACTTAGATCCGACTCAGTTCAGACCAGGACAGTTAGCTATTTAAAGAGGTGGGTTTATTTATATACTTTTCACCCTCCAAACTCCCCTCCAAACTCCCCCCTCCCTGTTTTTTAAGATGGGAAATTACCAGTAGCCCTGAGCACGTAAAATTTGACAGCGGTTTACCAGATAATTTGTATTGGTCCCTTTGTCTTTGCTGGTACTTTTATTCTTCAATAAATTCCTTCAACCATTAAACAATGTTACTCCCACAACAACTTTGGCAGAGATCAAAAGAGTGTGGAAGGTTTGCTGAAGTTTCTACGGCTATCCTCCAGGTATTGAAGAGCTAGATGGAGACAAAAGACGCTTTTCTTTCCTTTGCTGTCTTCTAAAGGGTTTTGTCCTGGATTTCCATACAGTCAATGAAAACATTTTAAAAAGTAATTAAGGTGGATTTTGGGGGGTGGGGGGGGATTCAGGAGATTGGTTTCAATACAGTACTTAAGTCATTGTGCTTTTGATGAAATAATGATGACATCCATTGACAGCACTGCCTCACCTTCTTAAAAAGAACCTGTGCTGCTAGGAAAACCAGAATAATTATGAATTAAACTACCGTCTACTCTCAGCAGATCTCTGGTGACACAAGTGGCAAGGAGACACATTTTGAGATAGATAGACAGACAGACAGATATACAAGCCTTCAATCCCCAGTCCAGTGACCTGGAGAAAGAAGCTGGACTCCTCACAACTTTGTGCATGAGGTGAACAGTGCTCCACCTCAACAATGCACTGTTTCTCCAAGGAATCCAGAAACCCTCAAAAAAGATGGTTGGTTTGGGGTCGACTCAGTACAACTAGAGTCCCAGAGAGCTACATTCACCTGCAGTCTCGTCAGGTGTTGAAACCTAGAAGAGACCTCAAAATCTTATCCTTGCAAGAACTGCACATGCATTAAGTTATACTGGGATGTACCTAAGTTTAAAAAAAGAAAATCAAGTGGACAAACAAAAAAGCATCAGAGACACTATTTCATCCCCAACACTGAATTCAACCTTTGGAAAGAGGCAAACTCTCAGGAGGCTTCAGGGGAAAGGAGGACACTCAGATGAGGCCGAAGAAGCCCAGAGGGGAAGCTGCCTATTTCATTTCTGGAACGTGGACCATGTGCACCTATTTCTAATTTTGAACCGAGTTCCTCTGCCTCCTGCCAGAAGCCCTGAGCCCTCTGCCACTGCAATAAGTGGCTCAGCCATCCCCTAATAGCTATTACTTCTTAATAAAGAGCAGCACTTAGGCAAGGGATGAGGTTACTGTCGGAGGGGTCATGATTAATAATGATTAATCTGATCCTTGCCAACATGAACTGGATCCACCATTCACTAAATAATTACTCTGCAGCATGGATACCGTTTCCAGAGGAGGCATACATTTGTCATATTAAAACCAAAAACAAACCCGCAGAAGGACAGGCGCATCTGACGCCTCAGTAACACTTGAGCTCACACGAGCCACCAGAAAAGTTAAGCAAAGAGAAAAAAGAAAAAAATTGAAGGGTTAAAGCAGTTAAAAATTGATGAGCCGCCTACCTTTTGGGAGAGGCAACAGAAAACAAATAAAAGTAAACCCCAAGAAGTCAGAGCTGCATGCGCTAAGAATATGGAGCGCTCTGCTACTTCTGGTTCTCAACCATATGCATACCTCTAATACGCACATTATTTGTCCACCCACACATTTTTCCACTGTTTTTAAATGACATTTTGCTTTCCTCAGAAAGTACACAAATGAGATCACTCCCCAGGAACCATCTTTCCTGCTTTATGTTAATGTACTACTTAACAGAAGGAAATCCTAGTCCAGGATTGCCATTCTTATGCAACAATGCACCTCAAATAATAAGCAACAGTATAATAATTTATGGGGAGGCATAAATTACTGGGAAACTAATAGCCACTCTGAAGAGCATATATAAACCTTACAATTACAGTAGGACGTTTGTGGTGCAGAGACTTGGTTCTGGGCCTTGGAGCACGGGCGAATTTCACTCCCACAAAGCACACAAACAACCGGCAACGGTGCCAATGGCAGCCGAGGACACAGGGGTTTTGGTGCCAAGAAGTGGCCTTCCTTGTTTTGGCACTCTTCTCAGTCACCCTGCTTCACCAACCCAAAGCTTCATCAAGTCCTTCCATGGAGGACAGGATTCCAGTTCTTCAGTACACTCAGCTATATTCCCTTTGAGGTTTTCAAAGCTTTTCTGGGATTTATAATGCATTGCTTACCCTCTGCCTCATCTTGTAAGGTTTGATTTGGACATGGAGGCCACACAACAGAGACCACCAGTCCCTCTCCTGTGCCGGTGCAAATCCAACATGAAGATTGGGTTCCTTGTGACTGTGGTGAAATCCCAGCCCCACGTGAGGCTGTTTGGATTTTTGACCTCGACAGTGGTGGGGCCAGGATGTACACACTGATAGCATGCACCATGGAAAATACCATGCAGACAGGTGCCTTTAGATGCCAGGCACAGGGAGGCGGATCTCAGGTCAAGGAGGTTAAGGTGCCTTCTCTTTTAGAGTCATACTGCAGATATGCCAGTAAGCGAAATCCCCAGCAATGGGGTCACGACTTGGTTCAGCTGGGGATTTTCACTGGTGGAGCAGTGTATCTAGGACTTTTTGTAAGTTTCCAAATTGACCTCAAATAATGAAAAAAAAAAAAAAAATCTTTGCAAAGCATCACCTTTCACAAAAAATTCAGCTGAAAAGTAGCTGGTTGCTCCCAAGCCTTACATAGTCAATGGTATTAAAAACACATACCTATTTATATGTACATTGATGGAAATGAAAACTAAGTTGGATTTTCACACATACGGAGACAAGACAGGAAAACACAAAGCAAGACCAAAATAAAGGAGAGAAAAAGCCCCCAACAACCATAATGAAGGTAAATCTTTAAAATCTGAGACGGGGTGTGAGAGGAGGGGGTAAAGCTCTGCAAACAAAACTAAATCCAGTGCAGTGTTTTTCCCCTTCACAAAGTGAAACAAGCTGTTCCTAAAATAATGCTTCCTTGGTTTTCTGGCAATTAGTGTCCTGAAGGATTAGACTACAATCGACGGCAAGTGTTTGCCTTTCCCAGACGATGTCACCATAGAAGTCTATGTTTATCTACAAGGCCCAGGGGATAATTCATAAGTCTAGGTGAGGTCCTGCATTCACAGACAAATGTTCCACGCTGCCACCCACCCTCCTGTACTAGTTTCCTCCCTATCCACCTCCTGTCCCCTGAAATACTGACAGGACCCCACCACGGGTACAATGAATGAGCTTTACAGCCTCTGGAGCAAGCAGTTGCCCAAAGGTCTGTGTTGATACAGCAAAAAAAAGATTTACTGAGATGGTCAACACATCACTCGACATCAAAAATTAGATTTCAGAAAGCAACCAAACAGAAAGAAAAATTTATCACTGTCCCAGAAAACGTAAAAGAGAATGGGACTGCTTTTTCCTTTCCAAACACTATTGCCTATGCTATAATTAAAGTATTGCCATCAATGAGGTTTAGGTCCAACAGTCAGGTTTTGTTAGAGAGAGTGTTTTATAAAACCTCTCTCCAATCAAGATGTTCCCATTTTATTTTTGTTCTCTAGTACAAGCGGTTTGACACTGCTTTACTCCTGTTGTAAATCAAGGGCGATTCAACCAGAGTACATCAAAATACAAAAGACTAAAATTGGTAAAAGTGTTTAATTTCTAAATTAATTTTCTCCTGATGTGTTAGAAGCTCAACATAAGAAAATTAAGCTTGTATTTGAGAGAATGGGAAGATATTCTTTAAAGAAGAGTAATACGAACGCTTGTCTCGATTGTGAACTGACAGTACAGCTCATGACAATGAATTTGTTATTTTGAAAATACTAATTAAAGAAAAAAAAAACAAACCCATCAATGAAAGACTCAATCCTACAAAGCATTTGTAAGTGTGACCAATGTTCCTCACAACAGAGCCCACCGCAGGGCAGATAGATCTGTTCTCAGATCTTCTCAGACATTAACAAAACAAGGTTCAGAGACATTGTGATTAATTAGCGTTGATGAAGATGCACGTTGAAAATAAAAAACGTTTTTCCTCATGAGAATTCATCTCTTTTGCCATCAGGAAATTATCGGGAGTTCCTGGAGCTTTGTGAACACTGTTTGAATCTGCTTCAGGTCTATACCTGGTCACAGGTTGTTCACAAGGCACATTAGAGAGCAAAGTTTTTTGATACTTGAGTTCAACTGCTTCACTGTAACACATTTAACATTGAATGACCCAATATTTATAAAATGTTTTTGCTCAAACCAAATTTTGTTTCACCTTTGGAAAGAATGATCTCTGAATTCAAATTTCTCTTTTGCTACAAAGCCGGAAGGCCATAATAACTGAAAAGTTTGTCAGGGACAAACTTGGCTGGTCTCAGTAAGTGCAAAAGGTAGGAAGAGACCACCAGCTGGCTGTTGTTCAGAGCGCAGTCCACCTCGCTGGCAATTACTAAACCCTACAAGCGGTCCCACTGACGTCAGTTTGACCAATTTTAGAATAAGGGGCCATTCATTCCAAGTAATGAATATTGAAAACTGGCCATTGGTTTGTGAACAAGTTTTTACATGTCTATCATAAGGAACCTCAATAAAGAAATGTTCTTGTGATGGTGTCACTTCAGAACAAAAGCATGCAACGAATGGCATGTTTCTCTGTAACTATCGCCCATGCAGGCAGCTACAGTACGAGACCAAAGGTTGCATGCATTTAGCCAGCAAGGAAATGCAATATTCTTTAAAAAAGGCATTGCCTGGAGTGAATTTTTATAAAGAAACAGAATTCATGAATAAATAAACCAGATGGGAATAAGTCAGGCTAGGGCATTAATAGCTCCTAGTGCAATGAATCCCTGATCTTGCTTGAAGGCTTTTCTACAAATAGCAAATACAAAAACATTAACATGTTATCATTGTCAGCCATGCCAAGGACTCTGTTTGTGTCCAGGAATCCTGATATGAAACAGCACAGTTCAACCAGATATTAACACGTTCTTTTATTTCCATCAGTTAAGGTACATATTGACTGACCTGATCTGAGTCTTTCACTTGAGCATTTTTCCCTTTTCTGCAACCACAACTCATGAGCAGTTTTGCATCTCCAATGACTTTTCCCTATAAGAGATAAGGCAAGAAAAACATCAGAACAATCTGAACCACTGAAGACCATGACGCTTGTATTTATGACCAGAAGCAGGAGAAGAAAGGGCATTAGGGAAGCCTGTGGACTCATCCTGCATTGCTGGGAGATACCCTGCCACAGAGGGGTAGCTCCCAAGCTGCCAAGGAGACTTGCACAAAGGCCAATATCACAGCATCAGAGATGTCACATAGACAGGGGCAGAAGGAAAGCAAGGTTTGTAGAAAAACACAGGGGGAACACAGACAGGACAAGCTGAAATGGAACAGATTATTTCAACTCAATGTTTTCATACACATACATGAACAGGAACAAGTCTATTGTGCTCAGAGAGCACAATTAACACACTGGAGAGACTTTGGATGAAGCTTATACACCAGCGCTTCTGTTCACCCTTACCAAGATAGTTCTTCCTTGCTTCTAGTGTAGCTAGATTTGGTGAAATAAAGTCTACACGACTTGCCCTCATTAGAGCAACTGGTCCATATAACCACTGGCAAGTTTTTGCCAGGAATCCAACAGCCCACCCTCACCCAACACGGCTGATGCAGACCCCGCAACGTTGACGACATGCTGGGGCCAATGGGGATTTACAAACAAACAGGGTCCCCTCACCCTCCTTTTGCCTACAACTAACAGTCTGGGAAATAAGCTGAGCTCAAACACCTTCTTTTCATTGACAACCCATCAGGCTGACTGAGCGTGATCCAAGCAGCAAGGTCGCTCACGTTAACGTCGTTCTTTTCTGGGGATTGTTTGAGTCGCTTTGATTCTTCACCAAAGCGTTTTTGGAGGTTATCAGACCCGGACGTCTTAATAAATCACCGTGGCAGCAAGGGGCTGGGACTCCAGGTTTGGTCAAAATGCTCCTTGAGCTCAAACGGTAACACAGACAGCTGGGTCCCTACGAACCCATCGCAATTACTTGCTATCCCATAGACACACACACAAAGGCATTGCCTTTTTTCAGACTTTTGCTGTCCGCAGGTGAAAAATAAACACTCTCAGCATCTGCTGGGCAACAGAGGGAGAATCTGCTTGCATGTAGCTTTGGAAAGCCACAAGATATCAGCTGGATAAATTAATATGGAAAAGGAGACCTCAACATTAAAGCAGCTGATGAGTTCATCCGACTGGAAGCACTCAGCCCTAAATGATGAGGAAGGGAAAGGGTATGATTAAAAGTAATTGCAGCTGTTGCTCAACGTCAGAGCACAGCAGAGAGATGACCCTTGGTGGCAGGAATTACAAATCGGCAGATAAGCTTCGGGTCACCTCGAGAAAGCCTGCAACCTGCCAGGTGTGGTGAGATCTCTTACTTGGTCACCCCAGTGTCTCACAAGTCCCAGAGAGGCCGGATAATGTGCAAAAATGTTCTTTTCTCCTCTTTCCAAAAGAGATGCTGGAGGGAAAAAAGACATTGAAAAGGCGGTACTTACACCTGATACCTAACCAAAACACCCAATGTTTGGGCTGTTGATTGCAACCTGTCAAATTGAGGTTTTCAGAGGACTGCTTCCAGCTGGCATCCTCTGCTTGTGACTCCCATCTATCAAAGGTATTTTGCTCTTGCCCTGTTACTACAGTCCTTCAACAAGTAGTCTGTAATCTCTTAAATTTTAAAATCATTACATTTAAAGCAATTGTATTAAATTATTATGTTAGAGATAGGAAACTGAGGCACAGGGAGATGCTTGGCTGTCTAACCAAAGGAGGCTTTCGAGTCACCACTCAGTATGAGACAAGTTAGAGATACAAAAGGACCTAAGGAGCCCCACACATTTCCTAACAAGCAGCTGATGAACAGCCAGGATACCTTAGGGTGTCTAATACAACACACACCTGTGTTTAGGAAACTGGATCCATACATATCTTGCTAAAGGTCAACGTGTCCAGTATCCACTGCAAAGTCATTATGTTGAAAAAGATGCTTTAGCCCTTTTTACACCACAAACCAAGGGAAAGCTCCTGTTTTTAGACCCTTCTATGGCTCCTAGGATATACCATCATGCAATCTGAGCTCATGGCAACCATGGCCATGTTCTCCTGTTCGGCTGGAAGTTATCACCAGCTTTATTAAACAGATAAATTGCACAATGTTGCCTATAACCACCCGGAAAATCAAGAGCAGAGGGGGAATACGAACCCAAAACTTGATAGTCTTTTCTTTTTCCCTGACAGTAAAAGAAGGCAGGGGGTCTTCCTTTCCCTAAAAAAGCAAACGAAAGCAATGCCCTGGATGAATAATCCCATCTTCTTTTCCAGCTCCAGATGCACCTCTCCTAACGTGCATCGCCTGAATTAGCTACTACCTCCACCTTTTTTTAGGAAAGCTTATTGTGAGCAGATGCTTAATTTGGGGATAGGTGTCTAACATTAGGCAGCTAAGTTGAAAGGCAACAAAAAAAAAAGCATATGGACAACATTTGCAGCCAGTCGCAACTCCATTCAAGAGCAGATGGAGGCCTTGTCATTCAGGGGTTTCCTCACATACACCAAGTAGTTCAGTGGGGATAGGGAAAGGGGCTTCTGTTTGGATGCTTCTGTCTGGAACCAGATTAGAAGAAAGCATGCTTTTCTGCAGCACACGCCTTGTGTTACATTAAACATGCATACGCAACTTCAGCTTTTATTCAGCGATCTGAAACAGAGCCCTCCAGGATGCTAAGGGTCAGTGAGTTTTTGTTTGTTTATCTGTATGTTACTTTACAGTTTCTAGTGCCCAAGGAGTTTGTTAAGAAATTAAAACACCTCGCTAGGGCTATCCTGCTGTGGTTGTTGGCTACTAATATAGCCCTCCCTCCATCCAGCAGCACCTGATGCTTAGAGGGGAGGCAGAGCAGAGCACAGCAGAGAGAGAAGACTCATCTGAGTGGGTACTATAGATGTTCAGTCTTAATTTATGGAGCATCATTTCCATGTTTCATGGCTTTTTAATAACAGGACTGGGGAGGAGCACTGTGATCTTGAAAGTTCACAGATGTGTTAATACTGAATGACCCTGTGCTGCTGGCTCTTGACGCAATGCTCTGGTTTAGAAGCAGATAGGCGCAAGGATTTACAATGGAGGAGCTCGCTTTGCCTTCTGCTGACTCCCACCCATTGTCAGACATCCCCCTTCCCAAGGCAAAGAGCAAGAAGGCTCCTTGGTGAGCACAGAAAAGCAAAGCACATCTGTCCCATTACCCACCTCTTACTAGGAGTCTCACCGGCCTCACCCTCCTCCTTGCACCACAGCCTCCAGAAGTTGGCCCAAGTTTGCAGAAAATGAAGAAAAATAATAATAGTAGCAGTAACAGGCTTAATTATCTCAGCTGCACGGGTGACAGGAGCTGATCAGTTGCCAGTTTTAACAGCCTGTGGTCGCGAAACACCAAACTGCGTCACCCAGAAGTCAAATGAGTGCCGGTCACAACTCGCTTCACACCGGTGGCTCCAGGGGGAGGCACGGGGGCACACACAAATCGCTGCCACCAGGCAGCCCCGGAGGTTGCAGCGAGCCCCAGTGCTGACATGTTGCCCAGAACAGTCCCACATGGAGCTGCCAGCCCCATTTAAAGAAGTCAGACATGATGCACATGGCCTCAGTGGGCCTCCATGGGGCTGTCAGGCTCCGTGCTCTGGAGGAGCTGGCTGGGATTAACTGGAGGATCGTGTCTTCCTCCCACTTTCCCAAGTCTGTAGCTGGAAAGATCAGCTTGAGAGGTGGGCTTAGCTTAATAGCACCACGCCGTGCACCTCGCAGCCGCTGGCAGGTCCAGCTGAGCTCTGACCTGCTCGGTTCCCATTAGCCTTCCTCGGTTTTGAGCAGCAGCCATCGAAAATACTGGCAGTAGCCTCACTCCCAAGGAGCTGGCACAACCTGTCTCTACTTAGCCCCTGGAAGGTCTCACTGGCCAAAAGTAGCCCTGGCTCTCAGCTGTTCAACTCTCTCAATCTCTCCTGCCTTGCAATACCTTCAAAATGTCCCCCACCAACAAGAGGAAGACGTGAAGTGCAGAAAGGGTAACTGAGCCTTGGCCCATGTCAACCTGGGGAAGAGCCAAGCTTTCAGTGTGGCCCTTCCAAGGCTTTTATCAGCATTTCAGCTGCTGAAGCAGCCTGGCTCTTCATGGAGAAGCACTTTTCTGAAAGAAAGAGCTTTGTGAAGATGAGCTGAGCAGTACTTTGCAGACTCTTTCCTTTTCTTCCCTCCTGTCCTACGCCACCAAAATACCTCTCCAGTACGACATCCACATAAACACAGTGATCGTGCCTGCTCAGGAATGACAAATGTGTAAGGAAGTGATGCCATCATTCTCTGGCTCCTTCTCCACCCATCCAAATATCCCAACATTTCCAGGACTGGAGAGCACATTTGTAGCCACCTTCCCTGACATCCTGCATCAGGCAGGCTGCGCAGTTCAGTCTGCTGTCCTGCCACTGGGCTTAATAGTTATTTTTAAATAAAATCATTACTGTTTTTCACTGTGGGCTACTTAGTAACAAGCCAAGAGGAACATGGTGTGTTTATTTTAATTTTCTTCTCCCTAGGGCCATAGTTCAGTTCTTCACCACGAAGAAAAGATGCATATAACACTGCAATGGTCAGCCCTAAGAAAAAATCCCCATGGGTGCATAAATGACGTTGGGAAGAATAACATATTCAGTGTTTATGTTTTTTACGCTTTTCTGTCAGGGTGATCCACGTGTCTTGAAGAACCAGTGCCCAAGTGCCTACAGTGGTAGAGTGGGAGAGAAGAAGGGGGGAAACGAAGGGAAATAAGAACTGAATCCAAGGTGGAGGCAAGCGGCAGTACAACAGACAGCTGGTGTTTGGGTGGTGGTAAATCACCCTGAAATGAGCCTCTTCCCTCAGCTCAATGAGGCCTAAACAACAAAGGAAGGCACAGCTTGCAGCCGGACAGCCTGCTAGCCAACCACAGACACACATGACAGCTTCATTCAGGAGCCCGGAGTCAATACAAAAGCTTCGAAATCAATCCGACATCCTGCGACCTCAAACAATGCGCCAAATCTTCTCAGAATTGGAGCCCCAAATGAGGGGGAGCAGCATTCAAGGGAGATCAAACCGCAGGGCTGGCATTGAAAGGGACTAAAAAGGAGAAGAATGTTCCCAGTTTATTAATGGCGAGGTCTGGCCGGCTGCATCCCAGCCGCCATAGGTTACGTTCATTAAAGGGCAGCGCTTTGCACGTATTATGCAGAGCGCCCGGAGAGTATGTGTATGTGCGTGTGTGTGCGAGCGTGCCCCTCACTTGCTGGAAATCAGGATGTGCCTTTCTGCTGAGCACTGTTGTCTCCATCAGAAATTCCTCCTGTGTGAACTGCAAACGGGGTTTTTTCCCACTTGAGCGACTGTATGGGCACAGACGCACGCACGCCTTCGCACATACGCACGCCCTCTCTCATCCCTAGGCCTGAAAAGCATAAAGGAATTCAGACAAGCTCGTTCCAAGGGAAAAAAAAAAAAATAAAAAAGCCCAATGTTTCACATCCCCTTCCCTCCTGGCCATACTTTCAGCTCACACACACACAAAATCTATTACAAAAGGCTGAAGCATTATGCAACTGCTGCTGGTGGAGCTGATTGCTCCATAAACCCTTGCCCGCTCCTACATGCTACAAAGGACCTGGTCCCACAGCAGAACAAACCCACAAAGAAGAGAAAAAGGACAAGAAGTGCTTCGGTCCCAGGAGCTGCCCCCCTCTGGGTAGGATTGCCCCCGCCGGGGTAGTTTCACCTGCAGCATCTGTCTTGTAGCACCACACACACAAATGGCACCCTTCCCCCTACAGCAACAAAAAGGCCAAGCAAATCCTTTTTATCAGCTTCCCTTTGAAGGCAGGTGGAGAAGTAGAATATAGACACACACACACACACAGAAAAAGAAAGATAAATACCATTTGCAAAAGCACTGTTTGGATTTGCCTGTCCTAATTATCTTCTTTTCAGCTGCCACATGTTTAAAAGAGTCAGACCTTGCAAGTTTTCTCCTCAGCTGCACAGCCCAAGATGGAGCGCTCGCTAGAGGAGGTCAGACTTGAAAAACGCTCCTTTTTTTTTTTGTGCTGAAATGGAAGTAGATGAAGTGAAAGGGCTGAATTTTTCAAAGACTTCTATGGATTTTGATGCACGTTTCCCACGCATTTTCAGTGAAGATGCGTCAAAGTCCAATCACTTTTGTTTTTAAAGCATCACACTGATCTTATGGTTCAGAACAGCTACAGCCGTGGGAGCTAACCCCTCTCAAATTTAGAGAAACATAGGTACACAGAAACTGGAAACAATAAATGTTCCTTAGGACGCAGCAATTCCAACACATTTTATTCTGAAACGTTGGGGAAATTATCATTAAGGCTCCACAAAAAACCTTTATGCTTTACTCAGCCTTTACTTCACTAGCCTACTCTGTTATTGCCACAATTCAGGAGTCCTTAGAGACCGTAAGCATGATCCCAATATCCACCTCTGAGAAGATACCTGTATTTTTACCTTGTGATAACGTTATACGGATGCCAGAGGGCAACAGGGCAAACACTCAGTTGCAGACTCAACAAGCTTTTTCTCCAGCACAAGGTAGAATGGAAGATCAAGTCTACATGCAAGACAAGATGACGTGATAACCAAACCCTAGGCAAGAAGACCAGAGAAGTCCCCATCTGATTTATCAACAGTAAGACAAAAAGCTCTCAATTAGCATTCACAGAAAGAGGAAAATGGCAGCCAGGCTGGGCGAGTGCCCAAAGATGTGGTAGATGAGTGGTAGGAAACAATGGAGGGCTGCAACAATTCCTAGCACTGCAGATGAAACAGTGTCTGCAGGGATCAGATGGAGGAAGATTCAAGGTTAAGTTTGTTGGAAGGATAATAAAGTTGAAATCTTTCATTTTAAAGTATGTTTTCCTTTGCACTGAAATGGCACTTTCTGTTGCAGACATCCAGCAAGTCCAAATGTACGTTTTTCAAACTCAGGAAAACAGAGCTCTTATTTGGACGAGCTGCTTTTTTTTTTTTTTTTTTCCTTTCTTTCTTGTTTGCCTGCTTTAAACTCCGCTATTTGAATAATTTAACAATCTATCTTAAATATTTCACCAATAAATCACAGGCTTGTGTTTCTATTTCATGTTAAAACTAATCAGCAGAGGAATGCCTGAGCTGGAAGTTAAAATTCTGCTCCACCAAGCTGGCAATGCATAATCATTTCTCTGCAGACTCTCTGGTGAATAAAAACTTCTCTGCAGAATTAACATTGTATAAAAAGTTCTTTGTGCAGGCGTAGAGCACAACCATGGTCCAGGATCGTCTGCATCCTGCCAACAGGGCTTGAGATTTCCAGAGCTAATTGGTTTGTAGAGTTCTCCTACCCTGCCAAGCACAAGCATGGAGCTCACGGCTGAATTCCATCCACTGGCACTTTGAGCCAGACTCCCACTTCGCCAGTCAGGATGCTGGTAATATTCACAGAGCTCCAAATGGTCCACACGGGCGATGATTGTATTGGGATTCCATGCCCATTCCCATCAAAGAGGAGCAAATAGAAAAAAATTTGGTGTTGTTGGCCAAAACGTGAGATTTTTAAAAATGTTCCTGGTGTGAAGGAGATGACAGCCTATACCAAGCAACCCCAAATCTCATTAAGCACCAATGAGAATAAAACTTCTCATGTTCCTAAGTTGTGCAGGCATTTTTAACAACTTTTCAACGAAGTTCTGATGCAAAATCAACACATTTATACAAACTAAGAAAAGCACACTTAACCCTCCTCACTGTCTCCCAAAGTCCCAGTTGATCAAAATTAAGCCAGGAAGCCTCACATATATATAATTTAGTGCAATTAACTCTAATTTTGTTCCTAAATCATCGAAACATATGCAAGGCAAGACCCACTTTGGTCTCAGTCAGCAAAATCCAAAATGCATGAACGACGTGAATAGATAGCAAGAAGCTGATAGCTAACATACTGAACCCAAATAGCAAGACAGAAGAGAGAAAAAATAATGCCAAAAGGGAAGGGAAGGGGCAAGGGGAACAGCTGTAAACTACACTATCACTAAGCTGCCTCTCATTTTGTTTTGTGTCAACTTTTTACTTAGTTTTGTAACAAAACTTTAAAACTTCATAGAAGTCTACATTGCTCATAGTAAAGTATGAGCAAAACCTACACAATCCTATGCACGGATAAAAATCATGTTGGGCAACATGATTCCTCTTCTGCATCTGGGCAAACGTCTCCGCATCCCAGATCCTCAGACTGGCTGGAGCTTGCCTGGGGGAGGGTGGGCGAGGTGGAAATGGGAGACACCTCCTCCTCCTCCTCCTCCTCCTCGTTTGAGGACAGACATCTCCATCTTTCCTCCCCGTGTGCAGCTGACAAGACTTCCTGAACAAACTGACATGGAAACAGCTAATTTACTGCTTTGTGTCAGGAATGCAGCCAGGGCTTCTGTCTCCTGTACCCCAGACTCCCTCGGCTGGGCTGCTTCATCCCAAAAAGGGTCTCCCTCCTGCCCCTCCCCTCTAACACACACTCCTCCTCCTCTGCTGCTTTTGTAACTTATCTCCCTGCAAGCAACTTCCCAACAGGAGTCGAAATTAAACAGGCTGCCCATATGCCATGGCTCACTTGTTGTCTGTTCCCCTCACTGCCATCTGGCCTATTTGCTCAGCCAAAGGGGGAAAAAAAAATAGGGAAAAAAAAAAAAAAAAGAAAAAGGGGTGGGGGGAGAAGAAGAAGAAGAAGAAGAAGAAGAAGGATAAAGCCAGACACAATGAGGACAAGGAGGGAGGTGATGATGCTGTCTCTCGCATCTGCTCCTTGGCCAGACTCCCAGATAGATCAGTAATGGAGAGCAGCAGAACCAGTGACAATTAACCCAAACACAGTCCTGTTTATTTAACCTGTTCAGAGAGATCAGTGCATGTGCTGCTCCCCTGGCAAGGAGGCACCACACTCCAGCAAGCAGCTTCCCACTGAGAAACTCCAGCCAGAGGACGTAAAGGGAGATCCTCACCTCCTGAAAGGGACTAGAGAAACCCCCCCAGATTTTTCAGACCATGATGACAGTGCTGCTTGGCTGAAGTTTTCTATACAGCAGCACAGGTAAAAGAGCAAAGAGAGATGTGACTAGGTGTGGGAAACAAAACAAAACAAAACAACAAGAAAGGAGAAGAGAAAAAGCAAAATTATCCCAAAGCACTTTGTTATTTCCACGCAGCTTCTCTAAACACATAAAAGTTTTCAGCCCTGCAAGGTGCTGAATGCAGAGATTGTTTTGTTATTTTTAAAACAGAAAAAGAAGAGGGTAGCTCAAGAAACTGCATGGCTCACCATCACTAAACATTTGTTCCAGGGCGGGGAGAAAGTCTGGGAGCAGATCTGTAGGAATAACAGAATTTATGTTTGTTTTTCAAGCTGAAATGAAAATTTCAAGATTAAACAACAAAAAAAATAGATTTGAAAAATAGTTTTCTAAAAAAGACAGCTACTAAGCCACAGCAGAGTGAAAAGGGCATAAGAAAACTGTTCTTTCAACACCTTTTACTGCTTCTTTCTTTCTTTCTTTCTTTCTTTCTTTCTTTCTTTCTTTCTTTCTTTCTTTCTTTCTTTCTTTCTTTCTTTCTTTCTTTCTTTCTTTCTTTCTTTCTTTCTTTCTTTCTTTCTTTCTTTCTTTCTTTCTTTCTTTCTTTCTTTCTTTCTTTCTTTCTTTCTTTCTTTCTTTCTTTCTTTCTTTCTTTCTTTCTTTCTTTCTTCTCTCTTTCTCTTTCTTTCTCTTTCTTTCTTTCTTTTTCTTTCTTTCTTTCTTTCTTTCTTTCTGTCTGTCTTTCTTTCTTTCTTTCTTTCTTTCTGTCTTTCTTTTTCTTTCTTTCTTTCTTTCTTTCTTTGCAATGAGACATTGCATACATGTACAAAGGCTGGTGCATGTGCTGATAAGGAATTTAATTGTGCTCCAGTCCTTTTACCTAGCTTTGCATGTATTTACCTCCAAGAAATGGGAGCACAATTCAGCTTGCATTTGTCTGCAAGCGCAAACCGTGGGTAGCACAGAAGTGTCTGTGCGAAAACACATGCCTTGCACTGAGATAGGTATCAAAAGCCACACAGCTGCTTCGTCTCAAGGCAGACACCGCTGAGCCATGAGATCACGACAATTACCATCAGAGCTCCATGAGATCATGGTGGGGAAGCCCCTGTGGGGAGAGGAGGCCGGGGAGGAAGAGCAGACCTCCTCTGTCCAAGGCAGCAGGAGCTGTGTGCAGGCACAGGGAAGCCCCAGATGCTTCCCAGAATGAAAGGTTTTGCTGCACAGTCCATTAGGGAAAAAGCCTTTCCATTAGCCATATGCCTACACCTGTGTCCTTCACAGACACAGAGGAGAAGAAGAGACAATCCTGCCTGAAGACAGTACCTTCTGATTCACACTTATGTTTTCCCATTGCAGCCTGACTCTACAACACAGCAAAACTGAGCAGGTTGAATGTTTTCACATATGATCATCCCTCTGCTTGCAACCATTGAGCAAAACAAGCATTGCCTGTCTTATGGCTCCGCATTTTTCCACAACTGCATCTGCACATGTAGGTAGACAACATTCAGAGGGTGGTAACAGGTGCCCCAAAGCAAAGGCTGTGCTGATTTTTCCAGCAGTTGGGCTTGTGGTTCCTAGTAATAGATAATGACTCCTTCCCCATCCAAGCAGCCCACTTGCAGCCTTCAGAAAGGAAGAAGTGCTTTGTGAATGCAAAATACTTCGTGACAGTGGAAACAGAAACCAGAAGTTTGCCTAAAACCGAAACATGGCAGCATTTCCGACTTCAACGCTGCTGCAGTGACTCTGCAGCGGGGCCTCCAACTTTGGGAACCGTTAAAAGCAGCAACAACAACAACGGCCAGAGAGAAGTCTTCTGTGAGGAGATGAATTCCACCACACGTCTTGGCTGACATCACCAGCCCTTCCACGCTCCGCTCTTGTGGTTTATGATCTCACCACGAAGAACCGCCTTGGAGTCATTCCCTCCCATCTTACTGCAGACCATCCGCTATCTTCTACCTAACTGCTTCCACAGTGACACTGCAACAGGGATCCTTCCTACAGCTGAACATTCGTATTCCCAAGAGTTGGCACCTACCAGGTCAAGTTCCTCAGTCTTTACATTTGATGTTACTACAATGGGAAGATGTTCCAGTGAACAGAAAAGCACACAGAGCCAGCAATCAATCTGATTCCTCTGTTCAGATTTTTTTCCAAACAAAAAGGAACTTGCTGAAGATCATCTTACATTATTCTACAGAAATAGGATAGAAGGAAATGGGAATGGTGTCGATCGCAATCTGTCCAATATACCATTAAATCAGAATTCCTCAGTTAGGGATAACCATGAACTGCAATAAAGTCAACAGCAAGGGAGTGCACTATGGAAAACTGGGAAGAGGTGTGGGGCGGTGTTGGGTTTTTCTGGGGGGGTGGGGTTGAGATGTGGGAGCTGGCAGTGACCAACACTGAGATAATGGCATCCAAGCTGCTCCTGAACGCTGCACACTTCCCTGAGGTCTCAGCTCCCCAAAAAAACAACCAATTTATCCTGCGAAGAGAACGAGGATGCTCTCAATTTTGCAGCTGGCAGCGAAAGCCCCAGGAGATCCCCTGAAGTGCCCACTCTCAGGATGGCATCCGCAGCAGGTCAAGGAGCAGCAGGTACCATCTTTCACATACCTGACTGGAGATTTTAAGCGCCAAGACACTCCAGAAACACACCATTTTACATTTCCACTCTCTGTAGTGAGGTTCCAAAATACTTTGCATCTGCATGTTGAGCTAAGGGAAGATGCTGTCCTCCTGTGACTACACTATTGGTGTGACGCTGAGAAATTCTGGGGTCCTTGACTTGCTTTCCCCCTGCGAGTTTTTTGTATTTAGAAAGTCCCTTTAACTCTCTGTGATTCTTTCCCTCCTCCCATGATTTAAGGGTAAGAAATCTTTCCACCATAGGACTTCTCAAATGGGCCTGAGAGAAGTTTTTCAAATCAGTATTAGGACCACTTCTAACCTAGCATACCTGAGGTGTTCAACCATGACTCCTTGATTTATGCAACAGAACCTAAGGCATTCAAAAGCTACCCCATCCAATTACTGGACTACTCCAGGCATGCTGGATCCATCAAGACCCGAATAACTCAAACTCCAGCCGGTACAAGACCACTCGTAGCGAAATTTGAGGGATTATATTTGTCCATATTTGTCTCACAAAGGCCCAAGGACTTTCATTACCCTTAAAGAAGAGGTTCCTCAGTCCCATATCATGCCTAGCCATGCCAGCCAGAGAGGGAACACACTCAGGCACTATTTCTGTGGCACGTTCCCACTCACTGGCCAAGGAAGCCCAACCACGTCACTAGTATGAAGGGTCACAGCTGTGAGAGCAGCCTGAAGACCTGAGACCCTCCATCCTGAGAGTCCCACATCTCCCAGACATGAATTGGATGGGTGTTGGTGCAAGGTTGCAACGCTTCTCTTAGCTGGTGGTTCTCATTGGGTTCTCACCCTTAGGGGTGCTTTAAGGCCATTTGCCTTCCACAACCCCACATCTCAGCTGTCTCAGCACCCGGATTGGAAATTCAAAAAAAAAAACCCAGGGCTTTGAGTCACAGTGGGCTGCAAATCCACTATTTAAGACTGGACCTAAGCCTACGCCTTCATACTGCTGCAAAAGCTGGACCTAAAATTACAGGAATCAGAGTGGCAATCGGCAACTCGGTGGCGAGAGTGAGGAGACAGCCAGCAGCCAGCCAGCCAGCCTAATTTGAGGCAAAGGAGACAAAGCATGACCAAAAGCCCCTTAATTCCCAGCAGAGACCAGGGGCAGCCCAGGCGGAGCAGCAGGTCCAGGGCGGTGTGGTGGTGGCCATGGCTCCTGCCCGTCAGAGCCAGCCTCCCCCCTGGCCTGCCTGGAGTTCCAAAGGCCTAAATCAAACCAGCGGGAGGAACTTGAACCCTTATAAATCTTCACTTTGGACTTGGTGTAATAATGTTGTCAGTCAGTTTAAAAAAAAATTTAAAAAGCCAAATGATTTCTCTTATCTAGCCAAATGTGACCAAAAAAAGCATGTTTATTTTAATCTAAATTCCCTGAGGGCAATGTGGATTTTTCTGTGGATGTCTGAAGCCTGAAAGGCACTCCAATTTCTGCACGTTTTCATTCTTTGACAAAAGCATTACATTTTTGGGGAAGGCAAGAACAACTGTATTTTCGTTCAAAGTCTGGGGGAGATCTTGCCAAACAAACTTATCAAACTTTACCAAACTTTTCCTTTTCTTCAACTCCCACCCTTGTTACTTCACCATCTTTTTAACACATGATATTTGCTTTCACCTAAGCTTGCTCATTGTTTTTGCCTGAAATGTAACAAGTCAAGCCAATGGTGGAAGGACGAAGTATTTCTATAATTCCTAAAATACTCCAAACAAGCAAAGTATCCTGCAGGAAACGGGAACAAATTGAGCCACTGTCCCATTTGCAAAATGTCACAGCAATGCAGCAAGCAACTAAATTAAGAGGATCATGATGTTGATATCCCTTACTGTAAAATACCATCCCTCCTTTCAGCCCCAGATGCTAGGAAGTGCATTGCTTTGAACTGTTATCACCCATCCCTCCCACCCATTCATTTGAGAAGATAAAAATCAAGGTCTGGGCTGCTGAGTCAGATTACAAACACCAAACCAAGACATTTACCCAGACTTGTTTTCAGTCACTTCTTCACTGAAACTCTGTGTCATGGGTTTGGCAGAAGGGTTTTTTAACCTCTCCCAGAAAAATGAGCTTCTGAGAACCAGAAACCACATGCGGGGAGGAAAAAAAATAAATACATTTGCTTTGTGAATGGGAGAAATTTCTAAACTTCTGGTCAGAAGTTGTTTCTTCTCAATACAAAATCCTGAGCGACTGAGTAGACAACCAGGGGATAAAGCACTAGCCTTTTTGTGAAATGTAAGCTTTTTGGAACAGCAATGTCATGTATGAATAACCTGTGGCAACTCAGGTTACAGCTGTGAGCCTCAGTTTCCCCTGAAAACTGATGTCCAAAGCGGTCTGGCTCTCCCCACAAAAATATCTCTGCTAAAACAGGTCGATAGTATGGGTGTTGTTTTAGAAACTAAAACTTTTGAGGTGACCAGACTCATCAGTCCCCTGAGAGAAGCTCTTCTCTTTTTGTTATGTGAAAAAGTGTGATTTCTCACTCCGGGGTGAGCTCAACCTTCAGATAGTTACAGCTGAAGACACCCCAGCAAAGCTCAAAGTTTCCATTTCTCTTGGGCTTCTTCAAGTCTCCTTTTTAGTTTCAGTTTATATTTCCTGTCTCGCTCCCTCCCCCCACCGCCTTTCATTTTTGGGGCTTCAAATTCAAATAAAACCAAAAGCGTCGCTGACTCAAGATCTTTTTGTATTTCTCTCGTTTTGACTAGAAATGAGAGCAGGCCAAATAAAATGAAATAATGCTTAGGGTGACAGAGCACTGGAACAGGCTGCCCAGAGAGGTGGTGGAGTCTCCTTCTCTGGAGACATTCAAAATCCGCCTGGACACGTTCCTGTGTGACCTGCTCTAGGTGGTCCTGCTCCGGCAGGAGGGGTTGGACTAGATGGTCTTTCAAGGTCCCTTCCAACCCCTAACATTCTGTGATTCTGTGATATCACTTTGGGGTTCAAAATGCTTTGTAGACCTTAGGAACTACCTCCTTTATCACAGAGACTGACATGTGTTGTCATCTCCCTTATTTGCAGAAAAGGAGATCAAAACGGTGGAAGTTTAACAGCTTGGTATTTTCATTTTAATCACAAAATCTATGTTTCCAGTTCCTTGGCTTGGATACTGGATGCCCCTGGGTTTTGAGGTCCAAACCCCTTTGGAGTTCAAGCTCCAAACCTTCATGCAAATGTGATGTGGCACATATGCTGAAAATGTTCATGATTAAATACAACCAAACCTCCCTTGCTGAGCACAGAAGGGACGAACTTCCCTTTTAGAGGTGAACAGGGGTTCACGGCTGAGAACTATGGTCTTTGCTGCAAGTCGGTCTCAGATCCGCTGGCCTCTTGACATTCCCAAGCCGAATAAACAATGAGGAGTTTTTAACTGATTTTGATTGACTTCTCATCCTCTTGCTCAGTTTTTTTTTCTGGCAGGGTTGCAAATGAAGGATGAGATCTTCAGCGACTGCAGCTAGAGCCGTTAAAGCTCCCTTGCACCCTGCCCTGTGAGGAGAGCAGAGGACAAGCACTCACGTCTTTCCCCTAATTTCAGCACCTGGGAATTATTCCCTGTATCCTGCAATTTTGACCTCTTTTCCTTTCAGTGCCACTTGCACTCAGAAAGCGAAAATCCAGTCCCTGGGGGGAATATATGGGATGTTTTACATCCCAGGACAACACTTTCAACACTTTGTTTGGGGACTGAAAAAGGAGGCAAGACAATCACCTGCTTGAGTGAGCTCTTTGGATGAGGCAAACAAGTGTCACTTTGTTCTCACTTGTGCAGCCCAGGCAGAGACTGAGGGGGGTACGGGAAGGTCAAGACAGACCCGTGATTTAAAGGCAGGAGGACGGTTTACTGACTGAATGAGCTGGGGGCTTCATTTTCAGCTCACGCTGCTACAGAGCATTATGCAGAGGGAGGCATGTTAGCGCCTCAGTTTCCCCACTGTAAGGTGGTGACTGTGCTACCTACTCCCATCACAGGGCTCCTAAGAAAGCACTCCTGAATCAAGGCACAAATCTGCAGCGCTGAGCAACCAACACACCGGCCGCTTCATGGTCACGCAGCTGGAAAACAATTGCCCCTTGCCTTGCTCTAGGAGGAAAAGTATTGCCCCAAACCTGTCACCCGCTTTTCAGGGCCAGCTGTAAAGCCAGGCCAGCAGAAGTGAACCCTGGCAGACCTCAGCATGCCTCATTTGAAGATGATCCACAAAGCAAGGCAAGTTCTCTTTCCCTTTGCTTAACAACAAAGTTTTGGACCTGCCGATGAATGCTGAAGTTTTAAGCAAGCCCATACTGAGTATAAAAAAGCTCCCAACTGCCTCTTGGGTATCTTTAAGGAGCGTATAAGACTTCAAGGATGCAAACACAACACAACTTGCTGGCCACGAACAGGGTATACCCTGCCAAAACCTTCCTCTGCTGCAGCTATGGCATTCTCCAGAAAACATTTCATAAGCCGGTCTCTAAGTTTTATGACATAAGCATATAGAAACGAATGTAAACTCTGCTGACCCTCGTGCTGCTTTTTGGCTCAGGGAACTGCTTCTTTTTAGATCTTCCTTCCCATTCTTCCCGGCTCCTTAACTAACCACAGATTTCTAAGTAAGAAGGAAATTACGCTAATTGAAACCTTCTCAGTAAATTATCAGCTTTAGCAGGAGCATTTAGGGAAGGGGAAGGCAGAAGGCTTAGGGCAGAGGGGATGTGCAGGATCAAATCACCGCTTGGAGGAAGCTGTTAGGGTGTGAAAGGCCAGATAACTTCTTTTGGTCACACCAGGCTGGAATTGCCTTCTCCCAAGCGCCACCAGAGCCTCCGACCCATGTCCAGTGCAAGCCAGGGATGCCGGAGGACCAGGTCAAGGCAGGATCCAGTGCAGCCAGCCTGTGATGCACCAGACAAACAAACACAGTTTCTCTCCCTTCACTTTCTCAATGACTGTAACAGCCCTGCCAGTTGGGCTTGAAACACAGATGACTACTATCCACGGTACAAGTGTATAACCCTACAATTGAGGGTTGAGTAGTTGTCATGTTTTATCAACACACCATGAGATCTCATCCCCATCATGAGCTGAAACAGTTCATTTACCACCTGAACAGCAGATAATAGCTGGATCCTCACCACACCCAGATTTTTCATGATAGCACCTCTGTGCAAGAAGCTAGACTTGCAAGGCAAGACTTTTGTGGCCACAAAAGCATCAAAAATGGGTCAAATTCTGCTTGGGAGACATTTTGAATTCAGAGAGGGAGTATTCTGATGCCACAGTTACATGGGGAAAATGACCCAGCAAAATGTAAGCACCAGGCTCCAGGGATTGCCACGAGCCTAAGCGCAAAGTTTTTGGAAACAGGTTTAGCGGGACTGGTGTTTCCCCTGAAGTCCTCCCCTCCTTCCCCTCCCCACTGGCTGGCTTTCCCAGAGCCTCGATTTGCAGCCTGCCTGAATACCACTCAAAATATTTTCTCAATTAGAGGAGAAAACAGGAATTTGCCACTTGTCTGCCTCTATTCTGCTGCCTGTCAGCATTCAGCAAATATTTCAATCGTAGCCCTTTGCATGCTGCTAGCCCCGCTCATTTAACCTTTGGCCCTTCCCTAGGCTAATCCATCGGCCTTTACCTTCAAATCTTTACAGCCAAGGGCTGACTGAGGGCTAGGCTGGCAGGAAGGATGAAAGGGGGAGGGGGGAGGAGTTAACTTATGTCAGACCCCAGTATTGCAATTTTTGGGGGGGAGCAGAGAGGGTGCAAATCTCTGACCACGCTCCTCAAAGAATTCGATATACCAGTTGCTGGGATTTGCACTCCCACACCTGGAAGACCACGAGGAAAATTAACATATTAAAAAAAAAAAAAAAAAAAAAAAAGAGGAGGCAAGGAAGGCCTCCATCATCTTGGCTCTCCTCCACGTGGCCAGTGGCATCCTGAGGCAGGTACCTAATTGCCCACGGGGCTTTTGCTCTTCTCCCTCCTCGGCCGCTCCCCTCCCCGTCTCGCGTGTTGCCGAGATTAGTAGCTAACGGTTCTGCTGTCAAAAGCGCATGTGATGAAAATAATGCCCAGAGCGCAGCCTGTCAGCCTCAGAAGCGCCTGCTTGACTTTGATGGCGGAGGATCCCGAAAGCCCATGCCCGCCTGGCCTCCCCTCCAGCCAGCCGCTCAGCCGAGCATCCACCGCGGCTCTCCTGGGGCCGTGCCCAGCCGCTCTCTGTATGAGAAATCGCTGACCCTTCCGTCACGTGGACGCTTTAATTGTTCACATCGGTATTTTGTTTCTCTCTACTGTAGACAGTTTGCTGTCTGTTATCTGTCCTTCATACGTAATTAATTGTGCTGTCTCCTGGCTCATTAGAAACAAGCCCCTCTCCTCCCCTTCCCCCCCCCAGCCAAGTCAGAGTGTGCATTATTTAGGTTAAATCATGTTTAAGTAACTACATAAATAATAGGTCGAGTTTGCCTTTTGTCTAGGCTGAGACTGTTGCTTGGCTCCTTTCTCAACGTGCCAGACCAGGAAAGCCCTTACTGCTGGAAACTCTCGAAGGGAAACCCTCACCGGGCAGAGCAGCCATGCCGCCCCAGGAGCAAGGGAAGGTACTCCGAGCAGAAGGCTCGTACAGTAGGCAACAAGAACGAGCTGCCAAACTTTAATAAGGCAGGCATAAAAGTCAGCGTTGCAGAGCAAAAATCCTGCCAAGATGATGTTCGTTGTCTAGCAAGAGGTAACAGCAAGAGGAAAGTGAGGTTTGGTGGTTTGGGTTTGTTTTTTTTTTTCCCTCCATAGTTTATTCTAGCCAGCAAAATGCACTTCAAGTGACATCACTTCACACATCCTGGGTCACCCGCTACCGTCTGAGCAGACCTCTCTTGTAGCTACAGCATTAAAACTCAGGTGCTACAGTGCAAAAGACTTCTGAGCTTTTATTCAATTAAGAACAAAATGATAGTTTCTGAAGTGGGTTCCCTCAATGCACCGGTTTAAAAAAAAAAAAAAAAAAAAAGAGGATGTGGGTATACAGGTTCAAGCAATCTAAAAACCAACATGAATCATCACCTTGAACTCAAACAAACTGAACTGTCTTAACGGGTTAGAGGAGTTAAATTAAAGCCTGTAAAGTTCATTTGCTCACTTTTCTGGGCCAAAGCTTAATGTCCTTGTAGACCATTTTCCTGTGCAAAAGCACCACTATCAGTTAAAGTAATGATCTGAGGATTTAAGTATCTGCTTCTAGCTGGGAATAACCACTGACAGAATGAGCATGAGAAAGCTTGTTTCCTCGAGATTTCCAGCGTAGCTTAAGAGATTTAATCATCTGGATGAGCTTCGGGTGAATCACCTGAACTTTTGGATAACGACGGCAGCCAAGACCTCCCATCTTCTTTGTGTGTGCACATCCTCACTGATAGACCTGGGCTAGCCAAGTGCTTTAACTGATTGGACCGGGCTCAGCTTTGCTGGATTGCCTGCACAAAGGTTGTGAAGGGCTTCGGTGAAGGCTTCCACATGAAAAGCACTCCAGACACTTCCAGCGGTGTTGTATGAAGCTAAATTACTGCTTGGGAAAACTGCTTACACCAGGAAGGCGAGGCAATGAAGTTCTCTCTTCCCAGCACAATCTGGGCACAGATGATGGGAGAACAAAAGCCTTACAGGCTGCCTAAGACCAATGCATCTACCAATGACATGAGAAGACCACCATGAAGTGCCAGGGCATAGTTCAGTCTTCCAGTCTATCTACAGCTGGCCATTTCCACCACAAGGGCTTAAAAAGGATGGAGGTCACGAGCACATGTCATGCAAGTCACTAAAGTTGTTTTATCAGAGACCCTCAATCTAAACTTGCTGCCTGGGCTTAATACAGCTGCTGATCTATCCGGGAAAATTGCTGCTATTGAGCTGAATCCACCAAAATGGCCATCTGGCTTCCCATCCCTACCCAACTTGCTCTCCTAACGCCGCTCGTAATGCTTCAGGAGGAAACAGTCCCCCTTGCAACTTTTTCCATATCTAAGCAGACAAAAATAAAATATCCATAGCTTGGTTCTTCAGAAACACACTGAATTTTAAGGTGATGTTTTATTATTAATAATATATGCTTTAAAAAATAAAAAAGTTCTCAAGGAGGAAAGGGGGAAGGAAGGAAGAAAGAAAAACACACACGAATGGGGGAAGGGGGGAAAAGGACAACAATCTGAGACTTTCAATGGGAATGTCCAAAAATAACACAAACAGGATCTCCCTGCCATCTGCTCCGATCCTCTCTGAATGGCTTTCAAAGCAAAAAGCCTTGCCAAAACCTGACAAACAAAGCACCAAGCATCAGTTTTAATGGAATACCAATACTGCATTCCCCCTTCCCCCCTTTTTGCTACATATACACTCACCTTCCACACCCCTCCAGTTGCCAAATAAATGACACTATGCAAAAAAATTTGCTTCGGTTACAAAGCTGAATAAACAACGAATAATTTTGCAAGTGCTCCCATATGTCTCTGCTTCTCTGCTTACAATGGACGTTAACAAGATTTGCCATAACTAATTCATTCTTTCACACCATTACTCTATTCTCTACCTTAAAAAATAAAAAAATTAAATTCTGCCTATCCCACGTGCATTTTTCTGCAACTTTCACACAGTTGAAACATGAGGGTTTCCAGAGCAAAGCCCACCCATCACAGAGCAGACACTCTCAACTTAGTTTAGGCCCCTTGGCGAGCTTTAAAGGTGAGTTGTGCTAAAGGAACAGAAGAATGTTTGTCACTTTTTTCTTTGATTTTCCGTTCTCATTTAAAAAAGAAAAAAAAAAAGAGAGATGTCTAAAGGGAATGATGGGAAACAGGGAGGCATAGGAGAGTTGCGATCTCGACCCCCACAAAGGCAATGTGTTAGTGCACATAAAGTAGAAAGTCTGGACTCCAAGGCAATATGCTAGCGCATATAAAGCGGAAGAAAAATTCATTAGCTGCGAAAACCAGCAGTTCTCCTATGCTTCACTTAGGCCTGGCTAAGCAGAGCAAAACAAAGCAAACACCCAGCAGCAACACCCAGGAATCGATGCAGCCTTCAGCCCGTGCTCTGCTTTTAGTCCTTCGAACTAAACACAGAGCTGGGTTGCGGAGATCTCGGTGAAGAGCAGAAACTGATTTTACTTTGGGTTTCTTTTGTTACTGGGGTGGGTTTTTTTTTTAACGATTTGCATCTCTCCTGACAAACCTAAAAAACAAAATTAAAATGCTTATCTCTACACTTCTTTGTTGCACATTGTTCCTTCTGCTATTGAGATATTTTTACATGTCAGGAGCACACCTTTACCAGCGCTGATCAAGCTTTTTTTTTTAAAAAAAAAAAGAAAACATCTGAGGCCTAAATTACTTGGACAAACAAAACAGTTTTCCCTCCCTCTCTCCCCCTGCTGCCAACCCCCCCCCCCCCAGTGCTAGATCTGCCCCTCCTCCTCCGGCACACAAATGGCCTCACACCAGACGGGATGGAGGGAGGGCTCCCAATTATGCCTCTTTATTAACGAGGGGCCACGGCAGGGAAGGGACTGGGGCAAGGTGGGCGACAGTCAGCAGCTGCTAGCTCCTTCCTACCACCCAAAACAGGGAGCAGATATTGTGGGTAATCTGCTAGGAAGGAGTCCATGAGCAAGAAGTTTGGGCCACCTGCCAGCGC
This sequence comes from Leptosomus discolor, assembly GCF_034619465.1. NCBI lineage: Eukaryota > Metazoa > Chordata > Aves > Leptosomiformes > Leptosomidae > Leptosomus > Leptosomus discolor. The sequence goes on along the minus strand of NC_141419.1, from coordinate 88,803,176 downwards.
ACCCTACGCCATGGGATGCGATGGTGGGCAGGCATCGCTCATCTGTCCCCACCACCGCATCTGGGAAAGGGTGGCAGGAAAGACCCACAGGGACCCCCGTTGTTTGTTGCAGTTTGGGGAGAGCTGGGTGGTGGTGGTAGCCTGACGGATGCACCAAGCCATGGGGGCAGGCACAGAGATCCTTGCTGCAGTTGGAGCAGCAGCGGAGGGATGCCTCCTCCAGCAGCCCTAGGTGAGACACCAATGTCTGCCTTAACTTTCTGCTTGTAAACCGAGGAGGAACTTCGGAAAGCGCTGAAAACCCGTGCTCTTTGGTAGTATTCAGATATGATAGTTACAGGGCACTGTCTTTAATTTTCTGTCCCTACCATCCATCATCTAACTTGTTTCTCCCTGTCTCCGTGGTGATTCATTTTCTTGTTCTAGGAAAGATAGTAGGGTATTTTTTTGAGAAAAAGCCATGGTCAAAATCAAAACTCTTTCCTTCTCTCCCCTTTCAACCTCAGGCCATCCTTTGCATTCACCCTTCAACACTGCGGGATCACACCTGATGATAAACCTCCTGAGTCCCTCAGGCCTTCGATTTACCCATCAGACCCTCTCCAGTGCTGCCTGCATGGCCGTCTCCATCTGGCAGAGCCCAAATCCCTCTTTCTCCTTACCTCTCTGTTTAAATTTCTCCCCCACTGGGCTGCCGGCTTTTCCTCGGGAACAAAGACAGCCCCCATGAGCAAACATTTCTACCCATCTGTGTCCAGCAGCCACAATAAAAACAGCTCCCCTTACTCTCAAAGCCCCCAGTATTTTTTCCCCAGATCTCACACCACACTTGACGTACTTTCTGACTTCTTCCCCACTCTCAAAAATTAAATTTGGTCACTTTGTCCAGTCTTTGAGTTTGTTTATTTATTTACAGACCTTTATCCGACCTGTGCTCTTTCTCAAGTCTTTCTGGGGTCAACCTCTACCTGTGTTTTCACAGAAGTGGCAAGACTGCAGGCAGAGGGGATGCAGGCAAGCAAAGGAGAATATAAGGAGAGCATAAAGCATTTCGACTTTTTCTAACCAGGGATTAACACATGGGTTTTAAACAAGGGGACTCCCTTCCCAGCTGACAGCAGCAGCTGCAGCTTCTGACTTGCTCACAGAGTGGCAGGGAATCGAATCAAAGAGAAAAGAAGAAAGAGGACAACCCTTCCTTGGGGAGTAGGAAACACAATATGAGCTATTCTAAAACCCCTGCAAATACTGGCTTGGTTTTAGGTCAGACTCTCCTTCCCCCTTCTGTCCTGTGTCATCCCCCTCCTCTCACGACAAAGGGAAATCGGTATTTTTCAAAATTCTTCTGAAAGCCAACTCGGCAGATGGTTCTTTCCATGCTGGGGAGGGAACAAAAAGAAAAACCTGCCAGGATACACATCATTGAGATGTGACAAAGATGGGCACGGTGGCTGGCCTCTGACCCAGGGATTTCACATACGCCTATTAAACCATGTGGCCAAGATGGACTGAGTCGACTTCTATCTCCAGCACGCAGCTGCTGTACCCCACAGGCTTGTGCTAAGTCTTATACCTTAAGTCAGGCCAGATAGACTGAAAAAAGACAGAGTTTCTCTACATTTCCATCCCACCTTTTCAGCACCTTAAGACAATCCCCCACACCAACATCTTAGCAGGTGGAAGTCAAGTTCAGCAGCCAAATTCACAACGTAATAGTAAAAGGTTTCTTTGGACAGTAATTAGCAACTGTCCTACTTTACTAATGTACACATTAGTAATATGAACACCTGCAGACGCTGAAAGCCAAGGGTAAGTCACTGTCAGTCCTTCTACCACACTCAAATGCTTCAGGTTAAGTATGTGGCTGTCCATCACAAGCCACCCTCCTTCTTCTTTAAGATCTCTTCCTTCTAGATGACATCAACAGCCAAATTCCCACTCTTTTCAAAGGTGCCCCAAGCAGACCCAAAGGCTCCACATCCCAAGGATGAAGCACGACTTGGTTACACGCTACACCTGCCAACCAAAGCACAGGGAGCAGCAAAGGATGTGCTGCCCCCCCACAGACCTGCCCCATGCTTCACAAATTCCCGTGAAGCATGTTGGCAGTTGCTGTCCCAGAGTGACTAACAGCAGCTCCTGCCCACGCCCAAAGTCAATCACCTAAGGACAGATCGATCCCTCCCTGTCATGCTCCTCCCAGTTCCTCTTGCGATCGCTGTCCTGTAGTCACAGAAGGAACAGCCTCTCCTCCCCCCCCCTTCCTTCAAATCAGAAATATAATTACAAGTAATGCAATGGAATTAAGACAAGAGAGAGAAAAGGCTGGAGGGAATTTGTCCTAATGATTACATAAATTATTGAAGAAAAGTATCCCATGGAAAGTGAGAGGCTGTCTTTAGGAAGCGTACTCAGACGAGGGCTGGTGAACACAACGTCAGAAAACAGGCAAGACCAATTAATTATCCCAATCTAACCTGCACATACATGGAGTACAAGAAGTAAAACACGTTGTCAACCCAGTATCATCAGTTCCTAGTGGAAGATGCAACAAAGCAAGTGCCTTCAAGCTCCTCGCTAACACAGATTAGGCAAGACAGTGACGTAGGGACTGTCCCTGCAGCGGAAAAGACTTTGGGGGGGAGGCAGAAATAAGGGCTGATCAAGCCCCCGTTGGTGCTGCTGCTCCCCACTGTAAAAATATCTGCCTCAGGACTATTATTCTTAGTCTTAATAGTGACCTTTCATCAAATTACCCACCTGGGAATACAGCAGGTACAATTTAGGGGATGCTGCCCAGGCCAGTACAATATTTTAGCATACACTAGGGTGCAGGGGAGACTACTGAAAAAAAAATCCATTTAGAAATTACAGTGTAGGCTCCATCTCAAAGGTATGAGGAAGCTATTTCCTATGTACCCTCCTGGGAAACACTTGACAAGCATGTTACAGAAGTGCCTTTCCACAGAAGTACCAGGTGGGGAACCAGTGACACTGCCCCATGGTGAAACAAGGGTGTGATCAGTGGTGACACATCCCAGGGTCCCCTGCTCAACCCTCTCCTCATCAGACAGAGCCATCAGCAAGGAGAGTGGCCTCTGGCTCATTTGCCTGTGCCACCGCATTCCTCCTAAGAGCATTAGGCAAGGCAAAATTACCTGTAAATCCCCTCAGGGACGATTCTCATCTTTCAGCCCTGCCGATGGAGAGCCGCTCACATGAAGATACAACACTGGGAAGTGCTGAAACTCCTCAATGAACCACCCAGGTTTATAGTGGTAGAGTTGTCGTAACACCGATGTCAATAAAAGATACCATCTCTCTCTATGAACCTTGCCACCCAGGTGAGACAGAGAGCCATGAGAAACTGATGAGAAGATAATGAGTCCTCCAGTAAATATTCCTCATTTGACTCTTACCGTATTTTAGGGTTTACAGACCAGGAGGGATTGTTGAGGGCATCTAGATCGACAGACTGCATGCTGGCCCCAAAACTCCACCCCTCTCATTTCTGCATCAAGCCCTAATTCTTTTCTAAGATTTATTTTTAAGCTAGCAGGGAAGATGCACAGAGTTAATAATTTTGAAACAAATTCACCAGTTTCACGGACAAGTGGAAGAGGACTGCCTACCAGAGGGGGTGTGCACCCAACACTTGAAGATCAGGCCACCACCTGGGAGAGACAGTTGTGTCACGGTTAAGCAACCACAGGCTCAATGAAAAAGGCCAGAGTGTTACCCCGGCCTGCAACAGGTTCTTTAAGTGAGTCACTTAATCTCATTACTCTGTTTCACATACTATACTAAGAGACAAGATAGTTTCATTTCTCCTCTTTTTATTTCTACAGAGCTTGTGAACTTCTTGCGGGAGGACAGGCTCTCCTGATGCCTTCATACAGGACCTGCCAACAGCAGGAACATGAGGCGCTATCTTAAAACGAGCCTGGCAGACACACACTGCAGTTGACTGTCCATCCTGAATGACCTGCCATGTCCTCATGTCCTCATCATTCAGCAATGCTGTCTTCCACAGTGGCCACAGTCCGAGCCACATCTCAAACATGCAACCTCATTTCTGTAGTAAGACAACTTAGTCCTTCCACTGTTCCTTTCACTACCAGCCCACAGGTCCAGCAAAAAAAAAAAAAAAAAAGATAATAACTAGGTGTTCTGCTTGATACCACTCTGGAGAAGTAGAGTTTTTTCCAAGCTGACCATCCTACTTGGAAGCAGTGTCCTGCTACTGGTGCATGCACTATGGCTTAAGAATCCCTCTCCTGATAGCAACCACCTACAGCTCAGAGTCCAAATATAATCACGATGTAGAAATAGCACTTCAGGTCCTGAAATGAAGGAGCCAACAGCCACTGGTCTAATTCACATTAGAGGTCATGGAGAGAAATGGAAAATAACGCTCTTACGAAAACACAGCCAACTGGACTTGTCCCCAAGGGTCACGTATCAAATGAAATAATTTTAAGGTTCAAGAGTTGGAAAAGTCTCAGCGTTACAAAACAAAACAATACATGTTTACTCTGAATATTTTTAGACTGGTTTCCTAAGGAAACAACGCTAACGCGATCACATTGCGTTTGCGTGTATGTGAATACACACACAAACTCCTTGCCTGCCTGCAGAATCCTCCTCTCAATGTTTTTGGAATGTTTTGACCAATTTTCATCAAATTTGATGCAAGATCAGAAGGCTTTGAGATACAATATTCAAAAAATTTGATGAATTTTTTTGCCAGACAGAAAAAAAGGGACCCCTGAGGGGCTCCCAAAGAGGGCTTGGCCAGCAAGCTCACTCATTTGACACCAGAGAAGCCACATCAAGAGGAAAGTGGTCAGAAAACAACTTTCACGAGTTTCAGTGCTCTTAGAAAAAAGTGAAGCCGAGGGTACCAGGTGAAGCCTCCCCAAATGAACTCAAGGTGAGTCCATCACACAGTCCCATTAACTATGCAGTGGAATGTGGGCAGCAAGAAGCCCATCTGAGAACGAAGCATGTGAAGGATTAGACCTGACCTGAGGGGGTCAGCTGGGTGTGCATGTGTGTGTGAAAGAAGGACTAAGATGAAAAAGCTGGAGGTAAATCAGAAGGTATCTGTGTCAGGCATGCCTGGAAGGAGAGGAAAGGGAGCACTGCATCCAAAATTGGATGCTCGAGGAACATAAGCATGTGCATGAAGGACTGACACCCCTGTGCAACCCAAAACCTCTGCAAATGAAGACTCAACCAGTAGAGAGATTTCCAGCTCCGTGTGCACGTGCCAGCGCGTCGCGTCTCCAGTGCATCTCCTTTAGCCTGGAGGCCACAGCGCTTTCAAAACACAACCAGCATGCACCGACTTGGCCAAGCCTTTACGAGATAGCCTGGAGCAGCACCCTCCTTCAGTTTGGTGGTGAGGACTGAGGGACCTCCACCTGGACACTCAGCTTCCCTGTACTGGTCCCAGTTGCTTCCCCAGTTGCTTCCCTGCAGCGCCTCCTCAACCCCAAAACCAGCACCAGGGACACTTTGCCACGGTTTGAAAAGAGAGGCACAGCACAAGCAAACAAGGAAATGCCACAGAAACTCGGCTGTGGGAGTGACTGCTGCAAAACAAAGCCTGTCCTTGACACAGACGGCCTCCACAGGCCCTGGTCATATGGCAGCTAATCAAATACAGCAAGTCTTCCTCATTTGGCACTCTGTGTTACACAGTAAAAGCCCACTTAGATTTCCCCAGCCCATCCCTTCACTGCCAGGTGTTTGCTTCTTTAAGAAATACTTAACTACATGCGGGAAAAAAAAAGTCATAATTCTTCGGGAGCAGACAGACAGTGAGGGATGGGCATCAGCTGGCTCAGGCAAAGCACCGAGATGGAAGAGAAACTCTGCCTTATTCCTGTCACAAGATATCCATGACATGATGCAAGACGGACACTGCTCCAGCAGGCTCTGGAGAAGGAGAAGGAAGGGTGAGAGCTGGGACACAACCCTCCCTGCTCTTCACAGGGAGGACTGAAACACCTTCTAGAGGGACCAGCCTTCTCCAGGTGACTACCTGGGGGCCCAAGAGGACTCAGCTCCCAGTCTGGGTACCTCAGGTGCCTTCAAGGACCATGATGAACCTGGGCCTGAGTGGTTCTCATCTCATAGCGAAACTGGTTTCTTAAGCTCTGAAGTTTTTACACAGAAGTTCACTCCTGCTTTCTTTTTGGGGGGAGCCTGAGGTAGTTGTGGTGAAAGAGCACCAAACTGCAGCTGCTTCATTGGTGCCTTCCACAACGTAGTAGAAAGAAAAGTCAGCCAAAAAGAAAACTGGGATGAATATCAAAGAGCTGAGTTTGTGTGGCTTTGAACCTGTATGTTTGTGTTGAAAGACTAAAAACTCCAGGAGCCTCATGCTTGTTAGAGCAGCTCTGAATTGGTTTCTCAGCTGGTCAAAAGCCAGTTTCACCTTAAACTCAACTAGAAGGCTTCGTCACTGTGCTGCCACTTCTGGGGCTCTACCATTATTCCATAAGCTGGGCAGAGGCTGAGGTCTACACTGCCGGTGTGAGCTTCAGGTACCTGGCACCAGCATCATTTGGAGCAGCCTCAAGGCTTTACTAAGCAAGAGTGAGGACCAAACCAGCACAGAAACAGGTCCAGGCTGAAGGGCTTATGGAAGCTCCATCCTTTGGGAAAAAAAAAAGAAAAAGAAAGTGTAAATCAAAGCCTGCCACTTCAAGCAGGTACCACCACAAAATGCGCAAGTGCCTTCTCCTCCTTGCTAAGCCACAGGCAGCACAGGGAGCAAGCACATATGTCAACTCCCTGAGCCACGTTTGGGACGGCAACAGGAAGAGCTGACTCAGAGGACATCTCACACACGGATGCCCTTAGCAAAGAGGAATAAGCACGCACTACGAGCAATTGGATGATCTTGCACACAAATCACCGGGGAGAGGAGTCCGGCATAGGGGTAATCCGACAAGAGCTGCGGATGCACATGAGAACCTGGAGGGAAAGTGCAATGTGCAGTCAGCGATGCAAAGAAAGGGGAAAGGGACAGGGGGGGGAAGCATTCATGATCTACAGGAAGCCGGAGGGGTGCAAAAGGGAAAGCATGTGAATGAGAGAGTCCTCAAGGAAAGGCAAATCGCAGGAGAAAGCTGCGTGTGTGGGGTAGAGGAAAGGAATATGAATAGAATTTCGAGGGAAAAAGTGCTAGAACCGCTTCCGGCAGAGAAATGGCAAATACCTACAGGAAATCAGAGAAGAAAAAAAAAAAAAGTGTTGCAAGAAAATCCAAAGATAGTTTCCTCTGACTGCACACAGGGAAGCTTTACTTCCAACTGACTTGCTGCCACTTATCTCTCAGCAATAAAATGCATTCACCCATCCCATGCTCTCAAAAAACTCCAGTGCAATCATAATCAAAAAAAAAAAAAAAAAGAGTTTACATCCCCTGAAGCAGGGCATTATGCATATGATGGAAGCTCCAAAGAAACTTTGTCAGGCTATGCTTGAAGAAAGAAGAGGATGGAAAATGAAGTGTTTGCAGACACAAGAAAATGCACAGAACAGCAAATGCAGGGATGGGGGGAAAAAAAAAAAAAAAAGGAAATAAGAAAACACCAGGGAAATACTGCTCATCTGGGGCTTGTTAAATGCTACATGACAAGCAGGGAATGCTGATGGATTGCTTCATTGCATTTGGTGCCACACTTCCAGTGCCCTTCCATACTGACAGCAAGTTTCCTTATCCAAAGGAAAAGGCCCTTCAATGATGCTGAGGATGCAGGACTCGAGCAACCCTGCTGCAGGTGGGAGAGCAGTGGCTGCAGGGCTGGCCAACATGCCAGCAGGACATCCTGTGGGCTCCTGGCTTTCTTCTTCCCTTCCTCTCCAATCAGACTAAATGAAATGGAGCCATTTGCGGGTTTAGAAGTGGCAAGGGTTCAGCCCACTCCATCCCCAGGCACCGAAGGGCTGAAATAAGAGCAAACGCTTACAGAACATTTGTGCACTTTCCAATTGTCGCACAAGTGGCCGCACAGACATCCCAAGCTACGATTCACCTTCCAAGCAGCCCTGGGAAAGGGCTTAGCAAACTATCTTCACTCTTATTTTCAAGAAGGGGAAGATGATGTGAAACTTGGCACGCTCACAACTTAAAAGAAACCCCAAAGTTCTTGGGTTGCAGCCAAGCATTCCGGCCGTCAGAGCAGAGGTTCCCCATGCTGATTCTCTCTCACCCCCTGCCTCCCTGCCTGCTCCAGGGCATCAGCAACCGCACCCAGCAAGATACTCTCCTGGATTCCCTCCCCTCCCATTCATGATCGCATAACATCCCCGGGGCAACTGCTCACATGGAAAAGCAACATGGGGCAAGTATTTAATGTATGTTTATGTGTTTTAATATAGTGTGGCATCTGGAATCAAAGGCAAAAAACTCAGGCCTCGGCACATGAGCAGCGTGGCTCTCCACAGTGCCGCCTTCTAATCACCGCCGCTCCCTGGACCACAGCTTTAGAAATCAGGCACTAGCCCCTACTGCCTAATTAGCAGATCAGTGGAAAGCTTAGGAACAGGCATATCCTCTTCCTCCCTAAGTGGCCACTGAATAAATGCAAGATCCCCAGTTCATAGCCCCTTTTTACGTTGCTGGCATTACCAGTCCTTTGTGTACCCACATGCTGCTACTTAAATTGCTTCCATGTTTTCATTACTTGCCCTCTGCGCTGTGTGTATTGAAACTCCTGCAAGAATGCTGAAGTGGTATTTCAAGGCACTGAGGACTACTGGAGATGTGGCTGAAATTATTATGCACAAACTTAAGTGATTTTTTTTTTTTTTATGTCCTGATAGAGTTTGCTCCTCCTTAGGGGGAAAGATAAATACAGGTGCTACTCCATGAAGTGCGGGACAACCGCTCCCACCAGAGACACAAGCATGGCACTTGTGGCTCAGCTCTCCATCCTTACATACGGGTCTGTGGGGCCTGTATATATTCCCTGCACCCATAAGCGAGGTGGTAAACACAAATAACGATGCTGCCCCCACACGCAAGAGAAATGTGTACATTGGGCCAAACTCTCCTGGCAGAAAATCCATGGAGGACAGTGGAGAGATGCCAGCTAAAGATCTGCCCCACTGGTTTAAATGCAGTGTTCGCTGCTGCTGCTGCTGCTGGTAGCTGCTTTTCTAGAGTTTGTGCTGATTAAAGCAACAGGCAAACAGCCTAACTCTGAAATATCAAAACCACCAGAATCATTTAGATGTGACAATCACCTTTTTTTTTTTTTTTTTTTTTTTAACCACTACCGCAGCTCTTAACGGTTCTGCAAGCACACGCAGAAGGTACCTGCATGCTCCTCTCTCCCAGGGAAACCCACAGGTGAACCAGACAGATTCCGCTCCATTCATGTTTCAACTTGCTGTTTCCTGCTATCTTCCCCAAAAAAATCTCTGTAAGATGCCATGAGACACACACATTGGCCGTAAAAGCAATGGTGCTGCCAGCACTGGAACCCTTCTCCCACTGATTTCCAACCTCCCTCTCCTGTAGCGCCTTTCATCACTCCTTGATAAGAGATGTTCACGGCCAAGGCCTGATCCTGCGACCCATGAGCTAAGAGGCAATCGTGTGCAAAATCCCTTCGGCTGCAACGATGCAGGTTATTTGCCATCCTGGTGATGCAGGCTGCAGGTCTGCAGGCATCAAACCCCTTGAGATCACAGCACTGGGGTCTTCCAGATCCCTGCTGGGGACTTCTCTGCCACGGCCCCAGCTCAGCAGCTGCTGCACGGCAGCCGTTGGGTGTTATGCTAATGGATGCGCCGGTGCAGCAGCCCTCTCCCCATCTGCTCACAGATCCACCTGCTGGGTTGGGGTTTTTTTTTGTTTGTTTTGTTTTGTTTTAATGGCCAGATTAGGCCAGCACTGTCCCAAAGCGTTTCCAGCCTGCGCACGGGGTACAAACACAGCATCAGCCAGCTCGGGCCTCACAGCACAAGTGCAAGCTGGATGCAGCCACATTTGGGCCATCATCTGCTTCTTTCGAATGCCTTGTCTTTCTGCAATTAAGGTCTCACCCTGAGCATAACCACACTACAACATGCTTTTTGTTGTTGTTGGGGTTGGGTTTTTTGCACACAGTTTCCTTATAGTTAGCTTTATTTATTTAACCTTTTTGGATGGCCACATGAAGCAACAAACATGCCTTCCATACCTATCTTACTGGGTGATAAATAGAAATGAAAGCTCTGATTTCAAAGCATTCATATTCTCCACGGTCCATGCGTGGTAGTCAGTGCTTTGCAAGTCTTTTTCTTCTCCCTGCACAGACATGGAGGGCTCGCTTGTGATACCTTTGCTGTCACCGAGCATGGTCTCACACAACTGCTGGTTCCCCTGAGGCTTCTGCAAGTATTCAGGGAGGAAAGGGAACTGGAAATAAGACATTGCTTTGTGCTAAGAAGACGGCCCATCCTTCTCAATAGGTGGGAAAATCTCTTCCCAGTGTATTATAGGGCCAAACCTCTGCTGTGCTAAAAGGAGCTATATTTTTCATGCACACGGAGCATGCCATTTAGCAGGGTTCTAAGAAAAAAAAAAAAATCCCCTTGATTTTGGGTTTTTTTCAAGTCCAGCTTCTAAGAGAAGTACTCTCAGAGTGAGCAATGTTAATCTCCCTCGGCTCTGCCTTGAGTCAATGGGGAATGCTGATGCTTCAAAAAGTGATTTAGAGTTATCGGAATTTTGGTGTAAGTCAGTTTGATGAGGACACTGTCTCCAGGGACAGCTGTTGGCAATTAGCCTCCTCAAGGCTTCAAGTAGCCCTCTGAGTACAAGGTATGGGAGAAGTGGGGACCTTGTGCGCCGTGAGGGATTCAAGCTGCATGAGCAGGAAAGCCAAGTCATGCCCTGAGCTCTAATCAGTGGACACCTACATCCCAGATGAATTTGTCCAGGGATGGAGATGCTCATGAGTCTTTCATCAAATCTGGGTTCCTGTCTGAACTCCTCACAATGCCCACGTGTTACTAAGGAGTCAGAGGTGAAGTATTTGTACTCAACCCTACCAAAGCTCCTTCGTCTAACGCCTAGGACAGAAAGCACTACTACACCCAAAATAACATGAGTAGTCACCAGGTGTCCCTCCCCTCACCAGTGCTGCTTAAAAAACTTGAACTAAATTTGGTTTAAAGCCTAAGTGTAGAGGACACTACTGAAAAAATCAAGCCAACAGCAAAACAAAAGGGTGCTCCTGAAAGCAGCTCATACGAAGAAAGGATTTTCTTTCTTTTCCCCTCCCTCTTCCTCTTCTTGGCTAAACGGAAAAAATAAAAATATCAATTTTTACCCAAACTTAAAGTACCAAAAATTTCTCTGCAGAAGGATATTTCAAGAAAATGATATGCATCTAGGAGAAAATGAGACTTATAATGGAAGTATTTTCTGAAGCATAACTATAGTTTTGCTAGCACAATGCTGTAATCAAGAATAATGGAGCCCTTCGCCTGGTATACAGGAATGGATTCAATTGTTCGCCGTGCACATACCTGTATTTTAAAAATGCCATCGAAAGCTTTAACTGCCAAAAGGCTCGAGCATTAGTGCTCAGATGCAAAGCAGTTTAAAAATGGGTTCCTTCGCTTATCACCCATGTAATGATTAATCTTAAATCTCAATTACGCACAAAAATAGAAGAGGCTCGGCTGAACTCTTGATCCTTTCTGAATCAGTTCATCTGAAGGATAGCTCAGGATCATCCCCGCAGCGTACGCAGCAGTGCAGGATGATACCCACTCTGTATTGCCTCCCCCGCGGCCAAGTGGGGCTTTGCAAGCCTTGCAGAGGTTATGCCTCAGACACAAGCTGTTTGAGCAGGTTTAATCCGACCCTCTCCCTCCGCTCTCAGGAGAAAGGGGAAATACGGGAAAGAAGAGGACTTACCTTCTTTTTGGAGTGTGATCTGTCCTCCTCTTTAGCTGCTTTGCTATTTTTCCCAGCTCTGGAAAGCTTCTGCTCCCCAGACTGCTTGATGGTGATTTTGATCTCTGGAGGGCAAATATAGTTCTCCAAGTTCTTTGGGGGCTTCTTAGCTCTCTTGGTGGTCTGGATCTTTAGTTTTAAACTCCCCTCCGTGAAGTTAGCCTCCTTGATGGAAAATTCCTGCTCCTCCAGGCCATCTCCCGCCACCCATTTCTCACTGTCCGCATTGGAAGTGGAATCCACATCTCTCCCAGAACCCAGCTCATCCTCTTCCTCGGGCTCCAGCCTCTCGCCGTTCACCGGGATCCCTTTCCCCGAGCCTGCCGCAGGCAGCATCGTCTCCCCCGCGCAGCTGGAGGCAGGCGGAGGCTTCGCAGAGGTGACAGTGGCTGGCAGAAAGTCTGCCTCACCCCCCCTTTGCCGGGAGCTGCCCAAAGTCTCCCTGGGTTCCATAGCAATACTGCAATAACGCCCTGGAGTTTTATCAGAGGGAAGCGGAGCGCGGGAGGGGATGAAGAGAGCGGGGGCCGATATGATCCCAGGGAACGAATGGTAACTGTCCACCAAATTCAACGTCCTGATTGCCCAGAGGCTGCAAGGAGCTCAGAAGACACCAAATCTGCCACTGTCAAAAGAAAGGAGAAGAAAAAAGGAAGTTAGGACACGCACACGAATCAAAAGGCGAGTGTGGAGATGACTGAAACGGGGTACGCTTGGGCTTCCCCTGCAGCATCTCAAGTGCCTTCCTTGAAGCAAAATGGGAACCGAGGCTGGCTGGCATCTCTGAGGCCTGGATCTGGTGCTGCAAAGCAAGCAACAATAGCTATGTGTATTGCTAAATCGATGAAAATGGATGCATTAAAAAAAAAAAAAAAAAAAAAAAAAAAAAGGGCGTATAAATGCAAACGCCTTCAACTCTGGACTTAGGAAATAAATGAGGGGGCAACCAGCTCTCCACACCCAAGAACCTCCTCATTACTTCATAGTGCTCTCTGTCACAGGGTTTTTTAGAGGGAGGGAAAAAAAAAAATAGAGGCAGACTCTTGCCTCAGGTTAAATAATAACCCAGTGATCAGAGCACAGAAAATATGGTGTTGCCCTATGAATCAGGGAGAAGAGTTTCAAACTTCTTTCTTTTGCCACTTCCCAGGTGAAAGAGAGATGCTCTTGGCTGCCAGCTATTCTGGGGGGGACAACTCTGCTTTGGTTGAACTATTCATTACACACTGGGCCAGGCACACACTGTCTGCAGCCCAAGATGCTCCCTGGGATGCTGCAAGTGCAGAAGGATCCACCTGGGTCTCCTGCAGCGCATTATCAGGGACCTGCGTATTGAGGGTGATGGAGGAAAGCTAAACTTAATGTTTTCCAGAGTTCCTCATGCCCTTGGGTACCACTGCTTTGTGGCAAAGCCTTGGGCTGATTGAAGCAGAGTGTGTTCTTATCCTTTCAAATGTGGGCTTTCCTTAAAACATCGCAGGCTGAAGCCTTTAAGATGGAAGCACTCCTATTCGGTACCTTACAAAGCCTCGGCCAAAGTTAATGGGAGAAGCTGTCAATGCTCCACTGAGGTAAAGGATGTATCACCCAATGACATAGAAAGGCTAAGCCAAATACCAGACATTTGGTTAAAAAAAAAATACGCACAAGGTATTTTTAAAGTTGTTGGGGTGCTTTGATACACCCTCCCTACAATCCCCCGTATAGCCACCCTCCACTGCCCATGATAGCAAGTCAGTTTAGGCTACAAAATTAGCAGAAGAGTATCATCTCAGAGAGAAACAAAGATATTTTCTGCTACTTTAGCAGGAACAGCTCCCTGGTGGGTCAGACTAGTATCACTCCTGGCACATGGAGAAGGAAACAAGGCGGCACTGCCAGGAGTAGGTGCTGGAACTGCAGCCCTACTCTTTCAGCAGTAGCTCCCTGCTAGATTAGCTCTGCTACACTGCCAAACCCCACCCCTTGACCAACTGAAAGCAAGATCTGAGCACAGACGTGGATCTCCCAGGTCATTCTGAGCAGCAATAAACCATAAAGGATAAACAGAAATGATCTTGCTACTTATCACCAGATCATAACAGCATTATCAGTGGAGACTACTTTAAAGCACAGCTCACAAGAAAAATCACATATCCTTGCACCACTGGCTTCTTCTTGGTTTTTAAAAAAACCTTGCACAAGCTTAAAAGTCAAGAAGAAGTAATAACAAGCACCTTTATTAGTTATATATCCGCATTTCCACTGGAGTATGGCCATGGGTCACTTGTCTGACCCTGGCACATATGGCTACTGATGGAAAGTCCTAAGCATCTTAGAGCTCCGTGAAATCATCGGGTGACCTCCACCTGGGTCCCAGCAGACACAAATTCAAACAAAGTTCCCATAAACAGCACAACCTGACAGCCCAAGCAGGAAAAGGAAGGGGAAAAAAAAAAAAAAAAAGGAAGAACTATCACGGAGCCTGAACTGCCATCTGGACTTAGAGGTGGTTTCTGTAGCTCAGAGCAGATAGCACACCATAAAAATGCTTATGCTTAAGTTGCACATCTTCTGGTAACAGGGAGGAGACTCATTTCCCAGAGCTGCTACCACTGGTCTCGTTTAAGGTGAACCTGAAGAACTAACAGACCCAAGGTCTCCTGCACGCCTGCCTCGACTCACCCTGCGGTCAGCAAGTCTCTCCATTTCACCACCTGTGAAACAAGGATGACGCTTACCTCATTCTAACCCATTGTAGGGTGGGTTAGTTAATGCCCTTACATAGTTTTGACCCAAGTGTTTACCATGTGGTAGTCACTAATTACTAACGCAATTAGCACATTAAAGCCACCCGGTTTGCAAGGAGCTGCTCCGCCTAATTGGCCAAACTTGCACCTCACCTCTCCTCTATGCCTACTGAGGTGATGGGGGTCAGGGTTACCTTCCTCTTCCAACTGGTCCAATTCAAAAAAAAAAAAAAAAAAAAAAGCCATCCTATTTATCTGCCATTTCGCATTGTTAATCTCCTTGGAGAGGGACGAAATGTACACACGCTCCTGGGCTGCAACACAAACACAAGGTGGTAAAAGCTTGGCGGTGCAGCATTCCAGGGAGTTACTGCTCTGGTATGCACACATGTACAATGGGCACTCTGTGCCGGCCTCCGCCCACAGGCTTTTAACCTCTCTAGCTGCTGGTAAAAAGAAAAGGCTTCTAGCAGACAGCATCTAGCTCAGCAGGCAGAGCAGCAGGACGAGTCCACAGCCACCAAGCGTGCAGGGAAGCGGCTACAGCCACAGGTGTAATGGACCCACCCGCTTGGGACCCTATGTGGAACGGGAGCTGAAATAAAACTCACGGGTCCGAGGCTGGTCTTTCAGGTTTTGAGTCGTTGGGTAACGTTTTATGGAGGGTGAAGAAAACGCCAGGTTTCTGCTCCAAAGTCTGGTTGTGGGTCTTGGACCCAAGCCCTGGGACATGATTCCCAAATACACATCCCTGCTTGGCCATATGTCTCCAGGTCAGTAGAAAGAAGCAATAGATGACTGAAGCCACTGCATTACACGTGTGTCAGGTGAGTTCACGCCAAATCCACCCTAAAATCGCACTTAAAAATATTGGCCTCCTGTTCTGTTGAGAGCCTGCAGATGATGATACCACCAGACCCACAGGTAGCAACAAATAAACCTGCGCTCAAACACCACGCAGAATTAACTGGGTCATTGTTTTAGGTATCTCCTTACTCTCCTCTGGGGTTAACAGTTAAATGACTTGGGTGCAGGGACATTATACTTGTCTTTCTTGCTTGGGCAGGCTACCTGTGCTTTGACTAACTAGGAAACCTCACGTCAGGCTTCTGAATGTGCAACCTCTATTGGAAACCTCCCTATCTCCCCTCTCCAGGCTGCCTGCGAGCAGAAGCACTGAAAGGACAGCAATGAACACTTTTCCTCCAGCAGCAATTCTGCCTTAGCTGGCAATGTGTAGATCTGGAAACCTACGGAGGAAGAGGATTTTCCAGGAGACCTCTAGCTCTATTTTGAACACCCAAGAGACGGGGGCTATCTAGACTCTTAAGTTCTCACCCAAACTGCCCTTCCAGGCCTTCGAGGCTCACTAGCATCAAGTCCCCTTCAATAAGCAACTACAGAGGTATTTCACCATCTGAATTAAGCTCCCGGAGGAAAGTGTTACCACTAGCAGGCTTCCAGCAGCCAAGTTAAATTTGAGGAGGATAATTCACAGGTGAATGACAACAAATTTCACAGAAGTTGGCATTAGCTCTTAATTAAGGAGAGATTCACGCTTCCTCTGATAAGTACTGAGAAATAATCAAACGCCTGCGTGCTCAGCCATGGTCTGCTCACATTTCTCATCAGCTCCTCTGGGCACCTCAGACGCACTTCTGGAGGAAAAGGCCTGCAGTACAAGACCTCCCTTTGGGTCATACTAGATGCCTCCCATTAAGGGTTCTGAATATCTCCCTTCTCCTGCCTCAGGCAACTACTCATGCTTGCAAGTATTCGGATGCCAGGGCTATAAAGTGATTAAACTGAAAATTTGCTGAGGACAGTAACAGAGGTGAGAGCCCACAGTAGGGGGGAATAATCCACCTCTTTGGGATTCTCTATGAAGCAAAAGTGGGCATAAATACTTGGCATAGTTTTTGCCCTAAATGCAGGAGCAACCACATTAGTAACAAGCAAATGCTGATTAGTCAAATGCAAGAAAGCCAGGTTCAGCTGCCCAGCACTTGTGCTGCTGCTCTGATTTGCTCAAGCACCAGAAGCACCAGGAGAGAGCTCCGAGCAATATTAAGGGATGCTGCCCAAATCCCATAGTACACTAATCCCAGCCCCAACTGTAGCTACTGAGACTGCTTTCATTTTGTCCATGGAGTCCAAAATGTCTTAAGGTAAAAAAGAAAAAAAAAATCCATTGACCAGCTTCAAATGAGGGAAAATTGAGGCACGAGTCTGAGAACATCATAGAGAACATGAAGGGGAGCCCACATGTCCTCAAACCCCATGTCTATCATGTTGCCTTCGGATCTCACAATCTCTCATGTGACATGCAGCTAAATCTCTAATCTCTGCAAAATATCAGAAATCCTGGAAGCTTCTTTACACTCCATCTTTTTAAAGCCATTCACCACAAAGCACCGGAGAATATACAGCAATACCTAATGATGAGATGTATCACCTTTCACTCCAAAGACTCCCAAGTTCCTTCCTCAATTATATATGCCACCGCTGAAATGCAGCTGCTGCTGGGGCAGAGGCCAATGGACAACCCACAGTACACCCGAGGGAAAGTTTTGGTCAGAAACCTGCTTTTATGAGAAGTGTCAGTGAAACTTCAGAATCCATCATGGGACAAAAAAACCCAACAGCCTGGCATGCAGCAAGCTGCACTGAACTCAGTTAACCCACATTAGGAATTAAAAATAAAATAAAATAATAATAATAAAAGAAATAAAGCCCAAACCTATTTCTTCATTGTTGCTTTGCAAAAAATCTAGGAATTTCAAGCGTGGTTGTGGTCGTGGTCCATGCACTGCCAGATCACCAGCAGTACAAGCTTGATTCAGATCAGGAACAGGCATCCGATCACATTTCTATCAAATAGACCAGAGCACCCAAGATTAGGGTTAAGCCTTTCTTCATGCCACCCTAAAGTCAGTTCCAGAGGATGGGTAAAACTTTTAAGCCATAAAGCCAGCGTGGTGCAGACAAGCGACACAGTATGACGCAATATGTAGTCTGCTAGGATAAAATTAAGTCACTGCACATTTTTTTGAACAAATTTGAACCAGGAGAACAAGTTTATACCGGATCAGTATCATGCACCAGTAGTGCATTTAATCTGCTGCTCAGAGCGCTGGAGCTAGATTTATCGCATCTTTGCACCACAGCCTCAGTTTCTTCCTGTAAGTGTACGAAATCCTGAAAGAAAAACTCAGCTTTGTCAAGAAGCTGGAAAAATGGCTGTGACAGCTATTTTCCATCCACACTATAGACCCCATAGAAAACACCCTCTCCCTTTCACCTGCCCTGCGTCAGTCAGGACAGAAACAAGGCAGAAGGACTTGCCCTCCAAGGAAAACTAAAGAATGTCATCTCTTAACAGAGAAGCAGAGGTGCCCTGGTGATGATCCCAACCAGGCACAACCCTGAGCATCCTGCTCTAGGTGACCCTGTGCTGAGCAGCACGGTGGACTGGATGATCTCCAGAGGCTCTTCCAACCCCAGCTATTCTGTGCTGCTGTGATGGCCTCTCTTTCCAGTGCTGGGCAAATTGGTCTCTATACTGCACAATTTTAAACACACTGCTGAAATTCCCATCTGTAAAATATACCCAGGCAGGTATAAAATAGATGGGGGTATAGAACAGATACAGTATGAGATTCTCAACTGAGGAGAATAATTGCGAGTGAAATGACCATATCATATATGAGTGCCTGTAATCCACAGATCATCTATAAAAATAACTAACCAACTAACTATGGCAGGTTGATAGGGCGAGTTAGATGCAAAGGAGCTTACACCAAAGAAAGACGGTTCCTCTCCGTGTGGTCCCCTTGCCTTCAACACTGCTTTTGTTCCAGCCCTTCTGCCTCTGCCTCCGATTTTGCATGCGTTATGTGAGGGCTTTCTCTGAAGGGAAGGGATGCAAGCTCTCCCGGGTGTGGTCTATCCACATGAAAACAAGGAGCAACGACTAATGGTGGTTACCAGAACAGCAGAATGTAATCTTCACACGTTTCCATCGGATTGCCCTGAGCCTAAGTGCTACCAGCCCTCTGCACCTCCACCAGCGTGACTGAGTAATACTGACTGATGGCTCTGCCTCAGCGTGCCCAAACCCAGCAAATGAAAGCAGGAAAAGCCACACTGGAGGGGAAAAGACAAGATAACCCGAAGGTCTCTCATAGCCAGATGAGCCTGTAAGCATCCCCCCCCCCCCCCCGCCCCCCCCAAGATAAGCAGACAGAAATAAATGAGAGACCAAGCATATCCATAATTACAGAAGCATGTAAGTGTGCACATTACACACGTGTGTATCTGTCTTCTGAACATAGAGACATTAAGAGTAGATTATGGAATCATATTTGACTCCATAATTAGGTTTGAGACTCCACAATTAGATCAGATAGTCACCTTTCTATGTAAGTAACTAACTATCGTACAGCGCTGAAGGGAGGGCCAACTGAATGATTAAACAACTGACATGGCCATAAATCACAAGGCCCATAAAAGCAATGCCCAAGGTACAGCTGTGGCAACAGCCAGTGTAGCAAAGCACCCATCTGCGGTAGGAGGAGAGATGCCCATCATGTTGCCCAAGGACTTTTACAAGCTCCTGCCTGAGAACTGTGCCAAGGTTTTATAAGTCTACTCACTCACAACCTAAAGCTGTATCTGGGTGTAGGGAAGGGAGTATGGTCACCAGACCTGTAAACACCTCCTCATGCTGGCTTCTGGTCTCTAAAGGACTGACCTCCTCCCACTTGTGTCCTCCAAGACAAACACTGCTGCAGGACTGCTCTAAAGCTGGGCTCAGTGCACTGGAATTACACCTCTGAATCAAGGAACAGTGTTTGATCCTAATGACATCAAGAATCAGCATGTCATATTTACCGATCACCCTTGTGAAGTGAAGCCTCTGGGATGCTAGAAAGCAGAATGAGATGACAACTGTGCTCCAGCTCATTACAATACAAAAAGCCAAGCCAGCAGACTTGCCTACGTCAGGTCAACACCAGGTTGCTGAGCTCCCAGACCAACCAACCAAGATCATCACTCCCGGCATGATGTATAATCAAAGGTGACTCCTGAGACGATCCAAGAGAATACCCTGGGTGCAGCAGTGTGTGTCACTACGAGGATAAAACTTACTCCATTAACAACAGCCATAAAACTCTTTGGGGAAAAGTGTCAACATGCACGAGAAGGGGACTTCAAATGCTTACTCCATTCGAGCCAGCTCTTGCCAAGCGCACCATCCTGGAGGTAGTGGCAGCCACTCCAAGCTACAAATGGAAAGTTTTATGGGTATTTAGGGAAAGGTTGTTGGCACCGAGAGCAGCCACAGAAAGCAAAACCCTGCACAGTTCCATCATCATCTGTGTTACCAAACTTTCCTCGATCGACTCTGCTTTTGGAGAGCTGCCATCAGACACAGTAGCCTCCTTCCAACACCGTCATGGTAGGGCAAAAACATCTCCTTCTCCCTCTGATCAAACACTTCCCTCTGCACCCTGAAACATGTGGAAAATGATTTTGCTATATAAATCATGAATGAGAGATTTGTTTTTATTTACTGCTGCTGCCACAGGACTCCTCCTTCCTCCTTTTTTTTTTCCCCCTCCTCCATTAGTTCATTTTTTCTTGCACAAGTGCCAAATACACTAGCTTTCCTTCCCTTCAGGAAAAGCAAATAAATAAATAAAACAACCCATCTGATAGGGAATGAACCAAGTCTCGGCTCAGCATCCGTTCCTCAGAGCTGTAAGTGATGGCACAAGGAGGACTAAAAAGGCTGCAGTCCAGCATCTATCCTGTGCCCAGTCTAGAGGCTGCACAAAGAACACATCCCATATTACTCAATTCTGCATAATTCAAATGAGGTTAGGAATAAGAAAGGTCGTATTTTGTCCACGCGGGCTTGCACTGTGAGTTTCCACACTGAGTAAGCATTGGTGTCTTGTTTGGTGATAATGTCCCAAGCATCTCCAGCTTCAAGACGGGACTGTGGGAAAACAGGGCATATAAAGGGCTTGCAAGAAGAAGGGCAAGAATTTGGGGTGTTTAGAGGGAAGCATCGAGACTGCTTTGCCTTGCAAACTGTACCAGTCTTTTGACCTAAGGGAAGAGAAGGTATCTGGGTCAGCAAAACAAGAAATGCCCTTAAAGCCTCATGGATTGCAGAAGAAAAAGCAGGAGGCAAAAGCAGCGCAGGACACAAGTGGATGTGGCTGGATGTGTACAGGGCAAAGAGCAGCCCACGGTGCCAGGACAGCGATGTCAAGAGGCATAAATGTTAGTGTCAAGGGTTGAGGCTGGGCCAGCCACTAACACATGACAGACACTCTCTATTCACCCCTCTCCCCTCCCAGAAGGGAAGGGGAGAGAGAAGAAGGGAGAGAGACTTTACCGTTTGGAAAAGAAAACTAAAACAGCTTTAATGAAACAGTAACAATAAAAGAAAAGATAATAATAAGGAAATAATGAAATAGATACAGTATGTACAAATAGATACAAATAGATACCAAACCAGTACTGAACCAAACTCCCCCCACCCTGATGACGACACGTCCCCACCACGCTGCAGGGCTGGCACTGGGGCAGTCCCAGGCTGGACTGGGCAGCAGACAGGGACGGGATGCAGGAGCTGGACTCAGGCACTGGATCCAGGGACGCACGGGTCAGGATCGACGACAGAAGGACAGACAGAGCCCTCCTCAGGTGTCGGCCATCGAAGGAGAGAGATTGACCCTGGTGACCCCTCAGCTTTCCACTGACCGTGCCGTCCGTGGGGTGGAACACTCGGTGGGTCAGGTTTGGGTCCCCTGCCCGGTTCGCTCCTCCCTGCAGGGGCGACCTTTTTCGGGCTGGTGACCCTTTTCCCTCCCGCACCCCAACACGGGCACAAGACTCAGCAGTGACCTCGGTCGCTCCAAGAACCAGTCCCAGGCAGGGCCTCTCTGCATCCCGTTCCTTGGTGCTGGCTGTGACCATCAGGGGTTGGCACTGCTGGAGCAGTCCCTGTCTGGGAAAACAGGCTGCTGTTTCAGAGAGTGCCGTCAGTTAGAGGAGACTTGACTGAAAAGTTAAAATCACTAAAACATAATTATTTCTGGTTTAGCTCAAACCAGGACAGTTAGTCAGGCGCGTGCCGGTGGGAAGACCCGAGGCCAGGAATAAAGGCAAGATAACTGACAGCTGCTATGGGCAAAGGAAAAGAGTAGCTTCGCCTCTAATGAGGCTGAAGAGGAAGCGGTTACAGAAGTGCTGGGAGAAGTTCAGTCAGACAGGAGATAAGAGCCTGCTGAGTACCTGCATGCCCAAAAGGGCTCTCCAGCTGAACTACTTCACAGTGCTCTTTGTGCGGCGTTGCACACATTGGACTCCCTCCAAGGCGGCAAATAGGATTGGGAGCACCAGATTCCCAAATCAAATCCCTATTCAAACAGTACCAAGACTTTGGGTTGTTCTTCCCTTCCAACACCACTGACTTCGGGAGGATGCTAAAGGTTGAGATGGGGTTAGAATTTGGGGGAATCCAAGGGCAAGTCAGCCATGGGTGTCCCCTCTTTCCACTCATGACATATGGGTCTCTGTCTCCTAATCTGAGTCCTTCACTTAGGTCCCAACCACGCAAAGTTTGGTCTGTGGGCTTCGATGGGTCAAGAGACCCCTGAATGGATGCATCCATATCACTGCTCCCCAGCTGGAGATGGATGCAGGTTTGGATAGGGTCTCAGTTCCTACCTAGGGCCGTACTGTAGCTTATCGTTCCTTTAACTGTTCCTCACACTAATTTTTTCAGAGGTTTTCCTTAAGGGCCCTGGGAGGTCTGTTCACTGAACTAAGCTTGAGGAAAATGTTCTGGCCTGAAAGCCACACTTAAAAGGCAGCATGTTTTAAGAGCAGATGTGTCTTCAACTCCAATAAAAGGATGGAGGAGCAGGACCTATGTTTCTGTGACTACCTCCTGTGACACAGAACTGGGATGTAACGCAACCAACGCCTATAGCAAATGCCATTTGTGACGCTTATCCAGCAGGACTTGTATGGACAGTGCCTCTCTGTTTAAGCCAACAGACTAAAAGATCTGCATCGACTTTAGAATGCCTGCAATGACACTTTCAACTTGTCATGGCATCAGAAACCAAAAGAAGACAGAGGCCTTCAACAAGCCCTATGTTTATACCCATTTATCAGCAGGTTAGACTGCTGCCCTGTTTAAAAGCACGTGGTTAGAATAATTGAAAAAGTAAAAACGTTTCCTCTTCTTCCCCCACTCTCACTTGTTTTGAATAAATTGGGGGGAAAAAAAAAAGAACAACTGGCAGCTGGAGAGAATCTACTCAACAGTTCAGGAAGAAAATGGTCATCAAGCAAAGAGAAACACAACATTTTTCAGCCCATTAGGTGAAGGTTTTGGAAGTTTTAAGGATGTGAATATATGGGTTAGTATTTTAAACTGTTTTGCAACCTTAGGAACAATGGACATGTATAATTACACTTTGCCCAGATGCCTGCTATAATACTTTACATGTATACAATCCCATTTCAACACTTACTAAACTCCCCCAGTTAAGCTTCACATCTCTGATCCCTTCTGAAAAAGAACTGAAGAATTCAGCAGAGAATTATTCCCCTGTGCAGAATTCTATTGAATCCCCACTATAGAGCTCCATAGGAAGGCTTTAGAGAGAAAAAGGAAAAAAAAAAAAAAAAAAAAAAAAAAGGAGGGAAAAAAAATGAAAGAAAAAGAAAAAAACTACAGGAAGGCTTTCCTTGTCTAGCAAACTAATAGGATTTCAGAGGAGTTTTGGTGGAAACCCCACTGCATTCTCTAAAGTGAAAAATTTAGTAAGACTCGAGGAGAGGTAGACATGGATCACAGCATCACTCCAGAATACGCTGGGTCTGGAAACACACAGGGAAGTTACACCAGTATCCAAGTCTTAGAAATCACATCGGTAGGATATTCAGGATATGTGGATTCATACGGAAGAAAGACATGCCTGTAACACCTTGCAGCTTGACCTCTGGTTTAAGTATCATCATTTTCTCCCTTCCATCTTAAAACCAACTTCTCCATCCGCTAGAATACCAGGACAGAAACAGAATGATTCATTGTATACATATATATCCCTCAGTTTTAAAGGTTAAGGCTAACAAAAATTTCAAAGTAACATAAAACCTCAGGCTTCCGATCTTTAACCCATCTCTAATTTTGAGGTATTTAAGTGAGTCCTGGGTTACCCCATGCTTGCCTACCACACATTCTTCTGAACAGCTTTCCCAAGTACTGTTACAGGAGATACCGTACTACAGCAGAGGAAACCGCTCTCATCGTGGCCACATTTATAGAGCCCTTAACCAACCAGGACTGCACAGCAACCCTTACAGAAACAGGAATTCACTCCTTCAGAGGCAGTGAGAAGTTAAGTAAGTCACCCCACAATGGCATTTAGCCACAGCCTCAGCACCCCACTTTGCCAGGCACCTGCATCCCAATATAGCGCGCACTGCAGAGCCAAGCCTTGGACCACGCTGTGCTCTGGTGTTCACCAGGGCAGGTCAGAGCCTTGCCACCACCTCCCGACCTCGCGTCTGCATGGAAATTGGTATCCTCCTTGCACAGCTTTTCCACGCATTGAGCTTGCTTTCAAAGAAGTGCATCAGACTCACCACCCACACATAGGGAAGGCAATTCAGGGTCATCCTTATCATCTGCACAACTCGTTTTTTCCCCACAAGACCCCTGTGCTGGATGGACACGTACACGAGTCTCACCACTGTACTCACTCATACGCAAGAGTGAACCTGACCCTGGGATCTGTAAACAATACCAGTGACCGTATTCCCAGAGTACTTCTCTGGCCACCTTCCTGTTTTGTCACCTGAGCTTCAGCCCCATCACTGTCCCCTCCATATCCCAAGTCGACAGGGTCACCATCACACACTGGCAACAACACATGGGTTCGGTGGACAGGCAGCCAGGTAAAGATCATAGAGATACAGAGCCCTGAGACCTTGAAAAGATCCCCAGCTAGACTTGGAACTAGAGCTGTAAAGATCATAATCAAGTCTGGATCAAATCCTTCCAATCCTTGGGGTGTCTGAGGTTCAGAGTTCTGATTTGGCCTTTTGGAGAGAGAGGTGACTAACCTGAGAACTCTTAGAAATTTTCAATTTCATAAAAGACAACAAAAGCCTAAATGAAATAATGTCAGAAGATTGCTTTTCATATCCAGCTGCCCCACAGCTTACAGTAAAAGCTCATCATTGTGTTTGGACAATCTGTGCTGCAAAGTAAATCCAGCTCCAAAAGGGCAAAATAGCCCCTAACTCTCCTCCATCTCAAGAGCTGATAAACAGAAATTGCCACCCCCTACTTCCTTCACGCATTTCCTCAGCTCTGAAAGACAAGCTGCATTATTCTCTGACTGCTTTTATTCAATTTAAGAAATGATTTTGCCTTCCTTTTTGTTTGTTCCATCTATTTATCCCCCTTGCTTTGCTCTTTCTGCGACCAGGTAAATGTGAACGCAGAATCCAGGTGCCTGTTGGGGAGCTGTGCTTGCTCCCAGCAGCTAGCTGATCTCTAAACAGATCTGAAGACACAATGAACTTTTGAAGCCTTCAAGTGAAACCTTCACACTGGGAGAAGGAGAAAGCAACTATCTCTACGGGTTTGAGTGCACCTCGGAAGCAACTGTGCTAACAACGCAAAGAAGGCAAAGCAGTCCCAACCCTGAAAGTTTGGAAATCATTTTCAGATCTGACAGTCCCCCGAGGCTAAAACCTGGAGTTGAGGGGTTTTAAAGCCCATCTTTAATGAAGATGACAATTTCCTAAAAGGATGAGTCATTTTATTTCCTCAACAATAATAACGGGAAAGGAAACTTTTTTATCAAGTTGGAAACAGAGAAAGTAATGAGAACAGAACCTCTAAGAGCAGCAAAACCTGTCCCAGTAGAAACCACAAGCCCTGCAGCAAAACACTGGGAACTTTCTCCACTAAAGTTCTCCCACAGACTTTCACACTTCTTGCTAGGCTTTGGAACAGCTCTAAAACTTGGATTGCTGCTGCCCTAAGAGTGCCTGCGTTTCGCAGCAATGAGGCTAGATCTTCCTGTGGATTCCATCTGACCACCTCTATTTTTCATGTACAGATTTGCTGCCCTTATCTCATCATCAAATGCGCGCTTAATAGTGGCACTTACACACTCAAACCCCTGTATGCCTACATGTTATGGTAGGCAAGAATGACAAGCTGAATTTTCTGAATATGGCTTAAATCCTATTCAGTTGGCCCTACTGCAGACCATGCATCATGGAGTACATTTTGGCAGTTATTAATGCTGCCTTTCAACATCATTGCAGACCCACAGATCACAGATACTCCAGAGGTGGGTAGTTAACGGGAAGCAAGAAAAACCGCCTAGGCATATGGTTAAACAAATCAGTCGTCAATTCACTGGGAGAGCTTTCATTTCCATCACAGCAATCTGTTGGATCCCAGAGCTGTTTTTACGTGGTTCATTAGACAATAGCCTTTCTTGCTACTAGTTGGGTCAAGAGTCAAAATTGCTGTGTAATTGCAAGTCTCGGAGCACAAGGCAAGAGTTTTTCAGTCCTGGAGGGTGTTGTCCAAAGGGGAAAGAAAACAGAAGGGAAAGATTATGTTTGAGCAATTGAGCCCTACTGAGAGGGCAAAAAAAGTCACTGAAACTGGGATTAGCCAAATCTTGTAATGGAAAAGAGTCCTGTTGGCAAGCTGGCACTTACACCTAAGAGATGTGTGTGCTGGGGAAAACAAGCTCAAAGGATGGGTCAAAACAGACCAGAAGAGGAGATTAAGCAGCATCCGAAGGCAAAAAATGATGGTTGGACCTTTTCAAGCATTTAACTCCTTGAGTTCATTAAGCATGTGGGAATCGCAGTGGTTAAAGAAGAACAGTTCCCAACTTAATCAAAGTACATTAATGGAAATGATACTGAGCAACCTCAGTAGAAAAACCCAGTAAGTATCAAGTCAAGCTAAATAACTCAGTTATGATTATTATTAATAATAAATCGTGGCCACTGTTTCTTTTGTTTGCCAACAACTAGCATGGTTTATGGCTCCGCACAAACCTAACACACCATTTTATTACATTTCAGAGAGTGCATCCTCCTAAAATGATAATGTGTTAATAATCTATGCTGGGCTTTTTGGCAGGAACCAAAGAGCTCAAACAACTTGAAATAACATCAGCAAAAAATTATTTATTCCCCATCCCTAGCTGCAGAGAAAACAGAGGTTTTCTTGGCTCAGTTACTTCTCAATAGATTTCTGGTTTCAATTAAAACTTTGAGTCTGAGAAGTTAAAAAAAAAAAAGCCAAAGCCAATAAGAGATGGAAGAGAAGTCTCCATTCACTGAGTATTTCTGCTCTCCCCCCTCCCCCCCCCCCCAGCTTTTACATAACCCTTACGAGCTAAGAGCAGAGATTAAAGTACAACTATATTGTTTGGAGGGTTTTTTCTCGTTTCAGGTAAAAAACAAATGGAGATGAAAAAAGTTTCTCCTTTGAATCGAAGTAGGTTCGGACCAAGGGGAGTCATCTCAGCAAAGGCCGAGGAACATGCGTGTGAAGCAGCCGCTTGCACACGTCCCCTGACAGGCATTTTTTTCCTCCCATCTACGATAAAAGGTCCTAGACACTTGTTTCCTCAGGATCGTGCTATCGCTGCCCCCCGTTATACAGGAGATTGTATCACTACTGTAGCCCGCACCAAGTTAGCCCTGGCTGCAGAGGCTGCGGGATCGATAACTGTTCCCATTCGGGTCCACAGCGCTCAACACGGGACTGGCTTTGCCAGCAGCCCTTCACCCCTGAAATCCCCCTGCCGACACGGGAAGGATCACATCACTTTCCCTGACAGCAGAGGGCTAGCGGGCTCGGCGCTGCGCTCGCCTCGCACATCCTTCGCCGTTTGACAGATGGACATATAAGGCAACACGGCGGGTCCCCCCCCCCCCCCACCGCCCCACCTCACCCCCAACCTCCCACCCCCGCCCCACCTCACCCCCTCCCCCCCTCCACGCCCCCGGCCCCGGCAGGACCACCGCGGACCCGTGGCTAATGAAACACCCCTGCTTGCAGGGTTGGGGGGGGCGGGGGGGGGAGAAGCCCTGCCCGGCTCCCCCCCGCCGGCCCCATTTGCTTGTGTCGGACTCCTCCCAGTGCCCAGCTCACGGCAGCCGCTGGCCCACGACCCCACCCCCCACCCCCAGCCCAGGGGGGGCGGGGGCACTGCCACCACCCCACGGCACCGGGATGGGTGGGCAGCGCGCACACACACACAAACACACACACACACACACACACACACACCCCCTCCCCCCGGACCCCCCAGCCACCTCCTGATGCAACACACACACCCCATCACCCCCCATGCGTATCCTCCTCCCCTCGCATCACACACCCCACACCCCTCCGACACCCCCATCGCAATCCTTCCCGGGGATGGGGGACCTTGCCCGCCGGGCCGGGTGTCCCCCGTCCCCGTCCCCCCCGCGTCCCCGTCCCCGCCATCAAGCGGCCGCTCCCTGGGTCCGGCTCCCGGCGGCGAAATGCCCTTTTAGCATCAGGCGTCAGGCCCGAGATTATCAGTGCCGTTTATTTGAAGCGGAAACGAATCGGAAATCCTTCTCTCAACTGCCTTTTTAGACACATAAATACACACAGGCAGGGGCGGGCAGCGCGGGGGACCGGCAGTGCCCGGTGTGGTGCACACACACACACACACACACTCACACACACACACTCACACACCGGGAAACAAGGGCGGGAGGGGTCCCCCGCTTCGCCGGAGGGACCCGATTTCCCAGTGCCCGACGGCGAAACCCGGCGAGGAAGGGGTGTGCGCGACCGTGAGCGAGTGTGAGGCTGAGTGTGAGTGTGCACGGAGGTGGGCAGGGAGCCTTGCGCCAGGGCTGGAGTTGACAATAGCCGCCCGCGGCTGCAGGCTGCGTTTTGCACACATATACACCCCCCCCCCCCCCCAAAAAAAAAAAAAAAAAGAAAAAACCCTACCAAACCACGCAACACCACCCCCCACGACAATATCGGCGATATTCGAACCACCCACAGCTGAACTCCACTTTCACCCCGGGGGGGGGGGGGGTGCAGAGGGGCCACGGTGGCCCCGTGGGCGGCAATCACCGATTTGTTAATCACCATTATTAACGCCATTATTCGCCACCGAGCGGGGGGGGGTGGGGTGGGGTGGGGGGGTCCCGCGTCGCTAATTACTACCCCCTCCCTCCTCCACACACCGCCACACACCCCCACTTCTCTGCTCCTGGAAATCGCTGCTTTTCGGGGCTGCGTGTCCTTTTCAATGTCAAAACAAGCCCGGGGCCGCGGCGGCCGCCCCGGGGTACCGGCGCTCCCCCCCGCTCTCAGCCCCCAACGCCCCCCCCCCCACCCCGCGCCCAGCACCGCCGCGAACCCCCGTGCACACGCACCCACACTCTCACACACACACAAACACACACACACACACAGACAGACAATCCCCATAAGGTTGCAATGTTGCTCTCTAGCTCCACTTAACCTGCAATTTACGAAGCTGGGGGGGTGAGCTCCCCCCCCCACCTTCCTTTCCACACGCACACACATAGCTGCCACCTACCCCCGGCACCAGCGGGGAAACACATCTAGGCTACCAAAGTGGGGGGGGGGGGGGGGGGGGGGGGGGGATAAGAGGGGGGTAAATATATTATGCAAACTCCTAAAAAATTGCAACCCCTTCCCAGCAGCACGGTCTTACCTTCCCCCCCCCCCCGCACGCCCCCTCCCCCGGCAAACCACACACATACACACACACCCCCCCACCAGCCACAAAGCATGGGGAGGGAAGGGGTCGGAGGGGGAGAGAAGGACTTGCATGCATTGCACAGCGGAGAAATATTCCAACCGCCTCCCCCCCCCCAATAAATAAAGCCCTTTCCGCGCCATTGCAAAGTCACAACACGAAAAAAAGGAGACATTAACTTTTGCATGCAGAGGGGGAAAAGGGGGGGGGGGGGGGGAGAGCGAGGGGTAAGACCCTCTTGCAATCCGGATCATCAAGACAGACCTTTCCTCGATGGCTCAGGTTTTTTGTTGCCTTTTTTTTTCTTTTTTTTTTTTTTTTTTTTTTTTTCCCCCCCTTTACTAACCCATATCCCCAAAACGGCAGCGGGGGCTTCTTAGCAGCTTCCTCTTCTTCTTCTTTCTTCCTCCTCCTCCTCCTCCCTCGGATTCCCCCCTTCTTGTCTCTTCTCTTTTAGATCCCGGTTTCAATCCCTCGCCACAGCCCCCAAAGGTGCTTTTGCTTGTGTTGCGGCAAACCCATGGCGGTGTTCATCTGTCAGATTAGGGGAGCGCACGGCCGCGCAGCACACGCAGAGCGGAGAGGGAGGAGGGCGGGGGGGAGGAGGGAAGGCACCCGGGGAGAGGGAGATGGACGGACAGACAGACGGATAGATAGCTCGGTAGATAAATGATAGATAGATAGATAAATAGAGCGAGATAGAGCGAGAAGGGGGGAAAATGGCGTCTTGGAAGCCGGAATCCCGGAGTAAATCAAATTAACACGCAACACCCAGAGCAGTCCCGGCTAATTTTAGCAGGATCCAAAATAAAATGAAAAGGAAAAGGGGGGTGGGAAGGAGGAGAAGAAGGGGGGGTGGGGGGGTGGGGGTGTGCAAGAAAAGAGGAGGGGGGTAAGGAGAAAAAAAAAAGGGGGAGAGAAAAAAAGAAGAAAAAAAATCAATGCACTGGATAAAATCCTGGATTTGAAATCGATGGAGCTTGTCTCTGGCTCTCTCGTTTTTTCTTTTCTTTTCCTTCCTTTTTTTTGGTGGGTTTTTTTTTTTGGAGGTTTTTTTTTTTTTTTTTTTTTTGCTTTCTGTTTGTTGTGTTGCTTGTTTGGGGGCCTTTCGAAGGGGGGCGAGGGGGGAAAAAAAAGCGTTTTCGGTTTTGCTTTTCCCGGCGAGGAGTTGGTTGCTTTTTTTTTTTTTTTTTTTTTTAAAAAAAAAAAAAAAGGCAAAGAAAGAAAGAGCAAAACCCCGCGACGAAAAAAAAAAAAAAAAAAAGGCTGCTTTGGCGGCGAGGAAGCTGTTCCCTTTATTCCTGCTCTCTCGTCCCCGGAGCGGGCCCGTGCTGGTGCCGGAGCTCCGGCGGGCTGCGGGGCTGCGGTCGCCCGCTCCCCCCGCCGCGCCGCCCCGCACCGCCCCGCGCCGCCCCGCGCCGCTCCGCGCCGGGCCGCGCCGGGGGAGGGCGAAGGGGAGGCGGCGGGGAAAAACAGCCCCGTTCCCTAACGGGCAGGGGGTCGATGCTCACACACACACACCGCCCTCGCTGAGAGGACAGCCTCGGAAAGGGGGCGTCCGGGGGCTGTTTTTTTGCTCCCCGCTGGATTTTCCTTTCTCTGTCTTTTATTTTGCCTTTTTGGTCTGGTGTCCCCCGCCCCTCTGTCTCTCTCCCCTCTCCCTCCCTGCAAGGGGCGGTGATTTGTTTCAGCAGACCGAGGGGTTGATGGCTGCGGGTCTCTCCTTCCTCTGTTTCTCTCGCTCGCTCCCGGCGTCCTGCAGCACTGGGGGGGTGTGTGGGGGTGTGGGGTGGACGGAGAGGCGTGGGGAGGGGGGGGGAAATAAATGGTAATGATCAGGCGCACACACACACACACACACAGAGACACAGACACACACTCGGTGTGGCTGCAGTGCTCAGCCCTGGGTTAATGTACTCAACAGTGCCACTACCTGACACAACAGCAGCAGTGATGGGGGCAGGGGAGAAAAAGCAAAGGTGAGATTCAGGTTAGGGGTGTTTATCCCACTCCAATCTCTCCCTCTCCCACGCCCCCATGTGCCGTGTCGTCGTCGCCCCCCCCCCCCCCCCCCCCCCCCCCCCCCGTTTTCACAGCTCATGACCTACGTGGGAGATTTTTGGGGTCCAGTGACTGCTCTTTAAACCTGAGGTGAGGAATCACTTTCTGGGGCTGGGGGAGACAAGCAAGGACTCCCAACACCTATTTTAAGGCTTAAACCCCACCCCCAGCCTTTCAGTATGAAGCAGTAATTGTGCCCAAAATACATCACAAATTCAGGTCTGGGCCAGTGGAGCTGTGCAAAACCCAAGTCCTTGGGCTTTTGCTTTCCCGCCCTTGCTCTGCCAGTGGTCTGGATGACACTGCCGTTTGGGTTGCCAGTTTGGCAAACCTTTACTCATGGGAGTGAATTGTTGGCTTGCTTGAGTAATCACACAAATGATGATGAGGAACCCCCAGAAAAGGAAAGGTTTGTGGGATGGAGCTGTGGAAGTGTACTTACAGATGAAGGTAACACTGGGGAGTACAGAGTACACCACCACCACCCCCCCCCCCCCCCCCGGTGTTTCTCTGCATGTTTGATCCCTTGCAGTGCCACAGGGATCCCTGTCCCAGAGTGTTGCAGGAGGCTCAAAGTACACCGAGTTTCTCCCCTTTGCTCTGGGACAAATGGTAACCGCAGGCCACCATTCAAGTGACCTGAATTCAGGGTTCAACTGATGCAAAGACTACCTGAGTTGACCCCCGCCAGCTGTGGAGGTGTATTCATATACCACGATCCCTTAAATGTTTAACACCAGATCTACGACACAAATATCAGTCTAACAGCAGCTGGGTAAGAGAGCTTTGTGTGGCCCACGAGATGTCAGCGTAGCCCTCACCAACCCTCAGAGGACTCAGCTGCCTGGGTGACTATGTGCCCTCAGCCCCAACATGTTTCTTCGTGCTTTCTGGGAAAAGCTCCTAGGCAAAAAGCACACCAAGTTATTATTTCCCTTTGGATCTCTCTGTATGACCGAACTCTGTCGTGATGACTACAAATACCAAACTGGTGAGCTTGGGTAGAGGCAACAGGCTGTGCTTGTCCTTCTTTTCTCATGGTCCTTTCCTCCCACTTCTCTCCACCAATAGGTGAAAAACAATAAATCAATAAAATACACAAAAGAAGATGACCAACAGATCAGCCGCCCACCTCCACCCCAAAAAACCTACACCCACTTCCATCCCAAACACGCAACTCAAAACCTTTTGAATCAGAAGTGTCACACTGAAAATGTTGACATTTCTGATTGAAACCAAACAAGAATTGTCATCTCGAATGAGTGCTTTGACATGGAAGGGAGGCTTGTTTGTTTAAATTAAATCACCCAAATAGAGCTACATTTTGTCATTTTGTATCTGAATGAAACAAAAAGAAATAGTTTCAACAGTTCTTGGCAGATCTGCCAATGACATTCTCCTGTGAAGAATTTTGGTTTCAAAAACATTTGGCAGGTAAACTCTGTGCATTGAAGAGCTCCACTGACCATCATCTTCCTCCTTGGAATAAGCTGACACATGGTTATGAAATAATGGCTTGATTGGATTAACTCAGAAAACCAAATTATGGACAAAATTACTAGGGAGAAAAAAAAAAAAAAAGAAAAATCATTTTTGATTTTCCTTTGTCGGAAAAATTGTGTTTTGTTTATTTGTCAAAAGTTTGGGATAAAAAGTGTTTCATGAGCCTTTACTCTTCTTGTCTTGTATATTTTCTTCGGAAGAATATATATATATATATATATATATATATATACACATGTATTTAAGCAGCCCCACTTTAGTAATTTCATACTGAGAAGTTCAATTTGGGAGGCAATCAAGATAATGACTTATTTAGTGCTTGCTTACTTTGAAAACATGTGGGAGTCTAAAAAAATAATAATAAAAATGCCTCAAAATTACTAAAGGAAATTTTTGATTTACCCAAAGTTATTTTTATGTATAACTGGAAAAAAAAAAAAATCACACCTGGTTACCTGTAGGCCTCAAACTCTGAAAAGACCCATCAGGATACATTTCGTAAGCAGAAAAACACCTATCCCTTTGAGTGGTCACCTTGTAGGACATGTGTGCATAAATCATTGTGGATCAGAGTTGACATCAAAGCTTATATGACCTATGTTTTTGCCTTCTAGATCTAGGATATTGCTCTTTTTTAAAAAAAAAAATAATTCCTCCCTCTGACTCTGCTGTGTTTCAGGGAGTTCATACAATGTAGGTGGATAATCTGAAAGAGGAAATTTTCTTCTTTTTGTTCTTTTCTCTTAAAAAATACTGTGGCATTCATAAAGTTGATTTGGTTCCTGCAGCAGACCTGAGATGTGTTTCCTCTCTGTGTCTGACAATCTGTACATAACCTTGACTGCATGAGACAGGCAGATGTTTATAATGAAGGCCGTGAGCCTGTTATTTTTATATAAATAGCATATTGAGTTAAATATGTATATAAGTCTTTCTAGGTTCAAGGTATGAATTATTGTTATACAGAATTATTGGGTGATTTGTAAGTTAATGTGAAAGAAAAAAAATGTATCTTGCAAGGCTCCCAGTAAAACACTGGTAGCATTTCATATGATTCAAAAATACCAACAAATCATTAAAAATAAGCATTCACAATTGTTTCAGTTACTTAAACCAGATCAGTTTCCTTATGTGTTTTAACTTCTCACCCGTCTAGCACACTTCTGAGCTTTACATAGAAGATCTATCTCTCTCTCTCTCCTACCTACCTGTCTACCTGTCTATCTCTATACACACACATAAACCGTTAGACTTACAATAATTAGCAATTCATTGTATCCCAATACAACATAAGCGATGAGCTATTATAATTCTGAGACAGTTGAAAACGGGGGGGAAATGTGAATGTGTTTCAATACCCCCATTTTTTGCCCAAGAATTGGAAACACAACTGTTTGAATAATTGGCCCCAAAACAGAAATAACAGTGATTTTAAAAGTTGCTCCTTTGTTTTGTAAATCCCTCAGACATGTGGTATCGAGTTTATTGTTGTGTGAACAATGGCAGGTAAGAATCAAAATTCAAGGCCAAGGGATTGGAAATCAAGTGCAAAACTAATTTTAGAAGACATAAACCCCCTCTTTTGGTTGATTCCTCATGGGTCTAGGATATTTATACCTCTAGCATCCCCAAACCATTTATCTTGTACAGTATTTTGATAACTGAGTACTATTATCCCTATCTCAGCATCCTCTTGATGTTGACAAACACTGCACCGTAATCACTACTGTCCAAAAACAAAAGAAAAAGGATTTTGTCTCTAGTTTCTCACCCAGGACAATTAGAATAAAACTTCAGTAGCTTAGCAACATTGTGTTACAGTGTGGGAGATGATCGTATGGGAGGGTCAGGTTCAAGTCAAGACTTTCTTATCTACCAGATCTTTCCGCAGCCTTCTTCCCCCCACAGACCCAGTGACTGAGCATTTCTCTCTAACCAGGCAGCGTACAAAAGTTGTAGGGCTCAATGATGCAGTGCTTGCTGACGTACCAGCAGAAGACCAGAACCTGCCCTTTGCTCAGGCTGCTCAGACGTGCGAGTCCTTTTGGAACCCTTTGAATGTTTGCCTCCTGTAGCGCTTTCAACATCCATCAGTTTGTTACTGCTCTGACGGTTGTGGTTATATTTCGTAGTCTTTCCTGAGCAAACAAGTAACTCTGATCTTGTAAGCACACAAAATTCTTTCCCTCATAAATAACTTCAAAGAAACTAATTAGTAATAAGCATCGAAACCTATCCTGGATTCTCATGTGCATCGTTGATCTATGATGATGTGGATTTCAATCACAGTTTTCATACTGATTACAATTTTGCATATATATGTATATATAGCCTTGAATATATGTACTTATATATAGTTAAGGCTTTATAAACTAATAGAGAAGCTGTAACATGAATAAGAAGCACAACACACTAGCAGAAATACAACATCAGTCAATGAAGCACAGGGCTGGCAGAGGGTAATTTAAATAAAAATTTGAAGGATAGGGAGAGAATGGATGTACTGGATCTGCTTGGGAATTCCAGGTGTAAAGAATGGTTTAATCTAGCTAGGGAAGTCATAAAAGGAATTGATAACTGGAAGTTGAATTCACAGTAAAGATCACATTGCAATGAAGATGTACGAGGTTCATAGTGATTAATCATTCCAGAAACTTATTAAGAGGATTGGTAAAAATCACCATCTCATGACATTTTCAGGTTGGAGACTGGATGACTTCCTAGAAGATATGTTTTAGCCAAGCAAAAGTAATTGGGTTCAGGACAAGAGCAGACATGAAATGAGTTAAGAACTGCCTAACTGACAGATCTCTGAAGGTAGTTGTCAATGCAGAATTATTGTTGGAGGGGAGTGTTACTAGAGCTTTCCCTTATGCTATTCATCAGTGATCTGGAAGTAAATGTAAAACTACTCCTGATGACGTTTGTAGATGGCATTATGGTTGGTGAAATAGCAAAGAACTAGAGTCCAGGGCAGCCCCATGTAACAAACTGCACCACTTGGCTTGGGCAAACAAAATGCATTTTAATGCACTAAGATGCTTGTTATGAAAAGGTGCTTCTTGCAAACACAGACAAAAACCTGTATGAGCACAGCACTGCTGGCTTCAAGCTCGACCCTCAAATCTGAAAGTGCTGATGGAATTCTTGGCTCTGCAGCCAGGTGACTCGTGGTGTATGGCACGAGCAAGGTTGAACTCAAGAGCCTGCTTATGGGTCTGACAGCCACATTTTAAAACATAAGGTGACAAAATTGGAGAGGGTACAAAAAAGAGCTGCAAAAAATGTTTGAGAGCTGGAGAAAATTGTTTGCAGGGCAAGCGCTGAAGAATTATGTTTAGCTATCAGAAATAGATTTGATTCCAGGGGAAAAATGCTTTGTAGGCAAGGAAATTACATGGTACCAAGGAACCGGAGTTAGGTACCTAATTTCTCAAAGGAGCAGGGCTGGGATTATTCCTCCCTTCAGCATTGCCTACATAACGGGTTAAGTAATCCCTACCCACTGTAAATCCAACTAATTTCTAACTCTGTCCACATATTGTAATTGAAGGACCTCACGTAGAGCTTTGAGGTCCACTTTGGGGCTGGGTGTTATTTTGCCCTGGTGCAATTATGGATTTGGCCTGGGATTCATTTCTGGAAACAAATTTTAACTGAGTAAAATAAAACCATTCTACAGCCTAAGCCAAGCTGAAGCACTGATGACCCTGACAGGCTGGAGACAGACTAGATGGCCTAGGTGGTCCTGTCTGAGTTGGCAATCTTTGAAAATGAATTTGCAGAAGAATCGTGTAAATGTTTCTTAACTTTTGAGTGACAGCAAGGTATACACAGTGTAGTTCTCATGAAAGGTGCCGTATGCTACCAAGCAAAATCTTACTACTCTGTGTTGAAAGTAGCCATCCAATGGCTGAAGAAACACCGCTGTAAGGTGAGGACAAATCGCGACTTTTCCTAAGAAATTATTGAATCACTGAAACTGAAGGTTTTAGCTTTGCTTGGGTTTGTCTCAGAAAATTTCTCGAACCCAAGATGGACTTCTTGGCATAGAAAGGGATGGAGCCTTGCCTTCATGGTAAGACCACACTGGTGAAGTGTGATATCACCACTTCCATTTCCAACCTGTCCAAATCAGAGCAGATACCTGAAAGCTCATCTTCCACATCAGTGCTCCAGGTATGACACAGTTGGCTGTTCTTGGATGGGTCTGCCGTTGTATTTTACTGGGCTTCTCTGTTAGGCACAGATAACTTTAATTGGATCAGAAATACCTTTTTTCTGTTGTCCAAATATGTTCTCAGTCTCATGGAGAGGGTGACAATTTTTATTTCTCATGAAAAAACCCCCCCACAGAATGGCCTTGACTTTATGAAAATATGAAGTGTACTCCTCCCCTTCCCCACAAAGCCCTCACACCAACAACCTTCACAGAATATGAAAATGTCTTCCTCCTTTGCTCTGCGTGAGTTCGTTGGGCCAGTCACACAGTAGGAAACACAGACCATGAGATAACGTCAGCACCCAGAGGGTGTGTTTCACAGGTAAGCTGAGGTTGGCCTCAGAAATTTTTTGGAGGAAAAAATGAGCATGCTCACTTGCTACTAGTAATGTGTAAAATCATTCAAATGGCAGTGGATAATATCCATATGGATATCTATCCATGGGTAATATCCATAGGAAGAGTATCCAGTTCTCAGTATCTGTGCAACTTTCTAAAACATTAATCATCTTCCTTTCCTCCCAGGGCTTTGCAAAACTTGGCACATGCAGGCTTTATACGCTTAAATTATTTATCATTGTTGTGGGATACCTGAAACTTTTGAAGATGGAAACATGAGGAACAAGATGTATCGCATTTCAGTGTGCCGCTCTGTCTGATTAACAGTTTGCAAACACACTTAGGGGTGTTCGGCCTCGTGTGCGTGAATGAACCTCTGCCAGCCTGTGCGCAGTGAGAATGAGACCCCACAAGGCCAGTGTGCAATATTCAGCAAGAATCACTGCTGGTATTAAGCTTCTGTCATCTGTGTTGGGTCTCATTTAAGGGACAGCACCTTTCTGAGCCAGGCAGTTGACGGCATCAAGTTGGGTCAATATGCTTGTGGGACACTGGAGCTGCTACCACAGTAAGCAGTAGAAAGCAGATTATATTTATCAGTGACAGATCTACAGCAGAGCCTCAGGATACCTAATTCTGCCTTTTTTCCATTTTCCCTGTTCATTATCATGCCCTGAAACCCCTATGGTGATAGCCAGCCTTGGCATTGGTGCTGCAGAGATCCCTCAGGTCACAACGAGCAGCATCAGGCATCAGCCCGAGCGATCCTCATTCCCCAACCCAAGGGAAAACCAGGCAAGAAATGCTTCGTTTGCAAAACTGACGGCTGATTGATTCCTTGTGCTCCGGGGAATGTGCAGCACAACTTCTTAGTTCACACCTCGGTCATTTATCAACGTTTTCTTATCGCAGAGTTTCTCTATCAGCGAGTGAAATTTGGAAAAAAACCTCAAAACTACGTGGGTGCCTGGGGCTGACACGGGTGGGCTTTGACTCACGGCTGTAGTATTCACTTGCCTTTTGCAGCACAGCATCTTTTTTGTGCCCGTTTCCCCCCCCCCCCAGACTCGTGAATTTTTGGAAGTTTTTCCGGAGGTTCGGGTTGAAGAGCCATGAAACACCGCCCCCTGCCGTCCGCCCGTCCGTCTGCGGCGCCTGGGCTGGGAGAGGATGCAAAGAGCCGAGATCTGCAGCTCGATATTTAGATTATTTATTTTTGAGGGGGTGGAAGAAAGGAGAGTAAAATCAGAAAGCTATCGTCAGCACCAAAAGCATTGCTTGTGTCCGTGGAATTTATAAAAAAAAATACGGTTTTATGTTTTTTTTCTTTTTTCTTTTTTTTTTTTAAATGTTGGTTATGCTTTAAAATATTAACTGACGAAGCGTTTCTTGCTCCAGCTGCACATTATTGTGCTCATGCAGCAGCATGTGTGATTGAGAGAGTCTCGTGTGGTCCCATTGTTCATTAGGAGTGAAATGCAGACTAACAGCATGGGTGGTAAAAAGTCACTGACAATAAAATTTGTTTGAGAACAGGATGCAGTTACCTTAGGTGCTAATTATAGGACGATCTGAGCAGCTCATAGTCTCATAGAAAAACATTTATACTCATGATCTGCAGGACCTGAGGGGCCACCAGTGCTCCTATTTTACAGACAAGGAGGTGAGGCATAAAAAGATAAAAATTCTTTGGTGAAAGACTGGCACAGGCTGCCCAGAGAGCTGGTGGATGCCCCATCCCTGGGAACATCCCAGGTCAGGCTGGACAGGGCTCTGAGCAGCCTGATCTAGTGGAAGATGTCCCTGCTCACTGCAGGGGGTTGCACTAGATGGCCTCTGAAGGGCCCTTCCAGCCCAAACCATTCTGTAATTCTATGATTTACATTGGGTTGCAATGGGGGCCTTGGGCAGGAGGGCTTGAATTGACGTTTTTCACACCCTAGATTCTTCTCGCTCAGCTCACAGACAAGTTTTCCTTGCTCCAGAATTTGCACCAGCTCTGTCCAGCTTAAGCTGCAAGGAGTTTAGGTAGCAAGATACATTTTTAACTTTTTTCACTTTGACGAAACTCTGCATCTCAAATAAATTATATAATATAGAGCAGAAAACTTCTAGTGAGAGCAAGCTAAAAATATAAAGTTTTTTTTCATTTTTTTTTTCTCTCCATCACAGCCTCTGTTCCCAAATTACACTTGCC
Source organism: Leptosomus discolor (assembly GCF_034619465.1). NCBI lineage: Eukaryota > Metazoa > Chordata > Aves > Leptosomiformes > Leptosomidae > Leptosomus > Leptosomus discolor. Next base: position 88,763,296 of record NC_141419.1, on the reverse strand, counting down.
TTGCTCAGAGTCTTAGAAAGCTGACACAGAACAAATTGTCCTATGTAAATTGCAAGTTTCCCTTCTGATTGACAGCAATCCATGAAGATGGACTAATTCCAGAGGAAGTCAAGCAAAGATTGTGTCATAACTATTAACCCAATTTTAAATATGTTCCAAATTGCCTCTAAGTTGCCAGCATGTCCTTCATATAACAGCGCACATAAATCCTAAGTATGGGAGCCAGACAGAGTACACGTGAGTGGGATGTAGTGGGCTACAGGTTGTGCGTGTGCAGTTTTTCTCCCCTGACTACTGCAGCCTGTGTTGGGGAGGGATAACATGTACTTCTGGAGTACTGGAGACTTTGATCTTGAAGACACGCAATGGGCAGTCAAGCGTACGACCGGTTACATTCTTTCTGCTGTCTTTGCCTCCTGTTGTCCTTAAACCAAAACAAGTTGTTAAGGGAGCAAGGACAATTATTTTTTAAAATTTGTGTAAGGAATATGGGCTGCTGCAGAACTGGTATTGTCACACAGCTGATTGGATTATGCCACTCTTTACTGCAGAGCCGTGACTGAGTTTATCGAGGTCTTCTTTTGCAAGTGGTAATAAACCTAATAGCTGCCCACAGCTTAGTATTTTTTTCTTGCTCTACATATGTTCACTTTTGGTCCTTAGATTATTTTTTTCTCCAGTCTCCATCTGTTCTTTTGCCTTTGAGGTACTTCAGTTACCATGGAAATGACAACATCATCTGGATGGGTGGAGCTTCGTGCAGTGTAAAGTTGATTTCCTATATAAAGTGGTTTGCAAGGCATGTGGACGGCTGACAAAAATACAGGATTTTATGTGATAGCTTTTTGTGGTTTAGGTGTGCAACAGAGGGATGCCTATGTGTGCTTGTGAGTGCACAATGTGCCTATTCCAAGAAGGGGGCACGTGTTTCATTTTTGAGCTGCCAGATGAAATCTTTGACTTGAGTCTTTCGTGCCTGATTTCTTGCCACCTTTAGTTGCAAGTTGGCTTTTATTTCAGAAGACCCTGTGGTAAGACACTTTCTGAGTCCTATGATTGTCAGATGAGTCAGGCAAGGTGGAGAGCTCATTCGCAGGAGATCTTTTGTCATCATTGCCATGAGGAAGAATAGGAGGAGTTAATTTAGCGGGCGGTTGTCACATGGGCTTTGTTGTCTGGTTCTGTATGTGGAATTGCCTCTTTGGTCTCTGTGGGGTGACTTATGCCTTCAACAAGTCCACACAAAAAATATTCCATTATCAATATGATACAGAAATCCCATAAGACAATTGTACGTGGACATCACACATCTCATCTCAACAAGTCTGGCAAATCCAGGGCAGAGTCCTTGTTTATACCAAGTCAGACCTTATTTCAATAGTGACCCCATGGACTTCAGCACAGTACCAGAAGCTGTCATCTACTATTAGCCCCTGTAGCACCTGGCAGTATTGATTATACACTCTCGTGGAGACGAAGGTATTTTAGATGAATAATGATTTTTTCTGCAAAGAATATTAAGAGAAAGGCCAGATATGTCAAAAAGATAAGAACTTGGCCCATGAAACTTAATATTAAGGCCTGTACAGTCTCCAAAATGCTTTCAGGCTAGTTCATATATTCAGTGGATGTCTTTTAAAGAACCTGAAGTGCTCTCTGCTTGTCTAATCAGGTATGTGGATGGGGCTAGGGGATATGTCACAGAAAGGGTTTTAATACAGTTCTCACTGAGACCAAAGGGACAAAAAAGTGCTAATTCATCAGAGCATATGCAAATATATGTTCCTGATGGAGAGTCTCTCAAACACAGGCACATCTGACTGGCTGGGACAGCATTCAGTTCTTAGAAAGTTTGGTGGGAAGAAGGTGAGGATCCCACAAACCAATGTCCCATGCAAAGTCCATGGGGATGACTTAAGAGTCTGCTGAAGAGAGGAGTCTAAGGTCAAATCCTTGGATCTTCTATCCTAAGCTTACTTTGTCACATGGCTAGAGTGATAGTATTTGTTTATTTCTATTATGGTTATTTTTAGGTGCTCTAACTCCAGCTGCAGCCATTTCTTACCACAAGAATCCTTTCAAGAAACAACCTCCCCAGCAACACTGGAAATCTTTCCTGTGGAAAAAAACCCACCCAAAAACCAGCAAAAAAAAAACCCCTAACAAACTCAGCAGCCAGCAGCAGAAATCCCTCTCAAAGGCACATTCCAGCAATAAATAAACTCATGATTCTCAGAAAGCTTAGAAACTGGTGGTGGTGCTGGGATTTTTGCAGCAAGTCAGGAAAATCCATCTCTTCGTCCAGCATGGACAGCAAACTCCAGGGCCAGGAACCCCTCAGCAGTCTCCTTTGATTTCTTTTTTGTGCCTTGCCTGTGGAAAGCTGGAGCATTCATGTGTCAGGCACCATCCTGGCTAAAACACAAGCAATTGCACCAGTGAACTCCGGAGCGAAGAGCATGACCTGTTATAATCGGAGCCAAGAGCTTTTAGCCAGGCGGCGACAGGCTTGCTCTCACTGCGAAGGGAACACAGAAGGAGTGTTCATCAGACAGACTCATCAGGAGAGAGTGAGGGCCCGGGGGAAGAAAAGGGCTGGTTTCAGCCCTCTTAGAGATGGGGATGTCTGAAGCTACACCTCCCCAAAGGCCACTGGCAGCCAGGGCCGCTTCCAGCGTTGCGGTGTCATGCTCTCGGCGCGACAAACCACTTACTAAGCCAGCAGCTGCTCCCAGCATCAGTTCATCTCCGGAGCTTTCCATCCAAGCCCCATGTGGAGTGTGTTGGAGTCATAGAGAAATAAGGCTCAGAGGGACCAGGAGAGGTCACCACCGTCACCTTTGCCACCCGCTGACACAGCCTATGCAGCAAGCGTCGCATCTGAGAGGACAGCTTTGGAAACTGTTGGGAAGACACAGGCAGGAGCAAAAAAAAAAAAACAACCTCAAATAAAAAAGCCCTTTCCTGCTATAATACAGCCAGCTAACAGCAAGTGGGGCTTTAGCAGTGGATGGCCTCCAGGCATCTCAGTGGTGCATTTCAATCCTTTTTGCTGCTTGCCTTTCTTTTCAAACTTAAAGCTGATTTTCCTGGGGTTGTTTCAGAGGTCCTCAATCATTTTTCCTAGAAGTCAGTTTTTCTGAAGTCTCTTTAGCAGGACACAGAATCTGCTGCCAGGTCCTTTTTCAGGATGGTTGACCACCAGATGTGGCCTTCACCTGTGGCAATGATCCTCATGAGAATGTGGATTCTTCCAAGGGAAGGGAGGAGATAATCCTCAGCCAGGAGCTCAGCAATCTCCAGCACAACATACAGAAAATCCAGATCCAAAGAGAGATCAGATAAGAGGAGACATGGACTAGTCCTAGATGTACAAATGTGTTTTTCTTACATTAAACATAGGGTTGTTACAACCTAAATTCCATTTGTCTCCTTCTCTTGAGCTGATTCACAGTGGAAATCCAGCCTAACTGAAGCTAGTCCAAGTGCAGAGCCCAAAACTGAGGTTCTTTGTTCTGGCCTGCTGTCCGGTTGAAGCCAAAGTAGGGTAAACGGATCCCTTATTTCATAATAGGTCTCCCCCTCACACTTTGTAAGAGGTATTTTACAGCCCAGATGTAGCAAGAAGAAAAGTAGGTCTCGATTCTTTTTCTGACTTATACTTCTATAGGGATAAGCACTGTAAAACGTTAAAAACTTGGGAGTTTGTCTTCAATGTATCTGTTTTTAATGAACTATTTGTTCTACATTTGGATTACAGCTTTGTGAGCAATCAACTTCTTGATCTGCTAGCCAAACCTCTCAAAATTATATGAATATTTTTCTTTGAAGTTATTCAGCTATTAATTTTTTTCTTGCTCTTGTTCCCACCAAAGTGGTAACTGGGGTGGGGGTCGGGTGGGGAGGGAGATTAGGTTGAACTTAATGTGTTTCTTTTTGTTATCATTTGTTAATTTTAGATAAATATGGGAATTAGAGAATGTGAAAATAGGAGATTTTGACTTGAAGAGATAAACCTTTTCTGACCAAAGCAATTAAAACAATTAAGGGAATAAAATATTAATTCACACATAGTTGCAATAGATATTAATCCGGGGATTTTTTGGGTTTAGGTTTTTTTTTGTTTTGTTTTAGTGTTTTTTTTTTCTTGAAGGGGTACGCATTATTTTGCAGAAAGTCACTGGGATCTAATTAGGATCAAGATGTTAAACTGGCATTGAAAACTAGAGTGGAAGTTCTGGTACATGGTCTTCACGTGTTCAGGGTTTTTTCACCCCTGCAGGAAGCGGGGAGAAGTGGTTTGTATCAGCTGCACACTGTACATTGTTTTCTCATTCGTCACCAAATGCCAGGAGCTGCAGTAATCCATCCTGGAAGTGACAAACATATGATACCATGCGTCCTGATCCTGTGGGAGGAAGGGTGGAATTTCCTATGGGTGAAGATGCCTCAAGAAAAAGGGCTGGTTTTAAGCCTGGAGTCTCTTCCTGACTGTCCCAGGTTAGTGACGAATGGACCACAATTTCAAGTCTTTGTAACATTTCATTCAACTTCTCTAGTAATTTCTATTTTTCTTATTGTGAGTATTTCTCTGTTTATTCCAAAGGGACCGTTGTGGGTTTGGACTGTGGTAGGAATCCTTCCCACATATGGAAGACTAGGATTTTTTTATCCTTAATTTACTGATTAGGTATTTGATGCATCTGTTAGTTGTACCCTTGTTTCTCACAATCCGATATCTGTCAGAATATTCTCTGACCTTTAGCCACAGAAAAAATAATCCTGTAAAAGGATTTACAATGAAATGTGTATTTGTTTGATGAAAGCTGTTGGAATGGCAGCCATCCTCTTAAGGGCAGGATTAAGGTTACAAAGGCAGAAGGATCATTATTATTTCCTCATCTGGTGAGTGTTTGACAGTCCAGCTTCCAAGTTATCTCACATCCTATATGATTTATCCATAACTGCAAATCAAACACAAAAACATGTTTGCTGATGTTCTTCGATGAATGTTCGTAGGCCAGAGAAGTTGTGTGGTTTCCATGTCATGTGCTAGCATCTCCTCTCCTTCTTCACACCCCTTTTCAACATCCAAGGCTGAGACGTTTGGAGCAGAAGCAGAGCTGTACCCATCACCTCTGAGAACCTCCTGCTCGTGAAAACAGCTATGAAAACTGAGGCAGGCGTGGATCAGTTGCTGCGCATCCACACATAGTCACATGCAATTACACCCGTCCATGGATGTTTAATGATGTGCTTTCACTAACTTCACATCTGGGGAAAACCCTGTTGAAATTGGTTTTGCCCCGTCTGTGTTGCTTGTGAGGTTAAAGAAGCCCTCGGTTGCTGTTACGTTATGGCTGTGCAATCTATGATAGAGCTAACGCTGCATCTCCTCCTGAGGTTTGGCTGACGTGCTTTGGGCATCATCTTTCCACACATGGACAGTGCCAAGGCTTTTTTGATGGGCTGGAAAGTGTCTACTGCATAGAACAGAAAGTGTTTCACTCAGACTATCGCCAACCCGTTGTGCAGCTGGAGCACCAGCCTATCCTCTTTCAGGAGAGACACTGCTGCTGGTCAAAGCAGTATTTACGCCAGAGTTAGTCAGGGATATAAACTCATGAGAAGCAGAAAAGAACAGTGCAAGCTGCAAAGATTTACAAAGCTTGGACTTTACATCGCTCTGGGGACTGGTTCCCCGTGAGTACTTCATCCTTTGAATTCTGGATAATCTTTCTGGCTCATCTTTTCTCCAGGTGCCTTGCATCCAATATCTAGCATTCCTCTATTTGCTCTTCCTCTTCCTTTAAACTTACTCTTGCTCTCACAGGAGCACCTGCAGTATACAAAAACATAACAAAAGCACTTAATCTAGTCTGACATTTTCACTCTGGAACTTTGGCTGTTTTTCTTAAGAGAATACCTTGTTTCCTACACCCGTCAGTAGCTTCATATTCAATAGAGCTGGTAAGAAAACACATTTCCTGTCCAGGAAGAAACATTTTTTTTTTTCAAATTTGTTCTGATTCAAAATTGAGCTTATAGAAAACTGTCTTTTCAGAATTTCCCATGGAATCAAAGTTTTTGTTAAACAACTCCACCCACCACACATTAAACAGCCCCAAACAACAAAAGGATTTGCATAGACAGAGTTCAGACTATACATTTATTGTTGTAAGAGTAGTGTGACAGTGATCCTGGTTCAGTTATCCACATACAGATTTCTCATGCTTTTTCGTGTCTGGGGTATCTCCAGGGCCCTGAAGGATATGGCACAGGAGTTCTGCCATTCTGGAACAACCCCCAAAAAAACTGATGGGTTACTCCAAGACAGCTCAGATGCCAACAAACATCTGTGTGTGGGTAACAAAACCGAGCTCTGAAATGGTGGATGCCTCATTTTGGGGAGGCTTAGTCTATGAGCTCACTCCTGCCTCTGCCTCTTTGCTGAAGTTTGGTCTAATGAATCTCTCTCGGTATCAGCACCGTGCTGATTTCAGCATGTGTGCCTGTGTCTGAGAGATGGTCCACCAAGTCTCCTGCATGTCAGTGTTTCCAAACCAGAATGTAGACCTATGAAGCTTGCCTGAGTGACTAGTGCAAGTCTTGGAGCGTACGTCTGAGTGTGGGCCTTGACTCACATTTGGCATCTGTATCACACACAGCTCTCGTGTCACACCAGAAAAATTCAATTTATATCATGTTTCCCAATTCCTTGCAAAGCCTGGGCAAGACAGCCATCCTCAATGCTGCACATACACACCCTCGTATCGGTTCAGATAACTAGGAAAAAAAGAGTCACATAAAGAAAAAGAACAGAGCAGATTAAAATAAACCGGGTTGCAGGCACTGGACTCATTTCACTCACAGCCCAGCTCATTGCTTGCACTGCCTTGATAGTGCTCCCCTTCCCGCTCTTAACCTCTTCTTTTAGGCCAAGGCTGTGACCTTGGCCGGTGCAGCTCACTTTACACCTTGGCCTAATCACATCCAGAGGAGCAGAGGGTGGAATACGATAATTGACCACATCTTTATCATAGGTGAAAACAGGAAGAGTAATCACTTAGTGTGGCTGAAGTAGGTAAGGCTGGGAGTAATGAGATGGAAAGTTTAGATTGAATATCAAGATAAAATTACCCACAATACATTCTTTTAGGCGAGGGGATGTATTAAGTCTCAATTAGTGGCGGTATGATCTAATAGCTCTGCAGCTACTGACAGCATTATGATCCCTTGGCCTATTAAATTGTCTTTCAAAGAAACCGATGGAAGGCTGAACTAGATGAACCACCTGTAACTGTGAGGACTAATCCCATGATGGAGCCAGAGTGGAATAAATAGATAATTTCCATGTCACTCGTGAAAAGATACTGTACCAGGTAATGATATTGGCCAAGTTCTGTGCCTGTGCCAAGATCTTTGATGGCATTTTCAAAACTGCCTAAGTGACTTAGGAGTCCTAATCTTCTTTTGAAAACCAGTATGGTAATTTTGACATCTAAAACCTATTGTGTCACCTAGCAAGAATGAGATTCATGAAGCTCCCTCTCTCAAAAGTGCTTGGGTTTGAAATGCAGATCTAGACACATAGATTCATATTTATGTGGAGTACTGCAGGCAGACACAGGCTTGTTATGCCTGTTCTGTACAGCAAAGTACTAACAGAAAGCGTGGTAAAGGATAAATTAGGCTCCTATGCTCTTTTTTTTGGCACACAGCAGGGGCTTACCTGCAATTTGCAGTGCAAGCAAACCCCAAACCATGATGAAACTGGGATGAAGTCTCCCAAAGTGGCATTTTGTGGGATGTTTCTTTCTGAATGCATGTTCTGATGACACAGGTACTACACGAATCAGTGTGTCACTGCCAAATGTAATACATCTTTGGTACAGAAACAAGTTAGTGGCAGACAAGCATCCAGCACTGAATCTTTATGTCACTGCCACAAGCCTGAATGCTATAGAAATCCAGAGCATCAAGGGTATTATTGCAATTTGCATAAGTAGAAAACTCAGTGATTAAAAGTTATCAAAGAAAGCTATCGCTCAGTTGTCAGCTCCACAAGCAGACTCCAGTGATGTCTTTCCAGCTCCTTCATAATAATCTCCATAAGTTCTTGCTAAGAGCTGCATTGAAGTAACCTGTCATTTACTCTGTCTTTCACCAATTCAGCTCAAAGAGATGCACCAGCTGTGATCACTTGGAGTCAGAGCTGCTGGGTTGCAAAGCAACACTGCAGCTGCAGGCGAAATGTACAATTTGGAGATCTGCCGAGCCCAAAAGTCATGAAAAAAGCCGACCTGTACCACCCAGAGCACCCTGCCATCGTGGCAGGAGAAGTATCACCCTGGGAGAGGAGAGCTCTGTCTCCAGCACCCTTTGTACGTGACAAACAGGGGCACTACGTAGGAAAGGGTTCCTTGATGTGTGGTGTCTCGTCTTCCCTTTTTGTGGTTTCTGCTGGCCTCTGGTGTAGAAGCAGGGTGAACAAAAGGAAAACAGCTCCTGGTGGGTATGGAAGACCTGATGTTTTGTTGGTGATAGGTAAGTCTTCGTCTGATTTGGTTTTCCCAATAAGTACTGCCGAGTGCCACAAAACCAAGGAGGTGTTATAAAGCTCCCTCAGACAAGATGATGTCATTTCTAGCCTACATGTGCTTTGGAAGGACAGAAAATGCCATTATCAGCCAAATATGACCTTTCAAGGTAAAAAATGAGACTGAAACATAGCCTGTTCTTCCCATGGCAATGTTTCTGTACCCCAGAAAGCTACTCCTCATACAAATGCTCTCAGGTGGCTGGACATTCAAGATTTCACTCTAATATCTGAGTGCAAGTGTTTAATATAGACCGGTTTAGCACAATTGTAAGTTAGTGCAATTTTACTGAAATCTCTAGAACTCACACCCGTCTTGCATCTCTTTTTCTGCCAAGCAAAACTCATTTGTTGAGGCTAAAAGTGAGACCAGCTTTCCTGCTGACACTCAGGGGAGGGGGCAGCCAGAATGGTTCTGTGGGCTACAAGTCCTGCTGTTGAGCTTCACTCAGACATTTGTCCCCTCTCTTCATTTCATTACCCTTCATCTAATGACTGATATCTCTGGGTGTAAAACACAAACACCGCTGTGACAAAGTTGTCTCCAACATTTGGGCTTCTTGGAAATCTCAGCCTATCAACAGCTAGTGAGTTCTTGGAGCTAAGTGGGATAATTACATTTTCTTCTATGGAACTAATTAGAGGCTGATAGCATTATCACAATTATCTGATTAAACTTTTGCTGGCTGTCCTCTAGAATAGCTTCCAGTCCTCTTCAGACACTAAAAAGCATGAAGCTATGAAACAACGGTAGCGATGCTGAGAGCTTCCTTGGTGCTGTCATTGCCAACAGCTGGGGTGCCAAATGGTTCAGGCCTTCCTCAGCCAGGAAATCTGTATTAATCTGGAACCAAACAGGTGAATGAAAAAGGCATGGGGCATAAGCAGGACAAATAAAAACCCAAGTCTTGTGGGCTATTCTCCAGTGTCATGGTTCCTGGCCAGTGGTCCAGGCTATGCTTTCATGTATCATGGCACACCAGAGTCAAACCTCATCCTCAGGACAGCTTGATTAGACTAAGGATCTGTCTCAGTGTAGTTAGCCTCGTGAACTCGACCTAGTTTGTTATATTGCTAATCTCTAAGCCCATTACATCCAGAAGCATTTAAAACTTAATTTACTAAGTGAATTACGAGAGAGAAAAACAACAAAGGAAGGAGGAAAAAAAATCAAATAATAAAGAAATCCAAGCTATTAAAGCGTGCTTCTGGGGAGCAGAGGTATGTGAGACCTCTCAGTGTGAGTTAACCTGAATGGTTTTTTCCATATAACTGTGTTGGGACATAAGTCTCTTGAAGTTTGAAAAAGCATGTGGTCAGACTGGCACCTAGATTTTGGAGCCTGAGTGACTTATCTGGGCTTTATGATATCAATACCTGAGCACCCCAGTTTTCAGATTTAAACAGATGCAGGCAACTGTATTATTTCCAGATCAAACGTGGAGGCACAGAGAGCTAGGTAATCTCTATTGGCTTTACCCATATCGATAGCAAATCTGTGACAAAGACAGAAAATGAGTCTGAAGCCTACCTGGCCTACAGAGGCCTTCTTCTCTTCTGTAACTCATCTTTCAGCTCTCAGTCGAAGATTTTGAAGGTTCAAGCAATGCATGCAAAGAACTGCCTCTCTTTCCAATGAATGAAACACCACTGCCCTGAGTTCTTCCAGAGCAGGGATGAAGCTCTGTGGTTCATTGAGCCCAGTTTTTCAGTGCCTCCTGCTTTGGGTTGAAGCTTCAAGATTGAACAAGCTTCACAATTCATCTCAGCTGCTTGCACAGTGACATCATGTGGAATTGCACCCTAGCCCAGTGCGAGACCCTGATGAGCTCCCCAGAGAACCTGGCCCTGAGCTGGGTTTGCAGCCCAGCCCAAACGAACCTGGCTTCTGCTCTTATTCTCAACTGCTTCCCACGCCTCCCGTGTTTACTCTGGCAGCAGATACCTTCAGTGCCCAAATCTCATAAAACATAAATATGATCCCAAACCACATCACTTGGTTTTGGATCAAGATTCGAATTTCCAAGCATTTCTGAGTCCAGGATTTCTATTATTTGTCCTGCCATAGACATGAAGTCACCCTAGAAATGCACATCTGGAAAACAGACAATTTCCGATCATTCAAGAGAGGTTTTGGATTCACGGGTACATCCGTTTCTGCATCTAGCACAAATAGTGTTATGCCAATATTTCACTAATGTTTGTAAATGCAATGAGCTTTCTAGGTCATACTAGAGCACTGGTAGGAACGAGGCCCCTTTTTGCTCTGAGTTAAGATATGGTGTTCAACCCCAGAAAAAAAGAAAAAAAAAAAAAGTTCCTAAATGACATTTTCAAGGTTATAAGACAATCTATTACAAAACTGAGAGCAGGACCTGTAAATCCAATGTTTCATTAAGAGGGTGGAACGTCATAATAGAATAGAGGATATTGTCTGTTGGCAAATGCTATGAATCAATTTATTTTATTCCTGGGTACATGTTCATGTGAAATTGGGCTAACTTTCCTCTCTGTCAAATATAATACACACAGTTCTGGCAACATCTGTTTCGTTTCACTTGCTAGAGCTGTGGGACTCTAGACTCAATAAGGTCTTTCCAATTCAAAGAAAAAAAGCTCCCAGGAAAGCTAGCCAGGAGCCCCTGTTTTTACAATAGATTGCTTGGCTTGTTGCAATCCATTCAGCCAAACTTTTTTTTATAGAGTTTGAGAGCACTGTGTGAATACCAAGTAGATGAACTCTGATTAGCAGCTTCCCTTGGAAGTCTCCTTCTTGCAGCTCTGATTTGATTTAATCTTGTCTCAGGTAAATAAAAGGAACAAAGTGGAAATGGCCTTTGACCCGCTAATTAATCACTTGCTTCTGTTAACTATTCCACCGTCAATGTTATTAAGTGGCAGCATCTGAGGGTAAATAGGGAACCATGTAAAGAGGCTTAAGTGCCATCTGTCCTTACCTGCTAAGGTTCTTTTGGGGTTTGGAGTTGATCCCTTGGTCTTATTGCCTTTTTTTTTTTTTTTAATCTTAGGAACAGATTTGTGTGCAATATGATTAAAATACACAGCTGGCCAATTCAGCCCTAGCTCCATGGGTGTTTGAAGGCACTCAAGCAAGTGTGGTTACAGATGTACTGTTTATCTCTCAGTGATCAGGGTAAGGAAGGCAGAAGCTGCTGTCACACGCAGGGATTAGCAATAGGTAAGGTGTGTGTTGAATATTAGCAGGGAAGTATTTATTCATACAGCCCTGATGAGGACTTGTAATGAATGACAAATACTCCTTCCAAGAACAAGCCTGGAAGATCACTATCTGATAGTACTCTTTCTGTCGGACCAACTGGTAGCATAGCTTTAAGTCTATTCATTACCCTGTTCTTATAGCACATATTTTGTCCTATGCAAGCAATCAGAGGTAAGTTTTCCACCTAGATGTCATTTAATTCAAAGTAAACAACACAGGAAGATAGGTTTCATTGGTCCATCTCTGGGAAGTGAGTGAATTGCTCCTGCAGGTGAATTGAAGGGTAGAGAATCTAGCCACTGATGCTTACAAATGCTCATGCAAAATGATTGTGCTCTCGTTCACATGTCTACTTGCATCTTACTCCCTATTATGTGATCTTTCTATGCCTGGATGGGTGCTTGTTTCTATAAGGTGGCCTGACACCAGCCTTACTCTTCAGGTTTCTACTTAATATGTAAGGTCAGCTTTTGGGTAACCTATTATTTTGTAACAAGGATGCACTATATTTTTGCAGAAAGAAAGATTAAATTTGGTTGTGTGTAAGACCGCACAGCACATATCTCAGAGTTCAGTAAGACTAATGTTTTGCACTGCTCACAACTTCATGTCCACGAAAAAGCAGGGTTATACAAGGTTCTGACACCTTCATGACGGAGGTGGAAGTTGTGACACTTGTCAATTTTCAGGATTATGGGCCCTAAATATAAGGATCTTTAGACATTAAACCAGACCCCCATACTTTAAGAGTCCAGTCATAAGCCATCGATGTTCTCAATGATTTTTATAGCCTTTACGCCGGATTTCTTGCTGAGCAGATTGAGACTATTTACTCAAAATCCTTGCGAAAATGCAATCATTGTTGCTTCTTTGCTATGAACTATCCACAAATGTGGGCGGGCTGTTTGAAATCTTCATACTCACAGTGCAGACGCAAAAAGCTGTACGATTGGTGGAGATTCACCAACCGGTAAAATGACCCTTGAATAAAAAGTGGCCAAGTCATTGGAGTTGCACTAATGTAATTGAGGTTACAGCCAGGCTACTAAGGCAGAGTCCTTCCCTCTACCTCGATGCATCAGAGAGCAGAACCTGGCCCAGAGCCTGTAATCAGTTTGAACAATCTGTTAGGTGCTTTGGGATTTGGAGGTGAAAGGTGCTATGTAAATGTCAGTCATCATTTGCTGGAGCACTACATCCAGGCTGAGAAGTACAGCCTGCCAGAGACACTTCAACAGGGTGTTAGGAGCGATCTTCTTGCGAAACATATTGCACTAGATGTATGGATGTTTGTTGAGCAGAATCACGTAATTCTGGTTACGATAAGTCACCTCACACGCTTTCCTTTTTCTCCCTATTTTATCTAATTTTCTCCCAAGTTTTCTTTAGTTTTTAAATAAATCGAAACAAATAGCCATGTACAAAGATATTTATTTACACAAAAGAGGTGTGATCCCAGCTCCCTAAAGCTTTTTACAGAAAATAACAGAGCCGAGTGAATCATTTAAGCTAGTTGGCTTATTTGGTTGTGAGTTGCTCTTTTTGGTTCATTAAAGGTTTATGAGCCAATCACAACATTCTCACATGCATTAGTTATCGAAAACAACCTGTGAAGTAATGAATAGCTCACACAGGGGCTGGGGAGGACATTTATTGCTGAGACTTCAAAACACACACTGCATCTATTGCTTACGCTAGTCACCTGGTTGTCTCACTGCTTCCTGATTGTATTACTTAATTAATTAACCAACACAGTGTGAATTTTGAGTATTGCACCCATGTATGTGGCTTGATGGTTGCTCTCAGGGATATTTAGTGCCTCAGAAGACTTGAATCTAGGCCCAGATAAACAAGTCAGTTCCAGGAGAGGGGATGGGCCACAAACAGCCTCCTATATTGATGTGATTTTTCCTTCAGTGAGTATTTGTGGCTTTATGTTCCAGCTTTGCTTTCAACAGGCTAAAGCCTTCTAAAAGTCATGGCAAAAACAAAGGAGGGACTGTCCTCTTATTTGGGTCCCCTGTGACACAAAGCACCTTTCCAGGGGAGAAACTGAACACCTGCAGAATATTTTTCATGCCATATGGCACCGATGAAGGGACTCCCCTTTCCTCCTCTAGGGGAAGAATAGGTGTGGAAGAGGGAGATGTTGGGTGGCTGTGCAGAAAGAAGGCAACAGGGCTCAGGAGGGATGAGAAGGCTTTCTACCTTAAGCCACAAGGCATGGGGAGACCATGGGGAAACATGAATGTGGATCAGGTGAGGTTGCTCTCCCAGGAGTTCCCTACATGCTGTGTTCTCAGAGGGCAATTCAGAGCTGTCTTGACGTTGTATTCAGGAGGGGTCTGGGAAAACCAGGTTCAAGAGAGCCTCTGTGAAGACTTTCTCACATCTCATTGTTCCTCCTTCTGTGATTATTCAGTTCTTGATTTCCATTTTCCTCTTTTCACTTTTAGTTTCTATTTTATCATAAAAACAAAGATAGGAGCTGTTTATGTTTTTCACCTCAATTTTGAAGGTGGAACATGCAAAATCCTTTCACCTATGACATACAAATCCAAGCTTTCCTTGCAGCGTGCTGTTAGTATAATTTAATTTCAGTATCTCTAAAGTGAAGGAATATTCTCCTCTATGTTTTTGTAAGTTTGCACATGTAAGCAGCATCCAGTACCTAAGAATCACAGAGGTAAAGTTCTCAGCAAAATCACCTGTGAATAGACCAACCCGTAAGCAACACTCTAAGTTTTGTACATACATTATTTTGTGTGTGTTTGCATGTTGACAGAGCATGGTTGTCTTTTATAAGCTTTAGAATGCTTACAAGCTAGGAAAAGGGAGATGCAGGAAACAGCGGCTATTTCTGGAGTGATCTTTTTGGAACACAGTTGCTTTGGTTTGATCTATTGAATAAGAAGGTCAAGAAAGGCAAGAGAAGAAATAAAATTCTTGTTGTTGGAAGTGCAATATTAAAAAGTTATTACTAAGAAATTAGCTTCTTCGGTTTTGCACGTACCATAGTTCTTAGAAAGTTATTTTCCTGTTTGAGGGCTGAAAAAATAGATATCATTCTTGGGCACCAGGAATTTTTTTCTTCCTCCCCTCCTCAACACTTAAAATCAAGATTCGACTTTCCCACCTTGTCAACAGGGCAAAGGAGTTTTTAGTTTGTTTTTTTTTTTAATGAAAAAGTACCTAAAAATAATTATTTAGGTCACTCAATAAAGGCATATTCTTTAAAAAATATGTTCTGGACATAAAACAATCATTTAAAAATTAGGGGAAGATGAGACATCCCTCCACCTGCTAATCTTTGATTTGAGCATTTATCATATACTGGTAAATTTAAAGAGTGAACCTGTTAGCAGAGGCCTTCGTAAAATGATGGTGCTATTTATGAGATATCCTTGTGGCTTCAACCCCTTGGACAGAGTGGGGGAAAAGGAACCAGCTTTTCTTGCGGCACCTCTTTGTTACATCTCAGCTGAGACCTTAGAGCTGAGCCTGTGCAATTTTTCTTCATCAGCAGGCTTAGGTCTTCCTAGAAGATGTTGAGAACGGTGATCACTTTGGGAAAGTACATGTGAATATCATAGGAAGGTGAAAGAAGAAAAAAGCTTAAGTAGTAGCTTTTGCTAAATACAATGTAAATTGCTCAAAGGTACATTTAAAGGAAATTGGTCATAAATTCTTAATTATTTTCAAAGTTTGGATGCAGCCATATGTTAGCAGCAGGAGTCCAAAATAAAGTCAGACTTTGGAAATGTCTTAAAAATTTCTTGTTCACACAAATATGAACTCATAAATTAACCATGCATTTAGCTGAATATCCCGCCCACATCAATATGATCTTGTGTCACAACTAAGTGGTGTAAATTTTTGTTATTCATATTAGAAGTATGAAGCTAAATGCCAGCTTTAAGTGAAAAGTACCCACCACCAACCCCTAATACAATATACATGCAGTGCAGCGTTCTGCTTCAAAACTGCATTAACATGTAGCGATAAAATAGTCAGTTTCAAAACACATACTTACATGAACTTGCAAAAAACACATGAACTTGCAGGAGTTTAGCCCAGCCTCTCCAGCTTGACTTCCTTTCCAGAATGACTTTCCTGTTTCATTCCCAATGCCTGTCACTAACATCTTGCTTTATACTCTGAACCTCCCTTCCCATCAGAAGTAGGGGAGGGTGGCACAGCAGATACTTCAACCTGACCATGGTGCTGGCAGACCAAAGCACTATCCCCTTTATCTCCCTCTATCATTTGCTGTAGTTAACAAATTAGTGCCCACCTTGGTTCCAGGCTCTGCTCCTTCCATCATGAAAGAGGTTACTAGGAGTTTTATGGCAACGCGTTTGCTGTTACTGCTGCCTCCAGAAGAGACAGCCCTAAAGGAGAAGATAATAAGGCTCCTAGTCTCAGCCGTATGATTATCCTGTGCTAATGTCGCCCACTTCCCCCGGAGTGTAGAACTTGTAACTATTACATGACTTTCATTTTTACATATGTAAGGAAAATGCCTCGATTCCCACAAGCTGTCAGTTAATGTTACAATGCTTAACTGAGAGGCTGCAAGCATCACCCACTCCTTAAAATGCTAATGATCTGCCTCAGATGTGTGATCACAGAAGCCCATGAGCTGGGCTGTTTTGTAGTCCCCTTGTTTTTTTAGCTTATAGCAAGGATCTTGTGCTGCGTACTTCTGGGTTTGTGGTTTGTTTGTTTGTTTGTTTGGGGTTTTCTGGGGTTTTTCTTTTTACTTGTTTGTTGGGGTTTTTTTTTTAAGCCTTCTGTGTGCTTCCTAGGTCAATTGGGAAAAAAAAAAAAAAAAAGGAAGATCACGCTTAAGCATTTCTAAGTCATCAACAGAGTGAAAAGCAGGAATAAAATATCACAAGGAAAACCAGAATGGGATATACTGCAGATGCAGAGATAGGAAACATCAGTTTATCTAATCTTCTGCTTGCAGTGCCCAGCCCCACAGAGCTTCAGATCAGTGTCTGAAGTTGTCTGTCTTGCTCTGTTATTGAGAGGCAAAAAGCTGAAGTTCTCCTGGAATTTTCTGTTTCTGAGGTTCAAATTCATTGTGCAACACTCGAGAGCATGTCTATTCTTGGTATGGGAAATTCAGTCTGGTGATGGGGCTGAGGTTAAGGAACAAAAGAAAACATGTCTTTTTCTCCAGACCTTCCTCCCCTAGAAATAAGCGTCTCTTGGTAAATATGAAATATCTGATTGTTGCCTTAGTAAGGGTTAGGTGCTGAGCAGCACGGTCCCACAGAAACATTCAGGAACTAAATGAAAATTAGTTTCAGTACAAGCCTCAATACATTTGCAACCCAGACTAAGGTCAGCGTTTGGAAATCTAGAGAATCTGAAAAGTCAACTAAAATGTCGACTTCCTTGTCAGTAAAAGGCAATAATAATTAAATCGATAATCATGCCCTAGGATGCTCTTAGGGGGTTTTTGAATGGCCCTTGTGTGTATCAGTCTTCATATGAGTTGTACTTACTAAGTGCAACACACATTTTTGTTGCCATACCTATCAGAATTTTTATTTATTAGGGAGCTTGTTGCTGTTGACACTTTTAAATTTTACATAAAAAACGCCCACAATAATAATACTACTCTGTGCAAAGTGTCAGTATTATTTTGAGATGAGTACCTTTCCCTCTTTGCAGTGACTAACTTAACTGTTCAAAATGGCCACTATCCCATTCTCTCTGTGCCAATTAATCTTTTTTTTAATTTTTTTTTCTTCATGGCTGTACAGCTTCAAATAAAAGGAGACCTGAAGTTTCAGAGCCTCATCACCCCTGAACTTTTGTTTGAGATTCAGTATGGACTGTCCCCTTGATGAGATAGATTTAAGAAGACCTTCTTTAAAAATCCTGCCAGGGTAGTGTGGGATGGTGTTGGGATTTGATGGTTTGAAATGTGGAAACCTGTCTGAGGTCTCAGCTGAGGCTTTGAAGGCTTTGGGAAGATACCTACACAGGGAATTGGACTCCCTTCTTTTGTGCCTCATTCTTAGGCTAGAAAATAATGTTCAGGCTGTCTGTCTTTCCTGGGGCAAGTAATTGAGCATTCAGTGTATTTCACCTTTATTGGTAAGGAAAAGAGGTGATAAAAGAATGTAGTCTATTCCTTAGGTTTTTATGGTGTCATTTCAATGAAGTTAGATGTTAACTACTTGCATGAAACACTTTTTAATGGAACACACTTTTGCCAGATGGAAGGAAGTATGCCACTTGCTGCTATTTTATTTTTCTGCATTTCCCTCAAGGCTCCATCTATATTACAGCCATAACCCAATCCCAAAACCCAATCACAACAAGGTTGCCCTCTTACCCCATTGCAAAATTCTTAACAGTTTCTGAGCTGAAGAGGTCTAACCAAGTTTCTGAAACAAGGTGGGATGTTAGAGGGTGCCTAATACCACTTGCAGTTCAAAGATTTAGCAAGATCAAAAGGACCTGTTAGCGCCTCATCAGTCCTCCTGGTTCAATCATGTTGAACCATGTTTTCTGGCTGAGGTTAGTTGTGTTCTAACCCAGGTTTTAGGTTCACATCTCTTAACATGCAGCTGTGTGAGCATCATATTCAAGGGAACGCTATTCCTCGTGATAATAATACTGCAGGATCAAGGGCCCAGCAAAAATACTACTTCTTGTCTCTCTTTCCCCTTCCCAGGAAGTAAAGCTTGGCTGTAAGCCTGGCTTGTAAAACCTTGACCAGCTCCAAAAT
This sequence comes from Leptosomus discolor, assembly GCF_034619465.1. Classification (NCBI taxonomy): domain Eukaryota; kingdom Metazoa; phylum Chordata; class Aves; order Leptosomiformes; family Leptosomidae; genus Leptosomus; species Leptosomus discolor. The sequence continues at coordinate 88,744,705 of NC_141419.1, read as the reverse complement.
TTGACAAAGGTAACGGTATGTGGGTTCATGTGATTTTCTTTCCCTTGGGGCAACAGAACCTCCTGAGACCATGCAGGTCTCTGCCTCAAATTGGCTGATGGGTTGGGGATTTGGGAAGGGTTTAATGAGGGGGTCACATATTTGACACTGTGTTTTCAACCCATTTTTGGCTGTAGCTTGCAGTGCCATCAAGACTATGGTTGCAAAGACTCAGCCCAGGGTTTGACTTTTTGTAGTTATGAGCATCTGCTTCTTCCTGCTGCTAAATCTGCAGTAATGGGTGCTGAGTGCTTAGGAGTGTGAGCCCTAAAAGGATTTTACCTTTCCTAGCTTTTCATTGCCCAAGGCAACGCAGTTGCCTAGAAATAGTTAAAGGTGCTCCTTGTAAAGTCTCATTCTCCTTTTAAGGGTCATAGTTATCTCCATTTTAAGGCTGAACTGAGATTTAAATTTAACTTAATGTTATTGAGATGCAAATCACCCTGGTCTCATAAGTATTATGTGTTTAAACCATATTTTTCATCATGAAACTCTCTTTTTTTTTTAAAAGTGTTTCCCCTTAAGTACATTTTTCCATTAAACTAAATATATGTTTAATTTTTTTCTCCTCCAAAGGCAAGGTCCTTTCAACTCATGCCAGTGTTATTACTTCTCAAAACGAGTTTCATCTTGATCCATAAACATTTTATGCCAAGAATAATGCTGTTTTAAAGACAATAAGTGCCTATTTCTGCCTGAGGCCATCGGAAACCCTGTAAAGGAGGCAGTAGGAATTAAAGACACTTAATCATATTTCCCCATTTTTAACTGTTATTTTTTTTACACTCTGAAGCAGTTTTTCTATCCTTGCTGAGTCCTATTGAATGCCATAAATCTTAATTAAAGATGTAATTTTTTTCTTTATGAAATCTGAGCTGGAAAGAACATTTCTTATTTTTAAGACTAGCACTGTGTGCAGGCTCATAAAACAAACAAGACTTTTACACTAGCAGGGCTTCAAAACCAGTTATTGCTGCCATCATGCCGAATTGGTTCCATAATTATTATTATTGTTGGGTTTCGTGTTTTTATGATTATTATTAATGCCTGAGCTTTACATTTCCTATGCACAAGACATCATGGGGAAAATAATAACTTACACAATGTGCGTATCTGTATGGAAAATGGAGGAAGGCTTACAGAAATATATGCAGCAGCACAGGGTTTTGTTTTTAATATATTCATTATAAGGTGGTGTGATTTTTGTTGGTTTGTTGTTTGGTGGGTTTTTTTTTTTATTTTTGTTCAGGAGCTGTTTCAGTTAGTAGACTTAAATAACCGACCTTGTTTGGTGTAAACTTGCATCAGTTTATTGAAGCCAAGAGAATTACATTGCTTTATACTGCTACCTCTGATAATGTAATTTTCCTAGTTCCACATACTTTTCCTATTGAGAGGAAGTAGGACAGCGAATTTTCACTGTCTTATCTGTATTGGTGGGAAGAAATAGGTACTCCATACCTCTCAAGATGAGTCTGTATTGGTAGTATCTTTCTGTAGCTGAAATGGGAAACACCACAGAAGCGTTTTGATCTGAAGAGCATTAAATTCAGTGGGAAGGTTTGTGTTGGCTCTTGGTAACAAGCAGTATTTGCTCTGATTTAATGGCAACCCCTGGAAGAATATCATTTGACATTCTTGGTCAGACCACTGAGGCGTTTTAACAGTCCACTCCAAAGTCAAGGAAAATCAACATGAAATTTCCAAATAATTTCACCAGCTTCTTACAGACTAATTAAGACGGATATCATCGCTGTTCAAGTGAACTTCCCTTGCAATGTGGATGGTAGGAAGCACTGGTTACCAGGTTATGATGACTTCCCAAGCACTTCTCACCACAGAAACAGACTGATGCCATGAAAGAGGAAGCCATCAAACGTAACAAATTATGGAGAACTTCTGGTGTGGAGGAAGTAGCAGTACAGGCACATCCATAAACGTAGTCCCTCTACGCATAGCTTCCAGCCTGGCAGACGCTTAGGGAGTCCATTGACTTTCCATGGGATAATTTCAGACTTTGTGTTAAGGTTAGCTATGTATTTACATACTAACACACTTGTGGTCCTGCTGGTTGGTAATGATATGTCCATTTACGTTTGGCTCTTGTACTTGGAGTTTTTCCAGTTAATACTGGTATGGCTCTGCGTTTTGGGAAATAGAACAAAAGAATGGCTAAAAGTATTGCACGCCAAGGAGCAAGCTGTTGGTTAAAGGTGTGAGCTAGCGTACAAAAATGTAATTCTTTGGTCATTAAGCACATGAGTAATGTTGCTCCTGTGAGTAATGCTGCTAAGTCAACAATGAAACATTCATGTGAATAAACCTGCCTATGGCTAAGTCTTTGTGGGGGTGCAACCTTCACCTTCTGCTGCAAGGTCACTGTGTTTCCACAGCTGCCGAGTCAACCAACGAGACACCAGTGGCTTTTATTAGGTACTCATAGTTACTGTTCCTTAACATAACATGACCTTCCTCAATGAAGCCTGAATCAAAAGGCCACTGATTTACTAGCTGTGAAGTGATGTTTCCTCACTGGCATCTAATAATTTATTTAAAATATCATTTTACAAGGCAAATCTCTAGTTATTTTGGGTTCACATCTCTGCTTTCAAAGGCATTTTGGAAGATAACAAAAAGGCAAAACGAATATGTTTCCCATCACTGACTAAGCAAGAATACTAGTCGCAGACTTTGTTTTGTGTAGGTTTCATGCTTGTGGCTACAGTATCTCACTTCCACATGCGTAACGAATCTGGGAGAAAAGCAGGAAGCACATACACTGTATCGCAAATCAGTTGCTGTATTGGGTAGTTTCCATTTCATACATTATAATAATTATATTGTTCACAGCTATTCTGAAGCTTCTCAGTGAAGGATCATAATTTTCATGCTTGCTGTATTTTATGAAGGTTAAAAAAGCCTGTGATGGGAGGGAAAAAAAAAAAACAAACAGCTGATAGCTTTTCTCTTAAGGTGGTATAATTTGGGGGGCAAGGATCTTGAAAGAAAGATGAAACTTTCTTCTAAGGATACCCTGATAATTACTAGTAAAAGAAAAGATGAGAAGCATTCTGGGGTCATGGACGGCGGGGAGGAAATGTGGTTCTGAGTGGGGCCACCTAATTAGGGAAGCTGGTTTGAGGACAGTATGGATTAATATTTCCTAAACATTAAAAATCCAGATCAGGTGTTTGGACAAAACCCAAATTTAAAAAAAAAACCCATAAAAAAAAATCAAAGGATCATCTTGTGCAGCAGTACTCCAACAGGCTCTATTTATGACAAAAACCTCTAAGGAAGAGGTTTCGACATTGATTGCTTGGTCATTTCTTTTTCTTGTTTTCCTTGCGCTCTCTTTTTTTTTTTTTCCAGTTACGTTCCTGGGACTGTGCTCCTGTTTGATCTCACAAAAATTTTGTCTGTCATTTCACAGACCCCATTCTGACACCTACTAGGCACTCAGCAGTCCGTATACTACAGGCTGGGAAACACACGACAGCACAATTTCTCCAGGATCCAGCCAGCTTTGTTTGCTATGACGCTGTGATCTTGCAAGCTCTCGAGTGTACAAGTAATTTACTGCAGGTGAGCAGGGAACTGACATAGGTCATTTTGTGTTATTTTAGCTTAATTAATTTTTCAGTTCATGACATATCTTGTTGAAAGCTGATTAAATGTGGTTTTGATTGACTGTCATATCACTTTTTTTTTTTTCAAAAATACTGATGAGAAGAACCCCTCCAAATCATAATGTTAACAAAACATCTTCCACTACGTCTGACAAAGGTTAGTGAAGTTTGCCCATGTTTTTCAGTGTTTTGCTTTTTTGTTATTTTATCAGCTATGCACATATCCATATATGTACATATACATACCTACATATGTATGCATATATAGAGATATATACACACACACATATACATAGAAAGTTATCTATTTTCTTATTGAAGTCCTAAAGGTAAGTAGTGGGTACTGAGGTAGGATAATGTTAAAGCTATGTTTTGAGGGCAGCTTAAAGCCGACTTTTCCATACAAATATTTTGTGTACAGCTCGCAGGTTGAAAGGGTAAATATGACTTCTGGATTGGTACGGATATGTACTTTATTCCAAACCACTGATGCAGTAATGCCGTTGAAACCAGATGTCTGTTCAGTATCTGCAGAATGGTCAAATATTTCTGATGAGTGCAGCTGATGAGGTTCATTCTCCTGCTGGCAGTCTGGTGAGGAAAACACTGCTGGTTTTGTTGTTTTGGGTTTTTTTTTTTTTCAGTAAAGCTTCTGTTCCTTTGCAGTAGTAAGCCTAGTACTACTAACCAAACCTGAAGAGAGTATTACTGTTTTCAACAAGGATTAGAATAAACATCAGCACTGGGATGCATGGACAGGTCTAGGTGTAGGACCTTAACTTATTGCCTTGCACTTATTCTATGCCTTAATAGAAATTCTACATTTAGGTTTCTGAATCAATTTATTTCCTAAATTCACTGACACTTTAAAAAAAAATACTGTCATCCAAGGACTGCTTCATACCCGAAAACATCATCTACGCTGTTCTAGATATTAGAATTGTTTATTTAAATACAAAATATCCTCTCTGTTGTGACCTCAGAGAATTTCAGATCAATATACAATGCTGGACAGGGATCTACTGTGAGTTGAATTATAAAAGCAGAAGCTGAAAACCATCAGGCTTTACGTGATGATGATGGCATCGAGATCTGCTCTGACAGCTAAGGTTTATGGCTTAGGTCCATCTTTATAATGACATTATGTTAAGTTTAAAAAAGACTTCCCAGCAACTTAATAGGCAAATTATAGCCAATAATAATCAGCTCCTAGCTCAGTCTCTTTTTCAGTGGGTTTAAACAATGCAAGTACTTTAATTACATTATAGTTTATGCAATAACATATTTGTCAAGGTTAATGTTTTAATAAAGAAACAATAATTTTCTGATAATTAAATAACCGATGAATAAAATTATGTATTCATAGTGAGAAATGGCTGGTTTGCCTTGAATAGATACAGACACATTTTCACAAGCCTGTGAGCTGTTTGTCTGCACATCTGAATATAAGATGCTCCGGCTCTGAATAAACCAAAGGACACCATTACCTCCTGGTGAAGGTGATAGAGGGAGTTGTTGACTTCATTTGAAGGGGATTGCGGTGCACAGCCAGGGAGGTGAGCAGTCCCCAACTGCACAAACACACAGTCATGTTTGCACATGTACAAGAAGTGAACCTGATCTTCTGAGTCAGGTTCATGAAAGTGCTGTGCATCTGGAACTCCAGACTGCTAAAAAAAAAACAAAAAGAGGGGAAAAAAAAAAGAGAAAAAAAAAGAGGAACCATATATACCTGTAGGAGTCTACCTAAGTGAATTGGACTAAGTTGTATAGAAAAGTCTTCCATTGCAATAAAACCAGAGATGTTCATCTTTCATTATTTCACCATTTTCGTGAGCATATTCCCTTCACCTCCTTTTTCATCTCTCAGTCAGTTTCTTAACCAAAAAGTATCTTCTGAAAAAAAAAACTTCATAATAAGTAAAAAAAGTATTCCAGGGGTCGGCCGAAAGTCCAGGTGTTTTGAACAGGTAAAGGTGAAAGGCATCAATTGAAGTTGTTGCCATCAGATAAAGTTTTTTACTTTGAAAAGGTAAAAATATTTCCCTCTGACTTTTTTTTTCCTAAATAGATTTTTGACCAGTTTAAAAAAAAAAAAATTTTTTAGTAGAATGTAACCAATAATAACCCATGTAGTGTACATACATTTATTACCTTCTTATCTTCTCTATATAAAAGCCAAATATAATATTTCACTTCATCAGAAATGAATTATCTTTGGTTTTAACTAAAATATTTTTGCAGTCTTGCTCATCTTGACTTTTACAATTTTAGTGTGGTGCACAAGAGAACATATTATAGTTACACACAGATTATTTGTATCTCTAAATGCTCTTCCTTTCATTGTGCCTCATCTGCTCACCGATGTTCATGACGGCCCTGCAGCAGCCTGGCACAGGAGAAGCAACCTGCACAGCAGGCAGGAAGCTCTCGTGCTCCTGGTTGTGCTGTGGCCTGACTTTGCACGGTGAGACCCAGCTCTTCTGAAAGAATCAGTTGGTTATACAACATATGACCTAGCTGGAGGTTTTAAAACAAGCTGTGGCCTCTGGCATATGACAAGACAAAAGTGGAGCTCAGGCCGTGTGGGAAAACTGCCGCCTGTCATTAACGAGTGTCATCTGTCTCCAGAGCAGTGTAATAACACATACCATGCCTTTGGGGCCTGCAGATGTGACAGGAACTGTTGGGTTGGGGTTTTTTTCAAGCTGCATGAATGGGAGTATTTATCTGTTTTGTCTTATAGTGAAGGGTCCAGTAAGCTGGGTGGACCCTTCCCTCAAGTTAGTTAAGACGCAGTGCAGTTGGGTGAATCAGACTCATCCCATTAGGGTGATGTGCAAGACAGCTACAGCAAGGTGAGCGAAGGTGGCTGAAGAAGTGTGACCTGTGGTGGCCCTGCTCAGGGTTGGTGTGTTGGCCGTGTGGAAGGGAGCTCACCTCTGAGGCTCAGAAACGAGGCTTTGGGCATAGAGCTGAGGGAAGTGCTGAACCCAGCAACATTTAATACGTATTTTCTCAGGACAGGCTTGCTGTATAAACCACAGAAAACTCAGGTTTCAGCCTACCAGCTGTAACCATTCTTGTTACCTGGTGTTGCACACTGTATTTTGAAGGCAATAAGGCTTACGCTTATGACAGGAAATTGTCACAGATGCAATTACGCGTACTTTACGGTTAAATTCCGGTGCAATATGTATTACCACCCATCAATTACAATAATCACCATACAGATACAATCTGTTCTCTGATAAAATGCAGAGGTTCACAACACACCGTACGTTGTGCTCACAGAGAAAGCCCTGCCTGAGACTCAACGCCCTTTATCCGCTTTAATTGTTATTACTTCTAGCTGTGTGGTACCTGGGGGATAATTATTCTCATATTGTATGTTCTGAAAGGGGAGAAGCCGTTCAGGCAGCTGAATTGGTAAAATGAGAACTAGCAATCTGAACGGGGGTAAAAGGTTGTCCACTCCTGTCCAGGTTCTTCTTGCTGGTTGAAAGGCCACCTCTGAATCGGATCACAGAATAATTCAGGCTGGAAGGGACTGTTGAGGGTCATCTACCCCAGCCTATCTTGTTGCATGGGGTTAGCCTATCCCAGATACTGAATTCAATTTTGGGAAGTTTCTGCCAGCCCATTTCTCCAGGCCATTAAAGTCCTTCTCAATAAGAGCTTTGCTCTGCAGCATGTGAACCTCTCAGGTCAACTTGGCATCATCCACAAGTTTGCTGAGAAGGCAGCCCAACCCATTGTCCAGGTTGTTAGTAAAGAGCTTAAACTGTATTGTCCCCAGCAGCAATCTCTAAGGTGTGTCACTGGCTGCTGGTCACAGGTTGGTCTTTGTACCACTGTCCACCACTCTACAAGTCTGGCAATCCAGCTAACTTTCCATACTTTCCATACATCTTTTATTGAGTTTATACCTTGGCAATTTGGCTATGAGTATATTCTGGGACATTGTGTCAAAATCTTTGCTCAAGTCAAAGTGTATAACACCCGCTGCTCTTCCTTTGTCCCCAGAGTACAATTCAAATCTCAAACACAAAATATCACATCGACTTTGTAGAGGGGGAAGTTGAGGCACAGATAATTTAATTGCCCACCAGTTTCTAGGGTGACAATGAAGGATACTAAGAAGGTAGATATAGTTTCCTCAAGGGCTTTGAAGGGTTTGTGTCTTTTGCAGGAGTAAGGACTGTTTTCTGCATGTTGGTAAGAGTAGGTACCGTGCAGCTGATTGTACAAAAGAGCTGTATCCCAGTAGACCACTGATTTGTCTATGTGTGTGATGCACCATTTTAGTTACCCTGGGTTTACTTTCTTTATGGGCATCCCTTCCATTATTTGAAATCAGGCTTCAGTGCGTCAGCCTATCCCACCGGCGCGGGTCAAGAATCCCAACCAAAACCATTGCCCTAATTTAACTAAATCAGAAGCACTCCATATTTTTTAGTTAAACAAAGGCAACTCAGTGTTTAGATCATCTTTCTTCTTTCAGCTGCTGCCCTTTGCCTGGAGTGTAAATTAAGAGCTCTTGTGCTAACCATTGATTTTCCTCGCCAGTACTAGGATCCCAAGGGGACACATCCTGCTGGGTTTATTCTTGAGGAAGCCCATTCCACTGCTGCACAAAGCTGGCATTGTCAGGAAGATTTAGCTCCCAATGATAAAACATCTTTCATTGTGAATTCTTCTCATCATAAGGAGCTTACAAATCCTAAATCACAGTGGGGCCACCCCTTCTTTTGCTCTCAGTGCACCATCGTAACTCTTCCACCTTAACTATCAGAGGAATGCTGTCTATGCCTCTTATCATGCCTGGGTCAGAGGTGAATATCTGAGCTTCTGGGTCACGATGCTACCAAGTGCTGTGAAATACGGTAATAACAGTCTTTCAGGAATCTCTGAGGCTGCTCTGTAAATGTACAAGCGGGTCCGTGTGACTGTTTTTTGTCTTCCGCTGCAGACCTGATACTACCTTGAAAAAAAAGGTTAAAAATCTTCATGAAAGCAGCTTCTGTGTTTGTGGTGGTGAGGAGGAAAGGGCTGGGTTTTAGCCATTGCTAGTATTGGGGAACAACTGGGAGGGGAGTTTACATAGCTATCTCTGGTTGAGCTCACAAGCCTTGCAGGCTTGATGCAGGTCACAAGTGTAAACAGACTCTGATCACTCTTGGAGTCATTCAGTAACCTTTGAGCACTCCTTCTCCTTAAATAGAGTTCTTTGTTCATGGGAGGGAACAAAATAAAACAAGAGTCTCATCCATGAGCTAAGTTTGTCCTAATTACCAATTATCCTTCCCTGAGATAAGTGTTTTTTCCCTTCCTGCTGGACTTCTGGCTTCCAGTCTGGTCCCTACTATTTTTCTCTAAGGAAGAAAAATGGAGGGTAGGATAAAAAGGGGTTAGCTAACCACCACTGGCCTCCACGGAGAACTGCGTTTTTGAGTAGTGCTTTCAGTCTTCCTGGAGCCTGGAGAAATCTTGGGTGTGGAGCGTCAAGGTAAATGACAATAAGAAATAGAAGAGCTTCCCTGGGCTTGTGGCAGGCAGCAGGGGAAGGCTGGAGGAGCTGTCGAACAAAGTGCTCTTTATTCTGTGGAGCACGGGGAGCAGTGTGCGTGCATGTTAATTAGAGGAGAGAGACCAGCCGCTGCCGGTGTGTTCTGAACCCGTAATAATCATAATCAAAATAAAAAACACCGTGAGATGGAGCGTGATTTCCTATCACCGGATGCAAGGGGGAGCACAGAGGCTTGCTTGCCTCTTGCTGCAGAGACCAGGAGACACAAAGGAGGCTTTTCCTCTGTGCATTTAGGTAATGGGCAGAATCTAAATACCCTCTATTGCTGTAGACAGCGCTGCTGAAGCAGATGCGGGTCACTCCTTCAAAAGCCTGTTGCTTTTCCCTAATCCCAAAAGGCATTGAAATAAAGATGTGCTTCATGGTAGTACAGCAAACATGCTGTAATAATACTGTGATGTTTAATTTAACATTCATTCAGCAGCAGATAGCAGACCCATCATCACATTCTGCTCAAAGCCCTTTTGGTCTCTCCCCTGTTCTCCTTGCCCTTCACACCCCCCCTCTCCCACCGTATTTGACTCCTCCTCCCCAGCATGCTTGATATCCAGAAACATGCTCTCTAATAACTGCGGTTATGATTTGCAACCTGTCCAGTGGTGCCAGGAAGTGCAACACAGCCTTTTCAAGTGTGGAGGAATCAATCTGGCTCCAGTCAAAAGAGAGAGATGTGTTTCCAGCTAATTTGGAGGTTCGGCCCCATTGAGCATAGATGGTTGGCTGTCAAGTGTGCAACAAAGTCAGAAACTCACCTCAAGGGAAGGCAAAAGGGCTTTTTCTTTTTTTTTACTTTTCTCTTTTGTACTCAACTTGTATGATCACATACAAGGGAAAACAGAAGGGGAGGGGGGGCTGTCCCTAGCCAATTTTAAAGCCTGTTTTCAATCAAACTGATATTTTTTTTCCCAAGGTCAGTGTTCCTCCTGCTCCCCTGGCCCTGCTTCCTCCTCCCCTTTTCTGAGCTTTAGCATCAAGTCATTTTTTTAAGGGTTGTGACAAGAGACTTTGCAGACTTCAGAGTTTTGATGTCATAAAGTGCAATTGGCTATATAAGAAATATGGGGACTAGAGGAAAATAAAGGTCTCAGGCTTTTACAGCATCTCTTGGCTGAATAGTAGTTCTAACAGTTACAACAACAGTATTATTAAGTAATATTGTAGTCATAATGAAAAGTAATAGCCAAATGTAAAAGATTTGGTACGATATGTAGGAAGAACAAATAGATTCTGCATTAATTGAATAGTCAAGAAAATGTGAGAATGAATCCAAGTTTTCATTTACAGTTCTGACAGAACCAGAAAATAATAGATACTAAGACCAGAAACAGACCTTAAACTATCTGCTTTTTCAACCTCTTGTTAAAAAAAGTCTGGAAAATAATATCCAACTTTTTCAAAGGTTGAGAAATGTTGAGATTTGTGTCCAGAGAAGGGCAACGAAGCTGGTGATGGGTCTGGAGAACAGGTCTGATGAGGAGTGGCTGAAGGGACTGGGGGTGTTCAGCCTGGAGAAGAGGAGGCTGAGGGGAGACCTTATTGCTGTCTGCAGCTGCCTGAAAGGAGGCTGCAGTCAGGTGGGGTCAGTCTGTTCTCCCAAGGAACAAGCGATAGGATGAGAGGGAATGGCCTCAAGTTGCACCAGGGGAGGTTTAGATTGGACACTAGGAAAAATTTCTTTACCGAAAGGGTCATCAAACACTGGAACAGGCTACCCAGGAAATGTGGTGTCACCATCCCTGAAGGTGTCTAAAAGATGTGTGGATGTGGTGCTTAGAGACATGGTTTAGTGGTGGACTTGGTAGTGTCCGGTTTGTGGTTGGAGTCAATGATCTTAAGTGTCTTTTCTAACCTAAACAATTCTGATTCTATGAAATAGTAATTTAGTTTCTCCTTTCTCATTCTTATATTTCAAAAAATGGGTGTGGAAAGCAAAGACATGAAAAAATTGATGTAAATTTTCCCCAGCGTTGGAACGTACAGCTGCAAAACTTTGATTCTTTGGATCATAGTCACATATATCCAGCCACCAGGACTGGAGCAATGACCTGCTCCTTATCATGCATCCACAAAATGTTATATCTGAGAAGATCTATTACAAGCAATTGTCGAGAAACCACTCCCAGACCCTTGTCCTGATACAAGCAAGCTGAGAACTTGTGAAGGGGCTCCCATTTGCTTCTGTACATGGCATCAAAGGAAAAACCTGAGTCCTACCTCTTGTTCAGATGTCTTCACCAGTCTTGCAGAGCAGAGAAGTTGCGGATACATATTGCAAATACTGTGGATGGATGACCCCAAACCCACTTGTGTAAAGAGCAAGTAAAACGATATGTGGCTGGTAACGTAACTGTGAGTTTCCCCTACATACTGTGTGTCTAACTGCAAGGTTTCTGTAAATGAAAATCGCTTTTTCCTTACGCTAATAATACTGAAACAATTGCATGTGAGAGAGAATTATACATATTGTTATACTGGCTGTGATGCTGGTCATGGTGGTGTCCTTGAAGTCTTGGGGGAGGTTCTGAACAAAATAAAAAGTTCTCTGGATATTGAAGGAGTTATTGCAAAGGCAGTGAATAGTTTTCACATTTAACTGGGCTGTGCAACTGGTCTAAGTGACTTGCTGCTGCATCTTGTTTGCAATGATGAGTATGGGCAAAATTATCTTGAACAGAAAATGAGCAATCAGAAAGTATTATTGCCCTATAGACTGCTGTATATAACATTTCAGATCTATAGACATGCATTTAGTCACATAGATGCAAGAGAAAAGAAAACAAACATCACGTTTCAACTTAAAAAGTAATAATTCGTACTTTAGCAATTTGTCTTTCATGCTCCAAAGGAGGAAAAAAGGAATATTTTTGAGCTTGTTAACCTAATTAATAAAGCCAATGAAAAATTATGTGTGATCAACCGTAATCCTTTCTAGAAGTCTTTTTAAAAAAGAAAAAATTTCAAACTCACACAATCAACAATAGATTGGAATCACAGGATAATAGAGTTTGGGAGAAACCTCTGGAATTCAAATCCGCAGCTCAAAGGAAGATCTAATCAGATCAGATGGCCCACATCCCTAGTGAGGTAGTGAAAAAAATCAGTAGGACTTTGTCTCTTGAAATACCTTAATTTGCACGTAATTTCTGAATTTCAATATAGCGTCACTCAGTAATACCGAGGGTTGTTAGATGCCAACGCTGAGATTGACTTAGCAAGGAGCAGGAGACCAGCAATGGCTCTGACAGGCAGCTCCCATTGCCTTCAGCACGAGAAACTGCTGAGCTAACCTAGCACTTCTCCCTCAGAAAACACATTTCTTTCAGCTTTAGACACCTAAGTTGTATTTAAACTAGATTCTTCAAGCTCCTTTTCAGTCAACCAAGGGAAACGGGTCATTTTAAGGCGTGATCCATCTGACCTACTTTAAATGTCTTTAGGATTTGATGAACTGGCATTTTAAAGCTTCTCTTTCTCTCCACTGGCTGTAGGGGTCATACCTGAGGTGATACCTGTAATGCAGCAAGGACATCCATCTGATTAAATGAGGCTATCCACAGGGCAGGTGTCTTTGTCACTTCACTAACCAACCACCTTTAGCTCACTTTACAGTCAGCAGAATAGAAAGCGTGGTTCAGCTCATTCTAGAGTAGATGTCTCCACAGGCAGATGAACTGCTTAAACGTATACTGGTTAGATCTCCACTGAGAAGAAAATGAGACCATGGTAAATGTAGATGCATGAAATTAAGTGGTTAATTCCATTTTCAGTGCCTAAATTTGATCAGATATATTCCAACCTATACATCTGGAAACTTGTTGAGGTCTGGGCAAGGTTTATTTACAGGTTGACTCAAGAACTGACTCATACAAATGTCTCTTAAAGAGCCAAGTTTGAACTTTGTAACCCTTTGTTTGATAGCCCTAATTAGGAAAATGCTATTTAAGCTGTATATCTTATTCAGTCATAATTTTTAAGGTTTATGTTGAAGAACTGAACCTGCTAGAGATTGAACTAATTCCCGAGGAAATAAATAAGAAGTCATTACAGAAAACCCAGAATGTTGCTGAGGTGGGGAACAGCGCACTATAATTCTCACAGTTGTCATAATTTTTCAGTTTCTACTCCTAACACATTACAGTTGCTTCCACTGACTGGAATATTTAGATATAATTGAATTAATTGTATAAGGAATTATTTTCTTATTCTTGTTCACAAGAAATAGAAAGAATGCTAAAGAGCATAGCGATTGCTTCTCATGGGGTCTTATCTTCAAGAGTGACCAAGGTGACAATGACAAAATGATACCTGCATGCAGTAGTTCTGACTGCAGTAGCCCTGAGGAGTATTTCCTCCTCAACTCTAAATACTTAAAAGATTAATTTAAGCCATGAAGCAGGAAGGATCGGTTCGGTACAGTGATAAGAATTGCACAGGCTTCCTTTCTGAGCATGTTGGTTTCGAACGTGGAAAAAAAGAATTTCAAGTTAAAATAAAAGGAGATAAAGGAACACCTTAATAAAACTGAAGCTGTGAGATTCTGGCTCCCAAACTTGCCCACAAATTGAACTATTTTTAATAAAGCATCATAGGATGCTGCCAAATTTCACTTCCTAGTGAAACAAAACCGAAGCTGAAGCTGTGACATGACTCTAAAGTAAAAGTTTGGATTGTATTTTTATTCCATAAAAGCTAATTTGCTCGGCAGTTGCTTTCTCCTGAGCTCATTCAGCTTTATTTATGACTGCAGCACTACCAATGAAAACAAAAACCAAAACCCATACCAGAACAACACTGCTGTTTAAGGGAAGACATTTAAGGCACTTAGCTATTTCTTAAGAATCTGGGTGACTTTTGTATGAACAGGTAGGCATCTGTTAGAGTGGAATTTCCCTGAGCAGCTTAATTAGCTCTTTATGCTATTTAATGTTATGATAAATGACTTAACAGAAGTTATTAATTAAAGCATTAAAGTCTCATTATTTGTTAGTAATGGGGCATATGGGAAGAGGGAAAGGAATAGGACTTTATTATTAACAAATTTCAGGGAAGAGTGAGTAAATTGGATAAACAGGGGAAATACACGTCTGGCTGCTTCTATTTGTTGTATAAATCATTTGATAGTTTATAGTTGTTGCAGCAATTCTATAAATATCATGTACATCCACATTAAATTACTAATACTGTTGGCTGGTGGTTAAAATAAACCTTTCCGAAGCCAACACTAGGAAATCAGGGCTTCCTCAAAGGGAGTTCTTGGCTCCTCGATGTACATCTGTCTGTATTTAGCCACACATTAAACTCACTATGTGAGTGGTCATTTCACTTTGACATATTTTTAATAGTGGAGATTGCAAGTGATTTGCATGTTACTGGGCTGATTAAATGCTGTGTGTCATGGTGACAGAAAGAGATGAACCTCAGTGTCCTCTCTGCTCACCCCTTCCTGTGTCACACTTTCTGGGAATGGAGGCTTGAACTTTCCACTCTTTTTGGTCTTCAAGACCTCATGTTTATCCAGGAGCTGAAGCTGTGTTTGGAGACCAGGGCTGGAGTTTCTCTCACCTGCTTTCAAGTGTTTATGGTGCACCTGTGTCTGTCAGACATAGGTTTCTAGGTTTCCATTATCTAGTCACTATCTGGGTGCAATATTAAATTGAGGCCGTAATTCATCTCATCAGAAATCATGCCCAAATGTGGTCTGAGGAATTTGGCTCTGAACTCTATTGGTAATAGATTTCATTCACCTGTAGTGGGAACCCGGATAATTTGTACAGCTAAATATCGATACCACAGGTATCTTCAGTCAGGAGGGAGGAATCTCACTGCGTTTTTTATTTGCCAGTGTTTTCTTGTGGTGTGTATAGTGATCAAAGAGTTCTTTTGCAATGTAAATGTGGGTTCATTGAGAATGCATGGGAATAACCCAGTCTGACAGTGATGAAAGCTTGGATTACTCTGAACCGTCTGAAAAGAAGAGCTGACGCAATGGAGAAAAATATCCATGTTGGATAGCTCTGCAACTTGTATGTTTAAAAAGCGTCAAAGAATCTAATTGGATTCCTTTTAACCTTCAGTCCATTTTCTTCAGGTGATGTATGTATTGTGATCTTCTCATCTTTTATGAGTGGTTTCTCATTCAAAGCTCTGTCTAAGGATGATGCTCAGAAAGCATTACCATATTGTTCTGATAAGTCAGAAGCAGTTCTGGTTTTGTACAGAAGGAGAGTGTGTCTGTGGGGCCAGCAAGTGGTCTGGAACTTCCACCTGGACTTCAAGTCAGGCATGCAAAGGAGAGAGGTGGAGTCAGACTCCTGCAGGAGCCTGATGGTACCCCCAGTTTTAATGAAATGAGTGAGTAGATCTCTAAGGGATTCCATAATTCGTCTGCACTGCTAAGTGTAAGTAAAATCTACAGAAAATCTGAGTGGACCTTCTCAGACTTCTGCTGAAGCTCACAGCAGGTCTCAAAGGGATCTTGAAAATTGTTCCTAATAAGCAATAATCGTAAAAACTTCGTCAAAAGAATCAGCACAGGTTTTGATCTTTGTCCAAAGAGAGAGAGATACTGTTGTTTAATTGTTTAATGCTGTTTCAACAATGGGATGAAAAGGAGAATTCTGGATCCTATTGGACATTTCCTCCCTACCATATTATAACGACCTTGGGAAAAAAAGCTAACGAGATCAACAACAGCTTGAATGCATTGAAATTTGAAAAACTCCGTAGGGCTTACATTTTGTCTAATTACGCAGCTTGTTAGCTAGGACAAGGAGGAACGCTGTGCTTAGCTGTGGAAATATTTTTGGTCACTGAGAAGTATTTTGGCTAAGTCTCCTCCACACAATCAGAAAGTCTCATGTGCCAAGCTGAACTGCTCTGTTTGTTGATAAATTCGAAGTATATGCATATGGAGGGAAAAAATTCTGCGCAGTAAAAACACAAAGATGAATTACTCCTCAGGAAAAAGATCTTGAAGTCAGTGTTGAACATCACTGACAGTATCAACTCATGTTCAAAAGCAGTAAAAAAATCTGAATAAAATACTAGAAATTAATAGAAAAAATAACAAAAATATACAAGCTATTGTATAGGTCCATGGGTTTTCTATATTCGAAATTAGTCTCAGAAAGGGTATGGGAGAATAGTACAAAAGTACAGCGGTGCAGATGGACTTCCATTTGAGGAGATGCTAGGCTGTGGTCTTAACAAACAACTTCAAAATGAGATAACCAGAGTGGATGATGGTTTATAAAATCATGAATGATTTACAGGGAACGTACATAGTATCACAGAATCATAGAACACCAGGTTGGACCAGACCTCAAGGATCGTCTGGTCCAAATTTTCTTGTCAAAAGCACAGCCTGACAAGACGGCCCAGTACTCTGTCCAGCTGAACCTTAAAAATATCCAATGTTGGGGAAAAATAGTAAATAACAATTAATCATTCAATTAAAATAATATTAGTAAATAATAATTAGTGTTTTCACAGTTAAAAAATAACTGTCAGAGGACACTGAATGAAATTGTCAGGCAATAGGTTTAAAGCAAATTTGATAATGAATAAAGTGTAATAAAGTAATGAAGTGCATGATTAAACTATTAATGCAAGAACACGTTTTGGAGGTCAGATGTTAATTGTTAAATACAGTCATTAAGAAACTAGCTGCTGCTTTGAAAGTTCATAAGATGGTGGAAAAGGGAGGTTATACCAGGAGGAGAGTACTATTCTACCTCCTCATTGCTCAGATACAAATGATTTTCTTAAGTGTTTGCTGTTAATGCTAGTACAGATAAGGTAACAGGCTAGATAAGCCTTTGATTTAACTACTTATTCTTACATTTCACGTTGTACTCTTATGCCCTGACTGCCAGATCTAGACCTCCACCCTGAATAGGAAGAGGAAGGACCGTGGATATCCCAGACCTGGCTGTGTGTCCATACCAAACCATACCAACCTATACTATGTAGCAGGATGGATGGAGTAGGATTTAGTTGGTTGCAAAGGAATGAGCATTAATTCAGTGGTAAAAGTGACCAAAATGTATTTGACTGAGGAAGAGGGTCAGTAGAAACACCCTGGGCAAATAAAAGGGAAAATAATATTTCTTTCAGAAATTGTTTTTATCACTTCTATGTGTTTTAATGTCTTCAATCAGAGAAGACAACCCACCAAAGTTTTTTCCAATCTAAAGTGAGCCCTTAAATAATTAATCTGGTTTGGAAGTTACGTCACTTCTCTGGAGACGTTTTGAATAAATGTGTTCACCCTCTTTCAGTGGACCTCAATCCCAAAACATTTTGTTGGCAGTTTTGTTAAGTACCCAAAGGTACTAACTAGGGATTTTAGGGAACCTGACCTTCCCTGACAATTCAAGACTTAATGAGAATAGTTGAACAAGTAAACACCAGGCCTATCCTGGTTAGGCTATGTCATACTCCTTATACAGCAGTTAAAAATACTTGATCTCCTGTAACTTTTGACTGTGTTTACTAATTTAGTTTCTTTTCATCTTCCCGTTGTTTGAGTACAGACAAGAACAGCCATGGGAAACAGCATTTCGGTGCAAGAAGAGCACAAAAATCTTGTTGCTGGCATGCCAGAAAGCGTTGTTGGGTAGATGTGAACTGTATCAGACAGATGGATTTAGTGACAAAATGCACCTTTGGCTCAGGGAACGGTGAAACCTAAGATTACACTAAGTCTAAGGGAATGCATAATAATAATAAAAAGCAGTATTAAGGAATATTTGGCAGGGTTTTTGAAGAAGTATCTTGCTGAGGATATTAATTTCTGATGTATCTGGAAGGGAAAAGATGGGACTGAAAGAAGCCAACTATGAAAAGGAAAGAACTATGAACTTAAAAAATCATGGGGAGGTAAAGTTTCAGAAACGTATTTTTTTATTATTATCTTACAGATTTTGCAAAGATCTATTAACGAAGAACATTTTTATTTTTAAATGTGTACCTAGGTGAACACTGTATTAAAGATGTCAGCACTAAGGTATTGCTGCTCTTTGTGCAGGATGGGAATATATGAAAGGAATTTCGTTTTGCAAACGTGCACATTCTGCAGGTTCGATAAGCAATAATATTTTAAAACAAATCAGTACTTTTCATCCTCATGTTGCTCAGAGAACTTCACACAGTAACCATGTGTGGGCTTGGAAATCCTGCTACGTGCATCCATGTACGTTCTTGTATACTATTAAGGTGGCACGAAAATGGCCCGTATTGCACAGAGCCTGAGCAAACACTATCCTTATGTAAAAGGTCTGAATGACTGACTTGTGGAGACCTTACCAAAAAATACTTAAGCTGTTATTGTCCATAACTTTTGAACCCACTGGCTGCCAAGATTACCATCGCCTTAGCATAAATGGCAGAGCAGCGAATATCCCCACAGCTCAGGAAACCAGAAAAATATTATAGAGCAAAATAAATATGTTTTGTCAATGCCTCCAATAAGAGATCATTGACACACTTACGCGCGCATACACACACACATTCATACATGCAAAAAAGGAAGAAACACAGAATCCTTTTGTCTTTCAGTATGAAGGTGCCCAACTATACCAGTCATCTGGTTGTCAAGGAGAGACTTTGCCTCTTGTCTCCTCAGTTCTCTTCTGTCTTTCACTAACACTGTGTCATTACCTGTAAAGGTCATAAAAAGCGGAACTACTTTTGACATCCCATTACCCTACCTTCTAATACAAATTCCTTCATTTTCTTCTTGCCTCCCTGATGTCTGGAGTACATGCTGTAGCTAGAGGATCATGGAGACAGCTTTCCTAAAAGCTGAGATAAATCCTGGGAAAGATACGGATTACAGTAAATTCAAGAGGTCAATGTAGCCTGGACTTGAGTGGTGTGTGCTTCTGGTTATCTGTGACCAAAAATGGTGATTCAAGTCCAAAAATGATGCAAAGGAGGGCCTCAGTACTAGCAAAGGGACTGGAGGAACTCTCAGAAAGAGGAAAGACTGAATGAGCAGAAATGAAATCTCATGGGATTGCTCAGCCCAGTGAAAAAAAGGTGGCATGGAAATGACTACAGTCTTCAAGGAGCAAAGAAAGAGAACTGAAAAGATGATAGTTACCCAGGAAATGTATATGAGCTGACCACATATAAATTTTGGCTGGAAACAGCAGGAACTACAGATAAGAAAAGGAGTTCAGGAGTATCCTCTAACAGCAGAAGGATGGGACCCTCACACAGTTAGAAAGGACTTGCTGAGTTGATTGCTGGCAGTATGAGAATCATGGTCTTTGTGACCAAGAATGTCTGATCTGGTCTTCCAACCCACAAAGGCTGTCTTCTAGCACTTCAGTAATGTGAGCACCATGCACCTGCTTAAACCAGTTTTGCTGATGGCACCTCTCTTCCTCGTCAGTCCCTCTGACTGTCTGTCCCAGCTTGTAAAGGTCTTTGGAATTGAGACTGTCCCCTTAGATGCTTAGCCAGCACCTAGTCTGTTAGTTACTCTTGTTTGTTTCAACTACTACATTAAAAGACTACTGTTAATACTGTAATGATCATTACACTGAACTTAGTAGAGAACCAGAGCTTAAGTTTTCCATGTGGTGCTAATTCTGACCTCCTTTGAAAATGTCTTGTGAGCTTTCAGGCTGCTGACATGGCGCAGGCAGAGCCGGCACCTCTGGCAGGAGATCTAAACGAGGTGTAAACACGCCAGTGGTCCCTCACCAAAACTGCACACCCCCTTCATAAAAGAAGCCCTGGGGGAGCAAACAAGCAGTGAGGGGTGTCACTCGGAGCATTGCAGTTTGTGCAGCAGGGGCTGGTCGCCAAGAGCTCTGCTAGTGCGAGGTCAGTTCGGTAAGTTCAGTTGGTGGTAACTGGTCCTCCCTTCCTGGCTTGAGGGTGAGCCCTGTTAGTGGTTGTCACCCTCTTGGAAAAATCTGCTGTGGTAGTTTGCGTGGCAGTCTGTACAGACAGAGAAAGTGGGGAGGGCACAGACGCCCCAACAGAAGCTAGTTTGTCTCTATCAAAATGGTGGGTACTTGCCTCAGGACAAACCCCATTGCTTCTTCAGAGAAAGCCACAAAGGTGTCTGATGCATCCACCCAGACAGAACTGGTAGCAGAGGAAACTTTAGTACAGGCAGTAGGCTGCAGAGACCACCCAAAGCCCTCTCCTGGGGAAAAGGCAAGTACCTGCACAAGATGTGCACAGGTGGATGACCTGTCATGTCAGGTGGCTGAGTTACAGGGAACAGTAACTTGGCTGTGCAGCATGAGAGGAGCAGAGGCAGAGACTGATAGGTGGCTTCGGAACCAATTCCAGCAACAGGTTCCACTGAGGATGAAACACCCTGGACATTGGTGGCCCACAAATGCAGAGCTCCACCACAGGCTCCACCCTCCAACATCTCAACTAAAAGCAAATTTGAAGTTTTAACAAGAGTAGACATCCATGAGCAAGGCCCACAAGGTACAACTGAACCAGCAGTGCATGGCTGATACTACAGAAAGAAATCACGTGTGCTCGTAGTGGGAGACTGGCTGTTAAAGGGCACAGAAGCACCCAGATTTATGCAGACACAGACCCACTGTCTGTGAAGGAAGAGTTGGTCTGTCAGCAGCTACAGGAGCTTGACCCATACAAATCGATGGGCCTGGATGCCATCCACCCAAGGGTGTTAAGAGATGTTGTGAAGCTGCTCTCCATAATCTTTGAGAAGCCATGGAGATCGGGAGACATGCCTGAAGACTAGAGGAGGGCTAATGTCACCCCTATCTACAAGAAGGGTTCCAAGGAGGACCCAGGCAATTATAGACCCATTAGCCTTACATCAATCCCTGGGAAAATTATGGAGCAAATCTTCCTGGGGACTATCACAAGTAAACTGAAGCGTATGTTTGGGAAAAGCCAACATGGATTCGTCAGGGACAAATTGTGCTTAACAAACCTGATAGCTTTCTGGTTAGTTGGCTGATGCAAGGCAAGCAGTGGACATTGTCTACCTGGACATCTCCAAGGCTTTTGACACCATCCCCCACAGCCTCCTCCTCGAAAAACTGACATGTTACGACCTAGACAAGTGGTCTGTATGGCGGGTGGGGAACTGGCTGACAGGCCAGAGGGTGGTAGCAAATAGCTCATTCTCAAACTGGCAACCAATCGGAAGTGGGGTCACCCAGGGATCAATATTGGGCCCAATGCTGTTCAATGTCTTCATAAGTGATTTGGATGTTGGGATCATGAGCACCCTGATGAAGTTCGCAGATGACGCCAAAATGAGTGGGGTAGTTGACACTCCAGAAGGGAGAGCCAGCCTCCAGGAAGACTTGGACAGGCTGGAGAAATAGACTAGCAGGAAACTTAGGAAGTTCAGCGTGGACAAGTGTAAGGCCTTGCACCAGGGAATACATAACCCAGGAATGCAGCTCAGACTGGGATCCACCCGGCTGGAGAGCAGCCCTGTGCAAAGGGACCTGGGGGTCTTGGTGGACGACAAGTTCAACATGAGTGAACAGTGTGCTGCTGCGGCAAAGAAAACCAACAAGATGCTGGGTTACATTAACAAGGACATCACCAGCAGAGATAAAGAAGTCATTATCTCACTCTACTCAACACTAGTCAGACCACACCTTGAGTACCGCATTCAGTTTTGGTTCCCGCTATACAAAAAAAAGATATGGACAGGCTGGAAAGGGTCCAGAGAAGGGCCACGAAGACGATCAGAGGATTGGAAGACCTGCCATATGAGGAAAGGTTGAGAAAACTGGGTTTGTTCAGCCTTGAGAAGACTTGGGGGAGACCGTATTACCATGTACCAGCAAATAAAGGGTGGCCACCTTTAAGAAGATGGAGACTCCCTCTTTTTGAGGAGTCACATGGAAAAGACAAGGGGTAATGGATACATGTTACTCCTGGGGACATTCTGGTTGGACTCTAGAAGAAACTTTTTCACCATGAGGACAATTAGACATTTGAATAATCTCCCAAAGGAAGTGGTGGATTCTCCTACATTGGACAGTTTTAAGACTCAGCTTGACAGGATACTGGGCCATATCATTTTACCTAGATTTTTACCTTGAAAGGTTGGACTAGATGATCCTTGAGGTCCCTTCCAACCTGGTATTCTACGATTCTATTATTTTAAATTGTAAGTCCTCGTACTTTTTTTTTTTTTTTTCAAATTCAACTCACTAACACCACGAGTTGCTCCTTTTTATACATGGACTTGGCAGATGCCAATAATCATGTTTTCTTTCTGAACTTGTGAAAACTTGATTTTCTGCACTGAGCTGCAATCCGTGTCTTCTTTGCTCTGTGTACATGTTTATGTTCAAATAGAGAATATGAGCAGTTCAGAAGGACAGCCATATTTTCAAGAAGCCTTATGACCTTCTTGGTGCAAGATCTTCTTTCTGGTTTAGGGACAGCAGTATAGGGAACACTGCAAGCCAGCCTCACTGGACAAATATTCACTTCTCGTGTGCCTGCAGTCACAAAGACAACTTCATTAATCATACATAACGAGCATTATACCTTATTACACCCAGGAGGTTCCTAGAGGAATATACCTCTGCCCCAGAAGGAACTCCTCCGCCCTCTCGTCATTCACAGGTGGGTGGTCTCGCACTGAGATGTTGCTGCTGAGCCTCTACTGGAAGGAGAACACAAAAGTTATTTAGTTCCCCTCAAAACTAGATCAAATGACAAAACCTGAATGGAAATAGGTCTATAAACAATGTGCAATTCTAAGCAGCCAGCCATAAAAAGTAATTAAAGAGGTAGTCTAAATCACCACAAAGTGCACAGAATTTTAAATAGCCTGTCTGTGTTTTCCTGTCCTTTATCTAAGTAATTCACAATCTCTTGTTGATTCTCTTAACCTGCTTCTATTAAGTTTATTAAAAGTTGCCTCTTCTACAGAGTGAGAATTCATATAATTCATAAAGGGAGATCAAATCCATTCTCCCAAAACTGTTACTTCAAACTTTCTGAGAGGATAGGAGGAGACTGCAACTAACTGAACTGCAACTTGATTTTCCAGCCCAGCAAATCTTTTGCCAGACGTTGAGTCTTCAGGATCTGCAGGGGTGAAGGATAAGAATTTACTGCTCTGAAGGAGCAGCCTCTGAAATTGTCTCTGAGCACTCCAGGCTCTGCCTCTCCTCCATCTCCTTCCCATACGGATGCCATACAGATAATCTGCAGACTTAGTAATGGTGTATTGAACTTATCTCAGAGTGCATAGGTGCTGCTCACTGAGGCTCTTCTGGTAGAGGTTAGTCTTACCTTGAGAACTGCCACAGTGCCATGCACAGATGGTAGCTGGACTACTGGTGGGTGCAAGTCCAAACGATAAATTTCACTTTCATTTAGCAACGCCACACAGCTAACTCATGGGTTGGATTCAGCTGCTGCGGCTAACAGAGCAGTAAGTCAATGAACCTCCATGAGCACCCATAGCTCTTAAGGGGTCCAAGAAGACAAGGTATTGTCAGTTCACAATTTCATGTGTTTATACTCGCTTCGACTTTGTTTGCGTTTTTGGTTAAGCTATTCTCGTGGCATCAGTTTCACGTGATTTTGTTTTAACTCACTATATACCTCCTATCCACACGTAGACACCCTTTTAACCTAGTGATGTTTTCTCTGCTTTGTCCACTTTGGGGTTAATCTGGGATGTTTTGGTCAGACAGTAATTGCCACAAAGCCTTCCCCAAACATTGTAGACATGGAACTGGTATTTTTTTTACAGTCAGTTCTGAGTCTCTGCTGGTTGTAATCCACAGCAATGCACCTGGATGCAATTCCGCTTGGATAACTAAACCTGACTGATGTGTTTCACTTAGTGGGGACTCCACTTGTTTCATTGTAAAGATTAGAGAGTGATTCAGCATTCATGAGAAAATGTGGCAACAAAAGGTTAGCTGAACAGTGCTAGGAGTGGAGCCATATTGGGAGCAATTGAAGGAGGAAATAGTCTGGATTTATCGTCTGTATTAAAGATATTGCGGGTCCCATGGATACCAGGAGTGTCATGGAGACACAGCTAATAGGATTTTTATTGCATTATTGTCGGGCTGTTGCACCTGCTTCTGGAGGGGATGGTGCAGTTGGTTTTCTGGCACAATCCTTGAACAAGGAAGCAGAAAGGAGCTACAGGAGCTGGAAGCTCCAATATTAATTTTTAAGGAAACTTTTACAATTGTCTCAAAGCCATTTCAAGTGAGCCACCGGCCAGTGAGTACCCCTTCTGTCCCTTTACAAAATGCTCATGCATAGAAAATGTGTTGCTGAAATGAGTGAAGACACCAAAGGCTTAAATTAAAAGACTACTCTCCACAGTCCAGATCTAGGTTAGATTTTTTTTTGAATTAACTTGAAGGAAGGTGTCTTTTCTTTTTTTTTTTTTCTTTTTTTTTTTTTTTTTTAATTGCAATTTTGATTACTGCTGTATTTCTGTTTTTTCACGGTAACATTTAGCCATCCATTTGATCTCTCATTTCCCCTGTCTGGTGTGTTAGATAACAAAACTTTCCTCCTCTGTATACTGCTTTGAAGCTCCTTTACCTGCATCTGTAAGTATTACAAGATTTTGACAAAGGTTCAAAGTGAGCGTCCTTTGTGGTCATTTCTACCCCTGCAGATCTCACACACTGTTTGCCTCTATGCTTCACACTCAGCAAACCATTTCCCAGCTCCTTGCTTTTATTTATTCAAAGCAATCAGAGCACAGTTTATACAACAGAGAACTGAGCTGAGGGGGAAAAAAGGGAGTTCCCATCGCAGTTCATTTTCATTTTTACCCCTGGTTTCTAATGAAGCTGTGCATTAGAGAAACTTGGAGGCCATCGAAATTCAAGTCTTAAGCTAAACACATATAAAGTTGATTTAAGAGTGCCTTATTAGATTTTAAGTATGTTTGGATGAATAATTTGTAGCAAGTGGTCTCATAAATTGCATCTCATTTCTTTGTTCAGGAGTTACTTGCGAAAGGAGTCAAATTATTCTGTCCAGGACCTGTTCCAAAGCTCTCTGTAGTTAATGGAAGGAAACCAATGCATTCTGGATTAAAACACTATATATTTAATTAAAAAATGTTGGCGCTGTAATTTATTCACAAGAACCCATTCCTAAGATCATCCAGCCTCAGAGGAGGCGTGTTTTAATACGTCTCTCTAATATACATGGTAGTTCTGTCCCCACATATCAGAATGCTGTGACTTTTTTGTCTACGTTTCCTTTACAAAGGCGGCACATTTTGGAATTTTCTACTAGTATTTTGTGAATGTTTTACATCTTTTACCTTTAAAGGTATAGTTTTAGAAAGTATTTTTGCCAGGTAAAAATTGTAGGTAGAAAACCAAGGTTGTGAATCTCTGAAATCAGCTATTTTAACTCCAAATGAATAATGACTTCTCATTTTCAGTTAATATTATAATCAAGGAAAGTCTTCTCCACACCTTTTATTTCTCCCTCCTTCTCTTTTTACTTTTTTCTCTCAGCGATGTTATTTACTTGTCCATATATTAGCCCTTTCTTCCAACAACTTGACTAACCCTAGGGACACTTGTAGGTATTTCTGATAATATTTTATCACTTGTTTCTTTGCCTGAACTTCCTAATCTTTTCTTTCTCATTGAGTCAGTTACTTTCTCAGCTTTCTGATTTTTAAGTTTGTTTTTTTTTTTTTAGCTTTTTAGTCCATCACACTCTACTCACTTTCTAGTAGCCTGTTCTTCAGTTCTCATAGTTATGTTCCTTTATTTCCTTTTGTTTCGTGCATTATTTGACCAGCAGACAAGACAGTATGGTACGCTATGCCTCAGGATTGACTAATTTCTGATTCAGATAATGAATTTAAAGAAAGCCTGCAGATGAAAGGGAAGTCATATGGTTTAAAATACGTTTTGTGTTGAAAGAGATATGATTTCAATCATAGACTTCATTTTGAGGTTGTATCATGTCTTTATGATCAGTTCCTCACCTCCAAGAAGTATATCACTAACAATAATATTATGTTGGAGATGCAGTATAGGAATTCAAATTGACAGTGAAAAGATACAAGAATAATTTGCTTAGATAAGGCAAATCCTTCCAAAATCCTGCTTGAATTTTAACTTTGCATTCTCATTAATATGCAACTGCTAATTCAGGATCAATCAAGTGAAATCTATACTGCTAGAAATTTCCCTGATGTGGTATTGGCCATTGACAAATAACCGTCCCAAACATTTCATCTGAGGAATTTGGGAATTTAAATATTATGGGGCAATTCTTAAAAAAGAGCTGATGCTTTCCCTAGTTTGGAGGGTAAAAGACCTTAATAATAAGTATGTAGGCTCTTCATGACCATCCCGTTGCCAGAGTGCGATCCTGAGTGTGCTTAATTTTCCAGTACACCTGAACCCCACAGTACTCACTGTGCCGTTGTCATTTACAGTGCAGGTGCCCTCATGCAAGCACTTGGCTTTCCCCACATCTTCTATGAGGCACCTAGCAGCATGTCTTTTCCTTTGTAACGGCTGACAATAATAATAATAATAATAATAATAATAATAATAATAATAATAATAATAATAATAGTAAAACTTTATAACTTGCCTTGCCTTATTCCTAGCGGATTGAGATACATCCACTTTAAGATGTATTTCAGAGGTTTACTTTTGCACCCAAAGAATGGTTGATGGGTAAAATTTAACAGAAAGTTTTCAGATGGGGAAGTGCCTAATTTAAAATACTGTCAAGGGATATAAACGACCATTTCAGTTACACACTTGCTTTGACAACATTTTTATCTACACAGTATAAGTGTGTATTTACACTCTGACAATAATAGAATTTTATAATTAATAAAAGCCAGGGAAGACAATTCATCTCACCATAAAGTAGGTAAAATAATTGCCTTCTGCATCTGCTTTATGAATAGAAAGGTGGCCTGAAATTACTAGCTCACGGATCTAACTCTGAGACTTTTAAAGCTAGGTAAGACAAATTCTAACCTTAACATTTATCTGTCTCAGTTCTTCCACCTGGAAAATGCAGAGCATCTGAAACTTGTACTCATTATCTCACTAACATGCACATAATATTTAAGGGGCAAGCTTGAAGATGTGATGGTAGAAGACAGTTTAGAAATAATTAGCCAAGCAAGATACCTGTTCCCAGTTTACTAGAGGAAAAGAGGTTGACTAGACAAAGGGAAGAGGGCAAGGTACTGAATTATCCTGCAAGTGACCTATCTGTTATGGCTGTGAGATGATTAGGATATGGATTGTATCTTTTAATGTGCCATCTAACTCATGCGAGGCAGAACAAACACAGAAGTTGGCCACATTTAAATTGGAAATGTTAAATTATATCTGTAATCACTCAATTGGACAGTTCTGGGACTAAGTCATGGAGTTCCTTTACCCCCAAGGACATGTTTGCCGAGGTTGGCACTGGTGTGAATATATCTGTATTTCACTTCATCACTTAGTATGCATATACTCTCTGTGCCTCCAGGCACTGTCTCAAGGTAGGTAGTACTAGAAAAAGCTGCAAAGTGGAGGAGAAGGATGTGTACTATAACAACGGAAACCTGAGTCAAAGATTTGAAGAGAAAAGAGGGATTGCTGGTACTCCATGCAGTGACCTAGCTCTGATTGTGTGTGAAGTTACTGCCTGTAAAATCTGCCAGGTTAATGTCTCTAGAGAATAGTTAGTTTTATTTATTGGCCATTCTGGAACGTCCTACAAAAGAGCAGGAGAATCCTGCTGAAGTGTCAGCTTCAGTCAGGGATGCAACATTATAAACAGAAAATGCAATATTGGAGACACACTTATTGTGAACAACACACCACCTCATGTTGATATAAATGAGATTGAAAAGAAAATTTTATTTTTGGTTAGAACTTTAACCCTCAGCTTTCTATTTTCTTAGCTGAAGTTTAGAGTTTCGACCATTTAATTTCTGTAATTACAAATATAGATAATAAGGCTACTACTAGAAAGCATTGCCTCATAATACTCACTAATATTGCTCCTGAGAGAATAGTAGTAAGGTCATTAACAAAAAACAATCATCACGTCTATGGTCCTCTATGGCATCAGCCCAAGCTTTGTAAAAGTGTTCCTCCCACAGGGGTTGTGAGCTCATTCAGATTTCTGCCAGTTTCCAGGATCAAACCCATGAGTTCAAAGGATTTGTCTTGACAATTGGCTGCTGATTCCACTGCTCCTCTTCCTAGACAAGAACAGCCCAACACCTCACTGCTCTCAGACATGATGCAGGATGTGCTTCCAGAGTCAATACTAGTAACGCCCCATAAGAGGCAGAAATGCAAGGAAAAAACTTCTATACGTACATGACATAGAATCATAGAATCATAGAATCATTTTTGTTGGAAAACTTTAAGATCATCAGGTCTAACCATTATCTTAACACTACCAAGCCCACCACTAAACCATGGCCCTAAGCACCACATCTACACGTCTTTTGAACACCTCCAGGGATGGTGAATCTACCACCTCCCTGGGCAGTCTGTTCGTATCACCCAACCTTTTGACATCTAAAACAGACGCGTTTGTAGAGCAGTTGATTCCACCCCAGCAAGGTGCCTGTGAGCCTATGGATGTATTTTCCTCCATGATGACAGAGGGAGCCTAAACATCAAATGCTGAAAGAGACAATAGGATACTGCATCCAAAGTTAGGTGAGGTGAAACCCAGCCTATATAGTAATACTTCGTATAGAGACTGGGGTGGAAGGAGGAGTTTGTCCCACGCATGCCCTTATCTTATTTATTAATTAGTTTTGGAAAGCACTGGGTTGTTTAGCTGCAATACAAAACAGCAAGGCAAGGTTTTTGATGGTCAGAGTAAGTGATACATGTATCATATCATGGATCCAGAACTCTCTAAATGTATTTGCAAAATTAGCAAGCAGTTTGGTCTGCGCAATCACGCACCCTCCCAAGCACATGAGCCTGTACCATGTTGAGAATCACCTGGTAAACCAGCTGGCTAGTGGTGAGCGTGGTGGCATTTTCTCATCTTAGGACTAGGCCACAAGATAATGAACTTCTGCTAGTAACAACCACCTCAGTTTCAACTGGGCTGATGAAATAAATGCAG
Source organism: Leptosomus discolor (assembly GCF_034619465.1). Classification (NCBI taxonomy): domain Eukaryota; kingdom Metazoa; phylum Chordata; class Aves; order Leptosomiformes; family Leptosomidae; genus Leptosomus; species Leptosomus discolor. The sequence goes on along the minus strand of NC_141419.1, from coordinate 88,715,341 downwards.
TATAGATATTACGTGAATTTGAACTAGTAATTTTAAAAAAGACAATTCCTCCTTATTTTTGTCATTATCAGACGTGAAGATTCGGTTGACAGCATTCTAAGACACTTATTAGAAAATGAAAATTGTGTTAAGAAAGCTCGTGCTGATGTCAGATTTGCTGAAGGATTCAAAAACGTTCATGAAAACCTCATCAAATACAGGCAAAGTGTTTATAGAGCTTGGCCCTAATTTTAAGGTAGAATGTGCCACCTCTTTTGAGAACAAATGTCATAGATATAGCTAATGTGGGCTGATATGTAGATATAATTTGCAAAGCATTCGTATTTCCTCATAATTTTGTTGTATAAGAAACTCACAACTATTCCTGTAGTTATTTTAATTTTAGTATTGTTAAGATGGTTCAAACCTGAATTTTAGATGGCATGCCTGACTCACCGACAGTATGAAAGAGGCTCAACTGAAAAAATACAGAGACAGACATGTGGAGATGACATTATAAGGATCAAAACACAAACTGTCTTATATATAAGATTTGAGCAAACATCTGAACTTTCAATCTCATGATTATCTTTAAACTTTTTAGCAGTTTCTCTGAGATTTATTTATTCTTTGGACATGACTGAAAAAGGATCTGTGTAACTATGCATATTATTGAAATGTTGTCATGGGTCCAGTGTGTAGTCTTAAATATGAGAACCTCTCAGTACATCAGTGACAGTATGTTCAATTACTATTAAAAAGTCAAACAGTGTATTTTTCAACCATCTCATTTTGGTCTTAAGGGAAAAAAGAAAGACTGTTTTGCATAATGTAGAAGGAAAAGGGAATCATTTGATTCAAGGAAATAGGTCTTATGATGAAACCCTTACTTTTCTGAAATCAACCCTGAAATTCTTTGAGTTCACGTAAGGTCAGTTGTCTATTTTTTTCCAGTGATCACACAAAATCTGCATCTTCAAAATAAGAATATTGCTGTTAAAAAGTGTTGCTTAAACTGCAGAGCAATGTCTGTCAATATATATTATCTTATTGGAGATGCCACTATTGCTCATTGTGCAACTTTTTTGATAAATAGTACTAAAACTATGTAGCTGGCTGAATACTTCATGGGATCATGTGTTAAGCAAATCCTTTGAATTTTATCAACAGATATAATCATGGAATAGTGTAAGAGGAGCTCTGCAATGAAGTCTTATTGTTGGGCAATAGATGAAATGGCTCAAATAAGCAAAGGAGGTTTTTTTTTGTTTGTTTCTTTGCTTATAGTAAGTGCAAACATGAACTGAATTTTGAGTTTAGAAAGGTTTGGTTGACTCATCCTTCCTCCTTACCTCACAATTATTTTTCACTTCAGTCTGCTTCTTGGTTTTGGTGAAGAGTAAAAACACACACGCAGATAAACTGTGTAAAAGCCTTTCAGACTGTGTATTCCCTTAGTAACAGAGGACTTTCAGCCCTGTTTTGAAAAATCAAAAAGCTCAGCTAGATGAGGGTTTTCCTCCATATCAGCTTTTTGTGAAACACATTAATTTATTCTCCTACCTCCTGCTTGTGTGTTCAAGGAACTATCCATATGGTTATTTTCTCTCCCCCAACACTGATTTCTGCTCAGACGATCTCCTTTCTTTCCACCTACAATTAGAAGCAGTGGATATGAGCTTAGCTCTGCAGCCGTTGTGTTTATAAGCCCATGTGCGTTTACATGCACTGATTGCAAAATGTGCTTTGACAGCCCCCTGCTAAGGCTTTTCCCAGATTAAGGAATCATAAGCAGCTTTGGACTGCTTGACCCTGCTGGTTCATCATTTATGATGTTCAAAACACGTACATGGCCAATTTGAGTTTATCTAAACACTTAAGAAGAAACTCTTCAATTAAAGATCATACTAAGTGACACTGACAGTAACTCTCTTACCAATATGGTGTGGTTAAATCACCATCAGCTGCTGGGAAAAGTGCTCTTCCCTTCATAAAACAAATCAAAGAGCATCATATTTGGAGCAGTTCTTTCTTAGAACTCATTTTCCATAACTTTGAAAGGAAAAAGTGGTTTACCATCAAATCTTCCAGCAAGGTTTCACTGCAGAGATTTGCTTGGGATGAAATTTCCAAATGCCTCAGTTTCAATGGAAAGAATAATATATTTATATAAAAAAGGAATGACGCCACGTTTTTTCAGGATCAATCACACAGAATGCCTTATCATTTTAGTAAATGATGCCATATAATCTTTGTGTCACATCAAACACCAAAGAAATAAATTCACTGGGGGATATTTACAAGGGTATCCAGGCTGAATTGAGATGTCTTCTAGTCCTTTTTCTAAATTGTCACATTTACTGCCTGCTGTAGAAAGGGGAAGCCACCAATTGATTTCTAATTCTGCAAACCCCAGGGTGTAAATGTGATTAGCGGTAATTGGAGAAGTTCAGCAACTGTTAATTTCGCCTCTCTTTGTTGTTTTTGCTATTTAAAATATTAACGAAATGCGTATGTAGGCCAAAACTGACTCCGATGCAGCTGAACAAAGGATACATATTTAATCAGAGCTGTGGGACCTCGATGCGGTTGTCTGAAACAAATGTGACATGTGCTTCCTCTCAAAAAAAAGTCAGGCAGCTAATAAACAGCATCAGTATTTTGTTGTAATGTTCATTGTCTACATGATGTCGAGTTTAATGGCATTACACTACGTAAAAAAGCCAGAAGTACACTGCTAAATTTGTCTTTCCCAGTTGGCTGTCCCTGAGGAGATTATAATGCAAGCAGTGGCTTTGTTTGTTGCATGCATAAGTGTGCACATGTTCCTAAGTTTTAAGTTGTAAAGGAAGGTGGCAAGAAGAGACATTAACCCCTGCATGGCTGAGTGTCACCTTAGAAAGAAGCAGTTTTACTGGAGCATCAAGTAATTATGAAAAAATAGGTTTTGCTCTCTAACTGCATAGTATCTCAGTTTTTTTCTAGACAAGATTCTCCCTCATCCATAGGTACAAAGGTTTGCTAATGCTTTCTAGCAAGGAAATGGCTCTTATTTTGCAGTCCTAGAAAGGAACCTATGTTTACCTTTAATACCTAGCATTAAATATTTTTTTTTATTAACCCAGAACCAGGAAGGTCATGTGTAAAACAGCATGTAGTCCTACTCAAAATGTTTTAAATGTCTCAGGAAGCCAGCTGGAAGCCCTGTTAACTTGGCACGGACAGCTCACTCTTAGATGGCTAAAGCTAAGTTAGATGGATCTCATCTCTACACTTTTGAAACGAAAATCTTGCCCGGGAGTGCCTGAAAAAGAGTTCAGTGAATTAGTACAGATGTTGATTGACAAAGGCAGAAAGATGCTCTGTGGGAACAGATCTTCACAGAAGTGCCCTGAGGGCATCTTGCCGTTGAGTAGTGGTGGCGCTGTATGGGGCTTGTCATTTGGAAAGCCAAAGACCACAGCAGTGGCAGATCACAGAATCATAGAAACACAGAATCATAGAATGCATTGGGCTGGAAGGGACCCTTAGAGACCACCTAGTCCACCCCCCTGCAGTGAGCAGGGACACCTTTAGCTAGATCAGGTTGCCCAGAGCCCCGTCCAGCCTGATCTTGAATGTCTCCAGAGATGGGACCTCCACCACCTCTCTGGGCAAACTCTTCCAGTGCTTTACCGTCCTTATGGTAAAGAACTTCTTGTTGATATCCAATCTAAATCTACTCGTTTCTAGTTTAAAACTATTGCTCCTTGTCCTGTCGCTTTGTGCCCTTGTAAACAGTCCCTCCCCAGCTTTCCTTTAGGCCCCTTTCAGCACTGAAGCCCACTCTAAGATCTCCCCAGAGCCTTCTTTTCTCCAGGCTGAACAACCCCAACTCTCTCAGCCTGTCCTCATAGGGAAGGTGTTCCAGCCCCATGAGCATTTTTGTGGCCCTCCTCCAGACCTGCTCCAACAGGTCCATGTCTGTTTTATGCTGAGGGGCCCAGAGCTGGATGCAGTACTTCAGGTGGGGTCTCACCAGAGCAGAATAGAGGGGCAGAATCACCTCTCTTGATTTGTTGGCCTAATTCCATTTTTGAAAGGCTAGAAGTTTGCCCCAGGTAGGCATATTCATGGCTGGAACTTGTGCATTTCTAACCACCATCCTGAAAGATTGAAGGTATTACAGAAATACACCCCAAAACAGATCCATTGGAAAGGCATGGACATTTTGGAAACAGGAACCTCACCACAGTCATCTGGCTTTGAGCTACAGCGCTTGCCCTGGAGAGAGACCACGGCCTTGCCACACTCTCAACCAGACAGGGAGCCCCGAAACTTCAATTTGCTGGTCTCATGGGAGATCAGTGGTAAACTAAACCTCTTTGTAATGGTCAAAGATTGTTATTTAGAAGGTTTTACTCTGATAAAGACAGAAGAGAAACAAAAGGCTTTGTGTACCTTGTCACTCGCATTACCTGATGCTTAAGAGATTCAGGAAATGAGAGTTCTGGGTGTTCAAATGCAGAAGTATTGATCTTATACAGAAACTTCCAGTTTGGGAATAACTTTCCTACTTGGATTGACCCAGTAATTAACATGTTTATAAATAGAGTAACACACTACAAGTACAACTTTCACGTCTTCATGATGCTTGTTGTCTGCTCTGTTCTGTTGAAAGCTAAGGAAATTTGCAAAAGAGAGCATAAGTGCCACCCTGAGCTCAGACAGGGTGGCCATAGCAGTATGAAGATTCAGCTCATATGAAGGGGCACAGAAAATAGATCTGCACCACATTGTGAGATGGAATAGATATCTCCAGACTCCAGTTCTGCCACCTCTTGATAATTTATAAATTTAATTTGTCATTTATTCTATTCATTCACTGGAAGACACAACTTTGACTGTTTTTTGCAAAAAAAGGTCAAGAGAATAATTGTCTTTTTGTTCCCTTGACCGTACCAAGTATCAAGAAGAGAATGAATCTTCTGTTTTTCAGTATTTTGAATTGTGTTTGGCATTGCTGATGTATGTGCTTTTGGCAATCCAACCTTGACTTCAAAACAGGCAGTATTGTTAAAACATTTTAAATATATTATGAGATATGTTAATATAGTATTAATATTAAATAATAATATATATTAATCATGTGGTAATATAATATATTCTATGGTATCATGTGTGCAGTATGCATTTGTATATATTATGTTATTGATTTTTTAAAGTATATTATTTATACACATATACATATATAACCATGCATGCACACATATACGTTTACAACATTTTCCACAGAACGAATAGTGAGCTTGGTAACTAAATAGCTACAGGTGGAACTGCTTTCCCTTCTCTAGTAAAATTCAATGCTTGCTGCTATTTATTTAATGGTTAATATTTCTAAGACACCTTTTAAAATGCAATAGAGCAATTTTTTCCTTCTATTTTCTCTGGATTACATCCCAGATACGGAGAGGCACCATCATACTGAAAGTCAGAAACAGGCAACATGCCCTCTCACTGTTTTGTTATCTGTTATGAAGTAAGACAGAGTTGTCCGAGAGATTTTTTGCCTCCTCTGGCTGCTGTTAAAAACAATTTTTGGACGCGATGTTTTGCCCCAAAGACACACTACACCTCCCTGTTCAGCACATGGCACACCTGAACTTGGACTTCAGGGGAGCATTTCAGGCACTGCTGGGCACTCCTTTCCCTGGTGTACAGCATTCTTTAGGCTCCCAAATGCATACAGCATGCAGAAACCCACCTGTGACCTGAGCAACTTTTCAGAAATACCTGTTTCTCTCTGCTGAAAACTAGAAAGACTTTGTCTAATACGTTTACATGAAGTGAATCAAGGCCCTTGCTCTGCAGTTGTCAGAGAAATAAATATGCTCTTAATCCTGCTCTGAATAAACCTACTGCGGATTTCCTTCCAGAAATATGTTTCCTTTTTCTGGGAGAAGTGGTACCCATTCACCTCATTAAAGGATAGCTCCAAAGGCCAGAGAACAGTAGCCACGAGACCTCCATACTTGCAGTAAAAAGAGATAAGTATCTCCAGAGTATGAGTCAAATTATAAGACTCCACATTTCTTTCTCAGTCCTCCTTGATTCATGAGAGAAGCCTAAGAAAATGACGGGTTGGACTCAGATGGCTTAGCTTCAGATATCTAGAGTCACCTGTAAGTATTTACATCTGGGCTTATCCCCCCTAGGTTGCACCAATATTTGGAAGAAGGCTTGGCAGTACAGTCAATGGAGTCATTATTTGTCTTATGAAATACATGCAAAATGCTGGTCATGTGAAAGACACTGCAAGATCCACTGACTGTATGGACTACATCTCTAGGGCAACCAGCTTGGATACGAGGAACCTGACAAAAAGCTCCCAGATCCCAAATATAATTTTTTGCAAAGTAGAACTCATTGTCATGAATTTTGTCTAAACTCCACTTCTTTAAATGAAATTAAAAATAATTTTAAAAAAGGAAAACAAACCCATTCAGTTTTCAAAGTTATCCTTTTTTCAGTTTTAGTAGAAGCAAAAAAAAAAAAAGGGAAGGCAGAGTAAAGGGGAAGTATTTTTCACAGACGAGCTTGAAAGAAACAATGGTTAAGCTCTTCTTTGATCAGGAGAAAAGTATAGTTGTTCATCAGATACTGTAGTAATGAAATAAATGGACTTTAATGAAGCGAAATTATAATAAATCCCACTCTTTGTAGAATAGTACCCAGATGGAAAATATATAGACGTGCTGCATGAAATGCTGGCTTTGTTACATTCCCAAGAAAAACCTATTGCTAAATAGTTTCCGGAGTCAGAGGCTTGAATTTTTCTGCTGTCGGCTTTTATGTATCCTTCTCTCCTCGTTTCCATCTCTGACATTAGCCATTATACCCCTTCACTCAGTTCTCTGCTTCCTTCTATGGTGTCTCCTTTCAGGGAGTGCTCTTACTTTTGTCATGCTAACCTTCAGCTTGTTTGGAGACCTCTCATTTCTTATCTTGGTAATGAAAAGGCAGGTCTAAACAGAAAGTATGCAAGAAAATGTATTTAATAAGATGCTGAGAGCTATTCATACCCGAGTGAGTCATTGATATGTCTATACTGCCAAACAAAAGAGGTGAAGAACCAATTTCTGGCCCAGGGGCTGTGTGACAGTGACTGGCTCACATCCACACTGCTGCTTAGAGAGGTCTGTCTTGCAGATCTGTCTTGGACAGCGTTCATTGCTATGGTCCAAGGGCGAGCCAAAAGAAAGCTATCAGTTAGGTGGCTTTAGTGCTTACACTTTCTTTTTAATTTATTTCATGGTAATGTTGAACCCTGTCTCTTACTCAAGCCAGCTGTAAAGCTATGAAGAATGCCATGGGTAGACAGATGAACAACACTTGGTTACAATACTGTCTGCTGATCACCACAGTAAGTCTGAGAAGACCTTTCCTCGTGTGTCACTGATACACTGCTATTTCTACTTTTAAGCTGCTATTTAGGTACTGCGGAGTAGGTACTGTACAGATTTATATGCAAATAATCCTAGAAAAGTTTGTACTTCTTCAAGAATTTGGCTCATATTTTTGGTCCGAGTGTTCACAAAAACGTTGGGCTTCAAAGCTGGTAGAAAAAAATTGTTCAGCCACAAAGCAAGTCTTAGTAGAAAATAAATGTTGTGCCTTTTATACAAGATTAGCAAGATGAGAGGAAACTTTTACTGTAGAGCTCTTCAGCTCCTGTTACAACTAGTCTGTGTCTTTATTTCTCAATTTGCCTATTTTCTCTCTTCTTACAAGCTGCTCCGCCCACATTTTTTCCCTAGAACAACCATAAAATTGCATTTACAGCTAATTTGCTATGCTCAGAAACACAATTTAGATTCTTTAAGTGAGGCTGCCTCTTTCTAAAAAGAGGTCTCTCACCGCTTCTTTTTTTTTTTACCTGGCATACATCTACACTGCTCCTCCAGAATGGCAAGTATGATAAATGTGTCAAAAACATTCACATCAAAACCATGTGATACAAGTTGTTATTTTGACTTCTGTTGACACCTCCTGTTCTCTTTCACCCAGATGTTTCCATGAAGTAGCAAAAATCTTTTTCTTATTTTCTTCCCCAAGAGTAGAAACAGGCATTTCTGTTTCTAGTGAAACTGAAAGTCTTTCCTTCCTCTATTATTCTGTGGGGGGATGTGCTTTTATGCAGGTGTACATTTCTTTACTGGGACTGCCTTCAAGACCTGAGGAGGCTTTCTGTCCAAACATATCTTTGATTCACAATGAACTAGCTATAGATTTTCAATTCAGGCAAACCCTATATGTATTTGCAGATATAGAGTGAGAATAGATTACTCCCCACCCAAAGAGATTAGATTGTCACAAGACAAAAAGGCAATATTTTTTAGTCCAGAAGGTGCATTTTTAATGACTTTTAAGTCACAGTGTGTTAAAAGTGTGCAGACACCTTACTGTTATTGAAGTATCTGGCTTTTAAGTACCTGCAAAAAGATAGTTCTAGTGATTATTGACCTTAAAGTTCAAAACTGCAAGAGTTATTCAAGGCCCTGTGCCCTGTGGGACACTCAGCCTGACTTAGAATCTCAAGATCTTTCTATTCAGTACTGAAGAAAGAGATGCCTATGGAAGCTGCTGTGGCCACCAGCAAGGAGCTGCATAAACCAGCCACAGTAGATGTCCAGGAGAGGAGTTAGGACTGTCCTTAAGGACAGGTAATGAGCCAGGCACCTGGCTATGGATCTGAAAACAAAGTCTATTTGTATTCAGCATTTCCTAACATAACTGTCTCCTGAAGTCAGAGTGCCAGCCTGGACATCTAGACAAAGGTGCCCTTAAGTCCAGTAAATTGAACATGGATGTGGATACTTGTTTAGAAACTGAACTCTTTTCAGTCCCTACCTGTACCTGACCTGAGGCAAAGACTTGAAACCTGATGGTCTTTGTCTCAGTGGAGTGCCCTACCGGTGAAGATACTGCAAGCCTGGGGCATATCCACCTCCCTTCTACACATCCCTCACATTCACACTGATTTGTAAAAGAAGGTGTCCTAAAATGCATCTTGTAAAGATTGTCATAGCATTAAGACCAGGGGGGATCATTGTAACAATCTAGTTAAAGCAAAATATTTTACCCAGTATTTCCTGTGTTAAAACCAATACCTTAAATTAGAGCAATCACACTCAGAAGGAAAGACAGACTAGATTTAAACACTCGCATGATGGTAAATGCACCACATCCATTGGCAAAGCTGTTCCAGTGATTAATTGCTCTCACTGTTTAAAAAATTACATCTTGCTTCCTGTTTGAATTTTCCAGTGCTACTTCAATTGTTTCACTCAAAAGTTTCTTAACTTCTAGGTTCTGGCCACAACAGGAAACAGAAGTGCCAAAATACCATGAAAAAATATTTTCGTCTTGTTTTTCCTCCGTTAGAAGGAGAAGGAAGCAATGAAACTAGTGAAAAAGAAACTTGAGATTTTCTCGGTGTGGACAGAGCTTCAGCTCTAATCATAGTCTGCAGAGGAATTATTTAAGCCAATCTCGTGTTATCAAATCTGTCTCAGCAGATTTTCTGAAAAGTTTCAGGATCTAAGATATCCACTAGGTAAAGTAGCTTATCCCAGCTGAATCACTGAGACTGAGATTCAAACAGCATTAAGAACTGCACAAATGCGTCTGTGCTTTTCCACTGCTGCTAAAAAATCAGCAAGTCTCACAAGCCTGGGATTAATGAGAATTCCAGCACTTTTTGGTTTTAGTCTAACTGATGCACCTTGTTGTCTTACAGCATTTAACTATTAATTCACCTACTTTCTTCCCATCTGATTGCAGGGAAGCTAGCTCTGCTGTGGGCATATTATTCTGTGGTTTCTGACTTTCTGCTTGCGTGTTTCTCTGCAGCAGCTGGCAGGAAAACATGCAGCAAGGGCACTTAGTGCACCAGGGAGAATGAAGCATGTGTTTACATCTCTTCCTGAGCCAGGGTCAGAGCGGAGGTACTGGACTAGATCGTTTGTTTTATTCTGGCTTCTTAACATCAGGATCTGAGTTTAGCTTCTCCTCCACAAAATGCCTTAGTGTCAGCTTGGATTTAAGGGTAAAATTCTGGTCATATGTAACATCATCCACAATATTTGACTTGTTAGTAAGATGAAAATTCTTGAGATTTCTTACGACTTTCTTTCCTCATTCCTTTCCTTTTAACGTGCTGCTTTAATAGCAGGATTAATGTATATTGTGCATTTTGATTTACACATGGTTCTACTATTAAGCACCTGGATTTGAAGCAGTTTCTTCCCTGAGGATTTAAACAAATGCATTGCCCCAGTTTCAGGATCCAGGTTACTACAATTTAGCCATGTGCCACAGGAATACTAGCTCTGAGAACGCTGTAGCTGTTTTTGTACTGCAAATGCAGGTCTCCTGCCGGTCATAATAAAAGAAATCAGCTTGTATTTCTTTAATGACAAAGCCTCCCTGTGTATTAATTTGGTTCTACGTGACAATACATCTTGTCAGAGCAGCCTGACAGATGTAAAAACGCACACTAAGAGAAGTGTCAGTAAAGTAATTTATGTCAGGAGGTTGATGATCTTTTGCACTGTGTTGCATGGGTTTATTTCTGTTTGGAAGAAAAGCACAGGAAGGTTCCCTAAAAATGAATATACTTATAAAGTCATTTGTTGGCAAAATCAGTCCTAAAATAAACTCAGTTTTCCAGTGTCTTTTTCAAAATATAATCTAGTGCTCATATTGTATGCTGTGATATTAATAGATAGACTTTGATTCCCAGGCCAAATACATGTTTGTGTCTTTGGTTGAGATTAATTTTATTAGAGCTGGGATGTGTACTGTGAGGGACTGTGTTCCTTGCAGTAATTTGAAAAGGCTTTTTTCTTTATCAATCCATAAATGTTATGATAGTCTAGCAGACAAAGAAAGGCACAGCAAACTGGATACTGAAATTATGGCAATGTCAAACTGGAAGTAAAGTGGGAATACAAAATGGAATTTGGATTGAAATCTGACATTCAGTTTGGAATTGAGTATAGTCTTAATTATTGAAACAGTATAATTTGTCAAGAATTAATTCACGCCCTACGATTCTACTCTCTAAAATCAAGACTCGTTCGTTTATATAAGTTATGAGATAATGACAAGTTACTGATTTATTTTTTTTCCTTTTCACAGGAAGGGAAGAATTTACCTCATCTAATCCAGGAATCTTTGAGTAAAGTTATGTAGTTAGTTAAGTTTATGCCACAGTTTAATCTCAATGACTATAATAGCCCTTTCTGACCCGAAAGCCTATAAAATTCGTCATCTATTATTTTAATTCACTTTAAATAAGTTTCACTAGAATATATCCTTTGAAAAGCCTTGCACATGCAGGAAGACATGTAGCAAGTGAACTGGCAACTATGCTGCTGTAGAAAACACTTATAACATCTCATTCTTTTGGGTAGGGATGATTCATCAGGAATCGTTTGCAAATCTTTGGGATTTGCAAAGTGGTGTCTTTCTGTAACAGAAAGCAAACAAAAATCCAGAGTGCTAGTGCTTGTCAGCTTGATGCTTATAAATGTTGCTATTCTGAGGACTGGGTTTTGAAAAGAAGAAAATAATCCTCAGCATCGCAATAAAGAGTGTGACTTCAAATATAAGTTCCTTAGTCACCCTGAAAGCAGACTGTGGAGCGAAAGGTGGTGCCATCCCAATAGCAGAATAGCTACTCAGGCACCTTTTCCATCACCAAATTTTTCAGAGGGCAGGGTTCATGTTATGTGTCTGATGGCTCCAGCCAACAGATTTTCCACATTTCCCCAGCTGTCAGGCTCACAGCGATCAAAACACTAGTCCTACGCAGTGTGCAATTTTAAATTCCTGTCTGCTTAAAGTCGTGCATGGACTGAAGTGCTTCAAAGGAGTGCGGCTTAAATGAGCGTGCCCACGCCAAGAAGTCCTGTCCGTGGTTTCTTGCGTGAGTAACTGGTGGTATCTCAGACACACCTTGCAACCCCGTGTCGGAGGCTGAGACGAAATCTCAGTTGCTGACATATTGATTTGGATTTAAAAACAGTGATAAAGCAAACACCAGAAATGTATAGCCAGAGACAAATATTCAAAAAAAAAAAAGAGTCCCTTTCATTCCCCTTCCTAGCCCTCTGGCCCTGGAAAAGCCTATGGTTTCCCTGCAGCCCAGGCTCTGTCAACAAGTCCATCACTGCACTCTGACTGTCAGAGCTCACTTGTGGGAAATTTTCAAGCCATGCTTGTTTGGTTTTCCTCTTCCTGTTTGACTTGTCTCTTTAAATAATGTGGTTACTTCACAACAGCTTGTTTTTTGACTGGGGCACAGGGCATATTTTTCTAGCAGATAAAAAAACTTCCCACAATTTGCCTTGTGTTATTTCCCCTTTTGAAGGGAGAGCTGATAAATTCAGGGTAATATGTAATAGATGCTTTCCTGTTTTTACTTATTGCGCTGTCAGGCTTGTCAGACAGAAATTTATTAGCTCGTTTTGTGGCTGTAACATTTAAACAAGAGAGAGTAAGTGGTACCCTTACTCTAAAGAGCAAGTGTGAATAACAGTGCTTGTGTAGTACCCTGCTCCGTAGATCGGCGTTAGACAGGGACAGCAGGTCTTTTTCACACCAGTAAACCCTTACCTACATATCTAATTAATTTTAATGTTTATTTCTTCATTTCTCCTCTTCGTTATTCTTAGCTTCTGAATAACTGGGAAGCTAAAGGAGGAAGGGTAAGAATAGCTGTTAGTCTTAATTTCATCTGCCTAAAAGTGAGCTGACCTGTCTGAGCAACCACTGAAAATTCCTCTGTAATCAATGGAGTGAAGAGATCTCCATCAGCCACATTTATTACTGGGTAAGGTGGATTATCCTCTAGATCTTCTTGTCTCTCTTCATTGCATGTAGGGAAAGCCTAACTGGTTAAATAACCACGCCTGAAGCAGTAAAATTCAAGGAGGTCAATGCCTCGCTTTGTGAGGCGGCTATGGAGAAAAGAGGAATCTCAGGAAAAACCCAGGAGCCAAGGCTATGTCTGACAAGTTACGCAGCAGTGCCCCCGATACTCACACATCCTTCCTCCATCTCCCCCTGGTTATTCTACTGTTCATACCAATGTCTGATGAATATATTACCTTCACCCGACTGAGATTGACCCCACCTGAGGAATCAATGCCACAGCCTCATTGCTGTTCAATAGAGACTGCATTTACCCAAAGTCAACAGCTCAGATCTAGTGATGGATTTGGGTTTGGTTGTTTTGTTTGTTTATTTGTCTGGAACCAAAAATCCTTTTTATAGAGGGTGGATGAGAGTGAGCATTTCCTGGATTGGAAGTTGACTTGATAATGGGTCAGGAGCAAAGAAAGGATGTAGCTTTCGTGGCACGCAGGTTACTTGCCACACAAATGGTGATAGGAGAGTAAAAAGACGTGCAGATCTTTTCACTCTGTGATAAACCAGCTCCTGAGTACTCTCAAAGTCTAGAAAGGAGTTAAAGAGTTGACTGAAGGTGGCAGAAAATCCGCCTTGCTGAGCTGAGTCATTAAATACCTTGCAGGAGTCAGAAGAATTTGAGTTGAATTCTCCCCTTTTACCCAAACACAGGGAAAAATGCTAGTGTTCCCTTGCGCTTCACAGCAGCAATCAAAACGCTTCCTTGTCTGTAGTTTCTTGGTCATTTCAGGCTGCTGCACACAGCATGCTGAAGGGAGCACTGCTTCTGCAGAGCAGCTGTGCAGATGGCACTGGTGTGCTGTCAGACTCAGACCCGCTGGAGCAGTGTCAGTGGAAACACAAACCTGGCCAGGGCAACAGTCTTGCCAGCAGGGTGGGGAGTGAGAAGGCGATGTATTGGGCACTTTCTGTGGTTGGAAAACATCCTATTTTCTGTGCTACCCAAATAACACCCACCTAGGGCTTCAAAGCTTTCAGTTTGCATGGAAATCAACTTTCTTCTGCTGATTTTGAAGCCCAGGATTGCGCCCTACTAATGTAAATTATCAAAAGTATCCCTTCTTCTAGCCTGCAGATCAATAGAACAGAGTCATGCACTGTAAACTGCACTGCACACAAGAGTTTTGTGGCACTTTTGAGACAAGAGGGGAAAAAGAGAAAGCAAAATCATAATGGCCAAACTGTATCAAGTCAAAGATCTCTTGTTATCGATCTCCTTACTTTAACATTGGATGGTAGCAAATGAAAAGGAAAAATGTAAAAAGCAGACTGCCTCCAGAGCATCTCGAAAGTGATCTTTCCTTGTTGCACCCAAGGTCTCATTTTTGGATTAGATAAACCATCATCAACCTCCAACAGTCGTGGTAGGATCTGGGCAAAACATATCGCCCAAACGTCTGTCTGCCGAAGGCATCACACCCTTTTGGAAACTAAGGTCTTTTCCTTCCACAGCTTCACTGTGTGAATACATCCAGACCGAAGATTATTTTGTTCAGCAGCTACTGATGCACTTCACTTCTTCCAGTTTGTTTACTGCAGATCCCACCAGCACTAACCTGTGCGAAACTTCGAAAGTGGGCCAAATGTTGGTCCTCTTTCTAAGAACTTCTTGAAAAAACAGATGATGTCATTTGCTTCACCATTTTCCATAGTCAATGGCTACTATATACCCAGTGCCATTACTATACTAAGGAATTGGCCTAGTAGTAATTTCTATTGGATTTTCTAAGGTAGAGAATTCCAGCTCTGAAAAATAGTCTACAGACCATTTTGTAATCAAAACAGATACTTGTAGGAAAAAAGTATATCCCTTTATCCTGGAAAAGTGTAAGGAAATAGAAGCACAGGTTTGCAGTGTCACAGAAGGAGGAACCTCTGCAGTCCCGCTATAATAAACTTCAAAGTGTTGTAAAGTTTACTTTCCATCCCTATACCTAGACACGAAGTCTATACATTCTGTCACTACACACATAAAATGAAAACACTTTCCAATCCAAAGCAGAAAAGGTCTTGTTCAGCAATTAAGAGGTTCAGTTATGGAAACATTGTGCATTCTTCAGTTTGAAGAAACCTAGTTCCTTGTGGTGCCCAACGTTATTAAATTCCTATTAAAAGGACAAGGCTTACAGAAACAGTGAAGTCATACCTCTGAATGGAATAGTACCATAATCCATTTCTATCACGTCGTGTTTTCCAAATTACAGTTCTTCGTAGTTGTAGACTGAAGGTTGTATTATTCTATTTAGCTGACAGAAAATAATTCCTACCAAGTTTCCACCAGCAGTTCCTAAATCACCATAAACACAGAATGAATATATTTGTGAATATATGTCTTTTCAATTTAGTAGTCAACAGAAAAATAGTCAAATAAAACACTCCCTTTTGGTCTAAATCAAATGTTTCACATGAGGCAAACTGCACAGTTTCCATTTGTTTTTCATCTGTTTAGTGATAATATGCACTTTTGAAACAAAAGTATCAAAACATTTTGTTCTGAAATCATGAAATGCTTTACGCAGAAGTTTATCACTTTCCGCACTGAACTACTCATTCCAAAATCATAGAAGAACTTATCAAGATGGAATCAGGGTCTTTATGGAGACGCATGGTGCACGGATATCAGGGAAGGTTCTGATTTGATAAAAATAAAACATTTCTCAGCAGAAAGACAGTGAAGCGTTGGAAAAAGCTTCCCAAAGAGTTTGTGCAATCTCGGTCTTTGCAGTTTTTGAGGACCAAACTGGACAAAGCCCTGAGGAACTGGACTGAATTAAATGTTGACCCTACTTTGAGCAGGAGATTGAACTAGAGGTCTCCTGATGTTCTTTCCAACCTAAAAAGCTGTGATTTTATGAATTTGGCAGAAATGAATAATTTTGATTAACCCCAATTTGTCTTGCTCAGGAAATAAACCTATTCAACAAAGGACATCTCATTTAAAGCTCCTCAACCGTGCCCCCATGACTTTAACCTGAATTATAACAACTTGAACCTGAGTTATAACAAGCTACATTGTAATGAATTTGCTGGTTGATGACAGCATAGCAGGAGATAGCATGTCAGAATTGTTAGGATGGAATTTGCTACTCCAATTTCCATTTTGTTCCAGAATTCACTTATAAGGAGTCTTCATCAATATTTAGGTGAGAAGTGGTCACAGATGCTCAGGGCTCAGGCTTGCCTTCCAGGAAGGGAATGTTATTTTTAGGCAGTTGCACTGGAATATACTAAAGCTTTAAGAGTGAATAGTCTTTTCTTGGATGTGGTTAAAGCTGGCTAAAGTAACAAAATGTAGATTTATTTTTTTCAATAAGAAAATTGTACTCAATTTTTTGTTCTCAAGAACAATTGTTCTTGTACTTGTTGCAATTACAATTGTAATTGTTCTCAAGAACATTTTGGAATCATTGTTCTTTCTTCACAGATTGCTACTAAATAAAATTTGTGAACATTGTTGTGTTTTACTGCTCAGAAATGGAGCTATCTAAATGGGCTTTTGGATTAGTCACTGTCTACAGAGGCAGCTTTGGTTACTGAGTCAGAAAATGGAGTTAGATAGCTAATAATTGATGGAGAACATTCCCCAGACAAAGCATGTAAGTATGCGGCCCTCAATTTCTCACTCAGCCGACTCTTGAGCGGTACCAGCAGATTCCGGACTAATCTTATTACAGCATGAGGCAAACAATGTCCTGATGGTTTCCTTTTCTTTGTCAGTCCTAATGCAATCATTTGGAAAATCAGAACGCCTTCAAGATTTTGATTCCAGTAAGGAAAACAAAAAATTCTAAAAAAAAATTGTCATTTTATGGAATTAATACCATGATTTTGACCAACAGTATTAGTCTACTGACAAAATCTGCCAGAAATAAGCCAGCTGCTGCAAGCTAGGTTTGTATTCACAGTTTGACTCTCTGTTCTCCCACAAGAAAGAGTCTTTTTCAGAGATTCCTCAAGCCTTATTCAGAGATCCCAAGATAGTGTTGACCAAACTGGCAAGTTTGTCTACGATTATCTATGCTGTTTACACATAACTAAGGCGACAGTTTCCCCGATGGTGCATGAACGTGAGAGTCCCTGGAGAATTTTTAGGGCCACATGGCACTTTGTGGCATGGTATGGATGCTGTAGCTCCGTTCAGTGCTGATTTGAGTAACGTGTTCCACCACGACAAGCTGGTGTTCCCTTATTAAACTCTAAGTCTTACAGAGTGAGCATGAATTATTTATTACCTCTTGTGCATCCTCGTTGTGTTTTGTATGCTGAGTTGTCTCTCGTTGTGTGCTTAGACCATGATGGTTCATCATGGAGGGACTAAGGCCATCTGGTTGGAGTGGGCATTCCTGAGTACTTTGGTGCAAATAAACAGCACTGAGAACATAAGGAAGTCCACGCTGGAGTCTATACGCCACAGAGCTGGGGAAACCATGTAGCCAGAAGATGTTACAGGAGTAGGGAATTACTTTGCATTATTCTAATGCTTTTTCATTACTTCCTGCAGTGCATTATGACTGGATGAGTCATCACAGCAGCAAGGACTAAATTTAGGACATCTTTGAAATAATGACCCTTCACTGCCTATGCTAAATGGCCTCAGTCTTCTAACTAAAAGGCTGCTGATTCAAACTGTGAAAAGACAGAGACTTTAACTTCTGGCCTAAAACATGGTCATCGGGGTGAAATCACAATGTTCAGGAGATAACCATCTACTGGTTTCCTTTGGCAATAAATTCTTAGAATCCATACCATATAAAGCAGGAGTTAAGGTTTTCTTCTGTCTTCTGAAACAAATATAGAATCATAGAATCATTCAGGTTGGAAAAGACCTATGATGTAGGAGCAGTCACACTTCCTAATGTATTCCTGTAACTGTAAACCAATTATTATGGACAATAATTACAATGATAGGGTCAGTTACAGTTCTCATCACTATATTTTCATTAGCTAGCATGCGTTCATTAATGATGCTACCATTGGCATAGCATATATGAGCTATGGGAGACCTCAGGGGGATGATCATGCACACAAATCTTGGAAAATTTGAAATATTTTTTTTTTTACACTGTCCATCTATGTCCTTGCGCAGCCACTTTCGTGATGAGGGAGACCAAACTTATATTTTAATGATGGGGAGTTATACCTGGCAACCAAGTATCTGTGGAGCTGGAAGGACCAGAAAAAGCTGTCAAGAAAAGCTGGTGTTTGGCAAATGATGTCAGCCACCAAGAATCTTACAAGACGTACGATCACAGTTCCCTGACTAAGCGCCAGTGACTCCTGAAAAAGACCAGCTGTCGGCCGTGAAAAAGAGAATGGCTCCTGGAATGGTGGCCGAGAGCTAAAAACTGCGGAAGTCTTGGGAGATGCAGACCTTGGAGCCTTGTATTTACTCAAGCACCTGCATCATCAAAGAGAAAGGAAAAAAAAAACAGTAAAGCGAGGAAAGAAAAAAAAGAAAGAATATTGAAAAGGTTGTTAGGACTTGCCTGGGGCTTGGGGAGCGTGAAATATCTTCCAGAATGGATCACTCTGATAATGAAACTTTAGAACCCGATTAAAGCTCACAGCAGTGGGGAGAGGCAGCTCTATCAGCTCACAGCTGTGGCTGAGCCTGGGAGGAAGGAGAGCTCTGCCTTAAAATCCACCCAGGGAGAACACAATGCAGGGAACATCTGGCACATTGGAGGAATTAAAGGGATTGGCTAGAGTGGTAACTAGGGGAATGCACCTGGCAAGACCCAAGCAAAATTAGGTCAAAGCACTATGCGGCGTATACCCAGATATATGGTATATACCCATATATACAGAAAGTCCATCACCCTTCAGACTGGGAGACCACAGAACAGCAGAAGGAAAAAGGGTTTTCATGGGCATAACTGTCTGGGAGGGAGTAATTTGTAACAAATAATTTGTGGGAAATATTAAACCAGAAGTTCACAGAGTAAAATTCTAATGATGTTAATGCAAAATAAGTCTTCAGGAAAGTAGGAAGAACAAAACTTAGAAAGTGAAGATAACCTACATTTCCTAAGAAAAAGAAAAGCATATGCTCCTTTGGAAAGTGTGTGTGGCAGGGTAAACGGAATCCTGAGAGAAAGGGCACTTGCTCTTTTCTTCCTCTTTTTTTTCTTTTCTCTTGCAAGCCAGAACCCTTGCAAGACTCCTGGCCTTCTGAGGAAGAACACAAAGCAGAACTGCAGGTAATAAAGAGTGCTCAAGGGGATTTCTAAGGAATATTTAGAAGGAAAGAATTTTCAGAAAACTGCAGACTCAGAGAGAAATAGATGACACTCTGTCCTTATTGAATCCAGCAGCTTCGTGTTGACTATTTGCTCCAGGCATAAGGGCAATTCTGTATAAAGGACAAGCAGAGTGTGGTGACCACGACTATCCATTCTGAAAAGTGATACCTGTAAGTATTTGTGTTTCTGTATCAGGTCGACTCAGGCTGTTTAGCATGACGGTGGACATCGTTAGGTCTCATTAAGTCCATAGTCTGGATAACTGAGGACAACCTCACGTGTTTGAAGACTCAGGTTTCAGCTTCCTTTGTAATAAGTAAGGAAAGTTAAATCCTAAAGTGAGAGATTCAGGCAAATCTTAGTTTTCAAAACCTTATTTTTGGGGAATAGCCAGAAAGTCGGAGAGCTCTCAAAAGCAGCTGTCACAGAATTTAATTCATTTGAAGCAAAGCTCAATGGGTCCAGACAGGAACTATCATAGAAGTCTGGAAGAAAACTGTTTTACTCTCCTGTGCCATAAAACTACTCTAATGATGGGTGGTGGCAGGGCAAAGTTTTGTGAAAGGCAGTTTCACCCAAAAAAAATCTTCCCCCACACTGCTGCAGAAACCTGAACTCTGGGGTCTCTGTTTTCCTTCCTCCACCCTACCTAGGAGCTTTATGCAGTTGGAAAGAAATCTAAACAATCGGAGGGAGATTTGGCTGGGAATGCTACAAGCTGGCAAGGCCATGCTCCCTCCCTAACTGCAGTGGTTTATGATCATTAAAGCTAGTCTCTCTAGGAAAAAAAAAAAAAAAAAAAAAAGACAAAATGTGGAAGTGCATGAATCATACATTCCAAGCAGTAAAAACATAAAATTATAGAAGTTAGACTGTATGATTTTCCTGTCCCTCCCCCAGTTCGCCTCCATTCCCTGACTTAAAATAGAGAGAAGAAAGCTACAGAGAAGTGAGACCAGGGATTGAGTGAGTCAAGAAAGGAATCAGCAGAGCTGCTCTGAGATCTGTAGGCAAAGCAAATGCTGAGCAGCAAAAGAAATAATTATGGCAACATGTAGGGGGAGGGGGGAAAGCAGATTAGAGGGGTCACAATGGGTTTATCTGAATTTTAGGGTCCCTTGTTCTGTTCTGTGTCTCAGACCCTGAACTGATATTAGGATCTCACACATACATTGCAAGAGAGAATCCTCCACTTTCCAGTCTAAACAGACAAAACAACAAGGTGGAGTGGAAAAAGCCAAACAGTAAAGATGTTTGTGGCCCGTCACTGTTCAGGGGGCAGAGCAGCTTGGAGCTCTACAAGGGATGACAATTCAGTTTTGAGAATACCGTGCCCTACTTATATCATAGACCACTGTATTGACCAGTGGAGTCTCCATGCACAAGTGCTCTAACTTCCCAGAGATAAACATCACCAAGAAAAGGCGCAAACTTATCCATTTTCACATTTTCCTTTCTGGATCTGTGTTATTCCATGTATCAGTCAGCGGGGTTAAAATTGAGTTAAACCCAAGAGTAACAGCAATTATAGGGATGGCTTTTAGCTCTGTTTCAACAATTTGTCATCTTAGTTTTTGGAGGACGCTTTTGCTACAGCTGATGACATTTAGGTCTGAAAGACTTGGTGAAATGAAACAAAACCAAGCACAGCCAATGCAGAAATGGCAAGCAGTGTTTTGCTCATTTTGCTTTCAACATTTCTTTTCCTATTTGGAAAAATCTGCATACTCAACTCAGTGAAGCCCTACCTCCAGTTGGCAGAAACCATCACAGATTCGCTGAAACGGATGGAGTTTACACCTGCTGTGGATCTAACTCAAAGAACAGAAGCCTATGAAACCAAACACTAACTAGGAAAGTGGGCAAAGTATCGTAGCATTCTTGTCAAGCCCCTTTCCCAGCGGGTGCACGTGTGCTTTTATATAGGTAAGTAACATGAGTTTCCTCAGAAGAAAGAGAAGATTTGACCAAGAAACTCTGATGAAGACAGAAGAAGCTGCCAAAGCTGGCAAGAAGATGTGAAATAGTTGTCAACACGTTAATGATGGTTCTTTAGAAACAAATCCATTGGAAAGGGCGAATTTTAGATTTTCTGTGTTTTCTTTTCACTCGCAGAACTCAGCCTAAACCCCTGTGCTATTTAATTAAGCGGTTTCATTCAATTAGAGGGTTGATGATGTTTCTATTAGGTCTTCACTTCATTAAGCCAAAATTACTGTGGAAGCTCATTTTGACTAAACCCCTAGGTTAGAAGTGCCAATTATGAAATGATGGGGGGATGAAAGGGGAAATTTTAGAGTCAGAACAGCCTAGTAAAGGAGAGTGCATTTGAGTCCAGCACCTTGTTATGAACCCTAGTACTGCTTTGATACATGATTTCGGGATAGCCACCTCACCTTTCCCTGCCTTACTTCTCTGTTTCCTTTTTTAATGCATACCTTCTGTAACGGTTCTCTTTTCCAAAAGTAATGAAAAGTCTAATTAAAAGCAAAAAGCAAAACAGCCCTGCCTATTCCTGCTCAAGAGCTTCAAGATTTTAGATAAAGAACAGAGGTTTAAAATTAATTTTATAGCCTAAAACCTGCAGCGCCTGGGCTTTGGACTCTCACACTACTCACAGCAGAGGATAATAACTGGCCCCAATTTTGACTGAAAGCTGCAATCAGGAAGCTGATAAGCAATGGTTGTCAATGGTCCATGGTGGAGTATGACTTTTAATAGTCCCTTCTTGGGAGGAGAGGCCCTGGGAAGGTGAGGGTACATGTGCAAGAAATCATCTTGAGGACATCTGGGAACACAAGCTGCAGCAGGCAGACATTTTTGTCCCCATGGCACAGCTCTCTTCTTAGCACCCACTGAAGACTCCTTTTCCTCTCAGGTCTTATCTGCCTCTTGATAGCAATGCTGGGCATCAGGCCCAGCAGTAAGAATCATGAGACAGTGTAAAGATGGGCCATACTAAATCAAGTTGAACAGGGCACGGTCAAAGAGGAAGAAAAAGCTTGTGTGCAACATCTAGGAGCTCTTGGTGAGATGGGGAATAGAAGGCGGCACTAAAATGACAAAGAAAACAAGCATGCGAGAGTAAATATGAGTCATGTGTCTGAAGCCTAAAACACCATTTTATTTTGACCCCATTCATTCTACTGTGGCTTCTGAAAGTACCAGCCTTACTTTATTTGCTGCCAGTGGTAACTGCTGACGGGACGGTGAGGCAAAGGTCTCAGTCACCGTTTTGTTGAACACTAGTTACACTAGTGTGACACAGCTTGGACAAACGTACTGGAAGGGATGTAATCTGCAGACCTGTGGAGCACTTTTGTTCCTGCAACGTTGCTTTGCTTTTCAAATCTACAGCACTACTGCGAAAAGAAATAATTAGCCAGAACTGGAAAGATGAATTTCTGATGCAGACGAAATAGCATAGAATCATAGAATCATAGAAGAGTTTTGGTTGGAAGAGACCTTCAAGATCATTGAGTCCAACCTTTGCCCTAGCTCTACCAATACGACTAAACCATGTCCCTAAGTACAACATCTACCCATCTCTTAAACCCCTTCAGGGATGGTGACTCCCCCACCTCCCTGGGCAGGCTGTTCCAATGCCTGACAACCCTTTCAGTAAAGAAATTCTTCCTAATATCCGGCCTGACCCTCTCCTGGTGCAGCTTAAGGCCATTTCCCCTTGTTCTGTCGCTTGTTACTAGGAAGAACAGACTGACCCCCACCTCGCTACAATCTCCTTTCAGTTAGTTGTAAAGAGCGATCAGGTCTCCCCTCAGCCTCCTCTTCTCCAGGCTGAACAGCCCCAGATCCCTCAGCCACTCCTCATACGAGACATGCTCCTAATCCTTCATTAGCTTGGTAGCCAACCTCTGGACACACTCCAGCACCTCAGTGTCCTTCTTGCAGTGAGGGGCCCAAAACTGCACCCACCATTCGAGGGGCGGCCTCACCAGTGCCGAGTACAAGGGCATGATCACCTCCCTGCTGCTGCTGGCCACACCATGGCTGATACAGGCCAGGATGCTGTTGGCCTTCTTGGCCACCTGGACACACTGCCGGCTCATGTCCAGCCGGCTGTCGACCAGCACCCCCAGGGCCTTTCCCTCCGGGCAGCTCTCCAGCCGCTCCTCCCCAGCCTGTAGCGCTGCTGGGGTTGTGGTGACCCAAGGGCAGGACCTGGCACTTGGCCTTGTTGAACCTCATGGAATTGGCCTTGGCCCAGTGATCCAGCCTGTCTAGATCCTCTGTAGAGCTTCCCTACCTTCAAAAAGCTCGTCACTCCCACACAGCTTGGTGTCACCCACAAACTCACTAAGGGTGCACTCCATCCCCTGTTCCAAATCATCAATACAGATGTTAAACAGGAGTGACCCCAGTTCTGAGCCCTGGGGGACACCACTCACGACCAGCCACCAATTGGATTTAACTCCATTGGCCACAACTCTCTGGACTTGGCCATCCAAGCAGTTTTCCACCCAGCAAAGCATATGCCCATCCAAGCCAAGAGCAGTCAATTTCTCTAGAACACGTTGGGAAACAGTGCCAAATGCCTTACTAAAGTCAAGGTAGATTCCATCCACAGCCTTTCCCTCATCCAACAAGCGGGTCACTGTCATACAAGGTGATCAGGTTTGTTAAACAGGACCTGCCCTTCATAAACCCATGCTGACTGGGCCTGATCACCTGGTTGTCCTGCATGTGCTGCATAACGGAACTCAGGGTGATCTGCTCCATCAGCTTCCCTGGCACTAAAGTCAAACTGACAGGCCTGTAATTTCCCAGATCAGTCTTCCTTCCCTTCTTACATATGGGTGTTATACCGGGTGACTTCCAATCTGCTGGGGCCTCCCCAGTCAGCCAGGACTGCTGATAAATGATGGACAGTGGCCTGGTGAGCACCCCTGCCAGTTCTCTCAGCACTCTAGGATGTACCCCATCCGGCCCCATAGATTTATTCACATTAACATGGAGCAGCAGGTCACTGTCCATCTCCTCCTGGATTGCCGGGTGGATATTTTGCTCCTGGCCTCTGTCTCTTGGCTTGGGGGGCTGACTTTCCCCAGTACAAGTGTTCCTATTTCTAAAGACTGAGGCAAAGGGGGCATATAGCACCTCAGCCTTATCCTTGTCTCTTATTAACATATTACCTCCTGGATCTAGTAGGGCACGGAGGCTCTCCCTGGTCTTTCTTTTGTCGTTAATGTATTTATAGAAACTTTTCTTGTTGCCCTTTACCTCCAAAGCCAGATTAACTTCTAGCCGGGCTTTGGACCATCTAATTGCCCCCCTGCATAAGCTAACAACATTCTTGTACTCATTATGGGTGTATTATCTACCATTATCTACCGCTTCTTCCAGAGGCCATAGACTCTCCTTTTTTCCCTGATTTTAAGCCAAATCTCACTGTTCAGTCAGGCCGGTTTTCTTTGCCACCGGCTCATCTTACGGCACGTGGTGATGGCCGATTCCTGTGCCTTTAAGATTTCCTTCTTAAAAAGTGTCCAGCCTTCCTGGACTCCTATACCATTCAAAACTGACTCCTAAGGGGTTCTATCAAGTAACCTCCTAAACAAGTCACAGTCTGCCCTTCGAAAGTCCAAAGTGGCAGTTTTGCTGTCCCCCACCCCCCCCAATATCTCTAAGAACAGAGAACTTCATAATTTTGTGGTCACTGTTCCTTAGACTGCCTCCAACTGCTGTATCCTCCACAAGACCTTCTCTGCTCACAAACAGGAGGTCTAGCATGGGCGCCTTCCCTGGGTGTTTCACTTACCAGCTGTGTGAGGATTTTATCCTCCACACATTCCAGGAACCTCCTGGACTGTTCCCTCTCTGCTATGTTGTATTTCCATCAGATACCTAGGAAGTTGAAGTCTCCCACAAGAACAATGGCAAGTGACTGTGAGATTTCTCCCAAGTGCTTATAGAATGTTTCACTTACCTCATTGCTCTGATTGGAAGGTCTATAGCAGACACCCACAGCAATATCAGCTTTATTGGCCTTGCCCCTTACCCTAATCCACTCTCAACCCTGTCATCATATACTTAAATTCAGAGCATTCATAACAGTTCCTAACACACAGGGCCGCCTCACTGCCTCTCCTTCCCTGTCTATCCCTCTGAAGAGCTTGTAGCTGTCGATTGTGGCACTCCAGTCGTGTGAAGCATCACACCACTTTTTTGTCATAGCCACTGTCTTAGTCTTAGATTTCCTGATGCATCATGACTTCAAGCTCCCCCTGTTTGTTGCTCATACTCCATGCATTGGTATAGATGCATGTCAGATGAGCTAATGATCCCAACACCTTTTTGTGGATGTGGGCCCCATTTCCTATGGTCACTATTAAAACATCAGTAATTCTTGCCTTTTAAAAACAAAGCTGTTATGCTTCTTTCATCAGTGGCTAGTTAGAACAATGCTGCATATCTGTATATCTTCTTTCCACAAACAATTTCCTGTGCCAATATTATAGTCCTCTGATATGCACATTAAATCTAAATTAGTGTATTAAATGTGTCAAACTGCATGCAACTGTCAGCCAATCTGACATTTATCTCACGTACCTGATATACTGCCACCCACATCTCCAGCAGAATCCCAGTTGTGTTACACTTTTAGTATAGGGAATAAATATGTTTTATACAATGCATTATAAAAACTCTTACTGTTACATATATGTAACAAGTTGAATATACCATAGATGCAGTGATTATGTTCAAGATGATCAGCTGAGATTAGCTAGGATGCTGATGTAGATCAACACTTTCCGCCTGTGTCTAAGACTGCACACTCTAGTCTCAAAGCACAAATTACTTGATAGAAAAGTGAATAGCTACAGAAAACTCCACTTCTGGAGACCAGACCTAACAGCAGGTAGCTTAAACAGTCTCTGTCCAATGCGGCAGAGGAATATCATTGTACGCAACTATACTTGCAAAATTATATGTCTTAATGAACGGGAATTTGAACACAGCCATCACTTTGAGTGCCGGGAAGTTATTCACAGTAGCAGTGAACTAAAGTGACAACCAAAGGTCAAAGAAGAACCAATTTCTATAACTGGATTAGTTTGATTTAAACTGTGCCAAAACTTACTTTGACAAAACTGTACGGAAGTATTAGGCAGGTAGTGCATGGGACATTGTACTGAAGGTTGTGACAGACCTTTAGCTGCTGAGAATCATGTGGCCTGAGGGCAAGAGCAGATGACTTGGGATGTTGTTGTTACCTTGGGCAGCTCACCATGCATTTTTGCCCCAGTTTCCCACTCTTTATTGAGGACCATTATGCTATCACTTGTAAATCACTTTGAAATAAGTTTTTGAAGTATGCTGAAAAAAACTTGGATGAAAATTATGACAGGATTTATAGACTACAGATGATATGAATACCAGATGGATATGAGCACACCTTAGGGATTTCTCTATCTACTTCAAGTTGTCTGGGTCAGGTAGAAATTCAGTGGCACTACACTGACAAAGGGAAAGGCTCTCTACCATGTATGAGCAAGACAGTTCTTTAAGAGAGGTATAATTTTTATAAATAATATTCTGCTATTCATGAGAAACCCAAAGAGACCAATGACAGTGAAGAGCTGCTCTTACTGGGACAAAGAAGAGAAGATACGATATTTACAGCAAGGTTGCCTGAGTTACTCTTACAAGCTTATCTTACAACAAAGTACACACCCTGCACTCCATAGACAAAACTCTTCAGTTATTTTGGATACAGACTAAGGAGGTTTAGGGAAGACCACCTTAGTGACTGCCCAGGGAAACAGAAGAAAGCAACTGCCTTTTGTAGGTCAGATGGGAAAGAAGAAATGCCCCTACCTCCTTGTCTCTGCATGTCTGAGCATCAAGACAAGTGCTGGTGGACTTAAGGGTAAGAATGTTTACCAACACCCTCTATGTAACTGTTTTACCATCATGCATAGGTTAGAGAGCATGGCAGAGGTAAAACTTTTGTCTGGATTGATATGGAAAATTCAGCTATTAATTAAAAAACGTAATTTACCATAGCCTAACTGAAGAGGGCATCTGAGTCTTCCAGGTATTTTTCCTCCAGTAACAAAGGAACCCAAATCACAACTGCTGAATAAGTAGTGGGAAGACACGTTCACTGGGATGCTGCCAGTGGATACTTTCAGCCTGTCTCTATTGACAACCATGGCACAGACCCTCTGTGCACAAAATTTGGGTACTCCCTTCCCTAGGAAAAAGAAGAACATTAGGAGAATAGAGGAATGCTGAAAAGGCTTGGAAGAAGTGGCACAGCTCTTCTCATCTCTTTTTCTCTCTCTGTTCCCAAACGGACCTTTGTAACACATCCCTCCTTGGCTTTTTCAAAGGACTTCCCTTCCAGTTTGAAATAAGCTACTACTACGCCAAGGGTAAAACTACAAGTCTCACTGACACACTCCTTTGCACAATTTATGGTCAGTCCAGCTAACAATGCTGCAGGTCTTCCCATGACATTCGCTTATACCTGAGGAGTTCCTCTGAGGAAGTTGGAAGTTACAGAGGTCACTATCATAGCACCGAAGTCTCCTGTGGGTTTTGGGCTTTGGGAAGCCTCAGTTAAGGAACTGAGCAACACCTATTATTCTGCTTGTGAAATACTACCTCTCCATTTTGTAGCAATATACCCGTATTTCAGAACATTCCTTCATGAATATCACTTTTTCAATAACCCCGTTAACCGTTACATGAGGGAGGTGTGAAGCAGTGTCCCATCCCTTACCCAAATGCAGATAGAAGAATTTTACTGAGCCATGACACCACTAGGCTTTTGTTTGCTAAGCGAAAGTTTGCCTGGCCCACTGTGCACCCTGTAACTACTAAATATCAAGATGAAAAAAGAGTCTGAATTCAATTTCTCCACGCAGTGATCTAAAAAGTTCTAAAGCATTTTCCAGATGACAGCAATGCACAATGTGCCATTAATCACATCTGACAAGTTCTCCTGAGCAGCCCCTGATTGATCCTGATGTTGTCAAACTTTCTTTTTCTTTTGACGTCTCTCTGATTGGCATCTCTCTTTAGTGCTTTTGTGACCTTTCTGCTGTATTGATCCACGCAGATCACAGGGAAGCGAGCAGTTTCATGAGGGGGCAAAGTTGATAAGAACAGGTCAAATGGTTACCAGGACCTCCACACACCACCTTCTTAGTGATTGATTAGTGGGAGTGTGGAGGAAGAGCCAAGGACATCAAAATTAGGAAGTGATAAGGTCTCAATCAAGAGGTTCTTAAAATCTCTTTTTATGGCTCCGGTTGAAGTCCCCTATCTTCTTGGGTTGATTAGTAACTCGAATAGACCTCGCGTTGTACACAGGGATCATTTTTAACAGCAGGTTTATTGAAAGACCTGGTGGTTGTATGCAATGAGTTTGGTGGTGCCAGTTCTGTGGAGGCTCATCTTGGCATCAGAAACTGCCCTTCCTTCAGTATAGCCCTCACACACTGGGTGGCCCCAAGAAGTGAGGGTCCCCACAGGCAGGGAAGCTGAATGCTCCATAGTTCTGGGGTCAGGGCTGTGCATGGCTGCACACCTTCTGGGTATGTCACAACACACTGCAGCCGAATTGCTAGATGGGGAATCGTCTCCAGCTCAAAACTGCCTAAGACCCAGACATGCACAAACATGTTGTAAATTAGAGAAATCTTCAGACGAACTGATAATGTCCACCACAAACATGTGGATTGGAATGTGGGAGTGCGTAGCAGGGTGAGCCAGGAAGAGGACTGGCTGCAGCTGAATGCCCAAAATCCCCAAGCAAAAGGAAATGCTCCACAGAGTCGTCTGTCACAGCGCAGAAATCTAGCTTTATTCCATTTTCCTCGTTTTCTCCTCATGCATCACTCCAGAAGGCATGCTGTTCAGAGGGATATGTTAAGCAGAGAGAATAGGCTAGTTGAGAAATAGTTCACAGGCTGTGTGTCTGAACACTCAACTTTAATCATTCTTTCACTTCAAATCCCTGTGCATTTAACATGGAGAACATATATGTGAACACGTAATTGAGTGTATCCCTTTCTTGAAAAATAAAGTACTCTATATTTTATTAGAAATGGCTGGGGCTATTACTTTCTTTGATAAACCTGTTTCAGATTTTGAACATTTTGAATTTTGTTACAGAGCCATCAATGACGTTTTATAATGAGTGTAAATATGGGTTTAGTGCAAGGATATACTCACAGCACTGAGAAAAGAAATTATAGTCCTTCAAAATGGGAAGAACAGATTTTCTTTAATCCATCTTTAGCCCTGTTTTGTGTCTAACACTGATCAATACCTTTCAGAGTGTGGTAATGGTCCATGTCTAGATATCAACCAACCTAGCTGCTGTACTGTATTTTCTATTTAGATAGTTTGTTCTTAAATTCTTGTATTTTCTTCCCACTGTGCAATCTCAATAAATAAACCAAAATATTTCATGGGAGGCCCTGAAAATTCTGAAGAAAACTGGAAAAAAAAAATTAATTATTTTCTTATCTTCCATCCCAGCTGTGCTTCTTCCTATCAGATGAAGATATTTAGCTTAAATTTTGTCACCAAAGTCCAATCAGAACACAATTAAATAAATTTTATCCTCCAAATCTTCGCCTCACTAGGAATTTAACTGAAGTCATCATAGTTTTGCAAAAGGGTTCCATTTACTCAGAAAAGGTTTTCAGCAGCAAGTATGCTGACGCCTTTTGAATCACACCTCAAAGTTTGATTTTGGGGAGGTATATTTGTGTCAATAATGCTCCTAGGGTGCCAAAGCTACACCATAGCAATCTTATGGTGATGGCAGGAAAGCCCATACTTTTTTTTTTTCTTCCTACAATGGTATCTTAAGGTGATATTGCTTTTACTTCCTTTCTTGCACAGTTATCACTCTCGCATTGGGGAACATATGGTGGAATCTTCACCTATTGTGTGCAGGCACCAACTACCAATTTTTGGCACTCTTCTGTCTTGGGTTTTTCTGGATGCTCAGTGGAGTTTAACAATATGAGATGACATTTTCAACACAATACAATGTCCTAGGGCAGAGCAAGACCAGAGTTAGAGGAGTTTGGTGGTTTACTTAAGATTTATAGGCTGAGTTTTAAAGAGTAATAAAGAGTAATATAATAATACATGGCACTTTGAAGCCTGGAAGCAAAACTACCCTGATGTCTGTACTACTAATCCTAATCATGTTCTACTATTAGGTAATGCAATTACAAACTGTATCATAGATAAAAGAGTTTTGGTTGTTTTTCTTTCCTATTTTATCTCATTTAATCTTCTGATTTACCATTTCTGTTGGGAACAAATGTATTTCTCTTATTTTAGACCTTGAGTAGTACCTGGCACAAGGAAAATTCAAGGCATGACCTTTTAGGGCAGCAGCAGGAGAAGTGACAGGCGTCTTCATTGACCTGCAAGACTGCATTCACATCTGATTATCTCAGGTGCAATGCAGCTTTGACTTGGCTGGATT
Organism: Leptosomus discolor; assembly: GCF_034619465.1. Classification (NCBI taxonomy): domain Eukaryota; kingdom Metazoa; phylum Chordata; class Aves; order Leptosomiformes; family Leptosomidae; genus Leptosomus; species Leptosomus discolor. Next base: position 88,684,663 of record NC_141419.1, on the reverse strand, counting down.
GCTTCCAGCTCTGGTTTAGCAAAGGGATCCTCATTCCAGGATATGCATTTCACTGCTATTTTATGGCAATGACAGCTCTTAAATATTTTTCTGCTTAATTGCTCTGAGAACCTTTTTTGGGTACTAATCATTTGAATGCACCATGCAAGACTCCTGCACTTGCTGCCTTTGCTTTTCTTTTCAAGTTATGTGGTAACACCTGTATATCACAGCTATTTACTCATGCAAAAAAGCACAATAGCTGCAGTGTTTGGATACGATTTTTTTTTTTTTTACCTGAAAGCATTTTTTTAAATGTAGCAACTCAAATTAGTAACAAATTTAGTGCTTTGTGAGAAGCAGAATAAAAAACTTCTCAGTGCCTTTTTTCCCCCTTAGTTGACATGTGGAAGACATCATTTCAGCCATTTGTTAACATTTCTTTTGAAGAAAAATAGTTTAGATTCAAACCAAAGAGACAAACTGAGAGATGCACATTATTATTTGTATCAAAATAAACATTTGAAATACTTAAGTATTTGATATATACTGGGCTGTGACAACATATTAAAATGAAAGCATACTATCCCAGAAAGCTTCCAGCTTAGGATTTTGGGGTTTAGGAACGAAAAAATGGTCAGGTAGACTAGGAATGAATAAGACAGTAATCACTGAACCCGAAGAGGGCTGCTTCTATTTTAGCTCTGTAAGAGGGCTTGTGTGCCTACAAACTGGCTCACTTTTTCTTGAGTGTATCATTTACTCCAACTAAAACATTATTTCTTTCTGCCTACTTTGCATCTCTTATTGTACACACTAACATTAGTCAAATGTCTACTGAAAGGGTCAACAGACTGAAATGAAAAAGTTCATTTATATCTCTTGAAATTATTGCACCACTGTGTGCAGGATTTTTTGCCATTTACCCTTTACACTTGCAAAATATTTCCAGCTTAGATTTTGATTATACCATTCTAGCTAAACACTTATTAGAAAAATTGAATTACAAAATTATAACAAATGAGATTTAAAAAAATCTTTCCAAAACCGTAAAAAATACCTTAAACATTTTGCTTTGCTTTTTTTTTTTTAAAATTTTTTTTTTTTTAATTTTTGATTCAGCCTGGAAATTTCCATACCTTAATATGGCTTAACTTCACATAGGCAAATCTGCCCACCCACGGTGAAGCAATGTATTACAAAGATAAGACAAAAATTGCAGACTTGAAGAGGATGATGTAATGCATAGGTTAGAGAAGTATCCAAAATCTAAGTTTTCCGACATAAAAACGTCTTTCCTGTGTGGTATGAGATTTATAATAGTTCAGTATCTTGCATGAATAATCTTGTGCTTTTTTTTTATTGACTCCAGCTTGATAACAAATATCCTTGCAAAACAGTTTGTAGAGTCAGTCATCTGAGGAAGAAGGTGGCGGACAATGGGACGAAGACACCAGAGGAAAACAAGGAACATGAAAGAAAAGAAAGTGATTTCAGTTAGTCAGCAACAGAAAGGCTTTCCTTCTGGGATAGGTCCTTAGATTTCATGGCAATGTGTGCAGGATAAGATCCCAAAAGAGGTGACCAACTGCTCAGGTGGCTGAGAGCCTTGCCTGCCTTTGTGTGCCTTTCTGTTGCATTTCTCCACTGTATTTCTCCCTTTCTTCCTCTTTCATTTGCCGTTGTCTTTAGTTTCCTCTTTCCTCTTGGCTCTTTTTCCAGCTTTTCACACCTTCTCAAGGCTGATGGAAAACAATCCTATTAAATCTACCTGCAGCTTATGTTTTTTTCTGGCTTTCCCTGCAAAGACCCCTACCTACCTTTTGTCCATTCTCATTCACAGGTATCTCCCAAACTCATGAAGCAGGAGCTGTGACAGGATTTGCCATTTCCTGATCACGAGGGGTGTCAGAATACTCTTATTCCTAGGCAGCAGACATGCTAGGCAATAGAAGAAACTCCCTTAGTTGTCCTTCCTCTATATATCCTCAATAACAGAACGTGATGATCACTTGATTTCAGGGAGTGAGGATCCAAACTCATCTTAGCTTTTATCTTAACTGTGACTTGAGTCTGGTTCCAGCTCTAATCTTCTTATCTTCCACACTCTCTTTGAAAATTCTCTGTAGGATCAGTCACTTAACAGTATTTTTAGGTATAGCTTGTTTTCCTTTGTACATATTTGCTAGCTCCCAAATTAGGGTTGCAAATGCAGTGTGTCTTCAGACCCACTATATGGAAATTTTCATAAAATGTGATTTAAAAACTACTATTACTGAAAATTCAAAGATTAGATGTCTTCTTAGTGGTGTGTATCATGAGGACAAAGCACAACAGACATAAGTTAAAACAAGGGAGGTTCAGACTGGATATCCTATGAATTTATGCATCTTTTCTTTCAGATGTAGCTATCTACCTGCTATCCAAATTCTTGATGTGTCATTTCACTTCCATTTCCCTAAGTCTTTCTGTACATAAGATAAACATAATTATGGACCTTATTTCCTTTGGAGTGCTTTGGAGATCTGGGGGTAAAGTAAATCAGGTTGTACAACTACATGCAATAAAAGGAAGAGACAAAGCAGAAAATCACAACAATAATTTTTATGAAAGTGTCAGAGCATGTCTTTGGTTTTAAGCTTCTTTTCCTTGTGTTCCTACTTCCTGTTAGGAAGATTTCTCTTGTTGAACCATCAGAGCTATGTAATGATTTACAGTTTGTTAAAAAAGCATTGTCTGAACATTTGCAAAGCTTACATTACATGGTCTTGCACCTCTCAAGATACTGGCTTGTGTAAACATAGAAATAAAGCTGAGGTTAAAACAAGTTGAATTTGAAATTACATATGAGAGACACACATACACACTTGTACAGATCCCACAGAGTTTGTATTCAACAAGCTGCTAGCTGAAAGACAGGTATCTCCATGTTTGAATGGCTTCGAATGTGGAAAATGTCTTAACCAAACGCAATTAATTAGGTTCTTCAGTGTATGAAGATGTATGCAATACTATGGCATGTATTATATATGATGGACTGGGTGGTTTAATGGTTAATCTCCCTCTTAAAAATGTATTACTTTTGCCCATTATAGGAAAAAAGCTTAGAATTGCTGTATTTTCCCAAACTCAGAATCAGATCAATTCTGCCTTAGTGAAATATCTAGGCTGAGGTAGTGAAAGGCTACAAAATATCACCAGATCTGTCCTCAGAATGGCACTAGTATTAAAAAATTGAAACCAGATGGTATTTTCCCATTTCTATCTCTTTACAAAAGACAGGAAGAAAGTGATTAAGGTGGAGTCTGACTCCAGGCCACCGGTAAAGGGAGAGTTCCCAGGGAAGCCCTAGATGGTGAGGGCAATTTGTTTATTTTGTACTAAGGAATCATCAGATAAAGAAGGTGAAATAAGAAATGAGAGCTGGAAACGCTACCAATACTACAGTCAATAATTTCTGCTCTAGCTGGGTTTTTTAAAAGAGTTTTTCTGGGCTGTTATGAGTAGGTCAAAGAAGAACAAATTTCAAAATCTTTTTAAGTAAGGAAGATGCAGAGGAGACACGAAGTAGAAGCTTTTGAGCTCTAGAGAGTGACTTGCTGGCACATGTTAGTTAGGGGATCTGTAAGTCTTCATCATTGCTGGTCTTGAAGAGCAGCTAAACAAGGATCCATCAGGATTGGCAGTAAGTACTGCTCATCTGACGGAGAAGGGCAATGGTTTATAGTAAGGACCTCAGTCTCCTTTAGCTCCGTTTACAGCTGTGCTGCAGCACACATTGGGAAAACCAAAAGAGCTTTACCTTCTTAGGGAATTCTGCTAGGTGAAATGTTTCTAGACAGCCATTTGGTAGGACTCCTGCCATGAGTGTATAAAACCATGCATAATATACTGTGGTGCTTATTAAGCAAGTCCTTTCATGCACACACATATATATATACATACAGTTAAATTAGACTGTGATCTAAACCAGCTTTTCTTTAAAAAATGTATATTTAAATTACCTATGATGAATAATAGCATTTATAGCAAGATGTGACGATGTTGCTGAGGAAGTTGTGGTGGGAGGCATAGCTACACCCACTAGTTGTATGTCAACTCAATGTGAGTTGAGACAAACCTTGCACTGGGGAGAGGAGATGCCAGGGCTGTACACCCTCTGTTGCCTTCTAAATTCTTAATGGTTTGGGGCCAAGAATAATAGAAGGACTCAGGATCTGCAGAAAACTACCTTAAATACTATCAATTTTCTAAGCAACATCTGAGATTCAGATCCTTCAGAGGTCCCTGAATTTGGGTTGTCCCATCTTCAGAATATTGGCTAAAGCCAGGCTGCTGATGTTAGACTCTTCTGCAAAAATTTAGAGGGTTCAGTAACCAGCCCTCTCTTACATCCAGTCTACTCAATTCAGTCCCCTGAGCTATGTTTGGTGAAAAGCGTCAGTCTTCAGACTAACACACTTTCCGCTGGCACAATTATACAGTTTTGCTCATCTTCAAAACATATGAATTTGATTTTCCCTGATTAGATGGGAAAGTTTCTTGAAGTTATTTGAACTCAGTACAACAATATGGCACTTCCACTCCTCTCTGCCATCAAAACAGGAATGAAGATGTTGGTTTGGGGAGCAATCAGGCAATCTAAATTATTCAGATCTGAAAGTTTTAAGTTAGAACAGTTTTTCAAATTCATTTGTGTCTGGATTACAACAGACTCAAACCATGTCTGTCTAATGAAGCTCCTGCTGAAAATCTCAGCTGGAAATTCAGGGAATCAAGTCTATCCATCATCTCAAAGTCATGATTATTTCATAAGCAACATTCAGTGTTCAGTCAAGTCTTTAACTCATCACTCGAGTTACCATAGTTTAACCATACAAGCATCTTTTAGAAGAACTCATGCTGAACATTACTTTATGAAGCTAAATCCCATTAGCAGAACAAACAGAACAAAAATCTGTGTCCTGACACCACAATAAGATATACTTAAATATTCACAAAGGATACAGGTGCAGATCTCTCATCACACATTGGAGCATATCCAAAGCCTCTAGGAAGAATATTAATAACCCCTTCTCTTGCTTTTCTGTTGAAGGAATAGCTCAATTAGTTTCAGTCTACTGTCTTTCCCTTATCTATTATACATTTGAGTGGTTATACTTTGTTTCTGAAAGTGCACATGGAAAGATATGCATTAACAAGGTAACAGTACACAGAGGAGCATATGGGTACCCTATAGCAAGCTTCTTGAGCTGATGAAGACATCTATCCACTCGTATGTGTACGTACAGTCTTTGCTCTTCTGCCCTTCGCCGTGTGGCTTTGCACGTTGAGAACAGTCAAATGAAACTAGTGCAAAAGCCAGCCACTCAGCTTTATGTGGCATATGCTACAGGTAGAATGAAATGAAAACATAGCACAGAAAAGGGTTAAAGGAAGGGGAGACCTGAAATGAAGAGACAGGGTGTTGGTGAGGAACATAAGCAATGCAGGAGACTGAGCTCCAGTGAGGAAAACAGAGGTGGGAAGGGAGAAACAGTTAAATCTGACAGGAAACACAGAGAAAGGTCACTTCTTTTTGAACTGTGCCCTGAACAATTTTATTTATTGTAGTATATCTGTGGGCCTGTAAAAGAATGGGTCGTTTGTTAGCCTTTTACCTTTTGATTTCCACTTCTACCGAGTCATGAAGGAGACCTGGGTAATTAACGATGCAGAATCATAATTTGTGGTACATGCACGTTCCCAAACACCTTCTAGAGTTCAGTGAACAGGTCAATTAATAACACCTATCACCCCTTAAAAGTGGGTTAATCATCTATGGGGGATAATACTGTATGTATTTCAAACTGTAATTACCTAATGTGATGCTCTAACAAGGTTCATTTTCTATCATACCATCTACCATAAATGTTTCCCATGTGTTATATATAACATGATTTGACTTTTGAAAATCTTATAGACTGCCATCATCTCCTAGGATACATATTAAAAAAGAGACTAGAACACGTGTAAAAAATATCAAAAGAATGTCATTTAAGCTGGCCAGATACATTCAGTTAATAAATGATGGCTTAAATTAAAAAATAATCATAATGGCTGTCAGAAAAAATGTATTGAGTTCTGCATTAAAATAGTGTAGAATTTCCTAGGCAGAAAAAATATATCTTCCATTCAGCTTGGGAAAAAAAAAAATCCACTTCACAACTTTGTGGTTTGCAGAAATAACACTACAGAACTCCTTCTCTAAAACACAAGACTATTCAACTGAGGCTACAGAAAAAATTACCACCATCTGTTATCAGTAGAGAGCATATAACACAACCAAGGAATGCTGTTTCTGAGCAGAATGAAAGGTACTGTGTACTGCAATAACTATATCACTACACTAGCTGGGAATGAATATTCTAAATATTCTAAATATTCTGTTTGAGGTAACTCTGGTATGAGGCTAGGGATGTCCTTGAGTCATCTCTCGTTCCTGTTCAGAAAACATATTACTAGGGAGTAAAACAGTCTGAAATGCTACCGTGACTGCGCTCATAGGGGACTGAGCCTTATTTGTACTCTTTTCTAGCAATTTCCCAGTCAGAGCACTGAAGTGACTGTGTGAATTTATGATTTATGATTCAGTGTGTCTTGGCTTTACGTTTGTGTTTCTCATCAGAACAGAATTGAAGCAGGAATATCACCATCACTAACAGAGAGCCCCGTTATCAAGGCTCCTGAGTTAAGGACAGACTCAAGTCTCCCGATCAATAATCTAGAGCTCTTCTAGCTAGCCTATCGTTTTTTCCTAGCAAATCTACTCTCGTGTAGTCTCTATGATTTTAAAGCGCTTTATGAATTGCAACAGTCTGAAAATCTTCTTGTAGCACTAACATCTCAAATGTGTTTCTTCATTCCATGACTGCTGCATGTATAATACTGTTTCTTTGAACATAAGTCAGAAACTCTTCTTCTCCCTCAGAGGAGAATATTGTAACCTTTAGGCTCCTTTTGGGCCAAGAATTTCTTTTCTGATGGGTGGAAAATATCTCTGCTCAGAGCTGTTAGCAGCTGCTAGGGACATCTGTCTCCAAGAGCAGGCTAGACACGGACAGAAGCAAGGACTGAGTGTAGGACTCTCCCTTCTCACCGTTTCTTTCTCCCCTACATACAGAGATAGGTATCTTGTTCAGCTGTTTGAAGGAGAGATCAGAGGCATCTACCTGCAGAAGAATGCTCTGAACTGCAGCTTCCCTCTGAGCAGAAGTGTGTCCTTCAAATACAGAGAAAAACTTCTGAGAGGGAGAATTTCAGACTTGTTACATGCTCAATATGTAGAAACACCTTTGGGAAGTTCTTGGCTACTCTTTGCTCAGCTTGCTGGCTGATTTAAATCTCCTCCTAAAATGTCTTAACTCTCCTTCTTCCCTGTACATTGAACACTGGGACCTTACTCTGTGATATAAATCCCAGTCTGCAGAAAATTAAATCAAGCACTGTAATATTCAGAGGGAGGAGGAGAAGGACAAGAAGCAATGAAAGAGAAATTTGACTTTCATCCTTCCCATCTAATACTTTCTTATTTCTAGGAGCTGTGATGGGGAGAAACCCTCAGGGAAACATGTACTATACTATTCTAATAGCAACCATGTAAGTACCCACAATTAATAATGAAATTTTACCTTAAAAGCACATATGAAATAAATTGTGCATGGAGATGGGAGAAGGATCATATCTTTTGTATTGCTGCTAAGGAAAAGTTACAGGAAAGGTTAGTCCCCTTGAATCTGTTCTATATCCACCAAATCCATGGAAATGTCTTAGGTAGATATATTAAGATATCTAAAATGGTTCTGGACAAATGAGGCAAATGAGTTGACCTTCAGGTCTCCACTGACTGTAATGGCACCCATCTTCTAGCTCATGTGTGACACATACGTTAGATACTTAAATTCAGCATGCAATATGGACATGAATGCAAACTCGACTACTTGGCCAAGACAACAAAATATACGGCACAATAGGAGCTAAACTCTGTTTATTCACCAAATGATGTAGAGATGCCACCACGATCTACCTCTAACAAAAATTAGTTGTGCTTGAATTGATGACTGATATGGTTTTATTGGCAGATGTTATCAGACTAAATACAAGGAAGAAATGTTTTAGGATGAGGGTGGTGAAACACTGGCACAGGCTGCCCAGAGAGCTGGTGGATGCCCCATCCCTGGGAACATCCCAGGTCAGGCTGGACGGGGCTCTGAGCAACCTGATCCAGCTGAAGATGTCCCTGCTCACTGCAGGGGGGTTGGACTAGGTGGTCCCTTCCAACTCAAACCAGTCTGTGATTCTACGATACTGTGTTAAGATTGTAATAAAGAAGGTAGTTAGGATGTTAGTATAACAATGACGAAGCATGGTGGATGACATCATTAAAATTCAAACAAGATTGTTTTGTAGCAATTCAAAATCCAAAATTTGAATGGGATAATTAGTTTGTTTTATTAGGTTGCTTGTGTACGTGGTTCCTTATTCTTGAAGAAATAGTACCTGATCACACAACAGTGTTACAATGGAACATCCTTTGTTCCATTATACATTCTACAGCACCTTCTTTGGTGTGTATCTTGAAGAAAATATTTATGCTATGAGTTCCTAAAATGGAACACAATTCACATATGTAACCTGAGGAATATTCTTGTGCTGCATCAAGGTCTAAAACTCTTTGGACTGAATGTGAGAGTAAAATGAGAAAGTCTGTCATCTTTATGCTAGAGAATGCAGTGGTTTCCATAATAATTGGGCTCTCACTTAGTAGTAGTGATAATTGGTTGCAAAGGGCTGGCGTGGAAATCAAAACAAGCCATGTCGAGAAGCAGGGCGTCTTCATCTGACAGAATCACACTTACATTGAGTGTTTTGGTGTGATCCTTAGCATAACAGCCAAGTGAATTACACACCTGCACTACCAGACTGGTAACATTTTAAGTGAGGCCAGCATTAAGTGCAGAGCAAACACCCACCCTGCAAGCGATCCTAAGAGGTAAACAGACTGGATCAAGTAGGCTGAATCCAAGCTGCTGAACAGCTTGCTTTGACATGCAGGGTCCTTCACTGTGAAGAGAAGATTCCTATTGAAATTGTTGACAGCTTTCAAGTATCTCTAGTGCCTCTCTGCCTAGGGAGGGGACTTAACCTTTGCATCGCTGTGACACCTTGAGAAGAAAGGCTCTGAAACTGGAAGGAGAGATCAGAGCAGAGAATAAGCCACTTATGTCAGTAAAAATGGCTGAGTAGAAGAGAGGGAAAAATTGTGCTCTTTAAGGGAAAACAAAACAAAACAAAAAGAACTTGAGCATATGGCTCCAAATCTGTGATTATGCACATATTCCTAACTCTGCAGTAGCAAATGGTCTTATTAGCACCCAAGGATGCTGTGGTATACAGCACCTTTGCAGATCTGGGTCCAGTTTGTAACGTTATGATATAGCTCAGGCCGAAGCCCATGAGCCATCTGGACAGACTAACAAAACATGTCTCTCTGTTTTTTCTTCTTCACTTTTTTTTAGTTTTGTTTTATTTTGTTTTTCTTTACAGAGATTTAAGCTGTTCCATTTTTTGCTTGTAGTGTCTTTACCCCTTGGTTCAGGGTGGAAAACAGAATCTTTGTGATTTCAAATATCTATTAATTTTACTTCACTTCATGTTTATCTGTGTTCATTCTCTCTTCCTCCAAGGCACAAACTCCAGGTATTTCTCCTGGGATCTTTTTTCCCTCTTTGATATGAAAATCCGATATTTTTCTATTGGCAGATGTCATAGGTGAAAAACCAGCTTAAATTGTGAACACAGGTGATAGATAAATAGTTTGGTATATATATATGTATGTATACACATGCATGTGTGTGTGGGCAATGTCCAAAGTTAGCTTTTGAACTCACAAACAGAAGACTGGTACTTGCTAACTACACCTCATACAGATTAGTTGTGAATTTTGATAAGAACTAGACTAAACAAAAGTGGCACCTCTGAGTCCTCCAGTACATAAGGAGACATGAGACAGATCCACCAGTTTGGAGGCTCGTCATGTGATGCACTTCTGCACACAGAATTTTTAGATTGGGAGAACTGGGGACTGGGTACATGAAAAGAAGAGGTAGTGTTAAAAGAAAAAAAAAAAAAAAAAAAAAAAAAAAAAAGAAGTGTTCCTGAAAGGAAGAAACAGCCTTAGAAAGAAGAAGGTGAAGAACCTGGTAGGAGGAAAGATCCAGGAACTGAGGGAAGGTCCTGGAGATCAGGTAGATGCGTGGGGATGAATGCTGGGTGATGCCGAGGGACCTGGCCAGGGACACCTGAGATGTGACTGGAGGAACAGCATGGATCAGCATGACTTTCTGCCTGACCTTGCTGGCCAGTGACAGGGAGGTCCCTGTGGGGAAAGTCAGTTGAGATCCGGTCATCTCAACTCTGTCAGAGGGGTGAGCAAGTGAGTGTGTGAGATAATCCATTGGGGTCAAACTCACATCTCATTGGTTCTTACACAAACTCTGAGGTTCAGATCGCCTACGGACTGTCACTCACTCTATCTTGCCTGTAGCAGGAAGGAAGCCGTGATCCCAGCTGTGATTCCTTGGTGTCACAGGAAAACAGGTCCTACCAATGCAGTGCTCAACAGCTGTTGGTTTCACAAAAATGACACAGCTAGGGAATTAAGGGGCTGATGGGAAGACTGAAAAGATGATATAACAGAAAAGCGATGCAGTGTGCTAAATTAGTAGTCACAGAGTTCCAGGCATGTGTAACATGGATGACCTGATGAAGGGTCTAGAGAACAAGTCCTGTGAAGAGCGGCTGAGGGAACTGGAGTTGTTTAGCCTGGAGAAAAGGAGGATCATATGAGACTTCATTGCACCCTACAACTACCCCTGAAAGAAGGTTGTAGCGAGGTGGGTGTCAAATTTTTTCTCCTGGGTAATAAGTAATAGGATGAGAGGAAATGGCCTCAAGTTGTGCCAGAGGAGGTATAGATGGGGTATTGCTTCACTGAAATGGAAAAATTTCTTCACCGAAAGGGTTGTCAGGCATTGGAACAGGCTGCCCAGGGAAGTGGTAGAGTCACCATCACTGGAGGTGTTTCAGAGATGTGTAGATGTGGCGCTTAGGGACATGGTTTAGTGGTGGATTTGACATCATTAGATTTACGAGTGTACTCGATGATCTTAAAGGTCTTTTTCAACCTATAATTCTATGACTCTATGGCTAATGGGGGATTCAGGGCTCCCTTTTTTGCTAAACTTCCATAGCATGAGACTGTAAACAGCTCATGAAAGGACAGAACAGGGACAGGAACTCTGGTCAGTCCTCTTCCACACTTCCCAAGCCTATCCCTGTACTAAATTTACACAGAAGTTGAACACAACTCAAGTTGATGTACGCCCCCCTGCTAGACTTTACTAACCATAAACTGAACATCTGTTGCTTTCTGTTGTTGATGGTGATGTAGGACAAACTGACCTTCAGAGATCTTGCCTCCCTGTCTGCAGACAGTACAAGATAAGCAGCTTGTAGTGAGATGCCTGGTGAAAGACAGTTGAAGTAGGTACTGGCTTCATAAATCGCTGTTGATAAACACTTGCTGGCTTGTAGAAAAGTAGCAGCAGTAGCCTACAAGGTCTAACAAGTTTGACGCCAAGCAGAGGGGTGAAAATCAGGGCAGATTTGTGGCCAGCACAGCCCCTTGACTACTGGGAAGAAAAAATATTGCCATTTTATACCTACAATGGGGTTATTTATGTGACATCCAGCACACGTTTCCACATGTTTGCACAGAATTATTTATCTTTTCCTTGTAATTAGAGATTCCCTTTACTCCTCTGTTCCTCACTGTTTAATGTGACACCATATCGATTAGGTTTCCAGAGCATACCACTGTAGACATATTTATATGGCTGTTTCAAATGATTTACAGTAACTAATGTTGTAACAGGAATATAATTTTGGAAATATAATACCAGTCAATAGCAGTAAAGGTTCTGCTAATGACCAGAACTCCATGCACCATGGGAATAAGTTGCCACTAACAACTTATCACCTGAAGGTCCTATCTTCAAGTTGATGTAAACTGGCATAGAACCAAATTTCAGTGCTCAGTGGAGCTCTACAGAGTTACCTCAGTTGAAAGTCTATCTGTCCTAATCACACCGATAGTAAAGCTGGATAGAGCACAAGCAAGATCCCTGTAAAACAGCAAATTGGTCTGAAGCTTGTCATGGTGCAGGAAACCGAAGTTCCTGCTTTCCCTCTTTCCAGGGAATTTCCCCGCCACTGCAGAAACATTTTGCCTCAACAACTATTGATTTATTTCTATGAAACTTTGGCCCTCCAACAGGAGAGAGAGAGATTGATCTCATTTTAATCCAATGTAAAAATACATTTTCTAGAAAGCTTTGAAATTTTGTAAGAAGGCTAATACCTCTATTAGTATTATGTGGTCCTAATCCTTGCGTTACCTAGACACAGCACAGGCACTAATGATTTTAGCTTTGTGGAAGATTTATCAGAATAAAAAATATTACAGGTTTGGGATTATCTAAAGTTAACAGGGGATTTTATACCAGAACCTGGAGTGGCATATGCATCCAGTGCTTTTACTGAGAAGTGATTTCTCCCTGTAGGAATACCAGCATAAGAAGGAGTAATTACATAATTTAGTTGGTAAGGTTTTGTCTATGAAACCAACGTCATGACAAGAAGTATAACTTTTCTACTTGAATACCAGTTCATTTGTAAATATCAAGGCAATGACTTTTTTTTTTTTTTTTTTTTTTTTGCATACACCTGCAATTTCTAGTTCGCAAAATTCACAAGAATGAATGAAGTCTAAACGAATGAAATCTACAGTCTGTGAGAAGTGCAAGTGATCAAAACTCTGCTGTGTAGGCTGGTGGTTTTATTAACAAATGAAAGAACTTCTAAACAACCCTTTAGTACTAATAGAACTGAGTTGCTTTATCTCCAGATCTATTTGTAGATCTATTTGCAGCCTCTCGGTACACTCTGTAACAGTTGTAGAAAGGGCATCTTTGTTTTCCAAGTTGAGGACAATCTCTGCATTGTGTAGGGGCTTTTGGTTACCTAAAAGATTTTTGCACAAGAGAAAAAACCTCTCAAAATAGCAGTCTGAAATGTTTGCAGGATTTCAAAGCAGTGGTTCAAGAGACAGACCTTTTACTCCACAAATGTAGCACCCAATTTCTATGGACTGATTTAACAAAACCTCAAGTTTCTGCAGGAGAAATGCATCAAGAGTAAAATCTTCAAGTCCATGTAAAGCAATAGCGTTCAGAGAAACCTGGCCTTTCAAAAAAATCTTCCTCTTCTTATTGTAAGATATTCCACGCAGAACTGATTAACCCAGTTGATTATAAACATCAATAACTGTAAAGTCTGACTTAAAATTCCAAATGCATTTTTTGCTGTCAATGGTTTGAGGAGTGGATGCATTTAGTAGCATATAACTAAATGTTGAAGACCAAAAAGTTATATGAATTTGTGAAATAGTTTTGAAAAGGGCGGCAACCCTTGAAAAAGTCTGAAACTAGAAAGAGCCAGTTTCTCAGGAGAACATAAAAGCTGAAGAAACTTTTGAGATTTGTAATATATTCAGAATAGCTAAATAAACCGTGAAACTCTTCAGGGTTTGTGAAATCCCTAATTTCTAATTTAACATCAGATTTTAGATCATATCCCCAAAAGGAAGAAAAGATTTGTTTTCTGTTTCTGATTCAAATTTAAAAAAAAATCTATTTCAATAGATGCGTAGTATGGCCAGAAGAAATAAAAATATTTGAAGGAAAACAGACTCAAAGGTATACATAGAGGCAAAATAAATGTAAAATATTCAAGATAAATCTTCAAAAATGCAAATAAAATTCAAGCATTGTTAAATACGTTGTGGAAGCAAATGTATCAAAGCAGAGCCTTATTTTTAGACAGAGCTTAATTTATTTTTAAAGCAAGTCTATTGTAGGAAAGTACCAAAAAACTAGCGTGTGGACATGTACAGACATACATGTGCATACTGAAAAATGAAAATTTCAGAAGCAATGTGCCTGAAGCACTTGAGGTGATCAGTAGCACTCCCAGAAGGTGCTGCATCATGTCTGTTCTTCAAGACAGCTACACCCAGTGACCAGAACACGCCCTTAACCACCAGTGAATATCTTATGAGTTTCAGGTTGATCATTTACATACAAAACATTACCATGGGACAAAGTTCACTTGATTTTGTAGAGTTTATTCACAGATGAAAACCACAACGATACGTGGATGCAAAAAGCAGTATATACAAAATACAAATCATACACAACCATATGACGTGATGAACATTCAGGTGGAACAAAACTATAATCAAATAGATACTAAGATACATAGAGAAAAATGTAAGCTAGAACCAAAGCTAAAGGAAATATAGATGAAATAAGTCAGTAAAACAAATTCCCATAAATATAACAGTGTTACGAAAACAACTGGGAAAGAAAAAAAGAATAAGTTTCTGACATTGAAAGATTAGATGTACTTGTAAAACCAGATCTATGGTCCACAGTTGGCATAGATTTGATTGTGTATGCTGAAAGAAATTGCATACTTGTTCTGGATTATTATTCCTCTTATGCAGAAATAGTACTGTGTTAGAGAATACAGCTGAACGTGTAATCTCAGATACAAAATCTGTATTTGCTGCCAGCTGTGGTAATGACAGATAACGGACCACAATTTCATTGCTATGAGCTTAAATGTTTTGTAAGATGATACGATATTAAACCTTACTTGAAGCCTTAGATACAGTCTAAAGGTATTATGAAATATATTTTTAAAAGATGTTAAAAGGATGCTTTAAAAGGCTTAGAGGTCAAGTTGTGATCCCTATTTGACACAATTAAATTACAAGGCAGCATCCTGGAAACATCTGTGAGTCAAAATATTGTTTAAGAGAAAGCTTGAACATGGGCTTCTACATCATGAGATCATTTATGTTAAAAATAAGGAAGTTGAACCTTCTTGTAAAAGTCAAACAGGTAGAGGATCACACAAACGAAAACCTTTTAGCTGCTTGACTGAAGATTTTCTTTGATAGAGTAGAAAACAATAATGTATGAAAGAAACAGAGAGCACGTTCACCAATTTCTAAGTCAAGGAAAGGAAAAGAGTTTCCAAAATATGATGCAGAAGAGACGAGGAGAAACCAGGGGATCAGGCAGCGTGCAGGGAAAAGGCGATGCAAAGCATTGTAACGGCTGAATTAATGAGATGTTTCTCTAGGAGATGAAGGCTATCAGCTCAGGGAATGACTGAGAAATACTGATGCACGCTCATATTACTAATACTTATTTCTTCATTGGAGAATGGCAATAAAAGAGGAAAGGGGCCCTTGAAGAGGATTAGGTTGCAACACTATAGCAACCCCTGGAATACCTGGGTCTATATCCAGGTTAGCTGTTAAAGGAAGTTGTTATTAGGAACCTGAAAACATGCCCATAGCAAAGAAACACCCTCACACATAGGGACGATTTCATCTCTCACAAGGTTTTTGCTGTCACTCTCAAATATAAAGAGCACACGCGCCTTTAATATTATCTCTATGGAAATTTCCTACATACTTTTAATAAATAATAAATTCTGTTGGACATATTACAGGGAGTGTTTATGTATTTCTGCATCCACATCCACAAAGTTTATTCCCACACATGCAGAGGTTATATATATTTCAGCCACTGTGGGATATTAGGAAATGGAATGAAGTTGAGCAAAACCAACCGGTACGAATAAATGTTAGTAAACAATATATTTTTCACTGAAAATGGTAATTTAATTTTGAATTCAACTAAGCCAAGCTGCACTTCTAACTGAGCCCCAAGAAAATCATAGGTATAGGGATTACTTGGAGGGATTGTGGGATGAGGTGGACTGGATTAATTATTTTTAAGAAAAATTCAAAATGAAGAGCAAAGTTAACCATTTAAAATTTGGTTGAACACTTTTGTGTGGAAGTATTGCTTGCTATTTATACATTTTTATTAAAAGATGCCTCATGCTATATGCAGAAGCAGACTTTTCCTCTTTCCTACATTGCAGTGTCTGTTCACCTACACAAGGAAATTCTTAAATGTAGAATCTTATCGTAGAGTCATATCATATAATCACAGAATGGTTTGGGTTGGAAGGGACCTCAAAGACCATCTAGTTCCAACCCCTCTGCCACGGGTGGGGACACCTCCCACTGCACCAGGTTGCTCAAGGCTCCATCCAGCCTGGCGTTGAACACTGCCAGCAAGGGGGCATCCACAGCTTCCTTAGGCAACCTGTTCCAGTCTCACCACCCTCAGGGTGAAAAACTTCTTCCTTGTTTCTAGTCTAAACCTGCCCTCTCCCAGTTTCCAACAATTACTCCTGTGGATGGAAAGTAAAATAGCTAGACGATGCCAGTCCAGATGTTCACAAAAATCTCCAAAGTAATCTCATATTTTCCAGTATGAATACATCTCCATTTAGATAATTTAATCAATGCAACACACACATCCCACAAAAAAAAGAAGAAAAGAAAGAAAAAAGAAGGAGAGCTTCACCCAAAACCTACTGAAATCTTTGGAGTCTTCTTACTAATCTCAACATGTTTTGTATCAGACCTCTAAAGGTTCAATACAAATTCTTAGACCTGTAAGTACAGTTTGCATATAAAAAGAAATTAAAAATTATTAGGATAGTTCATCTTGGTAAGAAAGGAGGACATCAGAGCACATTATCAAATCAATGACACAGAGGTGGTTAATTGCTTGCTTTGTTTTCCTAATGTAAGAGGAGAGAGAACTGCTAAGAATGGCTTTTGCGGAACACAGTACACAGTTAACTTGCATCTTACATCCTTGAGTGCTTGCAGATGCAAACAGAAATATTACTTAATTCTTACAGAGCACTTTTCTTCAAGATATCTCAAAAGTGCTTTAAAAATGATATGACATCATTCGTTCCACTGCTAGAAATAGAGGCATGGAGAAGTGAAGTGACTCACAACACACAGAAGCCCTGGAAAAAAATCAAGATTTCCTTTTCATCCAGTTAGTGCTCAAGCCTGTAGGCTGCATCGCTTCCCCGAGCCAACGTGTGCCATTTCTTGAGAAATCAGAAGGAAGAAGTGATGCGAAGCAAGTATAAAGAAAGGCTACAATAAATAAACTGAGCAGACGTTGTAGCTGTTTGCAAAGCAGCCGTTAAAAGGCTGTCTCCAAATGTAAACTGCCAGTTCCCAGTAAGGCACACGGGAAAAACCTAACATTGCAGCGAAGTGAAAGCTTTCCTATGGAGAGCAAATCTTCTCTGGGGAGTGTGAATGTCCAGAACATATGTTCAGTCTATATCAGGGCATTACCCTAAAGGTTATACTTTAAAGGGTCTTAGTTGGACAGTTTAATGTCCACTTTAACCCCCGGGCTTAGCCAGAGGAGAGCACAGGCACGTCTGAGAATTCAAAGGTTTAATTAATGTCCGTGATTTAAGAGCCTTCTAGACCACATCAGACTAAAGCACCAGTTACAGGGATGTAGCTGGAAGTTAGCTTGAATACGTCTTTCTGTCTTTATTGATCTTTCCTAAAAAGATTGATATGCAGATGCTGGTCTTATCTTCAGAAAGAAAGAGAAGCTGATACCAATCCTGAGGAACTCAACCAAATTGGTGTTACCTGGTGCTTCATAATTGTCAAGCTCAGGTTCAATACGCTTATAAAACTGTGCACAGAAGTGATCTAATTATGCATGCAAATACCTCGTTAGAGCTCCAGCTGATTATTTGCCTGTGTAATTCCTGCAGTAAAGAAGAACATATTATGCCCAAGCATTTTTATACATGCAGCTCGAAAAGGCTGAAGCTCATCAAGCAAACAATTTCTTCTCCAAGGACAATAAAACTGAAGAACAGCAGAAGCAGCAGCAGCATGATCATCCAGTGGGGGCCAGGGCCACCTGCTCTGAAAGGCCAGAGATCTTGCAATTAAGGCAAAATCTGCTCAAAGGGCAGGGAAAGTTTCTTCTCGATTCTCAGTAGTTAAAAGTTGGTGCGCACCAAGGAGCACAAGAGCTTTGACCCTTCCAGAACTCTGAATATTTTATCTAAATACATGCCAGACACTTTGTAATCCTCTGAAATTCTTGGCTTTAATAATAGACTAGGGAATTATTGCCACCAATTTCAGAGCACTGTATGGAAATACTCTTTCTTTAACATACTTCAGATTCTAAGTCCGCCTTCACTGGATACCCCCTTAATTTCATGTTAAAGGGGAAAGGAGAGTGGATGTGTGGGCAAAGACCTGAATTGTTCCTATTTACATTTTTGCAGAATGTTTAGTAATGCGGCCTTGACCCCAATTCAGATTTCAACATTTTAATTATCAGCTCATACCCCTGATTCTTGCCCCAAAGATATCTTTTCAGTTTAGAAAATAAGTGGATGGAGATATATGTAGGTTGCAGAGACCCAGTTTCAGCTCAGTTTTTTATAGACTGTTTCAGTAAACCTTGCAAAGATTAAATTCTTTTAATTATTCCTCAGATTGATTTATACTGAAGTTTAGAGACAGAGACTGCTCTGTAGTCATCATCTTTATAAATGGGGAAATAATAAACAATAAAATAACAAACAATAAAATGCTTCTTTGTCACAGTTGTTTCATTGTTTATCACATCTGTTTTTTTCACCTTGCACACAGCAGGTATCAATAATTCATGTCTGAGTGAAAGCACTTCTGTAAAAGTTTACGTACCCCGTACCATTAGCAATACATCACTTTTAAGCATCTTTATATTCTCACTTCCTATTTAATGATCTTGGTTGTTATCTTCATTTCAACAAAAAAGATTTATTTTTAAAAAAGCAACACACCTTAGGCAACACAAACAGCACAATTCATGAAGGAGAATGTAATTCAATTGTAAATACCTTGCCAGCATTTGCAAATAGGTCTCATGTATAAACCAAAAGCCAAAGACAACATCTTCTAGAACTTTGCAGTGTTTTAGGAGACGAATTCCTGTTTTGTGGAATTAGACACGTGATACTGTGCAAGGCTCATATTTCAGACTCTGGTCACCTGGAGAAAAGCTTAAAACCTGGAATTAGACCTCTGTAACTAACATATGCAGATTTACTGGAAGGAGAAGTGCCATAACCAGGTGGTAAATTAACAGATCAACATCATGCAGCCTGATCCTAACCACACAGAGTGTTTACATCATGGCCATGAGTCATCTATGTGGTGCCTGGCAGATTTGGGTCCTTCATTACACCCAGGGAAAGGAGAGCAGCCTCCACGTGATGCCAGTGCTGGGCCAGGAGCAGGTTGCAGATGCCTGGCTCAGGCTTGCTGGTGACTGTCTCCCTCTGCTCTGGGTTCAGAGCTCAGACTCATTCTTCAAGGATGGGTATTCATGTCTCTTCCAAAGACCTGAGTGAGGATAGGACTTTTCTTTTAAAACAGGACTTCTAAAGAGGGTGACGCAAACAGCTCTCCTGTATATTGATGCTAACAATTTCCAGGAGAAGAATAGATGACAGTTTTACTCCTGTGAGTTGAGGAGAGCCAGACTGTCAGCTCCTTTACCCCAGAAGACTGAAATAAAAGGTTATGGCACAGGCTAAGGAGACGGCAATCATCAACCCCTTGCTGAAGCTGCACAGCAAGGAAGGATGCTAGAAACTGTTGAGCTAGAGAGACAGGAGGAACTCAAGCATGAGTGAGTGTGTTGAGGCAAATTTGCTCTTTGTCATGTTACCCACCCACCTAATTTTCTACTGTGTTCTTGGAAGGGAGAATGTGTGGAAAAGAAAATGTTGAAAGACAGAGGAATTGCACCCCCAAAAGGAGCCCAGTGTTTTGGTGGAGGTGGACTTCTGCCTGAAGTCGAAAGCAGAGTAGGTGTGTTTATTAAAGAATGCATCTTGCCAGTGGACTAAAAAGTGCTATTGGGATCTCTCTCTTAGGAAATGGTGGGGAGTATCATCTATGCAAATATGCAAACACCCTAAGCAATGCTAATGTGCTGAACAGCTATGGGAAACAAATCTGGTCTATTTAGAGCAAGTGTGTATCTGTAGCAGGTGATGACATTATTTCAAATGCAGCAGGTTCGGAAGTTTTAAGGGGTTTTTTTAACCATTCTTTTCCAGCTTTGCTGAAGCTTTTGCAGAATTGCTGGCAGCACTCCTGATAATTTTATTCGAAATCTGAAAAAAAAGTGCTAGCAAGTGTAATACTCCACAGAGGCACTATTTTCTCCTGGGGGTGATACCTCAAATGCAATATGTTGACGACTGTAAAAGTGATGCATTGCCTTAGAGAACAGAATGGTCTATATGGCTAGTAGAGATCTGGACATAGGAAATTTAAACATATATTTTGCTTTTATTTTGATAGTGCGTAGATGCAATAATGATGATCAAATTCCTTAGTGTCCCTGGCACTGCACAATTGCAGCATAAACAACATTTATCACTCCAAATAACTCAGAAAACTTAGTTTTAAAAGCCAGATGATAAAACCAGTATTATCTGCTTGTAATATGGGAAAATGAGGCACAGTGAGGGTGAATTTTTTACCCACAACCTCAAAGAATGTTTGTCAGAGATGAAATCAAGAGAGTTTTCTCATGTCTAGGCCTAATACCTTTAAGATTATCCTCCTCTGTTTTCCTTATATCTTCTTTTCTAAACATATTATTAAAAAGAAATGCTTGGGTTTTGTTTTGTTTTACATATTCTTTAACATAAGCAGTACTCAAATACCTTTTGTCTAAGCCCACCTACTTACCATTCCTTTTAATTGAGTTGTTGGTATGCTTCAGGAGAAAGCTAAACTTCTTAGACATTAATTGGTGCACTTGTCTTTAAATGAATTTTCAGCTTTTGTTTTATCTTTATTTTGTTTTGAATGTTTTGAGTCCTTTCTGGCAGACTTGCTGCGTTTTGGATTGTTCTTCGCTTCCTGTGGAAACTTCATGTAGTTTGTTTTGGTTCCTTTCTTTTCTTGCTTGTAATAAAAGGGTGTCTGAATAGCTCAGTGAGACTTTTCCAGGTCTAATTTTTGTGTCACATGTGAAATTAAAATTGCATCCCACCAAAATAATTGTTAACTAGTCACTGCTTCAGCTCGATGCAGTAATAAACCTAGATACACCATTATTTTGGTCTATACCTTCCTGACAGACATTAGGAGAAGTTGTATAGAAGAGGAAAAAGTGATATTACAATCCTCCCTGTCTAAATATGCATTATGAACAGAATATCATTTCCCCTGTCCTCACAGGACTGATGAGCATCCAGTGTTCAGATTTCTATAAGGAGAATAAGCTAAAGGATCTGTAATCTATGACTGAGATTGCCCAGTGCTACATACAGATCAAGAAAGAAATCTCCAGTTTTCTGTGACAAACAGAAAATAGGTGCAAATTAATTTTTGTCTATCATAGGAGAAATATTTTCCAGAAAACACTTGAGCATCTTTTGCTTGATCATAGCTATATGAATGTGGAGAAAGTGGCACAGTTAATTCTATCTCTTCTGGTAAGACTATTAGAGCTTGCCTTGGCTCACTGAGGCCAAGATATCTGACGATTAGTGCAATACTTGTATACGTGTTGAAGGCAAGATATGTATGGATGCCTCATGAAGAATATGTGTTTTAATTTGGAAAGAATGTGCCCTTTCTCTGAGCTAAGTAGAATTAATACCAGAGCAGAGTTTGTACATGTACTTTCTAGACAATCTTATTATCTGTGGCTTAAAGCAGATAAGATAGTAGCCTGTCTCAAAGGCACACATACAATTTTAATCTACAAGATGAAGATAAACAGACTTAAATAGGCAATATTTTCCCTGACTTTAAAGAGCTGCTCTTTTACACTAAGGACTTGCTTTAAATTTCAAGACCCAGTTCTTGTTCTGGCTCACGGTCTAGGAACAGCCTGTCGTCCATATCTGTAACTGTGGCATGATTTCCTTTTCAATGTGATGCCATTTTATTAGGGCAATGGAGGTGTGATGTGTGCTTCAGTTATGTGGAAATTTCAAAGACTAGTATACTGAAGAACTTTCAAATATCCAACAGGAGAGTTTCCTGTGGAAGCAGAAGTAGCTCCAGATTTACTCGCACATGCAGCTGCTTTCTTTCCCTATGGAAAATAAAATATAGTGGCTTGGTGTGGTCCAAAGCATCTGAAGGATTCTTCAAGACATACTTTTATGAAAAGTTCCTTCTTTTATCCAATAAAACAATTTTCATGACAGCAGAGTCACCTCTATTGCCTGCACCAGCCCTTTACTGGGATTACAGAATTTAAAAGGAAAAAAGACTGGAGAAAGAGTGACTTGTACTGCATCCCTGTGTGATTCAAGTCTCATGACAAAATCGTTCCTTCATAGTTGTAATGGGTTTTGCTTTTTCAGTGCTTTACCTCAAAAATCTTACCTTCATCAAAAAGTTTGCAAAACAGAGCATATACTTTTTCAGGACTTTCAGACAACTGAAAATCCCCCCTCTCACCTCAGAAACATGCAAGGAATTCAAACATCCTTTCTCCAAATATGTGGTATGGCATCATTTCCCCAGCTACAGAGTGGAGTGAACAGTCACAATGTCATGTACTTTAAGGAAATCAATCAAATAAAATAAAATAAAATAAAATAAAAGTAAAAAGAAAAAGAAAAAAGAAGAAAAAGCAAAAGAAAAAGAAAAAAGAAGAAAAAAAAAGATAAAAATGAAAATAAAGAAAAAAAAGAAAATAAATTAAAAATAAAAATAAAAATAAAAATAAAAATAAAAATAAAAATAAAAATAAAAATAAAAATAAAAAATAAAATAGAAAAAGAATAAGAAAAAGCAAAAGAAAAAGAAAAAAGAAGAAAAAGCAAAAGAAAAGGAAAAAATAAGAAAAAGAAAAAGAAAAAGAAAAAGAAAAAAGAAAAAGAAAAAGAAAAAGAAAAAGAAAAAGAAAAAGAAAAAGAAAAAGAAAAAGAAAAAGAAAAAGAAAAAGAAATAAGAAAAAGAAAAAGAAAAAGAAAAAGAAAAAGAAAAAGAAAAAGAAAAAGAAAAAGAAAAAGAAATAAGAAAAAGAAAAAGAAAAAGAAAAAGAAAAAGAAAAAGAAAAAGAAAAAGAAAAAGAAAAAGAAAAAGAACGCTCTTAAATGGTTGATTTAATTGAAACTGGGACTTACCATAAACTTGTTTCCAAAGCACCCTCTCCTCAGAAGAATAAACAAACATTTCCCAGACCCTTGTATGTCACGACAAGTAGAAGTGTCTAGCTAACCTCTGCCACCAAAGCCAAGATAAACAAAAGTCTCGGACTGCTTTTCATTGGGGTCTAAGAGCAACCAACATTCAGCTATATCTGAAGGATTTACTCTGTGGGCAAAACATTCCCCTTAGCTCATTTGCTTCTCTGGCTTATACTTAGTAACTGACCTGTGAGTCGTTATTCCTTCTTTATATGCCCCCAAGCTGGCTTCCAGAGATACCAGTGGGCTCTGTCTAACCTTGGCGCACAGTTCTTGCTCCTTGCCCAGGACCAAGCCCTGCTTTCTGCTCAGATGGGCTTCTTATGCCGAGAGAAGATCAGATTTTTTTTTTTCTGATATTTTTCTGTACAGACACAGCTATTTCATCAAAGAATAAATGGTATTTCACACTGTCTCCATGGAAAAGAGTTTTCCATGAAAGCAACAATAACCTAGAGAAAAAAATTGGAACAGAACTTTAAAAATTCACTTTCATTTACTTTTTCACTTGTTTTGTTTTGACATGATTTCTTGGTAGGCAAACAGCAGTTCCAGTGTTGTTCATGGTATTACAATGTAGCATACTGATACCCACAGTGTGCAAAATTATATACGGTAGCATATGAAATAATATAAATAGGAAAGGCTTGTACTAACATGCTTGTTGTTGACTGAAAGTATCATTTTCCTGGATCAAAAAATCTCCTGTTTGTGTAGAAATTAAGCTGTGACACTTTGGACAGTTCAAGGAATACACAATTTGTGTACTAATTAGATAAGAATAAGCTGGTTTTGATATTCAAGGAAAGTAAAAGTATAATTGATTGACAGAGACACGCAGAAGAGACCTTGGCAGATCCAGGCTGAGTACCTTTTGTGGGCTCCTGAACTCCATGTTACAGTATGATTCGTCCTACAGCTCAAAGGAAGGGTTTGGAGCTGTTCCACTGTTCAGAAAATGAATTAAGAGTACAGCTCTCCAGTGCAGTGACTTACATACTCACTGCAGGTGGGGGAAATTGGATTTTCTTATTTTGGAATTTTTAATGCATCGTACATTCAATACTCACATGAAATAAGTGTTCTTGAAGGAGGCATTAGCCCCTGGAGCCTTCCTGGGTGAAACCCCTCCAAGGCATTGGGGACTCTGATTTTTGCAGCAGAGAGCAGGAGAGCTACAGTGGGCCCACTATAACCATGCATTTAAGAATCTTTGGTGTAAAGTGGTGGAAGCACGTCTGAATCCGGTCGGGGGAGCTGGGATGTGAACGTTGCAATCCTTGTCTACAATGCACATAGTGAGCACTCCCACCTCTCACTCAGAGAAAAGGGATCACAATTGCAGTGTCCAGGGCTCTGATCCTGTCAGTTAACACTGACCTGAGAATGCTACTGGATCCTGGTTTTGGTGGTGTAGGGGAAGGGAAGGTCTAACACCTGTGTTTCCCTTTGAAAACCTGCTGAGTAATTCCCTTGGGGTGAACATAGGCTATAAGGATCAAAAGGGCAAGGAGTTGGTCAGCTCTAGAAGTTGTAAGCCAGATGTGAGAGGGCTTTTTGGGTTGTTGTTGCATTTAAAGGTCACCTAAATTCTTCGCAGGGTACCTACTTCTTTTCTTACCTCATCTTGCAGAAACTTGGTATTTCAAGTCCAAAACAGAAACAAAATGAAATGTGATGTTTTTTCCAAGTAGAAATTCTATAATGCCCCTGTTCATCAATACTGCTCACATCTAACATACAGTTTTGGGTTTGCAGGGTCTTCTTTTTCTGGAAAAGTAAGAAAACAACGACTCTATGTACCTTTTTCCAGCTGCCATTCACTTTAATGGCTGATACTTCTTAATAATTCAGGATTTAGAGCCTCCACAGTGTGTCAGGCTTGGAAAGACTATGTGGGGCTTATTTGTCTGAACGGAATCTCAAGAAGCTGATACTGTGGTGTCATCACAAAGTACCAAATAGCTATTTATTGCTATTTCTCTAGAGAGTGCGCAGTCTCTTTGCACAGAGTAAGGTTGCTGACCTCTGTACCCTTTGAGGACAGGTGCAAAGGCAGTGCTGAGAGCCCCATTGCCTCCAGAATAACCTGCAAATATCTCTTGGAAAACATAGTGAATCTGCTCAGGGGGTGATTTCACTTTTAAATCAAGGACTGTCAAATGAGATAGATACTGTGGTTAATTCACTGCCATCTCACTAGTCTATGTCAGCTGGGTGTGAGAAGGTGGTGTGGTCTGCAATGAAGTGAAGGATGCAGGGGGACGTGCGAGAGGAGAAGGTTATACGGTCTGAGTGCACCCTGGGATCTTGTAAGCAGTGTGGCTTCCTCAGATGCGGGCCCTCACTTGGTATTGCAGCTCTCTCGGTGAGCAGTCCTAGAGCCACCCCATCACAGGAGACAACCTGTGAAGGTGGAAGCTGTCAAAGGGACAGTCGTGCAAGTGCCTTGCTGCATGGATAGGATTTGACCATGGGAAAGGCCACAGCTGAGATTCTGTCACTGAGGCTGGAGTTTCATCTAACATTTCGTGTAGTAATCCCTCTGTGCCGTCTGCTCCTGCTGATATACTGAGGCCCCTATCTCTTTTTTCCCTGTTGTGCTTTTTAAGGGCTTCGAGGGAACAATTCCCCAGACTGCTAAAATAAACAAGTATGTCTCCTGGATTGTAAAAATGCTGAATCAATTACTGAAACTGTCTGGGAATCTTAAATGGCTCTTTTAAAATATATTGTTAGATCTGTTCAGGAAGAAGGAAGGGAAAGGAAATCTTTACTTGCAGTTAGCTCAGTGAGAAAATGCCTTCCCACACAAATCCTCCCATCTCTGCCTCCCTCCCTTTCCCTTTCTCTGTCTCAAATAGTGACACATTGTAGGAACTAACAACCTGAACAGCCGTAAACTATGGCAGTAACTTCCGCCCACACACCTCATTAGGCCTTTAACACATTTTCCTTTGCCTGTCCTCAGCACTACTAAGTGGCACAACTGTGAAGTTGCCCTTTCACATTGTAATTGGAAGCAGTCAGTGGGTTTTATGCTCTGTAATTTGGTAATTATATGGTCCATCACTCACAGGACACTGGTCTGTCTGGTCATTTCAGGTTTTGGGTCTGTCCAGTAACCATTAATCATCAAGGAGTTCTCAACAGCCCATATGCCTCCTCTGTCCAGAGAATCCCTTTATTTCTGCAGCCTTATTTTTTCTTTCACTTTTTTAGGTGTGAATGGAGAAACTATGACTTATTCAGTGGAAACATTGATATTACATCCTGTCATGAACTCAGGAGACCTGGTTCTATATTTTACCCCTTGTTTATGCCACCGAAACCCTGCAATTGCCCACTTGGCATTATCCTCAATTTGCCTCTGTGGTGTGTCCAAGCTATCTGACATGCTGCCTCTTACATAGCAGTTTTGGGGAATATTTACAAAAGCTTAAGTGAGAGAGTTAGCAACTTGTTTCCATTGAATTTTACCAACATTTGAGTGATGACTTGTCCTTTCAATGTCCTGTATTTTCCTAACTGCTTATTAACTCCAGCCATTTTAGGCTGTGTTCTTATTTTGTGAAGCTAATTCACTTTATGCATTCACTTTCCTAAAGAGTAGTCTTACAGGCTAAGCAAAGATTTTGTAGTTGAATTTTGCAATTCTTCATACCATTTTAATTTTGTCTATGTAATAGGGTACATCACTAATGTATTCCTTAGAAAGATATAATATTTTCTTAGTTTACTGATGAGATGAGGTTTAGCTGGTAACACTTCTGGATGATGAATACGAAGAAAATAGGATACATAACATCAGGAACCTAAGGAGACAAAGGAGTTAAGGAGTTAAACACTTGAGCTGCTAAACACTTAAGGAGTTAAATAAGTATAATTGAAGCTAACTGTGACAGATATTTCGTAAATACTGGAGTTAGGAAAATGTGAGTTAAACAATAAGAAAAGATTGAAAGGGTTAAAATCTGTGAAACTCTGAGAAGGGCAAGTGGTGTGATAATGATAATGTTTGTTCCTGGGGTTAGAACTACAACTGCTGTGATAGGTACAGTTATTGCATAAGTAGCAATAATATGAGTAATAAGAATATATATGTATCTGTATTTATTTTTTAGGGATAATGTAGTTTTTTTTAAAAAACACAGTCACGTTTTTGTATTTTCCAGAAAAAGTGAAAACACAGAAGGATCAAGGCATGAGGACTAACGTACCAGTATGGAGTGTAGGAGAGTATAGTTCCCTTATGTAGCTGCCTAGCATCCTACCCTGATAACATGGTGAGCTAGATTAGTCTGCTGAACTTCTGCTCCTGCAGATGGATGGAACAGCTTAGGGGTGGCTTAAAATTAGTTATTACAGTGATGAAACCTAAGCCTTCCTTGTAAATGTAGCCCTAGTTTTCTTTATATAACTGTTCCCTGTCTGTAGTATAGGGCAAATACTGTTGAGGCTTTCTCCAAGCTGTTTTGAAGACAAAGATGGAGGTGCTGCCTGAAAGAGGCTTTGTTCTGTGAGTACGAGTGCCCAACTGATTTCAGCTCTGTTCAGGAAAGCAGCACCTATGTTCTGGTAAGCAAATAGAAAACCATCAAAGGTACCTTATTGCATTGTCCATTTCTTCTCCTAATCCTGATACCACTGGGATGTGGATTCTGATGGTTGCTCAAGTCAGGTGCAATGCTATTGGTTTTTGTTACGCTATTTGCTTCAAGGCGTTCTTTTTTTCAGAGTTGAAAACTTATTGGTTCCACTTTCACTATCAAGCATAAGAGATCCCAACACCTTTCCATTCTCCTTCCTGCCACTTCCTTTAGCCTTTTTTTTTTAGAAACTGGTGATCGGATATAAAATAGTGAGAAAGTGTCTGATTTTCTTAAAATCTTCTCTTAATTAAACAGATGCAAATGTCTTGTTCTCTTTTCTGCAAGGCAGAGTAATTGATGCCCACACGCAGGTTTATGTGACCTGGGGAATTGGGGCTGGGCTCTCATGCTGCTCGAGTATGACTGAACTAGGTGGAACTTCTTCAATTTTTAAGCATGTACAGAAACTCAGAAATCTCCTTCTCTCTACAATGCTTTTACTTCGTAGCAGCAAAACAGAACTCTGGTGTTTGCAAACGTAACAACATCCACAGAGCTTCAGGAAGGAACAAGTGATGCGGGAGGGCAGGTGCTTGAGGAGGTGTCAACAACTCAGACCACATGCACATGACTAGAATGCTAAGCTGTAGTTTCAGCTTCTGAGTTAACTGGTGCTGGCAAAGCACAGCCCCAGTGCAATTAACTTTTCTGCAGTAGAAGAGGAAATCTTTAAACCTCCTAAGTGCTGTGCCATGCAACTCCTAAAGGTATTCAGTTATTGCAACAAAATTGTATAGCTAACAATGCTGAGTGAAATACAGAGGTCTGAAAGTGACAACAGGGAAATCAAGTACTGGTATGTTGAGTTATGCAGGTTACTGCAAACTGCAACAGAGAGTATGACTACCGACTTCAGTGGGATTTAGTTGTCTTCTGCTCTTCAATGGGTTTTGACTCAAAAATGAAGGAAAGGGGACAAACTAGGTACAGATAAAGAATGCTTCAGAATGCTTTTCTTCTAATGCAAAAGTAGAATGTCTTTGATAAAAACGGAAGGCAACAAAATGGTGAAAAAAGGAAGAGAAAAATTATTTTTATGTTCTTCATTAACTTGTAAAACTGAGAAGTGCAACAGGCTACCCAGGACAAAACCTTCTAGACATGCAGATGGATAAATAAGGACAATCAGAGAGCAAACAGAGCCTGTGAAGGGAATGACAGACAGAGGGTGGTCACTGACAGACTATATTAGTTATTCGTAATTATCTTGTGTGGATTTTCCTAACTATCTGGCCTGGACAATGTCAGAGAAGACTTAATGAAGAGGAAAAGGCCACAGTTCGGTTGAGTACAGATGGAATTGTTTAAAAATGTATAATGGGAACAGACTGTGTTAGAAAAAATGGAAGTGTGAAGAACTGGGACTATGACTCTGCAGATTATGCAGAAGATGTTTCACTTTGTCTTATTGGAAGCAGGTCTCATGTCCTTGCTTCTGTGGCTCTGATCTGACCCTGATGTTTTAGGATAATCCACTGTGAGTTAGTGCATGCATACAAATTGATTATGGCAATTGCACGCAAATATTAATATAAATCAAATAAAAAAGTCGCAAGGCGGGTTTCAACTTCCTCATCTGTCTGTTTAATAACATTAGTAGAAGTAGGAATTAAGATGTGTAGGATTTCCCTTTGAAGTTGTATTCTTTATTATTATTCTGAGTATTACCACAGCCTTTATCATCTCCAGTGACAGTCCCTGAGCTCACTGTTGTAGATATGATATGAACGTATACTTAAAAGTCCGTCCCTCCCTCCAGGAACTCATGATTGATCTTTCCTCGTGGAAGGCCAGAGAGGCAGGGAACATGAACCGCCCCAAAATTTTATTTGTGCACATCATCCCTGATCACAGAGTTACCGCAGAGCTCTGAAGCAAGGAGCTGGGTGTTCAAAAAGCCCAGTAGCCATTAGGAGTTTTTGCAAGGTCATATCCAAAACCCAAAAAGTCAGGGGAAAGAGGGGTAGGCTCAGAGAGCACTTTCCTGACAGGAAAGATATCAAAGGGGTTTTCAGTGTGTGCCACAGACTCAGAAAGGTGTCGATGGAGCTGCTACAAAGGCAGCAGGTAGACATTTTGACGAAGAAATATATCTCCTTAGCCAGGAGCCTGAGACATCCCTTCTAGGCTCAGCAGAAACCTCCTTGATGCAGGAATAGTTGGCAGGACAAAGAAACCTTGTTAGGTACAGGACAAGGAAACTGATAACAAACTGACATTCCAGGAAAACAGGATTCAGCAACAAGTATTCTGGCGACTGATATCCTACACCCGCATGTGTATCTGCACCAAAAAGGTACAAAAAGTAACCTGCTGCCTACCCAAAATGAGCTTCTCTGCAAGAGCTTGCCTTCACAAGATAACAATCATTTTTGGTGGAGACATTCAGAGATGTTTCATTCAGCCCTATTTCTTCTCTGAGGCACAAGGTAAAATCTGGGTTGTTCCCAGGGTGAAATCGGTATTGGCTTACCAGCAACAACTATTGTAGATAACCAAGATGTGAACTGATCCCTGAAACTCAAACACAGGAAGAGAAAGAGGGGATCTCAAGGAATCATCAACTGCCTGAGTGTCCTGTCATTGTTAAAGCCTTAGTAAAGATAAAATTTTGGTGTTGCATAGCAGTTATGAGTCCAAACTAGTGCCCATACATTGAAGTTCTACAGAAGTTTTTACCTGGATGGCAAAGAGCTCTAAATACATCAGGCGGCTGAGGCCTTTAGTGTCCTTCAACTGAATAAAGGAAATGTCACAAACTAGGCAGGCAAAATGAAATCCAGTCTCCTGCTCCCTCATTCATTCTCCTTTCTCCTTCTTCAGTCATACAGGTTTAATTTCAATACACCTGGAGGGCAGACCATTTAACCATAAATTTTACTTCGGTTCCAGCTCATCTGTGACTGAAACTGATTTGGTTTCGCTCTGATTCACACCCGTCAGAAACTGCTACCCTTGAACTAGTTAGAAATTGTTCCTTTTGAAAAATACTTTTAAAAATGAAAAGTCCATATGACAAAGACATCACTGGAGACCACAAACCACCAGGAATGGACTTCAGGCTACTTTTTGTTGCTCCTTTGCCACAGTCCAGCCAATATTTGTCTTCCCGGTAGCGCCAACCATACCGTGGTTGCTTAATTTAAGGAATCTAAGAGAAACAAATCTGTTGGGCTCAGATCCTGGTTGTACTAGAGCAAAAGTAAAGAGAAAGGGGGATGGAGTTTAGTGACCAAAGTGGGTCATAGGCTTTCAGCCAAGTGCACTGCTGAAAATGTATTTAGTACAGAAGCAGAAGGACATGTGGAAGCCTGTATAACGAGGTGCACGAGGTTGACTCAGAGAGAAGCTGCAACACACAGCACTGAAGGGCTGTATGGGGGAGTAACAGCAAGAACAACACCAAGTTCTCTAACATGGCAGAATCGCAGATCTTTTCAAGATCACTGCCTGATGGTAGTAGCAGGGGGATTAAATTTGGCTTGACCCTATTCAGTTCTGGCTTATGTTTAACAAATAATTTGGATAATTCTTCCAAATAAGTTTTGATATGGGGAAAAATAAAGGTTTTAATTGGTTTTCACTTTTGTTTTTGCGTTCATTTTTCTGCCGTCTTGGAGTCCCACTTGGGCGTTTTACTGAATGACAACAAGATGAGACATCTCAGATTTGTGTTGAAGGTGCAGCCACGATTCTGGCTCGTCACTGACCAGCACCAGATGTGTTAGGGTCTTGTAGTGCTTTCAGACAAGTTCCTGAGCACAGCCTGAGCCACTGTTGGTTCTACTGGGGCTGTTTTGGTGTCTGGTAGCTGTAAAAATAGAGCCAGGAAAATGGAGCAGGAGCTTATCTGCACCTCATTTCTGCACCTGGACTAAGCCCTCTTGGGTTTGTGCAAGAGTCTTGAGAGGTACCCTTCTGTGCCAGATTATACAGTAAAATAATTGAGAAAACTATGCATGGAACCTAAGACACTGAACACCAAGCCCTTTCAGTAGGATGCTGCTCGATGCAAGCTGGTTAAAGAGGAAAGGCCTTTCTCACCACAGCTGAGTCCCATGCCATCAGGTTATCCAGCTGCTCCAGACCAAGTGTCTTAACCACATGGCATCTCTGTCTCCACTTCTGTTCGGTGCCTTCCCACATTCTTCCACTTTTCATTCCCAACTTCCACAGCATTGTTTACTGCACTGCTGATGCCAAATAGGATTAAACCTGATAAAGAGAAGCAGATGCATTACATCTGGCAGAAAGCAAAAGATCAGCTTTTGGCACAAGGGTTTATTGTTTGTGACAAGGCTTTGGAATGTAATTAATTTTGTAAAGCCATGCCAATGAATGCCATTCAAACTCACCAGATGTGCCAGGGAGGGAGATGCCAACTCTTCTTCCGAGAGGACGGCTTGATGCCTGCTGACTCTCATTTGTGCAGCTCCATGGGTGTTGAATAAAATAATGTCTCTTTGGATGGCAACAAAGAGCAGGCTATTCTCTGCAGAGCTACAGCATACACAATGACAAAAAGGGCTTTTCTTTTGGTGTTGGTGTAGTTTTTCTGGGTGAATGTGTTTTCATTTATTTATTTATTTATTTATGGAGAGTCTTTGCCTACAGTCAAATTCTGTGCAAAACCAGCATTTGTCTGAAGTCGCAAGCAGTCAAACACACAGGCACATGCAGACTAAAGAACCTGTACCTCCACACAAATAATTGCTCATGCAGAATGGGAAACACAAGATAATATGCAATTTCCTCATAATATGGCTTTATATCCAATTTTTGCTCACTGGGAAAACTTCTCCAGATGCACATATTGCTTCTGGCAAGAGGTAAAGTTGATGCTTTTTTCCTTCCCCAGTAAACTTCACTACAGCACAGATAGAATAATACAGGACACAATATGTAATAACAGGCAGCTGTTAGTGTTTCATTTTACTGGGATTTAAAGTTTCTGTAAAGCTGACAGCAGAGGTGACAGGCTTTTAATGGGGTAGGTATTTTATTCCTGCCAACTGGTGACTGGTGTTAACACAAAGCCTATCTTGTGCACTTAGCTCTGGGTGTTGTGGGGGAGAAGGTTAGGAGAACTAGGTCAAGATGAAACTGAGTGGCAGAAAGAGGCACACACAGCAAAAAAGACACAGAGTCCAAGAAACTCAGTCCTCCATAGCATGAAGAAGTTATTTCCAAATAAACTCCATTTTAGCACATTAGCATAATTTTTATAGCACAGCTGATGCTTCTGGCCTGCCAATCTTCTGCCTCCTGCACACATCTCCTGCCTTACACTCCTGCGCAACAAGCTCCTGCGAGCTTCTGCCAAAGCGATGGTTGACATGAGTGGAGACAGGAAAGCAGCAGGGATGGAAAAGCAACACTCCACTGCCTTCCTTCCCCAGCCCCTACACATCTCCTGATGTATATCACAACTATAGGAATAGCTTTGATGAACATCAGCAGGTGGCACTGCATACAGAGCTATATGTTTCTTCCTGTTCTTCAGCTTTCCACATCCTTTCCCATTGGTAAGAGTTGAAGTAAGTTTAGAGGATATTTAGGACAAAGAAATATCTTCAGGGCAACTAACACGAAGGGTAGGAAGAGACAAGACAGTCACAGGGGTGGAAAAAACTCCAGACTATGATGACATGTCCAGCCAGGGCTGAGTAAGTTAATCCATAGCTATAAGACCTTCCCACATAACCCCCTTGCAGTAGAGCCCCATCGCAAACTCTTACTTGCAGTAGCAGGTACACACCTCCACCTAATTCTTCGCCACTATGTTCAAACCTCACCGGTTAATACTGGGACATTGAGTAGGTAGAAGCAAGTTACACATTAATATTGTATAGGGAATTATTCCTGCTCTAGAGAACATGCTGGTCAGAATTCAGAAGAGAGGAGGGACAGGAAGCCAAGCTATCTTTCATCATCAAATGCTTGCAGAATGAATTAAAGATTTTTGTACCTTCTAGACATGATATGGGAGGCCAGCTCTTCTGTGTCTTTTTGCTTGCACATGATGGCATTTTGGTAATTAAAGATATTTTCTTTCCTTGAGCACTTTTTCATTCAGCAGAACTGACTGTAGCAGTGTGATTCTGCTCCCAGTTTCCCATTGGCCCTGTACAGGTTCTTTCCAGTCCCTGCAAACCCTGCTTCAGCCTCCAGACAAAACTTGGCAGCTCTGTATTCTACAAGATATGTTTTCCCCAGACTAATTTTCAGAGAAGCTTTATCAATTTTAATTAAAATGCTGCCATCTCTCTTGATACTTGCTGCTTGGACTGCATGTGAGTCACAAAACATGACTTAACCTTAGCAACATGGAAGTGTGAAGTGAAATCTGATGCTCTGTGATGATGGTGATAATAAAATAAATGCTGTCTGGTCATTTCTTTAATGTTTTAGAGTCCATTTCTTTGATCTAGTCATTGTTTATTTGGGATCCCTCCTCTGAAAATATTAACATGAGTTGATTTTACTGAAGGAAAGAGTCCCACAGAAATTAATGGTGCAATCAGACCTACTCAAAAAAAGCAAGCATCATATTCAAATGGTGTCTTCCCCTGCAACCTTCAAATGACATAAATCTTCAGCCATAGTACTGTCACCTTGGGGCCTTGGACTTTGAGTGAAGAGTGAACCAACAGGAGAAAGTCAAGAAGAGAGATATAGGAAGGCCTGAGGTAGAAACTATGACTTATGAGAAAAGATTGATACACATGAGGATGTTAGTTCACAGAGGAAATTATAAGAAAGAATTGGGGGAATCTTAAAACATGAAAAAAGCAGTTGGAAAGAAGACAGGAATAAGCCATTTTCCATGTCTACTGAGGACAGGAGCATCAGCCTGGTCTTAAATTGTAGGAAAGCAGATATATCTTGGAGATGAGGAAAATGTATCCAGCTGTTAGGGCAATGAAAACCAGTGAGACTGTGGTCCCCCATTGCTGAAGGCTATTACAAACTGCATAGACAAATAGCTGCCATGAATGGTTTAGAAATTTCCCCTGGATCTACCCTTCTCGCCAGCCTGATCAGAAGAAGGTGGTAGGAACAAAGGCTGCTCATGTGAATGTGCTTTGTGTCAAGGAAATATTTATTTATTACACAAGTACATGATCACTAGGCTGGACCAAAACTCATTTTAGTCCAGTATCCTACATCTGACAGTGATCAGTAACAGATGTTTTGGGAGAGAATGTAAGAAACAGAACAACTGCTGACTGGTTGCTGGAGTGGTACATCTTCCTGGCTCTCAGCATTCGGCATCTTAGGGATTTTTGGAGACAGGGGAAGCACCCAGAGTTGAAACCAGCGTCTTGGCACCATGTGTCACAAATCACCTTATACATTCAGCATAAAATAATGTAATAATGACAACAGATATAACAGAATCAATAAACCATCTTTTCTCATGAGATTATTTAAGGGTATCCCTAATTTTTTCTCCAGGAAAGCAACTAAATTTAAACACAATCCCACTCCCTGCTACTCTTCAGAAGCCAGCTGGGACCCAGAAAATTTTCTACAGAGGAGTGAAATGTTGAGGAGAGCTGGGAAAATGGTACTAAATGTTTAGAAATTCAAAACTGTGCTTTTCCAACTCTATTTTTTCCACACAGTTCTGGATTTTGATAAAACGTTCTGGACCTTTCATCCTGACAATTTAAAGCCTTTAATGCTGCATTTGAAATGAGCTTAATCTCTTCATCTCAAGAACAATTCTTGATGACAGAGGCAGCAGTCACTATGTGTAAATGCTGGAGTAAAAACAAGGGGCTTGACCCATTGACATTTAATTTTATTTTATTTTGTGTCTGTGTCCTGGCTGTCCTCCAGCTGTCATACCAGGAGGGTGAAGACTTCTCATAGTTTGTGCATCATGTCTGTGGGCTCTGCAAAGATGTTCTGAACTCTCCAAGTTACCTCAAGTGATATTACAGAACTGATCTGCTGGCAGCTGCATTAAGCCCAGAGTAAATGCCTCTTCCATGCTCGTGCTTAACGATCTTCTTGTCCCTGTGATCACGGGGGTGTATGTTAGTCCAAGGAAATTCTGCACAGTCATTTCCATTCACACTAATTTGTTGTAAAGAAACCCTCCTATACACCTCATATACACAAGCGACTGAACCTAGCTCAGAGACCCTGAACTCATTTCCAGTTTAGGATATTTAAACCAGTGACTTTGATTACACTACTTGATGGCCTTATGTTGTTGTCCTTTAGGTGAAAACCGGTCAAAATAGAAACTCCATCATGTAGATACTTTCCTTACCTTTAACTGGTTGTAGTGCAGGGACTTAATGGGGCTCCTGGTGCCTGAACTCCCAGTTGTATCAAGAGTCGGTTGAGGTAAGAAGCACACAGAGGTGACGAGAACCTGGGTCGCAAAACATATTTGTGGCAGAACTGAGGATTCAAACAAAGTATTTTTCCTCTTAGCCATTTCAGGCCATGTGCTGTACTGCCTCTCTGCAGGTAAGAGTTTTTTGATAAAAGAATCACCGAAAATATTGAGGAAAGCAATTTTAATATGCAATATTTCTTTGTTGCAAGAATAGAAAGGAAAAGGGGAAAAAAACGGCCTCAAAACAATCCTCACCTTCCAGCTAATCTTTACAATGCCATTTTAGCATTTTATAGTGTATAAACAACACCTTGATGTTATTGCTCTGCCAGAAGGCTGATTACGACAGAAGGCAATAATAGGCCACACATGTGCCAAAGTCCAACTGCTACTTCAGGCTTGGTTTTTATAGAAGGACACATTTTCACATTCTTCTTTATTGACTTCCCCTCTACCCCTCCCTCTATGGGCTGTTAAAGAAATGCCAACATAAAACTGGCTAAAAATAAAGCCAGTTGGGGCATATTTTGTATGTTATTGTAGGATAAATAAAGCTGTCTAAAGAAAGTATGCTATTAACCATGAATCATGGGGGAAGCATGGCTCTTACTTGACTAGTGTTGGAAGGTATAAAACATTCTTTAAAAACAACAACTCTAACCCTATTTTAAGAACTATATATATAGGATTTTATTTTCAGGTACTTCCAGAAAAATAATAAATGCAATATAAAAGAAAATGGATGTTAGAACCTGGGCCTACAGTTTCAGAAAAAAAATCCCAAATTTTTATAGACTGTTTTCTGAGTCTCCATCTGTCTCCTTTTGTCACTCCTGTCCTTTGCTTTCTTTCTTCTCATTAACAATATGACCCTGCTACTGGAACTTGAGCCATCCACCCAGACTCACACAAGCAGGTAAGAAGCAACAATTCACATACACAGAATTGCAGAACAGGGATAAGAGAAAAATAGGTACAGAAATTCAAATATGAAGGGCCATTACATATTAACACCCCTACCCCCTCCTTTTATTAACTTCAGAAGGACCCTCTGGTTGGTTTTGTCACATTAAGTGTTAATCAGACCATAGTAGCAGAGACTGAGATGGTTCTGTGAAGATGAGATCAGGCCGGGGACTTTTGCTAAGATGCAGTATGTGTAAATGCAGCTGTCTCGCTTTTCCAAGCTTTCCCAGATTCAGGAGATACTTAGCTGCTTTCACAGGGGTGAGCTACTAAGTCATGAGCTTGTTAATGTTTGCACTGAGTGAATAATCCAGAAGAAACTGTAGAGACTCCTGCAGAAGGCTTCAATAGCAGATTTAGGAAACTAAATTTAAAAGATTGAAATTTGTGTGCCCTCTAGTTAGATGCCTGAGCACTTAAAAGTTGATGGAGATCTAGCCAATAAAGTCAATAGAGCTTAGAGAGTGAGTCAGATGACACTCGACACTAATGCTCAGGCATTAATCTTGTCCCTAGTGGCTGGTCAATAGTCCAGTGGGCTGCACAGATCTCCAGGGGTCATCTGAGTTGCTCATGCAGGCGGGTATCTTGTACTATTTCAGAAGCTTTAGGATGCCTTGCATGACCTCCAAATGGCATTCTAGAAGTGAATGGGTGTATGAATGTAATTTGAAATATCTAGCAATACCTTGCAGATATCTGTTGCACAATGAAATACCTCAAATAGCACTTGAAACCCATATTTGATCAACTGAATCACTTGTGACTTATGGGTATGACATAGAACTTAGATGTAGCTATCTTTAGAAGTAGACACCAAAACTAAGTTTTCTTACTCTGTAACTGAATCCCACTTCTTATGCATGAGTTTAGCTAGGGATGTCAAGATGGCACTAATCCAGACAATAAATCCTTTCGAACGAAGCTAACTTTTCATGGAACCAGAAACCAGAAATTGTGATACAAATAAAAGCACAGAAAAAATGATCAGGACTACAAGTTCCAGACATAGGCCATGATGGTAAGAGGTCAAGGTGGAGATCTAAACAACTATTAGCTTCCTTCCAACACAGTGTTTGTACCCTTTCCAACTCAGGGTGGTAGAGTTTGAATCCTACCTAACCCTGAGCCCCATCACACATCTTTACTTCTTCAGACTGAGATTGTGCATGATACCAACACAAGCAGCCACCAGAAGTGACTGTCTTGAAATAATACTTGATTCTTACAGCAGTTTGAGAACTTTCAGAAGGAAAGCTCCTAAAAACTGGAACAAGCAGAAGCTTGTCTGAACTTGTTTTAGTCACAGAATCATAGAATCATTACGTTGGAAGGGAACTGTAATATCATCAAGTCTAACCCATCTACCCAACACCACCATGCCCATTAAAACGTGTCCCAAAATGCCACATCTACATGTCTTTTTGGACACCTCCAGGGATGATGACTCCACCACTTCCCTGGGCAGGCTATTCCAGTGTTTGATGACCTTTTCAGTGAAGAAATTTTTCCGAATGTCCAATCTAAACCTCCCCTGGTGCAACTTGAGGCCATTTCCTCTCATCCTATCGCTTGTTACTTGGGAGAAGAGACTGACCTCACTTCACTACAACCTTCTTTCAGGCATCAGTAGAGAGCAATAAGGTCTCCCCTCAGCCTCCTGTAGTCTAAACAACCCCAGTTCCCTCAGCTGCTCCTCACCAGACCTGTTCTCCAGACTCTTCACCAGCTTCATTGCCCTTCTCTGGAAACGCTCCAGCAACTCAGTGTCCTTCTTGCAATGAGGGGCCCAAAATAGACTTTTTAAGAATATTATTAAGAATAATTATAATTGTTCTTTCATTAAGTAAAATTTTAATCCAGGATTTTACTCTCGTAGAAAAATATGGAGAAATAAATCATTCCGTCAAATAAGGTGCTTTATTCAAACTCTGCCAGGCTGCTTCAGCATAATTCTTTCACCATCTTTGTTTTGACTACTTAGAAAGTTGGCTTTTTATATGCCTTTTCATGAGTACTTTTTTGTTCAAAGGGTTACTGCTGTTGAAATGTATTGCTCCAATTTTCTTGACAGGCATCCCAAAATACATGTATGTGATCAGAGAGTTGAAGAAGTAGTGAAAACACAGTGCTTCTAAAGCTCTCATAATTGCACTAAAACACAGTAATCATATTCTTAAAGGAAAATTTGCAGATATTTGATTCACTATAGTAACCAGAGTACCTAAATAAATATTGACTATGACTTTGGTAATTCTTAAGGTCTTCAGAAAAGGAGAATAACCCTCCTTTGAGCAAATCCCACACTGTTTTTGTTTGTTTAGTTGTTTTTTTAAGCTCGTCTTTTTCCTAAAAAATCTCGTTTTGTATTAAAAATCATCATGTCATAGAATTATAGAACGGTTTGTGTTGGAAGGGACCTCAAAGACCATCTAGTTCCAACCCCACTACCATGGGCAGGGACACCTCCCACTAGACCAGGTTGCTCAAGGCTCCATCCAACCTGGCCTTGAGCACTGCCAGGGATGGAGCATCCACAGCTTCCTTAGGCAACCTGTTCCAGTGTCTCACCACCTTCAGGGTGAAGAACGTCTTCCTTGTACCTAGTCTAAACCTGCTCTGTCCCAGATTCCAACTATTACCCCTCATCCTATCACTGCAGGCCCTTGTAAAAAGTCCCTCCCCAGCCTTCTTGTAGTCCCTCTTCAGGTACTGGAAGGCCTCTATAAGGTCTCCCCGGAGTCTTCTCTTTTCCAGACTGAACAAGCCCAAGTCTCTCAGACTGTCCTCATAGGAAAGGTGCTCCAACCCTCTGACCACCTTGGTAGCCCTCCTCTGGACTCGCTCCAACAGCTCCGTGTCTGTCTTGTGTTGGGGGCTCCAGAGATGGATGCAGTACCCCAGGTGGGGTCTCATGAGGGCAGAGTAGGGGGCGGGGAATCACCTCCCTTGACCTGCTGGCCATACACCTTTTGATGCAGCCCAGGATGTGGTTGGCTTTTTGGGCTGCGAACGCACACTGTTGGCTCAGTTCATCCTGTCATCCACCAGCACCCCCAAGTCCTTCTCCCCAGGGCTGCTCTCCATCCACTCATCCCCCAGCCTGTATCTGTGCTTGGGATTGCCCCAACCCAGGTGCAGGACCTTGCACTTGGACCTGTTGAACTCCACGAGGTTCACACGGGCCCACCTCTCCAGCCTGCCCAGGTCCCTCTGGATGGCCTCCCTTCCCTCCAGTGTGTCCACCGCACCACAAATCTTGGTGCCGTTGGCAAACCTGCTGAGGGTGCACTCAATGCCACTGTCCATGTGGCTGACAAAGATGTTAAATAGCACCCGTCCCACCGGTCCATGATTCTTTGTTGATCTACGTAGTGACGTACGCACACAAAACAGATACAAGTGATGAGGAAATACAAATCTTCATGCATACTGGAGGTGGATACTTTTATTATGGCTAATTTGTACCACTTCACTGAGTGTCAGATGAAATGTAAGGGGTTTTGTTTGTTTGGGGTTTTGTTTGTTCGTTTCTTGGGTTGGTTTGTTTGTTTGGTTTTGTGGTTTTTTTTTTTTGTGTTTTTTTTTTTTTTTTCCTGTGGAGTGCAAATACAGGATCTGCAAAAGCTCTAAAACCAACCAGTAATGAAGTAAAAATCCAAGTTTAAAATCTTGTGATTTTTGAAAACCTGTTGCTGTTAGTAACTTCAGATGTTGTGGAGTGGCAAAAAAGATTCTCAGATGGGGGCAACATTTTTAAGTGACTATGCAGTCAATCCAGACTGGCTGCTGTGGGTGCTTGACTTAGACACCATTGGTGTCGTAGTCTACCTTGGTAGGCTACTTACCTATATTTGATTGTCTCAGTATTAGAAATGCAAGTCTGAGCCAATGATTCCAGGCTCTGTTTGAAGTGAATAGAGAGAAATTGGCACACCCAGCCAGTGACTCATGCTTCATCTTCTAAGATGCAATGAATTGTTTTCTGAACATGCCTACTTTCCTCCACTGAATGTAAATGGACCTGAGGGATCTACTCACTGACTCTAAACACTTAGCTTGTAACAGCCTAAGTAAAAGCAGACAAATCTTGCCTATTATGTCTGAGTTCAAGAGGGTGATTAACAGTACAGGCTGCCTTCTCCTCAGCGCTGCCAAAACCTTGCTCTATATATAGCTGATAGACAGAAGCCTGACTTGACATCTGTAGTCGGACTTCACTGTCCTTGCTTCTCAGTCTTGTCTTTCTAGGTCTATGTGGTTCTGGTGAAGTTTTTAAGAGGAATCTGATTTTGCTGAAGTTCTCAATATTCCCTCCGGGATGTCGCAGGAAAATGTTTTATTTCTATTCATTTTCATACATTTTCATGTGCGTTCTACATGTCTGTATTGAAATCACAATGGCTAAGGATGATTAAAATGTTTATAAACAAACATTTGAAATTAGTCTACATGAAGTGTACAGTAGCATGGGTAGATCATATCTCTTTTATTTTCTATGGCAGCAATTTCTGCAACACATAACCGCAGTGCGTTAGTGGAGCCTCATAACACAACATGGGGATTACAGTCTAGTTTGTCTGTTAAGCTCATTGTGAAATGATGTAGGAATAGGTTAGAAAAACTACACCCATTATCAGGCACCGTGTTAAGACATCACCCAAATCCACTCACATCACACAGAGCCAAAATGTATTAGTTTAGCATTTCCACAACTTTTTGGTACTGTTTGCTGCAAGGATGTCATCGTTTGCAGTTTCAGTCATGGTTTAGGGTAAAAACAGTCTTGCAGCATCCTGTGAAATTTTCATTCTAACTTTGTACAAGCTGTATTAGCGAGACAGCTCCAGAATATGCTGTTCAATATGGACCATTAGGAAAGCAGTATTAATTTATAAGTTAAATATCAGCTGCCCTCACTGTTATCCATTGATATATTGCTGTCTTTTGAAAACTTTGTGATAGTGCAGTATTTTATTTAGGCCCTATGATGCTGCACAAACTTGACGAATAATAACCATGATGAAAGAACCTTCTGTCCATGTAGATAAAAATGGAGCTGAAATAAAAGTATTTCAAAGTGTCTAACAAAATTGTTATCAAAGATAAGTCTGAGGCAGGAACAACAATCATATCCTTCTAATTTCTGTTTATTAGACAACACTATTGTGATAAGAGCCTGTGGCTGAGAGAGGTCCTTTCATTGAGTCATGAGGTACAGAGTGGACTCCATTAGTTCCCAAACTCCTTCAGAATGTACAGTTAGATCCAATCCTAGTCCCAGACTTGGTCAACTGTTTGTGACTAAGGATATAGAGAAATGAAGGTGTTGTTGTGTTAAGGATAGGAACTGGTTATGTGATCAGGGAGATCCTCTCGTCTGGTCATGAGGTTCAGAGTGGACACCCTTGCTCTCTAAACTCCTCTCAGAGAGGAACCTAGGTGTGGTTAGATTCACCCTTAGTCTCAGACCTGGTCAACAGTTTATGTCCAAAGGTATACGTAGTGTTGGTGTATAACTTCCAGACTACTTTTTTTTTTCTTGTTAATCTTAGCCCAGAACCCTCAAAGGATTTTCACTGGGACAGTTTCTCAAGCCCTGTATTAGGGCCAACATTTGCCTGTCAGAGCCTTCTCAGGGACTTTTACTGAAATAGTTCCACAAAGTTGCAAAAGTTGGTAATTTATTAAGGCAACAGATATAGCAAGTTCGGAATTTCTGTTGATAAGTGCACTGTCTTACAC
Organism: Leptosomus discolor; assembly: GCF_034619465.1. NCBI lineage: Eukaryota > Metazoa > Chordata > Aves > Leptosomiformes > Leptosomidae > Leptosomus > Leptosomus discolor. Next base: position 88,641,652 of record NC_141419.1, on the reverse strand, counting down.
AAATATAAATGTCATCCTAAAATATTGACATATATCTCTATTGACTACCATTAACCATACATACACAATAACAAGTAATCACTAAAATAAGGAAGCATAGATTAAGTAAGCACTATAATTGATCTTTTCAATTCTCGCGAAGTAGGTGTCCTTGCTTGGGGAGGGGAGAGGTCCAGGCCTGTTGACCAGTCTGGTAGTTGGAGCTCTTGCCCTCCAAAAGGAGGATTTAAAATGTTAGATTGATACTCTTGGTGAGGTGGGACTGAGTCAATTATCATGTGTTGGATGTCTCTTAACAAGGCTTGTTTTGCTGCTGATCAGAGAAGAAAGTGGCGGAGAAAAAAGCTGTTCTGTATGGAGATGTTGGGGATCTTTACTGGCTTCGCTGGAGCAACACTGTGCTGTGAGGCTTCTGCCTCACCCCAGGCTCACTCAGCTAACTCAAATAGACTGTCAGTCACCACACCTGTCCTGTTCTTTGCATGATAAACAAGCTGCTCAACCCTTGCCTTTGTTCAGGTCCAGTACTTGTCGTTCAGGTCCTTGTTGGTGCTTAAGGGAGCTGTTGTTCAGCCTGTGCTCTTGATCAAGATGACACCCCCTCCCCGCCCCACTCCCGGCTGCTTTCTGCCGACTCAAGGTGACTCTGTATCTGATACCAAGTCCCACAGCTGTCTCCCTGTAGATGGTTGCCATACACCTGCGATCACAGAAGGCTTCTTCTGAAGCTTCAGGCAGCCATAGCCACCAAGAGGAGCATCACGCAGGCACTCCCAGATAAACAGTCTTGGTGATAATGCCTATTATAAACAAGGCTCTGATTAAATGTGGAGCTAGAAGCAGAGAAAGTAGCCATCTAAAAGGCAGTAAAGGCAACCGAATATTTAGAGTTATTATATTTTTAATACAAGAACTATGTATTTACCTTTTTTGTTTCACTTAATTCTGAATTCAGTTAATTCAGTTATCAGATAACTGACAAAATTGAAGGCTGAGAAAGAAGGGAAACAAAAATGACAATCACAGGGTGTGAAAGATTAATTATGAGTGTGCATTCTTTTATTTTCTTTCTTTTTTTTTTTTTTAAATGAGATACATCTCCTTCAGTTTTAGCCATTTAAATATAGTATATGCTCATCCGTTCCTCTCCATCATCATTATAGAAAGAAAGGTGTACATATAGACCTCTCAGACCCTTATAGTATGTTGAGTTCATCTCTGGATGTGTCTGTTTCTCTCCCTTGACCACTGAGGGTAACTGACACATAAACATCTTAGGCTAGAGTCTAACATTTAAGTGATAAGTACTACAGCAGATGAATCTATTCCAAAACACTTAGGCTTAGTTAAACAAGTTTGAGATTTTGATTAACTCCACTACTAATACACTTGGAAATACTTACTTCCCTGTTCTTTGGTTGTGTTACTCACCATGCGATTGTCATACTACTATATGTTGTCATGGAGCAAGTAAACACAATTTTTACACAGATTAGTGCTGGAAGATCCTTAAAATAGTCATCTGCTTTAGCATAGGTGCCAAAGGGTTTTGGGTGTTTTTTCAACAAGAAGCAGATATGTTAAGAATAGTAGACTGAAACTCTTGAGAAAGTCAAAACACTTTTGCCGGGACTTTTTGTGTAAACTAGAAAAAATAGAAGTAAAACTTGTTTCCTGATACTTTAGTATTTTGGCAACTAATCTTGATTTCACAGAAGGGGCAAATAGGAGAAAAAGATCTTTAGAACTGAATATGTTAGGTCCATGGTCAAAACAAAGTTTCATCACATTTAAACTGCTTTTTTCATCCTTGTATTGATGGACATCAGAAGACTGCTCAGAACATAGCTACCTATAACAGTTACATAATAGGTTGGTAACAGGGTTACCATAGCGATTAAAAATATGTGCTACTTGATAGCACGTTTCCCCAGATTTCTTCCAAGGAATTCACCCATGCAACTGTTCCTGGAGCAACCTGGGCACACTGATTATCTCAATTGTTTCAGGATATTGTCATTTGACACACAGCTGAATGTTTTATAGGAGGTTTATTGCAACAAGTAGTCTATTAGAATTGGCTGTAATCTGTCTAGTGGCTTAAGAGATCACAACTAATTTAGCAAAAAGCAGCTCTGTAAAACTATGGAATGTGATCTCTTGTTTGTTTGAGATTTTTTTGATTCTGGAGCCACAACCATTACTTGTGCATGCTTTTCAATTATCATGCAGCTCCACCCATCAGACAAAAGAAATTTGGCCTGAAAAGTTTCATTGACTCCTGCTTCGTGTTTTGGGGAGATTCTAACCAGTGAATAAGTAAAAACAGGTCACAAATTAAACTTTCCCGAGTTTATCATACAAGGATAGCACATGGATAGATCAGCCAGCTCATCTGTGGTAGAGATATATCTGGTGCAGTTTTAGATATTTACACTGTATCTGTCTACTGTTGACATTCTTATTTTGTGCTTCCATTATAGCCAATGAAGATCAAGAAACCTTGACATATGCAAGAGATTAATTTTAAGATTGAATGAAGTTATGGAAGAATGTTATCATGGTCCTTCACCATCCACCAAAAAGAGCTACAGAAAATACGAAGCCAGATGCTTCTTAGAGGTGCTCAGTGAAAGAACAAGAGACAACAGACTCCAGTTGCAACAAGGCAGATTTTAACAGAGTAGTAAAAAAATGCTTCCCAACAAGGGACCAGACTGCCAACAGGAGTCCAGAGTGGCTGTGATTCCTCCACAAACTTAAAAGCCCACAAACATCTTGATTGGCGAAGTGAGCAGATCTTTCTCTGATTTTAGAATCATAGAATCACAGAACGGTTTGGATTGGAACGGACCTTAAAGATGATGTAGTTCCAATTCCCCTGCCATGGGCAGGGACACCTTCCACTAGACCAGGTTGCTCTGGTTTTTGCCTGGTTTTAGGCAGAATTGGACTAAGTGATTTGTATAGGTTTGCTCAAACCTAAATTTCTCCATGTTTGTATGACTTTTACCCCTGATATGATGACTTCATCCCATGAGTCTCTTACGGTGACTAGCTAGAAACAGACACGGTAGGCTGTAGATAATTATCTTTTATCAGATTAAGCTCAACGTTCATACCTAGAGCAACATCAGATTAACTTCACAGCCTGAAAAGAGAACCTTCCAGCTTTTATCATCTGAAGTGATGGTTTTTCAAACTCTATCATTACTGTTTAATATGAAAATATAGAAGATCAAGTTTAAACCTTTTTTATTATTATTTTATTTTTGTGCCCTTCTACAGTCATTTGCATCTATAACCACAAGAAACTGGTCAGAATCTTAGAATCAGGAACCGAACTCCCAGAGAAAGTAAAGACATTTTAAATTTCCAGCCATGGTAAAACTAACTGCATATCAAGAAAAAATATGCCTGAGTTTTGGCCAAAATACATGACTGTACAGGCACTTACCCAATCCCTCAGAAATATTCTGCAGAGAATTCTTCTGCATTGGCAGGTGGAGGACTGGAAGAGTTAATGAACACCTAGTATCTATCATTCTCTGAAGGAAGAAACTGTGTACACAGCTTTGGATGCCTACAAAGAATATTCTGTGTAGTAGCTAATGATATCATTGACCATTCACACAAAATGATGAATCATGTCAAGCAAGGCTATATTAACTTTATTTTTCATCCTCCAGTGCTCATTCCTTTTCACTGAACAGTCATTCTCAGGGCAATCTCCTCTACTTTGCCTGTAGGGGGAGTTTATAGTAGCAACAAGGACCATCTCCAAAAAGTAATGAACATCACTGGACTGCCCATCTATTGAAAACCTGTATAAACAAAATAACTAATAGGGGATGCCCACAGTAGGTAGTACTTTTTCACTTGTAACTGTTTGGATGAGGAGCAAACCAAGGAGCACTTTATTACAGAAAGAGGGAATAAAATGCTAAGCTGGTGGTAAAAAAAATCTTAGCAGGAACGGAAATCTCTTGATTCCATTCAAGCAGAATCTTTGTCAAAGAAGGGTAACAAGGAGGATTGTAGCAGCTTTTGTATGAGAGACAAATAGACTAGGACTCATTTTCTTCCGAAAGAGATAACTGAGGGAGTTTTAAAAAATCATGAAGAGTATTGATTTTTGACTACTGAAACAAAATACTGAATGAATTTCTACTGTTTATCACAGCAAAAGAACATGATGAAATACCAGACAGTAAGTGCAAAGCAACAAAAGTTGTTTGTTTTTGTTTTTGTTTTTTTTCATACAGGGTGCAATCTTGTTTTGGAATTTGGTGTTTTAGGAAGTTGTGGAGTACAAAATTAGATTAGTCAAAGTTTTGAAAGACAGTCTCAGCATTCACAATAGAATCATGGTCCTGATTATTTCCCTAACTGAGGAACTTCTAAATAGATCTGCCAGATAATGGAGGGTATTTCAGTACCCTCTTTCTAGTAATTTTCCTTATGCATTTATTACTGACTCCTATTGGCAACTGGTTTCTGACTAAGCAGCTTTTTAAACTGGTTGAACTAGGATCTTTTCACTTTTTGTATCTTTTCTATGCTAGAACCACCTTTATAAAATCAGTTCTAGAAAGACATTGGCAGTATACAGAACACTTCACCAGACTTTATGAAGAGGAAAGACACCATTTTCATAATTTCTTTGGTAAATTTCATTGCTAATTTAACAGTCCTAGAACTTTGGTGAGCTCCTAATGACTTAGAGGGTTTCAAAGTAAAAAATGGTACACATGTAAAATCTCTCTGCCACTGTGTTTCTCTTCTACCAAAGAGGACAGCAAAGATCCATTCATTGAGGATCTATTCATGTGTCTTCTGGTTTGCCATCAGGAAGTGTTTCGTAACTAGTAGGCTCCCAAGCCAATACGAAATTGTGGCGTGCTTTTCTCAGAAATCGTCTGTCAGCCATAATTTATTCGCCTCAATGAAAAAAAATCTATAGGAAATGCAGTAACGAGAGATTCTCTTTGTCTGGAGATGTTGAAATGTGTGGATACTGGAGGCCTTTCTAGAACTAGATTCTGAGGGGCTTTTATAATTTTCACCTGTTTTGTTCACTTTTAGAGGAAATTTTTATTATGATCTGATTCAAAGCCCATTATAGTCAATATAAAAAATCCACTGACTCCTGTAAACTTTGGCTCAAGCCCAGAATAAAAGGCTTCTTCATTTAGATCTCAAATTTTCGTGAGAAGTTATTTTATAACCATTTATATATGCAAATTAAAACTCTGAATATTATGGCTGCTGTTTATCTTAGTGACTCTTTACTCCAGGTAGCTCTCAAATTTCTTTAATAATTAGTGCTATTGCCTTCTAGAATTACAGAAAGAAATCTTTAATCTAATTACTAGGCTATATATGCAAATTCTGTTCTATTTAATTAGCATTTTCCTCCTTGAAATGATGAACAAAACTCAAGAAGTTTTAAATGGATCATGTTCTACAGACATTACATTAGAAATCCAATGCCTTTCCACAAAAGATTTATATCCTCTCCTCAGAGGATTAACAAACATGGGCTTGGCCTGTAATGAGTCTGTTGGTGCACATCTAAATGGCGCAATGGAGATTACTGAAATCTGTATTAGCATCCACCTGAACTGCTAGTCAATGTAGTATCCCACAGAACCATACTGAAATACGAGTTTAGTCAATAAAGAAACATAAATGTCCTCAACAGGATGGTTCAGGAGCAGAATTGATGTCAATAGATTATGTGAGTCTATAACTCGTATGTGTATATTGGCTTGTTTACTGTATATATATGTATATGTACAGTAGTAGATAACCTGAAGTGTGTGTCATACACAGTTCTGGTTATCTACCAGTAAACCTTAATCTGGATTTTCCATCCCTTACAGAATCACAGAATGTCAGCAGTTGGAAGCAACCTCTGGAGAGCATCTAGTCCAACCCCCCTGCCAGAGCAGGACCACCTAGAGCAGGATGCACAGGAACACATCCAGGCGGGTTTTGAATATCTACAGGGAAGGAGGCTCCACAACCTCCCTGGGCAGTCTGTTCCAGTTCTCTGCCACACTCAGAGTAAAGAAGTTTCGCCTCAATAATTTCCATTTTCACTCTCCATTACATGTGGGAGGTGCAAAGTATATACTATAAAACTATCTTTGCAAATGCTCTGCTGGTATACCTAATGGATCTAAACCAGAATGAGACCAAATATCTTCACATAGGGTACCAGGGAGACATCACACAACAGGAAATAAAATGTGTTCTTGATAGAAGTGAGGAGCTTTGTTTTGCTTATAGACTGCACATTCATGATACAAATCTGTCTTCCTTGACTAAAGAATGGGGCCTGACAGAAGAATGAACATTTGGTTCAAATCCTTTTGGGATCATTTGATCTTCCTTTCTTCATTCATCCTTGTTGGCCCTTAACATATTAGTGTAGAGTCATTCATCAACAGCAAATTTGTACCCAGCCTTAATGTTTACTCTCTTTCGACATGGTACTGTGTAGGTATTGCTTTCTCAAAACTGAAGTAAAGTTTAGGTGTCTCTGAAGAACAACTCAGCACACCTACTAGTGATAGAAGGAACAAAGTAGACTAGTTAAAGTTATATTCCTAACTTTCACACATTTTAAATTCAGTGAGATTCTTTCCATTCAAGCACTATGCTTTCAGAAGTATGTTTGCTTTAAAGCTGTGTACAAGCATATAGCCCACCAGCTTACAGAGACGGGTCCTTGGAGAGACACTCGATACTACATAGTGCCGTGTGCCAGTGTAATCCACGTCATGAGCCATTCTGTTTACGACACTTTTCTCAACAATGTATGTTTGAAACACTTTATATTTTTGTTGAACTAGAATCAGAGACTTCCACTGGGTTTGCAACCATTTATAAAATTTGGCCCAAAGATTCAAGTCAGTGACATAGTTATTTGTCAAATAAAAAGGAGATAGAATCATTTCACAGAATAGAATCATAGAATCATATCGTTTTGGTTGGAAAAGACCTTTAAGATCATCAGGTTCAACCATAATAGATCTATTGGCCTTTTGGGATTTTCCTGTAAAAGTCAAAAAGTTGGAAGATAACTAATAAAAGGTTCTTTTGGGAACGAGGAAGGACAAAACCTGATTTCTTTACTGCTGCTCCACAAGCACAAAAAAAAACACTTTAACAATGTAATTCTGAGTCAATGTAAGCCATGTCCTACACAAAGAGCTGTGGTGGATTGACCCTGGCTGGACGCCGGGTGCCCACCAAAGCCTCTTTGTCAGTCCCTCCTCAGCTGGACACAGCAGAGAAAATATAATGAAGGGCTCATGGGTTGAGATAATGACAAGGAGATCACTCAGCAATTACTGTCTCGAGCAAAGCAGACTTGACTTGGGGAAATTTGTTTAATTTATTATCAATCAAATCAGAGTAGGATAATGAGAAATAAAACCAAATCTGAAGACACCTTCCCCCTACCCCTCCCTTCTTCCTGGGCTCAACTACACTCCCAATTTCTTTACCTCCTTCCCCCACCAGCAGTGCAGGAGGACAGGGAATGGGGGTTGCGGTCAGTTCATCACATGTTGCCTCTGCTGCTCCTTCCTCCTCAGGGGGAGGGCTCCTTACACACTTTCCCTGCCCCAGCTTGGGGTCCCCCGCACAGGAGGCAGACTCCCATGAAATTCTCCAGCATGAGTCCTTCCCCATGGACTGCAGTTCTTCATGAACTGCTCCAGTGTGGTCTCTTCTGCAGGGTGCAGTCCCTCAGGAACAGACTGCTCCAGCTTGAGTGCCCTGTGGTGTCACAAGTCCTGCCAGCAAACATGCTCCAGCATGGGGTCGTCCATGGGCTGCAGGTGGATATCTGCTCCACTATGCATTTCTGCGGGCTGCAGGGGTACAACCTGCCTCACCATGGTCTTCACCACAAGTAGCAGGGGAATTGCTGCTCTGGCATCTGCAGCACCTCCCCCCTCTCCTTCTTCACTGACCTTGGTGTCTGCAAAGCTGTTTCTCTCACATGTTCTCACTCCTCTATTATGCCTGCTGCTGGTGTTGTGCAGTTGGGTTTTTTTCCTCCCTTCTTAAATATGTTTTCACAGGAGCGCTATCGCCATCTCTAATGGCCTTGGGCTTAGCCAGTGGTGGATCTGTCTTGGAGTTTGTTGGCATTGACTGTATTGAATACAGGGGAAGCTTCTATCAGCTTCTCACAGAAGCTGCCCATGTAGCCCCCTCACTGCTAAAACCTTGCCCCGCAAACCAAATACAAGAGTCTGTTATGTGCTGTCTATTGTACCTTGCTGGGAAAAGGTATAGTGATTTGGACTGCAGTTTAAGCAGTTCTCTTAAAAGAACCTCTGTACATTCAGGAGAAGAAATTCAGTGCATGGTTAACAATATCATTTAGCCTTTTGACCTTTCCTTTCCCTTCCATCTGCTGGAATGTCAAATATCAAGTCCATCTCAGGTAAGACATTTCAGAATCATATTACTTTGAGTAACCAAGAAGGCTCAAATTGTCCAGACCCAGAAAACGTGAAGTACTGGAGAAAGATATCTACATATTAAATGAGTCCCAGTAGAACTGTAAAGAGTAACCATCACTCTCAGTGCCTCCCTCATATTTGATAAGCAGGTTCATTATAAGACTCTTTAACAGCTTTTTTTTTTTCCCCCAATATTGCCTAGAAGTCTAATAATCTGCTCAAAGACATCTTGTACATGGTTGCTGTATGGTTTACAAAATTGATCGCACTGTTAGTGGCAGGATGGTTAGACGTTAAGATTACGAACCATACAATTGATTACTCAGAGAAACGAATTACATTGGAAACTCAAATTTGAGGGAAGAAGTTCCTTAGTGAGTCTCTGCTGGAAGAACGTAAAAGATTGCATAGGAAAGGGTGGATGTGCAGGGTAGACTGGGAGTTGAATGAGCTTTTCACATCCAGTGTATTTTGCAGAGTATCAAGGGAAAATTTTAGGGTCTAATTAACTTGACTTTGGCTTTTTGGTGGTCTACACTAGGATGAGATGAATTATACCCTAAGTGTATTTATTTCTTCTTTGACAAGAGGTGATTAGCTGAGCTATAAACAGTTATACCATACAAGTCTAAAGTTAGGTGAATATTTCTCCTATTGGTTTATAGGTAGTACCACTTGCTGTCTAAGCAATGCCAGCCTTTATGACCTTCTTTCCTGTTTCCCTCCTGAACACTGTTTTTCTTTGAGCAGTATCTGGGAGGCAAACTCTGTTCTGGAAAAATATGTAAAATGGATTCAATATTTCAGATGTTTTACTTGCAAGTACTCTGCCTGAAGGAGCTACCAGGTGATATTAGTGAGGCAGCTGGGACACAGGGGCAAGTTACTACATCTGTTAAACTATTACTCAATTTCGGGCACCTATGCCAGAGACACTAGATAGCTCACTGCATTTATTGATTCCAAAGAAATTCTGTCGATTTAAAGAGAGTTTTAGCCTAGTTGCAGAGTCAGGCTCTGCATTTAATCCCAAGGGCTGGAAGAGGTGAAATTCTGATCTTTGAAGAAGAGTTGGTAAGAAAGATTCTGCACAAGGGCCCCAGTTCATTGTCCACAGGCTAGTAGCAGCTATTATTACAGTATACTTTTGATCTGAGCTGTTCATGCTGGGAAAAATCAATCCATCTCCCCTGGCAAGCAGAGGTACATGTTGGTAAGTTTAAAGGGTCAGTGAGCTCACCAAGTTACTGTTTCAGTCAAGGCAATAAAAAGAAACATGTGAAATTTCTAATGCCCAAAGTAGGGGAGGGTAAACTTCAGTTACCTGAGTATAACCCCAGTTCCAGTATGTTCTTTTTAAAAAAGAACATTAGCTTCAGTCTATCAACATTAGCCTTTTGCATAGACAGGCATATGCTTCACATAAGCCCCGTATTTGTAGAGGGGTCATGTTGCACAGTTAAAGGAACCATTCTAGAGCCCGTATTTATCCAACTGTGGGAAGTGTGGGAAGTATGGGAAGCCACAGTTCCCTGTCCCTCATTTGGAGGCTTGTCACACCCTTGCCACCTGGTCCTGTACATGCCATGCTCAATGAGGAGGCATTCTCCCTCTATGACCCACCCTTGGAGTTTCATGATATGCCCATACCACATGGTTACCCAATTTTAATTCTTCAGGCCACACCCTTGCAATATTGACCTTAGTTTTCCACACCCCAGCTAGATAAACTATAAGGAAAATAATTTCATAGAGCTGGGATGGATGGAGGCAAAAGGATCTCAAAATGAAAGAAAGGAATTATCCAGCCTGATTTAGAGTTGACCCCCTCAGGCTATTGCTCGCTAACTCCGCACTGCAAAGGAACAAAACATTTCCCTTGTTCATCCTGGAAACTGGTTTTATATTCTCATAACAAACTACTTTTCCAACAATCCAAACACTCTACTACTGGGAAACATTATCACCTGAAACAAATTTTGTTCCGTGCCTGTGAGTCAAACCTTCAAAGCTCTTCATAGGTGACCCTGTAATAGGGTGAAAAAAAAAAGCTGACAGTAAGCAAGAAAGTACTCAACTTCCAGGTGAACAATACACAAAAGGCATATAAAAGAGGCAGTATACTAAAGACAAAACTAACAAACACAGAAAAACTCACGCCAGACAGCCAGGGTTATTTTCAGGTGTTGCCTACACTAGACAAATCAATTGACTGTAATGTCCATCAACTCCTCTCGAGTCTGAACAGATTTGCTACAGTCAACTTTTCAGTGGCTGTCACTGGTAGTTCTCCAGAATTTGCGTGTCTGGGAGAGTTCACTCCATTACTGAGGTAGATAATACACATCCTACTGCTTTACCATCTTCAATGGCAGAGCTAACCTGTCTCTCATCTATTCTCTTTGCCTGGCCTGAAGCCATCTAACCACAGCCATGGTATAATATGTTTTACAGAACATACCTGGGGAGTTATTTTCTTTTTTTCAATAAGCATCTTCTGGTACAGAAGTGTCTTTTTTTTTCGTTGTCAGAAACCATCCAGTTCCTTCCAGCTGTCCCTTTCTTCATCTCCAAGGGATGAGGAGTTTTGCCAGTTTTTCAAATATATGGCATCTCAGATGTTCTAGGGTATATTGACATTTTTTTTCCCCAATGACTGAGAATCTAAAGATGATGAGGAGAAAGGCCTGGAGATAAAGCCACAGACTTCTGAAAACTTAGGGAAGTTATAATGAAAAAGGTATAATGTCAGAGTGAGACCATCTGTCCTCAATCCTTCCCTGAAAATCCATGGCTGCTTGAAATTTCACTACTAGTTCAACAGGCAGGCAGCTTGTGATAACTGAAACGCAAGACTGAGAATTTTGCATGTAACAAGTCCATTTACACTGATGTCTCTTTTTTTTTTTTTTTTTTTTTTCCCAACCTTACTTAAGCTGCCTCTGTGCATCCAGTCTGGAGCTTTGCAGAATCAGCTCTTCAAGAAATGTTGCTGTTTCAGCCATTTGTACAAGGTGCAAATAGAGACTTGCATCTCTTTCTTGCTTTCACCATTTTACAGAGGCTAGAAAACAGACCAGAACACAATGGTACGCTGTACTGCGTCTTCACCTGTGCTTACTGAGTTTTTGATAGGGGGCTCTAGCATAAATATGACTTAACAGGGCTTATGAATTGTCATCTGGGACAATGGAAGTGTACTAAAAGAAAAGAAAAAAAATTACATTTTCATTATTTAAGCCTCTTAAATTAAGGTCTGATTTTGTTTTCATAATAATTGAGAGGGGCACACAGTCATTGCCATGTATATTGTAAAATGTCTGGAAGTATTGAAAAATATTTTATTCCAGGCTATTTTGTTAGCACTGCCCAAGTGGACCTTTTGCTGACGTTAACGTCATTAAACTAAGACGTGGCTCCAGGGTACTCCCATGTGTGCCAGATGGAAGATATTGTCCCAATACATAGTCCTGGCACATAATCCTTTCTTCAAACACCACCACTGAATCTTGGTGGTATTTCCCATGTAGTTTCTACAGTCAATACAGGCTCAGAGCAATGCAACTATCACTTTTTCCATGAGTGGAAAGTGGGAACTGCACCTTTGTTTATTTTGACTACTGTCCTCAGTGTCACTTGAAAATCCTCTTCAAAGCCTTCGCAGACATTTACAATTGTAGCTTGAGTTTTCTCAAGAAAGGGGAACAACATGGCATCTCAACATGAACTCAAGCAATCTTCCACACAATCTTGATAGACTAGGCTTGAGCAAGACCAAGCATAAAGTGGGGCAGTTTTCCTGTAGTTATTCTTAATTTTAGCTTCTCCTGTCAGCCAAGAAGATGAACAGAAAGTTGTAGCTCATGGGGTTCAGTGTAGCCTGTGCTTCAACCATACGCAGTATCTAGTGTGTTGTAAATTCATACGCTAATCTAACTTCTCCATGTAGACAAGCTGTGAAAGCAAAACGTACTAGGAAAGTATATGTACATATGGCCATATTGAACTGAGGCCAAACTGGCTGCTCTACTCTTCAAAAAGCAGAGCACTTATAAAACGTTGAGACAGAGTACATCAAAAACGTTACACACATACAGGCAATTCCCCAGTTAACAGTATGGATACCTAGGCATGACAGCCAGAGGCAGTAAGGAACAGCACAGAGATTAAATCTGAATCCCACTTTTTTTTCTTTTTTTCTTTTTTTTTTTTTCTTTTTATTTTATTTGGAGCTTCATAGTGGTGAAAGAAGAACTGACCAGTTTTGATTTTGATCCAGAGTAAGTTTCTGTGATGTTAAAACAGTACATTTGCACTCAAGTGGTACAGTTACAGGACAGACTCAAACAAAGTAAAATACTTTTATTTGTGCTATGCTTCAATCTCTTTGATGTTGCTCCGATAACATGAGTACTCCACAGAGATGCTGCAGGTCCTTTGTCTGAGTAGTTAATTCACTGTATACTTAAGAGAGGATGTCTGTCATATCTGAAATGTTGTGGGCTTCTCATGTACCTTGGTTTCAGGCTTCTTGTTTAAAAGAAAACTTGTCACATACATCTATGGTCCTCTAGAGTTCAGGTCTTTCTTCAGGGAAAAAAAAAAAAAAAAAAAAAAAAAAAAAAAAAAAAAAGAAGTGTTTCCTGAATATGGGTTTCCAGGAGTTCTTGAAGGTATACATTTCAGCATCAAGCCTTCTAAAATCTGGAGGGACCAAATGACTTCCACAACAGTTGTTCTTATTGGGAAGGGGTGAGTTTTGACTATACCAAAATCACAGTGATATTTATGGGAAAAAACGTATCTTCCAGATGCACACTTTCAATCTGTTGGTTTTACTCAGCAGTTAGTCTTAGGTACCCTCACTAAAAGGGGTGGCCATTTGATTCACAATGCAACATATACCATCCCCTGGAGTTACAGTGACTCACGGGAAACTTTTCAGGAATGCAGGGGGAAAAAAGGAAAGCAACGTTGGCCAAAAGTCCTCAGGCTGCTGTACTTTTCTGTTTCCCCTCTCTCATGATGGCCACGGGTCAGAGTTCTCTGGTGTTCAGGCAGAAAATCGGGCCCTGGTACAGAGCCAGTCTTGTCTCCCTTATTTTAAGAAATCTGACCTTGACTTTGCTGAGTAAAATGCAATGTAGTAAATATACTGCTTCAGAGCAGTTACAGTAGAACACAAGGACAACCAACCTGTCCTTGCTAAAAGAATAGCTCTTGAAAAATAGTGTCTCACCTTCTGCTGCTTCACTTTTTTTCTTTACCACTTGCCACTGCCACTGAAGAATTTAATCTAAAAAAGTTCATGAATCATCACTGCCACTGAAATCAGAAGACCAAATAGCACAAATCAGCATTTTATTTTTTTTTCTGTTGTTGCTCAGAGGAACCAAACATGCCTACACATTCTGTGAACCTGTCTCAGAGTCTGAGTCAATAAAACAGTATTCATTTTCACCCACAGGGTTATGCATCTTCTCTAGCATCCTTGCAAGGTACCTCTTAAATTGAAACAGTTTATTCAGTCTGTTGAAGCATACACACACACTTCAAATCCTGATCACTGAAACACCTTCTTACTGCAAACTACTCAGTTTGCTTAGATCCTAGATTTATATTTATTTACTTTAATGTGGTTAGAAGACATTTCCATGGGCTTTGGATCAGAAGAGTATTGGTTTGTGCATTTTGCTTGCAAAAATACAGTCTCCAAAAACCTTGTGAGAGGTGTAAGTGAAGGTGCTGTGATGCTGGGTGCATGCAGAAAAGCTCAGACAAGGTATGGAGATCTTATACCTCCAGCAGCACATGCAAAAGGCAGAGACAGGACTACCTTCCGAGGAAAAAAAATGTGGCATTGCACAAACCCAATCAAACTTGATATTGCTGCACACAGAAATAAAAAATTTATAAGACCAATTTTTCCTATAGAAACTGGAAAGAAGTAAAACAGGAGTTGTCCTGTGTTCTTTGTTGTCCTGGAAAGTATTGGCAGCAGATAAGAGTGATTGAAGGAAACGAGCAGCTCCCTTGATTGCCAAAATATAGGCTTACTGTTGGTGTGAATAGGGCTTGTAGGCACAGAAGCAAAATTAACTTCTGGAGGTTTAAAAGCTATCAGGTAAGATCCTGGCTGAGCTAAAGTTACATCACGTTTTGTTACAGACTAGAGAGACAGGATTTTTCCCACTCTTCGTATAGTTGATCATTGTTTTTCCTTGATGGGCTTGAAACATTCTTCCAAAGGTGACTTGACCAGAAATCCTGGAAACCAGCCTGATCTCAGTTCAGCATCGCTGAGTTACACATGTGAGGATTAAACAGTGTCAGATGGTGAGTAAGAGTTACTACTCAGTTCATTCTTCATGTAATATGCTTAGCTAATAAGTGCTGTAATTTCTATTATTAAAGGCTTTTCCTTCATCCAGTATTAAACATAAAAGCTTTGAGATGGCCCAATTAAAATGAAATTGTCTCTAAAATGAGCTGATGAGCTCAGCTGAGGTTGTCCATATTGTAGATCTTCAGTTTCGTTGTAACAGCCATCCTTTTTAGCAGTTCTCGTATCTAACCACAGAGTGATTCATGCCACCTTCACAAAGATTATCAGGGCAGGGAGTGGAAGGAGAAAAGGAATGAAGTAGTTTTGGGCCACTGGGATTGTTCCTTCAAACAGGGTTAGTCCAGAGAAAAAATATTGTCATTGACAAACACCTCCAGCCTGAATGTAATTCAATATGAATAGATACTAGCCTGTAAGTCCAGTGAAGATAGATAATTCTGGTTGCTAATGTTTTTTATCCTCAGACTTGCTCTTTTTCAGCTCTGATTAGGTAGTATAAGTGGGTGCCTACCTCAAGACAGACATGGTGCAGGTGAGAACCACAGACTCCACAGTGTTTTAGACATTCAGCTGTTGGTATACAACTCCCATAAGATTGGACAGATGAAAGCTAATATCAAAACCACCAGGAATGAATCATTTCACTTCCCACATAATTTCTGATAAGCTTTCATGCCATGAAACGTTTTAATATTTCAACTGTTTATTCAATTCAGGATGAAAACACTTGTGAAAATACAGTCATTCTGGTCTTCCTTCACTTACAGTGTTTGTGAGCCAAATACACCTCACAGACTGTTTCTCGTAAAGTTGGAGGAATTTATATTGACTCTGGTGGAATTTCTCCAGATTTCAACTGATGTAAATGACAGCAAGTTTTGGCTCAATGGCAGGCAGTCTGACACATCTATCAGCAATTAAATGTACTTAACATGTGAAAAGATACAGATCACTATCAGTGGTGACTGACACTATTTACTTTTGACATGAAAGATCTCTCACCAGGGACAGCCAAAGGCAGAAAAACAAATCTTATATTTGCTTTCCAACCCTTAATGCTGAAACAATCCTCTTTCTTCACTATTTGGCCAGTGACAGGTCCTCAGCAGCTCCTGTGCCCTCTCACTTCATCTCTGTGTTGTAATACGAATTCCCCCAGTGAGTTCAGTATTAGATGTTCCTCAGAGCTCATGAATTGCCTCATCTTTCACAAGGGTTGCTGTGTCCTTTATTCCGACTTCTTTCATAATGAACAAAGCCTTGCTCCTGCATTTCTTCCTGTCATCCCCTCATTCTGGCAGTGAGGTGCCTCCCCCTTGCACCAGTAGCTATTGTAATGGATTGAGTTACTTTTTCAGTTGCTGGAGTAAAAAGTTAAATGAAATGCTTTGAATATTTTCTAGGAGGTAGATTTTACATTTCAGGACTACAAGACATCCCTTCACTGGGTGATGGCCTTTTTGTGCAAAGCTGTGGAAGGATCTCTTTGGATCAATGTCAACGACAAATTTCAGAAATTCTGGTTGACATGAAAAACTTTCAAGGAGGTTTAATGCCTTGAAGAAACAAGTGAGATAAAATGAGAACATTCTGTGTTCTCATAGCAGAGTGATGTGTTTAAATTGCTAATGGCTGAATGGAACATGTGCTGTTACTCATGTCAGGACACAGCAAGAGCAGGGTTATCCTGTGATGAGGGACAATTTGAGAGCAGAAGGCAACCCAGTGCAGGCAGTGTCCTCATTGACAGGTGAGTTTCATGACGTCCCATCATGGCAAGGAGAACTGGAGACCAGTGACAGCATCTGTCAGCAGTCCTGGCGTAGTGAGCAGGTGAACCATGTCAAAGGTTCATCCAGGGAGTCCCATCATAGAATCACAGAATCTCAGAATCACAAAATCATAGAACAATTTTGGTTGGAAGAGACCTTAAAGATCATCAAGTCCAACCTTTGTCCTAGCTCTACCAACACCACTAAACCAGGTCCCTAAGTACAACATCTACCCATCTCTTAAACACCTCCAGGGATGGTGACTCTACCACCTCCCTGGGCAGGCTGTTGCAATGCCTGGCAACCCTTTCAGTGAAGAAATTCTTCCTAATCTCCAGCCTGACCCTCTCCTGGTGCAGCTTAAGGCCATTTCCCCTTGTCCTATCGCTTGTTACTAGGGAGAACAGACCGACCCCACCTTGCTACAACCTCCTTTCAGGTAGTTGTCGAGAGCGATAAGGTCTCCCCTCAGCCTCCCCTTCTCCAGGCTGAACACCCCCAGATCCCTCAGCTGTTCCTCATATGAGACACGCTCCAAATCCTTCATTAGCTTGGTAGCCAACCTCTGTACCCTCTCCAGCACCTCAATGTCATTCTTGTAGAAAGGAGCCCAAAACTGCACTCAGGATTTGAGGGGCAGCCTCACCAGTACCCAGTACAGGGGCACGATCCCCTCCCTGCTCCTGCTGGCCACACCGTGGCTGATATAGGCCAGGATGCTGTTGGCCTTCTTGGTCACCTGGGCACGCTGCTGGCTCATGTCCAGCCAGCTGTCGACCAGCACCCCCATGTCGCCCCCCCCAGGTCCCTCTCTGCCTGGCAGCTCTCCAGCCACTCCTCCCCAAGCCTGTAGCACTGCTAGGGGTTGAGGTGGCCGTAGTGCAGGACATGGAGCAAATGACAAGGGGCTGGAGGCAGTCTATGTCTCAAGGGTCCGCACAGGAAATGAGCTAACTACAAGTCTGAGGTCTACCGAGAAAGAAGTGTTGGAGGCTGGGGGTAAGCAGGGGTCCCCTGGGAGCTTGGTCAGGACAATTAAGGCCTGTTAGTGACCTCAGGTTTCTGAAAACTTGTGGCAAAAAGTGATCAAAAAACTACAGGACTGATTTTCCTTGTATTTGTGGAGGATAGACCCACTGTTGGTCTTGTGTAAGCCCAACCGAGAATCATCACATTTGTTCAGCAACCCACCACTCCTAGGTTATCACATTAAAGGAGTTCAACAGTGCACACTGTTGATGCCTGTCATTAGAAAGACGGCATCTCATTTAAATATTTTTTGAACACACAAAGGGTGTTGGCAAAGAATGTGGAGCGAAAAGGAAAAATCTTCCACAGGTCCAAGGTGTCGTATTAATTACTAAAATTCAATAAAGGGTTTACTCAAAGAGAGGCTAGTAGCATATTTGCCAGCTTGAGTGAGAAGTTGTGTTTCAGGATTTGGAAGAAATAAGAGAACAGACACGAACAACCTAAGGAACTTGGAGTATACAGGGAATTTATAGTAAGGAAGGTCTGAAGCCGTAAATCTGAGGCAGCTATGAAATATTTTACCCAGGTGATAGATGCCTCATCTGACATAAAGCAGTGTAACCTTGTTGACTGGAAATATTTAGACAGATACTCAGGTGAAGTAAAGAAGCACAGTTGCATTGTAG
The DNA here is from genome assembly GCF_034619465.1 of Leptosomus discolor. Lineage (NCBI taxonomy): Eukaryota > Metazoa > Chordata > Aves > Leptosomiformes > Leptosomidae > Leptosomus > Leptosomus discolor. Next base: position 88,623,390 of record NC_141419.1, on the reverse strand, counting down.
CCAATACAGCCACTCTAATTTAATTAGTCTACTCACGGATTAGACTTACACTTAACAGTTCACAGCTGAGTGTATGGTCCATAAAGTGTAGGTGAATGAAATCTAAGCGCGACTAAAGAGATCAAAGATTTATCTTAGAAAATGTACGCAAAAACTAAAGAAAAGCCAGGTTTCTGAAGAGCTGAGCACTCTTCAGCAAAGATAGACTGTTGAACTGCACGAAATGGAAGATATGGCAGGGTTACGTGAAGGAAATAAGTCAGAAGGTCACTTGCCATTGAAAGCATGGAAGAGGTTACTATAATGTTTAAATAGCCTTGTTGACTTCTACAAAGAATTGTATTCATTTGTGGAAGGCGTCAGCTCTCTGCAGATTTTGCATTTGGTGTCACAAGTTCCCAAGTTGATCCTTGCAGCTGTGACTTGCTATTCTGATTTGAGAGTTTCAAAATATGTTTTGAATGGTAGAGGCTCAGCAAGTATCACTGTTCTGTGCTGTACATTGACTCATTGCTTTTCAAGGAGATACAACACAGTTCCTGTCATATCCTCTTGAAACAACTAAATATGATTGAAAGAGTAGAGGTAATTGAGCCTGTTGTAGTAAAGTGCAGAATTAAGTTTTGGACTGTAAAATTGGCAACTAGGTTAGAAAAATGGAAAAGAACCATTTCTCACAGAAACCTGTCTCTGTCCTTGGTTGTCACAGTTAGAGCCTCACCATGCCATTCCCATAGACTCCAAAGTTCTCTCTCTCCATGACTATTTCATAATGTGGATTTGTGGGCTTTTCTGAGAGATTAGTACTGAGAATACACCTCATGAAGCGACATTCTCTTCCCTGATCTGGCTCATAATGCATAAACCATTACTGACCTCACACTGTGGTTGCAGAAGTTATCCAGTTATTTGGAGCGTGTGGAATCTAGTAACAGCTGAGACGTACCTTCTTTCTATCTCTTACTTTTAACTTTAGAAAACATTATATAGTCTAATTCAGTAGGAAAGAGAAAAATAAACCATACATTATCAGAGAGACTACTCCTTCAGTGAACCATGAAGAAACCTGGACAGTTCCTATACCTATAGCAAAGCTGGTTTGTCTAAGTGTCTCCAGCTGTGGTTACATAGCTTGTGTATTTATAGATCGTGGATTATTCTACAGTTGATCATACAGTTACTTTTAATATCAGTTTTGTCAGTTTCTGAAAGTTTTTTTCTGGTGGATTCTTTTTAGGCCAGAGAGCATAATAAATCTCAAGAAGTCACTTGGAGGACTAATCAGATAAAAGGAATTCTTATTTAAGATACAAATGTGAATGAGGCTTCCATGGTGGAATTTATGAACCACATGATGGAAAGTGTAGTAATTATGTTCATGACTAAGCAATGTTTAGGTTATTGCCCAGGATAAAGAAGGACACAAATGGTAAAAGTGCTGCAAAATATACTACAGAACACTGTACCAGCAAAACAATGGAGGAGATGTATAAAGGCATATTTTTCTCATTTTTATGAATAGGAAGGGTGGTAAAAAAACCCACAACAAAACAGTGCACAAGACTGCCATCTGATAGAAGAGTTAAGATAATATAAGGTAGTAATTGGGAGAAAAGTTAAGGGAGTACAATCACTCAAATACATACAGGCTACTACAAAATTTAATACTGTAGTTTAAATCAGCTTACATTATGATATCATTTTAAACAAGTTGAGTCAGTGGTGCTACTTTTTATGAGCAAATAATGCTCATTTGTGGAACAAGAAAATAGTTGCCATGTTATTGCAATTGAAAACATAACAGGTAACAAAGAGGACTGATAACTGTATCCATCTATCCATCTCTGGAAAGAAATTCAAATGAGCATCTGTTTAAGTCGAGATCAGAAGTTATTTAATCAAAAGCACAATACAAAACTACTATAGAGTATTTATCAACTGTTCACAGTCAAAATGGAAGGGCACAGGAAGTGGAGTTTTACTCTCCTGTTCCTGATATCAATGAAGTGTATGATGGAATAAAAGATGACTTATAAATTATTGGATGAGGGACAGATAGGAAAGCCTTGAAGTGTATGGTGGAAAGAAAATTTATTCAAAAAGGCGTGGATATATTAAGAAAATATTTCAAAAAATAAAGAAATTCGGTGGAGACAAGTGCAATGTAGTATATTTTGGGATGCATAATTAGATATACATTTATAAGATGGAAATAATGGCCTTGACAGAAGTTCTGTAGGACAGTATGAGGAGTTCACTAAGGACCACAAGCTGAAAACAAGCCAATGATTTTGTACAGATGTGGAGAACACATGTCGTATTAACTTATATAACAATGAGTTTAAGCTGGTTTCCTGCCTTTTTCAACTTTATGTTGCAACATGAAAACAGAACTGAAAAGGAATATTTCTGAAGGCCTGAGCAGGACCATATTTCAACAGAAAATGTATCTAATTAAAACGTTGATAAAATAAAACTTGGACTTTAACACTAATTTTGGTAAGAGAAAGCAAGCGGGTGAGAACAGAGGCAGTGTACAGGTATGGATAAAAACATCCATGTGATTGTGAGTAAAGAACAAATTTGAGGTGTGATCAGGTTGGCAAGAACATACTCAAGGTGAAGGAAAAGGGCTCTAAACAGTGACTGTTACTGAGGAACTGAATTTTCATACCTGCTTCAGGCTGCCTAACTCACATGGTCCTGTTTTGCATGTTACTTCTCAATAAACTTCCCATAAACTGATCTTTAAGTTAAATCCGTGAAGAGCATCTGAAATACTGATTGTGACCAGAAGATGCTTGAGCTTGTTTTATTTACCTTCTCTCCCCACTGCCGCCTTTTCCCTTCCTCTTTGTCTCTCCGAGTTTTTTGTTTTGGTTTGGTTTTTTTTTTTAATAAGATACCTTCACTCGAGCATTGTTGACATGTAAAAAATGTCAGCATGTGAAGGAAGAATCCACGGGGGAGTCATATCCTATAAAGTACTTTCTCTTATTGCCAACTTTTATGTAGGATGTAGTGTTAAAATAAAAATGTAACAACTCTCTGGTTGAAGCTCACACTGCTAACCATAGCCTGTTAAAAGCAGCAAGCAGTCGTCAGATAAATATCTAAGTCTTTATGGGAAAAGAGTTGAAAGCACAAAGACTGCACTTCCTGGAAGTTTTTTTCAATTGGTTGATACTTTTCCTACACATGAAAGGAGAAATCAACATTCTTGGTTGACTACAGTCTGGAAAATCAAGCCAGCATTTTTAAAATAGTTACATATACATAAATTTGTGTCTTGCCTTCCAGCTAAGAACTTCAGTTTTCAATGTTCAGTGCAACACAACTCATGCTAGGAAATCAAAGAATTTGTCAAATGGGTATTATGAGCAAAGTTGTGTAAAATTTATGGATAATATCATTGTGGGTTTGGCTCAATAGGTAGAAATTGTGCTTGTGGCTTCTATCGTACAGCTTCTAGTATGTATAATAGATGTTTTCTCTACTCACTGTCTCTGAAAAAATTGAGGCACATATTTAGAGGTAGAGTTTTTCAGCTGCACCATTATAAAATGATGAGTCCTCAGAAGTCAGGAGTTTGATTAAAATATCAAAAAATACAGATCTTCTTTTACATGGATTTTGGGATTAAAAATTAAGTGTGTTTATGATATATTCTCAAGCTTCTTTCCACAAATGCAAAACCACCTTGTCTTGCCTTGCCTTTCTACCCATGCCCCTTTCTTTCCTGCAGAACCTCTCACACCATCCCATAGCTCCTGGAGCTCAGACTTTTAAAATATCAGTCTCTCCAAGACTCACTCATGGCAGTTGACATCACCAAGCTCTCCTTAGATGTTAATGTAGCACATAATTCGGTGTGGGTTCTGTGCCATTTGGATCCTCAGTATAATGAGCAGAGGTCATGACTTCTTTTTTGGTCACAAGCAAAAATGTTTAGAAAGCATATGCTTGAATCTATGTGCTGTAGGTAATTAATAGCAATGGTAATCAAAGTCAAAAGAGAAATCGTATTTCCATTTGTGCACTATTTCTTACTTCCAGATTCTTCTGCATGATTATTATTATTTGGAAATATATGGTAGAATATTATTTGCAGTTCCGTATTCTGAGCTCTGTGCACAGGTATCTCAGTGCTCTTTCCACTTTAGAAAATTAGAATGAAATATCTCTATGTTCCTGAGATCCTTGACATGTAATAATCAAGTGAATCAAGATTTAGGCTGCTATTTTCTGTTAACACGTACAGTAAGGGAAATGAAATGATCCTTGTGCGTGATTCCTATGTATAAACTCCTTGTAGCTATTATTGAACCAGCAATCGGTTTTCCAATCTTCTATTAAAATATCAATAGTATTTTTCAGAGCTTAAATTGAGCAGTGATTTTATTTAAGGCTGCGCCTAGACACCACTTTTCTTCGAAGAATCTCTTGTTGTTGCTAAAAATGAAAGCCATTCAAACGAGTGTGATTGAAACAGGGACAGGGAAGGGGAAAAAATCAATAGAACGTTTTCCAGGGTACTATCTCTGCTTTTGAAAAGAGACCATTAATAACATGCTTACAGTAAAAGCAGCTGCTTGTTCAAAATGCATTCAAGGGTGAGCTGAAAGGATGGCTCTCGCCACACAGCCTCCCTGGAGAGAGAGTTTGTAAAGATTTCAAAACCCGACCTCAGACTATGGACAAAAGCCTTTCCTAGGCATTTTAAATATTCTTATCTAATATTAGATTGTGAAGCTGGGGTTGAAATGCCTTCTAATATTTTGCTCCTCTTGAAAGGCAATGTGGGTCAGTGAATGAGCTATTGGTCTGAAAACCGCTTTACAGACAAAACACTTCAGGTTGTGTTCGTGTCTCTGAGGACAGTAGATGCCATGCTGAAGCAAATTTCTACACCCCTCAACAGTGGTAGGCAGTGCTGCAGGACGTATACTGCAGTTCCTGCTGAAATGGAGGGCTGGATCAGTCTGTTGAGAAAAATACGGTACCTTAAGACAAATTGATACTAAGGGTTGAGATAGGACTGAATCACCTAACTTACTTCTAGTATTATTTCATGTACTGAAAGGTATGCAATGCTTTAGGATACATAAGAGGTCAACAATGCAGATGATATGTAAGATAACTTTCTTCATAGAGCTCAACACTCTTGAATGTAATTTTGTAATCTCTTTCATCTGCGTTGTTTAGTTGAAGCGCACCTACAGGTTTTCAGGAACATCAGGACAAAATATAAGGCATACCTATAGCAGCAAGAGTATCACAGACGGCCAAGGACCTGAGCTTGTAATAATTTACTAATTATAAGTTACTATTCACTTAACTGCCTTCTCTATGGAAACAATATAGGCAGTTGAGCCTACAACCTTCCAATGTGTGAATGTTGTTATCTTCATTGTACTGCTGATTAATCTAGCTCTGTCCAACACTCACCATCCTGGATCCAGAATTTGGGTAGCTGGAGAAGCTTTGGTATCTCTAACATTAGCAACTAAGGGCCAGATTTGTCTCATCTCACCTCATTAAGGCCCCCAACAGCCATTGCTAAATTAAGAACCTGCTTGTCCTTGGTGTCTTCCAGAGTCACTGAAGAGTGACAAGAGCCTAGAGAGAACGAGTTGGATCTTAGGCTGATTAAGAACAGGCCAAATTCTACATTCTGTAGGGTTTTGATTAGAGATGTCTGGAGGGACTATCAGACTAAGGAGTTACAGCTGCTCCTTTCTGCCTTTGACTGCTTGTTCCTACACTTTGCAGGAAGAAACTAGTCTGGGTTAAAAACCCTCAATACTATAAACAATAATAACACAATAGCAGAAATTCACCTTCAGAACCAGAGAGAGAAAGCTCAGTTTTCTGATCCATCTCACATAGAGATACTGCCAATAGTTGACTTATGTCAAGGGAGGAAAAAGAAATGTGGAAAGGACATGGTTGTTTCTGTCTGTGATTTGTCCCCTGCATTATGAAATCACAGCATAAAATGAGCAGGAAATTCCAAGACATACAGTATAATGTCATATATTATTCTAAAAACAGAGACCATCACTGAAATAGTCAATCCTTAATACCTTTCTTCCTGGTCTCAGCCCTGCTGACTACAATTCCATAGATTTTGTACAGCAATAACAATTTGGCATCCTTTATAGCAATGGATCTGTGTGGACACTCAGCATGCCAGATCTCATTGATTATTATATCTCTGAGTTTCTATTCTAAGGAGATGTTACCCATATAATCTGCTGGGTTGATAGATGAGGAGATGGCATTATTGCAACAGGCTGTCCGCAGCCCCTTTTCATCATAGTTATAGCTACGGACTAGCAGGAGCCCCTTTGGAAATGAATGTTGGAAATCATAATGGCACTTTACACAGTGCAATTTTATTTAGGGAAATACTATTCAAGACATAAAATAAGGAGCTACTGTAAAAAGAAATAATCAATTGGAAACTTTAATATGATGGTTTCAATAAGGATCCTTATTGTTTTCAATAACAATTCTGATGGCAGTTTTGTATTCTAGATTCTACCTTCATTTGCTTCAATTTTGTCTGAAGATTAATGAGATGTCCATTTGAAAGAGAGAGATTACCACAGTGATTAAAATCTCTCTTGTTACGTGTAAGCTGAAGAAGCAGTTATTAATACTGAGAAATATATTACATATGTCTCCCCTCTGCTCTGATTTCTTGTGAAAGCCACTCCTCTCAAAAAAAATAGGCTTTTCTGGAACACCATTATGATTTATTTCTGCTTTTTATCACTAGCCTTGAGAATCATGGTCATTTTGTGCAATGGAATAGTCTCCTCTCTGAACAAGCAGATAGGAAAAAAAAAACCCTGAAAAAATGTTGATACCACCGAGGGATGAAGGATTAGACCTCATATTTGGGCACAGAGTTTTAGCTTACCCAAAATATCTACCTAAACCTCATTAGCATTTTAAAAATAAAATTTGTTCTCTGAACCGCCATTCTCCCTACCTTAGTAAGGGAATTGCTACTATCCCTATTTCACAAGAGGAAACTGAGACATTGAATTATTTAATGGCTATTCAAGGAAGAGAAGGAGTCTATAACATTAATCTAATATTTCCCTTTCTCAGCTGCTCATTATATACCCTCCACCTTGTCTGATTTTCAAGTGAACTTATGCACTGAGGAATGCTGAAAATTTTACAACCTTTTCTTAGTGAATGAACAGGATATTAATTTGATCAAAAACCCCCAACCTGCTGACGTCTATCAGAGTTTGTTTTTCATTCATGTCAGAGATTTTTCAATTCAGCCTTAAATTACACCCACTAACCACTCAGTTACTGTTATAGATGGTAACTGCACACACCAACCATATGGACAAAATAACCATTTTGTGCATGTAATGCAACTCATCTTAAACGAGGGAACACCAGAGCTAGCAAGATTTCTATTCTGAGACATATTTTGACTCTTTAGATTTTCAATGAGACACAAATTGAGTTTTAGATGTTAAAGCTGAGGGGTACTGCCCAGGACTTTGGACCTTGGTGGGATTACCTATTTGATGACTTGGCCTCATGATTAGAAAACAGGTGGTAAAGCCCCATCAGGCTCAGAGTGCATCACCACAGATTATTCCCATGTTGAAAAAATTAAGTTTCAGGGTATGTCACCCTTCAGCAGACCTGTCAGAGAGCAGAAAATACCAGAAAGCAAGAATCCTGTTTTTGTGGCTTTCCACTAGGAGTTTGCACAGACTCTGGCAGAAACAATACGTGGGATACAGCAAAAGTCTGTCAAACTGCAAATGTTTCAAACAAAGCAGTTTGATGCTCAATAAATCAGTGTTTTTAACACGGCTTTGTTTAATAAAAAAGGGTTCATTTAGCTCCATTCACTTCCAATGTTTAATCAGGGGAAGGGAAGCTAGTGACTGTAATCATAGTCTGCAGTATTCAGCTATATTCATTACCTGAGCAAATGTAATTGTAAAAATAATAGTTTGTTTATACTAGAATAGTCATTCTGCAGCAAAAAACACAAAAATAAGAGGACAGGGAGCAGGGCTGTGAACAAAGTCGGGGTATGGAGTGGAAAGAGCAGCTGCAGGGTCAGGATGCAAGGAAAGAAAGAAAATATGGGGACATCCTTTAGGAAGGATGTTAGTCTGGCAGAAAATATTGGAGAAAAAGGGAAGTTGGTTATTTTTAAACATAAGAAGAAGTGAGGAGATTTGATGATGGAAATGCAGGAAGGGATTTAGAGAAGTAGAAGAAAGAAGGGGGTAAGAGAAGATGGGGGAAAGGAAGAAAAAGAGCAAAAGACAGAAACCTTCTCTCTTCCTGTGAGGCATAGACACATCCTAGCAGCTGTAAGGAGTCTTCACCAGTAGCCACGAACGGATATGTGTGTCATCTATATCACATCTGAATGAAAGTAAGCTACTTCACTGACGATGTGACCAGACAACTTTTCTTGAATGAAGCGAGCATGATGTGAGTTCAACATGTGTATCACACAAACCATGTAGTTTTCTTTGTCTGTTGGGTGAGTTTTGATTGCGCCAGTTACTGCCTACTGAATTGAACACATCATATTGAGTTTAACGTCCCTTCATCTCCCCAGGATATTAAAGGAAGATAGAACTTCAGTACCGAGGGACCAGGGTGCATATGATAAGATTCATCAAGTTAGTCTCATTTAATTACTCCTGCGCTTTTTAAAGCAGGCTCCAGTTATTTCTATGCACATGCATGTGTTAAGAATTCAAACAATAACAACAGTAATCAAAATCCTCAATGGTGAAATCTTCTCCACTTGAAAATTAGTCAGGTTTATTTAATTGGAATGTATTTCTTCTCTAGTCTTAACCCCCACGTGAGGACATTGCAGGAATGTTACTATCTGCTATAAAGTTTTCCCGGTTTAACATGCATGTATGCACATGTTTGTATGTACACATAATCCTACGTGGGAGGATTTTTCAGGAGCATCCATTCAAAAAATAGGATGTTTTTGTCCTTGACCAAATTTCTGTGGCTCCAGTATTACATAAAAAAAAAAAAAAAAAATTCTGTCTAAATGAACTGTAGGTCTGAAGGACAGAACAAATGGTCTAGAAAAGTCTGGATAGTTCCACATAACAGGAGAAAGTGTGCAACAGGTAAGAGCTTTCTTAACTCAACTGCCAAACAGGAAAAATGTCCTGGGAAAAAAACAAAGCCCCACTAACCCTTAGGAAAAGCTGTTATTATGTCTGAATTTCTCAGAAGAACACAGTGCTTACTGCCTTGAAATGTGATAAAAGAGTGGTCTTGTTTGAATAGATGGGATGGCACAATTAAATAACTGCTCTTTAATGAGTTTCACCCTTCCAAACAGTCACACAAAAATTTGGAAACATATCAGAGGAAGCACTCAACACTGACACAGCAAAAACCCCATATGATCCAAATTTAACCTTCTTTGTTACCACATTGCACAGTCTTTTAATAGTATAAATAGTAAGGACTTTAACAAATCTGAATAATCCACCATCGTGGATCTTGCTTAGTAGCAAGAAGAATGAAAGGTACTGTATAACTTCAGTATCTTGAGTCTTTCTTTTTGTATTTACCAATATTCCAATAAAAACCGTGGTTCTGCACTTCACATTCTACTTAGTTACAGCACTTACATTAGAATACATCACTTGCATTACAATATCAACAGAGACACAATGCAGCCAAACACCAACTTTGCAAGCAGCTTGAAAAATGCACCATAACTTCATTAATGTCTCATAAGAACACTTGACACTAAAACATATTCATTACCTAATACAAAGATTTTGTACCTAACATATAGTGAATTTGCATGGTTAATTGCTTGGATTACTCCATTAACAGGGACGACGTGACATTTTCCTTGTATGTCCAAAAACTTAACATTCTTCTGCCTTACAAAAAGGCTTACAATCACTTAGCTATGACAATCCATCAGCTATAGTCGTCTCCATATTTCCATGCACGATATTTGCTCAGCACAGTAGCTTTCCTGCAGCCTATTTTCAGGTGTTTACCTCTCCCCGTACATGAAAACCTGCATTTGGAAACCTGGAGGAGTTCATTTCTGGTTCAGACAGGAACTGAAGAATTAGAAGACACAAGTCTGAGACACAAATCGAAGTGGGAATTAGCGTGATCCAGACATGGTTGTCCAAAGATAGTAGACTTGTGGACCAGGGGACAGATGCAGGTGAGTCTAAAGGAACTAACAAGTGTCCCTACCTTTCTCTCCATTGCCTGTAGATGGAGCTCAGATGAACCACTTTTAGGCAGCAAAAGTTGGACATAAATTGTGTGCATAGTAATAAATACCCATAAATTGCATTGCTCTTCAGTTACATGAAGTGGATGAGCTAGGGAAGGTTAGGTGGTCATTTCAGTCAACAAATCCAGACATCAAAAAAATTTGTATTTACAACACACCAGAAGTCAAATATGAGGTTGGACAGAATCAGAATGGAACACACCACTGGAATAAAATATCAAGAGAAGAGTTGAATTCTTTTTCTGTAGGTCAGCTAGAGCCTAATGAGTTCTGTACAGGGAGGTAATTTAAGGTATGAATTGCACAGGGTCACACTAAAGGTTGTATTAGTCTTCGCTGGACTGAGTGAGTCTGTTAATTACACTCTTTGAAGCAGGATAGTTTATGCGAATACTTATGACAATGGACTCCAAATATAGCTTCAATGACTGCTGTTACCTTCCAATACACTCCTATTAGGGAGCTGACTGAAAAAACAAAATGCTTTTAAAAATTAAGTTCAATGGCAAAATTCACTGAGTGGTGAAGAAAACTAAATTTACTAATTCATGAGAAAAATTACTTTAAAATGAAGCTATAATATAATAAAAGCAAAACTGCGTAAATGGTCAGAAGAACACTTTTGAGATTATTTTTTTTTTATGTAATCATTCAGTTCCTCATGTAACACCGAGGCTGCTGGTAAACAAATCCACTCCTATATTGGTGTGATTCAAAAGAAAAATTTGCAACAGCTGTTGTGTGAATAGCACCGTTCTGAGATTTGAGTTCCTAAGCTGATTACAGGCGAACATCTGGAAAATTGAATTGAATCCAAATCTACTAAAAATTACTGTGTCTGTTAGTTTGTTGTGTTCACTTCAGGAAATGAGCAATTTTATCATAATTTAAGGAATTTTATTGCACAGTTGGTGGCATATACATTGAAAGAATGAAGTTATCTGTATGCCTCTGCTATGGAGAAAACCATTTTTACAAAAAGGGAAAATGTCCCACTTACATCTCCAGAAATCACCGTGAGATCCTTCTAATGGAGAAAGGGTGACCAAATGAAACCACAGACCTCTCTGTTTGCCAAAATGGGAACTTATTTATGTACACAGATACAGATGTGTTTAGACCTGTAACCTGTGAATTGAATCCTGCTTCTGAGGTTAGGATAGGCTGAAGCCCACCAGATGTACATGGGATTGACTGGTACTCAAATGTAAGCACTGTTTTTTTCCATGGATGAAGAGAAAAACCAAACAAAACAACCTTTTGACAAAATCAAAGGACTTTGTTTTATCTTGCATTTTTTAGAATCTTTTTGAAGATTTAGAAATGTATATACATGGGAACCAAAACTACTTTTCAGTCATTGGAAAACATGTACAAAATGACGTGTCTAGGTTCTCTTAACAGCTTTATGTTTTTAGTTTAAGAAAATCATCAGGCATTTATAATATGCAACAGTGTCACCTTTTTCTGGGACAAAAAGAAAACAGAAAGAAAAAAACACTGATGCAGAAAACACCACCCAGGTACAGTTACTATCCCAGCTAACAGTAATTAGTCAGGCTCTGGGGCAGAAAATCAACTATTTATTAGCCTACCTATTCATATTAATATCCTTATAAAGTATCTATGGACATTTCAAAACAGAATACTAGAGAAGACTTAGTATGAAGGGGACCTGCCAAGTTTATTATTAATATTTAAGAATTTTGTTTTATTTTTCAGTGAAAATTTGGAAATTTAAACTCAGAGTATTTCACTGGTAAGTGAAATATTCCAGTCTTGCCTTCTATTTCTCATTTTGTGTTTGAATCCCGTGACCTTGTCAAAGATTTTCAACACTCAGAAAACATGTGGGACTGTAGGTGTTCAGAAACCTTGGTCTGAAAAAATGCCTCACCATTCAGGGGAAAGTCCCATTTCAGTGACGCTGCATCAATGTATTACCAGAAATAAGAATTAAGTTATCACAATTTACACCAGATTATTTTATTCATATTAAAACAGAGTTTTGAAACAGATTCAAAAAAATTTAAAATAAATTTTCAATTCTTCAAGGTAAAATTCTTCTTTATATGCAATAAATTACTGGGGCAGATAAGGCAACACTGCGACAGTCATTGCAGTTTTGAGACCTCTCTGGAAGATTTCAGCTCTATGTAAATCGTCTAAAATTTTGCAGAGAAGTGCTGTAGGAAGATGCTCCTTCTGTTGCTCTGTTGTATTTTTGAGGTAAACATACATCCCAAATAGAGAAAATAAGCCAGAGTTAAAATGATAGGCAGGATCACATCAGTGTGGTCCTTCACAGGCATACAAATAAATGGGAGGAATTCTAAGCAGTGTGGTTAGGGGGAACATAACACCCAGATTTGTTTCAGTGAAGTGCAAATGTGGGAATTGTTTCATGTAACAGTGGGACATATTGCCTCATTTAACGTGGTGGGGGAGACAGAGAGGGGAAGGAAGGAAGGCAGGAATGAAGACTCAAGGAAAGAAACAAGGAAGGGAAAGAGAAAGAAAGAAAGAAAGAGAAAAAATTAAAAAAAGGAAAAGAAAAAGAAAAAGAAGAAAAAGAAAAAGAAAAAGAAAAAAGTGAGAAAGAAAGAAAGAAAGAAAGAAAGAAAGAAAGAAAGAAAGAAAGAAAGAAAGAAAGAAAGAAAGAAAGAAAGAAAGAAAGAAAGAAAGAAAGAAAGAAAGAAAGAAAGAAAGAAAGAAAGAAAGAAAGAAAGAAAGAAAGAGGAAAGAAAGAAAGAAAGAAAGAAAGAAAGAAAGAAAGAAAGAAAGAAAGAAAGAAAGAAAGAAAGAAAGAAAGAAAGAAAGAAAGAAAGAAAGAAAGAAAGAAAGAAAGAAAGAAAGAAAGAAAGAAAGAAAGAAAGAGGAAAGAAAGAAAGAAAGAAAGAAAGAAAGAAAGAAAGAAAGAAAGAAAGAAAGAAAGAAAGAGGGAAAGAAAGAAAGAAAGAGGGAAAGAAAGAAAGAAAGAAAGAAAGAGGGAAAGAAAGAAAGAAAGAGGGAAAGAAAGAAAGAAAGAGGGAAAGAAAGAAAGAAAGAGGGAAAGAAAGAAAGAAAGAGGGAAAGAAAGAAAGAAAGAGGGAAAGAAAGAAAGAAAGAAAGAAAGAAAGAAAGAAAGAAAGAAAGAAAGAAAGAAAGAAAGAAAGAAAGAAAGAAAGAAAGAAAGAAAGAAAGAAAGAAAGAAAGAAAGAAAGAAAGAAAGAAAGAAAGAAAGAAAGAAAGAAAGAAAGAAAGAAAGAAAGAAAGAAAAGAAAAGTCAGCCCTTGCTATTACAGCTTCAGCTTAGATGACAGAAATAAAATGCTGGCCCCAAGATCTGCATGGAGTCATTCAAACAGCTTAATAGCACAGGCGATAAATCACTATTATTATTATGAAACAGGAGACAGAGTTCTTGGGACCTGGAACTGTGCAGCTCAGCTCCAACTGCTGTTCAACATTCAGAACTACCAACTTCATTTCCTCCTAGCACGTAATAAATAACACATCTACCCAACATAAAAGCATTTTTATAATAGCAGTAAAGGAACCGCAGAGAGCGTGATTATCATGAACTAATAACACCCTGTAGAAGATATGCAGCACAGATTGTAGATGACCTGAAAATGAGACTATGGTTCACATGGCTGGTACTGTATCTGACCAGACATTGTCCCATTTTGACCGTGCTATCCCAAACTGCTACCGCATTTTAATATTCTCTCCCCCTGCCACAGCGATTTACACAGAGGGAGTCCATCTATCATTGTGGTTTCCTCTTTATGCGATGGCTTCTAGCACAAGAGCTAAAATGAATGCTGCGTTTTAATTCATGGCGCCGTTAGCTCCGTTCGTACACCAGCTCGCACTGCCTGTAGTATTTTCACAGCATCACACATCTCGAGGAAACAGAAGGGAAGCTCAGCTGGTCTCTCTTTAGTGATACTCTAGCTTTGCAGAGGTGATGACTGTACCCTTTAATGGGAGAGAAGGGCTTGCCTGGTTGTTAAAATATACAGCTGGCTATTAGCCCAATTGTGTTTGTTCCATACATTTGCATAGACTTGGGTGACCAGTGACTTCTTGCCTCACTCGCGCTGCCTGTGAAGTGGATCCTGCCTCACTCTGTTCTTGCACGTGACTTTGTTCATCCACGTGACTTTGTTCGTACACATGTTTTACAGGGGACCCCAGAACACATCTCAGTGCTAGCGCTTGAATACCTGAACAGCGGGAAACTGTTTTGGGTATGTACTCCACAAGATGCCTATTTGTGGAGGAGTGCCTCACTGCAGACAATTGCACGTGGTCTGAAACAATGAAAAACCGGCCCGATGGCCCCACATCTGGTTTCATTGGGAGGGAACGAACAGGAACACAGAAATGATAATTTGATAAAAGTCTGTCTCTCAATTACAGCCCCACATCATATCCCTCAGACAAGTTTTAACAGTGTATGAAAGTCACAGGAACTACATAATCTTCTCACATCAGAAAAGATGCCTGAAAAGTTGTATTCCTATGGTTGAAGTGCCCTTTAATTGTACCCAGCTGTAAATGACTTCATCTCCTCTGTGATGGGTGTTTGATGACCAGAAAATGGCTGCAGTGATCCAGAGCAGTCTTTTATGACAGGAGTTTTTAATCTTCAGTGGAATGTTGGTATCTTTGTTCCTGGTGAATGCTTCTTGATAATTCTGTGCAGCAAGAAAGCACAGGCAGTTTGGTCTGAAATGCAGCCTTTTATGGGATTTTATCAGATTTTTGGGACAGCTTCTATAATCTTGGTATTGCAGATCTAAAAATGACGTGAGCAGAAGACAGAAGGTGTCATGGAGGAAAGACTAGCCACAACTTCATGGAAAGGAGACCAATCTGTGCTCTGATCCTCCTCAACCATCCATGCATAGGACAGTGAAGAACAGACCAATAATATTTCTTCATAATAATCTTAGTATGGACCTATTAAAAAGTCTTAGTTTTGTTTTATTTGACAGTTGAATTAAAAACTGAAAGAAGAGTCTAGGTTGATCAGAAAGAAATATTTTTTTTCCCATTTTCTCACTAAAAGAAAATAAAATACAAAATCTAGTTTGCACATTTGTTCCACTCGAATTGGGAAGTTTTATTTTTTGAGGGAGAGGCGTGTCTTTAATGACCTAAAGTGCCTGCCAATACGATTTTCCTGGAAGTTACGATTTAGGTCATTTTGACACAGTTCAAAAAATGAAGGGGTAGATTAAGCAAGAGGATATTTGCCTTGTACCCAACAGTTTTGCACATTGTCTGTAAGCATTTTACTGTTTTGAGTTTGGGCACGCTTTAATATATCTCAAAAGGATAAAGAGTTCTTAAGCCTTTCTGTCGAAGTTGCTACACATTGTAGGGACCATTCAAATATCCGTTAAACAAAGATAGTGAATTTTCTTGGAAAGAGTGAAGAGACATCAGGCAAGGTAAGGTGGGGACTTGGCTCAGCCTCAAGAGAAATATGATGTAATGTAAGAAATATATAAGAGGGAAGGGAAGTGAAATTATACAGTTCAGAGAGTGAGGTGCAAGCCGGTCCCAAAGTTACTGCAGTCGGAACAGATTGTCAGTCCCTGAGGGAAGGAAGCAAAGGAAGAAAGTGTATGCAAATGACTATGATCATTTATGGAAATTATATTTACAATTGGTCACAGGATTTTTGTGGGCCCAGATGATTCCTATAAGAAGATAAACAGCAGGATCTGGGCTAAATTAACAGTCAGATATAATTTTTTTTCACCATAACTTAGAGATGTAAGATACTGGATCAGGAGAAACATTTATCAGGATGTTGTTTCCAATAATAGCTACAGCAGATGCCCAGAAGAGTGTAACAACCTAGGGGTATGAGAAGACGGCATCATGATCCCCTGGGACAACTTTCCACTCTCCAGCAGTAAGTAGTATAGGGACTGCTGAGCTGATGACTGTGGGTGGGCTGCTGTGTTTAATAGCTGCTCAATCTGTGGACTTCCATGGATGTCTAATCTCTTCTTTGAACTTGTGTGTAGTTTTTGACTGCTGGAAAATTCTGCGGCAGAGCTTCACAGTTCAATGTGCAGCACAGAAAATAAAAACCAACAACAAACCCAAACCCAAACCAAACCAAACCAAAACAACAAAAAACACAAGCAAAACCGGAAAAAAACCTCAAACCCTTTTAAATTTCCTGTCTGATCATTTCCTTGGGTGTCTTGCAGAAAATGTGCTGTGAAAAAGTGAATTATTCCCCCTCCTCACTTTCTTCACACCATTCTTGATTCCACAGATCTCTGTTATATCCACCATAACCATTTCTTTCCATTTTCTAGAGGGCTTTTTATGCCTTTGATCATCTTTGTCACCTTCTCTTTACCTCTTCCAGTTCTACTATATACTTTCAGAGACAGAGTGATCAGAACTGAATATATTATTCAGAATACATGAACCAAGTACAGTGATACAAAGCTTATTTGGAGCCATCACTGAATATGTATAGTTAGGGTTATTTTTCCACATGTGCATTACTTTGCATTAGTAGAAATTAAATTTTCTCAGTCATTTTATTACCCAGTCAGACAGTACTGCAAGGTATTCCTGTGACTCCTTGCAGTTAATATTAGATTTAACTACCCTGAATAATTTTTAACACCTGCAAATGTTGTTCCCTTTTCAGATTAGATGTGGATACCATGGAGAACAGCGGGCACAGTGTGGCTCATGGGGAAATCATCTGCTAGCAATTATGTGCTCCCACTAATTGTTCCTTTACCTCTTACATACCCCTAAGACGAGAACGTTTCTGTGCCAATCAGCCCATGACAACATGCTCCTTGCAGAAGCAGCTTTTAGATCTGCCAGGAAACAGTTGTGTTGGTCTCTGGAGCAGTGCATTCCTTCATGGCATGGTCCCCAGTACAGGCGACCCATGTCCCCAGTACACGTCCCTGGTACTGGGAGAGCTGAGGTCTCCACCAGGTACCCAAGGTGGTGCGTGGTGCAGGAGCGCCCATGCCTGGGGCAGGGCTGCCCTCTCGTGTCTGCTCCGCACAGCGAGCTGCCAACCCACCAGCGATGGAGACGGCAGGGCATGGGTGCCCATCCTCCGAGAAGGGGTCAGCAAAGAGGGAGGTGCAAGCATATAGTATTTGTGGCAGAGCAGGAGACAGCCCTCATCACCCACGGTTAGGTCTGCTGGTGCACACTAGGACTTCTTCTCTCGCCCCCGAGTTAAGGGTGATGGTGGGCAGGGTAGCTGAGTTGGTCAACAGTGGTCTATTCATCCTACAACCTTACCATTAGTTGCAGATATACGTATACTAACTAATGCATGGGAGACGAGATGACCTTCCTCACTCAGATGTAAAAGAGTGTTGAAACTGACAGACATTAGCTGCCCCTGAAAAGTTTCTGAAGTTGTGGTGTTTTCCAGCTGATGAAGATCAGGCTGGAATTGGTACCTTGACACCTTGACATGAAATCGGTTAAGTGAGGATGAATTTCAAGCTTCAGATTTTTTAACTCTGCCAAGCCAGAAGACACATTTTCATACATTATGGCAATATGTAGAGGTGCTTAAGATGGTATTAATTTCATATCAGAGCTGCAGACTACTCTTAGTTGTCTGAGAGAGCTTTACCTGGGCTTCAGGATTTGGGTACTTGCGTCTGCTAGGAGGCGATTCTACTGATTAGCCAATTTGTGGGAGGGCCTGAAAGCATGGCCAGCTCTCCTTGGCTTTCAGTATCAAAGCCTCCTCCTCAGTCACAGCATAAGCTAACCCCCATAGCTGCAATCAATATCAATATTCTCATTGATACCCCGGAAATGTATTCCTGGATCCTGAATTCCTAAATCAGTGCCTGCCCACTCTATTTCTCACATTACTTTCACATTACTGCGCTTACGTAAAAGATGAACTACATAGGGTTGATTCTTCCTTATTTTCGTCTAGATGGGCATTGCTTCTCATGAAAAATAATTCTCCTATGTTAACAGTCACATGCTAGTGTAAGAGCAAGGAAAACAAGCCCAACATATATTCTTGGCTGCGTTTTGCTCTCCCAGGAGGAAGAATGTATTAGATCTTTACCACATGATGGACAGAGAAATAGCACTGTGTTGACTGAAGCTACTCCTGATTTACACCAGGGAAGAGATCAAACAGCTGCTCACAAAGCTGGCAAGGAGAAAAGCAAAATACTAAACAGCTGGAGCTGACAACAGCAATGCTTTGTTTCTGGTCAGCATAATCAGATAGTGACTGCCTCAAGGCCGTGTTCTCCCCTTTTGAAGAAAACACGTAGCATTCACAAGCTGCAACAGATCCCAGCAGGCTAAACAGAGCAGCAGCAGATCCCCTGATTCCTCCCTTTGGTGTTTTCTGATCCATGAGTGCTGATGTCACTCTGGGTTAATTATGCCCATATTTATGCGTCCACCAGAAGCTCCTCATGTCTAACGTTCTCTAAATCTGGCTGTGCATCTTTTTTTGTGGTCTGTTCTTGTTGCCTTTGTGTGGTAGACTCTGCAGATTTCTCTTTTCTGCCTGCACTACCTCAAGGACCAGCTGAATGACATCTTCTGTGCATTCTTGCAGCACAGAACATTTGCCAAGCACACATAATGTATACACCAGGCTTACGGCAGCAGGAATATATAGCCCTACAGCTAAGCCAAAAATAATTGGTAAATGTTTGTTGAATACACTTACCAATCAAAAGTGGCTTTGACTACAATGAGCAAAATGAACTGTAGACAGAAGATGTTCATTTTCATTGAACACTTTCCATGTCTAGGTAAAAAAAGTTCTCTTTTTGGAAATGTCTAAAAAATTTGTAGGTCTTGTGGTTTTTTTCCCCCTTTTTTTCCTCGATTTAAAAAAATAAAAATAATAGTCTGTTTTCTTATCTCCTGCAGGACCTATAGACAAATTGTGACTGGAGATATAGAGGACGGGACAGGAATTCTTAGTCTTGTAGAACTTCTCACATCATGTGACTGAGACTTTTTCTGTCCACTATGCAGTAGCAGTGTGGGAGGAGGAAACTACTGTCGGCTCACCTCTTCTCCTCTGAAACCCTGGCACATCTACTTCCCTTCTTTGAGGTATGAGGAAAGGGATTGTCATTGTATCCTCTAGCTGGAAAAAGGTGTAGAAGCATGACTCAAAAGACAAGAGGATTATGCGCTGCCATAGCTGAGATTAGAACAATGCTGTGTTTGGTTGTATTTCAAGATGTGATCAGGAATATTGTATAAATTTTTCATTTTTTGGCAGTTCTAAACAAACTCAAGGTGGAAGTTTTAAAAGCAGACTTTTAGATGTGTATCCATTTCTTACTCCAGAATAATCTGTATGGGAATTTCTCTGAGCAAGAAAACAAAATTCCTGATTGCAGTCTGTGGCTAGCACCCTTTTCTTGTCATCATTAAGATTGGCTTTAGGGCACTGGCTTCAAATAAATTTGTAGTAATGATGATGACCTTTAAGCCTGGGCTGGACTGTGGAAGGACTGGAGCAACTGCTGTGGATATGTCATCAGCACAGCTTTATCAAGAGTCTTTCATAGTGTGGAAGTTTGTGGTGGGAGAATTCCATGCACAAAGAGCCATGGGAGAGGTTCTAACAAATCTGAAGGAAACCATCAAACCACAGAGCACTGCCAGCCATTGCGTAAAGAAAGGAAAAGGAATTGTAAAAAGAGTTTTACATTTCACTGGTGACTGTCAGAAGTAGGAGCTGGCAGAGACAGGGAAAGGATTTACTCAATTTCTTAATTTACTTGTTAATAATTCATTAGCTATGACAGAGGCAATTAAGCCCCAGACTAGCTTTTTCTGTCCTTTCATCTTTCAGCCTGCAAAGATGGACTTTGGCTAATCCGTTCCTAGAGATCTACTGTCTAATTCTCATTTCTCTTTCCCCCTTTCATTCATTGCAGCTCTATTTCTACTTTCAATTATATTCAATTCTTCACAGCTTCCTTTCCCAGCCACATACTATTATTGCTCTTCTATTTTACAGTGTGATCCTCCTAGTGCCTTCATGACATTATCACCACCTTGTTGCAAGAAACCTGGTGCTTGCTCCATCATTGTCTTAATTGGCTTTTGACCTTCCCATACTGCTCTGCTATGCCTATTTGTAACCTTGATCTTCTCCACACCATTCTACACTCCACATTCCACATTCTGCATTTCCCTCTCTTCAGTTGTCTTCCTTAACATATTGCCTTCCCAGAATCCCTGCTCCTCAGCTTAATCAAGTG
Source organism: Leptosomus discolor (assembly GCF_034619465.1). NCBI lineage: Eukaryota > Metazoa > Chordata > Aves > Leptosomiformes > Leptosomidae > Leptosomus > Leptosomus discolor. Next base: position 88,602,816 of record NC_141419.1, on the reverse strand, counting down.
CTATGTTATTAACCCCTGTTTTGAAGGAAAGGCTATTTTTCTGAGTCTGCGTATGTAGATGGCATTCATTTCACCTCTCCTTTGAAAAGTTAAAAAAGGATATCGTGCAGTAATGAGGAGATGCATTAGAAGCACAGTGTGTTTGCTGGGCTCTAAAAGATGGGTTTTGTAGACCTTATCTGATAATCAGTCCTTAGGTCTTAGCCCATAAGCAGTTAATTTCGCTATATACACAGTATCCTCTCAGGAGAGGATAATGAAGAATATCACCTTAATATGTTAAAAGCACCAGTAAAATAAGGGAAATCATCAAGAGTGTAAAATATCTGAGTGTTTCTGTGAAACTCAGAAATACTTGGCTATCTTTCACACCATTTTCCTCTTTTCCTCAGTTGTTTGGTTTTGTTTTTTTTTTTTACTTATATGCAGACATGAAAGATAATTTCAACTCCACTGTGCTCTTTCTATATCTGTTTATAACCAGAAATACAAGCAACTTGTGGTTCTTCTCTTGGCTGCATCACACAGGCGATGTCTTGGGTGGCATAGATCAAGCTAGCACTAGTGATACAGAGATATATTTATTTATACCAGTAGAGAGTCAGACAGCAGGCTTTTCTCTGCCAATGGGGAAAAAATAACACCGACTTTCTCCTACTTCAAGTGAAACTGGACAATAACAGGTTCAGGAATTGCCTATTCTGATTTTCCAGGACAGGATCTTCCTGTCTGGGTATTTATACAGCAGCTACCACTGTGGTATCTAAACCCCCTATTGATTTATTAAAGTGAACTCATAAAGCTCTCTGTATTTTTTTTCCTTGCTCTGTTATTTTATGTGGTGTTATTGTGGGAAAGCGAGGTCAATGGAAGAATGTTTTACATTTTGTTCTGAAAGTGCTGAGGTTTACAGTCATTCTGATGTGTTCCAGAAGCAACTATCATGGACCAGTAGCCAAGAAACCTCTGCCTCCTGCTTTCATGAGTTTCCTTCTAGAAGTTGTTCGTGAGGAGTGGAGCTCCCCTATGCGATCTCTCCAACAACGCAGATAAATCAAACTGGGATTCTTGGAAACTGAGGAACAAATTCTTGGTTTCATGTTGGAAGTTATCAGCATCAGCTCAAATGCTCGTTTACTTTAAGCACACGGACTGTTGTGCTTTCCATCAGCTGGACGGTGTGCTTAGTTTTGTTGTTTCTATCTTTTTAAGCTTGGCAGTCTCTTGCCTATCTACAGTTTGATATAGTCACCAAAGCCAGGAGGTGTGGGGGTGGGTAAGCAGTTGTGTTACTCTTTGAAGCTACAGCCAGAGCTCACAAGATGAAGTGCAATAGTACCCTGGTTGAGTATGAGACATGCTGGATACTTGGGGTGCCCACAATGCACACGGGGAGTACAAGGAAGCACTTTCTTTTCAGACATGTGAATAACAGCAGTAATCTTCAATGGAATGGGAATAGCACTGGAAAGGATGCATTGCCTCCACTTTTCTCAGCCTTGGCCAGAACAAATTGTTCTTCATTTAACTGTGAAGCCAAGGGACTGGACAACTTGAGTGTATTCCGGGAATGGTAATATTTGAATGAGGTGATGCAGAGGGAAAACCTGCTCGTGTGTTTCTGACATTCTTGTCTGTGATATCTCAGAGTCTTCACTTCACAGGGAGGTTGGATAGGATGGAGCTGAATGCAAGGCCCAAGCGGAAGTGTGCAAGGATGTAGTCTGGAAAAAAAGGGGCAAAAAGTAGTTATAAGAAGGCATGAAGCATGGCCAGGTTATGGTCTTCCACCAACTAAGGGAAGACAGCAGAATCTCAGGTCACCTTTGCCATGTAGGGGTGCAGACAATGTAATATCAGGTCCTTGGAGGAACGGAAGTCAAGCCTCACGCTTTGCAGCGCAGTTGCTAACAGCAATCACTAGCAGCTACAGTGTCTCTCCAAAGACTTGCAGTAAGCCCCAGGCCCCAGAAACCCGTGCAATAACTGGTTTCCATCTGTGACTTGCCATAGGAAGGTTGCAAACATTTATCAACAATACAACTAATTTCTGTAGACATTCCTGGCTGTCCTCCAAATCTGCCAGAGTCCCGACTGACTGGTAAGTTTCCTGCTGTGGTGGTGAGGATGGGACGGGATGTCTGTAGGGAAAGAACTTCACTACTGGGCAGAGCTGATTAGTACAGCACAGATTTCTGAACTATGAGCATGGACAAGATTACACATGGACATTTTGTATACACAGGGGCAGCACGACCAAGTCATCCAGAATATTTGCCTGAAACTTGCATACTTAACAGCAAAGCAAACCAGTGATATTAAAAACCCATAAATATTTTTGGACATTTTAAAACAAATTGAACTTAAAGTGGTATTTGCAAAAACCAATATGTTGTAAATTAAAAGCTTCATGAGAAAAAAATATTCCAGTACTTTTTTTTTTTTTTTTGGAATTAATATGTACTAACTGCAGCCAGCACTTGTTCATCACTGTGCTGTGCTGATACTGGAACAGACATAAATATAATCAAATCCAGGCATTTTCTTTCTCTCTCCTTCTTTTCCATTCTGACCAACGCATTTTAATTCAGTCCATATGAATGAAGTTCAACCATTAATTTTATATAACCTGATCTATGCCGCAGAATAAATAATACAGTATCTATTGCCAAATTAGAGCAGTCTAACTGAAATAGATATGTGCATTTAGTGAAGCCAAGGCATAATTTTCTTGAACCAATATTAGTACGGCAGCCAACATATGGGATTTTAAACCCAAAATACATTTGTATATGGGCTTTTATAATGCAAATGAATATACGTTTTTCCAAACCAGTGTATAACCCACCAGCTTCCTGAATGTCAGCTGATACAGCAGTGGATAATATCCTTTCATTTTCATGTTTAATGAACATCTTTCTAAACTTTTTTTGGTTTGATTTGTTTTCTTTCTGGCAGAAACATCTTCAAAAGCAGAATTCTTCCCCATGATTCCAAGTTCACTCTCCTGTTTCTTGGTAGCAGTCTGATGCATAACTTAATTTGGAAGGAAAGGCAAATTTCCAATAAATACCTGTAATTATTTTGCAGTCCTCTCCATTCTTGGAATCTGTGCATTCAGAAATAATAATGGAATTCAACTGCCCAAAGGAAGAAAAGAGGCATTTTCAGAAAAGAGGCATTGAGCCAAATCTACCTCAGCTGGTCTAAATAGGATAAGTTATTTTGAGCATTGATCTGCATAAGAAAAAATGTTATTACCTTTGTTGAATATACTAATCCAGAAAAGTGCTTTTATCATTAACATCTCCAGCTGCTGAAAAGAGAGTTCTATTACTACATGCTTTGCAGGTTCTCCTACTAGATGAAAAAAGTTCATGTTGAACTGTTTTGGTGCAGTTCACCAAACCAAGAAATCTGTACCTGATGGTAATTTTGGAGGAGGTGAGAACTGGTGTCAGTGACAATAAACTGTGTAATTGTGTGGCTCCATAGAGAAATTTCTTCCTAGCTCCAGATGTTAGTATTTGGCTTACATTTCTGGTGAGACTAAATAGGTAACCCTCCCTGCATAAGTGTTACTGAGTCTGTACAGTGTGATCAGCCACTTCATGCTTGAAAAGACCTTTTGAGTTTCTGCTTCCTGGAAGTACCTTATCGGGCTAAAATAAACATAGAAGATTGACCACCAAAACCTTGGACGGCTTGTGCTGCAGGACCTTATCCAGAAGCTCAGAGAAGTCAAATGTGAAGGCTCTAATGACTCCAATCAGCCATGGTTCTTCCCCTAGATTTTGATGTCTGCCTCATGTTACAGCAGAGGTGGCTCATGGAAAGAAGACACTGAAAACCAGCTGAGCCTACAGGTGCCGAACTATATTACACTTTTCCCCCACTTTTGAATATTGTGGAGATTTCAGTTCTAGGGTACAAAACCTGCTGATATCTTTCATTTGTCTTGTTTTATAGAAACACCTAAGATCACAAATTAAAATCTGGCTGTGGGTGATTTTGGTGAGTTGCAAGATGAATGTCTCACTTTACAGAGCTTACTTGAAGGCAACTGCTACTTTGACAGTAAATCAATTGATACGTCTGTATAAACTCCATCATGAATCTCTTCATCTGTGTTCTCCAAGATTGTTAGATATATGTTATCACACCATGTGACCTTTTCCCCTCCTAATCGTTGTTTTTACCCAAAATAGCTATGTACTTAGAATATTGAAAGTTTTAATTATAGTCGTGTGGTAGTTTGACCCTGGCTGGATGTCAGGTGCCCACCAAAGCCTCTCTATCACTCTTGCCCCCCTCAGCTGGACAGGTGAGAGAAAATATAACAACAGGCACGTGGGTCAAGATAAAGATAGTTTAATAACGCAAAAGAAAAAGCTGTGGGTGGAAGCAAAGGAAAACAAAAGATTTTATTCTCTACTTCCCATCAGCAGGCAATGTTCAGTCACTTCCTGGGAAGTGGGGCTTTGTTGCTCTGGATGACAAATGTAAAACAAATGTCCTCTCCTTCCTCTTCCTCCTCTTTTCCCCAGCTTATATTGCTAAGCAGGCGTCATATGGTGTGGAATATCCCTTTGGTCAGTTTGGGTCAGCTGTTCTGGCTATAGTCCCTCCCAAGTTTTTACCCACCTCTAGCCTGCTGCGGAAATGCTGGAGACACAGCCCTGGTACTGTGTGAGCCCTGCTCAGAAGCAGTCAAAACACTGGAGTGTTATCTACACCCTTCTAGCTACCACTACACAGCACGATGAGGGCTCCATCTCAGACAGACTCACTACAGTCTTCACCCTGATTCCATACCATTTGCTTCATGCTCAGATTCCACATGATTTAATGCACATCTCTTAACCATTTAATTGTATTTAATTCTCATTACTGAAATTCCTTCTTACCAACACTTACAACTTAAGCTACATACTTAAACCATCCTTCTTCCCAACAGAGAGATTTATACATTCTCATTAACTACTATCCCTTGTCCTTTAGCAGATACATAGTCTTCTTCCACTTCCCCAGGTCTATAACTTGGGTCCCTTCTATCAAGATGAGTGTTCAGGACAGGAGAAGCAATGTGTACAATTGTCGGGCACCAGCACCAGCTTGGTTTGTGTCATCATTGCACTTCCTTGCGAAACTCATTCTTCATCCGTTCAGGTCATTCCTGCTACATTACTTCCTACAACATAAAAATTACATTCTGGCAAAGGTTAAATCTCCTTGAGGCACACATCGGGTCTCCCCATCCTTACGCATTACCCAAGTACACCCAGGGCCTTGAGCAAAGACAATCCCACAAGTGGCTTTGCCTTTTCCCATGGGAGAAGCAACCCACACCGCCTTTCCCAGCCACTTTCCTGTGTGCACTACGGGGACCTTATCTCCTCCCACAGTATGCAGAGATTTTGTTTGGGCAGAACCAGGACAGTTAGCAGATCTTCCGGTGTTAACTAACCAAGTGGCTTCTGCTAAATTTGTGTCCCAATGATTCCATGTGCCATTGCCCAATGCTTTCAGCATAGTCATTAACATTCCATTATATCTTTCAATCTTTCCCCGAGGCTTGTGGGTGATAGGGATATGATACACCCACTCAGTGCTGTGTTTCTTTGCCCAGGAGTTTATTAGGTTATTGGGAAATGTGTCCCATTGTCTGTCTAATTCAATTCTTTCTGTTGTGCCATGTCACCACAAAATTTGCCTTTCAGGCCTAAGATGGTGTTTCGGACCGTGGCATGGTTTACAGGGTATGTTTCTAGCCAACCAGTAGTTGCTTCCACCATGGTGGGTATGTAGCGCTTGCCTTGATGTGTTCATGGCAGTGGTCCAATATAGTCAAATTGCCAGGCCTCACCATATCAAAAACCCAGCCACTGCCCTCTATTCCAGGGAGATTTTACTCGTGTGTCTCGCTTGATTGCAGCACATGTTTCGCATTCATGAGTGACCTGTGTAATGGCCTCCATGGTCAGGTCTACCCCTCGATCACAAGCCCATCTGTATTTGCATCTCTTCCTAGATGTCCAGATGTTTCATGGGCCCATCGAGCTACAAATCACTCACCCTTACACTCCCAGTGCAGGTCCACCTGAGCTACTTCAGTTTTGGCAGCCTTGTCTACCTGCTCTTTGTTTCGATGTTCTTCGGTGGTGCAGCTTTTGGGCATGTGAGCATCTACATGATGTACCTTTAGAGTCATGTTTTCTACCCAGGCAGCAATGCAGCAATCCTGCCATAATGCAGCAGCCAGCCCAGACAGGTTTACCCCAGTTACTCTTCTTCCATTGCTATAACCAACCCCATAGGGCACTAGCCACCATCCACGAATCAGTATAGAGATAGAGTACTGGCCACTTTTCTCTCTCCGCAATCTCCAGGGCTAGTTGGATAGCTTTCACTTCTGCAAACTGACTTGACTCGCCTTCTCCTTCAGCAGCCTCAATGACTTGTCATGTGGGATTCCACACAGCAGCTTTCCACTTCCAATGGTTTCCTACCATATAACAGGATCCATCAGTAAACAAAGCATAACGCCTTTCATCTTCTGATAACTTGTTATATGGTGGTGCCTCCTGGGCACAAGTCATCTCCTCAGGCAATGCTCCAAAATCTCTGCCTTCTGCCCCGTCCATGATTTCTTCCAGGATTCCTGGACAGTTGGGTTTTCCCAGTCAAGCTTGTTGGGTGATCAATACTACCCACTTACTCCATGTAAGGCTGGTTGCATGGTGTGTAGAAGGCATGTCTCCTTTGAACATCTAGTGTAACACAGGCAATTGTGGTGCCAAGAGGAGACATGCTTCTGTACCAACAACTTCTGAAGCAGCTTGAACCCCTCCATATGCTGCTAGCATCTTCTTTTCAGTTGGAGTGTAGTGGGCTTCTGATCCTCCATATCCTCTGATCCAAAATCTCGGAGTATGGTCGACCTCAGGTTTCTCCTGATGTTTTCTGCCAGAGGCTCCAGGTGAGACCATGCTCCCCAGCTGCAGTGTAGAGTACATTTTGCACAGTTGGTCTTGTGCGGACAGGCCCAAGAGCTACAGCATGAGCTATTTCCTGTTTGATATGCTCAAAGGCTTGTTGTTGCTCAGAGCTCCACTCAAAACAGTTCTTCTTTCATGCTACTCGATAGAGAGGATTCACAAGCTGACTGTAACCTGGAATATGCATTCTCCAGAACCCCACAAGGCCTAGGAAAGCTTGTGTTTCCTTTTTGCCAGCTGGTAGAGACATAGTTGCCATCTTGTTTACCATGTCCATAGGCATATGACGGCGTCCATCCTGCCATTTTATTCCCAAGAACTGGACCTCCTGTGCAGATCCCTTAACTTTGTTTTTCTGTATGGCAAACCCAGCTTTCAGAAGATTTTTTTTTCCCTTCTCAAACACTTCTTCTGCCTTGTTGCCCCACACAATGATGTCATCAATGTGTTGTAAATGTTCAGGGGCCTCACCCTTTTCCAGTGCAGTTTGCATTAGTCCACGACAAATGGTAGGGCTGTGCTTCGACCCCTGGGGCAGTCCATTCCAGGTGTATTGGTGACCCCTCCATGTGAAAGCAAACTGTGGCCTGCGCTCTGCTGCCAAAGGAGTTGAGAAAAATGCATTGGCAATGTCAATCATGGTGTATCACTTGGCTGTCTTCGACTCCAGCTCATGTTGGAGCTCTAGCTCCATGTCTGGTACAGCAGCACTCAGTGGTGGCGTCGCTTCATTCAGGCCACGATAGTCTACTGTTAACCTCCACCCTCCATCAGACTTTTGCACTGGCCATATGGGACTATCAAAATGTGAGTGAGTCTTGCTGATGACTCCTTGGTTCTCCAGATGATGAATCAACTCATGGATGGGAGACAAGAAGTCATAAATTATTGAACTGTCTTTATTTTTATCCATGTGTCTGTTGTTACATTTTCTCTCGCCTGTTTAGTTGAGGGGGTCAAGAGTGATAGAGCAGCTTTGGTGGGCACCTAGCATCCAGCCAGGGTCAAACCACCACAGTCTTTTATGGCTCCCACCTTGGGGCATGAAGAACTCGAGATAAGGATAATAACTGGGAGAGGTGACAGGCAAAACATGGACTGAACAATGTCAGACAGCGGAATGATTATGGGGAATTTATGTTGTTGTAATTGTGGTGAAGGGATGAGGAGTGGATTTTGTGTAAATTGTCCACTTTCATTCAGTGTTGTGATGATGTTAATTTAATTTTGGTATGGGGAATTCTTTTTGTGATGTGAGTGAAGTTTGTGAAGATTGTGTGATGAATGTGGATTTTAATGATAATTCTTAAATATGTGATTCACAGAGGTGAGGGGTGGAATGTAACTGCATGGCAGGGTTTTGGTAGAGGAGGGGTTATAGTGGTGGCTTCTGTGAGAAGCTGCTAGAAGTTTCCTTTATGTCTGACACAGCCAATGCTAGCCAGCTCCAAGATGGACCCACTGCTGGCCAAGGCTGAGCCTATCAGCAATGGTGGTTGCGCCTCTGTGATAACGTGTTTAAGAAAGGAAAATATTATTGCACAGCAGTAATTGGAGCAAGAGGGAAGAGAGAATATGTGAGAGAATCAGTCCTGCAGACACCAAGGTCAGTAAAGAAGGAGGGGGTGGATGTGGTCCAGGTGGTGGAGCAGCGATTCTGCTGCAATGCGTGGTGAAGACCATGGTGAAGCAGGCTGTCCCCCTGCAGCCCATGGGTGGTGGAGCAGATGGCTGCCTACACCCTGTGGAAGACACCACGCTGGAGCAGGTGGATGGCTAAAGGAAGCTGTGACCCCGTGGGAAGCCTGTACCGGAGCAGGCTCCTGGCAGGACCTGTGGCCCATGGAGAGAGAGAAGCCCACGCTGGAGCAGGTTTTCTGCTGGTGACCCCGTGGGGGGAGCTCACGCTGGAGCAGTCGGTTCCTGAAGGACTGCACCCCATGGAGGAGACCCACGCTGGAGCAGTTCATGGAGAACTGCAGCCTGTGGGAAGGACTCACGCTGGAGAAGTCATGGAGGACTGTTTCCTCTGAGAAGGGACCCCATATTGGAGCAGGGGAAGTGTGTGAGGAGTCCTGACCCTGAGGAGGAAGGAGAGGCAGAGACAGCTTGTGATGAACTGACCACAAACCCCATTCCCTGTCCCCCTGCGCTGCTTGTGGGGAGGAGGGAGAGAAATCAGGAATACAGTTAAGCCCAGGAAGATGGAGGGGTGGGTGGAAGCTGTTTTAAGATTTGGTTTTATCTCTCATTGCTCCTCTTGGAGTTAATTGATAATAAACTACATTTTTTCTCCCCAAGTCGAGTCTGTTTTGCCTGTGACGGTAAACGCTGAGTGATCTCCCTGTCCTTGTCTTGACCCACAAGCCTGCTGTTATATTTCTCCCCCACCCTGTCCAGCTGAGGAGGGGGAGAGTGACAGAGCAGCTTTGGTGGGCACCCAGAATCCAGCCAAGGTCAAACCACCTCAAGTCATCACAAGCTTAAACTGAGTCCAGAATTAGAAACAACATAAAGAGTATTCCTCTATCCTTCATCTGTCCTACACGGGAAACAGGTCAAAACCATAAAAGTTTGGAGCAATGTTCATCTTACATACTTTCACGTTTCTGTTGGGTAAGTGTCTACATCTAAACTAAATGTCTTGATTCTCATTGTAATCAATGGAGATACAGTCAATATAGTAATATGGCTTAGAGCTCTAGAGTCACTGGGTTTTCACCAATGCAGTTGATCTCACCCTATTTTAGGATGACATGAGTCATATTCTCTTGACCAGACTGATTAAAGGCTTGGATCAATTACTTAAATATATGCCTATAATGACTGCTGAGACAGCACGACAAGCTGGCAGATCCAAAACCTGTGGGAGACCACACTGTGTAGGAGTATCAACCGGGCATCTCAAATGGCACTAGATGTTCATGTTTGTACTAGGCACCTGTGCTTAGGCAATTGACTCAAGATAACATGTTGAAAAGGATCAAAGTGAATTAGTATCTTTCTGTTTCACAATATTACTGAGAAATGAGAGTGTTAATTCTTTAATTAAAAGGCAGGCTAACTAGTAGTCTTGTTCAGAAAGATTAGTGTGAAATCCTGACCTCGAGGTATCTTAAGGTGAAATTTGTACTGACTTAAGTTCACAGGAATTCTTTAGTTCTCAGGAAACATCAGTTTTCTGGTTGTTCTCGCTCAACAGTGCTACATTGACACTATTGGGACTGCGGCAGTAAAAATCTCGTGAGGATTTGGCCCTGAATTACCCATTTATGGCATGAGGGTAGGTAGTAATACTACAGACCCACATTAAAGAAGGACATTTGTTTCTCATGAAATCAGTTAACAGTCACAAAACCCACTTGAAATTGATAGAAACTAATTGAAAATAATGGAGAATTACCTGAAAATGTAGCATAAGTAGTTCATTTTAATTGAAGATAATTGATAGTGACTGGAATTAATAAAAAATTGTAACAAATTTGGCTTAATTGAAATTTATTGAAATTCAATTAAAGTCAATAACTCAAAACCTATTAAATTTAATAGAATCTAATTAATATTAATTTTATGCAATATTTAATAGTAACATAACATTCTTAAAGGGATTTTTATTAGATGTTTTATTTGTATAACACTATTTTCATATAATAGTAAGAATAAATTTTAACAGAAAAAATGATGCAGAGCATAGAAACCTCAGGCTCCTTTTGGAATAGCGATGTGGATGGCATGTGATACTGATAACAAAAGTTCCTGAGAAGATTTAGTAAGATAAAAAAAAAAGTCTTACGGATTTTATATCATGGTTGAGGCTTTTATTAGAGTTTAATGAGAACTTTCTACCCATTAAGATGTTGGCTTTGATTTGATAAATAACTCCTTGACCAGATATTGAATCCAGCTTCTGTCTTCTTTATGAGCGTACTGTAAGAACCCTTACTCTTGTTTTTGACTGTGAAGCATTTTAAGTCTTAAGAGCTTCCATATATATTTCCTTCTATTTCCAGTGTTTTTACCCACTATTTCCACCTCCCTTAACCTTTGCCTCCTGAAAGAACTAAATACTTTCTCACATAAGCTTGTTAATAGATATATTCAGCTCAACATTTGAATTATACTTTCCATGGATGTGTGTTCTTGCAGTAATTTGCAGGAAGCTGAAAGATAATAAGAAATACTTTTTACTGAACCGATGCTGAGATCCCATTATTTTGAGAATGTGCAAGATGAACAAACAAGAAAAATCAGGAAGAAAAAATAAAAATAGAACAAAATGCATGTTAATTGATTATTTTTCAAACTAAAAAAAAAGATGTACTTACGGTATATCTACAGGCTCTAGTTCTACTTAAGACCAAATGTGTAACTGTATGTGGAAGACCAACACCTTTCAGGAAAGCTGAAAAAGCAGATGCTACTTTTGAAAAATAAACTTATGTCCCTGTAATGGCAAAAAACCCGAACATGTTTTAAGATAAACACAGGGTTTAACATTTTTTTTTTTTTTCCCCTTTTGAGTAGGAACCTGCTACTCAGTAAAAACCTCAGGGAGGATTAGGTTTTGTAAAATGACCGATCAGTAAATAATCAAGTATGCTTAACACATGCCTGCAAATATAAGTGGTGTCAAATGAATCTGTTTTTCTTATTCACACATGTGCAAATCCCTACTGTTTGTATATATCTGCCAATTTGCTAGAAAATTAGGCGGGCGTAACAGAAATGAATTCCTTTACTTCATGCGTCTTTGTGGGACAGACACAACTGGTGAAGTTTAAGCTTAGTTTTAAGAGACAAACAAGGTGGAATTCAACTTACAAACTAGGATAGCAAAGTTGAGAAGACTTAATACAGGTTTTTATAAATATGTTTCTGGCATCACTTCCCACTGGAGTCATTGGAAATCTAGTCCATGCAGTTAGTGGAGCCTAGAGTCATTCAGCTGACTAAATGCAGATGTTTTCTTTAGCTCAGGTTGATTAGATCTCTGAACTCCACTGAGTATCTTGGGGCTTGATTCTGTCCTACACATAACATTGATTGCCGTTCAGAATGTGTTGTGGATCCAAATTATCCATGGCTGACATTACACAGGATCTACAGGATGCTTGTGGTCAGCTGAAGATCATGCAGGTTGCCTTAGGACATCTCAAAGAGTACTCAGTGTTTATGTTGAAGCTACTGAATCATGCACATGACAGTAAAGGGAAATTACACACTTAGGTCACATTTAGTCATCCGTATGCAAATATCTAAGTTTATGTATTTTAACTAGTAAGTTGAATCACACCACTAGTTGGACCTGGTAATTAAAATCAGAGTAGAGGGTAATCTATGCATTTCAATGTGGTTTGCACTCAGCAGTCATGAAGTGGATTTTTTTTTTATTTCTAAAAAAAATTTTTTTGGGGGGAAGATATTTGTCTAGGACAAAGTGTGGGGACGCTTTCTGACAAGAAAGACAAGTTAAAAAAGGAAGAATTTGGAGAACTGAGGGAGAAGAGACGTAAAAAAAGAGGCACAGGAAAATAGGAGGCAGAAGAAAGAAAAACAACACGAGGAGCTAGAAGGAACAAGAACTGGATGAATAGATACTATGCAATTGCTCTCCTGGACATATAAACACAGGTTTCATGTGTTTTCACACAAATCCCCAAAAGTTTGCTGTGGTACCCATAACTGGTCTTGTATTATGTTACAGTTCTGATGCTGTGTAGAAACTGGGAAAAACTGCCTCCATGTTAAGGTTCCTGAAGTGCAAATAGCTTTAGTAGCATTTGTCAAGGCAGTTCTGATGGGTAACAAAGCACATTGTGAAGCTCTGGAGAGAGCCTTGAAATGCATCTCAGGAATGAAACCAGAACCCAAAATCCATCTATCCCCATTTGTCATTGTAAGTTAATGGTCTGCTCTGCTTGATGCACAGCAGCAGACAAGCCTCTTTGATTTACTGATTATCTGGGTGACGTTTGAACCATATACACTGACAGGTAACTCTACGCATTCTCCCTACCCCCTCCAGCCTATTTACCCACTTCTGGCTTCCTGCTGAGACATGATTTCCTTTGATTAAACACTTGAGTTTAATTGTCAAATGGAAACAGAAACATAAGACACATAATCCATTTGAGCTGAGAGAAAACACCAAGTAACTTTTGGGTGGGAAATGGCACAAAAATTGACTTCCGTGTCCTGTGCTTTTGTCTTCAGCTAGAAGTGTGTGGGTTGGTAGAGGAAGAGGACAATAAAGGAATCCTTGGAGAATTTAAGTTGGTCTATGTAACCTGTTACAGTGCTCCTGTGCCTTCCCACACCACAGCCTGTGACTATCTTACCATCTGTTGTGTCTGGAAAGAGTATAACAACATCATCTTTGTAACTCCAGTCGAATAGTCTGTTGTTGGATCCCCTCTCAGCCCTTCTTCCCCAAAACAAACAATCCTAGCTTCTAAGCTTGTTGTATACCATGTAACCCGGGGCCCTGATCATCTTGTTAAGTCCCCTTCTCTAGCTTGTCAACATCCTTCTTTAGCTGAGGAACCCAAAACTGTACAGAATAGTTGCCCATCCAGTTGCCCATCAGATTAGTCACTGGCTTAATTTTTTGAGGCCTTGCATAAAATAAAAAAAAATGTCTTAAAAATAGAGGAATGGAGGATAATTGAAGCGACCTCTGAGTATAGCAGATGCCAGAGATCTGTCTAATTAGAGTCTTCACAAAAATAAGTCAATCAGTCAGAGAAAAACAACATGCTAAATGCTAATAACAGGAAGTTTTTTCCCATACTGCTTTCAGGGAGGAAAAAAATCCTCAACTGTAGCAGGTTTATGAGATGCTCAGGATTCCATTAACAGGCCTATAAGAACATTTGGGAGGAGGGAGAAATCTTGAAGTAAGAGTCATGAATGTGCTAAATCACCTGGAAATATATACCGCAGTAGTTTTGTGAGCAATAAAAGCGTGTTACAATTTCGGTGTATTTCTCAGTCCAGTCTGATTTTTTACAAAATGGCTTTGATTGGCCAAGGAGATTTCTGAGGAGATGGGTTAACTTCCGTGATTAGCTCCGCTCATTCAAAATTGCTGTTTAGATATTCTGAACTGTCACTTCATATTCTAGCATGAAAGTACACTTTTGCCCTTTCTTATAAATCTTGAATTACATTAAAACACGGCTCAACATTATTCGGATTTTTCCTCCTCCTTCTTCTTTTCATTGCATTTATTTATTTATATCCTGATAATAATGTCCTTGGGGGACATTGTATAGGCAAGACATGCATCTTGGCCTCCTCCTTTCCCCAGGAGTGCAATTGCCTTGTGGTAATTATAAGATGTCGTATGTTATTATGAAGGTGCCTTATTGCTCAAACACATCAGGGATATCTGATAATGTAATTACTTCACCTTATAAAACTATTATAAATCATGCATGGGGAACATTTTTTTCCATAGAAAAGCTGTCTGAAGAATTATCACATTGCATGGAATGGGAATATTGTGGTATGGTTAGTATTATGTTCCCTGAGCCCATGGTAGGCAATGGAAGTATTAAAATAAAATATTTAACATGAATGTTTAAAGAAAACACATTTAGAAAGCATGACTCCTTTCTAAAGGTCTAGGAGAACAGATTATTATCTAAGTGAGCATATTCTGCACTTGTTCCTTCTGAGACATGAATAGCAGCTGCAGATTTGCTGTTTCTTTTTTTTCCTCTTGACTTTCCTCCTTCCTCCTTCTCCTTCCCAGCTTTCTTGAGTGCAGTATAATTGTTATAAAAGCAAATCAATAAGCACTTGAAACATTTGCCATCGTACAAAGAATAGTGCTTCTATTGGCCATCACTTTAATGACATCTAATGATTATTTCTCCCTCTTTCAGCCTCTGAGATTTCCCAGTACTCTATTGATTAGAGCTTGTGACAGAGTTCTGATTATAATTAAAAATCATCAATGGGCAAACAGAATGCAGTTCTACTTAGCAATAAGCTGAACGGATAATCACTGGGTTAGGTGATGCAACCACAAAGTATTTCCAATAGTAGCAGGTAAAGAATAATTGAAAGTCACTTGATGAGTCACAATTCAGTAGGTCTTTACTGAATCTTAGATAAAGGCTTTTGTCTCCTAAGTAAATAGGTAGTGTTACTGCTGCAAATCAAACTCTTTCACACTCAGGGTTCCTGATTATCACAGTGCATTAATTTTTGAGATTTTTGGCCTGAAGGTGGCAACATACTCTTCCAGGATTCACTCAAAAAGAGCAAGACTTGATCTGATAATGTGTATAGAACAGGAAAAAGAGTGAAAGGACCTCCTTTGGTGGTTCCTGCCCTTGCATGTGCTTCTGGAGGCATGACCTTTAGGTCAGTCCAGCCTACATCTATTATCTGTACTGAGTTGTGCTCATCACAGAAACAGGAGCTGATTTCCAGAAGTGGTAATGTAAAATGGCTGCTATGAAACCTTCCAGTGGAGGTAGGATCAAGTATGGTAGAAGCAGGAAGAAAAATTACAAGGCTGTTGTTAGATACAGGGGACAAAGATAAGCATCAGCTGAAGTATGGAACATGAAAATCTGCAGAAGGACTCTGACCAAATTCAGCTCCACATTTAGCTGATATTTACACTACTAAGTAAATGGGAGCAATCTAGTTTCATGAGAAGGGGTGGATAAAGAGTATAGAGACTTGAACTCTTTTTCTCACACCTACTCTTTTATGAACTGAGAGATTCTTTCTCTACTACTTTGTCCACATTTGAGAATATAAATCTTGGGTACCACAATATGTACTAGAGATTTTATACCAAAGAGTTATTTTTCTTTCATATATTTCAAAGGCTGCATGTTGAGAGCTGGAAGCTCTACATATTCTCCACCCTTTCATCCACAGCTCCATGCAAACTGATTTATAAACTGCAGTGGGAATTGTTAAACGGCTTCAGCTTTGTCATAGTATGCTGAAAACCTCATCTATACTCCTTCTGGTTGTTAAACTTGCGTCAAACTCAATTGTTAAACAAATATGAGGGAAGATAGTGCTTTCAATTTTATGGCCTGCCTACAGTACTGTATGTCCTCACCAGTTTGGAGGACGCTCTAGGTAAGTCTGTGGAACTGGGCTGAGGGAATCCCATATTTTTCACAATACGTACAACAGCTCTGGGAAATTGTGTTGGGTGCATTCATCTGAATCACCCTTCAAACCAGTCACCTTAACATAGCTCAACTTTGTGTTTCAACTTAAAAACAGCACAAGACGATTTCTTAAAAGGTAGAATGGTTAAATAGACCCACTCTCAGTCTTCATAAAGGTTTTGTGAGCTTGCATGAATTATTTACAGAGTCATTTTCAGGCACATAAAAAGGAGTCAGTAGAGTACTTGATTTTAATTTACTCTATCCTTGCTGTTTACCATGCATTGGCTGGAATTAACGGCCTGGTATTCCTTATACTTTCAACATTCTTCTTTCCTTCTACCCTTGGTGTGTCTGACTTTTGGAATGCATAACCCAGGAGTCATCCTATGCCGTCAGCCCAGCCTCTCTGCTCTTGTAGGATCTCCTACGTGTGGGAACTGCAAAAAGTTACTCACCATCATTATCTTCATCTTCATCCTCATAAACAAGCAGATGAAAAACGTCCATATAATGCAAAGCTACACAGCAGGGTACTTAGAGCTTTTCATACTTATTTCTATATACAAAAGTGCAATCATTGTTTGTTTTCTCAGATTTTACATAATCAACTGATCACCTTTTTTCTGTTTTAGACTGCTTAACACACAATTATGTATGAAGAGACTGCATTTCTTTGCTATTGCAGCCTTTTGGAAGTGCTTCATTAAGGAATTTCTGGTCCTGGTAACTTGCATATGTGTGCATATGGGCTTGAAATCTGCCTCCAGGGTCCTTCTCTTTGTCCAGATAAGAGGGAGAAAAAATAATGTACAAGCGCTTCTTCTCAAATGGTTGCTGCACTCTGCTGGTCAGTCTTGACATGCCACAGAAATCTTGTGTGTATTTGGAGGGTAAGGCAGTAAGGATGTGTGTGCAAACGCACTCGTGGCAACAGAGTAAGCAGCACTGGTTCTTCCCCATATATATTACTAGGAACCATTTAGTCTTATGTAGAGCGAATTTACTATGAGGGTGTGGGGCTGATCCTGTAGATCTTCTGTTGAGAAGGCAGGTACTGCGTGTCCGATGGCAACAGAAAGGGTGCCCCAGTAAGTAATGCTTCAGACAAAGTATTGTGCTTGCATCTATCCAAGATGTAGTCACTAAGTTCACAAAGAAGTGAAGAGCAGGAGAACCACACTCGATGCATACCTGCTTGAGATAACTAAGAGGAGTCAGCAGAGTGGTCACACAGGAGAAAATTGCCTCCCTGTTTATATAATGGAGAGATGGAAACTGTATAAGAGGGGAAAAAAGTGAAACCAAACCAAACATCCAATCTCTCACATCATTTCCCAAAATAAATACTAGCTTAAAATCTCTCACATCAGACACTTCCACATTTCTTTAGGTGATATTTGGATGTTTGGAAATTTCTCCTCTTACTTGATTCTAAGTCCTACTTCTTCTCTGATGTTACAGCTCAAATTAAGACATGCTCATTGCACACACATAATTTCTGTTTTTTATGGAAAAGCTACGTATGACTGATGCTGAGTTTTGTCAATAGCTGATACAGTACTATCTATTAATGTTTGCTGCGTCTATAGGCTCCTGCTGAGTTGAACATGTTGGCTGCTATGTATGCTGTGGAGCTACTTGTCTCCAATTAGGATGCATGTTGAGAGGACAGAGTTTGAATACAATAATTCAGCAGTGGCTATTCCTCAACAGACTTCAAAATGCAGAGAAGACCATAGAATCATAGAATCATAGAATCATAGAACAACTTTGGTTGGAAAAGACCTTCAAGATCATCAAGTCCAACCTTTGCCCTAGCTCTACCAACACCACTAAACCATGTCCCTAAGTACAACATCTACCCGTCTCTTAAACACCTCCTGGGATGGTGACTCCATCACCTCCCTGGGCAGGCTGTTCCAATGCCTGACAACCCTTTCAGTAAAGAAATTCTTCCTAATATCCAGCCTGACCCTCCCCTGGTGCAGCTTAAGGCCATTTCCCCTTGTTCTATTGCTTGTTACTAGGGAGGACAGGCAGACCCCCACCTCACTACAACCTCCTTTCAGGTAGTTGTAGAGAGTGATAAAGTCTCCCCTCAGCCGCCTCTTCAGGCTGAACAGCCCCAGATCCCTCAGCCATTCCTCATACGAGACGTGTAACATTATACCATTGAACTGTCATTTGCCAATATTGTGTGGTCTTATGCAGTGGTACTAAACATCTGTGGTCCACTATTTGCACTGCTGGCTCTTCTGGAGAAGACATTTAGCTGCTATCTGTTATTCCTATGCTCTGAGTAGGTCAGGTGTGATCTAGTCCAGTCCAAAATCAGTGAAGTTGCACTAGTTCTACAGTACACTTGGAGTGATAAAGACAGCTAGACAGGCACCAAAGAGGGCAGTTCATGGCAGCTATCTTAGATCATTACGTTGAGAATAGCTTTGTCCTGCTGTTTTTGTTCCCAAACTTCTGCTGCCCACATGTCGGAACAGTGCTTTGGCTCTTTTTATCTAGAAACTGTGTTGTTCATATTCCAGACCAGACTGGAACATATATTTCATATTGGTTTTACTAAAGCTGTATTGGATAGTGATCTTTATTGGACACAGCACAAAAGTTACAATTGTAAAGTCGTAGAAGACGTACAAAATATCGCTGAATGCAAATGTTATGTATAGCATTGTTGTCTACCAGCCTCAAGACACGCCTGCAACGCATCTTCCTGTGCTTACAGAGTTTTCACTTGAGGACAAACCAGAGGGATTCTTAGATGCTTGTTTGTTGTAAAGTAGTTTTATTTAACCCTTCAGCAACATATTACATTTTCTTTGCCTGTGTGTTCTCACTGACAAGACAGAAAGCCTCTAAAAGATGGTACTTGCTGCTGTATTCATAACATCACAGAATCATAGAATGGTTTGGGTTGGAAGGGACCTTTAAAGGTCATCTAGTCCAAACCCCCCTGCAGGGAGCAGGGACATCTTCAACACTGGTTCTCAGATGTCATAGCCAGGCTCAGGTCAGATTGCTCACTCTTGAGTTGCTGTGATCAACAGTATGTTCCTTCCCAAACAACAGGCCTCATCAATAAAGGAATGAAGATTTGCACCTTTACTTGTGCTGTTCAGCAAGTGTCTGTACAAGCTGCTGATATTCTCCATTAAAAAGTCAAGCAGTAACAGCAAGTCTAGAAAGAGTGGGAGAGTACACAGGGAAAGGAGTCAGGATATAGTCTACAAGTTTCACATTGAACAAAGTGTTAATGCCCTGTCTAGCCTGAATTCAAGAGGACTGTACGTAAATTTGTCTACACAAAAATTGGTGCATCATCAAGGACAAGAAACAAGTGTGACAAGAACGTCCTGAATGCACAGCTTAGTTAGGAAGGCTGCAGTGCACCTTCTTTTAGAGTCTCTTTTTCTGTCTTATACTCTGGATGGTGGAGAGGATTGAAGAGCTACAACATGATTGCATGTCACTACAAATACCAAGTCTTATTAGGAATGAGTCTGACTTTGAACTCCCATGCTTGAATATTGGGGCTGTTTTTTCTCACTAGCCCTGGCATATCTAAATCTTAGTACAAACTGGGTGAAGAATATAAGGCAAATCTGAAACCCAGGAGTCATCCAACTGGAAACTAACAGACCTGCAACTCAGGTGAGATTTGGGAGATGCTATTTTCCAGCAAACAGACAAATGTTCAGCAAACCTAAGCATATTTTCGTTATTAAAGCAAAGTAGTTTAGTCTATATGCCCATATGTGTATGTCACTTGAAATTAAAGGTGGGTCAAATTACCCATAAATAATCTGGCTGGTCAGTGGACCACAGGGGCTGGCATTTCCCAGATGCCACAAACGTTTTCCCATTCACTTCACTTTCATTTTATTTAAAATGAGCTCTTTGACATCTAAAATGGCTGAGGTTATTGCAACTGGGAAAAAAAATACACTTGGAGTGTAAAGTCCTTTCCCTATTCTTGTTTCTCGTGACAGCCTGCAAAAGGACATGTTTTGATTGTCAGAAACTACTATGACACACAGGAAGAAAAACATTAGAAACTGAACAAGGTGCATTGTTGTTGATTGGTCATCCATTACTCTAATATAATGAGCGAACATGTAGTCTTGATATTGCAAACCAGTCTTACGCATTTAAGCCTGACATAATCTTACTGAAATGAGTGTAAAATTTTCCATTTCTCAGGGTGTTGAATCAGGCCCTAATGAAATTGTAAATTTTTTTAAAAATATGCTCGGGAGCACGTCAAAGGAAGAGGTTTCCCTAAACCCATTGCGAAAGCCCTTCTGAGCGCCATAGATGAAGTTAAAACTCTACACAGCCACTTCCCTTTGTGGTCTCTAATAATAATATATTTGTGAATAATCCGTAATTAAATGAGAAGAGCATAACATTAATTATTTCACTAGATTGTTAATCAGCAGGGTATTTTATGCCCCCGTCTTCCTAGTAGCTAACCTGTCAGGGTCTAATAATTGTTGCCATGAACGGGGTTGGGTTAAGGTCCCTGAGGAATGCCAATTCTCTTGTTCCATTAGTGAGAGCACATACAGATCATTTTCAGTACTAATCTAGGGCTAAAATCAATTATGTCTCTTGTATTTAAAAATTAAATTGACTCACCATGGGAGTAGGATAAAGGGAAAAAATACATTCCTCCTATTATGTGTAATTACAATTGTAAAACATTTTCCTTCGAAATGTAATTGCTGCCTATAGAGACTGAAGCTGGAGAGCTTAAACTGTTTAGCTGACACATTCAGTTGTCTTTCAGGGTTTTCCTTTGGATTATTTAATGTACTGAAACAGTTTTAAAGACTTCTTGACTTCCAAAAGCTTTCAGAAACAGCTCAGGGTTTAAGAAAAACACAAAGAAAACTGGTCAAGGAATTAATTCTGTCATCTTATTAAAAAACATGATAGAAGTAATTTATTCTTATAGATGCTTTACTCTTTTAGGAAGAAAAATGATCAACCAACTATAATCTTAAAGTTTCCATTTTCCTAAAAACTGTATAGCTTGCTGCCTGTGTCTGGCTTTTCTTTTCATTATTGGGTTCTTACGAGACCTTCAAGAGTAATTAATCAATGCTATGCAATATATATGACCTGCCATTCAGGGACAAGTCTTTGAAGGTCACCAGAGAATGTAATACTGGTCCTTTCCTCTGCTGGACAGGAATACACTGAAGATCATATTGTTCTACAAGATGGCCGTATAAGATACCTCTTAGATACTCAACAACTTAGGTGCCGTGCAAGTCTGGGATCAGGCTGCAACCCTACAACAGGCTTTATAGGAAGTTTTTAGTTCTATGCAGTCTTTCATGTTGACCATTATCACCAGATCTGTGCATCAGCCAATTATATATGCCAAAGAATGAGTTTCATATAGAATGAGAAATTGCTGATGAGGAAATTTGGCTTCCTTATTTACAGCTATATATAGATCCCTTAAGGAATTCTGAGTAGTAACAATGCAAAAATAACCTGTATCACCTGTCACACTAATAACTTACTAAGAAACTGCTTATAAAAGATGTGTAATTTATCAGTATCTTCCATAAATCAGTTAAAAAATAGGAATATGCATTTGAGGAGAACCCTATTCCTATGTTCACTGAAAATTTTCAAGCTTTCATTGTTTTTGCCAGCTTTAGAACCCCTTGAAAAATAGGATGAATTGTTTGCAGGAGCATGCACAATAAATGTCTCTGTTTTACATTTTGTTTCTTATTGTATTATTCATCAAGTCTAGTTATATGCATATTATGGATACTAATGGTTGTCTATACAGCTACAAGCACCTTCCAGGATGATGTTTTCTGGACAGCTTATTATTCATGTGGTTTATTTGCCATGTTTAGAAGTAACCTCTGACCTGTGGATCCTATAACGATTGATTAGTCATTTATTAAGACATCTAAGAATCCATTATTCATCCGCCATAAATTATTTATAAATGTATTTCTAATTTGATGCATGACTGCTATATTTAGAGTACATAAATAAGTCAAGAAAAGCTAACTCCTGCAGTGTCCTAGCATTGATAAGGGTTGTATCAATAACCAAGTACAAATCAAATGGGAATTTTAGTTTGAATGAACGTTTAGTATTGAAACAATGACAAATTTCACCTCAGTCCTTGCAAGCCAATCAGACAACATATTTTAAATATTTTTTAAATTATAGAAGTCCATAATTTCTATCATCCTGAGCAGAATGAAATGCTGACCTTTGATACGTGTAAAATTAACTCTGTGTTTTCCAGGGAGTGGCGAATGCTATTTCTTCACAAATTTTCTACACAGACATGGCAAGGTATTTACATTTTTCATAGCTGAGTGAAAAGGCTGAACTGAATCACAAGCATGCTGAAAATCCACGGGTGGTTTGACTTCAGCCTGGTTTAATAAACTCATTTTTTTGAGGCTCATGAAGGATTAATGGATGTGAGATGGAAATGGTTGTGCTGCTGGGAAGCCAACAAATTTCTTGGTGTTCATTTGATTTCTGTTCTGTTCCGTCCTGTCTTACTCTATTCTGACTCATCATGTAGTGCCTGAGTCAGAAAACTGCATATTTAACAGAATTGTTTTCTCACCATATCAGACAAAAAATCCTTCAGTAATTTTTTATTAATTTCTGTTTTATAGAAATATACTATTTTCCATATAACTTTTCAGAGCAGAGAAAATCTAAGATCTAAGCAGCACTCTTTGCACTTGGACAAAAAAGGATGAGCTGGGTACTGGTCTTTCTGAGGTCATTATGGTACCTGAAGGAAGAGGTTGTGAAGTATTGACCACAGCTCTTAGACAAGGTGGGTCAGACCATGAGACATCCCAAAGCTAAAGATCAAAACACTGAACTGCATGTATATTGTGTGGCAAGCCCACACAGGGAGTCTGGTGAACTTACAGTTTCTTAAATTCTTGTCTAACTGGAACCTAAAAAACTGGAGGGAACTGGACATATTGCTATAATTTACTTCAGCTGAGAAGTAATTAACATTATAAACATACTCTGTGAAAATTGTGAATGAAAACAATTGGAACATCCTGCCCAGGGAAGTGGTGAAGTCATTGTCCCTGGAGGTGTTCAAAAAACGTGTTGATGTAACACTTGGAGACAAGGTTTAGTGGGCATGATGGTGTCGGGTCAACGGTTGACCTCAATGATCTCAGAGCTCTTTTCTAACCTAATGATTCCATGATTCTATGATTCTATTGTTTGGCACATCCAGTTTCCAAGCTAGGGTGATTTTGTTTGCATATGTGTATTTTTAAATGACTGCATTAAATGGTATCTACTGATGTGTGGGGTTTTTTCAAGATATATAGAGAAATACCCTTTTTCTGCTGGACAAGACCTAAGAATGAGCCTCTCTTCATTCCTTTCATCTCTGCCATACCAACACTCATGAGTGAGAGTCAGCACTGGGACTTTTACTAGCTCAGGCATCGTCAAAAATTGTGTGGTTGGTAATTTGAACAGTTTGTCTTTTGTTATACAGTGCAAACTAAATAAAAGTACTGGGCTTACAGAAGATGATCCAGGACATGATTCAAGGGCATGAAAAATCTATGTTACTGATGAAAATTAAAAAAAAAAAAGTGTGACTTGCAGATCACAGAATGACTGTATGGAATTAGGAGAAAACGTGTTTTGAGACAGCAGACATCAAACTCCAGCAACACTATTTTTTATAGACCAGATGCTCAGCTTGTTGAATTATAAAAGTGTTGGAGACTTTAGCTGAAGATCTGCCCCAGTAAAAAACTAATTTCTGACTATAAAACTTTGCCTCATATGATGCTGTTCATTCCTCTGAAAAGATTTTCTTTGCCTATAAATCTGTCCACTAAGAAGTGTTTCTGGGGCTGAAGTTCAGATGTTACTGTAAACAAATATTCTGAATTTTCACAACTGGAAAGCGACAGAGGTGTTGCAAAATCTAGCAGAGATAAAAAAGCATCATTATTGCTTGAAAATCTATGTTTTACACCAGAAGATGGATGCTAGAATGCACACCAGAACTGCATTTTGTGCTACACTCTTGCCCTGACTGCATCCGTTAATGAGATACTAATCTCGTAAAACAAAAAATCAAAAATCAAGAGGAGCAGAAAAGAGGCCAAATATAGAAAAGCAACAAAAAGTGAGATACCCTCTCCCCCTTCACCCAGAGGTGACCAGTCTGTTTCAAGTCTGATCTACCTGGGCTTGTGAGACAACGGAGAATATCATGCTGCCTCTGTATTCCTCACAGATGACTATCAGTCTCTGTTACTGTCAATATGCAGGTGCCAAAATAAATACTATGCAAATACAAGGTTTAGAAATGCAGGCAGACAGACAGTAAGCCATTTTAAAACTCGTAAGGTTTGAACAATTATTTTAAATCCCTTCTCGGTATAAGTGATGCATAGAAAAATGAAAGGGAAAGAGTGAGTGTACCTGGGTGTTTTTCATGGATGCTTTTCTTTTGCTTACCCTCACCATAGAAACAAGAAGCATCATGTCCCAGTGACACCTGACTCCCTTGCTATCTTTAAATGCTTCCCCAGATAATATGTTATTGTGTTTGTAGCATCTTCCCTGTGGTTCCCACAGTCGCTTCCAAAACAGTCTGGTTTGTTGACAAAACAAATGAGCCCGAGACATCACGACAAAGGATGCTCTTCCCCAGAGTTTTCATGTAGAAAGGGCCACTGCAGTAGCCATAAACATGCTGTTTGAAGCAAAGGCAGAAGGAAGATAAGAAAGCTGGGCAATTTGATCGGCTATACACAGAGACTCAGAATCTTATTTGACTGAAAAATATCTGATTGACCTTGAACCTGAACAACTTGTCGGGGGATCTGTTGGTTCAATTGCTCTCTGTCAGCTCCTTGGCCAGCAGCACACTGTTTTTTCCTTTCAGATTTCATCTTCAATAAACAAGGCTGATGGGAGTGTGATAAAGTTGGGCCAGGGCAAGGAGGACTGCATCTTTGGATAGGAGAAGCATGTATTTACAAGAATTTTTGTGTTTCTTTTTATGCAAAATCTAGTGACACCTGCTGAATCAAAAGACATGCAAGATCTGAAAAGGAGGTTAAAAGATCTCGAAAGAGATCTTATGGCAAAAGGTGGTCAGGACTAATTTGAGTGGATTTAAATGAATAAGCAACTAATATAAAAATATTTATGCTTAGGAAATAATGCGCAGAGCTAGATATAGGTTCAGTCAGTTAACTTGGGGACAGATTCTGAAGTGTTATTCACAATATACAATGTCTTAGTGAGTGAATGATCTTGATTTTTATGAGATTATGAGATTATGAGATTATTTATGAATATAAATACTTACCAGTAACATCATATGGCTATTGGATACTTCAGGTGGTCCCTTTCACCCCCACCAAAGTAAGAATATTCATACATCATTCCTGTGGTCTGAGTAACCCACTCTTAAAGTTTTTTGTATGGGAAACTCCAGAATTTCCAAGTCTCTTCCACTGTTTTATTATCTTAATTGATGAAAGTTTCCTTAACTCCTACTTCAACATTTTCTTGCTGAAATTATCTATTGCCCTACCTGCCAGGAATCTCAAGAACAGATTGTAGCAGACTGCTACAAATCGTCGAATCATAGGAAGGTTTGGGTTGGAAGGAACCTTGAAGATCATCTAGTCCAACCTCTGCCATGGGCAGGCATATGTTCCACTAGATCAGGTTGCTCCAAGCCCCATCCAACCTGGCCTGGAACACTGCCAGGGAGGGGGCAGCCACAGCTTCTCTGGGCAACCTGTTCCAGTGCCTCACCACCCTTGTAGTGAAGAGCTTTGTCCCAATATCTAATCTAAATCTCCCATCTTTCAGTTTGAAACCGTTACCCTTTTTCCCATCACTACCCTCTCTGATCAAGAGTCCCTCCTCACCTTTCCTGTAGGCTCCCTTTAAGTACTGATAGGTCACTCTAAGGTCTCCCCAGAGACTTCTCCAGGCTGAACATCCCCAACTCTCTCAGCCTGTCCTCACAGGGGAGCTGCTCCAGCCCCCTGATCATCTTCATGGCCTCCTCTGGACCCACTAGAGCAGGTCCATGTCTTTCACGTGCTGAGGGCCCCAGAGCTGGATTATGTGTAGATTACTATAAGCTGTGCCCCTAAACTATCTTCTGTAGACTAAACAACCTGAATTTATTCAATATTTCTGCTCAGGTCATTTTGCTAGGCCTCTTCTGACCTCCCTTCTTATTTATCTTCTCTGAATTCACTATGCCCAGACCATACCTTTCTTGCAGTGATACGTTCAAAACTGCTTCCAGCACAATATTGGAGTGATGTCTTAAGAGTCTGGAGATAACAGAAGGCATCCTATCACTAAGCACAATTAATAATGTTTATTTTTGATCATTACAAACTACCCTTATGACATACAGAACTGACTAATATAGCCCAGAGAAAATAAATTACATTATCTTGCCCAAAGACCAAAGCAGATACACAATGTCAACCAATTCTTTCAAAGGCATAAGTTAGTTTAACTAGCTTGAAACAAAAATCGATTCAAGCCACTAAGAAATTCCTTCAAATCCAAATAGTTGTTTAAAATGACACAACTGCACAATGACATGCCAAATTAACCCCAGTGACAGTGAGGAGAACATAGTGGACTCAGATAACCATCCTTCAAATGTTTGAAGATAGGCAAGGTGAGACTTACTTTCAGTCATTGCTTTTGTGTTTTTGTAGTGGTGCAGAGTACGAGAAGATATCTTGGCCCAATCACTTGCCAGTTCCATGCATTGTATCAAATTTACCTGACTAATACCAGTCATTTGGTTTTCTCTGCTATTTGTCCCAGGCATTTTGGAAGCCAAGAAACTCTGAGAGATGAAACTCATGATTAAGTTACTATGTCTTATTACCACACACCAGCTGAGCTTTTATACTGCAACATATAGGAGGCAATTTGATTTATCATATAAGGGAAGGGGTTAATTCCAGACGAGAAATTTTAAATTTACTGATGTTAAAGCCTGCGTATAGAAGATACTGCTGCTTAGGCCACAAGTTTAAAGTATAGAGTGAGGACCATTTAAACTGAGGCAATTTTATCAAAAGTCTGAAAAAAGTTTATTTCCTGAAGTTATCCTTCCTCAGTGTTTTTGGTGGCTCACAGGAAACAGCTAAAACATAGCAGCAGACAAATTAGCAAATGAATTTTGGTATTAAAAAACCTAGTATTCATGATGGTTAGTTACAATACCTCCCATTTACTAACATCATTACTGTGACACGTCCTTGTCTAAAATTCAGATACCATCAAAAGGAACACTGTCATCTACTCTTTTCTTAATAGGGCGAATTGTGGAGGCAAGTCGAGCCAATATTATCTCTGAAAGCTGGTGTACCTTTCTTGTCTAAAGAGAGTGCCTGATGCCAGACATTTTCACAATCTATTTTCAAAAAGGTGTGAGAAAGAGTGTTATGAAAAAAACTTTTGAGGAGAGACTCTGCTTGCAGTGAAAAGATAAGAACATTTATTTCTTCGTCTGAAGATAGTTCAAGATACTTCCTTTGGGATGTCTAACCACTTGTCTCCAGATATGTTAGTCCATGTTTTCATCTTAAAAAATCAGTTGGTCAGGAGATGTCCAATAACATGATTAATGACCTACAAGTGAAAACTGTCTGATGAATTTTCAAACTTTTAAAATTTTATATGAGGAAAGGAAAAAAAAAGCATCGTTCCTATCCTGCCCTGCTCTAGTCTAGCAAAGTGTGGGACCAGAAAGCAGCTGCATTTGGAGAATATTCTTTCTCTAAGGAATTTTTATGGGGAATTTTAGTTTAACAGCATGTTATCTTGTTCATGGACCAGTGTGATCAGTATTTCAGCACTGTATGTGACTTATAAGAAATAAGCAACCTCAGAACTGCATTTCCAAAAAATACCCTTACATCAGGGTGTTGTTATGTAAACCAGTGGAGTGGAGACCAGTGCTAGCCATTAAGCAGAGCAATGCAGTTGCACTTACATGTGAGTTATGGGAGTAAAATCTTCTGCTACAAGCCTGTGATCTTTTAAATGTATAGTGGCTCTGCAAAGGGTACACTTTGCCTCTGGAAGCCACAGAGACAGGCTTCCAAGCAAGGCCTGCTGAGATTTATGTGTGCAAATTACAGCAGAGATGGAGAAGTTACACAAAGGGACCTAGAGATTTTAGAAATATGAGCAGGAAACAGTGAAACGAGATTCAGTCTGGAACAGTGGAAAAAACTCATCATCTTATGCCTCTGGAGAGAGGTGTGTAAAGAGGTAATCTGAAACAGGCATTCAGTAAATGGAAGACGTGATATTCAGGTTGCAATAATGGTTGGATGACGATGAGCCATTCCTCTGGTAGTAAAAGAGAGGCAAAGGGAACAACAGTGAGTTCAAATCTGTTTTTGAGAAGTGGCGCAAGGAAACATGACATTATGGCCCAGGGAGAAGGTGCAACACATATGTCACTCAGCCATGTTGCAATGATAATGATCCAAACATGATGTTACAATAAAAAGAATGAAGAGAAATGTTTATTTTCAACAAAAATGATTGAAAAGCAGAAAGTGGCTAGAGAAGAAGTGTCTGAGGAGACAATCAAGAAGCAAGAGGGGGAATAATAATTGCTTGCCCAATGTGGAAAGCTGTTGATACTGTGAAGAAAGAAGAATTATTAAGAATGGTCTAGGGTGACTAGGCAGAAGAAATAGAAGAAAATAAGCAAAGAAAAAAAATTAGGCTGAAGTAATTAACTGTTCTTAATAGAGAAGTCTATTAGACAAAGAAATGATCTCCTAAGAGACATGGCTGTAAGCTCTTTAGTGCAGGCACCATGACTGCTTATATGTTTCCATTGCACCTAGCACAGTTGGGATCCCAACCTTTATTTGTTCCTGTGGGTTCTATTGCAATAGAAATAACAAACAGCAATACTTATGTGCTGTGGTAGAGCCATAGGGGATATGTGCTGAGGCTGAATTCCCCTTTTAGCTACACTCTGCTGAGGTCAGTGGTATTATTTGGGTACAGGCTGGTAGTGTTAACAGGAAAACTTGGCCTGGTTCATCTGCAAAAATAGAATATGTGTGGGTTTTGCTCCTAAATCTACCTACTTATTATTTGTTGTAAAGCCATGCAGGTTAGACATTTTCCAGCTACACAAGGGGGAGTGTTTCATGCCCAAGGAACTCATGTCACAGGGCAGACGTAGAAGTGTAGAGCCAGGGAGTGGAACACTAGCAGGTATTTCCTTAGAGCAATAGAATTTGCTGGAAATCTGCTCCTTGAGGACTTCTGTTCAGGGAGTGAGTACAGCCTTTCCTCCCTATTCACTTGCATTTCAAGTAAGTTCTTGTTCAGAGAATGATTCTTTCTCCCACAGACAGGAGTGAATTTGGAGAGCAGATCCTGAGGTAAACCATTCCAATCCTGCAGAAACAAGGACATTGGGGAACATGCAGACAAGAATCCCTGGCAGTGCTGCAGCTTGGGAGCAATGGGTTGGGGACATTTCTGTAGGTTACATGGAGATGATAGCCTTCACTGACAATAACGGTACTTTCTGGTCTAAAGTGCTGAGGGGATGCCTTGCTTTTCTCTGAGTGGACCGTATTATTATTATTATTATTATTATTATTATTATTATTATTATTATTATTACTACCACTACTACTACTACTACTACTACTGTTTTAATGGCTGAAAGCAAAGAAGAGCTGGGGCTTGTCAGAAAACTGAGCAATTGATGAGAAAGCAATTCATGACAGCAGTCCAATTCTAATAATTTCCTGTCTTGTTTTGCTGGTACTGCACTGTACTTTAGCAAAATGACTGAAGTAAGTGATTCATTTTCAGTCAGTTTTATCCCTGACTCTTGTGCATCTGAGAAAGACCCAGCAGTGGGGTTGGCAGATAAAGTGGAAAGCAAGACAGGAACTACCATTATGAAATGCAAAAAGTCAATTTGAATGTCAACAGCAAAGGCAGGGGACACAAGATTTAAAAAGCTCCAGTTTGAGAAAATGAGGGCACCACATTGTGTGTATCCCTGACTAACTGCTCATGCTTCAAGCTTTAGAAGAATGCTACAGTTAGATGTTTTTTTCATTACACATTGGTTTTCGTTATTTTAGACTACAGGACTCCCCAAGCTTCTTTCAGATGCTACATAGGTCAGAAGAAAATGCTGCCCAAAACCACGAAGTTTATGAAGATCCAAACTTATTTGCATAAGTTTTCTCATTTGGATGGGAGAAAACCGCACTTTGTCACTATTTAGGGAGAAAGACCAGCTGCAGTATCACAGAATCACAGAATGACAGAACGGTAGGAGTTGGAAGGGACCTCTGGAGATCATCTGGTCCGACTCCCCTGCCAAAGCAGGTTCGCCTAGAGCAGGAATGCGTCCAGACAGGTTTTGAATATCTCCGGAGAAGGAGACTCCACAACCCCCCTGGGCAGCCTGTTCCAGTGCTTTGCCACCCTCAGAGTAAAGAAGTTTTTCCTCATGTTCAAGCAGAACTTCCTGTGCTCCAGTTTGTGCCCATTGCCCCTTGTCCTGTCACTGGGCACCACTGACAAGAGCCCGGCCCCATCCTCTTGACACCCACCCTCTAGATATTTATAAGCATTGATAAGGTCCCCTCTCAGTCTTCTCTTCTCCAGGCTAAAGAGCCCCAGGTCTCTCAGCCTTTCCTTGTAGCAGAAGTGCTCCAGCCCCATAATCGTATTCATAGCCCTCCGCTGGACTGTCTCCAATAGCTCCCTGTCCTTCTTGAACTGAGGAGCCCAGGACTGGACACAGCACTCCAGGTGTGGCCTCACCAGGGCAGAGTAGAGGGTGAGGAGACCCTCCCTCGACCTGCTGGCCACACTGTTCTTCATGCACTCCAGGATGCCATTGGCCTTCTTGACCACAAAGGCACATTTTTGGCTCAAGGTCATCCCGTTATCCACCAAAACTCCCAGGTCCCTCTCTGCAGAGCTTCTCTCCAGCAGGTCAACCCTCAGCCTGTACTGGTACATGGGGTTATTCCTCCCCAGGTGCAGGTCTCTACACTTGCCCCTGTTAAACTTCATTTGGTTCCTCTCCACCCAGCTCTCCAGCCTGTCCAGATCTTGCTGAACGGCAGCACAGCCTTCCGCTGTGTCTGCTACTCCTCCCAGCTTTGTATCATCAGCAAATTTGCTATGGATACACTGTCTCTTAATACAGTATAGTATTATATAATACCCTTCTCTTCTAAAACTTTCTTTAATAGGAATATTTCTGTACAAAAAGGAAAGGAGAATTGTTATCTCACTTTTTGAGGCTGTAAAATCAATGAATGGAGACATAAAGTAACTTGCCTAGATTACAGGAGCCATGGGACACAGCTACCACTAAGCTTCAATGTATTTAATAAATCACAAAAAAGAACAAGAAATGGGGCTAAGGTTGATCGCTAAAGCCTACAAAGTTCTCTGCATATCATTTAGCTCAGTTAATGTTGTGACACTGAAGAGATGCAACACATTTAGTGACCTGCCTTGGGAAGAGACAAATATGTACAGTTCATTGATTAAATACAGTGGTTTTACCATTAATGTCGAAACCAAGACCAAAGTGTCCATCTTTATTCCTGACTCGGAGACAATACTCTGGCTCCCAGGTTTCCAAATCAGTTGCCGCATGACCATAAATAAGTAGTTTACAAGTTTTTTTGTCTCTGTTTATCTATGTCCCACAAGGACCCTTCCCATAGGGTGCTGCCACTCAGTAGTTTTCAAGCTCTAATTTCTTTCCTGACACCAGCTCTGTGTTTCTATCATTTCCTCTCACCCTCTGAGGAAAACAGACACTGTAGAGGTATGACTCATCCACATTTGAGATGTCTGTTTTAGGATGAGGTGAGTCATGCTTGTTTCTTTCCATTGACTATAAAGGGAGACAAGGGTGACTAATCGAGATGGAGATGTCTGCAGTGCAGACATCTAATGTTAAGTGAGATGAAAGGCACTCTCAGAGCCAGCTCAAGTCTGACAGGAACAGTAACAGCCAGCTGGGTCCAGCAGAGCTTTGGCTTTGGCACAGCACTGTATGAAAGCGTATTTCTTCCAAGACCAGTCCAAGAACAAATAGCCACCTTCTGGTGGTGCTCAGAGCCCAGGTTAATTAGCACAGAGGATATAAGCTGGCCCCCTGCAGAACTAGGGTATCTCTGCATGTTTCTCTTTAATTAAGTAGTTCTGGGAAGTTTGATACAGAGACAAGACGTAGTAACTTAGGTTTAGCGTGATCTTCGTGCTCAAGCATAGCATTGAACTTGCTGTGCACGAGCTGGCTCCATGCAGGGCTCCTTGTGGATGTCTTCTTTCCAAGTTTCTAAAGCAGCAGTGATGGTCTATGCATTTCCACAACAAAATCCCTGTGCTAGTCAAACTTGCTTTGTGAGTCTGTAGAGAGATGACGGAACTGGGTTTGAGGCAACAGGCTTAGGTCTGGTGGCATTAATGCTTTTAAGGCTATTTTCTCTGTTGTCTACATTATGCTAGACCTTATTATTTGAAGGAAGTACCTCTTTGAACAGGCTCAATGGTCCATTTTTGTGACCACCCCAATGCATATGAAGAAATACCATGGGTAACTCAGACACAAACAGCATATTACTTTCTACATGGAACCCAAGAAAGTTTAAAGTAGACCCTTTCAGTCTGGAATAAAATTATTGAGATTGTGTCTTGACTAAGCCATACTCGTATCTGATGTATTCTTAGAGTCCACAGACTTTCTAGCTCGACTAAAGACTTGCAAAACATGCTGGAAGTGATCATAGCCTTGTTTTCCCAATTCTGTAGTTAATGGACTACTGACTTTCCCCTTTTACCTGTACACAATTTAGTGCTGAAAGTGGGCAAGTTGAACTCTCAGTGATACCAGAGCATCACTGAATTAAGAGAAAATCTTACTTCCAGTTCCAGAGAACTCATTTGGTTCCTGAAATTGTCTCTGCTGTGACACCCCATCTCAATCAAGCTTTTGAGGGAACTGTGAAATCCACAAATAAAATTTACAAGGAAAAAAACCCCAAATCATTACAAAATAATTCTAATTCATATAAAATACATGCCCCTATGCTCAGCAACAGTAAATCCCAATTCTCAACTATCACTCTGTGGAGGTTATTTTCCAACACTGTTAGTGCTTAAACAAATAACTCTCCCAAGAGTGAACACTGAGTTTTGAATAGGTGATAAAACTAAAATCTCCCCCATGTACTTTGTTCTGAATCTGGAGCTGGATCATTAATTGTACCATAAATGTGCCAAAACCCAGCATGAATAAGGTTCTGCTTTTTCTGCCACTTTTGTATTAATTGGTTATTGAAAACCCAAACCTATGAAGCTTAATTTTCTTAGGTATTTAGCTACCAAACACTTTCAGAGAGGGTTGGTCAACCAAGATGTGTCTTCTCTCCTTCCCCTTTATTTATTAAGTTTGTGAGCAAAATAGAGGGCAAATTGTGTTTTCAATAAAAATAATATTTACATAAATGTTTTATTCCTATAGAAGGGTCTTAATGAAAAACACATTTTTCACTGGAAGCAACATTTCAAATGAAAATATACACAGAATAGATGTGTTGTTACACCGAGTTAAGTCTGAGCACAGAGGAAAATGAATGATTGCTTTTGTAGTATGAGGGGAAGAACTGAAAGAGCAACAGGGGAGCCAGAATAGTAATCAATGGAAGCGATGACTAAGCCAGTTTTATTTCCAGCAATAAAGGTAGAGGGAGAAACAAAGACACATTTAGGAGATATTAAACAGGCATAAGCGACAGGATTTGGAGTCTGAATATGGAGTTCTTCCTTAAGAACAAACTGGCTTTTGAATTAAACCATCCATCAGTGTGGTGTCTTCAAAGGAAATGAAGTAAAAGCTGTTTCATATGTATCTTCCCACTAACAAAATTATAGAACATTATAATCCAGGAAACAGATCGTCCGCTGACAGATCAGTTATGAGAAGAGTTTCCAATAGCACTGACTATGGTCAAGGAAAGAAAACATATGTTTGGCTTCACCCATCCATCACAGAAAAAGAACTAAATAACCCTCAATGTGATAATAACTTAGTAGCTCCAAGTTTTAATGTATTTGTTCTCGTCATCATGAAGTTGAAAGTGCTATTTATTATCCCTGATTTACAAGAGAGAGCTTAAACACACTTAAAATAGGTTTTTAATTCCCACGGAGTTCAGATCTTTTGAGGATCTGGGGCTATAGATCTTCATGGTGCAATGAAGCACAGCACAGAGAGATCTGAATCATTGCCAGCTGAGCCTGCTTGTAAGCAGGGCTTATTAGCGTGGGCATAGCACCATCCTAATGCTGTGATTTTGCTTCCAGCCCTGAAATAGAGCTCCTGCATCGTGTGGCATTGGTTGTTGTTTTTTGTTTTTTCATGGGCACACCAGCTCAGAATAATTCTAACTTGGACAGCGCTGTGCTCCATTAAGCAGTGTAGATATAAATATCTTTGCATTGGTCACCAATTGGTTCCCCAGCATACAGCAAGACTGAATCCATCTTTATGGCTCTGACACTATTATCCTAATTGATGGACTACTTGTCTCTAAGGAGCTGGGTAGATAGTTCTTTTGGCTTTATCAGGTTTATCTATATGTTTGCTGAGAGATAAGCATTCTCAGATGCTTTCTAGAATTGGGGCTGAGACGTTAGTACAAAGAGGCACTCCGGGGAAACAAGACAAAAATACTTGCAGAATTTCTAGTCAAATGGCATTCTCAATACCATTAAAAAAAAAAAAAAAAAAAAAAAAAAAAAAAAAGTAAACCTCCCCATTTTCTGTTCTCCTTTCTAAAAAACTTGTGAGTAGCTCTAGTCAGGGATTCTAGAAAACCATTTCAGCTGAGAACAAGACATTAGGCAGGAGTCAAACTTCACATTGAAGCCCTTAGTAATCAACAACTGACTTGAGCGTTAATGGACTAACTTTTCCATTAGGTAACAGCCAATAGATTGCTGCAGTCTTATATTGTCTCTGTGTTCCAATGTCCTAGTTTTCTCCAACCACTAATTTAAAATGCTTTTCACTGTTGCAAAGAGCGTAGTTAACTGCTAAAGAACAATTTTATTGCCCTAAAACAGTAATATATTTGCATTCATTACTACGAGTCTTAAACCCTATTACTGATATAAAAGAGAGGATAATAATGTGAAGGGTTTGAAGGGCATTAGATAATAGTCTGAAAAGGGTTCTGAAATGCCTGAAGTATCAGACATAAAATAGGAATGATAAACAAGTTCATTATTTGTTAGTGACGGTTATGCTGGAGGGAACATTTTTAATATTTTTGTTTCATTTTTTGAAGTTTTATGGAGAATATATTTCAGTCTTAAGCTGAGCATAAATTAAACATGTTTTACCCAGCTGTTCAGTTAAGAAATAGCAAGAACTAATGAGCTGTATAGTGCGGTAAAGCTCTTAAGCCGAAGTGAAAGAACTCTATATGGCTATCTACGAAGTATAAAAGAGAGAAAAGTCCACTTCCCATAGCCATTTACTCTTCACACGTTTGGGTTGAGCTCAGCTCTATACCGCCTTGAGACATATGTGATTAGCAGACACAATCCTGTCTTGACTGTTTGGCAACCGTAAACAAAAAATGTAACTATAACATGAAGGGATAAATAGATATTTATTAAATAAAAAATACATTTCCAAATCCTTCATTCTGATAGGTTTTAGATCAGTTGTTCAGTGCCTGATTTTTTAAGCCCTGACCAGCTATTACTCTTAGAGGCTTTGTTAAAGGTAGAGCTGCTCAGCTTCTCCGGAAATCAAGCCTGTGAGGGTATCTATGTTGTTGAGCAGCTTGTGCCTGAAGACAGTATTTCCTTTGGATCAACTTAGCAGAGATTGGTGGGTTTTAGATCATGTTTGAAATCGAACCTAGTTAGACAGAAATTCCTCTTCCTTAATTGAAATTTACTTCCTCAAATATTGGCTGATTCACTTGCTTTAGCAGTACTCATGAAAGTTTGGGGTTTCCACACAAAGTACTTTAAAAGTAAGAGAAAACACAAAGACCAATCTGCTCCTACTTGTAGTGAAAAATAGACATATTCATTGCTTTACTAATTACAGTGTGAATGGTTAAATTCTGCTCATTTTATTCTCTCTAGCAGTTGAGATTGAAAAGCTATCTAAGCTATTTCCTTAACCTATTGCACAGTATCACTTCTCAAATGGTAACAGCTTCAAAATCAATAGCTCATCCAATCCTTACATATTCCAAGGTTTTGAAACTGTAAACACTCAGCAAAGCCTAGCTTTTCAGCTCCTCCTGGGAAAATATTGAAAAGACAAGTTTACAAGAGCAGTTCTTCTTGAAGGATGCTCTGTAGAGATGGGCATTTTTTTGATTAATTCGTCTTGAGATTAGATACCAAGAGTGTCACCATTATAAATCTAAATGGAACTAGATGTTTTGTAAAGTGGTTGCAAGGATGTACTCCATTTCTATTCTCATCCTTAAATATGAAGAATAAACTCACATTTTAGTGTGTGCGTGTAGTTTTTGCGTATCTGATTTAGCTTTGCAAGTTTGATTTACCCCCAGAGTTTCCATGATAACTTACAACGGGATCTACCTGTGTCTGCCTATGAGTTTTAGATATCATCACATCTATTTCTCCATGATTATCATCATTATCATGATGATGATGATGATCATCATCGTCTTCATCATCATTCCTGTTATTACCATTGCAGTTGTCATTGTCGTTAAAGTATCCTCATCCCAAAACAAAACAGTTATCAGCATAAATAAAGCATAAATAAATGCTTAGTTGTTGCCAGACCTAAATTTTAGACTCCTTTTTATAAAAGGAATTCACCTGACA
Source organism: Leptosomus discolor (assembly GCF_034619465.1). Taxonomy (NCBI): domain Eukaryota; kingdom Metazoa; phylum Chordata; class Aves; order Leptosomiformes; family Leptosomidae; genus Leptosomus; species Leptosomus discolor. The sequence goes on along the minus strand of NC_141419.1, from coordinate 88,565,693 downwards.
TGGTTTATAAATCCATTTTAGAATAAGATGAATCTTTCCCTAGGAAGCTTAGAGATAGAGGTCTCCACTGTAGATGGTTCTGCTGGATGGCAGGAATCCCACCCATCAGTTGTAGGTGACAGTCTGTTTCCAAAGCAAACTCAGGCACCTTTTTTAATAAACCCCATACAACACCCCCAAGAAGTTCTTTATAATGTTATCAGGATGCAGAAACTTGTATTTCTGATTTCATAAATTGCACCACATAGATCTTTGGGTTGTCACGGAACAGCCCTGTGAATTTGTAGTTCTATGACCAACAATGAGAAAAGGAAGTTATGCAGGACCACCCTCTTCCTTTAAAATAACTAGCCATACAGTGAAGGTTATTGTGAATTGTGGTGAAAGAAAAAGATAGATAGGGAGAAAAAGAAAAGAAGGAAAAGGAAAAGGAAAAGGAAAAGAGAAAGATGAAAAATAAAGAATATAAGCAAAAAAAGTAAAAAGATAAAAAAACTGATAATGAATTTCCCAGGTAATTTTTATTCAGCTGTGTTAGAGCCTCTGCGGCCACCAATCTGCACTGTGTTCTGTGTTTTAGAGGCTTGAGGGGGTGCTTTGGCTTTATTCAAGTCAAGACTGTTTTCAAAAATCATTAACAGGACCAAAGAAAACTATTTAGATAGAGGTAGAGTAGAAACAAACCAATCCAAAGTTTCCATAAAGATGAGTCAAAGTTTGTATTACTATAACATTGCAGTTCTAGTGCATTTCTGTTTTCTTCAGACCTAGCACTGATTTTTATCTTTATTAACTGAAAATTAGTTTTGTCATTACATAAGGTGAATGAAGGAGCAGCTGTAAATGATGTGCATACAACACTACAGTTGTGGCGGGAGCAGAGTTGTCCTCGGGTGAGTCTTCTGCTGAACTGTTCGTGTTAACCAGCCTCACTGTAATCATGATCAGGTCCGTATTGTTATATAACTCCTTTAAAAGGACAAAATATAAGATTCAAACATCCCTGAGAAATCAGTCCGTTTCTCAAGACAGGGTACCAGGGGATAAAACGTGTGCGATGTGGTCATGCTACATAACATGGTAGGACTGAGGTTAACACAGTCGTAGATGGATCACCCAGTCTGCAGAGAGTGATTCCTCATAAATCATTATGAAAAATAGACTGACTGTGCCAGTTCATAAATTCAAGGCAAGCATCTATTTCCATAAGGCCCAAGCAGACAGACACTGTTAGGGATGCAAACATGCCACCACCACATGCAGTAGTTAATGTGTTAGCATTTTAACAAATTGAGCCACTTCACTGGCCTATTTATCAGTTCAAGCTATTTAGAAATGTTGCTACCATATGTTGTCCATTGAAATGAATGCTAAACACTGCATTTATAAATGGTAATTTATGACTCATAAACGTCTCTGCTATTAGAGTCATTCTGCCACTGTGAATGGAATTGATAGCAGTTTCTGCACTTCATGTTTTGTTTTTTCACTCCCCTCATTTCAGGGATATTGTTGATATTAAAGCTTTAGTGCCGCATAGAGGATGTTATTTAAAAGACTGCATGTATCAGAGAGAGGTTATTTTTGTGTGCTATCCACCCTGTAAATTGATTTCAGCTTCCGAGTAAACTTTTAGGACTAAATATCCGAAGAGGACCTCTGGAATATGCAAAGTGATCGAACAGTATTCAGTTAGAAAAAATCTGTTTTAAAAACCAAATAAGCAAGCAAATGAGCTCCCAGTTTCCCTTCTCCTCCCCCTCCCTGCAAACCCTTCTGCCAATCTATATTTACCTCAGTACAGAGAAGTTAGGCCTGAAGTTACATCCTCTTAAACCCCTCTCATGACAGAATGCAAATGCTCAAGCGGATTTGCCTAAATGGTTGTGTTGCTTCTCAGCCAGTGAATTAATTTTGGTCAAAATTCTTGACTGGATCTTCTAAATACACTTTATGAAAATGTTACCTGTGTACTTTCCTAATGATACACCCTCATAGCATGTCTTGTTGAAAATGGAACTTATCAGAAAAGGTCATTTTTATCAATTAAGTTGATTGCAAGTTCCAAGGTGACTTTTAGAACTAAATTTTAAGAGAGAGGCTTTGGAGTGCCACCCCGAAGTGGAAATCATCTCTAAGTTTTATGCATCCAGAAGTCTGGTGAATATAATTTCCCACCATGGAAAAGTCCTTGACAGATCGGTTCATCCTGTTTATCTCAGATAGATCTTCACATGGCACGAGTTGCTCTCAAGAAGTGACTAAAGAAGGAGCCATATGTGTCAATTTAGATCAGATCCAGATACTTTTTTTTTTTAAGTAGCTCAAATTGGGTAGGTGGAATTTCAGCCCGGGAAAATACTCATTCATGTACCTAATGCTTCTGTACAAACATTCAAAGGCATCCAAGGAAATTAGATTCGTGTCTAGAAGGACTGTCTGAAAATGTGTCAGCTGTTCACAAATACAAATCTGATACATGTGAACACAGATACACAGCTTACTATAGGTTTTGAAAATTTCCCCAAAATATAGGGATGATTTCTGGAAAGCTGCCTGTGTTACCTAGACTGAGTAAATACGTACCATTGTGATTATTTCACCAGTCTGTTGTGAGACAACCCTGACCAAAACAGGCCATACTGCATTGATAGAAATGGTTCTGTTTTAGTGTTGAAAGATGTATTTTGCACATAAGATAGTTCCCAGTCTCCATGGGATTGTGCCTCTGATCAAGTAATATCAGTGTAAAGCATCCAACCAGCATCTTGATGAAGGAACATTATCTACACCTCGATACTGAAAGTGTTTCGGGGCAGTCATCTGTTAGAAAAACTTATCCCACTCCACTCAGTGCTTGTCAGGCCACACCTGGAATTCTGTGTTCAATTTTGGTCCCTGTTACACGAAAAATGATGTGGACAGACTGGAGAGGGTCCAGAGAAGGGGCACAAAGATGATCCAAGGACTAGGAAGCCTGCCCTGTGAGGAAAGGCTGAGAGAACTGGGTTTGCTCAGCCTTGAGAAAAGAAGTCTCAGGGGAGACCTTACCACTGTGTTTCAGTATTCAAACAGTGGCTACAAAGAAGATGGAGACTCCCTTCTTACAAGGAGTCACATGGAAAGATGAGGGGTGATGGGCACAAGTTACTGCTGGGGAGATTCTGATTGGACACAAGAGGAAAATTTTTCATAATGGCAACAATTGGCAATTGGAATAGTCTCCTTAGGGAAGTGGTGGAGTCCCTGACATTGGACACCTTTAAAATTCAGCTGAACAGGTTCTGGGCCATCTTGACTAGACTGTGCTTTTGCCAAGAATGTTTGGCCCATATGATCCTTGAGGTCCCTTCCAACCTGGTGTCCTATGATTCTAAAGAGCTACTCATGTAAATTTTCTTTTCTTTGGCTGAATATCTAGGCAGGCTGAGTTACGATGGATAACAGCAGATTTGATCTTTTGAGTCCTTTTTCAAATATGGCCTGTGTGACTACAGGCAAGTCATTTGGTCCACCATATTTTATTCAGTTGTGGGACAGAGATAATAATTCATTCTTATCTCAAAGAGGCTGTGAAGAAAAAGTCTGTACCCGAGTGTGACACACCCAAATACACATATCAGTTTAAAAAGTTCTCAGTTTAAGGATTTTGGTAATATTGTCTCAAAAACAGTTGGTTTAAGATCTTGAAAACTCTTTCCATGTCTAGAATAATCACTTCAAGTAGTCTCTATTATTAAAAAGAAATTTAAAAAGATCAGATCTACTTTTAGGGGCTGCAAAGTACATAAGGTGTTGAAAACCAGGCTTTATTAAAAACAGGATGTGTGGAACAGGTAAAACGAAAAGCAGCTATTAAAGGGATGTGTTATCAGTGACAATAATGCTAAGAAGTCACATTGCAGCATTTGCAGGGAAACATCTTTGAAATATCATCTACAAACATTAATTAGACTTAAAAATTAGACCTTCCCTGCAAACAACACAATATTTATCAGTGGAACACAAAGAAACAAAATGACTTCATCAGCGTGCTGACTTTTGGATGGCAAAATCCAGAGCAGAAGGCAAGTCTGGAACTCCTTCTTGCCCAATTTTAACAAGCGTTTTGGGACATTATATGCCATGCTTCTGGCTTGTGCTGTGAGTGTTATGGCTTTTACAGCTGACATGGAGTCCTGTGTGGTCAGCAGACGAGTGAGAGTGTTGAAGGAAATGGAATTGGTATCACACAGTTTTATTTCCTCTTTTAAAGTATTGTTAATTGTTCTGTGGAAATGCCAGTTTGGGGTTGTTTCTTCAGTTTTTCAGGAAACCTTTGCTGCTTTAACCCCATCTGAAAGTAAATGGCTTTTCTGAATTCTTGACAAAAATAAAAAATAAAAAGTTGGGATTCCCACTGAAATGTTTCCTTTAAAGTCTATGTTTTATTTATTTTTTACTCAAAACAACGTCTGTTTATTTGTTTGTTTTAACACTTAGGAACTGCCAAAACAATTCATTTATTTATTTTGCAAAGGCTAAATTAAATCCAGACTCAAGAGCTTGACTTTCAGAAGTGTGGGTCACTTACTGTTCTGGCTAAGGTAAAAATCACGTTCATGAACTCAACGCCTCTCACTCAGAAAAGTTTGACTTTGTTTTAATAAGTCCATTAAAATATTTGCATCCAATGACTGAAAAATAAAGTCACTTTTTAAAGAACCAATTAGAAGTCTGATCTGTTCTGTATTGCTAAATTCAAGCATCAATCCTTTACAGCCAGTGTGATTTTCATTCAAAATCAATAAAAATTAAAACCAACAGATGGCAGGTGTTAAAGAATGTTTTCTGGCAAAGGAATTGTTTTTCAGCTGAATAGAAAGATTGGAGACCTTATTTATATTACTTCTAACTTGGACCTGCTCTTAGAGAACTTCTGTATTTCAGCTGCCTTCTGTGGTCCTTTCCCATTTGGAACTAATATCTGTGAGGAGGAAAGAATATTATTGTATGTTGAAATGGGGTCAAATACTGAAGCATAACAATTCCAGTGCAATTCAGGATTTTTTTTATGCTCAGTGTTTTATGTTAATTCTTCTAGTGATAACACCGTGTAAAAAATATAGAGTACATATTAGATATTAGATTTTCAAAGTTAAATTCTGTTTCATTCTGAAAAGGATGACAAAGAATTTAACATATACAGTTTCAGTATGTTACAGTGACTTCTGGTGTCTAATAAAGTCAATAGGGAGAAATGGGTGTTTGAAAAGAATTATTAATTTGATCTATTTTCAGTGTCCAGAGAGGATGAGGTAGTCTGCTTCTTCCTAAACTGGCAGCAATTGGAACCAAAGGTGACTAACACAGGCATATAGATCTGGAGTTTAATCTTTTTTCTTTTAATAAACTGAATCCCAGAAAAAAGAAATGTTTCGCATCCTTGATGTTTGTCACAATAGCCATATGTAACAGAAGCATCTAGGGGAAGATGGAAAAAACAAACTTCTTTTTTGGCATTATATAAAAATCCACGAAAGTAGAATCTGACCTTAAAAATGAATAAACAGTAAATAAATAATAATAAATAATAAAATAATAGAAAAGAACAGAAAAGAACACGCCATGACTGGAATATGAGTGTTAATGAATTTTCCTTAAAATACTGCTACTTAAAAAATTATCTACCTATTTTAGAGACAGGTATAAGCTTCAGGGCAGCTGTCATGGAAGAGCCATCCAGTAGACTGACTGTGTAAACGGTAGTCTGCGCAGAAAAGAAGGCACCCACTCAAACCTGTACCATAAGAGTTTCCAGAATGCTATTGGTAACTCCACAGGGAACCGCTGCTGTGCTGACAAATTTTAAGGTATATACACAGGCTTCTAAATATGGATTTACAAGTTTAATTTTAGGGATGTTTTGTTTCAACCTGTCTTTTGAATACCAGCAGGATGCTGATGTAGTATTGACTTTGTTTCCACAACCAACAGAATAAAGTATTTTTTATTTTTTTTACCATTTCTGTTAACAATTAAGTACACAGTGATCTGTAAATATTTTCTGCTATTAATGCTAATTTTCCAATACAATTGCTCCTTATAATAGTTTTATTAAATGGAAAGAATTTGTGGCAGCCAGAAAATGAAAGAGAACACATTGTTATAACTTTTCAAGTAAGTATTTCTCACTGTTGTCTGATTTTGAAATAACTGATATTATCAATTTTCAAAAGCTGAAACTATGTTTCAAGGTTGCACCAAATTTCTAAACTGTGAAGGCAAAGATCTGTCCCACATCAATCTAATTTGCCCCTGAGGCAAACACTGGCATTCCAGAAGCTTATTTTATTCTTTTTGAAGGACCTCTTGCTAGTTATATAAGTAGTTATTCTAGTCCATCTGGCCATTGTCACCAACAATTACTGGAAACCAGAAACAAAGGGAAGGGCTATAAGACTAGGCAAGCTCCTACTGAGACTTTCCTCAACGTGTCAAACTCTGTAAGAAACTCAGAAACTTCAGAGCTAGACATTTGTATTTTACAGACATGTTTTTTTTCAGTACTTTGGGGAGCCCAGCCTCCCCTTGAGCTGACATCAACTTGTAGCACAAGCAGCACCCCATGGCATCCTAACTGCATGTTGTGCAAAGACGAAATCACCCTTGTTTCTTCAAAACGTGCCCTCTGACAGTCTCTTTTGATACCCTTACTTCTTGCATTAGAAGGTAGAGTAGATGTCTTTCCTCACTCCCCCTCTCCATGCCATTCACAGCTTTGTAGTCCTCTGTGTTTGTTCCCCTCTGCTGCCACTCTCCAGGCTGAAGATTCCTATATACATCACTGACTCCATACAAGAAAACCATTCTCCACTTTCCACCTGTCTGACCACTGTTCTCTGACCCTTCTTGTTTGAGACACTGAGTAATGAGATTTCAGGGCACAGAAGCAATGATGCTAATCCAGCACAACAATTCCTGGAGGTCTTGCTAAAGTCAAGTCCTGTTGATTTATTCCCGACAGCCAGCAGGATTTTTATTGCAGATGTTTTCAGTTTAGGGGTTGTTGTTATACCCACTGGAAAACCATTTCACAGACAAATACGCCCCTGTGTTAGAACTTTTTCCCCAAAACTCCCTTATTTGCTTCACTTCAATAAGAAAAGCTAACACCAAGGAAACAAAACTTATAAAGTAGAACACAATTTTCCTTCTTAGTTATAGCCTTGTCTCTCTATCTCTGGGAGAATGAGAAGCTGAAGTGTTTCTTTCTACCCAAAGATGTCTACTCTTTCTTGGGGCTGGAGGCCACATCAGACAATCACAACTGTTTCCTCTGCGTCGGTTGTTTTATTCTTTCTTGGCTAAAGAAAAATGGCTATATCTGAACCACAAAAGGATATCTCTATTTGTAGTCTTGTTACAATACTTAAGTTTGACTGCTAAATACAACAAGAACCAGTAACAGAGACCTTTAACATGCTAAAGATGCACTGATATTATGAACTTGTCCACTGGCAGATAGTTAGTTAGTATACCAATAGATGTAGACATAAAAGAACAATTAATTTTGGCTTTGAAAGGTACGGAAATGGAGGAGGTCCCAAAAGCCACTGGTAAAAGCTGGAGTTTAGACATAAAATAGAGACATTTACATAGGAGTGAGTAATTTTCTTTACAGTCTTTTTGCTTTCTTTATAGTTGCAAAGTCCATACACACTTGTAGGGCACAAGCCATAGATTCAGACATATTGGAAGGGACTTCTGGAAATCTCTAATCCAAATCCTCCCTCAAAGAACAACCAATTAAATGAGGTTGCTCAGTGCCTTGCCCTGTTGAGCTTTGAATATCTCCAGCAAAAGACATTTCACCATCTGTACAACCTGTTAAATGTTTGATTGCCCTCATCACCATCCAGAATTTTTTCCTAATATATAACTAAAATTTTCCACATCCAGCTTGCATCTGTTACCCCCACCCCTACCTCAGTGCACCTTCAGGAATTCTGACTTCACCTTTCCTACATTCTTGCATCATGTAGTTGCAGATAACAGGAAGACCCAGCTCGGTCTTCTTTTAAAGCTAAATAAACCCAATTTCCCACCTTCTCCTTACATCTCCCGAAATCTACTCCCTTAATCATCTCCTGCTCACACAGCCCAGAGTGCAGCTGGCCACCTTCACTGCATGGGCACACTGCTCACTCCTACATCAGCTATTTTGGTGCAAAGCTGCTTTCTATTCAGTCAGCACCTCCCATCCTGACAACTAAATAGACTGAGACAGATTGCTCCTACAAGCAGATATATTTCTCCGTAGACTGTAGAGGGAATCTAAAGTGATTAGCTCAAGTATAGCTACCTACACTGAAGGTGCCAAAACTTAGGTAAGAAGCATGTGTTCATAGACTCTTCGAAATTCTTGCACTTGATTGACAATAAGTTCAATTCACTGGAAGAGATGTTAATATTGTTAGGTTGGAATTATGGAGAGATATCGTAGACGGACATCAAGGAACAAGAAGACATAAAAGCATCAGGAAAGACTGCCCTCCTTGAGCTCTAGATTTGATTTATCTCTGGTCATTAAATTGCTTCCTAGGAACTTAACACAGGGATAAGATTCCAAGAAGAGTAGATTATCTTGCCTGCTATTTGACTGTTTCATTCTAGGCTTGTAAATGAAACATATTACACTTAGAATATGCATAGATTCCTATCACTGATTTTTTGTCTCTTTTCTCTTAGGAGAGAAACCTGCTTATGTGACACCGACATCAAAACTAAGGAGTAAATTAGGGAGAAATAATGAAACAGTATTTTATTTTTTTTTTACTGTCAATTTCCCCTCCCCGTTTTCCTGAAATTATTGCAAACTTCTTTTTGTTTTCCTTCAGTTCCTGGCCCAGAACCAAAGAGGAGAGCACTGAGGAAAGGCAGCCCACTTCCTATTGAAAGCAGCTGGTTTAAGAACAGTCAGACAATTTGCCATCGTAAACATCCACCCAACCCTTTTGTGACGTTTATTTTCTTTCATTCAAAATTGCTCTATGATTTCATAATGGTATAGTGATAATGGCAGAACAACAACCTTTTTTACATATTCAGCAGGTTCCTACCTAGCAAAAAACATCTTACACATCAGTTAAAGAGATAGGCATATATTTTCAGTGAAAGATTTTTCCTCCATCTGTTCAGATGGTATGTTTTCCAACTAAGCTATCACCAAGCTTCGTAGCTTAGGAAAAAATAAAAGATGCATTTAAAAAAAAAAAATCAGCATCGCTTTGGGACTTAGCTGTGGAACAGATGACTTTTTGCTTAACACAGGAGAAGAGCTGTGTGGGATGTGTCAGCTTTACAACAAAGTGGTCACTTCTTTGGTTTGGATTAAGACACTCTTTCTTGCTTCTGAATGTAGAACAAGAACAGAAGTTATAAAGCTCACTCCTCATGATGAAATGAAAGGCCACAGAAGCTTTTACACAGCTTTGCTAGAGCAGGGTGAGTAATGGGGACAGAATAGTGCAAACAAAGTCTCAAATAGGTGTACATCATTGTCACAGATATGTTTCTACCACCAACGCTAGAGCCAGTCCTGGAGTCAGAGGTGAAGAGCAGACAACCTGATCTAGGACTGCGTGGGCCAGGTCAGGTCTGTAGGAGTATTGCTGCACCAATAAACATGGCAGCTGCACTCCAGGAACTCAGTTGTAAGGGGTTCGGTATCTATTTGATTTGCGGGTAGCTTAGGGGACAGAGAAACAGGCAGAAAAAGACAGATTTGGGCAAGGGACAACAGTACAAAGTCCCAGATCTGCAAATATAAATAAGCTGTATCCTGAACTGGCAGTTTAGCAGCAACAGGATTCCAGAAGTTGGGACTTTTCCCTCTAGCGAAGGTATTTGAAGGTTCGGTGTTCAAAATTAAGTTAGTTCTCCAAAACTTCTACAATCAGTGGAGAAAAACAGCTCCAGGAATTATTCATCTTGTTTAAGGACAGACATCAGAGATGGGTCAAACAATACACTGTCTGGCATATTCTGTCTCTTCAGTTGGATAAAAAGGGCCCTGCTCAGAAACGGGGTCTAGTTGAAACCATCATGTGAATACTCAATTGATCTACAACAGCCAAAAGTTTTTTTTTCCATGGGTGTGCATAAGTACTCTCATGAGTGCTCTTGGTCTGTGTTTGCTTAGACTCTGAGAGGGAACTGTTTTGTAAGGGATGGATCCCTAAGTCTTTTGAGAAACTGCAGGTCCAAGATCACTCACTGCTTGAAGAATGGAACTGACTTGAACGGTTTGATCACTAAAACGTACCCAGGAAGGAAGCAGTTGTTCTCTATTCAGAAAACCAGTGGGTATCCAAACATTCAGAATTTGCCACCTTGTGAGGATCTGGACCTTGTTCACTTACTGACCTTAAACTCATATCTAGAGTCCCTCATGCCCACTTTAAGTCACCCACAGAAAATCAGTTGCAGTTTGGGCAGTATGCTAATGCTAGGTACTCAGTGAAAGTACACATCAAGCTCAGCAAGAATTAGCTGCGCTAACAGAATAATATCCCTTCTGCACCTCAGCTAGTCCACCCAGGGCTGGTGTGTTTTGTTGTATGCCTCTAGGAGCCTAATCTGATAAGATGCATACAGATGCCCCTGCCTTTCTACCTCTTGGCATCTAAATCCCTGTGAATACTTGGTCTTAATTGCTGGTCTAAATCACAGCCACTAACTCAAAATAATATTTGATTCTCAAATTTCCCTTACTACCAGCTACTTTCCTGGTTATTTTTTTGCTCTGTGTTGACTAACAAAATAATATATTTATAAAAAAAAATTACAAAACAACTACTTTAACTTTGTTTTTCAGTTTGTGGCACTCTTTGCTGTTCATTCAAACTTTACAATTAATTTGCCTCCTTAAACCTCTCTTTATCTTTCAGCCATGTCTCACACTTTTTAGTTTCCCAACCGTCCCAGCAAACCCCACACCACCCCCTATCCTGAAGCCCTCAAAGCTGAAAGGATATCTTTAATTTCACTTTGCATTGCTTTCCTTTTATAATAATAAACCACCCACAAACACAGGCAAACTTTTGACTTGATTTAAAGCCAGCTCTCTGATGTGTCTCCAGCTTTGCCTTCTGACTTTCTGTCTGTGCAGATGTAAATTATTCAGTGAGGGGTGTTGTAGACATGCCTCCTTCATTAACGTCAGTGGGACTTGTGAGGCTGAAGGAAAATCTACCCTCCCCACAGGCGTCTCGTGTTGGAAATTTACACTTTATGGCTGTCTAGTAGGGCCATATATCACCACACTCTTCATAACTGTTATTCGTTCTCCGGAAGGAAAAGAAAAAGGAAAACAAAAAAAAAAAAAGAAGGAAAGCTCTGGTGTTCTTTGCATTATACAGATCCTGTGCCACATAAAAAAAAAAAAAAAAAAAAGAAGAACATAAAAATAAAAAATGCTTCTGCTAGTGTTTACCACTCGGTACTGTCAAAATGTAAAAGGCAAAGAAGTGCCCAAAAGTGGGTGTCATTTGTGACACTGTAATTAATCACACATAATTGCTTACAGTCTGTGTAGTACCTACTAAGTGATTTTATAAATCGTGGTTAGACCGCAGATGTGATCCAGTTGGTGCTTTGGACCCTTCCCTAGGTTTCACTGCTGAACGGATTGTTAGTTAAGATATCGACAGCCCACCACCAGTATATCATGTGATCCATATCGAAGCATTATTTGGCCCATGGGCAGTATAGTATCATCATTGTTGCAAAGCATGGAATAATAAGGCAGAGACATATACTAACAGTTTGGGATAGCCGGATTCATCTGATTCATTTTAATGAACAACTAGGCCAGAAAAGCAAACCCGACCATCTGTGCTGCAAAGACACTGAATGCTGGAATTTTTTTTCCCTTCATCGTCGTATTGCTATATCAGCACATGTGCTAACTTCAAACCTTTCCCATAGCACATGTGCTCCAATTGCAATCATTTGGATGCAATTTGGTTTATGCTTCCATTTCCCCCCTGTTGATATGAGTGGGGTGGTTGTTGTTGCCGTTGGAAATGCTTTGACATCTCTGTCCCAATTTCTTAATGTTCTTCTATGTGACCTTGTCCAATCAAATCTAACAGGTACTGGCACACACGCTTCTGCCTTGATCTGAAAATACACACAATTATGTGCTAGTCGTTTGTGATTTGTAATTGACGGTGCTTAAAAAAATATGCGTACAGCTTCCTAATGAGGTAAACAAACAGGCAGTGCCCTGTTGCAGAATGTGAGGGTGCAGGAAAAGGCATCTTACATGTTCTTTCATTGAATATTAAACTACTAAACTTGAATTAAAGCCAGGTGACCCACAAGAAAATACAAACAAATAAAACAAACCATAAAGAACTCAACAGCAGCTCTTTCAATCATTATTACCCAGACCCATTTACCACAATTTAGGTCCTCGATTTATGTTGTTCCTGTTCACCCCAGGCTTCCTTTGCAGCTGTGAAGAGGGAGAGAGAAGGCTACTTCAGCATCACCAGGATGATGCGCTCCATCCAAGATCTGACAGCCTCTGGAGATGTTGCTTCCTCTCTCTCTCTCCTCTGCCCATGGAAAGAGCACGGTCATACCCAAGCTCCCCGCCTAGTACCTCACTTAAAAACTTTGTTTTTGCAAGATGTGTTCAGAAGAATTAATATTTGATCATAAACGTAACCACAAGTGTACAGCATCTAAGGGAACCCTGTGGAGTACTCACTCTGCTTGGCAGTATGTGCAGAGCAACCTTTGGAGTCGGACACACTGTGGCCACATCAGTGAGTCCTTCTATTTGATGGAAACCTTTACTAATGAACCTTCTCTTCTTTAGGGGCATAAATGAGTGCTTGTGCCTGGCTTTTCACTCGTCTGAGTGGATACATCAGCTCAATTGGCACTAACTCAGGGATCTCTCCAATTGCTCTAGGCAGACATAACCCTATTATTAAAATTACTATTGGGTTAAAATGAGGCACACAGAACAGTGCTGGACGCACTGATACGTGTTAATTGTCATAGCTCCATTTCTCTTTGCTGAGCCAGGGGCGTTTGGAAGATGATATCTGTTCCATTAACAAACAGGGATGTTACAGTGCCGCAGGGTGAAAGTATATTACAGGTGTTAAATGGATGGGCTGAGTGAATGCAAAACAGTGTCAATAGTTTAATAATTTTGATTATTAGCTTTTTCAGTTGAAGGTGGCAGGAGGTAAAGCCTGTATGTGAGGACTACATGTGGGGGTGGGGAGAAAGAGGAAACCTAGTTAATGGACAAAATGTGGTCATGGTTAAAAATAATGGTAAAATTATGTCTTTGTGCTTCTTCTGTGGTGAGAGGATTAGCCTATAACATATTTGCATGGATATGGCAATGCTGTGTGAGAAGTTTTAGGGAACATCCGTCATGTAATGCATGTTTCCAGAAGTCTCTCTGCACTTATTCTGACATGACTATTTGCGCTTAATAAACTACTGCCTCAGTGCTTGTTAGATAAAACAGAACTGTCTTCTGCCTTTGGTGAACACCAGTTTTGGTCTCGCATGCTTTCTGGAGAAGAATACTTTCATTTCTGTGAATTCTTTTATTCTGATCCCTCTAGGAATTTAGTTGATGAATAATTGTTGTTGGGTTTTGTTTTTACAGAAAAGTATCATTAAAATTATTGTGGTTAACAGATGTTAAGGTTTAAAGAGATTGTAGCAACTTTCTAATCTGTCCTCCTGTTTATCAGCCTGAAAAATTCTGTATCTAACCTGTCACTTAATTTGGATAGTAGTAAACTTTTTTAGACAGAGACATCTGAAATGAGACATTCCGATAGAATCTGTTGTTCTTACAGCTGGAGCTAGGTGAAACCTCAGGGACAAACTCCCTGCCAACCCCTCCAAAAAAAAAAGTATATTTGGATCAGCCAAAAACAAGTCTGAGTAAAAAATTAGAGTTCTCAAAGAAATCCACAATATGTTGTTTTGCTGAGACAGCTGAAACTTTCCATTTCGTCACAACAATTTAGATATCTGAACACAGATGTCTAAATCTATTCAAATACTTTGGAGTTTTTAACATGTCTACATAAGCCTGAGAGATGCAACCCAGGAGCGGCTGAAGACCTGGACCTTTGCAAAACAACATCTGGAGTTTGGGGAAGAAGCCCAGAGAATGTAAAAAGGTAGGAGACACCCAAGGTTAGGCAGCATAATCCCATCCAGATTATCTCAGTTCTTGGTTTTAGAATGTCCGTTTGTTTTTTTGTTTTGTTTTGTTTGTTTTTGTTTTTGTTTTTTTTTTTTTGGTGGGTTTTTCTGTATCAGGAAAGAAATATATAAACAAAAATACAAAAAGTGAAAAAAATCACCACATTTGAGGTTACTGAAAAAATCCTGTTCTACCCAAGGGTATTTTGGGGATTCAGCAGGTAAAACTTTTCCATCTCTTCCTGCCTTCCAAAATGGAGCAAATCCAAAACTTTTCATTTACTCTCCCCTCCCCAAATATTTCCATTTTACCCAAATATGAATCACCTAATTCCAAAACAGGTATTAACAAAGAACCCCAGTTAGAGATGCTTGTTTCTGCCTGCACATAAGGAGAGCCTAAATGAAAAACTGTTCAGATGCCTAACATCCAGCCAGCTAAATAGAGGTGAGATGAAAAACAGCCTTACAGGCAGGGCTGACTTCTGTTGCTTGAAGCAGGATTTTCTGAAGGGCATATACAGTTCAGGGCAAACGGGAGGAGCTGAGATTGTCATTAATTCTATGGTTTGGGAGAAAATTGCATAAGAGCCTAAAGATTTTTTAACAAACTTACAATGGAAGTGACAAATTTACAGCAGAATTCCGTTATTTAGCTGATCGTGTGGCTGATAAAAATTAATGAAAATACCCCAATAAGGATTTATATAGTTACAATATTATTAAAAGTTTATAGCCACTTGCTAATTGGCATCATTAATGAAAATTAATGTGGCTACATGCATTTAAGTGTTTCATTCTGTAATGAGGAAATGAACAAGGACATGAAATACTACTAATAATTAATACTACGTGTATTTTCTAGGACAAATAATGTGTCTAAGGCTTTGCCAAGAGAAGGAAATACAATTATCCAGCCTATGTGTAACATGTGGTGGTAATGAGCTAGCATTCTAGCTAGAGATGTTGAGAGTAACGCTTAATGACACAGATACAACAAAAAGAGATCCCATATAACAGAAAAGACAGTAACAGTGCTGAAGCTGAGGCAGAAGTTTCTAATATCTCTTCCTTTTGTCTTGTTGGACAAGTTAGTTTCTGTCCCTCTGTACCTCAGATTCATATTTGCAAATACAGATCATACCTCTTCCCTCCCAGTGTGTGGTAAAAAAAATGTATATACAGGAGTGGGGGAAATGCTTAGCAGTAGGGCTACATAACTGCAAAGGCAAGATGCATCAAAGGACTTGAAGGTCTTGTAGGCTGGTCCTATAAAAGCAGTAAAAGATAGAATTATTTGTTAGGTACCTGGGGTCCTTGCACAGTGCATTTGGATATCATCATATCAAAAGTACCCAACATGCTTAGTTGACAACTACCTTGTAAGAACCATGAAATACAAGAACACATACTCTAGATCTTATTATTTTCTGAATCTTAAACACTTTTCTTAGTCTCTGGGATGTACCTTAACACATCATGGTTGTGTTCCGAAATGTCCCTGCAACGTATTTATTTATGACATTTTCTTTTCCCCAAAGGAATTGGGTATCTTTTTTTGACATCTATGTGAGAGATTGGTGACTAGAGAAAGTCTTAAAAAGTGGGTGGCCCAATTTTAATTTCTTCTTTTTCTTATAACGATTCAAATGTTATCCCCAGCTTTCTGGGAGAGTCTGCTAATAAATAGGATACACCTGAATTTTTTATCAGTTGGATGAGACAGAGAATCAAGAGCAAGCACTGGAGCACTGGAGTCCATTTCTAGCTGGACATCCTAGGACATACCCACCCATTCAGTTTTATTCCTTTTTCTTGGGTCCAATTAATTAGTCTTTAATTCCTTCCTACAAAATTAAAATGATTGCAGAGCAGAGAATGCTTCTACCCTGATCTCATTTGTAACATAGCAGACAGGATACTTTCCTATTATCAACTGAGGAGGACAGAAGCACTTTCCTGGTGCCCTGTTGAAGCTTTGTCATTTAGCACAAAATATTTCCAAGATTCCTCAGGTGGGAGAGAGTCCGAATTCCTGCAGGGAGGAATTGAACATAACTTTCCTGGTCCTGGAGGGCTGCTATAATCATAGAGTTACTATTATAAAGACAGAATCTATCATTACTTTTTCAATCTCGTTCTCTGGAGGGAAGCTAGATGAAAGACTTAGAGAATGTAACTTGGATTCACTGTATGTACTCCTCTGAAATGCAGCCATGAGAGCTAGGGTTTTTATTTTGTTCTTATTTATTTTGTTCTGGGCTGGGAGTCCACCCACAGATTAAATAGCTTTCATCAATTTTGTCTCGGGGTGATGTAATAAGAATTAATTGTTATTTGCTAATTACTGTGTAATCTTTGAAGTGAATTCCAATGAATACGTGATGTCTTTTACTGATGTGACTTATATGACCATTTTCAGGGATTTCACAGAGAAAACAAGAAGAACAAGCATGGGAGTTAATTTACCTTTCCACCATGAAACGTACCTTGCGTTCAGAAAAATATCTAACCAGGCACCACTTTTTCATATGATTTCTGCTCTTAAAATTGATTGTGAATTTATGCACAGAATTCTCAAGTTTCCTTACAAAACAAAGACAAGCCTTACAATAAAGCTTACCATTGCGAAGCCCTGAATTTTCAATTGACTCTTCATTATTTCTCCTTTCTCACTCCATGCTTGTTTAAAGAATAAGTTTAAAGTATGGCTGCAGAGATGTAGGACACCTTTCGCCTTGCCCTCATTGTGTATAAGTAAACTAATGCAATGAAAGGAATTAATTTGCCCTGACTGTTATATGCCATCAAAGGAAGGACTATTTTTTTCTATCTGTCTTCCTCTGGCTCTGTGTTCCATTTTGACCTTCTTCATGATGACTCACCCTGATAGACTGTTTTCCCAAGGGATGTTTGTCTAGTAGGTAAGTGATTTTATTTCAGATCTCAGTTAGAGAGTCACCTTTTGTCTGTTTACATTGGTTTGGACAGGTATATTCATCTTTGTATTCAGAAACCCTTTTTAGCAGCCATTCCATTATGTGGATTACCAAAATAAGCAAACTTGAAGTGTAGCATTAATTACACCTAATTTCGAACATCTAACTTGGACATGTTTCCATCTCAGCTGTTATTAATGGTTCTTTTTAAAGACTGTAGAAAGAAATAGGCAGTTTTAGGGTGAAATTGATCTCATCTTGAATTAGATAGTTTAATGCGGGACAGAACAGTCCTTCTTTAAAGAACCTATTTCTTTCCATAGACCATAAAGAGAGCCAGTGATGAGTATCTCAGATGGAGACAACTGTATTGTAACTGTCTAAGATGAATCCCATCCAGAAATGTGAAGAAATGGTAGCATATCTAGGACCACAAGAATACGTTTCCTCTCTCGGCTCTTCCAGTTGGAGGGGAATACAGTGAAGCTGGCCACACACCACAAATAAGATAAAAGGCACAGCCAAAGTGAACAGATTAGCACAAAGCCATATGTAGAACTGCTCAAAGCTGCTGACAAATAATATTGAACTTCTAACAAAACACTGACAATCAAAGCCTATTCAAAAAAAAAACATTTCAAGAATGGGGATGGGGAGACAGCGGAGACGAGGGTGGGGAGAAGACAAGTGACATTCATTTAGCAAATTGTTCAGAGAGAAGGCAAGTGTATTCTCAGGCCTATAGCTTGTCCCTTGAGGTTGTTAAGTGTTTTCCTGTATTCAGCAGAATGGGAAAGGTTTACATAGCCCTTCCCAACAAAGTGATATTTGGGCTGCCTTCTCTCCAATCTACTTAACATCCTCATTTACATTCTACTTTTCTGAGCTCTATTAAAATCAGGGTCCTTTTCCACAGTCCTGCTAAATGCCACTATTCTATTGTCCATCATTAAATTATAGGCTTTTCTTCTTCTCTTCCTCCTTCTCCCTCCCTTTCTTTTCTGCTACACCCTGCATCTCCCAGAGGTATTTGCATTTCTGTGGCAAATACACTGATTCTTTTCACATGGTTTGCTCCAGCATGACACGAACTATTTAATTGTAAATTATTAAGTCATCTGTACTTTCCTGAAATGATTCACAGTGGAATGACAGGATATTATTCCTGGTGGAATGACAGGATATGATATGATGAAATCATGATTCACATGTAAATTGGATGTCTGCTAAAAGAAATCCGAAGTCCACTGAGAATTCACGAAAAGAAAATGCTCAAGGTTTATCCATTGGGTAGATTATTTATTAATGTATAGCCCCTGTGTTAAGTCTGTCCACTCTTAGTTGTTAAAAAACCCAGGGGGATTTTTTTTTTCTTTAGTTGTGGTTTGATGTGAAGGTTTTAGACAAACAACAACATTTCTAGACTTCCTATATATATTTCTCCTCAAGCATCTAATTTGTCAAACACACACACACACATATATATATATATATATATATATGTTTACATATATATATAAGGTCTGACCACTAGCTGACATAAATCACTGGAGCTTTATTGCTTGAATGGAATTGTGCTGTTTTACCCATGCTGATGTTCTGGAGACCACAGATTAAAGTGTACACAGCTACACAGAAATTGTCATGCTTCTTTATTTTTGTTCCTTCTATGAAGCTGTCTGCACAAATTATCTCTTTGGCTTCCTCTGATTTACTTTAAAAGTGTTACATTAATTTGATATGCAAATTGCAATAATTAAATTTGACCTTATAAACTATCAGATGTGATGGGAATTTCCCTTCCTGATTTTTTATCTTAATTTGGAAAGGAACCAGATCAAACAAGTAGGGAATTTCAAAGTCAAAACAAATACCAGTCACGGCTAGGGACTCTGCTACAATAACAAAAAAGAAAACATATGTATGTATATATGTATGTGCATGTGTATAATATAGATATTAACCACAAACTATCCAAAATCTTTAAATTTGTATGTAAAACTGGCAGTAGCTCATCTTTTGTTGTTAAGCAGAAAAAAAAAGCACAATCAAAGTGACCCACATAAAGAATTTTTTTTTTTCTTTAATAATGGATACTTTTAGATACCTCCTAAGGTCCTATTCCTCCTGTCATGTTTAAAGGGTTTATTGTTTCCAGAAAAGCTTTTGCTGCTCCCTCTGGAGACTGAGCTGATCTAAGGTAATATTAATTCTGTGCCTTTCTCTTGTCGGAACTCGACTTCAAACGGAATAAATGAGATGAGAGCTGAAAGAGAGGTTATGCAAGCTGTCATCCTCCATTGTGTTGGAGGCATCAATGACTCTCAGAACAAATTAGGTGTCACTCTACTAAATCGCAGTCAGAAAGGCAAATCAGTTTATAGAAGACTTATTTGGTCTCCTGGAAAGCTCTTGTATTCAGAGCACAGTTAATCTTCCTTTTCTTTCCGTAATTTTAAAAAATCCTCATTTTTTATTTCTTTTTAAACAAAGATGAAGCAGAATTTCCTCCTGATGAGTCATAACGTTCCCCGTACAATTCAGGCTG
This sequence comes from Leptosomus discolor, assembly GCF_034619465.1. Lineage (NCBI taxonomy): Eukaryota > Metazoa > Chordata > Aves > Leptosomiformes > Leptosomidae > Leptosomus > Leptosomus discolor. The sequence goes on along the minus strand of NC_141419.1, from coordinate 88,545,971 downwards.
ATTAGTTCGGTCTAATTTCAGTCTCTTTCTCAAAAAAAAAAAAAAAGAAAAAAAGAAAAAAAAGTCCCACAGAAGTTTGTTTCATTCCTAAAGGAGAAAATAGAAATGACTACATATGTTTTATTAGACTTCTTAATTTTGGCGTTGTGGCGTGGGAAAGAGGTCTGTGATAAAAAGAGTATCTGAAGAAAAAAGAATATTTATGAAGTTTGTCAAGTATGAATTCTTCCAATTTCGCAAATTTTACTTATTCCATTCAATCTTTATTAAGTGACTCTCAACCTGCAGAACAGGAACTAGCATTAATTACCTACCTGGTTAATAGTTCACCTCTGGCACTTGATTTAACTTTTTTTGTTTTCCTTTTTTTTTTCCCCAGTAAAGAGGTTAAATGGATTTTTACATTCTAGGCTGCACAAAGAACTTTTTCCTTTTACTATCGGGTGCTGTGCCATCAGGTTTTCACTGAGAAAGACGTGCTCATCCACTTCTTGAAAGAAGAAAATTACCATTAGGAAAAAGATGGAATACACCTCACATAAACTGAGGTACTATACTAGTTCAAGATTACGACTATACAAAAAAGGAGTATGGTGCAACAGGGATAGATCTGCACAGTGAAACAGCTGCTGTTGAGGGCAATCTTACATTTAAAAGGGAATTTTTTTCAGATTAACTTTAGTCTGCACCTGTGGACCACAGCCCAACAGGTCCTGCAGTGCACCGAATGTGCTTCTGAAGAGCATCAGTTTTGTCATTTGAAAGGTTTTGAGACCCTCTGTGATGAGAACCAATGTGTAATAACCAGGGGCAATCAGGAGATTTGCTTCAAAAGTACACTCTCAGCCAAACTGAATGGAGATATACCATTAGTTTCTCACAAAGTCCAAGGTAAGAGACAAGCACAGATGCCTAAAACTAAAGTGGTCTCAGAAGTCACTGTATTACTTTGTGATTGAAGCTGTGTCTTGGGAACCCAGTGCTGTTTCCAAACATAAGTCACATCTAATTTCCTGAATTTTAGAGAAATCTTTATACTTCAACATCATTAAAGTGCTTACGTTCCTTATAGAAGACATAGAGAGGGTTAAATGACTAAAACTAGGTTCAGGGAAACCACCAGGCTTAAACAGGAGTCCTCCAGCCTTTCTAGTGGGAAATAACAAGGAAAAATCAGAAATTAAACCCCACTATCAACAGTTAGATAAACAGATAACCTTCTCCTTGAGCTGAACACCTAAAAGAAGTCAACCCAAATAGAAAGGAACCAGAGATACTTCTATCCCATTGCAAGTGACAGAAAAAACTGTCCATGAACTCAGATGAGGGAGGAGACCTGCTACTGAAAGCTCATCCTGCCTACTTTGAAGAAGGGATTTAAAATCAGTCCTCCTGTTTTTTTAGCAAAGTGCTGACACCACAGACATATTGGGTATTTGAAAATGAGACTTTCTGAATCACTGCTGTTGACATTTTTCTGCTTCAGGAGATAAGCAGTGTACTTTTGAACCTTCTCAGCACAGGAGGGAGCTGAACTCAGATCCCCCACATGCTGGAAGAGAGATCCAAGACTTGATTAGTTGTAAAACTACAGTTAATTCCCTTCATTCCAGCTTTAAAAAAAAAAAAAAAAAAAAAAAAAAGACTTTTGCTTGAGCTTGTTTGTTTGTTTTCATAAAGAAGAGACAAAGGGATTATGCCTGAACATCCCAACTGGAAGTAAATTCCCCTTCACAGGCAAAGTTAAGATGGCAAAATCCTGAAATGACAGGGATATTCCTCAACATTTCGTACAGACTGCTGTGAATAACTTACCAATCCTCCTCCTCTCGTGTACAAACCCCATTCTGCAGATGCTGCCACAGTGTCTAGAAACCTAAAAATTAAGCTCTGCGTTAATGAATAGTATGGAGTCAAAGCATCACCGTATGCAAAGCCACATTCCCAGGAAACATCAGAGGAACTCACTCAGTGCCTTAACGTTTGTGGAATGTAAAATGCTACTGTGAAATAAGATGTCCAAGATAAAAAGATGAAGCAGGATCAGTCTCAGTGTCAGCACTCTGATACTCAAGTGATAACATCTCCCTTTTTTCTCAGCACATTGCGAAGGCTCCGGCGTAGAGAAGCTTGAACCTAACTAAACATTTTCTGTGAGCATTCCTTCCAAGTAATAAACACATTTGATTTGACTGTGCTCATACATCATTTACACTCACTTTCTCTTGGTATTATAGCAGATTAGTTAACTGGAAAGATTATTTGCAGAACCAGATTCTTTTTAAGCTTTTATTGCAAACTATTTGAAAAAAGTTTTATATTCATTATGGGCAGTATCCACAGTGTAGGAGAATTGCAGTTATGAGCTTGGTTTACAAAATGAAGTGGTGGAAAGAGCTTTCAGATAACACAGCAGCCCAGAGATGATCAACCAAAAAGTAATGACAGGCCTGAAGCAGTGGGACATAGGCCCCATCTACCCTGTTTGCATTGGGGTCCACAATCCAGCTGCTCTGTGTCACAAAAGTCAAGACCCTCACCCTTTGACTACTGAGCGTGTTCCAGTGTTTTACATAGAAGTATGGACAGTAGGTATCTAAGAAATGCAGGCCATAAGCTCAGCAAGACTCCTTCTGCTAAGCAGGTGCATGATGTGGGACCTCAGGGCCCAGTATAAAGTTGTCTACCCTAGCTAGCAGTCATCACATCCGAACCAGCACCCATAGCATGATCAGCAGTGACCATGCTGCACAGATGTAGAGGGCACCCTTTCTAGCTGAAAGCAGTCCTGAAAGTTGCAAAATTCTCTATATCCTTCTCCTAAGATAGGGGCCAAATAAAGTTTACTCTTTGTAAAACAGCTTGTTTCTTGTGTGCTGCCGTTTCTAGAGATAGCAGTGAAGTCTTCACAAAGGGAAATGGTGAATTTGTATGTAGACCTCTCGTCCTTAAATACTCAAAGAGAAAAATGACACAGTCTGTCCGTAAGTAGAAATTTCTAGTATGTTGAGCTATATACATAACTGTAAACGTGTTTCTTTCTCAGACATTTCCAAAATCTGGGAATACCAAAGGGCTTTCTAAAGCTGTTAAAAACAATAATAAATAAAATGGGATTTCTTGGAAAAAGGGCTGGAAACATGGTGTATTTGCCACACAAAGCAGTGAGAAAAACTGAGCATGCTGTTGCTTAACCACACTTATGGTTTCATTTATCTGATGTGCTCATGGAGCACATCAAACATGGGCTGAAAATCGGTGAAAGATTGGAAACAAAGGGAAGGGATAAATAGTCAGTGGCACAAGGTGAACAGTGGGATGCCTCGCCTCATTGTTCTGGATTAGATCTCGTGTTTGAAATCTGTGTTAATGATCTTGAAAGAGGGTAGTACTGAGGTTAGCAAAACTTGCAGATGACACAAAGTTATTTAGCTAGCACGGACCAGAGAGATCCGTGAGGAACTTCAAAGAGACTTAGCTAAAACATGTGAGGACTAAAATGAGGGCAAATGAAGTTCAATGCCAATAAATGCAAAGTAAGGCATACTGAAGGGAAAAAAATAAATTAAACTGCTTGTACATCTGACAGGGGTCTACATTCACTGTCTCAACCCAGGAAAGGGATCTGGGTATCAATGAAGACAGATTTCTACACCATATGCAGCTGTAGTTCTAAGAAAAAAATTCAAACAAGATGTGAGCGTTCGTAAGCACTGAGATGGGGAATGATGCAGTAAATATTGCACAGCCAATCTATAAATCAAAATGTGGTCTCATCTGGAAAATTTTGTGAAGTATTATTACACTACCATAAAAAAAATAAGAGAAAAAATTTTATCAAAATTAGAAAGGTCTCACCTGTGACAAATGAAAGTGCCTTAAAACAACAAAAAAAAACCAGAAAATCTGTCACATAGAATGATTGAAAAGATTGGAAAGAGTTACCTTAGAAAGGAGAGGGACAAAAGAACATAATGAATGGATAAAAACAAATGACTTAGAGAAGATAGATTAGGTGCTTCTATTCTCCTCAGCTTGTGGCAGGACAAGAGAATGTGCAATAAAATTAAGGAGGGTAGCAAGTTCAAAAGAGATAAAAGGCAACAGCGTTCTTTTTTTTCTGCAACGAGTGATTAAGCCAAGGAACCTTCTGACATACTGAAAGTGAAAACTAAAAGACACTTCAAATAAACATTTAAGCAGACAAAAAGAATTGCTGAAGTTGAAATAAAAAAGCCAAATATTTGTTGGGAAGTATTTGAAATCTATTTTTTAAAGTTAGAGTTCTTGAACTTTCCTTTGAAGAGCTCTCCTAGCCCTGAGCCCAAATCCCACAGCCTTTGGAAGAAAAGGACCCTGAGGACCTAGCAGCTCATGTTTGGTTTAGTTCACATAATGTGATTTTTTTATTAGAGAGCTGTACATGCTAACCACCAGTCTTCATATTCTGCATACAGGCTGTTACTTTATCTATTGCCCAAATATTCATTTTCAGACACTTAGTCACTTTGCAGGCTGGGCTGCCGGGTACCTGGAAAGCTGTGTATGTACAGGTAAATGTACTCATGAACTGTAGTTCAGACACTGGTTCTGCACTACAGGATTTACAGAGTTTCTTGGCATAAACATGACCATTTTGTAGGGACACTGAGGATCCATATGATGTCCTATGTTTACTGTCCCAAATTCTTTAAGACATGGTGCTGGCAAGTCATGGAGACAGTGGGCTAGATGGGTTAAAGATCTGATCCAGCATGGTAACATGTGTATTCCTCTAAACCATGTACAGAGCCAGGCTGTCTATACTGGCACAGCCTGTTATTACTTGTCCTCCCCCTCTCCCGGACTGCTTGCTTCACCATATCATCAATATTTATCTTTCAGACTGCAGGTTTATGTACTGGAGGTATGATGAATGCCTTATATTTGTAGGCTGTCAAACACAACATAGCTTCTACCTCACTGAAACCTTAGGTTGTGCTAGTCAGAAAACTGTGAAACATCAAAAACTTGTAGCTGTATCCGTCCAACCCAGAGGAGGGGCAAAGGAGATATATTCCTTCCTTCAAATCATGGATGCCAACCCAGAGTACCCCAACATCTGACACTCTGAGTGGTCGCCCAAACCTCTGCTGTCTGGCTGTTCACTGAGACTCTTCTTTACAGTTATTAAAATGGAAATGGCTTCTGACAGCCATGAACGTCATTTCACTTCCAGATTCCTCAATTATCTCCCCCTTTCCACTGCCCTCCCACTCTCTGTGTAGTGAGAGAAATATGTTTTCAGAACTGTCATTTTAAGGAATAAATACTTGAACCATCAATAACTGTGTGCACTTTGCTCCAGCTGAATGAAAACCTCCTTTGTGAGCATAGAAGCAGATGATACACAGTTAAGTAGAAAGAAGCTACCTGAATGTACTTATTTCAGCTAACTATTTCTGTATTATGATAGCCTGCTTCCAGTAGATCAAAGAAACCTGGCAGTGTTGTTTTTTTCACACTGTGAGAAGCACAAACATCATTTAAATGCCCACTCAAAATATTCATGCATCAAAAATCCATTGAAGGCTCAGCCTATTCTCAAGTTGGCTTTCAGCCAACATTGTTATGTTGTTGCCGCATCATGATGGAAATAGCAGACAGCTGAAAACAACAAACAGCAAAGAAGGCAAGCCTTTAAAAATAAATCTAAACAACAAAAAAGCCTCATTTTAACACTATTTAAAATTTCAGTAGTAGTAAAACTCATAGATAATTGTTCATTTATTGATTTACTTCTACAAAACAACATTTTAAATGATGACTTTTAGGATTCTGTTTGCAGGGTTTTTCTAACCCTCGGCCTTTTGGTTTTTATTTTGTTCTGTAAAATGTATATAACACATGGATGGATTTCTCAGTTGATGAAAGTAGTGTAGCTTCACTGAAGCTGACAATTAGCTGTTTCTTTGGTAAGGTCAAGTACGTAAGCACATTAAAAGGAAATGGAATTATTCTTTTTATCTGCTGAGATTTTTTATGTGACAAATGGTGAAGAATCTTGCGTTAAGTCATTAATGTCTTCATGAGCTCATCTCTGAGAAAGCTAAGGACCTTCTACTCAGAGGCTCTAGTAGATAGAGACCCTAGGTAAGTTATTCCAATAATTAGTTGTCCTTAACTACTCTAATAATTAAAAAAATCCCATTGTAAATGGAGAAACCTTTTCACAGAACACAAAGAGGGAATCTGTGTCACTGAATGTGACATAACACAGCTAAAATGCTAACATGCCATTTGGTCTTCTGGGTGCCTGGTCCCAGGCGGTTATGATCAGGTGTATCTCCCTAACATGATTGCCCGTGTCCCCTGTACAGTCAGTGTGCAGGTTGACGTCTCTGAAGATAGGCAAAGTGCAAACCTGTCCATCTTTCTCTTTCCATGCAGAGACACAGAATCCCTCAAAAAAATCATGTCATCATCCCAGGAAGCTGCCAATGTAACTTCTAGGCTCTAGTGAACATGCACTGCCTCAGAAACTTATTTAACCAGAAAAGCATTGTCAATCCCTGTCCACCGTGTTGATTCTGAGCCACTGTGCATTCAGAACTGCAGAGATACCGAGACCCAAGGAAGGACAGCCAAGAAAAAGCCTGCCTGCAACTTGGTAGTTAGAGCGTTCACCTGGGAAGAGGTAAAACAGGATTTCAGTTTCAACTCTATGAATGCAATATCTGTATTTTCAATCTTCATTTAATAATATGTATGTGTAGGTCTATCTCTATGGTATATGTCTATATATGTCTATAAGCATAACTCCTGGAGCAAGAAATAACATTCAGAATTTATTCAGCCTCAGCTGGACCATCAGTGAAGGATCAAGTCAAACACAAATGGCAGAATCCCCACTACCATCAGAGAACTGCTTGTGGGAGGCAGGCATTTATTACTCCAGGACAGGCTGTTATGATAGTGCATAGAGAAGTATATACAGAAAAGTGTTTTTAGGCTGAGTAGGAGGTGCCCATAAATTTTGGTAATTCTGAAAATTATATGAGGTGGTTTAGATTTACGCAGACCAGATTTTGTCTAGAATTTGACAGATCTTCTCTTTGTAATTCTTTATTTCTCAGCTTTACTTCTCCAATGCATGTTCTGCTCTGGTGATTTCCAGCCTCGGCCTCTAACACACCTCCGTTTTGTGCAAACATTGGTGCCCTGGAAGCTCTGTGGTTTCTACTTCAGAAGTGCAGCACATGGGAACTGTGCAAAACTAAAGGCATTTGGCAAACACTTAGTGGGCATACGGCTGCCCAGACCGCTTCACTCTTTGCCCTTCAGCACTTTCACAATCAGATCTTTGTCTCCCTCATGAATTCATATGGAATTCGTTGTTGGAGATCAGCTCCCTGGTCTTCATGTCTTTCAGGAAAGTCTGGGCTGTCATTCTGGGCCTAGGAGCTATACTTGCTAGTTGACAAATGCCTCCACATTGCCAACTGAAAATTAACCAGAAGTTGGCTATAGCAGATGTGCCATATAATTACACTGTTGCTGAAGGATTCCAGACGTTGGCTTGATAATTCTAAGAATCCACTTCTATCCATCAGAAAATTCCCAGTTATTTTTCCTAGATATTAAGAATTTCAACCGTTTTAATGTGATGAAAGATGTATTCCATCAGCTTGTAAGACAGCAAAGCGAAGATTCATCTCATCTAATGTTATGCTTATGGCTAGCACATCTTGAGCTAGGAGCCTAATCATCCTCTTTCCTCTCTTTAAGACATGTGAGAGACAGAGCTCTGTGCAATCATTCAGACCTTAGGTTGTATGATTCACCCACTAGAGCTTCTCTTTTATATCTGCTTATAAGGAAGCTTACAGTACAACTGGCCTCCTAATTTGGGGATCTCATTTAAAAGACTAAATACAAAAGAGCTGAAGCCACAGACAGACGAGGAGGCACATTTCTCTTCTTTATTAGACCTCAGATACAGCATGAATCAAAGCAGAAGGTGTCAGAGCACCAATGTTATAGCATCTGATACACTGTGCTTTGGGCACCCTCATATTCAGGACAGTTGCTTAGCAACTGGGATACAGGCTGAGGATGCAGAGTCTGGGATCTTTTCTCTGCCCAACACGATTAGCATGACTTGGATAAATTACTTCACCTTTCTGTATTCTTTCTCTTTATACAGTTATTTATTCTGTCTCTTACCAAATGCTTCAGCAACTCCTTTGAAGATATTACAGCCTTCAAGTAATTAAATTATTCTTCTCCTATGAAGCTGCAGGTCCTGGACAAGGGACTCAGATGTCACCTTCTGTCATTCTCTGTCTGTTATAGGTAACCACTTTCTTCTTAACTACGTTCCTCACCAACACAAAAGAGGTGCCATATACACTATCTAGGAGTTGAGGTATTTCAGTGGGGAAGTGTTTTTCCTCCGTGTGTGTAAATTTCTGAACACAAACCATTTTCAAATATTTAAGCTGGCATTTGGCAGAATGTCAGTAGACTTTATATAATAACACTATCCAACTAGACATATTAGGAGAACAGAATCTGCAAGACAGCATACTTTTGGCTCCGTTACATATTCATCTTACTATTGCTACTACCACCACCAACAAATAAAGACAGGTGGAAAGACAGTGGGGCTAACATTAGACCTTTGTGAGGGAAGTATTTGCTTGACTGATGGTTCATAACTGTTCAGCATGGACAGCGAGCTGTGAGGCTTTGTCGTCCAAGTTAGGAGCTCTGGCTGATCGGCAGATAAGTGTTGGCTCCGAAGTCTGTAACCCTTTGATTTCGTGGTTGTTTTCTGCATCCTGATCTCACTGCAGCTGCCACCTCAAAGAACAGGGTGAGAGTAATTGTGTTGGCTTGTCTCCAAAGCCCAGAGGAGTAGTCACTTGCTACTCCTGCAGATTATCTGCCAGGCAAACAGAAAGGTTAATGATGTAGAGCTTGATTACTCTGGTAGAAAGAAAGCAGTCAGCTTGATCCAAAAATCTTTAGTGTGTGTATAAGGGAGATATGTTAAAAGGGCTCAGAACTGAAATACGTTACTTTCTCTATTCCGTCTTTGAACATGGGAATATTTGCCTTCTGGCAGGTATGTTCTTGTAATAGCTTTTTGCTGCGCACATGCCTTTTTGCCTGAAAATTGTCCTTTAATTTTAAGATATTTACAATAGTTTTGTTGCTAAAAAAGCCAGTCTTCTTCAAGACATGTCAGCAGAAGGAATTGAACATATCTGTCCCTGGAACTGATTGAATACCTTTAGTTGAAATATGTACATGTAAATACATCTCTTTATATAAAAATACATACATGCATGTATGTGACAAATGGAATGTGTGTGTGTGTGTGTATACACGCATATGTGTATGCTGTGAGCACACAATTTCTGGTGTTTGTCTTTGAGACAAATGCCAACCAGGCCTATCAAGTCAAATGTAACAACATCTCTAACAACACACAGCAAAAAAAAAAAAAAAAAAAAAGAAAAAGAAAAAAAGGAGAAGAAAGGACAGGGCAGGAAAGTGGAGGAAAA